>NC_138989.1:75178855-77710471 GCF_964341445.2 Mesoplodon mirus
TTTCCTCCTCCTCTGTCTCACATTACAATTCAAGAGTGTAGTAATCATATTTTAAATTTTCTGTGTATTATGATGTTTTAACATCCTCAGAAAGCTTTTCTGGGTGGGAGAGACTGCCCATCCTGGAGCTAGCCAATTCTTAGTCTTGGCAAAGGACTCAGCTGGGAACATGCTTTTGACATAGAAGCTAACCAATGCAGGGCCGTATCTCCTCTACCTGGCTGGTACATCCCAGAGACAGATACCTCTGCCTTAATCATCCCAGGGCCGGGTACAAAGCAACTGACACCACCCCTATAGCCCGAAGCCTGCTAAAATTATTCCATCCAGCCAGTCCTAAACCATTTACTCTGCCCTACCTTGCCTTTTTTTTTTTTGCAGAAACCCCAATAAAGGTCTTGGCCAAAGTGCTACCCATGCTCCTGTCTTCTGCCTCCTGACCAAAATCTGATGTTCTTCCTATGGCGCTGCATGGTGAGTTATGCCTCTGTTCCTAGGGGAATTGTAACATTAATTTTTTGTTTCAATAGCATTGACCTCTCAGTGTCGTCCCTAGGTCACCTTTATTAGTTACGATCCGAGTGCAAAACAAAGAGTCATCTTTTCTCTACTCCAAGAGTAAAGCCCTCTACCTGTTCTCTGGATCCCATATTCCCGTGCCTACTCAGGATATTTTGATTTGCTCTCTCTCCTATGTTTTCAATCTTGTCTCCTCTATTACTGGTCCCTTCCTATAACCACTTAAACTTAAACTGATGTTTCCCATTAAAACAGAATCAGCTACTGCAACAAACCCAGCTACTACAAAGCATCATGATGATCGACAGCATCAGTAACTCTCTCAGGTTCTTTTTCCTGTCACAGTGTATTTCCTGAGAAGTTTCTACTGCAGGTGCCTCCATAAGCTTCATGAGCAAACACAAAATTTTTGTCTTGCTCACCATTGTATCCTCAGGGTAGAGCATAGGTTTGAAACACAGTGGTGCTCAATAAGTCTTTATTGAATAAATGGATTTGGGGATCTATTTTCTTAATATTTTTCCTTCTGATGATTGCTGAAAACTTCCTTACATTTCAGCTCAGTTACTTGTCTTGGCTTGGAGTCATCCAGATATTCCAAGGATAGCTCAGTAAAAAATGGCAAATTTAGGGCAACATTCCCGTGCATTCCTGAAGAAGTGTTCAGATGTCTAGAAATAGAAAATTTCTACAAAAATGAACCTTGTTGATAGTAATAAGGATCTACAGGCAAGGAGAATTTATTCAAGAGATAAAATACTTCTGGCAGCAGCTTCCCTTCTGAAGATCTACGTGTTATTCTCAGTTACTACAATTTCATCAGATAGGAAAATTTTTGGGTGCCAATACCACCTGAAACCCTTATTTTTTTATTATCACTTATTATCCTGACTGATGAAACTGTAGTAACATGTGAAAAGAAGTGGAAACAGCATGAAACAGGTTGCAAAATGGCAGTCTAAGGGCATGTGCAGAAGTGTTTTGTCTTGCACAGGTTTAAAAAAGTTGTTGCCAACATTTGCAAATTGGACATTTTCATAGATTTCAGATTTCCGGCTTCTTTTGAAAAATAATTATAAGATCTGGCAATCTTGGGTATACATTTCCACTTGCCAAAAATTGGTTGGGGTTGAGGTTACACATCCATGGCCTCTTTAAATAGTGCTGAAGTTCACCATTTTGCCACAGTTCCCACCATTCTGTATTGTTTACCAATCTAACTAACTTTTGTCACTTGAGTTATTTGCAGGGCCCTGTAGGTACTTAACTTTGGATGACTGCTGATGACGGCAGTTCTTAGCGAGGGGTGACTTGGGGGATGGGCTTCAACCAAGGCAACACCAGGGAGTAGGAGTAAATGACAGCTCTATTGAGTTGTCTCTTCAACCCTGTCGAGTTGATTATTCAACCCTGTTGACTTGACTAAGGAACTGGAAATTACTAGGAAAGGGAGGTTTACTTTTTAAACAGCAGTTGGTTTCACTGGAGCCAATTTCATTTCAAACAGTTACTCTACTGACATTTACTAATCACTGAGTGGAGTGTTGGTTTTCTCAAGAGAGACTCTGTATTCATTTTACTTGCAGATGACTACAGTGATTAAGAGCCTCCTAGAAAGCTGTTAAGTACTATTTGAGAACCCTGCAGTATTCTTGTTCCTGCCTAGTTAGGTACTGAAGCATAAAACTGTATAGAGAGTTTCACTTCAGTTTAAGAACTTTTTTGTCCACTTGACACCAAAACCTTGGGTGATTCAGTACCTTCTGATAACGAAGTGTGATTGATAGCTCTTCCATGCGCCATTACTTCAGCATTTCTTTTAATCCGTTTCTATGAAAACTGTACAAATAGCACTGCCTAGTACTCAGAACTGAAACACACATTCCTAGTTAGACTTTATTGGTTATCAGTCACACCTTTTACCTTTCCTACTGCAGTGAAATAAATTTCATTATGCCTAGGAAGCCACTTTGTTTAGAGGCAAACGTATCCAGTGTTGAATTCAGGATTAAAACAAATATTTTGGTAATTTTTCAGGGCAATTATCTAAGTCTGTACTGGTATGTACTTTGCCCATGAACAAAAAGACCATTTACAAAGCTGATATTTTGAAATTGAGCAAACTTTTTTCTGTCATTAACAGATAAAACTATTAATAATAGTGTGATTTATGTAGTACCTCAATTAATCACGTATGGAATATCTATGACAAACGTTAAATCAGCAATTTACACCTTTTCCCAAGAGTGGTGCTTTTTAATGCTTTTCTTTATCAAATTGTGTGTATTGGGGTATGCAAACCAAACCAGATTAAAACCCAGGATCACAGTTGGCAAGGTAAGTCTTCTGTAAATATGGTCTCTCTATGTCAAAATGAAGTAGAAACCCATTTCTGTTTTGAAAATCTTCTGTTCTCAGTTGTTTATATCAGTGTTTGCCTTCATTAGGATGTGACTTCAATATTAGCAATGGAAATTGATTATAAGTTATACTATGTTTATTTAAGTCAGAATAAAACACGATGAACTGAAGTTGCCTAAGATACAGATAATTGCTGAGCTAACAATAGCACATAATGAACAGCAATATTTTTATTAAAAGAGGAAAAGGAAGAATTATTTAGAATTTAGACATAAAACTCTAAAGAAGTAGCCCACAGTGGTTACAGAAGCTGGGAGACCTCTGGAAAGCCCTTTTGGTTTCTTAGATTTTCTTTGATGTTGATTCTCTTCAGTTCTTCAACTGCTCATAATAGACCAAGCTTCTGATTTATACCAGGTAAACCAGTCATTTCTACTTTCATTCCTTACATATTTTTGGCCACCTACTAGGTTCTGAAAAATTTAGAAGGCCCAACTCTGGGCCATAATACTGCCATATCTTGGTTTTGAGTGCTTCATAAGTGGTCAGTTCAGACAACCTTTCATGGAAGCTCTTTCTTGTAACAGCTTGCATAGTTAATACTAGATTGGAAAGCTAACATCTCCACATAACACAGTGAGGAGAAATTCTTAAATAACTATGAATTCAAATAAAAATATAAGGCCATGGGGCAGAAGAAGAAATCTGTAGCAATGTCTATATCAAATGATTTTATCCACTCTAGAATGTCTTTCAGATCATTCCTATAAAAATTTTAAGATGCTCTTGGAAGAATTAAGTTATCAATTCCTCTTTGGCAAGTGGCAGGATGAAATAACTGATATTTTCTAGTGTAATTTACTCCTACTTTTCAGGTGTTGCATACACACTGTCACCCTCAAAGATTTCATAATCTAATGGCCCTTTAGAAAACTACAAAGCCTTATGATGTTTAAAAATATGTCCATAAAGGGATTGATACTCCTCACACAGGAAGTGGAGCCTAATTCCTCTTAAGTGTCACTTGAATTAGTCACTTGCTTCTAATAATTAAATAAAGCAGAAGTGATGGTGTGTGACTTCTGAGACTAGGTCATCAAAGGCATTGGGGCTTTCTTCTGGCTTTCTCTCACATCACTTGCTTTGGGAGAAATCAGCTGCCACGTCTTGGGTAGCCTTTGAAGCCTCTAGCCAACATCCAGAAAGAAACTAAGGCCTCCTGCCAATAGCCATGTGATCGAGTCATAGCAAGTGGACCCTTCAGCTCTAATCCAGCCTCCAGATGACTACTACTTTGGTTTACATCTTGACTGGGACCTCAGGAGATCCTGAGCTAGAACCACCCAACTTAACTGCCCCCAGATTCCTGATCAACAAACTCTTTGAGGTGATAAATGATTGTTGTTTTCAGCTGTTACACCTTGGGTAATTTTTTACACAGCAATAGGCAGCTAATACAAATACATAGACTACTCTGTAATGGTAAAAATGTGTCTTTTCCAACCAGAGTTTCAACTGAAAGAAAAATTTGGTACTCCAATAGATGGTAATTTAATAGATTGAAAACACACTTGTTTTTTGTACTTTATAAAGGAAGAGGCTCCCCAGTCTCATGACTCTTTTCCTCTTACGCTGGCATGGATTGCTGTTTTACTTCTTGTCCTCAGTCCTTAAATAGCTTGTATATTGCTAAGAAAGGTGCACTTTATCAGAAACAGGATTTGAGTTGCCCATATTTGAGAAGTTTTGTGAAGAAATGAGAGCAAAATATGAAAGTTTATTTTTGTGGTTACAAATGTTTTAGCTTTCCAAGAAAAAAAATTATTAAATTTCTGCCAGAGGCGTCCCCCCCCCTTTTTTTTTTTTTGCGGTACGCGGGCCTCTCACTGTTGTGGCCTCTCCCGTTGCGGAGCACAGGCTCCGGACGCACAGGCTCAGCGGCCATGGCTCACAGCCCAGCCGCTCCACAGCATGTGGGATCTTCCCGGACCGGGGCACGAACCCGTGTCCCCTGCATCGGCAGGCGGACTCTCAACCACTGCGCCACCAGGGAAGCCCACCGTGGTATTTTTTAAAGAGAAAAATAGAGCTTACTGGAACCATTTTCAGGTGGGGTTTTTTAATGATTTGGCTGAATGGCACACGTTCATAGAGAAAGAGAAGTGATCTTCCTGCTCAGGGTCCTACATTATCCACTATACGTTCTGTTCAGACAGTGTTAGTTATTCTAGCTAAGGTGCCACTGTCCATGAGGAGATTGGCAAACAAATAGGTACACAACCTTTCCAACACAGCGTTGTTCAGAGTATCAACCTTAGTTTCACTGCCGGCGTAAATCTGAAAATATTCAAAACCTTTATTTGAAGGCCACTATTGTTCAATTAAATTGTATCTCTTCCTTCCTTCCCTCCTTTCCTTCTTTCCTTTCTTTCTTTCTTCTTTTCTTTCTTTCTTTCCTTCTTTCACATTAATGATGAAGATGTACTCAAAGATGATCTCATTGCCATGAGGACAGGAATTGATGTGACATTGTCAACTTGAAATATTCTAAATCATATTGGGTTTCCTATGTGCCATGTTAAAAAAAAAGTTGGAATCAATTATTTGTTTTTTTTAAAAAAGTTGTCATATATGTGGCCATGGCACAGTTACCTTTACAATTTTGAGTTTTTACTCAAGCCAAAAGCATAGCAACCTTCATTAAGAACTTGACCTTTTAAGAAGAATTAAAGTTTTATTATATTTGGATTTAATTCTTTCCTTTTGGTTACAAGGGAAATGGCTTGTTTTATCATGAAAATGAAAATTGAGAGAAGCATTAGTTTGGCAAATACTGTTTTTCTTTCCTCTGTGAAATACATGCCCAAGAGAAATAATTATGTGTATTTTTTGTGTGTGAGTTTTGGGATGAACAACTCCATTGCTTTCATCAGACCCTCAAAGTGGTCTTTACTAATGCTCTTGATACATTTTGTTTCTTTCCTTTTCCTTCTTTGGGGATGACTTTCAGAAGTCATTGAAATTTTTAAAAAAAGTTACTTACTTATTTATTTATTTTTGGCTGCATTGGATCTTTGTTGCTGTGTGCGGGCTTTCTCTAGTTGTGGCAAGCAGGGGCTACCCTTTGTTGCGGTGCACAGGCTTCTCATTGCAGTGGCTTCTCTTGTTGCAGAGCACGGGCTCTAGGCACATGGGTATCAGTAGTTGTGGCACGTGGCCTCAGTAGTTGTGGAGCATGGGCTTAGTTGCTCCACGCCATGTGGGATTTTTCGGGACCAGGGCTCGAACCCATGTCCCCTGCATTGGCAGTCGGATTCTTAACCACTGCACCATTAGGGAAGTCCCAGAAGTCATTGAAATTTGACTCAGTCAGTTCAGCTCTATTTTACTTGATTCATTGATTACCTCAAACTAGTAAATTGGAAAGTTTTGCCAAGACCTATTTGTTTTTCTGCTAGAAACATTTGTAATGTAGATATGTCAGATCTAACACTTTCAAAACTATCAACTGAGGACTTTGAAACTATGCCATTAAATATATTAATTTTTGAAAAGCAAATGTAACATGGTCCTTAGAATGAGTTATTCCACAGCTCATTATCTTTCCTTCTACAAGTAATCCTCAGAAACGTCACGTAGTAAAATATTGGGAGGAATATATTTTGAAAGGGGAATAAATTAAAACACTATGAAACACTTCATATTTAATGCATAAAATTAATACAATAAAAATACAAGGTCTAGAATAAGTAATTGGCAGAAATATTTTAATGATGTATTTATTTAAAGTAAATATCCATCGATAGTTGACATTAACAGTATCGTTTATGTTAAATTAAATTAGAATGACATGAAACACATTTGCTTATTTTCTTTATTTACAGAAAGTAGTTGGAGAAGATGCCCTCAGAGTCTTTTTGTTGAGAACTCTTGGCAACTTAACAGTGAACAGTGTTATTTTTCCTTAGAAAACAGCTCTCTTGTAAATTGAATGCTATCAAACAGCTCATTAGTGGGCTTTCTGGCATATGGAATGCATTTTCTTTAAAAAAAAAATAGGTTGCTGGGCAACAGTTTATTTTTAACCAAAATTTAGATGAAATATTCTACTCTAACAATTAAATAATGGAAATATTTACATATGGAAGTTGACATGCATATTGGCATTCATAGATCACTTTATTTTTATTGAAAGGAATACTATAAATAATATTTCACATAATGTTTTCATACCATATACTCCTTTGCCCTCAAAAGTTCCTGGAAATCACTCTTCAGCTCTCCTAGCCAATTCTGCCCTACCTTTGGTCTGCTATCCTTCTATAGTCTTTCTCTATGTCTCCTATTTCAAACCTTTATCAAAATCTATGTCAAAACAGGTCTTCCTATTTTGACAATAGATTGCAGAGTACTTCACTAATTCTTTTACACCCTGGGAAGTAATTTGTTCATAAAAACTTGAACTAATTTCAGGTATCTAGTAGTTTCTACCTTATCAAAGTACATTATTTTTTTTTGAATATGAAAGTATACATACTTCTTTATAGAAACGCACCAGGAAATTCAAAACCGCCAATGGTCACACAATCCAGAGATGATCATTTCTTACCTGTTTTGCCCTTTTATTTGTAATCCTTTTTAAAAGGTACCTATATAATTTATTTTTAGATAAAAAATGAGATTCTGTTATACCATTGAATCCAAGACACCATCAAATATTAGACACACAATTTTTCACCTACTGCTAAGAAAGAAAAGCACTACCATTAAACTATTTGACAATGCTTTTAAAATTATAGATGTTTTATTTTATACCTTTATTGAAAGAGCTTATTAGTTAGACATAACTAGTAGATATAATTTTATGATATAGCATTTTTGTGCTTTTACAATAGGGAAAATATAAGATAAATAAATTTGGTAAAATATTTTAAAAACTTCTTAAAACGCCTAGTCCCACATTTAAAATAGCTTTCTGATATTTTTCATGCAGTAGATTTGCTGTGCAATTGAAGACGTTGGTGATGAAACAAGTCTCCAAGACTCTGACTTTTGATGAGCATGCACAAGCAATAACAGCTCTGTCATTATATTACATGTGAACATACACACATAGAACATGTGAACTATGTCATTATATTACATGTGAACATATATACATACAGGGCAGTAGCTGGTAGTGATTATAAACTGTTTCTGGATTTCAGTTATATTAAATTATGAAAAGATGGGTATCTGAGAGTTGAATAAAGATGGTAACATACTGTAAATATTTCATGAAATATACATCATCAAAATATTGGCAAAATTAGATAACTATTAATATTCCATGGTGTGTATGTATATTTCTGTAGCCCACACTCTATTATTAAACATTTAGGCTCTTTTCAATCTTCCTTTCTAGAAACGATGCAGCAATGAGAATGCTTCTATGTGCATGTCTTCAAATTGCTTCTAGAAAAGTTGTTCCAATTTACCTTTCTATTAGGAACAATATTCATCCTCTATCAGTGACAATAAATGTCCTCTAATCCATGTCTTACTACTTTATATTTCTTTTAGAGTATCTCTTTCTACTGATGATTGGTACCAGCCTTTCTAGTTTGAAAAATTGATATCCTTATGGAAAATACAAAGGCTAACCAATTAGTTTGTAACAATAGAACTGTTCAGTTGTTCCTCTTCACACTCATGGATATGAACCTTTCCTTCCTTCCTTTTCTTTTCTTTTTCTTTTCTGTTCTTTTCATTGTTTTTTTACTTCTAGCTTTCCTGTACATGCTTTTCATCCCATGGAATCAGACATTTACATATTTCTAAGAATCAGGCATTATTACAAGATTTTTTCCCAATAAATATTTGAGAAAAGTGGTGACAATCTTTTAAGCAGAGTTAATTTTTATTAACACTATTTTGCTTAAGACAAGGCAAATAATTTATTGAGTGGTCCTAAAGTAAGTAAGAAGGTAGATGTTATCTAAGGCTGTTCAGTTACTAGTGGAGTTTTTCAGTTTTAGATACTTAAAGGGAAATTCAATCAATCAAGTCAATATGAAATTAAAGTGAATAATGAAATCATGCTAATGGTCTACGATTTTTAAAAAAGATTTACCCAAAATTAAAACTAGCTGTAAAATAATGTAAGTTTACCTCTACAAGTTGTGTCTCTATATTAATTGAAAATGACAGAAAAAAGATATATTTTGCTGTACTACACACACACACACACACACACACACACACACACACCACCACACACACAATACTTGGCTCTGTTCTCATAGTTAGGGAAGGTGATCACACGACAAGCTGGGAGTATCAGAGACATTTAAAGTGGTCAAATGAATCCATAATGGCATGTATATGTGGAGTACAATATATTATAATCTGAAATAAATTAATGTGTAAACTTTTTTTCTCTATTTCTAGTAAAGAATCTGGTAGGACATGAGGCATTATAACCACATTACTAAGAGTGAGAGCTCTGGAGATGGGTCTGGATTCAGATACAGTATCAACCCTCAGTGACCTTGGACATGGCATTTGATCTGTTGAAGCCTCAGATTTTTCACGTATGCAAAGAAAATACTGCCAGTATCCCACAGGGTAACTGGAAGGGTTGATTCTGATGATTCATACACAGCACTTATTCAGTGGCTGATACATAAGAGGTGTTCAACCATTATTTCTTATTAGAATCATGGTTATATCATGTTAATAAGGGAGGAAGTGAGATGGTGGAACGGGCATCTCTTCTTGTTTTCTGAGGAAGGAAGCTCGTATTACATGTGGTGCTGATATATTCACAGGAACTTTGTAAACCGTGGATGGTCCTACAAATGTGTAGTTTGGAAATTCACAGAATTCTGTTTCTGCTTTAGCTTGGTTTAACGTTCATTCTGTCACTATTCCAGGCTCGTTTACTTGGGGTAGTACTCATCTGGTAACAAATGTAGTTGTTCTAATAGCCTATTCCCTATTGTAAAAGACATGCACAGGAGAACATGGCTAGAAAATATAACCTTAAATCTCTTGCTGCAAAACTATCATAAAAATAGTTGAAAGGAACGAACTTATGGTTACCGGGGAGGGGAGGAATGATGGAGGGAGGGGTAGATTGGGAGTTTGGGATCGACAGGTACACGCTGCTATGTTTAAAATAGATAACCAACAAGGACCTACTGTATAGCACAGGGAACTCTGCTCAGTGTTCTGTAATAACCTAAATGGGAAAAGAATTTGAAAAAGAATAATAAAAATAAAAAGACTATGCTCTCATCAGGAGACCCTAGGCTAACTCAGATTTACCAGTCAGCCGTGATTTTACCTTCTTCTGACCAATTTCAACCACTTCTATCAGAAGTAGAAGCTGTATCCACAAATGAGGTGAATATTGAAATTATATTCTAAAAAATAGTTGAAAGGAGTTATATGTAAGGAGGTTTGGATGAAGGAAGTGTAGTTCATTTATTCTTGTAGATTTAGTAGATTTAGTAGGTCTGTAGTTGTCAACAAATTGTCCTGATAGACCATGAAGATCTCCATGAGCAGAGGATTTTTTTTTTCCACTTGCAGTTCTTTTGCCATTAAGTCCAAATGTATTGCCTCAGGAAAGGAACAGCACAAACTGTCTAGAACATGGAAATAATTGCTCAGTGTTGAGTTTAAATGCAGTTTTCTAAAAGTCTACAGTGGGACAATGACCTTGGCAGCCTGGATTTCAAGAGGGAAAAAAAAACTTTCTCTCAATTGGTTTTCATATATCAACTCAAAGCATAAATGATTAAACACAGAGAAAACTATTGAGATGGTGAAATGAGAATATGACACGAGGGAAGTCTTTGCTACACTGGAAAAGAAAGCTTTTCCTATCCTGGAAAGAATAGCCTGAAAGATAAATTGAATAAACAAGGGGTAGTACGTCACCTAAGGGTATCCTAATTCCTACTCAAGAATCAAAATTTCTAGGCGAGAAGGGGAAAAGAAATATCCAGATAGCCTAGGAGAAGTATACGGTATTGCTGTTGGTGAACCATTTCTCGAGAAGTCCCATGTTTTATATGGCTCCATGCTCAGTATGGTATCCAGTGTGGCCTGGAAATGGAAGAGTAGCTGGGGCAGGACCTGGAATGGTGGACATGAGCACCACATATGTTCCCACTCACGCAGCCTGGTTCAGAGAATGACTAAGAGTCTCTGGGCTCCAGTGAGAGTGTAAATTCTGGTAGAACCAGGGATGGAAGTCCTGGGGCCGAGGAAGAGGGGGCCGCAGGACACAGGTGTCTCTCAACCAGATGCAGCATCATTGCTGGATCATATGATAAACTTATGTTTGGCTTTATAAGAAACTCAAAAACTGTCTTCCAAAGTGCATTTCCACCAGCAATGAATGCAAGTTACTGTTGCTTTGTATTACGACCAACAACTGGTATTGTCAGGTGTTTGGATTTTAGCTATTCTAATAGGTGTGTAGTAGTATCTCATTGTTTTAATTTGTAATTCCCTAATGCCAGTTGATATTGACCATCTTTTCATATGCTTATTTGCCATCTGTATATCTTCTTTGATGAGATGTCTGGTTGGCTGTTTTTTTAATTGTTGAGTGTGGAGAGTTCTTTGTATATTTTGGATACAAATCCTTTTTCAGATATGTGTTTTGCAGATATTTTCTCCTTTGGGTGGTCTGTCGGTGGTCTTTTCATTCTCTTAACAGTGTCTTGCAGAACAGAAGTTTTTAGTTTTAATAAAGTTCAACTTATTTTTTCTTTCATAGATTGTGATTTTGACGTTGTTTTAAAAAGTGAATCACAAACCCAAGGTCATATAGATTTTCTCCATGTTTTCCTCAAAGTTAAATAGTTTTGCATGTCACATTTAGGTTTATGATCCATTTTAAGTTAATTTTTGTGTAATGTGTAAGTTCTGTATCCATGGTCATGTTTTATGTACGAATGTCTTACACAATTTATTGGAAGAATATTTTTTTCTCCACTAAATTGCCTTTGCTCCTTAGTCAAAGATCAGTTGATAATATTTTGTGGGTCTATTTCTGGGCTCTCTGTTCTGCTCCATTGATCTATTCTTTCATCAGTACCACCGTTTCTTGATTAATGTAGCTTTATTGTAAGTCTTGAAATTAGACAGTGTGTCTTCCAACATTTTTATTCTTCTTTAGTATTGTTTTGGCTATTCTAGGGCTTTTGCCGTTCTATATAAACTTCATAATTACTTTATTGATATGTGCAAAATCACAAACTGGAATTTTGATTGGGATTACATTGAATCTATAGACTAAATTGGGAAGAATTGACATTTGAACAATGTTGAGTCTTCCAATCCATGAACGCAGAATATCTCATCATTTATTTAGATCATCTTTGATTTTTTAAATCACGGTTTTGTAGTTTATTGCAGAAAGGTCCTGTGCCTTTTGTTAGATTTATATCCAAGAATTTCATTTTCTGGGTGGTATTATAAATGATATTTGTTTTCAAATTTAAAATTCAGTTGTTCATTTCTAGTATACAGTAAAGCAGTTGCCTTTTTAATATTAACTTTATATCCTGTGCCCTTGCTATACTCATTCATTGGTTGTTGTTAATTCTTTGATATTTTATACACAGATAATCAAGTCATCTGTGAACAAGAAAAGTTTTGTTTCCTCTGTCTCAGTTTGTATTCCTTTTCTTTCTTTTTCTTGTCTTTTGCACTCTCTAGGACTTCCAGTACATTGTTGAATAAGAGTGGTGAGAGAGGACATTCTTGTTTTGTTTTTGATCGTAGGATGAATATGTCCAGCTCTTACCACTAAGTATGGTAGCAGTAGGTTTTTTGCTAGATTTCTTTATCACATTGAGGAAATCTCCCTATATTCTCAGTTTGTTGAAAATTTTTATTGTGACCAAGTATTAGATTTTGTCAAATGCTTTTTCTGCCAACTGATACAATCATATGGCTTTTCTCCTTTTGCCTGTTAATGTAGTGGATTAATTTTCAAATGTTGACCAGGCTTTTACACCTGGATTAAATTTCAATTGGCTGTGATGTATAATTCTTTTCATACATTGTTTAGTTTGATTTTCTAATATTTTGTTGAAGATTTTTATGTTAATGTTCATGAGAGATATTGTTTTTGGCATTAGTAATGCTGGACTCATAGAATGAATTAGGAAGCATTCTCTCTGTTTCTATTTTCTGTGAAGATGTGATTTTATTTTTTTCCTTAAATAGTTGATAGAATTCACCAGTAAAACTATCACTGCCTTTTGAGAAGGTAATACATCGTTGATGAAAGAAAATTAATAATTATAGGCTTGTTAAGATTACCTCTTTCTCCTTGTGTGAGTTTTGGTCGTTTGTGTCATTCGGGAAATTGGTCCATTTCATCAAAGTTATCCAATTTGTGGGCATGGAGTTGTTTGTGTATTTGTTTAGTATTCTTTGGATGGTCATGATATCAGTAATGATAATTTCTTTCATTTCCGATATTGGTAAATTGTGTCTTCTCTATTTTTCTTGGTTAGTTGGCTGGAGATTTATCTGTTTTATTTTATTTTCAAAGCACCAGTTTTGGTTTTGTTTATTTTCTCTATTGTTTTCCTGTTTTAAATTTCAACTCAAATTGTTGTTTCTTTACTTCTGCTTGCCTTTGATTTAAATTGTCCTTTGTCAAATGTTCCTATAAAAGGGCTTCATCTTCAAGGAATTCATGGAAAAGACTGACGAGTACAGGTTTCTGGTAACTGACTATACTGCTGACCTGAATGAATAAGCATTTTCAGAACTCTAATGGAAAACTGATGAATTCATAAAACTGCTAACAAAAGATCAAGATGAAAAAAAAGTTAATTACATGGGACTGAGTGAACTGATGAGGATGATTATAATTTTTGTGACTTTCTCTTTGAAACATTGTTGGTTCTTCTGTGCTTTGTTTTTCCAGATTTAAGAAAACCTTTTCTCTTTTCTCTTAAGCTATCAGTAATTTGCTAACATACACTTTTGTGAACAAAGATGAAACATTTACCTTTTTCTCCCTATCTGATCCCTCCAGAATTTAGAAACTCTTAGTGAGCATTCTGATTTTTGCGGCAATATATTTACTTGCATAAATTCAAAAAAAATATTGTCCTTTGTCTAGTTTCCTAAGATAGAAGCTTAAATGATTGATTTTGATCATTTTTTCTTTTCCAATAAATGTACTTAATGCTATAAATTTCTTGATATGCACTGCTTTTGCTGCATCTCACAATTTTTTTTAACAAATTGTATTTTCCTTTTCATTTCCTTCAAAAAATTTTCTAATTTCTCAAGACCTATTCCTTGACCCATGTGTTACTGAGAAGTATATTGTTTAATGTCCAAATGTGTGGGGTATTTTAACTATCTTTCTGTTATTGATTTCTGGTTTAAGTCCATTGTGATCTGAGAATATTCTTTGGATGCTTTTTATCCTTTTAAATTTCTTAATATGTGATTTACACCCAAGAAAGTGGTCTATCTTGGTGAATGTTCCATATGAGCTTGGGAAGAGTGTGTGTTCTGTAGCTGGTGGATGGAGTATTCTATAAATGTCAATTATGTCAAGTTGATGGATGGTACTATTCAGGTCAAAAACACCCTTACTGATTTCCTGCATGTCTGATCAGTCAATTACTAACAGGGCAATGTTGACATCTCCAACTATAATAGTGGATTTCTCTATTTTTCCTTTTAGTCCTCACATATTTTGGCACTCTGTTGTTTTGGTGTATATGTATTTAAGATTGTTATGTCTTCTTGGAGAATTGACCCCCTTTATCATTATGTAGCGCCCTCTCTTTATTCTTGATAATTTTCCTTGTTCTGTGGTCCATCTTGTCTGAAATTAATAAAGCTACTCCAACTTTCTTTTGATTAGTATTAGCATGATATATCTTTATCCATTCCTTTACTTTCAATCTTTATATTTAAAGACCCATATATTTGGATATTATTTTTTATCCTCTCTGACAATCTTTGTCTTTTAATCCAAATATTTAGATCATTCCACTTAAAAGGACTATTGATATATTTGGATTAATAACAACCACATTTGTAACTTTTTCTATTCATTGCCAGAGGCTTCTTCTTCTGCCTTTCTCTGGCTTTAGTTGAACATTTTTTAAAAAAGATTTTATTTATTTATTTATCTATCTACCTATCGATTTATTTATTTATGGCTGCGTTGGGTCTTCACTGCTGTGCGTGGGCTTCTGATTGTGGTGGCTTTTCTTGTTGCGGAGCACGGGCTCTAGGCGTGTGGGGTTCAGTAGTTGTGGCATGCAGACTCAATAGTTGTGGCGCACGGGCTTAGTTGCTCCACGGCATGTGGGATCTTCCCAGACCAGGGCTCAAACCCGTGTCCCCTGCATTGGCAGGTGGATTCTTAACCACTGTGCCACCAGGGAAGTCCAGTTGAACATTTTTTAATGATTCCATTTTATATCCTTTTTTTGGGTGTATCAATTATACTTCTTTTAAATTGTGTTAGTAGTTTCCCTAGAATAACAATATACATTTTTAATTACTCTATGTCTACCTTCAAATAACATTAATTCACTTCACGTGTAGTGTGGGTGCCTTATAAACAGAGACTTCCCAATTCTTACCTCCCGTTCTTTGTGACATTACTGTAATTCATTTCACTTATCAATATGCTATAATCACCCAATATATTACTATAATTACTATAAATATTTACCTTTTAGGTCAATTACAATTAAGAAAAATAAAAGATTTTACTTCATCTTATTTATTCCTTCTCTGATGCTTTTCCTTCCTTCAGCAGATACATGTTTCTGACCTCTATCATTTTCCTTTTGCCTGAAGAAAATCTCCAAACATTTCTTGCCATGGAGATCTGCTGGTGCTGAATTACCTCAGTTTTTGTTTATCTGTAAGAGCCTTGGTCATCTATTTCTTTGCTGTATCCCCAGTGGCTAGAAAAATAACTGGTACACCACTAGTATTGAGCAAATATTTATTGAAAGAAAGAAACAAGGCAGAAAGGGAAACTTAGATACATAGGTAATATATATGACATATGTGAATGTATGGTGTGTGTGAGAGAGAGAGAGAGAGAGAGAGAGAATGTGCACCTGGTGGTGTAGGGTGTAGAATTAGCTATTATGAGCCTGTGGTTGTCAGTGAACAAGGTGGCCTAGGCAGAGACACTCAAAGAGAGTGTGAAGAGGGAGAAGAGAAAAGGGACGAATCCAGGACCCTGGAGAACATTAACGTTTAAGGGGCTATGAAGCTTCTGTGGTGGCGCAGTGGTTAAGAATCCGCCTGCCAATGCAGGGGACACAGATTCGAGCCCCGGTCCAGAAAAATCCCACATGGCGCAGAGCCTAAGCTCGTGTGCCACAACTACTGAGCCTGCGCTCTAGAGCCCGCGGACCACAACTACTGAGCCCACGTGCTGCGACTACTGAAGCCTGCAGCGCCTAGAGCCTATGCTCTGCAACGAGAAGTGCGCAATGAGAAGCCCACACACCGCAATGAAGACTCAACACAGCCAAAAATAAAATAAATTAATTAAAAACAAGGGGGGACTATGAAGCCAAACACAGATGCTAAAGCTGTAGAGGATTTAAGGTTTAAGAGAAAAGGAGTGGTAAATAGTGACACATGTTACAGAGGGTCCAATGAGCTGAGGATGGAAACAGAGTCATTGGATTAACCAATTTGAGGCATATATTTCCCCAGATGGCTTCAATTCAGGGGAGTGTCTTCATCTCACAAAAGTTGGACCTTTGTATTTCACTCCTAAATATGTATGAAAGAATCCTACTGGAAACAGCTTCACAAAACCTGCTGAAGAATTTCCTCTGGGGGTATTGCTGAAGTTATTGACCATTCTCTTTGTGAAAGGCAACCTGAGAAAGCATTTTAGAGTGAGTACACTAAAATATTAGCTTACCACCAGGAACTGACATGTTTTCTCCTGACTCAAAGAGGCATACTTGAGAGATTTTATTTTTCATGTTCCTGTAATCTGATTTTATTCATTTATCTATTTTCCGTAATGGTAAAATAAGGATACTAGAAAGCTCATCCATGCTAATATTATTGGAAATGTAACATGAGACAATTTATGCAAAGCTTTTAGCATAGTGCTTGGCACATGGTTAAGTATTCAATTAATATTAATTATCATATATTTATATACAAAGTTATTTTATTCTGGTATAGGTTCAGAAATCCTCTGTAGAACAAGGTAGGGAGTGAAGAAGATAGTTGTTACTGACAGAGGAGTTTTGATGGCTACAGATAAGACATGGAGAGATCAACTTACATATTATCCCATTCTTTATTATTATCATCTCTAAACTCTGCCACAGTAAATTCAGGATGAAGCTGTGTTGCTTCCATGATAAATGCTAGGTTCAAATTTATAGTAAAGCCTTGGTCGTGAGCTTTACTGGGGATCTGGAAAGGTTGCCAAAGATTTCTTAGTATGTCATGAGCTCTAAAATAGTTTTTCCATCATAGATGACACAGTTTGCCTTGATCCATCTCTCCTCTCACCCCGCCTACCTTGTGAGCAATGATGTGAGATTACACAGTAGTGAGGTATGTAATTTGTGGTTGTTTTTCTCTGTGAAATGTTAACAGGGCCATTAAATGATAGTGGCTTCATTTAATTCACAGACAAGAAGAATACATTTCTCACACATATTTTTTCCTGGATTATACTTTCACACAAATGATTCACCTTAAGCGACAATATAGCTGACAAAGAATTACTAGTTTCCACGATACCAGAGTCATGAATCCCTTAGTTGGCTAAAGTAAACTTTCTCCCTTGGATCTTGTTTTTATAAACTAGCTTTCTTTGCATTTTACTTTGGTGGTTCTACAAATGTACTTTTCTGCTGTAAATAGATATTGAGGGAAAAACAAATAGAACCAGTTGTTGTAGCAAGAGGAACAAAAGGATTAAAGTCTTAACTAATCAGATTTACTTTTAAGAAATATCATCTTGTCAGAAACACAAATATGGGTTTTTTGGGGGGTTGTTTATTTTAATGACATAAGTCATTTCCGTTCATTAATGAATTTTCCCCATGGGTAATCTGTGTCCTTTGATAATTGATTGTTTTATTCAATAAATAAATGCATAAATTACTTACAGATATTTATTTATTATTGGTGTTCATCACACTTATAGTGACATCCTTTCCCCTCACTTGGCGACACTGTAGTATCAAGTTTCTATGCAAAAAATCAATTGATATGTAAGATCAATGAAGACAGGGACTCAGAAATTAGGATAATACTTGCCATATAATATTCATTCAATGACTATTTGTTGACTGATTGACTGAATCTGTGGGTTTGAACAGTGGCTATATTGCTAACTAGGGATAATAGTATCCGTCTTGTCAGAATGCCTTAAGAAGATCTTGATGAACAAATGTGGGTTTAAAGGAATGAGTTTGAGGCTGGTGGCAGAAATATAAGTTAAGCTGTGGCTAGAAAACATGGGAGAAATATAGAGTGCAATGTGGATGAAAGGGAGGGGATAACTTCCAGAAAAATATGAGAATTGGTGCTCAGTCAGATTGGGCTGATAAAAAAGAGGGAGAATGTTAGGATGAACTGCAGGTTTAGGGTTTGAAGTATAAGACCCCCTAGTCAACCATTAATGCCTGAAGTCTCATCCACATGTATACATTTCTCAGTGAAACTCATTCTCCAGTCCTTGTCGTCTTTTTAAATCCTCGTGCAGTGGCTCTGAAACTCCTGGTATGTGAGCAACTAATTTTCTCGTATCTTAAATCTTTTAACCTCTTCACCTTAATTAATTTTGATTGCTCTCTAAAGCCACTGCTTCCTTTTCAGACAAATCAAGTAGATGATCTTCTTTTTCTTACACTTTATGTTGTTTGGGACGAGAGACTGGATGACGATCCTTCTCGCTTCATCTCCCACCATCATCGACCATCACCTGTAGGTCACTGCTATTTAAACCTATTTCAGAGACCCTTGCTCACACATTCAGAGGTCATGCCATCCAGACGTATCCCCAAGCCCACCTTCTCACTTTTGTCTTCCTATGACTCTTTGGACATTTATTCATTCATTGGAGACTTTGGCTGTTGGTTCTCTGTCTCCTCCTCCAGCCCATTTCCCGTCAACATTCATGATGATGCCAGTCTTACATTTTGTCCTTCCAGTTTCTTGACCTCAATTCCAGTGTATTTTCCTTCCATGGTCATGCACTTGGCTTTTTTTTTTTTAATAAAAAATTTCCACCTCCCAAATCTCAAATGCAAACTTTCTTTTTCTCTTCAACCCCAAACTCTCACCCTTCCAACTCACTTGTGCAATCAGGTACTCAAACTACAACAGTTCGTCAACTCCATCGTGGCCTGCAATTCTTTGATTCCAAACTGTTTTTTCACTATAGATTTTTATAGCCATTTACCTTTTTAGTTTTTTTTATTTGTTTATTTTGGGTACTACTCAGTATGTTGATCCATCACTATAATCCCTCCCTTGAAAAAACTGTCAATTCACTTGTCCCACATCATAATTGCCTTGCAACACCCAACCCTAGATGAACTCAGCCCCATGGCCTCTATGCCCACGCTAAGGTAGGTGGACACAGTGAGAAAAAACCCAAACAATGGCACTCACTGGTTTAATTCCAAGTGTCTGATCTGAAGCATTAGTTGGGCTCTCAGCACTGCCAGATAATTCAAAATTCCGTCTCTTATAAGCTAAGTTTTCTCACTTTCCAAGCCAAGTGTTGCATTCTCCTCTCTCCTTAACCTCCTATGCCATCTTTTTATTGGGGTACTGTCATACTCAAAACTTACAGTTTACTCATACGTTAATGAAAAAGTAATAAACCATTACATAAAATCTTCTGTTTTCCTATTCATCTTCACAACTGCTCATCTTTATAACTAATCTTTCTTCTTTATCTCCTGATACAACTGAGGAACTGGCCCTCTTGCTTTCAAAGGCCAGTCTTTAAATGGATGTCCTGGAACCACCTGCCGTCATCTCCTCAAGGTCTTTTGCTCCTGTACTCTCCCCTTTTTCTTCTGCATGATCAACTTTACATGCTGGGCCCAGTTATTCTCACCAGCATGCAAACACTCTCTAAAATCTCTGTCTCCTGCTCAAACAAAAGAAATATCTATAAACACACTCGTCTTGACCTCATCTCTGCTTGCAATGCATGGCTGCTTTTTTCTGCCATTTATTACAGCATAATCTCTCAACAGAGTTGTTTACATGTGTGAGCTTCACTTCCCCACCCATGACAGTTTCAGCCCTGCTCCATGACTCCACGATTTCATAGATGCCCTTTATCCAATTGAGAAACTTCTCTTCTATTACTAGTTTGTTGAGTGATTTTATCACGAGAGTTGTTGGATTTTGTGAAACGCTTTTTCTGCATCAGTTGGGATGATCATGTGTTTTTTCCCTTAATTCTAGTAATATACTGTATGATTTTGACTCCTATTTCCTCCTGGAAGCCTTCTGTTTCACTGATGATCTGTATCACCTCACATCATCGGCTTGTGGGCAGGAGTGGGCGAGAAGGCTCGATCATGGCTTGGGGATGGCTGCTCACTCCAGGTGAGCTCGGATGCTTAGCAGTCTGGGGCCAGTGACTTCAGACCCCGATCTCCTGCCCACCTGTCTTTCAGTTTGAGATATGCTTGTTCCCCACAAATCAGTGCTGACTGGGGGGACCCTCTTCCCAGTTCCACTCTTAAGCTTGCTCCCTCTTATTTTAGAACTCTGATTTTTTTTAGTATACAGGACACTCTCTCTGAGGACGTGACATTTGAGCTGAGAGCTGAACGATGAGAAGGGGCCATCAGTGGGAAGCTGAGGGAAAAGATTCCCAGCAGCAGCCACTTGGCTGAGAGCTTTGTTCTAAGCTGAGCTTGAAGAGGAGGTTTCCTCTTTGGGACCCCCTCATATCTCTGTGTCCTTCAAACTAGGTTTGAGGAACGTCCTTGAGTCAATCCATTCAGAGAATGAAAATCTTTTTGGCCACCAGTGAAACAAAGCTGCTGGTAGTTCTTAGGTTTAAACATAGAAGAAGGAACATAGGGCAAAAAGAGTATGGAAACAATGTTAATTAAAGAAGAAATTGGGAGAAGAATAAAGGGTGGAGGAGGGAGAGCGAGAGAGACTTGCACAGCAGAGAAATTACCATTGGGCTGAGATGAGCTCATATTATAGGTGGTGGTAGATTCAGGCTGGAGATTCCTTTTCTTCCTAAATGAATGTGAGAATTAAAAAAATTTTTTTTCTTTTGACAGCTGAGTCTTCTACAGCTATGGAAAGAAATAGATTCATTTACAGTTTCTAAGCCAGTGTTGTGTCATTCTTTCCAATGGAAAAATGCAGTAAAAAGAGTAATTGTTGTGCTGTGTGATTGTAAAATTTTCCAGCTTGCTGAGATTCTCATTTCATTCTTCCCTTTGAGATGAAAGCAGTGTCTTGAATCTAAGTTGTTCTTACTGTGCTCAGCAATTGATAAAGAATAAAAAGGAAACAATCAAAAGACTACATAATCAGAGATAAATGACCAAAATTTGAACAAAACTCATCAAAACCTCTGCCTGTACAAAGAGAGAACTGAGCAAGAAGCTTAACTGTAACTCTTGTGGCTTTTCAACCATTAATTTGCATTATCGTGTACTGCCCTTTACTTTTGATAATCTAAAATTTCTTATATTCAAAGTCAGTGAAATAATTCAGGTAAACTCAGGACTATAGATGGAGCAAAAAAACCCCTCTAATTACTTTTTGATTATTCACAGAATCTTAGGATTCTAAGGTTTGAAGCACTTTGAGAGTTTACTGATTTTTCCTTCAGGAAGTTTATGCTGTTTCTGAGATTGAAGCAATTATCCTCACTCACTGTAACAAAATGACTTTTCTGGCCAACCTGCTGTCTTCCTAACTCTCTATGCCGTTTTGACCATGAATTCCATCGACCTAGAGAACATTCCCAGTACTCATTTCACATACTGAATCCACATGAGTTCTCTAATTGCTGTATCTACCTCGGTCTGAGTATGAATGATACTAATGACAGTGAGGATGGCAAATCGTGATGAGTGATAGGTTATATTCCAAATAAAGTATTAATCAGTCTTTATAAGTCATTAATTAGGAACAGGACATGATTAACCACAATTCCAGATTTTTCAGAATGGACAAATTGTGGAATCATAAACAAGAACACTAAACTGTTCTGATTTGGGGGAACTAGTTTCTCGGAATTGATGTCACTGTTAAATAACTGGAAGTTAGCATCTAGGGACATATTTTAAAATTCACAAAAAAACTTCACACACACAAACATTAAATATCAATAGATAAGTATATGAGAACCGATAGCTTCTTTCATATAAAAAGGGACAAGACATTTGCTGAAGGCATGAATGAATCTGTGGTAAATGTTGCAAATTTTCCCTATTTTCTAAAGATATTCTGTTGGAAAAATAAATGCAGTCAGTAACACATTTCCTAAAGGAGATTTTCCCTTCAAATCAATATTATCTCTCTTTAGGAGGATTTTATTTTTATCACTGTATGTCCTTTTTTAGGACACATAATTGAAATGATACTATCAGTCGATGACAATATATGCTCACTTTACATATACAATTTATAAAAGAAGACCAACGTTTTCTTTAGTTAGGGATCACTCTTCATGTCTGGAATCTATATCTATATCTCTATATATCTCCTAATGTCAAGCCTGTTTTAAAAGTATAGCATTCCATTATTTCCATTATTTCATCACCTATTTCATTCTTCTCTAACTATCCTTTCTCTAACTCGATTCATAAATTTTGGTATGACTTTAATTATATAGCTTTCACATTCCCTACATAAAAGGAAAAATGTCCTCCCATTGTGTTTCACTTGCAGGAGGTTTAAAGGGCCCAACTCTGATTTTCAGACGAGATCCTTTGGCTACTATGTTTGTTTTTTCTCATAGGATTTTGTTGTTGCACATCTCCCTTTTAAGTGTGAATTTTATCACATTTAAGCATTTAATCTCAGGATTGCCTTATGTAAACTCATCCAATAGGAAATGTACACAATGATATTTTTTATCAAAGCAAATATGCTAAAACTTCATATATTCAAAATATCTGCTTAGACCATTTGTCCATGGTAGCTAGCAGAATTCCCTGTTTAATCTGCAGAACATTTATTACTTTTACTTCATGATAAATAAGAACATGTGGGACTGTCTCATTTCTAGTTAGAAACCTAGAAAATGTTTTCCTTATTCATCTGGTAATATGAATATTATCACTTCTTTTAAGCATCTGAAGAAACAAGAAAAAAAAGAAACGACTTCAAACAGTCAAGATGATTTAGAAGCTAAAAAACTAAGAATATAAAATGGAGGGAAACTTGCCAAGGATGAGAAGGAGGGTGTTAGGTAAACGAAGTGGAATGCAAATTTATCAGTTATACATCCTAAAATCAAGGTATAATATTCACATGGTGTGGCTTCAACATTTTCCAGATACAGAATCTATTGACTTGAAAATTAGGGACTGAGATAGTGTGTGCAGGTGGGCAGGAGTATCTGCTTGGCATTTAATATTTTGTTGGCTTGTTTTAAACTGATATTTGAGCCGTATAGTCAGTTGTTAATTATTTATGCCCGTAGAGGGAAGCAGTGATGTAGATGATCCAAAATATAATTTATTTTTGGCTTTTAATGGGCATTTTTGTTTATAGTAATATGGAAAGTCAGCATTTTCTGGAATCCGTGACTGTTCAAGCAAAATATTCTATTGACCTCTATTGACCAAAAACATTTTTGAAAAAAAGGTTTATCCTCTCAACCTTAATCCTGTTTTCCACCTCTAACATTGGAAATGCTACGTTTGGAGAGTATCACATTTCACTCACTCTGATTCCAAGCCATGGAGGATATGAGAACTTAAAAATGCTTCAGATGAGATCCCAAGAGTTTAGAAGAAAGTTTCTCATTCAGAAACTACAGTGTGTGACTCCCCCTGCCCCCCCGGGGGTCTGCCTCCCACTGTGGCAAAGTATCCACTTCCTTAAATCTCTATAAGGAGAAATTGTTACTCATCCCATACTCTCTACCTCCTTCATCTTGGAAAATCCTTATGGCTTATAAGCTTGGCCTTGCCCTGGGATGACTTATCCTCCACAGTACGTTTCACAAAGACCGTTTCAAACTTGCCTGAAGCAGGAGTGGGCAAACTACCAAGTCCAACCCCTTTTAAGATCTCAGCCTTGTTAGCTGCAGATAATAATTTTATCTGGTCATCTAGAAAGTAAAATTTTAGCCAGACCCCTCCCAGCAATAGAGCCAGGAGTGTTTAAATCCATATAAAAGAAAAAAAAAATCCGTAAAGCTACATAGACTTCTGTATAAATTAAACTACCATATTGTGATTTGGAACAGTATCAACAATTATAATTTGTTTGTTGTAACCCAAACTACTAAGTATTTTTTGTTTGTTTGTTTTGTAATATGGGTAAACCACAGTTCCACTCATTGCTGCTGAGTTTTTGGGGCTCCCTTCTTTGGTTTTGTTTTTGTTTTGCATTTAGTGGGATTTAAGATGACCATCTGAAGTAAAAAGAAAAAAATGGCTTGAGTAGAATTTTACTTTCCCTTTTTTGGTTCCAATTTAGCTTCCATTACATTTTGTGTCATACGCAAGATGAATGGAAAAGTAATTAATATTTGAGGGTATATAATATTTGCCAAAAACTTTACTATATTTTTATATGAATCGTATCATTTAATAATCATGTAAACCAGTGACTAAAGTTTATTATCTATTTCCACTTTATAGATAAGGAAACTCAGGCTTTGAGAGATAAAGTAACTAACTTACTTAGGGCCACATAGCATGTGAGCAAAAGGAGTGAGAATTTTGCCTAGGAGAAACTGTCTGTTAGATATGATTTGATAACTGCTCTGAGACGGTAAAAATGATAGAACCAGCACCCGGAATTCTGTCATTCACAAGGCTGGGGCTGCTGCGTGGGTCAACACACAGAGGGGTGGAACCAGGAAGAGTTGTGTTTCAGCAGGCAAAAGAACATCTAAATGCGAGGGCAGGGCTTCCCTGGTGGCGCAGTGGTTGAGAGTCTGCCTGCCGATGCAGGACACAAGGGTTCGTGCCCTGGTCCAGGAAGATCCCACATGCCGCGGAGCGGCTAGGCCCGTGAGCCATGGCCACTGAGCCTGTGCATCTGGAGCCTGTGCTCCGCAGCGGGAGAGGCCACAACAGTGAGAGGCCCGCGTACCACAAAAAAAAAAAAAAAAAAAAAAAAAAAACCATTGAGACCCAGGGTGTGGACAGTGGTGCACAGCAGGTGAGCAGTAGAGAGCGCCCAATGTAAGGGCGTAAGGACCTTCCCTTCATCCATGGCAAGCATGCGGACAGGGATGCTCACATTGTCACGTAGTTCCTCAGAGGCAGGAATGTCAGGATGGTCTGTTAGCAGGCAGCATGCAGTAACATCAGATGACAGATAGTTGGACTGTAGTCACCCTAAATCCTAGAGGCTGGGGCACATGGCAGATAAAAAGGGATGGGAGCAAGCCAGAAACCTAGTTACCAATGCTTAGAACTGGGATGCCAAGAAAAAGTTGATCACCAGCAAGGGTGATTTCATGGAGGGTTTCAGAATGGCTTTCCGAAGCCCTTTTGCCTGAGCTTAGGCTTGTCCTCAAACCCGGGATGCAGCTGATCCTAAACGTGGGCTGTGAAAGTGCATGAAGGAGACTGCAGAAGTAGGGAGCTAGATGAAACAGGACGCTAGACCCTAAAACATGTGTAAAGAGAAATTCAAAGCTGAATAAAAATAGCTTTTAAATATTACTTTGCGATTCAGTTAGTTATCTGTTCAGAAGATGTGGACAGGCCAACACTGAAACAAATTAAGGCTGCATTGTTTCCAAGGAAAATTTAGCATCTACTCAGGCACCTGGGTATGAGTTTTTGGAGCTCAAGGAAAGGATCAGAAGTAAGATTCTTGACCCCCTTTTCCCAGGGCATTGTGACAATGCATCTAACTTGCTTGTGAATATATTTGGAACCTAACCTAATCACGTACATGCTTGATGGTGGATTTCTTAAGTATTTCAGAAGAGGTAGGTTAAAAATAAGTGGTGGTTAAAGTTGTATAAAAAGAACAAAAACAAAAGCATTGCAGCTGTAGCTCTCTGCCCCTGTTTGCAATTCAGAAAGAGCACTGAGCAGGCAGAGAGGGAAATTTCACACTCAGTAAATCACAGCTCGGTAAAAGTTAGACAGCCTGACCACTGTAAAAGTAATTAAAACCCACATGCCCTGGATGTTTAAAAGCCTATCCAGTAAGTGCCCAAACATTGTTACCTCATCCACTTACACCAAACTGAATCATCACTTTCTTTTTTTTCCTGCTGACAATATGTTCTATGCTTAATGAGTCATGTCTGGCATTGCTTTGTTCAGCTGAACTGAATAAATGCATTATAAAATTTTAAGATTTCCATATTATTTATCTTCTAAACTGTATACCTGAATATATTTGTGAAGAATTTTACCTTAACACCCCAAATGGCCTCTGAATGTTCCTTATTTAATTATAATTTAAACATCACACAGACAGGATAGTGGGTTGCTTATGATGAATGTTTCACTGCAAACCAGGTGGAAGGATTAATGACTATATTTATGATGCCTAAAGAAATATTCCCTGGAACTCTAGGAAGAGTTACCAATATATGCCTCAACTAAGGCACACTTCCTGGAAGGCAGAAATGTCGGGGTGAGTTATTCCATTTTGCTTCGGAAAGAAAGAAATCATCAACTCTGTCTTCAGTGATTTCTTTGTGCTCTAGAGGACACAGTGCAAACTCAGAAACTTATAAATTTGATAATGGAAATAATTTGGGGTTTCTAAAATCACGTTTGTTGAGGCAAGATATTTTAGAGGTGTTCCGTACTGCTGGGCTCTATCTGCATTTTCCCAGCTATGTACACTGGGCTACCCATCCTCCTCATTCCCAGCATTCATCCTCTGGAAAATTTTTGGAGAAAATATTTACCTCAAGGATGTTATGAGGATTATATTAGCTAAATCATTGAGTACTTAACGCTGTTTTAAAGTCATAGGAAGTGCTCAGTAGATTTTTGGCATTTTCAAAATTATTAATATAATTGTCATTACAGTTATGCCTACAATCAGGCCTCCACATCCCCGGGTTCCTCATCCACGTATTCGACCAACTGCAAATGGACTGTACTCCTCCATTTTATATAAAGTACTTGAGCATCAGGGGATTTTGGTATCTGCCCGGGTCCTAGAACCAATTCCTCGTGGAAACCGAGGGATGATGTGTTTTAAGACATCATTCAAGCACCTCTTCCATTCTTGGCTCTCATTTTCTGGGATGTAAAATTTCCGACTTTGTGATTTCTTTGGAACTTTTAGCTATCCAAAGGAAAGCAAAACAATTAAAATTTTAAAAGGGTTTGAGCTGTGTACAGAAGTAGACCATAAGCTTCATGAAGGCATATTCTTTGTATCTCTTGACATTAAACCCTATTAAACCACACTCTCAGTGGATGCTACTGATGACGACAATGCTATTGCTCCTCTGGGTCCTACCCTATAGTGACTTTGATTACTTCACTTCTCTCACTTTTATTTGTTTTCCTTGGCTTGGAAGAACCAACATAAAATTCCATTACTGAATAGCAGTGGAATCAATTATCACATAAATTCAATGTCTGAGTCTTACAATCATAGTTACCATTTAAACATTGAAAACAAATACTCGTGCTGTCCTTTTTTCTAAGAGACCTTTTTTATTGGCTACGTAGCAACTTTTAAATTTCAGTAAGTTAACTCAAGGAACTCTGCTGAATATTATGTAACAACCTAAATGAGAAAAGAATTTGGAAAAGAATAGATGCGTGTATATGTATAACTGAATCACTTTTCTGTACACCTGAAACTAGCACAACATTGTTAATCAACTATACTCCAATTTTAAATAAAAAGTTAAAAAATTTCAGTAAGTTAACTCAAAATGTAAAATACTGCTAAGAAGGTATTTTGAGCTTAAAATATGTATTCAAGCTAACATGGCTTAATTTTTTCTCCAACAGAGGGAATATAACACAATGTCTGTATGGAAAAATTTTCCTGGTAGTACCATAACAAAATTTTTCAAAGGGCACGCACATGTGAACCACCATTTCTATCAAATGAATGTATAATCAATAACCAGTATGCTTACATAAATAGAGGGGCACAAAATAGCCTTAAAGCAGTAGCCAAGAGCCTTGAATTCTAGGTGCTCTTAGGGAGGGTCAAAGTTACAGATTCAGTATACTGACTTACCATAAAGTGACTTTGCTGTGGACTGAATGTTTGTGAGAAATAAATTGATGTTGTTGATAAGCCACATAGTTTTTGGTATTTTGTTATAGCAGCCTGAACTAACTAAGACAGACTTCATAAATCTGGTAGCCACTGGCAATGGAGGAACCAATTTTCAAGCCTCCAGAAGTTTTTATTGGTAGGATCAGCTCTCCAATATATATAATATAATAGTATCTTTGTGGATCTTTGTAGCGCCCGATAAGTTCAAATCTGTACCACCAAGGCTTATCCCATATCTGACAGAAGGATTCTGGATCTCTTGGTAGAGGATTGTCTTTGAGTGGTTCACTATAAGCAAAGGTAGAGTAAACAAACACTGACTTTTATTTCACTGGGATCTCAGAGCATTTGTATCACTATACCTTACTGAATGAAGCTACAGACATAATATTCTTTTCTAAAAGAACACACTGAGGAGACCCTCAGTACTTACATATGCAAATTAAGGGATATTCAACAAGCAATATGAAAGTCAAGAAAAGTCAAAATTAAATAATAGGATCTGGGGATTTCAAGGACTTTTGCAGAGAGATTTAGTTCATTGATTTTCATTCTCCTTGGAAACCACCTTTTAGCTGATTTTTCAACTTCAGAACTTTCTGAGTATGAAATTTCTTTCTCTTCACTTTCATCTCATTACTGCTTTTTTCAAGTTCATCTTAAGCCAAAGATTCTTGTTTGGCATGTGTCTGGCTCTTGGGGGTGCTACCAGGAAAGAGCAATTTTGAGAGTTTAAGGAGCTTAAAACCTAGTACTCAGAATGTTCATAGAAAAAGATAGCCATTGCTACAGACCCTGTCTGTTTGGCTACCACACATGATGGATTTTCCAGGACAGTTTCCAATTTTGAGACCATGTTTTGTATCTTAAAACTTCCTTCTTCCGTTTACCCCTTCCCTTTTTTTGTGCTATGCTGTTAAAGCCTGATAAAGGCATTATTAAAACAATTTTAGTGGTTCACCCTGATAACATTTTTCCTTATGACAAGATTTTTGCTAGAACCTAAAGCATAATAACTTTTCAGAAATCTATTTTCATTCAGGTGCCAGAGCATTCGGGTTGACACCTTTAGGCTTGAATGAAAATTAAATTGGTTACAGTTATAGAATTCACTTTCTCTTTGACTTCCTAAAGCTTAGATTTCTAAATCTGCCCCTAATCTCTTTGAGGAAAAAAAAATAAGTGTACTATTATAGACTTGATAAAAAGAAAGTAGATGAATGAACTGTCAGAGTACTTAAAGCTGGAAAAGACCTTAGGAATTCCAGTTCAAGCTCATGAAGTGAATTTGTTTTCTCATTTATGTGTGGTTTATCAGTAAGTAAGATATAATTGAAAATGAGTGAAGTAACTACTTATTAGGGTTAAGTAGTGCTCCGTCCTTCAGAGTTTATTTTAATAATCAAAATGGAATGCATACTTTTAGAACATGACCTCAGATGTGTTGAGACAAAATGTGGAGTGAAAAGCAAACATCGTATTTTAAGGTATTGCATTATTTGTGAAAGCTGCATCAGAAAAAAGGGTATACAAAAAGTTGGATATGGCTTCCACTGGAGTACATGTTTTTGAGTGGTTTTTATTACTATGAAACAGATTTTTAAAGCATCTGTGCTTAAAATAGTAAAAGAATTGCAAAATAAGTATAAAATATAAACTCCGTTCTCATTCTATGTAGGATATCATAGCATGAGAGGAGACCTACCCAGTACCACTGAGTCAGAACATAGTTCCAACATATCTGCCGCTATACTGTTAGCATCAATTTTTATGCACTGATTCTTAATTCTCTCTTATTTATCACTTTCCAACATCCATTTATATCACCTCCGTATTGCTTATACTCCTAACATAATTTTTGCTTCTTCATTCTACTTTATCCCAGGAATCCATCATCCTTAACCTGAATTGCCTTTGGTTGGGTAGGTCATCTCTTAAGATGCTCTTATTCAAAACTGCATCTCACTTTCCTTTCAAAGCAGTGCTTCTTTCCTCCCTCCCTCCTTTCCTTCCTTCCTTGCTTCCTTCCTTCCTCCTCTCTTCTCCCTTTCTCTTTTTTCTCTTTTTTTCTTTCTTGACTTTGAGTAAGCTAGATTGTTAGAAAACCATTCTTATTAAATTAAATTTAAAATGAGATGTGAATGACAGATAATTTACCTAGCTGCTCTCCCCTCAAAACTTTTTCTCCAATAAAATATAATTATATTTTATTTATTTTTGGCTGCATTGGGTCTTCGTTACTGTGCGTGGGCTTTCTCTAGTTGCGGTGAGGGGGGCTACTCTTCGTTGCGGTGCGCGGGCTTCTCATCGCGGTGGCTTCTCTTGTTGCGGAGCACGGGCTCTAGGCGCGCGGGCTTCAGTAGTTGTAGCACAAGGGCTCAGTAGCTGTGGCTCGCAGGCTCTGGAGCACAGGCTCAGTCATTGTGGTGCACGGGCTTAGTTGCTCCGCGGCATGTGGGATCCTCCCGGACCAGGGCTTGAACCCATGTCCCCTGCATTGGCAGGCAGATACTTAACCAATACGCCACAAGGGAAGTCCCAAAATATAAATAGTAGAATTTTAGGTAGAGAGAAATCCTGGGATGGAGGCCATTAAATCACATCACATAATTTTCAGCTAATATTTCACACTGATCCTGAGAGGACCAAGTCATGTTGGCAGTCTTCAGAAAGCGCCATCCTCATGTCCTCCTTCTCATCACTGCTTGTGTGAGTCTTTCTCAGATGCTAAATAAAACAGAAGAGCTTACATAAGAGTTGTCCAGAGGAAAATAAGTATGACTTGGAACTTTAGTCTCTATCTTTTCAGCTTTGTATACTTGGGGATAGATACACCATATCAGTTAAAACACTTCCTGCTGTAACCAAACAGAAGATCCTGACAAAAAAAGCATAATGATGAACATATTATTTCACACAATTCCTCATATGGAATTAGGGTGATAATAACAAATATTCTTTATTGAGTTCATATTATATGTCAGGTATTATTCTAAATACATATACTGACTCATTCTGATGAGATTAAGGTATGCATAATAATTTTCTCCATTTTACAAGTAATGCACTGGGTTGTTCAGGCTCCAGGCTGGTTGGTTCTATGGTCCAGTGATGTCATGAAGGACCAGCTCCTTTTTATCTCTAGGATCTGCCATCTTTAAGGTATCAATAGTTTCTCTCACATTGACTAACCTAGTTATTGCAAAGTGACTCTAGCTGTTCACGGCATTATGTTCAGACAAAACAGTATCAACAGTAAAATGAAGGAACCTCGCTACCTTGTACCTCTCGTTTTAATGATGAGGAGATTCCTATTGGCCAGGATTGAATCACTTGTCTATATTGATCTGTGGTGAGGGGATACAATTTCCATAACTTGCCTAGACCAATTATTTGTAATAGAATGGATGCTGGAGAATCAATTACCATGATAACCACATAATCTTCCATTGTAAGCTCTCTGGATAACCCCCAAATAGTGGGAAATCACTATGGGAAAGGCAGAAATCTACAACATTTGGGGTGTAAGTTCAGAATATTTAGAGAACTTCAAGGCAACTTTCAGCAAATTTTGATTTGGTTTTACCTTGGGGCTCTTAATAAACTTAGTTTTGTTTGGTAAAACTTGCTACATATAGGCATTTATTCAAACTGCACATCATTGATTGTGTAATACCATAAACATAAATATTGTACAATTTATAAAACTTACATCACATTGTGTTGAGATCAAATATATCTTGCAATACAGTAAACCCGGCTAATTTAGGTTGAGTCTTCATAGTCTGCTGCTTCCATAGCTGCTTCCATTATCTTCTTGTAGCAAACTAATTTAGAAGTGTTGTAATGAGGAATCTTCATTTTGGTTTACGACATTTAGTGGCTTTTCTGAAATTTTAGAGTGTGTGATTTGTAAAGATGGATAAAAATGCAAGTTGCACCAAATTCAACATGAAGAAATTTTTACAACACAATTCAAACTCAGAAAATCTGAATTCTGTAATATTAGCTTTTTCTTTGAATGTGGATTAGAATATTTTAATCCACATGTGGTAGAAAAGAAAAGTAGGCTGACTGCAGTTGGATTTCAACTGTCTTTAAATTAAACCATTCACTACATTTGAAACTTCATGGGAAAAATTATAGAACTTTTTTGGGAAGTTCTACAATGACAGGTCCTACAAAGAGAAGTCTAGGAAGGTATTGTGCCTGTGAAAGATTGAAGCACACAACTTGTTGTCTACCAGAATAGCAGCTCGATGGGACTATCATGCTTTAATTTTCCCAAGGTGCTGACAATATTTTATTATTATCTTCAAGTCTTTCCTTTCTCATAGTTTCTATCCCTCCAGGCAAATACATTTTCTAAGTAGGTTCCCACTGTCCTCTCTTCAGTTCCTAAAAGTTCTTGCATTTTAAAAGTTTTTGGAGAGTTGTAATCAATAGGGAAAGAATTTGGCCAATTGAATAAAAATTTGGATTTATTAAGATAATTGGCCACAAGTTCAAAGGAAGAGCTAAATAATTCAGCTTCAAGGAGACGGAAAAGCACAGACTTCTGCCCTGAGGGCTGCTGTTAAGGTAATTGTGTTCCAATGACTTCTGGTCCTATATGGCAGTGTTCAATTCCAGTTCCCTGGAGAGAAAATCTAATATGTCTGAGTTATAGCAGGTGTTTCTACAGCACCATCATGACCCCTTGGCAGAATTGTGAGTGGGGCACCCATCTCAGTTTGGGTCCATTGTACTTGTTTTTGTTTCATCTGCTTATGTATCCCATAATTTGCTTGAGTTATCTGACTACCCAGAAACTATGCAGTATATATTGTCTGAGGACTTATTTTTGGGACCAAATTAAAAAACTCATATTTTTCAAAGGGAAATGCTGAAGTTCATTAATGTAGAAGTTTTGTAGTCTGAACTTTTGAGAAGAGAGTAGAAGTAGATCATTAATTATGCGACTGCAAGTGAGGTCAATGGGATAAACTTATTGAGTGTAAATAACCTAATCTTCTGCAAAAGTTGGTAAGTAAGCTCTCAATTGACTCTGTCTTTCTTTTTTCTCCTTTCTTACTTTTAGTGCTTCAGTTGTAATTACTTTTAGAGTATCTCCCTTTACAGGCTTGGATAAAAGTGTTTAATTACTATTAATCATGAAAATAAATTAACTATTTAGAAAAATTAAATAATACCCCCCCAAATTTTTTAACATGAATATATGGAGATTTTACATATATAGCTATAATCACATCATATATACACATCATATCATATATATGATCTAAAAGCCTTACTAGAAAACATATATATATGTGTATTTATATGTATATATGTTTTCCAGTGAGCCTTTCATGTCATAATCCTTGAGGGAAATATCCCATAATCTTTTAGCATCTATTTGAGTCAGTTTGTGATTTATAGTTGCTAGGACTACTGCTTGAAAGGATACAATTTGTTCCCATAGAAGAGTAACAGTGATGAACACTAAAGGTGCTAAGGTTTATAAAATGAAATATAATAGATGATTTTATAACCAAACTGTTTTTAACCTTCTTTCCACAAAACTAAACTTTGTGTAGTTTATAACAGATTTTTAGAACTTTTTGGAATCATATCATTTTGGTATTCAGTCATTTTCAATATTTCTTATATTCCTTTTAATTATTAATAGTATGACTATAAATTCTTATTTAAACACACACAGTTGAATGAGCATCACTTGCAAGGTTTAGTTTCATCATGTTGTGAACTTCTGATTCCACAGCCTCTCGGATTTCATCTACGCTCTCTATTGTTCTGTCCAAGAGTCTGGAAACTGCTGGAGAAAATTGCTTGGTCATGTCTTTTGGTGTCATTACATATCCTGGTTTTCAACTCAAAAGGGCAGTCCAGAGCCTGTGGCCATTTCTTGACTTGTCTTTAGTCACACTTCTTTTCGTTTTCCTACAGGCTTCTCCCAAAACTTAACACCGCGCTTCTTCCCTCTGCTCCACCATCTTCTTCATCTGGTCCTCCCACTTCATAGAGAAGAGAGAAGCCAAGGTATGTGATGTTTTCCATCATATTTTTACCTTAAGGATATTAAATTTGTATGGGTTGATTCTATAAAGGAGATAGAGCTAGACAAACTTATTTGTGTTGAACCATCTCTTTCACAGGATATTCAAAGGCATATGTTATGTGTGCCATGTCACAGTGCTGGATATGAGATGAGTAGCCAGTAACATTACTAAATGGTCTTTAAGGAAATATAGTGTGTGGTATTTTATCATTGTCTACCTGCGACAATTCATTTTTTTGGTTATATTGCCTTTCTTTTTTATGCTCTCTCCTTTTCCCCTTTGCTTTTCTTCTTCCTTCTCTCACTTTTCCTAATTTCTCAGTCCCTTCTTTCTTATGTTGACTTTTATCCTGATATCCCTTTCTATGTTTTCAGACTCTAACTTGGAGCATGTGGTAGCATACATTTTTAATTAGCTTGAAAATATCTTCAAAAATCCCAGATAAGAATTATGGTCTTGACTGATTTTAGCTCAGTGAGACCCTGAGCACAAAATTCAGCCACACTGTGCCCAGGATTCCGACCTCCAGAATGCTTTGTTAACAAATGGGTGTTGGTTTAAATCACTAAAATTGTGGTAATGTATTCTGCAGCAATAAAAAAACAAACACATGCCCTTGAACACTCTGGTTTGCTTTTCCTACAAATGAGGACTTGTTGATTTTCTCAGTTGTGCCTTATGTTTCCTATTTCATTGGTTACTACTCTTATTTTTATTGTACCCTTCTATTTACTTACTTTGGGCTGGACTTACTTTTCTTTTCCTAACTTCTCAAGATGGAGACTTAGATTAAGGCTTTTCTTCTCATCTATTATCAAGACACTTTTATTTGGTTTTCAATTACTTGGAACTAAAGTCATCCTAACTGATGACTCCAGTTGTACAACACAGAGCTTCCCAATTTCCAGTGCGTGTGCAATTCATGTGGGAATCTTGTTAAAATGCATATTACGACTCGGTTGGATATGGGGCCTGAGATTCTGCTTTTCTAGCAAGTTCTCAGGTGATTTCAGTGATGCTGATTTGAGGACTACACTTTGTAAGTCAAGGGTCTCACTGCAGAAAAATCTACCAACAGCAAAAGGCAGAACTGGTTGTATCAGAAGATAAGTAACTATACATTCTATGAATCATATTTTGATTTGTATTTTTATGATGTAATTATTTTCTAGAATTGAAAGCTATTTGGTTTTTTAAACTAGAATTTTAATGTATTAACTTTGACATTCAAAATATATTTTAAAAATTTATTGGATCCGACTTTTATACCTATGTTCTGGTTGGCCAGGACCCCTGGAGCTCAATTTCTTTCTCTCTTATCAAGTTCAGTTCAGAAGACTATAAAGGAAACCCCAGGGCCCATGTAGAGTATCAACTGCTAAGAATAAAATGTTATGTGTGGTAGAAATTAGTAGTAGCTGTTTTTTTTCTTCTCTTTTCTTTTCTTTTCTTTCATGATAAGAACACTTAACATGAGATTTACCCTCCTAACAAAATTTTAAGTGCACAATACATTATTGTTAACTAGAGACACAGTAGGGTACAGCTATTTTAAATGAGTATCATAAGTTATAATCCTTATTTAATGGCCAAAAAATGACTAATGAGAGTGAATTAGGGCTTGGACAGGTGGAGAAGAAGGATGTCAGAGAAATGTTCCTAAATCTTATCAATGGGCAGTTAAAAACATGAGAGCTAGGGTTCGTTGCAATGCTTTACCCATAGAGGAAAACTGAAATCTAAAGGAATTGAGCAAAGGAGGTTGGCCTGTATAAAAACTCCATGGATTCACTCTTGAGAGGATCTGTGTATGCAGGAGATGTTATAGCGAATATACAAACGTTTCTCAGGTGTCACCCAAGCTGTCATTCCCTCATTCTCACTAACAGTACCCTAATATCTTTTGGGGAGTTCCCCCATATTTCATGGATTGGTGCTGTTTCGTGGAAGCCAATTGACATGTCCCATAAGCCTGGCTTCAGTGAGTCACTCAGAGACGATCCAGGAGGATGAATCCCATTACTTGGGCAGAAGACACAATTTTCTTTCTCCCACTATGTGGTGTGAGAATAAAGGCTCTGAAACAGTGGCAGCCCAGTTTTGTGGCTATGAATGGAGACCTTGGAGCCACCTAGAGGCCACAGTGCAGAGACTGTGGATGGAGCTCATTCTTTAGGAAGCCGACAAGAGAAACAGAGAGAAGTTGAGTCCTCAATATATTGCTTGAGCCTCCAGAAAAAGTCTCACCAGAAGCCATCCTTGTTTGTAAAATTTTAAAATATGTGAGCAATAAATTGTCTTCATTTTTAAAAACAGTTTAAGATTGTAATACCCATTTTATTATACTCATAAATGATAAGTATTGTTACAGTAGATAAACTACTAGAGAAGGGAATGCATTTACCTGTGTATTGCCAACTTTGTGCATTTTATCATTGAATACATTAGATGAGAAATCGCAAGAGCAGTCTAATAATAGCAAAATTTCCCAGGGAATATTGCAGGTGCCCTGGACTGACAGGAAGGAGATCAGCTAGAAAAGACCCAAATTTTATAACAGAAGAATGACGTAGGAAAGAAAGAACTGAAGAGATGAAGACATCCAAGGGAGGTACCTCTGTGACGAGAGTAGCAGAAGGCATCTCCTGGCAGGAATTACATCAGCCAGGCTTTTAATCCACCGTCCTTTGTAAATTGAGAATCTTTAAATCTTCAGGATGCTGAATGTGCCTATTTACCATTTTTAAAACATTAAAGAAATAAAACTGGCCAGAAGGAGTTGGTACCAACTTATTGTGTTGTCCTGGATGAAGATTTTCTCTGGATATTGGATGAAGGCAAGATCCTACAGAATTACAACAGACTATAAAATAATCCGGGTCCTTTATGGCAAAGACCTTTCTAATATTGTTTCACAACATCATGTAACTCACTTTCAGAGAGAGCTACAAAAATTTGGCCTCCTAGGGAAGGATTGGGATACTGAGAGACCCAGCTCATGGGACAGAGAATTCTCTGCTGCTACCATAAAAGTATTTTGTCCCTTTTCATCATGTACTAGGAACTGTGAGTACAGAACACTTTGTAAAAAGTAAGTTTCACAGGCATCTAGCTATTCCTTCCCGGATGATAAATATTTTATCTGAAGCAATGGGAAAGGAATATTGTTGGCAAATACCCTGGTGTTTCTAAATAAATAGCCCTTATTTAGAAAGGACCATTTTTGTCCTTTATGTTTCTGTGAAAACAAACAAAAAAATAAATGAAGGGAGAAACATGTCCCAGTGAGTTTATAATATCTTCCCAAAGAAGAGGAAAAAAGGAATGAAAAGCCTGGTACAGTGGTGGCCAGGGATAGCCTGCAGAGACCCTTCTGCAGCTGAAGGGAACCTCCCACTGACCTGGTCTCTGAAGGACCAGCGTCAACTCTGAAGCCCAGAACGACTGGGTAATTGAAGGCTGTGACTGTTAGGTCAAGGACAGTACTGGTCATTGACACCACACCTGAAACACATGATAAGCAACCCTCTTGGGCCACATTCTGTCTTTTGCTGCTCTAGAGTTTCCATCCCCTTGTGATTACAATAATCAAATTAAGATCTGGCATCCCCCATTTCCTCCATCCTTAGGTTAAATTAATCCAGATAGCCTTGATTCATAAAGTTCCCTGGAATTTTCAACCAACTTCCACACTATGGTGCTTCCTGCCAAGTGATGTGTGCCCTGCTCTTCATTTTCTGACCACTCATTGATATTTGTGACTTGTTTTAAAAAATGATAGACCACCGTGAAGGGTCTATATTGGAGTCTTTCTGGCTAATTGATCATTCTTCCTCTTAATGAGTAACTTTTTCTAAAATCAAAGCTGCCTGGTTTATAAATCCCCAGTTGGCAGTGTTTCCCAGACCAGTGGTACCGATGGACAACCTCTGCTAACTAGGCTTCTTAGGAACTTCCTCCTGGCAACCTGTTTACTCTTATTTTGAAGGTAATGATAAAGCATTTCAGTGTATCCACAAATAGCAGGATAAGTGTAATGGTTAACAAACCCATTTCAGGAAATTACTGACTTAAGTGAAATAAACTCATCTCAACTGGACCATTTTCCACACCTCTGGACACCAATTCGTGTATGTGTATTCAGTAGTGTCGTTTAGAATTTTCTGTACATATTCTTCCATATTTTGCTTTAAACGTGAAGGCCTCCTTAATATTCAGTATTTAACTTTATTTCAGTCTCTCTGAATTCGATCACCTTCCTTTTATTTAAAATAATTACATAAAGACGAGACCCTGTTTTCAAATGTTTACAATAAAATGCATTATGTAGCAGAACATCTAAATACAAAATGTAGCAATATAATGCAGGACCAATTACCAAAGTGTCAAAATGAATACATCAAGCAAAAACGGGCATCCCTATGACGTCAGTTGACGCGGCCTCTGTGCTAACAGAGGTGGAGATGGGAAGGTGATCAGTCCATCAGTGCTTCTTGAGTATGGTTATGGGTTGTTGACCCTTCTGCTTTTACTTTAGGGAAGCATTTTAATAAAAGGGCAGTTAAGCCAGGATCTTATCTAAGTGCAGCCCTTTATCGCACTTGGCCACGTGTGTGTGTGTGTGTGTGTGCGTGTGTGCTGACATACCTCTTGCTTTGTCTCATGAATTTCCTGCAATCACATTGGCTCTCACCGATGCCTGAGAGGGTTGATCCTACCCTTTCTGCTGCCGAAAGTACACAGCAGTAGGCGGTTTCAGCATGCTTCTGCCAGGTGCTAAAGTTTACTTTCTCTGGCGGCTGGGGCTCCAGCTCTCTAGTTTGATATGTAGGCAGGTCATCCTGAATCAGAGAAACCTTCACTCCAACCAGGAATGATAGAAAGACTATTCTGAAGGGACATTAGCTCTGGACAGAAAAGGGTGAGTACGCTTAGACCTTACTAAAGTCACTGACCCCAGGTGGGTGCTGGGCTGGTCACTTTCCCTCTGGGGTAAGGGAGGTGTTGGCATTTCAATTTCATCTCCTGATGATTGGGAAGGTACAGTTTAGAAGTAGAGCTCTTCACAGAGCTACTTCTTGGTGTAACTAGGAAAAAAAATAACTCAAAAGAAAAGGCAACCATTTATGGAAAATTATAGGGAAATGATTTAGCTGTACTACTGAGAGTTTTCAGTAAATATTCAGTATTTTCAGCCTCTTAGTCGGTATTGGTTCTTTGCCTCTGCAGAGGATCTTCCTTGAAGTGAATACATTTTGAGAAAATTATCCCTTGATATCATGTGCCCCATTCTATTCCATACAGCTTGTTAACAGAAGAGTCTGTACTCTATTTCTACACCCCTTCCTCTCCCATTCTACTTCTGTGTTTCCACAGGAGATCGAAAACATCTGGTATCTGCTTCAATATTTTACTGCAAGTTGGCTCTTCCTCTCATGTTTTCTATTTTTTCATCATTTCATCGAAACTTTAGTCGTCTTTGCAGTTCTGTTCTCAGATGAAATACACTAGCTTTCTAGTTGGAAAATTTTCTGAACATCGTTTCAGTTCTTCCTTTACTGAAATGATTGACAACTTGTTCTTTAAAACTCAGCCCTCCCTTGGCTTCAGTCATATCATTCTAGTTTTTCTTTTACCCCTGTGATAAAGACTTCATGGCCTATTCTTTGTACACTAACCCCTTAAGTACTGCTATTAACAGGGCATCCAGTCTTAGCTTTTTTTTCCTTCTAATTTTGCATATTCCTTCATTTTTTTCATCAAATATCTATTGAGTGCTTCTTATAGACATGCTCCATTCTAGGTGCTAGAGGGAAGGCACTGGATATATTTTAATGATATGACCAATTATGTATCCTGATAGATCCAAAAAGGGGTGTAAAACAAGAGAACTTAGTGGTGACTCTGGAGATTTTGCTCTGATCAAGTGGAAGGATCGAGTTGCCATTGTCTAATGTGGGCGAAGCAGTGAAAGGAGAGGTTTTGGGTGGAAAAACCAGGGGTTTGAAATAGACTCGTGAGTTTAGGATCTGCTGTGGTTTGTGTCCCCCTAAAATTCATATGGTGGAGTCCTAATGTGGAGGTATTTGGAAATGGGGGTCTTTGGGAGGTAAATGGGTCATGAGGGTGGAGCTCTCATGATGGGATTTTTGTCCTTTTAAAGAGAGGAAGAGGGCTAGTTCTTTCTCTCCCTTCATGTGATGATGATACAGCTAGAAAGAAGCCATCTGCAACCAGAAGAATGTTCTCAGCAGGAACTGAACTGGCTGGCTCCTTTATCTTGGACTTCCCAGCCTCCAGAACTTTGAGAAGTAAATGTTGTTTAAGCCACACAGTCTATGGTAATTTATTATAGCAGCCTGAACTAAGACAGAATTTGTTTTAGAAATCCAAGTATAGACATTCAGAAGTGATAGTTGAAGTGATCTAAATTGAAGATATACATTTGAGAGTCTTCAGAATAGTGATAGTATTCAATGCTTTGATACTGGTTGAAATGACCAAAGAGAAGAGAACAGTACAAAGCAGCAAGCTATGGAGGATTCTGCTCCATAGGTTTTGTGGGGGAAAAAGGGAGGAATCTGCAAAGGAGACTGAGAAGATACTTTTGAGGTAGGAGGAAAACCAAGGATTTTGTCGTCCTATGAACCAAATACAGTAAGGAAGAGGAAGTGACTTACAAGTTAAAGTTCTGTTTGTCTAAATAAAATAAGAATAAAACTGATCATTGGATTTAGTCATTGGAAGCATCTTGGTCATGTTAGCCAGAGCAGCTTTAGTGCAAGTGTTGAGGATGAAGGCTCCACCTGAATGGGGTTAGGAGACAATGAGAGGAAGGAATTGCAGGCTGCAAGACATACTGAGGGATCACTCATGTTCTTATCTTCCACTATCTCTCTATACATGCTCACAGCTATCACATTTATATGTATTTCCTTCGATGGAGTACTATTCAGCCATAAAAAAGAATGAGATAATGCCATTTGCAGCAACATGGGTGGACCTAGAGATTATCATACTAAGAGAAGTAAGTCAGACAAAGACAAATATCATATGATATCACTTACATGTGGAATCTAAAAAAAATGATACAAAGGAACTTATTTATAAAACAGAAATAGACTCAAAGACATAGAAAATAGATTTATGGTTACCAAAGTGGAAAGACTGGGGGGAGAGAGGGATAAATTAGGAGTTTGGGATTAAAAGGTATACACTGCTATGTATAAAATAGATAAGCAACAAAGACCAACAAAGTTCCATGTATGGCACATGAAACTATATTCAATATCTTGTAATAACCTATAATGGAAAAGAATCTGAACTAAATCACTTTGCTGTACACCTGAAACTAACACAACGTTGTAAATCAATTATACTTCAATTATTGATAAAAATTTTTTATCTATTTTAACTATATTTATCTATTTATCTATTTATACTTTATTTTAACTATACTTCAATTATTGATAAAAAATTTATATGTATATCCCAGGCTTCTCTGAGCCTGGTTTTTATGCAGTTTTCTCAAAAAAAGCCCACCAAACCCAGATAAATCAATCATGTCCTTGTCTTCCTATTTTGCCCAACAAGAATGATAAATCCGCAGAAGTCAGTTTTCTTTCCATCCTGCTCCGCTGTACACACAGAAAGGCCCAACCATTTGTGTCAGGCTTCATACACTGATCTTTTTTCAAAATCTCACTTATTTCATTTCATTTTGGAGTGAAAGCACAATGTGACTGAACTTTTGAGTTTCTGTTCCCAGGAGAACGACAAAATGATGAAAACATAGAGTAAAAACAAGTCATATTTGTGTCAATGAACCCTTTTGTTTCAGCCACATTGAGTTTTAGGTGAAAATAAGACATTGATGTAGAAAATGGAGATGTGATGGCTTAGAGAGGAAGAATAGAGGTAGGACAGAGATGAAAGTGTATAGATTTTCTTTTTGATATTGACAGTAAGTAGCTAACAGCTATAGCTAGTAGGTACAAATTATAACCAGAGCACAATTTTCAACATTACATAAATCATCCTGTGTAAACAAAATCACAAAAAGAATTACACTTAAGCCTTCTTGCTTTCTTCCTGAATGAAAGAACTCAGTAAAAATATGAATATTGCATGTTCTCAAATGAAATCTCCAGGATATTGTGAGATTTATAGAAAACTCACATGCGTTGTTTTTAATGGGGCCATTTTGAAACTTCAGCATTACAAATAAAATACATTTTAAATTAAGGAGTTAAGGGCTTCCCTGGTGGCACAGTGGTTGGGGGTCCGCCTGCCTATGCAGGGGACACAGGTTCGTGCCCCGGTCCGGAAGGCTCCCACATGCCGCGGAACGGCTAGTCCCGTGAGCCATGGCCGCTGAGCCTGCGCGTCCGGAGCCTGTGCTCCGCAACGGGAGAGGCCACAACAGTGAGAGGCCCGCGTACAGCAAAAAATAAATAAAGAAAAATAAATAAATAAATAAATTAAGGAGTTAAACTTTTCGAAGATAAAATTTTAGCATAAGTGCTTTTGTCCCTCAAGTGAAATTATGACCAAATTTATTGTTATATTTTCACTTTTAAATTTTATTCAGTGATGGTTTGAATTTAAAAGTGAAATTTCTCACACTGTTTAGAACTTTAGGTTTAGAAATCAAACCATAATAGTGTCATTTGCAGCTGAGCCCCATACAAAACCTCATTGAATTGATTGATTAAGTTGGTGAAATTTCCAGTTTTCCATTTGGCTCTATTTGAGGGGCTTCCAGGGTCTCTCGACAGTGAAAACACAGTTAATAATTGTAAACTCTGATTACTAATTTCATTAACCCAGGACCCAATTCAACCATGACTATCATAGATCAAAGCTCTTCTTTTTTTTTCCCCCTGAAGTGGCAGCATTAAATTGTGCTAGGACTCCTTTATTTGTTCTATGCAAATATAGTTTTTCATGTTCCCTCTCAGTAAGCACATTACAAAATAAATGCATTATATTCATTTAATGTTCATGTAATATTGAATATGTACAAAAGACTACATGTCATATATTTCTAAGCTTGAAGCATGAGGTATACATTAAACCCATTATTCAATACAGGAATTGCAACATTACTGAAGCCATCGAAACAATGTGTGTCTTCCTGCCCAGTTCCACCTACTAACTACCTTGAATTATTCTGGAGTGTTCAAACTTTCTTTATACTTAAAATAATAAGCATAGGGATTTCTTTTTACTTGTTAGAAATACATGAAATGGTGAAAACAGATTTGAATGGATTCCTGTCTCTCCATGCTAGGGAAGTGAGGCTATCCAAGTGAGTATCACCACTTAACTTCCTCTGGAGTCTAAGCTCTGTCAACCTTTTGAGTGTAATTTGAATAACAGATACCTATAGTGACAAGCAGTATAGTACTAGATCCTTTCAACAGATTATCTAATTTTATATTATCTAATATTTGTCATTAACTATATGATGAGATGATGGATATTATCTTCATTTCAAAGGTTAGATTATAGATGCTCAGGATATTTGTCCTAAGTTCTAGAGCTGGTAAATCTGAGACTTGAACCCAATGTTCCCCTAGTCCAAACGCTATGCTCGTTCTACTCTCAAGCATATAGCTTTGATCAATACATGACAAACTAATAATTGAGCATCAGGATGTGACTATAAATTAATCAGTTATGGTTCTTTTTCAAGGGTTTACATTTAATATCAACATCAGTTTAGATAATGTTATTCTTGTACTAACACTTCAATTGATGGCCTAAAGTTTAATGAGTATCAGTTAGTCTTTGAAGAAATGGGCTAATTGGTTATTTCATGTTTGGCACATTATCTTTCTAGTTAGCCTTTTCCAGTATCGAATGTGGCACTGCAAATTTTAAAACAGTTAGCACTATTGATGATAAAAAGAAAAGTGTCCTTTTAGAATACAGGTATGCCTGTGTATCTACTATGTTTAAAATATATCCATTTATACCAAAAAATTCTGTCAAATCCAAGGAAATTATTAAATGTAGTTTAAGGAAACATATATAATTAAGCCCAAGACCTAGGTATATTTTCTAATAAGGTTGAAAGATGGCAAAACTATTTAAGTCTAAAACTAATTTAACCCATTCATGCATGGGTTTATTCATTTACTTTGTATTCTTTAAAATACCAATAATTAACATTTTTGAGTACCTATATGTAGTGGGTACTATCTTGTTGAACTTTAGTCGTTGATCTTATAATTGTCTTTTATCCTTTTAAGATTACTATCAGACGGGTATTGTTATGCACATTTAACAATGAGAAAACTACAGCAAAATCTCACAGCTAAACAGTGATGTAACCATAACTCAGTTATAGGTCTGTATGATTGAGAAACCTGTACTTGTGTACAGAAGGAGGCCCTTAAAATGTGGTAGGGAAATCTGGAGTCAGGAACTGGGTCTCAGGTTTTGATACTGCTACTGATTTCACGTGTGACATTAGACAGTCTCTCTGAGTCTTAGAGGGATAGAGGAGATGATAGCTAAGATCTGTTCCTGCTCAAACCTAATGTCTTGTATGTTTACTCTTTCTCCACAAATCATTGGTAATTTGGCAATGACATTGCCATCAACCATCTTTCTGTTGTAAGGCGTCTGTGTGCTTTTTAAAAAATAAAACATTACAGTATGTTCATTGTAGCCAATTTACATAATAAAACACACTCAATAGAGAAAGTAAACATGCTCCTAATACTATCACCCAAGAATAACGACTCTGATTGTTCATGAGTTATTGAAAGTAATATCTAGGAGGTACATAAGTAGATTGGGGGTACTTTCTTTAGATAGTTGGTATCATACTAAATATTCTGTTTTGTGTATTCCTTGTAACATAAAACAGAAGTCGATATTTATTTACATGTTACTAAATAATTCTTTAAAAATGTTTTAGTAATTTCAAAATATTTAGTTTGGGCAACAAAGACTTTTTTCTGAAGCAGGTGGGGACTATTTGCAGTTTTGCTCTTAGAGTCTAAGTGTTAGGCCAGATGCCAAGTGGACAGAAATGCAAGATGCAAACCTTGTTCATGATGGCGATTGTTACACAACTTTCCAAGTCAACAACAGGTCTTGAAAATCACTCATTTCACCGATGAAAAATCATTTCAAGTATATTTTTTATTTCATTGAACTTTCTGGTGAAAATTTCAATAAAGGTACCTGATGCTGCTTATCAGATACATTTGGACTGTGTCCTCCTGACCAGCATACTGTAAATGCTAACTAACCACCCTTAACAAAATATTAAAGGATAAACACATACATCACAGTATTTATACTAAAGTTTTTAGAGGTTAATTCCTGGTCCTTGGTATAAATTAGAAACTTATGTCCACGCACAAATGTTTATAGCAGCTTTATTTACAATTGCCAAAATTTGGAAGCAACTAAGATGTTCTTCAGTAGGCAAATGGATAAATAAACTGTGTTACATCCATACAGTGAAATATTATTCAATACTATAAAGAAATGAGCTACCAAGCCATAAAAATACATGAAGGAATCTTACATGCATATTACCAAGTGAAAGAAGCCAATCTGAGAAGGATACATACTGTATGATTCCAACTATAGGACATTCTGGAAAAGGCAAAACTACGGAGACAGTAAAAGAGTTAGTGGTTGCCAGGGGTTAAGGAAAGAGGGACAAATAGGTGGAGCACAGAGGATTTTTCAGGCAGTGAAACTGTTCTGTGTGATACTATAATACATGTCATCATTATACATTTTCCAAAACACACAGAATGTACAACACCTAGGAATGAGCTCTAACGTAAACTGTGGACTTTGAGTGATAATGATGTATCCCTCTGGGAGAATATTGGTTTTACTGGAGAAATAGGAAGTAACGTAATAGAGGACTATTTGGGGAACAGGAAAAACTGAGTAAGACACAGTCTTAGCACTTAAAGAAACGGAAGCATAATATTGTTCCCTGGGCACATGGGGGAGGGTGGCAGGGCACACAGGTTCATGACTAACACTCACCCCATCCCTGTAAACTGCTCCGGGGGGAGGTGTGAAAGTCAGGATGAGGGAGACTGATTTCCTTTCAGTGGGAGAAGTGGGCTGGTTCTAAATGGACCAAGCAGCATCTGAAATGACACTGGGCAGAGAAATAGAATGGACTGGAAGGACAGCCACCACAGAAGATGGGGCATGCTACGAGGTCTCTTCTGTGTTTCCAGTCTCTGGGATTCCTCACAATCACTACGTGAAAGAACGAGCAGGAATAATAGCAAGAACAAAAACACCATCTGTGTCCTGCTACAGCTTTGGTTCCATTATTTTAGTCTGTGTTTAAATCCTCACACTTATTTTTACTTCAGAATAGAGGCATTGCAGTGAATCAGGCTTCAGTATCACCTTTCATGTGTAAGCTTTAACTTTACTGATTACGTACTTTAAAGTAATGTTTCCATATAAATGTTGAAAGTGTTTCTCAGGACTTGCTGTCAATGTGTAAACACTTATATTTGAATTAAGCAGTACCTTTGCGTGTTATCCCTGCCCATGAGCATTTGAGGAGACTATAAATTAAATCAAAGGATAGTTTACTGGTAATACACAGCCTAATATATTTTCTCTCTTAAAGTACACACAAATTGGAAAGTACAGATTTTATTGTTCAGTAACCAAATCCATGGGATTATTTTGGAGCAAAGCAAGTATTGACTCTCTAAAATATAGTTGTGGAAGGCTAATTTATGTTACGATGTTTTCTGGGGTTCAGGTAGTGCCTTTTTCCTTATTCATAATGTTCCAGCACAGGAAGTTGCCTTATTTTAGATTTTTACAAATATTACCTGAAAAAACGTACGCTATAGATTTAGTTTTCAAAGCTAAAATCTTTGATAGTGAGTATTTAAACTCCAGTTCAAAAAATAAGCAATAAGTAAACAAGTCACCTCCATGTGAAAAGTGAAAGAACTCAATATGAATTGTGTAGTTTTTTAAGGAGCAGAAGCCGGATCTCAGTGGAGCATCACCTTTTCTGGACATTTCAGCAGATTCTGGGTCCCTGGTTAAAGGGGCAGAAAGACCTTATACTCTGTTTTTATTAGTGGTGGTTGGAAATCATTTGGTATCAGGAAGTTTAGCTTGCCATGTTAACTTAATTTTCCCAGGCCACTCTAATCCCCATAGCTGCTGTTTTTCTCTCCCAAACTGAATTGCCTGTGTGGAATATCAGACTCTTTGCTTAGGCAAATTAATCTCTCTGTCTTTGAGAAACACTCATGGTTTTCTGAGTCAAAAATATTCCTTCTTTAAAAGTAACTGTTTTTCTCCCAATAGAAGCTTCATTTCTGCTTCTGCACAAGCATAATGAGCAAGTTTTATTATATTACTTGAAATTTCAGCTTTTTTTTTAATGATTAAGCATCTTCAATATTTCTCCCCTAACTGCTAGAATCAAATCTCTACACTTCAATGTTGTATAGTGTAATATAAGAAACCATTTATTAGAATATATTTAACGAAGCTGCGATTTCCATGTTACTAAAACAAGCAAAGTGTCAAATCCTTGTGAATAACAAGAAGTAAACACTGTTAAACTCTTCATAAGGACTTTTTTTTTTAATAAATCCAAAGTGCCTACAACCTGTAATATGGATTAACATTTTACAGCCCAAATCTAGCACTTTTTCACGTCAAAAATCATAAACTTAAACTATACAATAGAATTTCTCAACCGATGCCTTACACAGAAGAAAAAACTGTTGCCGAAACACACTGTTCAAGTTGTATGTATGAGAAGGAGAAAGTCTCTTATGTTTGTGTTTAGCATCTCATCTGGCCCCATTTAGTATCTGCTAGACAAATCACAGAGGCCACCTAGAGGATAGCAACAGATGATCTCTTTGAAGGTTTTCCTTAGTTCTTGGCTCCGGAGTGCATATATTAGAGGATCAATGATGGAATTACACATGATTAGGATGAGATACAAGTTAAAGTGAGACATGAAGCACACACAGTATGGATTCTGGGGACAAGAGATGTAGAATATTAAGTGGAGGAAGAAGGGGGCCCAGCAGACAACGAAGACCCCAATCAATATGGTCAAGGTAATCGCCCCCCTCATGTTGGCACCTTGGTGGATGGTGCCAGTGCCTGGGAGGACGGCGATCCTCTTAATGTGAAGTCTGGCCATGAGGAACATGTGGACATAGAGAGAAGCCATGAGAGCCAGCATGGTAAAGAACACGGTGATGAGGCAGATGATAACAGCGCTGCTATCTGAGTAAATGATGAACAAAATGCCCGACACTGTGCAAGCTGCCCAGATACAACTGATGATGATCGCAACCCGCTTAACTGTCATGATGTTATGGTACCGGAGGGCATAAAAGATAGTAAAGTACCTGTCCACAGCAATCGAAAGCAGGCTGCAAATTGATGCAAGCAAGGAGCTACAGATCACCGAGTCAATGACATTGTCAATATTCACTGTGAAACCTTGTGCGTCCGTGTCCGTGCTGTTTAACAGGGTGATGACAATGGTTTCTGAGCCGTTGGAAACGCTCACCAACATATCAGCCACAGCCAGGCTGCAGATGAAAAAGTACATGGGTGAATGCAGATTCTTGTTCTTGGCTATTGCCACAATCACCAGAATATTCTCCAACAAGCTTATGACACCCAGAGTCACAAACACCTCAGGAGAGACAAAAAGTTGCTCATAGCACCCTCCGTCCGAGTAGCCTTTTGCAAGGGACTCACTGGCATTGCTGTGCAGTCCATAGGTGCTGTGGTTCCAGAAGTGGAGAGAAGTGTGCATTCCATGGTGATGGGTGGAGTTCATCCTGCACCAAGTGGATTCAGATCCCCTCTGGATTGACTTAACCTCCTGGGTCAGGTAGCGTCAGCGATTTTCTCCACGTTTTTATGTGTCTGAAAGTTATAAGGCTGAAACTGGCATGCCTTTGGTGAATAAATGTCACATGCTCCGAAGCTTGAAATGGAGTTTTTAGTCTCTTTCAGGTACGACTCTGATCAGCATCATTTTGAAATCTTAGGCTTCAAGATGCTCATTCAGTCGAGTCTGCTGTTTGCTTTTTTGTTCTCACTTCCACTTTAACTTGAGTCGCATGCATTCAGGTCTTTTCAAAATAATTTGCCTAGTAGCTGCTGTACCATTGGGAGACAGATCTGTGTGCACATGCTCACATCAGCTGCCTCTCGGACGTATCAGTTCCCAACCTGAAGCTTTGCTTTGACTGTTAGTAGCTGCTGCTGATTTTTATGGTGTGTGAAGGGAAAAAAAATGTTCCGAGTGACTCCTTCTCTGCTTCCTCTGGACCAATCCAAGTCCAGTGGAGTCTGTGAGACACCGATGATGTTCCAGAGATGCAAACTGCAGGCAACATTGATTCAGATGCAGAAGCCTGTGGAATCGGGAAGCGAGCAGGATGTGAGAGACTGAATTTCCCTTTTCAAGTTTTTAAGGAAAACAGCTTGGTTCCCAGAGGACATTCTTTGATTCACAACAAGTAATCTTGAGGCACCCAGGTTTATTCCTATTTAAAGGAGGAGAGAGAGTGTGTGTGTGTGTGTGTGTGTGTGTGTGTGTGTGTGTGTGTGTGTGTTCCTGAAATAGATACACTGCCTTTTTGGCCAGGTGTGTGTGTGTGTGTGTGTGTGTGTGTGTGTGTGTGTGTGTGTGTGTGTGTGTGTGTGTGTGTGTGTGTGTGTGTGTGTGTGTGTGTGTGTTCCTGAAATAGATACACTGCCTTTTTGGCCAGGTGTGTGTGTGTGTGTGTGTGTGTGTGTGTGTGTGTGTGTGTGTGTGTGTGTGTGTGTGTGTGTGTGTGTGTTCCTGAAATAGATACACTGCCTTTTTGGCCAGGACATTGAATTTATTTACCCTCTCAATTTCTTTGAATTAAGAACAAAGGCAGTAGTGCTTCAATTTAAAATAGTTGAAACACAGGGAGACTATGTAATAATACAGGAGACTATGCTGTGGATGGAAGGAATAGGTAGGTAGTTACAATTTTCACAAGCCTCAAGAAGGAGTTCATTTCTCATGTACTAATATCGGATATTTCTCCATAGCAGAATTTCTTTTATCATAGCTAGAAAAGCTTTATTTTCATTCACGATATTTAAAAACAATATAGTATTAATGTAAACTATGTTTACTCTGAACTCAGAAAGAAAAAGATCAATAACTAGGCAATACTCAGGTTTTTTTAAAGAATTATTAAGGTATAATTGATATACAAAAGTTGCACATATTTAAGATATACATTTTAATGAGTTTGGACATTTGCATATATCCATGATACCATCACCACAGTCAAGGTACTAAGCATATTCATTACCTCCAAAAATTTCCTTGTATTCTTTTGTGTTTCCTTTTTTTGTGTGGTAATACACTTAAGGTGAGATCTACCCTCGTAATATATTTTAAAGTGCACAATACTATATTATGAACTATAGGCATTGTGTTGTACAGCAGATCTCTAGAACTGAATAACTGAAACTTTATAGCCATTGGGCAACAATTCCTTAACAGTGGTCTTGGAAGTGATTTCTTGGAATTGACACCAAAATTACAGGCAACAAAACCCAAAATAGACAAGTGGGATTACAACAAACTAAAAAACTTCTGAACAGCAAAGGAAACAATCAACAGAGTGAAAAGGCAATCTAGGCAAAATGGTAGAAAATATTTGCAAGCCATCTATCTGATAAGGGGTTAATATACAAAATATGTAATGGAATAACAAAAAACTGAATAGCAAAAAAACTAAATAACCCGATTTAAAAATAGGCAAAGGGCTTGAACAGACATTTCTGCAAAGAAGACGTAGGAATGGCCACACAAAAAGGTGCTCAACCACACTCATCATCAGGGAAATGCAGATCAAAACCACAATGAAGGATCACCTCACACTTGTTAGGATGGCTATTATCTACAAAAGAAAAGATAACAAGCATTGGCTAAGATGTGGAGAATTCTGAACTCAGTTTTTTGGTTTTTTTTTTTTTTTTAAAGGCAGCTTATCTACTTCATTAATCCAAGGCTTTCTAAATTAAACCCACACATACCTTGGTAACTTTACTTATGCAAGCCCAGATGAGTGGATGCTAGTTATATATCAGAGTTTCTGAATGTTTTGCTTAAGCTAAGTTTGAAAGATTGTGAGAAAGTTACTTTTCAAATTTAAACTCCAGGTTATGACATTTTCTGTAGTGTTTTTCCTTGCTATGACTATTTTTGGTTTTAGCTTTATATAATTTGTGGCTACTGACAGTAGGGACAATAAAAAATAATTATTTCAAAGTTAATTTTAAGTCTTCAGTTATTTAGGTAAGGGCTTTATCTTCTTCCCTTTTGAGACAGAGGCAATGTTAAATAATATTATGTTAAATGTTAAATAATAAATGTTAAATAATATTATTCCTGAGCATTGAGTTAAATTAACATCTTCCATCCATCCCTGAAATTGGGTGGGACCAAATTCTAGCTAATGGAATGCCAGTACAGGTGAGGGTGTTGTTATCTCCTTTGTGAGATTCATTTTCCCTCTGGTCTCCTCGTGGATGATGGCAGAATGTCTTTGAAGCCTCATGTTATAGATGTCAGAACCATATCATGAAGGAGCCTGGGTCTCTGAATAACTGCACAGAACACAGCTCACATCTCCAACTCCCTCCACACCCTGGCCCACCAACTACATTGAACTGTGATACAAGCAAGTGATAAATATTGCTGTGTTAAGCTGCTGAAATATTGATGTTTACCTGTCACAGCAGCTAGCATAAATTACCTTGACTTTGAAACTTTTTAATGGAGCTGTTTACAAACCCAAATTACATGAACATCCTTTCTCCCATTTTGGATTTGCATGAGTAGTGAATTACCTAATAAGCAAGCAATAGGGAAGAAATCTGTTGAAATGTTTAAGCATCAGCTAGTCAACTCTGTATAACCTCTTCCTGAGTCAACCTTGACTTTGTGATCTCTACTTCTCTTGGTGGCGTAATTGTTCCATTTTCTTAGGCTTAAAATTCAGAATATCTTTGACTTGTTCATCTTTCTCAAAAATCCCTACATGAAATCACTTGTAAAATACCTTCTACCAGTGTGTCTGACTCCTCTTTCTCTCCCGACCAAACTCACTTCCCACTATTCTCCTTCATGGAAACTTTATTGCAATCAAAATTCCACGCAAGATTGTATGCACACTAGAGAGTTTCTCATGAGTTTACTCTATTCCCTCTGCTTGGAATGCTCTTTCCCTATATTTGTGAATGCGTAATCATCATTATATTGTAAAAATTATTAATAGGCATATTATATATAATTATATAACAGGTAAAATTAGTACTTGAAAACAAAGCTGTCTTTCCTTTGGGTTTTCACCAAAAATAGGATTTAATTTACAGGCATTATGATCACACTGAAATTCCAGAAAACCATATACATTTAAAATCTCAAATTCAATTATTTGGTGTAGATTTTCTAAAACCTTGATTATATGGTTAATCATGCTGAAAAGATACCATTTTGTCATCTCCAAGGAGGAATTTTAATAGTCTGGTATAGTTTAGTTCTATAGAAGCCAGAAAAAATACAACCAGCAATGCTAGACACATTAATGGTATTTTTAAAGATTTATTGCAGATTTCTTTTTTCTGAGTATACAAAAAAATGAGTTAGATCATAATATATTTCTCTTCTGAGCATACTCCTTGTTTTATATTTTATAACAATAAATATGAAACATTGCTAAAGAGAAGTATCTATCAAACTGTGCTACACAGAATACTATTTTTAGATGTTAATGTTATTCCCACCACAGAATAAAAGGTCAAAGAATTTTAGAAAACATTGCAAACTCATTGCCTTCTTGAAGTTGCAGAGTTTACATTAGCAGGTAAACTTTCTGAAATTTCTTACTAGAAAAAAATTCAATATTGCTTAATCTACTTATTTCCTGAACACAGACCCTATCTTCCCCCACTTTTAGTTTTCAAGTACCTATTACACTCAGTTCTATAACAATCGTTTTGAAATGAGAATTTGTTCCAGAGTTGATTGATATATTAGAGAATATTTTGAGCATAATGCAAATATTGTGTTTGTTTTTATGTAGTTTTATGTAGGTGAATGTGGAAAACTGCACCCAGCTGATCCAAGACACAAGAGACAAAACACACACACACATCAAACATTTACCAGCCACCTCAGCCCACAACATGTGTCACGACACACAACAATTTGGTGTTTCAACTTCTTGTGAGATTTCAGATCCTTCTTCCTCTATCACTTCCTTCATCTTAACTCACAAGCTGTAACCCTCCTGAAACTCACTTCCTCAAGCAAACTGCATACAGGTTTTTCTAGGTAAAGTTCCATATTTGCTGTACTGTTAAGGGTTGGTTTTTTTTGTTTGTTTGTTTTTGGTTTTCGGTTTGTGTAGTTTTAACTATTAAGCACGTGTAATTCTGTTCTATTGTTTTTGTTAGGTTCCTGTCCTTTTTTTTAATGTGTCACTGATGAAGTTTCTGAGTGTTCTGTGTCTAACCCCATTTTTCCCCATAAGCCCTAGGTGTCATTGTGGTTGCATGATTTTGTGTAGCACATTGATTTTTAGACTACATATGTCACGTTACAGCAGAACTAAAGGTAACATGATTTGGAACATACAGTTTGGGAAATATTCATGTAGAACAAATTATTCTGACTGTGCAACTCTTACTTATTTTAAAGTGCTTAATGATTACCATATGCACCATGAAATAGAATCCTTATTTATAAAAATACATCTCTTATGTCTATAGGCTGATGTTCATGTCTTCCAGATTAAATAATTGCTGTCTCTATATAGAATATCCCAGTAACATGCATACACAATTCATATGCAATATTGATATATATGTAAGTTATTATTTTAGGGAATAGAAGATATAGACATTAATCAAAGCTGTTTTAGTTACTTCAAAGCCACATATGTTAAACTGTCTACGACCAGCACCAATGTGTTGGTGATAATGACAATTATATATGCAAGCTGTAAACATTTTTGGGATATGAATAAAAATAATAACAGATAAAAATTTGCCAATAATTCTTGTAGATTATTAATAATTAGGTAATGATTTACTTAATGTGAACATTTTATTACCTCTTACAAAATAAAAATAATTTTTCTCTTTAGATTATATTTATCAGATATTTAAACATTCTCTAAATAATATATGGACTACAAGCAATTTTTTGTTGAAATCTGTGTTTATAATTATTTTTAATAGAAAACAAGTATTGTTCTCTATTGTTTTAATTTAAATATATCACTTGTTTGTTTTCAAATCTTTCAGAATTAGACAACACCAAGATAGTATAATAACTTTTCCTAAAACACCTTCACTTCTAATGAAATATTATTAAAATGTTATTCTTTATAAAGTTGATCCTATGAAACATGAATTTATTTTAAAATATTAGGACATTTTTCTGTAAAAATTTCATTTTAATCTGGCTTATAGTAATAGCCTCTGTATGATTTTGCTGTCTTTATCTTAAATCCCCTCCCAGTCTACTTAATTTGCTTTTCTTCTTTCAATTCTTCTATCCACCAATAGTTTTACTGAGCACCTACTATATTCCAGGTATGGAGGCAAATAGTCATGTGCTCTGCCACTGAGGAAATTTAGTGTAGATATAATCTAAATGGGAGACTTAATTGAAAGCTAATAACTCCTACATATTGTGACTAGTGATTAATAATTAGTAATTAATAGAAATAATCTCTGCTTGGGCTGGTCTTAATTTGTTTATTGAAAGTGTTTTATTAAAATGTGAATTGGAGGAAGATAGGACATAGAAGGGTGAAAGAGGTTGAGAGGGCTAGGATTCAAGGCAGTTCTGCAAAATCAGATTGTGTGAAATGATATTATTAATTTGGGGAATAGAGAATACTTTGGCATGGCTGCAACACACAAAGGAGAGGTATAGAAAAGTCTGGAGCTGTTAGCAAGGTACAGGTCACCTAGGACTTTGCATGTCATGCCAGGGGGCTAGGACTTTACATTCTTGGCCTCTATAACAACATGTAAAAACCTTGAATGAAGGCCACATTAAATTACCTTCAAGATAAAGAGCTTCAGTACTGAAGCAGTAATGTGATAAGATTTAGGAAAAGCACAGTGTGGAATTATGGAGGGTAAAGTTCAGGAGTAATTACTAAGATACTATTACAGTAGCCCAAATAAGAGTCTGTGAAGACCTGAGGTTAGCCAGTGGTTGTTTTGCTGCAGATGGGACTACTAATCAGTCATGAATGGAATGAGGAAGAGAAAGGAATGCCCTCCATTTTTTGGCCACAGTGAATTGGCAGATGTTGGTGCCATTTACCTGGTAGACACATGGATTGGTTCTCTCAGTCTCCATTTGAATCTCCTTCAGTTTGGAGTTCAGAAAGCTAAAATTTACATTGCTCAGTTTTCCTTGCAGCCTGCATTCTGTATGTAAATTAGTTTTTCCCAATTAGATATTTTCTTAAGAGATTTAGAAAGCATAAGTGAGGCTGAAGTCACCTTCCTGTAGCCCTAGCAGCTGGCTGAGGATCTGCCAGATGTCAACTTTGGCACCAGGTGACTCCACCTTCAGGTGTCAGGTCACCCCCTCTGTGAATCAGGGATAGCAGGACCAGCAGCATGTCCTGATCTGTGGACTGCACGCAAGTGGTGTAAAATTGGAATAAATAAAATAGTTGAAGGTCCACAGCTCCTATTCCAAAATTTCTGTAAGCATCTATTTCCTGTATTAAGTCCCTTTCTACTTGATATACTGAATGTCTATTTTCCACACTGAACTATAATTGTTATACCTGATTAAGGAATCCTTTTAAGAGACAAGATGCATTTAGTTTTTAAAATTTTGAAATTGAAGTGTTTTTGAGACATCTAAATGGACATATCTATTTAGCAAAGATGAGTATAGAATACAAAGGAACAATCTGGTAAAAAGACATATATTTTGGTTGTAGTAGATATAGGCTGTACTGAAAGCTGTAGGCTTCTACTCGGATGGAAGAAAAAAGGGAATTATGAACAGAATCAGGAGGAACACATGTATCTGGGAGGCACATGTAAGAAAAAGAATAGGCAAAGGAGACTGTGTTAGTCTAAGTCTTCTGTAAAGAAGATACCAAGATAGGTTGAAGTGCATATGATTTTACTGATGAAAAGACTGTGAGAAAGAAAAAAAATGGGGAGTGAGCCAGGAGAAGCTGAGAAAACTGTCAAATCACAATTTGAGCCTGACCTTGAGTGAGGAGAGAGGGAAGAAGGCAGAATGGAAGTGTCCTAGACCTGCAGTGAAGTTAGCCCTGCTGCGCACGGTGATCGGCTGGGGGCACCTGTGGGAAGTGTGATGGTGGAGCAAGTGTGACAATGAACTTCAGAGGGCAATAGCAGGGGCTCATGGTCAGTTAAGCTCCCTGTCGTCGGAGGTCTCCTGGCATATTTTCACAGCTGCCACGGAGTCTGAGAAGTGGTCAAAAGTGGTAGAAAGAGAAGCAGGAGAGAGTCATTGGACTATCAAAGAATAAAGAGTATAAAGGAGATAAAAGGGCAGCAGGCACAAATCCAGCGGAGCTGTCAAGTGAAATCAGAATTGGTTCTTTTATACTGAAGTCAGTGTCACCCTTTTTGGAATGTATTTTGTTCACAGTATCTTTACTGATCAAAATATGACATAAAAATATAAACAGTTCCTATCAGATCAGTAAATTCTCAGTAATCCTAATAACACTTAAAGGGCTTCCCTGGTGGCGCAGTGGTTGAGAGTCCGCCTGCCGATGCAGGGGACGCGGGTTCGTACCCCAGTCCGGGAGGATCCCACGTGCTGCGGAGTGGCTGGGCCCGTGAGCCATGGCCGCTAAGCCTGTGCGTCTGGAGCCTGTGCTCCGCAACGGGAGAGGCCACAACAGTGAGAGGCCCGCGTACCGCAAAAAAAATAATAATAATAAAATAAATTAAATTAAATAAATTTAAAAAATAAAGTAACATGCTGCTAATTAGTTCTGTTATAATAACTTTATATTTGAGTGTGTGGATGTGTCCGTTTCCTCTTCCTGAAGTTACAGTCATGGTAATAATAGTAATAACTTCAAAGCTTACCGTAAGAATTAAATGAATTAATATATATAAAGCATTTTGACTACTGCCTTGCACAGAGTAAATGCTGTATAAGCATTAGGTATATTTATTTTATATTTTTTTAACCTAAGATTTTTATGGCTCTATAGTCTTTCTGGGAATTGCATACTAGTCAGAATCCACTTTTTTTTCACACTGTATTCAATGGGAGCCGTTTTTAAAGACACTTTGGTTATGAAATTTGATTTCTTATCTGTGTAGGCACTGAAAACAATTTCCCTTTGTTTGCAAACACTCAGTGATACCTCATGTATCATTAAACTCCTATTTTCAGCACAGCAATGGTTCACAGTGGCACGATTTAGTCACTTCAGGCCCAGAAACACGTAGGTCACATTTCTACACCCAAATGGGCTCATTTGCTTTTTTATCAATGGAGAACTGGGTTACAAACTCTATAAATAAATTCTCCTTTGCAATGAACTTGATGTGGCCTTTATCCCAGTGAGTCATTTGAGAAACTTAGTTTTTGCTTTTCAATGGATTTTTAAAAATCCGGGTGTGGGAGAAGAATAGGAGGGTATTTAACACCTTTCTTGCCTTGGTGGGGAGATAGAGAATGCCTTGCTTCATTAAGCCGTAACTAATAAATATTCTAAAAATCTAATATTTATTTAGAGTTATAGTTTTCCATGTGTAGTGCATATAGTCTCAGAAATTTTCTTATAAATTTAATCTTTGAATTAGATTTCATTTGCTTCTGAATTGATTCTGAATTTTAATTGCTTTTAAATTGAAAGACGCTTCTGTCACTTCCTGCCCCAACTTTTCTGTTAGTTAATCAACAATCTGTTTGGCTATTATAGTTGAACAACCTCTACTTAAATAAAATTATGATAAACAAATCTGTCATAAAACTTAGCATTCCTCCATTTCTGATTCTATAACTTTGGATTTTCTCATATAGCATGCCTCTGAAGGTGTCTGTGCTATTTCCCTGCTTTTGATTACATCTGGTGATGTAGAGTTGATAGTTTTGTACAATATTATAATCAGGATCTCAGCTTTTCCAATGACTTGCAAAATAAGAGTTTGCAAAATAACTAAGTTTGGTTTACCTTAGTTTATCTAATATTATTAAAGAAGAGAAGCAGAAATATTATCTCACTGTGATGTTATAAGAAAATGTCTATAAATGCCCATGGAATGTTTTATAAAGACAAAGCCTGTAAATGCTGAGTTTTGTCATTTCATGTATATGAGAGGTTTTAGACTCCCTAAAACGTCCTGCAATACCTAACAAACACATCGTGAAAATTCTTTCATGAATAATTTTTATTCAAGTTGCTTTTTTTGCTTGTGGCCAGAAGTCTTTACTTCATTAAAATTTCAGAAGTAACTTTAAGGATATATGAAGTGCCTTCTCCCATTTAAGCTCAGTATATGTCTGACTGTGTACCTCTTACTAGGTTCAGGAGGTAATATTGCTCCTATACCCCTTCAACTAGAGTTTTGCTTGGATGAAGGGGAAAAAAATAGTGACAGAATTTGGCTTTGTAGCAAGGTGTGGTGTGTCAGAAATGACCATTCCTGTGGTCCTGTGTGTGAGGTAACCAAAGACCGAGTGTTGGCTGGTTACTGCCACCCACGTTGTTTCTCAGGCAGGCTGTTTGGTAGCAAGGAGGAAAAATTTTACCCAAGTTACCTCAAGTAAGGGGCTTTAATTGTGAGGCTGTATCATGAAGTGAGCTGCTGTTTTAGAGACCAGCTGTTACCTCTTCAGTCTGTTCCAGACCCTGCATAGTTTCTATCTCTATGTTCCCCTTTTTCAACTATATATTTTTTTCTATCCAGACTTCTAATCCTGCACCTCTACCTTCTGTATAACCTCACTTCAGCCTGCCTTGGACCCCACAGGAACCTAACACTACCTGATGGAAACTTTGCATGTTCAGTACCCACTGGTAACTGTCAAGGTCTCTCCATGCTTCAGGTCAGATCCCTGAGAGGGTTTAGACGCCACAGCATGTCATAGGCCACAAAAAAGAACATGGAGTAGCTCATCTTATGTCAGGTGCCTTCTCCATGTCCAGTTAGCTGTGATGGGCAGAGGGCCAAAGTGATACAAGGTAGCTTTCCATGCACATAAATGTGGTGGCCTGGATAACCTCATGTAAAAGGATGGTTGTAGGTGATGCGTCATGGATGGTGCCTGGTATAGGTGAAAAAAAACAACAAATTGTTCCAACTTATATTGGAGACATTAGGTCAGTGTACAGCAGGCCAATATCATGGTGATTTATACTCTAAATTTCCTGAGATGCAAAACACAACAATATGCCTAGAGTATGTTGCATCATCTATATTATTTGAATTAGACTTTAAAGTTGCACCCCAGATTGAAAACTCAACAATGATCTCAAATGATTGTTTTTCTTTTTTTACCAATGTTTTCATTCTTAGATGCCTATTAGTCCACCATATTGATTTAGTATTATGTATGTATTGCATTCACCATCATGATGCCTTGAGTTTTTCATTATATGCACCATCATTTTGCATGTTGATATAATTATTAGCTAGTGAATTGAGAAAAAACTAAGCAGTTATTTCTGAACAAATCAATGATAGTCAACTGTGTATGGAGTTCTTATACAAAAGAATTTCAATGAGTTTTTTTAGATTTTAACATTATGTAAGATATTGTAATAAGTGTTGGGCATTTGGTCTCTTCAGTCAATAGAAAACTTTTCATTTTCTAAACTCTTATAGGAGGGAAAAATACACTGATTTTTTTCATTGTTTGCCTTACTCTCCTTTGGTTTCCTAACAGCCCCTCTGGTATTGTACAAAAGACACCTTAACTTTTTTTTTTTTTTTTTAGATTAGTGCCTCAGATTTAATTGTTCTTTTCAAATGTGGTAAAACCACAGTCTTCCAAAGCAAGTGCATAACTCTATTTATAGATTTTCTGTCTAGTTCCATCAGTGGGTTATAGTCTAAACAAGATGATTCCAACACTAGACTCAAGACCCTCTAACAAGTTTAATAACAGATTTTAGGTCTCTGGCAATTAAATAATATCCTTTGGCTTCAGTTACTCCTCACACTTCTCCAGTAAACATGCCATTCAGTGTGAATTCTTTTGCTCTAGGATATATGACTCTCATTTACCTTTAAAGTTTAGAACTTTAGAAACATATTACTCTGTAACTGGGTTTTGTGGTTATTCATAGCTTTTTTCTTGGGGAAGTTTCTGTACCTCAGATTATAATATTAAACAAGTTTTGCCTCTTTCAAAATAAAGGCTATATTGAACATTTATATAGTCTTTAATATTTTAACGTCTGCACACTCACTGGATATAAAATCACTGAAGGACTTTTTTAACAACAACAAACATGCATAGATATCCCAAGACTTTCATTCCTCCATCACCCCATAAAATTTTTTATTTATGTATAGTTGGAAGGGCTGTATTTCCTATGAAAAATAAACTTGATCACAGCATATTTGATTGCTTCTCAGGAGTCTAAGTAGTCTAGTACCCTTGCAATCCTAGTTTGACGTATTATTCTCCATGTGATAGCCTTTGCCTCTATCTGGGATCTGATAGTCCCTGGCACTGAATCAAGCAACTAAAACAAGCAAGGTAACATTCTATTTATATGATCTTTCATAGATTCTATCAGGACTATAGGGTTTGATACAGTTCCCACAGCTGTTATTTTAAACCCACGGAAGGCGTGAAGCCATTTTAGTTAGCCATCAGGGGGACCATACCATGTTTCATGAGCATAGCTTGATTATTGCTGCATGATGAAATTTAACATTTATTAAAAATTACATTTTTTTCCTAAAATTCTATGCAGTTATTTATTGATTCATTCTGTTGGTCAAAAAATTCATTAAGTACCTTGTATTAATAAATTAGTTTGAATTAGTTTACTAGGGCTGCCATAATAAAGTATTACAGACTGGGAAACACAAATAGCAGACATTTATTTTCTCACAATTCTGGAGGCTAGAAGTCCAAATTCAAGGTGTCAGCAGGATTGGTTTCTTCTGAGGCCTCTCTCCTTGACTTGTAGATGGTCATCAACTCTTTACATGTTTTTCCCTCTGTATGTGTCTGTATCCAAATTTCCTCTTCTTTATAGGACATCAGTCATATTGAATTAGGGCCCACTCTAATGACCTCATTTTAACTTAATTACCTCTTTAAAGGTCCTATCTTCAAATACAGCCACAGTCAGAGGTACTGGGGTTAGGACCTCAAAATGTGAATTTGGGGAGGTTCACAAATCAGCTTATAACAGTACCTGCTGTGTATTAGGCACTGGGCTATCTGTTAACAGTCAAATATTTCTTTGTTAATTCAATGTATGTTTAGTAAACCAGGGGCTATTCCAGGTGCTGGGGATGTAGTAAAGACCAAAACAGAAATAATATTCTAGTGGGTAGTATATAGAGGCTAAATGAATTAGTGCTACTCAGAAATCACTGCTTCTTTTAATATTAAATTCCAAAGGCGTGTAAATCAATATGGAAAGGTTTTGTGAGAATTTATAAACAAATCAATGTTTGGTTCCAATAAGTAACAGCTATCCCTGCCTGCTGGAAACTTCTAAATTTCTTATTGTTTCCTGGATGTATAAACTATAGTGAAGTTAGTTTTGAGTCAATGTAAAATAATACTGAAGATTAAGAAGGATACCTTGATTTAGCTGTTGTACAGTGGTAAGGCATGAGGTATTTGGCAGAACTTAAAAATCTGAACTCCAGCTTTGTTAAAATTGTATTTCCTTGAAATATGTATTTTGTTACTGGTGACAGCTTTGAAATATCTACTGCAAATCAACTGCTATTGTCACAAAGCAAATATTTCTGATTTTTTGTTTTTTGCTTTTTTTGTTATGCGTATAAATCATTTATATATTTAGTATAAAATGCTAATGAAATGTGTGCATGTTAAGCAGAAGCTCAGATATTTGTGCATGTGTCTACGTCTGTATAACACAATTTCAGTTTTTTATCATGAGTTCTCATGTCCCCTCATTGTTGATAAAACTTAGAAGTCGTGTATAAATGAAAACAAACTAGGGATTCACTAGTCATTTTCACTGAAGAATCGAGTCCTATTCAATGGTTACCTTTCCTTCTCAGGGTTCTCTAGCTTTTGATCTGTCTAGTCTTGGCTTTAAACTCCCTTATGCACTTATTCAGTTGTCACACTATGTTACTGGGGCAGAAACAGCCCTCTTTTAATCCTCATTTGGCCAAGACCTATACTGACACTGGCTGCTGGTATCCTGGTCCATCTGTTTCTGATGTTTGAAGCTCAGGCCAGCAGTGACTGAGTAAGCTATAAGCATACATCACGCTCTTGATCAGCCCTCTGACACTGCATTACTTGGTGGGTAGATCAGGCCAACCTTTTGATGTGGACCATCCTCCCCTTTGTTGGGTAACCTTCTGATAGGTAAGTCCATAGTCATTTACAGCTCATCACTTTGTCTAACTGGGAGCTCCCCCAGTTTTTGGATTTTTTTCTTTTCTCATTCCAGGGATTCTATTTCTCTTCTTCATCACTGGTTTTCTCTTCATATAATGGTTGGATAAAGGGAAGCCGTTGGCCGTTTAGTGAGATCTGGAAGGGTGTGTAGGTCCCGCTTGTTTGAAGCTTTCTTTAGAAAGTGGAATACTTGACTCTTTTCTGTCCCCAGCATTTGGTTCAAGCTCCAGAGAAACAGGAAATGTTCCACTCAGATTCTTGGGTATTTCTTTTGTTAGTGAACTTCCTTTATGAGGCATCATTTGACATATTAAAAAAATGTATCAGAGTTTGTGGATTTATATCAAATCTGCAACAGCTATTCTATCAGTAGAAACATAATATTCTCTTGATCAGAGTAAGAGGTTTAAGTAGTTTGAGGTTTAAATTCTTGATCATGTTCCAGATATGCAATATGATTTCATTAAGTAAGTCAATCTAGTGATCCATGATCTTATAATTCTTCAGGTATTTATTGACAGAGGGTGAATTGGAATGAAGATTAGAAATGAGGGATTGTGAAATCATTGAAAAAGGAGCATCTCCATTATATTTGAAAGATGTGGGTTTTTTTTTTTTTTTTTTTTTTTTGGTGGTATGCGGGCCTCTCACTGTTGTGGCCTCTCCCGTTGTGGAGCACAGTCTCCGGACACGCAGGCCCAGCGGCCATGGCTCACGGGCCCAGCCGCTCCGCGGCATGTGGGATCTTCCCGGACCGGGACACGAACCCGTGTCCCCTGCATCGGCAGGCGGACTCTCAACCACTGCGCCACCAGGGAAGCCCAAAAGATGTGTTTTTTTAATTACCAAGAAGATTTTAAGGAAAAGTTTCTCTAACTGATCAGAGTATGCTTTTATCGTATTTTGGCCAGCATACCAGGCTGTCCTTTGGTTGGAAAAATGAAATAGAGGACGTTTTCTGGGGATTGTTTTCCAGATACTTGTTATAAGTCAATAAAATTATAGCCTAATAACATTTATACTAAGAATCTCATAGATCTTCATTGCACAAAGGAATTCATATTCCCACTGTGTTATGAGGAGAGCAAACATAATTTAGCTGGGAAAGCACAGTCTAAGAATTTATTGCAAATTGAAAGTAAATCTATTTTATAACCACCACAGAGATAATTAGGAATTTTACTTGCTTAACTATCTGATGAAAAGCACCGGTTTACAAGAGAAATGAAAATACATAGCTGAAAAAACTCAACGATTCTTTTTCTGCCTTTTGATTTATTTTGTGGAGATGGACTAAAGTATAAATGACCTTACCCCCAATATGCACTATAAATATAAATGAATTAGCCAATTAAAATGTTCATAAAAATGCACTGGAATTGCCAACTACTTAATATAATGCCTTAGTTAAAAACATATAGCTTATTTTTATCATCGCCTTTTAGAAAGCATCTAATTATTGTATTTGGGCTTGAATCACTAGTATTATTTGTTCCCTATTAAATTTCCTGACCAACTCATATACCTCTTTGGATTTCATTAGTTAAGGCCATTTTAATGGTCTCCCCAAATGATTCTCTTTTTATTGTTGTTAAAAAACTTGTTTTGAGCAGTGCATCCCCACTAGACTGTGACAAAAATGGCTTCAGGAATTATGGTATTCATGGCTCCATCATTAAAAATTCTATGACTTTGGACAAAGAACAATTTATCTGAGCCTTAGTTTCCCCATCTGCAAATTGAGAAGACTAAAGCTACTTATGAGGTTATTGTGAGGCTCAAATATAATGTATGTGTATTGGGCTATACCCAGCAGGTGTGCAAGCCCTGTACTTGCCCAGCCTCGAGACTGAAGAATGAGCCTGGAGTCAGATAGAGACATCAGTGGTTTAATAAATGGGAGATCTTACACGTCTGAAGCAAAAGGGTCCTAGAGCAGCACCCCACTGTGGATGGCAGAAGTCAGGCAGGACAAGGCAGCAGCAGTCTTTGGTGCCAGGAGTATAAGGAGACTACCATTTGTAGGGTGAATTGACCTCCGACTGGCTCATTGGTTACCAGGGAAACCAGCAGAGAGATAGTCCCTCTTAACCCCTCAGGCTAAGTACCTTTGAGGGGCAGAGGTCTTCCTTTTGATAAACTATGTAGGGGGAGCCATTCTGATCTAAAGATTAGAACAACCACTAGCTGGGGCCAGGAGCAAGTATGTAGGCATTTACTGATTAGGCTCTAGAATTAAGAGGGAAGGTCAGTCCAGGAGCAGGTGTAGGTGAAGCAAGGACTAGTCGAGCAGGGGATGTACAGAGAGCAAGCAAACAGCCATCTTGAATGGCCTGACTATAGAATGTGACAGCCCATTTTTAATCACAAAGCACACTACAAGTGGTTGCTTTTCTTAAAATAAGTTCAGTACTTTTAAGGAACATGGGGTTTCCTCTCACCTATCTTTAGAAGGTTGGTCTTAAAGCTGTGACAAATCAGAGATCATTTCTGAACCAGACCTTAGCATTCATGTGACGCTTTGTGTGGTATTCGGTCTCTAGACTGGTTCTTTCCACACTTAAGCCAATGTACTTTTCCATTTGTCTACAATGGGAAAATGAAATAGGTAGTTTCTCAATCATATACTGAATCCCATGAATGTAGGTAACTTGAATGCTTGTGACTCAAAGCTTTGGCTTCAATTTTTTTTCTTTATAATATCAGTAATTGTTTCTCCATGATTATACTTATGAATTGATGAGTTAATGAAAGAAGATAAACCACATTTCAGCTGTATAAAAATTCATCTTATTATTTATTTATTTATCATCTAACCTTGATTAAATAATAAATAATAATATCATTATTATTTATTTATCATCTAACCTTGATTACTTCCTGAAACGCCTGTTTCCGAATATAGTCACATTGGTGGTGAGGGCTTCAACATATGAGTTTTTGTTCCATAACACCCATGGTATCACAGGTTGAGAGTATGCACACGTTTGATCCCATTGTGCTCAGCTCATTATCTCAACAACAATTTAACACTTTTATGTCAGGATTTTAAAGGGCTCCTAATAATTTTCTACACGACAATAAACAGCAGTTATCATTTCTGCTGCTGGTTTACTTCAGCCTAATATAGTGAAACAGATGAGTGTAGGATTCAGGGAACTCAGTTAGAATCCTAGCTCTGCCACTTGTGAGCCAAGTACCCTCAGCTAAGGTAGAAGGTTAAACGAGTTAATATAAGTTCAGGGCTTTAGATAGTACCTGGTACATAGTAAATATTCTATAGGTGTGACCCTTGATTATCATTAGTATCACACTCATCAATCTCTGTAGGCAAACCTTCCTTATTTCTCTGTCATTTCTTATTTGACATGAATAAGAAACTCTTCAGTATTGTAGTCACTCACTTTTGGAGGCTTTGTAATTTGTCTGTGTCGCTTTTAGGATACGCTGTCCCAGAACTGAACAGGTGATAGTATATTTCAAAAAAAAAGCTAAAAATTCAGAATTGTTCAACCACAAAACAACAATAGTTCATGGAGAGAAAAGTTATCAATGTGATTTTTCCTGATTTAATTTAATTTCCCTAAAAAGTCTTATCACTGAAATGAAATAGAAGCAGTGGTTTTTAAATATTGACTTTTGGGACCAAATTTTATCACTCATTATGTATAGTTAAAATTTTATTTTAATGAGAAAGTTGTGCTATCACATAGGTGGAAGTTTTAAGAAAATTCAGTCTATTAAAATATTCATTAAATATTGTAACTACGTCTGGACATATTGATAATTCAATATATGAATGTTGAAGTATATTGTTTCTTTGGACTCATTAGAATGGAAGCTCCATAAGAATGGCAATTTGTCTGCATTCTTAACTGCTATATTTTCACTGCTTGTCACAGTGTCTGGAACATACTATGACTTCAGTAAATAATTATTGAATGATCAAATGGCCAATAGTTCACTGTAACTACTGTGTATGTGTCCAAGCCTATGACATGTTCTGGAGATATAAAGAATACATAATCCTGCCCATGGGGGCACAGTTCAATGGGGAAAAAATGTGAAAAGTAAACAGGCACAATTCAAAGTATCTTGTGACATAATAGAGGTATGAACTAGGTGCAGTAAGATCACAATAGAAGACATCTGCTGAAAGGTGATAAAGTCAGGAAATGACTCAAAGAATAGGTGATGGTCTAGTAGAGTGTTGAAAGATGTGTGAAATATTACCCGTGTGCAGGGGTATGGGGGTGTTTTGAATGGAGAATAATTCAGTGCAAAAGAGAATAAATAATAAACCTTAGAAATGGAAAGCTAATGGGCTCTGGGGAGCTTCATGTACCATACTAAAGTGCTTGAACTTTATCTCACTAGTATGACATTGAAAGATTTAAACAAGATGTTTTTAGAAAGGTCACTGTAGCTGTAAAGAGTGGCTTGGAATCTATGAGTCCCCAAACTGTGAAACTGCTCAGAAGTGTAATGGAATATTCTAATCCTCAAATCATATAGCTTTCAACTAGGGCAGTCAGAGTGGGATGGAAGTGAGGGGTATTTTGCTATTGCAGAAGGATTCAGATGCTAGAGTGAATAGGATTGAACAAGGCCACTGAAACATAAGGAAGACTGTTGAGTAATTCTGAGATTTCTGATTTCGGCAACTGAGTGGATGGAGGTGTCAAAAACTACAAAAGAAAACAACCCAAGAGGGCAAATTTAGTGTGGAAGTTGGATGGTACCAAGGTTGGTTTTGCTGAGTTAAAGTACTGGTGGAGGGCTTCCCTGGTGGCACAGTGGTTGAGAGTCCGCCTACCGAGGCAGGGGACACGGGTTCGTGCCCCGGTCCGGGAAGATACCATATGCCGTGGAGCGGCTAGGCCCGTGAGCTATGGCCACTGAGCCTGCGTGTCTGGAGCCTGTGCTCCGCAATAGGAGAGGCCACAACAGTGAGAGGCCCACGTACCGCAAAAAAAAAAAAAAAAAAAAAGTACTGGTGGAAAATCTTGGGTATAAGATTGGGGTTCAGAAAGGAGAAAAAGCTTGAATATTCAAAAAATATAGGTAACTGGTGAAGGCATGTGTTTTGAAAAGAATGTCCATGGAAAGTGGGAAGGGCTTAGAGGCAAAGATGAAACCCTGTGAAAACCAACAGTTGTTTTTCTAAATGTGGTGAGTAAGTAGGAAAATCTGTAGAGAGGACGGGAAAGGACTAGGAACAGATGACGTGGTGAGATATAGGATGCAAGGTTGACAAAAGCTCAAAGGCATTGGAGAAATCAAGTGAGATGAGGACAGCAGTGTCTATTGTGTTGTGCTTGCAGAGGGACCCTGGGGCTCCAGCAAGAAGAGCATTATGAGGGTGGGAGCTAAAGGCCATGGCGGGACTGGGCATGATTACATGCAGGCAGAAATGTTACACTTGTAAGAAATTTGGTTGTGACTGGAAGGCAAGGAGAGATAGGGCTTTGGTAATAATCTCTGAGCCATTGGATCCAGCCTTTCTGAAAGATGAGTCCTAATTCTGGATGAGTTAGGAATGAATTCCCTCTTTTGATTTTAATCTGAGCTAAGCATAAAGGCTACTCGCTGAGAAGAGGAGAGATTTGCAGAGATGAAAGGGAAGAAAATCAGAGGCAAGAATAAGGATGGCATATTTAGGGGCAAAAAAGAGAAATAACAGCGATCCATGTGGAATCTATCAGGAGACCTGGGATTGGTCTAGATGACAGAATCTCTTGAAAAAAAGCAACACTGCAGGGACAGGCTATTTGTCTATTTTATTAACTCAACAATAGGCAGTCAGCAAATACTCGTGGAATGAACAAATAAGGGACCTGGTGTGTTTGGATGTGGTGAGTAATTTTGTTTTGTTAGAAGGGTAGTGATGAAAGTTTTAGCTTCAGAAATGCTGAACTTGAGACCCCCTATCTGATACCCCAGTAAAAACACCTACTAGGCTGGTGGAAAATTGTGGCTGAATCTTAAGCAAGAAGTTGTACATGGAGAAGAAAGATGAATCCACAAGTAGAGGAGAACTTCCTGGGACAGAAGTCAGGTTGCCAGGTTTACCAAATAAAAATATAGGACATACTATTAAATTTGAATCTCAGATAAACAGCAAATAATTTTTAGCAAAACTATGTCCCGTGAAATATTTGACAGCCCTGGAGAGAAAATATGAAGAGAGAAGGAGGTGATCCTCTACATTTATAAACATATTCTGCAGTTCATAGGAAACTCTCCTTTATCAATACATAAAAGTTTATAACACAGAGAGAAAAAATGGAGGTGACAGGAGTATTGAGACCATCATTCTCTAAAAGGCTGTTTTGAAATAAGAGGAGAAAAGAGTACGATTGTTCTTCTCATGTCCAGAGGAAATGGATTCTTTCACAGTTTTTGGAAACAACAAAAATGCTTCAACAGCTTTGCTACTTTAGCAGGATAAATTATGTTCTAGGGAAGATTCGGGCAAAGACTGGTCAATAATTTAAAAATGTTTTCACATCTTTATTGGAGTATAATTGCTTTACAATTGTGTGTTAGTTCCTGCTTTATAACCAAGTGAATCAGCTATACATATACATATATCCCCATATCCCCTCCCTCTTGCGTCTCCCTCCCACCCTCCCTATCCCACCCCTCTAGGTGGTCACAAAGCACCGAGTTGATCTCCCTGTGCTATGTGGCTGCTTCCCACTAGCTAGCTATTTTACATTTGGTAGTATATATATGTCCATGCCACTCTCTCACTTTGTCACAGCTTACCCTTCCCCCGACCTGTGTCCTCAAGTCCATTACCTATGTCTGCATCTTTATTCCTGTGCTGCCCCTACGACTTAAGGACCTTTTTTTTTTTTTTTTTTTAGATTCCATATATATGTGTTAGCATACGGTATTTGTTTTTCTCTTTCTGACTTATTTCACTCTGTATGACAGACTCTAGGTCCATCCACCTCACTACAAATAACTCAATTTCGTTTCTTTTTATGGCTGAGTCATATTCCATTGTATATATGTGCCACATCTTCTTTATCCATTCATCTGTCGATGGACACTTAGGTTGCTTCCATGTCCTGGCTATTGTAAAGAGAGATGCAATGAACATTTTGGTACATGACTCTTTTTGAATGATGGTTTTCTCAGGGTATATGCCCAGCAGTGGGATTGCTGGGTCATATGGTAGTTCTATTTGTAGTTTTTTAAGGAACCTCCATACTGTTCTCCATAGTGTCTGTACCAATTCACATTCCCACCAACAGTGTATGAGGGCTCCCTTTTCTCCACACCCTCTCCAGCATTTGTTGTTTCTAGATTTTTTGATGATGGCCATTCTGACTGCTGTGTTATGATATTGCGTTGTAGTTTTGACTTGCATTTCTCTAATAATTAATGACGTTGGGCATTCTTTCATGTGTTTGTTGGCAATCTGTATATCTTCTGTGGAGAAATGTCTGTTCAGGTCTTCTGCCCATTTTTGGATTAGGTTGTTTGTTGTTGTTGTTGTTATTGAGCTGCATGAGCTGCTTGTAAATCTTGGAGATTAATCCTTTGTCAGTTGCTTCATTTGCAAATATTTTCTCCCATTCTGAGGGTTGTCTTTTGGTCTTGTTTATGGTTTCCTTTGCTGTGCAAAAGCTTTGAAATTTCATTAGGTCCCATTTGTTTATTTTTGTCTTTATTTCCATTTCTCTAGGAGATGGGTCAAAAAGGATCTTGTTGTGATTTATGTCATAGAGTGTTCTGCCTATGTTTTCCTCTAAGAGTTTGATAGTGTCTGGCCTTACATTTAGGTCTTTAATCCATTTTGAGCTTATTTTTGTGTATGGTGTTAGGGAATGATCTAATCTCATACTTTTACATGTAGCTGTCCAGTTTTCCCAGCACCACTTATTGAAGAGGCTGTCCTTTCTCCACTGTACATTCTTGCCTCCTTTATCAAACATAAGGTGACCATGTGTGTGTGGGTTTACCTCTGGGCTTTCTATCCTGTTCCATTGATCTATCTTTCTGTTTTTGTGCCAGTACCATACTGTCTTGATTACTGTAGCTATGTAGTATCGACTGAAGTCAGGGAGCCTGATTCCTCCAGCTCCATTTTGCTTTCTCAAGATTGCTTTGGCTATTCGGGGTCTTTTGTGTTTCCATACAAACTGTGAAAGTTTTTTTCTAGTTCTGGGAAGAATGCCATTGGTAGTTTGATAGGGATTGCATTGAATCTGTAGAATGCTTTGGGTAGTATAGTCATTTTAACAAAGTTGATTCTTCTAGTCCAAGAACATGGTATATCTCTCCATCTGTTCATATAATCTATAATTTCTTTCATCAGTATCTTTTAGTTTTCTGCATACAGGTCTTTTCCTTAGGTAGGTTTATTCCTAGGTATTTTATTCTTTTTGTTGCAGTGGTAAATGGGAATGTTTTCTTAATTTCTCTTTCAGATTTTTCATCATTAGTGTATAGGAATGCAACAGATTTCTGTGCATTAATTTTGTATCCTGCAACTTTACCAAATTCATAGATTAGCTCTAGTAGTTTTCTGGTAGCATCTTTAGGATTCTCTATGTATAGTATCATGTCATCTGCAAACAGTGACAGCTTTACTTCTTCTTTTCCAATTTGGATTCCTTTTATTTCTTTTTCTTCTCTGATTGCTGTGGCTAAAACTTCCAAAACTATGTTGAATAATAGTGGTGAGAATGGACAACCTTGTCTTGTTCCTGATCTTAGAGGAAATGGTTTCAGTTTTTCACCATTGAGAATGATGTTGGCTGAGGGTTTGTCATATATGGCCTTTAGCATGTTGAGGTAGGTTCCCTCTATGCCTACTTTCTGGAGAGTTTTTATCATAAATGGGTGTTGAATTTTGTCAAACACTTTTTCTGCATCTATTGAGATGATCATATGGTTTTTCTCCTTCAATTTGTTAATATGGTGTATCACGTTGATTGATTTGCGTATATTGAAGAATCCTTGCATTCCTGGGATAAACTCCACTTGATCATGGTGTATGATCCTTTTAATGTGCTGTTGGATTCTGTTTGGTGGTATTTTGTTGAGCTTTTTGCATCTAGATTCATCAGTGATTTTGGCCTGTAGTTTTCTTTCTTTGTGACATCTTTGTCTGTTTTTGGTATGAAGGTGATTGTGGCCTCGTAGAATGAGTGTGGGAGTGTTCCTCCCTCTGCTACATTTTGGGAGAGTTTGAGAAGGATAGGTATTAGCTCTTCTCTAAATGTTTGATAGAATTCGCCTGTGAAGACTTCTGGTCCTGGGCTTTTGTTTGTTGGAAGAGTTTTAATCACAGTCTCAATTTCAGTGTTTGTGATTTGCCTGTATATAGTTTCTATTTCTTCCTGGTTCAGTCTCAGAAGGTTGTGCTTTTCTAAGAATTTGTCCATTTCTTCCAGGTTGTCCATTTTATTGGCATAGAGTTGCTTCTAGTAATCTCTCATGATCTTTTGTATTTCTGCAGTGTCAGTTGTTACTTCTCCTTTTCATTTCTAATTCTATTGATTTGAGTCTTCTTCCTTTTTTTCTTGATGAGTCTGGCTAATGGCTTATCAATTTTCTTTATCTTCTCAAAGAACCAGCTTTTAGTTTTATTGATCTTTGCTATCGTTTCCTTCATTTCTTTTTCATTTATTTTGATCTGATCTTTATGATTTCTTTCCTTCTCCTAACTTTGGGGGTTTTTATTCTTCTTTCTCTAATTGCTTTAGGTGTATGGTTAGGTTGTTTATTTGAGATGTTTCTTGTTTCTTGAGGTAGGATTGTATTGGTATAAACTTCCCTCTTAGAACTGCTTTTGCTGCATCCCATGGCCTTTGGGTGGTCGTGTTTTCATTGTCATTTGTTTCTAGGTATTTTCTGATTTCCTCTTTGATTTCTTCAGTGATCTCTTGGTTATTTAGTAGTGTATTCTTTAGCCTCCGTGTGTTTGTATTTCTTACAGATATTTTCCAGTAATGGATATCTAGTCTCATAGCGTTGTGGTGGGAAAAGATACTTGATACGATTTCAATTTTCTTAAATTTACCAAGGCTTGATTTGTGACCCAAGATATGATCTATCCTGGAGAATGTTTCATGAGCACTTGAGAAGAAAGTGTGTTCTGTTGTTTTTGGATGAAATGTCCTATAAATATCAATTAAATCCATCTTGTTTAATGTGTCATTTAAAGCTTGTGTTTCCTTATTTATTTTCATTTTGGATGATCTGTCCGTTGGTGAAAGTGGGGTGTTGACATCCCCTACTATGATTGTGTTACTGTCGATTTCCCCTTTTATGGCTGTTAGTATTTGCCTTATGTATTGAGGTGCTCCTATGTTGGGTACATAAATATTTATAATTGTTATATCTTCTTCTTGGATCGATCCCTTGATCATTATGTAGTGTCCTTTTTTGTCTCTTGTAATAGTCTTTATTTTAAAGTCTATTTTGTCTGATATGAGAATTGCTCCTCCAGCTTTCTTTTGATTTCCTTTTGAATGGAATATCTTTTTCCATCCCCTCACTTTCAGTCTGTATGTGTCCCTAGGTCTGAAGTGGGTCTCTTGTAGACAGCATATATACGGGTCTTGTTTTTGTATCCATTCAGCTGGTCTATGTCTTTTGGTTGGAGCATTTAATCCATTTACATTTAACATAGTTATTGATATGTATGTTCCTATTACCATTTTCTAAATTTTTTTGGGTTGTTATTGTAGGTCTTTTCCTTCTCTTGTGTTTCCTGCCTAGAGATGTTCTTTTAGCACTTGTTGTAAAGCTGGTTTGGTGGTGCTCAATTCTCTCAGCTTTTGCTTGTCTGTAAAGGTTTTAATTTCTCCATCAAATTTGAATAAGATCCTTGCTGGGTAGAGTAATCTTGGTTGTAGGTTTTTCCCTTTCATCATCTTATATATGTCTTGCCACTGCCTTCTGGCTTGCAGAGTTTCTGGTGAAAGATCAGTTGTTAACCTTATGGGGATTCCCTTGTATGTTATTTTCCCCTTGTTTCTTTCAATAGTTTTTCTTTGTATTTAATTTTTGATAGTTTGAGTAATATTTGTCTTGGCGTGTTTCTCCTTGGATTTATCCTGTATGGGAATCTCTGTGCTTCCCGTACTTGATTCATTATTTCCTTTCCCAATATAGGGAAGTTTTCAACTATAATCTCTTTTTTTTTTTTTTTTTGATTTTTAACTTTTTATTTTGAAATAATTTTAGATTTACAGAAAATTTGCCAACACAGTACAGAGAATTCCTATACACCATTCACCGAACTTCAACTATAATCTCTTTAAATTTTTTCTCAGTCCCTTTCTTTTTCTCTTCTTCTTCTGGGACCCCTGTAATTCAAATGTTCGTCCATTTAATGTTGTCCCAGAGGTCTCTGAGACTGTCCTCAAATATTTTCATTCTTTTTTCTTTATTTTGCTCTGCAGTGGTATTTCCACTATTTTATCTTCCAGGTCACTTATCCATTCTTCTGCCTCTGTTATTCTGCTATTGATTCTTTCTAGAGAATTTTTAATTTCATGTATTGTGTTGTTCATCACTGTTTGTTTGCTCTTTAGTGCTTCTAGGTCCTTGTTAAACATTTCTTATATTTTCTCCATTGTATTTCCAAGATTTTGGATCATGTTTAGTATCGTTACTCTGAATTCTTTTTCTGGTACACTGCCTATTTCCTCTTCATTTGTTTGGTCTGGTGTGTTTTTACCTGTCTCCTTCAACTGCTGTTTGTTTCTCTGTCTTCTCATTTTGCTTAACTTACTGTGTTTGGGGTCTCCTTTTCGAAGGCTGCAGGTTCGTAGTTCCCGTTGTTTTTGGTTTCTGCCCTCATTGGCTAAGGTTGGTTCAGTGGGTTGTGTAGGCTTCCTGGTGGTGGGGACTGGTGCCTGTGTTCTGGTGGATGAGGCTGGATCTTGTCTTTCTGGTGGGCAGGACCACATCCAGTGGTATGTTTTGGGGTGTCTGTGACCTTATTATGATTTTAGGCAGCCTCTCTCCTAATGGGTGGGGTTGTGTTCCTATCTTGCTCGTTGTTTGGCGTAGGGTGTCCAGCACTGTAGCTTGGTGGTCATTGAGTGGAGCTGGGTCATACTGTTGAGATGGAGATTTCTGGGAGAGCTTTCGCCATTTGATATTACGTGGAGCAAGGAAGTCTCTGGTGGTCCAGTGTCCTGAACTCAGCACTCCCACCTGGGAGGCACAGTAGTGACACCCAGCCCGAGCACCAAGACCCTGTCAGCCACACGGCCCAGAAGAAATGGGAGAAACAAAAGTAAGAAAGAAAATAAATAAATAAAATAAAATAAAGTTATTAAAATAAATTATTAAAAATAAAAAAGTAAAAAGTAATTAAAAAAAAAAGAAAGAAGAGAACAACCAAGCCAAAACACAAATCCACCAGTGATAACAAGCACTAAAAACTATACTAAAAGAAAAAAAAAAGCAGGCAGACAGAACCCTAGGACAAATGGGAAAAGCAAAACTACCCACACAAAATCACACAAAGAAGCATACACATACACAATCACAAAAAGAGAAAAAGGAAAAAAAAAGTATATATATATCTTTTGGGAAGTCTGAGGTCTTCTGCCAGCATTCAGTAGGTGTTCTGTAGGAGTTGTTCCACATGTAGATGTAGTTTTGATGTATTTGTGTGGAGGAAGTTGATCTCCATGTCTTACTCCTCCACCATCTTGAAGGTCTCTCTCCAATAATTTAATTTTAAGAAATAGTGCTTTTTGCTAAACACTTTGTCCTCTGTCTTGATCAAATCTTGCTATCTTGCTGAAGCCATAAATCATACATCATGTAGAAATAAAACAAGTAATAGAAGATCTTTTGGTTACCTAAAATATTTATGCTCACTGAACAGCTAATGAAAGAAGGAATGTAACTGTACAACTACAAAATTTGCTGTTAGGACTGAACATATACATAGAAGTTAACATAATTTTCACTTACCTAGTACAAGCATTTGATATGCATGTCACAGTTTATTTTGCAGGATCCTAGTGCTTCATCTATTACTGAGCAGGACATAATTTATATGTAGAGCAGGGAGGCTTTTTTTCCAAGTAATTTTTTTTCTCTTTTTATGTGAATTGCTATGAAAATTATCTTAACTGTATCATAAAATTTCACAGAGACATACTTTTACATAAACGCACAGTTATAATTGTAATAGACAGTATTTTTGATGTTTGACTTCTGAAAACTTTCAATCACCCCTCCCCTTTTTCCTCTGCCAGACATCTGTGCAATCTGATAAAAAAGCCCAGTGCCTTCCTTCTCTTGGTGCTGGTGAGAAATTCAAACAAGGCTAGTTCCTGGTGGGTACCCCATCCTAGCTCCACCCAGTAACCACTGCAAACACACAAACCACCATCTTCCTTTGCTCTTGTTTCCCTCCTGTTGAAACCTAAGCCCTCCCTGGGGAATCATTTTGTTGATTGTTACATGAATAATAAACTATATCGTATGCATGGGTGCCTATGTGTCATTTGTCCAGACATCTGTAAATTTCTGCAGAGGGTGGGGAGGGGGGAAGAAGTGCTGCTTAGCCTCCAGCAGGGGATGCTAGGTGCCAAAATAAAGTTGTGATCATATACATCTCTTTTCTTAGTACATTTATTTTGTGTGGTTTTGCACTTCTCTCCCACTCTCCCTGTTCCCATATCAGCAGCCCCCTCATAAGGTACTCACCATCTTCACTTCAAACATCATGGATTAGTTTTGGTAATTTAAAAATTATATATACATAGAATAATACAGTATGTATTCTTGCTGGTGTTATTCAACATGTTGTTTGTGCGCTTTATTAATAGTAATGCTTTTAGAATAGTTAGTTGACTATTCTAAAATGACTGTCCCACAATTTATCCAGTGTTTGTCTGTTATGAATAGTGCTTCTATCAACATTCTTGTCCACACATCTTTTGGTGCACATTTCTGTAGGATATTTACCTAGGAGTGGAATCACTGGATCATTGGATATGTCTATGGGTTGTAATAGATATGGACAAATAGTTCTTCAAAAATGTTATACCAATTTATAGCTACTGTGAGGTGTTTCTGTTATTTATTATTTATACTGGTAGCCAGAATCAACCTTTCTCATACATTTTAAGGCCATGAATGAATATTTTATATAATTCCAGTATCTTGAATTACTTTAGTGTTAAGATTCAAAGTTTATATTTCCTTGTTATACAGATAAAAGGTATTAACTGATGGAAAGGTCTTTGAGGTGCTGTGCCAGTTTCTCAGATGCACTGTAATTATTTCTGTGTAGCATAGTTTTTATAGAAAAGTTTTGATCTCGCCTTTAGTCTACAAATTGGAGTAGTTCCCAGTGAAAGGTTGAGAAACGACTGATGGTTCAACTAATCCTCATATCTCTCAGAAAATGAATTTTGTGTGTTATGTTGACCCTTTAGCCAGACTTCTTCGTTTACATGTCTTGAAATGCATTTATATTAGAAAAGGTTGTTTTAGAAAAAAAGTAGGGACATTCTCTTTTTCTTCTGCTGTCAGTATCCAATTTAGTCCAGGCACATTATTTTCACCTCCTGTTTGGGAACTTAATTAGTTATGATGATCTCTTATATAAAAAGTTTTGAGACAAAATGTACAACTCTTCAAATTAAATGCCAATTGCTATATTAGGCTGTTTATTCTTCTTGTGAAGCATTATATGCTGACCATAAAGTGATGATGTTGGTAATAAGCACAACCTCAATTACCACTTGAATGCATCAGTTTAATCTAATCTATTACAAACTAAGCAAAATGATGATTTAATGATGACTCAACGATTCCATAGATGATTCAATGATCATTCAATTAAATGTGTTGAGAACATTGGCAAGGCAGCTGTAAGGGAAGTATTTAATTTTTTTTTCTCTGCTCACACCCTATTTCAAAATCAATTCGAGATGGATTAAGTAGTCAAATGTTTAAGAAAAAAGGAAGAAGAAAGAAAAAGCAAAAATACTCTGAAAAATGAAATTTTACCTTATTTTGAGGTAGGATGCTATTGCCTAGATAATTTTCTTTATGATTTCTTCCACTGCACTCATGTATATATGTTTACATGTGTGACTGTTCACTGTATTAGTCAGGGATCTCCAGATAAACAGAAGCAATAGGGTGTGTGTGTATTTTTACATACATGTATATATATATAATATACTGAATATATAATATATATAAAATGATGAGTAGACACATAAGATGATATGGAAGCTGTGAAATCCCATGATCTGCCGTCTGTAATCTGAAGACCCAGAAAAGCCAGTGGTGTACTTCAGCTCAAGTCCAAAGTCCTGAGAACCAGGGGAGCCCTATGGCATAAATCCCAGACCAAGGGCAAGAAAAGAAGAGATACGTTCTAGCTCATGCAGTGAGGCATGAAAAAAGGCCAAATTCCTCCTTCCTCTGTCTTTTTTTCCAGGCCTTCAACAGATTAGATGATACCCACCCACACAGCGTAGGGCAATCTACTTTACTGAGTGCACCAATTCAAATGCTGATCTCATCCATAAACACCCTCACAGACACCTAGAAATAATGTTTAATCTGGGCACCACTTGGCCAGTCAAGTTAACTCATAAAATTAATAATCACATTTACCCAATGGAAAATTCATGAAATTGAAAAGTCAAAAATATCCGATTGTAATTTTGATACAAATATGGCATAAAATTAAGGAGGTTTACAGCCTGCCTTAATATATAGATGATACATATAAAATTTTCTTATTCAAAATATCTTAAAGCTAATATGTAGAACTTAAGAAAAGAAAAAAGCACAAAAGAGAAAACATAAATGCAAAGGAATTTATGAAAACATATTTAACTGATCTCGAATGGCCTCAGCCTGCAGTGGCTTGAAGTAGGAATTCGGTTCCTGGCCAGAGATTGAAGTCAGCCCACAGCAGTGAGAGTGCTGAATCCTAGCCACTAGACCAGTGGCCAGTGACAAGGCCCTGGCCCATCAGCTGGGTAGAAATGAATTTCCACAGAGAGGCAGAAAGCAGTGAAACAAGTAATAGTGTTTATTAGGAGGGAAAAGGGTACGAATGGATAGACATATGGGTGGGCTCAGAGGGAGAGTCGCGCCCTCATTGTAGTTTGAATCACTTTTATGGGGCATTTCTTCTGGGTTTCCTTTGGCCAGTCATCTTGCTTTACCTGGTTCTGAGTTTGTATTTGGTGTATCTCAGGGTCCTCCGGTGTGTGCCCGCATCTCTCAGCCAAGCTGGATTCTAGCAAAGAGGCCTATGGGTAGGTTGACTTCACCTACTATGTGGTGGCGTCCCATCCCTTTTTGACATTCAAGGAGCCTTTCTGCACATGTGTAGTCAGGAAGGTCTCCTTGACCTTGAGAATGAGAAATATGTGATCTATTATTTGGGCAGGGCTTAGCTTCTCTTCCCTCCTGCTATTTTGGAGTATCTGTCCACAGGGGACGAACTCCAGCTGCTCGGCCTGGGGCCCATCTGTCTCCTGCCCCATAACCACTCTAAAAATCAATGAAATGTACTTTCAACCAGTGTTTTGCTGACTGTTTTGTTTATAAAAATGGAAAATATGAATGATGTGGTTTCAATCAATACCAGCAAGGGTATTGATTAAAACCATCAGCCCCCTCATGTTCTTCCCATGGAAATGTAAATTGGTCCAATCTTTCTGGAAAGCAATTTGCAAGATTACCAAGACACTTTAAAGTGTCTTTAGACTTTGTTTTCCTCTTTTGTACATTTTGTCTGAGGAAATGAGTTTATGATAAATCATAATTTATGTATAAAAATGTTCATAGCGGGCTTCCCTGGTGGCACAGTGGTTGAGAGTCCGCCTGCCGATGCAGGGGGCACGGGTTCGTGCCCCGGTCCGGGAAGATCCCACACGCTGCGGAGTGGCTGGGCCCGTGAGCCATGGCCGCTGAGCCTGCACGTCCGGAGCCTGTGCTCCACAACGGGAGAGGCCACAGCAGTGAGAGGCCCACGTACCGCAAAAAAAAAAAAAAAAATGTTCATAGCAGTGTGATTTGTAACACCCCTAAACTTGATAAACTGCTAATTGAGAAAATAGCTTAGTGCATTACTGTATGTTCACATGATAGGATATTGTGAAGCTACTGAATGTGATTTACTCAAATAAAATTTGCAAGAGGGTAATGAATTAAGAGAGAAAAAAACAGGATAAGTTTATGACAGCATCTGCTAAGTGTTAACCAAAACCCACTGTATCCTCTTTTCTGGTAACACAGCTAGAATATATTTGTAGTTAGGTAGGTTCAGGTAACTAAGCTCTAATGGAATATTTGTAAAAATTATTTTCTTATCCCAAAAGACCCCCCAAGAAAGATGATCTGTGCTTTTCCCCCTTCCACTGAGTAGACAGAGGTGACCATGGTGACTTTAGAATGGACTAGTTGATGATGGAGAAATTTGCCCCTGAATGAACACTCTTCCTACACCCAAAACACATACATGCAGTCACTCAGGACTCTGAGCAAAAAAATATATTTTACAGCTGTTGTTACAGACTTATGTTTTGCTGTTTTAGGTAGCACAGGTTTTTCTAAAACTTACCAAGGGTACAGATGGGATGATAACATTAAGAGCAATAACAATTCTCCTGCATTCTTTCCATATTTGCTTATGGAAAGGAGAATGCTGCTCATGTATTTTTTGAAGTCCCCTGGAGTAGTCTTCGCCTGTGTCCTGTACGGAAGCTGTTGCTTCAGCTATAGTGGCATCGTCCATTTAGGCCCTTTTTGGAGCTCTGACCATCTTCAAAGTGCATTGCCATGGCTACCAGGTACCCTCATCTCTCTTAGAGCATCTTTGAGGTCCAAGAGAGTGAGGAAAACTGAAATGATATTCAGGTACAATTTTTTTTTTTTTTTTTTTTTTCTTTTTGCGGTATGCGGGCCTCTCACTGTTGTGGCCTCTCCCGTTGCGGAGCACAGGCTCCGGACGCGCAGGCCCAGCGGCCATGGCTCACGGGCCCAGCCGCTCCGCGGCATATGGGATCCTCCCAGACCGGGGCACGAACCCGTATCCCCTGCATCGGCAGGCGGACTCTCAACCACTGCGCCACCAGGGAGGCCCCAGGTACAATTTTTTTATTTTATTCTTTCAGCCTCAGCACTGCAAATAAACCAAAACATTGTTTACTGTTTCAAAGATGGTATCTTCTTTGGTACACTGAGATGTTTCTTTATTAAGGATTTAATTTTGCCAGACAATTATTTTAATCAAATTAGCTGCTCAGTTAATATAGCGTGGTGATTTTATTGAAACATATCCAAGATTTCATTATTTCTACTTGGAATTAAAATGATTATTTAAAAAAATTGCCATACTAAAAGTCTTTTTAATGAAGTGGAGTGAGAAAATTTTATTGTGCCCATTTTATTCTTCACATAATTAACATCTATGTTTTATTACGTTTTATCACATTTGATCTTTAAAATCAACTTTGGCTACATTGCAATATGAATTTCATACTATTCCTAATGATAATCTGTATAATACTTTTTAGAATTTATCATTTTTATTATAACCTGAATAATCATATTCTTAAGCAGTACAATTATTCTTAGAGTACACATTTTATAGAGAACTGAGGTCAAATAATTTTGCTCAACCAAGCCTATGTAATTTTGGTAAAGTCAAGCTATGATCTGTATTAAGCTGGCTCCCAAGAGGAAGCAGTTAGCATGCTTGGAATAGGGTAATTCACAGAGAGGTTAATGACTAAAGAGGTTTTTTACAATGACATGGGCATAGATAGTGCAGACACTGGAGCTGTTACTTCCTCTGGACCTGGAGGGGTAAGAAGAGGGTTCCAGTTACTGGATCCTGGAAGCAGAGATTCCTGAGGAGTGAGCTGCCTTGAGAGAATCAGTAGCCTTCAGAGAAGGGAACCTGTCTGCTCTCAGAGGGAAGGTGATGGGAAATAAATACACGAACCTCACCTTCTCCCTCCATCTGATCTCCTGCCAAGTTCGTCTTTGACCAAACCCAACCAAAAGCCAAGGGAAACTTTCATATGGTTCATATAATTCAGCCTCCTGAGGTGGGAGGGGCAGGGCATCTGCTACCAGACCTCAGGCTCCCATCTGACCAGCAGCTGCTCCTTCTGCCTTCACAGCAGAGAAGATCTTGTCCTGTTGACTATCAGGGCTTAAGTGATGATTCAGAAAGTCTCTATTTCGGTCCTTTCCTCCTCAGGTCTTATTGCATAGCCATTGGTAGAAGAGGAGATGAAGACTAAATTACTGGCTCCTGAGGATTCTACTGAATCCAGTGTTATAAGTAATACTAAGTAACCAGAGATTGAAAAGAACTTTGTACTGGGTATTTGTTATTTTTTGGCAGCTCAGCTTCTAAATATCTATACACACGATCTAAGTCAAATATATGCTTCCACCAGACTTCACATCTGGAGAAGGATACACGCACACACACACACACAGTCATAGGAGAAATTACTTGAAGCCACAGCAGTGGAGTCAAGAGTCCTACCGCAGTTGCCGTGGCTATGAAATGATGTGCACTGCCAGTGGATGACCAGTGGGGACAGCACAGTAGCTGTACCTTAACCAGACAGTTGCAATGACATGACCTTGACTTTTCCTCTCTGCTACCCAGAAGACTCCCTTAATTTCTGTTACTTCTTTGCTGATTCCGTGTGATATCTGGTATCCTGTTCATAAATTCATTTTCTACTTAAATTAGCAAGATTGTCTTTCTGTTATTTTCAACAAAAACTCCAGTGGGAAAAAATCCTCTCAATGCAAGCATTATTCTTCAAACTGCAGGTCGAAACCAGTCATGAAATAATAGGTAGCCAGCAACAGTTAAAAAAAGAATTTGAGTGTAATAGATGAGAAAATATAATGCATCACTTCTATTAAATTTAAGTATTTTTTCATTAGAACTTTGGGGGTTTTGTGTGTGTTTGTTACTGTCTGTATATATGTTCTGAACTCAATGTAAAATCAATTTTTTTAACATGGGAAACTGTCAAAGAAGTTTGAAAATCATTATTCTAGAGTATATTACAAGATTCTGGTTGTCCTTTTTTTTTTTCAGCCATGATAGGTGAAGGAATTCATGGCCTCACTACACTATAAACAGAATACTAATAATTTTTTTTTTTTGCGGTACGCAGGCCTCTCACTGTTGTGGCCTCTCCTGTTGCAGAGCACAGGCTCCAGACACGCAGGCTCAGCGGCCATGGCTCACGGGCCCAGCCGCTCCACGGCATGTGGGATCTTCCCGGACCGCGGCACGAACCCGTGTCCCCTGTATCGGCAGGCGGACTCTCAACCACTGCGCCACCAGGGAAGCCCCAGAGCATTAATAATTTTTGAATGGGTTCCAGAAGCTTAACATTAAGAACAAAAATGAGTGTTCACCACGAGCCAAACTGAAGTCTTAGATTGTGTGCTTTAAAAAAAAATTGTATCCTACGCTTTTATGTGGCATGGTAAGTTTGTCTCCAGCATCAAAAGCTTTGAAAGTAGACAGAGAGAAAAATATAAGAGAGTGTGTGAAGGAGGAAATCAACAACTGATTTTTGTACTGTATTGTTCAGTTTACAAGTTGCTTTCAATTCCACTGTATCATTTGATTTTCAAAACAAACCTGTAAATAAGTAATGTTATCTGATCTTTATGAGAAAACTAGGACTCAGAAGTTATACCTTGCCCAAACTTATGTATAACACATAGAGAGATCAGAAGTGGCTTAGCTGGACTTCAAATCAAGGTCAGTTGACTATCCAACAAATAATATTATCTTTAGATTTCAAGATTTATTCTTTCCTTTATTCTCTTCCATAATTAGAGAGCCAAGTGGGCCAATTCATTCTTTTTTATGATCTCTTCTCTGAGATAGTCTGTAGTAACTCAGAAGATGATTAATTTGATTTAAACATTTCAATATTAGCCCTTTGCAACTGTGTCTCTAAGGAGTTCATGCCAAAATGTAGATATATCTGGATTGCCAGATGATTTAAGCTATATGGGATTTATTTATGGTAAGACTTGTGGAATTTCCTAGAAAATAATGTATTCAAAGAGCATGGAAAATATACGTACACAAACTGGGTCCAAAGAAGATGAATCCATGTTGGAGGGAAATGTGTCTTCTGATTATACGGCCGCATGTGTCACTGAAGATTTCCTTTGTTCCAGCTTGTTTAGATCCATGTCCTAATCCCACGGTTAAGGGGTTGCATCGATGAGTGCATTAAAGCTAATGTCATGTAACAGTTTTGCTTTCCAGCCTATGATATAGACAATACATAGACCCTGTGTAGGAGTGTGTAGCCCTGTCCTTGATGTGGGGTAATTGCTGGAACACACTGGGTACAATAGTTCACGCTGGTACATATGCGATGAAAACAAAGTGGGAGAGAATATCAACCTGTGTTGAAAGGAATCAACAAGAACAGGGAGGGCTTCCCTGGTGGCGCAGTGGTTGAGAGTCCGCCTGCTGATGCAGGGGACACGGGTTCGTGCCCCTGTCCGAGAAGATCCCGCATGCCGCGGAGCGGCTGGGCCGGTGAGCCATGGCTGCTGAGCCTGTGCGTCCGGAGCCTGTGCTCCACAACGGGAGAGGCCACAACAGTGAGAGGCCCGCGTACCACAAAAAACAAACAAACAAACAAAAAAAGCCAAACAAGAACAGGGAGGCTGCTCAGATGAAGAGCACCACGGTGAACTAGGAGACCTACTGCAGTAGCTGGAGTGCAGGGTGAAAAATGTGGGTGCCGCAGGGTGCGGAGAGCACAAACTCATAGGAAGCTTAGCTACTCAGGACCCTTGATTCATGATACACTTACTTATTCAACAGACACTTACGACCACAGTGCAGTATTAGTTACCAGGGATATAATGATAAACTAGACAGACAAGGCTCCCGCCTCCTCACCACCAACCCCATGCAGATTAGAATCTATCCAAGAAAACAGAAAAGTGAGGAAATAATACCACCACCTGGGTTGTTTGTATATAATTGGGGTTGAGTGACTGGACTTGCTGTAATCAAATGTTGGGCAGAGCCAGAAGAGAATGGTTTATTACTGATAATGTAGTCCTGGTGTATGCTTCAGATTAGTGTGACCTGAGGACAGTTGATCACAGCTCTATGGCAGCTCTTACTTCATTCTGTATTTACTATGGTGATTTCTATGTAGGTGTCTTTTCCCCACTAGTTTCAAATGTAATTAAAGATAGGAAGAATATAATCTTTGTGTTTCCCGCAGCAAGAGGCCTAGAATAACTTAGTGCAATGGAGTTTTGTTTAATTAAATAATGAGACACCAGGTTTTTTGGTTTCAAGAGTATGTGCATTTGAAATGGACTTTAAAGTTGTATCTTGATGATTTATACACCTGGTAAAAGAAGATTATTGCAGAGATGAAAAACGAGGCACTTCTTTCCAGGCTAGGATTCCTGGAAGACATGAGATGCAGTGCTTATGCCTTTCCTTAAGAGAAGCAATTTTGCCATTGTTGTGATTAACAGGAACAAGTTTTTTGTTTGTTTGTTTTTGTTTTTGTTTTTGCGGTATGCGGGCCTCTCACTGCTGTGGCCTCTCCCTTTGCGGAGCACAGGCTCCGACACGCAGGCTCAGTGGCCATGGCTCACGGGCCTAGCCGCTCCGTGGCATGTGGGATCCTCCTGGACCAGGGCACAAACCCGTGTCCCCTGCATCAGCAGGCAGACTCTCAACCACTGCGCCCCCAGGGAAGCCCTGATTTTTGTGTTTGTTTTTGTTTTTTAAATCAAATTCCAGTATATTTGAAACCATTAAAGTATACTGTCATTTATCAGTGTGTACCAAAAATTTTTATTAAACTAAACCATCTTATTTAAAACAAATCATTTTTCTTGCCAATAAGAGTATATTCAAAGGTATAGTCTTTTATTTTTTTTTTAACATCTTTATTGGAGTGTAATTGCTTTATAATGTTGTGTTAGTTTCTGCTTTATAACAAAGTGATTCAGTTATACATATACATATGTTCCCATATCTCTTCCCTCTTGCGTCTCCCTCCCTCCCACCCTCCCTACCCCACCCCTCTAGGTGGTCACAAAGCACCGAGCTGATCTCCCTGTGCTATGTGGCTGCTTCCCACTAGCTATCTATTTTACGTTTGGTAGTGTATATATGTCCATGCCACTCTCTCACTTTGTCACAGCTTACCCTTCCCCCTCCCCATATCCTCAAGTCCATTCTCTAGTAGGTCTGTGTCTTTATTCCTGTCTTACCCCTAGGTTCTTCATGACCTTTTTGTTTTGTTTTGTTTTTTCTTAGATTCCATATATATGTGTTAGCATATGGTATTTGTTTTTCTCTTTCTGACTTACTTCACTCTGTATGACAGACTCTAGGTCCATCCACCTCACTACAAATATCTCAATTTCATTTTTTTATGGCTGAGTAATATTCCATTGTATATATGTGACACATCTCCTTTATCTATTCATCCGATGATGGACACTTAGGTTTCTTCCATGTCCTGGCTATTGTAAATAGAGGTGCAATGAACATTTTGGTACATGACTCTTTTTGAATTATGGTTTTCTCAGGGTATATGCCCAGTAGTGGGATTGCTGGGTCATATGGTAGTTCTATTTGTAGTTTTTTAAGGAACCTCCATATTGTTCTCCATAGTGGCTGTACCAATTCACATTCCCACCAACAGTGCAAGAGTGTTCCCTTTTCTTCACACCTGTCCAGCATTTATTGTTTCTAGATTTTTTGATGATGGCCATTCTGACTGGTGTGAGATGATATCTCATTGCAGTTTTGATTTGCATTTCTCTAGTGATTAATGATGTTGACCATTCTTTCATGTGTTTGTTGGCAATCTGTATATCTTTGGAGAAATGTCTATTTAGGTCTTCTGCCCATTTTTGGATTGGGTTGTTTGTGTTTTTGTTATTGAGCTGCATGAGCTGCTTGTAAATCTTGGAAATTAATCCTTTGTCAGTTGCTTCATGTGCAAATATTTTCTCCCATTCTGAGGGTTATCTTTTGGTCTTGTTTATGGTTTCCTTTGCTGTGCAAAAGCTTTTAAGTTTCATTAGGTCCCATTTGTTTATTTTTGTTTTTATTTCCATTTCTCTAGGAGGTGGGTCAAAAAGGATCTTGCTGTGATTTATGTCATAGAGTGTTTAGACAGTTTTAATGATATCTTACTGGGCTTTGATTTTTAAGCCTAAGGAATTCAGTTCAATGTGTTATTGTTAATATAATGTTCTTAACCATTAGTGAATAAATTAACTTATTAAAAATTTATTTTTAAATTAGGTAAAAAATAATATGATTTTTAAAATGTAACTACTCTTTCTAACCTCTCCAGAAACACCTCATTTACTTGCCAGATAATGTTGAAATTTCTGAGTTAGGAACTTATGGGATTTTTTTGTTTTGTTTTTTTGTTTTATAAATTATTTATTTTTTGTTTATTTATTTTTGGCTGTGTTGGATCTTCTTTGCTGCATGTGGGCTTTCTCTAGTTGCGGCGAGCAGGGACAGCTCTTTGTTGCAGTGTGAAGGCTTCTCATTGCAGTGGCTTCTCTTGTTGCGGAGCACGGGCTCTAGGAGCACAGGTTTCAGTAGTTGCGGCATGTGAGCTCAGTGGTTGTGGCTTTCAGGCTCTAGAGCGCAGGCTCAGTAGTTGTGGCACATGGGCTTAGTTGCTCCACAGCGTGTGGGATCTTCCCAGACCAGGGCTCGAACCCATGTCACCTGCATTGGCAAGTGGGTTCTTAACCACTGCGCCACCAGGGAAGCCCAAACTTATGGTTTTGTGTGGATATTATTCTTGGTTCCATTTCAGTGATTCTGATGTATGAACTCACTAAATTCTATTGTACATCTCCTATGCACAAAGAATTTGGGGTTTTCTTGTCCATAATGAACTTATAGCCTAATGCATTTTATCCTCACGATTGGCAAGTGCCACGAGGAAAACAGAAATAAAATGCTGTAGGAGTTCAGAGGAGCTAACATTTATTTCAAGGAACATTTTAGAAAATAGGAGGCATTTGACCTGGATCTTATGAAAGCGTCAGATTAAAACTGGCAGACTGCAGGGAAGGATATGTTATTTTAGGAGAGAAGAACATTAAACATTCTCACTGAATCAACTGCTATTTCTCAAAGTATAATCAACATTCCAACCAACCTGGTTTGGGACATTAGCTGGTTCCCAAATGTACTTTTACCTTTACAGTTTCTGTGCTTCTGTTTATTTTTATTTCTTTAATTTATATTTTTCTATAGTATTCGCCACTTATTGTTGCTTTCATGATTCTCCCACCTACCTAGACTCTACATAATTTTTCTTTACTCTAGTAATACCTGTTTGTCTCTCCCATATGGCATTTTACTTCCAATATATATTCTTAGATTTGTTAATGTGACTAAGACTTAATCCAACTCTAGGTTATAAATACTGTGACTTTATCTCTGAATTATATTGGTACAGTATCTTGTATGTAGTACACGATTGATAAATAGAATTTTATCTTAAATTGTTTACTTAGGAAACTATCAGAATTTTAGAATGGTTGTCATCATCTCATAAACAATGCCTACTTTAACATGGGACCAAACAACTTGATATGATTGAAAAATACATAAAAAACTCCCTTGGGCACAATTATTCCCTACTAGCCTACTACAGTACATTAAAATGACCATGAGAATTTATTCCAAAATCTAAGCCTGATGCATTAAATATACTATGTACTCAACCTATAATTGATAGGTAACCTGTAATTGAGGTAATATAGCTGCAAAGGAGTCATGTTTTCTCAAGGGGGCTATATGACTCATAAACTGTAAGAACTGAAGAAATTCTAGAGCTAATGGTTTAGTCTGCAGAGTACATAAATAACTCTTGCAACTCAACAACAAAAAGACAAACAACTCAATTAAAAAATAGGCAGAGAAACTGAACAGAAATTTCTCCAAGTAAGTTATACAAATGACCAATAAACACATGAAAATATGCTCAACATCATTAGTGATTGGGGAAATGAAAATCAAAACCACAATGAGATACCACTTAATTCCTACTAGGATGGCTGTCATAATTATTTTCTAAACCCCAGAAAATAAGAAGTATTGGCGAGTATGTGGAGAAATTGGAAACTTCATACTTTGCTGGTGGGAGTATAAGATGTTACACCTGCTGCAGAAAACAGTTTGGCTGTTTCTGTAAAAGGGAAACAGAATTATCATATGACCCAGGAATTCCACTCATAGGTTTATACCTAAAAATATTATAAACACATGTCCAATCAAAAATCTGTATATTAATGTTCATAACAAAAAAAATTAGAAACAACCCAAGTGCCCACCAACTGACAAATGAACAAATGTGATATACCCATTCAATGGAATATTATACAGCCATAAAAAAGGAAGTACTGATACATGCTACAGTGTGGATGAACTTTGAAAACATTATGCTAAGTGAAAGAAGCTAGACACAAAAAGCCATATATTGCATGATCCTATTTTAATGAAATGTCCAGAATATGGAAATTCATAAACACTGAACGCAGATTAGTCATTGCCAGAGACTAAGGGGGGAAGGAAATGGGGAGTGACTGCTTAATGGGTATGGCATTTCTTTTTTGGCAAAATGAAAACATTCTTAAATTAGAAAGTGATGATGTTTGTACAGCATTTTGAGTGTACTACATGCCACTAAGTCACAAACTTTAAAATGGTTAGAATGGTGAGTTTTATTTTATTTCAATAAAGAAAATAAATGTGAAAACCAGTCAGAACACCTTGCCTATTTACCTGGAAGAGGTATGGTGTGCCGAGATGAAGGTGACCATCCCTTGGGCTCTTGAAGAAATGTACTGGGTTCAAATTCCCATGTTTAAACTCACTCCAAAGTGAATCCCAGTGAGAATCTTCTTTATGAATGTTGGAAGAATTTGTGACTTGTGTGTAACCAGTAGGCAAACATGCAGCCTTGTGAGACACTGAGAAGAAGACCCAGCTAATAAGCCTTTGAGAGTAAAACGGGATGCTATTAATCATTATGTGACAACCAGTGAAAACTGGACTATCCATATCCTGGGCAAATTGGAATGGCCCTAAGACTGTGCATCATCTGAACCCTGACATGGATGAGATAAAATTATAGAGCAGAATTCAGCCGACATTTCACGCCTTCAGTCATTATGCTTTATGGCTGTTTTAGTCATCTATTCATTCATTCACCAAATATTAATATCTACTGAGCCCCAATTCAGTGCTAGGCGACAAATGTATTATCTGAGTGGTAAGAAACTTACAATGCTTCTGGACTTTATATTCCACCCAAAGGTTGAATTGTCTGTCATAAGGTAATTTCAACAATAACCACAGCTCTGTTGATGGATGCACAGGATGTAATTGAGTTCTTTGCAGTTTCAGCTTTATTATACCTTTGAAGGGTGCTTGTCAGTCCTGTATGAAGATGCATGTAGTATAGCTAGTTCTCTGGCTCTGTTCTGCCTTGTTTGCTATTGTCCTGTAATAGTTCGCCTATCAATGGCTCTCTCCTTCTCTGAATGTCTGCTGTTGGAGGAGTCACTACTCAAACAGTACTCAAAATGGATTTTCCTCTTTCATCTTCTTATTTCTGTGTTTCATATTGCTTGTATATTCTGCCTCTTGATGCATCTTTAAAGAGTGCTTTTGAGTGCTTCTGGGCTAGAGTAGTTCTAAAAGTCTGAGAATTCCAGGCATTTGTTCTCTGTGGGTCATGCTTTAGGTTGTATCTAGGGAGTGATCTAACATATGAGCATTTGAGCATTCAATATGATCTAGGCACTACAGTGCTTTACATATATTATCTCTTTTCATGACAATCCTGTTAAGTAAGATCGTCATTTTTCAGATGAAGAACTTGAGGTCTAAGCATTAAATACATTGCAAAAAAATAAAGTCCAAACTCAAATCCAAGTTGTTTTAACTTTAGAGTCATGCCTCCCACAATGCCTTGCTTTAAATATTAGGAAATCTAAGAACTATCAAGTTAACTGTATGTTTTCTTGATGGAAGATCATTAAAATTTTATTTATAGGATTTTCAAAACCAGAAAAATAATAAACGTACTTCATATATTAAGGCTTTAGAATTTTATTGGAGATTGTATTTGGCCTTTTTTCTTTTTTCAGTTTTCTTTCTGATATTTGGAAAACCATGAATAGATTTTAACATACATTCTTAACTTATTTCTTGTGAGAGCAAGGCATGGGTTACACTTTTCCAGGGGCCAGTACTCTAATACTTTCTCTATGCTAATTTTCACTTGGTACAATTCTAGGTCATTGTCAAAAAGACAAGAATTGCTCTTACTTCTAAATTTTAATGTATGATGGAATCTCAAAAGTTAAAATTAATATGGTATTCATTGGGATAGTGGGATACTAAATTAAGAGACTAGCCATTTAAAAACCTCAGGAGTTTTACAGTAGACCTATAGAATTCAAAGACATTGTTATTTCATCCAAAAAAATGTTTTGAGCACCTGTTATATGCCAGGAACTCTTCCAGCACTGGAGATAGGAAACTTTCTTGCACTCATGGAATTGTTAGACTTTTTAGGAGAAAATGTCCCTCCCACTCTACCCACCACCACCACAAAAAAGACCATAGACTGGATGAAGATTTTGCAATGCATATAGTGACCAAAGGTTATTTTCCAGAGCATGTAAAGAACTTGAACAAATCAATAAGAGAAGGCAAACAACTCATTTAAAAAACTGGTTAAAATACATGAAGGGGCCTCCCTGGTGGCGCAGTGGTTGAGAGTCCGCCTGCCGATGCAGGGGATACGGGTTCGTGCCCCGGTCTGGGAGGATCCCATATGCCGCGGAGCGGCTGGGCCCGTGAGCCATGGCCGCTGAGCCTGTGCGTCCGGAGCCTGTGCTCCGCAACGGGAGAGGCCACAACAGTGAGAGGCCCGCGTACAGCTAAAAAAAAAAAAAAAAAAAAAAATACATGAAGAAGGACTTCCCTGGTGGCACAGTGGTTGAGAATCCGCCTGCCAATGTTGGGGACATGGGTTCGAGCCCTGGTCCAGGAAGATCCCACATGCTGCAGAGCAACTAAGCCTGTGCGCCACAACTACTGAGCCTGCGCTCTAGAGCCCGCGAGCCACAACTGCTGAGCCCGCGTGATGCAACTGCTGAGGCCCACGCGCCTGGGGTCCGTGCTCTGCAACAAGAGAAGCCACCACAATGAGAAGCCCGTGCACTGCAACAAAGAGTAGCCCCCGCTCACCACAACTAGAGAAAGCCCATGTGCAGCAACAAAGACCCAACGCATCAAAAAAATAATAATAATAAATAAATATTTTTAAAATGACATGAAGAAATAATTCACAGAAGAGGAAATCTCAATGGCCTATATATATAAAATAGTCTCACGGGAAATTGACGTGCAAATCAAAACTACAAGATACTATTTTACATCAACTGTATTAGCAAGATTTTAAAAAATGTATCTAACAAGTGTTGTCTAGAAGGGAGAGGAATGGAAATTGCTGGTTGAAGTATAAAATGACAAGATGACACAAAATACTTTGGAGAACACTTTTTCAATAGTCTTTCAAGTTGAAAATAAAAAAACAGGAGTAAAGACACAGACGTAGAGAATGGACTTGAGGACAAGGGGAGGGGGAAGGGTAAGCTGGGACGAAGTGAGAGAGTGGCATGGACATATATACACTACCAAACATAAAAGAGATAGCTAGTGGGAAGCAGCCACATAGCACAGGGAGATCAGCTCGGTGCTTTGTGACCACCTAGAGGGGTGGGATAGGGAGGGTGGGAGGGAGGGAGACGCAAGAGGGAAGAGATATGGGAACATATGTATATGTATAACTGATTCACTTTGTTATAAAGCAGAAACTAACACACCATTGTAAAGCAATTATACTCCAATAAAGATGTTAAAAAATAATAATAATAAATAAGAGATCTGATCAAGGAGATCAACTGAAAAAGTATATCCGATGAGGATGACGTTTTAAGTGTCAGACTTACAGTTTCGACTTTTTTCTTTAAGTAATGAGTAATAGTTAGATGTTTTGATTAGGAACTGATACATAATTTTAGCTCTGCTTCATAAGGTAAACCCAGGGTAGTGTGAGGATGGACACTGGAGAGAAAAACTGAGGGCGAGGAGTTAGTTGGAAGGTTAAGGTGATGATCTAGGTTAAGGGGTACTGAATGAGGTCCTAGGAGAAGTTTCAAATGTACTAAATAAAGTTGGTATCAAAGGCAAAAAAAAAAAAGAAAAGAAAAATAGACTTCAACCAAGGAATTCGGCTTCAAGATACATATTCTGACTCATGTGCATAAGACAACATCATAGCAGCAAGCTTTATAATAGAAACAAAAATCACTCTGAAACACTAACAAGAAAATGTGACTAGAAAAAAATTATCGTACTAGAAACTGAGCCAATTTTGAAACTCTGTTTGGGGTAGGTGATTATGAATGTCTTATTGTATGCCTGTTGCAAACGTTGCTCAGCTTCTCAACTGCATATATGGAAAACCCATCGTCTATATGGAAATAATTAAAAACAAGGGTGCAAGGAGTTTCAGTTTCAAGAATTTCAATAAATGATGAATCACAGAATTTCAGGGAGAGGAGAAAGCAAAGGGCTAATAAAAGAAAAGAATTACGAGTCAGTAAAAGAGGCCCTGAAATTAAAGATTAGTCAGAGTATGCCGCTAAAGAAGCGGGCTAGAAGGAGGGGAAGGTGTGGTCAGAGTCTGGGAGGTTTGGATTAGTGATGTTGAATGTGGAACAGTTTTGGGAAACAATTTGTTCAGGCTGTATTGTGGTCATAGGGTGAAGAGGAAGAAGAGAGATCGTAGGAGATGAGAAAAAGAAGAAGAAACCGAGGGGCAGGGTGCTATGTGGGCATCTGGATTGGTGTTGAGTCACTTGAGGTAATGACAGAAGTTGGAACAGAGGAAAACTGTGAGCTACCGTCACTTCTTAAATGGATGAGGTGGTGTGACCATGAGGGCGAATAGTGACAACGAAGAGTGGATGGTGGGGGCTTCCCTGGTGGGGCAGTGGTTGAGAGTCTGCCTGCCGATGCAGGGGACACGGGTTCGTGCCCCGGTCTGGGAAGATCCCACATGCCGCGGAGCGGCTGGGCGTGTGAGCCATGGCCGCTGAGCCTGCGCATCCGGAGCCTGTGCTCCTCAACGGGAGAGGCCACAACAGTGAGAGGCCTGCGTACCCCCCCCCCCAAAAAAAAGAGTGGATGGTGGTAAAGACCAAAAGAGCAGGAGTTCTTCTTTTTTTCATAAAAAGATCATAGAGAATTATCTGCTTTATGAGAGAGTTGTAGTGATTTATCTTGCAATTCAAAGAAAAGAAAAAACATAGATCCTACCTTCTGATCTTGAGACCCAAGTGTATGACTTCACCAAATTTCAGGGGATATTGTGTTCTCAAGTTCAGTTAAGACAAACCAGTACAGTAAGTACTCTCTGAAAGATGAGGATGTTTGGGGAGTTTGCTGATAATGGATCTATATTGGCCAAGGCACAGTGAAAAACTTTCCGAAGGGGTGGTTGAGTCAGAAGCAAGAATATACAGAACTTATTGGGAACAGAGGTGTGGATAAGATCTAATGACCAGGGATTATGATTTAGGTGTTAATGGATAAAATGAGTGAGGCCGCTGTGGAGTAGTTTCAACAGCTCACTTGAAAGAGAGTGAGCCCCAGCCCTTGACCAGGGTTAAGTAAAAATAGGTATAAAATTGAAGGAGTATCTTTCTGTCAGGTTCATGCACATACAGGGTTGGCACCTGCACTGCCCTGAGAGTGAGTGCTTCCTTAAATTTTATGCTCTAGAGTCCAACTCTTTCTCCACCCTAGTCTTTGTCAAGGTGACTGCAGAAGAATTATCGCACTTGACCTGCAACTGGGGTACTGTTTGTCACCGTGGTTGCAGACTCTGCACACAAATGTTAGCTGCATTGTGAACAAGTACAACACTCTGTGTATTTAGTTTCTGTTTTGTGCCACTATTTTTTTGTGTGTGTGCTAGCATTACACTCTTTTGGCTTCTGTAGATTCATGGGGTGGCGCAAGTGATTGTCTGTCATTAGTCTTCAAAACTGCTTGTGGCTAGGCTGAGTCTTCTCAATCCCAATTACCTTTAAAATGGTTTTGCCAAGTCCTAAGTGCAGTACCACTGAGGATATTGACTGGAATCACAATGAATTTGTAAACAATTTCATAGAAAATGTTTACCTTGCCAAGCCTTCCCATCAAACATGACTTCCCAGAAACATGGAAAATGGTTTCCCATTTATTTAGGTGGGTGTTTTTTGCCTTTAGTAAAGTTTGGTAATACGCTTCATATGGGTCCTGAACATTTCTAGTTGAGTTGATTTCTAGACATTTTATGTATTTTATTGCTCATAGGATGGAATAATTTTTCTATCATATTTTGAACATTTTTGGCTTCTATATAATAATAAGCATTATTGCTGCTTAACTGTACCACTTCCCATTCCTGAACCACGTTATCCATATTAATACTGCGCCGATAGATTTTCTTGTATTTTCTCCACAGACAGTAACATATATATATATATAAAGGATAATAATTATTGTCTCTTTCCAATATTTGTACCAATTATTCAATTTCATTTTCTTTGTGCCCTGGACAAAATATCTAGTAAGATGCTAAACAGTAATGGCAATATAATGCATTCTGCCTTTCTCTTGATTTTATGTGAATACTTCTATTTATCTAAGTTATGTATCTCTGTGTCTTAATTTCCTCATCTGTAAAATGAAGGTAATAGTACCTAATACACAAAGTTAAAGGAAGATTAAGTGAGATAATTATAAATTATTATTATTTATACATAAATTGCTAAAAGTGTGTCTTGGCCTCCTTGGAATTCAAATAGTAGAGATATCTAAAAGTGCAGAACAAAGCTTCAAAGAAATGGAAACTATGTTGGAACAGATCATAGCTTTGGAGAATAGATTTAGGAGACCTGGAGGAAAATCCAAGGCAGATATGGGTGAGTTGTTGTTGTTCTTTTTTTTTTTTTTTTTGAAACTTTATATGTTTCATTAAAAAATGTTTTAATATGAAACATTTAAAATATATAGAGAAGTAGAGAGAATAGCAATGAACTTCTGTGTTCCTATATCACCCAATGCCTACTGTTATTAACATCTTTCCATTCTTAGCACAGTATTGTAAATCAATTGTACTTCAATTTAAAAAAATACATAAAACTGAAAAGCAGGAAAAAAAAAAAACCAAACAGCTTTCCATTCTTGAGAAACAGTCACATCTTTATCTTCAGAGATATAGAGAATTTGTCTTGAAGCAAAAGCTGATTTTTTTTTTCCACCTAGTGAAATTTTAGTTAAATTTGGCTTCTGTGAAATCAATTGAGCTGGTTTTCAAGGAGGTTAACTTTAGACAAGTCTACTGTTTCATTTTCCAGTCACTAACTCACTGACTCAAGCTGAGTTTTCTGCTTTTTCTCCTTGTCTGCACAGGGGCCCGGTGCAGATGTAGCATTTTTTTTCCCTCAGTGTCCTTCTCTATGAAATGGTTGTAATAGAACTTGGCTCTAAGACCAGCTAGGTAACATTCTCCTGCCTCAGGACTCCTCAGAGACCATTATATATAATCACCAAGTGTCACAGGCATGACATGAATGATTATGCAAAACTCTATGCCCAATTTCCAAATGGCTCCATAATTTGATAAAATGATGTGGCCATTTGTGAAATGCAAGCAAATGAGAGGAAATGGAGGGTATAGGATTTCAGAAGTGACAGAGTTGTTCTTTACCGAGTATCTAGTGTGTGTTAGATAGTGTGTCTGAACAAGACCATATCCCTGTCCTCCTGCAGCTGACAGTCAAACTGGTAAGTAACACTCAAAAACTTTCTGTTCTCTATTTCTATGCTTAACTGTAATACACTACAAACAGGAATTAATTTCATCACTGGACATATCTGGGCACAGTAAAAGTGAATTCTCAAGACTTATAAGCTATATTAAATAGAGATATAAATACAAAAGTATTTAATTCATAGAAAGATATAATTCTTGTCTCTGTGTAACACTTTCCTTTTTAATAGTCAAATTCAGGGCAAATGAAAGGAAGTATAACTTTGTATAGCTAGGAGAAATTTTAATACCAAACCTATTAAAAACTGAAAATAATAATAATATGTCTAAAAAGATTTTAATAAATTCACTGATATTTGTTCCTAATAACTTCAGGAAAATATTTTAGTATACCTTTGTTTTTACTTTAACTTTAGAAAAGCAATTTTTGTTGTACTTTAAATGTCTTTAGGTGATTCTAAATCTAAGATGAAAAATGATGATGGAAGATAAAGGAACTACCAGCCATGTTTACATTCTTAGAATGGTTTTCTTGTACACAGATGTTTTCAATTTCTGAAAATAATTCCCTTGAAATCATGTAGAAAAGATACATTTAACACTTTTTATTTCATATAGGTCATTATGCAAAAATCTATTTATCAGAGAGGCCAGTTTTAGTGAGTCAAGAACATGTGAAGATATAACCATCTATTGAAACGTTTAAATTGATGTTTAAATTACTAAAGTATTCTAAATAGTATTTTAAAATAAAAAGTATATTATAATATGCAGACATAACTATTAAAGCTAAAGCTACTCTTTTTTCCCTAGAGATAACTTCTATTTTAAGTATGGCATTCCAGAACTTTTCCATGCATTTATAATACATGAATTTACACATAGAAATATTTTGTGTATATATGTTGTATATGCTTTATATAAATGATACCATATTTTAGATGTTATTCAGCAACTTCTTTTTGCTTTTTACTGAAATATATCCTAGTACTTTCCAAGTCGGTATCTAGAAAATAAACTCATTTTTAAAATTACAGCATCATACTCTATGATATGGAAATGCTAAGTCTAGAATCTTTGTTCTTTCTAGATCCGTTAAAGCTTATGTAGCTACTGATGATAATTTAGGGTGGAGCCATCTTAAAAAAAAAAAAAACTTCACTTAGCACTGAATATTGATTTTTCTCTTCCATGGCTGTATTTGACAAGCTAACAATAAGCCACTCTTCATCTTTTAAAGGCATTACTTTATTTCTGGTGAAACAAAATCAAAATGTTCCCGATACTGATCTAAGGTAGGAGTAACTTTTCTCTGTAGTAAAAGCAGCAGAGCTTTTAGGATCTTAAAACTATGCTGTCACCAGTTAAGTAAATGCAGAAATAGTTTTTATATGACCACAAAACTTTTCTCTCTCTCTGTCAAAGTCCAATCTTCCTAGAGTAGAAACAAAGCAGTTCTTTGCAAGGAGACCAACTAAAATTACACACAAATACAGAATGATTAGGTTGCCTGGTATTTTCTGTAATTTAATCTGAGCATCAGATCAGGGTGGCCTCCAAAGCTGTTCCAGTACTGGTCATCTATGAAGGGTAATGGCAAAAGTGTCATTTTTCTTATCTCCTTCTCTCACGTGCTATGCATTCTTAGTCTTTCTCTCTTTCTCTTTCCCTCTCTCTTCTGTTACTGATGGAATAAATACTTTAAAGAAAAAGATTGCTGTACATTTCCTAGTTTACAACTTACCTTCTGCATTTAACCATCAAATCATATGTTTATTCAGAAATGTGATGGCAATTCCTTAGAAAATCATTTAACCATTTATTTTATCAGCTCAATTCTCTTCCCTTTGGAGCTTTTGGGAGTAATAGTAGCTAACATTGATTTAGCGTTCTCTATGTGCCAAGTGTTGTCCCTGTAACCCCACGAACAGATTGTGACATTATCCATAAATTATAGATTAAACAAATGAAGCACAGATTGGTTAAATAGCTTGTTTAAGACCACACAGCTAATAAGTGGTAAAGATAGTATTTAAATTCATATTTTGTTTTTCTCGGAGACCACATAGGCAAACTTTGCATTTTATTACTCTACATGGGATACAACTAATGGATGGAGTTACGGTTTCATAGAGACATTCCTTGGAAACGTAGATGCATAAATCTGTACTTTCTTTTCTACATGGAAGGGCAATATAATACACATATAAATTTTTATGAAAATATTCTCCTAGACTCTTGCCAGTTTAACAACCCAGGAATGCCTTTCTCAAAGACCTGGGAGCCTTCTCTAGAACGTGTCATCACCAGGAAAGGTAGAGTCCCCATCTCCCAGTCCCTACAGGGGAGTAGGAGCCGAAGTTCGATAAGTGGCAATTTACAAACACACGTGGCCTCCACACTGAATTATGTCCTTCAGTGCTTTCCCATTAGCTCACCTCAGCATTTAAGTTCCTCCTGCCTTTTGTTTCAGCAGAGTTAAGTTCAACCTCTCTCCCCTGTTGCAATTGTCTTGACTCGTTGCAATCTCAACTGTCTTGAATAAAGTCTTCTTGTCTCTTTAATTCGATCTGGTACAATTTTCCTTGACACCTGAAGAAACTTCTTTTTGAGAGGAGATGGAACAAAATGTGGATTAAAGTCTGCTGCTGTCTTCTGTCATCCACTGAGTAATCTATGAAACATCAGCAAATCCACTGGCCCATGCACAGTGCCTCTTGGCCTATACCTCTATTACTCATTTTTCCACCAAAATGTTAAATTCGAGGCTGGCGGACATTCCAAACAAGTGCCTATAAAAGATAGTCTGGTGTGATTAGCAGTAGAATCAGAGGTTTCAGGTCCATCAAATATTCTAGTCTCTGGACTTCCCTTTTCTCTACTGGCTAGAGTAAAAAAAAAAAGTAGTCAACTGTCTTCTGTGTAATATTCATTGCTGTTCATGCTGCCTGTCTTACCATAGGCTTTTTACATCCTTCACTTTCTAAATCCATATAGTTTCCCTGACAGTTGGAGAGAGTATGATAAAATGATCCTGTGGTTACTGCTGTAGATTATAGAGGCTGGTAATAAGAGCTATCATATAATAAAAATGAATTCTGTGCCAGCCAAGTGCTAACCACTTTACACAAATTAACATATTTAATCCTTACAAAACCATGTGAAGTAAATACTATCACTTCCCTCGTTTAACAGATGATGAAATGGAGGTAATAGAAGGTAAATAACTTGCTTGGAATTATAGAGTTAGAAAATGGTCCTTTTGTGTCCACCAAGATCTTTCTTTATCCAGCGTTCTTACAAAGAACCACTGCATTCCAAATCCTGACTTGTCAATTATGAAAGTTTTGGGGGAGGTATTTATCCCTCTTAGTCTCAGTTTCTTCATCTTTAATTGTACATAAGAAATGCCGTTAGCATTTTGTTAGCTTTAAAGGAGTCATATATATTAAGCTTCTAGCACATTAATCAATCAAAATAAACATTAATGGTAGCATTTAACTTTTCAGTATTTTGGTTTATTTAACACATTTATTCCAAAATACTATAATATTTTCCCTATAAGATATTAGAGGTCCAAAAACTGTACACTCATATATTATTATTCACCCGACTCTTATTAACCAGAATGGGCTTTACCATGCCAAATCTATAAAAAACTGTCTTAATATTTGAGTTAAAAAGCCATGTAGAAAACGGGATGAGGGAACTAAGAATTTTTTTAAATAAATTTCTTTTTTTGAGAAGGCAGTCACGTGAAGCCTGGGATGCTTCAGAGGGGAGATTGGGACAGAAAGTCTGATACAATCCACCAGGCAACAAAATTCAGTGGACCTGATTCCAATGTTTGTGATTCCTGTCTTCCTGAATGCAAATGGGAAACTTCCCACATTAATTGATGAAGGGATTCCTTCTGGTATGGCTGAATTCCCCATTATTGGGCTTGACGTTAACTCAAACTGGAAGCTTCAGATATTTTAAAGACTAGGGAAATATTTGTTCTCTTACCAAATGTCAAGCCTCTTGCTGATATGTGATTTCCAGTTTTTCAAAGCATACTTTTCCTCTTCCTTTCTCAATATAGTCATTCCAAAGAATGTACTTTTGGTTTTCAGTGCTGCTAAAATACCATCCTGAAGGAAATGGAGACGTTATTTCAAATAGCATGAATATTACATCAGAACAGCATTGCACAAAATGGGCTTTTCTCAAAGCTTTCTTTTCGTTTGCTTAGGAGCTGAATATATGCTTGATTTTTTTTTTTTACATCTGCAAGTGGCTTCAATAATTAAATGTCTTTTCTTTGAATCTGTAAGGCGGGATATAGTTGAAACTCTGCTGCTGTTAAATAGCGCTCTATTTGCCTGTGTCTGATCATTGAAAGAAGGAGGTTCACTGATCCAATGCCATCTGTTTCCTTGTCTGTTATTAAAAAATACTGTACATAAATGGGTTTGAAAATGTCTTTAAGTACCTTCAAAACACGCATACAGCTGTTTAAAATAACCTGCATACACACACACACACACACACACACACACACATATAAGAGAAGCAAGTAAGGAGGAGTGAGGACAGAATCTGTTTTACTATCTTTATATCATATTCTGTTGCCCGCATCTACTCGACAAGACCTTTGCTTTCTGAGAACTTTAGTCTCAAGACAGTAACTTAATGTTTGTGCACACACATATACATAATTAGGTACATGTGCATACATATGTGTAGACATACATTTGTGTATGTATAATGTGTTTACATATGATTTATATATTCATACATGTTTGTACATAGACCTAATTTTTCAAATGTGTGAATAAAAGTGTTTCCTTTTATTCATAAAAGTAACACGTGTTCGAATGTACAATTAGGAAAACTATGTTATTTGTTAGTTAATAAAATACTCTGGAATCTGGTTGACTACATCTAGAGTGACCTTCACCAGCTGTGTGACTTTGAGAAAGTCACTTCACCTCTCTCAGCCTTAATTTCCTCATTAAAATGCAAACAATAACAGGACCTATCAAATATGGTTGTTGGGAAGAGACATTGTAATTAGATTACCAATAAAAGCATAATATTCAATGAATGTGAGCTGTTTAAAAAAATTACCCTTGGGGCTTCCCTGGTGGCGCAGTGGTTGAGAGTCCGCCTGCCGATGCAGGGGACACGGGTTCGTGCCCCGGTCCGGGAAGATCCCACATGCTGTGGAGTGGCTAAGCCTGTGAGCCATGGCCGCTGAGCCTCGCATCCAGAGCCTGTGCTCCGCAACGGGAGAGGCCACAGCAGTGAGAGGCACGCGTACCGCAAAAAAAAAATTACCCTTAATCCCACATTCATAGACAGCTACCATTAATATCTGGGTAGAGATACAGTTATAGCTGTCAATACAAACATAAATATAGTGATAGATTATTTCAACTGTATGTCCTTAGATTTTGCATTTGTCTGTTTGGCATCCATTCATCACAGGCTCAATTATATTAACTATATTTTCTTATTTTCTGTATTCTTGAGATTCTGGCATTTGTGGTCTCCCTGGTGGGGAGAGTCTGCCCCTCCCGGTGCTAGCCAATTCTTAGAGATAGCAAAGGGCTAAACCCAGAGCATACCTTTCATATGCAAACCAACCAATAATTTGATGCTAAGCTCCACTTTTATAATAATTTCTATACCTCTGTTTGTGCAAGTTCAAGCTGAGTGACGTGGAAATTGTTTCAGAGGTTGAGCATCAGAGGACTTTTTCCATCAGGTGTGTGTATGCATGAGTGTGCACTTTTTAATAAAACTCCCTTAATAACTTAGGCTGCTTCAGAACTATTGCCATCTAGATAATTTTAAGAGGGTAACAAAACCAGGGTTGTTGTATGTATAGGTTTTGAAGATAGTAACAGGCCTTAGAAGTATAAAATTCCATTTTTAATACAAATTTATTATTATTATTTTGGATAGGTTATAGCAGGAGACATTTAACCTAGCGCTGTTGCAGAAAGGAGGCCATAAAGCATCATTTTCTTTGGAGAAGGTCTCCCATAACATACTGTATCTATGCTGATCTGGGTAGGAAATTTATTTGGGAATTTTGACACTTGTCACCCCAGTGACTGTAGTCAGCCTGAGCATGTGGCAGCCATCTTGTCCGGGTCCTGCACTGGGGACCCATCATTGGTGCCTGGAAGCTGATGAAGGGATCATTCCCCAAAGAACCATGAGATCATGTCTTTTTTTGCAGGCATGATTACCTGGAAACGGTGAAACGGGAAGTACACACACAGTTTTATTTTGCCACTAGAATTTAAGTATGCTAAATGTTGGGGTGTTTTTTTGAATCATAAAAGAAAGTCTATTTTTTTCTTAGTTTGGAATTCCTTTGCTTACTTTATACTTTGTTTCAAGATGAGTAACAGGAACAATCAATTCATACAGTTAGGAAGTAATTTTGCAGCATTTTAATGATTCATACTTTTGTTTCTCTTATCTCTGTTTTTATCACCTACTTCTCCTCCATTCATTGAACCTTTGGTTAAAGCATAGATCACAGGTTCTGCCAAGACTGGGAAAAAGGTGTAATTCAAAACACCTTGCAGAGAGATTTGCAACAGTGATCATCCATAGATTCAGTTTATTCCTGTAGGTAACAAGGGGTGCTTTAGCAAAGTACAAAAAGAAATTTATTTCATATTATTTATTCATAACTTCCTTCTTCCACAAAGTACTTAAGGGAGCCTATACATGAACACATATACTAAAACATAGCTAAGAATACAGAATCAGACTGAGAGTAGAAATAAAGATCTGGGAAAGAAGCACATACATGGCAGCCTTAAATTTCACATGACTGCTGCAGGCAACTTCAGAGTTATTTTTAAAGAAATGGAAACACTACTGTCTAAGTCCCATTAACACAGAAGAAGGAACATATCAGATGCTGTAAATTTTAAAATCACTCTGACTCACTGAAGAAAAAACTCCTCAAAACAATTAGCCCTCTGGCTGAAGCTGGATTGACAAGATAGCATGCACGGTGCAGGGACATTTTGGAATTAGCAACTTGGAGGTTTTGTCATTAGGCTGGCAAATTTTTCACACACATCACTGATGCACTTTGGTATTGTTCTTAAAGAACATAGTAATAGCATAGCAATACCATGTCCACTAACAATAGCCCTCTTATAACAATTCGTGCACCAATACATTATTCTAGGCACTTTACATTTTTTAAATTTGTCAAACTCTGTCAGTGACCCTATGATATAAGTATCATTTAGAATCCCTGTTTTATGGATAAGAAAACTGAGACACAGAAAGGTCAAGTACGTTGCAGGAGCAATCACTCAGTGAGTGACAGACCTGAGATCTCAGTTATTATTTGTCATGTCCATAATTTACAGAACCACTCTCTGGAACATGCTTGACTTTTACAGAATGGAGATGAAAGAGAAGATGAAAATGTACATTATTGTTTACATTATTATAGTCACTACCTTGTAGAAAACAAATTGAGGGAAGAAAAGTGGAGGTAAAGCCATTGTCACTCACCTTGGGCACCACAGAGCACAGGTTGTAGGGTCTATAATTGTTTGGACCAGTTAGCATTGTTTTATTTTCCAAAGTGCCTGGAAGGGGATTGTATAGAGTGAACAAACCAGTGTGTATAGAGCATCCCCAGGGGAGGAAAAGTCATTCAAATTGCATTCCTGGCTGTGAGTAAGCAGCATCTTCCTCATGGATACAGTAACATGTACCATCTATGACTTTGTGTCTTAAGTGTAGTGTTGCCCAATCTTTTGTCCACAGGTGAGCATTAGATCTGTTACAGCAGTGCTGAGACAGTGGGAAATTATAATATGGGACAAGAAAGTGTGTTTGTAACAATACTGAGGATTATTTTATTAACTAGCTTGCAGGTAGCTCTTTAAAATGAAGCTAGATCCATAATAAAGAGCATGGGGCTTTCTGCTTAATTAAGGCAATAGATTTGCCCCTCTTAGAGAAATGAGGTTGTGGGTTACTTCCATTATTACTCTACCACTGAACAGATTATATAAATTATACAACTTTCAACTTTCATTTTTTTCCTATCTTTTAGTACTCTCCTATTTAGAATATACATGTGTTTCTGGAATGTAATATCACCACTAAATACTCATGATTTTGTCTTTTTATCCTGTAATTGTAAGAGAAGTTTAAAAAAGCAGGAAATATCTGGTAAGAAATTTTATAAATTGTATATTTTTAATGCAGTGCTTTAACTTTGTTTTTGATTTAACAGAACAAAAAGGTATATAACAGTATGAATTAAAAAGTATAAAACAGGTAAAGTAAGACTGGGGGGAAAAGAAAAGCAAGTATGCCTCTGGTAAATGTTAAAGTTGCCCTAATTGAGCACAATTAGCTCTTACCTCCTGTAGCTAAGGCAAAAATGGAAATGTAATTACTTATAGTACTTATCTTGTTTCCATAGCAACTTATGTATATCTCTTGCTTTTAATTTATTGCATTGCTTTAGAATTAGCTTTCTGAGACTCTGGTTCCCACTAGACAGAGTTCCTTGAAGTCAGAGCCTCTGCTTACCCAAAATAGTTGCTCCAAAAAAATCCCTACATTTTTACCCTCACAAACTGAAACTCATTGTCCAGAAAGACAGAAATAATCCAAGTTTTCACAGCAATACAGATTTTTCATTTACTAAATCTGAAGGGGAATTTCCCGCTTGGGATATTATGAGAGGTCCATTGGGTAGTACATCAGAGAGTGTCCTCAACAAGTTTTATAGCAAATAAGGAAGTGAAATCCAAATATCCATTTCCTGTGGTGAATGAAGTCTGGTTAATTTGCGAGCCTAACGTTGAAGCACCCATCAGTGTAGTGACCTTACCAGGAGGACACTTAGGAGCTGCACACACGTAGACTTCTGGCAGTTTTAGTTCATTCAAAGGTGAAACTGTATACCTAGAGAATTGTGGGTTTTGTATTTACACATGTGTTCCATGGACCCTGAGGGACTGCAGGACTTCAGAATTCACTAAGGAATAAGGAAGAGATGGGAGCTTTTGATGTTCTAGATCACAAATCATTTTTTAACCAGAAGACATCCTCTTCAATCTGACTAGCATATTGTTTCTGTATAAATATAACTACAAAAAACTGCATTGCTAAACAAACATATAAACAAATAAGTTTTGAATATAATGGGCCTAGATAATTAGATGGATGCTGTGCACCTTGCGTGAGTCTCAAACCTGTCTGGTCAATCTGTTCACCTGGGGTTCTTTCCATAGCCACAAGTATGAAGGTCCTGACCTTTAGAAATTCTGATCTATTAAGTACAGGGTAGAGCATAGAAATCTGTCCTAAAAAAAAAAGGAAAGAAAAGAAAAAGGAAAAAGCTCTTCAGAAGATTCTGTGATCACTCAGCTTGGAACCCACTGCTTCTACCGTTTCTAATACGTAGTCTTTCTGTAAAACTATGGAAATAGTTGTAAATACAATGTCAAAACTTTGGAAATAGTTGCTGGTACACAGCAAATTTAAATTTTGCTTTTTAGAATTTTCTGGACTTTTTTTTAAGAATATTTTTGATTTATGGTTGGTTGAATCCAAGGATGCAGAACCCCGGTGATAGAGGGCTGACTGCATATTCTATCCTTAATACCCGATGACATAGATATATTATAATTCTACTAACTTAATGATAAGGAAGTTGACCTTTATGAAGCTGACAAATAAATAGCAGGCTGGGACTTGAACCCTTGCAGTGACTTAAAAACTCTTTGATCAACTCATAGGGCAAAAAGAAACACCTGAATTGAACCCTTTCATTACTGCTGTCTTTAGAAAATGTAAATGAAAATGCCTAAGGTGTTGTAGGTGCCCCTAGAATAATGCCCTGAACAATAGCAATAATGGGTTGAGAAGGATCTGCTGTGTTTTTTAAAACGGTAATTCTGCAATGTCTATGTAATACTGAGCAGTCCAATCCTTCACTGAATGATGTTTATTGTTTGCCTTTTTTTTTTTTTAGCACTTTGGAGAAATAGAATTTCTATTCCTGAAAACCATCTGATGTCAAGTTTCTTTAAAATAAACTTAAAATTAATCTTCTTTTGGCTTTTGATCTTAAGTTTTAAAATGCCCTTGGAATGAAAATAGGACAACTTTGAGTACATGAGACACATCATCAGTTGAATCTAACCTGGTTTTTTAATTGTCCTTCTCAAAAGGGAGAACCAATTTAGTCATTCAAAGTGGGCCAATTTTGTGTTCAGACAACCTTTAATCTTTTTTTTTTTAAATTTATTTATTTTTTGCTTTATAACAAATTTAATCAGTTATACATATACATATGTTCCCATATCCCCTCCCTTTTGCGTCTCCCTCCCACCCTCCCTATCCCACCCCTCCAGGCGGTCACAAAGCACCGAGCAGATCTCCCTGTGCTATGCGGCTGCTTCCCACTATCTATCTACCTTACATTTGGTAGTGTATATATGTCCATGCCGCTCTTTCACTTTGTCACAGCTTACCCTTCCCCCTCCCCATATCCTCAAGTCCATTCTCTAGTAGGTCTGTGTCTTTATTCCTGTCTTACCCCTATGTTCTTCATGACATTTTTTTTCTTAAATTCCATATATATGTGTCAGCATACAGTATTTGTCTTTCTCTTTCTGACTTACTTCACTCTGTATGACAGACTCTAGGTCCATCCACCTCATTACAAATAGCTCAATTTCATTTCTTTTTATGGCTGAGTAATAGTCCATTGTATATATGTGCCACATCTTCTTCACCCATTCATCCGATGATGGACACTTAGGTTGTTTCCATCTCCGGGCTATTGTAAATAGGGCTGCTATGAACATTTTGGTACATGTCTCTTTTTGAATTATGGTTTTCTAAGGGTATATGCCCAGTAGTGGGATTGCTGGGTCATATGGTAGTTCTATTTGTAGTTTTTTAAGGAACCTCCATACCGTTCTCCATAGTGGCTGTACCAATTCACATTCCCACCAGCAGTGCAAGAGTGTTCCCTTTTTTCCACACCCTCTCCAGCATTTATTGTTTCTAGATTTTTTGATGATGGCCATTCTGACTGGTGTGAGATGATATCTCATTGTAGTTTTGATTTGCATTTCTCTAATGAGTAAAGATGTTGAGCATCCTTTCATATGTTTGTTGGCAGTCTGTATATCTTCTGTGGAGAAATGTCTATTTAGGTCTTCTGCCCATTTTTGGATTGGGTTGTTTGTTTTTTTGTTATTGAGCTGCATGAGCTGCTTATAAATTTTGGAGATTAATCCTTTGTCAGTTGCTTCATTTGCAAATATTTTCTCCCATTCTGAGGGTTGTCTTTTCGTCTTGTTTATGGTTTCCTTTGCTGTGCAAAAGCTTTTAAGTTTCATTAGGTCCCATGTGTTTATTTTTGTTTTTATTTCCATTTCTCTAGGAGGTGGGTCAAAAAGGATCTTGCTCTGATTTATGTCATAGAGTGTTCTGCCTATGTTTTTCTCTAAGAGTTTGATAGTGTCTGGCCTTACATTTAGGTCTTTAATCCATTTTGAGCTTATTTTTGTGTATGGTGTTAGGGAGTGATCTAATCTCATACTTTTACATGTCCCTATCCAGTTTTCCCAGCACCACTTATTGAAGAGACTGTCCTGTCTCCACTGTACATTCCTGCCTCCTTTATCAAAGATAAGGTGACCATATGTGCGTGGGTTTATCTCTGGGCTTTCTATCCTGTTCCATTGATCTATCTTTCTGTTTTCGTGCCAGTACCATACTGTCTTGATTACTGTAGCTTTGTAGTATAGTCTGAAGTCAGGGAGCCTGATTCCTCCAGCTCCATTTTTCGTTCTCAGGATTGCTTTGGCTATTCGGGGTCTTTTGTGTTTCCATACAAATTGTGAAATTTTTTGTTCTAGTTCTGTGAAAAATGCCAGTGGTAGTTTGATAGGGATTGCATTGAATCTGTAGATTGCTTTGGGTAGTAGAGTCATTTTCACAATGTTGATTCTTCCAATCCAAGAACATGGTACATCTCTCCATCTATTTGTATCATCTTTAATTTCTTTCATCAGTGTCTTATAATTTTCTGCATACAGGTCTTTTGTCTCCTTAGGTAGGTTTATTCCTAGATATTTTATTCTTTTTGTTGCAGTGGTAAATGGGAGTGTTTCCTTGATTTCACTTTCAGATTTTTCATCATTAGTGTATAGGAATGCCAGAGATTTCTGTGCATTAATTTTGTATCCTGCAACTTTACCAAATTCATTGATTAGCTCTATTAGTTTTCTGGTAGCATCTTTAGGATTCTCTATGTATAGTATCATGTCATCTGCAAACAGTGACAGCTTTACTTCTTCTTTTCCGATTTGGATTCCTTTTATTTCCTTTTCTTCTCTGATTGCTGTGGCTAAAACTTCCAAAACTAGGTTGAATAAGAGTGGTGAGAGTGGGCAACCTTGTCTTGTTCCTGATCTTAGTGGAAATGGTTTCAGTTTTTCACCATTGAGGATGATGCTGGCTGTGGGTTTGTCATATATGGCCTTTATTATGTTGAGGAAAGTTCCCTCTATGCCTACTTTCTGCAGGGTTTTTATCATAAATGGGTGTTGAATTTTGTCGAAAGCTTTCTCTGCATCTATTGAGATGATCATATGGTTTTTCTCCTTCATTTTCTTAATATGGTCTATCACGTTGATTGATTTGCGTATATTGAAGAATCCTTGCATTCCTGGAATAAACCCCACTTGATCATGGTGTATGATCCTTTTAATGTGCTGTTGGATTCGGTTTGCTAGTATTTTGTTGAGGATTTTTGCATCTATGTTCATCAGTGATATTGGCCTGTAGTTTTCTTTCTTTGTGATATCCTTGTCTGGTTTTGGTATCAAGGTGATGGTGGCCTCGTAGAATGAGTTTGGGAGTGTTCCTCCCTCTGCTATATTTTGGAAGAGTTTGAGAAGGATAGGTGTTAGCTCTTCTCTAAATGCTTGATAGAATTCGCCTGTGAAGCCATCTGGTCCTGGGCTTTTGTTTGTTGGAAGATTTTTTTATCACAGCTTCAATTTCAGTGCTTGTGATTGGTCTGTTCATATTTTCTATTTCTTCCTGATTCAGTCTTGGCAGGTTGTGCATTTCTAAGAATTTGTCCATTTCTTCCAGGTTGTCCATTTTACTGGCATAGAGTTGCTTGTAGTAATCTCTCATGATCTTTTGTATTTCTGCAGTGTCAGTTGTTACTTCTCCTTTTTCATTTCTAATTCTATTGATTTGAGTCTTCTCCCTTTTTTTCTTGATGAGTCTGGCTAATGGTTTATCAATTTTGTTTATCTTCTCAAAGAACCAGCTTTTAGTTTTATTGATCTTTGCTATCGTTTCCTTCATTTCTTTTTCATTTATTTCTGATCTGATTTTTATGATTTCTTTCCTTCTGCTAACTTTGGGATGTTTTTGTTCTTCTTTCTCTAATTGCTTTAGGTGCAAGGTTAGGTTGTTTATTCGAGAAGTTTCCTGTTTCTTAAGGTGTGATTGTATTGCTATAAACTTCCCTCTTAGAACTGCTTTTGCTGCATCCCATAGGTTTTGGGTCGTCGTGTCTCCATTGTCATTTGTTTCTAAGTATTTTTTAATTTCCTCTTTGATTTCTTCAGTGATCACTTCGTTGTTAAGTAGTGTATTGTTTAGCCTCCATGTGTTTGTATTTTTTACAGCTCTTTTCCTGTAATTGATATCTAGTCTCATAGCATTGTGGTCGGAAAAGATACTTGATACAATTTCAATTTTCTTAAATTTACCAAGGCTTGATTTGTGACCCAAGATATGATCTATCCTGGAGAATGTTCCATGAGCACTTGAGAAAAATGTGTATTCTGTTGTTTTTGGATGGAATGTCCTATAAATATCAATTAAGTCCATCTTGTTTAATGTATCATTTAAAGCTTGTGTTTCCTTATTTATTTTCATTTTGGATGATCTGTCCATTGGTGAAAGTGGGGTGTTAAAGTCCCCTACTATGATTGTGTTACTGTTGATTTCTCCTTTTATGGCTGTTAGTATTTGCCTTATGTATTGAGGTGCTCCTATGTTGGGTGCATAAATATTTACAATTGTTATATCTTCTTTTTGGATCGATCCCTTGATCATTATGTAGTGTCCTTCTTTGTCTCTTCTAGTAGTCTTTATTTTAAAGTCTATTTTGTCTGATATGAGAATTGCTACTCCAGCTTTCTTTTGGTTTCCATTTGCATGGAATATCTTTTTCCATCCCCTTACTTTCAGTCTGTATGTGTCTCTAGGTCTGAAGTGGGTCTCTTGTAGACAGCATATATATGGGTCTTGTTTTTGTATCCATTCAGCCACTCTGTGTCTTTTGGTGGGAGCATTTAGTCCATTTACATTTAAGGTAATTATCGATATGTATGTTCCTATTCCCATTTTCTTAATTGTTTTGGGTTCGTTATTGTAGGTCTTTTCCTTCTGTTGTGTTTCTTGCCTAGAGAAGTTCCTTTAGCATTTGTTGTAAAGCTGGCTTGGTGGTGCTGAACTCTCTCAGCTTTTGCTTGTCTGTAAACGTTTTAATTTCTCCATCAAATCTGAATGAGATCCTTGCTGGGTAGAGTAATCTTGGTTGCAGGTTTTTCTCCTTCATCACTTTAATTATGTCCTGCCACTCCCTTCTGGCTTGTAGAGTTTCTGCTGAGAGATCAGCTGTTATCCTGATGGGGGTTCCCTTGTGTGTTATTTGTTGTTTTTGCCTTGCTGCTTTTAATATGATTTCTTTGTGTTTAATTTTTGACAGTTTGATTAATATGTGTCTTGGCGTATTTCTCCTTGGATTTATTCTGTATGGGACTCTCTGTGCCTCCTGGACTTGATTAACTATTTCCTTTCCCATATTAGGGAAGTTTTCAACTATAATCTCTTCAAATATTTTCTCAGTCCCTTTCTTTTTCTCTTCTTCTTCTGGAACCCCTATAATTCGAATGTTGGTGCGTTTAATGTTGTCCCAGAGGTCTCTGAGACTGTCCTCTGTTCTTTTCATTCTTTTTTCTTTATTTTGCTCTGCAGCAGTTATTTCCACTATTTTATCTTCCACCTCACTTATCCGTTCTTCTGCCTCAGTTATTCTGCTATTGATCCCATCTAGAGTATTTTTTATTTCATGTATTGTGTTTTTAATCGATGCTTGATTCATCTTTAGTTCTTCTAGGTCCTTGTTAACTGTTTCTTGCATTTTGTCTATTCTATTTCCAAGATTTTGGATCTGGGAAATAGAATCTTGGATCATCTTTACCATCATTATTCTGAATTCTTTTTCAGGTAGACTGCCTATTACCTCTTCATTTGTTAGGTCTGGTGGGTTTTTATCTTGCTCCTTCTCCTGCTGTGTGTTTTTCTGTCTTCTCATTTTGCTTATCTTCCTGTGTTTGGGGTCTCCTTTTTGCAGGCTGCAGGTTCGTAGTTCCCGTTGTTTTTGGTGTCTGTCCCCAGTGGCTAAGGTTGGTTTAGTGGGATGTGTAGGCTTCATGGTGGAGGGGACTAGTGCCTGTGTTCTGGTGGATGAGGCAGGACCTTGTCTTTCTGGTGGGCAGGTCCATGTCTGGTGGTGTGTTTTGGGGTGTCTGCGGACTTTTTATGAGTTTAGGCCACCTCTCTGCTAATGGGTGGCGTTGTGTTCCTGTCTTGCTAGTTGTTTGGCATAGGGTGTCCAGCACTGTAGCTTGCTGGTCGTTGACTGAAGGTGGGTGCTGGTGTTGAGATGGAGACCTCTGGAAGATTTTCGCCGTTTGATATTATGTGGAGCTGGGAGGTCTCTTGTGGGCCAGTGTCCTGAAGTTGGCTCTCCCACCTCAGAGGCACAGCACTGACTCCTGGCTCCTCAATTTGGGATGATTTGTTGTCTATTCATGTATTCCACAGATGCAGGGTACATCAAGTTGATTGTGGAGCTTTAATCCGCTGCTTCTGAGGCTGCTGGGAGAGGTTTCCCTTTCTCTTCTTTGTTCTCACAGCTCCTGGGTCTCAGCTTTGGATTTGGCCCCGCCTCTGCATGTAGGTCGCCGGAGGGCGTCTGTTCTTCGCTCAGACAGGACAGGGTTAAAGGAACAGCCTCTTCGGGGACTCTGGCTCACTCAGGCCGGGCGGGAGGGAGGGGCACGGAGCGCGGGGCGAGCCTGCAGCGGCAGAGGTCGGCGTGACGTTGCACCAGCCCGAGGCGCGCCGTGCGTTCTCCCAGGGAAGCCGCCCCTGGATCCCGGGACCCCGGCAGTGGCGGGCTGCACAGGCTCCCGGAAGGGCGGTGTGGACAGTGACCTGTGCTCGCACACAGGCTTCTTGGCGGCGGCAGCAGCAGCCCCAGCGTCCCACACCCGTCACTGGGCTCCGCGCCTTCAGTCGCGACTCGCGCCCGTCTGTGGAGCCCCTCCAAGCAGCGCTCTTAATCCCCTCTCCTCGCGCACCAGGAAACCAAGAGGGAGGAAAAAGTCTCTTGCCTCTTCAGCAGCTCCAGAGTCTTCCCGGACTCCCTGCCGGCCAGCTGTGGCACACTAGCCCCCCTCAGGCTGAGTTCTCGCCGCCAGCCCCAGTCCTCTCCCTGCGCTCTGACCGAAGCCCGAGCCTCAGCTTCCAGCGCCGCCCGCCCAGGTGGGCGAGCAGACAAGCCTCTCGGGCTGGTGAGTGCCGCTCGGCACCGATCCTCTGTGTGGGGATCTCTCCGCTTTGCCCTACCCAGGTATGTGGGGAGTTTCTTGCCTTTTGGGAGGTCTGGGGTCTTCTGCCAGCGTTCAGTAGGTGTTCTGTAGGAGTTGTTCCACGTGTAGCGGTATTTCTGGTGTATCCGTGGGGAGGAAGGTGATCTCCGCGTCTTACTCTTCCGCCATCTTACCCGGAAGCTCTAATCTTTAAAGAATGGAAAATAGGGCACAGTGTATTAGTGTAAGACCAGTTATAAAGTAGGCGCATATGTAGAGGACCTCTCTGGTCAAGTGAATCAACGAGGAAACATAAATACACATAAATGTCTGTAGAAGACATTGAATAAATATTTGTTGGATGATGAATTATTTATCTTATAAGCATGACTTAGCTATGTGATTGCAAAATTTTCTGTACAAAGTCATACTATTAACGTAGTACTATTACTCACTTGGGCCTTCATGATATAACGGAGATGGGAAAAATTGGACATAGTTAGGGTAAAACAATTGAAAAAACATAAAGGAATACAAACAGGGATTTTAAAGGAGGTAGATACGTTTGGTAAGTTAAGTCAAACATCATATTCGCTATATATGAAAAGCTGTTACCTGTCTGGGTGGTGGTCAGTTTCCCCAAAGTGTGCAGTACGGGGGTGAGTTAGTAGCGTAGGAAGGATTGGGTAGTGGCAGCATCCTCTTCATCATTGCTCATGAGAGCCTTGCAAATGGTGAACTTATTGGAGTTTCTGACTAGAAGGAGATCTACCAAAGTGATTTGGAATGTTTGGAGAGTTGGTAAACATATGATGTTTTAATCACTGCCTATTTCTCCCATCAGTGAGGGAGGGATTCCTCCACTAGAGTTATGGGGATGGCTGAACACATGACACCAGACACTGGATGGATGAGATCACAGCAGTTTATTAATCACAAATACTCACAGCCTGGGGGAGGAGGACACCCCAGCCGGGCAGGACCACATTGGGCTGCACTTGGGAATAGAGCAATCAACAAGGGGCTGGAGGAGATGGGCTCTGGACCATCAAAAAGGTGAGGTGACCCCTGGTTCCCACTCGAGGATGTGATTGGCTTGTTTGAATAATTCCCAGCTAGCCGCAAACTGAAACCCACTACAGTACTCTTGGATTAAGCAGGAACTGCTCTAGGTCCCTCTGATAAGGAGGGTTGTTTAGCTAGGGGACCTTATTCTCAGGAGCAGTTGGGCCATTCAGTGCCCTCTCAATTTCACCAGATATCAAGGTAGCACTCGATATTGAGCCTTAATTTTAGGCCTTACACCACGTGATGATGCAAGACATCAAAGAATGAACATTTTATTCCACACTTTTACTAATACAGGTGAATTGCAAAGTGGCCTCAGTTGGATAGGAAACATTCCTTTTTCCCTTCGAACAGAGGTGAGGTGAAGGGAAATAAAAATAGTTTTTGGCATCCTGCACCCAAAAGACACAACTGACAAACATGGGCCTGGACAAAACAGGCAACACATTTCTTCTGATATTTTCCTTGTCTGCTATGTCATCCCTTTATTCTCATAGACAAGTGATCCTAACTACAAGAGTGACAAGAACTCAGCATTATTTTTGGTGTGGAGTTTAGACGATAGCTGTAGGTCCAAACTTGACAAAGCAGAGGAAAAAGTAACCCTTAGCTTTCCTCTGTGTCCCATCTCTGGGCCCCTTTGACCCGTTCATCTTCTTCAACTGTTTTCCCTGTGTTTTCATGCTATTTCTCTGGTTTACTTTGGCCCCCTAGAAGGGCTAGCTTTAATCAGATGTTTGTCTTTCATCCAAATGTCAGTCCATTCTTTATGCTCATCAGAACTTGAATTTTCTTGGGTCAGCATCTTCCATTTATGTGCTGTGGTGTACGGAGAGTGAGATTTTGAACATCTACATCTGGACTCGCGTAATAAGTCTGCTATGAACTGTGTGAACTTAAGCGACTGCATTCGTTTTTCTGGCCATGAGTGCTTTTGTTTGTCAAACTAATTAGTCAAACTGTGACCTCTAAGGTACCTTGTAGTTTTTTCATCTCAGGCTTCTGAATCTGTGTGTTAGAAGTCTGGCTCTCAAGCGTGGTTTAGAATAAACAAAAAGCCTGGTTCCTGTGGTTCCTGTTCTGTAAGAGTGAGTATAAGAGGTTTCCTGGGCTTCCCTGGTGGCGCAGTGGTTGAGAGTCCGCCTGCCGATGCAGGGGACACGGGTTCGTGCCCCGGTCCAGGAAGATCCCACATGCCACGGAGCGGCTGGGCCCGTGAGCCATGGCCACTGAGCCTGCGCGTCCGGAGCCTGTGCTCCGCAACAGGAGAGGCCACAACAGTGAGAGGCCCGCGTACCACAAAAAAAAAAAAAAAAAAAAAAAGTTCTACTTGACCTCTCTGAGTTCTAGGTATCTCATGATACATATCTAAATATATCATAAGGCTACCCTGTGAGATAAATAAGATAAAATGCAGGCTTTTTTTAAGGCTTTTACAAATGGTACTTAATATTATTTTATTCATAGAAATTGTAACTATGATACTCCTCTCCATGAAAAACTTAGTCTGATTATCTTGTATTATGAGGATGATCTTAGCCTGCTGTGAAGCAATAACCTAGCATGAAACCCAGCAGGGTTGATCATCATTGCTAGAAGGTTTTCTCCCTTATTAGAAATTCAATCCCCAAGATCACCTGGGAGGTGTCCGAAACAAAATCTGAGGTTAGAGACTCTTTTTTTTGTCTGTTTTTTTGTTTGTTTGTTTTTTTGCGGTACACGGGCCTCTCACTATTGTGGCCTCTCCCGTTGCAGAGCATAGGCTCCGGACGCGCAGGCTCAGTGGCCATGGCTCACGGGCCTAGCCGCTCCGCAGCATGTGGGATCTTCCCGGACCGGGGCACGAACCTGTGTCCCCTACATCGGCAGGCAGACTCTCAACCACTGCGCCACCAGGGAAGCCCTAGAGACTCTTAAGTTAGTTTGATTTTGAAAATGGTCAAGTTATAAGTTATAACTTTATACATTTATAAAGACCAAGAAAATAAACATTTTTCTAATACTACTATTGTTTACTTCCTTGGGCTTTTAACATTTTTTTATGATAATTCAACAAATTATACTGTCACAACGAAACAAACTATGCTTTGCATATAGGGCGCTTGCTAAGTTACTATTTGTTTTCACACAGATTAATGCAGTATTAGGAGGTAAAGAAAGTCTTAAACATTCATATCCATTCAAGCACACCATAGTAAAAGCCATCATCACTTTTTAAATTACTATTTTATAGAATAAATTCATTTCTGAAAAGTTGAGTGTTAATTAATGCTTAAATAATATAAAATGGAATAATTCAAGGAAATACTATTGGCCACTTAAAGTATGACATAAATGTATATATTGTTGACATAAAAATGCTCACTGTATATTTTTAAGTTAAAAAAATCAAGTTTCAAGACAGTTTGCATATAATTCCATTTAGAAATTCTTATCATAAAATTATTGTACTACATGGAGTGATAATTTATCACTTTGTGGTGGAGTTGGCTATACAGGGTGGTAAAAGTTAAGTATGAGAAGCACTCTAATTCCTGTATTGGACAAAATGCATCTCTATTAATTATGATTGTTCTCACTTTAAATTCAGAATCTCTCCCTCAAGTAAGTCCTGCAATCCTACTTGAGTTTCCCAGTCAATTCACTCTCCCACTTTCCTATAAACTATTCATAACTCTCTCTCTCCCTCATCAAACTTTCAATAGCTCCTCTTTCCTTTCCCCTCATTCTTTGCTGAAACCTTCTTTGTTCCCTAGAAATTGAAAGCATTTGGGAAATAACTTCTACCTGCTCCCTCCTCCAAATCCGCCCTCCCTACATGCGTCTGTATCTGTACACTCCTCCTTGCCTCAAGTTTCAAGGGCTAAACCATGTGTGCTGTTGACCAAGGCCAACTCCTCTCGAATCTATTTTGTAGCTCTTTTCTTTTTCTATCAGGATTTCAAAATGCCGTAATCGCTCATTGATTGTAAATCACTTTACAGCTACCATTCCACTCCTCTGCCACTCTTTATAGCAAAACTTTTTCAAATTGTCATTATTTTTCATTATTGCCTCTTCTCTATTCTCTGGGACCCTCTTTAATCAGGCTTTTGTCCCCATAGCCGTTCTGGCCAAGGTCACCATTTTTTTTTTTTTTACAACTTTATTGGAGTATAATTGCTTCACAATGGTGTATTAGTTTCTGCTTTATAACAAAGTGAATCAGTTATACATATACATCTGTTCCCATATCCCTTCCCTCTTGCGTCTCCCTCCCTCCCACCCTCCCTATCCCACCCCTCCAGTTGGTCACAAAGCACCAAGCTGACCTCCCTGTGCTATGCGGCTGCTTCCCACTAGCTATCTATTTTACATTTGGTAGTGTATATATATCCATGCCTCTCTTTCGCTTTGTCCCAGCTTACCCTTCCCCCTCCCCATATCCTCAAGTCCATTCTCAAGTAGGTCTGTGTCTTTATTCCTGTTTTACCCCTAGGTTCTTCATGACATTTGTTTTTTCATTGATTGCCCCCTACCCCATGGTCAGTTCTCAGTCCTCACCGTGTTTTCTCAGCAGTATTTGATACCTGAATCATTCCCTTTTATTTGAAACACTTTCTTCATTTGACCTACTGTACACCGCTCTTTGGGGGGGTTTCCTACTGTTTCACTGACTGTGTGCCCCTCTCAGTCACTGTTACTGGATCCTCATCTTCCTGTGTTTTAAACTGTGTAACTCTACAAGGATTAGTACACATTTTTCTTCTCTTCTCTGACCACAATTACTCTTAGGTGATCTCACTCATATATTTAATTATGATATATGTGACACATGTATACATAAAATTAAATATCGTATGAGAATATATATATTTCATTTTGTGTGAATATATATATATTCAAAGTAGCCCCTTCCTCCTCAACTTCTCACTTAACTCCAGACTAATAGGTCTCACTTCCTATTTGGATATCTATAGATAAGTCAAGTTCAACATTTCCAAAACTGAACCCTGAGTTGAATTTTCATCATCCCACTCACCCCCAGGTACACATATCCCACACCTTGTTCTCATGCAATTGTTCCCACCTCAATTAGTGGAAACTCCAATTCATCTGTAGTTGCGGCTTTAAAAGAAAAAGGAATTCTACCTGACTCCCCGCTTTCTCTTACATCTTGTATTGAATCCAGGAGGAACTCCTATTGGCTCTCCCCTGAAGATGTTTCCCTAATCGGACACCTTCTCATACCATCCTCTCTGACCGTTGGAGTCTGAGCGCATCGTCTCTCTTGGATTTACTGCTTCTGTTTGTGCTTCTGCTCTTGCCATCTTATGCTCTTTTCTTAACACAGCAATCGGTACGAGCCTTTTGAAACCTAAGTCAGTTCATCTAACTTCTCCACTCTAATGCCTCCCCCATGGCTCCATCTATCTTACTGAAGGTAGAGGCCAAATCCTTACAATGGCCTGTAAGCTTCTGTGCAATCTAGCCTCCTGTTACCCTCATTTCCTACTCTCCTCGTGGCTCCACCCACCCCACTCACCCTGGGCTCCTTGAGGATCCTTGAACACATTAAGGAAGCCCGGACATCAGCACTTTTGCTATTTGCTCTCCGAGGATTCCTTCACCCCACCCCTTCCAGGTAGTCATGTCACTTACTTTCTCCCTTCATTCTGCTGTAACATCATCTCATTAGAAAAGACTGTCTTGATCACCCTGTGTAAAAGCACCACCCTCCCTCCACCACAGTCCTCCTTATCTCACCAAAACCTTATAACTTGCCATCAGCTGACATAGTGTATGTTATTTATTTACTGTCTTCCTCAGCTAGAATAAAAGCTACATGACAGCAGGAACTTGGCGTGTTTCGGTCATCGCTGTATGCCCCATTTTGAGGTTGTAATCTACTCTTCATTCCAGGGCCAGACCACCTGGAGTTTGGTCCCTGGCCCAAACCAACAACTCCATGCAGATAGGCTCTGCCGAAGCCCAGCAGCAGGATCTGTGAGTCAAAGGTGACCCTGAGACCTGTCCCTGGAAGGCTGGGCCACCAGCTTCCCTTCTCTGACACTCAGGGGTCCACTCCAGGGGGATATCCGCTCGTTTAGGCGGTGCTCTGAATCCCCTCTCCTCGCGCACCCTGATACAATGGCCTCTTGCCTCTTCGGCAGCTCCAGACTTTTTCCCGGACTCCCTCCCGGCTATCTGTGGCGCACTAGCCCCTGCAGGCTGTGTTCATGCCGCCAACCCCAGTCCTCTCCCTGCGATCCGACCGAAGCCTGAGCCTCAGCTCCCAGCCCCGCCCTCCCCGGCGGCCGAGCAGACAAGCCTCTCGGGCTGGTGAGTACTGGTCGGCACCGATCCTCTGTGCGGGAATCTCTCCGCTTTGCCCCCTGCACCCCTGTGGCTGCGGTCTCCTCCGTGGCTCCGAAGCTCCCCCCTCAGCCACCCGCAGTCTCCGCCCGTGAAGGGACTCCTAGTGTGTGGAAACCTTTCCTCCTTCACGGCTCCCTCCCACTGGTGCAGGTCCCGCCCCTATCCTTTTGTCTCTGTTTATTCTTTTTCCTTTTGCCCTACCCAGGTACGTGAGGAGTTTCTTGCCTTTTGGGAGGTCTGAGGTCTTCTGCCAGCGTTCAGTAGGTGTTCTGTAGCAGTTGTTCCACGTGTAGATGAATTTCTGGTGTATCTGTGGGGAGGAAGGTGATCTCCGCGTCTTACTCTTCTGCCATCTTGAAGGTCCCTCCACCATGTCCTTTTTGTGTGTGATTCAAGACTTAATTTAATAGTTACCCTCTTAGCAAATTTCAACTATGCAATATAGTATCATTAACGATAGTCACCAGGCTGTACATTAGATCGCAAGAACTTATCTTCCATAACTGAAACTTTGTGCCCTTTGACCAGCGTCACCCTATTTCCCCTTCCTCCAAGTCCCTTGCAACCACTATTCTAGTCTCTGCTTGTATGAGTTTGACTATACCAGTCCCCCCTTATCTGAGGTCTCTCTATTTGCAGTTTCAATTACTCTCAATGAACTGTGAGACGAAAATATTAAATGGAAGATTCCAGGAATAAAGTTTTATAATGCATGCCATTCTGAGTAGTGTGATGAAACCTCACACCAACCTGCTTTGTCCTGTGCTGTGAATCTCCCCTTTGTCCAGTGTCTCCAGGCTGTGCATGCCACCACCCGATAGTCACTTGGTAGCCACTTGGTAGCCGTCTTGTTATTAGATTGACTGTTGCAGTATCACAGTTCTTTTGCTCAAGTAAACCTTATTTTACTTAGTATTGGCCCCCAAAGGCAAGAGTAGTGATGCTGGCCATATGGATATTCTCTTATTGTGCCTAATTTGTAAATTAAACTTTATCATAGGTATGTATGTATAGGGAAAGACATAATATATATAGGGTACTATTCATGGTTTCAGGCATCCACTGGGGGTCTTGGAAAGTGTCCTCTGTGGGTAAGGGAGACTACTGTATTTTAGATTCCACATCTAAAGTGAGACCATGCAGTATTTGTCTTTTTAAAGTTAGATACAAAAATAGAACATAAATTATCACGAAATATATTTTGAACTAATTAACTCTTGAAGTTTACTCTCTACTACCCTTCAAATTTCAGTCAGCTTCCATTTCATATTATTTCAGTTGGCATAATAGTTCATATTATGTCAATTTCAACCTCCCAATATTTCCAACCCCAAATATGTTCAAGGTCCCTGGCAGAAGGACGGGGCTGTAGAGTGGACAATCTTACAGGGGTAGGGCTTCTACTGTTATTTCAGTATTTTCATAACCCGTAGGATATTTCAGAACTGGGTGAATATGAGCCCTGATTATCACCAATATTTCATAGAGAAATGTATGAATTTGAAACAAGCAGCAGGAAAGACACTGAAGTTTAAATTTGTTCAAATAAACCTCAAATATACACAAGAAATCCTAATGAGCAGTAAGTGGAGGAAAATAACATCTGTCCAGATGAACAAAATCTTTTCTCATTCCTATTTTGAAATTATAAACCATACTTATATTTTCTAAACTTTAGTCTTTATAAATTTTCTGAGAAGCCAACACATGTTTTTCAGTCACAAGATTTTTAGTTCTCTCACAAGAACAGAGAAAATCTTGACTTATACAAACATGCTTTTTTATTTATCCTTCTGGAATCCAAAGCCATCAAGTGTTAGTGTGTAGAATTCAGGTAACTAAAAGAAGGAAAACCTGTAGTAGAAAAAAATTAGTGCTTATAAGAGAAAAGTGCTTGGTGATTTGCCGTCATGAATTCAGAAGTTTCTTTATCCAAAGTCAGAAAGTAGAACATAATTAATTACATCATCAAGAATAAGACTCACAATTGCCCATTTTTATATTTTCAGATCAGATTACTGGGAGTCAGAAAGCTGATTCATAGGACGAAACACATAAATGATACAAATGTCTCTAACAAAGGAAAACATCAATTTCCCTTCTTTCAGTATTCAGATATTGCCCTTTGATTGAACTGACGATTCTTGTAAGTTAATAGAAAATAAGCAAACTGATTCTATTCATGAGGTTTCCACTATGTCCTTCAACTGAAAGGCCAGTCTGTCACTGACATAAAGCAACCAGAAATAAAGAATACAGTTCAAATAATGTTATCTAGCATACATGGGTTCAGAAATCGGGATTATTAGCTATAGATGGAAATGTCAGCAGGCAGTCAGCAATGGGCATGTTTTCGGGATAGAACATCACCCTCATGCTCTGTGCACCCCGTTTCCTGGAATCGTGTAAATGCTATATATTTATTGCCTTTGAATTTGTTTTTTTGAGCTGTCATCACTTGTGTTCCCTGAAATTCAATCTTAGTACCATCAGTTTCACCATATTAGAGTGATGAAATAGTTTCTGCTACTTCTCATCCTACTGCTTTACCCAAGTGCATTACCAAAGAGTGATATGCCCCATTTATGAATATATCTACTCATATAAGCCATTAGCCATAGAGATAAAATGATTAGAATCTTAGCATAGTCCCATTCACTCACTTCATGGGTTTTTAGGTCCTGTAAATTCAAACTGTTTTCCTTGTAAAAATAATTGTAAAGTTTAGAGAGGCAAAGCATTTTTGTTATTAATGACACTCCCACAGAGTTGTCAGTTTCTTTAAACTTGAGCAGGGTGCACCTCCCTTAAAGGTAAACAGTCCAGGCATTCACAATGGCTTAAAAGAGTGAATGGGTGACATCATACATGTCAGAACCCTGGCCACTCATCTCTATGCATACAACCACTTCTTTCCCATGACATCACTGCTGGACAAGGACATTAGAAATACGTTCCCCTTTAATAATATGTTCCCCTTTAATATAGTGCTTTGGAGTTAAGCAAACTAGGATTTTAATCCAAGCTCCACCCCTCACTTACGAGAATATCCTCATCTTCTTTGAGCCTCATCTTTAAAGAGGAGGAAAACTGGCACCACTCTTACAAGATTGTTTTGAAGGCTAATTGAAAGCCTAGGGCATGTGAAAGATAGGCTCCTCCATGTAGTGATGGGAAATTAGACACAGTGCATGTGCATCAGTAATATCACGAAAAAAGTGTATCCACGTTATCCCTGTGGCAATGAACCTTCGCCAGTCGCCACAGGGCATGTCTCCGTGCTACACTGATTGATGCACAAGTTCTTAGCATATTATGATAATTGCTCTAATATAACTAGGAAGAATAAAGATAGGAAATTGAGTTCCTACTGTGTGCCAGACATTGTTCAATGCTTCTTCTATTAAAAGTGCACTTATAATGAACTTCCATGACTTTACTGTAGAAAGAGCAGTGTCAACAGTTAATGTAATTTACTGTCAAGAGAACTCCAACTATTCACGAGGAAGAGCTACCTTGTATTTCTCTGTGGTCTTTAGCTGGCCTACACCTGGTAAATGCCCAGGGAAGATCCTGAAAGAGTCCCAGGAGGTGGCAAGATGTCATGCTTTGCTTTCCTTTCCTCTAGAGAACCTTACAAACAGAGAAGACCGAGATGTGATGTAAACAAGCATGACAATGTCTGGGGTGTGTGTAACTACCAGGTAAACTTTGGTAGCGCTCCGGTGACATTTCTGTCAGTATTTGGGGAATCTTTTCATTGTTCCTCTACCTTCTTGCCCTTGAATATCATACTTATATCATAGGCATATATTCAAATATAATGATTATTTTGTATCAATTTGTGGAATAGTTTATTTTTGGATGAAAAAATAAATCCTCACACATTGTCCATTTTAGTCATAGAAAAGTATTCAAATTTGCATTTTTCTCTACTGAATTGTGTTTCTTGGCTTCTAATAAAAAGAGAATTCTAAAATATAAGGTGGAGATCATATATATTACATGGTATGATTTTTACTATTAACTAATAGTTATTTGCTAATAACTGTTATTTATTAATAATACTGTTATTTAAAGAATCAATGATTTAGTTTTTATTACTGTTGCATATATTCACTAGGATGTGAAAGAATAAATATCAATGTCTCCAGAAAAACATAGGACAGAACCAAAATGGATCCTGTCCATTACAAATAGTAAAATGATGAATAAAATATAAAAACCCTTAAAATATATAGCTGAGTTATAAAGAAAAAACATTTTTGAGTGCTGGAAATAGATAAGACCCTCAATGCCAGGTCAAGAGGCTAGAGCTGATGATTTTGCAAACCCTGAAAGTGGGACGAGGAGGCAACAAGACGAGATGTAAAGCCTAGAAAATTTGGAGCAGAGGTTCTGACTCCACGTGGGGCTTTGGACTTACTAAGTCTTAGGTCCGAAAATCCTAAATAAAACCACAAGGCCAGGACTTTGTGGTGCTTCCTCTTCTGTGAAAATGGAACTGGAAAAAAATCTTCTCACCAGCCTAGGAAAGTTGAAAGAAGCCTGTAATTTGCCCCAGGTACAGGCTGACATTGGGGAGGGGAATGGCTTTTAAAATTGAAAACTCAAAAAAATGTGACTCATGAGTCACTTTCGAATTCACACTATCAATCAATGTCATATATTTTGTTAATAGAATAAAAGGGAAAAAACACATGATTATCTCAAAAGCTACAGAAAATCATCTGACAAAAGTCCAACACCCTTTCATAATAAAAATACCCAGCAAACTAGGCATAGAAGAGACCTTTCTCAAACTGATGAATGTCATAGATGAAAAAAAAACCCAAACAAACCCACAAAAACCACAGCTAATATCATACTTAACGGTGAAAGACTGGATGTTTTCCCACCTATATCAGGAATAAGACAAGGAGTTTCACTGTCCTACTTCTGCTCAACAATATACTGGAAGGGTCTAGTCAGGGCAAGAAAAAAACAAACAAAAGGCGTACAGATTGGAAAGAAGAAAGTTAGACTATCTCTACCTATAGATGACATGACATGATCTTGTGTATAGAAAATACCAATGAATCTACCCTCAAAATTCTGTTAGAACTAATAAAAGAGTTCAGCAAAGTAGCATGATACAAGATCAATATTAAAAAATCAACTGTATTTCTATAAAACAGCAATGAACAATCCAAAAATAAAATTGACAAAATGATTAAATTTACAATGGTATCAAAAGGAATAAAATACCTGGAAATAAATTTAACAGTAAGTGCAAAATTTCGCATTGAAAACTACAAAACCCTGTTGAAAGAAATTGAAATAGACCTAAATAAATGAAAAGTTATTGCATGTTCATGGATTGAAAGACCTAATGTTAATAAAGCAATACTCCCAAATTTACCAACACATTTAATGAAATCCCTATAAAAATGCCAGTTGGATTTTTTTGTTGCTGTGGAAATTAATATTCAGATCCTAAAATTCACATGAAAAGACAGGCAACCTAAAAGAGCCAAAACAATCTTGACAAAGAACAAGGAGTAAACTTCACATTAACAAGAATAAAGGCTAAAAACTACCTATGAATATATAAAGGAAGTTTTAATATAATAGAGATAGCACTACAAAAAATAATGGACTAGTAAAAGGATGAATGTTTTTAAAAAGTGGTGTTCACTACTCAGCCATACATATATGATTAAAAACTGAAATCAGATCCCTGCTCACAGCGTGGAGAAGAACACTTAAAGTCTGAAATGTAAAAAGCAAACGTTTAAAACTCAGAGAAGTATAGATAAACTAACGAGAAAGGCAAGTCAATTATGAAATGGATAAAAGACAGATAGGCAATTCACTGCAAGGGAACCCCAAGAGCCAATAGACATATGAAAAGTGCTCATTCTCATTATTTATCAGGAAAATGTAAATTATAACAACAGTGAAATACCGTTTTACATGATTGGCAGAACTTAAAACTCTGATAATACCAAGTCTCAGCTAGAATATGGGGAAACAAATTCTCATGCAAGGCTTGTAGGAATCTAAGTGTTCGCACTGTTTGCGGGGAACAACAGGCAATTTCTAATAAAACTGAGCTGTGCCTATGTTTTGATCCTGCCATTCTACTTACAGAATTAAAACCTATTTAAAAGACCTGAACATATGTGCAGGTGAGCATCCTAGTATAGTCATTATAGCCTTCTTTAAAAAAGCAAAAACAAATGAACAAACTAACAAATAAATGTATATCAATAGGTACAAGGAACACTTTACTAGGGTGCACTTATACAATAGAAATGAATTTAATTTGTTTCAATCAGAAGTGATAAATCTTAAAACCTAATGTTGAGTTTAAAAAGAAGGTAAATAATAATTATATTATGGTGTGAATTTTACAAATACATAGAGGAATTGTATTTGTTGTTTACAGGTAGGTAAATAGGTTATAAATTTATAAATTATAGAGAGAAGGATGTACATGGCTTCCTCATGAGGAGAAGGGTGTGGGGAGAGATGGAGGAGAGACTTTTCATCTTTTTTGTAACACTTTATATAAACTTTATTTTTATATATTTAAAAATCTGCATATAATAAAGTACATTATTATTTATGTATATACATTTTATAGCAAATGTATATATATAAAATCCTGAGGTAAACATGGCAAAACAATTTTAAAATCTGGGTAGTGAGTACATTGTTTTATTGTTCTCTGTACTTTTACTGTCTTTGAAATCTTTCATAATTAAAAATAAATATATGAAAGCCTTCTTTTGAAAGTAAAAAATATCACATGGTTTTGGAACTATCAAGAAGTGTGTAAGCATAGGGCATATTTTGGTTAGTTTAGCATATATACGTAATTCAAGGAAGGGCTTTTTTTTTTTTTTTTTCAGCTCTGAGGAAGCAGTTAAAAACTAAATGAATTGATTAATAATATGTTCTTATCGTCTTAAGATGCTCCTAAAGTACTGGAAAAGCAAGTATCTTTAAAATGGCCATATCCAGAATAATTTTTATCTTCTCTTTCATATATATAAGATTTAATTTCAAATTTACCCCTTTACTAAATCTCTGGCCCTGAGTTTATGAAATCAAGATTATCAGTTTATACTTTGTACATACTAGAAAAAAAAGTGTTTGTCTTTAGGATGCATATGTAAGCACTATAGGGAAATAAATTTGCAATTATAAATAGTTATCATTGCTATTTACAGAATGAATACTATTCATTAGTAACTCAACAGCTGATATACTAATACCAAGGGATTAAAAAAAAAACCAAAACAATATCCCTAGCACTTAGAATGGTGAATAGCACTTAGTAATTAATTACTCATTAGTTTTTTATCGAATGAATGGGGCAATGAGTGTGGAAATATTATTTCATTTGATCTTCAGAATGATTTTTTTTTACATCTTTATTGGAGTATAATTGCTTTACAATGGTGTGTTAGTTTCTGCTTTATAACAAAGTGAATCAGTTATACATATGTTCTCATATCTCTTCCCTCTTGCATCTCCCTACCTCCCCCCTTCCCTATCCCACCCCTCCAGGTGGTCACAAAGCACCGAGCTAATCTCCCTGTGCTATGCGGCTACTTCCCACTAGCTATCTACCTTACATTTGGTAGTGTATATATGTCGATGCCTCTCTTTCTCTTTGTCACAGCGTACCCTTCCCCCTCCCCATATCCTCAAGTCCATTCTCAAGTAGGTCTGTGTCTTTATTCCTGTCTTACCCCTAGGTTCTTCATGACATTTTTTTTTCTTAAATTCCATATATATGTGTTAGCATATGGTATTTGTTTTTCTCTTTCTGACTTACTTCACTCTGTATGACAGACTCTAGGTCCATCCACCTCGTTACAAATAGCTCAATTTCGTTTCTTTTTATGGCTGAGTAATATTCCATTGTATATATGTGCCACATCTTCTTTATCCATTCATCCGATGATGGATACTTAGGTTGTTTCCATCTCTGGGCTATTGTAAATAGAGCTGCAATGAACATTGTGGTACATGACTCTTTTTGAATTATGGTTTCTCTCAGGGTATATGCCCAGTAGTGGGATTGCTGGGTCATATGGTAGTTCTATTTGTAGTTTTTTAAGGAACCTCCATACTGTTCTCCATAGTGGCTGTACCAATTCACATTCCCACCAGCAGTGCAAGAGTGTTCCCTTTTCTCCACACCCTCTCCAGCATTTATTGTTTCTAGATTTTTTGATGATGGCCATTCTGACTGGTGTGAGATGATATATCTCATTGTAGTTTTGATTTGCATTTCTCTAATGATTAATGATGTTGAGCATTCTTTCATGTGTTTGATGGCAATCTGTATATCTTCTTTGGAGAAATGTCTATTTAGGTCTTCTGCCTATTTTTGGATTGGGTTGTTTGTTTTTTTGTTATTGAGCTGCATGAGCTGCTTATAAATTTTGGAGATTAATCCTTTGTCAGTTGCTTCATTTGCAAATATTTTCTCCCATTCTGAGGGCTGTCTTTTGGTCTTGTTTATGGTTTCCTTTGCTGTGCAAAAGCTTTGAAGTTTCATTAGGTCCCATTTGTTTATTTTTGTTTTTATTTCCATTTCTTTAGGAGGTGGGTCAAAAAGGATCTTTCTGTGATTTAGGTCATAGAGTGTTCTGCCTATGTTTTCCTCTAAGAGTTTGATAGTTTCTGGCCTTACATTTAGGTCTTTAATCCATTTTGAGCTTCAGAATGATCTTTAAAGAAGGTATTAATCTCTACGAGGTTAACAAGGTTTTCTAACTTACCCAAATTCACACCATAAACCACTGTTTCTTTTTTGTTTTTAAAGGAATTTTGCCTTTTAAAAATTTTTTTAAATTTTTTAATTTATTTTTGGCTGTGTTGGGTCTTCGTTTCTGTGCAAGAGCTTTCTCTGGTAGCGGCGAGCGGGGGCCACTCCTCATCAGGGTGCGCGGGCCTCTCACTATCGTGGCCTCTCTTGTTGCGGAGCACAGGCTCCAGATGCGCAGGCTCAGTAATTGTGGCGCACGGGCCCAGTTGCTCCGCGGCATGTGGGATCTCCCCAGACCAGGGCTCGAACCCGTGTCCCCTGCATTGGCAGGCAGATTCTCAACCACTGCGCCACCAGGGAAGCCCAAGCCACTGTTTATTGAACCATCCTCCAAGTCGGGAACAAGAGTTCCTGTCATTATAGAACAGGGTTGCTGTGGATGTGTCGGCAGTAAAATCTCTGATTGGGCTGTTTTTCTAGCAGGTAGAGACACTGTACGTCCAAGGTTATGGGAAGTGTGTTCTCCTACCTCCTTCCTATGAATTAGTGGTGAGAGAATTTGAAGATTTTTTCTTTGGAGAGTCTGCACTCATTTCTGTATTCTGTTTATCTTCTCAGTTAACAGAAAACTAAACACAAAGTTTATTTGCTTCTATCTGCTATCATATAATGGAAATATATCTCCCTCAGGAAGTCAGTATGTATGAGCATGGGGCGTAATTGAGGCCCTGTGATATGGGCCAATAACTTCTCTTTAGCTCATGTGTGAATCTCAGGTTAAGTGTTACTCTGTTAAATGACATTTAAATTATTAATGTAACTTTCAGACATGTGTATTTTAGTAGTGCCCTCTCTATTCTCAAAGGCTTTAGGTAGAAAATCATACATTTACCTTACCTAGTGAGGACCAGCCCAGGTGAAATACCAGAGTGAGATAGAGGCCTCTCGCCTGGTGGGAGAGGGATGAGGACGTGATCACAGGTGGAGGGTAAAGGGTGCTGAAAATGGAAGTTGTACAAATTATGTTCCATTTCCCCAAGTAGGGCCTTGCCTGGGCCTTTGGTTGGGAGGCCTCTCACCTAAGTCTGAGAAGCACAGATTGCTGACCTTGGTTCTGGGTTCTCTAGACTGAGGCTTCATGACTGTGGCTCTCAGGATTCTAGTAAGAGGGTGACACATGCTCACAAATAACTGTGATAGATGTTAGAATGTCCCTGTGAGAGAAATAAAGAAAATGATTAGATTTCCTTTCAGGAGAGAATTTGTAGGTCATAGGTACCAAAAGACTTGGGGATTAGGGTGGAATTTTTCATGACTGTTAATCACTTGGCAGCATTTTTGATGTAAGGAGAAGAAATGGGATAAAAAATACACTCATCTCAATCAAAAGAGGCAATTAGATTTCTAACACCTGCATCAAAAAATAAGTGTTAAAAACAAACTGAGGATTACCGAGTGTGGATAAAGAAATAATTTCTTATTGTGGGAGTCCTGGATTAATCACATCTAAAGCATATTGCTTTTCCTTAAATTTGACCTCTCCAAGCCAATACATATCTTCCCCAGAGCTGAAAAATATGTACCACCTGACATTATAAATCTCTCTACCTGATTTTTAAAATAATTTTATTAATGATTTTGTTGTACTGTAAGAAAATTCCTGTATGAATAATACAGCAATCTGATTTTCTTAATACACTGTAAGAGGAAAAAGTAGCATTTTGGACTATCAAATATTTAAGAAAATACTTTTGTTCTCTAGTCTGGTAAACAAAGTGAGAGAAACGGATCCTGCTGAGTTAATTCCTTGAATTTCATGCTGCACAGGCTCTCTACCTCTGACTTTAAGTCCAACAGTGCCCTCTACTTCCCATTCTCTGTACAGAATTCCAGTGTTTGAAAAACACAGAATGATCAAGAAGACGAAACTGCCCTCAGATTTATGACTGTATCTTCAAAATAAAATAAGTATAACAAGAAAAATTTACTCATATACTCTTTAATCTAAAGTACATAATTCTCAATATTTTCCACTTCTAAATCAGCAATATCTTCTGATCTTCTAAGAAGATAGATGTCAGGCATAGGTTGCTGGAAAAATATTAAATCTTATATATTATATTCACATATTACTTATGATATTTTCAAAGCCATATTTGAATTATCAGTAATTTTAGAATTTCTTTTTTAAAAAATGTGCTCTCTAAAGGTTGTCACTGCTTGAAACTAGATTTCCAGAAAACTGGCTCCTATTCTAAAATGTTTGTCTTTGAGATCAAACAACTCTCAAGTTGCCAGCTGTTAAATTATCATTAGTAATCTTGACTTAATAACTTGATATATTTAGAAACAGCATGCTTTTCTAACTGATTTCTCCTAATAAAAGTAATAGCAATTTCATTTGAAGGACTCCATTTTTATTAACAAATGTTCTTATTCAATTTGATTTTTAAGGATTTCGATGTGTGATGAGGTTTGTTAAGCAGGACCAATTCAGTTACTTCTGAACTTGGTGCACTGTCACTGTGGCCTAATTTATATGTATCAACAGAGTTTCCATTAGATGTAGAATTTTACTTTGTGATTAAAGGTGCCATTTCATAGGTAAACATTTTGAGTCCTGAAGAAGAATTTCAGGAATGTAAATGTTTTTAAGAAAAAACAAACAAATAATTGATTTATTCCAGATCATTATTAGCTACGTAATATATACCACCACATCTTGGGAACCAGAGATAAAGAGGTGAATAAATTGAGAACATCACTCTCATGGGGAAATTAGAGGAGGGTGTCCAGACAATAACACAGTCAAGAATCAAATTAATTTCATACTTGCAGATAGGTTTGAGTGCTCTGAGGAATTACAGCACAGTGACATGAGAGTTATGGGTCAGAATGATGAGAAGCAGATAATTTACACTGGGTTGTCTCAGAAGACTTGTCTGAAAAGATGAGGTGGTACAAATACTCAGAATTACATCAAAGCTCATATAACTAACATCATTAGTGTGAGAACTTATAATAGAGGGAAATTCTTATTCTCTGCTCCACAGGATGAATGCAAGGACAAGGTGGGGACCGACATGAGGAAAACTTGGGATTATAACTGGGTGCTATTTTTGATATTGTACCATTGGATTTAACATTTGGCACCTCTTTGGAAATACACTAGATTTTGAAAAGAGAGAGACAGACAGACAGACCAAGCTATCATTTACCTCTCTTTGAAGAGTTGATCTAATTAAGTTCTCTGAAAGTAAATGATAACCAGATTTCTCACATCAGAATCATAATATAACATATATTACATATATGACATACATATATGTTTATATATTATAATCCCTATATATATAACATGTACAACATATATAACATATATATAGCATACAATAACTTTTAATTTTGTTAAATATAAATAGAACTCTGAATACTTATTCTGGCAATGAAAGATTATTAAGATTTGACTTATCCTCCACCTGTAAAGTAATAAAAGTCGAGACATGAAATGTGAAACAATAGTCTATTTTTAACAAAAGGAAGAACAAGAGTGTTACCCTTGAGAAAAAGAAAACAGCCATGTGAGCCCTACAATTTTGCCAGTTTCCAGCTTTGAGGCAACCTGAATTTCAGGCACAGAAACAAAATACTTAAAAATTGCCCAGAAGGTATTTGTATACATATAGCTGATTCACTCTGCTGTACAGCAGAAACTAACACAACATTGTAAAGCAATTATACTCCTGTAAAAATTAATTTAAAAAAACCCAGCTGCGATGTACATGAAACCAAAACTTATGGAACTGAAAGAAGAATAAATAAATCCACAATTATAATTAGAGAATTTAACTTTTATTTTTCAGTATTAGGAAGAACTAGATGGTGAAAGGAGACATATAAAAGACATGAATAATACAGTCAACCCATCTGAAATAACTGATTTTTAGAAAGTACTCCATTGAGCCAAGAACAATACAACTTCCTTTCAAGTGCTCATGGAACATTCACCAATATAAGCATTATACTGGGCCATAAAATGTCTCAAAATTAAAAAAAAAAATTGAAATCGTACAGAGTATGATTCTGACCATGACGAACTTAAATTTTAAAAAAATCTGGAAGTTCCCCCCAAATTTGGAAATTAAGCAGCACACTCCCACTGGGCAATGGAGAAATCACAAGAAAAATTTTGAACCAAATACAAATGAAAACACGTTATATAAAAATTTGTGAAATGTAGCTAAAGTGACACCTAAAAGTATATTTATAGTTTTAAAATGTTAAAGTAGAAAAGAAGAAAGATATAATGCAAATGATCTAGTTTCTATGTTAAGAAGCTAAATAAAGAGCAAATTAAACTCAAAGAAAATAGAAGGAATGAAATAATAATGATAAAAGAAATCAGTGAAATAGAAAAAGAAAAGAACAGAGAAAAATCAATGAAATAGAGAGCTGATTACTTGACAAGCTCAGTAAAATAATAAACTTTGGCTAGACTGATCAAGAAAAAAATTGAAGAAATTACTACAGATTCTACAAATATATAAGGGATGGTAAGAAAATATGAAAAAAATTATGATAGCAAATTTTACAACTTAGATAAATGGAAAAATTTCTTGAAAGATGGAAAGTATCAAGTTCTCAAGACTTACTCCAGAAGGAATAGAATAGCTGAATAGTCCTATATCTAATGAAGTTGAAATTTTAAGAAAATTCCAAGTTCAGATGGCTTCAAGCATGAGCTTTGTCAAACATTCAAGAATGTTCTGGATGTTCTGTCTAGACAAAACAAAATGGATGAATATCAAAAATATAATGCTGAATGAAAGAAGTCATACACAAAAAAGTACATTTCCCATGACTCCATGTATATAAGATTCTGGAAAATACAGCATACACTACAGTGATAGAAAACAGGTTAGTTATTTCCTAGGGCTAGAATCAGGAGATGATGATTCCCTGGGTCTGGACACAGAAATGGGCACAAGGAAACTGGAAATTGTTTGTATCTTAATTGCTGGTGAAATGCAATATATAATTTGTTAAACTCATGAAAATATACACTTAAAATTGGTGAATTTTATGATGTAAACTACGTCTTTGTCAAGTTGCTACTAGAATGTAAAATACAAAATTATCAAACTCAGACTTTTTTCCTGGGTGTGGTATTTCAACTTAATGTTTAGTTCTCACTTCTGGTGGATTAGAGAAAAGTGATTTTAATTTTCAATCTAGTAGTTCACTCACTAAAAAAAAAACCCTGTTATTAGCATTTCAGTTGACAGGTATACATGTTATTGGGTGGGGAGGAGATAAAAGAGGATGTAGCAGATGCAGATACCTTTTTAAGGCTATTTTCCAGGTGTAACAACTTTATTTTGACTGATAGTAGAAAGGACACTGGTTCGATTCAGCAAGATATTTTGTTTGAGGCTTATTGTGCGATAGCCAGCACAGCTGGATCTGAATAATGGAGGTTCTGAAACTACTACAATACCATTTGTCTAAATTTTATTTGAATCACAGCTAGTTCCTAGATATTAAAATTCCTAATTGTGATTTATCTGAAAGGCTTAAGTGAGGATAGGAAGAGAGAGTACAAAAAGGATTTAAGTATTTCCCATCTAAACAATCACCATAGATTTTGTAAAAGTTTGGAATTAGAATATTTTAGCAATCTTTCGATTATCATTTTTGGGGTGTGAAACAATTAATTAGGTTATTTAAATCACATGTAGATGGTTTGTCTGAGGTCTTTGGTTTATAGTGAATTTGTGTGTTTTAACTAAAGTCTGACATCATAACATATGTAAAGCTAGGTAAATTAGATAATCTATGTAAAAATTCAAACGTAATATTTATTCTTCTTGCTTTATTTAATATTTATGCTTTCCTCCAAAATAGTCTTTTATCTTAAAAAAATAATGTTTGAGTGTAAAAAACAAATTGAAATTATTCACTATTGACCACACCTACTCCCTGGTAAGGTTATAAGGAAGATTGTACTGTTCATCTGTAGACATGGTGCTTGATATCAGTGAAGTTTCTAAGTAAAACCATGGCTGTTTATAAATACAAATCTGCAAGATTCATGGTTTGCATTCTAAGGCAAGAGAAGCCTAAATTAAGCTCCAGCATTTTTAATACATGTTGAAATTGAAGGTTTATAAAAACCATGCTACAATCCTTTCATGAAAACAAATAATTTATTCTATATTTTTCTAGGCTGATAAAAAAATTGTAGCTAGTCTCCAAAATAACTGTAATCCGTCATGTGGAAATTGAAAGTTTCAAAGGGAGATTGATCCACTATTTTCACCTTTGCAGAGAGGATGAAGTTATTTGGGTCCCAGAGAAACTAACAAGAAGGCAGATTCTGGTTTAAGAGAATATGATGTATCATTTGACATAGATATTTCAGAGGAGAGGCTCTATCTTTTTTTTTTTAATTGGGGTATAATTGATTTACAATTTTGTGTTAGTTTCAGGTATACAGCAAAGTGAATCTGTTATACAAATACATATATCCACTCTTTTTGAGATTCTTTTCCCATATAGGCCATTAGAAGAGTATTGAGTAGAGTTCCCTATGCTATACAGTAGGTCCTTATTAGTTATCTATTTTATATATAGTGGTGTGTATGTGTCAATCCCAATCTTCCAATTTATCCTTCCCTCTGCCTTTACCCCCCACTCCCAGTAACCATAAGTTTATTTTCTGCATCTGTAACTCTATTTCAGTTTTTCTTTTTTTAACCTCTTTATTGGAGTATAATTGCTTTACAATGGTGTGTTAGTTTCTGCTTTATAACAAAGTGAATCAACTATACATATACATATCCCCATATCTCCTCCCTCTTGCGTCTCCCTCCCACCCTCCCTATCCCACCCATCTAGGTGGTCACAAAGCACTGAGCTGATCTCTCTGTGCCATGCGGCTGCTTCCCACTAGCTATCTATTTTACATTTGGTAGTGTATATATGTCCATGCCACTCTCTCACTTCGTCCCAGCTTCAGTTTTGTAGATAAGTTCATTTGTAGCCTTTTTTTAGATTCCACATATAAGCGATATGATATTTGTCTTTCTCTGTCTGACTTCACTCAGTACGAGAATCTCTAGGTCCATCCAAGATGCTCTATCTTTGATAGAGGCTTCCGTGGTGGTGCAGTGGTTGAGAGTCCACCTGCCGATGCAGGGGACACGGGTTCGTGCCCCGGTCTGGGAAGATCCCACGTGCCGCGGAGCGGCTGGGCCTGTGAGCCATGGCCGCTGAGCCTGCGTGTCCGGAGCCTGTGCTCCGCAATGGAAGAGGCCACAATGGTGAGAGGCCCGTGTACTGCAAAAAAAAACAAAAAAAACCTGCCAAATAAACTTTACAAAAATTGAAAAGTTGGTGTAATAATTCAGAGGAAAATAAAGATCACTTCAGCTTAGTGGTGGAAATACAGAAGTATCTGTGGAGCTACTACAGAAATATTTGTGGAGCTACTAAGATATGACTTGGTCCTCCTAAGATAGAAGACAGGGTAGGGGTTAAGAAAGTGGACTCTACAACCAGAATGACTTAGACTGAATCTTGGATCTGCCACTTATTAGCTGTGTGATCTTTGGCAAATAACTTGACTTCTCTGTGCTTTAGGACTGAATCTTGGATCTGCCACTTATTAGCTGTGCGATCTTTGGCAAATAACTTGACTTTTCTGTGCTTTAGGTTCTTCATCTATAAAATGAAGAAAGTAAATAGCAGTGTTATAAAGTTGCAAGGAGAATTAAATGAATTAATATGAATCTATCTTAGAAGAGTGCTTGGCACATAAGTAGTCAGTAAATATTTGTTACATGTGAATTTTGAATTAGAAGAAAGGAGGAGAGAAGGCATTTAAAACAGATGAAATTGCATGAAATAGAATGCAGGGAAGTAAGAAATAGTAAAGTTTACAGACGAGAGTGTGTGAACTATTTTTGAGATGCAGGAGGTTGCTGGAGATGAGGTGTAGGAGGTAAGGCAAGAAAAGGGTCAACTTAAGAACTTAATATAGTGGATGGGGAGTCATTAAAAGTTTTTGGTCAAGGCACTATCAAAATTATTTTTGGTTTGCTTTTTGTTCTGTCTGTCAAGATTGTCAGAGAAAAGAATTATATAAAGAATTAACGGATTGCTATAAGCACTTCAGAAGCATCATCTCTTGATACCACAAGCCCGTGAGTAGGTATTATTATATACAATACCCACTTTATTGATGGGGGAACTGAAGTAAAGGGAGCTGTGAAACAGAACACAATAATAATAATACCTATTTCATAGAACTTCTATGAGGAGTCAACATATGAAAAATATTTAACACTGTATGAAATAGAGTAAGCGTCCAATGAAAGAAAGCTATAGGTTTTAATATTAGTGTTACTGTGAATCCTAAGAAAAGAGTATCCTCTTTTCCCCTTGAAGTCCTATCTGATGTAGTGTAATAAAAGAAAGCTTTCACATGCTCTTAGAGAAAAATTATTGAGTTTCAATTTCAATTTATATGTGTTTTACAAATGTATAAAACTAGGCAAAATTGAAAAAACAGCAACATTAATTTCCCTTTGGGCTGAGGACAGTCAGCTTCATGCTCAGTGTGTTTATAAATAAATGTCTAACTGTCTAATATCAGGACATGAAGGGAAAGGAATAGAATGATAGAGAGTACTTTACGGCTGGAGACCCATTTTCTCAGGATTGTGATTGATTGAGTCCTTTGAACGTAGAGTGCTAGTGGCTGCAGCATGTGAGGAAGGAATGGGTAAGGATGAGAATGAGGAAGGGAAGGTAGGGAACTTCGTGGGGGGGGTTCTCACAGTGCAGGCAGTGCAAGAATGGAGGTGGGTTTATTAACAGAAATGAGCAGGTGCCCAGGAGTCATGAGAAGAGTCGGTCTGTTCTGAATGAAGATAATGAGACAATCTTCCCTAGTGGATGTAGTGATACTATTAGAACAAGAAAGGTCTGCAGATCATTGAAGGATATGGAAAAGCAGCTGTGGACTTCTAGATTTTTTTTTTTTTCTATGTTTCCCACTTCTATGTCACTTCACAATCATCAATCAACTCCACTGGAAAGCAGTGAAGGGAGGAAGAAAGAAAAGGAGAAAATGGTTTTCAAATCATCCAATATATTTTTTGTTTGTTTGCTAGAGGCTCTAGTGAACTCCTTGGTGCTTTGCTTTTGTGAATAACTGAACTTTTCACGTTCTTTCATTAACATGCTCAAAAGATGCTTAATTAAAAAAATAACATATTGACTGGTGCATTATTCAGTCGTTGTAAATCCCAGGGGACAAGTTGACAGTTGATAAAATTCTTGAGAAAATGTGCACCTGGAAATGGGGCTCAGAAATAATGATCATTATGTATTTTTGGATTATTTTAAATTTTAGAGTTTTCAATACAAAAGCAAAAAGTAATTCCTGTGTTAAAAGCATGTGAATTGTACTATTAACATGCCCATGCATTGTTTTCATTTTTACTCTAGAATATTAATGTACCTAACGTTTCACTTTGTAGATCTGTAGATAAAAGCTGTAACTGTTAAAGGGAAGTTGAAATTCAGTCATTTTTTTTAAATCGTACTTTTGAAAAGCAAGTGATATTTAAACACAAATACATTACAATTGTCTCAGTTAATTCTCTAAACAAATACAAGTATTGTATCCCTGCCTATTTTACAAATAATGGAATTGCTCCAAATTTCTGTGCCCTCAAAAACTGGACCTTGAAAGAGTTATAAATTACAGCAGTTACACATCTTTAATGGTCAAGTTCTTTTTATCATATAAAAGCACACTCTGGCTCCAGGTATTCTCTTCAAGCAGATATTAGATTTTCACTGTACGTGGATTTCAAGGAGTGTGTATATAGCCTGGCAAGTAAGTTGAAATTTTGTGACAAGAAATGACAATTAAAAGTGCAGACTGTTAAACGAGTCTTGCTGATTTTCTATGATTATTAATTATTAACATATTTTGACAGAAGCATATTAGCAATCATTATCTTACTTATGCATTTAAAACAAGCATTTTGTTATTAAGATTAATTTAATTTAGTTTTAGGTTGTAGATCCAATGTGTAGTTGAGCTATTAATGGAATATAATTCTTATGCCAATAATATCAAATTTTTTGGTTTCTACATAATTTCCTTATAAACGTTCTGTAATACTGTTTCATGTACAGAAGCTTTTTACTTTCCCTTTTCCTTGTGATTTTTGTTTCCACTAATTACTTAAAAGAAGTAATGCTTTTAAAGCTTTAGTACTTTAAAATTTACTTATTATCAATTATTTCTTACTGTCTATAGCAGTGAAACTCGAAAAAAACAATTTTCCTCTAGAAAAAAAATTGTACAAAGTATTAAGCTAATATATGTCTACTGGGTCAACATGTAATATGGAAATTTGTTTTTAAGTACACTGCATTCTTTGCAAATCATCTCACATTTCTGTAATTTCTGCTGTCTTTTCTTATGCACAGTTTTTTTCATGTATCAGGTTTTTATTTATGGAAAAAGCTATTATAGAACACTTTTATCTGTCATACATAAACATTTAAAATGCTTATGTTATATCAATTGATAATTGTTGTAGCAATGCTTAAAAATTAAACCAAATTAATCTTGCTACATCTTTAACAAATGTAGTCTGGATTATATAGGGAAATAGCTTATTTTACTTTCAGAAAAATTCATTAGAACTGGAAACAATACTACTAAGCTTATAAAATCCAAACTACAAAATTTAGCCATACATCATTTTCTGATTACTTTGTGCTTTTTCTATATAGCTATAGGTAAACAAGTTGATTTTATACATTATAGTTTGTACTTTCTTTTTTCCCATACATTGCCCAGAACATAAAATGATGCTTAACAACGAATTACTTGCTTGATTGGATATCTGGTTAAATACTTTTATTGAAGAAGACCTCAAGACTTACTATTTTCAAATATTAATTTTTAAAGAGGATAGCTAACTTAATGGCATTTCGATTCAAATACCTGTCTATAAATTCTAGTTCCACCATATATAAAGCTATCTTTGTTAATAATAATAGTTATCTACATCATAAGCCTACGTTATAAGGATTGAATAGAATAATACATGTGAGATACTTAGAACAGTTCCTGGGCCATAGTATGTGTTCAACAAGTGTTAATTATTATTATTTCTTAACTTCTTTAAATCTGTTTATCTGCATACTGGGAAAAATGTCTTTATAAGGATTAAAATGTGTGTACATCACTTAGGACTCTTAGTATGTAGTAGAATTTATAGTTAAATGCTAATATGTATGCAAGGAACTTCAGGACCTTATATAGTAGGCATTGTTATTTATAGTTAAACATGATAGGTCTTAATTACTAAATTACTAATCCTCTACACTAAACTGATATGAAACTAAAGAGCCTTACATAACTTCAGTGGAACTAATGCTTCTCTCCAGTTTACACCTATCCACCAGAGATCATGTGTAAATAAAAATTTCAAATGTTATTTTAAATTGGTATTGTCATATATGAATTGCTTATTAGTTAACAGAGAAAAGTAAACAAAATGATTTTGATTTGGAGAGTTATATCTCAATGGCAAATAGCATAAAATTTTTATTTACCTTTTTCATTTTTTTGTTTTATTTGATAATATTCATTATTGATGCTTAATTTATTATCTCTATACATGAATAAAACATAGAGTGCTAAAATTAGATATATGTATAATTTATATATACAGCCTACATTTTAGAAAGTGTTTTCTGAATAAATTAATATAATTGTAACTTGATTCTTAATCTCTTAAACCAATGATACTTCCAGGAGCAAACAATATTTGAACAGGCTCTAGAGGCAAAAAAGAGATTCAAAAAGAGCTATCATGCACATCATCTTTAAGACATAGTGTAAAACCAGTGCAAAGAACAATCCATTTTGGAGCTAAGGAGGGGAAGACTAATTTAAACTGAGTTGAATATAGATTGTTCAGTTTGACAAGTAATGTTTGGTGATCCTTTCTTAATATAAAATTTCAAAAAATCATTATAAGAGGGACCTAGTATTTTTCATAGTTGAAATTATCTTTTTTTTGGTGTATTTTTATTTTTATTTTTTTCACATCTTTATTGGAGTATAATTGCTTTACAATGGTGTGTTAGTTTCTGCTGTACAACAAAGTGAATAACTATACATACACATATATCCCCATATCCCCTCCCTCTTGCGTCTCCCTCCCTCCCACACTCCCTATCCCACCTCTCTAGGTGGAAACAAAGCACCGAGCTGATCTCCCTGTGCTATGCGGCTGCTCCCCACTAGCTATCTGTTTTACATTTGGTAGTGTATATATGTCCATGCCACTCTCTCACTTTGTCCCAGCTTACCCCTCCCCCTCCCCGTGTCCTCAAGTCCATTCTCTACGTCTGCGTCTTTATTCCTGTCCTGCCCCTAGGTTCTTCAGGACCTAGTTGAAATTGTTTATCTTTTTTTGGTTCCTTTTGAAAATTATTTTCCATTATGGTTTATTACAGGATATTGGATATAGTTTTCGGTGCCATACAGTAGGACCTTGTTTATCCATTCTATATATAATAGTTTGCATCTGCTAATCCCAAACTCCCACTCCATCCCTCCCCCCACCCCCCTCCCCCTTGGCAACCCCAAGTCTGTTCTTCATGTCTGTGAGCCTGTTTCTGTTTCATAGATAAGTTCGTGTCGTATTTTAGATTCCACATATAGGTGATAGCATATGGTATTTGCCTTTCTTTCTCTGAGTTACTTTGCTTAGTATGATAATCTCTAGGGACTTGATGTTTTAATCAAAAAATGGATAAGGAACTTTGGAGGGAAGATTGTTTTATCTTTTAGGTGGTTGATCCCCCATTCACTGAGGTAGCTTTACACACCGCATCCTTGGTCTGCTTTAGGTGGGCTCCTCACTCTGGCATTGGCATTCAAGCCCTTTCTCAATTCAGTGCCTTCTCATAGCTGTTCCTTGTGCTCATAATAATCCTCCTCCACTGTTTGGAAACCAACCAGATTGTCCCTGAAAGATCACCTCCTCCAGAAGTCTTCTCTGGAGATTGCTTCTTCTGCTCCCCTGACTGCCATGGATGCCCTAGGAATGGTCTTATAACATCCTGATCCTTTCCTTTGTAGTGATTTTTACTGTAATTAAACACATTTGTGTCATTACTGGATTATTGTCTTTTTCTTCCACCAGTCAGTGAGATCCCCATGGTAGCGGCTATGTCCACCTTGTATGCCCACTGGATCCCAATACCCAGCATTGTCCCTGCGTATGATAATTGCTCAGGAATATTTACTGAATGAAATAAGTAAAGTGTGCTTGATCCATAATACCTGTTCACTGAGAAACTGCTATAAAATTTAACTACTTTTTAGCCTTGTGTTTTTACTTTGACCCATTTGCAATTTTGTCTTTTTTTTCTAGGACATCCACGCTATTTTAACCAGCTCTCCAGTGGGCTAGATGTGATTGGACTTGCAGGGGAATGGTTGACAGCCACTGCAAATACCAACATGTCAGTATCCTTCTGGGTCTAAGGAATGTGAGACTATTAGACACATAAGCAAGAGTGAAGATGTCAGTTGTGGAAGTTACCTTTTGCTGGATAGGTTGTTTGCTGTATCAGAAACAAATAGTTAATACCCTGAGAGAAATGCAAAGAAGATGGTTCCTGTTCCCTGGGTGACATTTTGACTGGTCCTCTGGACAGTCTCTCTCTAGAAAATCTCAGGATCTGAATTTCCTGGTAAGTAGTAAAGTTCAGTTTTTTAGTCTGCGTTATTAGTGTGCAGATTGGGAGTCCAGCTCCAGGATTGGAATCATTTCAACACTATCCAAAACAGCCCAGAGCACATAGTTGAAAAAAGACACAGACCAGCATGTGAAAAGTTTCCTGAATATAAATTAGAACTTCAATCTGCTTGAAGGTTAAGAAAGTAAACTATCAAGGGAAAGTTAAATAGAACTCCAATGTGATTCCTTAAAAATTTTGAACTTTGCCACAGCAAAACTTACAGTTATACGAAAATTAGATATACTGCTGCAACGTTTTGAAGTAAAATTAATTTTAGGGCAATATATTTCAAGGTTAAAGGGATAGGGAAATGATTAGATATGAAATTGAAAGGACCAGTCTGTGTCAGATGTTAATATAATGTAACTAGCAATCAAAAGAGATTGGTGGTAGAAATTTAAACTTTAAAACCAAGAACTAAACATTTATGAGAAGTGACTGCTTTGCTATGTGGGAAAACTGTGGTTTATTTTAACTGTTTAGTTGTCATTGGGATTTTAATGATGCACAGGGATTTATAGATGTGAAATGCATGTAAAAATAACCTGCACAGTTTACTGCTAGTTTTAATTTTTATTGCTTGATTATGGCCCTTTATTTAAACATGCGTAGAGTAATACTTTAAAAAACCTATATCTTTTGAGACTATATGATGCATTTTATATGTTATATAAATTATTACACAAAAATCATTTTATAAATCTTGTTTCATTATTTGGAATCCCATTGTTATGAAACTTAATCATTTTCTGTGTGAAGAAAACATAGATTCTTGGTTTAAACAGAGAAATAGTGGAAAGAATACATGGAAGATGCAAAGATAAAGGATTTAAGAGAGGGTTCTTTACCTTTGAATTTTTCTCATTTTAATGAATGGATATCTCCTACCATAATCTGAGATAATGGAAAAGCATGCGAGATGGAATTAATGAGAACCAAATTTAAGTCCTAATTCTACCATTTAATGGGTCTCCATTGTCTGAAAATAATAATGTCTACTCCATGGAATTGAAATAGGATCAAAAATGTAATGTGTGTAGAAGCTGAAATTGACAGAACACTGGCAGAAATGAGCCTCATTGAAATGGACATCGGTAGGCTTGCTATGTAAACTTTGTTCTTCTTGGAACTAGAAGCCTAATTCTAATAGGTAATGGATTTTCTTAATCTGTGTTTTTGTGCAGAGCCCGGGGCCAGAGTTTATAGATTAACACTTTAGGGCATGCCCTTCAGAGGAGCAGGACTGGGGGGAATGAAGGGAGTCAGGACAGGGCAGAGGGTAACATGAGGGGCATTTTAGACCTGGCTACCACTTAGTATAAGCAGAAGTGAGTGCATGATCTCCTGGGATGTATGCCCCCCTGTAAGTGACTGCTTCTAAGATCAGTCCCTCTGGAGGGAGCAAGGGGAACAAATTTATTCTCAACCAGGTCTCTTACAGCCAAAGGACTGCACGATGGGATGTTAAGTTCCCCACACATAATAACTGGGGATTCTTGGGATTACCAGCTGATTCCATGACTTGTGATACTAAGGGCAAAAGGAAGACCCTGGGGCTGAAGGTCAGAGACTGCAGGTGTGGGTGGGAGGCGACTCTCCATTGGGTTGTGGGTGAGTCTGAGTGAAAGTGGTCACAGTGGTGGCTGGGCCTGAATAACATCCAAAGGCCTTAGAGACAGAGAAAGCTGAGGACATCTGAAGTGGCACATACGTGGTGCCTGATACCGGCATCATATATAATTACACTTAGAGAGGTCTTTACAATTTTTTGAGGACAAATAAAAGGATTTCTTGAGAATAATTGGACCCACTTTTTTATTTCAGAGCTCATTGCACATACATCACTGTTTATTGCATAGGATACATATAGAGAAAAGCTTAGAGCCTTCTTTTAAATCCCAGCTTCTTTCTCTGGAGCTAATTTCACAGGGAGACTTAGAGCAGAGTCCCCATAACAGTGCTCTCTGAATTCTTTTCCATGGGGCCCATGTGGTTCCTGTAACATCTGCTTGCTTCAAGCTGTTATTGAAAACATAATCATATTTAGCCTTTTTTTGGGGGGGGGTGTTTGCTCACAGTACAGTCTTTAGGTGAAAAACGTTTATCAATCAGTTTTTAGAAAAGGCTCTTTCAGGTTCTTCAAAATATTGTCTGTAGCTCTAGATATCTGTCTTTCTAACTTGTCCCCTAGGAAATGTGTAAATATTTTCTTGATAACTGGGCATTTTCTGTCCCAAACAGTGTTGTGTGTGTGCTGAGGGGATGGAGCTACTTTCAAATTCTTTTTGGTGGAAAATGAAATTCCCAGCTACCTCACAAAACCATGGAAACCTTGATATTTCCTTTGTAGAACTAACGCACTCTAGATCTGGAAGGGACCATTCAGAACATATAAAATTTAACCATTTCTTGCACAGTCTATTATAGCATACAGAAATGTGTAGAATCTTATCTAGCACATGATTTTATTTATCCTCTTCCATGTAATATAATTCACAGTAGAATTTCTATATTATAGGTTTACCTATGAAATAGCTCCAGTATTTACTGTCATGGAAACAATTCTTCTTAAGAAAATGTGTGAAATTATTGGCTGGAGAGAAACAGAAGCAGATGGAATATTTTCACCTGGTAAGAAAAATGTTTATGAGCGAAAGGAAATATCAGGAGACACTCAAAATATATTTCAACTAATATGACTGTTTTTGAGAGATAAATGTTCATAAGCCGTTGTGTTGGTTATAATTATAAAGAAAGTTTTTAGAAAGCTTAAAGTTGTGAATTGTGTTGTTTGAGCTTTCTCTTAACACTTTCAAGGAAGGCTGTTTTAAAAATGACATCAGTAACTTGGCACAATTTTAGTTTCAGAAAACTCAAATTGTCATGATTTCAATCAACATTTCTGATTTTTGAAACTAGATTAACAGTCACGATTTCTCTTCCATAGGTGGGAGTATATCAAACCTCTATGGTATATTAGTAGCTCGTTCTAAGCAATATCCAGAGATAACAACAAAAAGGCATGACGGCACTTCCATGCATTGTATTATTTGTTTCTGAACAAGTAAGTATAAAGTTTAGATTTTTCCAACTTTTAAGAGTCTTCTAAGATACACTGATAAAGTAATTGGAAGACTGAGAATATTAGCTTCATTTTTCCATTAAATATATTCAGTAATCTCTGTCTGGATCTATGGATTAATATTGGAAAGGGGAAAAACAACTTTCCAGTTGGTATAGACTCTATAGATTAGCAATACAGATAAGTTAGTATTAAAATTTTATTTCAACATAGGAGAAACTAACAGAAAAAATGTGATTATAAATATAAAACATTTTGCTACCTTTACCAAAAAAAAAGCGAGACAGAAAATTCAAAGATATAATGGTTCACTTTAAAGTTGAATGAAAAGAATGAGAATGTGTTTAAGGTTTTCTTTCTCCAGTTAGGACTGTAAGAGTCGGTTGACAAGAAAGCTTTATTTTTATAGGTCCTCAGCCAAATGTTTCTGATACTGACAATATACCCATTGAGGTCTCCTTTAGTTTTAATGTTCCAACCCTGTGCCTAGTAACAATACATATTTTTTAAAAATCAATTCATCCCTCTAATAAATCCGATCACTTTTTTCTACCATGGTAACATTTATAATCTTAAAGTGTAATTGTAGTCCCAGCTTGAGAATTCTATCTAAAAGTACTTGGAAACACAGTGTTTTCTTTAAAATGTCCCCACGTTTGCAATGTCTTTCCTTTGCCAAACTCAAATTGGCATTATATAAATGTATATTATCAAATTAGAGACCACTGCTGCATATTTAATGTAATTTACTATAAAACTTAATACAGTTGAAGATGCTTGTTTACAAATGTCATTTTCATCATTTCACATATACGTTTTAAATATAATGAGCAAATAAGCTGAAATTCCACAATGCAGATTAAAAAAAATTTCCTATTTCATCTATGCATTCTCCAGTGAAATGAAAATATGGTTAGGGTTTTAAATTTCTCTACTTGTTTCTCTCATATATCTGGTCTTTTCCAGGTAGCTAAAAATAACCCAGGCCAAATTTATCTTTGAGCTGTCACCTCCATCTTACTGATACTGTTTACATTATGCAAATGATACAAGGAGATAGTAGTCACCTAGAAGGCAAGAAATCAAAGTTGATGTCAAAGTCAAAATTAAAAACTGCAAGCAGAATAAGAATTGATTCATTTCTTCAGGCCTCACTCTTTAAAAAAAAATTGGAAATTCAAGACTTAAACCTGTCCATAACATGTAAGGATTTACCTGGTGGATATTGTCACTAAATTTATAAATGACACGATTCATGTGTATACAGAGAACGAGAATATTCAAACTCCTGCATTTAAAGAGTCGTGTTCTGTGACAGTGCCTCCTAGAAAGAGGTACTACAACCTTCTTCATCTCAACAATGTCATGATAAGGGTCTGGAACTATGCCTTCAGAACTCTACTTGCATGTGTGTATATATATATATATATATATATATATATATATATATATATATATCCATGCACAAACCTGTGCAAAGCTATGCGTATAAGCCCTAGTGTGAGTGATGCACTAGTGTAAGTGATGATTTAAGGCGGGAGAATTAATACCTTTCTTGTTTTCATTTTTGCCCAAGGGTCAATATTCAGTGAAAAAAAGCTGCAGCAATCCTTGGTATGGGAACTGATAATGTAATTGAAGTAAAATGTGATGAAAGGTATGTTCCTTAATACATTCTCAAATTTTTTTATTATCATGCTTGGTATGAAGATTAAAATCCCATTTTTCTATTATCCCAATTTTTAGCAAGAATACTCTCCCATATTAGTTTCAATAATTTTAACTAGAAGTAATTATGAAACAAGCACCAAAGGTATCCTATCCTACTGTTAAGACTTCTTTACTAAGTATAGTCCTAAATCAGTGAGACTGTCACATATCTGTTCCTTGTTTTAAGTAGATCCAGTTAGCAATATAATGATGTTTAGAGATGAAAAATTCAACTGCATTAGAAATCTACAGAGTGAAAATATATTTCCATTTGTCTTGAATCCTACTTTTCATAAATAAACTACATTACAAATACATATATTCTGGAAGATCATTTTGATGCATATCAAATGTATTTATACATTTATGCATATCAAATTCTGTGTTATAATCTGCAACTTATTCTTTTAATTTTTTTGGCTTTAGAATATATCTTAGGAATCTTAGCCCATGAATTTACACAGACCTTCCTTATTCTTTTTTAATTACTTCAGAGTTTTCCATTTTATAAATGTAACATAATTTCACATATCTTATTTAAAAGGGTTTTCACCTAGATTTTAGTATTTAAGAACAATGCTTAAATTAATATAATTATATAAATATATTTGAGTGTCTGTGTTTGAATATTTCTCATGTGAATCTCTAGAAGTTGAATTATTGGTTCAAAGAATGTCTGCACTTACAATTTCATAAAGATTTTTACTTGCCCTTCAAACATTTTTCAGTCTAACATGTATGAGCTTTATGATCTCTAACCTCTGCTATACTCTCCAACCTATCTGTTACAATTCCTTCTTTATTCCCTTATAAATTATCACCAATTAAGCAAGAATTGAAGAATTATAGGTTTACAGTCCCTTATTTACAATTTTAAAATTTAAAGACATTCTGAACAGTTAATTTTTTTGTAGTTCATCAGGTGACAAAACCAATCCTGACCTGTTGTGAGGCTCATATTGACTCTAGGTACCCACTTAATGTAGATATTCATACTTCACTATAGAAATGTTAATGTATTTGATTATGACCTACAGCCCCAGACCCCAATGAAATGTTGCATAATCTTCTATATATGGACTAAACTACTTATTATAAAAAAATCTGTATTTTGACACCCACCTGTTAGCAAGGGTTTCAGAGAAAGGATGTGAATTTATTTATTTATTTTTTTTTAACATCTTTATTGGAGTATAATTGCTTTACAATGGTGTGTTAGTTTCTGTTTTATAACAAAGTGAATCAGTTATACATATACATATGTTCCCATATCTCTTCCCTCTTGTGTCTCCCTCCTACCCTCCCTATCCCACCCCTCTAGGTGGTCACAAAGCACAGAGCTGATCTCCCTGTGCTATGTGGCTGCTTCCCACTAGCTATCTATTTTATGTTTGGTAGTGTATATATGTCCATGCCACTCTCTCACTTTGTCACAGCTTACCCTTCCCCCTCCCCATATCCTCAAGTCCATGCTCTAGTAGGTCTGTGTCTTTATTCCCGTCTTACCCCTAGGTACTTCATGACCTTTTTTTTTTTTTCTTAGATTCCGTATATATGTGTTAGCATACAGTATTTGTTTTTCTCCTTCTGACTTACTTCACTCTGTATGACAGACTCTAGGTCCATCCATCTCACTACAAATAACTCAATTTCGTTTCTTTTTATGGCTGAGTAATATTCCATTGTATATATGTGCCACATCTTCTTTATCCATTCATCTGTGGATGGACACTTAGGTTGCTTCCATGTCCTGGCTATTGTAAATAGAGTGCAATGAACATTTTGGTATATGACTCTTTTTGAATTATGGTTTTCTCAGGGTATATGCCCAGTGGTGGGACTGCTGGGTCGTATGGTAGTTCTATTTGTAGTTTTTAAAGGAACCTCCATACTGTTCTCCATAGTGGCTGTATCAATTTACATTCCCACCAACGGTGCAAGAGGGTTCCCTTTTCTCCACACCCTCTCCAGCATTTATTGTTTCTGGATTTTTTGATGATGGCCATTCTGACTGGTGTGAGATGATATCTCATTGTAGTTTTGATTTGCATTTCTCTAATGATTAATGATGTTGAGCATTCTTTCATGTGTTTGATGGCAATCTGTATATCTTCTTTGGAGAAATGTCTATTTAGGTCTTCTGCCCATTTTTGGATTGGGTTGTTTGTTTTTTTGTTATTGAACTGCATGAGCTGCTTGTAAATTTTGGAGATAAATCCTTTGTCAGTTGCTTTGTTTGCAAATATTTTCTCCCATTCTGAGGGTTGTCTTTTGGTCTTGTTTGGGATTTTCTTGTTCATCTTTCTCTAATTGCTTTAGGTGTAAGTTTAGGTTGTTTATTTGAGATGTTTCTTGTTTCTTGAGGTAGGCTATAAACTTCCCTCTTAGAGCTGCTTCTGCTGCATCCCATAGGTTTTGGGTTGTCGTGTTTTCATTGTCATTCATTGCTAGGTATTTTTTTGATTACCTCTTTGATTTCTTCTGTGAGCTCTTGGTTATTTAGTAGTGTATTGTTTAGCCTCCATGTGTTTGTATTTTATACAGACTTTTTCTTGTAATTGATATCTAGTCTCATAGCGTTGTGGTCGGAAAAGATACTTGATATGATTTCAATTTTCTTAAATTTAACAAGGCTTGATTTGTGACCCAAGATATGATGTATCCTGGAGAATGTTCCATGAGCACTTGAGAAGAAAGTGTATTCTGTTGTTTTTGGATGAAATGTCCTATAAATGTCAATTAAGTCTATCTCGTCTAATGTGTCTTTTAAAGCTTGTGTTTCCTTATTTATTTCCATTTTGAATGATCTGTCCATTGGTGACAGTGGGGTGTTAAAGCCCCCTACTATGATTGTGTTACTGTCGATTTCCCCTTATATGGCTGTTAGCATTTGCCTCATGTATTGAGGTGCTCTTATGTTAGGTGCATAAACATTTACAATTGTTATATCTTCTTCTTGGATTGATCCCTTGATCATTATGTAGTGTCCTTTTTTGTCTCTTATAATAGTCTTTATTTTAAAGTCCATTTTGTCTGAAATGGGAATTGCTACTCCAGCTTTCTTTTGATTTCCATTTGTATGGAACATCTTTTTCCATCCCCTCACTTTCAGTCTGTATGTGTCCCTAGGTCTGAAGTGGGTCTCTTGTAGACAGCATATATATGGGTCTTCTTTTTGTATCCATTCAGCCAGTCTATGTCTTTTGGTTGGAGCATTTAATCCATTTACATTTAAGGTAGTTATCAATATGTATGTTCCTATTACCATTCTCTTAATTGTTTTGGGTTTGTTATTGTAGGTCTTTTCCTTCTCTTGTATTTACTGCCTAGAGAAGTTCCTTTAGCATTTGTTGTAAAGCTGGTTTTGTGGTGCTGAATTCTCTTAGCTTTTGCTTGTCTGTAAAGGTTTTAATTTCTCCAATGAATCTGAATGAGATCTTTGCTGGGCAGATAATCTTGGTTGTAGGTTTTTCCCTTTCATCACTTTAAATCTGTCCTGCCTCTTCCTTCTGGCTTGCAGAGTTTCTGCTGAAAGATCAGCTGTTAACCTCATGGGGATTCCCTTGTATTTTTTGTTGTTTTTCCCTTGCTGCTTTTAATATGTTTTCTTCGTGTTTAATTTTTGACAGTTTGATTAATATGTGTCTTGGCGTATTTCTCCTTGGATTTATCCTGTATGGGACTCTCTGTGCTTCCTGGACTTGATTGACTATTTCCTTTCCCATATTAGGGAATTTTTCAACTATAATCTCTTCAAATATTTTCTCAGTCCCTTTTTTTTTCTCTTCTTCTTCTGGGACCCCTATAATTCGAATGTTGGTGCATTTAATGTTGTCCCAGAGGTCTCTGAGACTGTCCTCAAATCTTTTCATTCTTTTTTCTTTATTTTGCTCTGCGGTAGTTATTTCCACTATTTTATCTTCCAGGTCACTTATCCATTCTTCTACCTCAGTTATTCTGCTATATTTATCCCTTCTAGAGAATTTTAGATTTCATTTATTTTGTTGTTCATCATTGTTTGTTTGTTCTTTAGTTCTCCTAGTTCCATGTTAAACGTTTCTTCATTTTTGCCATTCTGTTTCCAAGATTTTGGATCATCTTTACTATCATTGCTCTGAATTCTTTTTCAGGTAGACTGCCTATTTCCTCTTCATTTGTTAGGTCTGGTGGGTTTTTACCTTGCTCCTTCATCTGCTGCATATTTCTCTGTCTTGCCATTTTGTTTAACTTACTGTGTTTGCTGTCTCCTTTTCACAGGCTGCAGGTTCTTAGTTCCCGTTGCTTTTGGTGTCTGCCCCCAGTGGCAGAGGTTGGTTCAGTGGGTTGTTTCGGCTTCCTGGTGAAGGAGACTAGTGCCTGTGTTCTGGTGGATGAGGCTGGATCTTGTCTTTCTGGTGGGCAGGTCCACATCCAGTGGTGTGTTTTGGGGTGTCTGTGGCCTTATTATAATTTTAGGTAACCTCTCTGCTAATGGGTGGTGGTGGTGGGGGGTGTTCCTGTGTTGTTACTTGTTGGGCATTAGGGTGTCTTAGCACTGTAGCTTGCTAGTCGTTGAGTGGAGCTGGGTTTTAGCGTTGAAATGGAGATCTCTGGGAGAGCTTTTGCCATTTGATATTACGTGAGGCTGAGATGTCTCTGGTGGACCAATGTCCTGAAATAGGCTCTCGTACCTCAGAGGTTCAATCCTAACACCTGGCCGGAGCACTGAGACCCTCTCATCCACACGACTCAGAAAAAAAGGGAGAAAAGGAAGGAAGGAAGGAAGGAAGGAAGGAAGGAAGGAAGGAAGAAAGAATAAAATAACGTTATTAAAAAATAATTATTAAAAATAAAAAAATTTTAAAAAGCAAGCAAGCAAGAAGAGAGCAATCAAACCAAAAGACAAATCCACCAATGATAACAAGCACTAAAAACTATACTAAAACAACAACAACAAAAAAAAAAAAACCGGGCAGGCAGAATCCTAGGACAGAGGGTAAAAGCAAACCTATATGGACAAAATCACACAAAGAAGCATACACGTACACACTCACAAAAGGAGAGAAAGGAATTATACACACACACACACACACACACACACACATATATAAAGGAAGAGAGCAACCAAATCAATAAACAAATCTGCCAGTGATAATAAGCTCTAAATACTAAACTGAGATAAACATAAAACCAGAAACAAATTAGATGCAGAAAGCGAACCCCAAGTCTATGGTTGCTCCCAAAGTCCACTGCCTCAATTTTGGGATGATTCTTTGTGTATTCAGGTATTCCACAGATGCAGGTACATCAAGTTGATTGTGGAGATTTAATCCGCTGTTCCTGAGGCTGCTGGGAGAGATTTCCCTTTCTCTTCTTTGTTCGCACAGCTCCCAGGGCTCAGATTTGGATTTGGCCCTGCCTCTGCGTGTAGGTCGTGTGAGGGCGTCTGTTCTTCACTCAGACAGGACGGGGTTAAAGGAGCAGCTGACTAGGGGGCTCTGGCTCACTCAGGCCGGGGGGAGGGAGGGGTATGGATGCAGGGCGAGCCTGCGGCAGCAGAGGATGGCTTGACGTTTCACCAGCCTGAGGCGCGCCATGTGTTCTCCCAGGCAAGTTGTCCCAGGATCACGGGACCCTGGCAGTGGCGGGCTGCACAGGCTCCCGGGAGGGGAAGTGTGGATAGTGACCTGTGCTTGCACACAGGCTTCTTGGTGGCTGCAGCAGCAGCCTTAGCGTCTCATGCCCGTCTCTGGGGTCCGCGCTGATAACCGTGGCTCCTGCCCGTCTGGAGGTTGTTTAGGCGGTGCTCTGAAACCCCTCTCCTCACGCACCCCGAAACAATCGTCTCATGCCTCTTCGGCAGGTCCAGACTTTTTCCCGGACTCCCTCCCGGCCAGCGTGGCACACTAACCCCTTCAGGCTGTGTTCACGCCGTCAGTCCTCTCCCTGCGCTCCGACCGAAGCCCGAGCCTCAGCTCCCAGCCCCGCCCACCCCGGCGGCCGAGCAGACAAGCCTCTCAGGCTCGTGAGTGGCGGTTGGCACCAATCCTCTGTGCGGGAATCTCTCCGCTTTGCCCTACCCAGGTACGTGGGGAATTTCTTGCCTTTGGGGAGGTCTGAGGTCTTCTGCCAGCGTTCAGTAGGTGTTCTGTAGGAGTTGTTCCACGTGTAGATGTATTTCTGATGTATTTGTGGGAAGTAAGGTGATCTCGGCGTCTTACTCTTCCGCCATCTTGAAGGTCCCCCCCCCCACACTCACTCTTGAGTATTAAATACCCACCTCGTCTCCTCTACCTTAAGAGAATCTTTGTGCTCTCCTAGCTTCAGTCCTTCTCAGCGTCTCAGGCTGGAACCATTAGCTCTGCTTCAGATTCTGCTCAGTTGGCTGCATGGCAACAATATCCCTTCAATATCCCATCAATAAAATGGCAGCTGCCTTGTCTGGAAACCTGCAGGTTAACAGTCGAATTCTTCCTGTCCACTGCTGTGTGTCTGGTACTCAGCAATTACAATGCAGCTGCATGCTTTTTTTCTTTAAAAAGCTTTGGAATTTGCTGCCCCTCCTCTTTGCTAACAGTTCTATATTCAATTTTCAGATTTCTGATATTTTTATGTTTAGGGCTCAAGAGCCAGTTTTCTGCAGGCTTTCTTGATTTCTTCACTCATAATGAGTATTTTGAAGTAGCCCTTACCCACCCAGCCTCCTGCAACCCAGAATGTAAACTCAGTGAGGCCAGCGTTTTTTCCACCCTTTTTCTTATCACAAATCCACGGTTCCAGCACAGAGTATGGCAGATTTTAGGTGCTATAAATATCTGTAGCTTAATCTTTACCCCAGAACTGACAGTTAAAACTCAATATTATTGAGTATACCATTTTAAAATATTTTTGTCTCCATTTCTTATCTAACAAAAAATTAAAGTGGAAGTTTGAAGTAAACTAAAGAGAAAATATTCTTCATATGTAAATATGACACTATATATTATATATATATAATATATATATAACATACATTTACACATACACACACACACACATAAAGTACTCTCCTTTGCAAGGTATCATTTTTATTCCATTCCCCCCACACCTCATTGTGATTCTCTCCCTAGATCCATAAGCCACTCCTACAAGAGTGTGAGTTTTCTTCCCTTAGAAATTGGATTTTTGCAGACTCCCAGACAAACTCCCCTTTTGTTAGATCCGAAACTTATCACTGTATAGACATATGATCTTGAAAATTACTTACCATGGTAAAGTTTTCATTTCTTCAATCTATGAAAATGATATAATAGTAGTAGGTATGCCATAAGTCTTCCATAGGATCAAATGATATAATATTTGTGACGTGTCCAGCATATAATAGACACATAATAGATACATTGTCATTTTCTTCTTATTCAGAAAGTTATAATTGGTATTTATTTAAACTATACCCGGTCAATGCACACAGGTTTAGCCTTGGTTACGCTGTGGCAACACACATCTTTTGAGAAAAGCCTCTTTTCAACTGGGTGATGGAAAACATTGCTTTTGTCTAGTGATTATCTTTTAATAATATTTCTCCATTCTTCAACACTGAGGAGGAATGTTTTCAACATCCTTTATATGCGAGGAAATGGCTAGGAAAGCACAAAATTAAATAAATGGGTTATTTTATTCTGTACCTCCTGTGGCCATCAGAGCACCTAGATGGCTGATTTATGAGAGAGTTTAGTTAAAGTGAACCAGCACCCAGTTCTTATTACCTTCAGTACACGACAGCCGCATAACTTCAGAAGAGCAGAAAAACTTCAAGGCTTTTAAGAAAAGGTAAAGAGAAATAGACAAGTAGTAGTCTAATTACACCATCTACTGTTCCAAATAAATCCAAAGAACTTAATACACTAAAATCCTAAGAAAGTAACATAATTTTTTATATAAAATAAACAAAAATTCTATTTAAATGTGCATGTAAGGTAGAAAAGCTAAGTGAATTGAAATAAATAATTGTGTTTTTTTATTGAAATGAGTATGACTTACATAGTAGATGTATCATTCCTTTTTCAGGGTCTTCTGGGAGCATGTAACCAGATGCAAGCTGGATACCTTTTCCAGCCTGATAAACTCTACAATGTTGACTTTGACACTGGGGATAAAAGTATTCAGTGTGGCCAACATGTTGATATATTTAAGCTCTGGTTAACGTGGAAGGCAAAGGTAGGAATTTGACATCTCTTTTATTAGGTCTTATTTATTTGGATACCCAGTATAACCAATTCCAATTTTTAGAGCTTTCTTTGGGTGCCTTTTCCCAAATTATAGTCTTTTATTGTCTTAAACATTTCTCAAAGAAACTGCTCTGTTTCTAATTGCAAATGGCAAGCTTGGTTTCTGAGCTCAAAATTCTACTTGAGGTGGAAAAATTTTTAGCTTGTTTTACTGTTACTATCAAGTGGCAGGAATGAAATCTGTTAGGAATATAAACTTGTTTGCAGCTTCTGTTAAAAAAAATACTGCTTTTTTCTAATTGTAATTGGAAATAGGTCAAGCTACTTGAAGTCAATATAGATTCCCAGATGTGAACACTTATTAATTGCCTGAATGTTCAATCTACCTTAGAGGCAGGAGCAGCATATATTGTCTCTCCAAACACTATGACAACAGCAGGACATGTCTACACCCTCATTCTGCCCCTTATTTATAATTTTAACTGCCCCTTATTTAAAATTTAATTTAAATAATTGACATGCTTTTAGGAAGCTGTTTCTATCACCCTCTTCCCAGTACTCTATAGGAAGATGGGCATTAGGTTCTGTTCAGATGAAAGCTTTGCCATGAACTAACAGCATCTTTACTATATTGGGGATCTGGTCCTCTACATTACATTACCCACCCTGTGGACCCTAAAGGACTCTTCTCAGATGTCAGTATCAGAGGCAGTTAGAGCTGGTTAGATTTTTATTTGGTAGATATGGAATTCCTAGTACAAAACACTAATAGAAAAATATGTTCTGTAACATGAATCACAGAGACAAATTCATGATCCTACTTTGGTTAGTCTATAATATATTGGCAATAATATATTGGTTAGTATATAATATGTTGGCAACATTTTCTCTTCTAAATTTCTCTCTTTCATCAACTGCTTTTTCCTAACCTTATAATCACCTAGTTCAAAATAAGCATTAAAAAAACCACTTTGAATAGTGTATCTACATTGGTAACTCACCTTAAATTCTTTTGATAATGAGGCATTGAAATAATGAATACATTCATTCAATAGTAATGGATCTACCATTTATTGAACATGTATTAGGTAGAAAGCTTTACGTGTTATTTAGCTTATGTTTCCCAACAGTTGTGCTGGTTATGTCTGTTAAATAGGTAAAGAAATTAACTTGCTAGTGGATGAAGAGAACTAAATCTAAGGAGCAAAGGTGACAACTCACCTAAATCCAAAATATATTTTTTTCCACAAATTCATATTGTCTTTCTTAATACAATTCATAGCACCATGGGAATACCAAAACTCACATTGGGTAGTGATGAAAAGCAGGCTCATCATCTTTTGCATATGGAGACTACTTCATAAAAATGGTGTATAAACAGATGTTATATAAGTAGGGCCATTCCTGGGAATAGGAAAAAAATCTCAGCATACTGTGAAATGGGAATTCTTTTATATTATAGAACATTTTTATATACTAGAAATCAGGTTCAGGTAAATATCCATGATGGGCTTGAATGGGAGGAGTTGACTTGCAAGTTTGTAGCATGATTTATAACTAGTAAATATTTAAACATTTGCTATGTGAATCTCCATCAGTACTCTTGACAAAATAATGGGCATTAAGAATGAAGTCCAGAGATACAAATGAAAAATTTAATAGTTTTTCTCATTTGCTATAACTACAGAATGAATACTTCATTGATAGTAGAAAGAGGAGCCATCTTTAATGAAATTCATATTTCTTAAAAATAAAATTAGTTACATAAAATACTGTGATAGGTTACAAAAGTAAGTAAGAAGAAAATCATATAGTAATATAAGATTCTACAAACATCGATTATTATGCAGAAGCAAATCTAATGCAAAAGCTTCTTTTTGGTTGGATTTTCTACATGGGTTGGACTGGTTTTATATTCAAAAAATGGCTGTGTTTGGCCAGGAGAGTGCTATAGGGAGCTTAATTGTCCAAGAGCCCATCTGCTTCCCTTAAATTCATAATTGCATTTGCCCTGAGGCTGTGCTTTCCAAAGTTTTCTCCCAGTCAATGACTGATTGAGCATGGCAGGGATTCTAAGGCATTCCCATTCCTGAGAGACACAAGACTCTCTTGATAGCTGACTTGGTGTCAAGAGTTCCCAAGGGCCTTTCTGAATTTTACTTAGATTTCATCATAGTCCAGGACGCTTCTTCCCCACCTTTCCCCACCTGTTTCCTTCACTTAGGATCAGACTTATTCACAGTCTGAAAGCTCTCCCAGTCTGACTGGCTCCTTCCCACTGTCTTTCACACAGGTACTTCACTAATTAAGTCCTTGCACCTTTAATCTCATCTTGGTGTCTGCTATTTGGAGGACCTGGGCTAACAGAGTCCAATTAAGTTCAGAATAGAAGTGCCATTGTCTTTACTATTCAATCTTTGTAGATTTTTTTCAAGAAACTTAAAGATACATTCACAAGGAGGATGCATATCCTGATTTTTGTTTTGTTTTTTTTGCGCGGTACGTGGCCCTCTCACTGTTGTGGCCTCTCTCATTATGGAGCACAGGCTCCGGACGCGCAGGCTCAGCGGCCATGGCTCACGGGCCCAGCCGCTCCACGGCATGTGGGATCTTCCCAGACCGGGGCACGAACCCATGTCCCCTGCATCAGCAGGCAGACTCTCAACCACTGCGCCACCAGGGAAGCCCCCATATCCTGATATTTTTCACTGCCAATTTAGTATGCATTGAATGCCACCAAAAGCTCTACATGGAAAATTGCTGAAGGGTAATAAACTCTATGCCAAGTATTTCAATGATAGTTATCCCCATTTCTTCAGAATTCAGAGTAGGAATATTCTTCATCAATAATCTCTATTAACTTTTCTGCAATTTTTTCTTCCTCTAATTACTTACAGCTTCCCCCTGAACCAGATTGCCCTCAAAGAAAAATATCAAATGATAAAGTGGTTAGCTCAAAATATTAGTCCACTGATATTTAATCATGTCTATTCTTAAGCATTTCAAAGACTAGTAATGCCTTCTCCAAACCAATATTTGTTCAAAATTGTGAAAGTTCGGAGCATCTGACCAAATGTTCATACAGTCAAAGCGTTTTACACATTTTGATTCATATATATTTCTTGTGGAGAAAAATAAGTCTTTGAAAAAGGATAAAAAGTTGCATGCTAGGGGTAAGTATTTATAATTTTAAATAGTATGGTAATTGTCAATAAGAAGGTTACATTTGTGCAAAAATCTGAAGAAAGTGAAGAGGAGATCACGCTAATATTTAGATGTGTAGCAAGAGGGAATCTCAATTTTAAATCTTTGAGATTGAAGCACACCTGTTGCATCTAAGACACAACAGGGAGATCAATGTGGCTAACGTGGAATGAGCTGGTCATATGAGGAAATAATGTAAGAAAGAAAATGAAAGGTTCCTCCATCATTACTCTTTCTTAGAACTACATCACCTTCGGTCTCTGTTGAAAACAAGTTCTGATTTAAACAGAAAGTGTAGCCTCTTGGGGGCTCCGAGCATCCCCACTTACTTAGTTGTAGGTGTAGCATCCTTACCTCGTGCTATTTGCATTGTCACTGAGTTCCCACATATGGTAGGACCAGTGGAATTCCATGCTCATTATGCAATGCAAAGGCTAGGTGTGCCTGGGGAGGCAAGGAGTGGCAGACATGTATGTTGCCTGTATCTCCTTAGCTCATAGGCATGATCCATTGTCCCACTGGACTTCACGCTCAAAACACAAGTCCAAAGTAAAATTTTAAAGAATTTCAGAACAGCGACAGCAGAGCATTAAGTTAAGCCTGAAGCCCTTCTGAATATGGACCATGTGTGACTGCACAGGTTGTATGCTCATGAAACCAACTCTGATCACAAAGGCTTAAGTATTGAGAAGACACTGAAGTACCACCTCATGGTTGTAAAGGCTCTACACTACACAAGCCTAGAGTAACTATGAACACATACCCTCAGCATGGACATACATGGAACATATGGACAGAAGCAAAGAGACCAGTTAGGAAGCAATTTCAGTAATGCAGTGGAGAGTGATTGGGCCAGCATAGTGGCAGTGAATAGGTTAAGTTATATTAGATTCTAATTACGTTTTAAAGGTAAATCCTGTGGAATTTTCCAAAATGTTAGATGTGGGGAGTGAGAAAAAGAAGAGGGTCAAGGATAAGAAAACTTTGATGTTTTGGGCCTTAGCAACTAAAGGATAAAACTCATGTATTACTGAGATTGGGAAGACTGGGAGAAACAAGTTTGTGCAGACAGGTCAGGAGTTCACTTTTGGACATTGATTTTGAGATGTTTATTAGTTATGTGAAGCAGGAGACTGAGGTTCAGAGATGAGGCCTCAGATGGAAATGAAAGTGGGAGAGTCATCAACCTGTATATACTGCTTAGAGCCATGAGACAAGTGGAAATCACCAAGGGAAAGAAGGTGAGTGGAGACAGATTGGTCGATTTTTCTGTGCCTCCGTTATCCACTTTATAGGATTCTTCTAAGAGTAAATTAAACCAAGAGTACAAAGCACTAAACTACATACCTGATATACTGCTGAAGCTCAACAATTGTTAGTTTTAAGATGCACTATGCCAGCCAGTATGCCAAGGGCTTTATTTGTCATATTTCTCCTATTCCTCACTACATTATATATAATTTTTAAAAATTTGCTCTGCATACTAGACAGATAAAAAATTCATGTCAAAAAATTTATCAAACATTTGTAGATCTAGGCAACCAAACTTAGAAAGGCTGAGTAATTTGCCTCAAGTTCCACAGACAGTAGGGAGTAAAAGCAAGTTGAGGGGATAGAAATAAGAAGACAGTGAGAATATATAATACCTACTGTTAGTAAGATAATAATCACATTTATTTAAATTAATACATTTAAATAAATTTAATACATTTCAGGAACTTCTTCAGTGTAATTTAAAGGTACTTACTTGAATGAAGCTTTTGATTTTTTTTAACTACAGGGAACCTATGGCTTTGAGGCACAGATCAACAGATATATGGAACTTGCAAAATACTTTTATAAAGTTTTAAAGAGAAAAGGTAACTTTAAGCTAGTATTTGATGCAAAGGTAAGGACTCTATTAGTGGGCTTTTTTTTGTGAGAGAGAGTTTAAAGTATACTTTCTTTGCTGAGTATTTTTTTACTTGAATATGTTACCTATCCAATATTTTGAGATAATTTAAAAGTTGTATGTAATAATTATTTTAAATATTTTATTTTATCTAAATGCAAAACATTTAGGTTTTAAAAACTTTTCCATTTAAGTTCTCTTTCTTACAGGCTGAGGGTCCAAAAGATTAATTTGATGATTATACTCAATTTTTAAATTTTTAAGATGAAACTCTTCAGTTATAATTGCTTTTCTGATTTTGATGACACTGAATTAAGAGTAATTTAATTGTTCCTAGTTTTTTTCTTGTACGTTAGAGAATGCAGTTGGGTTTCTGGATAGTAGATGACATAAGAAAGAGTGGGCTTTAAATTATATGATAATCCTTGGTTAATCATTATTAAAGTACTAAGTAGATATTAATGAAAAAATGGAGAGTTTTGCTAGTATTCTATCCATCTTCCTCTTCAAGGCCCAGTCAGCCAACCCAGTGGCATGCTTTAAGTCATGCTAGTAAGAGTAACTATTAGGAAACAAAGGTGGTTGGTCTTTTTTCTACATTGTCTCCCTCTGATTGTATTATTTCTATTTTTGGTTAGTCTCGCTCAGTCTTAAGTTGAAACTAGAAGAAATTTGTTTGTTTGTTTTTAATACTGTACATTCTCTGATCATTTATCTGCCTCTCTGAAATGAGCTTTCATAAATTGATTTAAGTAAAGTTCTCTTATACCCCTTTATCTATATAAAAGACATCTAGCCACTGAAGCCAGAACCTTGAATTCATCTTGAAAACCTAGCAAAGATCAATTCTATCTTTTGAAGATTTGGGAAATGTAAACTCTCCTATCTGTACCCGTGGCCACTGCTTCAGTGAAGTCCTCTCCATTCTCTCCTGAATTACTATAACATTCTATTAACTAATATTCTCCTCCCCTCAATTGTTCTCTCCCCTAATCGATTGTCCATACTACAGCCTGAGTGACCTTACTCAAATATAAAATTGGCACTGTCATTAAAATATTTAATATATTTTGAGGAATGGGCATGGGATGGATGGCTGAAGACTGGGCACTCCGTGAGGACACCATTTCCTTTATCTCTGTATTTGGTGCCTGATATATGTATTAGATCCTCAAAAACTTTTTTTTTTTTTTTTTTTTCTTTTTGCGGTATGCGGGCCTCTCACTGTTGTGGCCTCTCCCGTTGCGGAGCACAGGCTCCGGATGCGCAGGCCCAGCGGCCATGGCTCACGGGCCCAGCCGCTCCGCGGCATATGGGATCCTCCCAGACCGGGGCACGAACCCGTATCCCCTGCATCGGCAGGCGGACTCTCAACCACTGCGCCACCAGGGAGGCCCTCAAAAACTATTTTAAAATATATTAAAAGTTAAATTAAATACTTCTGGGATAATTAAGGAATTAGGTAGGGCTTTGAGGATACTTATAAAATTACTAAAGAATTAGGTAAAACTTTAAGAATACTTATAAAAATTTAATTTTTGATTTAGCCTGAGTTCACCAATGTCTGCTTCTGGTACTTCCCACCAAGACTTAAACATATCCCAAAAAGTTTGGAAGAGATCAAGAACAGCAAAAGGTAAGTTTGTGTGTATGGTGTAGTATTTATCATTTTAATATTGCCTTTTAAATAATGTGTCTGGGTTAGTTTGATTGGTTAGTGGAAGGTGGTAATGTTGTCTTAAGCCATTTTTTTAATATTTGTATGGAACCAAGTGAAATCTCAACCCACCAGTCATTTTGCAAATTAATCTAGTCATCATTTATATAATTGAAAAATATTTTTTGAATGCTTAATATTCAATCTACTGAGTTTTTTACCCTTTGGTTAATTCATTCATCAGTTAATGCTTGCCATATGTTCCAGAGGATTTAGAGGTATAAAATGAATAAGACAGAATCTGAGTTCTAAGCTAGAAGGCTTAGTGGGGAGAAGATAAGAATAGAAATAATTACAATTTTTATGAGCAAAAGAAGACGTACTTGGAGAAGAATTATCACATTTGAAATATTTATCATAAGGTCATCTGAGCAAGAATCTAGGAGAGATTTTATTACAGATCAGTGATCAATACTGAAAAAAATCCAAATAAATGTCATAGCAATGAGGAGATTTAATCTTTACCCTAAGAATGTATATTAAAATAAAGAGAATCGCCACTATTACGTGTTATTTAGCTATACATTTACTGTAAGTTTTTAACCTATTTTAAGCATGCATCATATACATACATTTTATAATAGTATCACCACCACTTTTGAGTTGACCAACATCACAACTACTTATCTTAGGCAATGTGATCTGCCCTTGGAGAAGGTGAACACAAACTATCTGATATCAGTGTTTAAGGGCATCAACTTTTTATGTCATCAGAAAAATTCACTGGGCTTATAAGACTTAAGAGAAAATAGAGAATTTTGTTTTGTTTTGTTTTGTTTTGCGGTACGCAGGCCTCTCACTGCTGCGGCCTCTCCCGCCGCGGAGCACAGGCTCCGGACGTGCAGGCTCAGCAGCCATGGCTCACGGGCCCAGCCGCTCCGCGGCATGCGGGATCATCCTGGACAGGGGCACGAACCTGTGTGCCCCGCATCGGCAGGCGGACTCTCAACCACTGCGCCACCAGGGAAGCCCCTTTGCTTTTTGATAATACCCCTTGTTTAAATATCTTGTGGTTTGAGGCAAGTATTGAGCGAAGCTCTTAATTTTTTTTCTTAACATGTAAGTGTTACCTTTTACTAGGTAATTACTACCAGCTGAGAGTTAGTGGAGTACATGTTTACAGAGAGCGAGCTATTTCCTGGAGATACACACACTCACTCACCAGAGAGCCGTCCCTCTCAGAGATCTGCGCATGCTCCTGGATGGGGGGCAAAGGGGAAATATAAAGCAGTTTTTAACACTATTGCAGGCAATAACTAATACCTTTTATTTTATGGTCATGTTGATTAATTAAAATATTAAAGGACATTAAATGAAACGTCTAACCATATAATGACTATATAAGCAAAATATATGTATATATGCCCTGCCATATATAAAAACTTATGGGAAAGTTAAGTAATGGAGAGCATCTGTAGCACTTTAAAGGTAAACTGTGTGCAGGAGTAGAAGTTTCGAGAAGAGGAGCACATTCAATAGTTATAGAAAGCTCTCCTCTTCCTTTCCGAGTCTCAGTACCACTTTGTCTTATAATAATAACCCAAGGGCGTAATGTGATCTAATGTCATGTGCATGGTATTGTTTTAGGAGCTGTGCAAGACAAACAGATAGAATTTGTCTCTGTAAAACTTACAAAGAAAACTATGTTTTGCTGCAAAACAGTGACCTTGTAGAAAAACTCAAGATGTATTGTAGGGCTTCCCTGGTGGCGCAGTGGTTGAGAGTCCGCCTGCCGATGCGGGGGACACGGGTTCATGCCCCGGTCCGGGAAGATCCCATATGCTGCGGAGCGGCTGGGCCCGTGAGCCATGGCCGCTGAGCCTGCACGTCCGGAGCCTGTGCTCCGCAACGGGAGAGGCCACAACAGTGAGAGGCCCGCATACCGTGAAAAAAACGATGTATTGTAATAATGCAAAGAGCGAAAGTTAGAATATCAAAAGATACTACTACTTTTCCATTTTCTATTTCATTTTACCTCTCCCAGATACTTCTACTTGAATTGCCATGTAAATAAAATGTCACACAACCTTCTTTAATATATTCTAGCGCACTTGCATTATTTTGTGAGTTTGGTAATCGTGAATCATGGAGTAACAAGAGCTACAGTATGAATATAGAACGTGCTGCCTTTTCTCTGTACTAAGCTGCTTCTTAAAAATTATCCCTGACAGTTTTAAATTGCCTGCAATTTACTTCAAGCTAATGATAGTTATGTAGTCATCTAGGATGTGGAACAGTATTTACTTGTAAAATTTCCTTTTAATGATATTTGCATTTATACACAGATTGCTCCAAACATTAAAGCATAAATGATAGAGGAAGGCACAGCCATGCTAAACTACCAGCCTTATGGGGACAAAGTAAATTTTTTTCGAATGGTCTTTTCTAATCCTGTCACAAGACAAACTGATGTAGACTATGTTACTGATGAAATTCAAAGACTTGGGAAAGATTTATGATACTGCAATAGGATTTTAAATACTAAATCTAAACACCGACTTTAAAGATTTACTGCTGAAGATAATAAGAAAGGAATATTATAAATGATATTCTTTCTTCAGAACCTTTGACTCTCTTTTATCCTATGTTATGCAAGATGAATAAAGAGCAGTGGGTCATTGAAGATAGATAGATAGATAGATAATAGATTCAATTTTGTTTATGTATTTGTTGTTTTCATTAATTCAATGAAAGATTATTGAAAATCCATTAACTGTCAGGGACTTTTCTTGGTGTGTTAGAATACATCAGTAAATAAGAAAGACAAAAATCCCTCCTCTTGTAAAGAAAGAAGTTCCACTGTGAACATTTGGTAAGTTAACCAAATTAGTTGCATAAAGCCTTCCCGAGGTGAAATCATTTTCAATAACATATGGTAGTGTTCTGTTTCATAATACTTGTGATGTTTCTCTATTTCAATAAATCAGATGAACAAAATGTTCTGTATTTTGGAGCAGAGAGTCAGGGAAGAGAATGACAAGGGCTGACATATTTGCCTTTTGATCCCTGCATTTTTATTTACAAGGAATTGTGGCTTCTACCAAGCTTCTGTGCAATGATTTAATTCATTTTTTTCTGCAATGCCATTTTTAATGTCTCTAAAGATCAACAACAGTGGCATCGTTTTATAATTCTCCAAAAGTATATTGGCCATAGTTCACAAAATGGAATCAGGTAGCGCCACAGGGATGACAAAATTAGTATTTTTCAGCTCCTTTTTTGAGATAATAGAGTTAACATTAATTGAGCACTTATGGTATGCTAAGCATCTTAACTTGCATGGTTTCATTTATTTCTCTCAATATTATGATTTAAAGTGATTTATTATCCCCATTTCATGAATGGGAAGATGAAGATTTAAAGAGTTTAAATAATGTCTAACAGCATGCTGCTGATAAGTAATAAAACCCAAATTTGAAGCTAGCCAGGTTTTTTCTCAAGTGTGTATGACAAAGAACCTGCTAAATGCCTTGATGCAATTCACATACACTACCTACCAGTCAAGCCATTTGTCAAATCACTTGACTTATGCAGATTTCTTTCCTCTTCTCTGAAATAGGAATAATAATTGTGCCTATAATGCAGGGACATTATTAGAATAAAATAAAATAATTGTGTTAAATATTTTTTAAAACTTTGAATCACTCTGTGTGTGTTAGTTTTTTCTTTCACAATGTGTACATATATCAAATCATTATGATGTACACTTTAAATATCTTACAATTTTAATTGTCAATTATAACAATAAAGCTGAAAAAATTAAAAGATATTTTCTCAATATAGGAAAAAATCAAATAATTTTGTAACTTCAAAGAGAGCTGAGATCTTAAAAATTAGTATTACATGATGAGAAAAATAAATGGAAATACAGAATTGAATTTAGAGAAAAATACAAAGAGGAAAAGGATTTAATATAGTATATATATAACTCCTTCTTTATAGCCCATTAACAATTATTTCCCACCAATAGACAAAGAGGAAGGCAGACCCAATAAGAGCTCTGTAGGCTTGGCTGTGTATAGGCTCAGTGCATAATCGTTAGTTTTGCATAATTAATTTTTTATTATGTCAAATAAAGCCAGAGATTTAAAATATTAAAATCTCCAGCACGAAAATTCACAAACCACTTTTGATGCATTCGATCCGTCACAGCACCTTCTCCATACACTAAACCAATCTTTTGTGTTTCGGTTGCGTTTTTACCTTTCTTGAAATAATAAAGCATAATATGCTGAAAATGTTGCTTTTTTCCTTCTATATTCAATATTAAAATGGCTACACAAAAACTCACCAATTTTGATGTTTCTTTTTAAATGCACACTGATATGACATCTGTCACAATACGATCTAACAAAATTGTTTTGAATGAAGTTAAAGACAACTAAGCGCTACTGGAGTCATCTTATGGAAAAAAACTCAACGAACTTCTTGGCCAACCCAGCAGCTAGACTAGGTAAAAATTAAGTTCCATAACATTGGTTTTATCTTTATTAATCATTCAGGGTGCAATCAAATATTGTCATGGTTCTTAATTACAGAGGAGATTGTACCCTTCTGTTTTTCAAGCTCTGTTGCATCCATTCAAGTTAAATGTCTGAAAACTTTTATATTTTAGAAATAAAAACACATGAATTGGGATAGAGATTCTTTTCAGTTGTTCTTCTACCATATAAATAAGACATTTCATGTCCAAAGTTTTTCTCAGAGGAAACATAAAATTGATTATGCTACAGACTTTGATAGTTTGTGTCTTTGTGAAATACAGGGAAGAGCAGTTTAATTATCTTAGTGCAATGTATCCTTTGATAAGAATTACTGCTCTATATGGGAGGGTTTGTTCCAAATGCTATCTGGTTTGTCAGACTTAGAAACATAAATCTGTTTCTTCCCTATGCATTATTCATAACTGCTTATCATTACATAAAGTTTATCACAAATAGATTAAACATTTCCTTTTCAAAAAAATATGCCTCAAGTTTCTTTGTCCCTATAGCCACAATTTTAGGTATTGGTTTTATTTCTTAATGAACACTTTGAAATAAGAATATACTAAATCATAAGAATACTTTTAAATATATATTGCATAGGTTATATAAATTAGTTAAAACAGTGCTTTCTTCCAATATCAGTTCTGTGAATTAAGCAAGTATATGTTGTAGAGTTTTGAGAAATCTACAGTCTGCTTTATTCAGTAGTGTCTTGTTAATAACAAGGAAACTAATAAGAATTGTTCTATTTTGAGGTATACAGCATTTTCAATTATTTGGATACCTATTTTACACATTGTTGAAAAACTGTAACATTTAAATTAAAGAAAGGATAATACTCATTAACCTGTGTCATCCCCCCACCCTTGAACTTGGATTATTTTTTATTTCATGGCCAGTCAAAATTATTTTAGCCACAGAACACTGTTTCCTTTGCTGTGTTCTCTCAACCAAGGTTCTGACACAAACCTTGTATTACATGAAATAATATGTGAGTTTTCTTTCCATAACTTACAGGAATTCTATAAAATGGGCTCCTTTCTTGCTGTTAAGAGATTTAGTTTAACATAAATTTCTTAAAGGGATAATACTAACTTTATCTTTTATTTTGAACTTTTTCCAAATATATGACATATAATAAGTAGCATTGGTTTAACCAACAGAGATGACTTCCAGAGAGACTGTGTCTCCTGAACTTAGGGTAGAACAGGGTAGACCAAAAAGTGAAAATAATGTGTTTTTAAATTTTATTTTCAATTCAAAGTGCTGGTATAGAATTGTGCATAACATATAGAGGAAACTTGAAACATATAACATCCAAAAGGGGTTCTGAAATATTTAGATTCTTACCAGGCAGATAAGTGGAGCAATGATAATCAGAGTCACGTGGAAAATCAAAACTACTTTAAGTAAACAGTTTGATATTGCTGGAGTAGAGTATAGAATTACGGAGTTCTGCTTCAAGTAGCTAGAGAATTATAGGTCCTTAAATTTAGCATTTGGACAATGTGAAAACAACTAAAGTGAATGCAGTGGGGGTAATAAAATAAAACTTGTATTGATGAGGGGGGAAAAGACATTGATTTTGATGGCAGTTTCAAGGACTGATTGGAGGAAGAGCAGGCCTTAGAGGCCATTGCAGTAATCCAAGAGATAAGAATTTAGCAGTGCAAGGTAATAGGGAATTAAGTTTTGGCAGTAAATTTGCCAAAGTGCATTGAGAAGACAAAAGTCCACAGAGCCTGAAGTTTCTAGCTTGAGAGACAGCTTAGGTCTCAGTAGCTCAAGAATCCAAAAGGGAGACCCATATTAGCACAATGTCATTGTTTTATTTAACTTGCATATAGAAAACAAGATAAAATGTATGGATTTACAGGGCTTAGCTCTCTGGAAAATATCACACGAGTTATATAGCTACCTGAATATAAAGTAGAGATGTTTCATGACTGAAAAAGCTCCCTTCCATGTAATTAATGTAGCATGATACATTACCTAGAGACTTCATATGTTAATGTAGTCTGAACCAGCAAGAAAGGACCTGGGGAACTCTTTGACAATCCCATGCCTCTCTCTACTTTATGCTTTGCAGTTACTTGTGTCCTAGAAATTCTTAGTAAATCTTCGTACTGAACAAGATCTCTGAGTCTGATTTGACAATTCAGATCCTTTGTATTAGCTCAATGATTATCTGACCCAGGAGACTGAGAAGAAATGCTTGAAGATCCTGGTCTAAGTTAATTCCTTCACTGTTTCCAGTGCAGCCCTATAGAAGTGGGTCTGGAATGGAGAAAAGTCACAGTGGCACAGGATTGACTCTAAACAATTTCTCTTTTGCTGAATCATAATTACTTTATATTCTTGGGGTCTTCAGTTTTTTGTTTGGCATTTGTCTGAGCTCAGTTGGTCCCTTAATTCCTTTTGAATGAAGAGTCAGGCTTTTTTTTTTTTTTTTTGGCTTGTTTGGTTTGTTTTGTTTTCCCTCTAATGTCTGGCTTTCACATTAGTCCTCCATCTAGGACACAACTTTTAATGTTTATTCTGCCCAATGAGCCCCTTGCTCTTCCCCTGGGCTGCTTGCTCAGCCTTCATCAAGAGATGAGGAATATTGGCTCCACCCAGAGGCTATGCACAACTGTCACCTTTGTTTGCTATATTTCGAATGGTATCCAACCCTTTCCATCTGAATTGTCCATCTAAATATATCTGTTTTTTCCTAATCTAAACCCCCCCATGGAATGTGGGTACAAATTCAATAAATATTTTTACAAGAATATTGGAATTTTTTCCATCTCATGTGAGATTTCTTATGTCTAGGTCCCCATTATAGTTTTCCTTTCACAAATATAAGAATGAATGGGCATTAAATCTTTCTAATCTTCACTCCTACATAGAATGTCTTTTCACATAGAAAAAAAAAACTTTGCAAGACACTTCCTTGATAAAGTGATGATAGTGGCTATGCTGATATGTTATTTAAACTCTCTATAGGAATAATAGATATCCCATTAAACCATACCTGTATACTCTCAAACTAATGAGCCATTTATAAAGAACACTGTTGTGGGACTTCCCTGGTGGCGCAGTGGTTAAGAATCCACCTGCCAATGCAGGGGACACGGGTTTGAGCCCTGGTCCGGGAAAAATCCCACATGCCACAGAGCACCTAAGCCCGTGCGCCACAACTACTGAGCCTGAGCTCTACAGCCCATGAGCCACAACTACTGAGCCCTCGTGCCACAACTACTGAAGCCCACACACCTAGAGCCTGTGCTTCGCAACAAGAGAAGCCACCACAATGAGAAGCCCGCGCACGGCAACGAAGAGTAGCCCCCGCTCGCCGCAACTAGAGAAAGCCTGTGTGCAATAATGAAGACCCAACACAGCCATAAATAAATAAATAAAAATAAATAAATTTAAAAAAAACCAACACTGTTGTGCCTTAAATTCTACAGTTCGCTGGATATTCAAACAGTCTTACCATCTCCAAGCTTCCTCTCAATACTCTGAAATATCCTGTTAAGAATAACTTTAAAATTTCTTAAAGAAGCAGCTTTGGTACATCTAGTTGCAAACCTTACCATGTTTTAAATTATAGAATAATTAAAATAGCTTTGGTTAATAAATTCTAGCAGTACATTATGAGCCTATGGTCCTTGAAAGGCTATGAATATTTTTGCTATTTTTACTTTGATTACAAACAGTCTAATTGGGTTCTATAACCTCCTAAGTTTAAATCACTGGTAAACTGCACTATGAAAATCCTATGAAAGCATTTGTTGAAAATGAGATACTAGCTAGTAATAATCTAATTTTTGATACCCATTTTCTAGCTTAAAATCACTTTGGCATATTTTATTTTAGCTGATTCTGTTTTCTAAAGAAGGCATAGTCACAAACTTTGTGAAAATAAAAAGCATGACAAAGAGCTTAAAGAGCACAGATGCTGGAACCAGGCAAACTGCCCCTTACTAGCAAGTTCCCTGGTCTTCCTGTAGTCACTTTCCCCATCTCTATAATAAATAATAAGAATTCCTCACAGGTAAATGAATTAGTTTGTTTATATTAAGTTCTTTAGACAGTGCCTGGAGTCTTAAATATAGACCCTAGATACATGTTAATATTATTAGTACTACAAACACAAGTTTTAAAATTGTTCTTTTGAGATAAGTTTTTGAACTCAGTGTTCAAAACTCATTTTCTTTCTAGTTTGTCATTCTGCCTTTCCATGTGCCAAGGCTTGTGTCAGAAGCACAATACAGAATAGACAATAGTTGCGCCTAAAGTGTGTGTAGATGTTTGATGGGGGCAGTAACAAGAAAGGTATGATCTGAAACTATTTAAAGAAGAACGCTATAAAGATTATGAATCTATTGCTTAAGTAAAAAGTATTTCAAATAATTTGACAAAATGAAAAAAAAATTGAAACATTTTTCAATTATACTCTGGTTTCATAATTTTATTTTCTAAGTGCAAAGAACACCACCTATCTGATAAAATGACCAGACTTTATCAGAAAGTGTAACATTAATCTAGAAGGAAGAGTCATAACTTTAGCAGGAAAAGAAGTTTTATGTAAATTTTATCCATGAATTATCCCTGATCCACGGTCGGTCAGTTTTCCTATCTGTCTCCTATATATAGCATGCCCCTGGAGCTCAGTGTCTACCAGGCTGAAATACAGCAAGAATAAAGGTTATTTTTGTGGCTCCTACTCTCCACGTTTACCAATATAAAGAGATATAGAGAGAAATTTATGAGAGTCGGAAATTTTTGAGACAGCAAGCAACACATCTGGATCAAAACGATGAATGTTATGTTTGCTGAGGTTGGTTCTGTATTCCCAGGCAGACCAAATAATCTTGGGTACAGAGACCTCACATACATTTGGATCTTGTACTTGAAGCTGACCCATGATTTCAGATTTTCTCTTGGCAATTCTGCAGCCCCGCCTGAGAGTTTCTTACCATTGTGGTCCCTTGGGGATATTTTATGGCACATTTAATTTTCCACGGGTACTGAACACAGTATTTCTAAGTATCAGCTCCCCATTTCCATTTGTCAAATCATTTAAACGTAAATAGAAATAGAAATGAAGCCATACATATGCAAATTATCTCTGATTTAGCCAAGAGCTAGAGGTATGACATAATTCATAGTTTACGTTAATTCCCTTTGCCCAGATCACATAGCTCAGGGAATAATTGGCATAATTAAAAGTACAACTTTGTTCAACAATTTAACTTTAGTACATGCACTTCATTTCAGTGATTTATGGATAACTCAAAATCAACATTACTCAGCCCCTCTCAAATGCTATGGATCGATCCATGTATAATTACAGCAAATGCATTCATTAACGGTGTTATAAATTAAAATTTTTCCTTTGAACAGATGATTTACTATGATCATTCAACAGTGCTGGATTTTTGTTCCAATGACTGTATTGAAAAGTTAAATGCCTCCAGGAAGTAAGATGACAAAAATATGAAAATGCCAACTATATAGAGTTGTTTTACAGCTTTATTAAATTTGGTTTCTACTTTTTCCTTGACTTTAAAGCAAAGAACATTTCTGTGGGTTTTTTCCCCTTAAGTTAGAAGAGCAATTTTGCATCATGTTGCTCTAAATTTTATGCTTACCTATCATTCCCTAACTCCAAGGCCATTAAAGGTAGAGACTTTCTTAATTGAATATTGTGAGGCAGGGATCAGTCTAGGACCTGGTATATGTTAGGGACCAAAAGGAGCTGGATTATTTGGTGATTGATTTATACATTCACAAATCCTCACAATAATGCACATACCAAATGAGATCTCATGCAAGTAAAGGTAGTTTTGTGAGACCTGGCTAAATGTTACTACTTATTTGTGACATTTAGAACTTGTTATGAAAATCAGAGAAATTTAAGTTTCTGTTTTCTAAGAACAGAAACACACTATATTGCAGATTTTTGGGTCAGTACTGTAAATTCTATACCCTGAGTCTCCCAGGCTTCTCTGAAGTGCATAATTATTGCCAATCAAAAGTATCTTGACTGATCTCATGCAACCCAATTACAAGACCTAGTATAAAACTACAGTAATCAAGACAGTGTGGTATTGGTGAAAGGATAGATACATAGATTATTGGAACAGAATAGACAGTACAGAAATAAACCCACATAAATATAGGAAATCGATTTTTGACAAAGATCCAAAGATAAATTGATTGAGAAATGATATCTTTTAAGTAAGTGGTGCCACACACACACACACACAAATCTTGACCCATAGCTCACAACTTACACATAGAAAATATAGAAGAAAAAACTTGTTGGGTCAGTCAAAATGTTTTTAGCAAAATTCATAGAAGAAAAATTGGAGCTTTATCAAAATTAAAAACTTTAGGTCCGTGAAAACACAGTTAAAAGAAAGAGAAGACAAGCTATAAACTGGGAGAAAATCATGTTTCGAAACATGACAAAAGGCTTGTTTGCAGATTATTTAAGAACTCTCAAAGCTCAGCCATAAGAAAAGAAACAACCTGATATTAAAGAATAAGCAAAAGAACTGAACAGGCACTTCATCAAAGAAGATATGTGTATGGCAAATAAGTGCACGAAAATATCAATATAATTATTCATTAGTAAAATGCCTGTTAAAACCACAATGAGATATCACTGCATACTTATTAGAATGAAGAAAAAAAATTAGCAATACCAATTGCTGGCAAGAATGTAGACCAACTCTAACTCTCCTGCCTTGGTGGTGGGAATGCAAAACAGTGCAGCCATAGCAGAAAACAATTTGACCTTTTCTTATAAAGTTAGAGATAGACTTCCTATAAATCTCAGCAAATTCCACTTCTAGTTATTTGTCTAAGAGGAATAGAAACTCATATTTGTATAAGTCCTGCATGCAAATGTTTGTTTATAGTAGCTTTATTTCTTATCATCGAAAGCAAGATACAACCTAAATGTCCTTCAGCCAGTAAATGGATAAACCAACTGGCATATATTCCATTGTATACTCTCAGTAAGAAAGATAAAATTTTGACTCCCATAACAACATAGATGACTCTCAAATGCATTCTGGTAAGTGAAAGAAATTATGCACAGATTGTAGGAAAAGGCAAAATTATTGGAGACAGATCAGATGAGTGATTCCCAGGGGCTGCAAGTCAGGGGGAGGGATGGTCTATAAAAGGGCAAGGGATTTGGGAGGTGATGAAACTACTTTGTGTCATGACTGTAGTGGTGGATACGTTACTCTATGCCTTTGTGAAAAGCCACAGAACTGTACACCACAAAAAGTAAGTTTTACTGTTTGTAATTTCTAAAATAAAAATAATTTGGAAAACTAAAGCAAAGTAATGATTACTTTGTTCTCAGTTGCACTTCCTCTGAAGTAATACAATGATTTGATTCAATGGTTAGAGAGTTGATTTGAGACAAGTAAGAGTTACAAAATACCATGCACCAGTAAATATTTCAAGATATTTTCAAAATATTTCAAAATATTATCCTGTTACTATACTACTAAAATTTGGGGATTCACCATGTTTGTTATAATCGTTTTACCAGATGTATTAATTGTTGTAGCTTATAACGTGGATGGACTTTATTTTTACTTTGTTCCGTTGGCAGAAACTTCAAGATGCAAAAAAATGTTAGAATCCAAAAGTTCATGATGGATTCATCCAGGAAGTAATATCGATTTTAGGTGCCGTTTCCATTGTGTTTGGGGAAAAGATGTCTATAATTGCTTCTATTGCTAAAAAATGAAATTTGCAATGATCTATTGATAGATATTCCTTCATAGTAGAATCACTAATGATAAGATATATGGAGACAAATAATTGACTTGAATATGTCCATTAGACATAAATCAAGGAGAGAAAGATTTTACAACTAGAGCCACATGGAAAACTTCTACTTTAGCAGAAAATCTGAACATCTACTTTGACAGATGATCTGAAGTCTGAAAATAAGAGTGAGTCACAGAAATTTGGGAGAAATCAGTATTTAATAGGATCCCATTTAATGGGCTTCTGTCTGGTTCTTCTCAAGCAAAGGAAAATAGAGAAGTTCATATCAGACTTTCCTTCATTTCAGGTGACTGATCACTCAGTGGGTCTTCCACATTTGTTGCCATGACAACAGAGATGTGGAGATAGAGAAACTATTAACTATGGCTCTTTAGAAACTCAATTATATGTTTGATAGGATGATGTGGCTGATAAAAAATGACAGTGCAGCACATTGCTCCATAGATTCAATCTGAGTTTTCTTTTTGTACAAGCTGTCTTCTGAACCATCCCATCAATTTTTATATCAAACCCTGGTAAACTGTTTTCTCTTGATCCAGTGGTCCTCATAGGCTATTGCTTCTTCCAACTACATAAATTTCCACAATATTGTCCACTGACAACTCTACTGTTGTGCCCAATATACACTTATTACCAGTTTGCTGGTTTTCCTGTTGCTTGTTCATCTACAGCAGAAGAGAAAATTCTTGCTCAACTGGCCTGTGGACACAATCAACTGAGTTATAAATCTTAACTCTGTCTTTACATATATATCCCCACTCATAAGAAATTTTTTTCTGAACTAATAGTGCCTCCTTCAATAATAGATGCTTATATTCAGTTAGACAATTATCTCTACAAGGATAGGGACTACTTATGGGACTACCATTTTGTAACCAGGGCCAATGACATGAGTGTCAACAATACAATTAATGTATGTTTACTGACTTGGATAGTGCATTAGTTGCAATGACATGTATGTTTACTGACTTGGATAGTGCATTAGTTGCAATGACATGCTTGGCAAACTGGCTCTCTTGCTGGACAGTAACCTCGTCTGGGCCAGGGATGATTCTATTCCTAGCAAATAATGGGTGTGCAGTGATGCCTAGTATATCAATGAGTGTCATACACTTAGCTCTACAAATGTAATGCTTCAAGGTTTTGATAGCTGTAGGATGAGGGAATTTAGAACTGTTGTACTCTATGTTATAACAGGTGTCATTTCTCATTCCCTGTTTACAGTAGAGAAATGGTACTGAATAATTTAAAACAAAGAGCATATACTACATAAACCACACACATATAAAAATGACATAAAATCAGGAGCAATTACATAAAACAAAAGTTAATTCTTTCATTATTATATATGGCCCTAAGCAAGTCATTAGTATCCTGAATTCCAAGGTTTTAGGTGGGTGTATCATGAGGAAACAAAAGCAGAATATTAAAAACACAGTGACATTATTCAATTACTATTCACACATTATCTTGCCAAGGTCTTAATGGCATTCTTCTCATTAAGCAGTCTTCTACAGTGTTCTACTAGAGAAAGATCACTTGGCTGGAACTCAGTGCTTTGGGTATTTGAAGCTTGTTTTGTCTAGTAGTTCTTAAACTCTGGGTCATGACTCCGTATGTTGGCCCATTTCAGTGGTTCTCCAAGGGATCTTTTGAAAAAAATACAAATGCTTGGACCCACCCAGACAAATTAAATCAGAATTTCTGAGATTGTGATCAGAATATTTTTTTTAAAGTATCCCCAGTGATTCTGAAAAAAGTTACAGTTGAATCACTGGCTTATCAGCCAGTAAAGTTAAAATAGAAAAGTCTGACCTCACTGAGTTCTATCCCCTGAACAGCCATCAATAAATTGGCTAGTTTTTTGAAAGAATGAATGTTCACATTTATTGTACACAATGTTTTGCCCCACCACAACATTTGATGAAAGATCATATATTTACTTTGAGCTGAAATAAAGTATACAATTGACCCAAAGAGCTCATTATCTGAGCATTTAATATATTAATAGTATGATGTATGTTATTTGGATAGATATTCTAAGTAGAAAAATATGAGATCGTTGAACAAGGCCTTTTGATATTGAGAGAAGCAATTATTCATTCTGGAATGGAAGTAGCTCATTTATTTTAATCACATCTCTCCCCAAATAAAAAAGAATCATGCAATTTGTAAAACTATAGAATATAAGTAAAAAATTATTTTAAGGATACTTAAAGGTCTGATGTAAATGACTTCTAGTTCAGTTACAGGGATTTTAGATGACCTATTTTATTTCTTTATAATCTAATGTGTATCAACTAAACTGAGGCAACTTAAAACCAACTACTTAAAATAAAAGAGACTGATGTTCTTAGGGGCAGGGAAAGAATAAGAAAGTGGCAACAACTCTTCCTCTTCTCTATAACTTATTCACCAGGTAAGGATGTCTCAGGATTGTTTTTTCTCTCCCTCTGGGTAGACAAGGCATGCAACAAAAGTAGAGTTAATCCAGTCTTTGATTTCAACTAAATACAGTTAGAGGAGCTTGTTGGAAAACATCCTTCTATTTTCAAGGTATAAAGAATAAATCTAAATTGGAGAAGTCTGGAATGTATGTCATCTGACTGTATCTAAAGGTCAAACCTCTAATAATATATCAGGCTTTGATAAAAGAAATATTTATATAAAAATTTTGACCTCCAAAAATTCTTGACTCCTATGTTGCTGATATAAACTTAATATTAAAAAAAAAGAAATTCTCTTGTCAAATGACGTATCCTCAAGATATTCTAAATAAGTAAAACAAACCTTTGGCAAAATGATCAATAAAAAGATAGAAGTACAAGTTAACACTTAAGAGGAAACAGGGCTTTAAATACAGATTCTATAGAGATTTTTAAAATCATAATAAAATTCAAAGCCAAAACAATGCTAGTAATTTTGAAGGACATACTACCATAATTTTCTTAAGAAGAAGTAGAAAAATAGAAGAAAATGAAAACATTAAATGAACTGACTCAGTAACTTTGCTGCCCTATAATAGAGACATACAACAGGTCTTGGTAATTTAATAGATGGGTTTTATACACCCTCAAGGAACAGATAATACCAGCTTTATCACAGAATAAGAAAAGAGAGACCCCTCAATCCATTTTATATATGTATTCTAACTTTTAATAAGACCAAAACAGAATAGTATAATACAATTACAGTTTATACCAAAACGCTTGTGAACACTGAGGTGTATATTCTAAATAAAACACCATCAAATCATAGTAGGGACTTCCCTGGTGGCACAGTGGTTAAGAATCCGCCTGCCAAGGCAGGGGGCACGGGTTCGATCCCTGGTCCAGGTAGAGGTCACATGCCATGGAGCAACTAAGGCCGTGTGCCACAACTACTGAGCCTGCGCTCTAGAGCCCAAGAGCCACAACTACTGAGCCTGTGCACCACAGCTACTGAAGCCCGCATGCCTAGAGACTGTGCTCTGCAACAAGAGAAGCCACTGCAATGAGAAGCCCGCTCACCGCAACGAAGAGTAGCCCCCGCTTGCCACAACTAGAGAAAGCCCGCGCGCAGCAATGAAGACCCAACACAGCCAAATATAAATAAATAAATAAATAAATATAACATTAAAAAAGAAATCATATTTAGCAGTGTATGCCCATCTAAAGGAGACTCAATATCTTAAAATAGAATGCTCTTTTAATTAATCTTTACATTCAAAGCAATTTTGATCAAATTCTCAGCAGGTGTTTTGTGTTTATTTTTCAAAAATTCACAACCTGATCTCAAATAACAGAATAAAGAACCACAAATACCCAAGTCATTTTGAAGCATAAGTATTGGGAAGAAGAACTTGCCTTACAGAATATCAAAACTCCCTGCAAAACTCAAGTAATTCAGACACGGGTACTGGCAGAGGAGTAGATCAATAACATACTGTACGACTGGAACTGAAAGTGAGAATTCACATACATGTGACAGAAAAGTGACAATGTGAGTGAGCAAGATACACACCAATTTCAGGATGCATAACTTCCTTCTTGAGACAGGAAATAGAACAGCATTTCAACAAAACACGGAAATTTATATTTTGTTTTTTCCCAGTTATATTGAGAAATAATTGGCATACATCCCTCTTTAAGGTGTACAGCATGATGGTTTGATTTACATACATCGTGAAATGATTACCACAGAAGGTTCAGCTAACATCCATCATCTCATATAGATGCAATAAAAAGAAAACGAAGAAAAGGAAGAAAACTTTTCTCCTTTTGATGAGAACTCGGGATTTACGCTCTTAATAACTTTCCTATATATCATGCAGCAGTGTTAACTATCAGAGGAAGGTGGTAAACTGTACAGACTTCCAGTTATAAGCACTAAGCGTGTCATGTACGACAGGACGACTGTAATTAACACTGCTGCCGAGTACATAGAAAAGATGGCAAGTCACATTTCTTTCATCTTAGGCAAATACAAAAATCAATATTAAGATTGGTTTATGTGAATGATGGGTGAATGGATATTTGTTAAATCATCTTCTATACGACTGAAATATTTCATATTTAAACAAATGAAAAATCATTTTTAGTGTAGTTGAGAAACGTAAACTGAAAGTCAGAAAACTGGAATTTTAGTCCCTTCAGCCTTTAATCATCTCTATAACTTAACTTTCTAAGGATCAGTGTTCTTGTTTATAAAATAAAGCCGCTAGAATAGATGATGGTAATGTCCCTGGCTGCTCTAACCCATGTAATTCCCAGGAATTTCAATGTGTTTGAATTTCAGCTGCATTTATCAGCCAGCCTGTATTTGTCAAGTAGGTGATACAGTTCCTAACCCTCCTGCTTAATCCTCCGAGGAGGCAATTATGATAATACCATCAATGAATGCATTAACTGGCTCTTAATGTTTATCATTTTCAAGTCCTTCCTCATCTAATTATGACAAATGCCAGTGAATTCAAATATCCCAATGGGAAAACAGTAAATGTATACTGGGTTCCATCCAAAAGAATGCAAAGTGAGACTGGCTGGGCTCCAATTTTCCTTTGAAAAGAAGGCCTTAGCCAGGTCTGTGAAGGCATACGGTCCCTGCTGGCTGGTCTGTCTCTCCTGTTCAGTCTTTCCACATTCCAGACAGCAGGAGCAATCAAAGACATCACCTTACGTAATTCTCTAAACTCTTAACCTTAGAGTGTCTGCTTTACATGCTGACCAGACAGGCCTGTTAGGAGGGGATTTAGTAGAAACAATACTCCTGCTTCAATCATTTTCCTAACAAGAGTCGTGATCTCTTGCTGCCCTCCAGGCAATTCTCAAAGTTGTCCTTTAGCCTGGTCAGTTACAATTGGGCTCCAGGCAGAACTAGACAATAGGAAAAAGGGTGAGGACGACACCACCGTTCACTCATTATACCCACACCATTCATGTATTTGGAAAAAGGCGATGAGAATTCAGAATAATCCTTCCAGTTACATTTTCCACTTTGTAACCCAACTCACACCTTTCTGTCCTCTCCAACACAGAACCTCTGTACTCTCCCTCCCCGTTTCATTACTGAGCCTCTCAGAACATCATCGCTGTCCCTCATGCCTAGCAAAGCCAAAGCATTTTGCATGTACCACTCCCTGGCTGCTTCACTCAGATGGTTACCTAAGACCTAAGATCTAAGACCTAAGATCCCCCACCAGGGGTAGGATGATTGGGTGAGCAGATCATGGGCTTTTAGTGTGTTTCAGATTCTATCACTTTAACTGAGACAGTGAACTCAGCTCTCGTTCAAATGTTTTTCATTCCAAACCCAAATCCTCATAGGTGAATTTGAATTCCTCAAGTCCTTGGAGGCATAAGGAGAGTAGATACTGTCGTCTTCATTGAAAGAGTGCTGAGTTTTGTTTGGACGGGCACTTAGGTTACTGGTGTTATACTTGATCTTGTCAGGCTTGTTTTATTCTTTATCATGGCAAATCTATTTCAGTTTTTAGCTTAGTCCTAGGGCACTGGTTCTTTATTTTGGAGCTTTGTCCTTAGTCTGAAAGCTTGGTCTTTCTAGAGTCTCCACTGAATGCCCGGGGCACTCAGCAAGGCCTCTTCACTCTGCCTGGACTAGAGCTCTCATCACCAGTTAGCCCTAGGGCAGTTGCTCTCTGCTAAGCTTCACTGAATCTCCAGCTGTTCACGCATAACCCAGCCCAGGAGACCCACGGTGAACCCATGCTCAGGCTTCCTGAACCTTCTTCTGAACAGCAGCAAAAAAAAAAAAAAAAAAAAAAGTAAAAACTGTTAACGTAAAGAAGGAGATCAGAAGGAATGAAAGACTTCTCTTGACTACTGCTGCATAGCAAGGAAACAGCCTCCAAAAAACGTTGCTTTGAGTCAATTAAGCAGGCAAAGGATTTTGTAAGGTTTGGGGGAATGGAGCTACTGTGATAGCAAGTGGCTGAGATGTTGAGATGTAAGACCCAGAGCAGACTTCCAAGCTCTCTGGCTTATTTTCAAAATAAGATATGTGGTTAACATGAGCAATTAAAAAAAGATCCAAGTCATTTCCCTGAGAAAGATATCAGTGGTTATTTCTTAGCAGCTCAGCATTAATTTAGGACCAAAAAGAATTTCCCAAAGTATCTAGGTAAAATTCTGTTTGATCAGAGGAATTCAAGATAATTCAGGAATATCCTGTCTTTCAATGGCATGGAAGACTAAATAAATCAGTAACTGTGTGTAAACTCTCCAACCTAGATTTAGAAACATAATAACGAATGCAACGTGCAAATCTTAACTGGATCCTTAAAGAAATAAAAGAAACCAACTAAAATAGGCATCTTGAGGACAAGTAGGGCAATTTAAATATGACCTCTATATTATATATCATTGAACTAACATCAATTTTCTTAGGTGTGATAACAGTATTATAGTATGCAAGAAAATGTTTTATTATTAAGAGGTTGTATGGGGGGGCAGTAGCTGATGTATTATACTAAGAATATTCAGATTATGATTTGCTGAATGTGAAAACACAAGCAGGGAGCCCCCTCAGGATCTGAGCTCCCACTTTGGAGAAGTCAAGTTGAAAACCTTGGGGTCATTTTGAACGAAGGTGCAGAGAAAGAAAAGCCACAAGATCCCCTAGTTACAGACCCTAGAAATGGTTTTGGGGTGGGGAGTGGTGTGCGACGAGCCAGTGAAAGGGCAATGCTCTGACCGAGGTCATGAGTGAGCAGGAAATAGAGGGCAGGGTAGCAAGTACCTATCACTTTTAAGGTGGGTGGGGGAGAGGTCACTAACTCCAAGTGGTTATTTTAAAAGGTGCCTCTGGAGGAGCGAAGTGGGAACTTGGGGCAGGTGTCCTAAACTCAGGTCCTTATTTAAATGTAAAGACTTCGGGTGTGAGCAGAATTGTCGGCAGGTAAAACACCTAAGCAGCAACTCCAGAGAGTTGTTTTCTCATCACTGAGATGTGCATACAGAAATATTTAAAAGTAAATGTCATAATGGCTTTAAATTATTTTCAAAAATTTTACCGGAAAATATATACCTGTATAAACATAGAAAGGTCAAGGAAATATGGCAAAATTATAACAATTGGTCATTCTAGGTAAGGGTATCATGTGTTCATAGTACTGTACTTTTTTCTTTACTGTAGGTTTGAAAAATTTCAAAATAAAAATGAGCAGGGAAAATAATGAGTTTTGAACTGATTCTTGATGACCTCCAACATCAAAGATCAGATGAAGTCTGATCCAGCAGAGGATGAGAAATAGCTAGAGCGGTATAGTGGAAAGCAGAAGAGTGTTGTGTCATTGAATCTAAGAGAGAAACGTGTATCTAGAACAAGGGAGCAGTAAAAGTGTTCAGAGCCCCTAAGAGATCATATAAGATGTAGGCTAAGGAATAGTAACTGGATTAAGTAACACGGTTGTCACTGCTCATAACACACAGCTCAAAAGTGAATTTATAGTTTAAAAGAAAGGAGTGAGGTATTCACCATGAATTAATTTAAAAAATGGAAATAACACCATGATGGAATGTGGAAAAGAGATAAAGATGACTCAGGATCAGGAAATCTGGTGTCTCTACAGAGGAGCACAGAATTGAAAATGCCCAAATAGGAAGAACTAAAAAATTTTGCTGAAATGCAGACTACTAGTTACATTCAAAGAAAAAATGGACAGTTGTTCTCATCCATGGTTAAAGTTGTGCTATGAATACAAAAGAAAGACAAAAAGGCAAAGAGGGCTATTGTCAAGATTTTCTTAAAGCAGGGGTATTGGATCTCAGCTGAATAGACAGTGCTGTGTGCAAAGCAGGCATCTTAAAGGACACCGGATGAAGTAGAGGTATCTACGGACTGGATGAATAGAAAGAATTAGTGATTCTCAGTTTCTTGAATTAGTGATTTTGGAGGTGGAGCAGTTTTCAATGATGACAAAAAGGAAGAAGTGCAGAGTAGATATGAAATTGTATGAATGAAGGAATTTCGGAATTACGGTGTTTCTGTTACTGTGGCTAACGCGGTCACTCCCAAGGGCTACCTGAGGAAGGAGTCCACTTGGGAATGAATTATATGAGCCATTGTATTTTGTAGAAATTCAGGAAAAATTTTTGAACAAATACAATTGGAAATTTGGGGAAAAAAAGATATGGAAAAATATGACATACAAAGGATACTCTTGGATTGGTTAAAAGTATCATTTACCTCATCCTTGTCTATCTAAGTTTTGAAACAAATTATTATAATTCCAATCAAAGTTTTCCTTAGGTTGATTCCTAAATATGAACAAAATGTTTTGTTTTAAGGAAAGAGATAATTTATATAAATTTCTTATCTATGAAGAGCAGGTTGGGAAAAGGCATGTATTTTCATGTTGAAAATACAGAGTATATTTCTGCATGTAAAAAATACAAAGAAAAGCACTTTAAACGTAAAAGGAAATGTATGAATTAAATCGATCTTTGGTTTTTTAGAAATGCAATTTATGTTAATTAAATCATTTATATTTTAAATTTCAAGTATAAATAATTAGCAAAATGGGAGTGCCAAGTCAAGGTAAAATTCAGCAATATTTAAATATATGTATTTATGGTATTTCATCTTAAATTCTTTTAACCTTGGATTTAATTACACTCTGACTACATACAATCTAACTAGCAATATCCACAATGTTCTTAAATTTAATCTTTCATCTTACTGATTAAATCTGCTCTTTCATCTACAGAAGCACAAAATAAATTTATTTTTGAAGCTCTAGAGCATTTGGTTGATTTAACATTGGGAAACCAATTAATGTAATCCATCATATCACCAGGCTAAAGAAGAAAAATCATATGACCCTATCAATAGATGCAGAAAAAGCATTTGACAAAAATCTACATTTACTCATGACAGAAACACTTGGCAAACTACGAATAGAGGGGAAATTCCTCAACTTGATAAAAAACTTTTACAAAAACTCTGCAGCTCAAAAGAATGAGATGACAAGCCACAGACTGTGAAAAATATATTTGGAAAAGACATATCTGATAGAAGACTGTTAGCCAAAATATACCAAGATCCACACCCTGAGGGATAGAGAGGAAAGAGTCCACAATACAGGTTCCTCCTACTCCAGTGATCTCAAAAGCCCTGCTCAGGCCAAAGCAAATAGCAGCTCCCCATTCTTTCTTTTATCTTCCTTTTCCACAAGATGTCATCTTTTCCCTAGAGACCTTCATACTGGCTTCTTATTGTAGTTTATGTCCAAATGGAGGTCATATCACATTGGGTGATGTCTCTGTTTATAGAAATTCTGTGTATTTAAAATAGAATGAAATACCGTTTTCTATTTATAAGAATTTCAAAGAAAACTGAAGACCATGGGTTTTTGTGTGCCATTTAACCAAAATTCTAATAAATGAAATAATATTCAAAGGCTTAATAAGCTGGAAGAATTAACTGCTATAGAATGCCTAATTTTTTCAAGCCATAGAATTTGATTTCTCCTTCTAAAAATATGAGAATACTAATATACTCCTCGTAATGTTATCTTGTGAGAATTAACTGATATTATGAATGTAAATTAACTGAGACTCAGAGAAATTAAGCAACTTGCTTACATTTACCCTGTATAAATGACAGGTGAGGGGTCTGGTACTAATTAGTAGAACTTGTTAGATATATTTGGGATGAGTTTGGATGCCATAACTCTTAGAAGCTGATCTTTTTATAGGTTCAATTGAATATGTCACTTTATTGTACTAGAATTTACTACAATTCCTTTACCACTTTCCTAATAGAACACACATACGCACACGTACCAAGAAACCTTCCTTGCATTTATTTAATTTGTCCACCAGATGGCATGATTAGCCCACAGGTTGTCAAATAGTCTAGAAAAAGTTCTAAACCTTTGACATCCTTTATTTGTGCAGAGTTAAATAAACATATGTTTGGACGCATTTGTTCCCATTTATATTCATATTCCTTTTTACCATTCTCAAATGAAGCAGTACTGAAAAACCAACATATACGTTGTTCGACCACATTACCATGGGTGAGCCCAGGGCCACTCAGGGAAACAGTGGGATGGACTGCCAGGCAGAGGGAGGGAAGTGAGCTCTGGACAGGCGATTTTACTGTAGTTTTGTGGGGGAAAAAAAGGGGCAGGGGGCTTTCCTGGTGGCGCAGTGGTTGAGAGTCCGCCTGCCGATGCAGGGGACACGGGTTCGTGCCCCTCTCTGGGAGGATCCCACATGCCGCAGAGCGGCTGGGCCCGTGAGCCATGGCCGCTGTGCCTGCGCGTGCGGAGCCTGTGCTGCGCAATGGGAGAAGCCACAACAGTGAGAGGCCCGCGTACGGCAAAAAAAAAAGGGGGGGGGGAGGGCAGGAAAGCAGGTTTAGGATGGGCTAATTTGAATAACTTCAAGAGGCTCTGGGGGGCAGGGGCTGTCCCTGGTTGTCTGGTACCCGGCCCTGGGGCAATGAGGGAGGTCCTTTGAGATGTGGACTTAATCTACTGCTCAGGAAGGAGAACTGATCTCAAAACTGGGTCAAGACCACACACACACACACACAACTACAGTATATACGTATCCTTTAAATTTTGTGGCAAGTCTCTTTATATTTCACACAGGTGAAAGTCCTCTCTATCCTGTTGACAATTGAAGCTCTTTTCATTCACCCCTAAAATAACGTTCATGAAGGAATTCTGGCAGCCACTGCGTAGGCTCCTCTGCCTAGCAGTACAGTGGGGACGGGAGGAATAAGCCTGGGAGTTTCCCTTCCTTGGGGTGGCCTTTGTTCCCATTTTGTGTAGGTATTTACCTCTGTGTCTTTTTTTCTTTGCGTATAAAGTTAAGAGGTTGAACTAGGTAACAAAGATTTCTTCCTCCTCTAAGTCAGAATATTTGATGCACAGAGCTTTAAAGAAGAGTCAGAAAGAATGGTGGGGAAATTATACAAGTCCTGGTTAGTGAAAATCAATTAAATGATCATGTATTATATAAAAGAAAGCAGAAGTTGTGGATCCAGATAATAAAATTATTTGCAAAATGTGAGGGGTAAAATTCAAATGGAAAGGATACAGTCAGGCAAAAGGTGGCACATATATTAAAATTTGAAAACTGAAAGCCCAGAAGCAGTAGCCCAAGTCCGTCTCAATACCCGCAACACTTCTTCATCACTCCCCAAATCAGAAAAAGCCGCTACCTCCCAGCAAAAGTAAATAATCACCTGGCAAGAGGACCCTTTCGGAAGGCTCTCCACTCTAGCCACCGCTGTCATGGTAAAGAAGTGATGAGAGGGAGCATTCAAGTTTACACCCACCTGTGTGTGTGTGTGTGTACACACACACACACACACACACACACACACACACACACACACAAAGATAACTATTGGAATTCCGTGGCGGTCCAGTGTTTAGGACTTGGCACTTTCACCACGGGGGCCTGGGTTCAATCCCGGCTCAGGGAACTAAAATCCCGCAAGCCGCGCAGCGGGGCCACAAAAAACAACAACAACAACAACAAAAAAAACCCAAACAAAACAAAAAACACCCTGGTTTTGTTTTAAGAAGAAATAAAGGTAACTGAACTGGTATAGAATTTGGTAAGGATAGTTTTGCTCAAAGAATTGAACATAAGTTCCTTTAGAAAAGGCACTTGACCCTTTGGTTCCTTTTTGTTTCCCCAGTGCCTGGACCAGTGCAGAGCATGTGGTACATGTATAGTAACAGATAAGTGACTCCAAGGAGATTAAGGATGGATGTTTGAGGGCAAATAGATGGCCTGTCCTTTCTAAAGCTTATCCTAAGGAGAGACAGAAAACACTATTCTGAAAACAAAATAACTGGATTCATAGTTTGGAACTCTCTTGGCAAAGTAGCAGGAGAATGAGGCCAGTAATGAAAGGGAGGTAAAAGGTTGATTAATGAACATATGTTTAAAATCATAAAAAGTCCATCAAGGGTGTTGATCAATTGGGGATACCTAAGAAAGACTAGGATGGACTGATTGGATTTCTAATTTATGTCATAAATTCCTTGGGTTTTAAAAGTCCCCTATGACAATAGTTTAGACTTCACTACGTTTACATCTTCAGTGTTTGTTTCTCCCGTTTCTTCTGAATTTGGGCATTTCTGTGCTGGTGGATCTTGCCCCGACGCTGTGCCAGCTCTTCTCTGAGGCCAAGGCCAAAGTATACACGCACCTGTAAAACGACCATCGTTCTGTAGTTGCAGAGTAATTACTTTTCTAACTTCCATAGTAAAGTTTCTCTTAAAATACTATCTACAGTGTGAAATTGAGTAGACATCTGACGGAGCTCAACCCATTTATTTCTCCCCTCAAAAATCATTACGTTTGAGTCACATTGAAAGCTGTACTGACATTAAAGAATGCATTGTATTGCTTTAAATTGCTTTTCTACCTACACATGATCCAGGGACAAAAAGCACCGAACAATCTTTCACATTTTGAGCTGTGTGTTTTAAATACACACACACACATACCATTTATAATTAATAGGTAATAGTAACACAAAGAAGAGAACAACCTAACTTATAGTTTGGCTTCCTGGGTTACAATAAATAATTCTTGTGATCAGGGATGTAATTTGGTACTCTTTTCCAACAAAAGTGCTGTTAAATTATCATTTATTTTGCCTTTTATAAAATTTTCTTAATTATGCAGAAAATGGTAGCAACTCTGGTTAACTTTTTTTAAAATTTAATTTAATTTACTTTTTTATACAGCAGGTTCTTTTTTTTTAAACATCTTTATTGGAGTATAATTGCTTTACAATGGTGTGTTAGTTTCTGCTTTATAACAAAGTAAATCAGTTATACATATACATATGTCCCCATATCTCTTCCCTCTTGCATCTCCCTCCCTCCCACCCTCCCTATCCCACCCCTCTAGGTGGTCACAAAGCACCGAGCTGATCTCCCTGTGCTATGCGGCTGCTTCCCACTAGCTATCTGTTTTACATTTGGTAGTGTATATATGTCCATGTCACTCTCTCACTTTGTCACAGCTTACCCTTCCCCCTCCCCATATACTCAAGTCCATTCTCTAGTAGGTCTGCATCTTTATTCCTGTCTTGCCCCTAGGTTCTTCTGATAATTTTTTTTTTTTTTTAGATTCCATATATATGTGCTAGCATACAGTATTTTTTTTTCTCTTTCTGACTTACTTCACTCTGTATGACACCCTCTAGGTCCACCCACCTCACTACAAATAACCCAGTGATTCATTCCTTTTTATGGCTGAGTAATATTCCATTGTATATATGTGCCACATCTTCTTTATCCATTCATCTGTGGATGGACACTTAGGTTGCTTCCATGTCCTGGCTATTGTAAAGAGAGAGGCAATGAACATTTTGGTATATGACTCTTTTTGAATTATGGTTTTCTCAGGGTATATGCCCAGTAGTGGGATTGCTGGGTCGTATGGTAGTTCTATTTTTAGCTTTTTAAGGAACCTCCATACTGTTCTCCGTAGGGGCTGTATCAACTTACATTCACACCAACAGTGTAGGAGGATTTCCTTTTCTCCACACCCTCTCCAGCATTTATTGTTTGTAGATTTTTTGATGATGGCCATTCTGACCAGTGTGAGATGATATCTCATTGTAGTTTTGATTTGCATTTCTCTAATGATTAATGATGTTGAGCATTCTTTCATGTGTCTGTTGGCAATCTGTATACCTTCTTTGGAGAACTGCCTATTTAGGTTTTCTGCTCGTTTTTGGATTGGGTTTTTTTAATGTTGAGCAGCATAAGTTGCTTGTATGTTTTGGAGATTAACCCTGTGTCAGTTGCTTCATTTGCAAATATTTTCTCCCATTCTGAGGGTTGTCTTTTCATCTTGTTTATGGTTTCCTTTGTTGTGCAAAAGCTTTTAAGTTTCATTAGGTCCCATGTGTTTATTTTTGTTTTTATTTCCATTTCTCTAGGAAGTGGGTCAAAAAGGACCTTGCTGTGATTTATGTCAAAGAGTGTTCTGCCTATATTTTCCTCTAAGAGATTGATGGTGTCTGGCCTTACATTTAGGTCTTTAATCCATTTGGAGTTTATTTTTGTGTATGGTGTTAGGGAGTGTTCTAATTTTATTCTTTTACGCGTAGCTGTCCAGTTTTCCCAGCACCACTTATTGAAGAGGCTGTCTTTTCTCCACTGTATATTCTTGCCTCCTTCATCAAAGATAAGGTGACCATATGTGCATGGGTTTATCTCTGGCCTTTCTATCCTGTTCCATTGATCTATATTTCTGTTTCTGTGTCAGTACCATACTGTCTTGATTACTGTAGCTTTGTAGTATAGTCTGAAGTCAGGGAGCCTGATTCCTCCAGTGAATAATCACTCAGAAGTGGTAATTATCTAAAACACTGAAAAATTCAGCCATCTTTGAAGAGGTTTCAATCTTTTGATATTAAATAGAGGGACAGTATTTAAGTGGCATTAGAAAGAAAGAAAAATTTCATAGTTGGCATAACAGTTTTTGTTGTATCAATATTTCAAATTCTCCAAAAGATTACAAAAATCAAAATAACAAATTATGACAAATTAAGCTTGAAAACTGTGAAAAGAATTATTCCATATTCACAATAATGAGGATTAAAATGAAGGTCTTTTTACACAACATTCTTTGTTCTCTGGGTTTTATACATCATCGAAATCAGAATAAAAAGTCAAGAACATTTCTGGTCATTGCCAAGAGTTGCAATGAGGATTTCCAGTTCTCTTGCTGCTTTTTAAGCAAGTAAAAAGAATCTGTGCTATTTCTTAAATTCTAAAAGTTGCTCTCAACCACATCTGCTCTACAGTGTTTACAACAGAAAGTCTAGTTTCTTTATCAAATATGCAAATGGTTATTTTAATTTAATGTGGTGTTTCCAATTCAGTTAAGAGTTTCCCACAAGGGTGAACTGTTTTACGAATCAATTCTGATGCTTGCGCATTTCTTATTATTTTTGGTCTCGCCATGTCCTTTAATGCCTGAAGTGCAGTCATCCTACAGCAAATGTATGTTGCACATACTATTTGGGTCACAGTAGTCTTACCTTTTTTTGTATCACAAAAAATGCTTGGAGATTCTGATGATATCTATGTGGATATATGGATCATTCCCCTTGATAACAAACAATAAATGACAAGAGTATTATACGTAATTTCAGTGGATCTGTGTCCTTCTAACTGAATTCATGGACTGCAATTAAGGAACCTCAGTTTATTTTTTCCCCATGGGTAGTGAATGGGACTTTAGAATATGCAAACAGGAAAGGAGAAGTGAGCTGTGAACTTTGAGGCATGATGCCTGTACCTCAGTCTCCTCTTTGGCAAAATGCGGTGATTGAATGAGGTGATCTTGGACTCCATTCCCCCTCTGACATTCTATCATTATGTGTAACAATTAGAATGATGGTGATAATAATTTCTCTAGAACAGCCGTCTTCAAACTGTGCTCTTCAAGCCACAGGGATATTAGAAGGTGCTTAAGAGGTGTCATGAGGGCATTAATCAATGAACTGGATTTAAGAATGCTCAGATCCTAAGCAGAACAGTTTCTCTTGAATTTGTTTAACAAATGATGCGTTTGTGGATGAGTTCACTTAAAGAATACAGAGAGAGAATATATATGTATGTATGTATGTGTGTGTCTACATACGCTGTCCAAAACGGTAGCCATTAGCCACATGAGGTTATTGAGCTCTTGAAATGTGGCCAGTGAGACTGAAGAACTGAATTTTTTTATTTTACTTAATTTTAATTTAAACAGCCACCTATGGCTAGTTTCTAAGATGTCAGACAGTACAACTATAGATTTTTTTGAGCTAAATAAACTGGTCTCAGTTTCTTATTATTAGCAATCCTTTTTCTTTTAAGTTTTAGGCCCCAATTTACTATGCATTTATGCTTATTATTTATTAAGATATAATTGGCATATAAATTAGTTTCTGGTGTACAACATAATGATGAGATATTTGTATATATTGCAAAATGATCACCGCAATATGAAATACTAAATAAGTCATGGGGATATAATGCACAGCATGATGACTATGGTTAATAATACTGTATTGCACTGCCGGGGTCCCAGGATCCAGGGACGGCTTCCCTGGGAGAAGGCACAGTGCGCCTCGGGCTGGTGCAATGTCACGCCGGCCTCTGCCACTGCAGGCTTGCCCAGCAATCTGTGCCCCTCCCTCCCCCCTGGCCTGAGTGAGCCAGAGTCCCCGAAGCGGCTGCTCCTGTAACCCTGTCCTGTCTGAGCGAAGAACAGATGCCCTCTGGCGACCTACATGGAGAGGCGGGGCCAAATCCAAAGCTGTGAGAACAAAGAAGAGAAAGGGAAATCTCTCCCAGCAGCCTCAGAAGCAGCGGATTAAAGCTCCACAATCAACTTGATGTACCCTGCAGCTGTGGAATACATGAATAGACAACACATCATCCCAAATTGAGGAGCCAGGAGTCAGTGCTGTGCCTCTGAGGTGGGAGAGCCAACTTCAGGACACTGGTCCACAAGAGACCTCCCAGATCCACATAATATCAAACAGCGAAAATCTTCCAGAGATCTCCAGAACCCAGCTTCACTCAACGACCAGCAAGCTACAGTGCTGGACACACTATGCCAAACAACTAGCAAGACAGGAACACAACCCCACCCATTAGCAGAGAGGCTGCCTAAAATCATAAAAAGTCCACAGACACCCCAAAACACACCACCAGACGTGGACCTGCCCACCAGAAAGACAAGATCCAGCCTCATCCACCAGAACACAGGCACTAGTCCCCTCCACCAGGAAGCCTACACAACCCACTAAACCAACCTAAGCCACTGGGGGCAGACAACAAAAACAACGGGAACTACGAACCTGCAGCCTGCAAAAAGGAGACCCCAAACACAGTAACATAAGCAAAATGAGAAGACAGAAAAACACACAGCAGGAGAAGGAGCAAGATAAAAACCCACCAGACCTAACAAATGAAGAGGTAATAGGCAGTCTACCTGAAAAAGAATTCAGAATAATGATAGTAAAGATGATCCAAAATCTTGGAAATAGAATAGACAAAATGTAAGAAACAGTTAACAAGGACCTAGAAGAACTAAAGATGAATCAAGCAACGATTAAAAACACAATAAATGAAATGAAAAATACTCTAGATGGGATCAATAGCAGAATAACTGAGGCAGAAGAACGGATAAGTGACCTGGAAGATCAAATAGTGGAAATAACTACTGCAGAGCAGAAGAAAGAAAAAAGAATGAAAAGAACAGAGGACAGTCTCAGAGACCTCTAGGACAACATTAAATGCACCAACATCTGAATTATAGGGGTTCCAGAAGAGGAAGAGAAAAACAAAGGGACTGAGAAAATACTTGAAGAGATTATAGTTGAAAACTTCCCTAATATGGGAAAGGAAATAGTCAGTCAAGTCCAGGAGGCACAGAGAGTTCCATACAGGATAAATCCAAGCAGAAATACACCAAGACACATATTAATCAAACTGTCAAAAATTAAATACAAAGAAAACATATTAAAAGCAGCAAGGGAAAAACAACAAATAACACACAAGGGAATCCCCATAAGGTTAACAGCTGATCTCTCAGCAGAAACTCTGCAAGCCAGAAGGGACTGGTAGGACATATTTAAAGTGATGAAGGAGAAAAACCTGCAACCAAGATTACTCTACCCAGCAAGGATCTCATTCAGATTTGATGGAGAAATTAAAACGTTTACAGACAAGCAAAAGCTGAGAGAGTTCAGCACCACCAAACCAGCTTTACAACAAATGCTAAAGTAACTTCTGTAAGCAACAAACACAACAGAAGGAAAAGACCTACAATAATGAACCCAAAACAATTAAGAAAATGGGAATAGGAACATACATATCGATAATTACCTTAAATGTAAATGGACTAAATGCTCCCACCAAAAGACAGAGTGGCTGAATGGATACAAAAACAAGACCCATATATATGCTGTCTACAAGAGACCCACTTCAGACCTAGAGACACATACAGATTGAAAGTAAGGGGATGGAAAAAGATATTCCATGCAAATGGAAACCAAAAGAAAGCTGGAGTAGCAATTCTCATATCAGACAAAATAGACTTTAAAATAAAGACTACTAGAAGAGACAAAGAAGGACACTACATAATGATCAAGGGATCGATCCAAGAAGAAGATATAACAATTGTAAATATTTATGCACCCAACATAGGAGCACCTCAATACATAAGGCAAATACTAAAAGCCATAAAAGGGGAAATCAAAAGTAACACATTCATAGTAGGGGACTTTAACACCCCACTTTCACCGATGGACACATCATCCAAAATGAAAATAAATAAGGAAACACAAGCTTTAAATGATACATTAAACAAGATGGACTTAATTGATATTTAGAGGCCATTCCATCCAAAAACAACAGAATACACATTTTTCTCAAGTGCTCATGGAACATTCTCCAGGATAGATCATATCTTGGTTCACAAATCAAGCCTTGGTACATTTAAGAAAATTGAAATTGTATCAAGTATCTTTTCCGACCATAATGCTATGAGACTAGACATCAATTACAGGAAAAGATCTGTAAAAAATACAAACACATGGAGGCTAAACAATACACTATTTAATAACGAAGTGATCACTGAAGAAATCAAAGAGGAAATTAAAAAATACCTAGAAACAAACGACAGTGGAGACACGACGACCCAAAACCTATGGGATGCAGCAAAAGCAGTTCTAAGAGGGAAGTTTATAGCAATACAATCACACCTTAAGAAACAGGAAACATCTCGAATAAACAACCTAACCTTGCACCTAAAGCAATTAGAGAAAGAAGAACAAAAACACCCCAAACTTAGCAGAAGGAAAGAAATCATAAAAATCAGATCAGAAATAAATGAAAATGAAATGAAGGAAACGATAGCAAAGATCAATAAAACTAAAAGCTGGTTCTTTGAGAAGATAAACAAAATTGATAAACCATTAGCCAGACTCATCAAGAAAAAAAGGGAGAAGACTCAAATCAATAGAATTAGAAATGAAAAAGGAGAAGTAACAACTGACACTGCAGAAATACAAAAGATCATGAGAGATTACTACAAGCAACTCTATGCCAGTAAAATGGACAACCTGGAAGAAATGGGCAAATTCTTAGAAATGCACAACCTGCCAAGACTGAATCAGGAAGAAATAGAAAATAGGAACAGACCAATCACAAGCACTGAAATTGAAACTGTGATTACAAATCTTCCAACAAACAAAAGCCCAGGACCAGATGGCTTCACAGGTGAATTCTATCAAGCATTTAGAGAAGAGCTAACACCTATCCTTCTCAAACTCTTCCAAAATATAGCAGAGGGAGGAACACTCCCAAACTCATTCTACGAGGCCACCATCACCTTGATACCAAAACCAGACAAGGATGTCACAAAGAAAGAAAACTACAGGCCAATACCACTGATGAACATAGATGCAAAAATCCTCAACAAAATACTAGCAAACAGAATCCAACAGCACATTAAAAGGATCATACACCATGATCAAGTGGGGTTTATTCCAGGAATGCAAGGATTCTTCAATATACGCAAATCAATCAACGTGATACACCATATTAACAAATTGAAGGAGAAAAACCATATGATCATCTCAATAGATGCAGAGAAAGCTTTCGACAAAATCCAACACCCATTTTGATAAAAACCCTGCAGAAAGTAGGCATAGAGGGAATTTTCCTCAATATAATAAAGGCCATATATGACAAACCCACAGCCATCATCATCCTCAATGGTGTAAAACTGAAACCATTTCCACTAAGATCAGGAACAAGACAAGGTTGCCCACTCTCACCACTCTTATTCAACATAGTTTTGGAAGTTTTAGCCACAGCAATCAGAGAAGAAAAGGAAATAAAAGGAATCCAAATTGGAAAAGAAGAAGTAAAGCTGTCACTGTTTGCAGATGACATGATTGTATACACAGAGAATCCTAAAGATGCTACCAGAAAACTACTAGAGCTAATCAATGAATTTGGTAAAGTAGCAGGATACAAAATTAATGCACAGAAATCTCTGGCATTCCTATACACTAATGATGAAAAATCTGAAAGTGAAATCAAGGAAACACTCCCATTTACCATTGCAACAAAAAGAATAAAATATCTAGGAATAAACCTACCTAAGGAGACAAAAGACCTGTATGCAGAAAATTATAAGACACTGATGAAAGAAATTAAAGATGATACAAATAGATGGAGAGATATACCATGTTCCTGGACTGGAAGAATCATTATTGTGAAAATGACTTTACCCAAAGCAATCTACAGATTCAATGCAATCCCTATCAAACTACCACTGGCATTTTTCACAGAACTAAAACAAAAAATTTCAAAATTTGTTTGGAAAAACAAAAGACCCCGAATAGCCAAAGCAATCTTGAGAACGAAAAACGGAGCTGGAGGAATCAGGCTCCCTGACTTCAGACTATACTACAAAGCTACAGTAATCAAGACAGTATCGTAGTGGCACAAAAACAGAAAGATAGGTCAATGGAACATGATAGAAAGCCCAGAGATAAACCCAGGCACATATGGTCACCTTGTCTTTGATAAAGGAGGCAGGAATGTACAGTGGAGAAAGGACAGTCTCTTCAATAAGTGGTGCTGGGAAAACTGGACAGGGACCTGTAGAAGTATGAGATTAGATCACTCCCTAACACCATACACAAAAATAAGCTCAAAATGGATTAAAGACCTAAATGTAAGGCCAGACACTATCAAACTCTTGGAGGAAAACATAGGCAGAACACTCTATGACATAAATCACAGCCAGATCCTTTTGGACCCACCTCCTAGAGAAATGGAATTAAAGACAAAAATGAACACATGGGACCTAATGAAACTTAAAAGCTTTTGCACAGCAAAGGAAACCATAAACAAGACCAAAAGACAACCCTCAGAATCAGAGAAAATATTTGCAAATGAAGCAACTGACAAAGGATTAATCTCCAAAATTTATAAGCAGCTCATGCAGCTCAATAACAAAAAAACAAACAACCCAATCCAAAAATGGGCAGAAGACCTAAATAGACATTTCTCCACAGAAGATATACAGACTGCCAACAAACACATGAAAGGATGCTCAACGTCTTTAATCATTAGAGAAATGCAAAGCAAAACTACAATGAGATATCATCTCACACCAGTCAGAATGGCCATCATCAAAAAATCCAGAAACAATAAATGCTGGAGAGGGTGTGGAGAAAAGGGAACACTCTTGCACTGCTGGTGGGAATGTGAATTGGTACAGCCACTATGGAGAACGGTATGGAGGTTCCTTAAAAAACTAAAAATAGAACTACCATATGACCCAGCAATCCCACTACTGGGCATATACCCTGAGAAAACCATAATTCAAAAAGAGTCATGTACCAAAATGTTCATAGCAGCCCTATTTACAATAGCCCGGAGATGGAAACAACCTAAGTGTCCATCATCGGATGAATGGATAAAGAAGATGTGGCACATATATACAATGGAATATTACTCAGCCATAAAAAGAAATGAAACTGAGCTATTTGTAATGAGGTGGACAGACCTAGAGTCTGTCATACAGAGTGAAGTAAGTCAGAAAGAGAAAGACAAATACTATATGCTGACACATATATATGGAATTTAAGAAAAAGAAATGTCATGAAGAACATAGGGGTAAGACGGGAATAAAGACACAGACCTACTAGAGAATGGACTTGAGGATATGGGGAGGGGGAGGGGTACGCTGTGACAAAGTGAAAGAGAGGCATGGACATATTAAAAAAAAAAGAATAATACTGTATTGCACATTTGAAAGTTGCTAAGATAGTATATCTTAAAGGTTCTCATCAATATTAGCAGTCTTTAAACCTCAGCTGATGACTAATTAAGAGTTATTTTAGATGTAATTCAAGCATCAAATGAATAATTGCACTGGGTGACTGAATTCTGTTTCATAGTTAAAATCCTGAAATTCTTTTGCTCAGATTATGAAATGGGCACAGAATTTAAATCAGACAAATCTGGTTTGAATTCCAGCTTTCTAGCTTAGTAGCTGAGTGTCATACCTACAGGTGAGTCACTAAAATCTGTAACCCTCAGCTTCTTTGGTCAAACAAGGCCAGTAATTCCAATCTCATAGGACTGCTGTGAGGATTAAAGAAAATAATATGTATGAAGTCCCTAATGCAGTGCCTGGCTCATGAAATTGATTTTCTACAAATGTTATGTCACCTCTCTATGTCGTTATATAACATATAACTGAGTCATGTTTAATTCACCTTTTCACCTCTTTAGTATTGAGGATGGAAAAATAAAAAAATGATAAAAACCTGTTAACTTAGTTTTACTTCTCTGTGACTCTTAATTTGATCACGAACTATCCAGGTATATCCTAAGATTGGGGGAACCAGGAGATAGAGAATAAAGATTTACCGTTACAGCTTAATATAAAGAGTACAGATTGGAATCTTGCAAATACATCTACTGCCACTAGCAATAATGCTACTGTCACCTCCAGGATGTGCTTGTCATTGAGTCTTTGAAGACTTGTGCATGTGCTGATGTGCACACAAAAGTCCTTCCTCCATTTGGGTTCCTCTCCAGCAGGAATATATCAGCTTTAGTGGAGGCAAACTGATTTTCAGGAAGAGTTCAGGCAAACAGCATTGTGGTAGCCACTGCCCAGAATCAACCATAGGAGGACAGTCTTTTTAAATCAGAAAGATATTTCTTGAGCAAAATTCTGAGTAAGGAACACTGAAAGGAGACTCTGTTTTCTGTTACCTAATAAATTTAGTGCTCTAAGTATGCTGATACCCAACACGAGACTTGAACACAAATTTCCGGCTTATGTATATTTTCCACTTATTCTTTTTTTTTTTTTCTTTTTTTTTTTTTGCGGTACGCGGACCTCTCACTGTTGTGGCCTCTCCCTTTGCGGAGCACAGGCTCTGGACGCGCAGGCTCAGCGGCCATGGCTCACGGGCCCAGCCTCTCCGCGGCATGTGGGATCCTCCCGGACCGGGGCACGAACCCGTGTCCCCTGCATCGGCAAGCGGACTCTCAACCACTGCACCACCAGGGAAGCCCCTCCACTTATTCTTGACACTAAATTCCAGTCCACAGATTTACACCCTAAATGTGCTTAAAAGAAAACAGTTCAGAAATTTTAGTCTAAGTTATATATTCCTGTGTTCCCTGAAAAACCTGGATTTCCTTGTTGTTGAAAATCAGAAGTATAAAATATAATTTTATTTTATAGTATCTAGTTATATACTGCTTTCCTTGGAAAGGACTGTTAGTTCTATATTTCTTTGGATAACTCCAAAACCTAAGTGCTAACTCCTCACATGGGACTCTCTTTGAAACCATTTGGCATAAAACAGATTTGTTCAATGAATGTCATAGACTCACAAGACATTTGACTAGGTCAACAAAAAAATAATATTTTTATGCTGGAGGAATGGTGCTTTTCAGCACTGGGTCTAGACTTATTTTACCAGTAAAGATGTATTAGTAGTTAGTGGCTATTTACAGAAACAGACTTTCATTGACATTTGCGAAGGTGTGTCTAAGCAGACAGTTCCAATTGACTTCCAAATGCAATGTGGCCCCATGGTGAATTGCTGAATGATAAACCTCACCTCCTCCACCAAGGTGACTTTTATGTAAACATCCTGGACTTCTTCTGAGGAGGCCTGACCTGCAGGGAACCTGCCTAATTCCCACGCTTTGCAAAATTACATAATGCAAAGCCCCTTGCTTATTCTAAAAACAGTGAGTATAATTAGTCTTGAAAATCAATGTTTCCACTCATCAGGATGACAAAATAACTTGTTAAGAAGCGTGCTTAATTTACATATCCAAGAGTCCACAAAAGCTTCAGCTACCATTTATTTGATTATATCCTTTTAGGAGAAAAAAAATACAGTTCATTGGCTGGCTGCCACTCTCTAAAATATAAGAGGTAATTAGAACCATACTTTTGTCATGTTTTCATAGCAAAATACAATCTGCTTTCAGAGAGAATATGTCATTATCTTATCTGGAGCTCCTTTACTCATAATTATTAAGATATTTATGCTATGGGTGAAATTAATAAAATATGAATAAATTGAAAATGGGCTTCATATATAATATCTTGTGAATAACTCAACAAAAATTTTGGAAATTAAAAATATTATGTATACATATGTATATGTAAAAATACTTTTTTGTGTAATAAAGGACACAAATAATGTGCAATAAAATGTTTTTTTAACATAATGCCAGTGACAAATCCTTAACTATTTTTTAAGTGATATGAAACAACAGTAATATAAAGAATTTTACTTATATTGGAATTGTACCATTACTACAATTTGCCATGGCTCACGGGCCCAGCCGCTCCGCGGCACGTGGGATCCTCCTGGACCAGGGCACGAACCCGTGCCCCCCGCATCGGCAGGCGGACTCCTAACCACTGCGCCACCAGGGAAGCCCCCATTATCACAATATTTTGATGGCCAAGAGCAAAAACCTACCAAACTTATGAGAAAGTATGAAAAATCTAAAGGAAGGAATGAACTTTTGTGTCTATTACTTCTAGATTTCTACATTCATCTTTGGATGTGGGTTACTATTTTCTTTTTTCATTTTAAAACAAAGTTCCTATGGCATTTGTTTATTCCCCTAAGAAACAAAGTAATATTATTCCCCTAAGAAACAAAGTAATATTAATCTGTTTAGTTTTCAATCATCATGTTCAGTTCACTCAAATCTTTTGTGGATAGTAATTCTTCTTCAATCATCTGATTCCCCAAACCAAAATGTTGCATGCCTTTAAAATTTTCCCAGTAATAAATATATTTGTCAAGGAACTGGAATATTTGAAATCATTGACACCAGTGCATTCTTTCCCGGTTGATAGACCTGGGAAGAAGTTCATTATAAGAAATTAGCTTTAGTTGCATGATCTTGGAATCAAGGATGCTAATTTTTTGGCATCTGGATAAAACAGCATCATAATATGGTGCTATTTATAGTGGAAACTATTAATTTAATTACATTTTAGATCAATAAATACTTGTGAATAGATTCTGTGAGCTGGCCTCCTGTGTTCCAGACACCATTCTAAGGGCTGAAAAAAACAGTGACGAATAAGACCTAAATGGTCACTTCCCTTACAAAGCCTACATTTTAACAAGGAAAAGAGAAGACCAAAAATTTATAAATAATTTACTGTAGGGGGGAGTACAGTACTTGAAAATATCTAGTAGAAGGAGCTGGGCTTTTCCAGAGGCCCTAAATTTTCTCTAAGGATATTAAATATAAGCCAAAGTCTGAAGGATTGTAGGAGTTTAAGAAAGATACTTATTTTACTTTTGCTTTTTCTTGGTTTAGTTGTTTTTTTTAATGTTTTATAGCAAATGTTGCATTATTTTATGTTTAGTTTAAATTACTATTTAGCCTACTCAGTAATACTAATAGCTTAATAATACTTTTGGATTATTTGAATTCACTAAACATGATAAAAATGAATTTAATATATGAAGTTTGGAGAATGCATAAACCTTTCTAAATAGAATGTGTATAGCACAATGTTCTCACATCTTACAAGTACCTGAAGAAAAAGGAAAGTGAACCAAATGATTTAAGAAGTAATTATCCTACAGTACACCTTTCCTAGGAATTATAGCATCAGGATAAAATAGCAAAATGACAAATGTTCTTATTTTTATAAATATACATATCATACATTTATATATAAATTATGTGGATTATAACTCATATATTATAAATGTATAATATAATAAGCACAAATGTTATTTCTATTTTACAGGAACTTTTCATAGATCATATAGATGGGAATTGGAATAAACAAGCTCAAGGAAATGAGGACCAATTTTCCATTTCCAATTAAGAAGTCAATGATATCATATATGTGGAATTTTCACTACATTCATGGTTCTATATTGTTTTATAAGAAATTAAAAATAAGTTACAAATCCATTTTTCTATACATTCTACTTATGATTGCCCTTATATTACAATTAGGTTAATTCATTTTATCAACAATTAGATTGTGCCTATTTTGTGGTAGGCCTTGATATACAAAGAATCTAATCCCTAATACAGTCCACAAATACCTCAAAAGAGTCAGACACATACTGATTAAACTCATAGTTCAGGAATGAGCAAAAATGCTGGCTTTTGTAATCTCATTTGATCCTGAAAGAAAGCAAGGTAAACAAGAGAGATATTTTTAATCACATTAATTTTTAAAGGGAAGCTGAAATGACTTCCCTATTACCATGCATTTTGTAAATTATAGATGTGGCTTCTGTGGCCACAGATTAGAGGGACTCACAAAGCTAAATAAAAACCACTTGAATTAGGTCCAAAAATCAAAATAAAATCTAGAATTTGTAGCTAAAGTTTCTATCTAGATAACGGCCCCTCACGTAGCTTCTCCCAATTCCCCACTATAAAAACAATTAAAAAAAGAAAAAGAAATGGAAAAGAGATGAACATTAAGTGGCAATTAGCTATTGCCAAAATCTGGGGCTGGAGGAGAAATTCATTGATTATAAGATGTATGGATTCCAACTGACAATCATAATCAGAAGTTATCATTCGTTCATTATTAAATGTTTATTGTGAGCCATTTTGTTCTCTCTTGAAAGAGAGGTAGTGATATGACTTAGTTTTTTTCCCTCTACTGTTCTGGATCTGGTTTAAAAAAAAAAAAAACAACATCTATGCTGAGCAGAAAAATGGGCCTCTAGTCTTTCTTTCTGAAAAGGTCAATATGAATAGTCATTTTCAACTTTGCAGAGATTGCCACAGAAGGGCAAAGAGTATGAATGAGTGTTGATTGCATTGTAGGGGGAGTGGGCACTAATCCCGACATGGAGGTTGTAACACCAGGAATAAAGTGAGTGGAAGCATTAAAAATAATGGGTTTGTTTGGTTTGTTTTTGTTCTCTACTATTTCATATCACCTTCAAAACAAGCAGTAATACAAGCACTTAATGATAATATGAGATAATATTTCTGTCCAGCAATGTTTAACATGTTATATGCTCACCCATCTCATTCAGGTCACATACGTGGGTATGCCCTATAGTCCAGCCCTGCCGTTACAAATAAGAATTAGATCAGGTTCAGAAACATCTCTCTTTCTGTTATAAAATGCATGCATAATTCTAGTAAAACCCAAGTGGGTATGAGCAGGGACAAGGGGAATTTATATACCCTGAATGTATCACATCTTAACAGATTGCTTCTTACTCTAGAGGTAAGTAAACATATAAAAACACCCTTGAATTCTGCTTCTGCTTAAGATGCGGAAAGCTTCAAGAGAGTATCATTTTCAAACTAACAATGAAAGAAAAAAGCCAGGTAATCTACAAAATCATTACTTTTTACTGAGCTCACCAGAGAGTTAAAGTCAAAAGTCAAGTAAACTACATTCCCATGAGAGACAATACTTTTCAGTGAGAGCTGGGGCACAGGAACTCTTATCTTAGAGAATAGAAGATGTGGATGCCATACAAACAAGTAAGAAAAAAATTGGCTAGAACTGTAAAGCATTATGAAAGAACAGACGTGGGCTAGCATCAGATTAGAATAGCTAAAATCCCCTGACCCAAGGGGAGTTTATGCTCACTTACAGTCTTTTTTGAGTAGCTCTCCAACAGGTGCTCACGAGAAAGGCTAGGGGCATGGTGGGAGACAAGAGGGGCCCCATTTGGTGGTACAGGTATGGGAGGTGATTGAGTACTGCTGGGGCACAGACGCAAAATCCTGCCAGATTTCCTTGATCATTCACTGCTATGAAGCATAAACTTTAAAACCCTAGGATATCAGTAGCAATCACTCAACTCCCAGGGCTGATTAAAAATTCATTAACTCTGAGAAAGAAACAGAAGCAAAAACCCCTCTGTCTTTGGATGAGGGTAGAAAGACCTCTCACTCAGGACACTGGCAAAGATCAATTGCTTTGAGAAAAACCTTCTGCACCTGGGAGGGGGGCAGGACGCCATGGTGGGTTCAGGATTCTGCATCCATTTCAAGCAAAAGTTTATAAATAATTTACTACGGGGGAGTACAGTACTTGAAAATATCCAGTAGCAGGAGCTGGGCTTTTCCTGCTAACCCTGGAGGAGGAGCAGGGGCCTAAGACAAATCACAGACACACGTCTGAGCGCGCTGACAAAGCTTCATCCCCAAGGGTCAGATAAACAGAGGCTGCCTAAGGTAGAGGCTGAGCAGGCAACAAAAATAGATCTGAGTGAAAGCGCTCCCACTGGGGAAGGAATAGAGCAAGCAGAGAGAACCTCTCTGCAGCAGGGGCTCAGGGACTACTGAAAGCTGAGGGTGGAGCCAGAAAAATGAGAAAACCCCCCTACACCAAGCCCTGCTCTAAGTACAGGAAGAGCAGAATTGGAAGAACAACAGAACTGAACAGAACAATATCAACGGTGAAACCCAAAGCCACATCAACTCCAGATGTTTTTGGAATTGCATCTCTGTATATAATACATTTCTGGCTGCTTTTAATGTTATTTGGTTTTGGTTTTCAAGAGTTTGACTATACAGTTGTCTCTGGGTTATCTGCGGGGGGATTCGTTCCAGGACCCCTGGTGGATACCAAGATCTGTAGATGCTCAAGTGCCTAATCTCAAATGGTGTAGCAGAGACAGCTCTCTGTATTGTGGATTCCACATCCATGGATTCAACCAACCACAGATTGGAATCCCGATGGCTGACTATGTCCAGGTGTTTTGTTTTTTCTTTGTTTTTGTTTTATTGTGAATTCTGATTAAAATTTGCTGAGATTTTTGGATCTGTGGATCAATGTTTTCTCTATTTCAGAGAGTCCTCAACCATTTTCTTTTTCAAACATATATTGTTTTCTGTGCACCTTATTTTCTCCCTTTATCTTCTGGGAACCCAGCGATAAGAATGTTACACTGAAAGTACTGACAACAGATATCAGATGTTTTTTTCTGTGTTTTTAAACACTTTGTATCACTTTGCATTTTAGTTTGGATTGGCCCATCTTCAAGTACACTGATTCTAAACAGCCTTCTATTTAATCTACCAGATAAATTCTCATATGTGATATTATTTTTTAAATTTTTAGCAATTCTACATGGTTCTTTTCTAGAGTTGTCACACTTCTGGAATTACCATCTCTTCATGAATGTTATCTACTTCTTCCAATAGATCCTTCAGCATTTTTTCTTCATAGTTGTTTAAAATCACTGTCATAATTTCAACAACTGAGCCATCTCCAGGTCTGTTTCTACAGAGTATTCCTTATCTTGTCTATATGTCATATTTTCTATTTTTGTTCATGTATATTTTGTAATTTGTGATTACATGCTAGCATTTTCATATAAAAATGTAGACAATAAATCAAATGATACTTATTTTCTGCACATCCATCTGATCTATAGTTTACCTGGGTCTGGGCTTTGTTGCTTATTGAATTTGAGTCAGTTCACCACTGATTTCAAATATTTTGAGAGTTGGATGGAGACGTTCCTATCTGCAGGGCATGAGGCTAAGAAGTGGTGGCACAGCACTCTTGCCTGTGCTTCACAGCTGAGAGATCTCTTCCTACTTCACAGCCTGGCTGCTAGATTTCTGGGTCACTGGAGTGTCCCCTTCACTCCCCATCCTGCTCCTTGACTTCTGTGCCTACAAAAGATCTCTGCAGTCCTGATGTCTCTTCCTTCAGAGGGCAGCCTCCCTGCGCTCTGCAGTGGCTCCGAATGTCTCCGCACTTCTCTCAGTTCTACTTCTGTGCCTCCAGCCTTTGGTTTCTGAAATACTGGGCGGTATCTGGGATTTCTCACAGTTCTCTCGCCCTGCCTCCAGACTTTGGTGATTAAAAATCTGATTCCTTTAGGTGACCCCCTTGGTCTACATGTTCAAGTCTCAGCTTTTGGCAGTTGATGGGGGGCTTGGGTGGATGTTTTCTAAACATCCCTTCCTCACTCTTTTCATAGCAAAAAACTCAGAGCATCTTTGATAGATGTCTACCCAATCGCCTGCCTTCCCACCACTTCCTATAGGTGATTGCTCTGCAATGGGGAGGGGGACACAGGTGCCCTAGGGAGACTCTTTCTGAGCTCTCCTTCTGTGTCCCAGCTGCTGACACACTACTCCCAAGTAGTCGGTGAAGCTGTGTGGGAAAATATTGGTGTTTGAGTGCAGACGTGCTCTGTGGTGGGCATCCTTGCCATTCCAACATGACTTAGCCCAAATGTTAATGTTAAAAGTTCATCCGTTTTTACCTTATCATAATCTGTGATGGATTCCTCTTCTGTCTGCTCTTTTGCCAGTGATAAGCTCAGCTGTGGGTTTTACATCTCCTGTAAAGGATTTGCCACTTTTTGGAATTAGGTCCTTTAGGATCCTTTGAGGCCTCAGCAAACTATTGCTTCTGTCTCTTGTGCTTGCTGTTTTACTTTGAATAGCTTCTTTTCACTAGATCTTTTTCATCTCTAAGGATTTACTAGAAAGTACCATCCTTCACTACCACATGCAATTACTACTCTTTACATGCCACATTCCATTACCTTACTTAAAAGTTGTTTTTCTTCATAGTCTTCTCACTCTGTGAAATCATGTTATTTATATATTTGCTTACTGGTTCATTATCTAAGTTTCTCCCCCAGAATATAATCTACATGAGGGAAGGCACTTAGACTATTATAGTTTCAACATACAAATTTTGGGAGGGACACATTTTACTCCATAACAAGTACCTCTTATTTCACTGGCCATTAGGGTCTTTCTTTAGAAGTGCTGCTTCAAGTGTTTTGCCATTTTCTTATTGGATTTTCTGCTTTTTTTTTTATTGATAGCTCTTTATAAATTCTGCATATCTGTGCTTTGTTAAATATATGTATTACAGATATCTTTCTCTCATCTGCGGCTTTCCTTTCACTCCTAAATGCTGTCTTTTGATAAACGGATGCTTTATTTTTAAGTAGTCAAATTTATTAATGTTTTTCTTTGTGTTTGTTTTCTATTTAAGAAATATTTGCCAGGCTTCCCTGGTGGTGCAGTGGTTAAGAATCCGCCTTCCAATGTAGGGAACACGGGTTCGAGCCCTGGTCTGGGAAGATCCCACCTGCTGTGGAGCAACTAAGCCCGTGCGCCACAACTACTGAGCCTGTGCTCAAGAGCCCGTGTGCCACAACTACTGAAGCCTGCATGCCTAGAGCCCATGCTCTGCAACAAGAGAAGCCACTGCAATGAGAAGCCCTCACACCAAAATGAAGAGCAGCATCCGCTCGCCACAACTAGAGAAAAGCCAACGTACAGCAACAAAGACCCAATGCAGCCAAAAAATGAATAAATAAAATAAATAAACTTATATTTTTTAAAAAGAAATATTTGCCTATCAAGTGAATGGCAATTTTCTCCTGTTTATTCTAAAGGCTTTATTGCTTTATCTTTCTCATTTAGTAATCTATGAAATCATATTGATATAAACAGATAATGGAATGAGTGAATAAGAGAAAGCTCTTTCTTATAATTGAATACTAATGAATATAGAAAGAATGAGATAATTATTAAAAAAAATCACCATTGGTATCCATCATAATTATACAATTTTAAGGCAACATTCTCCAACGAACTTCTAGGTGAAATTTGACCAGCTAATAGGTGAAATTAGGATACGGGGTGAGATATTTACGTAGTACCAAAGTATCTCCATATACTTTTAAATTACATATGTAAAAAGAAATTTTACAGTGAAGAAACAGACAGATACCACCTTATTTAACTACTTACAGTTAACATCAGTAGTAAAGGAACACAATGAAATCCTAAAGCTCCAAAGGGGCATAAGAAGAATATAGAACCTGGGATATTCCTGCCAAAAGTACAAAGCCTGAATCTAATCATGAGGAAACACCAGACAAACCCAAAGTGAGGGTCATTCAACCTTCAAAATAATAAGATCACAGAGACCCAGACATGACTGAGGGACTGTTACAGAGGTGAGTAAATAAGTAAATAAACTGAGGATAGTAAGAGCCAAATTCTCAAGCAGAGAAGGTATTTATCAATATGAAAATGAGAAAAGCTAGAATGAACCTTGAGTTTTTTTATTGGAATTGGTGGTGTCAGTGTGAAGTCATGTTTTTGAATAGAAGGTTAAATGGATAACTAGTAAAATAGAAAGATGACAGATAGATAATCAGACACATACATACACACACACACACACACATATTGAAAGAGTCAAAAGAGACATGACAACTAAGTGCAATGCTTGATCCTGGATTGGATCATTCTGCAAAAATAGACATAATTGGACAATTGGCAAAGTTTGAATAGGGTATATAGATGAAGGGAATTTGGATTTTCTGAAAACTTATGGTTCTTTCAAAATAAAATTTTTTTTTAAATTTTGAGAAATTTTGTACAGGATAAAACAACCAATGCATTGAACACTGTAATTTGAAATAGGCCAATATATCCAAATTAGTGTGTTTTAAAATACAGTTTTCCATTTTACTGTGTAATTACATGTTCTAATTATACAACTAATTCCTGTAAGCATACTTATATAATTAAATGATATAATTACAGAGAGTAATTGCATAATTATAGTAACTACTAATCACAAAACATTCAATGCACAAGTAAAACAACCAAATTAATCTCTTTAATAAAATATCTCCATAAAAGCCATTTTGGATTTTAAATAAAAATTTTATTTACAGCATATTTTAAAACTACTATAGGGGCTTCCCTGGTGGCGCAGTGGTTGAGAGTCCGCCTGCCAATGCATGAGACACGGGTTCGTGCCCCAGTCCGGGAGGATCCCATATACCGCGGAGTGGCTGGGCCCGTGAGCCGTGGCCGCTGGGCCTGCACGTCTGGAGCCTGTGCTCCGCAACAGGAGAGGCCACAACAGTGAGAGGCCCGCGTACCACAAAAAAAAATAAAAATAAAAATAAAACTACTATAAATTTTAAACATATTCAGTTTTTATCTTTATTCAACATTTAAAAAGTACAGATCTATTCAAGAAAAATATTGTACATTTATTTACTGTTTAAAATGATTTGATTTCCTAAAATTTACTGAACTGTCCAGTCCATTATTTTCTAACATTTATTTCTAAATATTTGAGTGGAAACATGGAAAATGTTTTTTGAGAGTAAACAATTTTGTTGATTTTTTTTCTTGTTGGTTCTAAACAAAGAATTCTTCATGTAATCAGAGATTCATAAATATGTTTTACTAATATCAGGGCAAATAGGAAATCCATACTACGTATGCAAAAGTGGATCCAATCTCACATTAGATAATTAATTATATAAATCATCAACATGAATGTTCTCAGAAGACTCCTGGACATGCCTTCCTTTACTAACTTTTCATTTGGATGAACATCTGAATGCGTGTGTGACCATCCAGGAATGTGGCTCTTATTTTACTTCTGTTAACACGTTAACTTGTTTAGTTTGTCAATGCCTCCCTTTGCATAGCCCTTCCTTACAAGTGTTTTGCAGAGTTAACTTTAGGCCATCAAGTACTAAGTATAGACACAAAAATCCCGACTTCCTTTTGATTATTTTGTTATGCACGTTTGTGCCTTTCTCCCAACATGATTACAGACATGATTTTTTTCCTCTAGTATTTGTTTGTCTTATTTTTTGGAAAATAAGTATTTGTGTCTGATATTTCACTTTGATGTGAATGTACGACATTTGGTCGTGGATATCTGCATTATACATTCTTTTATTTCTGATTCCTGAAAGCTTTTGATGGGAGGAGCAACCAGCAACTTTTATCTGTGTGAGAAGTGGTTTGATAAAAAAATCAGAATAACTGGTATTTCTGACGTCAGAGTACATAGGTAATTGCCCTTTTTCAATATTTGCATTTTGATGCTAAAAAAATCCTGGCACCTACATGACTCTACAGTACTGAGAGCGGTTTAGCCCCATGAATGAGAGAATAGTAGATCTAGTTTCAGTTTCTGAAAGAATATTTTTTCCACATAACTCCGTGATATTGGGGTTATTTAAATTTTCTCCTAATGCCATAATTAAAATTATAATTCAAGTTATATTATTTGTCTGAGAAGTTGAATTTTTTAGATGAAATTTACATAACATAAAGTTAACCATTTTAAAGTGAACAATTCGGTGGCATCTCTATTTCCAAAACATTTTCATCACCCCAAAAGAAAACCCAGTACCCATCATGGCTGCTGAGAAATATTTCCAGTCCACTTAGTTTCTACTGTCCTACTGGCATTTATTCCTCAAGTTGGAATAACTTGGGATCAGTTTCCTTGGGACTTAAGAAGTGTGTCTTTGCCTTCTATTACTAAATTTTTCCGCAGGCTGTAGACCGCTGAACCCTACCTTATCTTGACTTGCCTAGAGTTACATCCTCAACCTTAGCCCTCAGGGTTACAATTCCCTGCCCCATGTTTGTCCTGCTGACTAAATTCACTCTCCACACAAATAAGGACCTCTACTGGGTTTCCAGAATTATAAACATATTATTGTTAGGAGAGATCATAGAGAAGACAAGACTGCTAGTTGACCTGTGGGCAGAATCCTGGCAATCAGCGGTGCCTCACCCCTTCTCTGTGCTTGGAATATGCACCCCCTTGCTTTCCCCATGCTAGAAGCTACCCAAGGACACATCCTTGAGATACTAATATGTTGAGACCATCTGGATGATTTATGTGACTGAGCCCAATTAAGGATTATACAAACTTTTAAGATTCTAGCAGATGGGTGTGGAGATCTACTCATCTTGTGGCCACCCAAGACAAACCCTGTATGTAAGTTCCTGCACTCATTAAACCTGCTGCCTACCAGTCTGGAGTGGTCTGCCTCTTTCTTCAGTCTCTCCCTGCCCTCCAAGTGGGTTGGGGGGTATTGGCTGGCTTCAGATTACAAACAGGAAGCCCCTGAGGAGGTTGCAAGCCAACAATTATATGATCTTCAGCTATTCCATTGGCTAGTATACACAGAGCAATGTTAAAACAAACAAAACAAAACAAAACAGAACAGTGGTGTTAGGGTGAGAATGAAGCCCTTGTCTTCTTCCTGATTTTAATGGGAGTATATCTAGCCTTCTTATTAAGCATGATGTGGGCTTTTGGTTTATATTGTTTGTCATGTTAAGAAACCACCCACTTATTTCTAACATGCTTAAGAGAGTAAACAGCTAGGAAACAGAAAGGTTAGAAATGGGAGATGACCCAGACTTTAAGAGGTCAACATGGATGAACTCCACTTAGAGCCTCCCAATATATCTTCTGTGCTGTAAACCATAGAAATTCCTCCAAGGCTCTAGGAAACTATTGTATGATGTTGTTATATTTTACTTCTGTTGTGTTTTACATCATGTGTAAAGCCAATTACCTGAAAACTGATCTAAGAAGTTAGATGATTTTTCCTAAATTGTGATCCTCAAGTAACTTGTTTGAATTCAAAATGCAGACTTGGATCATTGCAGATCCCTGGCCTCACCTCAAACCTACTGAATCATAATATCCATGCATGGCCACAAGGAATCCTCCTCTAAAAATAAAAATAAATCCCACATTACTCTTAAGTACAAGACAGGTTGAAAGCATTTATTTAGATGGGGTGATTTTATAATAGAAATCGTGTCTAATAAAGCCCATCTATGTGTATTTGCCAAAATTATTCAATGAAAAAAATTGAAGATTCCAGAATCCTCTTGCCCATACAAAGACCATCACTTTTTCCATCATGATCTTTAGACAAAAAAACAAAAAAAAACCAAAAAAAAACATGCAAGGTGAAAATGATATAATAGAAATATTAAGAGTGTGCCCTTAACCCTACTAACCTACTAAAAATATTAAGTAACCAGAGGGCTGGGATCATGTAGCAGTTGTCTGGGTTTCTAGTATATCACATGCACTTGACCCTTGAACAGCATAGGGGTTAGGGCTGCCGACCCTCCTTGCAGTAGACAATCTGCTTGTAAATAATAATTGGTCCTCCTTGTAATCTGTTCCTCTGTGTCTGCAGTTTCTCGTTACCCTTGGATTCAACCAACCTCGGATTGTGTAGTTCCATAGTATTTACTATTGAAAAAAATCTGTATATAAGTGGGCCCTTGAAGTTCAAACCCTCTTGTTCAAGAATCAACTATATATTGTTGAATGGATACATAATCTATTGTATTAATACTATTGTACTCATTTTTATAAGCTCCAAAGAAAATATTCTAGTTGACATTTTTATTCCATGCCATAGAATTGTTTGGTATTCAGAAATGATAAAACCTGCCAAACTGCATCTTGACAATAAATTTTAGAACAAAATAAGCAATCATGTCAATGAGGCTTTTAATAACTGCTCATGATACAACAAAGCATTTTAAATTATCATGAAGTAAGCACTTCATTTACATTTAACTAACTAGGCATGGACTGTATACTAATTAAACCATCACAGTGAGGGATACATCATCATGTGTTAAAAATACACAGATAGTTCTTAATTGGAATTCTTATACAGGCTTTAAAAAGGGGAATGAAGATTGCATTTTAATTTTAAATTGTTTTGTCAAGATGTCTGTTCTAATAGTTTTAAGAGACAACATTTTCAATCAGGGTTGGACAAACCACCACCACATCCAGTCCACAAGCTGTTTTTGTAAATAAAGTTTTATTGGAACACATCCACACCCATCTCTTTACTCATTGTCTGTCACTGCTTTTACACTCTGAGGCCAGAGTTGCGTAGCTGCAACAGAGACTGTATGAACTGGGAAGACTAAAGTAATTACAGCCTGGACATTTATAGAAAGAGTTTGCTGACTCCTCCTTTAGATGAATTCAAACTCAATTCTGTGATATATTGTATGTTCTTAAATAATTTATTAAGCTTCTATTGGTCTCATTTTTCTAATGAACAAAATGGGAATTAAATGACCTAATGTTTATAAATTTCCTGGTGCATATAAGGCATTCAAATTATTCTTAAGGGAGTATTTGCTTATATCAATACATTCCCTACAGCTTTTTTTTTCCTGATTATTTGGCACTATTCAGATTTGCCTTGTAGATTACTAAATATTATGTAACTATGCCACTTATTCCATGAGTACACTAAAAAAAAAACTAATTATAAATGGTGCTTATAACAGCCTGAGGATATAACTATGAACAAAAAAAAAATGTGTTTCCTGTCTTAATGGGACTTATAGCCTAACAGAAGATAAGGACAATTTGCATAAGCAACTACGTGACAGCCTGTTAACTGCATGATTGAGAACAGACAGACACAGTAGGAGCACCTAATAGTTTTGGCACAGTATAAGTATTCTAGGGCTTCTATAACGAAGTACTGAGGACTGGATGGCTTAAACAATAAAAATTTAGGGGATTCCCTGGTGGTCCAGTGGTTAGGACTCAGTGCTTTCATTGCCATGTTCCAGGTTCAATCCCTGGTTGGGGAACTAAGATCCCACAAGCCGTGCAATGTGGCCAATAATAATAATAAAACAATAAAAATTTATTTTCTCACAGTTCTGGAGGCTAGAAGTTTGAGATCAAGGTGTCAGCAGGGTTGGTTCCTTCTGAGGGCTCCGAAGGAAGGATCTGGTCCAAGCCTCTCTTCCTGGCTTAAAGATGGCCATCTCCTCTCTGTGTCTTCTAATTGTCTTTCCTCTGTACATGTCTATATCCAAATCTCCTCTCCTTATAAGGACATCAGTCATATTGGACTAGGTCCTACCCTGATTATTTCATTTGAACTTAAGTAAGAAAGGCCCTGAATGCAAAGCTCTAAAGACCCTATCTTCAAATTTGGTAATATTCTGAGGTACAAAGGGTTAGAACTTCAACATTTGAATTTTTGATGGATCATGGTTTTAGGTTTTCTATATTCTTACTGATTTTATGGCTATTTATTCTGTCAATTTCTGAGAGATGGGTGTTGAAATCTTCAATTATTATTGTATATTAATCTATTTCTCTTTTGAGTTCTATCAGTTTTTGCTTCACAGTCATTTGCAAATAGGACTGAAAGCCAAGTATCACTATTCCAGAGTTCTTTAGTGAATGTAGCCTACCTACATTTATGAAGTATTCTCAAAAACAATATCAATAAAACCCACTATTCAGATATCATGCATTTTCTTGATAGGTACTGACAGATTCCTAAGATGCTAGGTGAAACTCCAAATTCTGTTTTCCAATTGGCATACGGTATAAAATTTTTTAAAATGAGTCTTCAATTAATATGGACATATATTTGGCTGTGAATCTAATACATCCAGTCTTTGTGTTGTCCTGCTCCCTCTGATTTTTGTCCATTTGCATTCTTGAACTGCATATCAAGAGAACGATATTTTATTTTATTTTATTTTATTTTATTTTTATTTTATTTAATTTTTTTTGCAGTACGCGGGCCTCTCACTGCTGTGGCCTCTCCCGTTGCGGAGCACAGGCTCCGGACGCGCAGGCTTAGCAGCCATGGCTCATGGGGCCAGCCGCTCCGCTTCACGTGGGATCCTTCCAGACTGGGGCACAAACCCGTATCCCCTGCATCGGCAGGTGAACTCTCAACCACTGTGCCACCAGGGAAGCCCAAGAGAACGATATTTTAAAGTGAGTATTTTTTTCTGTTTTATTTCTTTTATGGTTAATTCAGTTACCCTATTTTTTTTTTTCTTTTTGCGGTATGCGGGCCTCTCACTGTTGTGGCCTCTCCCGCTGCGGAGCACAGGCTCCGGACGCGCAGGCCCAGCGGCCATGGCTCACGGGCCCAGCCGCTCCGCGGCATATGGGATCCTCCCAGACCGGGGCACGAACCCATATCCCCTGCATCGGCAGGCGGACTCTCAACCACTGCGCCACCAGGGAGGCCCTACCCTATTTTTAATAGGGAATAATTACATCATTTGTCCCCTAAAGATCCCAGCTAAGTTTAATATCCTGCCATTTGACTCAAAAGATACAGATCCCAGTATCACAAGAAGAACATATGAAATGACATGTGAATGACATGAAAGACCCTCTCTTATGCTTCAAAAGCCTCAGTTGTTATGTAATGACCTTTATAAAAATAGGATATATATTGAAAAATATCAAATTACCCAATTTCTTTGGATTATGTTTACTTTCCTAAGGTCATTCAGTAACTTAAATAGTTATTGCCACTTCTTTTCCCCTAAAATGAGTCTTTATCAATTTTTATAATATTAAAAGAAATTAAGCATTGGGGAATATTTTACAGTGTTAGACAGTGGAAGAGTCAAACAATATATTTGTACCTTTGTTTAGGGACATGACAATACAGTGTCACTCATGTTCGTTTAAACATTCTAAGTGCACATAAACATTAACACCCATGGCATCTTAAAATATTTTGGCTTTATCATGTCACAGATTATTTTATTTAATCTCAGATCATAAAATATATGAAAATTATAGCTTCTAAATTTAAGTTAATTTGACACAAAAATGATTTTATAAATGTTTTGTGAATTTCCTTATTCCATTACACATTTATAAAGAGTATAATTGAATAAAATAGCAGATGGCGAAAAAACATTATGTAGCTATCATGTTGCATAATTCTATTGAATTTAAATTCATTAAAACACATGCCATTTTAACAGTAGTGTCAGTATACTGAATTCTACACATCTAAATTATGCTGTTTTATAGAAACAACATATCATTTTTCAATTAGAATGTCAAAGATTGCAATCTATAAATGTAAACAGTTTGCCCCACTCTGTTGCAGAGCAGAAACATGACAAATGGAAATATGTATCATAATCCACTGAAAACACTGATATTCCCCATATTTTAATCCAGTGGAGCTAGTGATTTATAACAGTGACAGATGGGTCAAAGTACACATATGAGAGAAAATATTCATGTGAAACTGGGAATTGCTTTTCTCATGGAACCGAATGGCAATTTTTTTTTCTTTTTTAAGATTTTGTGTTTTTAGGGCTTCCCTGGTGGCTCAGTGGTTGAGAGTCCGCCTGCCGATTCAGGGAACACGGGTTCGTGCCCCGGTCCAGGAAGATCCCACATGCCGCGGAGCGGCTAGGCCCGTGAGCCATGGCCGCTGAGCCTGCGCGTCTGGAGCCTGTGCTCCGCAGCGGGAGAGGCCACAACAGTGAGAGGCCCGCATACCGCAAAAAAAGAAAAAAAAAAAGATTTTGTGTTTTTAAATGTATATGGCTTTTTAAAAGATAGATGGTATAATCATTTGCTACTAACATGTCATATAATTCAGTCTTTAATAAAAGAAACAAATTTAACAATAGCCATAGCTTTTTTGTTACTTTTTTTTTTTTTTTTTTGCAGTACACAGGCCTCTCACTGTTGTGACCTCTCCCGTTGTGGAGCACAGGCTCCGAACGCGCAGGCTCAGCGGCTATGGCTCCCGGGCCCAGCGGCTCCGCGGCATGTAGGATCTTCCCGGACCGGGGCACGAACCCGTGTTCCCTGCATCGGCAGGTGGACTCTCAACCACTGAGCCACCAGGGAAGCCCTTTAGTTACTTTTGAAAAATCGGATATACAGTACTTTGTTATGTGTTCTAGTGGTATTCACTTAATATCTTCATGTCACATTTGAAAAAAAATGCATAAATTGAAAACGAATTTACTAAACTGGTAACCATATCTTTAAACTGATGGCCATGCCTGTTGGGATATCTCCTTTTGACCAATCTTCTTGACATCAAGAAGCTCTCAGGGCTAGATAGTGAGTTTTGCCCATGACTAACTTATGCTTGGGTGCATTTCTTTACAGTCAGCCAACAAGGGTAGGGTCAATCATCAAGTCTAACTTCCATTTTAAGCAAAAATATCCAAGATTATTCTAGAAATGTTTGTGTTTCCTGACCCTTAGTATACACAGAAAACAAAAATAATTAATCCTGGCTTATTTGAAATTCTTAGCGGTATTTGCTAGAAGCCAGAAAGTGGAAATCAGCGGGATTCTGGGCAGCATATAAGAATAGCAGGAAAGGACTAATATTGAGCAGGTACTGTGGTCAGAAACACATATAATTTACATGCTGTTATAACACCCTTGTGCAGCACTATCATTCTTTTTTTTTTTTCCCCTAGGTAGAGGAGGAAACCAAAGTTTGAGGAAGTGAAATAAATGATCTGATATTACACAGAAACTTACAAAACTAGGACTTGAATATCATTCTAATCACAGCATTGTCTCATTGAAGCAAAACAAAACTATCATGTGAAAAAAATTCCAAAGACCCTCATTTACCATGAACATCCATTTTAAGGACACCAGAGTTTGTTAACCATAGATTACTCTTCCCAAACACTGTATTTTCCATCCAATCCTAATGCCAGCTAGAGATGACCATACTCTTCCCTGGGAGCTTTCACGTGGAGTTATGGAGCCATTTATGGATTCATCTGTGTTGCACAGTTGAAGTGCTTCCTGTCTAAGACCCAGTAGTATACATTAATGGTGAAAAATGAAGAGGAGTGACCTAATTAGAGAAGGATGTCATTAAAATCTATGTTTTTAGTTTTTCAGTTTTAAATGTTGCATCTGTATTCTTGGATATCAATTACTAGTTGTTTTTAGTTAAAACGTCCTTTTAAAAAAATTAATCTACATTTCAAATTGAAGTCATCTACATATAATACACAAATGTATTTTAGTTAAGAAGTATTAAGACACTTCATAATTATTAAGTTATCATAATCTAATTACCTTTAAAAAAAGTAATGCCAGGGATATCATGGTGAAAGGGCTACAGGATCACATAAATGCTGGAGACAGAGCATACTGGAATAAACCCTTTGCAAACAAATTTGGTAAAACCAAATTGAAACATGCTTGTATCCAGTGATACATAACCTTACATGTGACAATAAATGCAAGCAACTAAGAATCTGCACACATCATGTGGGTGCCTTAGTCAATTCAAGCTGCTACAATAGAATACCATACACTGGGTGAAGTAAACAACAAACATATATATCTCACAGTTCTGGAGGCTGGAAGCCCAAGATCAGGGTGCCAGAAGGTTTGGGACCTCTCCTTGGTTTGCAGACCTCCATCTTCTTACTGTATCCTCACAGGATGGAGAGAGAGCTCTTGTCTCTTACTCTTCTTATCATGGCACTTATCCTATTGTGGAGGTACCATCCTAATTACTTCTTCTAAACCTAATTACCTTCCGAAACACCCTGCCCACCCCAAATACTATCATATTGGGGATTAGGGCTTTAACGTATGCATCTTGAGGGGGTGCAAACATTCACTCCATAACAGTTGGCTATTGCCACACTATCTAAAAAAATCAGTCCTTTACTATTAAAGATTTATGGACTATTTTTAAATTCTGGCAAAGTACACCATGTTTACAAATTTGAAGAAATGTCATGCTACCAATAAATATGATAATTACAAAGTTTTTGGAATATTATCAGTAAATAATAACTGAAAAAATGAAATTTTATGAACTCTGGCTAAGACTATATATAAAGTATGTGTGGATATGGGCAGGAATTTAAAAAGTGGGAAAAAATAAACTTCTGAGATGAAATTATGGGTACTGTTTTTCTTCTTAAACATTTATTATTTTTGCTTCTTAAATTTTAATGTGCTGATGAATCGCCTGGGGATCTTGTTAAAATGTAAATTCTGACTCAGTAGATGTGAGTAGGGTATGAGATTCTTCATTTTACAAGCTCCCAAGTGGCGTCTGTGCTGGTGACCTGAGGATCACACTTTCTGTAGCAAAGGTCTGTACTAGTCAGTTAGGTAGAAATTGGGAGAAAAAAGCGATGTAATTATCTATTACCCCAGAAAGACTCCACTCCGTTTTCCCCTTGCAGAAAAATGGTTCTTCTGGCCACAATCTTGGGAGAAAAATCATTAGAAAGTGAGATAAGCTCTCCCCAGTGATGACTAAAATGTTTTACCAAGAATTTTGCCTATCTTGTTCTGCTTCGTATCCTGAGGCCTAGAAAAATTTTTGGCGGTGACAGGTACTCAGAAGTAGTTGTCCAAACATTGAACAAAGAAAAGTCATTTATTTTCTTTGAATCTTAAACCTCTTTCTGGCACCATCGTCTGTGGCAGCCATTCCTCCATCTCTTTTGGCTACAATCACTAACAGGCTCTATTTTCTTTTCTTTTTTAGTTAAGGATAATACTCATGAAAGTCTTAAAACCCTTTCCTGATTTTTGCTTTTGTTATAAACCTCACAAATGAGACTAGCTTTGAAAATGACTTTTACCTAATTGATACACAGTGTTTTTAAAAGGGGACAGATGACCTCCTAAACCCCCTGTTCTAAATGGTATCCAATGATAGGAACCTTGAGCTATTGTTGTTTGCTGCTGTATCCCCAGCACATACAATATTTTTTTTTTTTTTTTTTTTTTTTTTTTTGCTGTACGCGGGCCTCTCACTGCTGTGGCCTCTCCCGTTGCGGAGCACAGGCTCCGGACACACAGGCTCCGCGGCCATGGCTCGCGGGCCCAGCCGCTCCGCGGCATGTGGGATCTTCCGGGATCGGGGCACGAACCCGTGTCCCCTGCATCGGCAGGCGGACTCTCAACCACTGCGCCACCAGGGAAGCCCATACAATATTTTTTGACCTAGTTAGCATTCAATAAATATTTTTGGAATGAATGAGTGAATGAATTAATACCCATACTAATTTTGTCTTTAATTTATTAATATTTTATTCATGATGTGTTTTTGCATTAATTCTGATTTTTTAAAATATTATATTAAAATTATGTATCTTGACTACTGAGGGTTTTTTTTTTTTTTTTTTTTTTGGTACGCGGGCCGCTCACTGTTGTGGCCTCTCCCGTTGCGGAGCACAGGCTCCGGACGCGCAGGCTCAGCGGCCATGGCTCATGGGCCTAGCTGCTCCACGGCATGTAGGGTCTTCCCGGACTGGGGCACGAACCCATGTCCCCTGCATCGGCAGGTGGACTCTCAACCACTGCGCCACCAGGAAAGCCCCTGAGGGTTTTTTTGTGTGGGGAGGTTGTTTCCTTAAAATGCTGCACCAGAGGCAAGGGCCTCCCCTTAGTTCTGGGTCTGCATGTGCAGTATCTGCAAATGAAATGCTTAATTATTTTAAAAAATATTTTTGCATCAGTAATTCAAAATAAAATATTTTATGCAATAAATATTTAGTTTCCTAAGGTGTCTAATAAAAATTGAAATTTCAATTTGTCAATTTAAACATGAGACAATATCTACCTTATTACAATAGAGCAAGTGAGAAAAAGATGGAGGTGGGAATAATAAATAATGCTTTTCTGCACGTGAAGGTCAAATGAAGCCATTTTATTTGAATAGCAAAGCGTGGCAGGTTCAGAAGTACCTATGCCTGGGCAGTCAGTATCCCATCAGTATCCCGTTTGGAGGGCAAGGGGATACATTGTGCGTTCCTATTGTGCGTATGAACTTTCAGGAGTTTCTCAATAACCACTTTGTGTGGTGGTAAAGCAAAGAATGGTTATTTCCACTGTGGTTTTCATGGAAAAATCTTGGGAGGGGGCTGCTTAAATTTACTTGGTGAATCTGAAGGTGCAAACTAAACACTTAGGTCTGGGACTTTCTGTACCCCTTGAGCTGCTTTCGTCATTGTGCTTTCTCTCCAATTTTCCTCAATCCTCTTACATTCTCTCTTATCCATGAAACCGTGGCCACAGGAACACACAAGATGAAAAATGAACAGAATCTCAAACCATTCAGTAACACTAAGAGCACTTTCTATACCAATAGCTACTTCTTACACCCCCTAGGCTGGTTTTCTCCTCAAATTATCCACAATGGTAGACAGCGTATGTTATTTATAGACTGAAGGACGTGCAGACGGACACTTAGGTTGCAAATCCTAAATCCTGATCCCAAACTCTGCTACGGTTAGTAAAGTTCTGTGATATTCAGGACGCAAATAATAACTTGAATGATTGCACAAACCTTCTAACTTTACAAATCTTAGAAACTCATTCAGCAAGTAGGTGTCATATCTAATCCCCGTTTACTGATATAAACATATGTTAAAGGCATAGACAAGTGTGCATACTCTTCCAGTGCTGGCATGGAAGCCCTCACGGAAAATTTTGTCATGATGTAAAATCAAGAAAATTATTCCTAGACTGTCAGCTATATATTATTCAGTATCAATTAACACGTTCCCCACTATGCTTTCTAATGGCATTTAGCATGCATTCATACATTATGAGGAATATTGCCTATGATTGCACATCATGCCATTTAAAGTCAGCTTCCATTAGATACTCCATATGCTGAACATAAATGATAATATTAATTCAGAATCAGGCTGAAGATAGATATCAAATCACATTTGGATGTCATGACATAGGTCCTGTACACGAAATTTCCGGATGACTTCCTTTACATGGCTTCATACTGGCCCAAACACCTGGAGGGAAGGTCTCAATAATTTAGGGGCCTCCTTTAGAGAAATACACACACATACATACACACAAATGTTTTGGTGCCTGGAACCTCCTCTATATGTATAATCAATTCTCATTATCTATGGTAGTTACATTCTATAAAGCCACTGTGAAAAATGAGTTAGTGAATACGGAACCATTGCTCCTAGCCAAAATACCTGTGAGCTTCTGATCCTATAGGATCAATACGTAACCTTGTTTTATTCGGGTTTCTGTTTAAAGACACCTTATTTAATATATATTGTTGATTCACTAACATTGAACTCATGACCAACAACACAACTCCTGCCTGGATGAAGATTATCTAACACATATTTTTTCCATAAGGCACATCACAGCCTTCTCCAGCTTAGGGACAGTAGACAGCACTTCAGCACTATGCTTGGGGGTCATTTAAACAGAAAAATTGCCAACAAAAAGCACAAAATGAGAAAAACACAGCACTTAATAGATCATGAACAAGATACTTGTTTATAGTGTTAGAACTGAAACAAGAAGGCAGAGAGCTGCCTTGTTTGACTTCCACTGGGAATATTCATGGCAAGAGACTCTAGGTTTTTTTGCTGCTTTGCACATGTCTGTGAAGGACCATAAAAGCACCATGTGTATTAAATTGGGGGTTGCAATAAATTTTATTGAGTAGGCCCATTTGAAAATATGGAATATACAAATAATGAGGATTGACTGTGTATATTTATATCCTTGTCCTATTTTTATTGTCTATTGATATTGATGTATTCTCCTGGGAGACCACCACTGATAGTCCTTAAAGGACAACTACTCCCATGGTAAGTCTCCAAAATCAGTGCAGGAAAGTCAGCCCATCAGGAGAAGCAACCATATTAGTACACCCAATACTGCCAGTAAACACATATGTTTGCAGAAATATAATTGTATAAATCGATCTGAAGGACCCCTAAACATGATCTAATTATTTTTCAAAAATAGGATAGAAGGGCAAGATTACAAGGCCAGTTCCCAGCAATGTGACAACCAGAACGCAGCTCTCTCTTCTCCTAAGACATTTTTTTTTTCCTCACAAAATCACCTGAGCTTCCAAAGCTATGATCTTTTGAGCCACTGGGATTTTTTTTTTTTTTTTTTTTTTTTTGGCGATACACAGGCCTCTCACCGTTGTGGCCTCTCCCGTTGCGGAGCATAGGCTCTGGACGCGCAGGCTCAGCAGCCATGGCTCACGGGCCCAGCCGCTCCGTGGCATGTGGGATCCTCCCAAACCAGGGAACGAACCCGTGTCCCCTGCATCGGCAGGCGGACTCAACCACTGTGCCACCAGGGAAGCCCCGAGCCACTGAGATTTTCATGCCAACAGCTTGCTGCTCAGCAATACACACATATTCCCTTAGTGTTGTGAATAGGTGTTTGGGCCATTTAAAAATCTGTACTAGTCATAACAGTGAAATGGAAACACTTCTCTAATCTGACATCCATAAGCAAGTAAATAACTTGCTAACAAAAGTGGTAGAGGGTGAGTTTCTTTTTGGCTTTTTTTTGAGCTCTGTAATTAGCAAATCATTTGCAAATGCAGAGATTATATTTTGTATATCCATCTTGTTGATAAATACAATCATTTTTTACACAGCAGAACAGAGTGAGCGTATCAGAGCAAGTGAACACAGCTTTTAGGACCTTACCTTTGGTTTTCCTTGGCACCCCAAAGGCCAGATTCTTTGTGACTTGCATCAGAGCTATTTGGAGTAACATTATTTTTGATCGGAGTATAAATAACCAAGATTAATTGACCATATATAGCAGGGTCAATAATAAATTATGAACCACCACATCAATTTGGACAAACAACCTTCTTCAGACTTCTCTTGGCCTTCATTCTAATGAGAAATTAAACCATTTATTTTTCCTATCTTCCCTTCTATAATGAAAATAATCCAATATTTCATAAACTCTCACCAAAATTGGGGTCACAGATTTCATCAGTCCAAAAGAATATGACAACTCGTATCCCGCTGCATCACTCCAAGCTGTATCCTTTAGTGTTCAAAGGAAATATCAGTAGGAAAAGCTGTCTTGCCCTAGAACCTTTCCCACATCTCACAAGGTCTTGATGCCAGCAGCCCAGATGAAAACAATGTGGAATCATTTCTTCTAGCCTCCCTGCTTCCTTGAGGACAAAATATATTTGTGTCTCTTAAAATAGCCATGTCTCCAATTACACATCAACAGGAAACTATGAATTTTCACATCCCAAAATACCGTAACTCAATCCATAACCCTTTGGCTCTAAAATTCAGAGCATCTGTATGGCATCCCCTAAAGTATCAAGCAATTATACCGCCTCCCTTTAAAAATTTCCCTAGTTCATTTATTCATGTGGCTTCTTCCTCAACAGACAGTAGAAGTCATGAGCACCCAAACAGGAAAAGGTTGCAGAAAGCTCCAAAATTAGTGCCAGTTTCCACTTCTTATAATCAATTCAAGACCCCTAGTCGGTCTAAACAGCTTAGATTAAATTGTTAGCATTTCTCCATTATACAGACTTAAAAACAGCAACAACAACAACTTGATGTCCAGCTAACTAAGCTACTGGACCAATTTCACACAACACCAGGCAGTACTGAGCCATAATTCCTAATTCCCAGTGCACTGTTCTTTCCATTCCTTTTACACAGAAGAAATTGAGTTTTATTCTAATTTTAATTAAAGTCTAATCTAATTGTAACTAAAATATAGGTAGCAATTATAACGTAAGATAGAAAACAAACACCTACTTGATGGTCTAGTGACTGAGGCTGGGATTTCTCATCCTGAATATCTGATAGGAGAACTTAAGCACTTATTGTAAAGAATCTCAGAAAATTCTGCAAAAGTGTCAAACCTCAAAGAATAAAGCTATAAAAGTGTGTCCTTATACATGCAAATGTACACATGGATGAAGGAATATTGTAATGGGATATAGATGTGTATTATAACCTAGTAAATGGAACTTTTCAAGACTAGACCCTAAATTTAGAGTCATAATTAGTCTTTAACAGGCCTCAGTAGGAATTAGAAATAGACCTCTCTTTCAGGTAAACTCAATCCAACAAGTCTTCCAATTTAGGGTACAAAGCATGGCTAGAATTTAGCACCATGTGACTCTTTGACTGGACACTCTTACACAGGACACTGTCTGCATGCATGATACATGTGTCCTATATAGGTCTACCTAAGTGAATGACTCCAAGCCCTCCAAAATTCACTTGCTACAAATTATATTTACCAGAGTAAAACATATAGATGGAATTAGAACATGCTGTTCAGATTTCTTATGCTATTTTTAGGATTTGAATATGTTTTTTATTTCTCTATTCATGTGTGTATTATAAAGCCTTTGTAAGAGGTTTGAATCACCTCTTATTTTATGTATTTAAATAGGCTTGCTGGTATATCATAAAACATACCATCTTGAATTCTAGAGACTATAAACCACAACCGTTTTAACATGCTTTCTAGCTCCTGGACCCATTCAAGCTTTAGTATAAAGCCATGTGAAAGTGACATTCAGAAGCAAAACTATGAGCAGAAAACAAGTTAATACACATTTTTTGGGTTGGTTGGAATTTAAAATCATAGTAAAATTCTGATACACCTGAAGTTAGTCATTTGCCTTTTTTGAGGGAATCAAAATTCAAGATTATATATAGATATCATTTGGATTTCCTTAATTTTTCTTTATTACAACTGGAAATGAATTGTAAGTGAATTCATCTTTAATGCTCCAGTACTGCTTAGTATCATTTTGTAGATAATCTCCCAAGATGTTATCATCATCCATCCATTTGGTATCAAAAATATTTAAATGACATTCAGTCCAGCAACTAAAATGAAACTTATCACACACTTAAAACTGTAATCTCCTGGAAAGCAAAGAATTTATGGCTCTTGGCTTCCAGAAAAGTGAAATAGCAGCTTTATGTAAAGTCGATTCTATGGCTACAGAGACTGCAGGCATGATTTGAGGGAGAAGTGTTTAATATTCTACAACAAAATGTTCAGACATATTATTTGTTCACTTTCCTCTTTTACTTACAACAAGGGGATTGTCCATCAACCAGTGACAAAATGTTATCACTACCTTTCAATTTACCTGTAAAGTGAATCACAACTGAGAGTGTGAGTCGGACCTAAATAAATTGATACTTGGCTCTTGGGGGATGGCATGCTAAATAATAATATTCCAGCAGGCAGTCCTTTGCCACAAGTATGCACTTTGTCATTTCAATGGTTATTTGATTTGAGAGAATAGAATCAAGAAATCTCTGGATTCTAATTTAAGACATTTAACAGAGAAGTTCAGCATGATGGTTAAGGCAACAGAACTTCCTGAAGCTTTCTCATTTAGAACTGCTAACAAATCTTTATTTGAATTGGAAAATTGTCTTCTTCGTAACTGGTGAAAGAAATTGGGGAAGATTAATAAAAGGGATTCTAGGTAGAATAAGGTGTGCTTTCATTCCAGAGAAAAGACTAATAAGTTTATATGTTGAAATAGCACATAAAAAGTAAATGATGAGCAAGACAAGATGGTAGAAATACATTTCACTTTATCTCTCCTGCCAATCACAACAAAAAACCCTAGACAAAAATATACAAATGATCTGTGAGCAGAACTCTGACAACCTCAGTCCCCAGTCAGTGCTAAGAAGACTGTGGTAGAGTCCTGTCTTCTGAGTAACACATAAGTGAAGCACAGGCTCTATACACTAAATTGACATTTGAACTACAGCCCACACAAATGAACCAGGACTTCTGAACAGAACAGGCTGACTACCTGCTTAAATAGAAGATTTTAATAGGAATCAGAGTCATATAACATAACAGTCAAAACGTGAGGATACAGTCCAAAAGTACTTGTCACTGGAAAGTCAGGAAAATCTCAAGTCAACTGAGAAACTACAAACAGCAGATGCCAACACTGAGATCACATGGATGTTGAAATTGTCAAGTAAGTATTTTAAAGCAGCTATCCTGGGCTTCCCTGGTGGTGCAGTGGTTAACAATCCACCTGCCAATGCAGGGGACGCAGGTTTGAGCCCTGGTCCAGGAAGACCCCACATGCCGTGGAGCAACAAAGCCCGTGTGCCACAACCTACTGAGCCTGCGTTCCAGAGCCCACGTGCCACAACTAGTGAGCCCACGTGCCTCGAGCCCATGCTCTGCAACAAGAGAAGCCACCGCAATGAGAAGCCCGAGCACCGCATCGAAGAGTAGTCCCCACTCGCCGCAACTAGAGAAAGCCCGCACGCAGCAACAAAGACCCAACACAGCCAAAAATAAATAAATAAAATAAATTTAAAAAAATAAATAAAGCAGCTAACCTAAAATTGCTCCAGTCAGCAACTACGAACATTCTTAAAACACAAATGAAAAATTAGAAAAACACAGCAAAGAGATGGAAGATGTAAAGAAACAAATTCTAGAAGTTTAGAACTGAACATACAATAACTAAGAACAAAGAAACTTAGTAGCAGAACGATTGTGAGAGGAATAAAAGAGTGAACTTGAAGATAGAAAAATAGAAATGATCCAATCTGAACAGAGAACAGAATTATAAAAAGTGTAACTGATAAAATGTAAAATAAATCACAACATCTTATCACATATGCATTAGATTGGCAAAATATAAGAAGCATCATTGTGTTGGTATATAGAGCAATAAGGTCTCTAATAAACATTGTGTTGGTGTATAGAGTAATAAGGCACTTTGGAAAGCACTTTGGTCATACATATCTGGTAGGTGATGACATGTATAGCATCTAGCATTTCTAAGATTCATATTCTACAGAAATTCTACCACATGTGCCCAGAGAAGTATATTAAGTTGCTAATTGGAGGATTGTTTGTAAAAATGAAAAAAAGCCCTGTTTATTAACTGAAAAGATATATTTTAGGCCATTCAAACATTTCTTCAATACAGAGTAACTAAAATGAATTAGTTACATTTCCATACACCAACATTTAATTTAAAGCTGAGTGAAAAATGCAAATTAAGTAACATTTCAGAGTATGAAATGTTTGTTGCTATTTACTATTAATGTAAAAAAATTTTAAATGATACCACATATTTATTATGAATATATAAAGATGTAGTAAAGTATAAAAATTATATCCTGATTAGTAGTTGTGTTCTGATTAGTGAGAACTTCTTGGCTGTAGTGAAGCTGACTGTGTTTGAAAAGGGCTTTAAAATACACTTCAAGAACTATGACTTGTATTTTTATTTTGAAAATAATTGAAGCCTAGCATAATATTAATAGTCTGTTAAATCTGATAGTCCAGGAATGTGTGTCATATTTCTCCTGTACTTTCTGTACACTTTTTATAATAGAGAGTTTAATACAGTACACAGTGTTTCAAATAGTTTATTTTTCTAAAAAGTATAGCTCTCTTGCAGGCCTCCTGGAGCACCAGGAATGAGATCTATGCCCTGCAGAGTTGAGATTTTCTGTGTTCCTTAGTCTCATTCTAATTTTCTCCTAACATGTACTTCTTGTTCACTTACCATCAAGATACCCTGAGTCTCATTAGAAATAGCTTAATTTAGCTCCTTCATTTCCAAGTAACAGACATAATACGTAATTTTCCAGGAAGATGGAAACCCCAGCCAACAAGAAACTGATGTCTAAGAAGAGAGTAGCTCCACTTACTTTCTCTTTCTACTTAGAATATTTATTTTAATTTATAATAAAATATTTAGTTCAGACACTATAATGTAGAAATGTAGCTATTGTTGGGAGAAGCTAAAGGTCCGTTCAAATCAAAAGGAGTACCTAATAGCCAAATAAATTTTAACAATTATTTTAGGACTAAAGATATACATCATAATAACAAAAATAATAAGTATTATTTATTGATTTTATTATAGTTAGATATGGTGCAAAATAATTTACAATGCATATCTCACATGTGAGAGACTTACAAACGGACCAGGTCTTACGTAAGAATAGAAAACTGACCCACGATTTGTAGCGATGAGTCCAGAAGCCAAATCATAATCTCTGTAGCAATGAATCCCAAGAATCAGGACTTAAAAACTGCCAGCTTCCCTAATTTTTACCTTTGATTCCAACTTAGAGACAACTGGAGAAACCCAAACATGCTCTCCTCATTACAAGGATGCCCCACTTCTCATGAGTCTGCCTCTGGGTTTCCTGGCCAACCACACCCAACCAGGGCATACTTAAAATCTTCCGTTTTTTCACTAAAAAGCTTTTATACACTTCTGCCTGCCTTTGAGTCTCTGACAAATCCAGGTGATGGTGCCTGACTCCCTTCCTATCCTATGTATACATAGTCTTCACTTGTTCTTGTTGGATGGTCTTCATTTATTTCCATATGTGTGTCATGAAATTTACTCCTCCTGAGTCCCTTATAAAGAAAGGCATTATTGTTCCCATTTGAGGAAAACGAGGCAAAGGAAAGCATATGTAACGTGCCAAAGTACCACACAAAGAAATTAACGAGAGAGCTGTGGTTTGAACCTATAAAGTATGATTCCAGAGCCTCTACTCTTAGTACTATGAAAACTGTATTAAGCTATCTTAAATAAAATTACTAGTGTCAGTCAAAGGGGGAAAGCTGTGTTACAGTGATGCACAGCCTCTAAAATCTCAGCAGTCTAATATCACAAAAGATTAGCCTTCCCTTGTTCTCCATAAACATTGCCTATTGCTTGAAAGCTCTGCTCCGCATCTTTTCACCTGGAACCAGGCTTCTCACACAGCCATCATTGATGGCCAAGGGAAAGAGAGAGCAAGGCCATTGCACACTGGCTCGTAAAGCTTCCACCTGGAAGTGACCCCCATCACTTCTGCTCACGTTGTTATTGGCCAAAGCAGGCCACATATTCACCTAATTTTGAGATGCAGGAGGTACTATCTTTCCACGTATGTGGGAAGAGGAATGATTAATTCAGCTACTGAGCAAAATAATATAAACAATCTTTGTTGTTTAAATCCCTTAATCATGTTATAAATGAAAAGGTCTCTGACTCCTCTTCAAAGTAAAGACAACTTCAATGGTAAAAATACAAATATTCTTTCTTTAATTCTCGGTGTACTTAAGCCTCAGTAATATGAGGGGATTTTCAGTAAAGTAGATTCAAGTGCTTTAAAGAGACAGTCGTGTCTTTGAATGCAAATAGACCTATAAATATATATCAACAACGTAGAAATTCTCATGCTGGTTATAAACCTCATAACAAGTGGTGTCTGTATACTTCCAAACTCAGCTGGTCCCTGACTTAGTGGCCTCTGATATATCAACATCATAACTAGTGATGGAAATAGAATTCCTTCTGGAGCTTCTTTTTATCTTGGGTGACTTAGTTCAGAAAATCATTTTATTATTTTATCAAATAAATAGTATAGTTCACTGAAGAAGAAAAGCCAAAAATTGATAAGCCAAAAATTAAGTAAAAAAAAAAAAAAGTTGGGCTTCCCTGGTGGCGCAGTGGTTGAGAGTCCGCCTGCTGATGCAGGGGACACGGGTTCGTGCCCCGGTCTGGGAGGATCCCACGTGCCGCGGAGCGGCTGGGCCCGTGAGCCATGGCCGCTGGGCCTGCGCGTCCGGAGCCTGTGCTCCGCAACGGGAGAGGCCACAGCGGTGAGAGGCCCGCGCACCGCAAAAAAAAAAAAAAAAAAAAAAAAGTTATGCATGATTATTCTGCCCAGCAGTAATAGCTATTAATATCATGGTGTTCTGTAAACTTTTACTTCCCTGCATCACCACAATGCTTGCCATGTAGTAGGCCTTGAATGGATTTTGAATGAACAAGTGAATATGCATATTCACATTTAAATATATGCATTTCAATAAAAACGGGAAGATAATCTTTTAAACAGTATTCCCTTCCAAAATGGATCTATAAATTTTGAAATGTGTTCGAAAACTATACAAGGAATTGCTCTTAAAAGCAAACAAAAGATAGGTCTTTAGACAATTTAATTTGGGGTATGAAATTACCAATCTGAATATTTACATATATCAAAGATTCTCAGTAGTACTATATTAAAGAAAACTGCTTAATCTTGGTGAATTCAGGATTTCCCAACCTTACTAAACAGATTTTTTTTCTTCATATCAGCTGATTCTACAAATATAATCTTTTCTCTTACATCCTCATCACAAAAATCTCATCTTATCCATGATCGTAAAATAGGCCACTTTATGCCCTCTTTGACCTCTTGTACCCTGCAGCTACTGCTCATTGGATCAACTATGAACTTCTGATCCAAGGTAGACAAATGAGAGATGGCTCAAAAATATAAGAATTAGGGCACAGGCACTCATTTGGAAAACAAACAGAAAATCTTGGGGGTTGAGGCCATTGTTTAAGGACAATATGTAAGTAGATCAATGAACTGAAAAACAGATTAGAGAGAAAGTGAATAATGAAGCAGATACACAATGAGAAGCAAAGTCAAAGGGACAATTAACTATTTAGAAAGAGAAGGAGAGAGAAAGAGAAGTTACCTGACAACAACGCAATCCCCCTGAGCCTAGCATACATTCACAATTGAATTCCAAAGATTCCCTTACTTCTTTATGTTAAACATCATTTTAATCAAACTTATTTTTACCAGTAGTTAAACAAAACTACTGCCATTTTTTCTTAATGAGTGTATAATATTACACTGAGAAGTACCATAATTCATTTAAACCATCTCATATGTCTGAACATTCAGGTGGTTTCTGACATACCTCCTCATTCTGGACAAGTTCGGTTAAAAAAGAACTAAACCTTCAGGCCACTTGTCTCTCACACCTGTGCACCTGTGTGTCTCTCCCTTTTATTTTTTCTCTACTCCAATCAAGATGAAACAGGTTTGAACTCTGCTGCCTTTTGTCCCTCCTACCCTATGTAGCAACTCCAAAGCACTAGTTGTCATGGGAAAATAGAGCCTTATGGATGTACCTGTGTTATCTAAGACTGCCAGGCTGCATTCTGATATGGTAAAGAAAATCCCCCCTCTCTTGATAAAGCCGGGTTTTCAAGCTTATTGTCCTGCTGCCAATTTAAACAAACAAACAAACAAATGAAAAAAATCTCGTTTGACTGTCAAAGCTGAAAAATGACTTCCTTGTTTCGAAGAGTATTTATTGAAACTCAGAAAGTCATTTCTTCAAAGGGGATCGAGGGTGGGGAGAGGAAAGCCTCTAGAACAACAATATTTGCATGATATGGAAATATATCTGAAAATGTTTTTAAGCACTTTTTCTATTATACATAATTTATTATAGATTTAAAGCAATATAGGCAAAAACACAAAACAAGTATGAAAAACAGAAGAATAGGAAAACATATAGGAGGATGTCCTAAAGTAAAAATAAAATAAACTAAAACTTTATAGAGGAAATACTGTACAGAGGGATAGCTTCTTAGCAAGGATATGAATATTTAATATACACTGACATACAGCTCTACTGCTGATATTCAAGTTTTTTTAAATGCAGAAAGAATAACAATGCACTTGATTTTTATTTTTATTTTTTTACAACAGAATAGAGATACGAGTCCATATAGTTTGTCAGCTTGAAAATCTTCACAGTGAGAAGCCAACAAAGGTTTTTAAATCAAGGCACATAACCGCAGGTTACAGTTACATTGTCTTCCAGTAAGACATACGTGCATGCTTTGGAAAGCAACATTTTATCTTCTACCATCATGAAAGTGTTAAGAGATCTTTCCTAAAAAGATGCTGAACCTGTGGCAGGCACAAGAATGAGATACTTAAAGGCCCATGCTACTACTGTATTTTGCTTCTTTCAATCCTTTGTGTGAAGATCCCAGAGTGTATTTTTTATTCTTTTGTGACCTGTTTTTGTATCACCGTGAACTAGTAACTCCTCTGGAAGATGTCAGACTCAAAATAAATTTAACCTCGTGCATCCCATTGACGATATAGTTCGTTTGTAACTTAGCCAGTCCTCTTTTCTGCTATTTAGCTCTTTACAAACACAGGGACAGGTGAAAACCTAAAAAGGGGAGGGTGTGCAAGAATACATTATCTTATATTCACCTAATTCCACAGAAAGCATGGCACTGAAGTACACTGTGAGTTAAAGAGGAACCACTAGACTGGTGCTTAACTTTATTACTGATGTACTAGGCAGCTTTAGCCACCTTATTACTTTTGCTAATTAATTAATTTGTTTACTTTATTTAACTTTATTTTCTGAGTAGAGTTGAAAAATATTACAATCTTCTTCTCAGCCAAACTTCTAAGGCATGAAAGTCTCCAATATTACAGATAATCAGAGATGGCAGGCTCCAGATTCTGAAATCTAGAGTTGAAAATGTATTTTCTATTAAGTTCCTTACATATTTACTTAATTGACCAAGAGCTTATCTCCCTTCCTGAAACCTTATAATTCCTTTACACCTGAAACATCCTTAACACTTTAACATAAGGCTTGCTGACTCATATCAGTTTCAATCCCAGGAGGATATTTTATAGGATGCTATATAAATATTAACTCTTTCTGCTCTAAAATATCTGGCACAGTGTCTAGCTCATATACTATAGTGAAGTCTTGAAGAAAGAAAGAATGTCCTTGCTGGATGAGAATTTAAGTACAATTTGAAACCCGAGCCTGACACTTCAAGGGATGTCCATACTCTAAAGCATCTGAAACTACAAATCTAAAATAATTAAACAATTCTCAGTTCAAATAAACTGTCAAAGGGTACATGTTGAACATTATCCAATTTCTAAACTTCCTAATTCGACTTCTCAGAGAAAGAAGTTGAAGGAGGCAAAGGTTCTTGACTTTTTGGTATCCATGACCTGGGGTATTTCCCCCAAATCTAAAATGCTGTAAGAATGACAGAATGGGATTGGTAGTTCTAATTTTCCCAGTAACTCTTAAGCAGTTATGTCTTACTGAACTACCTAAATACCTATACAGTCTTATTTTCTGCTACGGCTCTTCACGTGCCTTAAACCCAACTGAACTTTTACTGTTATTACATTCTTACCACAATTTCTCTTTTGTCTGTGCCATTTCCTCCTCTCTGAAATGTCTACTCTATTCACTGCATGTCTATATTTTATCCGTTAGTTAAGGTCCAGCTCCTCCAGGAAGCCTCCCCTAGCTTGGAGTATAAATGCCTTTGAAATCTGTAGCGATTAGCTGTCCACTTCCTGGCACAGTGCTAGATCCCGGGCTGAATCTCTGAACAACAGGAGCAAGGCTCCACTGCAGGGGAGCAAAATTTGCCACCTCGAAGTGTGTCTCTTTGGCATGAGGACTGTCTGGAGCTGGTTCTTGAGAAATAAAAGACTCAGGAAGTTTTTCTTTTTATCTCCTCCTTAACTACCTAGAAGACTTTAGATGGGGAGCCTGCACCATGAAGACAGCTTCTACTGAAGATAAATTCTTTTTACCTCGGAAAGACTTGCATGGCCTGGCAAATATATGTTTACCAAACCTTTGCTCTTTTCATCTGCCTATGAGCTGTCTTCCTCCACTTTGAAGTCCCAGACCCCTTCCCCCTCAACTGTCTAACTGTCTGTGGGTCTCATATTCTTATGGAGCCCCTCTATTGTATGTATGTATGTATGTAATTAAATTTTTTTTCTCCTGTTAATCTGTCATGTGTCGATTTAATTCTTAGACCATCCCAAAAAGCCTAAAAGGGTAGAGGAAAAGCTTTTCCTCCCCAGCACCATCTTCCATAGAGTTTGTTATAGAACAAACATTAAACAAACTGTTGTATCATTAATTACATAAGGTACACTTGACATAAATATCTCTGATATTTGCTTTGTTATTTTTAAATGTGGAGATTTTGACTGTTTTCATTTTGTGATTATCCTAAAGTTTTAGCTTCTATTAAAAATGTAATTTTTTTCTGGGGATGCTTTCATCTTATTTATATGTTTTATCATTTCATTTAAAACAAAATCTGTGTGCCTTTTGTACCACTCTATTTCTGCTTTATTTTCTTCTAAACTATACTTTTCATGTTTGTGTGAATGTATTGGGAATGGTATTCTTCAAAATGATTTCTCCATAATCACTGTATTGTCCTAAATTACTCCTGCAGTTCTTTGAATTCTTTTTTTCCCCATAAGAGCTTCATATATCTCATCAATAGCTATGTTTCTAGTGATTGCTAACTTTTACAATCATTTTTATTTAAAATCTAGCGTTTGTATATTTACATACTAGTTCTAAGGTGACTTCAAAATAAATACAGTGCTATACTACCACCTAAAGTTATAGAATATTTTTTCCACTTTTTTTGGTTGAGAAATTGTATCTGCTCCAAATCCAGTTTTTGTGTTACTTCTATTACAAATTCTTCTCTTAGGATCAACCTATTATCCTGTTAAATTGATTCTTTCTACAGCTAGAGTAGCCTTTATTTGTCAATATGGTCTCTTCTCAAGTCAGAATTTCCACATTGCAGACGAATTTTTGAACAATGCAAGTAACATTTTCTTTTGCCATAGTTACCCAGCTTTTTATCAAATTGTAAATATGAGTTAGAGAATGGATTCTGGCGTGGAAAGCTTACTATTAGGAGCAGTGAAGAAAACAAGGTATGTCATTGAAGTAACTAGAGCCTCACAAAAGTATGTGGATGAGGATTTAATGCTATGAGGAAAAGTTTCAAAACTAATCAAATAAGATAAAGCATTGCCACTTTTCAGCAGAGAAAGAAACTGTATGAGAAAAAAATGAAGTGAAGAGGACTAAATAGCTCAGTCACTTGCTTGGAAATTTATTTATTCATGTGGATAATGGTAATTTTTAACTGAGAATGTGTATCACAAAGCACTTCCTCTTAAATGGATCCCACAGTGTTTAATATTTACTCATATTAATAACAAAGTAGGTTGAAAAGAAAAGTAGCAGCAATTGTTCAGCTGCTACAGTTATACGTGATAAAGAAAAGAGGAGAAATTATTTAACTAGAACGAATATAATAACAATAAAATGGTCATAAAACTAGGATTAAAAATGTCTTGGGGTCTTCCCTGGTGGCGCAGTGGTTGAGAGTCTGCCTGCTAATGCAGGGGACACGGCTCCGAACCCTGGTCTGGGAGGATCCCACATGCCGCGGAGCAACTGGGCCCGTGAGCCACAGCTACTGAGCCTGCGTGTCTGGAGCCTGTGCTCCGCAACAAGAGAGGCCGCGAGAGTGAGAGGCCCGCGCACCGCGATGAAGAGTGGCCCCCGCTTGCCACAACTAGAGAAAGCCCTCGCACAGAAACGAAGACCCAACACAGCAAAAATAAATAAATTAATTAATAAACTCCTACCCCCAACATCTTAAAAAAAAAAAAAAAAGTCTTGGTACACAAGGTGTTCATATGAACAGAGATATTATAGAAGAGAGAGAAAATGCAAAGGTAATCTAAGAAAGTAATTGCAAAAGGCTATTATTAAAATATTTTTTCTGAACTCAAGAAATAAGTATGGATAAACAGGATGATCCTTTTAGCGCAGGGGTTCTCAGTACAGCACTATTGACATTTTGGGCCAGTTAATTCTTCGCTGTGGGGTACTGTCCCATGTATTGTAAAATGTTTAGCAGCATCCCTAGTCTCTACCCATCAAATACTAGTAGCATCCCCAGCCCCCAAGTTGTGATGACCAAATGTTTCCAGACATTGCCAAGTGTCCCCGTGGATGGGGTTAGGGGGAGATAAAATTGTTCATGGTTGAGAACTATTGCTTTAATGCAATGTTCACATTAAAAAAAATCAAAACAAACCAGCTTCCTTAGTCACAGTATTGATTTTACGTAAAACAAACAAACAAAAACCCAGATATTGTCTATAGTTTTAAAGCCTACTGGGGAGATATTAACCTTTACCTGTGGCACAGGCATTGCATGCTAGAGTTAAAGTATTACACACTCAATGCATATTTTACAAATGAAAGAGTTCACAGTTGTGCCGGCAAATCCTATGCTGTTTGCTTTTAGCAGCTGTAGCAAAGATAAATGTCTCAGCAATCCAGTTTTAAGGAAATCTCTCTACTTAGAATCATTCCTATTACACTGTTTTAAAAATCCCTATTGAAAACAACAGCCCAAAACATAAAAATAAAAAGTAAAACAGAAACAAAAAAGTGTATTGTTAAAGGTTCCTGGAACTTCTCAGCACTGATGACTACAGATTTTGTTGTTCTGATCTTGGCTGCCTACCTCTTACATTAGCACCTTACATTTCAGTGAGGTGGAATCTTCCAAATATTCTGGCTTCAGTCTTTTTTTTTTTTTTTTTTTGTGGTACACGGGCCTCTCACTGCTGTGGCCCTTCCCGTTGCGGAGCACAGGCTCCGGACGCGCAGGCCCAGCGGCCATGGTTCATGGGCCCAGCCGCTTCGCGGCACGCAGGATCCTCCCAGACCGGGTCACGAACCCACGTCCCCTGCATCGGCAGGCGGACCCCCAACCACTGCGCCACCAGGGAAGCCCTGGCTTCAGTCTTTGTCCTAGAACTAGCTGGGCCACAGACCTGTTAAGAATCAATTCAGATGTTGCAATAAAACAGTTTTTGTCCTGTTCTGTCTGGCCATTCTTCTAAGTGGCCTGAACTGAATGTGCAAGGCAGCTATTTCTCTAGACTTTTCTAATCAATCACAAAATTGAAATAAAAATTATAAATTTTTAAGATTTTTAAAATTTACCCCAGTATATAGTTATTTATAAATTATACAACAATACAGTTTTACTAATATAATATGTATGTCCTTACACACAGAGATAGATATTTAAAAGGGATAGAATGAATATAGTATAAGATAGATTTTATATTTTAATGGTACAAATTTTTTTGATCTCACTAAAAATGTTATTCATCCTAATTTTCAGTGAAGGCAATGTGATTCAATATTTACCTTTGGAAAACCTTGTTTAAATACACTGAGATACAGCAACTCAAAAATCTAGCTTGAAGTTCAGTATTTTTTGATATATGATTCATAATGACCATCACTGAAAAAGATATATTACAGTAACACAATGTATAAAGAAGAAAATATATACTTGGACAAGTTTGCAATTATCAATAGTAAATATAAATCTATACTGGAGGCACTTCCCTGGTGGGCCAGTGGTTAAGCTCCATGCTCCCAATGCAGGGGCCCTGGGTTCGATTCCTGGTCCGGGAACTAGATCCCACATGCATATTGCAATTAAGAAGCCTGCATGCCACAACTAAAAGATCCCACATGCCGCAACTAAGACCTGGCGCAGCGTAAATAAATAAATAAATATTAAAAAAATAAATCTATACTGGAAATAACATTTACAATATTTTGAATTTTTGGTTAGCTTTGTCAAACCTGACTAGTTTTCCATTATTGTTACTGAGTAACCTGGCTTAGGAAGAGCTTATACTAGGAGTAAAAGTGGCATCTCTGAGGAATCAAATTATCAGTATTATTTTAAATTTTTCTTTTCTTTTCAAGAATTGATTTAAGCCACTTCTTCATTTTCTGAGACCAGTTTTAGTTAAAACTAGAAAATATCATCCATAAATCCACTTAACTGGCAACCAATACATTTTAATGCTTTGCAAAATATGGAAAACAGATGAGGGCATTGTTGATTGTATCTCTGAATTGTGGAACTTGTAATTTTCCTTGAAGATACCATTCTTACTCCAGTTGATGTTGGAGGGCATGAAAATCAATCTGTATATTAAATATTAGTAAAACCTAACTGCCATATGTTAGATTAAAATGAATGGAAATGGAAGTGAACCACATTTTTCCTGCATACCTTTGAGTAGTCTTGCCCTTTCATTAGGGTTGTGCATCTTCTTTAAACCTACTGATTTATGGGTTTTTCCTCTTCCTAAACCTTCTAGTTGTAACTTAACTCCTTTAATGAAATACAACTATTTTCTAGATTCTGTAATTAGTGCAATTATTATTTTTTGTTACTCAACAAGTTTTTTGTGTCCCACATTCCAAACAGAAAATATACAAAGGCAAAACAAGACCCCATAATGACATAACATTTTGGCTGTTAACTGGACACTAAAAAGTCAAGACTGGAAAATGTTCTCTTGCTGTGGATGAATTCAGCAGTTTGTTTATCAAGATTCTTAGGGCCGGGCTTCCCTGGTGGCACAGTGGTTGAGAATCTGCCTGACAATGCAGGGGACACGGGTTTGAGCCCTGGTTTGGGAAGATCCCACATGCCGCGGAGCAACTAGGCCCGTGAGCCACAACTACTGAGCTTGCACTCTAGAGCCCGCGAGCCACAACTACTGAGCCTGCGCGTCTGGAGCCTGTGCTCCACAACAGGAGAGGCTGCGATAGTGAGAGGCCTGCGCACTGCGATGAAGAGTGGCCCCCACTTGCTGCAACTAGAGAGAGTCCTCACACAGAAACGAAGACCCAACACAGCCAAAAATAAATAAATTAATTAATTAAAAAAAAAAGATTCTTAGGGCCTAAAATTATAAAATTATCATATTGATAAACAATATAAGTATTTTAAAAGCTCAATTAACAGTAATTACATACCAGAGTAGTTCAGAAAGAATGTGCTATAGATTACACTTATGTCCTCAAGAAAATAGCAAAATCTATATGGTCTGCTAAATCTTTTATTCCTTTTTCCAACATCATAGTCAATGACTATCAGGTCACATCAGTCTGAAGACAATTAATTGATTCTACAGGTACAAGTCTAAAAATTGCCTAGGTATTTAACCACAGACCCAGCTAAACTCAATCCATATATGTTTGTACGCTAGCAGAGATATAGAAATCAAAAGTTTGGGGTATGTTGAGCAAAGAGGTTATAAGTGGAAGAAAACACAATTATCCAAGTTAAAAATGGACAAACATATATGGAAACAAGTCACACAGGAAATAAGATTCATAACTTTGTCACAGACCTATGTTGCTAAGGCCATCTGGTTATTCCATTGTAGAGAAGTAGCACTGTATCCGATTTTTATTCTTATAATTAATGTGAACTTGAACTGGAAAGCTAGAAATTCTCTATGACAATTCATAAGTGCTCTTTTGAATTAATATTTTATATTTTTGCATAGGCATCTTTGCTCAGAAATCTTGATATGTTATAGAAATTGCCTTTTTTTCTATTTAAAGAATTTATTTATGGAGGAGCCATATTAAAAACAAAAATCACTGTGTTTTTACAGACATCTATATTGAATGCTTCTCTAGTTTATAATGCCTGCCCACTTCCCATCTTTATCAAGCTAATTTAGACTTATCATTAAGGTGGCTCATATTTCTCTAGGAACAATTTCATGGATCATATCTTGCTCCCACTATTAACAGTTTTAGGTGTTCCTTCTTTAGAACCCCTTCAGCCCTGTGCCTATCCCAGCACTGTACTACTGACCAGTGTCATGCCGAGCTATATTGGAGCTTGAAGCAAAAGGAAAAATCAGTAACAGTGATCTTGCTTTATTTAAAATGTTGATATTTTCTTCATGATGAAATTTTTGCATCAATTTTGATGCTTAAAAATATTGCATCGAAATACGATTTATTTTGGTTATTGATTTTTTTTTGGCACTCCCTTCAATTTTATGCCTGAGGTGAGTGCTTCACTGGTCTCTCTGGTCCCTGCCCTGCTCTTATCTCTCTATTCCTGTTCCCTTGTATAGACTGTGGACTTTCTGAAAACAATGGTGAAGCCTTTCCATCTTTGAAGCACCTGGCACAGCCCTAGCATTTTGTAAGTGTGCCATAAACACTTACTGAAAACAGATTACATACATATGCATGTTTTTAAACCCTATGTGCTCTTTAAAAAATTATTGTTCATGAGTCTACTTGGTTTCAAATCTAATTTTTAAAACCAGGAAAGACAGTCATCCTATATTTTTGACTTTCAGGGATAGCACTAATTCCAACATTTCTTTTGAAAATTCCGTTTGTTATAGCGTCACACTCAACCCTCATTGATTTCTCTTGTTAGAGAAAATTGTGAACTTTTCACTAATCGCTCTCCCATTTTTTTTCGGTGCTTTGCTAGCTTTTTGTCTGATTTAATTGAGTTTTAAATGAACTCCTGCTGAGTATTATTAGAGCTTGATGTACATCTCAATAAAGTGTGCACTCTCAAATCTGTTTGTACCTCAGAGCTTCAAATATTATAAGTAAGCTATTATTAACTGTTGCTTTCCATCTTCCATTTTTAAACATTTCTAGATTCTTCATCTCTTCTTCAAATAACACACATTCCTTATCCATTGTTAGTTTTTTCTGGATATTATCTTATTTTTCAATATTCTTAATTTTTGGTCAAAGATGAACATTGTACTATATTTGTAATCTGACTGCAGGAAGCTGTACTGGTTGGTAGAATCTGCAGATGCTGAACCTACAGATACGGAGCGCCGACAGGGCTATGCCATTTTACATGAGGGACTTGAGCACCCGCGGATGTTGGTATCCGTCGCGGCTCCTGGAACCAATCCCCCGCAGATATTGAGGGACACAAAGTATTTGAGAGGGTGAAAGAGTAAAAATGAAAAGTGAGCTGGTTAAGTAATTATTGAAGACAGTGCCTGGAGTACCAAAGGAGGGCTATTCTGAGCAAATCAGGCCATTTTACTTAATTACCAATTCACTCATATATAATTTAATAACAGGCCAATTTCCCAAGCGAAAATCTTTTCAAATTTACTTGTTTCTTATAACTATTTAGTTTAACTTGACCAGTTTCACCTTTTTTTATGGCTACATTTTTGGGAATATTTTCATTAACCTTAGTGCCAGCTCTCTCTTGTTGTGGCTGGAGATTTAGAAGCAGAGAGTGAATGAGACTGAATGCCTTAAAAATATATTCCTAGAACATATGATCTTGAATATTAATTGTTCTTGTTAATATAGTCCCTATTTATATTATCATAAAATACTATAATTTTAAAAATTAGTTATATTTATTTATATATCATAACTATTTATATATTTATACATATGATATTTGTATATAGTTGATAAGATACTTCTATATTTTTTGTGAATATATTTTTGAACTGTATTCTACTTGAATATATTTAGTAAATACATTTTTCGTAGAAGTAAATTCTTCTTATAAACCTCCTCAAGGATAATATATTCATGAAAAATGTATCAAAGCACTGCCCCCTGAAAGTTAATTCTGGTGATGTTTGATGAGGGATCACCTTTAGCAATACTGAATGGTGACAATATTGGAATAGAATTCACAGTCATAATTTATAGCGATCACTGAGTCTCTGTGAGGCCAGATGGTGCTTTTTGACAGCTAGTATTAATATATTTTCAAAGAACTTTTGTTTTTGAGTTGGGAAGACACCTGATCCTGCCCACATTGGTAGAGAAGCTTTGAAGCACATGATTATGATCATCTCCCTATGGCTGTTATTCAACCAGAACCTTAGCTTAAGAGCCACAGTATAGAGGTAGACAAGGTAACCACCAAGGGACATAGGCAGATATACTAGCAGAACACTTTATAACTAGGTGAAGAATTATAGAACAGCTGTGATTCTGGCAGGGACTGACATTCAGCATCACTGAGTCATTCCTAGGGTAAAGGCAGTAGATCATGGTTGCTTCATCCCTGAAACTACAGAACTGTACTGCTCAGCAGGTGACAAACCCCAGCCAGGTTCAGAAGCTGCAATGATCCTGGCAATCATTCATCTAGAAAAGACAATAAAGTTTCGATATCATTGAGGGATTTTTCTAAGATTTTCAGCCACAGCAGAGTTGGTGAAATAGATTTTTTTTTAACATCTTTATTGGAGTATAATTGCTTTCCAATGGTGTGTTAATTTCTGCTTTATAACAAAGGGAATCAGCTATACATATACATATATCCCCATATCTCTTCCCTCGTGTGTTTCCCTCCCACCCTCCCTATCTCACCCCTCTAGGTGGTCACAAAGCACTGAGCTGATCTCCCTGTGATATGCGGCTGCTTCCCACTAGCTATCTATTTTACATTTGGTAGTGTATATATATCCATGCCACTCTCTCACTTCACCCCAGCTTACCCTTCCCCCTCCCCGTGTCCTCAAGTCCATTCTCTACGTCTGCATCTTTATTCTTGTCCTGCCCCTAGGTTCTTCAGAACCATTTTTTTTTTTAGATTCCATATATGTGTGTTAGCATACAGTATTTTTTTTCTCTTTCTGACTTACTTCAATCTGTATGACAGACTCTAGGTCCATCCACCTCACTACAAAAAACTCAATTTCGTTTCCTTTTATGGCTGAGTAATATTCCACTGTATATATGTGCCACATCTTCTTTATCCATTCATCTGTCAATGGACACTTAGGTTGCTTACGTGTCCTGGCTATTGTAAATAGTGCTGCTATATTTTGGAAGAGTTTGAGAAGGACAGGTGTTAGCTCTTCTCTAAATGTTTATAGAATTCGCTATATTTTCTATCTCTTCCTGGTTCAGACTGAGAAGGTTGTGCATTTCTAAGAATTTGTCCATTTTTTCCAGGCTGTCCATTTTATTGGCATTACAGTTGCGTGTAGTGATCTCTTATGATCCTTTGTATTTCTGCAGTGTCAGTTGTTACTTCTCCTTTTTCATTTCTAACTCTACTGAATTGAGTCTTCTGTATTTTTTTCTTGATGAGTCTGGCTAATGGTTTATCAACTTTGTTTATACTCTCAAAGAACCAGCTTTTAGTTTTATTGATCTTTGCTACTCTTTCCTTCATTTCTTTTTCATTTATTTCTGATCTGATCTTTATGATTTCTTTCCTTCTGCTAACTTTGGGTTTTTTTTTTGTTCTTTCTCTAATTACTTTAGGTGTGAGGTTAGGTTGTTTATTTGAGATGTTTCTTGTTCCTTGTGGTAGGATTGTATTGCTATAAACTTTCCTCTTAGAAGTGCTTTTGCTGAATCCCATAGTTTTGGGGTCGTCGTTTTTTCATGGTCATTTGTTTCTAGGTATTTTTGGATTTCCTCTTTGATTTCTTCAGTGATCTCTTGGTTATTTGCTAGTGCATTGTTTAGCCTCCATGTGTTTGTATTTTTTACAGATTTTTTTCCTGTAATTGATATCTAGTCTCAAAGCATTGTGGTCGGAAAAGATACTTGATACAATTTAAATTTTCTTAAGTTTACCAAGGCTTGATTTGTGACCCAAGATATGATCTATCCTGGAGAATGTTCCATGAGCATTTGTGAAGAAAGCAGGGGAGGGGGGCTGTGGATAGTGACCTGTGCTTGCTCACAGGCTTCTTGGTGGCGGCAGCAGCAGCCTTAGCATCCCATGCCCGTCTCCGGTGTCCGCGCTGATAGCCGCGGCTCATGCCTGACTCTGGAGCTCGTTTAGGCGGTGCTCTGAATCCCTTCTCCTCACACACCCTAAAACAATGGTCTCTTGCCTCTTAGGCAGCTCCAGACTTTTCCCGGACTCCCTCCCGGCTAGCTGTGGTGCACTAGCCCCTTCAGGCTGTGTTCACGCCGCCAACCCCAGTCCTCTCCCTGCGCTCCGACCGAAGCCCAAGCCCGAGCCTCAGCTCCCAGCCCCGCCCGCCCCGGCGGGTGAGCAGACAAGCCTCTCGGGCTGGTGAGTGCCGGACGGCACCGATCCTCTGTGCGGGAATCTCTCCGCTTTGCCCTCCGCACCCCTGTGGCTGCGCTCTCCTCCGTGGCTCCGAAGCTCCCCCATCCGCCACCCGCAGTCTCCGCCCGCGAAGGGGCTTCTAGTGTGTGGAAGCCTTTCCTCCTTCATGGCTCCCTCCCACTGGTGCAGGTCCCGTCCCTATTCTTTTGTCTCTGTTTATTCTTTTTCCTTTTGCCCTACCCAGGTACGTGGGGACTTTCTTGCCTTTTGGGAGGTCTGAGGTCTTCTGCCAGCGTTCAGTAGGTGTTCTGTAGGGGTTGTTCCACGTGTAGATGTATTTCTGGTGTATCTGTGGGGAGGAAGGTGATCTCTGCGTCTTTCTCCACTGCCATCTTGAAGGTCTCCCAGTGAAATAGATTTTTAAAAACTCTAATCACAGTAACATAAATTATGATTACATCATCTTTCTCTAGGGGCCAAGGATGTGTCACAGGGAGCAGAATGGGATAAGTACCTGGATCTCATAAGTAACTACTGTATCTACATGACAACTGGGATATGTTGAAGTACAAAGAAGGAGAAGGTTTTGTACAAAACTTGAAGTGTTTCCTCTGTCATCTGGAGGATAATGATTGCATCTTGATGACAGCATGTGCAATTTGATTCCCTGTTGCTGAGGTGGGAGATACGTATCATGCAAAGCAGGAACCCTCCTCAAATATGAAACCACAGATCATGACCTCCCGACTTCCTCTTCAAAACAAGAGAAGTCTGGTGCCTAATGTTGGGTGTTCTGGGGACTCTGAGGTTTAGAATAAAAAGATACTAAGTCCTGAATGTGAGTGGATTCTATCAATTAGTAAAAATAGAGAATGAACAAAGAAGTATATACATATGTACATACATACATAAAGTAAGCCATGGTTCAACCCCAAAGAATCGTAGAAATCAACTAATTCAATTCCCCTATTTGTCAGTAATATTTATTTTATCTACTAAATATTATATTATTTATGCACTCTGCTCTATTAGATATCATATGAGTAATAGCAGTGATGCTTTGAGCATAATAACGTGTGCATCGTGGTGTTTCTTAAAATGACTGAATGAATAAATGAAAAATTGGGCATCAGAGGTTGTACTACCTCCCAAATCACATGGCCTCCATTCAGGCCTGCCGCTTCCTTAATCTTCCATCTTGTATTTAACCACAAGAACGAATTTCAAACACTAAAGTTAGATGGCTTATAACTGATCCTTGACAGATTCAGAAGATGGTAAAGAATCTGTCAGCACTTCAAGACTTTAATAAGAATCTTTAGCTGTCAATTTAAAAGTAAATGAAATGCTAAATAATAGATATTTCTGGTTAACCAAATGATAAATACAATAAATTAGAAGCACATTGTTTAGCCCACTTTTTTAAGATCCTCATTATTATCTAGGGAAGAACAGAGAAATCTAGAAAACAGATGAAATGCACCAAAGGATCCTTCTAAACTCTATTCCCCAACAACTCTTTGAATCATACTCTAAAGTAATGCAGGTCGGTACATTCCTGAAAGTTCAGAATTATTTTCCCTGTGCTCCTTTGAGCTTCCGTTACTGAAGATGCTAGTTGAGAATTACAAAGAAAATAAATCATGATTAGTTATTTAAACATAAAAAAGTTACTTGTGGCTTAGAGGCTTAGAGGTAAATGACACTCCTATGCTGAATAACTTAGATGTTCAAAATAATAAAAAGCAAAAGGTCATTTATCTCCACTGCTGGCACTAAGGTGTCATTAATATTGAAAAGCCCAATATCAATAATAGAAATGATTTTAGCACTGAGACCTGGATTGTGTGGAAGCATTGGATTTCTGCAATTAAAATATCATGTGAGGGAAAAAACCAAAGCAGGACTCTGCAATGTCACTGGAAGAGTACACAGGATAAATGTGAGGAAACAGAAGACCATAAGTATGAGATGATGTGATTTACAATCCTGATGATAACAACAAGCATACTTCTGACCTCAGTCTGTCACTATGGCTTTCAATCTTGGCAAATTCACTTGTTTCATCAGTTAAATGGGTGCCAAAAGAAACTTCTTCCTTCTTATCTTGCATGTACAGTATATATCAAATGCAACTTATTCAGCACCTAGGGTACATAGCAGAAAAGATTTACACTGACTCTAGATTTATAGGGACTCTTAAGTCAACCAAGTAATGGTAGTCATCATCACAGGGCTGTTAAATCATGTTGCCCATGGATAGTGTTGACATATACCAAAGAGCTGTGGGTTTTAAGTCTTCATGAACAGCAATGATACTCTGGAAAATTAATACTAGCCACTCTAGGGCTCATTCTAATTTGTTCCATATTTCTACGTACAGTAAATTTGGATCTTTCTAAAGCCATCTTAAAGTTTTTCATATTTTAAGAAGACAGAGCAAAAACATTCTTGAATACATATTTTGTAACAGTTAAAAAGTTATTACATCCTCTGTTTTTTAAAATGTTTGAAAGCTATGACTAAGGTCTAATATAGAATATGCTTTTCTATTTATATGGAGAAGAAACTAGTACATTTAAGTCAAATAAATAAAGATGAGAGAAAACGTTTCAAATGGCAGGTTCTACTTTAATTCATCACAGTTATTATTTCTTATGTTAGTTTCTAAATTCTACTCTGGTTGGCTTTCTAACTTACCTATTGATTACAGTAGGTCTCTTAAAACTGTGTTCATAAGGTCAAACCAATACTAAAATATTAACAAATAGCACAGTCATATTGTACCCTAGTATATAGTTAAGTACGTAATTAAGATTTCCTTAACAGAAATGAGCATATATTACTTCCTGTACTTGACTGTGTGAAGATTACCTACCAAATGCATTAGGACCAAAATTGAGGACTCAATGTAGAGAACTCAAGGATAGCTCCTCTTACCTTGGCCATATATGGTTCTTCCAGTTATATATTGTTGTATAATAAATCACCCACAAACCTAGTGGCTTAAAATTTTTTATTATTCCCACAAATCTGCAGTTTGGGCTATCTCTACTCAATTTTGCAGCAGCTGGGATGACTCAAAGCCAGAGTCTAGCATCTTTTGTATGCTTGCTCACTCACATCTAATGGATGGGTAGAAAGATTCTAACACCGAGTGATGGAAAAACAGAGCCTGTAACATTTTAGAAGTTTTGTCATAATGATGTCAACCATTTGTTTTTTCAAACAAGAGAGAACAGAAAACTGAGAGTAGATACACCATGGGACAGAGGGCATAGTATTTGTGGTCTGAGGAAGAAAACCCAAGTCAAAGGTACTAACTATCGGGTTGGCCAAAAAGTTCATTTGGGTGTTACGGAAAAAACTGAACAAACTTTTTGGCGAACCCAATACTTAGTGTTCATTCTCTCCCCTACTTTTCCAGCATATGATCATAAAATCTATTTAAAATTAAAATGCTCCATCAGAAAAATTAGTAATAATTAGAAAGGACATAATATAGGATAGAAAAATAAACACAATTCCAAAAAATAGGATAAAAGAATATACTAAACAAAATAAGGGTAAACATAACAAAAATTGCCACAGGATTTAAGAAAAACATTAAGATATTTTCATGAATAGATTTCTCAGAGAAAACCAAACTGAATCAGCTCGAAAAATATATATCAAAACCCGAAAGGGAATAGAATATGAGTGCTGAACTTAGAAAATAAGTGGAAAAGTGTTACATCATTACTAAAATGAATGCTACCTTAGAAGCAACAAAAAGTACAGTTGATAACAGTAGTAGATGAGGCAAGAAGGCTAGACTTGAAAACAATCACAAAAAATTAAATGGAAATTAACAAAAAGATAACAGTGAAATGATGAATAGGGAAAATGAAATATATGAAAGATGGATAAAGAAATAGGACATACTGTATGCATAATTTATACTGCTAAAGAAGAGACTATAAATATGAAATTTAAAAATATATATACTTCTCCAAGTATAGAAAAACTAGAATTTTCAGTAAAAACAATAGTGAGTTTCAGGGAGAAAATGATATGGAATAATTATTACCAATATATATTGTAGTAAAATTTTTAAAAATCTTTGAAGATAAAAAAAGAATCCAAGAAACACCCAAAAAGAAAACTCATGTCACTTATCAAAGGGAAAATGTAAGGGTGATACCAACATTCCAAATGGCATATTTTGATACTGAATCACATTTCCAAAGAAACTGAAGTTTAACTTAAAAGTTTCATACTCAGCTGTATGTCATTCAAATATTCTGACATATACAATAATTTGAAAGATAAAACAACCATAAAATTTTTAGGAAACAAGAAACACCTTACCTAAATAAAAGTGATCAACAAAAAGTGGATTCAAATGAAATAAACAGGGCTGAGGGAACAGAAACTTTGACTTAGGATGTAGAAATCTGTGAAATCATGGTTTCTACCTTAACAGCAAGTGAAAGCCAGACATTCCATAAAATCAAACTTCTCTTGAAACCCTTGAAAGGTGGAGGTCTTACGGTAACAACTAGCCTTAAATTTAAAGAAAGGCAAGGACCTCAAAGGAGAGATGGAAGGGAGCTCTGATTACCTAGAGCAGAGCACAGGACTGCCATACAAAATGGTAAGAAGAATTCAGCCAAAAATTTTAATAAGTTGCTAGTGGCCAAGTGTGGGCTAAGATGAGAATATAGAAGCTCTGGGAGCCACAGACCCAGGGGAGTTTGCACCCACTAGCAAATCCTTCTCCATGGACTGCACCAGGGGCTCAAGAGAAAGATGGCAAAATGCGGAGGCTGGAGAATGCCTTCTACAGGTGCAGGATCTGGGGAGGAGGTCAGATACTGCGACTGGAAAGCCCGCATCCTTCTCCCCAGTGGAACAGAAGACTTATGCCACTGGGGAAGGAGAGCAAACTCTGTGGTCCTCAAGGTTCACCTGAAGACCCATGGCAGCTATGAGAATGAAAGGGAAAGAACCCTCTATCCTAGGGAGGGGCAGAAAAATGTCCTGGATTCAAAATTTAGAGAATCCTTCACACTGTGAGAGGGTGGGGGGACTTCTATCAGATGAAACTAGCCCTTTATTGTTTCAACCTCCACCATCCACAGGACTCTAATAATCAGACTCTAACAAATAAATCTTTAATTCAAAATACAGCAGATTCTGTGAAATTTTTTAAGAGAGGTCTTAAAGTAAGCATTCACATTTCTTATTAGAAAAGGAAGGTACCAGAGAGAAATAGAATAATGGTACAATTTCATATATTCATTCCTGCTACTTTACAGAATCAGAATTCTCAGTGAATATTACAAAGGGAGGTCAGATAGTTTAGCTTTGATACAAGAAACCATTTTAAAATTCTAATTAGATGACAAAGGAATATGATTTTTTAAATTAAATTCTGCAATCACTTCAGTTTAAAATTTCCCTCCTGTTAAAAAAAAAAAAACAAAACCTTATGGAGTGTGCTAATACTGATACTTTTTTATCTACTAGGTGCCAAACAACCCCTTTTTAAAAGAATGAAATTTCATCATAATAGGGAAATTTAATGAGTTCTCATGAACAATTAAAAAGATTATTTGCACATTTTTAGCCTATTGGAGGAAAAAAATACCAAGCAGTAAAGGTTTAGCAATAATCACATGCTGAGAAGGAGTGAAAAGGGAAACATTAAATGCTTTTCTTTCTTCCTGAAGCCACGGATAACATTTCAGGAGGCTTATTAGCATTCACGTTGGAGTGACCTGGTTACCAGTCCTCTGTACTTAGGCAGGTGTTTATTATAGGTGCTTCATCTTTGGTATTTTTATCGCTCTAGGAAAAATTAGGAATACAGAGAGTACCCATGTCTGATTATGTTCACAGTAGTGTCTATTACAGCAGTGGGAAAAGGGAAATTACACCCAAAGCAAATCTTGAGAAACATGTGACAAGCTCTCTTTGAAGAGTCTATTTTGTTCTTTGTCACCCAGTCTCTGGTACACAGAGCCATCAAAAACATCTGGCCCCCAAGTCAAGGCAGCAAAGGTAAGGAGCTGGAAAGAACATGAGCTTTCAGAGTCAGAAACGATTAGCCATTTACTACCAAGTGACCTCTAACAAGAAGTTTTTTTCTCTATAAATCTGTAGATTGCACATATGTAAAATTTGTAATAACGTCTATCTTTTAGGGCTGTTGTGATGATCAGGGAAAGATGTGTTTTTCCCAGTGCAGTTTCCTATATATAGAAGGCACTCACTGCTTGGCAGCTAGGGCAAAACATTTGAATAATAATAAACACCCATTAGCAGACAAGCAGCACATCACTAATGGGGAGAATACTCAAGCTAGTATCTAACATGTGGAAAACAATATAGTCAATAGAGTCGTCTTTGATTCTGAAGACCAGCGATGGTTTCTGTTACCCTGTATCTTTTCCATCTGCACCTTTAATTAACCCTGACACTAGAAGATACTTCTTTCAAAATGGAACAGACAAACTGAAAACATTGGCATACTCCCACATCTCATCCCATCCACTCATTTTTATTTCAGCCACAGCTCTGGTGGGCTGTGCTGACTCATGCTGATATTGTCCCACTCCAAAGGCACTCTGTACACCTCTCTGTTTTTTCACCTCAGAGCTTTCTCAGGAGCCACCCAGCTCTCTCAGACTATAAAAGCACAAGCCTGTAAGTGCAAGAGGAGAGGGATGGGGAGGGTGCCGTCAATCTCTCAGGCAACTTTCAACCAATGGGAATAGGAGCCAGCGGATAAATTCCCCAGACTCCTGTCCTTTGGAAGGAAAATTCTAGAAGGCATTCCTTATGCTTTGTGTAGGTCTCTTCTGCACTGAGCCCCTGTTGCCTGCAGCAGGGATCTCTATAATGAGTGATTGGCTTTCATTCTTTTCTCTTCTCTCCCCACTCCCCTTTTTGAACTCCCTGGCATTGTTTACCAAAGAAACTTCCTGTTTCAGGCTCTGTTTTCAGGGGTGTCCAAACTAAGCCACTTTTCAAAAATGGGGTGGATATCAGTTGTAATTTAGACCTGGATACACTCAAAAGGCACACACCTCATAACTTTGATATTATAATTTGAATAAAACAGCAGGTATCACTTTTCACAAGATCTTTCATACAGATGGAAGATAGATATACAGTAAGAAGAGGTGACAGATGGTCAGGAGGAAAAGATTTTGAAAGAAAAAATATGTAACTTAGTTATTTAGTATCTCACATTCATTTTGCTTGGTCTTATGTACATAAAGGTAATTAACTCTTAAGAAATATAACAGATTAAAATGCAGAAGAGAATCTTAGTTGAAGATGCTCTTTATAGTTTTATTAATATAATAGATTCAAAGATGAATTTTATATTTCACGATGGAAAAAAATGTAATTTGTTGACATCTACACCATTAGTACCAGAATTTTTAAACCTTAATTAAGAAAAATTTCCCCAATACATAAAATATACAGAATAATATAATGAAATTCCCATGTAACCATAGCCCAGCTTCAACAATTGTCAAAATTTTGCTTCTCTTATTTTATCTGTCTCCTTAATTTTTTCTTGAGTATTTTAAAGCACCCTTAAGATATCATATCATTTAACCCATAAAGAGTTCAGTAGGCATCTCTGTCAAATAACCACAAGGTATTATCATGCCTAACAAAATTTAATATTAATATCTTAACATAATCTAGTGTCCAGTATTTATTAAATTCTCCACTTGTCTCAAAAAAGTCTTTTTATAGTAAATTCATTTGAATAAAGATCCAAAAATGGCTCTAACTTATATTTGGTTGTTAAGCCTCCTAAATATCTCATGATTTATTGTAGTTCCTCTTCCACATAAAAAAAAAAAACTTTACTAAGATATAATTATAGTAAAAGGCACAGATTATACTATGAGTTCTGATAAATGTATACAGTACATTAATATAACCACTCCAATCAATGTGTGGAATATTTTCGCCATGCCAGAAGCTTGCCTAATATTCCTTTGCAGCCAATGAACCTTCCACCCCACCACAATGGAGACAATCATTGATAAGATTTCTAACAATTTAGCTTAGTTTGACTGTTTCAGAGCTACATACAAATAGGATCACATGATGGGTACTCTTTTGTGACTGGCTTTTTTCTCTCAACAAAAGGTACTGAGATTTATCCATGTTGTTGCTTTTATCAGTATTACTATCGAGGAACAATATTCCATTGAATAAACATGCCACTTACTGTTTATCTATTCACTTGTTGAGTGGTTTCCACTTTTTGTGATAAATAAAGCTGCCCTGAATATTCTTGTACAGGCATTTTTGTGGACTTGTGATCATATTTTTTAAAAATTTTCTCTTGGGTAATACCCAGGAGAGGCATTTCTTGATCATACAGTAAGTGTATGTTTTAACTTTGTTTAAAAAATCATAAAACTGTTTTATGAAGTGCATGTAGTCTTTTAAACTTCCACCAGCAATGTATGAGAGTTCTTGCTGCTCCACACTCTCACTAAATTTGATGTTTCAGTCTTTTAAAAATTTTGGTCATTCTAATGGGAGTCTAATGGTATCATACTCTGTTTTAAATTTTTATGTCTATGGTGACTAATGATGTTAAGTGCTTTTGTATGTGCTTATTGATCATTCTTGTTTTCTAAAATGTCTAATTCTTTCATCTGTTAGTATTATTTTTGTCTTCTGATTACTATGTTGCAGAAGTTGTTCATACATACTTGATACAAGTCCTTTGCAAGATATCTGTATTACAAAAATCGTCACCCAGTATGTGGCTTGCTGATTCATTTTCTTAAATTTTTTTTAAGAGTAAATGTACTAAACTTTGATAAAGTCCAATTTATCATTTTATTAGTGCTATTGTTCCTGTTTTTAAAAAGTATCGCCTACTCTCTATTACAAAAATATTCTCACATTTTCTTACAGTTTTATAATTTCAGCTTTTACATTTAGATCTGTGATCTATCTCAAATTATGGTGTGAGACTGGAGTCAAAGGTCTCTTCCTTTTTCAAATGGATATCCAGTTTCCCCAGAACCACTGGTTGAAAAGACTATCCTTCCTCCCACTGAATTAACCTGTTGTCATTGTGAAAATGATTTGATTGTATACATGTGGATCTATTTCTGAGCCCTCATTTCTGTTGCATTTGATCTATCTGTCCCCACATACACTGTCTTGGTTGCTATTATTTTATATTGATCCTTGAAATCAGGTTGATCAATTTCTCAAATTTTTACCTTCTTTATCAATAATTTTTGGCTGTTTTAGGTCCTTTGCATGTCTACATAAATGATAGAATCAGCTTATTAATTTCTACAAAATAGCCTATGAGAACTTTTGGGTGAACACATACTGACAAATTTAGGTAGAATTGATGTCTGACTACAAACATTGACTCTTCCAATCCATGAGCATGGTATATCAATTTACTTAGGTCTTCTTTTATTTATTTCAGCAATGTTTTGTAAGTTTCAGCATATGGGTCTTACATGTATTTCATTAACTTCATTCTTAAATAGTTAATGGTTTTTGTTACTATTTATAAATAATCATTTTTTATTGTATTTTTCTATTAATTGTTTCTTATGTTTAGAACTATAATTAATTTTTGTATATTGGGCTACTGTACTACAACCTTACTAAATTCACTTATTAGTTCTAGTGGAGTATTGTTTTGTTTTTGTATATTGCTTAGGATTTTCCAAAATAAGCAATCATGCCATATTCATTTTCCATTGTCCTCAGATGTTATTAATGTAAATGAGCAAAGAATGGAAGAATCACATTATTGATTAATGATTATGAAGTAACCAAGGAATGTGGAACAATACTTTTCCAGACGTGTTTCTCATTCACAGCACTACACAGATACTGTCAGATTTTAAATACAGAATAAAATAAGATTTCATTGGCTTAGTGCTCTTTAAATGTAGGTCAACTCTCACCCCATTGCTTTGATTGTATTTTAATCTTTTGTATTTTTTTATTTTATGCCCAAAGAAATACATAAAAATATTATTTCATTACCAGCCAAGAAAAATGTGATAAGGACTTGCCAAGCACTGGTGTAACAAGCAAAAGAACTACCCAAAAATATCATACCTGCATATGTTGACAGAATGTTGTGGCATACACTATGTGTGATTTTGGTTGTCGGTAATTTCAACAGAGCTTTTTGCAGTGACAGGAGCAGAGCGTCTGATTGGAAATGGTCAAGAGATACTAGAGGAATTACTTGCCAATTCAGATAAATATTTGGAAACAGAAAATTGGTCCTGTGGAGACTATAAAATTTCCTTCTTGCAAGCCATTGAATGATGTTGATGAGAACGGCTTTCAGCTTGTCATAAATTCCAGTTGTCAAATCTTCAAGTCAAAGAAATGCACAGTCCTTGTGATCACTCAGGTTAAGCTGTTCCTCTTATGAAGCACATCTCCAGATAAATCTTGCTGGTGTTAAGTTCTGTCTTGATTACCAAGGAAGCCTAGTCACAATGTGTCCTCTATGACCAATGGCCTAGCAAAAAGTATATGTGATGTTCACTATTAATCTTACTGTCATTTGAAAAGATTACATTGATGTAGCTTCGGGGATTTAGGCTCCAGAAAAGAAAACAAAGACGACATTTCAAACATTTCAGAGTGCTCTGAATTTTACTTGTTTCTTGGTGATATTACTTTCATCTATTCCTAATTTGCAGCACAAGGGAGAGATACATCCAAAGATGCAAATTTCCCTATGTTAAATTATGAATCACATGCACAATATCTGTTGTCCACCTGATGTAGAGAGATATGTTAGCAATTAATTTCTAGAAATAAGAAAAAAATTATTCCAGTTCTAGAGAAAATAAAATAAGACAGGAATTTTGCATTATTTTTAATATAATTAGCATCACCAATAATGGTAAAGCAAACAGAGAGAGTAAATTGTTTTCGAATTTTCCTTAGGAGAAACACTTCTTGTAGTACCTGGTACATGAAATAAACAGCAGATGTGTGATAAATGGAAAAATGATTAATGGCTGGGCTGATGCACAAGAGACATGGAGTCTGCCCCTAACATTTTTTTCTTATATTTGAGAGAGGAGGTTTATCTAAGTTATGAAGACTAATAAATAGAATGAACACTCATCTACACACTGCCCATCTTAAGCAATAGACTATTACTAATAATTTATGAGATTCCTGTGAGCTCTTTGTGATTCCATTACTTGCCTCTTCCCCTGAATTTCAGGTTCATCCTTCTCTTGCTATCACATTTATCTATTCCAAAAAAATGCATTGTTCAATTTTGAAGTGTTTTTGAACTTTATGTAAATATTAGTCTTGCTGTGAATAGTTCTTCAGCACGATTTTTAAAAGGATTTCTGAGATTTACTTTTGAACCTGTGGCTATATTTGATTTGTTGTTACTGTTGCATACTATACCATCACATGGAACTATGATAATTTATTTATCCCTCCTTCTTCAGTGGACCTTTGAGTTGTTTCTAGTTTTCTTTTTTTCTTTTATTTTTGCGGTACACGGGCCTCTCACTGCTGTGGCCTCTCCCGTTGCGGAGCACAGGCTCCGGACGCACAGGCTCAGCGGCCATGGCTCACGGGCCCAGCCGCTCTGCGGCATGTGGGATCCTCCCGGACCGGGGCATGAACCCGCGTCCCCTGCATCGGCAGGCGGACTCTCAACCACTGCGTCACCAGGCAAGCCCCATTGATTGTTTTTTACCTTGAGAATTACTAGCAATTTCCTGGTTCTTTGTATGTCTACCATGTAAACTATGTTGTGTAGATTCTGAGTCCTGTTATATTCTTCTGGAGAATGTTGAGGTTTCTGCTTTACCAGGCAATCAACTCAGGTAGGTTCATACTACAAGTTTTTTTTTTTTTTTTCCTTTTGTGCAGTGGTTTAAAGCCAATTTCATTTTACCAAACCTTTTTTCTACCAGTTTAGAGCTGTCGCATTCATGAGTAGATCTTGTGTGAGCCTGAGCCTTTGGTAGATTCATATACAAAATACAGGTTCCCTCTCCCTGGCTCCTTCTGCTCTGGCATTGTCACACACTCTGTGGCCCAAAGGGGTTCCTTTTCCTGGTTCCTATGTCCAGAATGATATTTTTTTTCTCAGATTTTTGGCCACACATATCATCACCACTGCCAGGCTTCTTCATTATTGGAGCTTACAATAGAGCACAATAAATATCACATATATAAATAATATATAAACAATTATAAATAATAAACAAAGAACTCATATCCAGAATAAACAAATAACTCTTACAACTCAATATTAAGAAGGCGAACCACAATAGATAATAGGGAAAATATTCAAACAAATGTTTCACAAGGTATAAAAATAGCCAATAAGCACATGACAAAATGCTCAAGATTGTTAGTTAACAGGAAAAGGCAAATAAAAAACCATAATGAAATAGCACTACCTACTCCCTAGAATGGCCTTTTTTTTTTTTTTTTTTTTGAAAGATTGAAACGGTCAATTGCTGGCAAGCATGTAGAGAAACTGAAACTCTCCTACATTGCATGTAGAAATGTAAAACGGTCCTACCACTTTGTAAAATCATTGGGTAGATTCTTAAAAAGTTAAACTTATACTTACCATATGCCATACCCCAATTCATTATGCAGAATGAAAAACATGAGACATATGAAAAGCACATGCTTTACAATTCCACTTATACAAAATTCTAGAAAAAAATAACTAATGTATAATAACAAAATGTGAATCAACTGTTGTGTGAGACTAGGAGCAAAGAATGGGGTGTACTTCTAAAAATGATGGATATATTCACTATCTTGATTGGGGCATTGATTTCATGCTGTGCACATTTGTCAGAGCTTACCAAATTGCTTGTTTTTAATGGATGTGGTTTATTTTATATAAATTACCTCTCAAAAAAGTTATTAACGATATAGTATATATGTAAACCTAAAACAACTTCATAAGTTAATGAATAAAAGTGCAAATCTCACATTTCAGTAACTTTTGGTAGAGTTAATTCTTAAAAAGAGGACTAATTAGGCAGGATTTGCCTTTATCTACTTTGCCAGACTCTGTCTTAACTTGTTTTCAGCGCCATAGAACATGATATAAGCATGCGTGCTTCTTTAACCTTTTATCAAGCTATTGCCTTCACCTGGAATCATCTTCCTTTCTCTGTACACTCTTTAGGATTCCCACTCATTGTTTAAAACCTGGCTATCAAGCATTCTCCTTTTAAGTTTTTCATTTGTACTTCTTGGATGTTAACAGCTCCTGCCTGTAAATCTCTTTTAGTTTTTTGTGTGTCCTCTCATAGAATTTACATTTTTCTTTGCATTATGCAGAGGTAGTTGTGTGAATGTCAACCTTCTTCACTAGACTCGAAGTTTATCAGCACCTGACTAAGTGCGCTGGGTTCTGAAACAGGCCTAGGACCTAAGGGATAGCTATTAAATGTACATTAAATTATAGTTAAACTTAGCTTCAAATTTAATTTTAAAATAGACTATACTTTCCTATTATAAGCCTTGTAGAAAAAAAAAATGGACAGCAGTGTATGCTGTTAAGGTTAAAGAAAAACATTCATAAAGAAGGAGTCTCCAGAAAGAAATTTCAAGTTTAAGTTAACTGTGAAAACATAGGACATTTTTCCCTCCCTCAATTAAGTTTATTCGCTTTGGCCTAACAATGTAAATCATTTCTGAATAAATGGGGCTTTCCAAAAGATGAACTATTTGCTTTTTAAATACTACATAGAGACATTCAGCCTTCTTAGAATTTCTGTGAAGAATTTTTGAAATTTCAGAAGTACCTTTCAAACATTTTTTGCAGATGTGTAGATGTCACTTTCAAAACCAAATTGCATGAAAGTTAAACATGGAAGGAAGACTTTATTCCAGTCAGGGGAGAAAGATCAGAACTTATTCTGAGATTTGGGCTGTGGGGATCATAGGCCATCTGTGTTTGCTAATTGGTCTTACCCAAGGGAAAAGTACACTTTCATGTGCCTTCATGATGAAAGGAAGTGTTACACTTGGAGCAAGGTGCTCCAGAAGGGAAGTTAGGCTCCTATCCTCCCACAGAGACTGGAAGGTAGGAACACTATCTTCTCCCATAATGTCATTTCAAAGAGATGGCCCCAGGTCCTTGAGAAAGACAGTCCTGGGTTGTAGAACTGGCAAGAGGCTTTTAAAAATATTTGCATTTCAAAGGGGCAAAGAAATATTTTACAATTACATAGTTTCTAAAGTAAATGCTCTAAGAAAAGGGAGCAGAGGGACCTCTGTGGTTAGGCCACCTGGATTCTCTAAGGGCCTGCGTGAAAGGGCAGTCAGGGGCTTAGAGGCAGGAAGAAGCCTGTCTAAAGTGTAGTTAAGTAGAAGGAACTGTTAAGGCCATCTTGACCATCAATTCTTTAGCTACTGATTTCACGTTTCTGACATTCAGCCTTAACTTTGCCATAACACCATGGCAAGTGTCCTTAAGCAGAGAACTGGTTCTTTAATCCAGGAAACTGAGGCTCCAAGGGTATGTCATTTTGCTCTCTGCCAAGCTGAATGTGGACCATAATAGTCTCCTTCCAATACTTCAAGGCCAGAGCAAGGACAAGACAGATTCAAGTGGCCTGTACAGTTGTACACATTGTACTTTAACAGGGAAAATTGTTCTTAATTGATCAAGAAAATTCAACTCTCCTTCAATAGTAATGAAAATAGAATTGATAATGCTTGCTGTGCTCTAACTTAGATCTTTACCATACTGTTTGTCGAAAATATTGCAGCATACATATTATTTTGGGAGCAGAGAGGTTGAATTTAATCAGTGCCTTTTGTTTTCTTGCTATTTGCTTTGATTGCTGCAGTTTAGCTGTTTGGCTCTGTTGAGTCATTATCTCTTCCTCCCCCTTTTTCCTTACTTCTCTTTGTTTCATTAGCATCTTTATTTTATAATTCCTTTAGTGTTTGAGCTGTGGTGCTCAGTGTTTAAATGACTGTTTTGTTTCCAAATTCTTTTTTGCATCAGAAACTTTTATTTCAAACTAAAGTAGTTTGAACAAATCTGATGTCGACTTTGGAATTATATTTCTTCATACATTTGTGAGAGAGTTGGTAGCATTCTGTTGAATGATGTGGGTAATTATATAAATTAGCATAATACCCTGTAGGTAGGGTAAGCTAAATTGATTGCCTTGACAGCCCCAGTTCATGGCCTCACTCTATCCATGGTCTTTGTAGTGTGATTTTGCTGCTCTCCTCATCAAGAGGTAGAGTGTATTTCTCCACACTTTGACTCTGTGCTGGTCTTGTGACTTGCTTTGACCAACAGAATGCAGCAGAAGAGCTATTTGCCAGTTCTAAGTCTAGGAACTTTAGTGGATGCCTGCATCTCCCAGGAGTATTAAACCTGGACTAGCCAATGTAAGGCTCAGAGATCACATTGAAGAGAGATGAGTATTCTCAGCCAGCACCTGGCCAACCCACAAACTAACAAGTACCTGAACAAGACTACTCAAGATCAGCCACTGCTGTCCATATCAGGCAAACCACAGATTGATACATAGACTGAGAACAAAAATAAATGTAAATGTTTCCCACCACTAGGATTTTGTGGTTGCTTGTTACACAGCACTGTTAGAGTATTAAGTAACTGATGCATCAACTTTCTTTTTCCTAGATGGCATACACTTCCTCCCACTTAATTGTTTCAAACATCTGTTGACTGTCATACTATATACCAAGGTACAGCGGCCAGTACTAAAGTCAAGAAACAAATATCAAGAACCCTTCTCTCAGTTGACATGCTCATGTGAGAGACAGAAGGAAAAAAAGTCAACACTTTATAACAGAGTGTGATGTGTTATATCCGATGAACACAGGGTTCATGGAGCCCCCATAATGGTATTTAACTCAAACAGGCATCAGACGGTCTTCCTGGCAGTGACTGACATGTGTGGAATCTTGAATTAGGGTGAATAGGAGCTAGGTTGGTTAAAAAGATGTGATAGAAAAACATTCTAGGAAGCAGCAAATTATTTTCTAAATCATTAGAGAGCAAAGGGTACTGCAAAGATGTTAATTACTTAAAAATAATGACATATGTGGGTTTAGCAGAGATGATTTGGGGAATTTAAGTAAAGAACAAATTGGAGCATAAATATCTTTGTGTTCTAAAAGTTTGATGGCTAGCTTGAAAATTATCGAAAAAAATGAAGATTATTAAAAATTACAGTTGATGTGGTTATTCCAAGCATTTCAGAAGCTCTTTGTGGCTGTCAGGGAGACAAATAAGGGAGGGTCAAAGATTACAGCCATGCAGTAAGAGGCTACTGCAGTAATTCAAGCAACAAGTGAGGAGGATGTGGTGTACCTGAAGCCATGGAGCAAATGCAAAGAAAGAAAAGAGTAAAAAGAATAGAGATTGGTTGTTCTAATAGTCAAGGAATGGATAGAGACACAATGAGAAATGAAAGAAAAGAAGAACCACTACATATGTAGAAGGAAATTAAGCTAGCAAATAGCATCAATTACATGGCTTGGTATCCCATGGGAACTTCCAAAAGTTTCTGAGGGAGTCTCTCACTAAGTGACTAAGTGACCACTGAAAGAAAGAAAGAGTAGCATGGGAGAAACTTTGAACTCAGAAGTGTTTGGGGACTAAATTTATGTTCTAAATTATGAATAACCTTTAATATCATGGTTGTATCTTCATTAACAAGAGTTCCTCAAAGGAGGTAGAGAAGATGGCAAAAATGGCCACATAACCTTTCCTTCCTTGAGGAGGTAAAATCTCTTTCTATACCCCTTCAATCTGGGCAGCCCATGCAACTTGATTTGACTTAAAAAAACAATGGAAAGGAAACTGCAAATTCTGAGCCTGACCTCAAGAAACTTTTATATGCGTCTCACTCTTGGGACCCTGAGACCATCATGTGTACAAACATGGGCTACCCTGTTGGGGGCTAAAAGAGCAAATGGAATAAAGACAAGTCATTCTAGTTAACATCCCCTTTGACCAACTAGCCTCCGTCAACCAGGGAGCTTGCCATAGGTGAATGAGAGAGCCCAGCTGAGATCAGTTGAAGGACTTTCCTAGCTGACTCGGAACAAAGTGCATATCCAATGACAAATATATGGCTATTATTTTAAGTCATAGTGTTTATGATGATTTTTTAAAGCTATAAAAGTCAACTGATAAAGAAGTTTTCCTAGAAAGATGGTCCCAGAATATCATGGCTTCCAGGTGGAAACAAGGTATTTCTATTGTTCATGCTCTACCTTCTGCAATAGTATCTGCATATTGAATTTGTGACATATGAATATAAAAGCAAAGAAAATGAAGCAGGGTGGAAAGAAAACGATGACTCTACTTAACTAAACTAGGCAGGGATAAAATTGATAACCTTTATGGTTTGAAGTCATAAGCCCATTTTACCCTCAATTTAGTTTTATGTCTTCAAAAGCTTCTGTCCAATTTTACAGATTTCATAAAAGAAATAATTTTCTTTTGAAATTTCAGAATTTCTTTTTGGTTCAATTAAACCTTGATGCCAGGGCAACTGAAGCTGTAACCAGTTGACTGTCTTCCATATCTTGGCCAAGTGAATACATTCTGCATTTTTCCTTTATCTGCCTTGGATGAATTATTCATTGATTGAACTCACATTTCCAGGAATGCAGATGGAAAATGGTTTTTAAAATGTGCCCTTTAATAGAGTGTTCTATTTTTTTTCTCATTAAATGTCTTTCTATAGTCAACTATTGCTTCTAACCAACTACAGCTATGCCCTGGTGGCTCATTATCACTTTGGGTTCTTTTACTCTCCCACAATATTCTTTTTCTATACCTGAGTTTGCTATTCCAGAAATACCTGTGCAATCCTCATATTTGAAATCCTACATTTATGCTGTTTCTTCTGACAAATGAAAAGTATAAGATGCAATACATGGGACTGAGCAAAATGCTCAGTTTTTTCTTTCTTTTTTCTTACTACCTTTCCTCTTTTCCTCTATTCTTCCCCCCTCCTTCATCTTTCATTTATCAGAATACTAAACTATTTGATATACTGTTTACCAGTATAGCTTTATATCCAATTTATTCCTGAACTCCCAACTCTTTTAAATGTTTCATGTTTTGAATCCATAAAAATATTTTTTTTCTTAAATGTTGTATAGTAGAAAGAGAAGCAATTTTGAAGTCATCCATTTTGTATTTAATCCAGACTGCACCATGTTCTTGCAAAGAAATGTGTCAAGTAACCTAGATGATTCTCACTACCTTACCTAGAAAATGAGGTGAAAAACCCTATTTTAGAAGAGTGGTATGAGAATAACATTAATTGTGTATATTAAAAAAAAAACCTTTGTAACATGAGTGGTGCTTTATACACTGTAGAATTGTGTGAGCATGTTTAGGGAGTAAAATGAATAGTAAGTTCCCAAAATGAACTGAAGTAGAGAAAAGTTTTTCTAGGATTTGAGATTTTAAATGACCCTTAAAGGGTTATAAAAATTGATAATTTTAAGAAAGGAGAGCTCTTCTAGGAAGAGACTTTCCAATCTGGGTTCCTAATGGTTATTTCTGTAGTCTTCTGAATATTTAAAATGGAAACTTTTGCATTTTTGTGATTACTCTACGTCTCATATTCCAAGACTGATATCATATGTATACATACTCTTAAGTAAGTAGCAGCAACGGCTACTCTTTTTCATTACAGCATTTTAATGTTCATAGAAGAAGAGTTGGTTTTATATAGAAAGAATATATTTCTAATTTTATATTCACAGCTTTTCTTCCATTTTCATCTTTTTTTTTTTTTTAATTTATGGCTGTGTTGGGTCTTCGTTGCTGCCTGTGGGCTTTCTCTAGTTGTGGAGAGCAGGGGCTACTCTTCATGGCAGTGCGCAGGCTTCTCATTGCAGAGGCTTCTCTTGTTGCGGAGCACGGACTCTAGAGCGCTGGCTCAGTAGTTGTGACACATGGGCATAGTTGCTCCGTGGCACGTGGGATCTTCCCGGACCAGGGCTCGAACCCGTGTCCCCTGCACTGGCAGGCGGATTCTTAACCACTGTGCCACCAGGGAAGTCCATTTTCATCTATTTTTAACGACATTTTTCACTTCACAAACTTCACACATCTTATGCAAGAAAACAGAAAGTATTATCTGACGTACAAAGTCATATATATTTCAAGTAGAGGGTGAGTAGACAAGAAGATTAATTTGCTTTTTGTCAACCCCATCCTCCACTTTTCCTTTGTCACTTATTTCTTTCTGTCTCCTTGGTAACTGGGAAAGGCATAGTGAATAAATGATAAGGAAAGAATTCATCACCTCGCAAAAATCTGTGTAATGGGGTGAAATTCAGATTCAACCTAACCCTGCTGTATTGGTTGTACTACCTTGGGTATTCTTGACTGTAAAGGTAAGAAATGACAGTTTATTTTCAAATTTGTAGCATTAAATACGCAGTTAGATGGGAGAATCACTTGGTTTGCGGTTTCGATTTGTGGCCTCCAGAGGGCAGTATTCATTCTTTCAGTACTACAGAACATTAATAGCTGTCTGTCTATCTGTCTGTCTGTCTATCTATCTATCTATCTATCTCCTTTTGAATTTATGTTGGTGTTTCTGCCTATGGACAAGGAATCCTCCACTAACAATGAAGACCTATGAGAAAGATAGAAATACACTATATACTATTGTTTAAAAAAATTAATTAGGTGCTTTCTTTGCATTTCTGAAAGAACAAATGCAATGTGGCCAACAAAGCAGAATCCTTCTCTATGAATTTTTCAGTAACACTAAATATCAACTACTTTCATAAGAACAAAATCCTATTTGATTTTATAAATAATTAAGTTTTTAAATAAATGCCAAAAATGACCCCAGTGCCTTTAAAAACCAGAAAACTAGCATAGAAAGAAAATCTGAGTTTTGCCAGGACAAACAATGAGTCTTTCCAAGAATAAAGAGTGACATGGTGGCATATGCTCGACAACACTCAGATCTCCTGATACACTGCAAGAAAAACTGAGATGCTCTCTCTGTAAAAGGCTTTCTTATACAGGTACTCGTTTAGATTTTTAACAAGTCAAGACCAGTAGGTAACCATTTATAAACTACCGGTATTATTCTAACTATAGAAGGAGTATGTGATATAGAATTATTTGGGAATGCAGGGAGATAAATGTGTGTTGCCCGACTAATGAGACTTTTAATGACCTGGCCTCCGATAAGCTATTCAAAGAACAATTCAGAGAAAAGGTGAAAAGAGCTTTATTCTAATTTATACTTGGTTAATTCCATATTTTAGTTTGTCTTTAATATAAAAAAAAAAAGAGAGAACAAAATGATCATTTTCACAGAGACATTTCAGTTAGTGGTAGAGAAAAGAACACCAAACTTGGATTTAGTTCTGAAAGTCTGAAGCAACTAGGGGAGATTCTAGTTACAGAGAGAAACAGAGACCATGAATGAGGATCATGGAGAATGTAAAAGTACAAGCCATGTTATTAATAGTTCTACATAAATCACAGCAACTAAATTGATCCACCCCTCCGAATTAAAGAAAAATAAAGTTGCTACTAAGGTTTAAAAATGTAAGAAACGGACATGTATCATTTTGATGTGCTACGCTTGCCCACTCACACTTGTCTCTGGTTATTTGCACGACCTGGTCACAGAAACTTTCAAAATGATACCCATTTTTTTATGGAAGGGGAGCCCAGGATCCTAAAATCCACTTGCAAGAAAATTAACACTTGGGGGAAAGTGCAGAATAATTGGAAGATGTTCTTAACAAATCATGACATTTTTTTCTTTCTACCCTTAATAAGCAGGAAAGAAGCAACATCATCTACGGGATTCTTCTTTAACAGGAGCACTGTAATTTACATGCAAAATAAATGCAGGTGGAGCTTTTCGGGGAGTCTAGGCGTAATAGGATCGCCATTTGTCAGAGATTATTACTCTAGAAGGCTACCTAGGAAAGGCATAAATCTGCCCTGAAAGAACACATCACATCATAACAGCAAGGAGCTTGTCTCTGCTCTCCTCACAAGCTGTTCGCCTGCTCAGAGAGACCTTCCTACTGAGCCTACAAGCCAACCTGCTCATTCATGGGACAACCTCAGCCCTTAGGAACTACTGGAGCAAAATCAGACCACCAAATCACCCACTAACATGTTGTCTTTGAGGCATAGAGAGGATAGATCTGTTTTGTTTGGAAACCTAAATATTTTAAGAAGGACAGAATGGTTACGTGGGAAGACAGGAGACACTGCAGGCAAATGATCCCAGTTTAAAATCCCAACAGTTTGGCCGATTTAGCTGTGAAGATCAGGGTCCTCATGTCTAAACTGGGAAAATAAAGCTCTCCTCATAGGGTTAGTATAAAGATTATAATTGCGTTAGGCCTGGACATATTGCATAGGGCTGGACATACTGAACATTTCTTTCTGTGTTGGAATCACGGGACCTTTTATACACAACCACAGATGTTGTCTTTCATGTAAGATGACAGAGAACCCCACGAGCAGTGTAACCCCACGCTCTGAGCAGTAGCACTGACCTACTTCTGTTAGATGTCTCTGCCCACGTTTAATTTATGGATTGTGATTATTAAAGGCTGGGTGCAATATAGGATGATTCTGGCCATGGGACTGCAGAGAGCAAAGTGGGTTTTACTGGAGTCATACTTTGTGCTAGTTCAGTATCAAGTTGCAAATAACACCTTTATATCGAACTAGTACTTGAGCCGCTTGTAAGGACGGTTTAAGGCAAAGATATCTCTTTGAAGATGGGAGCACACCTCCTTGCTATTGAGTACTGTTTTAGTTAATTGCATCATTAAGCCTTGTCACCTTTACCCATTTATAGCTCCACTGTCATTTTGTCATTTTGGAAGAGTGATCTGAGGGAGAGTACTCATTTACCAAGCGTATCCCAAGAGTTGGTAAATGTGGTTTTGCTAAAACTTAAATGAAAAGCTAAATTCAGCAATTTAATCCAAATAATGAGCTACCAATTATTTTCAGAATCTTAGAGCCCCTTCTGGTTATAAATTGCTGTTTGCAGATAGCAACTAGTCAATCATTTTCAACACAAAGCCTCTTATTATGTAAAATGGTTTTAATCATTAAAAGTGTTTGGAGTTTCAGAAAGTCAGACAGCACTAAAATACCTAATAACACGCTCCAAGCCATCTACAATGAATTTCAACTTCATCTGGTTACAAAGAGAAAATTGACTATAATATTTTTGGTTGATGAGTATCTGTGGGTTTCCACTGCATATATTATTTCCAGCAGGGATAACCATATGGTTAAACAGAAAAAGAACTGACTGATTTAATTAAAAGTTATTTTTCGGGTCTTCCCTGGTGGCGCAGTGGTTGAGAGTCTGCCTGCCGATGCGGGGGACATGGATTCGAGCCCCGGTCCTGGAAGATCCCACATGCCGAGAGTGGCTGGGCCTGTGAGCCATGGCTGCTGGGCCTGCGCGTCCAGAGCCTGTGCTCCGCAACGGGAGGGGCCACAACAGTGAAAGGCCCGCGTACCGCAAAGAATAAATAAATAAATAAATAAATATTAAAAAAATAAAAAAGCAAGAAACTTCCTAAAATCTGGTTATTTTCCTGACTTTAAATTGAAGAATAATTTGCTTACAATAAGGTGCATAAATCCTAAATATTGAGCTCAATGAATTTATATACCTCTATAACTACCATACCATAAATCAACATTTACAGAACCCCCGGAAGGCTCTGTCACGGTTCATACAAATCAACAACCACACTACAAAGATAATTACTATTTTAACCCCTATCTTGGACGTCATACAAATGAAATGATACCACATTCACTCTTTTGTGTCTGGCTTCTTTCAGTCAACATAGTGTCTATGAGAATTATCCGTGTTGTTGTCTTTTTCCATAACTGTCAAGTATTCTAGTATATGAATATCTTACAAATTTATTTATCCTTCTATTGATGGACTTTTAGATTGTTTCCATTTGGGGACTATTATGAACAAAGCACCTATAAGTCATTATAAACATTTGCATACATGTCTTTTAATAGACATAAATACTCGCTGTTTGGTATATACCCAGGAGTGGAATTACTGAATTAAAGAGCAAACGTACGCTTAGCTTTTGTTAGATACTGCCAAACAATTTCATAAGTGGTTGAAACAATTTACACTCCTACCTAGCAATATCAAAGCCTCAATTATGCCACACCCTTGTCAACACTTGATATTGGCCATTGTGTGAGATTTAACTAATCTGATACGTGATTATTATTTTAATTTGCATTTCCATGACAGCTAATGAAATTGAACATCACTTTATATTCATCTTGGCCATTTGGATATTCTTTCTGAAGTGACTGTTGAAGCACTACGCCCATGTTTTAAACATTTCATTGCTTATTTATTTACTCACTCATTTACTTGCTTACTTAAAAACTTGTTACCTTTCACATTAACCATCTATCATTCATCTCAAATCTGGTGTGTGATATGAATTCAGAATAAAGGTTCATATTTTAAAAATTTTCTATACAGATATCCTTTTGCTACCACACAGTTCATTGTATTGTGTTGGTACTTTTGCTGTATATCAGGTGTGTCAGTCTGTTTTCAGGGTCTTTGCTGATCCATTTGACTATTTGTCTATCCTTGTGCCAATACAACACTTCATTTCTATATCTTTATAGTAAGTCTTGATACTTGGTGGTGTAAATTCTCCAACTTTGTTTTTCTTCTTCCAGATTACGTCGGCTTTACTAGGTCTCTTAGATTTTGATATAGATTTTACAATCAGCTAGATACATTCCCCAAATCATTCTATTCCTCTGTATCTTTGAGAAGCAGGTAGTCATTGAGAGATGTAAGCTTCCTAAGTTATTAATTAAATTCCTAAACTATGCTTCGGACATATTTTTCCAGCTTTATTTTCCAAGTACCCCTCTTCATTAACCTCTCACTGTCCCCCACATGTTTATTTAAATCCCCTGCCTCTGTCATTTGAGAGCTGTTTGCCCAGCTGGAGTGCCCTCTCAAGTCCTTTCTACCCATCTAAATCTTACTTCCGTTTCTGAAGTTTCTGTTCCCAGAATCAAATGCCATTTCCCCAGAGCAGCTTTCTCCTCTCCCTCCAGCCCACACTGAACTCTGTATTGTCTAACCTCCCGCTGTAGTTGTTTCCTGAACCAAATATATTTTGGACTAATCACATATAGCGTTATAATTTTAGTTCCTATTTTATGGAATAACTTTTGGCTGGAATCTTACTTTCAAATTTTGTGTATGATATAAATTCATTAGACATTGTGATAGACACTATGGATACAAAAGCCCACAAAAAATGTCCATGCCATCACGTAGTTAACTTTGGCTGTGATTTTGTTTCAAAAAATCCTCTAGACTTGTCTACACAGCCATAATAACCAGAAGGAAAATATACTCTGTTATAATATTCTCCTATATTCTTCATGAATCCAGAATCATGCAACAAAAAAATTAACTACAGATGTTAATTGAATTATGGATCAAACACTGTGGTAGAAAATAAGATGGATTCCCTCCCTTCAGGGAGTTTACTACCTACTGTCTTGCTGTGACTAAATCAGGACCCACAGCACTTCACGATATGGTGTGAATGGTGCCCTTTAAGTGTTGGGTAGTACTGACCGACTAAACACGTGAGTTAGTACAATCAAAAGTAAATAAGTTCAGGTATTATTTGGGGTCGCCACTTTGGTACACAGGAAAAGTTCTATTTTGAAGAGTAGATATAAATGAACAGTTGCTCATGTAATTGTAGGTTTTAGGGGACTATATTTGATATACAGAAATAAAATCCTAACAGGCTTGCCTCTAGTCTGGAAAATAGAATCACAAGCAATGATGCCAGGTAAAGGCATTGCCAGTGAGAACCCACAGTCAATTAGTGATCCATCTCCTCAGAAACAGGACACAATAGAAATTGAAACAGATATGTTTTCAACACAATTTTTTCTTTGCTGTTATTATAGTCCTCAAGAGAAAGATGACAGTCTACCATTTACAAAACATTTCTCTTAATGATTGCTTATTTGCATGAAATCTTAACATACTACATTCTATAACTGGGCAACTTCCTCCCTAAAATTACCTGACTTTATTTTTGCACAAAAATAATATGCCTATCATTTTGAAAAAACGTATCCCACTAATATCACTAATTACAGACTTATTACAATCTTGCCTGCCAAGATAATGAAGGAAATAGTACACGAACCACTCTTAAATAACATATTGGTGAACAATAAATTTTCTTTCTATCAATCACGATTTTTCCCCAATGCACTATGCAATTTGTGGATCCATTCATTCCTCTGAGATGCTTTGCTATCACTAGTATATTCAAATTTGCCAGAAAGAATTGTATAGACTTTGGTTAGGGAGAAAGGACAGTGCTTCACATAATGATGTGTACTAATGAAAATGCGTTGAAAAAGTCATTATTAATTAACTTATTGAGGTTTTCAAGGGCAGAGAGAAGCAACACAGGGCTAATAATCATTGTATAGTAATAAAATGTAATGAGTAATTCCTATTGTGTGGAAATTTTATGTAACCCTTTTTGCCCAGGCACCCAAGTGTGAAGTCATCTTCTAGGGCCATCATTTGGAGGATTGCCATAATTGCCTGGCTAATACTTCACACTCCCCTCAAAATAAAATCAGGGGATTCATCCTTCTGGACAATACAATTCTCATCGGTTGCAAATTGACCAATTTGAATTAGTAAGAGGTTTATAAAGAAAGGGAAAAAATAATAGGCTCCCAACATTCTGTGACATGCATAAAATGATAGGTGGCACACCACAATGTCCTCCTCTCTCTGTGTTCTCACAGTCTTATTCTCTTCATGTCCTGCCATCTTTTCCTTGTTTTCCTCTTTGTTTTCTACAAGATCCTGTGCACTTCTTGAAAGCAAGATGTGCTTGAGTCATCCTTGTCGTTGCTCTAGTGCCCCTGTTTAGTGCCCTGAGAGTAGGTACTGAAGAAGTACTGGTTACTCTGCTCACAGGGATTCCTGTGTTCTCTGTTGATGGGGTTTTCTCCCTGTAGCCTGTGGGTTTTACAATGAGCCTACCTTTTACACCAGTATGTCTCTTTCGTTCTTAAAGTATTTCACATGCTAATGGACTTATGCCTGCAAGCTAGCATCCTCTCTCCAGGATCTGTGGTGGTCACGAACTTGAAGTTGTTTCCTGCTGAGCCTCCCATGCGGGGTGTCTTTGCTTATCTTTCCTCTGCTCTGAGGCCTGTGACTTTGCTGTTGGGTAGGGTTATTGTGACTTTGGGGCTTTTCATTGGATTTGTAACACCTTTTACTACTGTTGGAGATACCTATTTGAAAGGGTGTCTATTGGAAAGTGTTCCATGGGAAAAAGCAAATCCCGTTGATATTTCAGAATTTTCCTGTTCCTGCCTCAACTAACTCAAAACTGTGGGGCTACATGAAATTGTAATCAAAATTAAATTCTCTCCAATAATTCACATAGTTTAACATAAAATCATACCCTAGAAATCCATAAGCAGCCCAAGTAAAATACTTCTCCAGCTCTTTCCAGGTCTCACCTATTTCAGGAGTTCAGAGTATTTTAAATAGGATGAGAGAGTTGCCTACACAGGACAGGCACAAAGGAAAAATGCTACCTCATGCGTGCAAGCGGAGGTGAGATATTGGTTCCTTACTGGACCATGATTTGGTCTGGTCCTCTGGCCATGTGGTCATCGTAGAGGACAGTACTCACTGTTTTTAGCTGACCAGGATATGAAAGTCTTTTCTACATTTGGAAAAACCACCCTATGCATCTTGTGAGGAAGAAACCACCTCCAGCTATAAAAGATGAAAATGCTGGTTGCTTGCCCTCACTGCCCTTGCAGCTGGAATACAAGTGTATGATCTTGGTCCAACCAGCTGGATGCTTTCTTACCAGATTTCGAGCCTGCCGCTGACAATATAAATAACTATGGGTGATATCTTAGTTATTTATTGCTGCATCATAAATTTTACCATAATTTAGTGGCTTAAAACATATGTTATCTGAGTTTCTGTGGGTCCAGAATCCAGGCACAGTTTAGCTGGGTCTTCTGCTTTAGGATCTCCCTCGAGGTTGAAATCAGGGCATCAGTGGGACCACAGCCATCTCAAAGCTCAGATGGGGAGGTTCTTTCCCTAAGCTACCTCATACAGTTATTGGCAGGATTCAGTTCTTCATGGGCTGTTAGGCTGTGGGCCTCTGTTCCTCACTGCCTGTTTGCTGGAGGCTGCTCTCATTTCCTTGCCACATGGCCCTCATATGGGGCAGCTCACAACATGGTGACTTGCTTCATCAGAGCAAGCAAACAAGAACCAGAGAAAGAAAGAGAATGCAAACAAGACAGAAGTCACATCTTCAATGACTTTATCACAGAAGTTACATCCCATCATCCCATCACTTTGGCCATATTCTATTCATTAGAAGCAAGTCACTCATTTCTGCTCACACTAAGGGGAAGGTATTATATAAGGATGTGAATACCAGGAGGCGGGGATCATTGGCAGTCTTTCAGAAACTGCCTACCACAGAAAGTATGGGATCCATTTTAGTGAGGGTGCCAGCAAAGGCAGTAGCTACACCCAGCTTTAAAAGTCAGAAAGTACAGAAACTCTAGAAGCAATGATAATGGCAATTTTGTTCAAAGAAACTATGTCCTGGTGTGTGATTCTGGGTATCATTTTTGGCTGAGTAGTTTTCAAGCCTGATTCTTTGGCCTTCTCAAAAATTCTGTTAGATGCTACATGTCCTTGAATGATTTTTTTTTCATCTACTTAAAGTAGTCTCTTTGTTTCTGCTGCTTGTAAATAAGAAACTTCCCTTAGGTAGTGAAGCAAGGAAACCCCAGAGTAAGGACAGAGACTTCATCTGGTTTACCTCCATATACTGGGTACATGCCTAACAAATAGTAGTCACTCTATACATATTTATTGAATTATTGAAAAAGTAAAAGGAAATCAAGTCCAGAAGGCAAGCTGAGTCTGAAAATAAGATCAGAAGTACAAGTGAAGGACGGAACATGGTTTAGGAATTGGTCAGGGAAAGTAATTCAGAGTGAACACCATGAAAAACAGACAGAGGTTCCTTTAAGTAATACATGATGCTTGGCTGGCCTGCTTTAAGCTCTTGAGTCAGGCTGGGCAGTTTCCCTCAAAATTGCATAATACTAGCAGAGGTTAAATTCTATGGAATGAAAAACACTTGGGCAGGCCATCAAAAAAGTACATTGAATGAAAATAGAAATGGCAGGCAGATTATAGCAGAAGGTACCCACTGAGAAGGAGTCACAGAGATGACAGGAGCTTCCTCTAAAGTCTGGAGACAGAATATCTTTGAGGATTTTGAAAGCTTCACATTTCACTTTTTTTTTAAAGTACGGTTGATTTATAATATCAGTTTCAGATATGCAACAGTGATTCAATATTTGTATAGATTATTCTCCACTTAAAGTTATTATAAAATATTGGCTATATTCCCTGTATCATGCAGTACAACCTTGTATCTTATTTACTTTGTACATAGTAGTTTGTACCTCTTAATCTATTGCTCCTATCTTGTCCCTCCCCTCTCCGTCTCCCCACTGGTAACCACTAGTTTGTTCTCTATATCTGTGAGTCTGTTTCTGTTTTGTTTTATTCATGTGTTTGTTTTATTTTTTCATATTCCACATATAAGTGATAACACACAGTATTTGTCTTTTTTTGTCTGACTTATTATGCTTATTATTAAGCATAATACCCTCCTGGTACATCCATGTTGTTGCAAATGGCAAAAATTCATTCTCTTTTTATGGGTGAGTAATATTCCATTATATATATATATATATATATATATATATACACACATATATGTATATATATATATATATACACACATATATATGTATATATATGCACACACACACCCCCACATCTTCTTTATTCATTCATCTGTTAATGGACACTAAGTTTGCTTCCATATCTAGGCTATTGTAAATCATGCTGCTATGAACATTGGGATGCATATATCTTTTCAAATTAGTGTTTTTGTTGTTTAAGAGTACATACCCAGTTAGTGGAATTGCTGGATCATACAGTAGTTCTAATTTTAGCTTTTTGAAGAATTTCCATACTGTTTCCATAGTGGCTGCACCAATATACATTCCCACCAACGATGTACTAGGGTTCCTTTTTCTCCACATCCTCACCAACATTTGTTATTTGTGTTCTTTTTGACGACAGCCATTCTGACAGGTGTGAAGTGATATCTCATTGTGGTTCTGATTTGCATTTCCCTGATAATTAGTGATGTTGAGCATCTTTTCATGTGCCTGTTGGCCATCTGTATGTCTTCTTTGGAAAAATGTCTATTCATATCTTCTGCCCATTTTTAAATCTATTTTTTAATTGAGTTGCTTGATCTGTTTATATATTTTGGATATTAACTCCTTATCAGACATATTATTTGCAAATATTTTCTCCCATTCAGTAGGTTGTATTTTTATTTTATTGATGGATTCCTTTGCTGTGCAAAGCTTTTATGTTTAAGTAGGTTCCATTTGTTTACTTTTGCCTTTGTTTCCATTGTTTGAGGAAACATCTAAAAAAATATTGCTACTGACTCATGTCAAAGAGTGTTCTGCCTATGTTTTCTTCTAGGAGATTTATGGTTTCTGGACTTACATTTAGGTCTTTAATCCATTTTGAGTTTATTTTTGTACAGAGTGTGAGAAAATGTTCTAATTTCATTCTTTTACATGTAGCTATCCAGTCTTCCCAGCATCACTTATTGAAGAGATTGTCTTTTCCCCATATAAGTGTGGGTTTATTTCTGGGCTCTCTATTCTGTTCCACTATTCTATGTGTCTGTTTTAGTGCCATACTGTTTTGATTGCTGTAGCTTTGTAGTATAGTCTGAAGTCAGGGGAAAAAGTTCCACATGATCCAGATTCTTAGTGTGGGTTTGGGTTATACCAAGCAGATCCAGGGAAAAGAATTCAAGTGAGAGTAGCTTATTTAGAAACACCACAAGAGGAATGGGAATATGAGACAGGAAAAGGAAGTAAGCTGATAAAGAATGCCATATCAAGTTAGTTACTATGTGGGGAACTGAAACTTAATCCCACAAGGGAATTCTAGGAGCCTATGAGAACACACGTCAGAGTTATTCCACTCGAGGGGTGACTGAGCTGGGATATTTATATACTAACCCCTGTTGGTCATTGTTTGAAGTTGTCCCTGAGGACACAAAGCAGGTTCAGGTGGCCAGAGAGAGCTATAGGCAATGAAATGCAATGCCTTTTACATGACTAAAGTGTGTACGGCATGCCAAGCAATTATTATCTTGCAGCAACCTTGAGAATTAAATAAAGCTATATTAATTTGGAGGTGAGGGAAACTGTGGCTCAAAAATGGTCTATTGGAGCTCAATTTTCTGTAATTCTAAAGCCTTTATGGAAATAAAGTGGTACATCTTGATATAACTCAGACAGAAACAGAGAAAGGGAAGAAACTGCCATCAGCATATCATAAATGCAGAACAATGCCATAGATGCAGGAAAAACAGAAAAAAGCACTTAAAGCGCTTTAGTACACCAAGTATGTATTTTGTCTCTTTCTAAGAATGTTTGAGGCTTCCCTCGTGATGCAGTGGTTAAGAATCCGCCTGCCAATGCAGGGGACACAGATTTGAGCCCTGGTCCGGGAAGATCCCACATGTTGCGGAGCAACTAAGCCTGTGCGCGACAACTACTGAGCCTGAGCTCTAGAGCCCGCGAGTCACAGTTACTGAGTCTGTATGCCACAACTACTGAGGCCCGCATGCCTGGAGCCCCTGCTCCACCACAAGGGAAGCCACCACAATGAGAAGCCCGCGCACCATGAGGAAGAGTAGCCCTGCTTCCTGCAACTGAGGAAAGCCTGTGCGCAGCAATGAAGACCCAGTGCAGCCAAAAATAAATAATAAATAAATAAAAGAAAAAGAAAAAAAAAAAAGAATGTTTGACAGGGCCAAGGACTGAGTATGGGAAACCTCATCCCCGGATTCCTGTGATCTGGGTCATTCACATTTCTTCTCTTCACATGCAATCTTTCTTTTTTCAGAATCAGGAAACAAAAATACAAAAATACAAGCTTGCTTGTGAGAGATTACAACTAAAATGAAGATGAAAGTTGAACTTATATTAAGAGGGTCATGGGGTTGAAGAGCATCCCTGCAAAATCCATGTTTACACAGAACCTCAGAATGTGACCTTATTTAAAAATAGGATTTTTTGCAGATGTAATTAGTTAGGATAAAGTCATCCTATATTAAGTCATTGGATTAAATCCAATGACTGGTATCCTTGTACAAAGTCCTTGTGAAGACACACCAGGAAGAAGACCAGGTGAACATAGAGCAGGGAGTGGAGTGATGCAGCTACAAACCAAGGGCACCACGTATTTCCAGGAACCATCAGAAGCTAGAAGGAAGTGCAGAAAGATTCTCCACAAGAGCCTTCAGAGCAAACATGGGGCTGCTGGTACCTTACTCTCAGACTTGTAGCCTCCAGAATCTTCTGTGAGAGAATAAATTTCGGTCACTGTAAGCCACCTAGCTTGTAGTAATTCATTATAACAGCCCTCAGAAACCAATACAGGGTGTTATGGGATTAACTGTGTTCCCTCAGAATTCATATGTTAAAGTTCCAACCTTCAGTACCTCAAACTGTAACTATATTTAGAGACAGGACTTTTAAAGAGGTGATTAAGGTAAAGCGAAGTCATATGATGGGCCCTAATCCAGTATGACTGGCATCAGAAGAAGAGGAGGTTTGCACACAGGCACCACGTAAATGGAGGCACAACCACGTGAAGACACAGGGAGAAGGCGGCCTTCTGCAAGCGAAGGAGAGAGGTCTCAGAGGAAATCAAGCCTCCAGACACCTTGATCTTGAACCACAAGCCTCCAGAACAGTGAGAAAATACATTTCTGTTGTTTAAGACACTCAGTCTGCGGTATTTTGTCAAAGCAGCCACAGCAAATTAGTACAAGGGGTGCGGGGTAGGAGGAAAGACGAAAAACAAACTTTCACTTTTATCCTTACTATACCTGTACTCATCCACTTTAGGGGTAGAAGATAGTTGCATGTGTGGCTGAGGGATTCTCTGAAGGAAGAAGGAAGAGACTGAAACATGAAGAGGTATTGATTGTGCACTGGCAGCTCTGTGCCACGTTGGCCAGAGACGGGGCAACCTTGAATGTGAAGGGTCTTTTGTATTCCCTTAGAGTGTTTACGTAGCCACCCCTGGCCACTGCTTTCATTTATCCTTTGCCTGGGAGGGCTATTCACATAGGGCACAGCATTGAGTTTAAAGAAAAAGAGGAACAGGGATGCAATCAGTGGGTAGAAATAAGGAACTAGTGGTTTCCAGAAGACGTAGGCTTGGGAATCTATGTGTTTAAGATTCCTTGTCGTTCTTCTACTACAGAGCACTAGAATTTGATAGAAGACAGACATGCAAGACAAACACTCAGTCTTGGAATAAACAGTACCCATTTGGTTGATACTTCCCTTGCAATGTAAGTTTCATGTGCTTGAGACTTTCAGTGCCAGATTTAAGAAAGACTAAATCCCCTGGAATTTCTATGAGGTTATTTACAAACCAGACAGTCAGTCGCTGAATCACAGAGATTAGGGAACAGAAATTATTGTACAGAAGAGAAATACTAGAGTGTTGTGTGGTTTTCTGGTAGGAAAATCCAGTCCATAGTGGGAAGATACTACTACTAAAGAATAGTCAAATTCTCTATATACTATATACTTTTTAAAGTAAATGGGTCAGCAAGGCAATAGAAATAAAAACAAAAAAAAATGGGACCTAATCAAACTTACAAGCTTTTGCACAGCAAAGGAAACCATAAAAAAAAAAAAAGAAAGAAAAGAAAAGATAACCTACGGAATGGGAGAAAATATTTGCAAACGATGTGATTGACCAGGGCTTAATTTCCAAAATATGCAAACAGCTCATACAACTCAACAACAAAAAAACAAACAACCCAATCAACAAATGGGCAGAAGACCTAAATGGACATTTCTTCAAAGAGACATACAGATGGCCAATAGGCACATGAAAAGATGCTCAACATCACTAATTATTAGAGAAATGCAAATCAAAACTACACTGAGGTACTTCCTCAAACCGGTCAGAATGGCCATCATTAAAAAGTCTACAAATAACAAATGCTGGAGAGGCTGTGCAGAAAAGGGAACCCTCTTGCACCGTTGGTGGGAATGTAAATTGGCGCAGCTCCTATGGAAAACATTATGGAGGTTCCTCAGAAAACTAAAAATGGAATTACCATATGATCCAGCAACCCCACTCTTGGGCATATATCCAGACAAAACTATAATTCAAAAAGATACATGCACCCCTATGTTCAGAGCAGCACTCTTTACAATAGCCAAGACACGGAAACAACCTAAATGTCCATTGACAGATGAATGGATAAAGAAGATGTGTTACATATATACAGTGGACTATTACTCAGCCATAAAAAGAATGAAATAATGCCATTTGCAGCAACATGGATGCAACTAGAGATTATCATACTAACTGAAGTAAGTCAGAAAGAAAAAGACGAATAGCACGTGATACCGCTTGTATGTGGAATCTAAAATATGGCACAAATGAACCTTTCTATGAAACAGAAACAGACTTACAGACATAGAGAACAGACTTGTGGTTACCGATGGGAGGGGGGCATGGGGAAGGGACGGACTGTGAGTTTGGGGTTAGTAGATGGAAACTATTACAAATAGAAATGGATAAACAACAAGCTCCCACTGTAGAGCAGAGGGAACTATAGTCAATACCCTGGGATAAACCATAATGGAAAAGAATATAAAAAAAGAATGTATATATGTGTATAACGGTGTCATTTTGCTGTACAGCAGAAATTAACATAACATTGTAAATCAACTATACTTCAACAAAAAATAAAGAAATAAAGAACATGGGGAGCAGAGGTTGACCAGTGGAAATGCCTATAAACTAAATTTATATATAGTGTTCCAGGATAAAAGAAAAATACTATTCCTAAGAGTGAAATGTGTGTAGGAACATTTGACAAATGTAAAAGTTAAAGTGATTATCAGTCCCATTGTCAATTCCAGTTATCATTCTTAAGACTGGTATTAAAAGCCATCAAAAACATAAGGTAAATGGGTTAGAATGTTTGTGTTGAATGAAGTAAGGTTACTGTATGATATTTTTAGTTTGGATAAAGATACATCTTATTTCAGGTACTCCATAACATCTTCATACTTTATATACTTTTATAATTGAGTTTTATTTGTTACACAAGAAGACAAACTGAAATGACATTTCTCAAATTCTTCTGGATGAGAGACTTATGTTACAGTGTCTTCTGGCAGCATTGAGTGTATTAAGGACAAGAAAATTTCTTTTTTTAAAATTTTATTTATTTTTGGCTGTGTTGTGTCTTCGTTGCTGCGCACGGGCTTTCTCTAGTTGCGGCGAGCAGGGGCTACTCTTTGTTGCGGTGCGCGGGCTTCTCATTGCGGTGGCTTCTCTTATTGCAGAGCACGGGCTCTAGGCTTGGGGGCTTCAGTAGTTGTGGCACATGGGCCTAGTTGCTCCGTGGCATGTGGGATCTTCCTGGACCAGGGCTCAAACCCATGTCGCCTGCATTGGCAGGTGGATTCTTAAACACTGTGCCATCAGGGAAGTCCCAAGAAAATTTCAATTAAGGAAGAAGCACCCAAACATTTTTGATTCTTTAAAAAGAAAAGTATTTCTAAAGAGAAAAGAGTTAAATATCTTTTTTCAGTTTAGGTAAACAGTTTACCTCTATTTGGGCTTTAAAATTTCTTTGGCAGAGCAACACTTCCATTATTACATTTCTCCCAGGTAATGGCCACCTTATATAAGGATAAAGTCAAAGTAAAGGTAGTTTATTGTCCACTAAAATTTTCATCTTCTGTCAGCATCCAAAATATGAGGTCATATATATGAGCCCAAATACAAATTATAGAGATTAATTTTATTAAAATGCAGCAACAAGCAGAATTTTTCCCCAGTACAATAAATCTCTCAGACAGATTAGAGACATTGAATTTAAACCTGTGATGTTATCTTACCCTCTTAAAAATGGCTATAAAAGCTATAGTTAATAGAGTTGTTCAGAGACATTCCCATAGCCTGATACATTTCTCTTTAGGCCTCGGGAGTACGAAATAAAAAAACTAAAAGAAACCCATGATTAAAGATTATTTATGTTACAATTATGCATATGCTTGTGTAAGTATGTTAACAAAATTATATATAAGAAAGGCTTCTAAGTAAAGTCTTATAAGGTAGAACTTCAATTTTAAGCAGTTAAGATGGTGATAAAAATCATGGCTTGCTGGGATTTTACAATCACCAGAATCACAGGCATCCTTCAGAGCTCACACAAGAAATTCTGTCACCTCGGGAGTTAGCCAGTCCAACTGCCTCCTATCTATATGGACCTTTGTTCTTCCTCTGAGATGTGATCCTGCAAATGTCTTTTCACTTCATTATACCCAGAAAGTTGAAGTTATCAGGAGATGCTCAGAAGCAGTCTGTGCTAAGGTCTGGACCTGTTGGGATTTTGGCAGCATGCTTACTGTGGTGACTTGAGTTTATTTGTTTTTTAATCTTAGTTAATGTTAAGAATAAATCCTCTAGTACTAGAGAGTGTGACCTCTTTTGGCTTTCTTTTCTCTACTTAAGCTCAGTGTTTTTGGATATTTAAGTTTTTGCATATATATGTTTTCTAGAGCCCCACTTTTCTTCTTCACTGATTGATGACCTTTATCCAACGTCTTAAGACATTTTGAGAGAACTTCAGAATCACTAAACCTATGCCTTTATGTTACCTATTTGAAAACAAGTTGTCTAGGTTTACTGTGGATTCTTCCATTAATGGTCAATATAGGGAAGGTGTTTCTTAAACTTTCTAATAATCAAAGCTGTACATTTTGGCCACATTATCTGGTAAGCTACCTCCAATTGTTTCAAACTTCTAAAATCATCATATAATAATTAAGACAATAATAATAATAACCAAGATGTGTTCTAATTAGGAGAGATGAAGCTATATAGTGTTTTGAGTATGGCCAACAACGAGTGAGATTTTCAACTCTTTAGGCATATTGTTTTTAATCTTTAAAATGGCAATAAAAATAGTAATGTCTTTCATAAACTGGGACAAAGGTCTTTGGAATCTGATAGCAGCCAGCATAGGGGTGTAGTCCTCCCATTAAAGGCCCACAGCCCTCTCTGTGCTGGCAGTCCCTCCAACAGGGGTCACAGGACACAGGGTAACACCCAACGCTTCAATCACTGCAGCCTCCTGGTTCCCATAGCAACTGCTTAGGCTCCCCTCCACCTGTCCTTTCTCCTATTGCCTCCTTGAGGACTCTTTCCTCAAACATCAATTAAGTAGTTGCTATTTCTTTAATCATTCACTCCTTCCTTTACTTCTTACTAAAGAGATCCTAAGCACCAAATACAGTTGACCCTTGAACAACATGGGTTTGAACTGCGTGGGTCCACTTACATGCATATTTTTTCCAATAATAAATATAACAGCACTGCACCATCTGCAGGACTGGTTGAAATCCACGGGTGCAGATATGGAAGAACAATGAATATGGAGGGCCAACTACAAATTATATGCGAATTTTGGGCTGTGAGGAGCGTTGGTGCCCCTAACGTTGTTCAAGCGTCAACTGCACAGTACAATAAAAGCACTAATATAAAAAGTTAAAATAACTTATTTTTAAGAAGCTCCCTGACCCCAAATATGAACTAAATGGTTAAGCTGGTATGGAATGTTGACTGAAATAAAATTATAGATCCATCATATTGGACTGGAAGTCCAAATTAGAACAGACCATTTCTGAGTTAGGCACATTCTCATCCATTGAAAGGCTTAGAGCCATACCATATTTTCATTAGGGTCATGATATAATTTCCCCTTTATTTGTGCAAAACTTATTCAGTATAAGTAACTGCCTTGCGATTAACATAATAAAATTTAAATATTGTATTAGGCTCAAAGGGTATATGTCAAAAGAAAAAAATGTGGGATACAGACATTATGGAAAATAGTATGGCGTTTCTTTAAAAAATTAAAAATAGAACTATCAGATAATCCAGCAATCTCACTTCTGGGCATATATGTAAAGGAAATGAAATCAGTATCTCAAAGAGATATGTGCACTCCCATGTTCATTACAGCATTATTAACGACAGCTAAAATATGTAAACAACCTAAGTATCCGTCGACAGATGAATGGATGAAGAAAATGTGATACACACACACACAGGAGTATTAGTCAGTCATAAAAAGAAGGAAATTCTGCCATTTGAGACAACATAGATAAACCTAGAGGACATTATGCTAAGTGAAATAAGCCAGACACAGAAAAATAAATACTATATGATCTCACTTATATTAGAATCTAAAAAATTTGAACTCATAGAAGCAGAGAGTGAATCGGTGGTTGCCAGGGGCTTGGGTGGGTGGGGCGGGGGGCACTGGGAAACAATGGTCAAAGGGTACAAACTTTTAGTTATAAGGTGAATAAATTCTGAGGTGCTTATGTACAACATGGTGACTATAGTTAATAACACTGCATTGTGCACTTGCAGTTTACTAAGAGACTAGATCTTAAGTTTTCTCACCACAGAAAAAGGCTAACTATGTGAGGTGATGGATTTGTTCATTAGCTTGATTGTGGTAATCCTTTCACAAAGTACATGCATATCAAATCATTATGTACATCTTACATATAAACAATTTTAATTTGTCAATTATACCTCAATAAAGTTGGAGAAAAAAGAAAATAATGTCGGAAACGATAGGAAAAAGCATGGCTTCATTTCCTTTACTGTAAGTACATCGATAAGCATCCTTGTCAGTGAAACAGCATGAAAGATAGAGATGGAGATGACTGGCTTTACACAGATTCGGACACAAGGATAGGTAAGGCAGAAGGTCACCTGCAGAGCAAGTGGGGCTTGCATGGCTTGAAGAGCTTTTCTACTGGGTTAAATGTGGGAGCAGCCAGAAGCTCTCATACTCATACAGTTACTCGGCAATAAGGTACCATGGGAAAGAAAGCTCAGCATCGATGTGATGGGTTATTGGCTCTGGTCTTCTGTCCAATCTCTTCAAACAGGAGAGTGCTCAAGATTTTATATTTGGTGCTGAGAAGGAGGTTTAGAGAAAGACTGTTCTGTGCTCATACATAATTTTGTTAATTTTGTGTATGGTCAGTACCATCAATTTTCACTATCTTTATTTATGTGCTTTTGTTTCAGTACAGACTGACTGAAAAATACTGTAATTTCACAATAACCTGTCCATGAATTTTATATGACCATGTTATTCTGAACTTCACTTATCAAATTATGGTGAGTTCTTTCTGCATTCTTATGGAAATTCTGTTGTGGTTGCCAGAATATTTTTATGTGAGACCTTTCTGACAACCAGACATATTTGTCTAAATCAATAATTTGTAGTAGTACATGGAGCTTTTGTACATATGGGGCAGAATTACTTTGAAGCTTTCAGAAGCCACTTCCAGAGAAAAGACCCCAAAGCCTATGTTCACAAGATTGTCAATCTAGGTGTACTGCCTTCCTCCACTCAGAAACATCCAGGCTGTAGAGACACCAGGAGAGGTAACAAACACAAGCTCTTTCCCCTCCCCAAACAATAAAAGTGAAACTCTTAAAAGGTGGGATTTATGCCAAATGGTAGCTGATATTATCTACGATTTCATTAGTGTGAGCTCCTGATTTCATGTAAGAGTACTTTAAAGACGTTTCTCTTCGGAAACTTGATCACCATTATTTGTTTTTCTTAAAATATGCACAGGTAATGGGAGACCATGCATGGAGTTGATTAGGCCTAGTTAATTTTCTATCAATTCTAGGAATCCAAGATTAGCCATGTGCAGTTCATAGCTGGCATTGGCAAAAGACAAAATGTCACACAGAAAAAGCAAGAAGCACTTTGTTCCTTAAAAATTAGAGTAACGTGAGATGTAAAATATCACAGTAATGCTGAGAAAAAACTAGCAAAATTCTCAGAATCAATCAGCCAAAGATAATTGTGTTATTAAGAAACTATGTGACTGTGTATAGATGAAAAGCCGTATTTTATTCAATCTGAAAAAGTTTTACAGTGTATCTGAAACATCTAAATTACTTTTATTACTATATATAAAATGTATAATTTCGAGTAGCATGCTGGATTAATTGCCTAACAAAGTAAGTGAGTCCCATGAGCATGCTATGCAAATCATTTTGTAAAAGGTCATTTTTTTTTTTAGCAACAGTGGTCAGATCAAATATGCAATTTCTGGAATAATGTGGCACATAATGTGCTATTACATTCAAATCATATGGCTATTAAACCCAACAAAGCCTTATTTTCAGGAACTAAGTATAAATTAAATGAATCAGAGCTATTTGTGATTTATTCAGCATTCACTTACTTCACAGATGTTCACTGGTGATTTACTGAGTGCTCAGCACTGGAAAGGATACAGTCACCTCTCTTGCTCATTCTGGTCTTTGCAGCCATAGAGCATTTTATCTCCAGACGTCTAGCACAGGGACACAGAGGAGGTACTCAATAAATAATGACTACTCTCCCTGATGAAACACTGTGGAACATGTACCAGGTACAAGATACTGCTGTAGGTCTTGGTGAACAAAATGGACAAGTTTCCTACTCTCATGAAAATCCTCCAGTAGGAAAGAGACCATAAATAAGAAACAAATAGGACCCCTTCAGACAGCAGCAATTGCCTGAAGAAAGGTAGGTGGGATAGAACGAACAAGCGTGGGCAACAATGATAGAAGGATCAAGGAAGACCACTTGGAGCTGAAAAGTGGCCACAACCAGAAGAGTTAGCCAAACAGAAATTGAGAGGAAGGGTATTTTAAGCAAAAGTTGCTGATGCAGAAGTCCCATGCTCCCAGACCATTTTTAATATTAATATTTTCCCTAAGTATGGATTCTTATAACCTCAAGTGTTTCTTATTGTTCATCAAGAGAAGAGGTTCCGGGCTTCCCTGGTGGCACAGTGGTTGAGAGTCCGCCTGCCCATGCAGGGGACACGGGTTCGTGCCCCGGCCCGGGAAGATCCCACATGCCGCGGAGCAGCTGGGCCCGTGAGCCATGGCCGCTGAGCCTGCACGTCCGGAGCCTGCGCTCCGCAACAGGAGAGGCCACAACAGTGAGAGGCCAGCGTACCGCCAAAAAAAAAAAAAAAAAAAAAAAGAGAGAGGAGATTCCAAACTTGTGACCAGTAGGCTAGACGTGCGCTGCAAAGCTGTTTTGTTTGGCCAACATAATGTTCCATTGGTGCTTTGTTTGTTTTATTGTTTTAGGCCAGCAGTCAAAAGTTGAGAAGTTTCAAATTAAAATCCAGATTTCTGATTTTTCATTAGAAACCAGAAGGTCTGGAGTTTTGGGACCTGAATTCCAGCACAACAGCCATCAGCTGTAGCTGGTGGCAGCTATACTCTTTAGATGAGGTGTGAGGTTTTGCACCACATTTGCTAATCTCTTGTCACTTTGTTCTTTTGCCCCAGTGCTGAAGCCAAAGTTCAGCTGCCATGTCTCATCATGCCCCTGCCATTGGTTTTCTCCATAACTATGTTTCCATCAAAAGTTGGGAAAGAAAAGCTAGGTTTTGAGGGTTATATGTTTCAAGAAAAATGGTAGAAAAATATGTAAACTAGTCTTTATGTCAGTTGAATACAATCCAGTTTTTCCTCTCATTTATATTTTCTTGCTGGTCCTATTATGCATAGGATTTTGTGACACTTGAACTAGGGTTTTAAAAAATCAACAGCCTGGTCCATAATTGTTTTTTGGAAAAATAAAATTAGAATAATTGCACTTTTAGGCTGCTTCTCTGGGACAAGTTTCGGTATCTGGACCAACTGAATTAGAATTTTATTTTCAACACTCACTAAAATTATAATGGACCAGATAATATGCCTTTCATCCTCAGTGTTCTCATCTGTAAATCTATCGACTTGGATATATAATAATTAACTTTGTCACATTATTCTAAGAATTAAAAGAACCAATCTATATAATCACAGACACTCAATAAATGTAAAATTTTCATTATTACATGTACAATTTGTGGTTTGGCACTGAAGTGCTCAGAAGAATGATTTACTTTACCTTAGCTATATTGTGAAGTACTCATAAGGTGGTTAGAAAGGGAAGAGACTGGGGAAGTAGAAGAAAGGGAGGGGAAAACAGTAAAATTATTCAGCATACAGTGAGTGCCAGCTACGTACCAGGCTCTTGACTCATATTGCTGTTACAACAATCTTAATATTGTAGGCTACCTCCATTTTACAGATAAGAAAGAGAAGGTGCAAAGAAAGTTCTATACCTTGTTAAGGTCACACAGGAGTAAGAGTGAGAGTAAGAGAGATGCTTATATGCAAACTTTTCACAACCCCTTCTCGTGTTTAACTCTCTACCTCACAGCCACTCCCACCCCAGCTAGAATAGGTGTAGAGCTATTATATAACTTCCTTGAGCCAGTGAAATGAAACAATCCATACCAGTGGTTTTATCAGACTTGGACATGCATAGGAATCACTGGTAGAGCTCATTAAAAATGCCTTATCATTAGGGACTCTGATTCAGTGGGTGACCCATCCATTTGATTTTGAGAAGCAGCAGTGGATACCTCTCTGGGTCTCAGGAGTTAATTTTAAGTGAAAATTGTAGAACATAGTGAAAATTTCCAAATGCTACCTGAAGATAAGACACTGCATGAGAATGGCTAAAACACATGCTCCTAATGTCACATAGCAATCTTTAAAGTCATCTCGGTCATTTTTAAAATTAGGGTAGACGAGACTTGATAGAGTGGGAGCTAACTAAAATAATTAAATTATAATAAGAATATCTGGATCATGTTTTGTTCTTTCTATGCATTGTCAGAAAGATTTTAGATAGTTTCCTTACTCAAGTATAGAATATAATAAGTCTGTTTAACTGAATACTAAAATATTAATATTTAGAACCCTTCTTAATTACACCTTACATACAAGCCATTCACATTTAAACATTCCTAATTTCCACTGTATTTCTATCTGAAATGGGAGTCTCTCCTGCACCCACTACCAGTTTCGTTGTATCTTTCCTGGTGAAAACTCTGAGAGGATTCATCACAGCAAACAGCAGACACAATTGGAAATTAGTGTCACCAGGATGCAGGGTGGAAACTGTTCATACAAAGAGAAGTACGATTAGGTCACTATCTTCTTCCTTAATTTCCAGGTGGAATGAATTGTAAGGCTTAAATTTTCAAGTGCCGCCTTAACATCTTTGAACCTCACAAGGCCCCAAAGACCTAACCACGAAATCACTGTTCTTGCCAGAAATGCCCCCAAATTCAGCAGGAAAGACTCCCTGACAGCTAGTTCCCATATCAGCTCGACCAGCTACATTGCCCTCTTCTCAATTTAAGGGCTTCTCCTTCCTTGCCAGCTCCCGAAATTATTCAAACAAGACTGTCACATTCTCCTGTGGGAACCCTACCTCTGGTTACTATAAAACCTGCCTCTCACAGCCCCTGTTGGTCCCCGCTGCTCCGGAGCGCAAACCTCCAAGTGGCCCCGCGTGGTGTTCGATGTCTGTGAGTATATGTGATGATAACTGGCTGCCAATCTCATGTGTGCAGTGCTGTGTGTTCCACCATCTGTACTATTTTAGGGTAGGGAATCCCTCTTCCACCAACAGGGTGAACAGGAGGCAAACAAGACAAAGAATATCTATAAACCTTAGTTTTCAAAAATTCACTTACTGTTTAAATGTCTTTTCTCTTTGCAATTACCCTAATGTGAAACCCTCTTTTTACCTAGAGTAGAACTTAGGAAATAAAGACTTCTCTTTGAAGTCAGTACAGACCTGGGTTTGAATTCTACCTTTGTACCCTCCTCAAAGCGCTTTAGGAAAGTTACTTAAACTTTCTAATCTATAAAATGGGGAAAATACTATTTCTGTCACAGTGCTATGGAGAAGATTATGTTGACACTATACATTAAATATTTAGCACAGGCCCTGGGTTGAAAAGATTAGGTAGGGATAATATACATCAAGCACTTGACATAGTTCCTAGAACTCCATAAAGGTAGAAATCAAATAATTATCTTTTCAAGACCAACTGGCAAGTGTAACAAGATAAAGATGAAGGCCAGCCATTCTGTGTCTTTGTCATAACTCAAGAAGGTATGAGCATTAGGCATCTAGACTTTCTTTTTTTTTTTCTGCGTTTTGTTTTGTTGTTTTGTTTTTTTGTTTTTTTGCGGTACGCGGGCCTCTCACTGTCGTGGCCTCTCCCGTTGCGGAGCACAGGCTCCGGACGCGCAGGCTCAGCAGCCATGGCTCACGGGCCCAGCCGCTCCGCGGCGTGTGGGATCTTCCCAGACCGGGGCATGAACCCGTGTCCCCTGCATCGGCAGGCGGACTCTCAACCACTGCGCCACCAGGGAAGTCCAGTCATCTAGACTTTCTAAAGGTCAAGGCCTATGGAAATTGGAGGAGGAAATTACCACAAAGCAGAGGTTCAATCACCTAGGAAGACAAGATGTTGCCCCTAAAGGAGTAGATGGGTAGTCCTGGCCGGAAAACAAGGGTCCTGGGCCAACTCCAGAAGGGTGTGGTACTGAGATGTCCAACTAGGCCAGAATCCACAGCAGCACAGCACATGGAAAGCATGGTGTTTATGAGCACAGCTGTAAGATCAACCACAGCCAATTGATCCAAATGCCACTGACCCAAGATTCTGTTTACCTAATAATAAATTGACCCATATGTTCATTACTGCATTTCATATTTGTTACATTAATATTTTTAAGTGTTCTTGCTTCATTTTTACTCTATTTTTGGCTTTGTATAGGTAACAAATGAATATATTTTAAATAATCTAAAACACAGGAGACTACTTTCCATTTTTTCATGTCTTAAATAATATTCCAGTGCCTAACTTTGCATATAAAGGTATTTTTTCTTCTGTAATTAGAATAATTAATAAGACTTTGAAAATTTAAAATCAGGATTGTTTACCAAAATAGTTGTACAATTTACATTCCCATTAGTAGCATAAAATATTGCCCCTTTAACTAAATTTGGGTTAGATTGCTTAATATTACTTCAAACAGTTATTGTTAATTTGGTTTCCTTCATTATCATTAAATGGATGAATATTTTTATTTACTTTGGTACTAAATGTAGTTTCTCACTTATGAATTGACTGTCCATGACATTCAACCCTTTTTCAGCTTATAAGGTGACAGTGTTTTAGTTCCACTTTGAATGGGTTCTTTTAACAGTGAAAATACTGTATTTGTTGCAATCAGTTTCTCCAATCTATTTTTCATCTTTTGTTTGTAATTATGTATTTTTGCCTTTTGAAGCAAAAATCATACCTAAAATTTAAATGTTTATAGGGTCAATTGTCCACTTTTGTTTTGTATGCTTATGCTTTCCCTCCGGTGATTTGACAAATAGTTAATGATGCATTATTTAATTTTTCTGTGGTTTGATTTTTTTTAACTCAATGCATCAGAAACCTATTTCTTAGTGTGGTGTGAGGTGAGGTTTCTAATTTCCAGCTTGGTATTTATCAGATAAAGGATCTTCATTTACAATTCCAAATTATTTTCTTTTCATCCTTAGAGTCTTCACTTTCCCCAGGGCCAAGAAGAGAGATAAAAGATTGCAAGAAAGTGTGAAATTCTGTATTGTTGTTTCCCTAATTAACATGGAGTGAGTATCTATGCCAGGGAATGACTTTTCTGAATATCTTCACATTCTGGTGAATAACTTCACATTTTCTTGTTTGTAGAAAAGACTTAGATAGATTGATTAAACATACATAAAATATAATTAGGAGAAAGAGAAAAAAATAAAGGAACATGGAAACTCTCAACTTTTACTAGACTCTTTCATCTATGAAAGGTAAATATGAATTTATGACTTCTAGATTACTAGACAAACTGGGAGCAAAAATGTTTCTCAGGAAAATCATGTATGGACTATTAACAGAGAGCTGTGAGATGGGGCAGGAAATGATGTCAGCAAAGGATATCAATGTGAGTTAAACAGAGCTGGGAAAACAGTTCGGTTGCTACTTTTTGGAGGGTCAATTTGGTTGCTTTAGGCAGAATAATCCATCAGAACCAATGAGGGAGAACATGTAAAAGTGCAAATACAAATAGGGGTCCCAAATGGCTAAAGAGCTTATGGAGAAAATGCAGAAGACCAGTGTCTTAACTGTGAGCCCTGTGAGTCCCCTAAGACTTTCTCTAGTTGCACTTACTTTTTTTTTTTTTGCAGTACGTGGGCCTCTCACTGTTGTGGCCACTCCCGTTGTGGAGCACAGGCTCCAGACGCACAGGCTCAGCGGCCATGGCTCACGGGCCCAGCCGCTCCGCGGCACGTGGGATCTTCCCGGGCCAGGGCACGAACCTGTGTCCCCTGCATCGGCAGGCGGACTCTCAACCACTGCGCCACCAGGGAAGCCATTGCACTTACTTTTATCTTTAGGTAGAAAATTCAATTATGAGTAAGAGCAGAGAAGGATTGGTAGAGCTGGGTGGCCAAGGCAGATATATCCTTCCCAAGTTACTGACCAGAAGGAGTTGAAAGAGGGAAGGACGAGATTCGTATGGTTAGGGAGCTTTGTCTAGCTTTCAAAAAATGTTTTTGTTTGTTTCTTTGCTTACTTGCTTGTGTATTTGTTGTCTGGGTCAATGTACCAAGTGCTATGGTCAGAATCAAAGACAACTAACTCCAAATAGTCTGAAACTATATCTATCCACCAAATAGTCACTGAGGTCCTATTATAGGCCATTGCCCGTTTTAGGAGTTTGAAATACATGCAGGAACAATCCAGATATGGTCCCTGCCCTTATAGAGACTCTTTTTAGCTCTTTCTCTTAAAATATTTGAAACAAAACACAGAGAAGATCATAACACATATTCCTGTATCCTCTTGAGATTTAACAAATGTTAACATTTTGCATATTTGTTTCAAAACTTTTATTTAAAGAAATAAAATCATATAGCTACAGTGAGAGCTGCTTTGACATCTCTCTAATTTCCCTTTTTCTCTTCAGGGAAGTTATTAATTGTCTTAAAGTTGGCAATCTTCCCATTAAAAAATATATATTACCACATACATACCTGTTCATGAAAACTATGCAGTGTAATTTTGTATTTTGCTAATTTTGAAATGATGTTTTTAGTATAAAATGATACCCTTTCATACTTCATATCAGATTTTTGAGATAATTCACTTAATATTTATTAAATACATACTATATCTCAGGCATTGTTCTAAGTGTTAGAATAAAGCAGTGAAAAAAAAAAATCCATGACCTTATGTAGCTTATATTCTACTAGGGTGAACAGACAATAAACAATAAAATATGAAATATTCTATGTAGGCTGCTGTTATGGACTGAATTGTATCCACCCCCTCAAAAGGCAAAATCCTGTGTTGGAGCCCAAACCTACGATGTGACTCAATTTGGAGATAGGGTGTATACAGAGGAAATAAATGTTAACAGAGGTCAGAAAGGAGGGGTCTTTGTATGCTAACACATATATATGGAATCTAAAAGAAAAAAAAAAAGGTTCTGAAGAACCTAGGGGCAGGACAGGAATAAAGACGCAGACGTAGAGAATGGACTTGAGGACATGGGGAGGGGGAAGGGTAAGCTGGGATGAAGTGAGAGAGTGGCATGGACATATATACACTACTAAATGTAAAATAGATAGCTAGTGGGAAGCAGCTGCAGAGCACAGGAAGATCAGCTTGGTGCTTTGTGACCACCTAGAGGGGTGGGATAGGGAGGGTGGGAGGGAGACGCAATAGGGAAGGGATATGGGGATATATGTATATGTATATGTATAGCTGATTCACTTTGTTATACAGCAGAAACTAACATAACATTGTAAAACAATTATACTCCATTAACGACATTAAAAAAAAAGAGACAGGCATTACACAAACCTAAAAAAATAATAAAATAAAATAAAATAAAGGAGGGGTCTTAATCTGATAGGGCTGGTGTTCTTGTAAACAGAATTTTTTCTTTCTCTCAGTGCCTGCACAGATGAAAGGCCATGTGAGGACACAGTGAGAAGGTGCCATCTACAAGCCATGAAGACAGCCTACACCAGATACTGGCAAAACCAAATGACATCTAATGACATCTCAATCAGAAACTTGTAGCCTCCAGAACTGTGAGAAAATAAGTGTTTGTTGTTTAAGTCACCCACTGTATGACATTAGCCCAAGCAGACTAATACAGTTACTAGGAATTAAGTGCTAACAAGAGAAATAAAGTAGGAAAAGGGGAGATGAAGTGATGGGGGTCAGATTGGAATTTGAAGTAGTGTGTCCTGAAAGGTCTTAACTGAGAAGTTACTCTTGAGAAACGACCTAAAGAAAGTGAAGGAGCTGATCATTTAACTGTCTGAGGAATCAGGAATTGCAAGTATAGACTCTGAACAGAAGAGTGCCTGGCATGTTCTGGGAGCAGTAGGAGGTCTGGATGGCCAGAATGGAGGGAAAGAGTGGAAGGGCGAGAGGAGATGAGGTCAGAGGGTAACAGAGGCCAGATCACATAGACACCCTGGGAGAGTGTCTAAGCAGAGGGATGACGGGATCTGACACTCATTTTAACAAACTGCTCTGAACAGTCCTGTGGAAAAAAGATGAAAAGAGGCCAGGGGAAGAAGCAGGGAAACCTCTTGTGAAAGTTATTTCAGTAGCAAAAGCAAAAGATGATGGTTATTTCATCCAGGTAGGTGGCAGCGTGGGTGATGAGAAGCAATCAGATTGGAGATACATTTTGAAGGTTCTGGACAACTGTAAGAATTGTCTTGCCAGTAACAGAGCTAAGGAAGACTGCATCAGGGGCAGCTTTGAGGTCATAGGATTCTGAGTCCAATATGTTAAGATGGGATGTTGAATAAATGGGCTGTGAGATAAAAGGGTCTGAAGTTCAGGGGAGAGATCTAGGCTGGAGAAAACAATTTTAAAGTCATTGTCATCACTTAAAGAATAAATGTTGATAGAAAAGAGAAATCCAAGGAGAGGTTATGAAGGTACTAGCCACAAGCAAAGGAGACAAAGAGATTGGCCAAAAATTTAGGGGGAAAACCAGATGTCACAGCCTGGATACTAAATGAAGAAAATGCTTCAAAGGGGTCATCAAATGGATCAAATACATCAATATTATTATCCATAGATTAAGGTCATTCATTTACTTCCTGTATAGTTTTCTATGATAGGAATGTAACCATGTTTATTTATGCATTTCTATTATGATAGATATTTTGGTTATTTATGACATTTCACTTTTATCAGTATTGTAGCAATGACCATCTCTGTTCATGAGTGCTCATTGCTTTAGGATATCCTTATATAAAGAAAGGTTGGGTGGTAGAATACACATCCTCAGCTTTTCTAGATGTTGCCAAATTGCTTTTGAAAGTGATTGTGCCAATGAATATCTCATCGGTAGTAGCCGAGAGCTTACATTCTTGCTCACACGTGGTGCTGTTCAATTTATTTTTGATGGACGGATGTGAATTGGTAACCTGTCATTTTAACTGGCATTTGCCTGACAGTTGTAATAAAAAGCATCTTATGTGAAATACCTATTCATAACCTTTGCCCATTTTCAACTGGGTTGTTTTTCATCCTTATTAATTTTCAGGCACTCCCTATATAAACTGGATACTAACCCTTCACTGGTTAAACACATTGCAAATCAATGCTTCTTCCAGTATATGACTTACCTTTTACTTTGTTCATAGTATCTTTAGTTGTACATTAAAAAACAAAACAAAACAAAACCTTTAATGTATGTATATGCATCGTTGGGAGGAATTAGTTTTAGAAAGAGAAGATGGAAGACTAACAGATAAGTTTTAAGTTTGATGACAAAGAGTAGAGTGAGTTGTCCACCTGATAAACTATTATTTCAAATAATGAATCAATTAATCAACACAAATGATCAATTAATTAATCCACCAAAAAGTAAGCCAACCAGCCATATTTTGAAAGTAGAAGGCTAGTTGGTAGGGTTCTCTTGTAGAGAGAGGACAGCAACTATCGATACATAGGGAACTAAGAAAATTCTGGACAACGTTGAGAATGCAGTTGAGGTGATAGAATATGACTTCACAGTAGCTCTTGTTTATGCATCTGTTTGATTTTCTTGAGCTAGATTCAGCTTCCCAAGTGAAGGCAGAGGGAGAGCACACGCTGCGATCCTCCTAGCATTGCAGTTTTCTAGGAATCTCTGAATAACAGAGGCTCCCAAAGAACAAGGAGGTTTATATGAAGCTGGAGATGAGACGGTCTGGAAGTTGTATGAAGAAGTGAGGATACTGTGGCCCTATCTACCTATTCTGAGGTACATGGGGTGCTGTGGACTGAATCACGTCCCCCAAAACTCATATGTTGAAGCCCTAACACCCTATGTGACTATATTTGGAGATAGGACCTCCAAAGAGGTAATTAAGGCTAAATGATGTCATAAGGGTGGGGTCTTGAAACAATAGGATTAGTGTCCTTATAAGAAGAGACACCAGAGAGCCCTCTCTCCACCATATGAGGACACAGTGAGAACGTGACCATTTTCAATCTAAAGAGAGAACCCTCTCTAGACACTGATCCTACTGGGACCTTGATCTTGGACTTCAGTATCCACAACTGTGAGAAAATAAGTTTCTGTTGTTTAAGCTACATAGTCTATGGTATTTTGTTATGGCAGCCTGAGCTGACTAAGACGTGGGGTAAGGGAAAATGAGCAGCCTCCATTTGAGAGGCCTCAGCAAGAACTGCATATCAAAGGAAGAGTAAGATTTCAGTCAAGGTAAAGAGAGAGAAGAAGTTTTCTGTAAGCAGCTGAAGACATAGATCAGTTTGTTTCCCAGGAAATTGAATCTCAAGTGGGCATAATTTTCTTTATTCCACAAAGATGCCCCACGACCATTGCTGGTATTTTTACTTTGAATTTTGGAGCTCCTTATTATTAAAATAGAAAGTTTAATATTTATGATAGAAATACGTTTTAAATTTCAAGTTTGGAATTTTTGTATTTAAAAATTCATTAGTTTATTTTTTCCACAGGTTTATTTTTATGATTTTCATATTATTTATCTAAATGACAAGATATAAGAGAGAGTTTCTGGATGCTATTTTTTTTTTAGTTCCAATAAATGAAAAACCTAATTCAATAAACATTTTACCATATTTTGTTTCATGTTACTAGTTTTTGACATATAGGAGTGCTCTTGTGCTACAGAGTAATTTTTATATGATGGACGTTACTTATGGATCTCTTGATGATCATATCTTAAGGAAAATTTGCAGACTTTTTATTTCAGGCACTTTATTGGTATTTCAATATAGGTATTCCTTTGATTTTGTTTTTTATGTTATATGCATTAAAATATATATCAAATAATAAAATTATTGTAAAATTTAAAACCATCACAACTACTATATTAGCTATCAGTGTTTCAGTAAGGGTTAACCAAACAGTCATGAACATGCTGCTCCGATGTATACTAACTTCCAAGAATGCTAACTCATTACACACTCAGTGGTTCTATAGTTGTGTTTAAAAGAGAAAGTAATTGTGTGGATTAGTTTTTATCACAACAGATATTCAAACAGATGACACTAGTACCTTAATGTAAAACCAACCTCAAGAACAACTTTTCAATTTGCTGAGGTCACAAACCAGCCTTGTTCAAACAATCATATATTTAACTTTTCATCAGCATTCTCATTATTCCTGACTTAGACACTTGTATCCCGATATATTTTTAGGTCTTAGCTTTATCACATTCATCTCTTCATAAATAAAATAGCTTCTATTGTTTTAAACCATTGTTATAAGCCACAGTTCAGAGAGGGCATTTCAGATCTACTGGAGCAGGAAGGTGTACACAATCTCTGAGTGTATATCAGGAATATTTCACTTTGCTAGTGGCTTTAGAACAAGAAATTCTCAGTGTTACATCATCCTGCAATGCCCACTGATGAGCTCCAAGGCTATAAAAGTATAATAAGTTCTAACAATTTTAGGTAGAGATGTTTTTCTCATTTAGAAGTTTGACTTTTACTATCACAATGTAAACACATCCTCTATGATAAATCTAGTTGCCCTTGAAGAGATTTATTATTTATCTGCATGCCTTGCAAATACCTTATCAAAATCAGGTGTAGGATAATGATCTTGGCAATAAATTTCTTCTAATGTGCCATTTTTTCATGTTACATAAAACTTTGAGAACTTTAAAGACTAAATAAAGATTCAAGAAAAAATTGTTTAGGACTGAATGAGAAAAAATAGCAAATAGGTTAAACAAATCCTATGTACAATTCTGAATTTAAAATTTTTTCAAAAGTTTGAATTTATTTTTGTTTATCTAGAGTTAAGAAGACAGGTAAAATACTGAGTTGTGTATATTCAAGGATATCAAATGAGTAGACGACAATTCAAAGGTTCATTTTCAATATTTTTTTTCTCGTATCCTTATCAGAGCCTTTTCCTTGTTCTCTTTCAATAGAATATGAGGGACATAATTAGTGCTAATGGCTCTTTATCAGCAACACAAATTCATTTTTATTCCTTTTTGTTCATGTTGCATTTTGCTGGTTCCAGGAAGGTCCTTTGGCTCTTACAAAAGACCTGTCAAAGCCAAGGGGACAAAAGTAAATGTGGAGATTATGGGCAGGAGACCAGGGTCTAGTTTGTTAATAGAACATTTGTATCTATCTGGCTGAGCTGGCTGTCTCTGGAGTGGATGTAGCTGGAGAACCTTGGGTCTACTGAACAGATGTTCCCTCTCCAGAGTTAAAAGACCACATACCTCCTATTGCTCTGAAAATGAAGATGGAAGATATCAGAAGACAGAACAAAGAGGTTTTCTTAATTCTTCCACTGCCTTTAATCACACTTTAAGTATGCTAGATGGCCCAATGTATACGCTGCTTTATTTCACCACCCCACACAGAACTGAAATAAATATACATGCATAGAACTAACTTTACTGTTAGAATTTGTTTAGTCACTTCACTCAGTAATTATAACCTGAAGGGTATTCCTTTCAGTTAGCAAAAGCAAATACTAATCTTAATTTAAAAATTGATAATGATCTTCCAGTTAATATAATTATCATTGCAGGAAAGTAAAAGGATATATCCTAGCAGAGCCCAATTAGAGATAATGTGCTTAATTAATAAAGATTAATTAAGTTAATCATTAATACTTAAATGATTATGTTTTTAATACACGTTAAAGGTAGTGTCCCATTGTCAATCCTTAATTCCTAATTGTTTTGGCATCATCAGCAGTAATTTCCAGAACATTCCATCCCAAGTAAAAATGATCTAATTTTTTTAAATTGGGGAGTATTTGACACTAATGTTTCCCATAAATATTTTGTGAATTTTCTTATTTGGGAATGAAAGTCCAACATTTCTAATTATTCCAAGGATAATTCAAAACATACTTAAAACAATGTTTTCTCTAAATTTATAGCCATCTAATTTTCATTGGAAAGTGACATTTTATTATTCTAAGAAAAATTGTAGGCATTTGCTTCTATGTATTTCAAGGCCAGGGAAGAAAGGACAGACATGTCCTTACAAACTATAGAACATAGGGAAACACAACTATCTACAACCGTATTTCTAAGATATCAGTTGATTCATAAAAATAATCCAGTTTGTGAACAAAAATGTTGACTGACTCTCTGACAGATAAAGCTGTCAAGTGAGAAAAATCATTGGGAGGATGCCTGGATACATTTTGAGCCTTCTCCTAGGATTTTAGAGAGGATCTTCTTCAAGTACTGGGAGAAATAAACCATTTTTGGTATGGCAAATTTTTTACATTAAAAGATAATGAAAACATCCAAAGAACACCCAGAGAAACTATCTGTGTTTTCCTCATGATTTTTTTTTCTTCTAATGGTGTTCTTAAATACATCATTTGCTGAGAGTATAAAGAAACAGTTGGGTTTATCATGGAAAGACTTTAATCTAGAGCACCATAGGGTTATGTGTGTTTTATATTAACTAGAAATGTCATTTCCAAAACATATTATTTGATAATCATTTAGTAGCTCCAAATTGATATTGCATCTAATGTTCCCAGTTCAGCATTCTGCAGTTGACTGCTAAGATAAGAGAACTGGAGAAGCATGGAAGGCAATTACTAACATTTCCACTGTTGCCAGGACCTTGGAGCTTTATCCCATTTTCTCCTGGTGGTTGGCCTTCAGTTAAACCAACTTAAAGGAACATCTGTGCTCTACTGTCACGTCATCGTCACCAGACTTACTTCCCTTCAGAAACAGACGTTCTCTGGAGAGCAGAAAACCAAGAATCTGTCTTTATTCTATGTGGGTACAGCTATTGCTCCCCACCCTTTTCTTCTCACTCTCAGTTGAAGAGTATAACTTCCACAGAATAAATTTTTATGAAGCAGGCATAGGAAATAATGCGGTACATTATTGCATTCCAAGAATCTGGTGGTGATGGGAATTGAAAAATCCCTGAGAAGACTGTCTCCTGGGGTTTAATTTTTTTTTCTTTGCCTATTCAGAATGAAAGAGGTTTACAAAGTGGGAACTGACAATCTCATCATAGTCCAGTAGAGTTACACTTGATAAAACAGACATTAAAAGTTAGTCTAAGAGCTGTGCATATTAACTGGATGTCTGGCCAAAACTCTGCAAGGGGATTTTCATCCAACACTGAAAGTCTAGAGAATGGTACCAAAGACAAACACATCCTTTGTCCACTGGCAAATGGTGAGCCTTGACAAAAGGCACCCATCTGAGGATAAGAAAGCAAAACAATAACAACAACAAAATAACAATAAAGGGACCAATGTAAACACACAGCAGAAAAAAAAAAGGAAATCATCATTCTAAAAGCTGAGAAAATGACACAAAGAACCAGAAATAATAATAATAAAAGGAAACTGCAATAACATTTTAGACTCATTATAGGACACAAAACAATACACAAAGTCTATGATGTGGATGTAAAAGGTACACATAAAGAACAGGCTAATATGGATATAAAACAGGATAAAATGAAATGGGAGGTAGCTGAGAAAAGGAAGCATAGTGGAAAACTCAAATGCAATGAAAGAATTAAAGTCACATTAGACATTAAAATTGATTTAAAAATAAAATCAGTGATAAAATGAAAATTTCAATTATTTTTCCACAATGCAAGAAAAATGACTAAGAGAGGGCACACAGCAGAATCAAGAAGAACTACAATCCTGCAGCCTGTGGAACAAAAACCACATTCACAGAAAGATAGACAAGATGAAAAGGCAGAACGCTATGTACCACATGAAGGAACAAGATAAAACCCCAGAAAAACAACTAAATGAAGTGGAGATAGGCAACCTTCCAGAAAAAGAATTCAGAATAATGATAGTGAGGATGATCCAGGACCTCGGAAAAAGAATGGAGGCAAAGATCGAGAAGATGCAAGAAATGCTTAACAGAGACCTAGAAGAATTAAAGAACAAACAAACAGAGATGAACAATACAATAACTGAAATGAAAAATACACTAGAAGGAATCAATAGCAGAATAACTGAGGCAGAAGAATGGATAAGTGACCTGGAAGACAGAATGGTGGAATTCACTGCTGCAGAACAGAATAAAGAAAAAAGAATGAAAAGAAATGAAGACAGCCTAAGAGACATCTGGGACAACATTAAACGCAACAACATTCTCATTATAGGGGTCTCAGAAGGAGAAGAGAGAGAGAAAGGACCCAAGAAAATACTAGAAGAGATTATAGTCTAAAACTTCCCTAACATGGGAAAGGAAATAGCCACCCAAGTCCAGGAAGTGTAGCGAGTCCCATCCAGGATAAACCCAAGGAGAAACACGCCAAGACACATAGTAATCAAACTGGCAAAAATTAAAGACAAAGAAAAATTATTGAAAGCAGCAAGGGAAAAATGACAAATAACATACAAGGGAACTCCCATAAGGTTAACAGCTGGTTTCTCAGCAGAAACTCTACAAGCCAGAAGGGAGTGGCATGATATACTGAAAGTGATGAAAGGGAAGAACCTACAACCAAGATTACTCTACCAGGCAAGGATCTCATTCAGATTCGATGGAGAAATCAAAAGCTTTACAGATAAGCAAAAGCTAAGAGAATTCAGCACCACCAAACCAGCTCTACAACAAATGCTAAAGGAACTTCTCTAAGTGGGAAACACAAGAGAAGAAAAGTACCTATAAAAACAAACCCAAAACAATTAAGAAAATGGTCATAGGAACATACATATCGATAATTACCTTAAACGTGAATGGATTAAATGCTCCAACAAAAAAAGACACAGGCTTGCTAAATGGATACAAAAACAAGACCCATCTATATGCTGTCTACAAGAGACCCACTTCAGACCTAGGGACACATACAGACTGAAAGTGATGGGATGGAAAAAGATATTCCATGCAAGTGGAAATCAAAAAAAGCTGGAGTAGCAATACTCATATCAGATAAAATAGACTTTAAAATAAAGAATGTTACAAGATACAAGGAAGGACACTACATAATGATCAAGGGATCAATCCAAGAAGAAGATAGAACAATTATAAATATATATGCACCCAACATAGGAGCACCTCAATACATAAGGCAAATGCTAACAGCTATAAAAGAGGAAATCGACAGTAACACAATAATAGTGGGGGACTTTAACACCTCACTTACACGAATGGACAGATCATCCAAAATGAAAATAAATAAGGAAACAGAAACTTTAAATGACACAATAGACCAGATAGATTTAATTGATAGTTATGGGACATTCTATCCCAAAACAGCAGTTTACACTTTCTTCTCAAGTGTGCATGCAACATTCTCCAGGATAGATCACATCTTGGGTCACAAATCAAGCCTCAGTAAATTTAAGAAAATGGAAATCATATCAAGCATCTTTTCTGACCACAACGCTATGTGATTAAAAATGAATTACAGGGAAAAAAACGTAAAAAACACAAACGCATGGAGGCTAAACAATGCGTTACTAAATAACCAAGAGATCACTGAAGAAAACAAAGAAGAAATCAAGAAATACCTAGAGACAAATGACAATGAAAACATGATGATCCAAAATCTATGGGATGCAGCAAAAGCAGTTCTAAGAGGGAAGTATATAGCTATACAAACCTACCTCAAGAAACAGGAAAAATCTCAAATAAACAATTTAACCTTACACCTAAAGGAACTAGCGAAAGAAGAACAAACAAAACCCAAAGTGAGCAGAAGGAAAGAAATCATCAAGATCAGAGCAGAAATAAATGAAATAGAAACAAAGAAAACAATAGCAAAGATCAATAAAACTAAAAGCTGGTGCTTTGAGAAGATAAACAAAATTGAGAAACCATTAGCCAGAGTCATCAAGAAAAAGAGGGAGAGGACTCAAATCAATAAAATTAGAAATGAAAAAGGAGAAGTTACAACAGACACTGCAGAAATACAAAGCATCCTAAGAGACTACTATAAGCAGTCATGCCAATAAAATGGACAACCTGGAAGAAATGGACAAATTCTTAGAAAGGTATAACCTTCTAAGACTGAACCAGGGAGAAATAGAAAATATGAACAGGCCAAGCAGAAGTAATGAAATTGAAACTGTGATTAAAAATCTTCCAACAGGGCTTCCCTGGTGGCGCTGTGGTTGAGAGTCCCCTTGCCGATGCAGGGGACGCGGGTTCGTGCCCTGGTCCAGGAAGATCCCACATGCCACAGAGCAGCTAGGCCCGTAAGCCATGGCTGCTGAGCCTGCGCGTCCGGAGCCTGTGCTCCACAACGGGAGAGGCCACAACAGTGAGAGGCCCACGTACCGGAAAAAAAAAAAAAAAAAAAAAAAAAACTTCCAACAAACAAAAGTCCAGGACCAGATGGCTTCACAGGTGAATTCTATCAAACATTTAGAGAAGAGCTAACACCCATGCTTCTCAAACTCTTCCAAAAAGTTGCAGAGGAAGGAACACTCCCAAACTCATTCTATGAGGCCACTATCACCCTGATACCAAAACCAGACAAAGTTACTACAAAAAAAGAAAATTACAGACCAATATGACTGATGAATATAGATGCAAAAATCCTCAACAAAATACTAGCAAACAGAATCCAACAACACATTAAAAGGATCATACACCATGATCAAGTGGGATTTATCCCAGGGATGCAAGGATTCTTCAATACACGCAAATCAATCAATGTGATACACCATATTAACAAACTGAAGAATAAAAACCATATGATCATATCAATAGATGCAGAAAAAGCTTTTGACAAAATTCAACACCCATTTATGATAAAAACTCTCCAGAAAGTGGGCATAGAGGGAACCTACCTCAACATAATAAAGGCCATATACGACAAACCCACAGCAAACATCATTCTCAATGGTGAAAATCTGAAAGCATTTCCTCTAAGATCAGGAAAAAGACAAGACACCACTATTATTCAACATAGTTTTGGAAGTCCTAGCTATGGCAATCAGAGAAGAAAAAGAAATAAAAGGAATACAAATTGGAAAAGAAGAAGTAAAACTGTCACTGTTTGCAGATGACATGCTACTATACATAGAGAATCCTAAAAATGCCACCAGAAAACTACTAGAGCTAATCAATGAATTTGGAAAAGTTGCAGGATACAAAATTAATGCACAGAAATCTCTTGCATTCCTATACACTAATGATGAAAAATCTGAAAGAGAAATTAAGGAAACACTCCCATTTACCATTGCAACAAAAAGAATAAAATGCCTAGGAATAGAAAAAAAAAAAAAAAAGAAAAATGACCAAGAGATTAAAAAGAAGGGGGCAGAGGAAAAAAAAAAAGATGATAGACAAATTCAAGGACAAATTATGGAAGAATAATAATTTTAGATATTTTAAGGAAGAAAACCAATCATACGTCAGTAAAATCTAAAACAAACAAGGGAACAAGGATCTGAGTAAGTGAACTGAAAAATCATCCCACTCTATCCATAGAATGATTGAAGAGTCCTATCCCAAGATACTATTGGCAAAATTTTTTAATTAAACAGTTAAAGAAAATACTGAAAGAGCACCCAGATAAACTGGCTTGCCTTTATATTTTTCCTCTGCATTTACTAAGTGCCAGAAAATTTTGCCATAACATCTATAATGTTTTTAAAGTTAAAGGTTGTAACTGAAGTATTTTTAAGAAATTGTCTTTCATTTGTGAGGCCAACAAAAAGATATTCCCTTATAAGCAAAATTTTCAAAATATGCTAATCACTTACCTATCTTGAAAACAAAAGACAAAGTCTATATTTCAGTTGAGATAGAATTAAGAATCTGAAAAAGTAGAAGTAGTGATAGACACAGTAGAGACAAATTTGCATTTATTTTCCCCTTCTAGGAAATATACCAAGAAGAACTTACCTGAAATGCAGAAAAGATTTAAGCATAAAGAAAAACATTATAGTACAATTATAGCATAACTATGAAAAATTCCTAAATAGTCAACAATAGAACACCATGCAACAAGTTAAGTTTGGGATGAATTTTAATGATATGGGTTCATTTTATGATGAAATTTTTAGTAAAGAGCAGAGTATGAAATGATAAATCCATGAATTAACAATGTAATGAAAAATGCATTTGTAACTTTTATCTATAACATTTTTATATCTTTAAAAAGAGATCTGAGGTAAATATTAGATATTAACTTTTTGAAAATATTGAGTAGTGGGTATATAACTGTGTTTTTGTTTTTCTTTTACGTTACTATATGTAGTTTTTCAGAACTAATTTTAAAAAAGTGGTCATAGGGAACAGAATGTAAGAAAATTTTACTAAATCTGTCACTTTTAGGTGCTGATAACATGGTTCTTCCCCACTCCACCCCATTTTATATATTCCATTAATTTTTCCACATTTCCTAGAGAAAAAAGACATTGTCCCAAATTAAAGAAGATCATCTACCATGTTTCAGAAATAAGAGTTTTTCTAACAGTCTAACATCAACCCACTGTTAGTTAAATGAAATTTATCCTCTCTGACTATCAATTCCCTCATCCATAAAATAAAAGGGTTAACATTTCTGCTTCCGAGAATTATTATGAATATTACTTAATAAAATGCTCTGAAGCAATACATCTCTATAAGAAGGATTTTTTTTTTTGTATGAGTGGGGAGGGAGCTGACTTTTACTGGGATTAGATTGGCTTGGTTTGTGGCTGAGGCACAGCAATTGTTCTTGTAGCTATAATTGGAGTTAAACTGCTAAATGAGGCTCTCTTTAATGGGAGTGTTGCCCATTTCCCTTGGAAGACAGTGTAAAACAATGTCAATCTGTGATTTTGGCAACATTAAAGAGAACAATAGAGGCAGAAATTTTGCCCTAGAGGAGGAATTCCCCATCTATTCAGTAAGGCATTAGTACAGGGATAAGTACAGAAAAATCAATAAGTGGAGTGGGCGGCAATGTGTTCTAATTCATCCAAGGAGCCAGTGGTCAGATGGACCCTTGTTGCAACAAGGGTCAGTCTGTCTATTGACCTGATGCTGTTCCTCTTCTTCCTCGATACACAGCTAGGACATGTTTCCTAGGCTTCCCTGCAGTTAGCTTTGCTCTTGGGACTGAGTGCTAGTCTGTGACATATAAAGAGAAGGGATCTACATTCCAAAGTGATGTACTGGCATGTGAAACCCTCCCATGAGTGATCCTTCACTCTCCCTTTCATTGGCTTGGTTACAGACTTCCACAGTGATTAGCTCAGGCTCTGATCATTGTAGAGACAAGAGATTTCTACCAGTTTCTCCTAAGTACACACTTGGGGTTTTTCATGAAAACAAAATAAACTTTTAGTGTGTCCATCCACTAAAATTTGTAGTTTGTATGTTATAGTGGTTAGCACTGCCCTAATTAATAGAGGTTTTCTCATACTAGGAAGCAGCAAGTTGAAGATATAAACACTGAAGGGCCCCTATCTGAGAGGAGAAGGGGAGAGTTCGAAAATAATGGGAACCCACATAAAAGCATTCAGATTTTGAATCAGGGTAGCAGGATATAAGTGAGGTGCAGAGCAGGCATGGAGCAAAGAGTTGTTGATTTTAATTGCCTTGTATTGATCCTAATATCATACAACATTAGCAGCCAGGACAGAATCAAGCTTAACTAGAAAGCAAAGGGAGTGTTATGTAATAGCTTATTCCTATTAGCATACAAATATGGCCTCCATCATTTGAAAAACAAAACAAACTACAAAACACTTCCTTTGATTCCATATCTTCACAGTAGCTGCCACTCAATATCTCTGCTCTTCTCTGAGCCAAACCTCAGCAAAGAGGAAATTGTCTATGTATGCTATTTCCCATCATGTTTCAAGGCGTCCTCTCTGCCTCAGTTTCCTTTATTTGTAAAATAGAGAGCATCAAAATTCCCATATTATAGATCTGTTGTGAAGATCAAATAAGATAATGCATAAGAAGAGGTTAGAACCATGCCTCTATTATTATTATTATTATTGCATTTTCATGCTTTCATACTTTTAAAGTATCTTCCCACCACACTGGATTTCTCTCTGCTCCTTGAGTCAAGTTGATTTATTTCTGCTGTCCCCACCTTGATACTTTCCATATGCTTTCTCTCACCTGCAATGTTTATTCCACCAATCTCTGTGACTGGTTTCTTTTCATTCTTCCCTTTGGAGTGGCTTTTCTACTACCTTATCTAAAATGTCATCTTTAATTTTTAATGATGCCCTATTCTTTTCCTTCATGGCACATACAACAATTTGGAATTGCTCTGAAACACATACGCACATCCATTCATTTAGTGCTTTTCTGTCTTACTGAACTATATAGACTTCAGTGTTTGTTACCATGCAGGCTTTGTTCACCTAGGACCCTCTTCAGTCCTGGCACATATTAGGCTGTCAATAAATATGTATTGAGTGAACAGATAAATTAATGAATGTAAGTACTTCTTGTACTGGGTTCCAACTTTTCCAGTTGGGGAGAAGGCCTGTATAAAAGAAGATGAGGAACAACACGTGGAAAGTGTTGTAGATAAGAGCAGATAGACAAGGTAGTGCTTCCTGTGAAGGCATTACAGGATGTGAAACATTCTATATGTAGACATGATTATTTTTGTAGTAATCAAGGGATAATTCAAGTTCACATAATACTTATTACATTTTTATGTAGCATGAAGTCCATGTGTGTAAGATTAAATTTATCTTTGTTAGATCTAGAAATGCTTTATGTTTCAAGTGATAAGCTCATGGAAGCAAATCTTAAATGGTGTCTAAGATGAGGCATTGAACAAAGTAGATGCTTGATAAATACTGATTAATTAATAAATTAGTTAATAGTTCTCTTGAAGTGGTTGGGTAGCTGTAATTGCCTATTCAGTTCTAAGTAACTTACATCTAGTTCCACATTTTGATGGAAGCAATCCTGCCAAGTGAAATTGGCTGCAATCTCTGGCTAAGCTCAGCTTATTTTAATATTTTTGGCTTTTCCCCCAAATATTTAGAGTTTTCTTTTCACCTTCAGTGACTTACTGTTCAACCATGGTTCACAGAGGCTAAAAGTATCAACCTTAATACCTATACAGTGTTGCTGTCAATGTCTTGAACACAATTTTCTCATTCCAAGGGTATGGCAGAGAATTTCCAAGCATAAGTTATATATTCTCTCCTACTTTCATTTAAACTTTTTTTTTTTAACTGAGAGCATATTATATACCAGACATTACCTTCAGAGGTGACTTTAGTGGGGTCATGGTGAAAGAAGGATAAGAAATGTACCTCTGTATGATACAAGGACCTTGTTCTCTTTGTTAGTGATTTGCATGATACAGATGCCTCCAGACTTTCTCTGTGAATTTTTGAGTCTTTGACACTAAGAAAAAGTCTAGAATGTTTCTGGCATATACAATGAAAAATTAAGCAGTAGTATTACTACCATCATTGATTAAAATGGTGCTAGGAAATCCTCTCCCAGAGGGTATGCATCCATGTTAAAGAGTTAGAATGGGAGTTGTATGAAGACTCTCACTTTTCTAAGACAGGTTCCTTGAAGTGAAGGATAACATTTCAACCGTGTAAAATGCCAACAGAACCCTTGGTTCTCTTCATGCCAAGCACATTTAGCACCTCAAGCAGGGAACTGTGAGAATGATGAAGATTTTCTTTTTATGCACATCCTTCTCTATGTCTCCTTTTGCAATCTTCCCTCTACCATTGCCTCACTCAGGTTCCCAGGGCCCTGACACTGTTGTTTATCAAAAACCTAATTATTGTACCTTGCATACCCTAAAGATACATCCTCCCTCTTTTCTCCACCATCTTTTATCTCAGGATTCTCCATTCTGTTAAAGGACAATAGGTGACAAATCAGTCAACCAGCTCTCTCTGTTAAGAGCCCCTATCCTAAGGGAGGAGGGGGAGAAACAAAGATTCTTAATGACAAATCTTTCTTTTGCTCACCTATTCCATAGTTTCTTTTATTTACTACTAATATTAATAACTTTAGTTTCCTTCCCCCATTTGTTTCATGTGCGCCACAGTAGCAGTGTAACATTTTTCTCCTAAAATAAGTTAGAAAACCGTAATTTTTTATTAATTTTTTTAATCTGATAATTATTTTCTTGTTTTGATCTATTCAATGCTTATCTCTCTCATTTCCATTTACCTTCTAGTTACCCTTATCAAATCTCTTCTTATTCAATTGCTGACCCCACCTAGACTTTCCAGTTTGAACTTTGTTAATATGGTGAAACATCTCCATTCATTCACTTATTTATTCAATAAACATTTATTGGATATCAGTGTGCCAGAAACTAGAGTTGGTCCCAGGGATGTCAAAATCCTCACCCCTCACTCTTGTAAGTGAAGGCGTACCCAAAAAACATGGCATAAAAAGTAAAGAAGAGAAAGCAAACATTAACCTGGTGTGTGATTTGTTTAAATCCAACCATGAAGTCAGAATATGTATTAAAACTTAAAAGAGGTATCATAGACATTTGAGCATTTGGAAAGTCGAGTTGAGTCATACCAGTGAACTGCTGCCTAATCCTGTTTGTATTACAAAGAGAAGTGTTGTTTTTCTGTGGTGTTTTCGGTATGTTTTGTTTTTTCTAAGTACTAATATATACAGAAGAGGAAGAAAAGGCAACCACTCTGAATTTTCTGTCTCATAAAGAAAAGATCCAGTATCTTTTCACTAACGTACTACTTACAGTTAGATTAGTGTATTTAAGTTTAGAATTCCAAACAAAAGTCTCTACCATTGATATTTTTATGACTCAGATTGAACCCTGGATGAAAGAGAATTCCTAAGGTCCAAGGCAGCATGGGGAACCTCTCCCTAGAGCCCTAGAGTGCAACACAGGACACTGATCTAAAGTCTGGGTGCATCCTATGCCTGGTCTCCTGCTGACAGTAACAGCATGCCTTCTGGGAGGTGCAGAGTTACCTGTGCTAGAAGGAACCAGGGATTCATTCTGAGGGTCAAGGCCAGCAAGTTTATAGGAGCTATTGTGGTGCACACTAGGAAATGACTGCAAGCTGATGGTGAGTGTGCTTTTCCAGGCGTGTAGAGGGTTTTAGTACTGCAGGTGCAGTTACCACTCAGGAAAGACTCAGCACCCTCTTACTGAAATTAGAACATATAAAATGAATGACTCAGGCTGGTGGACAAATTGCAGTACATGGCCCTGCTGTGTTAGTGACCTATATTCACTTTCAAACTTAGTATGAAGCTCTGTATCTGGAGCTAGCAACTTAGTGGAGGGTGGCAAGGAAGGTAATGTATTCAAGGGAGAAACAGGGAGAATTCAGATCTCTTTAGATCAAAAAGTCAGCTTAGGATAGGGCAACCCAACCTCCATCTTCTAACTTTATGAACAATAACTCTGGGAGGAGTCAAGAGTACAAGGATGTGGATAAGGAATTGGAACTCCTGGTAAGATGACAGGAAGGGCAGGGCAGAACATATTTAGGAGCTTGAATGTCATTAAAAATGGGTAAGTAGAATCTAAATGTTTAACACAGGAATTGAAAAGGCCAGGCCTCAAGAACACTTTCCATGGATGATATGATTTTCAATTTTTAATGATGAGATTTAGAATAAGGTTATGAGTTCAAGGAATTTCTACTTTTCTTAGAGTGGTCTTCATCTGAACCACCCTGTAAATGAAAATAAGTAGAGAAATTGACTTCAAAAGAGTTATAAAATGACCTTTGGCTGAGAGAAATAGTGATATGATAAGTCTTGTGTAGACCTTACATTTATGTTTCTTCTATATGATATAATCTTTTGTTTTTTATTAGTTTTTATGTTTTAAAGGGTGTAGGAGTCTTGTAACTAATATGAACATGGGCGCAAAAAAATGTAAAGGAAATAGGAAAATACTGAGATATAAAGGTACTCAAACTCACATACAGGTGGAAGTATTTTAAAAAATACCTCCATAGAAAAAAATTTTAGAATATATATTTTGCCTAATTAAAAATAATTGATATTAGGCTTCCCTGGTGGTGCAGTGGTTAAGAATCTGCCTGCCAATGCAGGGGACACAGGTTCGAGCCCTGGTTGGGGAAGATCCCATATGCCGCGGAGCAACTAAGCCCCTGCCCCACAACTGCTGAAGACCGTGCGCCTAGAGTCCGTGCTTTGCAACAAGGGAAGCCACAGCAATGAGAAGTCCGCGCACCACAACAAAGAGTAGCCCACACTCGCCACAACTAGAGAAAGCCCATGCGCAGCAACAAAGACCCAATGCAGCCAATAATAAATAAAATTTAAAAAAAAAAAGAAAAAAGAAGTGAAAACCGACTAGCAGCAATTAAACAGCAACCTATTGGTTCTGGATATGGAAGTGTGTTTACAGAACAATTTGCAATGGCCTTAACTCTAACTGCTAATCAATTTAAGTGAGTTCCATATTGACTATAGAGAGAAACAAACAAACCAACACATATAGGCTCAATGAGATTCTGCAAAGCCTACTCCTGCACAGAACCCAGAAATTGAATTTGGGGAAGCTCTTTTCAAGCTGTAATGAGCCACCTGCCTCCAGCTATAAAACCCAAAGAGGAAAGAGAGGAGACATGCTGAACAAGAAGCAATTTCCAGCATTGTGCAGCAGGGTCTCTGTAGAGAAGTAATTTTTTGTATAATGTCACCAGCCACCAGCTTTTCAGGGAATGTGGGACTATGTCTTGGGTTAGTTTATATCTGATCATTGTTTTAAGTGTTATCATTGACTTTTTTATTCATCGTCTACTTAAACAGATGAAGGATGAAGGTGCAAATTTTATTTTTGTGAAACAGTCATTAAATGTTTACTGAATGTTAGTTACCATAGTAGGTGCTATAGACCAAAGGAAAAAAACAGTGGGAGTGGGGCAGCCGTTAGATATGGAAGCTCTCAAAGTGAAAGGACTCTTCAGGCAGAGGGGACCATCATTATGGATCACTGAAGAGAGAGAAAAAAAAAACAGGGCTCAAGTACACTGACTATTTTATGGACATATGTACTGCAAATTTTGTTTTGTTTTGCTATACCTAGGAGCAGTCTTTTGACCAAATTGCCATTGCACTCTGGAAAGAGGAAGACAGAAAACAGAATGTCTCCTCCGTTAAAGAATGAGCTCATTTTGTTTCCCAGGATAGAGCTACACTAGCCTTTGCTATCCTGATGCCCTTTCTGTATTTTTTAACTTTCTTCATTCTCCCCATTCTCAGCATGATAGTAAACCAACATGGTTTACTCATTAATACAGGGAGACACATTTCAAGGTTCAAAAATGTAGATGAACCTCATTAATTTGGCAAAAAAATATGAAAAGAAAGCTAAAATGATGATTAAAAACTCAATTTTTATGGAGTTTGATGATTTAAGTATCTCATGGTAAAGGCAGTTTGTGCATTGATTCCTTTGGCCTGGAGCTACGAACACCACTGAAAAACCTTACTCACCGATTTAGGTAGCAATATTTACCTAAGAGAATTTTCTTGTTTTTGTTTTTACTGTCATTTGTTTGTTTGTTTGTTTTTATCAAAGGAGGGACATAATCTGGTTATTCTTTGGGAAGATAACTATGGTGATGTGGAGAAATTGAAGGCAGTAAAACTCTTAGGTAATTAGATATCTAGGTATTGTATTTGAGCCAAGTAAGTGATAATAAGCCTGATAAGATAGGAGCAAATATAATACACATTACAGAGGGAAAATCAACAGAACTATGTTTTATTTATACTGTTTCACTTTCTAAAGGAACAAGGAAAGCCATGTCCTATATATTGAAGTTTCATTAATATAGGCTGGTTGAATAAATGAACACACACACATGAGACAGAAAATTCTTTCATACATGAATGAATGAGTTAAAGTTTATAGGATTTGGGGAGTGGGCAGCAATGCAGCAATGATCAAATTATAGCTGTAAGCCTTAGTGGCTGTTGGTATTGGGGTGATCTTAGGTCAGAATTGGCACATTTATTATTGAGACCTGTTCTCATCAATTTTACAATTGTTGTTCATCCAGAGTGAGATATCCAATTCTGGGAGTACAGGACCATAGTACATAAAGAGCAGACTGCATAGATGTGATGCCTGAGGATGTACATAGTTAAAACTGGTAACATATAGACCCAATCGTAAGATTTTCTGGGAAAGGTGTAGAGAGAAAAGGGGAGTGAAAGGGAGTGAAAGGAAGAGAGGGAAGGGGAGAGGAGCGGAAGAGATGGGAGGGGCAGAGGCTTGAAGAACAATGTTTATAGTGGATGAGGGTTACGTGACTATGCAGTGACAAAGACAGAGGCATTGTCAGAAAAGTCCTTTCTATCATATTAATTACATTTTTAAAAGTTCCACTAATATGAAACTACTAAATTGGTATTATTTGTCTTCTGGTTTGAATAAATAAAACAGAAATGTTTGAACTAATCAGAAGACTGCATTTTAAAGGCAAATATGAGGGAAAATATTAATGAAATCCCAATTATAGCACCGAATGATTTTTTTAAAAGTAACATTTACCAAAAATGCCCTTTTTGTTATTGAACCGTATTGGTATATTTACTCATTTTATGAAGCATAAGTTACTTTCTTATAAATTATGTCAAAATTTGCATCCTAAGCTATTAGTGGCCACAAAAATCTTAGATGTCTCTAAAAGTCCAAGCCACTTTTTTTGTAACAGAAAGCTAAAATTATATATATAAATATTTTAATAATAAATAATACATATATTTATTTATATATATAAATATTTTAGCTTAGGAGATTATTGCAATTAAAACATTCAGATGGTTTTATGAATTAAATGGACATATAATGAAGAAAAAACTGTTGAGCTCTATTAAAATACAGAATTTTCATCATTTTATTTTTATACATATAGAAAGGTCATTTAAAAATATAAAATAAATAGAATGGGGAGGAAATCTTTAAGGAACTTATGTAGTGAAAGGTAAAATCAAATATATGCAAAATAAATTTTAAAAAAGGAGAAATGGTGGGGAAGATGTATCTCATTCTTTGCTCAAACCAAAGTTAAGTAAGAATCTTAGAACATTAAAGCAAACAATTTGAGAGATTGTGTAAGAACACTTTCCTCTCCACCTCTACCAACATATTTTTGTAGTTGAAGTCTCAGAAAGGTAAAGAGCCTTGTTAAAGTCACCAACCTAGGTCATGGCAAAAGCAACTTGACATGCTTCCTTTGTGTGTGTGTGTCTGTGTGTGTGTGCGTGTATGTGTGTGTGTGTGTGTGTGTGTGTGTTGAGTGGGGGACGGTATTTTCAGGTTGGTGAATAAATAAAGGAGAGTCTGGAGGAATGGAGGAGGTATAAGCTATGCAGCACAACTTCCAAATTAAAAAAATTTTAAAAACCCAAATATTCAATTTTCTCAATGCTTCAAGTCTTTTGACTTTAAGCTCACTACTATTTCAACTGAATTTCATCCCTGAGCAAGTAACAGAGTAATCAAAGCAGTATTCAGTTCTGTGAGATTATAGTCCTGTTCTGCTTTCAGAATTCTAAACAGTGTAGAAAAAAAATAATGGGATATCCCAAATTTTCTTGAAACAAGAAAAGGCTAAAGGCCACACTTTCTTCATTTGCTCCTCACTGCACATGCTTCTTTCTGCCTTCTTTCAGTAGAACAGTCCTTTGAGACAGCGACATCCTCTCTATGACACATTATGAATTTGAACACGGAAGAAGGAGACTTGGAGCAGGAGACAAGCAACAGGGACAAACAAACCACTAGGGTGCAGGACCCCATTTTCAGGTAAAGGACCTTGTTAATGAAGAGAACGATGAATGCCAACAATGACTTAAACGGGACCCTCCAAAAATCCACTCCAAATTTAACTTTCTGTATAAAGCCTTCTTCAAAATTCTCTATAACCTATTAAAACATTTTAATGAATATCATATCGAGACGGAAGGAGGCCATTACAGTGAACATCCATTGTGTGGGGAATTTGCATTAACACCTAAAAAGGTTTTGGTCTCTTGCTCCTTAGCAACTGCAAGTGATCTCTTGTAAATTTATTTTTCCTGCTTTAAGATGACCTTGTTCTTTTCCTTCCTAATTTAGAGTCCCATGTGTAGGAGGGTCTGAGAAAATGGTTATTAAAAAAAATGCCAGTTTAAAAAAAAATGCCAGTTTTATCAATGAGCTTATTGTCAAACTAATATTCAGAAAGCGACAATTAAACTGTTTCCTTTCACTCTCCAGGCTGTTCTGAATGTGGTATTGAGTCTCGGGAATTACCTTGTCCTAACAAAAATTAGACAGCAATAATAATGTCTAATATTTGTGGAGTGCCTACAACGTGCCAGGCACTGTTCCAAATGTCATACATGTATTAACTCATTTATACCTTATTACAACCCTATGAGGTTATCGCTAATATTATCCCCATTCTACATATGAGGAAACTGAGGCAGAGACAGGTTAAATAACTTGCCAAAGGTCACATCACTACTAAATTGTAGAAACAAGTAAAAAATGAGGCAACTTGACTGTTCTTAACCTGTAAGCTAGAAGTTTCTCCTACTGCACCAAATTTATGTTCCTTAGTCCAACTTGGCATTCCTTTCCAGGTAACTACTAAATAGAGATCAGCCCAGAATTTAATAACTCAATGGCGTTTGTGAATTCTCAAGTCTAGAATATAAGAATTTAAATGTACTCCAAGAATCATGTATTCCAAGGCCCCATTTTACAGCTGAAGATCGTAAGAACAGTTATGAAACTGACACATGAAAGAAATAATAGTATACAGAACTAGAAGTTGTTCCCCAGTCTCCTAAATGCTTTCAGTCTTCTTCCTTTGATCCTGCATTGAATCTCAGCATACTTTAAGAGACAGTTCCCTTGTCCTATGATTGGAAAACTTTTTTGTACTGATACAAATAATTTCAATAAATGTTAGCTATTATATACCAGGCAATATGTTGTGTTTTTATATACAGTCTTTAACTTATAATTATTAGCCCTTTTATAGGTGAGAAATCTATAATGATTTGGGTTAAATGTTACAAAAAGGTTTTCCATCTAGTTTAATTCAGAGACTGGCTTTTCCATTCCTCAACAACGTGCTGTAATGAATGTCACACAGCCCACTGAGATCCCACTTGAAGACTGAAGGTCTTACTCTCCTAGCTGTTGCCCTCTGAGAATTGCTGAAACTGAACAGAGCTTCCAAGGCCATGCTCCCTTCCCAGGGCCAGCCCATATCCAAAGAATGTACAGGCCAATTTTCAAGGCCCATGTCAGCCTCCAAGCTCTGCGTGGGATCGTAGGGTTGGCTGAGGTCATATTGTGAAGTCCAACTTCTCTGTCTGCCAATCCTGCTTCCTTTACTTTCCTCCCCCACAGGTGTGAATCCCAAAAGCCCTCCCTAGCAAACTTCCCGCAGGCTAATCTTCAACTCAGAGTCTGCTTTTAGGAGGACTGGACACGACATTTAGTTACTATGCATTTCATTGTAATTACGCAATACTTATCAAGGGACAAGAACAGGTCTATTTACAGGCGTGATAAACAAAGTATAAATTTATATACCTATGTATTAATATATATTTATATTTTTGTTTATATTTTGTCTCAGATATAAACAGAGAGAGAGAGAGAAACCATTAATTATTTCTCTGTCTCTCTCTGATGATCCATCCCTGGTCCCAAGGTAGCAGAGGCTCATGATCAGAGCATTCCTTCGAATGGATGTGCTTGGCAATGGTGATTCATACTCATTGTTCTTAGATTTAGAATTTGACATTGCTGGTCTTCCATGTTTTATTACTTCAACTATCCTCTGAATGGGAAATTGGGAGGGACCTAGTTCTGTATGAAAACATCATGTGAACTGTATTACTTTCCTAGGGCTGCTGTAATAATTTACCATAAACTGGGCAGCTTAAAACAACAGAAATTTATTCTCTCACAATTCTGGAGGCTACAAGTCTGAAATCAAGGTGTCATCAGGGCAGCCTCCCTCTGAAGGTTCTAGAGAAGAATTCTTCCTTGCCTCTTGTAGATTCTGGTGGCTCCAGGAATTCCTTGGTTTGTGGCAGCATCACTCCCATTTCTGCCTCTGTCTTCACATGGCCTTCTTCTCCAGGGACCCGTATCTCTGTGTCCTTCATCTTATAAGGACATCTGATTTAGGGCCCAGTCTAAATCCAGGATGATTTTGTCTCAAGATTCTTCATTAATTACACCTATAAATACCCTATTTCCAAACAGTCGCATACTAGGTAGACATTAATTTGGGGGGACATCATTTAATATACTCCAGGAACAAGCAAGTTATTCTCCACAGCAGTCCCTCTTACTGGCACTCAGCTCTTTTTCAATAATCTCAGCCTCCCACCCCTCCCCATCTATTCCTGTTGAGAGCTTGCTCAGCTTCCCAGAAGATCCTCTCCTCCAATGCTGTTACAACAGAATTTGGGATTTACTTCTCATTAATTTATTATATATACTCCTAAGACCCAGTTCCTGGAGAGGTATCAGTCAGGTTCTACCAGAGAAACAGAACCAGTAGGCTAATAAAGTAGGATACAAAGAAATTTATTTCAAGGATTGACTTACACAAGTATGGTGGCCAGAAAGTCTGAAAATTTGTAGGGCAGGCCGTAAGGCTGGAAAGCCCCAGGCAGGAGCTGGTACTGCATTAGACAGGCAGGATGTCTTCCTCAGGGAAACCTCAATTTTGCTCTTAAGGCCTTCAACTGATCAGATAAAGCCCATCCAGATTTTCAAGTATTATCATATTATCTCCTTTCCTTAAAGTCAACTGACGGTAGACTTTGACCACATGTAAAAAATGCCTTCACAATAACATTCAGATTAGTATTTAATTAAATAAGCGGGTCTTATAGCCTAGTCAAGTTGACTGATAAAACTACCTACCACAGAAGGGTGGCCTATTATTGTCCAAACGACTTTATCTGATTTCGGAAGGCCCTATCTGGAAATATTAGAAATCAGTAGGTCTGTCTACTAGGTTATAATAGACCCAGTGGAAAATTGTTACCACTGTAAATATTTGAAAATATAAATATTTACCATTTAAACTCTAAATTGTGTTCTTTTACAGAGCATTAAACCTAAGAATACTCTAGGGCTTCCCTGGTGGCGCAGTGGTTGAGAGTCCGCCTGCCGATGCAGGGGACACGGGTTCGTGCCCCAGTCCGGGAAGATCCCACATGCCGCGGAGCGGCTGGGCCCGTGAGCCATGGCCGCTGACCCTGCGCATCCGGAGCCTGAGCTCCTCAGCGGGAGAGGCCACGGCGGTGAGAGGCCCGCGTACTGCAAAAACAAAACAAAACAAAACAAAACCACAAACCAAAAAAAAAAAAACCAACAAAAACAACAACAACTAAAGAATACTCTATAGTGGACAATCCACAAAATATAAGCTGAGACCTACTGTATCTTTCTTTATCCTAAGGAAGGTTAGCTATATACAAAGAATAAGATCATTCATCTGATAACCTCCCAAGGCCCCAAAATGATGAATAAGAGATCTTGGATTGCCTGCCTGATGGCAGAGCTGACTCTTAATTTCACTAAGCCAAGAAGTAGAAAGACCGGGGTGCGAGCTCTGAGTTCCTGATTGTCCAGTGTTAGTTCTCTTTTACCACATTCATGGTGTCCCGTAATCATGAAGTGGAGGTAAAATGGCAGAATGCCTTCTAAAAGAAGGATAGACAACATAACCTCAAAGTTATTTTTAACTGCAAAATGTTATATTTTATTCTAAGCCTTACATTCTTCAAATCTAGGCTGAAGCAAATCTATTTAGGTTTACATAGGCTATTGCCTTGTGATACCTGATAACAGCAGGAAAGAAGAATTATGTTCTATATGAAAATCCATTCACATATCCAGTTTACATGATCTAAACATCATTATGATGTTTTTATGAACGGTAAATATTTAGAAGCATAACTCAATAATAGGCTCAATCTGCTTTTATAAGAAAGCTCCTTTCTAAGTTAATTTTCTTGGCGGCGGAGTAAAACTATGTCTTAGAAACAAAAACATCAGATCATCGTGACTCAGGTCCTTGATATTTTTAGATGTGAGTACTTTTTATTTGACATAATAATAACCAAAAAACCTTGAGCTACTTCAACAGGCTTGCACAAGAAAAACTTATTAACAAATTTCAGCCTACTGTAATGTATCTTTCACGGTTACGCAGCTTTGTGAAGCAAATTGAAGTCGACTCCTGTCAGTTTGGACATATTTTCATAATTCTTATTTTGTGCCCAGTGTTCCTTGTTAATCTCCATAGTTCTAAAATTTGACAGCAGTTACCTGAATAATCATATTAATTATTATCACAAGGAATATTGCTTACTGTTTAGTGTAATTGCTTAGCTGTATAATTTTCTATGAAACCAGGGGGATTTTAAATGATCAGCAAGAATGGGTGATAGAATTTAGGAGGTCTCCCAAATTTCCTTCTGTTCTTCTCTAGTCTGCAAGAACTTAACTAATTTTCATATTTGAAATTGGTCTCCATTGGTAAACAGTCATGTATATCTAAGAATATTTAATAGCATTTGTCTTCCTGACATACTTCAGCATTTGACTCAATTCTATTTTTTCCTAGGGGCTCAAATTCCTACCTTCAAAAGTGCTGATTTCAGCTATGCCACCACAACAGGATAACAATGAAAAGAAATGTATACGCACATTGTAACTGGATGTAACGAATTCAGAGGGGAAGCTTAAAGCTTAACTGAGTGAAGAGTATCAGTAAGGCTAATGCATATTTTTACATAAGTTCATTTGAATAATAAAAGTTTCAGTGCAGTTGTTATAGAATGATCTGCCATTCTCCCCAAATTCATAGACTAAAGCCTTAATCCCCAATGTGACTGCATTTGGAAGATAGGGCCTTTAAAGAGGCAGTAAAAGGTTAGAGGTGGTCATATAGCTGGACCCTAATCTAATCTGAATGGGGTCCTTATAAGAAGAGGAAGAGATGCCAGGGATGTGTGGACCCAGGTGGGAAGGTGGCCATCCACAAGCCAATGAGCGATACCTCAGGAGAAACTAGCTATACCTACACCTTGATCTTGAACTTCCAGCCTCCAGAACTGTGAGAAAAGATAAGGGTTTTCTCTGGCCACCAAAGCCACCCTGGCCATGTGTGTAGCAGGCCCGAAGTGTCAGAGACTAAGCTCCAGTGACCACAGTTATGATCTGCTGTGTCAGGTACCTTTTGTTGGCTTCCTTCCATTTTCCCTCACTTCCCTACCCCTCTGCTGGTGCTCCCTGGGACCACCTCCCAGATAAACTGCTCGTGCTCAACATCTGTCTCAGTGTCATCTTCTAGGGAAACCCAAATTAAGAGGGCCCCTTAGGGTTGCTGCGATCATTAAATGAAGTTCTAGATGAAAACTATCTATAGCATTACTTGATGCTTAATGACAGCAGCTCAATAAATGTTGATGATTATAATGACATGGACTTCCAACCCTACTGAGCTAACTTGTACTCTTTTTGCTCCAGTAGCCGAAATTCTATACTAAATTCACAACTTTCTCAGTCTCTCTCCTTCCGCTGCTCACATCTTAATAATAACCCTTAAGGGTTTACCACTAAAGCTGGGAGAAGAGCATATTAAGATGAATCAAGGAGCAGACATTTATCAGAGGACTCAATGTGTTTCCAGCACAGTGGCTGGAACCAAATGTGCTGAGACCTTCCCACAGCCTGTGAAGTGGCTCCAGTTCATAAGCTTGACAGGTTCCTTCTTCACTGACTCGGGTTGTTTACTTTTCTGTGGAGTCAGAAATGCAGTGTGGTTGGGCTGGGGTTTCTGGGAGCAGGATCACTCTGTATCAGAAACCCCTAAAATATAAAAAATGAAATTTAGATTATCCATAACAATTCATCTACTTGATTGACATTATACAAAGAACACAGAGCTAAGAGTCCAGAGCCCTGTATTTTAGCCCTGGATCCTGTTACTAATTGTGTGTACCTTGGGTAAAGTCATTGAATTTCTTCTGCATTTCAGATCAGATTACTCATGTGAACATCCATGGGTACGTTTAGGTTGTCTCAAAGTTTTCTCAAAGCCCTAAAAGCTTATGATGCTTTTTAAGTCAATGAATGAATTTTCATGATACATTTACTTCATCTGCAAGTAAAAAGAGCTGGCCCAGAGCTGGAGTGTGAGACAACTATGAAAAAACTGAAGTGCTAACTTGAAAATTTAGTTTCGTTTTTAAAGAACTCACACAACCAGGAAGTGCATAGGATTTGACATAAGCAAAATATTCTAAATTATGGTACGTATCATTTGAAATGGTGATTTTTACCAGTCTGGTAGTGCATTTAGGGGTCTAGCCTGAGTCATGTGCTTGAGCAGTGAGTCACTCACAAGGACCCCTGAAAGCTGTAGACAAGAGGTGCTATGTGCAGTGGTACAAAGTATGATATGTTGTATGGATTATTTGACCCAAAATCAATAAGCTGCTATTTTTTGAGCTTGTACATTGAAATACAAAAGTGAAACTGACTTGAAATCAAAATGAAACAGACTCACCTATTTCTGTAGACCTAGATAATTAAAGAATGGGACTGACCCAAGAGCATATGTGGTGAGAAGTAAAGGGGTTTTTAAAGATTTTTCTTCAGCATTTGAAAATACAACATGAGTCTTTCTTATGCCCTCCCTTCTGCTGGTTCAAAATTACTAGGTGCTTTTTCTAATCACCCAAACTTGAAAACTCAGAGCTGGCTATGCCCAACTCCAGGGCCTTCAGGGAATACATGCACATAGACAAAGGGAAGAAAGGGGCATCCCATGAAAGGGAGAGCGCACACACCCTCTCCCAACAAAACAATAACAAAACCTGGCACATTCTGTGCCCACACCTGGTGTTTTATTGTCTTCTGCTTTAGCTTGTTCTACTTTTTTTTTCAACCTTCCCATCCAGATCTATTCAGTCACCAAAGCTTGTTGGTTCTCATTTCTTATGTCTCTCTCTTGAATCCTTTCTTTCTATTTTATAGCAGTCACCTTAATTAAGCCTGTATCCCTCAGACTGCCACCACATTCTCATAAGTGGAACTTTGCCTTTACAAATTTTTTTCTTTTGATGAAAAGAAAATCCAAGAATGTGTCAATCCAAGATCAATCCAAGAATGTGTCATCAAATTAATGTTTAAATCACCCTTAACTCATAGGCTTCTGCTCAAAACTGTGCTTCCCATCCCCAATAGGCTAAAGTCCGAACTTGTTACTGGAGTCTTAAGGTCAATTGTTGCCCAGAAGTAAACTACCTTTCCAGCTTTATGTCTCACCACTCCTTTTACACTCTACCTCCCAACCAATTAAACTAGTCTTTCTTCTGGGAATACCGAACTTCCTGTTGTTGTGGTTTGACTTATATTATTGAATTCTGCTTATCATGCTCTTTTAGTCTCCCTACTTCATTTATTTAGCTCTTCCCAGCCTCTAAATGCCCAACTCATAACAAAGTATCTTCTTCCAATAAGTTTTCCCTTTCTCAGATGGTTTGAAGTGAGTGGTTCCTTACGTGCAATGCTGTGTCATACATTACCCTTAACTAATCAATATTATTAATTATTGATAATAATATTAACTATATGCCACACGTATATGCCACATGTATTAACTGTTGTTGTGAATTATCTTTATGTATATGTCTTATATCTTTGCTTCTATATTACATTATGATCTCTGAGACTAGTCTAGTATATTTCCAGGTTAGAGAAAAATTTAACTCTCAACTTCTACAAATCTAGTTAGAAGTTTTCCTAAATTTAATTTATTAGCACTATTATTAGTTGCTAACAGGCACAGATCCTTGGAAGTTGTGTGATAACAAACTGGTCACCTCACAGATCTATGTTAACCAGATACATTATATTTATTAGAAATTTAAAGTAGGATATTTTGTAAATTGCTTATTTAACATATATTTATAGATCAATATATTCTACTTTTAAAATAAATACATATAAAATGCATAGTCAATCAGTTTTTATTATAATAAATAAACCTATATTATTTTGGATGATGAAAATGATCTAAAATTTATTGTGCTCATTGCACAACTCTAAATTTAGTGAAAATATTCTTTAAACACAGGTGAATTTTATGGTATCTAAAATACACCTCAATAAAGGTATTAAAATTGTACTACCATGCCTAAATATGATAGTTTCTTAAATATATGTGCTTAAACTATAAAAAGAAATCTGTTAGCCAACACTGATCATTCATTCGACTTTCAGCATATCGCCCTCTTGGAATGTTTGTCTGAATTACAGAGTGAATATTATACACATTGGCATTATTTTCTTTTCCTTCGCACTTGATCAGGCTTTTAAAAATATGATAAAATTTATGTAGACTCCTCAAATGTCCACCTATTATATTTTCTGCCATGGCCATATTGAAAGGAACTGTGAGGAAAATTCGACCAAACACATTTACCTGTGTAATCTAAGCTGAAGACCTCCTTGGACAAACAGCTCTATTACAGAGTCGGCTCATTCAGAATGCCGGCCAATTAATGAGAATATTTCCCTCAGTCAACACACCGTTGACTTAATCCCTTTCTAACTGAACTTCCGCTGTTTCAATATCAACACATTAAGAGTTATTATCACTCTGCCTCTGCCGGATGCTTCTGGTACAAGGCTGTGCAGAACTCTCCCATCCTTCCTACTCCCAAAGTGTAGTGTCACTAATAGTGTCTCCTGCAGCTTAGACCATATCGGTGTATTCTAAGATATCACATCACATGTCGGTATGGTCAATATGGTAATTTACCGAAAGTACACCTTTTCATTCAACTAAATAAAGCAATACACCAGCACACACAAAGTCAGTTTTGGTCAATACTCTGAAAGACTACAACCCGACTCTTCTAGTATAGTAGTCTCCCTGGTCTCAGCTTCTTTTTACCTTTCAGTGTTTTTACAACTTGCAATTTTGTATACATCTCTTCTTTAATTTAACTCCTCCCTCCCATAACATTTTAAGTTTCAGTGCTTGAATGATGGTGGTGCAATGAAAAATGCTAACGATGAGTTCAAAAGTTGAGTTTTCTTTTCTAATAATCCAGATTTGAAACCTCACACTCATGTTTTTTTACTTTGTTCTCCTTGGCTATACAATCTGATCAGCTACCCTTGCCTGTATATCTTCTTCCACAGAGAATTTGGCAGTGGCATAAGAGTGGGGTTGGGTGGGGCGGAGTGGTAGAAGGGATAAGCAAAGGAGAAGGAAGTCGTAAAAGAAATGAGGACCTTGTATTACACTTCATTTTCACTTGATGAGAGGTTTTCCTCTCAGCATCTGGCATTTGGATTAGGTCTTCACACATGGAAGTAGCAGGAAAATAATTATTCTAGTTGAACGGTGGTGTGAAGATCTAATCAAAGGTGGATCTGTTGTGGCTTACTGTCAGTGTTCCTAAAATTATAACAGCAGACCAGGGGCTGACTTTTGCCCCAAAGAACTTGATTACAGATGTTTGCTCATACTTCAGATAGGAAAAGGTATTTAATGTGTTAAATTCATAAGCATTGCTGATGAAGTGCCACAGAAATTTCTATAGAATAATGTTTAGAGAAAAAAAAACAATATATGTAACTTATTAATAACACCCGTAACCTAAGAACAGCATTATGTCATCTATGTATAGGGGACTTTGGATATATACATAGCATTTTCCAAATTACAAGATGAACTGATGAAGCACAGCTAAGTGACCTTTTCAAATTGTTAAGACATATCAAAGATTTTCTACCAAATTATAAAACACATAATGAAAATTAGATGGTTCCATTCCTACAATGAGGAACAAATATTTTGTACTGCTGCATTATTTTAAAATGTGACATTGTTTTAGAAGAAAAATACATTCTACAAATTACAGTGGCATTCATATCTAAAATCACTGAAAATTCATTATCTAAAGAAATCAAGTACAAATGATAAAATGAATATACTTGTATTTAATTGGAATATTGTGAAGGTTAATGAAATCAAACAACCTTGAAGGGATGTAGGTGATGGTTAATATACCACACTGAATTTTTGGATTAATATTAAAAGAAAATGACCTGATTCACTTCTGTTTATTCCAATATTCAAACCAAGTGGAACTTCTGGGAATTATTAGAGAGACAAATTACAACAACAGATGGACTTGCAGTTGCCTGCATAAGAATGTCTTTTCACAAAGCCTCCTGACAATTTCAGAGATTCTAAGGTGCTCTATTTAATTTCAAATAAAGAATACTACATTTTTTCCTCTTACCAGGCTGTCAATCTCTCTGAGGGCCCCAAAGAAAATGATTTGAAAACATCATGAAAGTATTTTCTTGGGCCTTTTATAAGACACATCTTGTAAGATAGGTATAAGATGCACTATTTTTTAATGATAGAAAGAAATATAAGCAATTTCTATCTCCCAAAGTATGAATCTCCATCTTGGGTATTAAATGGGAGCAATTACTTTTATGGAATACAATTTTGACATGGATTTTAAAGAGAAAATACCCAATTTCCTGCTATACATTTATTTCATGTAATTCAAAGATTTTATTCTTATTTTATGGGTCACTGAGTTAAATCAGCCAAATAGTGGCTGTGGAAGGATATGACTCTACAAATGTTTTGCCATTAGAGACTCAGTTCTATAGACTGGTCATTTTGTTCTGCATTGTTATCAAAGATGTTTTGGATAAATAAATATTTAGGTCACTCACTAACCTAACTTTTATAAGGAAATTTTTTTCACTTTTTAATAGATGCAGGCATCCAAAATATATAATGGGGGCTTCTAGTGGGGGAAAAATGTCTAATTTCAAGGGTTTAATTGTACTGATTGTGCTAAAAGTCCATGTAAAGACTACGGGCTTATAAAATAAATTCTCAAAATTGGTCCTTGGGATTTCTGCTTCCTGTAATTGCAGAGTGACTTTGTGACAACTGACTCTCCTTCTGAGAACAACTAGAAAGGCTGGATTTTTTTTTTTTAATCCATCTGAAAGCATCAGCGAGGTAAAAAGGGGCTTAAGGGATCACAATCCCAGAAGGAAAGAAAGTACCCAAAAAGATGAGCCCAACATTCAATGCCACTTTTCTTTTTGAGGAATTTGTTGATTTTTCAAGAGGTAATTGAGGTTGAGAAGCTGAGCAGAGCTTCAGGCAACACTATGTGACTGGGAACAAGCAAAAGTTTGAGTATATGGCCCACAAAGAAGGGACTCTGGTAAACACCCCAGACCCTCAATTGGAACTGATGGAGGACTATATCCTAGAGTACATGTAAACCAATGAATCAGCTCTCAGAGACTGAAATCCACCTTGAACTCAGATCAATTCTTGATGGGACTAAGGGAATCTGTCCTTAGCTTAAATGCTTACCAAAAGCAAAACTAAGTGCCTTCTAGACAAATACAACATTATTATCTCTAAATGTTTTCATAAGTTATATGGAACACTCAGTAAAAATCTCCACTGCATTCCATGAGACAAAACAACAGATAGAACACAAAAAAAAAAAAAAAAAGAGAGAAGGAAAAAAAGCCCAAATAGTAGAAACAAACACACAAAAGATAGTCAAGTTATCCAACATAAAGTTTTAAGTAACTATTATTAATATGCTAAAACACAGCAGTCCCCCCCTTATCCAAGGTTCCGATTTTCACAGTTTCAGTTACCCGTGGTCAACCATGGTCTGAAAATAGGAAATGAAAAATTACAGAAATAAACAGTTCATTAAGTGTTCAATTTCAAGCCATTCTGAGTAGCATGATGAAATCTCAAGCTGTCCAGCTCTGTCCTGCCCAGGACTTGCATCATCCCTTTGTCCAGTCACCCATTAGTCACTTAGTAGCCATCTTAGTTATCAGATTGTCTCGGTATTGTGATCAAGTAAACCTTATTTTACTTAGTAATGGCTCCAAAGTGCCAGAGGAGTGGTGCTGGCTATCTGGATATGCCAAAGAGAAGCTGTAAAGTGCTTCCTTTAAGTGAAAAGGTGAGAGTTCTCAACTTAATAAGGAAATGGGAAAAAATCATATGCTGAGGTTGCTAAGACCAGTGGTAATAATGAATCTTCTACCTGTGAAATTGTGAAGGAGGAAAAAGAAATGTGTGGTAGTTTTGTTCTGGCACTTCAAATTGCAAAAGTTATGGCCACAGTATGTGATAAGTGCTTAGTTAAGATGGAAAAGGCAATAAATACATACAATAAGACATTCTGAGACAGAGACAGAGGGAACACATTTAGATAACTTTTACTGCAGTATATTCTTATAATTGTTTCATTTTACTATTATTGTTGTTAATCTCTTACTGTGCCTAATTTATAAATTAAACTTTATCATAGGTATATATGTACAGGAAAAAAATAGTATATATAGGGTTTAGCACTATCCATGGTTTCAGGCATACACTAGGGGTCTTTGAACGTATCCCCTCTCCACCTACCCCGGATAAGGGGAACTCCTATACAGATAATATGATGAAAAATTTTATCAGAGAACTGGAAACAATAAAAAAGAATCAAATGAAATTCTACAACTAAAAATTACAATAACCTAAAGGAAGAATTAATAGATGGGTTTGACAGATTAGACAAACCAGAAGAGAGAATTAGTGAACTGAAAGATAACTCAATAGAAGGCATGAATGAAACACACAGAGAAAAAAATGATGAGATACAAAGAACACAGTAAAAGGACTTCCCTGGTGGCCCAGTGGTTAAGAATCCACCTGCCAATGCAGGGGATATGAACTCAAGCCTTGGTCTGGGAAGATCTCACGTGCCACAGAGCAACTAAGTCCATGTGCCACAACTACTGAGCCTGCACCCTAGAGCCCACAAGCCACAACTACTGAGCCCGCATACCACAACTACTGAAGCCCTCACACCTAGGGCCCATGCTCCACAACAAGAGAAGCCACCGCAATGAGGAGCCCATGCACCACAATGAAGAGTAGCCCCTGCTCGCCACAACTAGAGAAAGCCCATGCGCAGCAACGAAGACCCAACGCAGCCAAAAGTAAGTACATAAATACATTTATATATATAAAAAAAGAACACAGTAAAAAGGTAAAAAAATGTGTTGTAATTAGAGTCAGGGAGAAAGAAGGAAAGAGAATGGAGCAAAGGCCATATTACAAGAGATAATGATTGGGAAATTTTTTGACACCAATAAAAGTAAGAAATCACAGAGCTAAGAAGCTCTATATATGGAATCACATAAAATACCAGAAATAATATATTCTATCAGAAATGAAGATGATGATTACTTTGGGAGAATAGAAACTGGAGGAGAGCATGAGGGAGTCTTGTGGTTTGGGCAATAATCTTTTTCTTGATCAGGGTACTTGATCTAGGTACGAAGATGTGTTCAGTTTGTGAAAATTCACTGTGCTGCACATTGACAATATGTGCATTTTCCTCTATGTATTTTACACTTCAAATTGTAGTTTTTAAATGTATATTAATAATGTTACTAACAACAGTAATAAAGCTCTACGAATTCCCAAGCCGGATTAATACAATGAAAGCCACCCCTAGGCACAGCACAGTAAAAATTCTGAAAACAAAACCCAACCATATGCTGTTTACAAGATATACGTCTTTGATAAGAGGACAAAGAAAAGTTGATTGTAGAAGGATTAAAAAAGACAATTCAGGCCAACCTTCCTCAAAAGAAAGCTTATATAACTATACGATATCATACAAGATAGACGTCGAGGCATAAAGCATTACTAGAGAGAGACATACAAAGAGAGACATTTCATGATGATATGTCAACCCACTAATACGTTTTAACAATTCTAAATTTGTACGTAATCCAAAAGGTAGCTTCCACTTATGGAAAGAGATATTTTTACAATCTCTTTTTTTATATCTGATAAAATAAGCAGACCAAAAAATAAGTTAGACTACAGAAAATCTGAACAACACAATTATAAATTCAATCTAAATGTCAATTTTGACACATGTAAAACATGATAGAGAGCACATATTATTTTCAAGTACTCATCGAATAGTTAACAAAATTGACCTGGTCAAATTTTACCTGGTCATTTTACAAATGAAGAAGTTGAACTAATTATCTCTGAGAGCAAGAGAAATGGAACAATGGGATCAAGATTATAATGATAGTGATAGAGCTTTCATCAAAGTATACATCTGGAATCTGGTCCTCAGAACTGCAGTCTGCTCAACTTAAATGATCAAGACCTAAAGTATATTCTAATAAATGCTTTGCAATTGATCTTCTGGTTGCCTAGGCAAGAAGCAGCTGCTATGAATATTTTGCTATAGGCATAAAGAAAAAGCTCTAGTGAGTGTCACTTTCTGTTCTAACTAGTGGTAGGATGGTGTCAGATTGGGCAAATTTAGCATCATAAATACATTGAGAGTGGCATTCAATTTATATTTGACAACATGATTAAGATGTAATGACTCCAAAATAGCTTATAAGTGACTGTAATTTGTTCCTGCTTGACTGTACATGGTGAATATGAATCTCCTAAACCTTAAACCTCAATCTACTACAATCAGGTAGAATTTGATAGTAACTAGGTCTATAGACAGTTCTGCTGAGTATTTATTGGACAAGAGTACCACGCCACACTGAATTTCTGTGCAAATAGAAACAGACATAGAACAAACACTAGGCATTTTTGGTAAATGCTCTATATACAAAATATTAACATGAGCCACAGCTGAGAGTAATCTTGAAACTTCTATGCAATTAGAATATTAGCTAATATTTATTTGACAGTATGTGCCAGGCACTGCGCTAGATAATTTACATACATTACATTTAATCTTCACAAGAAAATTTCAAGGTGGGTATTATTCTCCCTTTTTAACTGATGGAGAACCTAAAATTCTGAGGGTTTTAAGTAATTTGCCCAGTATCAACATATCATGTCCATCTATCTTCAATGTTTACCCTCGGTCTCTTTCTACACTGTAATCTGATACAGAAAAGTAGTTATTCCAGGCGACATTACTGTCAAAGTAGAGAAGAGTGTGGCATACAGAACAGCAACAGCAGACAATACAGAACCAGGGTATTGATAAAAGAAAAGTCAAACAAAACCAAAGCAAACATGGGTCTGAGACTAATCAAATACTAGTTAGAGAAACACGACCTGCATTATTTATAGTGTGGACTGAATGTGTGTGTGATGGGGGAGCAGGGGCAATGTCTGTCTGTCTGACTGTGAGGAAGACTGTGCATTTAAAAAAATTAACCACTTAGTAAACTGTCTTTTGTTTATTTCATAGTACGGTTTCAGTCATTTTCAATTAATCCTTTTATTAATCAATCCCCCTCAGCGGGTGACTGCCAAGTGTTAGCAGGCATCCGAGTCACTGGGGGGCTTGTTAAGCATGAATTTCTGGGTTTCACCCCCAGGGTTTCTAATCCAGTATGTCTGGGTGATATTCAAATTTTTTATTTACAACAAGTTCCCAGGTGATGTTGATGTTGCTAGTCCAGGGACCATATTTTGAGAACCAGTGCTTGAGATATTGCTATGGGATATGTTGCAATTTTCAAGTAGGGATAAACCAGTAAGGCAAGTGGTTAATAAAAATAAGATTTAATATTCACTGAGCAATTTTTCTTTTTCGGTACTATACTGAATATTTCACATTGATGACCTCATTTAACCTCCCTAACAATTCTTTAAGGTAGATACTATTGGTCTTCCGTTTAATAGAAAAGGAAATGGAGGTTGAAAAAAGTTAGGAAACTTGCCCCAAATCACACTGCTAGACCATGTTAACACAATTAGTCTAACTCCAAAAGAAGTCCCCATCTATGCTTGCCTGGTTCTCAAATATAAGTGTGCAAAAGAGATCATTTTTAAAATGTTATAAAAATTCAGGTGCTTGGGGTCCCTATTCAGAGATTCTGACTCAACATCATTATAATGAAGCTCAGAAATCTGCATTTCTAACTAGCAACACATTTTTAGACATTGAATTAAACAGTAAAATAATCTGGTTTCAGAGCAGGCAGGCCAGGTAAGTAGAATAGAATCCATTTTACGATGTTGTAGAATAAAGGCTTATTCTTATCTGTGGGTATTGTACAAACTCCAGAGCCCTTTTTCAGCAATGCAGAGTATTAAACAAAGTTAGATTTTTAGCTTATTGTTTAACCATCAATTTAACAACTCCATAAAAATTTAAAATATACCAGGCATTATCCATGGTAACTGCATCAGTTCACACTGATTACACACAGCTTCTGCTTTGGTCAACTGCCCGTTCCAGCTCGGTCGTGGTTCCCCAACATGGAATCTTATGATTCCCACAAGAGTCACGTTGGTGGATGTTGGTTGCTTGTTTTAATGAGCTTTGGAGGTTCTAAATCGGTAGGGCTGGGGTGAGGTTCAAATGGCTATATTTGTAAAAAACTTTGTAGGTGACTCATTATCATCACCCAGGAATGGAAATCACTGTTCCAGATCATTTTCTGATTAGAGTTACTTCTAACTGTAAAGAGCTGGATTACAGATAGCAAATTATGCCTTCTGGTCAGCTGTTTCTGAGTATATATTCTGCTTCAGTCTTTTCACTTTGTTGCCTCAAGGAGTCACAGACAGTGGTCCTGTCAGTCATATTAGCACAGCCAAAGACGAGATTGAGAGAGGGAAGAGAGGGAGCTGAGAAGCAGAGGGGATCTCACTCTACTGACCGCTGATTTTGGTGCTCAGCTGGAAAAGTCACAAGTTATTACTTCACTGATTTTCTCAGGCAGTCAAATAATTTCAAGTAGAAAATTCCCCCAACTGGTTTGTAGCAGTAGTAAGAGTGTAAAGACAGTTGTTCGAGCTGAAAAAAGACCATCCATTCATTCATCTAATATGTGTTGCACACCTACTAAGTGCTGGGCACTGTTCCCAGCATTGGTGTCCCTGCAGGAAACCAGAAGACCACACTCCTACCCTCATAGTGGCTTAAACTGATCAGAGGAATTAGAAATTAAAGAGGTAAAAAAGTGAATAACTGTGATTCCAACAGTGATAACCATTATACAGAAAATAAAACAGAATTATCTGAAAGTAAGTGACTGGAGATGAGACGGTGCTACTTAAATAAGATGGTGATGGAAAAATACCATGGTGAGATGTCATTTGAGCAAATTATTAAATGATGAAAAGTAACTGAAACAGCCTGGAGCATCCCAGAAACAGAAGGGTGAATAAGTCAAAAAGTAAGGAAGGGCCAGGATCAGGGAAGGTTCTGGCGATTGATATAGGTCACACACATATATGAAGAGTTGAAAAAATATAAAGGAAGATACTATTCCTAGATAGACTAAAAACCACACAGATGAAAACTTCCCTCAAGAAATAAAAAAAAAAGTCTACCTTGATACAGTGGTTCTAAAATTGATATAGAAAAGTAAACAAGCAAAAAATTAAGGAAGCTCAATAATAGAGAACTAGCCCTTCTTTGTTTTAAAATATAAAGTCTCAATAATTTGAAAAGTGTGCTACTGGAACATGAATCATTTTTCATCCAACATATTGAGATATTAGTGGAGTAGAATAAGAAGTCAAAAAATAGATGCAAATATATATACGACTTTAGAATATGATAAAGATGGCATTTCAAGTTGGTAGAAAACAGATGTATATCAATAAATAGTGATGGGACAACTGGATAACCATCTGGAAAATGAAGTAAAGTTAGATCCATACCTCATCCACAGTTTAGATAAATTGATTTCAAATTTCAAAAATGTATATGTTAATATGGCAATGCAAAATGGTACAGCTACTTTAGAAAACATTTTGGCAGTCTCTTATAGAGATAAGCATACACTTACCATATGACCCAGTTATTCTATTCCTATTCTCAAGAGAAATGAAAACATATGTTCACACAAAAAATATGGATTTTATATTGGCTTTCCTTAATTCACCAAAAACTGGAAACAAGCAAAATATCCTTCAACTGGTGAACAGATAAGCAAACTGTAGTGCGGTCATACTATGGAACACTACTCAACAATTGTGGTTTATACATCCAATAGAACACTATACAACTGTTAAAAGTAAATGATAGTTACAAGTATCGAAGTGCATAAATATCACATATATGTGATAAATATAAATAGCACATACAAAATATTGAGCAAAAAGTTAATTGCAGTAGAATACGTAAAGTATATAATGTCCATAATATTAAATTGTGAATACCAACCACACATATTCTTAAGGATATATACATATGTGTAGAGATCTAAAGAGATGTATAGGCTTCATAAACATCAAGTTCAAGTTGGTGGATACCAGATGTGAAAGAAATGAATAGAGTTAGATCAGCATTCGTAGGGGAGCTGTGACTCTATTGGTAATACTGTTTCATTTGGGTGGTGGGCACATTAATGTTTTTAAAATTATCCTTAATATCTTTTGAATGTCTGAAATAATGTAAAAAAAAGATTAAAAATAGAAAATGTTTGAGGTTTTGCTTCAGAGGAATAGTTGCTCATGGTTATATGGTGGGGATTAAATTCATTAATAAAAACTGTTCTTAGACTGGAATCCAGTCTAAGTATGCTAATATATTAACATTGTAAGTGCTCAATAAATCTTGCCATTATTATTATTATTTTCATAATTACTACTAAAATGGGGTTCATAAGAACCAAAAGCCTGATCTTAGCGAAAAGCAGATCATGTGCATATTAAGAAACTCTGGTTCTTGAACGGTTTATAGGGAAACATGATTAAGAAAACAACAGTAATATGCTACAGTAACATAGTAATTTGGCTGGCTGGCAACCCAAACACCTTCCTCTGTGCAAGAAATCCCCTATGATGTGAATCTTGGCTGAGTCTGTCTCCTTTGAAGTCAAAAGTAACCAGAAAGTTTCTCTCCCTGCACTTCGGCATCTATACTAGGCACGTGACCCAAGTTCTGCCAATTGGAAACTTCTATTTAGGACTTTGAAACTTGAATGGATATAAGAATATGTCAGGAAGTAGCAACCCAGCAAGACTGGGGATTGACACCCAAAACTAAGTAATAAAATTCACTAAAAAGGTGACATATTTTACACCAATTTCAAAACAAAGTCCTAAAACTACTATTATTTATTGACAGATTCATTGGTATTCAAAAATCATCATTTACTTTGTAAATTCTATGAGGCTGAAGATTAATTAGATGGACATCCTACCATAAAAAAATTCGAAGTCTAGTTGGGAATCAAGTCATAAAAATACAAGAACAACCACCCCATTATAGCACAACGTAAGAAGAGCTGTTGCAGAGGCATATATCAGATTTGTACAGAAGCATAAAGGAAAAATTGAGTCCATGTGCCTGTAAGGAATTGCGGAGAAGCAGGGACTATTTCAAGAGAGTACTGGAAACGGGGCAGGAACTCACTCCACAGTAAAAAAAAAAAAAAGATAAAGTCATTTCAGGAAGAAGAATATTAGATGCAGAAGGATGTAGCCATGAAAAAACCTAGCACATTTAAGGAAATATGAGTAGTTTTCCCAGCAGCCAACAAAGTGTTTTTACATGGAACCTATTCAAATGTTGGGTTAATACGTGACTGAGTAAATGCATGCACAAATAAAGCCAAGCTTTGGGCAAATTTTTGGAAATAGTGTAAGTCAATAACTTACCACCTGATTTGTTAGCCCATGAGCTTGAATGAGTCTAATTCACTTGTCAGCTTAGCTTTTGAAAAAGTCCATAACTATTTTTTTAGTTGTCTAAGGAATCTATAAGTAAATTCTACTTATGAGTGTTTTATTGACAATTAAAATATAGCCCCAAAATCTTAAGTTTAAAAAAATAATTTTCATGAATTTAATAGAAAATAAATAGTTTAAATACCATAAATATTAGGTTAACTTATTTAGCTCTATTACTTTTATAACCTCAGTGATCGTAAATTTAATAATTTACATTATATTGTATTAAAAGGTAATTAACACTACAAAAAGTGATTTCTCTTTAGAGGAACTAAATGAGAAATATTAAAATATAGACATAGTTTTAAATTTTTCTTTGACACATTTGAATAGGAATGAACAGGGAAATGCTAGAATTTGTCAAATGCCCTCAAGGCTTTCATGTTTTGTTTTGTTTATGAAATAAAAATGTTATAAAAGTAAATGTGAGAAAGGGGAGGAGCTTCAAGATGGCGAAAGCGAAAGATGCGGAGATCACCTTCCTCCCCAAAAATACATCTACACGTGGAACAACTCCTACAGAACACCTACTGAATGCTGGCAGAAGACCTCAGACCTCCCAAAAGGCAAGAAACTCCCCACGTACCTGGGTAGGGCAAAAGGAAAAAGAAAAAACAGAGACAAACAATAGGGACGGGACCTGCACCAGTGGGAGGGAGCTGTGAAGGAGGAAAGGTTTCCACACACTAGAAGCCCCTTCGCGGTCGGAGACTGCGGGTGGCGGAGTGGGGAAGCTTCGGAGCCACAGAGGAGAGCGCAGCCACATGAGTGTGGAGGGCAAAGCGGAGAGATTCCCGCACAGAGGATCGGTGCCGACTGGCATTCACCAGCCCGAGAGGCTTGTCTGCTCCCCCCCCGGGATGGGCGGGGCTGGGAGCTGAGGCTCGGGCTTCAGTCGGATCCCAGGGAGAGGACTGGGGTTGGCGACGTGAATACAGCCTGCAGGGGGTTAGTGCGCCACGGCTGGCCGGGAGGGAGTCCAGGAAAAAGTCTGGACATGCCGAAGAGGCAAGAGACTTTTACTTGCCTCTTTGTTTCCTGGTGCGCGAGGAGCGGGGATTAAGAGCAACGCTTAAAGGAGCTCCACAGACGGGCGCGAGCCGCGGCTATCAGCGCATACCCCAGAGATGGGCATGAGACGCTAAGGCTGCTGCTGCCGCCACCAAGAAGCCTCTTTGTGCAAGCACAGGTCACTCTCCACACCTCCCCTCCCGGGAGCCTGTGCAGCCCGCCACTGCCAGGGTCCAGTGACCCAGGGACAACTTCCCCGGGAGAACGCACAGCGTGCCTCAGGCTACTGCAACGTCATGCTGGCATCTGCCAACACAGGCTCGCCCCGCATCCATACCCCTCCCTCCCCCCGGCCTGACTGAGCCAGAGCCCCCGAATCAGCGGCTCCTTTAACCCCGTCCTGTCTGAGCGAAGAACAGATGCCCTCAGGCGACCTACACACAGAGGCCACACAGAGGCGGGTCCAGATCCAAAGCTGAACCCCAGGAGCTGTGTGAACAAAGAAGCGAAAGGGGAATCTCTCCCAGCAGCCTCAGGAGCAGAGGATTAAATCTCCAGAATCAACTTGATGTACCTGCATCTGTGGAATACCTGAATAGACAACGATTCACCCCAAATTGAGGAGGTGGACTTTGGGAGCAACGATATATATAGTTTTTTCCCTTTTTGTCTTTTTGTGAGTGTGTATGTGTATGCTTCTGTGTGTGATTTTGGCTGTATAGCTTTGCTTTTAACATCTGTCCTAGGTTTCTGTCTGTCCTTTTTTTTTATTACTTAAAAATTTTTTTAATAATTATTTTTTCTTTCTTATTTTAATAACTTTATTTTATTTTACTTTATTTTACCTTCTTCTTTCTTTCTTTATTTTTTTCCTCCCTTTAACTCTGAGCCATGTGGAGGACAGGCTTTTGGTGCTCCAGCCAGGCGTTAGGGCTGTGCCACTGAGGTGGGAGAGCCAAGTTCAGGACACTGGTCCACAAGACACCTCCCAGCTCCATGTAATATCAAATGGCGAAAATCTCCCAGAGATCTCCATCTCAACGCCAAGAACCATCTCCACTCAAGGACCAGCAAGCTACAGTGCTGCACACTCTATGCCAAACAACTAGCAAGACAGGAACAAAACCCCATCCATTAGCACAGAGGCTGCCTAAAATCATAAGGCCACAGACACCCCAAACACACCACCAGACGTGGACCTGCCCACCAGAAAGACAAGATCGACCCTCATCCACCAGAACACAGGCACTAGTCCCCTCCACCAGGAAGCCTACACAACCCACTGAACAAAACTTAGCCACTGAGGACAGACACCAAAAAACAACGGGAACTACGAACCTGCAGCCTGCGAAAAGGAGACCCCAAACACAGTAAGTTAAGCAAAATGAGAAGACAGAGAAACACACAGAAGATGAAGGAGCAAGGCAAACTCCCACCAGACCTAACAAATGAAGAGGAAATAGGCAGTCTACCTGAAAAAGAATTCAGAATGATAGTAAAGATGATCCAAAATCTTGGAAATAGAATGGAGAAAATACAAAAAACACTTAACCAGGATGTAGACGAACTAAAGAGCAAACAAACAGTGATGAACAACACAATAAACGAAATTAAAAATACTCTACAAGGGGGCTTCCCTGGTGGCGCAGTGGTTAAGAGTCCACCTGCCGATGCAGGGGACACGGGTTCGTGCCCCGGTCCGGGAGGATCCCGCATGCCGCGGAGCGGCTGGGCCCGTGGGCCATGGACACTGAGCCTGCGCGTCCGGAGACTGTGCTCTGCAGCGGGAGAGGCCACAACAGTGAGAGGCCCGTGTACCACAAAAAAAAAAAAAAAAAAAAAAAAAAAAATACTCTACAAGGGATCAATAGCAGAATAACTGAGGCAGAAGAATAGACAAGTGACCTGGAAGATAAAATAGTGGAAATAACTACTACAGAGCAGAATAAAGAAAAAAGAATGAAAAGAATTGAGGACAGTCTCAGAGACCTCTGGGACAACATTAAATGCACCAACATTAGAATTATAGGGGTACCAGAAGAAGAAGAGAAAAAGAAAGTGACTGAGAAAATATTTAAAGAGATTATAGTTGAAAACTTCCCTAATATGGGGAAGGAAATACTTAATCAAGTCCAGGAAGCACAGAGAGTCCCATACAGGATAAATCCAAGGAGAAACATGCCAAGACACATATTAATCAAACTATCAAACATTAAATACAAAGAAAAAATGTTAAAAGCAGCAAGGGAAAAAACAGCAAATAACACACAAGGGAATCCCATAAGATTAACAGCTGATCTTTCAGCAGAAATTCTGCAAGCCAGAAGGGACTGGCAGGACATATTTAAAGTGATGAAGTAGAAAAAACTACAACCAAGATTACTCTACCCAGCAAGGATCTCATTCAGATTTGATGGAGAAATTAAAATCTTTACAGACAAGCAAAAGCTAAGAGAATTGAGCACCACCAAATGAGCTTTACAACAAATGCTAAAGGAACTTCTTTAGGCAGGAAATACAAGAGAAGGAAAAGACCTACAATAATAAACCCAAAACAATTAAGAAAATGGTAATAGGAACATACATACCGATAATTACCTTAAATATAAATGGATTAAATGCTCCAACCAGAAGACATAGACTGGCTGAATGGATACAAAAAGTAGACCCATATATATGCTGTCTAGAAGAGACCCACTTCATACCTAGGGACACATACAGACTGAAAGAGAGGGGATGGAAAAAGATATTCCATGCAAATGGAAATGAAAAGGAAGCTGGAATAGCAATTTTCATATCAGAAAAAATAGACTGTAAAACAAAGACTACTATAAGAGACAAAGGACACTACATAATGATCAAGGGATCGGTCCAAGAAGAAGATATATCAATTATAAATATTTATGCACCCAACATAGGAGCATCTCAATACATAAGGCAAATACTAACAGCCATAAAAGGGGAAATTGACAGTAACACAGTCATAGTAGGGGACTTTAACACCTCACTTTCACCAATGGACAGATCATCCAACATGAAAATAAATAAGGAAACACAAGTTTTAAATTATACATTAAACAAGACGGACTTAATTGATATTTATAGGACGCTCCATCCCAAAACAACAGAATACGCATTCTTCTCAAGTGCTCATGGAACATTCTCCAGGATAGATCATACCTTGGGTCACAAACCAAGCCTTGGTAAATTTAAGAAAATTGAAATCATATCAAGGATCTTTTCCGACCACAATGCTATGAGACTAGATATCAATTACAGGAAAAAAAACTGTAAAAAACACAAACACATGGAGGCTAAACAATACGCTACTTAATAACCAAGACAACACTTGAAAATCAAAGAGGAAATCAAAAAATACCTAAAAACAAATGACAATGAAAACATGATGACCCAAAACCTATGAGATGAAGCAAAAGCAGTTCTAAGAGGGAAGTTTATAGCAATACAATCCTACCTCAAGAAAGAAGAAACATCTCAAATAAACAACCAAACCTTACACCTAAAGCAACTAGAGAAAGAAGAATAAAAACACCCCGAAGTTACCAGAAGGAAAGAAATCATAAAGATCGATCAGAAATAAATGAAAAAGAAATGAAGGAAACAGTAGCAAAGATCAAAAAAACTAAAAGCTGGTTCTTTGAGAAATTAATGAAATTGATAAACCATTAGCCAGACACATCCAGAAAAGAAGGGAGAAGACTCAAATCAATAGAATTAGAAATGAAAAAGGAGAAGTAACAACTGACACTGCAGAAATACAAAGGATCATGAGCGATTACTACAAGCAACTCTATGCCAATAAAATGGACAAATTCTTAGAAATGCACCACCTTCTGAGACTGAACCAGGAAGAAATGGAAAATATGAACAGACCAATCACAAGCACTGAAGTTGAAACTGTGATTAAAAATCTTCCACCAAACAAAAGCCCAGAACCAGATGGCTTCACAGGCGAATTCTATCAAATACTTAGAGAAGAGCTAACACCTATCCTTCTCAAACTCTTCCAAAATATAGTAGAGGGAGGAACACTCCCAAACTCATTCTACAAGGCCACCATCCCCCTGATACCAAAACCAGACAGAGATGTCACAAAGAAAGAAAACTACAGGCCAATATCACTGATGAACATAGATGCAAAAATCCTCAACAAAATTCTAGCAAACAGAATCCAACAGCACATTAAAAGGATCATACACCATGATCACGTGGGGTTTATCCCAGTAATGCAAGGATTCTTCAATATATGCAAATCAATCAATGTGATACACCATATTAACAAATTGAAGGAGAAAAACCATATGATCATCTCAACAGATGCAGAGAAAGCTTTCAACAAAATTCAACACCACTTTATGATAAAAACCCTCCAGAAAGTAGGCACAGAGGGAATTTTCCTCAACATAATAAAGGTCATACATGACAAACCCACAGCCAACATCGCCCTAAATGGTGAAAAACTGAAACCGTTTCCACTAAGATCAGGAACAAGACAGGTTGCCCACTCTCACCACTATTATTCAACATAGTTTTGGAAGTTTTAGCCACAGCAATCAGAGAAGAAAAAGAAATAAAAGGAATCCAAATCAGAAAAGAAGAAGTAAAGCTGTCACTCTTTGCAGATGACATGATAGTATACTAAGAGAGTCCTCAGGATGCTACCAGAAAACTACTAGAGCTAATCAATGAATTTGGTAAAGTATCAGAATACAAAATTAATGCACAGAAGTCTCTAGCACTCCTATACACTAATGATGAAAAATCTGAAAGTGAAATTAAGAAAACACTCCCATTTACCATTGTAACAAAAAGAATAAAATATCTAGGAATAAACCTACCTAAGGAGACAAAAGACCTGTATGCAGAAAATTATAAGACACTGATGAAAGAAATTAAAGATGATACAAATAGATGGAGAGATATACCATGTTCTTGGATTGGAAGAATCAACATTGTGAAAATGACTGTACTACTGAAAGCAATCTACAGATTCAATGCAATCCCTATCTAACTACCACTGGCATTTTTCACAGAACTAAAACAAAAAATTTCACAATTTGTATGGAAACACAAAAGACCCCTAATAGCCAAAGCAATCTGGAGAAAGAAAAACGGAGCTGGAGGAATCAGGCTCCTGGACTTCAGACTATACTACAAAACTACTGTAATCAAGACAGCATGGTACTGGCACAAAACCAGAAATACAGATCAATGGAACAGGATAGAAAACCCAGAGATAGACACACGCACATATGGTCACCTTATCTTTGATAAAGGAGGCAAGAATATACAGTGGAGAAAACACAACCTCTTCAATAAGTGGTGCTGGGAAAACTGGACAGTTACATGTAAAAATATGAAATTAGAACACTCCCTAACACCATACCCAAAAATAAACTCAAAATTGATTAAAGACCTAAATGTAAGGCCAGACACTATCGAACTCTTAGAGGAAAACATAGGCAGAACACTCTATGACATACATCACAGCAAGATCCTTTTTGACCCACCTCCTAGAGAAATGGAAATAAAAACAAAAATAAACAAATGGGATCTAATGAAACTTAAAAGCTTTTGCAGAGCAAAGGAAACCATAAACAAGACCAAAAGACAACCCTCAGAATGGGAGAAAATATTTGCAAATGAAGCAACTGACAAAGGATTAATCTCCAAAATTTATAAGCAGCTCATGCAGCTCAATATCAAAAAAACAAACAATCCAATCCAAAAATGGGCAGAAGACCTAAACAGACATTTCTCCAAAGAAGATATACAGATTGCCAGCAAACACATGAAAGAATGCTCAACATCATTAGCAGTAGAGAAATGCAAATCAAAACTACAATTAGATATCATCTCACACCCGTCAGAATGGTCATCATCAAAAAATCTACAAACAGGGCTTCCCTGGTGGCACAGTGTTTGAGAGTCCGCCTGCCGATGCAGGGGATACGGGTTCATGCCCCGGTCCAGGAAGATCCTACATGCCATGGAGCAGCTAGGCCTGTGAGCCATGGCCACTGAGCCTGTGCGTCCGGAGCCTGTGTACCGCAACGAGAGAGGCCACAACAGTTAGAGGCCCACATACCGCAAAAAAAAAAAAAATCTACAACCAATAAATGCTGGCGAGGGTGTGGAGAAAAGGGAACCCTCTTGCACTGTTGGTGGGAATGTAAATTGATACAGCCACTATGGAGAACAGTATGGAGGTTCCTTAAAAAACTAATAATAGAACTACCATACGACCCAGAAATCCCACTACTGGGCATATACCCTGAGAAAACCATAATTCAAAAAGAGACATGTACCAAAATGTTCATTGCAGCTCTATTTACAATAGCCAGCACATGGAAGCAACCTAAGTGTCCATCGACAGATGAATGGATAAAGAAGATGTGGCACATATATACAATGGAATATTACTCAGCCATAAAAAGAAACGAAACTGAGTTATTTGTAGTGACGTGGATGGACCTAGAGTCTGTCATACAGAGTGAAATAAGTCCGAAAGAGAAAAACAAATACTGTATGCTAACACATATATATGGAATTTAAGAGAAAAAAAATGGTCATGAAGAACCTAGGGGCAAGATGGGAATAAAGACATAGACCTACTACAGAATGGACTTGAGGGTATGGGGAGGGGGAAAGGTAAGCTGTGAGAAAGTGAGAGAGTGGCATGGACATATATACACTACTGAAAATAAAACAGATAGCTAGTGGGAAGCAGTTGCATAGCACAGGGAGATCAGCTCGGTGCTTTGTGACCACCTAGAGGGGTGGGATAGGGAGGGTGGGAGGGAGGGAGACGCAAGAGGGAAGAGATATGGGGATATATGTATATGTATAACTGATTCACTTTGTTATAAAGCAGAAACTAACCCACCATTGTAAAGCAATTATACTCCAATAAAGGTGTTAAAAAAAAAAGTAAATGCATCTGAAAAAAAACATAAATGCCTCCAGATTTTGTAGGAATAATAAAATTAAAATATTTATTTTTAGTCTCTTAAATGCGCTCACTGAAGATGGATTAAAAGAGTTTTGATCCATTGCCTCAGTGAATATTTTCATAGAGCCAGTCTTTGTAGCACCTCAACTCTGTTGGCACTGCTGGTATGAACCTTTATTAGATTGATTCTCAAATTTAAGCCCAATTACTAAAACTTTTATAGTTTCTTATTTTTCTATTATTAGGTTATTGTTAAACTTTAGTGAGTGTTTGTTATTTAACATGCCTTATGAACAAACATAGCATAATAGTTTTAAAACATATTCACATATATTTATATAGTCTTCATCATGCAATGAAATAAAGATTGTCTAATTTCACCTACTAGCCTCATATCTGAATTCCTATTATTTCCCTTGCATTTGGAGTGTAAAGCATACTCTGCCTTTCTCATCAATTCACCTTTTCCATTTCTTAATGTTTCTAAATTAAACATGGGATCACCATGTCATATTTTGCACATATGCAACTTCAGGCATCGACTGGATTTCAACAGTGGCCTGCTCTAATGAGACTCACTTTTCCACGGGGCAGCAGGTGGACTTGGAGGTTGCTTTGGTCTAAAGTATTGAAGAGTTGATCATTGAGTTCTTTTTCTCTCTCTCTCTTTCTCTTCCTTTCTCTCTCTCTCTTTTTTTTCCTGTCTCTCCCAGTGGTGGCTATGTTTATGGGTTTTTAAGCTTCCTTTTGCACTTAAATCACATATGAGCAAAGATACTTCCTTCCTGAGATAATTAATTTTTCTCTGCTACCATGACTTTATACCCTCCTTATTCTCCTCGCATTTTACAATACATCTGCCCTTGTTATGCTAAGGGTGCTTCTTTTATGCAGTATTTTCAACAAACTAATTGCAAATGCTCTTGCTTAAGTCACCGGACATGAAAGATAATACCATCAAACAATGTCATCTCTCCCTTGGGTAGGCACATTTTTCATGGACCCATCCTGATTTTATGTCTGAGAATATCAAGTACAACGAACCACCTTGCATGGAACAGAGACCTTATTTTTGCATGGGCATTAAGCCTACCTTCCTCAGTTTTCTAAAATGGCAATACCTATCTGCTCCCTAGGGCAGCCATGGTAAACTCATGCTTTTAACCCTGAGTTTCAGATGCCCTTTATGTTTTTGACTCTCAGGTATTGGCCTTATATTGTTTTAAACTCAGCAATGGTATTAAGAAGGAAGATTGTGATATCTTATCTACCATTTTAAGTATTATTTTATTTTATTTCAAAAGAAATGTCAGGTTATCTAGTCTGACATATTGCCCTGTTCTCTACATTCTGGAACAAATGGTCTTCTTCTGTTCTTGTGTTAGAGCAAAACACACAGACACACATAAAAGGGCAGGACAGAAGTTGAGACACAGACGTAGAGAACAAACGTATGGACACCAAGGGGGGAAAACCGCGGTGGGGTGGGGATGGTGGTGTGCTGAATTGGGCGACTGGGATTGACATGTATACACTGATGTGTATAAAATTGATGACTAATAAGAACCTGCAGTATAAAAAAACAAACAAACAAAAAAACAACTAATACTAAACTTTATTTGGGTTATTTGTATGGAAATATGTTAATATAAATGTTTCAGATATTAAAAAAATAAGAAATGTAACTTGTGATCCATATATATTTATGTCTATATGTTTATATATACATGTATCCATTTCCCTCTCCCTGTTTAAAAAAAAAAGAATAAATGTTCAATATGGTACAATAGTTATGGTATTTTTCTGGCCATTTCAATGTTAAATATTTAAATTTAAGTGAAGCTTTGAAGTTCAAATGATATATCCTGAAGTTGGCTTCATTTACAACACTTAGTATTTATGGCCATTTTTAATCTAATGGTTTAAGCTGTGTTACAGTAGATTTCTCAGGGCTTGATGGTACTGTAGCTAATTGAAGTTACAGAGCTAATGCACTGCCCCATTCGCAGGATGATTATCCAAGATTTATGGCTGTCACAGAGCAGCAAAAACATGTTGGTTTACTTAAGAAATTTGTAACACATGGAAATGTGAAGTGGTTCAGTAGGAGACCATTACTGCTATCTTAATTCCTTGCTTCTTTGCATGGCAGTACACAAACTGATCAACGCACATTTTCTCATCTACTTTTTAAAAATAACAGCTTTTCAAATTCTAGTTAACAATGTGCTCTCCATTTCCCTTTCAATTCCTGAATATGTCATAGAATTACAGAATTTCAAAAGCAGTCATTTATTTTTCAGATTAGATTCCTCCAATTATTCTTAGAATAGTCATATTCAAGATAGACGGAAATAAGAATCTGCAGTTTAATTGATACACTATATCATAGGAATAAGTGTTATAGGAGAGAGCTTCAACTTGTAAATTACCAGATTGTACTGGAATGTAAACCCATTAGTTTTTCATAACTAAGTTCCACTTTCTCATAAAGCTCTGGTAAATATAAGTGCAGAAGTGTATGTGAAATCATTCTGATCACTAGAGAAAAAAAATGACTACATGAATTGCATTCTTAGTTTTTGATGACTGAAACATATTAGTAAAGTATATCATTTGCATAAAGATATTATATTGCATTAAATGAAATATATATGATCACCTTACAGTCCTACCATCTGATAACATGGTTATTATGTGGCAAAGCCTATTTTCAGAAGAAGTAATGGAGTCGATGAGGCTAATGAAGTGAGGGGAGATGGGACTCCTACCCTGGCCCAGTAGCCAAAAGGACAAGCAACAAGGAAGTTTCACTGCAGCTGAGGATATGGTAATATCTCCTCTTCTGGCATGCATAATGAGTTCTGTGACCTGCTGAGTACAAGGGTGGCCCCGAGGGAACCAAATGAACTCTCTGAGTGTACAGTCAGAGTTGGTGGTAAGGCCAAGAGCTAGCAAAGGAAATGGAATTCTTTCATCTCTCTAATGTAATGACAGAAACTGCATTGCTAAATAAAGCCAAGACTGTATACTTTAAGAGTTCTCTGGTTGCCGCCTCTGTGATGAACTTGGCTTTCATATCAATTACCAATGCTTGGGCTACCAGACACAAATGTAATTAAACTTAAAATCAAACTTTGATCCTTCAGCATTGAATGTTGTTTCTATGACCTGAATTTCAGGCGTTAGTGTTAAACTGAAGTATAGTGTTAATTACTTATATATTACATGGGTAAAAAGGATCACTACTGATCTCTATTTTAATCACTGAGGGCCTATTCGACCTTCAGATGAAAGATGGGTAACTATTCCCCAGGGTGAATTTAAAACCGATTTTATAACCCTTCCTGTTTGAACACAGACCACAGTACTTTCTGCTTGGTCGCATTTTTTGGTCTACTCTTAATGTTAATTTTCACACTGAATCACATGTTGTAATGTTTTGGATGTTTTGGTTTTTACTGACATCAGCTGAAGTAAAAATGATGCTTTTGTCACAATATCACAAAACTCAAGAATTGTAGTTTGTTGTGTAAAATTAGTGTTTTGAATGAGAGTGAGTTCTGTGTAGGAGAATTACATAAAACATACTCATCTGACTCTGTAAGGAAGTTCTCAGGGTGGAATTTCAGATTTCTATGATTAGAAGGTGGAGAGAAATGGAGTCACAGGCAAAGGTCATAGCAGGTGTATGTGTGCACATGCGCATGTGTCACTGTATGCATGTGTGATGTTTATTTTGGAAATAATGACCCAAGGCAATGGGGGCCATTTCAATTAGGTACAATTATAGCTATAATTAGGTCAGCTAAGGGGCATTACAGGAAAGGAAAAATACTTCTGCATCTATGAATATATCTAACCAAGGAACTGTCCATCGGAGAAAGTAGTGACCATCTAAAATACAGAGTTAATTCAGAAAGCTGCCGTTTAAGAAGAAAGTAGTAATTCCATATTCTTCATGTTAAAACTATACTTTAAAAACTGTGTGAGCCTTTTCATGTTCCCCTTTATTTGTATCTATTTGGTAAAAAAATAAGTCAACTTGTTATTGATTAAAATATAAAGCTCCAGAATCCTTTACAGTTATTAATTAATCCAGTTTGCCGTTCAGCCTAGTCTTTGCTGCCTAGTCACAGGGATATCAGAAAAGCCACAAAATCTGGGTGCTGAGCTGAATTTATTAAACTGCAATTTTTTTATTTTTTTATTTTTTATTTTTTGCGGTACACGGGCCTCTCACTGCTGCAGCCTCTTCCGTTGAGAAGCACAGGCTCCAGACGCGCAGGCTCAGTGGCCATGGCTCACGGGCCCAGCTGCTCCGCGGCATGTGGGATCTTCCCGGACCGGGGCACGAACCCGAGTCCCCTATACCGGCAGGCAGACTCTCAACCACTGCGCCACCAGGGAAGCCCCCTATTAAACTGCAATTTTTAAGATTGCTTCATGATCTTAAAATGACATCTGGGTATTACTTTTATACAACCTTGATTTCTCATGTTTAGAATTACCATTAGAAATTCCCATGTTATTTAGACTTTAACCATTCTGAAAAAATGAGAGGAAAAACTCCAAAAATATATTCTCTCCCCCATATATAAGAGATTGACAACATTTGAATCAAAATCTTAACATGACTTACAATTTACTGCACCCTATACATCCAGTCCCACATAGCTACACTCTTCTTGGCACACAGTAAATGTTCAGCAAATATTATCGAATGATTAACTGCAAGATATATTGAAAAGAGCATAGTGTCAAACAGAACTTGCTTCACATATTTTAGCTATATGACTTTAGGCGAATTATTTAACCTCTCTGGGCTGGAAATTCATCCTCTATTAATAATACCTGCCTGACAGGACTGCCGTGAAAATGAAATAAGACAACATAAATAAAGCACATAGGATATTGCCCCCAACATAGTAAGGGTTCAATAAATATTAATTTCTTTCAACAGATGGCTTTTCAATGCTGCACATATTGTTAAGTGAGCAGCTGCATCTCAGCCAGTATGATATTTCTGGGATGATTTAATCTAATTTTTTAATTAAAGGTAAATATGTGTGTCATAAAAATAACCATTGCGTAACATCGCAATAAGAATGGTATTTGGTATGTATGAAAAAACATTCACCTAACCATCACTCATATATGAACTTGCTTGATCCAAAACTGAAGTAACAAATGAGGAGTGTCTAAGACTAGGGTTGTTATTCATTTGGGGATAAATATTTTGTCTAGAGAGGTGTCACAGGAAGCAATTGGTCAAAAGGAACAGAAATGATTCCAGCTGGCTGACGCGAGGGACAATTATAAGACGATAGCGTTATCTCCGGGAACACAGGCGGGAATTCAGGTGAACCATCAGAGGCCTGCGCCTATTACGAAATGGGCCATTCAAATCCTCATCTCCCTCAGTCTCCTCCCATTCTATAGTCACCTCACACTTTGCAGCCCAGCTTTTCCTCCCCTGCCTTACTCATTCCTCAAACAGGGCTGCTCCAGCACCTACTTCCCATGGCTTCCTTTCCTCAAGTATCCAACAGTGACTGACTAAAGTGGCTGGGTATCCATTCCAGACTTGGGGAGGAGCACCTTGACTGGCTCAGCAGAACCTAATACGGGCTCTCTTTGTCCAGTTCATCATCCGAGACCACATAAGAATGACTCTCAGAAAGTGGTAAAACTTACTTCACTTAGTATGATAGTCGTCAGGTCCATCCATGTTGCTGCAAATGGCATTATTGCATTCTTTTTAATGGCTGAGTAATATTCCATTGTGTATATGTACCACATCTTCTTTATCCATTCATCTGTTGATGGACATTTAGGTTGCTTATCATACTAAGTGAAGTAAGTCAGACAGAGAAAGACAAATATTGTATACTGCTTATATGCAAAATCTAAAAAAAAATGATACAAATGAACTTATTTACAGAACAGAAACAGACTCACAGACTTAGAGAATAAACTTATGGTTACCAGGGAGGAAGGGTGGGGGGAGGGATACATTGGGAGTTTGGTATTGACAGGTACACCCTGCTATATTTAAAATAAAATGCCTTTCCATGCCAAAAAAAGTGGTAAAAGAGCAAAGTTTGAACATGACAGGCAAATTTAAAATTAATATCCTGATTCCGTCTAAAAAGCACAATAAATAGGTCAAAAATATAGTTTTTATTCTAGACACTGTTCTAGAGCTTTAGAAGTATTGGTCATTTAATTTTCTCAGCAATGCTGTGGGGGAACTGTAGTTGGTATCTTTGTTCAGATGATGAAGAGAAGCACTGGTATAATAAGCTATGTTCCCAAGACCACACAGCCGGGAAGTGCCAGAGCTGGGCCTCTAACACCAACACTTTAGCTTTAGAGTCTGTGCTCTGAGCAACTATGCTAGTCTGCCTCTCCAGGAAACTTTTACCTGTAAACAAGTTTTATTTCAGAGCCCTGGGCACTGTAATAAAAAGCAACATTTCTAGGATCTTCTGGCTCAGAAGAACTCCAAGGACAGAATTGAGTTTTCCTGAATCCGATCCCTGTGGGTAACCACAACCAACTCAAAGCAACTACTTGGAATCAAGACAGAAGCACCTGTTTCAAGTGTTCTCAAAGGAAGGAAGTTACAGCCTGAGTATGACCATAAGTTAGGTACCAAAATGTTGAAGGAATGCACTACTTTTATCATCCATTCATCAACAAATTTATCTCATAGCCATTTTCTCTGTGAATCATCTGTGAGGCATGTCACAGTTTTCCCTGCAAAGCTATAATAGATCCCCCTGATTTCCACTCTATTAAGATGAAGAGGTGAAAAGGAGTATTACCTACCAATCTTATCAAAATTATGAGTCAATTACTTGACATTAGCATGAAAATGTTTGCAGAGGTATCATGCAGATCGACATAATTTGGCCAATGTTCACACAGTGATGGAACTCAACGTCCTTATGTGAAGCATACAGTTTGATTACCTCCTTTCTGCCAAAATTTATTTATCACTGAATGCTACTTAAAATAGTACTTTTAAAGAAGAAAATGTCTCCAGGATTTAGCAAAACACCAACTCAACTTTATTATACATTTAAAATACAATTTTTAGTTTCTCAGGTAATTAACTGGATAGAATATAATTATAATATGTTCACTGTGTAAAACAAAGGGGATGCTTATACTTGCTAATGATTTCTCCATAAGCCATGTGTGACAAAATATTTTTAAAAGACACAGTTAAAAATGAACCTTAGCAATCTTTGAGAAGAGACATGTTATAAAACTCCCGTCTAACAGATGTGTCTGTGACAGTAAAGAAAAATAAACTTCTAAATATTCATGAGTGTGTCTGCCCACCTTTCAAACCCAGTGTGCAATTGCTGTCTGCTGGAAAATCAAGCACCTGCAAAGTAGAATAATTGATTGACTGTGACTAAGGGCTGTGGCAAAGTTTTTGAAGGCTTCTTGAGGCTCCATAACAAAACACATATAACAATGGTTGGTCACAAAGCTAACGCTGACAATTAAGTTTCATGAACTAACTGAGATCTGCAACCTTCTGGTTTCAATTTTACAGTTCAGTTCTGCCAGATGGAGTAGGGAGAAAATAACATACATAATTAAAATCAATGAAGTTATATCAACCCCAAACACCAAAAAAAAAAAAAAAGAAAGAAAGAAAAAAAGCAAGCAAGCAAGAAAAAGAAATCCCAGTCACATGTTTTCCCACATCTGTAGCCAAAGATAAAAATCTAGAAGTCAGAACTTAGAAGCCTTAAAGACTAAATCTTAGCTATGATGTAAAAAGCTTCAGATAAATCACTTAGATTAGGCTAATATATAACAATAAAATATAAGAATTTAAATGATTATTTATTAAGGAAAGAGTCACATATTATCTGAATTTAAGAAAAAAGCGAAGTAGTCATGTGGCTGTTTGAAACAATAATAAAAGGAACTTGCAATGATAAAATTGAAATGAGGAAGTGTGCTCCCAGGGCAAGAACAGACATGCCAGTAGAAAGAGGAGAGGGTAGCACAGTGGCTGGCACATAGTAGGCCCTCAATTATATTTAGTCAATTAGTGGATTATTGACCACATAAAAGACCCTGCTTTGCATCAGCATTTAATCTCTTGATAAAGTATCACAAACGAATGGGTAACAGACAACTAGAGAGCTACTGGGGAGGAATCAAGTTATCACATTATTTCCTGAAATATGTCAGAAAATTAAAGTTTGAGATGAGGGAAATAAATTTATATGAAAAAATTTTATCTTTGGACGGAATAGGACTTAAGTTAGAAAAGGAACATATATCTAATTCAATCTACTGATTATATATACAGTTTTTTATGTCCTCCCCTGAGAGTCCATTGAAATTAGAAAATAACTACTAAAAAGAACTCTAAACAATCAGGCAAGTGTCAGAGGCTGATAAAATAGTGAGAAATCTATAGGAAATATGGAACTAATGGGAAAAGGTGAAGTGTTGACAACAACTGAGGAAATCTCAAACTGATATCCAAATGAGTCTGAAAGTAAAGACCCAGGAATAATCCCAAGAAAAGAGAAATATGCTGTATTTATTTGTAAACATTAAAGAAATAATGTAAATAATGAGGAAAAGATGATACTAGGAAAGAGAAAAAAAGCTAAGGAAATAGAAATAAGATATGAAATGGATGAAAATACTTACTTTAATAACTTCAGTGAGAGCCAAGAAACTACACACAGACTTATGTATGTACATAAACACACACATGCACATATATATATATATATATATATATATATATATATACACACACACACACATCAATACATATTTATAAAATGAAACTATTAGCTGTTGGGAAAATTGAAAACGCTTAATGAAATCATTTGAAAAGTCTCAATTCCTCGTTAGAAAAACCAAAACATAAAAGCTTGATGACATAAAATATTCTGTCACGGTATCTTTCCAAAACATATCCCCCCAAATATAGACATAGAGATTATCTGTAAGACTTTCAGAAGGAAAGAACAGTGAGGGATAGAACATTCAAGGAAATAATAGCAACATATATTCCTGGGCTGAAGAAAAGCATGTCTTCAGATATGCAGAACTGACCCATCAAACAAGATAAATTTTAAAAAATAAAATAAAATCCAGACCTAGACACAACCACACTCTCTCACACACACACGTGAAATTTCAGAACTTAAAAGAAGAAAAAACTCTTTCAAACCGAGATGGTGAGAAGAAAAGATGACTTACAAAGCAGTAGGAATCAAATCGGCCTGATACTTCAGCAATTTGAAAGCTAAAATTCAGCAGACATATCAGAAAGAGTAGGCTAGGTCACTCTGACATTAACTACAACAAAAAATTAGTGACTTAACATACAATGGTTTAATTTTTGCTTACAGTGCATGTCCCAAGCAGTTTGGTGCTGTGGCCAGGGTGTCCTGTCTGCATTGAACTCAGTGGCCCAGGCTAACAGATGCTTCACCTCAGTATCTATATCAGGCATTGGTAAGTAGCACTGGTTCTTTAAGCTGTCACCTAAAAGTGGTGTATATCACATTTGCTCACATTTCACTGGCCAAAGCAAATCACACTTCCCTGTCTAAACTTCAAAAGGGGTGGGAAAGTGCATTCATATATTCCATATCATGTTACAAAAAAACCTGAACGAACTTTTTTGCCAACCCAATATGTGCCTAGAAGGCAGAAAGCTGAATATATCTGGTTAACAGAACGTCTTATAAACAAATACTTCTATAACTCTCCCTCCAGCACCTTCCCTGAGACAACCTAAAAGTCCCATCCCATCAAGGCATCAAGTTCAATAGTCTAGCATCCTTAGGTGATGTGTACTATATTCTTCATGGAGGCCAATGCTCAAAAATATCAATATCTAGTGGCTTGTCTATGGTATTTGACACAAATAAATTTGTAAACACCCTCTGTTCTATATGACAAAATTATTTTCAATAGTCATCAAGAAGTAATTAGAAATCATCTTCATTTTCTTTATTCATTCTCCAGTTTTAATGCAAAGAACAATCTCATAGAATACATTTCAATTTTAAAGACATTATTCAAATTCAGTACTATTTTCACGTACAATGTGTACCTACAAAATAAGATATTACACCTCACATTTTGCACTGTCTCACTACATTAACTTTTTTTTTAACATCTTTATTGGAGTATAATTGCTTTACAATGTTGTGTTAGTTTCTGCTGTATAACAAAGTGAATCAGCTATATGCATACATATATCCCCATATCCCCTCCCTCTTGCGTCTCCCTCGCACCCTCCCTATCCCACCCCTCTAGGTGGTCACGAAGCACCGAGCTGATCTCTCTGTGCTTTGCAGCTGCTTCCCACTAGCTATCTATCTTACATTTGGTAGTGTATGTATGTCTATGCCACTCTCTCACTTTGTCACAGCTTACCCTTCCCCCTCCCCGTGTCCTCAAGTCCATTCTCCACGTCTGCATCTTTATTCCTGTCCTGCCCCTAGGTTCCTCAGAACCATGTTTTTTGTTTGTTTGTTTTTTGTTTGTTTTTAGATTCCATATATATGTGTTAGCATAGGGTATTTGTTTTTCTCTTTCTGACTTACTTCGCTCTGTATGACAGACTCTAGGTCCATCCACGTCACTACAAATAACTCAATTTCATTTCTTTTTATGGCTGAGTAATATTCCATTATATAGATATACCACATTTTCTTTATCCATTCATCTGTCGATGGACACTTAGGTTGCTTCCATGTCCTGGCTATTGTAAATAGAGCTGCAATGAACATTGTGGTACATGACTCTTTTTGAATTATGGTTTCTCTCAGGGTATATGCCCAGCAGTGGGATTGCTGGGTCATATGGTAGTTCTATTTTTAGTTTTTTAAGGAACTTCCATAGTGTTCTCCATAGTGGCTGTATCAATTTACATTCCCACCAACAGTGCAAGAGGGTTCCCTTTTCTCCACACCCTCTCCAGCATTTATTGTTTGTACATTTTTTGATGCTGGCTATTCTGACTGCTGTGAGGTGATACCTCATTGTAGCTTTGGTTTGCATTTCTCTAATGATTAATGATGTTGAGCATCCTTTCATGTGTTTGTTGGCAATCTGTATATCTTCTTTGGACAAATGTCTATTTAGGTCTTCTGCCCATTTTTGGATTGGGTTGTTTGTTTTTTTGATATTGAGCTGCATGAGCTGCTTGTAAATTTTGGAGATTAATCCTTTGTTAGTTGCTTCATTTGCAAATATTTTCTTCCATTCTGAGGGTTGTCTTCTCATCTTGTTTATGGTTTCTTTTGTTGTGCAACAGCTTTTAAGTTTCGTTAGGTCTCATTTGTTTATTTTTGTTTTTATTTCCATTTCTCTAGGAGGTGGGTCAAAAAGGATCTTGCTGTGATTTATGTCATAGAGTGTTCTGCCTATGTTTTCCTCTGAGAGTTTTACAGTGTCTCTCCTTACATTTAGGCCTTTAATCCGTTTTGAGTTTATTTTTGTGTATGGTGTTAGGGAGTGTTCTAATTTCATTGTTTTACATGTAGCTGTCCAGTTTTCCCAGCACCACTTACTGAAGAGGCTGTCTTTAACTTTTAAACACAAATAAAACTCCAAGTGGTCACATCAAATGACAGAGTTGAAGTAACACACATCGTTTCTTCATCTTTACAATCATTGTATCTATTTTGCATCTACTGTTTAAATGTAAGAAAATGCAGTACCACAGGAGTTGGAGATGGAAACTTCATCCAAAGAAAGTATAAAGAATTTTAAACTGTTAGAAACTTACCCTTGAAAGAAATGCAAGCAGCTAAGTCCAAATATATAGGTGTGAACTAGGATAAATTGGGTATTCTTCCACTTGGTTTATGTACAGAATACAATGCTAATAAAGAATAAGTAACAAAAATGTGCTAACTTGAAGTTTAGAAATATAACATTAAAACTCAACAGTAATTGTAGCAATTACTTTAAAATTAGATCAACAAAATGCTTTGGGGGGAAAGTGTCACTGACATTGTCATCAGTTCATGGTGATAATGAAAAAAAAAAAGACTAACTTTTCTAGTGTGGAAGGGGTGGTATCACAAAATTAGAGTTTTGTAATGACCCCTTACACATTGGGTAGAGCAAGAGGCCATGCTGGGGAGAAGGTAAATGTTGGCACAACTAGATCGGGTACAGACTTATGAATATTAGATGAATCTCAATTAAATGCAAAAAATCTTCAAATTGAACAAAGAGGGATTTTTCCCTATGAAAAAAGGAACACACCACCAAGAAGACATAACATGCAGGTATATTTAAGCAACTCACTGTATATCTTCAGAAAATATAATGCCGATGGGAAAAATGGAAGAACAAACAACTATCTCAGAAATCAACAGATTAAACAGGTGGAAGATAAGGATTTCTCTTAAACTTCTTCATTGTTGTTAACACTATAACCAGGTCCTCTGAAAGCATTCTTACTTTTTGACAACAGAATATGTCAGGCTTATCTGAATTCTGCGCTACAACATGTTATGCCACTTTCCAAGGAGCTCTGGTCCCTAGTGGCGAAAAATAGTACAACAGACCAAAAAGGCAGGCGCTAACGGCAAACATACAGCTGTTCCACAACCTAACTCACTTAGATCGCCATAGAAAAATAATAGTTATCTCCGTTTCCCTGCAAACATCATGGGTTCATGCTTGTATTTCCAATTTAATTAAGCATCTTTTAACTTCCTCTTAATAAAAGATTTTATTAATACTGTTTTCTTCTCTTTCAACTAGCTGTATTGTCCTACAATATGTGTCCAAATTACAATATTGTCTTCCAATTTAGAAGGTTCTATTTGTTTTATTTTAGACTTTTTAGCTCAAATGCCCTGAAACTGTCTTCAAAGTATACATGTCCCTATGTTCCTGAGCCACCCCACCTCAACTGTGAGTACTGCTGGGTGTCAAATAATAAGACGAGAGGAGAGGGGAGGAGAGAAGCGGGAATCTCACCTTCCTCTAAGGGAGTGCCAATTCAAGGGAATGATATAGAATTCCTTTAGTGACCATTAACAATAAAAGGAAAAATGCAGACAAATGCAAACGTTTGATATTTTGGTGAAAACTCTTATTGAATGCTTAATTTTCATGATAGTATCATTATTCTTCTATATCAGAAGCAGCTTTAGGGTTAAATCATGTTTTAAGGGCTTGGGGATATATACGAGATTTACATTAAGTTATTTTTCACCAAAAGAGTTTTCAAAAACAAAGATTTCAGTAAGTATGGTCAAGTAAAAAAAATCATCAAAATCCTTTTAATTCTAGCAAAAATTCAATTAAAATGATCTCTGGATGTCTACATTTTACAATATTGTCTGCTGTCCATAAGAACCAACTTAAAAAAGGATTCAAATGCATTTGAATTAAAACGTATTTGAATTATAATATATCCCATCTGTAATTTTAGACTAACATTACCTTTAAATATTTTCCAAAATCTTTGTAAGAAAACCCCAGGGATTTTTTACTCACCTGCAGAGTAAATTTTAATTTTTACAAAAACACAAAAACAGAAGATTCAGCAAAGTATAGCTATGGAACGTTTCAATAAAAGTGTACAAATATTTACATGGATTAGAAGATCCTCATACATACAGCTTTTTCAGATACCTATATGATTTTGAAAACGAATGTAATGCCATTTTTTCCCTGAATACTTTGGTCCATAGTATCCTCAAATTCAAGCTATAATTTAATCTAAATATACATATTTTGACCAGTCATTGGGTTTCCTGTTTGGACCTGGGTGACCTAGGGGCAATGATATATTTCAAGTTACCTGTGGTATGTCACAGAGGACCCTATACTAAGTGATTAAGTACCATTTTGGGGACTGAAAACAACTGTTCTTATTTTGCATGTGCAATAGCTTCTGTATTCATGGAAAAGGGATACTACCAGAAGGTACCATGAAGCTCTATTCAAAATCTCCTTTTAAAATAATTTATTGTGAAAAATTAAAGTTATCCCCTAATGTTTAAAAAGAATTACAACAAGCATCATTGTTTCAACCCCCAGCTTAAGAAACAAAACAAGACCAAAAGTTAAGAGCCCATTGTATACAACTTCCTCCTGCTAATGTCCACACTCTTGTATGTGAAAACCACTATTTTGAAATTGTATTTACCACTGCCATGCATATTTTCTAATTTATGCTATATTTATGTCTCCTTAGATAATGTATGAGATTATTTTGCATATTAAAAAACTTATATAAAAGGTATCATACTGTATACAGTATATTATTCTTTTTTTTCCTTCTTCAATTAAAAAAAAAAGTATTTGCAAGATTTGGCTGTGTTAATGTGAAATTTAGCTTATTCACTCTCACTGTGGTATAGTATTATATGAATATGCTACATTTTTCATGCAATCCCCAATTGGTAGACATAGGTGTACTTTTCTATTATAAAAAATGTTTCTGTAAACATTCCTGTTTGTTGTTCCTATTGAGAGCTTCCTTTGGGTATATAAGTGGAGCTAAAGCTATGATAGCTTCAATTTACTACATATTTATTACTAAATGTTTTCCAAATTGATTTATATTCACATTGGCAGTACATTAAAGTTTCTGATGCTCCATATTCTTGCTAACTCTTGGTATTGTCTTTTTTTTTTTTAATTTTGGAGGTTGATTGATATTTTTATGCTATTGAGACTCCATATCTGGAACTGAGCATACTTCTCCTTTTGTTTGGTTCCTTTTTAATGTCTTTCAACTCAGTTTTGTTATTTTTCACTAGATTTATTCCCAGGTAAACTATATTCAAGACAGCCTTTAAAATTGTTTTGAATCTACAAAAAAGTTGTGAAAGTAGTACATTGAACACTGTAGATATCTTTCATATAAATTGATATATTGCTTTAAAATATTTTTTCACATTTTCTCTATCTGTCTATCTGTCTAACTACTGATTTATTTAGACTTTTGGTGAACCATTGGAAAGTAAGGCTTAGGCATTGTGAAATTCTACTTTGAAATACTTCAGTATGCATTTCCTAAAAAAAATGGGACGTTCTCCTACATAACTACAATATCAATATCAATAATATACAACTTAATTATATTTTCTAACATAAAGTCCTCATTCCATTTTACCCCATTATTCCAATGATATTATTGCTCTTTTAAAAATCCAGATCCATAAGAGATCATATATTCACCATCTGGTACTTTTAATCACATTTAATCTAGAGCAGTCTCCCACCATTTATGTCTGTCTGAAACACTGACATTTTTGAAGAGTGAAAGTCAGCAGTCTTGAAGAATATACCACACTTTGAATTTGTCTGATTATTTCCTTATGATCAGGTTCAGGTTGTATGTTTTTTTTTTTTTTTTTTTTTTTGCTGTACGCGGGCCTCTCACTGTTGTGGCCTCTCCCGTTGCGGAGCACAGTCTCTGGACACGCAGGCTCAGCGGCCATGGCTCACGGGCCTAGCCCCTCTGCGGCATGTGGGATCTTCCCAGACCGGGGCACGAACCCGTGTCCCCTGCATCGGCAGGCGGACTCTCAACCACTGCGCCACCAGGGAAGCCCAGGTTGTATGTTTTTGACAAAGATTTTACATAGGTTATGTACTTCCAATTATACCAAATATAAAAAGTATTTTGTCCCATTATTGGTAAAAATATTTGATCATTTGCTTAGGGTGGTGTCCAAGATATTTCTCCATTGCACAAGGAACCTTTGTCTTTGCAGTTAATAAGTTTTCCATGCAGTGAAACTTTAAGACCAGATGAAAATCCTATTCCCCAATAACATTTTGCCAATGGCTTTATAATTGTTGAAAATCCTTGATGAATCAATTATTATGCTGGATGTTTGCAAAAGCATGACTTTAAAAGTTGTATTCATTCTACATTTACTATCTGGAATATTTCTGTAAAGAGATTTCCTTTCCCCTTTTCTTATTATAATAATGGACTACTGAGTTTTAAAAAATTCATTGTGATAAATTCATTACACTCATCATTACTTTGATGTTCAAACTGTTCAAAATTTGACTGTTGGGAGTCCTTGAAGCTGGATTCTGGGTTCTATTCTTTTGGCATGTACTCATCACTTTCTTCCATTATGATGCAACAAGCTAGTTCATACTCACCTTATACATTCTGTGTCTAGACATGGAAACAAATATTTTTTAAGAAGTGCCAAATTCATTTAGTTAGATGTGATATTTAGAAATCACATTCTGGGAGCAAGGTGGGTCCATTGTTATATGGATGTTACATGAATGCTCTGGGTCCTTTGAGTAGTCATATCTAAAAATATTTATTTAGATACCTTCAATTCAAATCCAACACCATAGGGTTCTTACCTTCCCCCATTCCATAATTTTATTTCTGTCCTAAAAACTTATTTACTCATTTGTTTTTTCCTACAATACCCACAAAACAATTTGAGATTTACTACATTAATACTGATAACAACAATAAACAAACTTGGTGAAGTTAAAGATTTCTCTGTAGGTTTTGCTCTTGTTAATTATTATTGTTCTTAGAATATTCTCATTAAGGTATTCAGTCAGAGTTCTGTATTCAAAAGCCACTTGAAATAATCATTTTGTTTCTGTGGGATAATGTGAACTGTCTGTTTATGTCTCCTGCCCATTTTTAATTGAGTTTTAATCTTGTCATCTTTTTTTACTCATTGTAAGAGATTAGCCCTTTATCTGTGATATGTGTTACAATGAAAACTCCAAGATAATTTATTGCAAGACTCTGTAACCTTCTGAAATCTATCTCACTTACGTCTCTCTCTCTCTCTCTCTCCAGCTTTACATGATCTCCTAAGTGAGCTTCTCCCTTTTCAGGGTTTTCTCACAATCACATTTTCAAGGAAGAAAATAGATCTAAAATAATTAAATTAAAACCCTGGGAAAGAGCCAAGTAAAGACTACCAATTATGAATGTTTCTAAACCTCAGGAAGACAGGCAAAAATTTGTGGCAGAATTCAGAATTCTGTTAGATTGTTATAGTCCCAGACTACAGTTCTGTACCTAAACCAGTTAAGTTAACTGTTTTTCACTCAGACGAGAAAAATCATTTAACATTATTAGCAAGGTAAGAAAGAGAAGATTTAAGTGACCCAGGTGTGTGAAAACAAGCGCTTTGAGAGGGCAAGATAAATAAATTTACCACATAAAAAAATTCCAGAAGCCTCCTCCTTAAAGGAAATTGGACAAAGACTCAAAATTATAAACCAAATAAAGATAAAAATAGAGTTTAGGAAACTCAAACTGTATTCTGGAATAGACTTAAGAACTTAAGTAAAGGGAGACCTATCCTCTCTTGTTATAAATACACTCAAAACTGAATCAGGAAATAAGTTAACAAATTGAAATAAAAAATCACCAATTAGGGCTTCCCTGGTGGCGCAGTGGTTGAGAGTCCACCTGCCGATGCAGGGGACACGGGTTCGTGCCCCGGTCCAGGAAGATCCCACATGCCACGGAGTGGCTAGGCCAGTGAGCCATGGCCATTGAGCCTGCGCGTCTGGAGCCTGTGCTCCGCAACGGGAGATGCCACAACAGTGAGAGGCTCACATACCGCAAAAAAAAAAAAAAAAAAAAAAAAAAAAAATCACCAATTAGAAAATATCCAGTTTGTAGGTGGATGTTCCCAGAGAGTCTTAAAAAGTTTAAAAATATAAATCAATTCAAATTAAGGCTCTTTAGATAAAATAACTAAAAGACTCTGTAAAGATACCTGTAAATATTGTAAACAGAAGAGCTACTGCAAGAACCAAAGTCCCATACTGGGTGCGGAACATAAGAACAACTTCACCAAACCTGCCAGTGACTCCACTATAGGGCAGCTAAGAGTATTTCAATATGTCCTGTCCTTCCTTTACTCTTGATTATAAAAATAACGATAAACAACATTATAGCTTTATTCATTATTTGGTTGTCACAATATCTACCATTAACCCACTATTACTACAGAACATTGGATCCATCAGAGGAAAATTTTGAAGATACTTGAAAAACAAGAAAGAAGGCAAATTGACTTGTAATTCAAGCATGAAAAGAGAGAAAGGGTGAGAATGAAGATGAGAGAGAGAAACTGTGGCCTAAAGTGCAAGTGACTGGTTATGCCAGATTGTGAAAAAGACTTAAAAAAGATGAGCTTGATGGTGTACCATCAGTTTTAAAGAGACTGAAGATGAATGGACTTTATTTGCTTTGTTTACTAGAGCCACTCAAGTACAGAAATTTCTAACAATCCCCAAATGCTTTCCCAAATCCCAATCTGTAACATTTATTTTAGGATCCTTATTAGAAGAACATTCCTTTCCCCACTGTGACATAATTCCTACAGATTTACTAGACAGGAACTACCTTACAAATGGAATTTCCAGATAAAACATATTTCAGAGAGATTATTATAGAAGTCTATAAATTTTCCTATACATAGTCATAGAATAACTGATTTAGAATTCAGAATGCCTGTACTATTTATGAATCAAGAAATTACCAAATAATTAGCTATGGTCACAGTATCTTTATGGGCAAAAGCATCTATAAACATAGGCAGTCTGACTGTGGCAGTTATTGATGATTCCACCCACCCTGTAGTGGGTTTGATACTGTCTACCCCTCTCCCCATTTCATGCACATCTGAAACTTCAGGATGTGACCTTACTTGGAAATAGGGTCTTTGCAGATGTAATGTTTTAAGATGAGGTCATGTTTTAAGATTAGGGTGAGTCCTGAATCCAATGACTGACTCCTTATAAGAAAGGAAGAGGACGGACAGAGACACAGAGAGGGCAACATCATGTGAAGACAGAGGTGGAGACTGGAATGATGCGTCTACAAGCCAAAGCATGGCAAGGATTGCTGGCCACCACCACACACTAGGTGAAAGGCATGGATCCAGTTCTCCCTCAGAGCCTCTAGAAGGAATCAACCCTGATGACACCTTGATTTTGGATTTCTAGCCTCCAAAACTGTGACAAAATTAATTTATTTGTCTTAAGCCACTACTCTGGTGGTAATTTGTTACAACAGCCCTAAGAAACTAGTACAATCATAAATCTTTCCTTTTGTGTGTGTATAAAAACTTAGACTTTGCTCAATAACACGCCAAGGCTGAGACTCCTTGGCTCACAGCAATTATAGGCTTCAAATAAATTAGCCAAAACATCTTCAGATCTTGTACAAGGATCATTAAATCACATGCTATTACATAGAGTGAATACCTATTGTTAAAAAAATCCCAGCATTTTTCTATTAGCTGATTACTTATTATGAATTATTGCTATATTATCCTTCTTATAACAATACCCACTTGCATAACACTCTTAAAGCAGCAACTCTGTAGCACACAATATAGCAGAATTGTGTGTTTTTTACTTCTTGCCTATTCTAGGCATGGTCATGAACAGTTATTTTGGAAGCTCTTATAACAAATCCTGATTTAATTTTTTTGTGGGTCATATCTTAAAAAAGGATACCAGGCTGGTAAGGAATATCTAGTCTAGTCCCTGAAGTCTCTGGTAGATTCCTTTTCTTTTTTCACTGGAAGTCAAATAAATTCAAATGGCAAACCTGTGGTCCTTTCTACTGCACGTCAAATTACTAAAATAAAAGAGTAAATATATGTACTGGTATGTTTTTAGAATAATGTGCTTCTTTGAGATGTTAGAGAAACAAAGAAGTCTCTTAATCTCCTCAGGTACTCTATAAAATGAAGAACAGATGTGAAGTATGTGATATTCTGACAATAACTAAAATAATCACTGTCATTAAGTAAAGGCTCACTATGGATAATATGAAAGTATTTTTAAATACAATGGAAACACTTTAGAAAGATTATAGAAAGATTTTAGAATATCACCACACTAAATAGGCTGTTTTGATTTCTTCTAGAATGCAATAATCAAAAAAACAAAAAAGTTCAACGGAGAAACTAAAGTTTTCTATTAAGGGTGTAAAAAGTGAGGTTCCTCAAATTCTGAGAAGAATCACTGGAGTTACTGAACTGTAGGATCCCTGAAGGTAAGATTTGGCAAGAACCAGAATGCTTACTAGCTAGCACCAGAAAACAAAATGACGAACTTTCAGATGAATACTTGCCAAATCCTCCTGAAGCAAGCCATCACAATACAGACAAATTGGCCGTGATATTAAACAAACACAAGTGAGAAACTTTTCTAGAATAGCAGAGGATGAGCAATTCATGCCTCATATGTAACTAATATACTTATGGGAAAACAATAAAAGTGAGCATCACCAAACAAATTTTGTAACATTGGTTCTTTCTGTGGAACATAAACATGACCTACTAATAGTATGTGTACTATTGCATATTGTTTTGAAGCATTTTCTTATCAAAAACATCACAGCATTCACAAAACTAAAAAAAAATTAGACTTTGTGTTTCCCACCTGGGCCACTGCAACTTTTCTATCCAGTGATACAGGAACACATTTAACTGGAACAGTCATTCTAGAATTACACAAGCCTTTACCATTATACAAAACCTCACTCACCTAATTACTCCCAAACTTCTGGACAAAAGGATGAAATCTTAGCAAAACTGGGAAGTTATATTTTAGGAAAGATACTAAACTGAGGTTATTCAGATAATGTTAAGAAGCAAGACGGTCCACTAAAGCTGCCAGGAGCGCAAGGTCCTGAGAACAAGGCAATGGCAGCATGAAAGAGAGAGCATCTCCCCCAAACCACTGGAATAAAAGTATCCTGTGGGTCACACTCTCCACTGAACGCTATTGTTTATTTTCCTTTTTACCATACTTTTCTTCTTTACAGATTCAAGCGTTGACATTTCTGATTTAGCCTATTATACTCTGTTTATTGATAAAATGACTTGTCTAAGCTTTACTAGAGGCAATCATCACCCTAAATCTATATTCAGTTCTCTCAGCCACTTTAGTACAATTAAAACAGTGATGTAAAGATATGTACAATAACCTTACCGACAGTGATACATATTTAGACAATATGTATAACTGAAGGAAAGAGTCCTTACACTAGAAAAAGTGCAACATGCAAAAATGACTATTTATCAAAACAATACCTGGAGACAATACACTGGAAGCTCCTGAGGTTTTTCTGTTTTACCCTCTGTGTGGGACCATGCTCTTCAATGGCAAACCAGAATGAAGGCTAATTATTCTGTGAGACAATTAATTACATTTTCTCACAATTTACAACTCACCAATACCTTTAGTAAATAACATCTCCTTACAAAAAGTCTAAAGGAATAAAACGTTTGCTGAGGTTACAAATAATAACTGATGAAACAAACTCCTAAAAATATCAATCCCAGTAATGGACTTGAGGAATTCAAGGTGGTCTTCAAAAAATCTGACCCTCCATTTGGCTGGTAGAGTAAATCATACAGCCCAAGCCCTTTGGGCACAACAAACTGGTTAACTATTCTTATTTATGGATAAGACAATATCTAAATTGTAATAGATAATATATTAGTATTGCATTTTCATTTGATCAATGAGTAGGCAGCACCATTTCTAATACTTTGTGTTGACCTGAATTAACATCAAAAGGAGGATAGAGTGTGTGTGTGTGTGTGTGTGTATGTGTTTGGGAGAAGGGGGATTACTCAGTGCAAACTATAATGCCGTAAAGGCATTTGAAAATTAACGAAGGTAAAAAAAGAACAGATGAAGAGATCAAGAAGTCAGAAGAACAATAAAATACGTTAAGGAAAAGGAAAAATTGTGAAGATAAAAGCAAAAATCAATAAAAATTTTAATCTATTTTTGCTGTATATTCTATAAAGATATGAGTGATAGGTTCAAGTATCTTATTGAAATCAGTTTTGTTTTTATTAACTTTTTTTGGTCTTCTAATAGTTCTGCTTCCTGCATGGGTTCTTCTGCATGACTAAGAGAACAAACTTCATTAGATCTTGAACAAGAATTAAAGGGAACAAGTGAAATGAAGCATATTAAGGAAGAGAAAGGGGATAAAACTCTAAAAATAAGAATCACACACATTTTTTTTGATACCTTGTTGATTGTCAAGTTGTATAGTCTTGGAGGTAAATTTTGCTCTGTTGCAGGGTATTAATCCAGAAGTTGGTACAAATAGAAAACATAAATGTGTTTGTGATAATGAGAGAAGCTGATGAATAGCCTTAGAGCTACAGGGGAGAACAACGTCTTGTGATAGCATGTGATTCAGGATCACAGTTGCTCTTGGGTGTTTAGACTATTAAGTCCCAAGAACAGATTTTCACCAAGATGAGATGACTTTGCATTAAATGACATCAAGATTTCTACCTGATTTTAAATAGGTGAGGTAAGTTTTGACAAAGTGAAGAAAATACAAGCTTTGTTATTCAACTCTCCTCCTAATTATCTGTAGGCTGCTTGCATCATCATTTGAGGCCAGATACTTGGGGTTCTATCAGCTTTCTCAGAACTCATACCCTAAAACCTAGTGTACGGTCACAGAAGGGATTGAATCCTGATTCAAGGAAAATAAGTTAAGAATATGCATAAAACCTAATTCCACAGTGTGTTCTCTCTCTGTCTCCCCCAGCTCCCCCTTATAGCTACAGAAAAAAAACTGGAGAGCTTCTGATGAAACTTGACCTTTAGCGGCTCCACATTAGGCAAGCTCAGTTGCAGTCACTCCAATTCATGGTACTAGTAGGCCAGCAAGGGAACGTGATTGGCTTTGGAGTATGTGAAAATTTCTCTGCCACCCAGGGTGTTTAGGAGGAAATATCTGATGCTGGTCAAAGTTAATCATTGGTCAAAGAAATCAATCAATTTCCTCTACTCTCAGAAAAACTCTATAGGGGAAATAAGTTCCCTTCAAAGTCTAATGTTTCCTTTTAGGGTTTAGTACCCACAAAGCAGCCTACAGCTAAAGAAGCAACTTGCTAATCAGAAGATAAATTATTAGCTTAAGAGAAATTGAAGTGCAGAACTGAACAAGGAAATATCATAATCTAAGTAAAAACCCACTGGAAGGGATCCAAATCTAGTAAAGAGAAATATATTAGGGACATGAAGAAACCTTAGACGACTCATTTTTGAAAATGTTCGGTGAGTCTCATTAGAAAACATTTTCAACAAACTACGCTTAAAAAAGGATAGCAGAGAGTCATTACTTGAACTCACTTGGCAAACTAAAGAATTCTGGAAAATGTAGTTCTTTAATTCTGAAACAACTGCAAATACAGAACTCGATCCAAAGACTTATTGGTCAATCTATTCCAGAATTGATGTTTCAGGAAGGTGTCCTGAATATCACTGGTGTGAATCACAATAAGATACTTAAAACGCAGCAGTTCATTGGGATTTGTTTTATACAAATAACACTGAAGATGAGTAAGACTTACCGTTTCAATCTGAAAAAATAAACCCTTGTCAGACAAAGCATGGCAACAGTATGTTTTTTAAAAATCCACCTTGAGTATGTAATTTTCCACCCAAAATATGACAGATGTCTTTCCTCAAATAACTGCACTAGGTAAGATAATAGTTGGAATGTGATTTCTCCTGGTGCAATACCACATATCAAAGGATTTCACCTTCGAAGGACATGAGGATGAATTGACTAACAGTCATTATGTTTCCAAGATACACACAACACTGCTGAAGGCTTTATATGGATGCATAGAACCATTAAGATGAAGGTTTATGTTACTCACGGTTGGAGACATTTCTAGGTCACGCCCAAATTTCCATTGTCAAGTCTTAACCATGTTCCAGATGAAGCTGTAAGAAATAATATACACATTGAAAAAAGGGAAATTCAGAGTTTTTAGTCAATTCCTTCCCCCCCGCCCCTTCAAGTTTGGTTCCTTATCAGCTTGTGAAAAGCTGCTGGAAAATAGCAGAGATTTTGCTGCCAGGTCTGAACTGCAGGGGTGGAATTGGCAGTAGTAACAAAAAGATTGAGAAAATAAAAGATTATAATATAGATTGTCTCCTGTTGTGTCTGTTTTCAAATTACTGTGTTTAAATGAACTTCTCTTTTAGCAAACTGTCTTTAGTCTCTTTCTTCCTGGCCTCCAGTGACCTTTAACTGATTCTTTATCTCCTTTGTGCCTCAAAGCATCTGAAACTTCGATCTTTCTCTCAAAAGCTTCATGTGAATAAGTATAACATAGACTTTTTGGATAAGCAGTTTGATCAGGATTTAGGGACTATATGGGCAACAAAATGTAATTCTAAATAATGCCATTATTTGAGGCATTTATTAAAATAAAAATAAAATTTTAAAAGATTATTAAAAGGTAAACAGTAAATGTAGTGCAGTTCATCTCTAGAAGAGGGATGATGATGCTGGAATAAGACTGGTTTTTCACGTGGTCTGTAATATAAATTTCAGCTTGTTAGAGTCACTTTTGAGAGAGTAGTAGGATTCCTCTGAATACCTGTGTGATAAGGAGCAATGTGCCTTCAAAGGGAAAACGAGCACTTTCTAGGAAAGAGAAAATGCTCAACAATAGTAATACTTCTAAGTCATATAATGTGGAAACGCAAATATTGGACCATTTTTGAACAATAAAAAATGGTAATAGTACGTCATAGTATTTGGAAGGGAAAGTGCCCCCTGCTTGCACAGCCCTAATTCTTTTTCAGAACTATCTTTTGGTATTTTTATTTCCTTACTTGGAATTTTTATTACAGCTGCATTACATTGATGGAATCATTTTGGAAAAATTGACATAACAAAGGTATTGAGCAGTTGCATTAATAAATAGATACATCTCTATCTCCATTTAGGTCATTTATGTTCTTTAAGAATTTTTAAATGTTCTTCGTACAGACTGTATTAGTTTCCTGTGGCTGCCATAAAAACATTACCACAAACTCTCTTGCCTCGAACAACAGATACTTATTCTCTCACAGCTCTGGGTTTCAGAAGTCCAAAATCAAAATATCTGCAGGGCTGTGCTAACTTTCGAGGCTCTAGGGGAGACTCTACTGAGTTCTTTCACTCTTTAGCTTCAGGAGGCTGTAGGAATTCCTTGATTTGTCGCCTGGTGGCCACATCACTCCAATCCTTGCCTCCGTGGTCACATGGCCTCCTCCTCTTTGTGTCTCTTCTCCTCTGCGTGTCTCTTACAAGGACACTGTCATTGGATTTAGGGTCCACTGGTTAATTCAGGATCATAGCCTCATCTCAAGATTCTTAACAATTACATCTCAAAGACCCTTTATCCAAATAAGGTAACACTCATGTGTTCTAGATATTTGACATGAATGCCTTTTGATAGAGGGGTGGGGGAGGGGTGGAGAAGGAGGGGGGACATGCTGGAGTCTATTATAGAGGCCTTGCACATTTTTATTAGATGTTATTCCCAGTTACACTATATTTTTTCCTAAATGGTAACTGCTGGTGTAGAGGAATGGTCTTAGTTATTCATCCAGCAATTTGCTAACCTTTCATAGTAGCCTTTCTCAGATTTTTTGTAGTGAATCATATTATATCAAGTAAAGTATATGTGTTCTTCTTTTCTGTATTTATAATGCTTAATTATATTTATCTTATTGAATTAAGTAAGACTTCTAATATATTAAACAGAAATGGTAATAGTAGCTATCCTTGTTTTTTTCTTGATGTAATTCTCAAGCCAATAATAAAAGTTAACATATAGTATTTATTACGTGTCCAAAACTGTTCTAAGAATGTAAGTTCTAAATATATATACACATATACATGTATGCATAATATACCTAATATATCTGTATCTATATATACAGATATACTCATTGAGGCCTCACAATAATCTGAGGTACCATTATGATATATATTTTATAGATAAGAAAACTAAGACTCATCACAATCTATTTTAGGTTAATCCTGACTTAATTTTGACTTAATAGAGCAAATTTGCTCCAATATGGTTTCTTTCCCCCTCTTCTTTTTCTGATATTGTAATAATTATCATACATACATAAGGTCTAAATTCAACAATACAGTGTTACAACTATTGTTTTCAACAACCTTGTGGTTTTTAAAGAAATGAAGAGAAAAGAATATAGATGTATACACAGTCTTTTGTATTTGCCCACATATTTACTATTACTATTTCTGATGCTCTTCATTTCTTTCTGTAGATTCACCTTACTGTCAGGTGTCATTTCCTTTCACCCCAAAGGACTTCCTTCAGTGATTCTTATAGGGCAGATCTGCTATCAATGAATATGAATTCTCTCAGTTTTTGATTGGGAAGGTCTTTACTTTCAAAGGATAGTTTTGCTAGATTTAAAATTTCGGGTTAACTCTTTTTGCTTTTAGCACTTTAAAAATGTCATCCCACTGCCTCCTGTTACACAGTTTTTCAGAAGAGAAGTCAGTGAAACTTCTTATTTTTGTTTCCTGCATGTGATGAATCAGATTTCTTTGTTGCTTTCAAGCTCTGTTTGTCTTCGGCTTTCAGGGGTTTAATTATGATGTATCTAGGTATGGATCTCTTTGTGTTTATCATACTTAAGGTGTGTTGAGCTCCCGAGATCTGCAGACTAATATTTTTCATCAATTTTAGGCCATTATTTCTTTAATTTTTCCACTGTTTGTCTCCTCCCTCCTGTTTTGAGACTACCATTGCACATCAATTAATATGCTTGGCATTTTCCACAGGTCTCCGGATGCCAATATATTTTTTAGAGTTTTTGTTTGGTTTTGTAAACTTTGGAACCTGCTTCCCCTGTAGTGTTTTTCTCCTGATGTCTTGATTCAGTTGCTTTATTCTTATTTTTAATTTTAGACTGCCTTCCTAGTGGTTTGTCCTGTGTCTGCATAGCTTAGTGGTCAACCAGTGAGTTGGGAAAAAGTTGTACTCAAACATCTTGAGTTAGTAAGGTTTCCCACTGCTGTTCTGAGTCAGGGATGGGAAGTGTGTTCAAAATTGAGCTATTTCTCAGTCTTTTTTTGGCTATTATTTTCTGCCAGGCTCTCTTGGGCCTGTTTGGTCATGTAGTTTCCTAGACAGGCAGGGATATGTGGAGAGTTCATTTAGCTCATCTATGGCTCTCTCATCTCCAAGACCTCTCTGTTAAATTCCTGGTTGTATTGCTACTCATCCTAAAAGAGACAACAACCTCAGACTAACAAGTTGTAGGTTCCCTCCATTCATTTCCTGGTTGTCACATTTAGCTGACAATGATACCAGTTTTTCCCTTCTATCCCAAATTAAATCCACCCTTTTTAGAAGCAAAGCTGCTGGATTTTACAGCCAGAAACAGGCTGGTAGAATCATGGTTCTCACCAGCTGAGCTATGGGTTGGGGGAAGGATGGGACAGCTCTATACAAGAAAACCACAGACTCCTAGTATTCTTACTCAAAGATCTAGTTGTTTTTAAAAAATAAACATTAAAATTTTTTTTGTCCACTTTTGGTCAATCTCCAGAGCTCTGAAATGGTTGTTTTTAACAACTTTATCAATTTTATATTTATTTTTAGGGAAACACTTTCCTAACTTTTTCACACATCAGAGATGGTAATCACAGTCAACAGTGTAATTTTAAATTACTTCTGGCGCTCAGTTCTACAAATTAGCATATACATATATAGAGAAAAATATAGATGTATAATATATCTATATATATATATCATAGATAGATCTACATATGTGATTTTGTATCACTGTTTATTACAGACGAAAACAGAGCTCAAATGTAGGCTGCACATTATATCTAAGTTGAGTAACTGGTGGAGCCAAATATAAAGTAAGGTTTTCTGAATCCAAATGCTATGCTTTTTACATTATATCATGATACCTTTAAATCAGAATCCCAATTAAAGACACACTCGAAACCAAGGAATTAGTGTGATTCAATTGAGTAAATGGAGATACCCAACCAGTAGAAAAAAAAATCTTACTTTTTTTTATTGTCAACCTTATTGCTATGACCCAAGGTCAAATGTATAGCCCTGTGTAGGAAAAGGTTAGTAATCTCTCCTTTTCATTGTCTTTTACTTACATGTCCATAACCAATTCACTTCATCTGTCTTTTCTCTCTACTTCCCTTATACCTCCAAAAAGTTAGAGCCATAAGTAAATTCAAAACTAGGTCTTCATAGTGTACAGCATACCCAAAACTAATATAATATTGTAAATCAACTATACGTCAATAAAAATAGACTAATAAAAAGATATTTGATTATCTAAAAACAAACAAACAAAACTTACTAGGTCTTCCTGAGTAAAAGTTCAGTACTAATTCAGCAGAAAGGAATAATAGAATTTGAAGTCACTTGCATCAGTGGCTTCACTGGTAATTACTAAACGTGAATATAAACTTGTCAATACAGTTCAAAGTTCAACAAAAATTTTGGACATATGGATGGATGGAAGGATGGTCAGATAAAGGAACAGATAGATAGATGATAGATAGATAGATGAATAGATAGATAGATAGATAGATAGAGCCATACTATGGGTCAGCCACTGGGCTACATATGATCAGAAGTTTTGAGAGTAAAACTGAGTCTCTGCTTTGATGAAATTTATCTCCTGGAAGTACTGGAAACATGGGACAGGTGACTTGTCAATTTTCTTATATTATCTAACATCATTTGTGTTGTAAATATAGTCTTTTGGCTAATCTTTCAGCCATCTTCATTTTTAGAGAGACATAAAAAAAAATAATGTTTAGAAATCATCCCAAGTTCTGTAAAGGACCGAAAAACCAGAGACCACAGAATTTAGTCTTGCTAGTCTGTATCCTTCTTCTTTATTTAATAAGAGATCTTGATATCTCAAGGTTGTAAATAAATATGAAATAATTACATAAAATTTTACTCTCAATACTATACATGACATCTGCACAATTATGTTACTTGAACATATAATCATTCAACAGGAAGGAGAGATGGAAAATTTAAATAAATATGAACATCTTAGTTCAGGGTATGAATACAGTCAATAAAATGCTGAACTAAATGTTATGTTTATTTTTGTACTCTTTGCAAAGCACTCCCTTATTATAGTGAGTTGTCACTCTTTTAGAATTTTTCTCAAGTCCCTATTGCCATAACAATTAAGAAATTGGGAAATAATGTGCCTTTAGACTTGCCAGTAATGTTGCATAGGGAATGCATTATTCACCATTGTATCCAGGATGAAAAGCATCAAGAACAAGGGTGTCAGATAGGCTTATGGATTAAGAGAGAAGAAAGAGATGATTTGGCCAAAGTTCAGCCCCTGAGCTCAGTCTTGGGTTTGAAGCACCACAGAGCAGCCTTGACATCTTGCTTCTACACATCCAGCATTGCACTGATTTACATTGACTCTGAACACCTGTTCCTGATGATTAAAAGTGGATTGTAGCTTTCCAGACATCTTCTGTCTAACTTGGCATCAGATAGGCAAGCTACATTGTCAGTTCTGATGTCAGTTTAGTGGCGGGCTGAGTCACTGATTAATATGCTTGCCCCAAAGTTCACATCTTTTAGTGTTATTTTTATGTCTCATTCGACAACAAGAGGTATTTTCAATTGAAATTGTTGTAAATTGTGACCAAGGTGCAAATGATGATACCTTGTGGGATTCCAAATTGTGTGAGGCCCTTATAACATATTGTGCTGATATAGAGCATGGTTCACCCTGGATAAACACACTGCACTACATAGTTGTTAGCTGCTTTTCTTACCGCCAATAAACCATTTTTAGGCTTTAAATTTTCTTCAAGCACTGCCCACAGTAAATCTTGTACTTCTCAAAAAAAGTATGATTCTGCTCTGCCTGCTCCACACCGTTGACGTCTAACAGTCTATGCAGGCCAACACTGTGTGTTGGCGCACGTGTAGTGCACAGTAAAGAAACCTATGTCCCTTTATTAACTTCCATGGACGTTACTATGAGCTTGAAATTTCCATCAATCTTCAGATTGTTTAAAATATAGGACAGTTGACATAAAATTTTCTTAAATATTGAAATCGTTTGGTCTGGGAGTTCTTTGCACCTAGTCTTTTTTTTTTTTTTTTTTTAAATTCTTATTTATTTATTTATTTTTGGCCGTGTTTGGTGTTTGTTGCTGCACACGGGCTTTCTCTAGTTGCGGTGAGGGGCGGATACTCTTCGTTGCGGTGCGCAGGGTTCTCATTGCAGTGGCTTCTCTTGTGGAGCACGGGCTCTAGGCGTGCAGCCTCAGTAGTTGTGGCACACGGGTTTAGTTGCTCTGTGGCATGTGCAATCTTCCCGGACCAGGGCTCGAACCCGTGTCCCCTGCATTGGCAGGCGGATTCTTAACCACTGTGCCACCAGGGAAGCCCTGCACCTAATCTATTAGTTGGTAAATATAATTTTTAGCATGAGTTGTGTCTCTCTTTTGCATTAGAAATATTAAAATTTTAAAAAATTTATCAATGAAAATTTCATAATTATCAGAATGATATCAAAATTACTTGGGTACATTTACACAAGTGTGTGTTTATATGTATGATTATAATATAATGTAATGCACAGATAATTTATTACATAATATATATTTGGTAGATATAGGAATTTGGGCTTTTCCATCTTGACCAAATACAAAAGCAGTAAATTATATGCACTATGAGAACAGGATTAGATTTTTATTATTATTTTTTTACCTTGCTAATACCTAGCACAGTTCCTGCACAAGAGCAGACTCCCACAAAATATTGGTGTAAATAATAATAAACACATGTGTATATACTTATTCACTATTGATAAAAATGTAAAATATATTTTACCATTAGTTTAGACATTTGAAGACACGTATTTTGTCATTCTAATTTAGAAAATAACATTCTAATGCTAACAAAACATGTTTTCAAAATTATCTTAGGTCACGGCATCAAAAAGCACACTTGATGAAGTTACTGAAGTTACTCATAAGTTACTATCACGTACTTAATCCTACTTTGAAGTCATCTTTTGGTACATACCACATTATTTCATCTTTATTCATGGATGGGTGAAAATGTGATAGAATCAGTGAGCTAGAAATAGAAATAAATTCTTCTTGATATATATCCTGATATAAAGGATTTTTGGCCAGATTTTTAAAAACCAAGCTTGCAGATATCCTTCAGCTACAGACAGGATTGCAAAAGCTCCCAGGAACATGAAGTTAATTCCTATGATGCCAATTCTCAATAAGAGGGCACAGTATGAGACGTTATTGCTCTTTTCTCATTCATTCATTCATCCATTGAATCCATTTATTTTTTCGTTCTCTAGACATTAGTTGTTTAATAATTTATTTAACAAATATTTATTGGGCACCTACTATCATAGGCACTAAAGATTCAAAAGTGAATCAGATAGAGTCTTTGCCCTCAAGGAGTTTATAGTTAGGAGAAATGTATTTACAAACATGCAATTATAATGCAAATGCAACAATAGTGATATGCAACAATATATTTGCCAACCCAATAAGGAAATCAAACCAGCTCTGGGGTAAAGCGTAAGAAATGAGAGGAGGTGGTAGGGTAGCCTTCCTTGGGATTACTCAACTCTATTTAAGGGCACATACCCTTTCAAAGAGGTGGCTTCAACAGAGGATAAAACAACCCTGTGAACTCGAAGAGATCGCTTATCTTTTCCAAACTCCAGTTCCCACATCAGTCAGCTGCCAAAGTCGAATATGATTCTGAATTTGCTTCTATTACAACATCCTATCACTCTAGAACAGCAGGCAAGCAGGAAAAACCCATCATCAACCCACGCCGGACAGCCTTCAAGTTGTCACTTACAGTTTTACAGCCACAGGTGGTTGCAGTAGGCGCCTCCCAAGGCTGGAGTACCCAAGGTATTTAGGAAATTTTGAAGAGGTAGTACACTGTTTGTATACACACTTGTGAAGTAATTATAACAACAAGCGCAGCCAAATTCAAATGAAGGAGGTGGGAAATAATCAAAATGTGCACAGAGGGAAACCTTACACAGAGGGAAAAGGTTAGCCTGACAGCAAGGGTGCCTCTCATGGTGCAGTGAAAAGAGCTGTGCCAACCATCTACAGGTGTGCTCTGTGGGAGCCGCTGGGGAGGAAGCCAGAAGGGGGTGTGATGAGGGTTATGAATCAATGAGAGACTCATCCTAGAGTGCACTTATCCATCTGTTAGGCTGTGGCATGTCCTATTCATTAGGGCTTTCTCGGAACACAAGCTTTTTTGCTCTCTCCAAGAGCCACTGTGGGAGAACCAGCAATGAAAAGAAAATCAAGAGATGGGGAAGTTAACAAGGGATATGTTGCTTGAATTGGAATCTCAGTCCTTCTCTCTTATTCACAACATTAATTCAATATTTGTGTAAGATATTAAATGTATGTGTGTGTATTAGCTGTCTATCATCTATCTATTTATCTATCTATCTATCTACCTATCTATCTAAAACATTATAGAAGATCAGAAAACTCAAGATCAGGTTAGTTTTTCTTTAAGTTCCTTTTTACCAATGGTGCTTTTTAAGAGGTTCATTCTGTACTTTACTGAAATAATTTTATTTGGCTCCAAATCAACTTGCAAAATAACCACATTTAATAACTTTAAAACTAAGCTAATTTTGAATGCTCGTGAATCAGGGTGATGTCACATAGCTCATTTCAATAAAGCAACTGAGAGCGAACTAAGGTGCAGCAAGTCACAGAACTATGTGTTTTAGTTCATCAATGCTTGCGCTTTCTGGAATGCTAAGGATAGCTACCAGAAACACCTTTTCATTTTGAAAATTAGAATGGACATCTTTTAAGTAGGGTTGGAGAGAGAACAGAGTGCTGCTGGCTAAGCTGTCATGGCAGCAGCTCTTATCTATTATCCATAAGCACCATGTAGGTGATGGTGACTGCAACCCACTTTTAAAAAAGTAACGGGAAAGACACATTAAAGGAACAAATTTAGGGCTTCCCTGGTGGCGCAGTGGTTAAGAGTCCGCCTGCCGATGCAGGGGACACGGGTTCGTGCCCCGGTCCGGGAAGATCCCACATGCCGCGGAGCGGCTGGGCCCGTGAGCCATGGCCACTGAGCCTGCGCGTCCGGAGCCTGTGCTCAGCAACGGGAGAGGCCACAATGGTGAGAGGCCCGCGTACCACAAAAAAAAAGAACAAATTTAATGTTATTTCTTCTCAAACAATGAAGTGCATAAAGTCACCTGGAAATTTTGTTAAAGTGAAAATTTTTGTCCCATCTCCAAATATTCTAAATTATTAATTCTAAAGTGGCAATCATGAAATGGCTTAATAATCAAAATGAATCAAAGTTCCTAGTCACACTTGGAGAATCAGCCCACATCCTTCCAGCATTAGAACATGGCTCTCTCATTTTCCAGCTCATAGGATTTTTCTTTTTACTAAACGTAAGGACACTGAGTAATGTCATTCATTACCAGGAATTCAATCAGTATCAATTTAGTGATACCATTCAGTTCTACCAAGCGCTTATCCTCTACTCTCTATATTAAGACACTTCCTTTTCTCAATGACGTGAAATAGGTGTGCTTTGTGCCGTGCACACCATTCAGGAGTAGATCTGTCCATCACTGTGCTGTGCATGCCTATGTCTAGCTTCTATGACAAGATACTCAAATCCTTCTCTTTCTTTCATGTAAATTATATCTATTAACATGCTAAACACTTAAGATGATTTACTTGTAAAAGTTAGTTGTCATTTCTAAGTACAACAGGGTAAAGAATAAGATCTTGTAGAATTAGAAAATAAATTGGTAATAGGTACAGATTTATGATCCCAGATGTGTTTCAAGGGTTTCCCCAATCAAGAGCAAGCTATCATTTCACCAATCAGTGTCCTAAATATACATATACCATATAGCTTTAGTCAAAGAAAGGGCTACAAAGGACATGAAAAATTACCTACTTTACAGTAGTTTGTAATTTTGTTAGGGAAAGTTTTTTTAAAAACTTTTAATGTGATGAATTCTAGTCTTTCTTATGGGATGCAAGCAATAATGAAGTAGGAATTCAGAAAGACTATTCACTTTATCATATCGTTTCTCAGTTTTATAAACTTGCCACATTCTTTTCTGTTTAACAAATATTTATTGACTATTTTACACAATCAAGAAGCCAAGAGTAGTTTGAGTCTCAAAATATTCAGTATTATTTGGTATATTTTACAGCTTCTAAGTTTGACTATTCATTACCTACTCACCGATTTGGCAAATCTTTTTCAGGGCCCACTATCTACCACTTCTTTTCATTGCCACCATAATGTAACTGGAGATCTGAATACAGTTATTTATTTATGTTCATATATACCTGCAACCATAGTGCATTAGCCTGCCATTTCTGCAATAATGCTGAAGAAACAAAATTCCCAGAAACAAATCTTTTCTCTTTTTTCTCATGTGTCTGCAGTTGAGCTAGGAGAGTTCTACTTTGGGCTATGTTGAGGTTCAAATGTGCTCTAGTATCTCATCCTTCAACCAATGGTTTCTCAGAATGTACTTTTCTCCTAGCAGAGAAGCAGCACAGGAAGCCCAACTAAAACATGGAAGCACATGTAAAACCTCTGTGTCATGCCCTCTCTCATTCCACTGGGAAAGATAAGTCACATGGTTAAGCCCCACACCAATGGTGTGGGAAAGGGTACTTGGCTCATTCTATGGGGTGGCACATTATTGCAGAGGAGTGAGAGTTGGAAATAATCCACAATCTATTTTTGCAGACAGCTGCCTGCAAGCCAGGAAGAGAGTCCTCACCAGAAATCAAATAAGTCAGCACCTTGATTTGAACTTTCTCTCCTCCAGAACTGTGAGAAAATAAATGTTTGCTGTTTACACCACCCAATCTGTGGTATTTTGTATGGCTGCCCAATGTGACTAATGCAAGATCTGATTTTCATTACCCTCATCGCATCCTTTGCAAGCTTCCCCAGAATAACCACATGGTTAGACCTTTTGTGTAACTCACTTCTATCTAAAATTTTAGTGTCATTGATAAGCTTTGCTCACCACTTTTAGAAAAGACCACATTTTTCATGTATATAAGATGCTTATATGCCTATAATTTAAACATGGATATGAGTATAATTGTACACTATCATTGTATGCTTCTATATGGTCACATGAACCCACTGTTGTCTAGACTTGATAAACTTCTAAAGCTTAGCAGTAAAAGGAACTATTGCTCTTATTAGATCCTAGACAACTTGCATGATTATCTCTTTTTATCTTCACAACAAACTTGCAGGTAGGTTTTATTATATTATAGCCTTGAAACCTGAGGATCATACCTTCGCCAGATTGTACTTCCTCCTGGAGCCAGGGTCTCAATACAGACTTTCAGGGCCTTTTTTAAGCCCCTAGATTACTCAGCCTTCCAAAGTTAAGAGTAATGATTATCTAGGTCCCAGTGCTCATTTTCTAGCATGCGGGCTGTACAAACACATGTTCTTATTTGTTTGGGGATAATAGAGATTATGACTGACAAAGTGTTGATTGGCCAGCAATTGTTTGTGAAGATCTAATTGCAGATCCAAAACAGTGGAATTTTGTATCTCTCAGTTGTATTTTTGCAAGTTCCCAATTTTCCTATAGCTGTACTAATATAGATTTGTAATTATTTAATTGCTAAAAATAAAAAATATCAATGGATTTCATGTTTTGTAAGAATATATTTTAGAATATCTGAATATTGAATTCCTTTTTGCTGTTTGACAATGACCTTAAACTTGACTGATATCTGGCTTCAAGCATTATATGGGTCTGTTAAAACTGACATTTAAAGAACAGATTTACTGTTTGCTGATGAGACATTTCCTTTTATGTGAGTGCAGTACCTAGTTGTTCATTTTTGACTTTTTGTCTAAGGTCAAATGTAGGATCAATTTAAAATTTTATAAGTCCCTGTCTAAAACTCTGTCCTACCATAACCATAATGATCTACAAGGCTGCTTCCAACTCTCATTTCAATATGTGAAAGTTCCATTAGAATTTTAGGTGACAAATTGCTTGCAGCATGAAGCCGCAAAAAAAAAAAAATTAGAGAACTCCGTAGCAGTGCTGTTAGGGCATTCTCACTACCTATCAAATGGCAGAGTTTGAATCAATTGGATTATATAAAATGCGTTTTTCACCTCCAGCTCATGTTTCTCCTTTCCATAAAAAATAAGGAAATTGAATGCAATGTGGATATGAAACAGGCTAGAAATAAAAAAAATGTACTGAAGAATTGAAGACCTTGTCTTATGATCTAACATATTAGAAATTTCTTTGTGCCATAGGTTCTGCTACTGTTAAAAACATGAGAAATGCCTCCCTTTTAGAAATGGGATAAAAGTTTAGGGAAAAAAAATGTGAGTCATATTTCCCCAGTACACAAACTAGGTTCTTTTAAAAGTAATATACTTTTCACAGCAACATTAACTGTTTGTAAATGAAAGAGTTTCCCTTTTTCTATTTCTTTTAATGACTTATTTCCTAAAGATTAAATACCTGGCTTTTTACTATTTTTGTTCTTCCTACACACCCACCCCAGCCCATTGTTGCTTTTATGCACTTCAAGACTTTGGCTCTAACATACTCATGGATTATCCTTACAACTCCAGCTGTAACTTCCCTCTTTATTATTGGTCTCATGTCTCTAATTATCTGCTGTTCCCAGTATATTGGATTCCCTATGTTACCTTAAATTCAACATGTCTAACAACATCATTATGTTGTATAAGATTAGTACTTCCTCTAAGAGACCCAGTGCTGGTCTGTTGTACTAGTATGCTTCCAGTCTCTCAGTAATAGCTGGGAGTCATGTTTGACTCATATTTTATTTGTTCCCTACTTTAATTACTTGCTTTATTGATTTTTTTTTCATTTAAAGATCCTCTCTCTCTCTCTCTTTCATTTCCAATACTACTTTCTTTTAATAGACTTTCAACATCTCTTATACATTTCTTACAATTTTTCCTTTATACCTAAGTATTACCCACTCCAACCCATCCCACATACACATCTTGTACTTCTCTTGCTGCAAAATATATTGTTCCCCTTGCTCTCTTTAATCCAAAGTAATTAATGTTTCTCCGCTTCCTAGATAATAAAGCTTACATTACCTGGCCTACAAGTCTCCTAAAAAACACATTTCCTAGTTTTCTTTCCAACCTTGTCTCTCACTACTTCCCTACACAATCCTTTTAGTTGATTCATTATTTCCTGCACACGCCATATAGCAATAATCTCAATAGTGTGATTTCTACTTCTCTAAATTATTTTTCCTTATTTTTTGTAAAGTCCCAGCTCCTGCAGCCCTCTATAATGACCTCTCTCAAACCCCACTGTGATTCCTTATTTTCAACTTCTAAACCATTTACCATCTGTCACAGGACTTCAGCACATAGAAAATCAATAACAATACACCTGATTTTCTGTCTCTCCATGTGTATTGTAATATGCTGGAAGAAAAGCCTCATTTTTTTTTTCCTATTACCTAACATGATATACTGTGTTCTAAATATATTTGTTTAATAAATATTTCCTTGGTTTTGTTGAAGATGATTATAAGGATGATATTTACTATGTAAGTACATGTCTGTCACTAGAAACACTTTCCTGGTAAATAGTCTTGAGTCCCTCCCATGTTCATGTCCATCACTCTCTCATATTTGACCTGAACCTCAGTTGAACCTTGCATAATTTAAGATTTGGATAATCACAGGAAAGAAGGAAGACTATTCTTAAGAAATAAACCAGCATATACAAAGGTATGGGGGCATGGACACTGGTTGGTGAGTGGAAGATGAACATGCTATGAGTGGAGAATATTGTGCATGGAGGAGTATGGCCCACTGAAGGAAATTTTAAAAGGCAAACTTTAGAAAGAAAAAAACAGCTCCCAATAGGAAAGTCTGAGAGGCAAGGGGGGAAAAGATGAGCAAAGAAATTGTTAAAAATGTGCATCAATATTTTAACAATGTTTATCGGAGAAAATAATGAAAACTATCTTGAAATGAGGGTGAAAATAAAAGATTAAATAAAGATTCTGGACAACAATCATATATGAGATGGGAGTAACCAGATTTAAAGCATTCTATAGTCCTAATATTATTTGAAGGGGAAGAGAACAATATTGGATATCACTAGCTACATAACGCTTATGATTTAAGAGGATAAACTAAAAGAGCAGAGTCAGAGTACATAACTTCCAAAATACAGGGAGAAAATAAAACATAAGAGGAAAAGAAGGGACAAAATGTTTGGAAGACACTGGAGACCTTCAAGATGGTGGAGGAGTAAGCTGTGGAAATCACCTTCCTCCCCACAAATACATCAGAAATACATCTACATGTGGAACAACTCCTACAGAACACCCACTGAACGCTGGCAGAAGACCTCAGACTTCCCAAAAGGCAAGAAACTCTCCACGTACCTGGGTAGGGCAAAAAAGAAAAGACAAAACAGAGAAAAAGAATAGGGATGGGACCTGCACTGGTGGGAGGGAGCAGTGAAGGAGGAAAGGTTTCCACACACTAGAAGCCCCTTTGCGGGCGGAGACGGTGGGAGGTGGGCGGAAGCTTCGGAGCCACGGAGGAGAGCACAGCCACAGGGGTGTGGAGGGCAAAGCGGAGAGATTCCCGCACAGAGGATCGGTGCCGACCAGCACACACCAGCCTGAGAGGTTTGGCTGATCACCCGCCAGGGTGGGCAGGGCTAGGAGCTGAGGCTCGGGCTTCAGCGGTCGGATCCCAGGGAGAGGACTGGGGTTGGTGACGTGAACACAGCCTGAAGGGGGTTAGTGCACCACGACTAGCTGGGAGAGGGTCCGGGAAAAAGTCTGGACCTACTGGAGAGGCAAGAGACCATTGTTTCAGGCTGCACGAGGAGAGGGGCTTCCTGTTCCATGTGCCCACAGACTACAGAGTACCGCCTAAGTGAGCTCCACAGACAAGCTGCAGGTGAGAGCTGTGGATATCAGCTCGGACCCCAGAGGTAGGCATGAACAGTGTAACACTGCCACTGCTGCCACCAAGAATTCTGTGTGCAAGTGCAGGTAACTACCCACACCACCCTGGGAGCTTGTGTAGCACACCACTGCCAAGGTCCTGTGATTCAGGGACAACTTCCCTGAGAGAACACATGGTGCACCACCAGTTTTTGCAATGTCACCTTTGCCTCTGCTGCTGCAGGCATGCCCCACATTACAATTATGACTACCATACCCCTCCCTCTCCCCGGCCTGAGTGAGCAAGAGAGTTCTAATTAGCCACTGCTTTAACCCACGCCTGTCTGGGCTGGGAAGAGAGGCCGGAGAGTGGCCTACATGCAGAGGCGGAGCCAAAACCAAAGATGAACCCCAGGAGCTTGCGAACAAAGAAGAGAAAGGGAAATTTCTCCATGCAGCCTCAGGAGCAGCGGATTAAATCCCCACAATCGACTTGATAAATGCTGCATCTGTGGAATACCTGAATAGACAACGGATGTTCCCAAAATTGAGGCAGTGGACTTTAGGAGCAACTGTAGACTTGGGGTTTGCTTTCTGTGTCTGATTTGTTTTTTTATTTTATGTTTATCTTACTTTAGTTTTTAGTGCTTGTTATCACTGGTGGATTTGTTTATTGGTTAGGTTGCTCTCTTCCTTTTTTTTTTTTTCTTTTTTCTTTTTGTGAGAGTGTGTGTGTGTTTGTTTCTTTGTGTGATTTTGTCTGTTTAGGTTTGCTTTTACCATTTATCCTAGAGTTCTGTTTGTTTGTTTTTTCTGTTTGTTTGTTTGTCTGGGTTTTTAAAAAAATTTGTTTGTATGTTTGTTATTTTTATGAGTGTGTGTGTGTATGTTTTTTTGTGTGATTTTGTCTGTTTAGTTTTGCTTTTACCATTTGTTTTGGGGTGCTATATTTTCGTTTTTTAAAATTTTTTCTTCCTTTTCTTCTGAGCCATCTTGGTGCTCCGGCTGGGTGTCAGGACTGAGCCTCTGAGGTGGGAGAGCTGAGTCCAGGACATTGGACCACCAGAGACCTCCCAGCACCATAAAATATTAATTGGTAAGAGCACTCCCAGAGATCTCTGTCTCAACACAAAGATCCAGTTCCACTCAATGGCGAGCAAGCTCCAGTGCTGGATGCCCCATGCCAAACAACTAGCAAGACAGGAACACAACACCACCCATTAGCAGAGAGGCTGCCTAAAGTCATACTAAGTTCACAGACACCCCAAAAGATACCACCGGACACAGCCATGACCCCCAGAAGGATGAGATCCAGGCTCAGCCAACAGAACACAGGCACCAGTGCCCCCAACCAGGAAGCCTACACAGCCACTGAACCAAACCCACCCACTGGGGGCAGACAACAGAAATAAGAGAAACTGCAAACCTACAGCCTGCAAAAAGGAGACTCCAAACACAGTAAGTTAAACAAAATGGTAAGACAAAGAAATATGCAGCAGATGAAGGAGCAAGGTAAGAACCAACCAAAACAAACAAATGAAGAGGAAATAGGCAGTCTACCTGAAAAAGAATTCAGAGTAATTATAGTAAAGATGATCCAAAATCTCAGAAATAGAATGGAGAAAATAAAAAAAAAAAAGTTTAACAAGGACCTAGAAGAACTAAACAGCAAACAAACAATGATGAACAACTCAATAAATGAAATTGAAAATTCTCTATAAAGAATCAATAACAGAATAACTGAGGCAGAAGAACGGGTAAGTCACCTGGAAGATACAATAGTGGAAACAACTACCATAGAGCAGAAAAAAGAAAAAAGAAAGAAAAGAATTGAGAGTCTCAGACACCTCTGGGACAACATTAAACACACCAACATTAGAATTATAGGGGTCTCAGAAGAAGAAGACAAAAAAAAAAGGGACTGAGAAAATATTTGAAGAGATTATAGTCAAAAACTCCCCTAATATGGGAAAGGAAATAGTCAATAAAGACCAGGAAGCACAGAGAGTCCCATACAGGATAAATCCAAGGAGAAACATGCCAAGACACATATTATTCAAACTATCAAAAATTAAACACAAAGAAAATATATTAAAAGCAGCAAGGGAAAAGCAACAAATAACATACAAGGGATCCCCATAAGGTTAACAGCTGATCTTTCAGCAGAAACTCTGCAAGCCAGGAGGGAGTAGCAGGACATATTTAAAGTGATGAAACAGGAAAACCTACAACCAAGACTGCTCTACCCAGCAAGGAACTCATTCAGATTCAACAGAGAAATTAAAAGCTTTACAGACAAGAAAAACTCAAGAGAATTCAGCACTGCCAAACCAGCTTTACAACAAATGCTAAAGGAACTTCTCTAGGCGGGAGACACAAGAGAAGGAAAAGACCTGCAAAAACAAACCCAAAGTAATTAAGAAAATGGTAATAGGAACATACATATTGATAACTACCTTAAATGTAAATGGATTAAATGCTCCAACCAAAAGACACAGGCTGGCTGAATGGATACAAAAACAAGACCCATCTATATGCTGTCTACAAGAGACCCACTTCAGACCTAGGGAAACATACAGACTGAAAGTGAGGGGATGGAAAAAGATATTCCATGCAAATGGAGATCAAAAGAAAGCTAGAGTAGCAATTCTCATATCAGACAAAATAGACTTTAAAATAAAGACTTTGTTACAAAAGACAAAGAAGGACACTACATAATGATCAAGGGATCAAAACAAGAAGAAGATATAACCATTGTAAATATTTATGCATCAAACATAGGACCACCTCAACACATCAGGCAAATGGTACCAGCCATAAAAGGGGAAATCGACAGTAACACAATCATAGTAGGGGACCTTAACACCCCACTTTCACCAGTGGACAGATCATCCAAAATGAAAATAAATAAGGAAACACAAGCGTTAAATGACACATTAGACCCAATGGACTTAATTGATATTTATAGGACATTCCATCCAAAAACAACAGAATAAACTTTCTTCTCAAGTGCACATGGAACATTCCCCAGGATACATTGTATCTTGGATCACAAATCAAGCCTCAGTATATTGAAGAAAATTGAAATCGTATTAAGCATCTTTTCCGACCACAATGTTATGAGACTAGATATCAATTACAGGAAAAAAAAACTGTAAAATATACAAACACAGGGAGGCTAAACAATATGCTACTAAATAACCAAGAGATCACTGAAGAAATCAAAGAGGAAATCAAAAAATACCTAGAAACAAATGACAATGAAAACACGACAACCCAAAACCTATGGGATTCAGCAAAAGCAGTTCTAAGAGGTAAGTTTATAGGAATACAATCCTACCTCAAAAAACAAGAAAAGGGCTTCCCTGGTGGCGCAGTGGTTGAGAGTCCGCCTGCCGATGCAGGGGATGCGGGTTCGTGCCCCTGTCCGGGAGGATCCCACATGCCGCGGAGTGGCTGGGCCCGTGAGCCATGGCCGCTGGGCCTGCGCGTCCAGAGCCTGTGCTCCGCAACGGGAGAGGCCACAACAGTGAGAGGCCCGCGTAATGCAAAAAAAAAAAAAAAAAACAAGAAAAATCTCAAATAAACAACCTAACCTTACACCTAAAGCAATCAGAGAAAGAAGAACAAAAAAACCCCAAAGTTAGCAGAAGGAAAGAAATCATAAAGATCAGATAAGAGATACATGAAAAAGAAATGAAGGAAATAATAGCAAAGATCAATAACACTAAAAGCTGGTTTTCTGACAAGATAAACAAAATTGATAAACCATTACCCAGACACATCAAGAAAAAAAGGGAGAAGACTCAAATCACAGAATTAGTAATGAAAAAGGAGAAGTAACAACTGACACTGCAGAAATATGAAGGATCGTGAGAGATTACTACAAGCAACTATATGCCAATAAAATGGACAACCTGGAAGAAATGGACAAATTCTTAGAAAAAAAGTACAACTGTCCAAAACTGAACCAGGAAGAAATAGAAAATATGAACAGACCAATCACATGCAATGAAATTGAAACTGGGATTAAAATTCTTCCAACAAAAAATCTTCCAACAAACAAGGAGCAGATGGCTTCAGGGTGAATTCTATCAAACATTTAGAAAAGAGATAACCCCTATCCTTCTCAAACTCTTCCAGAGAACTACAGAGGAAGGAACACTACTAAACTCATTCTATGCGGCCACCATCACCCTGATACCAAAACCAGACAAAGATACTACAAAAAAAGAAAATTACAGACCAATATCACTCTGAAAATAGATGTAAAAATCCTCAGCAAAATACTAGCGAACAGAATCCAATAACACATTAAAAGGATCATATACCATGATCAAGTGTGGTTCATCCCAGGAATGCAAGGATTCTTCATTATAGGCAAATCAATCAATGTGATATACCATATTAAAAAACTGAAGGATAAAAACCATATGAGAATCTCAATAGATTCAGGAAAATCTTTCGACAAAATTCAACATCCATTTATGATAAAAACTCTCCAGAAAGTGCATATACAGGGAACTTACCTCAACATAATAAAGGCCATATATGACAAGCCCACAGCCAACGTCATTCTCAATGGTGAAAAACTGAAACCATTTCCTCCAAGATCAGGAACGAGACAAGCATGCCCACTCTTATCACTATTATTCAACACAGTTTTGGAAGTTTTAGCCATGGCAATCAGAGAAGAAAAAGAAATGAAAGGAATACAAATTGGAAAAGAAGAAGTAAAACTGTCACTATTTGCAGATGACATGATACTATACATAGAGAATCCTAAAGATGCCACCAGAAAACTACTAAAACTAATAAATGAATTTGGTAAAGTTGCAGGATACAAAATTAATGCACAGAAATCTCTTGCATTCCTATACACTAATGATGAAAAATCCGAAAGAGAAATTAAGGAAACACTCCCATTTACCATTGCAACAAAAATAATAAAATATCTAGGAATAAACCTAAGGAGACAAAAGACCTGTATGCAGAAAACTATAAGACACTGATGAAAGAAATTAAAGATGATACAGACAGATGGAGAGATATACCATGTTCTTGGATTGGAAGAATCAATATTTTGAAAATGACTATATTACCCAAAGCAATCTCCAGATTCAATGCAATCCATATCAAATAACCAATGGCATTTTTTACAGAACTAGGACAAAAAAATCTTAAAATTTGTATGGAGACACAAAAGACCCTGAATAGCAAAAGCAGTCTTGAGGGAAGAAAACAAAGCTGGAGCAATCAGACTCCCTGATGTCAGACTATACTGAAAAGCTACAGTAATCAAGACAATATGGTACTGGCAGAAAAACAGAAATATAAATTAATGGAACAGGATAGAAAGCCCAGAGATAAACCCATGCACCTATGGTCACCTAATCTATGACAAAGGAGGCAAGGATATACAATGGAGGAAAGACAATCTCTTCAATAAGTGGTGCTGGGAAAACTGGACAGCTACACGTAAAAGAATGAAATTAGAACACTCCCTAACACCATACACAAAAAGAAACTCAAAATGGATAAGAGACCTAAATGTAAGACCAACACTATAAAACTCTTAGAGGAAAACATAGGAAGAACACTCTTTGACATAAATCACAGCAAGACCTTTTTTGATCCACCCCCTAGGGTAATGGAAATAAAAACAAAAATAAAAAAATGGGACCTAATGAAACTTCAAAGCTTCTGCAAAGCAAAGGAAACTACAAAGAAGATGAAAAGACAATCCTCAGAATGGGAGAAAATATTTGCAAACGAATCAATGGACAAAGGATTAATCTCCAAAATATATAAACAGCTCATGCAGCTCAATAGTAAAAAAACAAACAACCCAATCCAAAAATGGGCAGAAGACCTAAATAGACATTTCTCCAAAGCAGACATACAGATGGCCAAGAAGCACATGAAAAGCTGCTCAACATCACCAATTATTAGAGAAATGCAAATCCAAACTACAATGAGGTATCACCTCACACCAGGTAGAATTGGCATCATCAGAAAATCTACAAACAAGAAATGCTGGAGAGGGTGTGGAGAAAAGGGAACCTTCTTGCACTGCTGGTGGGAATGTAAATTGATACAGCCACTATGGAGAACAGTACGGAGGTTCCTTAAAAAACTAAAAATAGAATTTACCATATGACCCAGCAATCCCACTACTGGGCATATACCCAGAGAAAACAATAATTCAAAAAGACACATGCACCCCAATGTTCCTTGCAGCACTATTTACAATAGCCAGGTCATGGAAGCAACCTAAATGCCCATCAACAGACAAATGGGCAAAGATGTGTCACATATATACAATGGAATATTACTCAGCCATAAAAAGGAACGAAATTGGGTCAGTTGTAGAGACGTGGATGAATCTAGAGACTGTCATACAGAGTGAAGTAAGTCAGAAAGAGAAAAAAAATATCGTATATTAACACATATATGTGGAACCTAGAAAAATGGTATAGATGAACCGGTTTTCAGGGCAGAAATTGAGACACAGACGTAGAGAACAATTGTATGGACACCAAGGGGGTGAATCGGTGGGGGGGCGGGTTTGATGAATTGGGAGATTGGGATTGACATGTATACACTAATATGTATAAAATGGATAACTAATAAGAACCTGCTGCATAAAAAAATAAATAAAATAATATTCAATAATTCCAATGAAAATAAAATAAAATAAAATCCAGAAAAAAAGCACAAAATTACAAAATTAGGATTGGTGATGAGAATGAACCATAGATAAAGAAGAGACTGTCTCAACTCTATGGAAATATATTTATTTTAAAGCCTGAGTAAAGTGCATGATTTTCTAGGAAAATATAAGATATCAGAAAAAGGGTAAGAATGATCATATTAAAATAATGAATGTCTTATTAAACATTCTAAGTTTATAGGTATATTTTAGATTTTAGATTTCTCTATATTTTCAAAGTTTTAGAAATTTAGAAAGTAACTAAGAAAATAAAGTACAAACTCAATAATGTTTGTTCAGTTTGTTAACTAGTACAGAATACAGTCATATCAAAATGCATTTTCAAGCCATGATTTAACTACTCTTGGCCAATTGTGTTGAGGCTACAGAAGCAATCAAGGTGACAAAGATTACCACTCACTGAAGGTTAAGATGACGGTTTTGCATTTTTTAGCAGTAAAGTATTTTATAATTAAGATTTGTACATTTTTTAGACATAATGCTATTGCACACTTAGTAGACTACAGAATAGTGTAAACATAACTTTCATATGCACCGGGAAACCAGTGTGTGACTGTATTGTGGTAGTCTGAAACTGAACCTACAATATCTCCAAGGTATGCCTGTATATGTTTATATGTGTGTCTTAGTCATTGTCCCTTGAAGTCACTGGCTGTCTTATTTTATTCTGTTTTCTAGTGGCCTGCCACAAAGTTTGGCTCATTGTAAGGATTCAATTCATTCATTCATTCATTCAACAAACACATTTTGAGTCTTGATCTTGGTTAATAAAAGAACTGTTAGAGTGATCCTCAAGCCATATGTTTCTGTGCAGCTGTCCAGCATCCAAAGCTTTGTGAACCATCAGTTCTCTGTTGCAGTTCTTCCTACCCCAAAGTGAGGAGAGCTCAGAGCCATTTGGGGAAGGATGTCCAACGGAATTCCAAGAAATTAGGAGAATATCACATCTAGAGTGAAGTGTTAGCCACGTTAAAGAAAGGGGTTAGTGACAGAGTTGAACACAAGACTAGGGAGAAGAGCCAGTTCTAGCGCATTGACAAAATCTCCTCCAAGAAATGGCCAATACGTCTGGAGGTAACGGGACGGCTTCAGAAGGAATCTCCTGAAGACTGGAGATACTTGTTTGTTTAGCATAAGGTTTACCTTTTTGTATAATAACTAGTATCTCTTTTAAAAATAAACTCCCTTACCAATATGGCTCACTCAGTCCATTTGGATGAGGGATGTTCCTAAGAGTCTAACTGGCTTTCTCAGGAGTGGAGTCACCAAGGGAGTGACCAGTACAATGGCAATGTAATTCTCTCAGCCCTTTAGACACCATTTTCTGTAACACAAAGCTTGAGAACCATTTGAGGAAATGTATTCCCTAGATTGTGTACAGATTGAATAAGTTTCTCCAAGTCTGCAGCCTAGATTATGAAGAATATCACTGATGCTTCAAACTCCCTTATCCAATTGGTCCAATGTGCTTCTCAGTTGGGGACCCTTTAAAAGTAAGAGAGTTCTATGTGATTCGTTAGGAAAAGACAAAAAGCTACAAAAAAATGTTCTTTCCAAAGTTCTACTTTAAGCTGGAGCTGTGCCCAATGACTCACTATTATTCTAAGTGAAGGGAGCACAGGGAAGCCATCAGTCTTCAGAGTGCAAAGCTACACAGGAGGCTGATGCCTACTTCTGAACACAGTGGCATTTCCAGTAAGATCTAGTCAATGCTCCCGTACTGTTCCTTTCATCATCTCTTATTCTTCAATTCCTGCCATCTTTGAGCTCATCAGAAAGTCCCTCATGCAAAAAAAATTCTTTTAACATATAGTACTTTTATTATTTTATTCAACTCACCCTAAACTAGTTCCTGAGATATGAAATTAATTTTTAAAAGAAGTAAAAAATAATGCAAATATAGAAATACATTATATCTGAAACAGTGACAGTTCTGGCATGAAAAAAGATCTCACTAAATGTTTATTGAATGAATGAATATTAATTTGTTGTGAAATTAGCCAAGCCCTTCATACAGCCTTTAAAAAGTAAACAAAAATAAATTTCCCTAAACCTGCCTGATATTTAACTGTTATACCTGTTTGTTTACATGAGAAAAAAGAAGATAATGAGTGTGACATTTATTATCTCCAAATAAGCTGGATTTGTAGGACACGTTGCTCACAGACCATTTTATTTCCTTTTGAAAATTAACTCCAAGGTAGCGGCCACCAGGAGGCACCATTGAGGGTAGCATCAAAACCTAACTTTCCGAGCCTTTCTCCATATAAGTTTAACAGAGAAAGACATGAAAATATACTATGCATTTGTAGGGTTTGACTTTTCTTCCCTAGAAAATAAACATCTCTGATTACCAAAATGTCAATATAAATGTATCCAAAACTTCAATATCTACGTTTACATCTTACATTAAGAAAATACCATTTGAAGCAAAACGATGAGAAAAACGAATATCAAAGTCGAAAGAGCTGTCATGTTAAATTTGTGTTAGACCTGTCGAGGGCCCATTATAAACCAAGATTGTGCCGGCTCCCAGGAGGACCTTCGTTTCTCGTCTTAATTCTCCTTTCAACCTAGCCCTGCCCAAACCTACACTGCACACTGGTTCCTGGCTCTATTTTTAGGACTGTTCCCAAGGTATGTGATGTGTGTAGAGTTTTATCAGTTCAGCCTGCTCCAAATTTCTATAAACCCAGGTCTCTGTACACCCAACCTGGCACCATTGAGACTCCTGCCTGGCAGCTCAGCGCATTATGATGCAGGCTTCATCCACTGCAGGGCTCCAATTAGTCCCCGTACTGGTGAAGATGCTGGGGAGTCACCTTGACACCTCGAGAATCAAATCTCCTCTCTATGTTGAGTTTCACCTGGCAAAACTAAGCAAGGGATCTGTAAAGACCACACCACCAAATGTCTTTCCTTTTCCTGGGGCTTCCTCTTCCATAGGGCTTCATAGACCGGATAGAGCTGGCATTCCTCTCATTTGCAATTAATTATTAACCTGTCTCCTCTTTATTAACCTCACCTGCCTGCCTGATTAGTGCTATAACTTGGTTATTCACCATCCAGGAAACATCAAAGGGTCGTTGCTTTTTACTCTAGAACTTTTAGACATTTGAACATTCGTACATTTTTAACATTTAACATTTTAAACATAAAAACATAATTTTACACAATGGTTTTCTCACTGTGGGAGAGAGCTTCATCTGATAGACAAGCAAAAGAGCTCATACCCAAAGAACACACATCCATAACAGAAAGCACTTGAAGCTTAGCGCACTCATTTATTTGCCTTGCAGCTCAAATCTAAATGTTTTACCCCAAATCATGCAGCAGGTTGAGTCTGGTCTCCTATGATTCTAGTTCTGTGTCTTTTCTATTACACAAGTTTAACCTCTCCACAGTTTATTAGTTTTTTCTTGAAGAAAAATAAGTGCTTAAGCTACCTAGTACAAAATGAACCTGTCTCACAATTGCCTCCATCTTCCAGGCTAGCAAAGTATATAAGCAAGTGCAAGAGGGAAGAACATTTGCTGGCTAAGTTCTAAAAGATGGGGGGTTCTAGTCCTGATTTCATGTGCCCTCACATTTGGTGTTTGACCATTTATTTGATAACCTTGGCCTCATTTTCCTGATGGAGTGTTAGACTAGGTATGTCTATGGAGAATTTCAATTATAACATCCTATGATACTCTACTACTTGGCATCTACCTTTATTATGAAAGTAACTGTTTGTTAAACTATGTTAACTTTTTTCCACCACTATTTAGTGTGAGTAGAGTGAGATCTTATTCTGTGCCTTTACACCAAAGAATTTGACTTTTCCATGGCCCACAAAGGAAATGTAATAAGTAATACACATTCGATAAATATATGTTGATAAAAGGGAGGAAGGAGTAAAGAAGAGAGAGGAATGGGAAAAAGTAAGCAAACAAGCAGTTTTTCTCTCCAAAACTGAGAACATCCCTTATTCACCTAAATTGTAAGGGGCAGACTAAATTATGACGTGTCCCTGGAAGCTAACAACCTTTAAAATTTGTTTTCATTGGTACAGAAAAGCCCCCACCCCTCATCCTAGTATTTCTTTTCTCTTTTTAAATTATGGGAGTAATGTTTTCCTTCCAATACTGGTTCTCCTCTGTGCTCTTAAGCCCTGCAGTTATTCAGTATAATTGACTGTGTGACAAGTTGAGATAGAAGTAATGTTAGGTCAGCAATCTAAGTCACATATCAAACTAAGAAGGTATTATGGGGCAAATCACATTTTAATCAGCCGGAGCTTACATAAATGCAGCAATATTGATAGCATTTATGGTTTGTATAACAGCCTGTGGTGTGACAGAGAAATAGCACTTTGAAATATAGTCAGTGGATGTTACTGAATGGTGAATCATAATGGAACTCCTGTGGTATTACATGATGTCCATGTGAATTCTCTAATAATTTATAATGCTTGATGTGATTCCACAGCATGTGACAAGAAGTGTGATTATTTGTAGCTCTGCTTGATCTGCAGCATAAAATTTACTTTGGAGGCAATGGGATGCGTTACTAATGTACAGGAGTATTCCTTCTGGAGAGGCATTTCAACTCTTCCAGAATCAAGATGTGGCATCAATTGCTCAACTGGAACATAACTGTACAGTGACTAAACATTATCTCGCAGGAAATACACAAATACATCTTTTCCAGGAAATAAGTGGAAAGTAGTTTCTTAATTACTAGTTCATAGCTGCCTGGTCTCAGATGCCATGATTTTGCGTCCCTGATGCTCTAATCTTAGACTAATTGCATCCTTGACATCTAATTGTTCTGTTCCAGCCCTGACAGCCACCCTGTTCTTTCAAGTGCTTCCTGGGGAGGTGTGAGAGGGAAGGGGGGAAGAAGAGGCTTACAATAGCAGACTAAAAAATTAAGGATACTTAGCCCCATTCCCCAAATTTCTCAAAGACTTTAAATTTCATGAGTAGAAGAAGCAGGCCAGACTTTAGTGATACGTTTCCTCCACATTATTAAAGCGCTCCCACTAGTGTTATGTTGGGTGACTGACAAATGAGTCAAAAAATGCTAGAAAATACTAATTGGATTCAATGGGCCTTTATTTTTTTTCCCTGATTTGTACCCAGAAATCAACTCTTGTTAATCTACTTGTAAATATCAGTTGCAAAAATATGAGAAGCAAATGAACAGTCTTCAAGTACATGATGCATACTTCTTCCAGAACCATCTTCCATTTCCCTGCCCATTATTCATATATTGATACTGGAACTGAAGAGTGAGGGGCAGAGAACTCCAGATGGACTGAAGGACTTCATCTGCCTCTTTCTATGCAAAACCAACAGACCCTTAGCCTTTGGGGAAAAAAAAAATACAAATTTCTTCCTTTTGAAAATATCACAGAAGCAGCTGCTCCTCAGCTATTTTGAGTGGCTTTTCTGAGAACAGCTTGTAGCTGCAATATTGTATATGGTGGATGGTTGGCAAGAGCCTGGTTGTGGGAGGGGAAGAAAGAAAACTGAAAGCCAGTGCAAGCCCTGGTGACTGACACATGGGGGTCGAGGATGTAGAAAAAGGCCACGCCCCAATAATGGAAAGAAATGGATGGAAAGGCAAAATCACCCCGTGGCAGAAGTGTTAGCCTTTTTAATTTACCTAAATGAAGCTTAACGCTTCCCATCCGTTAACACAATTTTAAGTGAGAAAAGACAGAGATTAGTGTTAAAGACAACAGAAAGAATCGAAAAGAATAAAGGAAGAGAAATAAATTCAAATGCAAATGAAATTCCAGGCTGCAAAAAGGCAACAGGTAATAGCCAGCTCATACTTGCGCTGCGTTTGACAGCTCAGCAGAGGAGCGTGCTTATTTATCTTACACTGTCGTGCACATTATATCTCTGGCTAGAGGCTAAAGAGTTTTTAGGTCCCTGCTCTGAGTCATTGTTACTAATCCCTGTGTACAAAAAGGAAACATGATTAACCTGTGGATGCTGAGATAGTAGTCAGTGTCATTAGAAGAACACAGGTATCTGAAATCAAGGTGAAAAAAACAGAGGACCCGTGCTCTTAGTAATCAGAGAGGTTCAAAGCAGCAGTTACTTTTCGACCTCGAGTTGCTAGAAAACATGCTCATGACAACCTTAAGTGTTATTCCCCAAATCCTCTGTGTTCTTATTCAAACACCTACTCTCCAGATTGTAGGTACTTATCATCTCAGCACCTCAAAGTCCAGGTCTGACCTGGATCCTCGTATAATGAGGTCTTTGTGTTTATGATAGTTTCACCTTTTATTTCAAAAATCTAAAAATAAACAATTGTTCTGACTGAGTCACACAGAATCTCTGTTTTTGATGTTTGTTTCTGATTAACTCCTCATCTCTATCCTTAACTGTAGCTTTCACCACATGTAGATATTTAATTTTTTTAAAAATCACAGATTGATGAGTCATACAAGGCAAATAGAAAAGTCCAGGTTTTTGAACGTTTTGAAACAGCTCCATACAATACAGCCCAAAATAATGCATACTAACATGACTTCTAGGGCTTTGGCAATCTGAAAGGGTGTTTTGGTTATTAAAATGATCAGAGTCACTCCTGCACTTAAATGTACAAGGGTCAGGGATACTAGATGTCCTGAAGTGCACTTACGGTCCTGCACAGTTGAAGATTGCCCTGCATTCTGCAAGACTTTAGATATCATACAGGACACTCTTAAGATGAAATACCTATCTATAAATTCTTAAATCTACAGCATAACTCTTTTAAGTATAAACGTAAGATACTTTTTGCATGGGTTTAATATACAGTGACTATTCTAAGAATGCAACTATGTGTAAATAGAGAAAAGACTGCAGTTTCTTTGGCTGTTTACTGGGAGTTGATTACCATTTTGTAAAACCACAACCTCCATGGAAGTGCCTTTTATGAACTCTGAGTGGCAACACAGTTCACCCACAGCAGACTGCACAACTGCAGCAGTCACGTTCATGGGGACTCTACGAGTAGGTCCGAACACCTGACCACGTCATTAGCTCTCCCAGTGCAGTCATGTCCGAGCATTTGCACCTTGGAAATACATACTTCCTTTTCCTAAATGGAATCTGACAAGACCAATTATAGATGTATCCCTTATTGAGCAAGGTTTTTCTTATTAGCGGGTAATCACCATAAGACAGAGGGCCTATTTCTTGGACTTGCATGAGTGGAGCATTCTCGTGCAACTTTGATCAGAGCCCTTCACTTGATCCGATGTCTGCTGTGCTCCTTGCCACTCTGACTCTTGTCACCAGGTTCTGTCACTTTTCTCCTGTGTCTTCCTTCTACCTCCTCAAGGTCTGACTGATTTTTCTGGAATTTCATTATTTAAATCTTTTTATGTCTGCTAGTTAAACTTGATACTTTTCTCCTCCTCCTCCTCCTAAAGAGTCCCCTTCCCAGTCAGTATATAATTCAAAATAAAATGTTTTCTCTTTTCTTCAATAGGGTAGATATATTGACACAAAGACTCCAAGATCTAGTCCTTATAGCAAATAGGTTCTTATAGCAGAAATGCATGGATTAGACATCATTGCCATTAAAACCAGCCAATTACCTTCCCTTTCTCTGACTGAACTGGTTCTAAGTGACTTGTTATATTTGGGTTTCCATATAGAATTTCCGACAGAGGTGAAACTGAACTGATGAACTGGCACAAGTTTCTTGTACTCTTTGCACTTATATTAATCATTACAAATCAGTAAGTTGACATTATTTCTAGGCAAATATTTTGTGAGTTTAGTTGCCCTATTCCATTCCCTGGGTCCAATTAATTCTGGGTATGCTAGCAAAATAAAATTCATGGATAAGCAAAATCAAGAAGCAGATCATAGATCAAGTATTCACCTTCAACACTATGTAAACAATTAACTTACAAAGGAAGAACATAAACTACATAAAGACGACATGCTGTACTGGAGGACACTTGAAACACAAACTTTAGAGTAAGAAATATATGAAATTTAATCCATGCTTAGACATTTATTACTGTTTGAAGAAATGTTGAGATAGTTCCTAAAACTTATTTTAAATGCTTAACACACTTGAACATGCCCACACTCACATTAACTTGGTATTTGTTATTTTAAATTTTTAGATGGCACATGCATCCTGCTGTATGCACTAATAGGAATGGGCTTTATTATAAAGGAAATAACCCTGGTTCTTAGAACTAAGGAATGTTTAAGTAAAGGATATATAACTAGGGCTTATTCTTTGGATATTATTCCACCAGCTCCCATGCTGTCCTGTGATGTCAGCCACTATTATGATGGAGAAAACCAATCCTAGACCGGTCTCTTTATGCTGTAAGAACAGTCAGAAGCTGATTTCATTGCCACTCCCTTCTTCTTGCTTTCTAGCAATTAGAATAGTAGTTGTATGACATGCTAGGACTTACCCATGAATATGGTGCCCAGAGAACATTTTTGAGTAGCAGCCACTGTACTCCCCCAGTTTAGCACAAACTGTAAAAGTGACCCATGTGGAAACATCCACCATTACTATGGGGAATAGTGGTTTATATTTTAGCACTACAGAGGCCCAATGCTAGACCATGGATGGACATGACAAGAAGAGAATGCCAGATGAGACTCAGAACCTATCAAGTCCCCACAGCCGGGATAAATCTCCGCTTGAAACATATGCTATAGTTTTGGTTAAAAATAATAAAGCTTTCTTCTTGTTTAAGCAATAGAGGATTGGAATTGTTGCTTTTACTTTTGGCACATTCATAGATGGAGGGAATCCATCAAACACTGTCAACACTTTGGGGCTACAATTCTTACAAGAATCCCTCTAAGACCCATCAGTTAAAACAGGTATAATATTATCTACCTAACTGAATAGTTAGACATAAAATATATAAAGGAATTTGTATATAATAGGAATTTAAGACATGCTAGTTTTTAAACTCATTATTATAAATTGGAGCTGGCTAGGGCCTTGCATCATTGTAGGGGGAAAAACTATGACTCATCCCAATAGCCACATGCTTATGAATAACATTTCTTGTCACGTTTTCATTGTAGGAACTTTTTAAAGGCGATTCACAGAAGATGAATGTTTCTAATAAATTGTAATAATTTGCTACTTTAAGAAATGTAAGTATCCAGCCTAATCTGCCAGATTTTAAGAAAACTTACAAAGAATTAATAATAAATGAGTTCCTATATTTAAACTGGCTTAGAATAAATGGAACTCATGATATTCTGTGGCAGCACTATTGGTATGCTATTGAATTAGTACACATATGGCAATTTAAAAGGTTGGAGACACTGTGAGGATATGGGGGGGGAGATTAGGACTTTGAAATATGTGGTGTTAGCAACTGTGCACAATAGGTGGCATTCAGAAAAGAATGTCATGATTTTCAGCCTGTGAAGGGAAACAACAAAAACAAAAACAAAACTCTAGTGAGCAAACCCTGAGCGTACATATACTGAATCCATGCAAAGAAACAGACGTTGGTTGCTTTACTGCAATTATTTTAGGATATGCCGTTATTAGAAATATGAGGAGAGGGGAATTCTATAGTGGATAATCCCTGAGGAAACAGCTCTACACTCTACCTCAAACTGTAATATGATTCCCATCAATCTGTGAAAGCTTTATGTTGTGCTATATTTAAAGGTGAAGAACCTTAAAAGAAAAATATAATGTCCTTGAAGGAAGGATTTTTTGATAAGACACTGTCTTTTGGTGAGAAACAAAATACAGGAGAACTCGTCTCACAGTATACACACTGCTTATTTGAAAAAAAAAAAAGGAAAAAAGGAAAAAAAAATGACTCTTTACCCTCCATATCGACTCATAAAGGGAATTTTTATTTTCAGCAAGGTTGAAAACCCGACAGCCTGACATGCATAATGAAGGACAGCCCCAAATTTGAAGGGATACAATAGATAATGCTGAGAGAATGGGAAGGAAATCACATATTTTGTTATTCAGAAGAAAGTACAATGTCAGAATAAAAGTAAAATGTCATGTCAATGTCAAAGTACAGTGTCAGAATAACAGCCATCCAAATGGACAAATATGAGAAAATATCTGAGACACAAAGATAAGGAATCAAGTAAGGAAATACATTTGGAAATGCATAGTTATTTGGAATTATAATGTTTCAAATAATTATGAGAACCCTAAAAAGTGAAAATTATTTGAACTGTGCCTTCAGAAATATCACATGAAGTAATTGTTATATGCTAGTGTCATGAAGTGAGCTAATCACTTGTTTCAATTTTTGTTTTAATAGACATTAGTTTTTAGAGCAGCTTTAGGTTCACAGCGAAGCTGAGTAGAAGGTACAGAGATCTCCCATATGCCCCCATGCATGCATGGCCTCCTCCACTGTCAACAATTTTTTAAATGTGTTCGTGGGAGAGGTGTAACAATCACTATTGAGAGGAAAATCACGAATGTTCAAGAAACTTAGAAATAAGTGAAACCCACGAATAGATGGGATTAGTCATCTGTATGAAATAACACAAGAGATTTTCTGAAGACGTGTCATAGAGAAGTCTATAAAAATACAAAATCAAACAGGATAATAACCAAAACATAATGTGATCACAACTAAGAAACCTAGAAAATTTTCCCTTCACTTTTTTTTTTTTTTTACACAGTCTTTCCTCACACAAAGTATAGGATAGGCACCTTAGGTAATCTAGAAAAAGAGGGTGTCACATAACAGGGATTGATCAATCTGCTTCTGATACAAATGGGGAGAGAAGGCCAAGACTGGGGGACTCAAGCATTTGGTGAGTGAACACAGCTATCAAAACCATTATGTCTCCCAAGCAACTTCTCCCTTTGGCTCCAGGTTTGGCATATACAATTCTGGATATAACTGACTTCTGATATAGACTGGGAGAGAATAAACTGACCATTCCACACAAATTTGCAACCTACTTGCATTTATTTATTTTTTATTATATGTTCATTATTTGCATTCTGGTTAAAAAGAAAATCTTTTTCACTCACATTCTAATCAACACTGTCTGTCATCATAATAACATTAGATTTTATGTATGCATCTAAAAAATTTTTTTTAATTAAAAGATAAGTTCTCTTTTCATATCTGTCATTGACAAAGTACTGTTAGCCTTGCTAGTCTCTGCAATTTTTTCTTTTTTTAGCCAAATAACTAAAGGTGGCCTAAAATAAAGCAAGCCCTTAAACTGTACTCTACCATTACAAAGCAATCACTGTAAAGAATATGAAGATGAATGTGACATTTTTTACATTCATAGGACTAAGTGAAAAATTTAAAAACAATGTTTATCGTATAAGAATTTAAAGTAGCAACAAAAATACTGCAGGATGTGAATGATTAAATGACAAAATAACCATATAAGTGGTATAAAACAGAAAGTAAGATTTAAGTCTTTAGATTGAACTTGGAGTGGTCAAGAGGAGACAAAAAATTATTTTAAAAATATACATAGGGCCTCCCTGGTGGCGCAGTGGCTGAGAGTCCGCCTGCCGATGCAGGGGATACGGGTTCGTGCCCCGGTCTGGGAGGATCCCATATGCCGCGGAGCGGCTGGGCCTGTGAGCCATGGCCGCTGGGCCTGCGCGTCCGGAGCCTGTGCTCCGCGGCGGGAGAGGCCACAACAGTGAGAGGCCCGCATACCGCAAAAAGAAAAAAAAAAAAATATATACATAGGATTATAGTTTCTACTTCCATTGTAGAGAAATGGAAAGAGCATCATTCCCCCTTTTCACAACAAAAAATGACAAACTCCAAGTTGCCAACTTTTCTCGAACCCATCAGAAAGCTGAGGTTGCAAGGTAATAAACTAGCTCAAAATCTAGGGAGAGACAAGTGCGTATGGGGAGAGATAGAGTAGAAGCACCTGTTTATTTGGAACAAATGCAGCCACCGTTTGAAGAATTCAGCTAGAGTTGTTCACAGATTGGCGGATGCTGAGTATGAGCTATGCGGAGCCCCAGAGGAATGCAGATGTAGGGAAAGTCTGCCCCCACTGAAAGGCTCTTCTCCTTGGACCTCACTGAATGAGTTCTGAGGAACGGTCCCTCATGGTGCAGGCATGGGGCATGAGAACAGCAGCAGCTGCTGAGAGGCACAAAGTCCCACTCAAATCCTTCTCTCCTGTTTCCCCTACAGACCAAAGCATTAAACTTCAGGGGAAAGAGCAATAAAAATTGTCATCCTCGGGACACCACTGAAAACCCACTGGTATGAGGAGGGAAGAGAAAAAAACAATCTCTCTGGCTGAGGGACAGGAACAGGAGCTAAGCCCAGAGTTGGTGGAGAACAGGAGCACTAAGAAGCCACACTCCCAAGCCAGGGATGCATTGCCTTACTTAGGACTGAGGCCTAACAGAGAAGGACTTTTTCCCTGGCCCCCAACCAACCTAATAAGCACCAAGCAACAAATAACAAGTAACAGTGAAATACTGTGGAAAAGAGTTGCAAAAGCATAGAGACATTCTTGGCACAGCATTAAGAGGAGACCTAAAGCTGAGAATGGAAGAGATATTGAGAAAAATTCTCTGACAGTCCATGACAAGCCATACTGGAGCCCGAGGCAAAAGGAAAAATGAGTATCCCTGTACACACTCATCAAAATATCCTCTCATACTTTGAACCAAGTGACAAAAGTGGATAAAAGTTCTACAATAAGTACACATGATTATTTCACAACAGAAAAACATATTCAAAGAGCTGAAAAGGAAAAAAACAAAAATAAGACTTTCTAGCCATAATTCTATGTTCACCAAATATATATGTTATAATGGAAAGAGGAAGACCTTCTGAGACAAACAAATCTCTAGGAATTTTATTGCCAGCAAATCTTCACTGTAAGAAATGTTAAGAAAAGCTATTCTGTAAGAATAAATAAATCAGAAAAATAGGATCTACAAAAAGAAGAGTAATGCAAAGAAAATGGAATAAAAGTATAAAATATTTTCTCTTAATATTTAATTGCTCTGAAATACAAATGATTGTCTTAAGCAAAAATACTAGCTATTTATTGTGTATTTATAGCATATATAAAAGTAAGATGTTCAAAAATAAAAACACAAAGGATGTATTTGTATGCTTGGTTTGATCTGTTCACTTATATTCATATATTATACATAAATCAGTATAATATTATTGGAAAATACACTCTGATTAATTAATGATGTATATTACAACCCAAAGGATAACTAAAAATTTTAGAAGAGGTATAAATAATAACTCAACAGTGCAGATAAAAGAGAATTAAAAAATGGATACTCCATTATCCTTTAAGAAGTTACAAAAAAGAGGGAAAAACGATAACAAAAAAGAGAAGGAACAATTAGAAAAACAACTACAAGATGGTAGATTTTTAACCCAACCACATCAATAAACAAATATAAACAGTCTAAACACACCAATTAAAAGACACAGAATGTCAGATAGGGTAAAAAGACTAAAGTATATGATATGCTATCTATAATAAACTTACTTTACACATAAAGACATAGAGAGGTCAATAGTAAAAATCATTCAAAACATTCACTCAGATAGACCATGTTCTGTGCTCTAATACAAATTTCACCACATTTAAAAGAGTATAAATCAGATAAAGTATGCTCTCAGACCATAAGTGAAACAAATGAGAAATAATATCTAGAAAGCCCCCAAATATTTGGAAATTAAACAACACACTTCTAAATAACCTATGGTTCAAAAGGGAAGTTTTAAAGGGAAATTTTAAAATATTTTGAACTAAGTGAAAATAAAAATACAACATGTTAATATTTGTGGGATACAGCTAACAAAGTGCTTAGAAGGAAACTTATAGCAATAAATATATAATTTAGAAAAGAAAGCAGTTCTCAAATCAGTAATTTAAGACATCTTAGAAACAACAAAAAGAATAAATTAAACCCAAAACAAGAAGGAAAGAAGTAGTAAAGATAAACAAAAATCAATGCAATTGAAAGAATAAAGACAATAGAAAAAATAATAAAAGCAAAAGCTATTTCTTTGAAAATATCAATCAAATTGATAAACCTCTAGCCAGACTCACCATGATAAAAAAAAAAAAAAAGAAGCAAATTACCTATATCAGGCATAAAAAAAGATACCACTGTAGACCCTTTGGAGAAAATATTTGCAAATTACATATCTTACAAAGTACTTGTATTCAGATTACACTAAGACTTTCAAAACTCAACACTAAGAAAACAAATCTATTAAAAAATGCACAAAAGATTTAAACAGTCACTTTGCCAAAAAAGATAAATAAATGGAAGCTAAGCATATGAAGGTATGCTCAACATCATTAGTCAATAGGAAAATATAAACTCAAAAGAAATGCCATTTTATACCTATTATAATAGCAAAAAAATTATAAAAACAAAAAAATAAACAACATCAACTATTGGGAAGGTGTGGAGTAACTGGAACTCTCACACTTTACTGGAGAGAATGCCAAGGGGAACAAGCACTTTGGAGAAACACCTTGGCATTTTCTGGTAAAGTAAATATGTACTCACCCATGTGACCCATCAATCACACTCCAAGGTATTTATACATGAGAAATGAAAACTTACATTAACCCAAAACCCCTCTATTAGAATGTTTATGGAGGCTGTATTCATAATTACCAAAAGGTAGAAACAGTCAAAATTTTCTTAAACTTGTGAATGGGAAAACAAACTGTGGTACACCCACAATAGTATATCATCCAGCAGCAAAAGGGAACCAACTTATTATACTTGTAACAACATAGAGGGCTCTCAAATGCATTGTGCTGAATGAATGAATCTACACCCCAAAGGCTACATACTGTATCATTCCATTTGTATCATATTATGGAGACAAATCTACAGTTACAGAGAATAGATCAGTAGTTTCCAGAAGTGGGGTTTGGAGGAAGGATTAACTACAAAGCAACAGTAGAAAGCAAATTTGGGGGGTAATGGAAATTTTCTGTATTGTGTATGGGGTGCATATATGACTTAAGCACTTGACAAAACCTGTAGACTGTACACCACAAAGGGATACTCTCACTGTATGTAAATTGAAAAATAAATTTTAAAAGAACTAAAATTATTTTTATATTAAAAAAATCTATGATCAGCTGGAGGTTTATAGAGAGCTCAAAGACATAAGCCATGTCCAAAAAAATTCATGGAAGAGAATGAATACAAGTTTAACATGTATGTATTTTATCCCATAAACAATGAACAAGAGGGAGTACATTTATCCCTTGAGTCATAGTCTCATTTTCTAGGTATTTATAAAATATTTCTGAAAAGAAGAATGAGATCAGTGGAGACAAGATTCCACAGTATGTGTGTGATATTGACCAAAAAAATAAAGAACACATGACATTGAATAGTAGTTTTTAATATTTCTAGCAAATTTTGGAAGAAGTAAAACCATTAACTATCTAAAGGGCAAATAAGTCAGGGAAATAGCCTGTTTTTATAAAAAAAAAACTTTCATGATTAATAACCTTGAAAATTCTCTAAGGGAGTTATGTGTTTATGAAATTCTTTTTAAAAAGTAGTTATGTGGCATATTTGTGGCTTGTTAAAATATTTCACAGAGACCCTTAGAAAATTTACCTCTAAACTGCATTCATGATAGTTTAAACACAAACACTTGTAGTCACTATTACAATGTGCGTACTTTTCAAAAAAAATTACCCACATTTTATAACTTTACACATTTTATTTCATAAAAAGATAGTAAAATATCATAGAAAGGTGTGGTGAGAGTGTATGTTTCTCATGCCCAAAAGAGGTAATGGGAAAATATTTCAGGTCACAAAATGGTAAAAGGTAATACTGATAATGAAAATACTTAACAAACATACATAAGATCAGTACACTTTAACAGTTCCCTGATTAGAAGTATGGATGAAATAGCAACCCCTATTAAAGCAAAAATTTATACATATGTACATATCTGTCTGTATGCCTGTGTATATATGCATATGTGTACATATATATAAAAACTATGTGTGTATATATATTTAAACTGTGTATATATATGTATATATACACATACATATCTATATTGCAACATAAACATGAAGAGAATTTCTTACTAGCTAATAGGTAATTTTGTTTAAAAATTTCCATTCTATATTTTTAACATTTTTTTCTAAAATTAATCTAATATTTATATGCTACTTAAACCAAAACAACAAAAAATAAACTCCAGGAATGCTGTTTTCTCTTAAGGGTGGTTCCTATTCAGTTTGAAAATTTTTATTTAACAATATTCTAATTGTATTTTTTAAAGGTTACATTTATCCTCTTGCTGAGCTTTACAAAAAAAAACTGAAATATTGCTAAGTATTTATATTAGTCTTACGGCTTATGTACATTTTCTCATTCTATTCTCACAACAGTTCTATGGATTAAGTATTAGTTTTCTCATTTATAAATTGGAATAATGAGTCCCAGAGCAGTTAAATCCCTTTTGCTTTTTCACATATTTATTATACTATGGTAAAATCAGATTAAAATAAGGGTTCTATTATCTAGTGTTCAATATAGTTTTATTTCTGTTTCTTCTACTCTGTTGCATATTTAAAAGAAAAAAAAAACACTCATTGACAAGTCCTATGGAAGTTGCTCTTTGGATAGATTAAGGTATAGTCTTTCTATTAAGGCTAAGGGTTTAGAGATTTGAAAAGGTGCTTACTTGCATATAAAAGAATTGTCTATATAGAAAAATCACACTGATTCCACAAAAATACTTCTAGAACTAAAAAATGAGTTTACCTAGATCACTGTATACAAGGTCAAAATGCCTTATCAGAACGCGATCATCTCCCAGGTTTTGGAGTCTCTCAGAATTGTTCAATTTAGGGTTTCTAGTTGTTCCCCCGGCCTTCTAAATGTGCTGCTTGGTATTCAGTTAATACAGTCAAGGTAACTCACAAAATTTCCTGGAGCACTTTTCTGAGTAGCTTCCTCCTCTCTGATATACAGCCTGTTTTCCGGGCCATTTCAGCTACCCCAAACTTCAATCTCAGTCTTCACAACTCATCAAGACCCCTAGGCTCTGTTTAAGAACTCCCCATTTGAAATGTGATTCAGTAAATGCTTCAAGATAGAAAGCTGGGATGATTGTATGACTCACCTCACTTTTTCCCCTTCTGCTAGGAACTACGATTATTCACTTCTTGCAGTTCAATATTTGAATGCAGTTATTTCTTACTTCATTCAGTTTTCTAGTTGATTTATGTAAGAGAGGAAAATTCAATCCTGATTTCTTCATCACAGCTAGAAACAAAAGTATAAATTTTAATTATCATATTAAAGTAAACTGATCCATTATACTCTAGTGCAATATTTACACTAATAGTAAAGCACAATATAAGATTTCAAAGACATTTAAAGGCCATGGTTATTATTGTCTTATTTGAGCTACTGGAATGGAAAGGTTGAGATACTGATTTTGCTGATTAGCTTAGCCTATAGCCTTCTAAGCAGGGAAAAAAAGAAGTGGTACACAGATGGACAAGGTGTTTTTAAAATTTTTTTATACTGATGTAGTTTCAAATGTGCAAAAATGATACAAGGAGAATACACAGAATATCTGTTTACCTGTATTAGTTTTCTATGCTGGTAACCAAACAGTACAAACTTAGCAGCTTAAAGCAACATATATGTATCACCTCAATGTTTACATAAGTCAGGAGTCCAGGCATAGATTAGCTGGCTCTTGTGCTCAGAGTCCCTCAATCAAAGTGCCAGTCAGGTAATGTTCCCTTCTGGAGTTTAGGATCATCTTCTACCCTCACATGATTGTTGGCAGAATTCAGTTTATTTTAGCTAAAGGACTGAGCTCTCATTTTTTTTGTTGTTTACAACTTTACTGGAGTATAATTGCTTCACATTGGTGTATTAGTTTCTGCTTTATAAAGAAGTGAATCAGTTATACATATACATCTGTTCCCATATCGCTTCCCTCTTGTGTCTCCCTTCCTCCCATCCTCCCTATCCCACCCGTCCGATCTTTGTTCTCAAGATTGCTTTGGCTATTCGGGGTCTTTTGTGTTTCCATACAAATTGTGAAATTTTTTGTTCTAGTTCTGTGAAAAATGCCAGTGGTAGTGATAGGGATTGCATTGAATCTGTAGATTGCTTTGGGTAGTAGAGTCATTTTCACAATATTGATTCTTCCAATCCAGCAGCATGGTATATCTCTCCATCTATTTGTATCATCTTTAATTTCTTTCATCAGTGTCTTATAATTTTCTGCATACAGGTCTTCTGAATCCTTAGGTAGGTTTTTTTTTTTTTTTTTTTTTTTGCAGTACACGGGCCTCTCACTGTTGTGGCCTCTCCCGTTGCGGAGCACAGGCTCCGGATGCACAGGCTCAGCGGCCATGGCTCACGGGCCCAGCTGCTCCGCGGCATGTGGGATTTTCCCGGACCGGGGCACAAACCCGTGTCCCCTGCATCGGCAGGCGGAATCTCAACCACTGCGCCACCAGGGAAGCCCCCTTAGGTAGGTTTATTCCTAGATATTTTATTCTTTTTGTTGCAATGGTAAATGGGAATGTTTTCTTGATTTCACTTTCAGATTTTTCATCATTAGTGTATAGGAATGCCACAGATTTCTGTGCATTAATTTTGTATCCTGCTACTTTACCAAATTCATTGATTAGCTCTAGTAGTTTTCTGGTAGCATCTTTAGGATTCTCTATGTATAGTATCATGTCATCTGCAAACAGTGACAGCTTTACTTCTTCTTTTCCGATTTGGATTCCTTTTATTTCCTTTTCTTCTCTGATTGCTGTGGCTAAAACTTCCAAAACTATGTTGAATAAGAGTGGTGAGAGTGGGCAACCTTGTCTTGTTCCTGATCTTAGTGGAAATGGTTTCAGTTTTTCACCATTGAGGACGATGTTGGCCGTGGGTTTCTAATATATGGCCTTTATTATGTTGAGGAAAGTTCCCTCTATGCCTACTTTCTGCAGGGTTTTTATCATAAATGGGTGTTGAATTTTGTCAAAAGCTTTTTCTGCATCTATCAAGATGATCATATGGTTTTTCTCCTTCAAGTTGTTAATATGGTGTATCACGTTGATTGATTTGCGTATATTGAAGAATCCTTGCATTCCTGGAATAAACCCCACTTGATCATGGTGTATGATCCTTTTAATGTTTTGTTGGATTCTGTTTGCTAGAATTTTGTTGAGGATTTTTGCACCTATGTTCATCAGTGATATTGGCCTGTAGTTTTCTTTCTTTGTGACATCCTTGTCTGGTTTTGGTATCAAGGTGATGGTGGCCTTGTAGAATGAGTTTGGGAGTGTTCCTCCCTCTGCTATATTTTGGAAGAGCTTGAGAAGGATAGGTCTTAGCTTTTCTCTAAATGTTTGATAGAATTCACCTGTGAAGCCATCTGGTCCTGGGCTTTCGTTTGTTGGAAGATTTTTTTATCACAGTTTCAACTTCAGTGCTTGTGATTGGTCTGTTCATATTTTCTATTTCTTCCTGATTCAGTCTTGGCAGGTTGTGCATTTCTAAGAATTTGTCCATTTCTTCCAGGTTGTCCATTTTATTGGCATAGAGTTGCTTGTAGTAATCTCTCATGATCTTTTGTATTTCTGCAGTGTCAGTTGTTACTTCTCCTTTTTCATTTCTAATTCTATTGATTTGAGTCTTCTCCCTTTTTTTCTTGATGAGTCTGGCTAATGGTTTACCAATTTTGTTTATCTTCTCAAAGAACCAGCTTTTAGTTTTATTGATCTTTGCTATCGTTCCCTTCATTTCTTTTTCATTTATTTCTGATCTGATTTTTATGATTTCTTTCCTTCTGCTAACTTTGGGGTTTTCTTGTTCTTCCTTCTCTAATTGCTTTAGGTGCAAGGTCAGGTTGTTTACTCGAGATGTTTCCTGTTTCTTAAGGTGGGACTGTATTGCTATAAACTTCTCTCTTAGAACTGCTTTTGCTGCATCCCATAGGTTTTGGGTTGTCATGTCTCCATTGTCATTTGTTTCTAGGTATTTTTTTATTTCCTCTTTGATTTCTTCAGTGATCACTTAGTTATTAAGTATTGTTTAGCCTCCATGTGTTTGTATTTTTTACAGATCTTTTCCTGTAATTGATATCTAGTCTCATAGCGCTGTGGTCGGAAAAGATACCGGATATGATTTCAATTTTCTTAAATTTACCAAGGCTTGATTTGTGACCCAAGATATGATCTATCCTGGAGAATGTTCCATGAGCACTTGAGAAAAATGTGTATTCTGTTGTTTTTGGATGGAATGTCCTATAAATATCAATTAAGTCCATCTTGTTTAATGTATCATTTAAAGCTTGTGTTTCCTTATTTATTTTCATTTTGGATGATCTGTCCATTGGTGAAAGTGGGGTGTTAAAGTCCCCTACTATGAGTGTATTACTGTCGATTTCCCCTTTTATGGCTGTTAGTATTTGCCTTATGTATTGAGGTACTTCTATGTTGGGTGCATAAATATTTACAATTGTTATATCTTCTTCTTGGATCGATCCCTTAATCATTATGTAGTGTCCTTCTTTGTCTCTTCTAATAGTCTTTATTTTAAAGTCTATCTTGTCTGATATGAGAATTGCTACTCCAGCTTTCTTTTGATTTCCATTTGCATGGAATATCCTTTTCCATCCCCTTACTTTCAGTCTGTATGTGTCTCTAGGTCTGAAGTGGGTCTCTTGTAGACAGCATATAATATGGGTCTTGTTTTTGTATCCATTCAGCCACTCTGTGTCTTTTGGTGGGAGCATTTAGTCCATTTACATTTAAGGTAATTATCGATATGTATGTTCCTATTCCCATTTTCTTAATTGTTTTGGGTTCGTTATTGTAGGTCTTTTCCTTCTGTTGTGTTTCTTGCCTAGAGAAGTTCCTTTAGCATTTGTTGTAAAGCTGGTTTGGTGGTGCTGAATTCTCTCAGCTTTTGCTTGTCTGTAAACGTTTTAATTTCTCCATCAAATCTGAATGAGATCCTTGCTGGGTAGAGTAATCTTGGTTGCAGGTTTTTCTCCTTCATCACTTTAATTATGTCCTGCCACTCCCTTCTGGCTTGTAGAGTTTCTGCTGAGAGATCAGCTGTTATCCTGATGGGGATTCCCTTGTGTTATTTGTTGTTTTTGCCTTGCTGCTTTTAATATGATTTCTTTGTGTTTAATTTTTGACAGTTTGATTAATATGTGTCTTGGTGTATTTCTCCTTGGATTTATTCTGTATGGGACTCTCTGTGCCTCCTGGACTTGATTAACTATTTCCTTTCCCATATTAGGGAAGTTTTCAACTATAATCTCTTCAAATATTTTCTCAGTCCCTTTCTTTTTCTCTTCTTCTTCTGGAACCCCTATAATTCGAATGTTGGTGCGTTTAATGTTGTCCCAGAGGTCTCTGAGACTGTCCTCAGTTCTTTTCACTCTTTTTTCTTTATTCTGCTCTGCAGCAGTTATTTCCACTATTTTATCTTCCACCTCACTTATCCGTTCTTCTGCCTCAGTTATTCTGCTATTCATCCCATCTAGAGTGTTTTTAATTTCATTTATTGTGTTGCTCATCATTGCTTGATTCATGTTTAGTTCTTCTAGGTCCTTGTTATATGGTTTTTGCATTTTGTCTATTCTATTTCCAAGATTTTGGATCATCTTTACTATCATTATTCTGAATTCTTTTTCAGGTAGACTGCCTATTTCCTCTTCATTTGTTAGGTCTGGTGGGTTTTTATCTTGCTCCTTCACCTGCTGTGTGTTCTTCTGTCTTCTCATTTTGCTTATCTTGCTGTGTTCGGGGTCTCCTTTTTGCAGGCTGCAGGTTCGTAGTTCCCGTTGTTTTTGGTGTCTGTCCCCAGTGGCTAAGGTTGGTTCAGTGGGTTGTGTAGGCTTCCTGGTGGAGGGGACTAGTGCCTGTGTTCTGGTGGATGAGGATGGATCTTGTCTTTCTGGTGGGCAGGTCCACGTCTGGTGGTGTGTTTTGGTGTGTCTGTGGCCTTATTATGATTTTAGGCAGCCTCTCTGCTAATGGGTGAGGTTGTATTCCTGTCTTGCTAGTTGTTTGGCATAGTGTGTCCAGCACTGTAGCTTGCTGGTCGTTGAGTGAAGCTGGGTGCTGGTGTTGAGATGGAGATCTCTGGGAGATTTTCAGCATTTGATATTACATGGAGCTGGGAGGTCTCTTGTGGACCAGTGTCCTGAAGTTGGCTCTCCCACCTCAGAGGCAGATCACTGACTCCTGGCTGCAGTACCAAGAGCCTTTCATTCACACGGCTCAGAATAACAGGGAGAAAAAGTAGAAAGCAAGAATTAGTAGAAGTGGAAAGACAGAAAGAAAGAAAGGAGGGAGGGAGGGAGGAAGGAGGGAAGGTAGGAAAAAAAGAAAGAAGATAAAGTAAAATAGAATAAAATTAATAAAGTTATTAAAACAAAAAATTATTTAAAAAATTTAAAACAACAACAACAACAACAAAAAATGGACGGATAGAACCCTGGGACAAATGGTGGAAGCAAAGCTATACAGACAAACTCTCACACAGAAGCATACACACTCACAAAAAGAGGAAAAGGGGGAAAATCATAAATCTTGTTCTCAAAGTCCACCTCCTCAATTTGGGATGATTCGTTGTCTATTCAGGTATTCCACAGATGCAGGTACTTCAAGTTGATTGTGGAGATTTAATCCGCTGCTCTTGAGGCTGCTGGCAGAGATTCCCCTTTCTCTTCTTTGTTCAAACAGCTCCCGGGTTTCAGTATTGGATTTGGCCCCGCCTCTGCGTGTAGGTCGCCGGAGGGCGTCTGTTCTTCGCTCAGACAGGACAGGGTTAAAGAAGCAGCCGCTGTGGGGACTCTGGCTCACTCAGGCCAGGGGGAGGGAGGGATACAGAGTGCGGGGTGAGCCTGCGGCGGCAGAGGCCGGCGTGACGTTGCACCAGCCCGAGGAGCGCCGTGCGCTCTCCCGGGGAAGGCGTCCCTGTATCCCGGGACCCCGGCAGTGGCGGGCTGCACAGGCTCCCCAGAAAGGGGGCGTGGACAGTGACCTGCGCTCGCACACAGGCCTCTTGGCGGCGGCAGCAGCAGCCCCAGCGTCTCATGCCCGTCTCTGGGGTCCGCGCTTTTAGCCGCGGCTCGTGCCCGTCTCTGTAGCTCCTTTAAGCAGCGCTCTTAATGCCCTCTCCTCGCGCACCAGGAAACAAAGAGGGAAGAAAAAGTCTCTTGCCTCTTCGGCAGCTCCAAACTTTTTCCCGGACTCCCTCCCGGCTAGCCGTGGCGCACTAACCCCTTCAGGCTGTGTTCACGCCGACAACCCCAGTCCTCTCCCGAAACCCGAAACCCGAGCCTCAGCTCCCAGCCCCGCCCGCCCCAGCGGCTGAGGAGACAAGCCTCTCGGGCTGGTGAGTGCCGGTCGGCACCGGTCCTCTGTGCGGGAATCTCTCCGCTTTGCCCTCCGCACCCCTGTGGCTGCGCTCTCCTCCGTGGCTCCGAAGCTCCCCCACCTCCACCACCCGCAGCCTCCGCCCGTGAAGGGGCTTCTAGTGTGTGGAAACCTTTCCTCCTTCACGGCTCCCTCCCACTGGTGCAGGTCCCGTCCCTATCCTTTTGTCTCTGTTTATTCTTTTTCCTTTTGCCCTACCCAGGTACATGGGGAGTTTCTTGCCTTTTGGGAGGTCTGAGGTCTTCTGCCAGCGTTCAGTAGGTGTTTTGTAGGAGTTGTTCCCCGTGTAGATGAATTTCTGGTGTATCTGTGCAGAGGAAGGTGATCTCCGCGTCTTACTCTTCCGCCATCTTCCTAATCCTCTGTCTCTGAGCTCTCATTTTCTTGATGGCTGTCAGCTGAAGGCCGCTCTCAGCTGAAGGCTGCTCTCAGCTGAAGGCCGCTCTCAGCTCCAAGAGGTCACTCTCCATTCTTTGTCAAGTGCTTTCTCAGACCCTCTCATAACATAGCAGCTTACTTCCTCAAAGCCAGCAGAAGGATGTCTCAGACATTTACACCCTCTTTTAAAGGGCTTACCTGTTTAGATGAGACCCACCCAGGATAATCCCCCTTTTGATTAATTTAAAGGTAACTGATTTGGGATCCTAATTGCATATGCAAAATCTCTTCACCTTGGCCAGATAGAGTAATCTAATCATGGAGTGACATCCTCATTGTCACAGGGCCCACTCACATTCAAGGACAGGGAATTATTCAGCACATGTACGATAGGGGATGGGAATCTTGGGAGCTGTTTTAGAATATACCTCTCACAGTACCCTTTACACAGTTTGCCCATTGTAACATTTTGCCACATTCACATTTGCTTTCATCCTGTTGTGTATGTGTATGTTTCTATATATAGGCATACCTCATTTTATTGTTTTTCACTGTATTGTGTTTTGAAGATACTGCATTTTTTTAAAATTCAGGTTTGTGGAAACCCTTCATTAAGCAAGTCTATCTGTGCCATTTTTCAAAAGCATTTGCTCACTTCATGTCTCTGTGTCATATGCTGGTAATTCTCGAAATATTTCAAACTTTTTCATTATTATTATATTTGCTATGGTGATCTGTAGTCAGCTATTCTTGACTTACTATTGTAAAAAAATGACCACTCACTCAAGGGTCAGATAATGATGGTTAGCATTTTTTAGCAATAAAGTCTTTTTAAAATTAAGGTATGTACATTTTTTAGACATAATGCTATGTACATTTAACAGACTCCAACATAGTATAAACATAATATTTATATGCACTAGGAAACTGAAAAGTGACTCACTTTATTGTCACATTTGCTTTACTGAGGTAGTCTGGAACCTAACCAGCAATACCCCCCAAGGTCTGTTTTCACTAACTGAAAGAAATCCAAAAAGAATTTTTGCTTTAGGACAAAACACAGAAAACAGAAAGAGCATTTAGCATTTGGTCTGCAGCGAGCCATTACAGAGGCAGCACACTCCCTGAGCAGTAAGAGTGGCACCAACAAGCTCCGTCCCTGGGAACTACACTCAGCATCTCAGCATCGAGATGCCATAGCTTTGAATTGAGTCTGTGAGCATCTGTGCTTTATCTTGATTTATTTTGCGCATTTGTTAGTGCAATGTATCCTAAGGTTCTTCACTTTATGCCATTTCAACTTATGAAAGGTTTCACAGGAACACTCCACTTTGTTATACTCCCTCATCCTCTTTTGTTATCTAAACATCCAGAATATGGTGTTGCCTGGATTCTGAGAATCTTTCACTTTATTACTCTACCTGACCTGCCAACGTTTACAGTAAACATGCCTCAGGTCTCTCACTATCTCCTTCCTCTATCAAACCTTGACTTGTTGTGTCCTAGAAACACTGACACCTCAGTAATGATAAGTACACCATGCACCCATAACTTGTATTCCAAATATTATTCCCTCTAGAAGGAACCTAAGGTCTTTGGAGATATGGTGGATTCCAGGTCTGGAGGAGAGGTTCATTTTGTGTGAGAAAATAGGAAAATGTTCCAAACAATGATGGGGCAAAACAGAGCATTTTGTATTCAGTTGAGAAGACATTTTGGATTTATGCCTTCAGAGTGTCTAAATCTGAAGGAAATGTAAATTCTAAAAATTATTTTGGAGAAAAAAATTTACAGGAGAAGGATTTTCATGTGAACAAAATAATTAAATCCTTCATGTGAATCAAACAGATTTTACATTTGGGATAAATTTTTGTCCCTGATAACCAATATGTTAAGAAATCGCATATGTCATTAAAAGAAGACATAAAATCTCTAAGATAAGAGGGGGCAAGACTACAGAAAATTGGGAAAATAAAATCTTGAACGTACACAAAGAGTCAAATAAGTTAATGTATCAAAACTTCTCTCACTGTTACCCTGAAGTTAATGCAACTACCCAATGTCAGCTCCAAGTGGCAACAGGGAATTTCAGAATGTAAAGGAAGGAATGGCAGCAATGCAAAGATTGCAGTGTTGGGACCCGGTCATGATTTTGAACCTGCTTTGCCACTTACATTTGTTTGTGCCTTTTGGAAAGTTATTTAACCTCTTTGAGTCTCAAGTTCATCATGTTTAACATATACTTTCAGTAGGAGGATTAAATGAGATTATGAATTTTAAGGGCCTGTACACTGAAGACAGTGAATTAAGCTACATAGCTATAATTTTTAAAATAATAGCAGGATAAGTAATCAACAGAATTTGATGCTTAAATAAGAAATCTTTAAATATGATATTGATATAGCCAGTTTATGTATGACCAAATCTGCAAGTGAACAGCTGATACAAGGGCAAGCTCTAGTGTGTTAAATACCAGAAAAAATGTTTCCGATTGCTGTGGGTGTTCTCAGATCAAATACTGTTTCTATAAAAAATTGTGTGAAATAGTAAAAATGAGGTATAAATGAGAAGCGAGTGAATTTGCATCATTGTTTATGAAAGAATCAAGAAATGATGTGATGTGTCAAGCATCAGAAAAAAACCTGCCTAACTATTTGGACTTAACAAATATTGGTATATAAAAAAAACAGGAATTACTAAAAGAAAGAATATTTGTGACATTAGAATGATTGTCACACCATCTCTCACACTGAAGCAATCTCACTTAGCTACAAAGACGCAATTTTGTGAAAAAAAAAAAAAGTAAAACTTGATTGTTGCAATGCTTATTAAAATATAGTGTTAAGGAAATGACTTATTTTGATTGAAATCTTGCTGCTACTTCATTTTGTTTTCATGAATATAAAAATACAATCCCAGTTTTGTAGCAAGGTAATTAAAGCATTTAATTTTCAGTCAAAATTTGCTTAAACCTGATACCTCAAAAGCTGAATAATACTTGTCTTACTAAAATACAGATGTTCCAAAAAAATCCTGCCAATTGGATATCAGTTGTACTGATGTAACAAACGAGCACATTATTTGGTGATGGCAGACAGGAAAACTGTATGAATCATAGCGTAAGTGAAAAAAAAACAAAAAAAAACAGTATTTTCAAAAGATTTAATAAATAGCTCTGAGCCTTGCAGGAATAGAGGATTGAAGTAGGATATTTACCCAGGGAAAAGTGGCTCAGGAGGGCAGCTCAGGCACATTTAAAGCTGCAGTGATTTACCACAAGTATTCATAGACCTTTAAAGATGTTGAAGCTCTGGTAAAAAAAAAAAAAAAAAAAAAATTCATTAGGCACATTTAGAGGATGAATTAAGGTATTTTTCAAAGAGTTTATGATGCAATGGAGGAGAGAGAAACTTTTTATCTAAATGAATATTCATTACTGTAAGATTTTTAAAGCTCTCGACTAAAATCTAGCCAGTTTCTCCAAAATTTAGATTTGGTTTGAAGTAATGACAAATGAAATCAGGCTGACTCATCTTTCATAATGCTCCTCCATCTGTCCTTTTTCTTTAGACCTGACTGTCTATACCTGGATGTCTGCAATCCTTGAAGATAAACTTGGCAGTCATTATTAGCACATGGTTTTTGAAGACAAGGACACAGATGAATCATTTAAGGTGAAAATATAAAGTGAGGAGAGAAGCTGACCCCAAAATGAACTCCAAAGACTGCCAACCTTTCTGCTAGAGAACATGATGTTGGCAAAGAATCCTGGGAAGGAGTAGCCAAAAGGTCGGTAGAAAGTCAGGAAATATGTGGAAAATGGACTGAAATATCAAAAACATTGTTTGAAAAATATCCATAGGATTTGGTTATATTTGCAAGAACAGTTTTGGTAAAGTGTTGCATGCAGAAACCAGATTAAAGTGTTAAAAGGTGAAATACTCGTAAGAAAATTAAGAATGTTTATGCGCACAACTCTTTTCAGAGGCTGTAATGGAAGGAGAGGTTCAAGGAAATGGAAGTAGGATGACGGACAGAGTTTTGCAGAGAATATATTGATCAACACTGTCAATTATTACACAAATAAGGACTAAACATAGTTTCTAGCTGATTGCCTTGACAAGGGTCATTTCAGTGGAGAGTTGAATGCAGATATCAAGTTACCAGGGTCTATAATAAAAGGATAACCATGATTTGGAGATACAATATAAGTCAGTTATCAATGTATTGCCTCTCAGCTTCACTCCTTTCAATATATGCTTTGAAATAAACAACAGCATTTATTAATTATATCTCCTTTACAGTGAGAATGATGCTAAATTTTCTCAGTAGAAGACACTGGAGGGACATTGAAAAAGGAAGGAGCTCTCCTACAATTTCTTTCAGGATCCATAAGTGGGCTATGTGGGTATGAGGACAGCCAGTGAAGCCGGCTCCCTCCATGGGCCCAGAACGTGTCCCTCTGAGACCCTGTAGCCTCGGCTAGTAATAACCTTTCTGTAGCCCACTGTCCTCAGAAACCAGGGTCCTATGAGCTCTGAGGGCCTCTTACCGTCACCAGCTCTAGAACCCCCACTGCTCACTGCTAATCATCTATGCCACCAATTGCTGATGACCTGCTCCCCTCCTGCACTCTGTAGAGTGAGTGTATTAGTTTTCTACTGCAGTTGTAATACATAACCACAAACTGAGTGGCTTAAAACACAAATTTATTATCTTGAAGTTCTGCAGATTATCCAGGTGTCAACAAGGTTGATTCCTTCTGGAGGCTCTAGATGAGAATCTGTTTCTTTGGGGGTTTTTTTGTTTGTCTGTTTTTTCAGCTTCTAGAAGCTGTCCACATTCCTTGCCTCATGGTCCCTTTCTCCATGTTCAAAGTTAGCAATACTGCATGTCTCTGACAGTTCTTCTGTAGCCACATCTCTCTCTGGCTACAGGTGGGAAAGATTCTCCACTCCTAAGGACCCACATGACTACATTGGGCCCACCCAGATAATTCAGGATAATTTCTCCATCTTAAGGTCCTTAATTCAATCACATCTTTAAAGGTCCTTTTACCATGTATGGTAACATATTCACAGGTTCAGGAATTAGGATGTGGACATTTTTAAGGGGTCATTATCCTGCCCAACACAGTGGCTTAGTGCTGTCCTAGAAACTCCAGACCAACTCTGGCCTGGCTAAATAAGCAAACTTCTCTGCTATCTGATGGGCTAAATCACACCTCCTCCAATTAGGTCTGAACCCCTTCCAAATTGTCCTTTCTTGGGTACTCTCCCTTAGCCCTAGCAAACCATATAGAGTTTTCTTTCATTCTACACCATACTCTTATCATAGTCAGTACTTCTTTATATTAAACTTCCCTTGTTTAGCCTGCTGTGTGGTTTCTATCTCCTGAGTTGACGTGGACTACTATAGCTTATCTGAATATATTTTCCAAAAGTAATTTAACTAAGAAAGTACTAAAACTAAAATAGGACAGATGGAAGAAGAATCAAGGGTATTAGTTTTAATTTGGTTTGCTTTCGCTTGAGGAAAAAATTTTAGCATTCTAGTATGCTGAAGAAAATAATCAATACAGAAATAGGATTAAGGTACTAGAAAGAGAAATTCTTGAAGGTGGGAGAACGTAGAATCTATTCTAGAAGTTGAAAACACAGATTACCTACCATAGGAAGCCTTTGTAAAATTTCAATTTCTAGGCCCTCTCCTTATTCTGATTTAATTGGTCTTGATTTAATTAGAGACTTCTAATTTAATTGGTCTTGGGTAAAGCTTGTGTCAGTTTCTTTGATGGCTAGCAGTAGGGAGGCAGGCATGTGGTAGCTATAGGTGAATGTGTAGACACAGAGAACTAACATGTTAGTGAGGTCCCCTATGATTACCTCAATTGTCTCTGAGAAATTGAAGGCAATGTTGTGTGTTGACAGTGAGGCAAGAATTGTGAAAGGGGATTTGGACACTTGCTGACAAACACTTAGACACCCACTATGTACACAACTCAGGGTTTAATAATATGGATTCAAAGAAGCATGAGACATGGTTCCTGGCCTCTTAAGCAACTTGCTCTTTAGTTGCGAGACTGGGCAAAGTAATAAGTACATGAATAATAATTCCAAGTAGAATGTGTTCAGTTTATAAGAAATCTTATAGGCAATGAAAACAACTGGAGTATAGAAGGAATAAAGAATTTTGGTTGTGTGATAGGCAAAGATTTCAAGATGTGGAACTTAAGATGTGGGCCTTGAAAGAAACATATAAAGGATGGAAGCAAACGTTCTTGATACTGAGATGGATGTGCACCCCATTTCAGAGTTTATGAGGAGATTAGCTTAGCTGGAGTAGAAGGTTTCAAAGAGAATAATAAGAGAGGCTGAATACGTTAGTTTAGGTCAGATTTACTTTTTACATAAGAGCTAGATGCAATATATTAAGGCAGGCTGTAGATACCACACTAAGGAATTTAGGCTTTATTTTGTGGAGGATGAAAAGCCACTGAAGCAGCATCTTCTGGGCCCTCCCCCCTGCCTCCTATGACACTCTAGGCAATATTGATGGTGTGCTGAAAATTGCTCCGGCAGCCTCACTGTGGGGGCCAGTGACATGAGGCATGTTTATGAGCGCATAATTAACCAGAACGTGTCACAAAACGGGTGCAAAATGTATACTTCAGAACATCATAGGTCAAAATACAGCGTAAACACCTTACTATAGTTAAAGGTTATAAGCAGTGTGGACAATGTTTTGGAATATCACATAAATTTTCCCCTTCTTGTATAGTGTTTGTCTTGTTTTTTAGCTTCATGTGAGGTTTTGTTTTCCTCCTTCAATTATTTCACATAAAATATATCCATGAAGCGTGCTACCCTCCAAAAAGGAAAACGGATTCGGCCAAAGCAGTGAAGTAGTTTAGTCTTTACCAGGCTTTTAGAAACCCCTAATGACTTTTCATATCCAGTCTAAAGAGAGACCTCTTGACTTCCATATTAGGAACAAAGGTTGGAGGGTTGCCCAAAGAATCAATGCTGAAATAGGACGGGGAAAGCAGGATGTTTTTTATGTTATTTAAGAGAAAGCTCAAACCCACGGGAAAAAGGAAATTCCTCTGGAACTGTGAGTGGGGGCTAGTCGAAATGGAGTGACGAGAAAGACAGATTTGAGATGGAAGAGTCACGATCACCACTAAGGAGTAAAAGTCTATCCAGATAAGTTTGGGTGAATCTGAGGACATCAGACTGGTGTACCTGCTCTCCAAGCCTAGCCTAGAATAGCTAAAAGCCTTTCAGAGGAATTCTAAATTTGAAGCTTTACATACAACATGCTATGAAAATGAAAGGAGAAATGATTGATTAAGATTCGGGGTAGGGGGCTTCCCTGGTGGCACAGTGATTAAGAATCTGCCTGCCAATTCAGGGGACATGGGTTCGAACCCTGGTCCAGGAAGAGCCCACATGCCGCAGAGCAACTGAGCCCGTGCGCCACAACTACTAAGCCCATGTACCACAACTACTGAAGGCCACACGCCTAGAGCCCATGCTCCTCAATAAGGGAAGCCACCGCAATGAGAAGCCCATGCACCACAATGAATAGTAGCCCCCGCTTGCCACACTAGAGAAAGCCCACACACAGCAACAAAAACCCAACACAGCCAAAAATAAATTTAAAAAAATAAATAAAATTATAAAAAAAGAAAAAAAAAGATTTGGGGTAGGTGAGCCTGGAAACAGCATTCCCTCTCTGGTTTTGTTTACACAGAAACAGTAATCTAAACACCCAGGTATGCTAGCTTCTGAGAGTACACATATATTTTCCAAGGGAAATCATTTTTGAAGGTTTACTTTAAGTAAAATTAATTTTCAGATGGTTTACTTCCAAAGGTATTCCTTCCAAAATTGTGCTTCTGTGAGAACTCATTTAAGAACTCACTCCTTATCTTTTTACAATAATCCTTCCACTTTACAAAACAAGAACATATTCTTTGGTACATTGCCCCAGTTGTAAAAACTCATGGGACACAAAACAAAGACAATTTGAATGACTAGCAATTCCTGTTGAGAAACTAAATGCCTCTAATAATTGGGTTAAAAAGATTATTTTGTAAATCAGATGGTTGTCCAGTTTTTATGTTCAAAAATTCAGGTAGAATCTATAGAGTTTTGTCAACTGTTAGGTTATTAAAAATACTCTTGATTAAAGATCACTTTGTGAAATCTGACATATAACCAGGGCAGACATAAAACAACTGAATGGCATTACTACAATAAAACCACTGTCATTTCCATAAAATGTGAAATCTTGTGTGTACAAGATTTCTGAACACTTACATTTGCAAACACTTTTTTTAATGAATAGAATTGATTATTAGTCTTGTTTCATTCAATAATATGTAATATTCACCCATAAATTCTTAAAATAATTGGATAAACCTGCCTTCCTTATTATGAAGTGGATTTTAAACAAAATTTTACCTAAATTTTGTAATATATTTGGGTTCTTTAACTAGGTACTACTAATACTGGAACTTATAAACATAAAGAAACATGTTTTTTATCATTTGGAGCCTATGGTCACAGAAAGCAAAAAAAAATTAATTTCATTTTATAGAAAAAATATGGTAGAGTGAATCAGTTAGATTTTATGACACTAATGCTGCATAAAAAGCAACACAAAACCTCAGTATCATACAGAAATAAGCATATGTTTGTTCTTTCATCTGGACCAGCTGGAGGTTACATGGCAAGGGATGGGTGAAGTATCAGTACCATTTTGCACTACTACAGGGTGATAATTGAAAACATTAAAATATATAGAACAAATTCTAAAGGGAAAGTCAAATACAAATATAAACTGCAGAGGTAAAGGACTAAGATAGAATTTGTGATTTTTAAATAAGAGTTTGTTCAATGTTTTTAATATGGAGATGATGGTGAATATCAAATCATTATGAATTTGATTACACTGGATACATTTTAAAAGTAATGCAGCAGTTCTATTTTTAAATGTCAATATTTACAATTAAACTTATATCCTTTGCAACTATTTGAACTTATGATGAAATGAAGCTAAAAATGGGTGAGTAGTAAATAGATTTTCAAAATTATTTTAGGGGGTATGCAAGCAAAATAAATTGAGTTCCACTGATTATGAATTTCCAGAACCAAGGAGAGTCTGGAATTTCTGAAAGACTAGTGAATGGCAAGAAGCCTGAGTCTGATCAAAGCTCATCATGTTTGGGAACCTCACAATAAGAGGCAATGATACTAGCAAGGCCCATAGGACACCTGTGGTAGGGTGTAGCCCAACCATTTTTGGTAAAGACTTGCATACAGGACATCTGCATCCTATGGAGAGTCCCTATTCTAAATCAAAAAACTCTAGGCCTTATGGCATAGCTAGAAATCCAATACCAGAAATTCCTGAATTAGACCTTAGGTCTGGGTATACAACTCATAGGGTAATTACAGGATTAAGGATTGAGGTAGGAAGCAGATAACATGGTCTTATAGACTGGTAACAGAGAAAAGATAAACAGAAGGTAGTCTCATCACAGAACTATATTCTCTTCAAGGTTAAAAACTATAACTTGTATCATTTGCCAAATCATATACCAAAGTTCAGACCAGTTCAAGTCAGCCAAGGCAAGGCAGGAAAGGCATAAACAAACAAACCGGGTCACATAAATTGATACATTGAGGATGAAAGCCAATGGCTAGAAACCAGAAGGAAGAGCATCTCGACCAGAGGACAGTGTGAAGACCAGATACACAGCCACCCCTCCCCGTGCCCGGAGGTTTTATTAGATTCTCCCTGCACCCAGGAAGTGTCTTGGGAAGGAGGAAGGGCAAAGGAGACACCTTGAGAAGTGGGTTACCTTCTGAGTTATGACCCAGACAAGGCTATTAAAGCAGAAGAGACTAAGACATTTTAATTAAAAAGATTAAGTGGTTTCTGACAATCACATGAATGTGTGCTTGAGAGCAAGATGTAGTCCATTATAGGAAAATTCATGTTCTGTACTTTGTACATCTAAGTTGTGGTGTCCTTACACTGACTTGTCTACAAATAACAATAAAATTTATGAATACAGATACCCATGTACATTATAAAATGCCAAGCAAAATGTAAATAGTCTATTTCACATAATAATTTAGAGATTTTAATATTAATTTCACAGTACTTTCTTTCATACCTTTTAGAATATTTGAGTATTTGATACAAACAAAAGACTATGTGTGTTGACTCAAGGAAATGGTAGAAATGTAAGGTAATTTAGAAAGAAATTTGGGGGGGTAAAAATCATCCACCCAGATAAGAAATTTCTTATCAAGTCATTCTAATCTATAATGCCTAGATTGTGAAATTCTTTCACCTACTCGTTTTATGAATGTCTAGTGTCTAGCTGTGATGGAAAAACTAAATTATGCAAGTATCAAGATTTGTTCTTGCCTGAAGCAAGCAAATTAACTAAATGATTTCTCAATTTTCCTTCCAAGTCCTATGATTTAATGAGGTTGTGCAAAAGATGACTAAACACAAAATGTGAGGAAATGCTGTCAACGATGAGTGTTTTTCTTTAGAGATGTGAGTGGCTTCAGAGCCTTGACAGTAAGGGAAATGTGACCTTTTATTGAAGGACTGAGACTCATTACATGTATTCATGAGGTATTTACCAAAACCCATTAAAGCAATTGCTTTAGGCCTCCTTCTTGTAAGGTCAGAAAAACAGGACAGAGTATTTTCCAGGACTGGCTTCAAGAAGGGACTCAGGAATGGATATGCCAGGATAAATGACTAAAGGGTCTGTGTCAGTAACAATGCAATCAAGAGACAGAAATCATAATAGCTCTTTTAACAGAGAAGATTTAATATCCAGAACTAAGTCAGTATAAAGAATTATTACCTATATAAACTAGAAATGCAAAACAAAAACACTGAGAAAGGACGGAAGTAGCGCCTGCAGGAAACAGATACACACTGAGAAGGTACCTGGAGAGGGGCTCCAAGGAGCTAAAAACTAGACCTTTCAGGAGGGAACACTGGCTGGCTGGTGGCTGTGTCTCTGAGGCTGGTTTTGCAAGTGTTACATAAATTCCAAAATGGAGTTAATTGCTGCTTCTCCAAAGAAATGCTGCTGTTGGGGTGAAGAAGGAAGACTGAGGGAATTGGGGAGATGTTGTTTAATTAAGGATACAAACTTGCAGCTAGTAAATAAATAAGGCCGGGGGTTCTAATGCACAGCATAGTGATTATAGATGACAATACTGTAACATAAACTCCAAAATTGCTAAGAGACTAGATCTTAATTGTTCTCACCCCCAAAAAAGAAATGATAATTATGTGATGTGATAGGGTGTTAGCTAACCCTAAAGAGGTCATCATATTGCAATACATACATGTATCAAATCAATTCATTTTGTACCTTAAACTTACACAATGTTTTATGTCAATTATATCTCAATTGAAAAAGAATTTTTTTAAAAACAGGGACCAAAAAGGAACAAGTCCCTTCTTCCTCTTCCAGCTTTGCAGTCTCCCTCTAGTGCCCTGATTGGCAGAGTCTTACAAGAAGATAATTGCAAAGCAGAAATGCAGTTTGCAAAGTACCAGCTCCAGCAAGACGAAGCAGAGCACAGAAGGGTGAGTTTGAGGCAAAAAACCGATAGCTTAATAGTTGGAATAGGTTAAAAAATTTAAGGACAGCAGTTTGTCACATCTGTAGAAAATAAATCTATGGAAATGTACATCCAAAAGACAAATACAAAAATATCAGATAACGATTGAAATGGTAAATCCCTAACATTTATATGAAATCAGCTTTTAAAGAATACAGGCATACCTCGTTTTATTGTGCTTTCTTTCATTACGCTTCACAGATACTGTGTTTTTTACAAACCAAAGGTTGGTGGCAACCCCGAACTGAGCGCCATTTTTCCAACGGCATTTGCTCACTTCGTTTCTCTGTGTCACATTTTGGTATTTTCGCATTATTTCAAACTTTTTCATTATTGTTATATTTCTTATGGCGATCTGTGATCAGTAATCTTTGATGTGGAAAAAAGATCACTATTGAAAAAAAATTACAACTTGCTGAAGGCTCAGATGATGTTTAGCATTTTTTAGCAATAAAAGTATTTTTTAATTAAGGTATGTATGTTTTTTAGGCATAATGCTATTTCACACTTAATAGACTACAGTATAATGTAAATATAACTTTTATATGCATTGGGAAACCAAACAAATTGTGTGGCTCATTTTATTGGGATATTTGTTTTTTTTTTCAGTAGTCTAGAACTGAAGCTGAAATATCTCCAAGGTATGCCTGTACATAATTCTGGTTTATAAAAAGACACAAGCTGCTGGTGATCAAACATTGTTTCCTTATATTCAATCAGAAAAAGATGCTGACATTGAGAGTGAAAATCCAGATGGTTTGGGTTCAAAATATACTTGGGGCTCAGATTAGGTCTTTTGGAGGGAAGTAAGAGTGATGCTGATACCACGTCAGCCTTGGTTCTCTGAGACTGTCTAGCTCAGGAGACTTTTTTTTTTTTTTGCACTAAATGCAGTACAGACAGAGGTGGGATGTAATGAGCAAAACAACCACCATTAAACCTTTCAGAAGTTGACAATCCAGCCTAAAACTTAATCCAAGTGTTACCTATGACTCCTGCAGAGCTCTGCTGTGAACACATCTGTGATTATTTTCTTTAGAAATAACCTGATACCCATGTGGAAAACACGAGAGGCCATATACACTGGATTTTGTGCTGATAATCTCCTTCACTTTTCTCTATTGTTCACACCACAAATCACATGCCAAATAAGGTTATAAACAAAATGAAGATCCAAACAATGAATAAGAAGGTATGCTTTAAGAAGATACAAAGACATTCTTTTCAGACTTATGAAGACATTGAAAGTTAGAGTTAAGAATCTTTCTCGAAATCATGAAACTAAAGTATGACAGAATCATAGGGCCCTAATCCACTGACCCTTAAACCACAGTAATTTTCACTATACAATGTCACCTCCGTAATATCATTATAAACAATTTTAGTGGTACCATGAGGCATGCTGGAAACAAATTAGAATTATTCCTTAAAATAAGGCACAAGTGGGAATTCCCTGGTGATCCAGTGGTTAGGACTCTGCGCTTTCACTCCCGAGGGCACGGGTTCCATCCCTGGTCAGGGAACTAAGATCCAGCAAGTGGCAAGGTGCGGCCAAAAAAAAAAAAAAAAGGCACAAGCTAAATTGGGTGTTGCTATGACATGGGCCATTTCCATTTGGCCCCATACCCATGGCCAAAGGAGCCCTGTTTAGTAGACCACATCTGTTGCCATACCCAGAAACACATGCTTCACTCTGATTCAATTAATAAAAATTGACTTAAAGAAAGTATATTATCAAATGCCATTTTCAGGATACACAGGGAGTAGGAGAAATTTTAATTTATTTAGCAAAACTATCACCAGGTTCTAGAGTGCCAGGTACCCAGGAAATACTGAATTAATACAATGTAAAGGACATGGTCCCTATTACCAAAGAAGTCACATTCTAGCTGAGTTGTTACATGAGATGAAGATGCCCTGAAAAGTATCAATGGTTATATCAAGATGGACACAAAATGCCATGAAATAGGAAATGGAGGACACAGGAGATTTGTGTTCTCCTCACACAGGGACCATCTCATCTCATTTTTTCAGGTTGTAATATATACCAAAATCAGCATGTTTACCCCATAAGTAAACATCATAAAACAACTCCCCAAATTATTAGGAACATTTTTCTTAAGTTTGGTAACAGCAAATGTAACTTCTAAGACAAGCAGAAGGCTTTTATAGACAGATGAATGTTCTCACACAAGTCTTGGAATCAGGTTGGGTGAGCCACTTACAAGAGCATTCTCCTGCATTTACAAAGCCGTCTCCAAAGTGTTTACTGGTACAACATATACTGTAGCCCGGTCAGCCTTTGTGTGTGTGTGAGAAAAGAATCGATGTGGGCTTCTAAGGCCCTGGCAAAATGCAGTGACATGATGGGTATAAGAGAAAGGAGCCTTGGTCAAAGAAAATAAGAGAGAAGATGGGAACAAGTGATCTGTCAGGAAAACTCATTTACTCTTATGTACTATTGTTTTTCTTCTATATACCAGAGTCCTTGGAGGCATGGCAAAAAGGAAATGGATGATGGAGAAATTTTTAAATACATATATATATGTATATAAAAGTGTATATATATATGAAATAGTCATAGAAATTAATCACATTAGGTAAATCTCTAAAAATCCCATCAACTAGATATTCTCAGTATATAATCAATTACAGTGGTCTTCACTGCTCCAAGGTCTCTCTCCTCTCTATCTCTGTCTCACAGTTCATTCAAAGTGAACTATTTTCACTCAAAGTACATAGCAGCCTGCAGGCAGAAAATCTTGCATTTTGAGATGCTAAAGTAACATCAGGAATAAGCCTATGCCCATTTTCACCAGCATATCAAAACTGAGCCTCTGTTTTTAAATAATCAGAAACAGGAGGACTATTTCCATCAGGTTACATCTGAGCTAGAGGGGCATCAAAAGAGAGATAACCATACAAAATTTAAGATCTCTTGGTGAGTCAACCTACACAGACCCTCTATCACATAAAATTTCCATGTTCATTTCCAGCAAGAAGCCTTGTTGCTAACCTGGGGATATTCATAAACACACTAGGTTGAATCCTTGGCGATTGCCTTCTTGGTTCCTGCTTTCAATAAGCTCTGAAATAATTTATCACTTGGGCCATTTGTTAATAAATGGAGTTCATTGAGTGGGTCCTCCAATTAATTAGTTTGCTTTCTGTGCTATTAATGGAAGGAAGCACACATATATCCATTAGCCCTTTGGGAGTTCTCCTGCATGCAGCCTTTGAAAAAGGCATGTTTCACAGTCCTATAAGGTGCTGACTCTTGGTAGCCCTGTTTGGACTTCAATAGGAAGTGGGAGATATTCCCAGGCAATCAGGTATTCCTCTAACCCAAAAGGGAAAATAAATATCTGCAGATTGTGTTTCTCTTGAAGTGGCCATAGTTTCATTGCAATTTCCATCCAAGGCAACATGCATTTTGTCAGGCTGAGGTTCAGCCATTAGGTTGATAATTAAGTTAACAAGTGATGTGTGCAGCTTAATTTGGCAACAAGCTATCCTACAGAGTGCTCAATAAGGAAAGCAGCATTTTTGTGATGATTCTGTTTTAAAGCTTGGAATTAAACTAAAAACTATGATGATCCCTATGAAGGGATGTCTGATGTGTGTGTTCAAAATGCAGAATAGGAGAATATACTGTTCTGCATGTTGGATACTCACACCTTTTATTTACATATTTATTGCACAGCATAGCTGAAATAGGGGTAATTACCTGTGTGCATTTTAAATTCATCATAATTCAAATAAAATGTGTTTCTCTGCCCAACTTTCTCCTTGCAGCTGTCATTTTGCCCAACTGCAAACTGACTTTTAGTAATGAGTTTCCACTGTAGTAGGCTAATTGTGGGCATGATTTATCCTTCTGTTATCCTCTGTTGATCTGCCTCTCTTCCAGTGTCTAGGAGTTAAAAAAAGAAATTCATTGGTTCGTTTATTCAGTAAATATTTATTGAGCATCTACTGTGTGCCAGACATTGCACTAAGGCTCTAGGGACTCAGAGGAAAAACTGTGCTTAACGTGGGATCTGATAAAGGTTTCAAAAGAATAATCATGTGTTTATTCAGTCAAAGAAAACATAGTTTGGGATGGAATATATATACCTGGACTAAGATCCTGGAGACCAACACTTAGGTGTATGGTCTTTAAATATGCCTAAACTCAGTCACTAACCAAGGAAAGAAAATGAAATAAGCAAGTTGTCTAATATCTTTGGGCTTCACTTGTTTATTTATAAAGTAGAGGGTTGGCCTCTCTGTTAAAATCCCTTTCAGCAGATTTCTTGAATAATCCAAAGTCTCCCATGACCTATCCTCAACCAAATATTACTTCCTCAACTAGAATGGCTTTCTACTTCCCTCCTCCATTTCTGTATATTAAAAGACTACTTAGTAAGGTCTATAGTCTACTTATGAAATTGTATCAATTTCCTACTTTTCATTAATGTATTAGTTATATAAGATGGTACCATTGGGGGGAGCTGGGCAATAAGTACATGGGATCTTTTCATGGTATTTTTGCAACTTCTTATGAGTCTGTAATTATTTCAAAACAAAAAGTTTGCTTAAAAAACAACAAAATTCACGGGCTTCCCTGGTGGTGCAGTGGTTGAGAGTCCGCCTGCCGATGCAGGGGACGCGGGTTCGTGCCCCGGTCCAGGAAGATCCCACATGCCGCGGAGCGGCTGGGCCCGTGAGCTATGGCCGCTGAGCCTGCGCGTCCAGAGCCTGTGCTCCGCAACGGGAGAGGCCACAACAGTGAGAGGCCCGCATACTGAAAAAAAAAAAAAAAAAAAAAAAGCAACAACAAAATTCACAACCTACCTCAAAAATGAAATCAAAACTGATATTAATCTCTTCTTCGCTTCCCTCTATTGTAACATTCTGACTGTGTTACAGTTAGTTACAAATCCACCTGCCTCTCTTGATTTTAAACTCGAGAGATAGAACTGCATCATATTTATCTTTGTATCCTCCGCAGACCTTAGAATATTTGCTTTTCTAACCCAGGTTCATTCAATTATATTTAACAAACTGAGTTCAAGACACTGGTTAAAACATTTCCTCACGTCTCTTATCTAATTCGGGAAGCTCTGTCTTACATCCTGCTTTCCTTTTCATGGCATTCAACAGAATCTGTATGCAGAATGTGTGTAGGCATATGGTTCACATACTGATTTGCTCAAGGTGCCTACCAGTAAAATGTGACTGGTAGTAACACTCACCTGGATACCAAGGACAAAGAGAGTTAATTAACCAGTGATGGCAGAATACAGTACATAAATAATGGAGCATGAGAGAAATAGGGCTTGTGTTATGTAAACATTCAGGTCCTGATATTCTGTTCTGGATTTGGTTTTCAAATGGAAGACAATTAATTAAAATAAAATACACTCCTTTTTGGTTCTGAAGATGCCTTCTCTAAAGCTTTTTGAGATCTTGCAGCTTCAACATAAAAACATACATATATAATGTGGATTCCTGGAGATTAACACAAGAAGAGGCTCCAAAAGGTCATTGCTACCCTCCTATGACTTGTATTTGTAACAGCTGGTGGCAGTTGGGATCAGTCATCTGGTAGCTGCTAAGACAAAAATTGCTATGCCTATATATTTTGTTGCTTGTTAAACATAGGTCATTGCAAATTATAAAATGTATTGATAATTTCAGTAAAATTAAATTAAAAAATTAAGCCAGTGGCAACCACTATTTGAGAACAAGGGTAAGCTATGAAAGAAAACAAAATAATGTCCAGGATAGAAAATTGCAAAAGCTAATAATTTTTAAGTGTTTAAACTGTATAATTTAAAATGGTATTTGTACTTGATTTTGCCTCTAGAAATAACTGGTGAGTGTCTAGAAATATCCCAATCATGTATAAATAGAATGTAATTTCTAACAGTTATTTTCCCCAAAATGTTGTTGAGTATAAATATAATCAAATTTAATCAAACAATAAAAATTTAAATAAAAACTACAAAAAATATTTTGCTATTTACTTAGTTTACCTGAATGCCAGTTAAATTTTATACTGGTTTTGTATTAGCAATCTTTTCTCTATTTGCTTTTGATCTGAACATATAGCAGTGAAACTTCCACATACAGAAGTTGCTCATCTGACAAATTGGACCAATGTTACAGATGTGACCAAGGGAGTGAATATAATTAAAACCACCAATGTATTTACTATTTTGACTTATTTTGGAGACCTTAATAAAATTAAGAAGCTACCATACTGGATGAATTAAAACACAAATATGGATTCAGTTTTGTAAATTAAGATTCATATGACTCATAGCAGAAAGCTAAACAATTAAAATAGAATATCTTTATGTCAATATTAATAGAGAACAGAAGACATAGTATGATCTCTACCATTGTAAGTAGCTAATTATATAAGCATCACTGGTCTTCTGAAAAGCTGTCTTCAAAGTCACAAGTTATGTGATTGCTGTGGTAGGCAGGATATAGCCTTCCAAAGATGCCCATCCCCTAATTCCCAGAACCTGTGAATGTATATTGTTATATGGCAAGGGCGAATTAATATGACAGACAGAATTGAGATTGCTAGTGAGCTGACTGAAAAATAGGGAGATTATCCAGGATTATCTGGGCAGGCTCAATGAAATCACAGGGTCCTTAAAAGTAGTAGAGGTGGATGGAAGACTTAATGTAGTGATGTGATGTGAGAAAGACTTAACCAGCCATTGCTGGCTTTGAAGATGGAGAAAAGGGCTGTAAGACAAGGAATGCAGGTGGCCTCTAGAAGCTGGAAAAGAAAAGAAAATGGATTGTCCCTAGAACCTCCAGAAGGAACACAGCTCTGCTGACACCTTGATTTTTGCCCAGTGAGCCCCCGTTCAGACTTCTGACCTCCAGAACCATAAAATAATAAACCTGTGTTGCTTTAGATCATTAGGTTTTTTTGTAATTTGTTACAGCAGCCATGAAAAAGTAATACAACAATACTTCCAGTTTCTGGTTCTGCATGTAAGGAGCTTGGAAGCTGCCACAACATCCTATCAACAAGTAAAAAGCTGAACAAACTGAAATGTCAACAACACTTCTGCAATACATAAAAGAAGAGAGGACACAGAGCAAACTACTACCCCCAAGACTGGAAGACCTACAGGTAAATACAGAGAATAACAATCTACCAGAACAGAGACCGACAACTGTTAACTGCCTGCTGCAGAAACCAGGGCCAGGGTAGGAAAATCTGAACTACAATGACACATTACTGGATGCTCAGTGCAGACAGCTCTGAGAGTCAACAACCAGAGGGAGACCCAGTCATAGGGAGGGTCCCACAATTTTGTGAAATTTACCTCCAGGATTTTGGCCAGGTTCTTACAGTAAATATCTGAGAAAAAATGCCCTAGTGCTTCCAGCAGAGGTGGAGGGGGGTAGGGGGAGTGGGGAGGAATCATTTTGAAATATACCAGAGCACTCTGTTCTTCTAAACAAGGCCTGCCTTCAGAGGAAACTAGTTAAGCAGAGCCTAACCTGTTGGGATATTTTCAGAGCATACCAAAAGGCAGAAATCACAATTTGAAAAGACAGAGCATCAAATCCAGACATGGCAGGGATGTTGGAATTATCAGACCAGTAACTTAAAATGGTATGATTAATATGCTAAGGACTCTAATGGATAAAGTAGGCAGCATGCAAGAACAGATGGGCAGAATAAGAAGAAAGATGGAAATCCTAAGGAGAAACTAAAAAGAAACGCTAGAGATCAAAAACACCTCAGCATAAATAAAAAATGTGTTTGATAGGATTACTAGTAGACTGGACACAGCTAAGGAAAGAATCTCTGAGCTTAAGGATATCTCAAGAGAAACCTCCAAAACCGAAAAGCAAAAAGAACAAAGACTAAAAAAAATTAAAAACCAAAAGAACAGAATATCCAAGTACTGTGGGATAGCTCAAAAGGTGTGACACAGGCATAATGGGGAATATTGGAAAAAGAAGAAATAGAGAACAGAAGAAATATTCAAAACAATAATGACTGAGAATTCCCTCCAAATTAATGTCAGACACCAAGATCCAGGAATCTCAGAGAACACCAAGTAGGATAATTGCCAGAAAAACTATACCCAGGTATATCATTTTCAAATTACAGAAAAATAAAGATGAAGAAAGAATCCTGAAAGAAGTTGGGACAAAAAATCCTTACCCACAGAGGAACAAAGGTAAAAATTCATCAACTTCTCCTCAGAAACCATGCAAGCAAGAAGAGAGTAGAGTAAAATATATAAAGTACCGAGAGAAAAATCCCACCGACCTAGAATTCTGTACCCCGTGAAATTATCCTTCAAAAGTGAAGGAGAAATAAACATTATCTCAAACAAAGATTGAGGGAACTTGATGCCAGTACACCTGTCTTGAAAGAAATATTAAAAGAAGTTCTTTAGAGGGAAGGAAAATAGCATACGCCAGAAATTCAGATCTATTAATACATAAAGAAAAGAAGAACATCAAAGAAGGATTAAGTGAAGGTAAAATAAAAACTTTTAGTTTTTCTTAATTACAAATAACAGTTTGTTCAAAATGATAGTACCAGCAGTGTATTTGATTATGTATGCTTATTATATATCTTATTTATTTATGTATTTATTTATTTATGCTTGTATATAAGTGAAGTGGATGACAGCAATGATACAAAGAATGGGAGGGAAGATTTAGGATTATTTCATTATTATAAGGTATTCACACTACCTGTAGAGTGATGAGATTAACCAACACACAGGTCAAAGAAGAAATCTCTAGAGAAATTTTAAAATATTTTGAACTAAAAGGAAAATTAAAACAACTTATCAAAATTTGTGGATGCAGCGAAGTGCTGGAGGGAAATTTATAGAATTAAGTGCATATATTAGAAAAGAAGAAAGATCACACACACAAATGCAAAAATAAAAAATTTTCCTGAAAATATTCTATATATGTACTTATTAGTTTTTTATCTTTAGAAAAAGGACATCATGCTGTCGATATCTTTTAGGACCCATCAACCTCTTTATAACAACATTAGAGGTAGCCTCCAGTGTCCACACAAAAATCCCAAGTTAAATGCCTGGTACTGACTTTTCAGTTCAGATTTTTACTCTATCTTTCTTGTGACTTACCCCCATAGAGGGATGTTTGATGTTTTGCTACCCAGTATCCAGTGTTCACCATCCTAGTAAATAAACCTAGTTTCCATCTAAGGGAACCCCATACTCCTCCACTGTCAGTGCTCATGGCCAAGTACTCTAGCCTTGGGAATGGTTCACATTGCCCATTCCCAAGCCAACCAGCAAACCACATTTGACTCTCTGATAACTTTTGCCTCTCCAATCACAGTGAGTCTCATACCTTGTTGGGGATGAAGGGTCAAAAAAACTCTAATGTCTTCTGGGTATAATGAATCTAAGGCCTGGAACTACTCCATCTATTTTGCTACCATAAGAGTAGGACACCCTCAGGTACACAAAGGAAGAGAGCTGGGAGATGTGCAGAAAGGAAGAGCTGGGGCTCAGGTGACATGACTAGAGTCTCTGAATCAATCCATTGCTGAAGCTCCAGACCTACCCAGTGACTATTCCATTACCTGAACAAACAAGTCTCTTTTGTGTTTGTCAGTGTATATTTGGTCTTATTTCACTTGATATACAAAATTCCTTAACTGTCAGCACCCTCCTATGCAGTAAAAGGAATTTGCTAAGCAATTTCCAGCCCTGAGGGGGAAAACAGATACAAGCAAAGAAGTGCTTACACAATTAGTAAAAAAATATTTAAGACAAGTATGACAAATTAACAGTCTGTATTCCAGAAAATGATACCTTTTCAAATTGGTTGTATTGCTTTAATGACTGCACCTAGATTTTAAGCTCCTAAGACACGTAGTCTCCTAAGTGGCAAAGATAGTAGAGCCAGGTGGAAAACTCATGAGGCCTGATGGAATCTTGATGCTTCCAGTGGGTGACCTTGGGGGATTAATATAACACTTTTGAAACTCAGTTTCCTCAACTCTACCATGAGACTAACAACGTCTCCTAGCAGGGTCTTTGTAAGAGTTATATGAGATTAGAAGTGCTTGACATAGAATAGATGTTCAGTATGTTGCAAAATATGGTGGTATCCTTTTTATTAACAGAAGCAGTGTGTGTTTTACCTCAAAAAATCATTATGTGAGCTGAAATGGTCCATGGCTTTACTAGCCTGGGATATCTTATGTTACAAGTGGGACCTGATTTTTCTTTCTGCTTGATGTTTTTCCCTTTCAGTATTTCCTTCCTCGTCCAGAATAGCGAGAGACCCAAGGAGTATGTCTCAAATGCATCTACCCACCCTTGAGGCCGTTGGCTGGGCTCTCTAACTCCCACTGTTGAGACCCCAGCTTCAGCACGAGTGCTCCTTCACTCTGGTCCCTGCTTGCACAACTGCCACCTGGCAACTCTGAGCTGCCTTTGTGGACCTCTCAGGAGTGGTGCTGACAGCCAGGTTGTTCTCTTCCTCCGGGTCAGCAGTGTCACACCCACACTGCTATTTGCTTTGTTCATCTATTGGACCTCACTGCTGTTTGTTACGTTTGAATCATTGTCCTTCCCACTGTATCGCCTTTGCCACTTCTCACATCTGTTTCCAGCTACCCTGCATTGATTCCATAGCCAGGTGCTCTGGTCTGCTCCTTTTCCCCACCCCCAGGCTGATTAATTCTATTCCATAGCACTGGATAAAACCCACAGAGCCATTTTCTTCTCTAAGTCTCTACTCCAGGTTTCCGTTCATGAAATACCAACATGCAATTTTAACAAAAGAAGCTCACCGTGGTCTCAGTCACTAAAACAGCTCTAGGAAATATTTCCCTATTTGTGTATTTCCATTCTGTATTACAGCTTTCTCCTCTAGTATAGTATGTGGCTATAAAGGAGTGGGTACAAATGTGATCCAATTTATTTTTTCACGCAATAAATATAAATTTAATGTTTTATTATAAATTGCTGCTAGTGTAAAAATTTACCCCTTATGATAGCATACTTTATTATTTTTGAAGTTGCCAAGGTGATCTTTTTAAATTTTATATAGTTGATAACTTTATTTTGCAATTGACAGAAATAATTTCAAACTAGGATATACTTTCTCTACAAAGCGAATAAATAGTATTTTCATGTGAGTACAGAGAAAGAATAGACTTCAAATAGAAGTGGGATAATAGAAAGGATCGTGTTTCAATTTTATAGTCTTTCTGTCCATGATACAACATTTGACTTATAACCTTCCTTTTATGTTCACCATCTGCATACTGCTACGACACAGGAAATGTGAGATGAGTCCAGGTCGTTTGGATGTATAATATTAAGTATGAACATAACATCTAAATAGAATGAGCCTTGTCTGGGGCAGTGGACTAGAAGTCATATAATTTCTATCTCTCAGTCACCATTCATTTGTCATGTCCTTGAGCAAATCATTTAACCTTTCTATTCCTTAGACTTTTCTATGAAATAGGATAATACCTATTCCCATCACAGGCGCTTGTAGAAAAAAATAAAAATTAAAACTGTCTGGCATTTTACATAAAAGGGCTTTAGAAAAAAATAATTCCTGGGCAGTAATTTGCAAACAAAACCTATCTACCTTGGCCACCACCTTTATATATGCAGATTCCTTGCTAACCTCAAGAGAGGGAAACAGATACATAACTCTAGCTCAGAGTTCAGACTAATATAATAATAATAACATCTATCAAGCACTTACTATGTGTCAGGCACTGCTCTAAGTGCTTTACATATATTACCTCTATTAATCCTCACACTAACTACATGAGGCAGGCACTCTTGTTAGTTCACTTGAGTAAAGTTAGTTAGGCAGTTGAGAAAAACCAGGCAGCAGGAGGTTAACTAAACTGCCCAAGGTTACTCAGCTGGCATGCAGTGGAGCTACATTTAACTCTGGGGTTGACCCAAAGCCTGAAAGCCCCAGCTCACCCCCTGGGGGCACAGCCATCCCCACTCTGCTTTAACGTCTCCCAGGACCACAGTAGGCCTATGCTCGCCTGGGTCTGCTACCTGGATGGGTTCTGTTTGCCTAAAAAACTAAGAAGCATCCAGGGGAAAACTCATCCCAAAGAAAGTGATGATCAAGGAGCACAGATTCGGATAAACTCTCAATATTGGGAGAGACAGATGATTTTTTTCACCATCATGATGCCTGTAACTTGGAATGTTCTTTAGACAGGCCAGCTACTCAGTTACTCAATGGATAATTATCAAGCACCTACTATGTTCCAGGCACTGTTATTTTTGCCAATGAAGACATCAATGAACAGGAAATATAGAGTCCCTGTCTTCAAAACAATTCCTTCTTATTGGTGTTAGCGAGGAGAGAATAACAAATAATACACAAGCAAATAAATAAATAACCAGCATCATTTCAGATATTAAAAATTGTTATGACAAAGACATGGAAAGGGCTTGTTTCTGAGTCCTATGAAGACAAGAGAGTAAAATGTAAAAAACTTGTTTTTGGAAAGCCATTCAAGCACTTTTAGAAGCAGAGTTTGTAATTTTTATAATAGTGGTAGGAATGGGAGGGTATTTTTCTTCCCTGAGTTGCTGTGGGAGTAGGGCAGCAGAAACACTGTAGCCTAAGCTACAGGCTAGAACAGCCTTCACATTTTCATCTATGCTGGAGAATAGACATTGTTCTTTATCCTAACAGAAAGATGGGTCAACAACAAGAATAAGGAATTCACCAAAGAAAATAAATGTAATTATAAACAACAAACAGGAAAATAGAGTTCACTATTATTAAAGTAGTGAAAATCAAATTGTGATGTTTTACCTTTAATTAGGTTGGTATGAATTTTTAAAATATAATATACAGTATTGAGAAGAGATATTAAAAAGCATAAATAATTCTACTCAGTAATGATTTAATGAGTGTTTACTATGTTCCAGGTGTCTTGCTAGATACCAAGGGTACATTCATTTCTTCAACAAACATTTATGGAGCATCTACTCTGTTTGAGGTGGTTTGCTGAAGACTGGTGGTCCCTGGTGTATAGGACAGGAGTGGTTCCCGCCATTATGAGACTTACATTCTAGCAGAGGAGACAAACATTTTAGAGCACACACAACAAAATATATATTTAAATAGTGAAAATGCCTATAAAGGAGATATTGTGGTTTCTATGGGAGTTAATAATTTTAGAACTAACCTCATTAGGGCAGGAGAATTTTCTTTTGAAAAATTAACATTTGATCTGAACTTTAAAGAATGAGGAGAAAACAGCAGGGCAAAGAGGAGAGGAAAGTAATTTCTAGCAAATTCCACAGTATGAACAAAAGCATGAGGTAAGGGGGAGCAAGTTTGTTTGAGAAACTAAAAGAAAAATCAGTGTGGCTGGAGTAAGAGAGGGCAAGAAGGGAACCGCAGGGATGAGGTGGAGAGATGAACCGGAAGCAGATTGTGTAAGACAATGAGAAGCTGCTGTGGGGATTTAAGTAGACAAGTAATATGAACAGAAATAGTGGTGAAGATGCAACTAAGGCTCTGTCCTCAAAAAGCCAACATTCTAGTAGGGGAAACAGGTGTTTTCAAATGTAATTGGAGGAAGTATAAATTGGCATAAAATTTTTGTTGGGCAGTTGGGTAATATCTCTAAATCTAAAATATATTTGCATCCAGCAGCCCTTCATATTTCATAGAAATTCTTGCATATGTATAATGATATTAATGTTATTGAAAATGAGAGTAAGTCTAAATGTCTATCAAAAGGATATCAAATTATACAACATAACCATAAAATGAAATACGATGCAGCTATTATAAAAGAATAAGCTGAATGTGTAATATATTACCTTATAAAGATGTTTTTAAAATGGCAAAGTTTGGGGTTATAGTTATATCTCAATTTTTTTAAACATACAAATAAACAGTCGACCCTTGAACATCACGGGTTTGAACTGTGCAGGTCCACTTATATATGGATTTTTTTTCAATAGTGTATACTACAGTACTACACAATCTATGGTTGGTTGAATCTATGGATGCAGAACTGGGAAAACTGAAGAACCCAGTTACTTATGGAGGAACTGCAGATATGGAGGGTTATGTAAGTTACATGCAGATTTTCAACTGTGTGGAGCATCCGCACCCCTAACCAACTCCCACCTGCTGCCGCCACTGAACAGTGGTCCAATGCATATATATCTGGAGGAGTTTGTACTTTCCTATTTTTGCTAGATTTCATTATAATTACTATTCACTAAAATGTAATATTTATCAGTAAAGATACTCAAATACATAATAGATACATGAGATATCTTTAAGGGGGTATGCATTTTTATAATAAAATAATAGAAAAAGATCATTTTCAAAGCATAGGCAATGAGACAAATGGACAGACAAAAAGTTACACGCTTGCTATTTTTGGTCAGCACATTTCTCCTCCATTAAAATGAATGCCAGCCAGTGGACAATGGGTAACCAATTCAAGTTTACACGGGTAAAGAACAAATTCCAACTTTTTACATAATTTGTTATTATTTAATTAGTGTTTATTTATTACCAATATAGTATGAAATATTTGCAGGTGATGTTTGTTTGTTTTAGACCCTCTAAGCCTTAGGACAATGACTGGTTCTTTGCAAGCATACAATAAATGATTGTTGAATCGTAAGAGTAATAAAAGCTGACTTCTGATCCTTTAAACTCAGGAAATCAGCCTAGAAAAGTGAAAAATGCCGGAGGCCATATGAGAAAAAGGCAATCCCGTGTCCAAGAATCCCAATTTGCCATCTAAAGAGGCAAACTGACTGCTAACAAAAATGATCATAGCTGCAACTCAATCTGATCTCTGAAACTGTATTTCTCCAGACATCACAGAAGACTTCCTTTAGGATAATATCACAGCCAACTAAGATCTCATCAAGGACTTCTAATGCCCATTAGAATCATTTAAAATGCTCTCAGCTGAAGCCAGCAAAGCATCATTTAATTATGCAGGATTTCTGATTGCTTATTATCAACCCTGTCCTCGTTCAACTCTTCACCCCTTGTGTGTCTCCTCGATGGAGAGTCCCCATCAATCTGAACAGCAGCTTTTGTGAAGGAAGATGTGAGCGGGCAAAAGAGGGGAAAAGATCAGTTAGACTCTGAAAAGAAGAATTAAACAGAGAGCGGGTCTTTTCTCTGAAATTTCTATAATGTTGCCTTATTCACCAACTTTATCTAACAGTCAACCATTTTACAAATTTTAAATCTCATTTATTTTCTTAACTGATAACAAACGTTAATATATTTCACGTGAATGATACATAAAATAGTTCTATGTTTTGGGATCAAAAGGTAATGTACCATAAATTATCGATTAAACAGGATTTAGAGACACGTTGAAAAACAATTTCATAGTCTTGTTTGCCTAGACTAGAATGAGAAGTTATTTTGCCCAGTTTTCCTAGGAAATATGTCTTATGTTTTGACATTTAAAGACAGTAACTTCACTGCAGAACAAAAACATAACATTCTTTGGGGATAACCTTGAATTATGAGACTTAAGAGTTCTCTAATAATGCCAAAGAAAAGCTATTAAGTCAATACGTATCCACTCTGGTTTTAGTATTTCAGGTTCTGTGAGGATTCCAAATTTCAACAGCCTCAGCATATTGAGATTAAATAACTCAGAAAGACAAAAATATTGACATATATATTCAAGTTATTCCTTTAAACAGCCCCCCACCAAAAGAAGATTGTTCTTTAGACTGAAAGAGGAGCAAAAGATGTATATAAATCCTCATTTTCACTTTTCTATTTCTGTGATATGGTATACATTTCTCCCCTATAAAACAATTGAGGATAACTATGGACAAGCCAATTCGGATAACTTTTTAAGGAAACACATTAACTCTGTTTTTAGTACAGTTCCATTGGAAGTCACTGACAACTGATATTTGACAACCTGAAAGCATTTCCTGATTTGGAGCAGGTGTGGGTTTCAACAGGCATGCTCCACAGACGAAACAACAAAGCCCTCCTTGATGTGATTACACTTATTATTCTGTGATTGCTACTTCCTGATCAGGGATACATTCAGTCATAAAAAAAGTACAGTAGAATTACCCATAGATTATGCATGAAATTGTTGGGGCAAGGGGAAGAGCACAAGAGAAGGCTCTCAAATATTTTTAGTTGATTGGGGTGAATGACAGCTCCAGGTGGGATTCTGTACAGCAGAGGATCATGATTAATGCATTGTGTTTATTTAAAAGAAAATGGGGACATGGAGTATAGCAGAGTATTTCTGAAGATATTGTTTGAGGGAAGGATAAACTGGTATAAAATATGAGGCCCTCATTATTTGAATATGCATCATTTAAAGGATGAGAGCCTAAGAGAAAAGACTGCAGTAAGGGTGGTACTCAATTTTGCTGTGAACTTAAAATTGCTCTAAAAACTAAAGTCTATTTTTGAAAAGTATTAAGGTGATATAAAAAAATCAAATTATAAAACAAGATGTACCATCTGACCCCACTGTAAATACACAGACATACACACATGATAAAGAAAATGGAATTATAGACATCAAAATATAGAGGTGATAGGATTAGATATTATTTTCTTCTTTTTCTATTTTCCTAGAACACTTTCATTAATTTTTTAATAGGAAATGTATCAAATAAAAGTGCATTGCCCCGAAACTCTATAATAAATGCTCACACCTTTATTGACTCCTTAGAGCTGTGAAATGTGGAATATATGGGCTTTCTTTCCCTCTCTTCCCTGATTCTTGCTCCCCACTGCTCCTTTAGCATTATGAACAACGAATAATGTAAGCATTTAAACGTTTATAGAGCCACCTAATACTTTCTTGTTTCCAGAACCCAAAAGAAATAGAGAAATTTCTAGAATTATGGGGAGGGGGTAAGAAGTAGCAAGTCACTAAGTAAGGGGCAGTTTAGTTCATTCTTTTTCATTTTAGTCATGTAGCATTACCTGAAACAGCAATTTACTTTTGCTTGAGCCCATTAGATGAATGTCCTCAATTTACAGGTGATGTCACACAGTGACTTGGAGAACTATGTTGTTAGCCACAGGCCTCTAACAAACAGTGGGTCTGCATTATTCTCCTCCTCTTCAACCAGTGGCATATTTATAACATCTTATTTTTGCAAATGGCTGCTCTCTTTCTCATTTACAAGCATAACACAAGCCAATATATATTATAGTCCTTTAAGGGCAACACACTAGGTATTTGTCCTTGAAGTTCCTCTATCTCTTTGGCAAATACAGAGAGATTTGACACAACTACTGTAGTTTGTTATCTAGAGCATTGAGGATTTTTATTTTTGTTTCATTTTTATTTTTATTTCATTTTTGATTTTGTACTAAACAGTGTCGAATTATCTGAATCTACAGCTGCATTTTTTCATATAGATTACCTTCTCCTCATATTCAGAGCTTCTCAGTTGCCCACCACAGGAATGGCCAACCAGTAAATCTAGATCAACTACTAATTCCTTCCTCAAAGTCTTGAGATTTCTGCCATAGTCTCTATCCCACTACCACCAATGGAAGTCCACATTCACCTTCTTGGTATTTAAATTTTTTCTCCCTCCACAGTTCTTTTCCACCCAAATATCCCACTGCTCCAAAATTAATTTCTGCTTTTGAACAGCCAGACTACATACTATGTCTTCAGGATGACATCCATATTCCATCCTAGGCCTTTACTCATGGACAGGTCTCCTCCTGAAAGTCCCTTGGCCATCTTTGCAGAATGTTGAGTATGGCACTCCTATGGACATGGCAGGAAGCTGAGCCTTAATCCAGACTCCCCATTAATGTGTCTCACTTTCTTTCCCAAAACACAACACATTGCTGAGGTCAAAGACAATGATTAGGCTAGAGGCATTCTGGTAATCGAATTTTCACACTTTGAGAAATGCATGAAAATGAGCAACACTAATACAAGATCTTTGGGGGAAAAAGAGAACAGGGAATTCTAGATCATAAACCACTCTTCTTTCCCTGACATGTGTAACTCTGCACATTTAAACCCCCTAAATTGACCTTACAGACTAAACGCATGCCACATTTTTCTTTTCAAGAAAAAATTGTAGACCGACAGATATTTTGTGGTATAGTTCAAGAGGTATTTAATAGGAATATACAATGATCTATTAGGAATAATTGATTCATAGCCAGGGGACAATATTCAGACCTCTACTTTAAAGAAGGAATCCACTAAATAAGGACAGTGAATGTGCATTATTCTCCATCAATTGGAAGAGCAATTAAATAATGTCCAATTAAGTATTTTGGGAGCTTTCTGCTGGGATATCGGTCGACTAAGACTTTGCAATGGAGTCTACCTAACTGGGGAACCTACAAGAAGTTAGCGGCTGTAGTATCAGAGGAGTAAAGCCATTTCAGGTACTTATATTTAAATATGACTCAATGGATTATATAACTAAGGGTTTCTCTAAAAAGTACTGGCAAAGAGCTACCTTTGACCTCTGAAATGAACTGTAGGTGTACATGCACATACACATACACCACAAAAATATACAGAGGTACTTATAATTAAGATGCAGGTTTGGTGCTAGCTGATAATCTTTCCTAACCTGGTATTTGCAATGCCCATAGTAAGGTGGAGCTAGGGTAAATTTTAGTCCATTTTTTCCCCTATTCTATACTATGACTACACACATACATACATACATACATACACACATACTGATCACTTACTATAATAAATGCCAGGCACTATTCTAAGCTTGGAATATTCTACATCTTTCTACTCATTTAATTCTCACATCAGTTCTCCATTTTATAACAAGGAAACGGAGACCTTTACTCTACATCATTCTCAGTAACCCAGAAGATCTTAGATGTTCTTTGGTGCCCATAGAAAGTTCAAGGGGTCTCTCGCAGGCCTACCAGACAAGACACCATGCTTGTGGGCAAAAATTCTGACCAGTATTTACTGCAACCTCTGGCTTCATCTGGGAAACGTCCATACCAACCTATCTAGTCCGCCCCACTCACCCTCCATCAACACGACATCTATTAATTACTCAATAAATGTGTGCTGAACAAAGAAATTAGCCAAATATATGTTAACACGGGGCAGAATTAAAATTTCTGAATACGAATTCAGTTTTCTGTGGTTTCCAGACCACAGAAAACTGAAAAGGGTAATACTAAGGTAAGGTAATGACTAAGGTCATCACTGAGAAAGCAAGTGCTTTAGAAGCACACCCTTCCCTCATTTTCTCCCAGCATCGTCTCGCTGTTCTTTCCAGGGGCAGACTTATGTAGAAACACTGGGAGGGGGTTCGCAGGAAGGAGTGGTTGTCAAGCAATTTCCATCGTGGACAGTTCAATCTCAAATGATTTATGACGTTTTAGTTGTTTATTGTACACAATTGCTTTATTTGACGGAAGTTTCAGTCCAGGTGGATTTATTAGAGCCCTCGTTAGATTAGTTTGCTGGCAAGAAGTGGCTTAATTTCACGGAGAAATGCCTTTGATTGTACCCCACCCCAGAAGTCCTATCCAGTATATAAAAGTTGAGGGGCAAACCACTTAGGACTTACATATGAATGCTGATCTTTCCTGTTGTTAACAAATAAGCAAAATGAAGGCAATTAGTGACTACATGGGTAATTATGCAATCTATTTTAAGATGAGAGAGTAATCCTCTGAGAACACAGGGAGTGGTCAAATTACACCTGAACATACCCTCTAAGTCACTCCACAAAGAAAGCTGTTTTGTACTAACTTTTTTGTGTCCCTCAAGAAAATGGTGGGCCTTCAGCCATTTCCAATTTTTCCATGATCATAGTTTCATACTAATACTTACTCCTCACCATATGAATATAGAATTTTAGAACTGGCAAATTTATACACAAAGAAATGGTTCGATGACATCCTCTACAATAGCCAGCTCAATAACAGCGGAGTGAGAGCAGAAATCCACCCTCTCCTCGCATATTATTTTCTCTATGAATAAGGTCATCCCAATTAATATAGCAATGCTGAGATAGAAGAAGGTTAGTTAAGTGAAAGCAAGTACACCTTGAGGGTGTATCATTGATTATATTATTCTAATTAAAATAGATGCTTTTGTTTATCTGGTCTTGTCATACATTTTTTCTAAATCATTGCATTGTTCACAGCTCATTAATCAGTATCAATGTATTATTATCTAATAATAATGAAAGCAAATCTAACCGTTTTAATTTTCAAGGATCAGACTAATCCAACACTCAGAGTTTCTGTAATTGCTTCACTAAGAAGAGTAGTCGTGAATGTTTTATGATTATAATCCAGTTTAATTGAATTGATTCCTTAAACTAATTATGTGACAATGTTTATTGTTATTCAGTATGTCACTACACAGCTTTGCATAAGCAAATAAAAACTACAATGTTGGCAGAAAATCCTTCAGATGTCACTTTTTTAATAAAATAAAAGGTATGAATAAGCTGATAACTTAAGAGTACTGCAAACATTCGAACTAGACTTTGTTTCCTCTAGGGAAAAAAAAGAGAAGTTATATATGTCAGTATACAGTTAAGCAGCAAAATTTACTATTATCAAATACTAATATTAAATGTGCAACCTGGTAACAGTACAATTCTTAAAATCTGGAAAGGCAAAAGGAAAAGTTTGCTCATATCCTAGGCAGATGTATCCTATCTTTCAAAGAAAAATAAAATAAAATAAGCACACCACTTTCTATAACAAACATATAAGTAAACATACCCATATTCTCTGTCCAAATGGTATTCTGGGGGACTAGAATGAAAACATGAGTAGTGCCAACATATATGGAATGTTTCACTGAATGTCTGTGCATCCAAGCGGCATAGCAAAATGATAAAACACGTTAGAAAACAACAGGGAAATGTATCTCAAGAACCATAATATAGCTGCTCTTTTAAGACAATGATCTCACTTTTGGGAAGTTTATATTAAGAAGGTAATTATACAGGGCTTCCCTGGTGGAGCAGTGGTTGAGAGTCCGCCTGCCGATGCAGGGGACACGGGTTCATGCCCCGGTCTGGGAAGATCCCACATGCCGCGGAGCGGCTGGGCCCGTGAGCCATGGCCGCTGAGCCTGCGCGTCCAGAGCCTGTGCTCCGCAAGGGGAGAGGCCACAACAGTGAGAGGCCCACATACCGAAAAAAAAAAAAAAAAAAAAAAGAGAAGGTAATTATACAAAGAAATCTACATAAAGATGCCGGCTGCAATGCTATCTACAATTATGAAAGAAATCGAAACGTTCTACAGTAGATAAACAGTTCAATCAATTCTGGCATAGCAGCTCACTTGATGTAACATTATTTATATATTATAATTATAATTATAAAATCTCTGTGAAAACAGAAAACTTTAATAATCAATATTAATTGAAAAATGCAAAATACATAATAGGATTATAGTGATGTTAATTTTTTTTTAATCTGGAAAAATTGTGAGAAGGATTCTACATAAACAGTATATTTGATTATGGCAGTAAGAGTAATGAGGACTTCACTTATTCACAAAATAATCCTATACTTCAGTAATTTTCTATATTATCAAAAAGTAAAGAGAAATAGTTGGAGTATAAATTCCAAAGTAAGGATAAATTAATTCAAAACAAGAATTTCATAATTTAGATAAGCAAAAGTTATAGCAAATACCAATGATTTGCTTTTAGGCTCAGTTGAATCAGATAACCTAGAAGTGTCTTGGGAGCTATTTGTATAAATAGAAAAATGGGAAGATAGCCTTCTGCATATGCTCACCTGTTAAAAAGACTGCTCAGGGCATCACTATGTACTTTGAAAATAATAGGTAGTACTACTGAACTTGGAACAGCATCTTTCACTATGAAACATGTTAAATTGCCAGCACTTTCTTGAAGTGTGGCACTGGATATTTGATGTATCATTATCTTTCACACAATTTACCCTAAACTCATCTCTTAATCTCCTTATACTTGCTTTATCAAATGTGACTGTAAGACATCCTTCCATTTCTTGGCAAATGCCAAGTATGAATGGTTACTAATACTGTAGCAAAAACCTAAAGGCCACTGTGAACTTACAGTTACCAAAAAATGATGTATCTAATGTAAAATGTTAGCACTTTCTGGTTGTCCCTCTAACACTGAAGTGATAATTACACCACTGGGCAGTTTTATGAGGCATCTGTTCACCTCAAAGAGTAGATAAACTGGAAGACTGAAGGTTAGAAATTTCATCTTGTTGGTAGAATTGGATTATGACTTAGGAAAAGTGCCAGAGTACATGACAGAATGCTTTGCATAGATACTCTTCTCTGCATGATTGGCCACTAAATTAAAAATTACTGAAAAATTAATATTGCTTAAAAACACACATAAAAAATAATACAAGAAGAAAGTTCCAGTTGAAAAATGAAACCCACATAAATTGTAAACAGCAAATATATAGCTCATTTGTAACTGACAGTGTGTGTCAAATTTCACAATGTTAACTGATGAATTTCCTTTCCTCTGTAGGTTTAATCGTGCCCCTTTGTAGTCCCTACTTAATCAATTATAGGAAATATTAAAGCTTCCCGAGTTTTCCTTAGCATAGGCAGCAACAAGATTGAACACTAGTATAAACCATGTGCCAACATTTTGAGTCTGTGGTGTGGTTAAGATTTCACATCAATGAAATCTTTTTGGCTCTTCACTAAAAATTTCACAGTTCTCATCTGGAAATTTTAGAAAGGAACAGCATACTGAAGATAACACATGAGTCATAATTACCTTTTGAAGTAACTGTATTTTGGAATTATTTTAAATTTACAGAAAAGTCACAAAGATGGTACAGAGAGCCCCCATACACCCTTCACCCAATTTCTTCTATTGTTAACATCTTACCGTAATATATTTGTCAAAACTGAGAAACTAACATCAGTACATCACTGTTAATTAAACTCCAGGCTTTGTTTGGATTTCACCAGTTCTTCCAATAATGCTGTTCTTCTGTTCCAGGAACGGATGCAGCATACCACATTGCATTTAGTATAGTTACTTTTGGTAAGAAAAAAGAGGTGCATATAAATTATTTAATTTTAAAGGAACATTCTCACATCACCAATTTTCCTGCTTCATTTTGCCTCTTTCCAACTGAACTTGTAGTAAACTCACACTATAAAATTTCAATGGCAAAATTAAAAATGTAACATTCAATTACACGTAGATCTTGTGTGTGTAGCCCATGTGCACTGCCTAGAACACCAGGGACAGTTTTATTACTGTTTTTTTTTAATTTCTCTGAATCAAAACTGCTAAGTTCCTGCCTGCAGGACTAGCTGGCTTGGCCTGTTATCTCCTTATTGAGCAACTCCACCCCCTGCATTTTCCCCCAAAACACACTCCCAGCTTAGCCTTAGTCCAATGCAGAAAAGAACTGGTTGGATTTTCATAGTCAAGAGACAGAGTACTGATGTCTAGTCAACCTTCTTTTGCTGTAGTTCACACTGCCTTCCACATTGCTGATAAATGTGGGCTGCCTGAGGCTGAGAGCTGCTACAAGGCCATATTGTGAGGTGACTTACTGCCCAGCCAGGCCTTGATTACCTTTAACAGAAAACAATAGCTCAGCCACTGAGCTCCAAATGTTCAAGCATGCTTCTTCCTGATTCCCAGGTCACCATTCCCTTATTCTTAGATCTCTCAATTTAAATAACACATGGCCATTTTCTCAAGGCAGCAGACGCTGAAAAGGCGCTGTCCTAGGATGATTCTGAATTCAGACTCCTAGGACCAAGATGTTCTGTCTCTTTCTGCCACTGATTCATCTTTCCCTACCCCAGGAGTAGGATTTGGTGGGGGGGGGGGTTCTTTCTTTATCAACACTCAAAACAGAAAAGTACTGACCCCATCTACTCTGCTCTCTCAGTTGGAGCTTAATGCTTTCTAGGAGCCCTGTATATTCAAAACACAAAATCTTGTTTGAGGTTTTCCTGACGGAGGGGGCTTGAATGCTGCTTCATTTGGGGCCCATAACAACCTGATTACCCAGTCCTTTACCTAAGCCTGGACATGGGGAACAGAGACCAAGGAATGACTGCCTAATCTCACTGCTTCATCACTATCTCTATTCCTAAAGCAGAAATAAAAAGCAATTTTTCAACACAACAAAGTCATACATTTATTACAATTTAAAGGGAAACCACAAGATTTAACAAGGTCTATGTTTTCAAAGAAAACTGAAAATGTAAGCGTTGCTTTATTTTCTTAAGTTTTTAAAAAGTTACTTTAACGTAATTTCTATCCATTGTGAAAATTTTGGAAAACATAGAAAAATGCAAAAAAAAAAAAGGAAATCACTCTATGTCAGGAACGTCCAATGATAACTATTATTGTATATGATTAGATAGGTTTCTAATTAATATATTCAATGACAAAATAAGAATCATGATATATTTACTATTTTTGTAGTTGGCATTTTAATAGCTTTATTAAAATATAATTTACATACCATATAATTCACCCATTTAAAGTGTACAATTCAGTAGTTTTTAGTATATTTACTGAGTTTTGTAACTCTCCCCATAATCAAATATTAGAACATTTTCATCATCTCAGAAGCCCTAAACAAATGAACCGTTGTTCCTCTCTTCCCCTGCCAACATGCTATCCCCTAACGAGCTTCCTCCTTAGCACTGAGGGCTGGCTGGGTGGCAGAAGGAGCCCAGTCCTCTTGGCCATGCCTGATTGGAATAGATTTCCACAACACAGAGGTGAGGCAGTGGTGGGGGGATGAGTGATATCAGCAGCCTACCCCTCCTGGGATTAAACGTGGACCTGGATGGGAGTTGTAGGGAGAGTCTCCATCTTCTTGGCCACACGTTCCAGAGCAGAGCTGCCAAAACACGGAGTGCAGGGAAGCGGAGGAAGAGTAAGAGCAGGGCCGTGCTCAAATGCAATGGACTCTTACTGTTCTTACAGAGATTTAGTTCGTTTTCTTGAATAAATCTGCCTCCATTTGCTGCATGTCCTTATGACATTTTCCAGAGACTTTAAATTGTTTTTGTTCTTGTTGCTTTTGCTGTTGTTGTTTAACTATTTTCATGTTAACTGTGTCCACGGAGACCCTTACACAGTCATTCTGGCAGTCCGCAAATATATAAACTATATAATGTTAATATATAAACTATAAACGTTAAGTTTATAGTCCACAATTGCAATTTGTTTTTCCTCTTTGACAAAACAGTTATATGAGAAAGAACTGTATGCTTTGTTTTGTTTTTTAACTTCCAAATGATTTGAGTTTTATCTTTCAATTTCTCATATTTCAGTTAATACTCAGTTTTATTTTATTGTGATTTAAAATAATGTGGCTTTTAAAAAATTAATTTTAGGCCTTTTTTGCCATCTAGTAAATGATTATATTTGCTGGTTTTGGAGGGGGTCAGGGGAGGGAGAAGAATGAAATGAGAAACAAGTTGTCCAAGAAAGAAGAAAAGAACATCCAAATTGGAAGATACTCACTGAAAAATTGGTCCATGCTCAGAGCAAGTTTCATCACAAACTAAATTTAAGGAAATTTCAACAAAGGCTTGCTTTGCTAACAAATTCTAACCAAGAAGCAGGCCATCTATGAATGACACGGCATCAATTTTGTAGCAAATTTATGATGTATTAAATAGTGAAAGATGATTTTCTTTCTAGCCTTCATTATTATAACACAGAAGCACAAAACCATGCAAGAGGATGAGAAGGGAAAAGCCATGCATTGACGTGTAGCTTTTTGTATCAGCTGAATTATTATAGTCGTTGATATAAATGTGTTTAAGCAGTTATATACTATTATTGTTTTCTAATCTACCAAAGGATATTACTGTGCAATATGAACTGGTCTTAAAGTATCCATTATAACAAGGAAGACATTTATATACTATACTATGAAATGATAAAGAGATAGAGCAAGGTAATTACAGTGGTGTTAATAAGCATAGCATTATGTAAACACAGCTTCAAAGAAGAAAAAAGGAAAGAAGGAATCATCTCACAAAGCACTCAAAAATTATTTCTCCCTTTTTAATTTTATGGGTTATGAAACTATATGACCTTTCTTGGGTTTAGAATTATTGTGCCCTTCAGAAGAGCATGGTAGTAGAGACTGGCAGTATTTACCTCTGTGTATCCAAAGACCAGAGTCCCATGTTATTGTTAAAGATGAAAAACCATTTGAAGCAGAAGCTTCATTGGCCAAATTGCCAAGAGAATAATTTCTTTTAAGAGCAGGGAGGAGGGTAACCTGTTAATTGACAGAGTACTCCTGGGTGTGAAAGGGGGAGGCTCAAGATGATCTTTTGTTGCTCATCAGAGATGTAGCTGAAGAAAAATGAATGTCATTTTTGTTTCCTAGATCTCAAATGAGAACAATGTAAGTTGAAGGAATTTCTAAATCCATATAGTGAATATTTCAAAATAAAAATTGTAAATAGAATTGGTATTGTAAAAACCAGGCAGAATAACATAGAAGTTAAGAGCTTAGGCTCAGGGAATCCAACTATGGGTTAGTATCCTGCCTTTATCCCATCACAGTGTGCTAAGGACAAACAATTCACCCTTCTATACTTTAGTTTTGTCACCTGTAAAATGGGGATATTAATAGGTTTGTTCTAAGGGTTAAATAAACCTATTCATGTAAATTTATTTGAACAACTCTAGCAATACGTTAAGTACTCAATGAATCATAGTTGTCAATATCATCATCATCATCACTACAATACTTCACCAACTACCACTAAGATTGCTCCTTAATTAATCTAATTTTTAAAACAAAAAGTTTAAAACATGAAGCAAATATCCCCTAATAGAGCTACACCTAGGGAAAGAGTTTCAAGACTCAGAGCAGAACAAATATTATATCTGTCCAGGATTCCCTCAGAGTAATCCTTGGAATCCATAACTCAATCTAAACTTAAATATCTTGGCTTACAAAATGCCAATAATAAATGAAAATTAAATGTCTCTTAAAATTAAACAGTCTGCGGTCTATTTGACTCCCTCAGAGGGCATCAATAGCAAAGGAGGAAATAGGGAGAGCCCTCATTTCTTGGTTGAGGTTTTAGTCCTTGAGAATGAAAAACAACAATAACTAAGGCCTTAAAATATATTTTAAAATATTATCATGCAATATTCTAGATTTGCCTACAGCAATATAAACAAACAAACAAGTATATAAAAGTCATGTAGGGATAAGTTTACCTTTCCTTAAAAGGAAAGAGTATACATTCCGCATGATTTTCTACTTTCCACCAATGCTCGTTCTGTCAAGTGTCACACACCATCCTTCATCACCTTCCAATCCACTTAGAGACAACATGGTGATATATTGAAAGTAAGTCACAAGTCATATGAGTATTACATGTTCCAAGATTCCTACAGAACTCTGTGACTTGGTCTTTTTGTCCTGGCATTATCAGTCTTGCTTCTGAGGGCTCAATGTGAAGACCAATTGGATCTTTGTTAAATCCCTCTCAAGAACTTCAGAGTCCAAAGAGGCTGGATGGGAACCCAGGTTTAGGGTATTCCCTCAGCTAGGGTCACCTGAGCTGAGCTGATTCTGCCATATCTTTTAGGTTCTGGAACTGCACAAGTCTGAAGAATCTTCTCTTCCCTTCATCTTATTATTAGCACTCCCTAGACTAAACCTTCGTAACTGGATATAAAAATTGAAGCTACAACTGAGACACCAACATGCAATAGATATGGACGTTCAAGGCCATATCACCAAAAATAGAAGGTAAAGGAAATTTTTGCAAGCCTTTTTTTTTTTTTTACTTTTTTATTTGGGGGAGATAGCTGTTGCTTGATTTTTGAGGTCCTATCAAAAACCCCTTTGGGGAAAGCTCTGACAGGGTTCTACATCCTCATCTCAGACCTACAGTCGGGAACCTTCAAAGAAACAACTTGGAGAGTTGTCCATTTGTCCCCTGCAGTTATGGGGATAGTGGAGTGGCGCCAAGTCGCAGCGAAGAATCTAGCATAAGGTAGAGATGTGGAGCTAGAGCGTTCGGCTGCAACTGCAGAAGTTGCAAGCAAGGGGTGAGTATGTGTTTTCCATTGCCCACATGTGGGACACATAGGAGAGCAAGAGTGAGCATCCTGGTCACCAAAGAACCCTGGAAACAAGAAGCTAGAGATGGGCTAAGGGCTGAGGTAAGGAGGTGCAAATGAACCACCTGAAATGAAGCTGCATCAATGGAGGTTGAGAACAATGCAGTTGGAGGGTCCCAGGAGGGAACCGCTGAAGAAAGTTCCCGACCAGAGGAAGAGGCCATTCTTAATGTCTTAGGACCAAAGAGTGAGAAGCCAGATTGCCAAGGAATTGCTTCACCAAAGACTTTCTCACTTTTTCCCCATCCTTCCCTTCCCATTTCCCAGTCCCAGAGGGAATGGAACCTCAAGAAGCCGGCTTGGGGAGGCAATGATGCGAAATATAGAAGCCAGTAATAGTCACCTTTCCCACGACAAGCTTCCAACCTGAAACAGACCCCAGCTGAGAGAAGATTTTGATGCTATATCAACTTTGGAATTTTGAAAGAGATTAAGGAATTCACATTCTAATTACATAATTGAGATTATGTTTATGACTTAATACTGACCAATATCTCTCTGTTATCTGTAACTAACAAGAAAAGTCAACAGTCTGTAGGAGCTTTCAATAAGGGACCAGAGAAGAGGACCCCCATTTAATACATATTAAAGAGGTAATTAGAGACAAAAATAAAGTTGCATTTTGATTAAGTCATATTTGTCCAACAACTTGTTCTACCGAGGTCAATGTGCTACTGTTATTTTTTGCAGATAGTGGAGTTATGGGCAGGGCTGAAGCCTCCACTCCCTCACTCCCATTTCTCTTTGGCTCTTGAGTTGTACCCACTAACTCCATCTTGATTTTCAGAGCACAGTTTGAGTGTTAGTCTTCTGGATAGCTCCACTGATCTTCTCTTTTTCACCTTATACATATGCCTTCTAGGCATATATCAAGTCAACTGACATTAATAGGTCTATAAGTTCCAAATATCTATGCCTTTCTCCTAAGTGTAGAAATCTATCCAACTGCATATTGCTAATCTTCATCTGGATAAACCATCAGCATCTGAGACTCATTATCTCTTCTTGAATTCCCTATTATAATTTGTGTCACATAGGTTCCTGTGAGTCATCCTAGAATGTAGAATATACCTTTTCCCTGAACTCTTCCTACCCAATCCAATCTAGCAGTAAATCTTATACATTTTCTTTTCTAGATGTTTATGAAATCTACTATTTCTTTTCCAGGTCCATATCCACAGTTTATATTATTTCACAAACTTAAAATACCTCCAATATACCTTCTGCCTGGCTGCCAGGATGATATGTCTAAGATAATCTCTTATTTATGTAAAATTCCCTACAAGCTCCAGTTACAAAGAACTGTTTTAAGTTCTTATAACAGTATTTCTCCATTTTTAATATGTGCATTGGAATTACCTAGCATCTGGTTACAATGGCAGATTTCCAAGGTGGCTCCTAGTAATTTAGTTCTCAGAAGTCTGATGTGATGTCTGAAACTTTGCATGTTTAACGTGTCACAGGTGACCCTGATACAAATGGTCTGTGAACCAACTATCTAAAACAATGTTTTAGATGCATATGAGTGTGTGTGTGTGTGTGTGTGTGTGTGTAACACATCCATACTCTTTATTACGTTGTTCTCCTGCATTCCTAAATGCCTTTCCTGTGTCTAACCTTAAGACTCAAAAGTCATTTGCTTCCTGAAGATGATACTAATTCCTTCTCAATCTGCCCTAGATGAATCTACCATCAGAATACGTTGTACATCTTTTCATTATGGCATTTATCCCTTGTATTATATTATTTATTTACATACTACTTCCAGCTAGACTCTGAACTTTCTGGAGACAGTAACTCTACTTTATTCATCTAAATGTCTCTAGGACCAAGCACAGTATAAATGGTATATGAGACACTAAAAATTGTTTATTCAGTGAACAAATTAGCAAATGGCCTTTTCCTTCTTAAGGTCTTTGAGAGGTTCAGGACAAGGAAATTTACCTTCAATACTGTTTCTTCTAACTGAATATTCTCTTTTAGCATTTTCCCATTCTCTAATTCTCTTGGTCATCATGTTAGAATGAAGTATGAAGGTGAGAACATTGCCTGTGTGCCAGGAGACCATGGCAAACTCTTGAGATATGAGGAGGCCCTAATAAAATCAATCACACAGGAAAGAAAGAGAATATTAAATTGAGGATGCATTTGTAACATCTAGCTCACTCACATAGAAATAAACTCTAATAAGGTAATAGGCATGTAGCATGCTTTATTTCTTTGTCCATTCTGTGTACACTTGGAGCACAATATCTATTTTTAACCATATTTGTATTCATCCTCAGAATTTTATATGAATGAGAGAATGAGTTGAGAATGCCTGAAATAAGAATTATGGAGTAAACCTAAGCATCAGTTATATAGAAGAATGACTACAGTATATAGTTCCAACATCTATTTACAATTCTTACTGCAGAGCGGATTAATGACAGGAAGTAGGCATGCTCAAGAAATTATCATTTCTGTTTACTGTGTTCTGAATTGCTCTTATTTTAGTCTTACTGATTCTTCTCTGGTCCTTCACATACTTTCTTATTTCACATGGTTTTGTGCAGGGCTAATTGCTTCCTTATGTCAAGCTCTCTATTACAGAAAATCCTTATTCTCTTTGCAGTTGCCTGAAGTTAAGATTTTTGGTGCATGACTTTTACTAATTGTATTTTAAAGAGTTTGCCTACTATGCTGGCTAAGTACCTGCCACCATGTACTTCTAGCTCAGTCAGGATGTCTTTTTCCATTTACTCTGTCCTGGAACTCAACTTCTTATCTATGTGCTTCTTGTCATAAACTTTTTCATTCTTACCCACACAACAGAGACAAGAAGTCACTTTCTTTTGTCAGGAAACTTAAATTCCAGATTTATCAGAAATATGGACACCACGATGGTTCTTGTAAAAGTCTATTAAATGAGAATGTCATGCCCATCAGATACGCAAACTACATCAGACCAAGCAGATCTACTAATTTGATGTTTGCCTTTTGAGATTAACTGGTTGACTTAATTGGTCTGACACCATAATTTGAAAGCTGTTAACCAGTAAAAGGAATGTATATATAATTCACTATAAAACAGGGCACCAGCAACAGAATTTTGGGGACACTACATGACCAGAGCTACCCCTCTTAGAAATCAAATCTGGCAGGGATGTATAGGCAAGTTGAAAAATGAGAACACCCTAGAGGTCAGAAGACCAGTTTTAAAGATCTGTACCTAGAAAGGGTGGTGATGCTATGGTATCTGGGGAGGTGGAATTTGCCAGGCCTGTGAACCTCTGCCTGTGAACCTCTGCCTTCTAACGCTCCTTGGATAGAACAATTTACAATGGCGTGTTGAGTTCTCATAGTAGTCATAATGGTTATGACTTACAGAATTCAGAAAGCCTAACCAAGCACAGCCTTCATTTTCTTTCTTGCCATGCTTCCATGATCTCATTTTAGGCTTTTCTTTAGAAGACCACATTTACAATAATTCCAAGTCAGCAGGAAATCCACATGTAAAATAAAACTTCTAAATCTGAGATCTGAGATGATTTCTTTTCTAAAAGGGCAAAAAGGAAAACTCCACAGTCCTGTCAGTCCTCTGTTAATGAGCACTGAATTCACAGCTCCAGGTTCTGTAAACCTCATTTAGATGTGTCAGCGAGAGCCAGAGCTCTATTAAAGGTCTGAACAGGAACAATAATTATGAAGGCTCAATGCCAATTCCTTTTCATCTTTTAACTGCTGCTTACAGTTAGTACACAACAAATACTAAAAGGTCATCAGAACTCATTTTATAATGAGTGCATATTTATATTTCCAAACTTTTTCCTTTATAACAAAGGTAGTGACAATGGGCTGAAAAGAACTGGATTTGGCCATGGAGAACAGAACTAGCCCTGGATAGAAAGAAAGTGAAAGCCCCAATGCAGGCCATACAGTACAGCCTACTGTCTGAAAATCCCTTCAGATCCCTACAAGAGGCAGTTTACACATCATTTAGAGAAAATGCTCTTAATATCGGGAATCAGGAGATAATGTTTATATCTAACTTCAGCAATGTGTTTATAGCTATGGAAAGTTGAAAAAGGACTTATCCTCTCAGAGTCTTGGTTTTCTCATCTATAAAGTGGGAAAACAATATTTAGTAATCTTTGCCATAGGATTTACCTCCTAGAGTTATTATGTTCATTATATGAATTAACTCATATTAAAGTGTTTTAAAGAGTTAAGCACTGCACTAAAGGATAACGTGTTATTCTTATTATTTAACCCTTCTCATTTTCACTGTCTTTCTCATTAAAAAAAGATTTTTATCTTATCATTCCTTCTTTGGCAGAGAAGAGGACTTGGGCTGATTCATCCATGCCCCTCTTGTGATGAAAGAAAAATAGTTGTGAAATCATTAACGTGGACAGAGTTACTAGTAACTAGTCACTAATACTGAGTTATTAGTACAGTTACTAACCACAAAAACAGGAAAGTTGCATTGCTATAACCACATCACCGAAATTAATGAACAGATGTACAGCTTCTGGCTATTCTGCAATGGGAATAGTCTTCTCTGAACTGAGTCCATCCTCTTCCAACCATCTACCATTTCTCATCTGGGCTACAGCTTCATCCTTGTGCTTGACATGGCATTCCCCAGCCAGCATCCAGAGGGGTGTTTTCAAAACCGACACAGTTGTGTCTTGCTCCACTCACAATCCTCCAGTAAAGCTCTTAGAAGCCCCAGATCATCATCCCTTGTCTCACCTCATGCCCTTCAGTGCGCCTCCTTTTTCACTCGGCATCGTGCCCAGTGACCCTGCTTTTCTTCGATGTGCTAAGCAGGCCTCAACATAAGGGCCTTTTCTCTTGCTGTTCCTTCTTCCTGAAATCCTCTTTCCTGATCTCAATGCAAGAGTCAGCCCCTCAGAGATGATGGTTATCATTGTGTCGAAAGTAGTGCTTGCCGCCTGCTGCTCCCCATCAATTCCCTGTGTCTTCCCTTCACAGAAATTATCAAAATCAGCAAGTGTTGTAAATATGTATTTTTTTCCTCTCACACTGGAAAGTAAGTCTCCTGAGGGCAGGCACCTTGCCCATATTATTCACTATGGCCTAGGATTATGACCCACATGTAGCAGACATGTTGTAACTATTTGTTGAAAGAGTTCTAAAATAAGAAGTGGGAAAATTTTTTTTAACATTTTAACATGTATCTCGGTGTTAATGGGAAAATATTTACTCCCTATAAAAGGAAGATCTGAGGAAAGATTAAGAGGGCTAAGTATTATGAAGTTATATTTCTGTGTTTTATATATAGATGCCTATATAAAATAAATATAACTGAGTGAAATTAAAACATTGTTAAGTTAAATGATTCCTAATTTGAATTTGGAATAAGATTCTAAATCATACAACTACAGCCACCAGTACTGTTACAACTACGTAGAAAGAGCGCTAATAACAGTCCCGGCATGTGTAAGTGTTAGCTATTACTACATCATCATCATCATCACCATTGGTAGTACTTCTACTCCTACAAGTAAATATTTACCAAATACTTAATGTGCAGGAGGCATTCATTACAAGTTTTACAGAAAAATCCTAGGAGGTAGGTGTTTTATGGAAAGAAAGCAGGTGACTTTCTTTGGCCAGTAAGTGACAGCACCTGGACTCAGGTCGGGTTGATATTAAAGACAGCCCTCTTAACCATGCTGACAAATTCTCTGTGTGTAGAGAAGCACCCGTGTTATGCTGTGGAACTGTCTTTGATCCTCTCCTAACGTAAAATGGAGACCGGGTTTTGACTCTCTGCACATGTATACAACGTAGTGAACATATAAGTTCTCTCAGCATCTGGGAGAAGTGGTCCCTTTAGGTAAAGAAATGGGCAGACCACAAATAAAATCATGCTCCATGCTTCCAAAGGACAGTTTCCGTTCCCCAAATATAATGTTTCTAGGTTAAAAATAAGTTTTCATTTCACCTTGTCAACAAAAATAGTATTGAATGAAAAATGCCTCCCAACAATGTTCTTACTATAATTACTTTATTTTAGGAAGGAATTGTATGTTTTCCCTGATATAGATGTGTATTTACTTACTTTGTAGTGTAAATCTTAAGAAAACATAAAATTCTGGCTTCAAAGAAAGGTGGTAAGATTGCCCAAATGGCCCCTAAACTTCCCTTGTGGCTGTTTTACTTGGTCCTGGATACTTTTGGATTTTCTACTTCTCCTTTCTCTATTAACATACACATTTGGCTTCCTCCTAATAAAAAGATCCTAAGCCTCTGAAAGGCAAGTATCTTTGGCATAATAAGGACTTGCGGTACATTTCAGTTACAGAGCTGTGTCACCATTGATATATTCTCACAGCCACTAGATTCACTATTGAAGTAGATCCTGATGCAATTACAATATTACCTAAGAGTTTTACAGGACCTAGATTTTTAAAAACTGTTTCACTGAAGCATAACAAACACATGGAGATGCACACATCATAAATGTACTGCTTAATGGATATTTCATAAGATGAGTATACCTCTGTAAAATTAGCATCCAGATCAAGAAACAGAACTTTATCTGCACCCCCAGATGCTGTCCTCCTGCAACCCTACAGTATTCTCTAACCCTTAAGAGTAACCACTTTTCTAACTTCTAACATCTTGGATTAGTTTCCCCCTGCTTTTGAACTTCATGTATAATACATATTCTTTTGTGTTGAGCTCTCACTATTGTGTGCGTGTGAGATTAATCCACACATTGTTGCATATAGCTGCAGTTCAGAATCATAGATTCTTAAAAGCTTAAACTCTAACAATGAAAAATGAGGGTTCTACAGATGACTCACTTCATTGTCATAAACTCAGTTGGTTATTTTTAGTCAAGAAAAATCTATACCAGTTTCCCCTTCCATTATAGATTAGTAACTTCTCCTTGCTGACCTAAAACCTGAGTATTTTTTTCAATGTATGCTAGTATTTTTGACATTGTGTCCCTTCAAAATTCATATTTTGAAATGCTAACCCCCAATGTGTTGGTATTAGGAGGTGGCCTTTTGGAGGTGATTAGATCATATGGGTGGAGCCCTCATGAATGAGATTAGTGCCCTCATAAAAGAAATTCTAGGGCCTCCCTGGTGGCGCAGTGGTTGAGAGTCCGCCTGCCGATGCAGGGGATACGGGTTCGTGCCCCGGTCTGGGAGGATCCCATATGCCGCGGAGCGGCTGGGCCCGTGAGCCATGGCCGCTGGGCCTGCGCGTCCGGAGCCTGTGCTCCGCAACGGGAGAGGCCACAACAGTGAGAGGCCCGCATACCGCAAAAAGAAAAAAAAAAAAAAAAAAAAAAAAAGAAATTCTAGAGCCCCTTGCCCCTTCCACCATGTGAGAATGCATCATGTACGTGGCCCTCTGCAAACCAGGAAGCGAGCCCTCATTAGAACCTGCCCATGCTGGAACCCTCATCTCAAACTTCCAGCCTCGAGAACTGTGAAAAATAAATTTCTGTTGTTTATTAGCCACCCAGTCTCTAGCATTCTGTTAGAGCAGCCCACACTGGATAAGACAATGGTAAAATATGTATTGGGGTCTATATTCTTATCTTTTGCTCTTCTAGCAAACAGGTGATAAGAAAAATCATAAACCAAATCCTGGCATTTACCAGAGATATCATTTATGTTTCTCTATATTCAAGGGTTGCCAAAAATGGAAATGTGTGCAATTTTCCCTTAAATGTCAAAAATCTTCATGCCACAGATGGAAATATTGTATTTTCTCTGTGCCTTATTGTAAATCATTGGCTGATGTGTAAATCTAAAGTCCTTTGAGGGTATCAGAAATGTACATGATGCCCCTCAGTGACCCATTTCTACATATGGATCTCTGAGCTGAATGTCCCAGGGACCAGGGCAAGAGAAACACACTCAAGTAGAGAATGTTGTAGTGATTTCACAGCTGCAGATGCTCAAGAGCACAAATTATTCCAGCTAAGGCTGGCATTAACCTAATCTCAAAATCCTTGCTTTGGTTCAGCTTATTTACAAAAGCATCACAATTCCAAGATCTGCTTTAAGCCAATTTGCCCCACTTAGTGAAAAACCATGTCGCCTTTTGGGGAATCTGTTCCACCTGAAATTCAGAATTCATGCTTGTCTAAAGACCATCATTTTGGAATGTTCTAAGCTTATCTGCAGCTTTGCAAATATATGCAGAGGATTTGGGCAACTCTTTCAACTAGGTATAAGAGGTATTTTGGAAATAAATATAGAAGCCTTCACAAATGATCACTGTCCCTTGATACAAACAAGTGAAAAATGATTATTCTTTGAAGTCAAGTGATATTTTGATGTAGATTTTCACTCTGATTTGTAAGAAACAGACAGACCTTGCAATACAAAAGAGGTTGCATTTACATACTGCTTCCAGAAAATTCTTGAGAATGAAAAATCACCACAAGAACACCAAACATGCAGACCATAGACTTATCATAAGCACTGCAATCAAATTGACTGTTCAGCAATCCATACAGAAGTAAAATACACATAATGCGTCTCAAAGAAAGATCTTTGGTCATGCTTCCAAATGGGCAAATGAACCAAACTGCTTGACATTTTCCATACACATTCACTTCAATGTCTTTTCCAAAGCTTCTTTCTCTGGCTAGACTTTTTTATATACCCTTCTGTAGGAGTCCATATCCTACTCATAATTTAAGGATGACCTCATATTCCACACACTCCCTCTGAGTCTTACCAAATAATCACATTATTTAACAAGGTTTTCAACAATTATAACAATAACAGCTATGGTCTGAATGTTTTTGATCCCTTAAAATTAATACATTGAAATCCTAATGCCCAATGTATTAAGAGGTGGGGGCCTTTGGGAAGTGCTTAGGTCTTGAGGGTAGAACCTTCATGAATGGAATTAGTGCTCTTACTAAAAAGACCTCACAGAGTACCCTAATACCTTCTGCCAGGTGAGGATACAAGTAGTCTGAAACTCAGAAGAGAGTCCTCACCCGACCATGCTGACATCCTGATCTCAGACTCCCAGCCTCTAGAACTATGAGAAATAGATTTCTGTTGTTTATAAGCTACCCAGTCTGTAGAATTTTGTTATAGCAGCCCAAACAGACTAGGACAATAACTAAAACAACAGCACTAACAATAGAGTTTCCTTTTGTTTTTTTAATGTCTCAGAATTTTACATTTTGTCTACAGCAATCCTCATAATCCCCTAAAACAAGAGTTTAGAATCCTCATGTTATGGGAAAGGAGAATGAAGCCATAAAAGGTTAAATAACTTGACTTAGGCTACACAGCTAATGTACAGTAGAATATAGGTCTGCCTGACTCCAAAACCCATGTTCCCTTTAGGGTGCTGCATTGACTTTACTTAGCTAATTTCTGAATAAAGATGCAAAGTCCCAAGCTGTACCTGGGTAAGACCCTTCTTAACTTAGAAACACTGAGTAGATTTGCTCCTTTAATCTTATTAAACCTGTTTCTTCTTTTAAAAATGAAATATTGCAAATTGTATACACTATTACTGCATTAACAAATAGTTTAACGTTATAATATATTATAATAATATAAGTAGATGTTTCATGTTGCCCATCAATTCTTAATCTTGCAGGATATTATTTGATCAGAGTCTCAGTACTTCTATATTTATTGTCTTCTTCAGTTCCTCTCCTGTCTCTTCATAGCACATGCTTATATGTGTGAATGTATTTATGCGATCCTTTTTTTCAATGGCTTAACATCCAATAATTTTAATTTTTATCTGAGCTTTGATTTCATTGTGAAATACCTTATAGAGTTCTGTTATTCCTTCCATCAGTCTCTTTTTACTGTGTTTTTATTTTTTCTCCCACATATTTTCCTCTATTCTAATGCACACTTTCTCATTATTTTTTCTCTAGGAGAATGAAAGAGGCACTTCTGCTGCTGCTTCCACTGCTCTTGATGCCTCCAATGTAGCTTCACATACTCCTCTCCATCTTAAATTATTTGAGTTTGGCACTGGATCAGCTGCAGCTGCCAATCATCATGTTTCCTCTGGTGACCTCTTTTCCCAGTCCTTTTTCAATCCATTAGTTGACTTGAAGGAGCAACGCTAAAACATTCCCTTGGAGTGTGCAGTAGTTCTGAGTTCACCTTTTAACCAACTCTCAAAACAATACAATTTTCTATTCATTTTCCCTCCAGAAATCAAGTTATTTTAGAGAGAAACAACTAGCTTTCTGGCAGATGACTTCTTTGACCATTCTTTCCAAAAATGAAACAAACCCAGATTCTAATTTGTGTCCTAATTTCCTTACCCTAAGGATTATTATCCCCCCCACAATGGTTCCCATTGAAATGTGTTGAAATGCCCTTGAAATGTGTTGGTGAGTCATTTCTGAGGATGTAGCATTTGGTCTTTAACTCTTTGCTACTGAATCGTGTATTACGGAAAGTTATAGCAAATGATTGAATTGGTCAAGTTAGCCAAACTTTAGGTCAGCCAAAGGCAAATTTTTCTTTTCTGAATTGTTAGGAAATTACAAAGATGCTGATCTAAGTACAATGGATTGAATATGTCCATTTGAAATGCATTAAGCATTAACCATCAATAAGCATAACCTCATTTATTATGACATAAATAGTATTTTGAATGAAAAATTCCCTTATATCTTCAGGGACTTGAAAAATAAAATTGTGATATGATAATAAATAGAGTTAAAGAGCAAACTCAATGAAATGAAAGAACAAGTTAGACTTCTAATTCAGTCACTAGATTTTTCAAGTACGTGCTGTTAGAATAAGCCACACACAACAAGGTTAGAGGAGATAATAGTAGATCTTATCATCTGGATATTGGTTAAGTGCAGAGTTTCAATTATTATGGACAGATAGGCCTTCCATGTTTCAGATGGTGAAAAACAATTTTGAGGCTCAGTGAACAATGTGAGTAACTCCACAAAAGGGAATATTATTTTGAATACAATAAAGGATTCAATGAATTGTTCAATGATTTTTGACAAAACATCATTTTTGATGATTAGTGGAGCATGAACTATGCATGAAAGAGAAAAAAGTTTACCTAATTCATCTAAAATATCATGTTTCTTAGACATTTATTGCTTTGTATCACTTTAAAGCAAAGAAACTACTATTTGGAGAACACTTGTGGTTGAAAATTGCCATTCAACTTGTTAGAATGACCATTGTTATTACTGAGAAAATAACTTTCCTGAAAACAGATTCACACTGAGAAGAAAACGATGCAGAATTTTGAAACCGGTTGTTCCACCCCAGATATGTTAGTTGAGAAACAGTCTACAGTAAAAGGAAATTTTTTTTCTCTATTTGAAAATTGTTAATTTTCTTAACAATGCTGTAAAATCAACACTTTATTCTGTGCATAGCAACTTTTTAATGCAGGGCTTTGTATGGCTTGGCTTTTCTCAACTGCACTGATTTAAACTTGACTCAACTGAATTATGGCTGGGACAGAAGAGATCAGTTGGTTTCCTCAATTAATTTTACATGTGCGTGGCTTCCCAAGGAAAACTAATGCTTTTCCAGCTTATCTAAATAAAGGCCAGTCAATATTGTATACTGTGCTCAAAACTGCATGCTGAGAAAAATAGAATTTGTGAGTCTTAACAAATAAGAAAACCCTATCAAACAGTTGTCTGATAGTTTCAAAGGAATGTTTTTAAGATATTCACATGCTCTATGACATATTCTAAGAAATCTGATGGACCCATTCACTGTGTCAACTGAACTGTGGATCCCACCTCTGCTGCTGCAATTACGTGATCTATAAATTCTTCATTTAAAACTATGCATCATATTTTAAAAACCCAAAGGTGTAGGAAAAATTTAAAATTAAAAAGCTATATACTCACAGAACTGAGAACGTTTCCATTTTTTAAACAAACATTAGGAGGATTTGCTGAAATAAGGCAACATTTTAAATACCTGGGAGGATGTAATTAATAACTTTAAATGTGATTAACCAAAATCTCCCGCATTTATAAACATCAGATGCTACTGTGGAAGTTAGCTACTCTCTAACAGGAAAACTACTGTTATATTCATATCAAAGAGAAAAGCTTTAAATAAATTTTCTCAGTGAAATTACTTGAATTTCAACTTCATTGTCATTTTCTCTGTACATTAAAAAACAAAACTAACATGATGCCAATGCTTAGATTCCCTTTACCAAAGGTATTTTGCAATAAAAGAAAAGTATTTTACAGTAACATTATTTACTGAGATAAATTATTCTCTTCCTTTAAAAATAAATATTCTATGCAATCCACATATCTCATTAATTTTACAAGGTAAACAAGTAAGCCAAGAACTGGTTGAAGAGAAAAAAAAAAAGAGAAAGTTTAAGTTTATCAAAAATATCTTTTTCCATGAACAGAAAGCATTTTTTGTTTTTTTTTAGAAAATTTGTCAGAAGTTAACATATTCTTTTTGTAACACATTATGTATGTAACACACTGTTCAGTTGGTATTTATTTCAGTGCCCTTATCTTTATAATAACATAGTATCATTGAATGATACTAGCGGTCTTTTCTAATATTCTCTTATCTTTGTAAAACTCTAAAAGATTTTCAAATACAGTAACCATATCTTGTTGAAAATATAGCAGTAATGTGTAGTTTGGTATAAACAAACAGAGATTTTATCATCTTCCCTTTTGAAATCACAAGAGAAATAGAAAACAACTATTCTTTTTCAGTGTCAAAGTTCATAAAATTGTTGTCTGAATTAAATGAAATGTTTGAAAGCACTAGCATAGCCCTAGAAATACAATGAATATTCCAGATACTACAGTTTCCCTCATTCTTCTTCTCTATATGGGCAGAAATCATGTCCCTTTGTATGACCCTACATTCTAGTACTTCATACAGTGCATAACGCATAAAATGTACTGAACAAAATATCTGTTGAGTCATCACCAAGTATCAAGCACTATCTAAAGTTCTAGGGATAGAGACAGGAAAGAAAAATGGTGTCTGCTTTTAATAAACCTTGCTTCTTGCCTTAATTTGGGTGTGGATACCATTCAATGATGCCATAAATCTAAGAGGCAAAGTATTAACGGATCACATTAGAGTTAGAATCCAACCTCCACCAGTATTCAGGTTTTTATAAAATGGACTAAAATAATACACATATAGGTTAATCTCAGTCTGACTAATCAATAAGAGTGATTAGGAGGAAACTGGGGAAAATATAGCTACCTAAGGAAACAGTACAATAGCAGGTGGCCCTGACAAAATGCTTGTAACTTATTACAATTATTTAAAGTTATTGGTCAATATTGCATTGAAAATTATCCTTAGTTCTTTAGGATTTTTCATACAACTCTCAAAAGACTTTATTCAATTTAGAAATGCATCTTTAAGGTTTTCACTCCTTGAATTCATCAAATCTTAAAGTTCCAGCAGTGTATTAAGAGTTCTACAAAGAAAAAGAACCAACAGAATGTGTGTGTGTTTGGAGACAGAGAGAGAGAGAGAGAGAGAGAGAGAGAGAGAGAGAGATTTATTATAAGGAATTGGCTCACATGATTACAGAAGCTAAGACGTTCCAAGATGTATAGTCAGCAAGCTGGATACCCAGGAGAGCCAATGACGTAGTTTCATTACAAACATTGGCAAGATCAAGAACCAAGAAGAGCTGATGTTTCAGGTCTGAAGGCAGGAAAAAAACTATTGTCCCAACTGGAAGGCAGTGAGGCAGAAGGAGTTCCCTCTTATTCATGGGAGGAGGGTCAGCTTTTTTGATCTATTTAGGCCTTCAGTTGATTGGATGAGGCCACCCATGTTAAGGAGGTTAATTTGCTTTACTCAGTTTACTAATCCAAAGGTTAATCTCATCCAGAAACACCCATCAGATACACTCAGAGTAATCTATGACCAAATGTCTGGGCATTCCTTGGCCTAGTCAAGTTGATACATAAAATTAACCATTACAAGCGATCTCTAACTCTATTTCTCAAGTCCCATTCTTTAGCTTTCCCCTACACTCTCACTCCTAATAATAAATCAGCTCATTGAACTTCAAGGACGGAGTCTCCATAATTCCTATTTGTCTCTATTTGGGGTCTAAAGCTAGTAGAGTTTTCACTGTGTCTAGCTGAATGACTGGAGAGATTTGGGATGGGTCTTTAAATGTCATTTTTAGTCTCTGAAATAATTTCATATGAAATGTATTAAAGTAATTGCCCTCAGATACCAAACACTGGACTAAAATATGTTGATAATATATTTACAAAGGCCTCAAAGTTTTAACACAAGAGTTTCATCAATGGATGAGAAAAAGGTTGAGCAAGTTCTCAAGGAAGTTCTGGTAGTTGTATGTAATGGTGCCCACCCAGCCCTAATTCATTCTCTTGGATCTGGCCTTTACACACACCACCACTGAAGAGGTAAATTTCACAGCTGTTTATATTCCACATGAATATTTGTAATTCATCCTTTCCCCTGTACTTATACAGTCACATCTGATTGAATCAATGAGATTTAATCCATTGACTTATCAGTAGCCAATCATATTCTTTCTTGAGAATTTTAACTAAGACTAAGAGTAGAAAGCTATGGTTTTTGAAAGGAAAGATCTTGAAGACTAGAAACTAAGTGGTTTTTCATGATCAATAGCAAAGAAATGGCAATTTGCCCCCAGGATGAAGCTAAACTTCTTGGCTTGCAGGGCTCTCTAAGGTCTGGTCTCTGTCAGACTCGCCCTGGTAATCCCAGACTAGTACTAGTACCCTTGATATGAGCTTATCTAGCATATGCCACCTATAAACATATATAACCTCTTTAGTGAATTATTTAATGTTTTTATTCTTTCTTGTTCATTACTTAATTCCCATCTAGCACTAAACTGAAAGCAATAGTGACGGTCTACAAATATTTGATAAATGGATGAGTAAATGAATAAATAACAAACAAATAATAGGTTGATTGACAAACATGAAAAAAATCAGAAACGAGATACAACCTGGACCCATAAGCATCGGCCTTGATCCTTGAGTTTACTGGTTCCCTGGGCACCAGTTTCTAATAAGCCTAGTGCATTTCATCTGATTGAGGTACTGTTCTATATACATTAAATTAAAAATAAGACTTCTCCACTAGTTTGTGTTTCTTTCTGTGCATTAAGCCAATATTCCATGGCCAAGATGGAAGGTTATCAGGAGGCAGGATGGCCAATTATTATAGATCTCTCATTTTTCCTCTACAAGAAAAAAATAAGCAGTTGGAAAGGACCAAATTTCAGCCTTTCCTCTAGGAAAATCAGAGATGTGTCAAAGATAACTGAATTTTTTTCACTCTCAAAGAAGAATACTATCTGGATTCTTTATACAAATAAAAAAAGAAATGAACCTCTGAACATTTATTATCATCTAGTTACATGGTTGCAAGGCAGCCAGAAAACTCTTTCTCAATGAGAAGTCACTAGAATCAAGACACAGTGAAGAATTATTTTAGAAAAATTTATGCCAGAAATATTCTTTCTTAGATGTAGATTTACCAAAAGTGGTCATTTATACAAGTAAACTTTTCCTCTTTTATTATGAAGTACATGTTTGGGGAGTCAGAGCTCACAAATATGAAAGGAAGTACATCGGCATGGGACTGGGACAACTGTAAATCTTCACAAATGTAGGAAAATCAGGTCAATTTCAGAATAGTTGGAAGAGGCAGCAAGGAAAAAGAAACCCCTCTGTACTCTGCTTCTATATATAGACCTTTAAAATGTGATTAACAAGAATGGAAATATCTGACAATATATCTTCCTGGAGGTGAATTAAAAATTCCCCAAGACTACTCAAATTCAACAAAACCTAAGAAAATCAGTATTCCATTGAGAAAATCAGTTTTAATCCAATTTTCAAGTAATTTTATTTAGTAGGATTTTCTTTTTTTTTTTAACTTTCAAAGAAGGACAAATATATTTTCTGTTAACATATGAATACCCTTTTTAAGCAATAAATTAATTTATTCTTAGAGATGTCTAGAAGGAACAAACTACAAAAAGCCTATTCTCACACTGAAGCAAAGATAACAATATTTTCAAAGATAGACTATATTTTTCCAGAGTATAATCCTAAAAATGTTACACAAATGTATCACTTATGCATGTTTTTGTGCCCTATTAGTCTGCATTATGTTGACTTATACCTAAACATCTTAAAAGCCCATTATAGAAGGGCCTTAATGAAATATCTAAATGCATCAAGCCCATTATAATTATTTTCAAACTTAATTTACAACAAATAAGCATATATGTTTTGTAGATTATTTAGGTTAGCCTTCACATAGTTCAGTTAAAATTAGTTCCCCCCAAAACATAGTAAATTGAATTTCAAAGGCTGTTAGGAAAATATTCATAGATACTAGAGATTATTTAGTAATTATTATTACTAGATTATTTTTTTCCTTTAGCATTATCCTATGCACAGTTAAGATGAAGAGATATTAGAATTGCTACTGCATCACAGTGTATTAGGTTTAAGTATTACAATGAAAGATCTGAGGTCTAACATACTCTGGGAAATCCATAAATCCTGCTCTAAAAGTAAGGTGGTACATTAGGGAACTATAAATGCATGATATGTGGGATATTCAAATGAGAAATATATCCAGCTTATATAGGTCCATCCTTAAGAGAAGCTCAGCACTCATAAAAAATATTTGGAAGCATATTCCCCCAGTGTGTAAGATATCCACTAATGACCATTAAGACTTTATAAATTGCCTTATCTGTGTAGTAACATTAGGATGGCACTTAGTACCCCACAGCCATAATATTCCAAGAGGGTACTCTAGTGTACTGAAACAATTCATGTACCTTTCAAATGTGTTTTTATTTTGTTTTAGTTTGTTTTGTTTTAAACAAAAAGATACTTTATAAACCAGCAGAATCTGATCAACTCCTTATCTAAATAACTTTTATATTATCCAAAGCCTCTTCTAGAGTGGTATTAATAACTAAAACAATTTTCTTGTCTCATGTTCTCTATTCAATTTAATTAAAATTCATTAATTTTTTTTTCAATTTTACTTTAATTTTATAATCATTTTCAGCCTATCATGGTGGATTTTCAACTATTTAAATACGTAGTCTCTATTTTTCTTTGTCTCTAAAGTTGATGCCAAGACTGAGGCTACATTTTCTTTTTTTTTTTTTTTTTTTTTTTTTTTTTTTTTTTTTTTTGCAGTATGCGGGCCTCTCACTGTTGTGGCCTCTCCCGTTGCGGAGCACAGGCTCCGGACGCGCAGGCCCAGCGGCCATGGCTCACGGGCCCAGCCGCTCCGCGGCATATGGGATCCTCCCAGACCGGGGCACGAACCCGTATCCCCTGCATCGGCAGGCGGACTCTCAACCACTGCGCCACCAGGGAGGCCCTGAGGCTACATTTTCAAAGCTGTATCATTAACTATTATGTTCCTAGTGCATGAACATATAAGTGTCTTATTGCAAAAATCATACTTAACAGAGTCAGTTCTGTAGAATGAGCATTTTCTTTAACATATATATAGTTTATTTGCCTACAGTGATATAGGCTAAAGTAAAGTAAAAAAGCTAGGCCTAACCCACAATATGACTGAAGGTGAACCAGACAAGGTTGAAAACTAATTAAACTAATCAAAATTCTTAAGCTACATAAAGAATAAGTCTTAGAGGTCAGCTGAGGGCTGGGGAGGAGGTGCACCAGCCCCGAGTGACAGGCGGAGCCCCGACGACGTTGGAACAGCCCTGGGGCTGAGTGGAGGTGAGAAACAGGCACAGGGAGATTTGGGCTATGCCAGGGATCCACAACCAGCAAGTGACTGAGGCATCACTTCAACCAGTTCTTCTGACTTTAAACGTTTCTGCTCTCTCAAGGGTCGGGTGCCTGCCACAGCCGTGTGGCTGACAGGGTCTTGGTGCTCCAGCTGGGTGTCAGGCCTGAGCCTCTGAGGAGGCGGAGCCGAGTTCAGGACACTGGACCACCAGAGACCTCCCATCGCCTCTTAATGTCAATCGATGAGAGCTCTCCCACAGATCTCCACCTCAACGCTAAGACCCAGCTCCACTCAATGATCACCAGGCTCCAGTGCTGCACATCCCATGCCAAACAACTAGCAAGACAGGAACACAACCCCACCTGTTATCAGAGAGGCTGCCTAAAATCATAAAAGGTTCACAGACGCCCCAAAACACACCACCAGATGCAGTCCTTCCCACCAGAAAGACAAGATCCAGCCTTATTCACCAGAACACAGGCACCAGGCAGCTCCACTAGGAAGCCTACACAAAACACTGAACCAACCATAGCCACTGGGGGCAGACACCAAAAACAACAGGAACTACGAACCTGCAGCCGGTGAAAAGAAGACCCCAAACACAGTAAGTTAAGCAAAATGAGAAGACAGAGAAATCCACTGCAGGTGAAGGAGCAAGGTAAAAGCTCACCAGACCAAACAAATGAAGAGGAAATAGGCAGTTTACTACAAAAAGAATTCAGAGTAATGATAGTAAAGATGATCCAAAATCATGGGAACAGAATGGAGAAAATGCAAGAAACATTCAACAAGGACCTAGAAGAATTAAAGAGCAAGCAAACAGCGATGAACAACAAAATAAATGAAATTAAATATTCTCTAGATGGAATCAGTAGCAGAATAACTGAGGCAGAAGAATGGATAAGTGCCTGGAAGATAAAATAGTGGAAATAACTACCAGAGAGCAGAATAAAGAAAAAGGAATGAAAAGAATTGAAGACAGTCTCGGAGACCTCTGGCACAACATTAAACACGCCAACATTCAAATCATAGGGGTCCCAGAAGAGAAAAAGAAAGGGACTGAGAAAACATTTGAAGAGATTATAGTTGAAAACTTCCCTAATATGGGAAAGGAAATAGTCAATCAAGTCCACAATGCACAGAGAGTCGCATACAGGATAAATCCAAGGAGAAACATGCCAAGACACATATTAATCAAACGATCAAAAATTAAATACAAAGAAAAAATATTAAAAGCAGCAAGGGAAAAACAACAAATAACATGCAAGGGAATCCCCATAAGGTTAAGAGCTAATCTTTCAGCAGAAACTCTGCAAGCCAGAAGGGAGTTGCAGGACATATTTAAAGTGATGAAAGGGAAAAACATACAACCAAGATTACTCTACCCAGCAAGGATCTCATTCAGATTTGATGGGGAAATTAAAATGTTTACAGACAAGCAAAAGCTAAGAGAATTCAGCACCACCAAACCAGCTTTACAACAAATGCTAAAGAAACTCCTCTAGGCATAAAACACAAGAGAAGGAAAAGATCTACAAAAACAAACCCAAAACAATTAAGAAAATGGTAATAGGAACATATATATCAACAAATTACCTTAAATGTAAATGGATTAAATGTTCCAACCAAAAGACACAGACTGGCTGAATGGATAAAAAACAAGACCCACATATATGCTGTCTATAAGAGACCCACTTCAGACCTAGGGAAACATACAGACTGAAAGTGAGGGGATGGAAAAAGATTTTCCATGCAAATGGAAATCAAAAGAAAGCTAGAGTAGCAATTCTCATATCAGACAAAATAGACGTTAAAATAAAGATTGCTTGTTACAAGAGACAAAGAAGGACACCACATAATGATCAAGGAATCAATCCAAGAAGAAAATAAAACAATTGTAATTATTTATTAGGAGTACCTCAATATATAAGGCAAATGCTAACAGCCATAACAGGGGAAATCGACAATAACACAATAATAGTAGGGGACTTTAAAACCCCACTTACACCAACTGACACATCATCCAAAATGAAAATAAATAAGGAAACACAAGCTTTAAATGACACATTAAACAAGATGGACTTAATTGATATTTATAGGACATTCCATCCAAAAACAACAAAATACACTTTCTTCTCAAGTGCTCATGGAACATTCTCCAGGTTACATCATATCTTGGGTCACAAATCAAGCCTTGGTAAATTTGAGAAAATTGAAATCGCATCAAGTATCTTTTCCGACCACAACACTCTAAGATTAGATATCAATTACAGAAAAAAAAACTGTAAAAAATACAAACACGTGGAGGCTAAACAGTACACTACTAAATAGCCAAGAGATCACTGAAGAAATCAAAGAGGAAGTCAGAAAATACCTAGAAACAAATGATAGTGAAAACATGATGAACAAAAGCCTATGGGATGCAGCAAAAGCAGTTCTAGGAGGAAGTGTATAGCAATATAATCTTACCTCAAGAAACAAGAAACATCTCAAATAAACAACCTAATCTTACACCTACAGCAATTAGAGAAAGAAAAACAAAATCCCAAAAGTTAGCAGAAGGAAAGAAATCATAAAGATCAGATCAGAAATAAATGAAAAAGAAATGAAGGAAACAATAGCAAAGATCAATAAAACTAAAAGCTGGTTCTGTGAGAAGGTAAACAAAACTGATAAACCATTAGCCAGACTCATCAAGAAAAAATGGGAGAAGACTCAAATCAACAGAATTAGATATGAAAAAGGAAAAGTAACAACTGACACTGCAGAAATACAAAGGATCGTGAGAGATTACTACAAGCAACTCTATGCCAATAAAATGGACAAAATGGAAGAAATGGACAAATTCTTAGAAAAGCACAACCTTCCAAAACTGAACCAGGAAGAAATAGAGAATATAAACAGACCAATCACAAGCACTGAAATTGAAACTGTGATTAAAAATCTCCCAACAAACAGAAGCCCAGGACCAGATGGCTTCACAGGTGAATTCTATCAAACATTTAGAGAAGAGTTAACACCCATCCTTCTCAAACTCTTACAAAATATAGCAGAGGGAGGAACACTCCCAGAACTCATTCTACAAGGCCACCATTACCCTGATACCAAAACCAGACAAAGATGTCACAAAGAAAGAAAACTGCAGGCCAATATCACTGATGAACATAGATGCAAAAATCCTCAACAAAATTCTAGCAAACAGAATCCAAAAGGATCATACACCATGATCAAGTGGGGTTTATCCCAGGAATGTAAGGATCTTCAATATAAGCAAATCAATGTGATACACCATATTAACAAATAGAAGGATAAAAACCATATGATAATCTCAAAAGATGCAGAAAAAGCTTTCAACAAAATTCAACACCCAATTATGATAACCATCTCCAGGAAGTAGGCATAGAGGGAAGTTATCTCAACATAATAAAGGCCACATATGACAAAACCACAGCCAACATTGTTCTCAAAGGTGAAAAATTGAAACCATTTCCACTAAGATCAAGAACAAGACAAGGTTGCCCAATCTCACCACTATTATTCAACACAGTTTTGGAAGCTTTAGCCATGGCAATCAGAGAAGAAAAAGAAATAAAAGGAATCCAAATCGGAAAAGAAGTAAAACTGTCACTGTTTGCAGATGACATGATACTATACATAGAGAATCCTAAAGATGCTACCAGAAAACAGCTGGAGCTAATCAATGAATTTGGTAAAGTAGCAGGATACAAAATTAATGCACAGAAATCTCTTCCATTCCTACACACTGATGAAAAATCTGAAAGAGAAATTAAGGAAACCCTCCCATTTACCACTGCAACAAAAAGAATAAAATACCTAGGAATAAACCTACCTAAGGAGACAAAAGACCTAAATGCAGAAAACTATAACACACTGATGAAAGAAATTAAAGATGATACAAACAGATGGAGAGATATACCATGTTCTTGGATTGGAAGACTCAACACTGTGAAGATGACTATACTACCCAAAGCAATCTACAGATTCAATGCAACCCCTATCAAACTACCAATGGCATTTTTCACATAACTAGAACAAAAAATTGCACAATTTGTATGGAAACACAAAAGACCCCGAATAGCCAAAGCAATCTTGAGAAAGGAAAACGGAGTTGGAGGAATCAGGCTCCCTCACTTCAGACTGTACTACAAAGCTACAGTAATCAAGACAGTATGGTGCTGGCACAAAAACAGAAATGCAGATCAAGGCAACAGGATAGAAAGCCCAGAGATAAAGCCACGCACATATGGTCACCTTACCTCTGATAAAGGGGGCAAGAACATACAATGGAGAAAAGACAATCTCTTCAATAAGTGGTGCTGGGAAAACAGGACAGCTACATGTAAAAGAATGAAGTTAGAACACTTCCTAACACCATACACAAAAATAAACTCAAAATGGATTAAAGACCTAAATGTAAGGCCAGACACCATCAAACCCTTAGAGGAAAACATAGGCAGAACACTCCATGACATAAATCATAGCAAGATCCTTTTTGACCCACCTCCTAGAGAAATGAAGTAAAAACAAAAATAAACAAATGGGACTTAATGAAACTTAAAAGCTTTTGCACAGAAAAGGAAACCATAAACAAGATGGAAAGACAACCCTCATAGTGGGAGTAAATATTTGCAAGCGAAGCAACTGACAAAGGATTAATCTCCAAAATATACAAGCAGGACATGGAGCTCAATAGCAAAAAAAATACACAACCCAATCCAAAAATGGGCAGAAGACCTGAATAGACATCTCTCCGAAGAAGATATATAGATTGCCAACAAACACATGAAAGGATGCTCAACATCACTAATCATTAGAGAAATGTAAATCAAAACTACAATGAGGTATCACCTTACACTGGTCAGAATGGCCATCATCAAAATATCTACAAACAGTAAATGCTGGAGAGGATGTGGAGAAAAGGGAACCCTCTTGCACTGTTGGTGGGAATGTAAATTGATACAGCCACTATGGAGAACAGTATGGAGGTTCCTTAATAAACTAAAAATAGAACTACCATATGACTCAGCAATCTCACTACTGGGCATATACCCTGAGAAAACCATAATTCAAAAAGATTCATGTACCACATTGTTCATTGCAGCACTATTTACAATAGCCAGGACACAGAAGCAACATAAGTGTCCATCAACAGATGAATGAATAAAGAAGATGTGGCACATATATACAATGAAATATTACTCAGCCATAAAAAGAAATGAAATTGAGTTATTTGTAGTGAGGTGGATGGACTTAGAGCCTGTCATACAGAGTGAAATAAGTCAGAAAGAGAAAAACAAAGACCGTATGCTAACACATGTATATGGAATCTTAAAAAAAATGGTTCTGATAAACGTAGGGGCAGGACAGGAATAAAGTCGCAGACGTATAGAATGGACTTAAGGACACAGGGAGGGGAAGGGGAAGCTGGGACAAAGTGAGAGAGTGGCATGGACATATATACACTACCAAATGTAAAATAGATAGCTAGTGGGAAGCAGCTGCCTCGCATGGGGAGATCAGCTCGGTGCTTTGTGACCACCTAGAGGGGTGGGATAGGGAGGGTGGGAGGGAGATGCAAGAGGGAGGGGAATATAAGGATATATGTATACATATAGCTGATTCACATTGTTATACAGCAGAAACTAACATTACATTGTAAGGCAATTACACCCCAATAAAGATTTAAAAAAAAAAACAAAATGGAACCAAGACCTTAATAGACACTTCACCGAAGAAGACATATGGATGGCATATAAGCCTACGAAAGGATGTTCCAAATCATATGCCATCAGAGAAATGTAAATTAAAACATCAGAGATCCCACTACACACCTATTAGAATGGCCAAAATCCAAAAAAAAACCTACTGGCAATAGTGAATGCTAGTAAGGATGTGGAACAACGGGAATTCTCATACATTGTTGGTGGGAATGCAGAATGGCCACTTTGGAAGTCAGTTTAGTGGTTTCTCATAAAGCTAAACATATCTGTGCCATACAATTCAGAAATCATACTCCTTGGTATTAAAGTATTAAAGTAAAATGAAAACACAGTTAAATCTGAAGGGTGTTAAACTGATGTTTAGTTCTTGCTCTTTGCTCTTTTCCATCACTGGTCAGCAGAGGTACTTTACTCATCATAGAGAATAGAAATTACAAAACTAGAAAAATATTAAGTTAGTCAATATTGTGGAGGGTGCAATTAGGCCAATGTTCTCTTATGTTGTGGATGCAAATATGAATTGGGGAAAAGCAATCTGTCTCAGAGATGCAGGCTGAGGGAAGAGCCACCATCTGTTCCAGAAAGAAAGGGAGAGCCCTGGAGGATCACACATCAGCAATCAAATGTCCCAGCCCAGAAGTGACATATAACTTCCACTCAGAACTCATTGTCCTGGAACTGTCACACAGCCCCACCTAACTTAATAGGTCTGGAAGTATAATCCTACCTTGTTCTCAGAAAGCTGAGAACTAGTGATTATCTCATATCTTTTACGTTGACATGTAAAAGCTTCCCAATTGTGACTTTGATAAACAGAAAATATAAAGAAAATTTTTTTATCTAAGTAAACTCTCAGGGATCATACCATTAGATTCACTTGATACAATCTTCTCTTTTCCTGTCCTGTCCTCTCCTTTTTTCTCTCCTCCTCCTCCCATCTCTTCCCTTTTCTTTCTCCCACCCTTCATCCCTTTCTTCCTCTCTACTATTATTATTACTGGTAACATATAACCAGAAGATACTATGATTACATATAGAACAGAAGCCTTTGCCTTCTTAATTAATTGAATTTCATGTTGACCATATTTAGTGATTCTTCTCACTGTCAGCTGAAGCCTGGCTTCCACCATGCATCAGTAGATTAAATGAGAAGTGAATGTCACTACTGACATTGGAATCACAACCTCAAAGTGTAGTTAAAGTTCTCAGGGTTGCTGTGTGACATTTAAAGAGAAAAGGAACTTAAAAGATATATTATCAGACATGACAAAGATATCTCTACCTCCTGTATTTTGTCTCTGTCTTTCATTATACAAAGTACTGTAAAATTAATCTTCTTAAAGCACAGTCCTGATCATGTCATCACTGTAGTGAAAATATTTCAACCAATCCACATTGCCTGCAGAATAAATTTGATTTCTTGGTTTCACATTTAGTGTTCACTGTAACTTGGCCTTAACTCAGTTGTCCAGCTCATCTTTCTACCATTTTCCTGTTAACATTCCAAGTTCATAATAACTGACTGCCCCCAAATATGGCTGACATTTTCCTATCTCCATGCAATTATGCAATTCTCTGTCCAAATTCATACCAATTCTTGAAGACTCAACTAGAAGTCTGCCATCCCATCAAATCTCCCAATACCTCTGGGAAGAAATCACCTCCAGCTCCCATGACTTCCACAAAACTTTATATTTACAACTATAATATAGGGGGAAAATCAAACTTTAGAATGTTTGTGAAAAATTTCTTGTTCATATTAATCACAGGTAACTTGAGAAATTCTTGATAGTGGGGTCTTAGCAAAGTGATAAATAAGGATTAGTGTTCTAGGAATACTCTTAAAGCTGAGTTTAAGACAAGAGCACATATGTTTTGTTTATTTGGGAAAACTTGGTAGGAAGATATTACAGGGAAAAAAGACCAAAGTCACCCAAAATTCCTACTTGTGGCATCAATGCCTCTACCATAACAAGGAAAAATGGTTTTGTCTTACTTACTTTTTAATCCCTCAAAGTAAGTATTCTTTGAATATACACACATGATCATATTAATAGTTGCAGAAAAAGCATTTGACGAAATCCAACTCATTCATGATAAACACTCTCATTAAACTAGAAATAGATAGGAACTTTCCGAACTTGATAAAGCCTACCTAAAAAGAACCTACAGGGCTTCCCTGGTGGCGCAGTGGTTGAGGGTCCGCCTGCCGATGCAGGGGACATGGGTTTGTGCCCTGGTCTGGGGGGATCCCACATGCCGTGGAGCGGCTGGGCCTGTGATCCATGACCACTCAGCCTGCGCGTCCGTAGCCTGTGCTCCACAACGGGAGAGGCCACAACAGTGAGAGGCCCATGTACCGCAAGAAATAAATAAATAAAAAATAAAAAGAACCTACAACTAACATCATATTTAATGGTGAGAAACTTGAAGCTTTCCCACTAAGAACAGGTACAAGGAAAGAAAGTTCCCTATCACCTCTCCTTTTGAACATCACACTTGCTAATGTAATAAGGCAAGAAAAAAAAAGGAAGAAATAAACTGTTTCTTTCCCCCACAGGTGACATGATCATCCAAGTAGAAAATCTGAAAGAACTGACAAAAACATTCCTGAAACTAAGTCATGGCAACAAGGTTGTAGGATACAAGGTTAATATACATTTGCTTTCTTATATACCAACAATGAACAAGTGGAATTTGAAATTTAAAACCCAATACAATTTATGTTAACATCCCCCCAAATGAAATACTTAGATTCAAATTTAACAAAGTGTGTATAATATCTATATGACTCAAATAATAAAACTCTGATGAACAAAATCGAAGAACTAAATAAATGGAGAGATATTCCATCTTCATGGATAGGAATACTCAATATTGTTCAATGGTCAATTCTTCCCAATTTGATTGACAGATTCAGTACAATCTCAATCCAACTCCCAGCAAGTTATTTTATGGATATCAAGAAACTGATTCTAAAGTTTATTTTTTTTTCCAGATCTCTTTCTTTTTTTTTTAAATTGGGGTATAGTTGTTTTACAATGTTGTGTTAGTTTCTGCTGTACAGCGAAGTGGAGTTCTCTGTGCTATACAGATTCTAAAGTTTATATGGAGAAGCAAAAGATGAAGAATAGCTAACACAATACTGAAAGAGAAGAACAGAGTTGATGGATTGAAGCTACCCAACTTCAAGACTTACTAAAAAGCCTATACATGTATGAAGTGTACAGTATGAGTCTGTGATAGAAAAAAAAGAAAAGCTCAACCTACTCTGGTAAAAAACAGAAAGAAAATATAGGCTCATATATTCAGGAAACAAAATGAGTACAGGACCCAATAAATCAAATCATGTCATTCATTTCTTGGCATTTCTTTCCTCTATGGGGACTTCATTCTTAAAAGAAGCACCTCTTTACATTGTAGCAGAGATGCCTACATGGCTACCGGCAATTCCAAATATATATCCTGTTCTCTACAAACTGCAATTGCAGTTCACTCCCTATTCTGGCCTTGGGAAGTCCTACCCTGGCACAGCCTTTGGGCCAGAGCCCACACACTCCCACACCTGGCTGGGCCACTGGGACAAGGTACTACCACATTCTGACTCTGAGTTGAGGGGGTGGGGCAAGGTGCCCACAAGGACTGGGGTTTGCTTGATAGGTGACATGAGTAAGACTCCTTACTGACAAGTCTGGGATGAGGGGGTCTCTGGCACCTGAGGCTCCCAGGTGTTTATCATCCCATGCCTCCTCTGCCAGGCCTCATAGAATTCCTGAGATCCCACAAGACTGGTCGCAGCAACAGAGCTTTGAGCCTGATTCTGCCAATTCTCTGAGCCATCTCTAAACCTAATGCTCAGCAAATCCCAGTCCATCCTTTCCCTGCCCCTCCATCAGGATCCAACACTTACTCCCTCCCACTTACCCACACAGCCCACCCTGCAGGCTCCAACTGCACCCTGACTGCCTTGCTGCGAGACCCCACACTCCATCCATCAGGCCCAGGCCCCAATGGTGTCCCCCATGGTGTTCAAGACTGGAGAACATTTCCTGATGGAGGGGCGTGGGTGAAGGAGTCAGCTATCCCATCACAGGGCTGTGGCAATTGGGCTGGGCCAGCAAGAGGGAGGAGAAACAAACAGCCAGATGAACTCTAGATAAAAAGATATTTTTTCCATAATACATCCCACAGACAAATCTCAGGGAAGAATTTGATTGGTCTAGTTTGCAAAACAATAATTGTATTATGGGAGAGAGGACCCCAAGGAAGATTTAGATTAACCAAGACTGGGTCATGGGTCTACTCTGGGGGTGGGAGATGGGTGGGGACAGAATGGATAACCATTAGTAAAAGGAATTTTTTATCAGAAAAATGGGAAAATGATTTGGGGCAAGCAAAGAATGACATGTGTACAAAATATCTACATGTTAACATGCACATACACATTAGTACACACATTTCATTATTTTTATCTTGTGTGTGTATGCACATACGAGAGTGTGTTATGTATTTGATTTTATCTTGTTTTTCTAGTTGTTTCAGTGTTCTATATTTGGTTTTAGGCAGTTACCCAGAGTTAGCCAAACTGCAAGGTCAAAGGAAATACTCCCCACAAGACTGCCTTCACTCTGACACTAACTGCAAGTTTGGAGATTGCTAAAAACCACCTTCAAGTTTAGTAATTCACTGGAATAACTCACAAAAGTCACTGAAATCTGTAATACTCTTAGTTACAGTTTATTACAGGGAAATGATACTAGTTAAAATCAGCCAAGGCAGAGTCCTGGAGGGGTACAAATACAGAATTTCTGGTTGTCCTCTTCCTGTGGGGTCATGGACAACATTACTTCCTCCCGGCTATGATGTGTGACAACACACTTGGATACTGCCAACCAAGGAAGCACACCCCAGCCTTCGGTGTCCAGAAGTTCTTGATCACATACTGCCTGAGTGGATGACCATTGGTCTCCAGCCTTCCCAGAGTTCAGGCTAATACCTTTAGGCTCCTGACTAAATACCTGATCTCCAAGGGAACCGATATGGTGTGGCCCAAAGCCCCCAACAGAAATCACTGTTTCTCTGTCCAGTGACCAAAGCCTCCAGGCAAACAAAGATACTCCTACCATGCAGGACATTCCAGGAACCTAGAGGTCACCTCTCAGCAGCCAGAACTCTCTTTGGGTAAGGTGAATTGCTCACAGCACGACATTATTTTAAGTGCCAAGTCCAGGCAATACCAATTCTCTTTACTGAAATAGCAATTTCATTTATTCTCCTAAATTATTAATGAAAAATAGTATTTTACCTACTTCTCTACCCACAACCCTGGTTATTATACAATGAATAGTTTTTGCTTTACTTCAGTTTTACTGGTGTGTAAAGAATTAATGAGGCACAGCTCACAGATTGATGTTCCTATTTATTAGTTTTTGTTCTTTTGCTAAACATGCCCCATGTAATCTTTGATAATCGCTCAGGTTATTGAAAAAGAGTTTGTACAGCCTTAATATTATTTGCTTATTAATCTGTGACAAACCATAAAATTTGATATTTTCACCATGACTACCTCATGAAATTTGCTCACTTTTTCTCTGATTAAAGTAGCAGCACACTGACAATGCCAACAACTTTTAGAAGTGTTTTTGGGAGAGCTATGTGAATATCACCTTTGTTTTCATTTGAAATATCCAAAAGAAACTGAAAATGTTCTTCCACAACATAACCACATACCTGTATGTACTTTGGCTACTCTGAATTTGACCAAATGAGGATCAGGACTGCAACACACCCTTGATCCATAGAATGAATCATTCAAATATCAATCAAATTCTCTTCTCTGATCTACCTTGAATGCTTATCTTCAATTTCCACAGTGCTTTCCTAGAAAACAACACAAACCTCCTGTCCTAGAGTTCTTCTGGTTCTTAACCACTTTGGGGTCATAGACTCTTTACGACAAACCCACAGAACAAATTCTAGAATAATGAGTAAACAGCAACACGATAGAAAAAACAACAAAGTTTAATATAGTTTCAGGGGGATTCATGGGTCATGGTTTAAACATCCTGCTCTAGAATTTTTTGGCCATTGAACATTGCTATATTAGTCTCAGATGACATACTTGTGTCTAATTACATTAGGGAAAAAAATATGGACTTCCTAGGTATTTAGAGACCTTCTCCCCCCTTACATTGTAGTTATTACATTGCTCTCCCCTTCTTCCCAGGTCTTCTATACATCCTTTTAAGTTGAATCTAGTCACATCTATTTCCCTCAACAAAAATCCAAGGCCAGATCTGCTAAGGTTACTGTCATCTGTACAAATATCACATTGCTCAGGAAGTAGAACCCAAAGGGAAAAGAAGAGAAAGAAAGGGGGAAAAAAATCCCAACAGGTGCTATCTGAAGAAACCTACTCCAACGCCAGAACATTCAAGAACTGATAAGAATTAAGAACCACTATCATCCGAGCCTCCCTTATTTTGACTCACCTTATTTTTTGCTTGTAATAGTAGCAGGTCTGTTTATTTAAAATAACAAGAATCAAATAGGTTCATACTGTTCATATAAATAACACACTGCATAGAAAGGCAAATGCCCACGGGATCTCTGTGTTTCATTTTTGTTTTTAAAATCTTAGGCTGCATCAAGTCCATATTGAGAAAAATATACTGGAACTCTGTTATTTTTCTTTTATAAGTGGAAAGTAACTGAAGTCTGGTTATAGTTATCAACCAGGTAACTATTTAAAGCCCTAATGCTGAAGTTTGGTTTCCTTTAATCAGGCATTGAATGTAATGTACAGTCGGGTCTTAAAACTTCACTTTAAGAGGAACGTTTGCAATTTTGAAAGGAGATTCTAAAGGGAAAGATACATCTATGAAAAAACTCCCAGTCCAGCTGCCCCACATACTTTAAAAATGAGAGATTAAATTAACAGATCTTTATTGAATAGGAAAATGCATTTTTCCTTCTTTGTCTTCTTTTACTGAAAACAGGATTTCTCTAAGCAATGGTTATCATAATATGGGTGAACACATCTGTGCTTCACAGCTTATGACACCCCAGGGTATGTTTATCTCCACTCTGCTTTTACGGCTCACAGCACTCCAGGGTGCAGCAAGCTCCTAATGGCTCTAGAAAACATTGCCAGTAATTTTTTACCACTTAAGACAGTACTATCCCAGACAATGATTACAAGTTGGATGGTATTCAGTTCTTCCTCTACATGGCTTACCCCAGCTAGTTTAATAATTGTATGTAGTATCCCAGTCCTGAGAGATGTACTTTCTGACCTGAAAGATGACAATTTTCATATAAGTGTATATACCTAAATGTTCACATTTCATATTCAAATTTCATAATTCACTCAATGTAGGTCAAGTGCCAAGATCTAAAGACGAAAGGTAAGGAAAAGCAATACTTCTCTCAAGATCTCAGTGGAAATAACAATAATGCTTAAAGCTTAAAGTGTAACAATTAAAAAAAAAAAAAAGCCTTCTTAGGATAGAAAGGAAGCATCTGTTCAAATTAGTGTTTGAGATTGACAGCATGACAAATGATTTATTTTGTGTTTTAACTTTATTGTAGGGCCTCCCTGGTGGCGCAGTGGTTGAGAGTCCGCGGCAGGGGATACGGGTTCGTGCCCCGGTCTGGGAGGATCCCATATGCCGCGGAGCGGCTGGGCCCGTGAGCCATGGCCGCTGGGCCTGTGCATCCGGAGCCTGTGCTCCGCAACGGGAGAGGCCACAACAGTGAGAGGCCCGCATACCGCAAAAAGGAAAAAAAAAAAAAAAAAAAAAAACACTTTATTGTATAATTCTATGGGACAACTTCTATGGATGACTACATGAGATCTGTCATATAAAATTATATTTTATATATGTATGTATATATGTTATATATATGTATATATAGATATATGTGTATGTATATATGTTATATGTGTAAGCAGGTATAATTATTGTTTTCTACGTGGTAGTTCTAACTTAACAATAATAGAGGAGTAATAAATTATAAGGAATCTTATACAATTGAAAGAATTATTTAGCACACTGAATTAGGTTGTTTCACCAAATTCATTTCAGTCAAAATGGTGCATCCAATGCCCTGGAGATAACTAACGTTAAACCTTAAACCTCAGTGATTTGGGCTTTAAGGTATTAAAAACATTTTTTTAAATTTATAACAACAAAAAAAGATGTCCAACTTTTCCAAAATCTCTATCTTCTCTTCTGGGGTAACTGAATTAACAATTTCTTAAACTTCACACTATTTAAGCTAAAACAATTATCCATTTTAACAAATGTCCCATCTGCATCTTTACTGTCATTTATAAGTACACACTGACGACCAGTAAAAGTAAATTATATGCTAATGGGCATATTTCTTAATCCTCATAGTGCACACTTTAGGAATGTGAATAGGTCTTATGGTTGTGAATTTCCAGTATAACACTCAGGATTTGCAGAGAATCAACTCTGTGGCCAGATTAGAGTCAAATATGGTAATGTGCCCATTAAAAACCAGAACAATGTTAGACTTTTCTGAAATTCATTATATCACCTAGTATTGGACATGTATTAATAGTAAACATATATTTTTTTATCTGATTGGTTGAGGGATTAGTTGAATAATGGAAATTGACTGTGGTTGAGAAAGGTTAGCAAATAAATGAAAACCAACAAACGAAGAGTGAATTTGACTGTTTCAAACCATTACATTAGGATGGCTGAAAAGAAAAGTGTCCTTGGAATCTATAATATCTCTAGTGGCTTGTAGGCCAAAGAAGTAAAAGTAGCTAAAAAAGAGAATAGTACATGGCTAAAGAGAGACCAAAGGACATTATTAACTCATGTTTTGAAACAATTTCGTGTTGGGATCCTAGAATAATAATATCCAACATCTTGCTCACCAAAGTATAATACATTCTTTATCTAATACAGGGATTAAATAAGAATTAAGAAACTGGACATGTTTCCAAAAAGAAAAAATAAAATAAAAAAGCTTACCTGCCTATCTCATTGTTGGCAGCCAACTAAAGTAGAAAATTTTTGGCAGCTTTCAGATACTTTAGAATTTGAAGCACTGTTGAGATGATCTATTTAAATCCAGTATACAGGTGACCATTTATCAGATTTAATTTATATATCGTTCTTGTTATCTATTTCCACGAGCTTTGACTCTCTTTCTCTCTCGTCTATCCTTTTTATTCTCCTTTCCTGAACATAAATCTCGATGCTCCCCTATTTGACATATACTAAATTTCAAAAAAAAAAAAAAAAAGAAAAAGTAAATCAGCAGGAAAGGAAGAAACAAGTGAACCCAACAACTGTACAACACTTGAACTCACAGACTATTCCTATACGGAAAAAGTGAATAGTTGGTGCTAGAAAGAAAAAGTTGAAAATTGGGTCAGACAATTGATAGGACTGATATGTTTTCCACTTTGCTGACATATAATCGTACTGGTGGTCACACTGACCTGCTGCTGGGACCCACTGGAGTCTGAGCCCAAGCGTGAGCAGGGTCATGCTGCCGGGGCTTCATGTAGGATTCCATGTGCTACAACAGCACGGGCAGACTGAGACCCAAGCAAAGCCTTATCCTTTCCCAGGGGTTTAATATCCCTGGGCAAACAGCCAAGTGGCTCTCTGAAAGTGATGTAAGAATGGGTAAAGTTCTCATTAAGAATTTGTCTGAACTGGTTTTTCCCAAAAGGGTGCACAAGAGAGTTTCTCAATAGTACCAAGCCCTATACGTGTTATGTATCAATCCAACCCAAGTCGCTTAGTGGCTCTTTTGCTAGAGCACTTCTCCTTTATGATCAATAATTTCAAAGAACTGGGTATTTTTACTTAGGGGACTTTTCCCAGTGAGAGAAATTCTATTCTTATCACCTCCTTTTATGTATGTACATAAAGAGGATGTTTGTGAGTCTGTAAAATGTACCCTTGATCTTATTTGATAGACTGTGTGTCCTCCTCAGAGTGAATAGGCTGTTAAGTGGTGACTTTGCATTTGCAAATGAATGACAATATGTGTGCCAAATTCCCTCTCCAGCCACAGAAGTAACAGGATGAGAATTTTATTTCTGGAAGAGGATTTCAAAACAGGTCAGCTCTCATTTACTCCTCAGCGGGTGCTGCTAAAAACTAGAAAAAGTAAGACGTGGCCATTAAACACAGCAGAAAAAACAATAACGTACATCAATCAGTGCCTAGAAACAGACTTTGAAATGTTATTTATTACCTGTTTTCATCAAATATGCATTACTCTAACGATCGGCATATTATGAAGACAGGCATTTTAGAGACAAATTATAAGATGGGCTAAAAAAGGTGGCTATCATTTGGCAAAGAAAGGCAGTTTAATTTTAAAAAATCATATAATTGTTATGGAAAGTATCTGTATAAATCACACATTTCAGAGAGACAAGATATTGATCAGTCATGGCAACCCTCTCCAACTTTCTATACAAAGCCATATAAAGGTACATAATAAAGTTAAATTTTAGACTGTTACAGTCAAAAGCAGGCTTTGTTACTGAAGTTCTGCTCTATTTATTTGGATGATATTGGTATGAATAGAGTAAAAGAACAAATATGAAAGAGACTCTCAATCCTGTTTTCAAAAGTATTTATAGGTTGGCACCTGGAGGGTTGCAGTAGTCGTGAAAAGTCAATACAGAAATCTAGAGCGTGTTCTTCTTCCCTTCCTTCATTAGAGAAATGGACAGCTGAGAGGAGCCCTTTGGTTGTCCGACACCAGCACAAGCCACGTTAACAAACAGTTCTTGGCGAGGCAGCCACGGACAGCATAGCCTGACATTCTCAGCGCCACGTAGAAGCGATGCCGTGCTGCTGCCGCTCCTCTGTCTATTTATCTTGCCAATTAAATCGCACAACGTGTTCAGTGTCTTCTGTTCTACATCCACTTTTGTGCTCGACATTTCGTACACCAAATTACATCCTCTTGCATGGGCCAAGTACATGATCCTATTCAGAGTCCTAATACTGTTGTTCGTTTTGTTCCATCAGCTAACGGTTAGAGCTAATTGTTGAGAATTAACCGATAGTGTGCCTTGAATTTGGATCTTTACACTCTTGCTCAGTCATGGAGTTTCTGACCTCTGAGTGAGCAGACAGTATCCAGATGAAGGAGAGGAAGATGCTTAAGACAGGAATACCATGGAACAGCCATCAAGAGTTCCAATGGGGCACTTTTACTGGAGGAGGGAAGCGGATGCTGAGAGAAATTTCAGAATTGGACTAAAATAAAGAAAGGTAATAAAGAGAATTAGCACTGGAACATCCAGTGACCAAAGGACATGTGACAAAAGAACCAGAAAAGGAGAGTAAGAGAAAAATAACTAAGGGGCTCAGTCAGAAGGTGTTAGGCTTCAAAAAAATGTCACATTGTGCGTATGTAAAATAAAGAAGAGCAGGACTTTTAGCAAAAGTAAAGTCAGCAGTTTTTCTTTCTTGCTATTATTGTTTAGTAGACATGCTTTATTTTGTAATTCAAGATATTTTGAGTCTCTGTATCTTGAGGATCCTAGTAAGGATCACTTGTTGATGAATGATCTGTAGACTAGTCTAAAACCCACTTCCTCATTCCTTCTGATGTCCTCTGGGTTATATTTTCATCATAATTTTCTTTTACTTAATTAAGCCTTCCATGAAGCCCTAAGTATTTAAATTGTAAGGACTGCTGAAATTGGGTCATTAAGGTAACTTCTAAGTAGAGGCAGTCTGCCAGAATTGTTTAAAAAGAATCTAAGATAAAAATAAAAAGGAGGGAATTGATGCTAGGTTTTTGGGGGAAAAGGGAGTACACTTCCCCAAGAGGAAAAAGAGATAACTAACAGAGGTAAAGTAAAAGATATCTAACTACTTAGAAGGCCGAGGGAGGATTAATATAAAATGAACCAAAATAAATAAGTAAATAAACAAGTACATAAATAATAAAGTGAACAGAACCTAGTCATAAATTAGCCATGGAGCTCAGAGGGTTCAAAGCAATTATATTAAAATACATAGCCAGATTACAAGCACCCCTATGACACAGGATAATTGAGCATGAACATAGTTATATTTACAGTGAAGTAATTAATGAATGACATATACAGCAATTAGAGTAGTCAGGCCTCTTATCTTACTCCCCATCCCATAAAGTCAAATGCAAAGGACAAACAGCCAGCATTATTCCCCCAGGAAAATGCTCAAAGGCTATTCTCTAAAGGAATTAAAATCAGTGCTGGGCAAAAGTCAGATTCTCATGGCAAGCTTCCCTCTCCCACTGAATAAAATGCTATTGATGTTGACCTTGGCTTGGGGAATGACGTCTATGGCCTGTCCCCTGGAGCATGTAGCTCTACCTACCAAAGCGGTCCTACACAGAGCTCCTTAGAGAAAATATCTAGAAAAGCATCTTACCTTCTTGGCAGCATATGGAACCTATAGCCTTCTTAAATGTGAATGGAGAAACAGGGAATGCCAGGTATGTGAAGAAAACAAGCAGGTTATAAGAGAAAGAAAAAAAAATTTTTTTAAATGGTGTTATGGGAGGTTGAGGAAATAGAAAAGGACTTTGAGAACGCTGAATGTGTTCAGAGTGATCAGAGAAAGTACTGTATTTATAAAACAAAACTATAAAGCTCTGAACAAAGAACAATCAGAGAAGATAAAAAACGGTCTCAGAGATTAAACATACTACAGTAAAATTGAAGAGTGACTGGAAAATAAGGTTGAGGATACCTCCTGGAATACAGAGCACAAAAGGATAAAGAGTCAGAAAATATGAGAGAGGAAATGAGGAAAAGCAGGCCCATCAGGGTTGTACATTGTCCTGACAGAAGGAACTGTGGAAAGAGAGAGAAAGAAAATGCAAAGGGGTGAAGGTCAAAATTATAGTAGAAAAGAAATTCCCAGAGCTGAAGGAGGATACATCTTCAGAGCGAAGACACATAGAAACAAGAGTCATCAAACAAACACAAAAAACCCTGGTCTAGTACATGAAATTGCAAAATGGTACAAATAAAAAGAAGGCCCCAAAAGCTTCTTTATAGAATAATTGCCTTCAAAGGAAAATGAGGCAATCTGGCATCAAATGTCTCACCAGCTGACTGGATACAAGATAACATTGGAGCAGCAATGCCCGGAAAACAGTATGCAGGTTCCTCAAAAAATCAAAAACAGATTTGTCATATAGTTCAGCAATCTGGGTATAGAGACATACGCACTCCCATGTTTATTGCAGCATTATTGACAATAGCAAAGATATGAAAACAGCCTAAGTGTCCATCAACAGATGAATGAATAGATATATATGGTGTATATATACAATTGAATATTATTCAGCCATGAGAAAGAAGGAAATCTTGCAATTTATGACAACATGATGGACCTTTAGGACATTATGCTAAGTGACATAAGCCAGGCAGAGAAACATAAATACTGTATGCTATCACTTATATGTGGAATCTGAAAAGCCAAACTTGTAAAAACAGTAAAATGGTGATTATCAGGGGATGTGGAGGTACGGGAACAAGAGAGATGTTGTTTAAGGGTGCAAACTTACCACTAGTAGTAATTAAGTCCTAGAGATCTAATGCAAAGTATAGTGAATATAGATAGCAATATTGTATCATAATATTCAAACTTGCTAAGAGACTAGGTCTTACTTATTCCAACTACAAAAAATAATTACATGATGTGATAGAAGTGCTAACTATCTCTACAATGGCAATCTTATCACAATATATAAATGTATAGATCAACAGGTTATACAGCTTAAATTAACACAATGTTATATGTCAAATATATTTCAAAAAAAAGAAAGATAAAGAGTTCAAAAGATGTGAATACGGTTCAGCAAACAAAAAAATAAAAGGGCCCTTAAAATATGAAAGGATGCTCAACTTCATTCATATATATAGTAATAGAAATGCAAATTATAACTAAAATTGGATGCCATTATTCACCTTTTAATTTGGCAAAATTCTAAAATGAGAGCAAAAAGTGTTATCAAAGCTGGGAGAAATAGAAACCTTCATACAAAATGGTACAAGCCTTAAAAGAAAAATTGGCAATGTTATCAAAATTACATTTCTGGAAATATATTCTAAAGACAGCACTTCTTGTATTGGATTTATATTTGTGAAAATATCAATATTCCATTATTTTTTTCCAAAACTAATAATTTCATATATTATAACCTTACAATAGCAAAAGATTGGAAGTAATGTAAATGTTTATATATAGGGCACTTATTATAAAATAACTGTTCGAAAGAATACTATGCAGTTGTAATTAAGAATCAGGATGCTCACAAAGATATGAGTGAAAAAATCAAAAAATAATATAAAATAGGGCGCAAATTAAATGTGGTAAAATTTTAAACATTTGAGTGTAGAAAAAATAGAATTAATTTCATGTTGAGATGTAACATGAATGGGGAAGAAAGGGAGAAAAGGTAATATTTTCATATTGCATAAGATGATACTTCTAAAACTTGATACAACAAAAAATACAGATTTAAGTTCTTAAGTTACAAAAATAATAGAAAACTAAAAATGGTATAAATCTGAAACTCTAAGAAGAGGGAAAGAAGACAAAGGTACAAATGATTTACATCTTCACCTGTCATATCAGAGGTTATTAGATATTGTCTAGTATTTCTAAATGAAGGAAAGAGAAAACCAAGCATGTTTTCTTGAACCACAGCATTAAGCACCAGAAGAGGCTGCTTCTGAAGAATGGGTCTGGGAATGAGAAGGGAAGTAGAACTAGTATTTCTATATTTCTTGATTTGTTACCAAATTCAAGAACTGCTCTGATAAAAAATATTTTTGACCAAAGTTAATGGATATAGGCAAAAATTCATATAACACTTGGTGTAAAAGATTCAAGAGGCAGAAACTATATATGATTTGTTCACCACAAAATTTCAATCACCCAGTGTCTGACATGTAGATCTTAATAAATAAAACATAAAGAGCTCTTACAAATCAATAAGATAAGAATGGCATCCAAATAGAAAAATTGGTAAAATACATAAATAGATAGTTCAGAAAATAATTACACATGACCAATAAACATATTTAATGTTCAATCTCACTAGTAACGCAAGTTAAACCTACAGTGAGTTATCACTTTTCCCTTGTCAAATTGGAAATATTTTATAATAATGCCTGCATGTACAGAAGTTGTGAGTCAAAACTCTTGTGTGCAACCAATTTAGGTATAAATTGATTTTTTAAAAAAATCAAGGAAGAGCAAGAATTCTTAAATATTTATACTTTTGACGTAGCACCCTTATTTCTGGAAATCAATCCTAATGAAATAACACAACATGCTATAAAAGATTAAAGTATAAGGTGTGTTTCCCAGTCCTATTTAACAGAGTGAAAAATGGCATCAATCCAAGTGGTCAACAATAATGGTTAAATAAATGTACATCCATATGAGAGCATATTATTTAATAATTAAAATGTCATTACAGAATATATGTAATCAAATGGAAATATTCGTGATATGATAAAGGAAGAAATCAGAATACCAAGTAGCATACACACACCAATTTTGTGTGTGTGAGTGCATGGGTGTGAAAAAATTGCAGAGGGAAAACTTTAGTAAATATTTCAAAATGTTAATAATGGTTATTTCTGGATAATAGTGATACAATTTATTTTTCTTTTTTTTTTTGTATTTTCCACATTTTCTACAAGAAAGACTTATTTTTAGAAATGAAAACAACAGAGTGCAGTGGGGTGCCAATGGAAGGTGAGAGAAGACCACACTGGGTCGCCGCCACTGCTGCCACCATTGTGCCAGCTCCTCGGGTCTCAACGAGGCGGGGTGGCACCCCAGAATGGGAGACAAGCCAGTTTGGGAGCAGACTGGATCCAGCTTCATTCAACATTACTACCAGTTATTTGATAACGACAGAACCCAACCAGACGCAAGTTATATTGACGCGACATGTCTTACTTGGGAAGGACAGCAATTCCAGGGGAAAGCTGCCACCGTAGAGAAATTGTCTAGCCTTCTGTTCCAGAAAATCCAGGACAGCATCACAGCACAGAACCATCAGCCCAGGCCAGATAGCTGCATCATCAGCATGGTTGTGGACCAGTTCAAGGCCGATGAAGACCCTGTCATGGGGTTCCACCAGATGCTCCCATTAAAGAACATCAATGATGCTTGGGTTTGCACCAATGACATGTTCAGGCTTGCTCTGCACAACTTCGCTGACCTCCTCCCTCCTCTTCCTGATACTATTCACACTCCTCCAGATGCTCCAAATATCATACACAAATAAGCAGGTCCACGGTGGGAGTGGGCAGGTGGGCTGCTGCTACTGAGGCATTGCACATGATGTATGAACGCTTAGACTGGTTGCATCTGACAGAAGTTTGTGTTGTACCAGCCCATGCCTTGGAAAGACTTAAGTAATGCAAAAGGTTGTCTTTTTTTTTTTTTTTAATCTACTGACAAGTTGCTCTAGTAACCCAAAGAAGTGAAGGAGAAAGCAGCTGCCTCACGGCCCAGATATTGATTTGTTCAGGTGTTTCACTGCCTTATGATACAATAAAACTATGAAAATTTTCTTAACAACAAAGAAATAAAAATAACAACAAATTGTACATCATTAAAAGTTAATGGAATTTTACTTCTGGTGATGGCAGAGTAGTTGGTATTAGATGAAAACTCCTGCAGATAAAATCATAAACACTGGAAAAAATGAGAGAAAACAAGTCAAGAAACTGGAAGAGAGTTACCTTTAAAACAGAAAAATTCCCTTGGTAACTTTGCATTTATTCAACTTTTCATGTGAGGGAAGTCCTCATTCTGCACAGTGTGGGATGTCTGGACCTTAGGCAGAAAGCACGGGTCCTACTGGCCTAGTTTTAGGACTGTCATAGTACCTAGAATCTATTAAAGGAAACCCTGGAAAAGAGAGGGCCACAGTATGAGGAAGTCCAAAATTCTGCATTTAAAATCTGCCCAAAGCCTTGGTTGACCCCTGATCTATGAAGAGCTGAGACTCCTTAGTGTCTTATAGAAAGTGACAGATTGTTACAGCTTTTAGCTGCCACCAAGTGTAAGGAGCTAGCTTTTAGAGTTTGAGTCCAAGCAGATTAATTCCTGATAAAACAATTCCAAACATTCTCCAGGGGAAGATAACATAATTTAGTCTCTAGAATGTTTCATACACAATTTTCTGTTTAAAAACATAAGTTCCTAGATAAGCAAAACATAGAAAATTATGATTCATGCTGAAATGAGATATCAGCCATCAGGAACCAACTGAAATATACAGGGAGGTCAGAATATAAAGGAGCTATTTTGTTATAAATATGTTCAAGGACTCAGAGGAAAATACAGAGCAAAAAATAGAGAATTTCATCAGAGAAATAAAAACCACAAAAAATGGAGACCCAGTAGTACAATATGTGAAATTTAAAAAATTAGTGGATGAGGACAGCCACATGCAAAAGAATGAAACTAGACCACTATCTTACACCATACATAAAAATTAACTCAAAATGGATTAAATACATGAATATAAGACCTGACACCATAAAACTCCTGGAAGAAAACATAGGCAGTTAGCTCCTTGACATAGGTCTTGGCAATGATTTTTTGAATTTGATACCAAAAGCAAAGGCAACAAAAACAAAAATAAACATATGGGACTACCACAAACTAGAAGTTTCTGCATAGCAAAAGAAACCATCAACAAAATGTAAAGGCAACTTACTGAATGGGAGAAAATATCTGCAAATCATATTTATGATAAGGGATCAATATCCAAAATACACAAAGAATTCATACAACTCAATAGCAAAAACAAACAATCCAATTAAAAAATGGGCAGAGCATCTGAATAGACATTTTTCCAAAGAAAACATACAGATGGTCAACAGGCACATGAAAAGATGCTCAACATCACTAATTATCAGGGAAATGCAAATCAAAATCACAATGAGATATCACCGCATACTTGTTAGAATGGCTAGTCTCTAAAAAGGCAAGAAATAACAAGTGTTGGCAAGAAATAACAGGTGTTGGCAAGAACACCTGTGCACTGTTGGTGGGAATGTAAACTGGCGTAGGCATTATGAAGAACAGTACGGAGGTTCCTCAAAAAATTAAAAAATAGAACTACCATATGGTCTAGCAATTCCACATCTGGGTATTTATCTGAAAAAAACACAGACATTAATTTAAAAAGATATATGCACACCTGTGTTCATCACAGCATTATTTACAATAGCCAAGATATGGAAGCAACCCAAGCACCTCTCAGTAGATGAATAGATAATGAAGATGTGGTACATATAAAAAATGGAATATTAGCCATTAAAAAGGAAATCTTGTCATCTGTATAAACATGGATGGACCTTGAGGGTATCACACTAAGTGAAATAAATCAGAGTAAGACAAATACCATGTGATTTCGCTTATACATACAATCTAAAAAAAAAAATGAACAAACAAAACAAAACTCATAGATACAGAGAACAGATTGGTGGTTGCCAGAAGGGAAGGGGGTAGGGGGTAGGAGAAATACCTAGGTCAAGAGGTACAACCTTCTAGTTATAAAATAAATAAGTCATGGGGATGTATGTAAGCATGGAAATTATATATAGTCAATACTATTGTATTGCTTATTTAAAAGTTGCCAAGAGAGTAAACCCTGAAAGTTCTCCTCACAAGCAAAAAAAAAAAAAAAAAAAAATTGTATCTTTGTATGGTGACTGATGGTAACTAGACAGACTTATTGTGGGGATCCCTTCACAGTGTATACAAATACTGAATGATCATGTTGTACACCTGAAACTAATATTATGTTGTATGTCAATTTTACCTCAGTAATAATAAATAAAATCAGTAGATGAGATTAGCAGAATATTGGATCTGGAAGACATAGGATCAGTGAACCTGAAGACAGATCAGTAGAAACCATCTAATCTGAAAAGGAGAGAAAAAGGATAGATCCTCAATGACATGAGGAACAAGCAGTCTAACATATGAGTAATTAGAGTCACAGAAAAAGAGAAAAGACAGAATGGGACAGAAAAATATTTGAGGAAATAGTGGCAGAAAAGTTCTCAAATTTGCTGAAACATAAACTTACAGTTTGAAGAAGATCAGCAAAGCACAAGCATTATGAATACAAAGAAAACCACACTCAAGCTTATCATAGTCAAACTGCCAGGGAAAAAAAGGATGCACTACACACAGGGGAACAATGATATGAATGACAGATTTACTTCAGAAAGAACAAAGGGTATTGGTACATTCATCAAAACTTATTGAATTGTACATTTGAGAGGGGTGCATTTCATTCTATGTACATTTAACCTAAAACATTGTAAATAGATATTGAATTTCAGTTTGTAGGTTTGCTTTTTTTTTCACAGTGGTATGAGTTAGGAATTTAAAAACTGTATTCCATATACTCTAGTTTGAACAAAAGTGTAACTGTATTGAGGATAATGAAAGCTAGGTTTCTCATTGTTGGAGAAAGAGTTACAAATATGGAAAAAGGGATGACTAGAACGCACTCTGCAGTGCTGGATTGGAACTAGAGATATTAGTATAAAACTATAAATATATATATATATACACACACAAAGAGAGAAATAAATACAAATCTATACATATGTATTATGTGTGCACACATACACGTGTTTATATAGACATGGATGTCTATGTACCTGATATGTCTATATATGTGTGAGTGTGTGTGCACGTATACACCTATACACATATATTTCCTAGCTCTCTGATGAAGGGATTTAGAAGCAGTGATCCATCAGTGGCATTGAACATACCTAGCACCCAAATCTTGGTTTCTCAGGACCATTCTCCACTAAAAGAAAGCAGGGATATTTTTAAGAAAAGCCTAAACATCTTGCTGCACCATAAAGTAAGGAAGCGCTGAAGGAATGCTAGAGGTATTTTGAAAGAATACAGGCCAGTTTGAAAGGGATCCCACTGGACAAATTTTGGACAACTTGAATGTTAAAATAAATATTGATTGAAATGGCTTACATCCCTTTGAATAAAATAAAAATTCATACCTTCATTTACATATAAATAAATTAGAGTTCATAAATAGATGGGGAAGTTCTTCCTTAGTGTAGAACCAATAAATATACAAGGATGCTTAAACTAGTGGGTAAAAGTTTGAGAAACAGGATATTTGTATAGTCTCCAAGTAACTTCCTCTCCATTAATTGCTTATTAATTTAAAAGGGAAAATAGTAGAAAAACTTGGCAGACACCACCTTACCCTAGGGACAAACCACGATAGCACGTACCTCTGATATGATGCATTGAGATGATTACAGCACACTTCTGTGACAGTTCTACTACAATGTATTATGCCAATCTCATTATGAAAAAACACTAGAGAAGCCCAAATAAAGGAACATTCTACAAAATAACTGTTTAAAATATCAACGCCAAAAGACACAAATAAAAAGAAACTGTTCTAAACTAAAGGAGATGAGAGACATGAAAATTAAAGGAAATGCGTAATCCTGCATTGAATTCTAGACCTGGGGGGAACAGAAAATATCTATAAAGGACATTACTGGGACAGTTGATAAAATATGAATATGGAATATAGATTGTATTTTATCACTATTAAATTTTCTGACTTTGATCACTGTACTGGTTTTGTAAGAGAATGTCTTTGCTCCTAGGAAAAAACACACTTATGGGTAAATAGATACATCTCCAATTTACTCTCATACGGTTCAGAAAAAGATATGAACACATAAATATATGGGTCAAATATATATGCGGGTAATCCTCATTATTCACAGAATCCGATTTTGTGAATCTGCCTACTTTTTGTATTCATTTGTAACCCAGAAATCAATACGCACAGTACTTTACCAATCATTCACAGGCATGGGCTGAACAGCAAAAAACTTGAGTCTCCTGACGTGCATGTTCCCGGTTTTGGCCTTCTTGTTTCAGCCCTCATGTTGTAAACACACGTCCTTTTCGAGGTCTATTTAGTGCCACTTTTCCTCCATTTTTGTGCTTTTTGGTGGTGATTTTGATGTTTAAAATGACCCCCAATTGCAATGCAGAGGTGGTGGTCTAGTGATCCTAAGTTCAAGAAAGCTATAATGTGCCTTACAGAGAAAATATGGGCATTAAGTAATCTTCTTTCAGACATGAGTTATCGTGCTCTTGGTCAAAAGTTCAATGTTAATGAATCGACATTATTGATTATATTGATTATACTGTTCATAAATCAATAAATATTTTAAGTAATATTTGTTATATTTATATATTAAATAAGGTGTCTTTAAACAGAAATACACAAAACAAAGTTATGTATTGATCACTTGATTAAAAATGTTTGTGACCAGAGACTCAGAAGAATATAATCCTGTATTTCTTCTAAGAGCAAAGATTCAGTATTCACTAATTCAGTGTTCAAGGAAGATTTATAGAATATAACTATTACAAATAACAAGACTCCACTATAGGTCAATAAATGATAGATACATATGTACATACACATATACATATATAGATGTCTAATCGACTATATAGATATGTAGACACACACAAAGCAAACAGAACAAAAAGTAAACAATTGCTGCTGAATCTGGGGAAAAGGAATTCCTCTTACTATTCTTGCAACTTTTGTGCAAGTGAAAAATGGTATCAAAATAAAAAGTTGCCAAAATACATAATGAATAACAAATTATCACAAGATGCTCTTGCTTACAAGAGACACAAATTGGTATCTTTCCCCTAGAAATCTGAAATCCTATAGGGATGCAGCCATCTGTGTAGTATTCTATGGACAACTAGAGGGAGAGAGAGATGCTGATTTAATAAAGTCCAGGCACTGGGAGAAATAGGCCCATTGATGCAGTAAAGATAAAGTAACCAAAAGACACAAAAGACAAACAATGATATTTGTAGGTAGCTATTGGAGCTTAGGAGATATGAAGCCTGACCAAGGCACAGTAAGCAATAGGGTAGAATATGACACTGGCCCTCAAGAAGCTATATTTTTATTGGGAGCCTACTAGAGAAAGGGAGATGCAGTCACAGGAAAAAGGTCCACATTCTCAGAAATGGGATTCTCTTTACAGTACACGTAAAGTTAGCTTTGCCCTATTGAAGTCAACTGGCTTAGACTGGAGAAGTTCTATTGTGCAGAAAGGGCTCTCTTCACTCGTTCCTCCTCCCATTCCTGGGTGGCAACCATTAAAGCACTGATCGCAAATAGGCTATGGATTTATTTTCAATTAAAATATGTTCCTTATATTATGGAGCCATTAGTTCCTGACATTAGATTCTACCACTTGTTTCTCATATTAATGGATCTGGGCTCTTAGCACTTTTAGCTATAATTTTAACATTAAGGCCCATATTTTTAAATATGGAATATCTATCCTTAAAAAAACTTACTTTTATAGTTACACTCACATATATATATATATATAGTTTCTATGATGTCAAACATCTGACTTAAAAAAAGAAACCTATTACTGCTATTGTTTTCAATGTTTTTTTTTTTTTTTTGCGGTATGCGGGCCTCTCACTGTTGTGGCCTCTCCCATTGCGGAGCACAGGCTCCGGATGCGCAGGCTCAGCGGCCATGGCTCACGGGCCCAGCCACTCTGTGGCATGTGGGATCTTCCCGGACCGGGGCACGAACCCGTGTCCCCTGCATCGGCAGGCGGACTCTCAACCACTGCGCCACCAGGGAAGCCCGTTTTCAATGTTTTTATTCATTATTTTCATTTTTATTATTTTAATTGATATAGCTCAGATAATCACATATTGATTTTCCGATCAAATTCTTGGAGAAAAAAATAAGAAAGTAAAAGAATTAAAATTAATAAAGTAGGCCCTTCCCTGGTGGCACAGTGGTTGAGAGTCCGTCTGCCGATGCAGGGGACGTGGGTTCGTGCCCCGGTCTGGGAAGATCCCACATGCCGCGGAGCGGCTAGGCCCGTGAGCCATGGCCACTGAGCCTGCGCATCCAGAGCCTGTGCTCTGCAATGGGAGAGGCCACAACAGTGAGAGGCCCGTGTACCGCAAAAAAAAAAAAAAAAAAAAAAAAAAAAAAAAAAAATTAATCAAGTAAGTCATTCAACTTATCTATTTAAATAAAAAAATAATTTTATTGAGACTACAGTGTTAATATAACTGAAGGAAAGACAGACTTAGGACTTAATTCAACAAATGTTTATTGACACTTACTATGTACTGGAAGGTTCCTGTCTTCAAGGAGCTCACACAAGATACACACTTATACACACAATCACACATAGGTGACAGAGGTTGTAGTGAATATTGGGAAGAAAACTAATATTTATTGATCACTGAAAATATGCTTACCACTATGCTAGCTCATTCCATCTTTACAAAAACCTCCTGGTTCCATATTTTACAGATATACTTTGAGGCTCAGAGAAGTTAAATCACCTGCTTATGGTAAGTGGCAGAGTTAAGATTCAAACTCCTATTTATTTCCAATGACTGTTTACAGCTTTGTTTTATTTTCTTTTTAATATGCTATAAAAATACAGATGATGGAGTAACTAATTCTACTCAGGGCTTAAAGAAGGCTTTTGTAAAGAAGTGGCATGGAGGCTGTCTTTAAAAATTACTGTAATGGGGCTTCCCTGGTGGCGCAGTGGTTGAGAATCTGCCTGCCGATGCAGGGGACACGGGTTCGAGCCCTGGTCTGGGAAGATCCCACATGCCGCGGAGCAACTAGGCCCATGAGCCACAACTACTGAGCCTGTGCATCTGCAGCCTGTGCTCCGCAACAAGAGAGGCCGCGACAGTGAGAGGCCTGCGCACCGCGATGAAGAGTGGCCCCTGCTCGCTGCAACTAGAGAAAGCCCTCGCACAGAAACGAAGGCCAACACAGCCAAAAATAAATAAATAAATTTTAAAAGAATAATGTTCTCTATGAGAAAAAAATGCTTAAAAAAATTACTGTCCACTTCCGGGTAAGATGGCGGAAGAGTAAGACGCGGAGATCACCTTCCTCCCCACGGATACACCAGAAATACAGCTACACGTGGAACAACTCCTACAGAACACCTACTGAACGCTGGCATAAGACCCCAGACCTCCCAAAAGGCAAGAAACTCCCCACATACCTGGGTAGGGCAAAGCGGAGAGATCCCCACACAGAGGATCAGTGCCGAGCGGCACTCACCAGCCCGAGAGGCTTGTCTGCTCGCCCGCCGGGGCAGGCGGCACTGGGAGCTGAGGCGCGGGCTTCGGTCAGAGCGCAGGGAGAGGACTGGGGCTGGCGGCGAGAACTCAGCCTGAAGGGGGCTAATGGGCCACAGCTAGCCGGCAGGGAGTCCGGGAAAACTCTGGAGCTGCCGAAGAGGCAAGAGACTTTTTCTTCCCTCTTGGTTTCCTGGTGCGCGAGGAGAGGGGATTAAGAGCGCTGCTTAAAGGGGCTCCACAGACGGGCGCGAGTCGCGACTGAAAGCGCGGAGTCCAGTGACAGGCGTGGGACGCTGGGGCTGCTGCTGCCGCCGCCAAGAAGCCTGTGTGCGAGCACAGGTCACTGCCCACACCGCCCTTCCGGGAGCCTGTGCAGCCCGCCACTGCCGGGGTCCCGGGATCCAGGGGCGGCTTCCCTGGGAGAACGCACGGTGCGCCTCGGGCTGGTGCAACGTCACGCCGACCTCTGCCGCTGCAGGCTCGCCCCGCACTCCGTGCCCCTCCCTCCCTCCCGGCCTGAGTGATCCAGAGTCCCCGAAGAGGCTGCTCCTTTAACCCTGTCCTGTCTGAGCGAAGAACAGACGCCCTCCGGCGACCTACACACAGAGGCGGGGCCAAATCCAAAGCTGAGACCCAGGAGCTGTGAGAACAAAGAAGAGAAAGGGAAACCTCTCCCAGCAGCCTCAGAAGCAGCGGATTAAAGCTCCACAATCAACTTGATGTACCCTGCATCTGTGGAATACATGAATAGACAACACATCATCCCAAATTGAGGAGCCCGGAGTCAGTGCTGTGCCTCTGAGGTGGGAGAGCCAACTTCAGGACACTGGTCCACAAGAGACCTCCCAGCTCCACATAATATCAAACGGCGAAAATCTTCCAGAGATCTCCATCTCAACACCAGCACCCAGCTTCACTCAACGACCAGCAAGCTACAGTGCTGGACACCCTAAGCCAAACAACTAGCAAGACAGGAACACAACGCCACCCATTAGCAGAGAGGTGGCCTAAAATCATAAAAAGTCCACAGACACCCCAAAACACACCACCAGACGTGGACCTGCCCACCAGAAAGACAAGATCCAGCCTCATCCACCAGAACACAGGCACTAGTCCCCTCCACCAGGAAGCCTACACAACCCACTAAACCAACCTTAGCCACTGGGGACAGACACCAAAAACAACAGGAACTACGAACCTGCAGCCTGCAAAAAGGAGACCCCAAACACAGTAACATAAGCAAAATGAGAAGACAGAAAAACACACAGCAGGAGAAGGAGCAAGATAAAAACCCACCAGACCTAACAAATGAAGAGGTAATAGGCAGTCTACCTGAAAAAGAATTCAGAATAATGATGGTAAAGATGATCCAAGATTCTATTTCCCAGATCCAAAATCTTGGAAATAGAATAGACAAAATGCAAGAAACAGTTAACAAGGACCTAGAAGAACTAAAGATGAATCAAGCATCGATTAAAAACACAATACATGAAATAAAAAATACTCTAGACGGGATCAGTAGCAGAATAACTGAGGCAGAAGAACGGATAAGTGAGGTGGAAGATAAAATAGTGGAAATAACTGCTGCAGAGCAAAATAAAGAAAAAAGAATGAAAAGAACAGAGGACAGTCTCAGAGACCTCTGGGACAACATTAAACGCACCAACATTCGACTTATAGGGGTTCCAGAAGAAGAAGAGAAAAAGAAAGGGACTGAGAAAATATTTGAAGAGATTATAGTTGAAAACTTCCCTAATATGGGAAAGGAAATAGTTAATCAAGTCCAGGAGGCACAGAGAGTCCCATACAGAATAAATCCAAGGAGAAATACGCCAAGACACATATTAATCAAACTGTCAAAAATTAAACACAAAGAAATCATATTAAAAGGAGCAAGGGAAAAACAACAAATAACACACAAGGGAATCCCCATCAGGATAACAGCTGATCTCTCAGCAGAAACTCTACAAGCCAGAAGGGAGTGGCAGGACATAATTAAAGTGATGAAGGAGAAAAACCTGCAACCAAGATTACTCTACCCAGCAAAGATCTCATTCAGATTTGATGGAGAAATTAAAACGTTTACAGACAAGCAAAAGCTGAGAGAATTCAGCACCACCAAACCAGCTTTACAACAAATGCTAAAGGAACTTCTCTAGGCAAGAAACACAACAGAAGGAAAAGACCTACAATAACGAACCCAAAACAATTAAGAAAATGGGAATAGGAACATACATATCGATAATTACCTTAAATGTAAATGGACTAAATGCTCCCACCAAAAGACACAGAGTGGCTGAATGGATACAAAAACAAGACCCATATATATGCTGCCTACAAGAGACCCACTTCAGACCTAGAGACACATACAGACTGAAAGTAAGGGGATGGAAAAAGATATTCCATGCAAATGGAAACCAAAAGAAAGCTGGAGTAGCAATTCTCATATCAGACAAAATAGACTTTAAAATAAAGACTACTAGAAGAGATAAAGAAGGACACTACATAATGATCAAGGGATCGATCCAAGAAGAAGATATAACAATTGTAAATATTTATGCACCCAACATAGGAGCACCTCAATACATAAGGCAAATACAGCCATAAAAGGAGAAATCGACAGTAACACACTCATAGTAGGGGACTTTAACACCCCACTTTCACCAATGGACAGATCATCCAAAATGAAAATAAATAAGGAAACACAAGCTTTAAATGATACATTAAACAAGATGGACTTAATTGATATTTATAGGACATTCCATCCAAAAACAACAGAATACACATTTTTCTCAAGTGCTCATGGAACATTCTCCAGGATAGATCATATCTTGGGTCACAAATCAAGCCTTGGTAAATTTAAGAAAATTGAAATTGTATCAAGTATCTTTTCCGACCACAATGCTATGAGACTAGATATCAATTACAGGAAAAGAGCTGTAAAAAATACAAACACATGGAGGCTAAACAATACACTACTTAATAACAAAGTGATCACTGAAGAAATCAAAGAGGAAATTAAAAAATACCTAGAAACAAATGACAATGGAGACACGACGACCCAAAACCTATGGGATGCAGCAAAAGCAGTTCTAAGAGGGAAGTTTATAGCAATACAATCCCACCTTAAGAAACAGGAAACATCTCGAATAAACAACCTAACCTTGCACCTAAAGCAATTAGAGGAAGAAGAACAAAAACATCCCAAAGTTAGCCGAAGGAAAGAAATCATAAAAATCAGATCAGAAATAAATGAAAAAGAAATGAAGGGAACGATAGCAAAGATCAATAAAACTAAAAGCTGGTTCTTTGAGAAGATAAACAAAATTGATAAACCATTAGCCAGACTCATCAAGAAAAAAAGGGAGAAGACTCAAATCAATAGAATTAGAAATGAAAAAGGAGAAGTAACAACTGACACTGCAGAAATACAAAAGATCATAAGAGATTACTATAAGCAACTCTATGCCAATAAAATGGACAACCTGGAAGAAATGGACAAATTCTTAGAAATGCACAACCTGCCAAGACTGAATCAGGAAGAAATAGAAAATAGGAACAGACCAATCACAAGCACTGAAATTGAGACTGTGATAAAAAATCTTCCAACAAACAAAAGCCCAGGACCAGATGGCTTCACAGGCGAATTCTATCAAGCATTTAGAGAAGAGCTAACACCCATCCTTCTGAAACTCTTCCAAAATATAGCAGAGGGAGGAACACTCCCAAATTCATTCTACGAGGCCACCATCACCTTGATACCAAAACCAGGCAAGGATGTCACAAAGAAAGAAAACTACAGGCCAATATCACTGATGAACATAGATGCAAAAATCCTCAACAAAATACTAGCAAACAGAATCCAACAGCACATTAAAAGGATCATACACCATGATCAAGTGGGGTTTATTCCAGGAATGCAAGGATTCTTCAATATACGCAAATCAATCAACGTGATACACCATATTAACAAATTGAAGGAGAAAAACCATATGATCATCTCAATAGATGCAGAGAAAGCTTTCGACAAAATTCAACATCCATTTATGATAGAAACCCTGCAGAAAGTAGGCATAGAGGGAACTTTCCTCAACATAATAAAGGCCATATATGACAAACCCACAGCCAGCATCGTCCTCAATGGTGAAAAACTGAAACCATTTCCACTAAGATCAGGAACAAGACAAGGTTGCCCACTTTCACCACTCTTATTCAACATAGTTTTGGAAGTTTTAGCCGCAGCAATCAGAGAGGAAAAGGAAATAAAAGGAATCCAAATCGGAAAAGAAGAAGTAAAGCTGTCACTGTTTGCAGATGACATGATACTATACATAGAGAATCCTAAAGATGCTACCAGAAAACTACTAGAGTTAATCAATGAATTTGGTAAAGTTGCAGGATACAAAATTAATGCACAGAAATCTCTGGCATTCCTATATACTGATGACGAAAAATCTGAAAGTGAAATCAAGGAAACACTCCCATTTACCATTGCAACAAAAAGAATAAAATATCTAGGAATAAACCTACCTAAGGAGACAAAAGACCTGTATGCAGAAAATTATAAGACACTGATGAAAGAAATTAAAGATGATACAAATAGATGGAGAGATGTACCATGTTCTTGGATTGGAAGAATCAACATTGTGAAAATGACTCTACTACCCAAAGCGATCTACAGGTTCAATGCAATCCCTATCAAACTACCACTGGCATTTTTCACAGAACTAGAACAAAAAATTTCACAATTTGTATGGAAACACAAAAGACCCCGAATAGCCAAAGCAATCTTGAGAACGAAAAATGGAGCTGGAGGAATCAGGCTCCCTGACTTCAGACTATACTACAAAGCTACAGTAATCAAGACAGTATGGTACTGGCACAAAAACAGAAAGATAGATCAATGGAACAGGATAGAAAGCCCAGAGTTAAACCCACGGACATATGGTCACCTTATCTTTGATAAAGGAGGCAGGAATGTACAGTGGAGAAAGGACAGTCTCTTCAATAAGTGGTGCTGGGAAAACTGGATAGGGACATGTAAAAGTATGAGATTAGATCACTCCCTAACACCATACACAAAAATAAGCTCAAAATGGATTAAGACCTAAATGTAAGGCCAGACACTATCAAACTCTTAGAGGAAAACATAGGCAGAACACTCTATGACATAAATCACAGCAAGATCCTTTTTGACCCACCTCCTAGAGAAATGGAAATAAAGACAAAAATAAACACATGGGACCTAATGAAACTTCAAAGCTTTTGCACAGCAAAGGAAACCATAAACAAGACCAAAAGACAACCCTCAGAATGGGAGAAAATATTTGCAAATGAAGCAACTGACAAAGGATTAATCTCCAAAATTTATAAGCAGCTCATGCAGCTCAATAACAAAAAAACAAACAACCCAATCCAAAAATGGGCAGAAGACCTAAATAGACATTTCTCCACAGAAGATATACAGACTGCCAACAAACACATGAAAGGATGCTCAACATCTTTACTCATTAGAGAAATGCAAATCAAAACTACCATGAGATATCATCTCACACCAGTCAGAATGGCCATCATCAAAAAATCTAGAAACAATAAATGCTGGAGAGGGTGTGGAAAAAAGGGAACACTCTTGCACTGCTGGTGGGAATGTGAATTGGTACAGCCGCTATGGAGAACGGTATGGAGGTTCCTTAAAAAACTACAAATAGAACTACCATATGACCCAGCAATCCCACTACTGGGCATATACCCTGAGGAAACCATAATTCAAAAAGAGACATGTACCAAAATGTTCATAGCAGCCCTATTTACAATAGCCCGGAGATGGAAACAACCTAAGTGTCCATCATCGGATGAATGGATAAAGAAGATGTGGCACATATATACAATGGAATATTACTCAGCCATAAAAAGAAATGAAATTGAGCTATTTGTAATGAGGTGGATAGACCTAGAGTCTGTCATACAGAGTGAAGTAAGTCAGAAAGAGAAAGACAAATACTGTATGCTAACACATATATATGGAATTTAAGAAAAAAAATGTCATGAAGAACATAGGGGTAAGACAGGAATAAAGACACAGACCTACTAGAGAATGGACTTGAGGATATGGGGAGGGGGAAGGGTAAGCTGTGACAAAGTGAAAGAGCGGCATGGACATATATACACTACCAAACGTGAGGTAGATAGCTAGTGGGAAGCAGCCGCATAGCACAGGGAGATCAGCTCGATACTTTGTGACTGCCTGGAGGGGTGGGATAGGGAGGGTGGGAGGGAGACGCAAAAGGGAGGGGATATGGAAACATATGTATATGTATAACTGATTAAATTTGTTATAAAGCAAAAAAATAAAATTAAATTAAATTAAAAAAAAATTACTGTAATGATCAAGATCTTGGTAAGTTCAGTGGCTATGGTGATATCAGATATGTATTCCCAAGGTAGGATCAACTTGCCAGTGTGGATCTGGTAGACTGGGTAATTCTGAGTTGATTCTGAGGTTTCTAGTTCCAGTGATATCATTTACTAAAGTAGGAACCACAAAATGAAAGCAGGTTTGTAGAGCAAGATAACTCACTGAAATGACTGATTCACAACCAATTATTATATCAGGACATTATTTTTACCCGACTTTAATGGTAAAGGAGAAGATAACTGGGCACAAGAGGAAAAGAAGGAAATTATGCTTTTGTAAGCTGAAATACGTGTAAATCCTTGGGAATATTTGAAAACTCTATAATGAAATGCTTTATACCTAAAAGTGAAAATAGTATTTTTCAACAACACAATTGTGTAGCCAAAATCGTTTTAGTTTTTGTTTGTTCATTTTTTCCCACTGCATGCTGGTAAAACTGTCAGCAATTAATTAATATCTTTTGAAGTTTCAGTCTTTACAAACTGCAAGAAAACATAGTGGGAAACATTTTGAGCCAAATAACATATTAATGTGCCCTTAGATTTCAAACTCATGATTGTCTAAAATGCCTGTAGTTGTCCCACTGGGGTGTTTAAATTTTTGTAGAAGCTCTCAAAACAATCCCTTTTGACCCTGAGTTAATTGTCAATCTTCTGAGGCTGGCTCTTGACAAGGATGGGAAAAGAGGCTTCCATCTGGGGTTATACACCAGAGTCTGTTAAGCCGGGATCCAATATGTTTAGAGGTGTCTTCCTACCTCCTGCTGTTCTGAGAGCCACCATTTGATTAGAGTGTAAGCAAGGGGGAGAAACTTTTTTTTTTAATGGAAAATAAAACTTACTAAGGCAAAAATAATATAAAATTACTATTCTAAACCAGTCTAATATTTTATTCAAACTGTCATTCTTTAACCTAACAAGAAGTATGTAGGACAGGGGAAATACACTGATTTCCTCCTCCCCCCAAAAATAATCTTACATGGTTAGGTTGGGCTTCTAGAAGCCTCTACAGCTTCTTGAGGTAATAAATTCTGTGGGGTTCCTGCCCACTATGTAAAGCAGTACTTTCTTGTCTTTCTTTAAAATTCACTCTTCTAGGTTTCAAGAGATGTCTCTTAGATTTAATATTCCAGGAACTATCAAATCCTGAATTCACCTGACACTTGGACTTCAGTTATAGGATCATATGAACTTTTCAACCTACATCTGTTCAGGATTCAATTATTTTGCTTTCAGGAATGACTCGACCATTTACCAGGTATGTGACCTTGGGCTAGCTGCAATAATTTCTCTTTATCTCAGTTCCTTCATCTTTAAATACATTTCAATAGTATCTATCTCAGAGGATTATTTTAAAAATTAAATCATTCAATGTGTAGAAAGACTTTAGAGTACTGCCTGATTTCTATGGTAAGCATTCAATAATTCTTAAATATTATTTTCAACATATACACAATGTCTAGATTTTAACACACAATGTCTAGAACAATGCTATATTTATAGCACTTACCATTTACCACTCACTGTTTAAAGAATTTTACATATATTAAATCATTTGGTTCTGAAACTCTATAAGGAGTATACTGCTATTGTCATCACCATTTTATATATGAAGAAACTGAAGTTGAGGCAGCTTAAATAAATTGCCCAACATCACACAGATAAAAGTGGCAGAGCTGGGATTATCCTAGAAGGTCTGCAGATAGATTATACACCCTTAACTATTATGTTATACTGTATCTCATAATGGTTGCTGGAAGATGTTATTATTTAATTATTCTTATTATAAATGTTGCTGCTTCTGTTGTTATTGACCCTCATCCTTTTAGAAAAATCCAGCTGAGGAGAACAACAGCTGAGAAAATGAAGTAGAGTGTATCTTTCAACAGCATCATAAGAATTGAGAAGGCAGGAAACCAGGTCTTCTCACTCAATAACATCACTGAAACTGGAAGGATTGGATATGGACAGGAAGTTGAACTAAGTTTGGCTCTGATTTTTATTGAATGTATATTCACATGCTCAGTGGCAAAATAGTCATGAGAATCCAAACTTTTCAATAAACTGCTCTGAATCCTCAGGTAAAACTATGGAGAAATAAGATGTGGGTGGAGGAGAAAATACAAAGGATAAACAGATCAGGGCAGCAGAGTGGTTGAATGGGAAGCATCAATAGGGAAAAAAATGACACTTTCATGGACCCCCCCCCAAAATCTACACTATTTTAAGGTAGTGTATGAAAAATACCATTTAAGTTGGATAAAGAGGTGGTATAGTACAGGGGTTGACAAACTATGGTCCGTAAGCCAAATATAGTATGACACCTATTTTGGTATAGTCCCAGGAGCCAAGAATGATCTTACTTTTTTGAATTTTTTTTAAAAAGACTGTAAGAATATATTTTGGAACACATGAAAAATATATAAAATGCAAATTTCAGTTTCCATAAATAACATTGTATTAGAACACAACCAACCCATTTGGTGATGTGTTGTCATGTCTGTTTTCTCAGTTAAACAGCAGAGTCGAATAATCCTCACAGACAAGATGGCCCACAAAATCTAAATGTTTCCTATCTGGCCCTTTACAGAAAAAGTTTGCCAACCTCTGGCATAGTGCAATGTAAATAACTTAGTTTCTACCAAAAAATATTAATTAGTTTCACATGGATAAGAATTGCTGCATTTCTGTTGTCTTAGGTTTCCTCACCTGTAAAATGAGAGAGTTGGCATCGATCACAGTGGTTGTCAGACTAACCCTTAGGAATGCTGGGGTTGGCTAGGAGGGGTCACTGAAGGGCAAATGAAAGAAGCCAACAGGGAAAACCTTTGTCCTTCCTGCAATCCCCCTTCTACAAGCAGAACCATGACTCTTGCATATGATTTGCCTAAAGAACATTTCTGAAGAACGGACTGCAGTTTCCCAAATAAAAACCGTATCTGACCACCACTAAAAGGGCCTCTATGACTGTGAGTAGGCCTCGTTCTGCTTTCCCGCTTTCCTATCTTGCCCCCATTCCCATGGTAGATGCACTCTCTGGATTTTTATTTGCCAAGGCCTGTCCTAGATCAGAGGAGGCAGGTTCACTTCCTCCATTGTAAAATCTACATGTTCATAAGTGAAAAAATTTAAACCCTATCATTCAAAGCTCTGGGTCTATACACTAATGATAGAACCTTGTTCCTTGAAAATACTGAAAATAAGCCCTTGTCCAGGTTACCCTTGGCTTTAAAATATCTAAATGCATCAGTAAGAAACAGTGGCTAGTTTCTTGGATAAAAGGAAAGAAAAGAAGAAGGCACTAAAAAACTGAATTAGCTGCTGAATTTCAATCCTTTTATGTAAAATATATATGCCACCTCAAAAGTGAAAGATTTCATCAACAAAATTAGATGGGGAAGAGAAATGTATGCATGATACTGAATAGCAATTTCACCCTCCCCCCTTTTTTGTAACTTTATATTGATCTTCTGACAGAACCATCAGGTGACTGGTTGTTTGCTTCAATGCTATGATGATAGCCTTCCACAAATTCCATCTGTCTCCGGAGATTATTAAAGAATGGAGTGCCCTTTGGTTCTTTGTAGATGGGTATCATCTTCTTGGATGACAAAAAATTTTGCAATACATTTTTTTTCCCTCTTAGTGATTTTGCATTTAGGAACTCTATGTTATTTTTACAGACTGATTTCCACTTAGAGATGGCAAAAATACAACTTTATGGTTCAAAGAGAAACACTTAACATGGTTTATAAAAAATGTACAGAACTTCTCCAACATCAAATAACTCTTGGAACACTACAGCCTGGTAGGCTAAGTGTAAATGAAATGAAAACACACTCAAAACATACTTGAATTTAAAAATTAAAAGAGAAAAGGACTCCAGGCAAAATGTATCATGATCTTGATAAGCCCAACTTATTTAAAAAGTTATTAGAAATATTTTGCTAAACATACCATAACTAGGATTTCTTTAGAATTATCCCTGTAGAATTGTTCAGTGGGGGGGGAAAGTGTGAATGTGGAGATAACACACAATATTCTTGATGCCATGGTTTCAAATTGAAATAGTCTACTATGCTTCCTTTCTGATGCTCCCATGTGCTCTTGCTCTGAGCTGTTAAACACTGGCCATGACAGAAGCAGCTGGCTTGCACTGGGGTGTGAAATATCCTTAAGCATATTTGGTGGAGGAGCTAAGTTTATTCATTGTCATCACAAAAGTAATTGTAAGGACAGTGTAGCAACTGAACAGACCTGGTGTCATTTGGACAAAATAAGAATTCTTGGTTTCACTGTTTGTAAATATATATTCTGCGATAGTATTTAAAATAAAGCTTTTTTATTAAAAAGTTTTATCAGAGATGTAGAGTATTAAAAGAATTTAGAATATACATTCAATTTCACCTCCTCTCTTATCCCATTTCCCATCTCTTATCTCTGAAAATTGACCATGATGCTCCCACCTCACAGGGCTATCTGGAGATGTCTCTTTTAAGCATTCTTAGGAGAATGACATTACAATCATTAGGACTGTGGCATAATTTAAAAGCAATGGAAGTCACAGCACAGATATTAACAAATGGTTATGAAACTACTACCATCATAATTCCACCAAGTGGAAGAGTTCAGTGGTCCACTGATGATGCAACTGTGGGGTTGACCTGGAGTTCAATATGGAAATCAGAACAATGAATTAGCCCCTTGAATGAAAATTATCCTTATCTACAAGGCAAAATAGCTACAGAGAAATAAACAGATTCCTTTCAGAGAGTTGGAAAGCCTTTTTTTCCCCCTTAATGTGAGTTTCCTCCCAATAGCATGCTTGAAAAGCATAAGTAGGAGGAAGCCAAGACTGACAGAAAGACACCTTCATCCTGACCCAGTCTTAATTTCCTGGTTTTCTTTTCTTACCTACGCTAATTATAACTGCCCTGGTCCTCTTGATTCTGAAGTGTTTAACCTGCTCTTATTTTGTGTTACATTTTTCTCTTGACACCTTTATTTAAATGTATGTAAATATATGCAAAGTGACTACCCCAAGGCTCAGTGCAGTGACTTGATGCTCCTGACACCCCTACGTACACAGCACAACAGCTCCAAGTTAGAAACATTATTAGTTCCATTTTGGAGGAAAGAGGCCCTGCAAGGTTAAACAACTGCTTAAGTGGCCTGACCGGTGTTGAAACCAGGTCTGACTTCAAAGCCTGTACTACAGGTTCTCCTAAAACAGAATGTTACGCAAACCCTGAGGCTATACTGAGAGACTTGCAAGTTCTCCATGATATTTTAAAATGTTTTATAATACAGATGTGGTAGAAAACTTGTATTCTCCCTACACACCTGATAAATTTATGTATGTTTGAATTTTGATGATTATCTTAAACGTGAATATGAGCATATTGGTATGTTGTGCATCACTTGGATGAAAAAGCTAAAATGAAGTGTTGTCACAGTTTTAAGGTCCATGTCTACATTCCAATCTTCCCCCTTTACAGCTCATTCTCCAGGGAGTAGACAGATTCTTTGTCAAATAATGTTAAGTCCCCTAAACAAAATCTTCCAATGATTTCCTATTGCCATTCAAAGAAAATCTAAACTCTTTACCTCACTTTATGAGAACACATGATCTACTTCTCCAGTCTGGTCTTTTACTTCCTCCACCCCACACTGGGCCCTCACTCCTGGAGGGCAGGTTCCTCACATGGATTTTTTTCTCCCATATTTATAACAGTGCCTCAAAGAAGAAAAAGAAAGAGGAGTCACTCACAAAACAAATACAAATACTTTTGAATAAATGGATGCTTACTTTGGCACTAGATAATACTATTCTAATTGTTGAGAGATTAGGGAAAGAAAAAAAAACAGGCAGACCTAATAAGCAAACAATGTAATAAATGAAGGAAAGGCCAAATCATGGCATGTTACACTGGCTGAATGAGTATTTCTCAGAAGTTAAAATTAAAAAGGTGGAAAATGTGGGTCTCCCCACACACTCACAGTGGTATGAGATATGCTGAAGAAAGATCCTGCCATAGTTACAATGCAAATATTGCTTTATTTTCCTCAAAATAGCATCACTAGCCGTGTTAAGGTTGCTAATTTGAACTTTTTATACTTTTGTTTGAATTCAACTCAATTCAAATTATATTAAAATATAATTTTACATTATTATGTACACTTATGATTATTTATAGAATTTATTATGCAATTGTATATATATTTGTATTTTTAATATTATATATAAATGTAAATTATAGATTTATAGCATAATGAGCTTCCACCCAGTTTCTTTCAATACAAACTAGCATTATTATACGAATAACTTAAATGGATTCATACATTTCTTAAGTCTGGGAAACACTACTTTATTCTATGCTCTCTCCTACTTCACACCTCTAAAATATCCTTTGAAGTTGATCAGATTTTAGTTAAATATCAAATATGAATTGTGATTAAAATACATCCTATAAATTATTGAGGACTATTGTGCCTCTCAAAGACTTAAGCATATCATCCTACAAGTAATTTGTAATGAACACCCCAGGAAGGAGAAAGTTTGCACAATGGATTAAATCAGTGGTACTCAAAGGGTGGTCACAAGACTAGCATCAGCAACTCCCGGGAACTTACCAGAAATGCACATTCTTCGGCTCCATCCCAGCCCTACCACACCCCGGAATCTAAGAGAACAAACCAGCTAGCTGTGTCCTAACAACACTCTCCCAACCCCAGTTGATACTATGACCCCTAACTTTGAAGTCACTGGAGGAGATAATGACTCAGAGAATACTAAGAATTTAGCCAAATAATACAGAAATAGTTGCCTTTACAGTGGGTTTTTTACTTTAATTAAAAAAAAATGTGTTTCCCTTTGATGTGCATCGTGTCTTTCTAGCTGTCTTTCTTTCTTTAGTTTTTTTTTCTTCTTCTTTTCTTTAGGCTACAAATGTCAATGCCAGTCAAGCAGTTAAAATACCTTTTGGATAAATAGGCTGTGTTTACAAATTTCCAAATCAAGCAATTAACTTGATCATCTAATTCAATTAAACTTGAAAGTGAAAAGTGAAGTCATTCATTCCCCCTGTTTGCCTCTGCCTGCAGCGTGAGGTGAGGGTAAGCCTGACACATAATTCCATATCAGGAAGTTCCAATCTGCAAAGCCATCTCTGAAATGAGGTCTAAGAAGTGTCCCAGAAGCCACTGTGTGGCTATGGAATCTACATTTGAGTCTCATACTCTAGCCACCACACTGCCATCATTGTTACTGGTCATGCCCTCTAGAGCTCCAAAGTCTGTAGTTCTCGTAGAACAGGCATCATTGAAGCCAGGAAGCTTCCAAAGGGCATGAGTTGCATTCAAGCTGCAAATTCATTTATCTTGAATTAGTCTGTGGGAGAAATGGAAATGCAGTTTCCTCAAGAAAGATCAGGAAAAGGCCAGTTATCCCTCTTAAAAATACCGTTTAAAATAATAAATTGTTTCCCCACAAACACATTTCCTCATTGGCCCCTGAGTGAATTCCTGTATTGTTTAAAACAACAATGGAGAGTCTCTTCTCTAAAGAAAGACACCACTGACCCCACAAGCACTCCAGGAGAACAAATAACCCCAGGCGTTCATCTCAGAGGCTGGGTCCTTCAGCAGCAGGGAGCTTGGCACCGAAGAACACTTTTCACACCAGGTCCCCCAACAAAATTATCAGCTGGGAGAGAAAAGTCACTCCTGTAGAGCTCAGAGTCACAACACAGCTAGGACTCCGAATCAGCCTCTCCAAGGAAGCTGCTCTTGTTGGGAAGTCATTGCAGAAGGGGGAGGAAATTGAAGAGAAGACAAGAAAATTAGATCCGAAGGAAAACGCACACTGTCTTTTGAGAGACATGCTCATCTTGTGTGATATGTGTCCCTTTGCTTGGATGTAGCCTGTTTAACTATAAAAAGCCTCATGTCCTCTAATTCCAAGGAGAATTTATGAATACGAATACTGAAAAGCAGCCCTCTGACTAATCTTTTCTGAGGTGGCGGCAGTTGGAAGACTCAGTGCTTATTTGTTGAAACTGTGGTTAATGTGCTTATCTGTGCTCGGATCACTCTTTCCTTTTTCCAACTCTAGGACAGGTTATTCAAGAACCATACATTCATTTCAGGATTCATGAATTCAAAACCTATTATAAGTTCCAAAGGTTTTCTTTGAACCAAAATCTATAACAGGTTCAATAATGGTAGGAAACCTATATTCTTTTCTAAGGAAAAAGAGTTGTAATAAACAAGATAATTGCTGGCTGTGTTTGTAGGGGGTAAGATACAGTTCAAGTCTGCCATACGAGAAACAAAAACAAAGCAGCCAACCATGGCCTTGCCTTGTGCGGATGCTTTGACTCTTAAAGAGTCAAAATATTTAACACAAACTTTCAAAAATAATCTGATAACTCTGCCTTTTTATGGTTTAAATGTAAAGTCAGGAAAGAATGTTTTCTGAGAACCCTAAAAGCTGAAAACCTGTTTTTGGTAATTATTTTAAGGTGATCAACTCAGAGCCCTCCTCCAAAAGTAAGAGCAGCATCACTCACAGCATGACTCATAGGAAAAAGCATAGGTTTGGGGCACAGGTAGTTCAGAATTTAAATCCAAACTCATAACTGCTTTGTTGTACGTGTTTGGGTAAGCAACAACATATTTCAAGCTCTATCTGACTGATTCAACTGACATTTATTTATTTGGTGCTTACTATGTGCCATTTCTAGGTTTCTTAGCCAACAGAAAAAAGCAGCAAGGAGGCCAGTATATTGGAGGTGAATGAGTGAGGGGAGAAGCGATCAGAGAGCTAAGGCAGGGCCAGGCCATGTAGTAGCCTGAAGCCATCACAGTCTTCAGCTTTTATCCTTCCTAAGAGAAGAGCCCTTGGAGGGATTCCATCAAAGGAGAGAGATGATGCTCTGCTGTATGTTTCTCCAGGATTGCTCTGCGGAGGGTCAGGAAAACCAGTTAGGAGACTGTTGCCATCACCTGGGTGAGTGATAATGTTGTCGTGAACAAGGGCAAGTGGTCACTGGATATACTTTGAAGATAGAGCCAGTATTAATTTGCTGATGGATTCAATAATGAGTATGAGATTAAAGAGAAGGCAAAGATAACTCCAAGATTTTTGGCCTGAGTAAGTGGAAAAATAAGGTAGTCATAAACTGATACTGTGGAAGGAGCAGGTTAGGGTCAGAAAAAACAGGTGAAATAGCAAAAGCCCAGCTGTGACAGATTAAATTTAAAATGTCTGTTAGATGTCCAAGTGGATATGGTACCTAAAGACACAGGAAAGAGATGCCTAAGGACTAAGCCTAGAGCAACTCCATCATTAGAGATCAGGATAAGGAGAAAATAGAAAAAAAAAAAAAAAAAGACAGGGAAGGAACAACTGAAGAATATGTGAAAAATTTGGAGAGTGCAATTTTGGGGAAGTCAAATGAAAAAAAAGTTTCAAGAAGAGAGTAACGCACCGTGCTAAATGCTCCTGAGATCAAGTCAGTTGGAGACAGATTCCATCACTGGATTTAGCGATGTGAAGACCATCCAACAGTGATCTTCAAGGATCAACTTTTGATAAGAGTGATTTCAATGAAGTGGTAGAATGATGGCCTGATTGGAATTGGTTTCAAGAAAGAAGGAGAAGAGAGAAACTGGAGTCAGCAAGTGTAGAAATCCCCTTCAAGGAGTTTTGCCATAAAAGAAAAGAAGGAAATGGGGTAAGGAGCAAAAGAGGAAAGTGGAGTTGAGGGAGGGTTTAAAATTTTTTTAAGATTGGAGAGATAATTGTATGGTACAGGCTGGTGGAAGTTATTCAACAGAGAGGGGAAGAATTACTGCTGCAGGGGAAAGAAATGGGAATTGCTGGAGGGGTATCTCTGAGTAGATAAGGGACGGTGATATTTAGTACACAAGAAGAAGGGCAAGGCTTAGCTGGGACCACGATCTCATAGGACTGGCAAAAAAAAGTAGAGTGTATATACATTGTTACAGAGTGAAAATGAGAGGAAACAGGACAAGATATGAACACAGTCATCCAGCAGAGTTAAGAATGAATGAAGTAGGGAAATACAGCATAATACTGCCAGATAGCATTCAGGGCCCACCCAGGTAGCTGGTTATGAACAAGGTGTGTGATTTTCTCCAGCAATGCTTGACTCCTTGCGTGCTAGAACAAAATAGGGGAAGAGTTAGGCTTAGCCAAGGGAGTTGACCAAACAGGTGCAACAAGGTGAGCATAGGGCAAGGGAGATAGGAGTGTATGCAAGAGAGTGATTACAATGATTGAGGATAGGATTTAAGCTAGGTAAAGGACAGGAAGACATGAGGTAGGTGAAGGACTGTGAAAAAGGGGGTAGGATCGACGGATTGAAGACAGGAGTAGATGCATTAAGGAGGGATAATGTATAGATATGAGATTCAATTCTGCATGTTTTTAGGGAGAACAAACACGTGGTCTGGGAATGTCAATGGGAATCAAGGACAACACCTACCTCACCTTCATATCTACTGGGGTGTGGTATTTGGGAAAGAAAACAGCTACCCCTTGAGAGGACTTCATGGTAAAGCACAGGGAAGAGCCAAGTTTCCATTAAAACAGGAAGGTGAAGGAAACAAGAGAGCAGGCGCTGAGATACTGGAGATTTTCAGAAGGCAATTATGAAAGGGGTTCAGAAGGTAAAGATAGATGGGATACGGGGTCCAGGAAGTTGGTGCTCAGAGGCATGTGGATATTAGATAATGGGATGAGAAATGACCTCAGGTGCCTGGGCTTCAGTGAATGTGAACCAGCCATAATGAGATCTGTCCACCTGGCCCCCAGCCCTTCCCTCTGCCTGCGGAGGATGTAAGTCTCGGGAAACATGGTTGGGAGAGGAATATTGCCAAGAGCAGGACAAGTTATGGCCTGATTCTAGAGAGGTGATTTTACCCCTAATGGGGATGTGACATGTTAATTACAAACTTAGTTCTTAGTTACTGTCTGCACTTGCATGTAATAAAACACCAGTTATTAAAACCATCCTAAAAATCAAATTTGCCTGTACTATGTGAACTATCATTAGTTTAAACTATTTTTGGCTCCAATTAGTTTAGATATACCTCTTTCACAAAAAGAATATTCCATTTATTACATAATCCTTTACCCCTATATCTTGCATTTTATGAATTTATTCTTTTCATAGCGTGGTCAAAATTATCTACTTGATTGACTATTAGCAGTTTATTAAAGGGAGACGTAAGTGTATTCAGGAAAAGCGTTTATGTCACATTGGCCAAAAGGATGAAGTTTCCTTTGGTTCCTTCACAGCTTATTTTTGATGCTCTTTCTCACTCACTTCCTGGCTCCCTGGTGTCCCATGCTTGCCCTTTGCTGTCTATTCCTGCGGTTCCCTCCCTTCTGCCTGTTCAGTCCCCCAAACTCTCTTGCTCCTCAATAGAATAATCTCAGTTAGGTGTTAGGAGGAATTATTCACATTAGAGTAATGTGACTACACTAAGCAATGACTGATTTGAAGGTAAAAATGGGTACTTTTACAAAAAGAGAGAAAGATAGCTTGTTAACTCAAATACACTTTTACTAGATAAAAATATGCGCCTTTAATGAGGAGGCTGCGAGGAAGGGCTGTTTACTAGTGGCCTTCATCTGCTCTTAACTAGAACCATTTCTGTTTTCATAACCCACCCTCCCACGTCCATCACAGCACACACACATACCACACAAACACGAGTCATGACACGCCAACAAACATCCCAAATCAGGAATTATCATAGGCCATTCCACTTCTAAAATACTGTTTCCTGTACTAGAACAACCATCCACTGTTCGTTTTTCTTTTTCACAGCTGCTTTTTATTAGTGGGAAGAACACTTTTTCTTTTTTTAAGAAAGTGCCATCAAACATTTGGCCATATTAATCTCCCATCTGTAAAACACACTTTACTTGGATTCTCAGCAGGGTATGTGTCCTCTCTGAATTTGTTTTCTGGGGAATAGGAATTTATTCAAGTAAATTAATTTGCAAACAGACACAGCTATTGCTGGATGAATGGATTTTCTCTTGGCACTCTGAGGTGTAGCTCTGTGGGTATCTGGGCTATTGGCACTGGTTGAAGTCCTTAGCTTGTCTGCCAGACCCATTCCTATAATGCTGTGAGAAAAATATACATGACAGTTCTGCAGCTCAGAACACAGCTTGGCCATCTAGCTTCCAGCTCTACTATAGAGTGTTTAAGTGGATTCTAGTAAACTCGTAGATGAGACCACGCAGTTGCTTTTCTTTTTTCTTTTTTGCTTGTGAATATAACATTTTCACTATTTCCATTCTTTGCTTTAAATTTTCTGAGAGTTCTATCACATGAAAATAAAACCCCTAGAAGTTCAGCAATACACAACAACCCACTAAGAGCTGGCTAATTCTGGAAATTCTTCAAACTAGAGAGATTCAGAAAATACTTCACTGTCATATCCTATTGTTCTGAATACAATAAAAGTGTCAGCAGATAGGCTTCTCCCAGGCAAGCAAATGGCTAGGTAGGGCCTTGATCTATCAGTTTAAAAAATGAATATAAGGCTTAATGGCAGTAATTTGCCTTGTTTTGTTTGTTTTTAATTGTATCCTTAGTGCTTAATGTAGAAACAAAATTCAACCAAAGGGAACTGTGGTAATATTAACAAATGCATATTCATCAATCTGGATAGAGAAATCTGGTAGAAAATGAGATGTCCCAGAAAGTCTCCCACTATGAAGGTGTAAAATTCTCTTTTGCAAAAATTTCCATGCAATCCATAATATTATGATTCCTTGAGCATCAACTATCCCAGAAGACTCAGATATGGCATAACATCAATCATGGTGAGTCTATGTAGACATGTGATGATAAAGACCCAGTAAGAGCAGTCCTCGATTTACAATAAAGACTGAAAATAAGGAATTATGGTGCCTATTTTCTGAAACTGATTTCACAAGCATTCCTTTTTTGTATTTGGCCTTAGGTCCTTAACTGCTCTGGGTCTCAGTTTCACCATCTGTAGGAAAAGGTTAGAAACAAATGAACTTGATGTTCTAATTTTACGTTCAGAACTCGTCTCTAATATTTAATTTTTATTTTAACCCCTTGTGAGATGTTCTCTTAAAAACCCTAAATTAAAATGTAAACATGAGAGCCGATCCACCGTTTTATTTTCCCAAAGTAAATGTACATGTGTCTCAATCGAATATCAAAGGCCTATGAAAAGTATATTTTACCAAAAGAATGCTATTTCAGTGGGTCTTTCATAGTTCAGGAAGAGGTCATCTTTATGCAAAGAGTTCCGGTGGGGAAGGAAAGAGACAGACACACCTGAGTAATCAGAATAAGCGCGGAAAGAACATGACAGCCAAGTTGAATACAGAAAGGCCCACTCACGGCAGAAGGCAAATTTGCTTTCTCCATTAGCTGAAAAACCTGTTAGAGATTTTTCAGGCAGGAGGGAAAAGAGTCGGAAGGAAAGGAAATTGTTTTTCCTGGTTTTCCATCTGCTGGACTCCTGTTCACAGGGAAGAAAAATCATTACTGGGAGGAGAATGCTAGGCTCTAAAGAGAAGTAGCATTGACTCTGCTCTTGCCCTTTCCCTATGTGTAATTTTCCTGTACTGTTTAAGAATATGTGTATTCTTGCCTCTTTTTATAGCTTATATATAAAAAAAAAAACTCCAGGGAACTTAGAATTAGAACTGGGCTGCTAGTTTGCCTCTCACGAGGCCAAGTCTCAGGTGCCTATAAAATAGCTGAGTGGCAGGGATGACCATTCACTATTCTCCCTTCTTACTAGTTGGTGCCAACATAATATATTTCAAATGGCCCCTCGTGGGGGAAAAGAAGCTGAAGGAGGGTGTAAATCAATACCAGCAGCAACTCTTTAATAGTCAGAGCTTCTGCAACACTTAATGCTCCCATCCTCATGGGAGAGCAGCTATTCAGACTCTTGTTAAAAGGAAAAGCTACAATACTCTCCAGTCAATAATCAGATGATTTGTCTGTGTTTACCTTGGCCATGTTATATTTCTTCCCCAATTACGAGTTATTCTTAGGATTCTAAATGATTATTCTTTAATTATTAATTTTTTTAATGGTAATTTTTTTGTTAGTCTATAAACTATGTGTGGGGTGTGTGCATAAGTTAGTCTACCAACATTTATTTTATTTAAAAACAAAACAAAACCTCATTTGTGTTTTCTTGCCTTAAGTCTTAACACACTTTGTAAAATGGCTGTTCAAGTTGACCTTGTATAATGTGTACATACTCAGAAATAAATAAGCCTCGATAAGATGTTGTATATGTACGTTACCTGTTTTTTTTCCCATTTTGAGCAGCAGACTGTTGACTCTAAGAGGCACGTAAACTCTATACCAATGCTGTCCAATTCAGTAGCCACTAGCCAAATGAGACTATTTTGATTTAAATTAATAAAAATCAAATCAAATAAAAAATTTAGTTCTACAGTTGTTCTAGTTACATTTTAATTATTCAGAAGCCACATGTGGTTACTGGCTATCATACTGCACAGCACAGATATAGAAAGTTTCCATCACTGTAGAAAGTTCTATTGAACAGTGCTGGTCTGCACAATTTCAGTTCCTATGTATAGATATGCCTAGAGAGATTTTTTTTTTATTAATTAATTAATTTGTTTGTTTGTTTATTTATTTTTGGCTGTGTTAGGTCTTTGTTGCTGCGCACGGGCTTCCTCTAGTCGCAGTGAGCAGGGGCTACTCTTCATTGCGGTGTGCAGGGCTTCTCATTGCGGTGGCTTCTCTTGTTGCGGAGCACAGGCTCTAGGCTCAGGGGCTTCAGTAGTTGTGGTACGCGGGCTCAGTAGTTGTGGCTCGCGGGCTCTAGAGCGTAGGCTCAGTAGTTGTGGCACACAGGTTTAGTTGCTCCACGGTACGTGGGATCTTCCCAGACCAGGGCTCGAACCCCTGTCCCTTGCATTGGCAGGTGGATTCTTTACCACTGCGCCACCAGGGAAGTCCTCTAGAGAGGTTTATAACCAAGACTTCCAGAAAGTTATAAAATATTTTGAAGAAAATTACCGATTCTACTCTCTGCAATACGATTAATATATGATTTATTTTAGAGGTACTTTTTGGTTTTTTGAGAAAAACCACAGTTGATACCTTATACAATGATATCCTTTAATTGCCTTTCATGGGTTGAATTTTTATATGCCTGCTGTCGAGTGAGTATTCACTTAGCCTTCCTACCAGTCAACAATTTAGGTTACCCTCTGTCTCGACAGTGGTTTGAACAATAATTTTAAAATTCTACCAATTTTTACTCCAATATTTTATTTAAAATAATGGGAAAATGAAAGTGATGATAGTCATCTAAAGATGTGCATGTTTCATAGTTGTAATACAAGTAGGACAACAAGGAAGTTAGATGTACCTAAAGTGATAAACCCTTAGATTAAATTGTCTATTTTATTCAGGACAGAATGATGTAATTATGTATGCTCAAAGTAGCGACTATTTAGCTTCAGTTGGATGGTATATGAGCCCAGGTAGGACAAGCTCAGTGGCATATAACACAGTAAAGGCTAACTTGGTGTCCTGGCTGTAACTGCCTGACTCAGCTCCTTCCATCTCGCAACACCACTGAGCACTGTGGCCGCACAAGAAAAGCCAGAGGGGGTCTTGGCTCACATCCCTTTGAAGTACATTCTATTATCCAGAACTCAGTCCCATGGTCCCAAACTATGTGCAAGGACACTTGGGAATCTAGTTTTTCTCCTTGTCTATGAAGAAGAAATGTGTGTGATGACATTTCACATTGTTTCTGCTACAGTCTGACCATACGTAAAACCCCCAGACATTTTCATTTGATTTCTTACTTACAGAACTCACCCCTTCCCCAAGAGAGGAAACCCATCTAGTCACTTAGAATCCAGGATCTCAGAACAATGTGCATTAGCCTCCATAAGGTCTAGATGTGGCTCTTATGGACCTGGTAATCTTCCAGTTAAAAATGGAAGGTTTAAGCTCCCTACATATTCTACGTATAAAATCTTGAGACAAGGACAGAATTCATCCAAAGGAGAAGAATGAGGAGACAAGCAGTCATTGCTTCACAGCAGTTTTTAGATCACTCCGGCAGAAGCTGTGAAATCTCTGCTCCCCAACCAGGGGACAGGAGCGATTTCTAATACAGGCCCTGTTTCTGCTTTCTAGGAGGAACATCCTGGACCGTGGTTCTTAGTGGCTTCTGGCTCATGTTCTGGGAGGCGCCTCCTTATTCATTATCCTCCTTGGCAACCTCTGAAGGGGAGATGAGGGGAGGAAACATGCTCTACTTGAGGGCTATTCAGAGTCTTTGAAGTCTGTCTCCTGGTCATGGAAGGCAGGAGGCCCAACTTGTTTTACATGTTGAACAAAGGTCTTATCACTAAAGGCTCATGGATTCTCTGTCAACATAATTCTCTCAATAACTTAGTAGGTTTCTAACCCTTTTGCCTTCAGCTAATTCTATGTGCTAGCAACTACAACCAAAATTCTTTCTAAACACAGTTCTTAATGGAATGGTGACTTCCCTAAGGTTGTAGGAAACATGAGAGAAAGATCCACATTTTTACTTTGACCTTCTCCCTGAGTCACTTGATTCAGGTGAGAAGTTTTGCTAGACATGTGTCACTCAAAGCCTTTTTAAAAATCTCTAGAAGCACTAAGTTTTTCCAAAATTCAAGGCCCTGGATCTCTGGACGTTTTCTATCTTTTTGTGTCAGCTTGCAGACAATATACTTATTTCCTGACTACACTCCCAGTTCAGCTAACACACAACTGTACAATCTGTACACTGTTGCAAGTACACACTTACTACAGTTCTGTTTTGCAGACTTTTCCCCTAGAGCTATAAGCCAAGAAGGTACAAAGTCTACCTTTTGATATATAGTAGATGATAAAGTATTCTTCAAATATTTTGCACAGCAGGTACCACTATCTTTTCAGCCTTCCATATCAGTTCTTCTACTGCTCGTTGCCTAACTGCTAAGCAATTGCTAAATATTTCAGGTCATCATTACAACAGCACCTCATCTGCAGCATCAAATATTTTATCAGTCAGGATTTGATCAACTTCACAGAAACCACTGTAGTCATTTCAGGTGGGAAGAGTTTTATTAAAGCACTGGAAAGCTGGGGAAATGAAGATCAGGAGCCCACCTCTAGCAAATCCTTAAGACACCTGGGAAGGGGCTACCAGCTGTGAATACTGTCCTGACAGGCCTCAGCTAGAACCTAATCCCAGGACCCATTTTGCCCTTATCCCATGCAATCTGCTCTGTGACAGGACATCCATCCCTTGCTTTGATGCCCATATTGATGATTACAGACGGATTTTAGTCATTTCTCATGAGTTTGGACAGGACTGCTTAATGCTGCAGCTGTGTCTCTTTAACCAGATTTCCCAGCTACATTTACTCCAAGTTCAGCGTTCCTCTGAACTGGTGGCTTCGCCTGCTCCCGAGAAGGGACACCCATTTGAGCAGAACAATGGAGTGCTCTTTAGGCTATAGTAATAGGGCACATGACTAATGGTCAATATTCTATGGGTTATAGTTTCAGAAATGGGTAGAGGAGAAAAGTCCCTTTGTTGATAGTACTTAAATAAAAAATTGTGAATTCAGCAAACTGAACTATTTTCTTCAAATTCAAAATGACTTCTGCAGCAGCAGTACAATCTCTGGAAAGTCTAGCACTTTCTAGGGATGAGGGACTTATGAATAGAATATAGAGCTGGTGATCCAGTCCTTCTTCTACTCAGTCCCCTTCTGCCTTTTACAGAGAACTGAGCAAGAGTAAAATATAACAAGGGTCTTCTTATAGAAATTATTTTTTAATGCTACAATAGTGTGCCACCAAGGGACCTCATAGAATTTCCTTCCCCTTATCCTGGGAAAGTAACAAAACACCCAGTCCTTTGTTCTACTGTAATGGAGGCTTTAGGTGCTGTGGTTGAAATTCAAGTGTGTTTCAGTGACAAGTCTTTGTTTGCCACCTTTCTCTGTACAGAGCAAGAGACCTTTCTACTTGTTTGCAAACAAACAAAAAAAGGAGCATCATATTCATTTCACAGGCAGCCTGCATTTTACTAGGGACATAAAAGTCATGGAATGAACAATGAAACATCACCGAAGACCCCTAATGGTATTTGACAACCTGCCAGAAGACAGAAGAGAAATTGTCGGAGACAGAATTAAAAACCAGCAAAGAGGCATGCTGAACCACAACAATAATTATTGAAGCCTCCCAGAAATAAATCTGAATTAACACACAATTGTTGGGTCTGGGGTTAGTTTTTTTCAACAGTAAATATGGAAAAGGCTGTTGTTACAATATTTCTACTTTTAAAAAGCACACTAATAATTAGCCCCCCTCAAAATGCAAATCAACACATTTTTAAGCATGAAAATAAGAAAAGGAAGGAAACTATATAAGGGATTCCAATGAAGGGCACAGCGAAAAAGAATGACTTTTCCGGGGCTTCCCTGGTAGCACAGTGGTTAAGAATCTGCCTGCCAATGCAGGGGACACGGGGTCGAGCCCTGGTCCAGGAAGATCGCACATGCCGCGGAGCAACTAAGCCCGTGCGCCCCAACTACTGAGCGTGCACTCTAGTGCCCGTGTGCCACAACTACTGAAGCCCGCACGCCTAGAGCCCGTGCTCTGCAACGAGAAGCCACCACAATGAGAAACTCACGCATCGCAACGCAGAGCAGCCCCCGCTCGCTGCAACTAGAGAAAGCCCACACACAGCAACGAAGACCCAACGCAGCCCCCCGCCAAAAAAAGAGAGAATGAGTTTTCCCCTTTTACTCTCTTCTCTGATACAAGAGCAGAGAGCCACCCAATAAAGTTAGCAGGCAGTAAATTTAGATCTAATAATAACTTCATTAGTTGGGTATATGGAATTCTCTGCAGCAAGAGGTCAGGAGATGAGTACAGTGGCTGGATTTTTAAAAGGACTGGATCATTTTATGTTCATTAATAACTTCCTGAGTTTGGCAAGCAAAGATAATGAGAAAGGTAATCTGGTCACTTGTAACAGGGTACAAACCAGTTGCTTCAGTAGGCTTTAGAAGGAACTGCTTCCCTCTTTTATAAGACACCATACAATTAAATGAGTGTGTCATGTTTCTATATATCTTCCTCTGAACCACAGGATTTTAAGTCATTCCTGGAGAGAAGATTTTAGGCCCACTGAATCAATGTTCAAATGCTTAGAGCATATTATAGTAGTCCACAAACTTAGGACTAATTCTGAAATGATGTAAAATATGCATTTATTAAACTGTCTACTGTCAATGAGAGTCTTCTTTTCATTCATCATCTGCCTGCCACAGTTGTGAACACAGCAATGGAGTCATAGCTGGAAATTCTGCACAAGTCACTCAGGTAAAATCTCAAAGATAAATCTCCTTTATGTGCATCAGCATTACTGTGAAGAAACAGGAGACAACCGCTGCTTCTTCTGAAAACTGTATATAAATGCAAATCAGACCGGCAGTGCCTATGTGCTGGCACTGTTTATGGATGGAAGAGTTACAGTGCAAAAGAGGCAGAACAAGCCGTCTTCAGGGAGCATCCAGCACAAGGGAGAAGGCAGATACTGACTTTTCAAATGCCCCAGATGCAGTGTTTCCTTTATTCTAGTCTTAGAGAAGGGAATGACTAATTCAGATATTGCGAGCTCAGTCCTCTCTGTAACAACTGGGAGGGATCATTGTTCTTATCACCCTGTCTCTTTTGGAACCTGAGTTGATCACATTAAACATCAATGAATTATAACATTGAGAACAGCATTATTTTATGGCTATACAGGAAATCCTTTCACCTAGCAAGCCAGGTACTTCAAAATGCTTCCAAAAGTAGCAAGCTTGTTACATGTATTGACAATTATATACTATCTTGTCACACCACATATGCAGAAAACAGTAGAATAATTTATGGGACTAGATCCTAAGTCCATTCTTTTGTTTACTCATTAAATAAACAAATACTTATAATGAAGTACAGCAAGAACCAGGGCAGGAGATAAAGCGAGAAATGGAACCAAGTTGCAAAACGGTAACAGGAATGAATACGTTGTTTTTTTTTAAAAAAAATATTAATTTATTTATCTGGCTGAACCGCCTGGTTTTTGTTGCAGGATGCGGGATCTTTTTTAGTTGTGGCACGTGGGATCTTTGGTTGCAGCATGCGAACTCTTAGGTGAGGCATGTGGGACCTAGTTCCCTGACCAGGACCGAACCTGGGCCCCCTGCATTGGGAGCACAGATTCCCAGCCACTGGACCACCAGGGAAGTCCTAATTACATTGTTGAAGGCTTTATATGCCCAGCCACAGAGTTTGGAATTTATCCTACAGGTAACAGGTACCATTGAAGATTTTGAGCTGGGTAACGCCATCATTATATTTGGGTTCTCAAAATATCACTCTGGTGGGAGTATAGCTCTATTCAAGAAGGGAGGCAGAAAGTTTTCTTACAAAGCTCTTTCAGTATCTAGGGAAAATAAGGATCTGAAATAGAATAGCGTGAAAGAAAGAACAAATGGAAGATGATGTCTTCAAGTCACTTAAGAAATGGCGTCTTCAGAATATTGGGACTAATTGAATACAGGGAGAAGGTTAAAAAGAAATTATTACAGTAACTCCAAAGGATACGATAATGCCATGATTTGAGCCATGAATTCTAACCTATCTATATGTTGAAATCATCTGTGGACTTTTATAAAAATACAGATGCCCCATGTTATGAAACAGTAGGACTGGAATAAAGCCAGGCACTTGCATTTTTCACAACTCTCACAGGTGAGGCTGATGTGCAGCCAGGACTGAGAAACACTAGGACGGGGAATACAGGAAACCTGCAGATTGGGCATGAAGGGGAAAGATAGCTTTCCTTTTGAACAGAATGTAATGTAGGTACTTTTGGAAATGAAAGACCCTAAAGGGGAGCTGGATCTCCTCTATGTTATGTGCCTAGCCCCATGCCTGCTACACAAGGACATTCCATTAGTGTTTATTTAATTGAAGGAAAATATCAGTGGGCAATCAAAAACACGGGAGTAGAATTTTAAGTAGAGGATACACTGAGACACACCATGTCACAATGGAAAGAAAATAGGCTTTGCAAACAGAAGGAGATGGTCCCAAATTCCAGCTCTGCCACTCACTGGCTGTGTGGCTTTGAACAAGTTACTCAGTCTCTCTGAGATTCAGTTTCCTCAACTATGAAGTGGAGAGAATAATGTTGCATTTTCAATAATTTTGAAAGAAGTAACTTAATATACATGAATATATGTATTACTACATATTGTAATTAACAATTAAATCACCTAGGATTGAGTCTCAACTCAATAAATGGTAATTATTGATATAGTCACTAACCATTTTCTTTACATGGACTCTGAAGTGAGTGAGATCTTCTAGGAAAGATTCATTAGTCAAAGAAGAAGGACAACAACATAACCCTGAAGTCCATGAACAATAAAAGGGCAAATAAGAAAACAAATAAAAATAATAAGAAGCGGTGATAGGAGAGAAGAACCCAGACAAGCAATTTAAGGATGGAAAGAGTAACCAACAGTGCCAAGTTCAGTGGAGAAGCCACGTGGGCATCAGCTGAAAAATGGCCATTGGATTTGGCATCTGGTTTGTCATTGGTGACTTTAGTAACTACAGTTACACTGGAATTAATAAACTGGATTGAGAAATACATACTATGGAAGAAGTACAGATACTGCATGTGCCCCTGTCTTTCAACAAATTTAATGTTCAAGAAAAATATTGAGAGTGATAGTTAAGGGGGGATCAGAGCTGAGGACACATTGCTAGGTCTTAGGGACAAAAAGTATTGTTGGGCATTTTTAAGGCTAGTTATCTATTCCCTCCCCAGTACTAAGAACACTACCTGCCACATGTTAGTTGTGGTAACTACAGTTCTTGTACAGGTGAATGAGTAAGATATTTGGGTGAGAGGCAGAATGACAGAAAGGAATTAGGGTTAAGAAGAAGCTTAGCGACAGAGGATAGCCCAAGAGCCTCGGAGGAAAGAGGAGGGCAGGAAGTAGTTCTAGTTTCATCTCTTATGACTATACTGGGTTCATTTTGGCTTCTGGCGAGTTTACACGGGACTTTGGCCCCAGAGTAAAGCCATAATCCCATGATACGGGTCCCTCTTTATGGACCAAGGTAAAAAATAAAAACCTTTATATTGCCTCGTTTCAGGACCTGTTTGTTGATCTTCCCACCCTCTTCCTCTTGTCACCTCCTGCACGTTCCTTGATGGATTAATTCCCAGATTTGGACCTACAGCCCCAGAGGGAAGGTTGTAAGCTTGCAGTCTTCCTTGTACAGTTCTTAGCACAGAAGTTAACAAGTGATCAAGACCAAAAGGAGAAATGCCATATTCCCAGTGCTGTCATCTCAGAAATAAAGCCATCAAGACTGTGGATGATGCCAGCAAAGGCAGAGAGTCTAGCTAGTCTCCTGTCACAATTCCTAACCTGAAGGCTTAACCAGTCCCCAGTTGACACACAAAGCCTTTAAACCTATATACAGATGGATGAGAGATGCCTCCTAAGACACCCTTATAATGCAAACAAGATATACAGAAATTAGAATTCACACACACACTCACTCACACACACATAGGCACGCATGCAAATGCCCCACACTCTTCAAACCATCAATTCCTTTGTTGCAACTGAAGGCTCCTCCCACTGAGCTTTACCTGCACCTGCCCTATAAGAGGCTCACCTTGTCTGGAAACATCTGCTCCACTATGATTTGCCTTTTCTATTTCCCACTGGTTTGGGGTCTCAATATACCTAATACATTTGATAAATGAATCAAGTTAGATGTGATAATAATTGCTATCAAGTGAAGTAATTGGTTCTTCCAGAGGACACATTTAATGTAAATGTGGTTACTGGTCACAGGGAGACTTGGGAGAATCCCATCATAGGAATTGCAGTCACTGTTAGAGGTAAGAAGATGCTTATAGCAGGAAGACCTGGCACGTGACAAAGGCATAAGCTGATGGAATCTGTTACTATTTAGAGACAAGTAGGTAAATATGAAGAACACTTTGTTAGACCATTACATGCATTTTGCCATGAATTTAAGAAATATAAGATGATCCATTCTTAGTAATCTGCAAATCTTTTTCCTGAGAGAAAATAAAGGATTACTGTAATGGGGTTTTATCAACTCCCTCATGTTTCCTATTTGTTTGTATCAATCTCTGGTGAGAGAGAAAAGAAAAGGCAAGGATTTGAAACCAGAGAATGCTGAATATAAATTTGCAAAATATTGAGACATTTCTTCAGCATCTTTTTTTTTTTTTTTTTTTTTCTTTTTGCGGTATGCGGGCCTCTCACTGTTGTGGCCTCTCCCGTTGCGGAGCACAGGCTCCGGACGCGCAGGCCCAGCGGCCATGGCTCACGGGCCCAGCCGCTCCGCGGCATATGGGATCCTCCCAGACCGGGGCACGAACCCGCATCCCCTGCATCGGCAGGCGGACTCTCAACCACTGCGCCACCAGGGAGGCCCCTCTTCAGCATCTTTAATTTTCTCAGGCTTCTTTGGAAACTTTTTTGCCATTTGTTGAAATATGCTTAAGGGAAAATGTATGCAGAATTAGGTAGGCACCAGCGATGAAAAGGTATCATCAAAACAAAGTGTTTAAATAAAAAGGAAAAATGAAAGATTCAAATGTGCACACAAGCTGGGTCAAACACATCCACAAAAGATCCTAGCCATTGCTAAACTGACTATGAAATGGTGTTTTGCATTGTGTTTAATGAAGTAGCCCTATAATGTTAAAACATAAAACTGAACATTTTAAGATATTCAGTTTCATACAATCAATGATCCATTTTTGTAGGCCCTTCCCCGTCGCTGGAGAGCTTTAAAAGTTTAGATGGCACTTCACGGAGCCAATTAGATAGAAAGGTCACCCTCCTGCCTTCTCCAGCTCTCTTTAGTATTCATGGCTCTGGCTTTCATTTTATTTAGAAACTTGTATTTGGCCAAAGTTTTGATTCTTCAGAAATTTTACCCCAATAAACTCTCACAAATTCATTTTCCTGAACCTTCAGTCCTTCTGCAGATAGACATATAGAACTTTAATACCATAGCAATCTTAATACCATGGCAATCTGTTAAAAAGTGAAAACTTTTCTTCCTTTTTCTAAATGACACATAACAAACAGTTTTACTCTAAGAAAACTAGGAGCAATGCCTGCATTCAGGTATATGCCCCAAGGTTTGGGGCGCACACACCTTGCTCCCTGCTGTATTCCTCATGCTATGCACAGACAGAGCAAAGTTGGTCAGTGTGGTTGTTTTATTTCAATTGAAACTTAAGTTTATCTTTATCTATTATCCTACTAATTAATAGTTCACTAAAATAAAAACGAGTTTCGAGGTAAAAATATCTAATATTTTGAAAAGTGAAAGGCTAGTAATAACTAATTTAAAAAGGGCAGGTCTGGGCTTCCCTGGTGGTGCAGTGGTTGAGAGTCCGCCTGCCGATGCAGGGGACACGGGTTTAAGCCCCGGTCCGGGAAGATCCCACATGCCGCGGAGCGGCTGGGCCCGTGAGCCATGGCCGCTGAGCCTGCGCGTCCGGAGCCTGTGCTCCGCAACGGGAGAGGCCACGACAGTGAGAGGTCTGCGTACCGCAAAAAAAAAAAAAAAAACAGGGCAGGTCTAAATATTCAAGAAAAGCAGAATATTTACCAAAAAGCAGGTGACTGCACTCACACACACACATGCACATACACACACGCATGTATGTGTGTGTATATATATATGAGTGCGTGTGTGTATGTGTGTTGCTTTTCCAAATACAGAAAACAAATACATATTCTTTAGTTTTCCTGAGTTCTCTCCACTCCAATAATGCTTAAGGGTGTCACTGCAGACCTAAGCCCAAGAAGCATATTCAGGTCATTCTCCACCAAAAGAGTTAACGTAATCAGAAAAGGTAGGAAGGAGTCACCTCAGGGAATGCTACAGTAAGTTGTCAGGGTCACTCACCTTCACAGTTAAGTATGAAATGAAATACGAACTTCCACAGGAAAAAGACATCTGAGTCCCAATTTGAGCTCCCTAAGCCACATAACAATGAAACCCATTCTAGGTCAACCTTCAATGCAAGGTCATCAAAATAATTGCCCCCTGACTGATAATTCCATTTCTGGGTGTTTTTTCAGTATTCAAGACCATGACTTCCTTGTTTTCTTCTTCCAGGTTAGTCCAAAACTGACTCTAATTAAGCCACCCTGTGTGCTTGTTTCAGCAGGAACTCCAGTGGCGAGGCTCAGGCACGTGAAAGCCTTGCCTCACATCTCAGTCCACCCAACACTGACTCTGTGGCCTTAGACAAGCTGCTTGACTTTTGACTCAGCTTTAAAATGGGAATAACAACAATTGCATAGTTGTTTTAAGGATTAATTTGTACAATCTACACATATGGTCTTGCCCAGGTAACACTCAGTAAATGGTAGCTATTATTATAAAAATAGGCCACCCATTTATTACCTGATGAGTGTTTATGCATCACAAATAGATTAATTTTAAAAACCAGGCTAAGTCAATGGTCCCACAGTACAAAATATCTTAATGTATAAAGATCTCTAGAAGCAATTATCCTAAACATTCTTATTCCTTTTTAAATCACCACTAAGGAAAAAAAAAGCAGTGGGGTGACTAAGCATCACAGCTTAGAAGAGGGTTTTGCAAACTATGACCTATGGGCCAAGTCTTCCCTGCACTGGTTTTTCTAAATAATGGTTTACTGGAAAGGTCACACCAGGTCATTCATGTACTGTCTGTGTCTGCTTTCGCACTACAACGGTAGAGCTGAGTAGTTGCAACAGAAACACATGGTCTGCAAAGCCTAAAATATTTCCTCTCTGGCCCTTTAACAGAAAAGGTTTGCCAACCCCTGGTTTAGAACATTAGATTAAAACATTTCTATTATTAGAGAAGAAACTTCTATTACTTTTGGCCACATTTATAAGTGCAACATTACACCAAGCAGCAGTACTGAAGTCACTTACTGGGGTTGATGCCCAGAGAGACATCTGTGGATGGATTGGAAAGTGAAGGTCTCCAGAGGAGACTGGGAAAGACAAAATATCTGGCAGCAAAATGATAACATGGGAGGAAGGAAGAGAAAAGATGGTCATCACAAATAATAGAAACCAAGTTTTCTTCCTTTGGAAAAATTAACTGCTCCAAACAGGGCCAGGATAAGGCTGAGACTAGGACACTCAGGCACAAAATGTAAGGGGAGACCAAAATCCTGAGCCAAGATCAATGCTATTTTCTGTATTTTTAACAATCAAAATTAATGCAAATAGGGCTTCCCTGGTGGCGCAGTGGTTGAAAATCTGCCTGCCATTGAAGGGGACACGGGTTTGAGCCCTGGTCTGGGAAGATCCCACATGCTGCAGAGCAACTGGGCCCGTGAGCCACAACTACTGAGCCTGCGTGTCTGGAGCTTGTGCTCCGCAACAAGAAAGGCCGCGGGGCTTCCCTGGTGGCACAGTGGTTGAGAGTCCTCCTGCCGATGCCGGGGACACGGGTTTGTGCCCCGGTCTGGGAGGATCCCACATGCCGCGGAGTGGCTGGGCCCATGAGCCATGGCCACTGAGCCTGCGCGTCCGGAGCCTGTGCTCCGCAACGGGAGAGGCCACAACAGTGAGAGGCCCGCGTACCGCAAAAAAAAAAAAAAAAAAAGAAAGGCCGCGATAGTGAGAAGCCCGCGCACCGTGATGAGGAGTGGCCCCCACTTGCCGCAACTAGAGAAAGCCCTTGCACAGAAATGAAGACCCAACACAGCCAAAAATAAATAATAAATAAATAAATTTAAAATAAAATGCAGACAATAAGTACAAAATTTGATGAGTAAAAGGATTAATTCTAAGATACACAGAACTATAACTCCTAATTTAAAAAAAATTAATGCAAATAAATCCATGATGAACAATATATCAGAATTTTAACAAAAACAGTATCAGTATTACTGATATTTTTCTTTTGCCTCATCCTCTAACATGGTGCCACGGGGCACTGGCCCAGCTTGGTCCACGTGTAACTAAGCCGCTCAATGTCTCCTGAAGCAGGGCTCCCAGAGGAGGAGCAGTAAGACAACAAGAGCAATTTCGACACAGGTCTTTCGATACTGGAGGAGACACAACTCCTGACACAGTCAAAACGCAAATTTACATTTGTCTCCCACCATCCTTACAAACTTTTATCCAATGTGGGTAAGCAGCCAGCTGCCCGAGGATGTGCATCCCAGCAGGCTTTGACCTTCTGCTCAGTCTGCCTTAGATAACCCTAAGATCCATTGCAAACACAATCTCATTCAGAAATTAGAATGACTAGTCTCATTAAAACAAACTAATTTCTAAAAAATTAACCAATAAATAAATAAATAATTTGAGGACGACAACCTTCCCTGGCAATTTAGCCCTGCCTGAGCTATAAAGGGGTTCCCTTTTTCTTAATTCCTCTGTCTTGTGGTTCTGTAATCACCCCCTCCCCTCAACCCTTCCCAGTTTGCTAGTTGTTTCTTATAACTAAGAGCAGGTGGAAGAAGGCATACGAAGAGCTGGAAAGACCTTATTGATACCATGGAACACAGGCTCTGTGCAACACTGGCCCTGGCCCTGCCGGTTACAGGGCGATACTGCAGCCCCAGTGCAGGCTCTTTGGATATCCCATGCTCGGCCTCTCCGACTTCAGCTCCCTTCACCCAGGCCGAAGCTGGGAGCCGAGATGTGACTCCTTCTTCAGCTCCCAAGGGTCCAGCATTTATTTCCATATTCTTGTTGCTGGGGGTCCTGTGCCCCTCCAAGTGGTCCTATTTTACTGGACCCAAGGCAAATCCACCCATCTTTCTTTTCTCTTCACCCACATCTGGTCCACGACAAACACCTCCTCACCTCTTGCCTTGACAGACATGAGAGCAGAGGAACCCAGGCCGCCACCCCTTTCCTGCAGGCATAGACTGACAATCCAACCCTGCGTGTCTCCAAACCACAGGGAGCCCAGAGGGCCCACAGGAGCCCCTCCTTAGACGAGGATTGAGCCTCGCATCAGAGCACTGACTCTGTACCAAGAAATCTCTTTGCAAATCCTTCCCTCTTTCCGCTCTGGCCAATTTTTATATCCTGAATCTGGCTGAGGAATCTAAGAATCATGGAACAAGTTCTCTATAGTTTCATTTGTAAATTCTCCATCTGGAAGGTGTGTCTGACACACACTTCAGTATTGTATGGGCACCGCAGTAAAAAACTAAGGCGGAAATAGTTCCACTTTACCATCTAATTTTACCATGTCACAAGAAATGCCCATCAATTCAGCTCATCACCTAGGTTTGATAACCTCAAGATCAAAAGTTTGAATGCACAAAGGAAGGAGATGATGTTTTCCTAAAACCCAAATAAGTTCATTTGTCCATTAATCACACTTATTAATGTGAGTCTGTAAAAGGGAAATGTGTCCTGAAGCATTTAAGGTATTCCTAGAGGTGCAGGGAGAGGAAAACATGCCAGTTTGGTGATGGTCCGTGAGACTAATTGCCTGGAGAACTGAGGTAATAAATATCAGCAGGCCGTGCTCAATACACTGCACGTTTCGTGCTGTTGGGGAACCTGGAGAAGCGGCTTGTGCTCCTCTTTCAGTTTAAGGAATTAATTTTTTCCTCCGCTGATAACAATCAGAATATTCTGTTGCAAAACTCCGGAATTTAATCTACCCCTATGGATCTTCTGGAGGTGCTTTTTTTGAGTGCTTTAAATCTTAATTCCTAAATGCATCTTCAAACAACAGATGCTAAAATATGTACAGTACAAATAAAAGTTTTCACCTCCCTGCACATTTCTAACAGTCCTACTTACATATTTATTAATGCCACTTCCATGTCTTCTAGGCCTACATTCTCCTTATACTTGCTTCCCACATCATTAGGCCTGCAGTCAAGCCTGTTAAGAAATGGCCCTCAAACTATAAGAAGGAACAGAGGGAACTCTCACATTTTCTTCCAACTTGTTTTCCTAATGAAGTGCTTTGGTGTGATATGAAGCCCTTTCTCGGTCACAGGGGAGCTTTTGAGAAGTTTCTTATGTGACGTTTTCAGGGTCCATATCATTCACTGCTTATCTTTTATTATAATCATTACTAAAGAGAAAATATTCAGTCTTGTGGGACAACGGAATACTCAAGGAGAAAAAGTGATAGAGGTAAGAGTAAGAAACGCAGCCTGAGTTTTACTTGAGTTCCTTCAACTCGATCCCTTCACTCTGCCTGATCCCCCAAACTAATCTTCTCCACCACTTTGCTCATTAGAAGAAGTGGTGGCAGACACTCAGTGCCCTACGCCATGGTCTCAGGGATTCCTCCTGACATCAGGTCCACACTGCAGGCTTTTCTAGGCATCTCTTGTCTCTACCAGTCTGGCTGGAGCTGTGAAGAATTCCAGGTGGAATATGCATGGGCTAGCATGGAGCCTGGCACAAAGTGCTTAACAAGTAATCCAGGAACAATCTGGGCTTCCTACTTATTTTGCAAAGATACTCAAATTTAAAAGCTTTGCTGCTGTTACATCTTGATCTTCATTTCCTTAGACATGTCTCTGATGGTCATTTTGTCACTTCTCCCATCTTTGTATTTCTATCATAAAGGAAAACAAGATGGAAGGCAAGGACAGTAAAAGTTTTCATCAAGAAGAATATTCCGTTTTCAAAGCCTATGTGGCTTTGTTAAATTAGAAACCCTTTTAGAACAGCTGTGTGGCTATTTTCAGTCCTTCCATTTCTAATTTGTCCACTCAACAAATATTACCTCTCATGTAATAAGAAAGCTCTGTGAGCTCATAAGGATCCCAAAAGTGACTACATAAAAAAAGGTATGAGATGCCTTCATCGTCTTTCTACCCCAGACCCTAAATTTAGTATCATTAATCTCTTCCCCTTAAGTTAAACAGTCCTGGAGGCATTATCAATATTTACCTATGTCATCCTATACTTTCTATTAATTTGACTCCATGACTGTATTCAGACACCACAAAACATCTGAAAAAAAAAAAAAAAAGAACCAGAACAATAACCAGCACTTCCAAATATCCAGATGTTTGATGCCATGCAGAGCCGCCAGGATATTGCTGAATTCCTCCCAGATGCTTTCAAACTATGCATGTTCACCCAAAACCCCTGTTTGCAGGTGCTCAGGAAACATAATTCTTTGAGATAAAGAAATTCAATGTTGTAGTTCTGACATACTTTCTTCCCTTTAGTCATTATTGCTTGGTTGACTAAAACACATGTACAATGTTCTGAAAGTAATTTATCCCCAAATTATTATATCATTTCCAAAATATTTACAGTATAAAAATGGTATTTTGACTGAAGAGCTATAAAAGAGGATTAAATAAACCTTTATTCTTTGGAATTTCCCCCTCAATATTTCCAGTCCTACTTTCTTGTGTTTGTTCTCATATTTACCCCAAACAAAGCAGATCTGTGAAGGTAAAGATGCCTGAGAGGATCTGGTTGTGCACTGCAGATACCTTGGGCTTACTTGGCAGCTATGTAGTTTGGGATGGACTGTGTGATACAGGTGGAAAATTGCTGCATTATTTCAAGCAGTTAACTCTGAGGCTTAGTGTTAATCTAGGACTCACTGAAATTTTTCATATAACCTCTAGGCGCTAATCTTCTTGATATGGGATTGCTCCTTCCCCTCCAACGTTCAGGACCTGGATGTATGCACAAAACAAGTTTCATCCACAACTCATGGACTCCTGCTGATGATTACTTTTGTGTGGTAAGCCTGCTAAATTCTAATGCTATAATTCCATAGTTGTGTCCCCCAAACTATTAGGTAATCAAGCCAAATGTCAGCTGCCCAGGATTTACCAAAGCAGTCGTCTGAAATGATGCTTTGAGCAAAAAAAGGTAGAGAGCATTGATCTCTCAAATGATTAAAACTAGCTTCCTCGTGTTATTTTGTATTAGTCTTGTCTTCATTATTTTTGTCATGTTTTCACTGAAGATGAGAGGCATGAAAAGCAGGATATTCTTCATTCCATGCCTTATGGTTCCACACAAATAAGTTGTTCAGTTGAAGCAATGTAATCACAATGATAAAGGCAACAGTAAGAATAGAGGGACTCGGTTCTCAGTAAGGAAAAAAAAAAGAAAAAGAAAAACTCATTTGATGATGTCGACCTAAGATTTTTGAGAAGTAACAGATCTTCATGGATCAGTTGGTGGCAGGGGAGTGAAAACTTTGTGTGTTAGTTCTTATTTTTTGTTTGTTTGTTTTTGTTTTGTTTTGTTTTGTTTTGCAGTACGCAGGCCTCTCACTGTTGTGGCCTCTCCTGCTGCAGAGCACAGGCTCTGGACGCGCAGGCTCAGCGGCCATGGCTCACAGGCCCAGCCGCTCAGCGGCATGTGGGATCCTCCCAGACCGGGGCACAAACCCGTGTCCCCTGAATCGGCAGGCAGCCTCTCAACCACTGCGCCACCAGGGAAGCCCTGTTTGTTTGTTTATAATGCAACAGAAATGTTCTATTTACCTTCTTCCTTTTATGAATTCATGTCAATGACCTTTGGGTAGAAATATGGGAATTCATTGCTGGAGGACTGCTTGAGATATAGCATGATTGATAAGCACTCCTTCAACCCACAATCTCTTTTCAGATCACATCTAACAGTGAGCTTCTTCCCTTTCTCATGACTTTTAATTTTGCTCAGTTTCATTACTGGTCTTATGGCTGAATGCATTCATTTGTTCACTTGACGATTTCTTCTTTTTTTCTAACAACATTTCAAACAGAGAAGCTTGGGGGTGTAACATGCCTAGAACACTCAGTGGTAAATAATGTCCTGATTAACTGATGATATCACTGCTAAACAGTGACATTTGCTCAGCCACAGTGTGCCTTCCCACAGATAAGTACATACATAGTGCCTGACTGTAAGCTTGGTGAAAGCCTTTGCACATTACACTGTTTCCAGGAATCCACTGTAAATATTACCTTTTATGAATGCTTTGCCAATGAGAGATACGGAGTCAATTCTAGGGCCTGAGAACCCACTGATAGAAGCAGTGATCCTTTGGTCATCAGGAGACCAACCAGGAGAATGTTTATCTTCTCTAGACCAGCTATAGAGAACTGAGTAAAACTGCCCAGAAATATCTACTGATCTCTTTTTTGAGAAAGAGAATAATCCTCATTCTCACTCCCCCTACTCACCACTGGCTGTACACTTTCAACATTATTAATGGAGAGTCATTGCCAAGGCTGGGGGTAGTGAAGAAGGAAAGCAGAAGGCAATTCTCACTTCGGGGCCCAACAGCACACATATTTGTCACACCAACTGTAACTCGGATTTCATTTCCCCTTAGAAGCAATATTAGGACTGATAGGTACATATAGTTGAGATATTACCCCTAGTACGGTAGCTCCAGTAAGTTGCAAGTGACATATTTATTGGCTGATCTGCTATTTTAACATCCAAGAATTTTATTGTTTTAAATAGGAAACTAGGTTGCTGGTTCTGAAAACTACCAAAATAAAGCTTTTGTTGGGGAAAGGAAAGAGCACTTGTTGAGTGACTACATTTCAGGCACTGTACTTTGAAAAGGTCTCCAATACAGGTATGATTACCCTCATTTCATAAATAAGAAAATCGAAACTCAGAGAGGTTAAGTAAATTGCTCAATTTACCAGCTCTAATAAGGCCTGGAGTAGAGATTCTAATACAGCAGTGTCTGTCTACAGAACACATGCTTTTCAAACTCCCCTGGCTGGTAATCTCGGGATACAGTTTGTTCACAGATGGGAAATTGTCGATATTAAAAAAAAAAAGTGTTATCGTGGCTTTATTTTGACACCAACAAAGACTAAAACAAAAAGGACACACCCACAATCCTGCCAACAAAATTAATCAAACTGTTTTCATTTTTCTGTATTTCCTTTCAGGCTTGTTTGTGTTCAGATTTTGACCCAGCAGCTTAAAAACCACAAGGCCTTGGGCAAATTATTTAATTCCTTGATACCTGAGTTTCCACATCTGTGAAAATGAAAGTAATAAAAGTACCTTCCTCTTAGTATCCGTTGTGAGCATTCAATTAGATAATGCATGTAAAGTGCTTGGGATGGTCTCTAGCATGTCATGGAAATTCAGTCAGTGTCATGTTATTATCACTTGTGATAATGGCAGAGATTCACAGCAGTGTAGCCACCTACTCTTACTCAGTTTAATTCTATGACTGATCTATTTTCCTGTGAGCCTACTCTGAATAAGTAGCAGGAAGAAAAATATAAACTCAAAAATTATAAGAAGTTTATACTTAGTGAGTCAGCATCTTTCAGGCAAATACTCTGACTTTTAGATTCCTCTCATGCACACCTCCTCCACCACCCCTGCTCCCCAATATGGCAGTTGGGGTGCGGGGGCACCAATGAGCTCACGAGTCCATGGGGGACTCTGGACTTGACATCCACATGGATCACTGTTAGTCTCTGCTGAAGGAAAGCTGGCCTGGTTTATTCCTTGGGCCCTGTATTAGTTTTCTATTGCTACTGTGACAAATTACCACAAACTTAGGGGCTTAAAACAATGTAAATACATTATTTTACACTTCTGGATGTAAGAAGTCCTAAAACCAAGGTTTAGGCAGGGCTATATTCCTTCTGGAATAAGAGGCTCTGTTTCCTTGCCTTCTCCAGCTTCCAGAAGCTACCCACACTCCACGGCTCCTGGCGACATCACTCTGACCTCTGCTTCCAGACTCACACCTCCTTCTCTGACTCACCTCCCTTTTTTGCCTTTATAAGGGTCCTTGTGATTACACTGGACTCATCAGGATAACTTCCACAAGACACTTAACTTAGTCACAGCTACAAAGTCCTTTCATGCCACCTAAGGTAGCATATTTATAGGTTCCGGGGATTGAGACATGGACATCTTTGGGAGGTCAATTTTTCTGCCAGACATCCTTCACATTTGTTCAGTAAGCAAGTAGTGGTACATCTGTGGATTGTTCTTTTGACTCAGAATGAAGAGCGGCAACCTTCCTCTATTTCTGATACCACCTTAGCTTTCACCCTCCTGGAGCTTAATCACAGCTTTTAAGTAGCTCCTGTGGAACCGAACCCCCATGGATTATGTGTCAAGATCATCTCCACCTCAAGGCAAACCTTTCACAAAAGGCTCTTGTCTCAGCTACTTTCTTATTTTCTCACAGTGCATATTGCACATTCACCCACTTTTGGACCCATTCCACGCCCATGGAAGCCAACAGTGGCTTAGTAGCTCTCATTCACAACTATGCTTCTCCACCATCACTTTCATCCTGCTGGGTCTGCACTGTGTTGCCACAAGGTTACTAGGCATGGCAGACTTCTTCTTTTTCCACTACCCCAACTTCCTCATGGAAAGCAGGGCACAAAAGGCTCTTTGCTTTTCGCTTCCCCATCACTGAATCTAATCAACACCCACTCCTTCCAAGATTTCAACTTGAGCAAGAGGTGGGGAGGCACTGACAGGATGGTCTCGTTACTTTACTTCCCTTAACTCCCTCTCTGCCTCCAACTTACCACACTCCCCAGACTGGGAGGGGCAGGGGACTGGTCTCCTTCTCCTGTCCCCTGTGTTATGTCCTTTTCCTTACTGAGAAGGCATTTTTCCTGCCCTGCATCCTAGAGTAAAAATGGTGCAAAGAAAAAACTACTGATAATGAAAAAATCATAAAACGTATTTGTTACAGGGATCATTCTATATTCTATTTGCAATATTTGCTTTATCATACTAATGGTTTTTGGTTGGCTAAATAATATTTATAATTATTATTTGTAATGACTACATAATATTCCACCTCACAAAGAGACATTTTTAAGTACTGTAGTAGTGTGAGGGCTATGTAAATTGTGCATAGTTACCATTTTCTCTTTGAATTTTTTTCCTTCGGGTAAATAACTTCAACTGGAATTACTCAATCAAGAGTATACAAGTTTACAATTCTTGAATCATACTGCCATATTGATTTCCAAAAAAGGTTATTCCCATTTACACTGACAGCTGATATAGGTATATGCACATTTCACATCATGTTTTTCAGCATACATTATTATCATTTTTAAATGCTGGGATAATAATAATAAGTAAGCATATTGAGTCTTATTCTGAGTCAGATGGTGTTTCAGCAGTTTACATGTCTAGCAAACGTGCCTAAAAATACATTAGATGCCTACAGTATCCCTGTGACATATTTTTACCTTATTTAACAGGAGAAAAACCTGAAGCAGGGAGATTAAGTAATTTTTCCAGGTTCACACAGCTAGAATATTAGGTAATTTCATAGATATTTTAAATTTAATTTCTTTGTAGCTTAGTTGGATATTTTTCTACATGCATGCTAACCCTTAAGCAAGTCTTGGGGTGGGGCGGGGGGGGCAGTTCACTGTTGTTGTTTTTTTTTAAACCAAGAAAACTGAGCTTTTTATATAACATATGCTAACCTTTTGGCTGTTATTTTTGTGATAGATATTTTCACAGTCTATTAGTAACTTTTTATATGTTTAGTCTACCTGCTATGCTAAAAATATGATGAATCATATAACCTTTACCTGGTGCTTTGTTAAAAAGAATAAACGTAAGGGGAAATCTTGTAGACTGGTTTCTAAAAAAAAAGAGCCTACTGGGACTTCCTAATACTCAAAAGTACACATAATATCTAAAAGGACATTTCATCACATATAATATTTTAATTTATATCACCTAGCATGCAATGAGCCATATTTATTTCAGTGGCTAAGCTGCTGCCAGGTTCTAAATTAGTTCCCCTATGGGAGCTGCATTAACTCCTTCAGGATACCACTGCAGCAATGAAGACAGATACTGCCTTAGGTATGGCAGGGAGGTTGTATTTGCCGGAGAGAGTAAGACCTCAGTGCGTGGTCACTGGATACCTGCCATCCTGACAGGTTGCCTGCCTCCTGGGCTAAACGCAGGGGCTGCTCTCAGTTCAGCCGTGACTGGCAGTGTAGCTGGCCAGCCAGGTGACTCATCAACACGTCTAAGAGCTAAATGGATGTAGGAAGCTTGACAAGGTCTTGATCTGCTCTTGGCAGAATGATAAAGTGTGTAAAGTTTGCTTATTCTACTACAAAGCTTCTCTCACTGTTTTCTTTGCCCCCTCCTACGCCATCAATTTCCCCACCTCTGCTGTCAAACTTCTGTCACATCCTCACTCCTACCTTACTCATCAAATTCTGACTCCAGAATGGATTCTAGCATCATTTATCCAATCCAAATATTTATTTTGCACCTATTATGTGCTAGCAGTTGAAACTACAAAAGTGGTCAAGACACAGTCCCTGCCCTGAAGGGGCTTACACTTGACATCTTAGTGTGAATTTGGTCTATGAGTGTTCTCAAGAGTATTTGAACTTAAGTCTTATTTCTTATAAATTTAACTTCCTGTATCAGTAATTAGATGTTGGAAATAGTTTAAGTGATAAAAGAGCCTTCCTGTTGCCCTCTCAAATCCCCCTCTCCCTCCCTCCTTCTCTCTCTCGCTCTCTCCCATCTTATACCCCAAGACACATTCTCAGTGTCTATATTGAGACTTTACGATTCCAATGTTTTCTAATTTGCTATGGAGGAAGAGTGAACTGAGTGTCAAATTCACCATACTACTTATCCAATGAAGAAATCAGTAATAAAATGCTTTCCCAATGTAAAATTTGTGTTGCATAAAAATGAGGAATACCTAAATGAAAACAGAAACAGAACAATATCATAGGAAATAAATTTGGAAACTGCACACACAGTGAATAAATTATGATGGCTACAAACCATTCTAACCTTTATCTTCAGAAGGGAGCAATTACTCACAGCCACATGGTGTAGATGAATTATCATTACTCACTAGTGAAAGGGAACATGTAAATGTCACTGTAGGCACTAATAGTCATGTAATATCACCCTACTTTAAATAGAATATTTGTGCTGATACAGTTGGTAAATTTAAAAAGATGTTATTTCCATGCATTAAAGGACCTGTTTTATTACAAGGGAAAAGAAAAAGAAGGGAGAAATAAAAATATGAAAAACATGAAAGAGGACAGTAGGGAAACAGACAAAAAGTAGCAGAGAAACAGATCATAAAACTCTACTGAATGGTTGGTAATGCTAGGTGTTTTTACCTGAATTGCCTCATTTAATATTTATTTTTATACCCTTGAAATAAGTATTTTTATTCTCTGTGTTAGTCTTCTCCAGAGAAACCAAAAGAGAACTCAAATAATATATGTATGTATGTATGTACGTGTGTGTGTGTATGTATGTTTGTATATAGAGAGAGAAAGAGGCAGAGAGAGAGGGAGACAGAGACAGACAGAGATATACAGACACAGAACAAGAGAGATTTATTTTAAGGAACTGGCTCACGTGGGGATTGTCAAGTCTGAAATCTGAAGGGTAGGCCAGCAAGCTGGAAAGTCCAGCAAGCTGATGTTGTCTGAAGTCTTGAGTCTGAAGGCTGGAAACTCAGGTAAAATTTCTATGTTGCAGTCAGGAGAGAAAAACTGTTCTTCTGAGGATGTCAGCCTTTTCTCTTAAGGTCTTCAACAGTTTGGATAAGGCCCACCCACATTATGGAGGGTAACCTACTTTACTCAGAGTATACTGATTGACATGATAATCACATTTTAAAAATACCTTCACAGCAGCATCTAAACTGTGATTTGACCAAACCGCTGGGCACCACAGGCTAGACAAATTTACACATAAAATTAACCATCACACTCTCATTTTTAGAAATGGGAAAATAAAATCAGAGATGTTAATAACTCATCCAGGGGCACACAAAATTGCAGCTTACTGGAAAGGAGCACAGCACAAGCTCTGGAAAAATGTCTACATATGCATCCCAACTGCAACAATTACCAGCTGTGGGAACTTGGGGAATTTACACTTCCGGGCTTTAGTTCTTCCACCTGTAAAGGAGATTACTTCGCATACTTTTTGTGGTTGTTTTAAGGGCTCAATGAGATAACGTGTTTGGATAATATGCATGGAATGTAAACATGCCCCCAATAAACATTTGCTTCTACTTTACCATCCCTCACAGGTTAGAACCAGATTCAAATTCAAGGTTGGCTAGCTTCAAGCTAATCTACTAATTAATAAAACTCATATCCCGATGTTAAGAATGCAAAACACTAATTTGTTTCACATAGATGTATCACATGTTGTGTATTTATGCTATTGCTTTAGTGAACATTGGAGTACATCATCTATGGGTACCTGAAGTCTTCCATCAGGTTCTGAGAAGAGAAGGAGGGCAAAGGGCACAATACATGATAAAAAAAAAATCATAACATCAAGGTCATTACCCTCAGAGGAGCTTACAGCCTAGTCTGGAAGACAGATGTGTTTGCATCACATGAAGGAGCTCGAGGGGCACATGGGAGCCCTGCTATTAGGGCCCAGGCCACATTCAAGTATCCCCTCATCAGAACGATTGACACCCATAAAAAGAATAATGGGTCCATTATCATTTCTAATGTTTTTGTGGAAGCACAGTCTCTGCAGGGACATAAGAACTCTCAGTAAGGTAAGGTAAATACATTGTATAAGGCATATAAAACTGTTAGGCCATTGTATATGTTCATGATACAACACCAGTAACTCGAAGAAATTACAGTGGTTAATGACCAGCTTGCTGTAGTATTGGTGCCCACTTTCTACTTTGGGCTCTTAAATCACAAACATTAACCTGATAGTCATAATCTGTTCTGTTCGGATTACTATTCGGTAAAGCATACTTTTTGCTGTATATATAGTTAGGTACAAAGGTACACTTCTGCAATAAGCAATCTATTTTCTTCATTCTTTAGTTTAAAATAATGAAGGAATTTAAACTAAATTCCTAAACAGGAACTAAACTAAATTCCTAAACAGGAATGCCTGTTTATGTTTTGTTCCATTGCATGCACAAGGGAAGAGGAAAAGAATAAAAGCAGCTAACTTCAAATTTACAAAGCTCCCTTTTAAAAATTCCCTCAAAAAGACCAACAAACCGCTCTCTTCTCCACTGTGAACAACTTCCTACATCTCAGAGGTGATCAGCACATTAATTAATAATCATAATTCCCTGGTGTTGATATACAAAGTGGAATTTAATTCATCAAATGCTTACGGTCCCTCTGAGTCTAAGCTGTAATTTATTTTAGGTAGCCGTCTCAGTGCAGCCTTCGGCTCCCCATTCTTGCTCACTCCATACCATCCACCATTCCTCTAGTGAACTCGTATTTTAAGAGATCATTCAATTATTTCCTCCTCTACAAAGTCTCTTCTGTCAGCTCCCCCTGTATCCAACCAAACGGTAGCATCAGTTTCTCCCTCATGTGTGCCCCTTGCGTGTACAGAGTTTTAACAGAGTACATATAACGCTCTTTTATTACGAGGCTGACTGCTAGTAGACCGCATGTTTCTTGGGGCCAGGGCCTGTATTTTATTCATCTTCTATTGCTTACAGTATACCTGGAATGCACTAAATAATTAATAATATTTGATGAATAAATGAATGAGAGGGAATATCATAGTTCCTCCCAAAAGTCCTTTGACTGCTTCCAGCTAGTGTTTTGCCTGGAGAATTCGTCGTGATGAATGTGAGTCTTGGAATTGGAACAGTAGAGACAGAAGAGACTTCAAGTACCATCCAATGCCTCATTTTGCAAATAAGAAAGCCTTGGCCCACAAAGATTACTTTTGTAAGGTGATACAGATTGTAAGTGCCAGTGCCGGGACCAGAATTTACATCTCCCAACAATCTCTCAGGTATTCTTGACTCTCTATTAGGCTGTCTCTCTTGAAAACAAAGTAAAGTACATTTCCTTTCAGAGATCTTATACGTGGATCTTATATCTATGAATTCACAATGGCCTCCTCCCACTCACTCATAATCAGTGAGCTTGTTATTACAGCATTAATTCTGCTTTTCTCTAAGGTTGTTACTTTCTTAAAAAGACTCCTGTGACATAACTTCTTAAAGAGATATAATCAGATTTTAGGGTTCCTGTTATTATATACAAATATTGAGTAGATACATGAAATGTCATTTTTCTGGGTAATATGTAAAATATGTGTAACATATATGTATTTTGCCAATATAGGGCTTTTTAAAAACAATAGCATCTAGCCTGCTGGGCTCACATTATACTGTACACTTAGGGGCACTCTTTGTTAACTCTCTGTAGGATTAGCCTCAATCATAATAATTTCAATGAAGTAAACTTATCTGCACAAGTAGAGATTTTTCCAAGTCTTGAAAATTGAGTCTTTTATGATTTAATGACTAAGATAATCATCTATAGATTTGGTAATTCCACTCAGAACTTTGATTTCTATGTGCGCTGGTGACACGTGAAATTAGCAGCAAGAATAGTTAGCGATCTCAAGATTATAAATAATAGAATGCCAATAGGATGATTCTTTCTTCTAAAGTATTTAAGACGCATTTGAAAACCTGAATTACCAATATCAAAAGATAACACTTTAATGTTTTCTTCATATTTACATTTTTACAGTTGTTGAGGTTTAAAAGTTTATATCAAGTCAGCTTTAAAATGACAAGGAATGGTTGGCCTACAAGTGACAAATGAAGATGTAGCTTTGGAGTTGTCAGGATGTCAGTCATTTTGACTGACAAATTTCACTGCTGAAATAAGCTTTAAATTTCCTATGAATTTGACTGCCTGTTGAAGTATTTTATGCAGCTTCCAATTCTCTGTAAAAATGCTGTTTTCAACAAAGAGTCAAAAAATATTGCATGGTTGGTTATGGTGGTGCTTGCATACCTCAAATTTCCCTCTGGACCACTGTCCATATGTCTTTTCATGGGGATGATTGGGCATCCTTTCACTGACCTCAACAGAGTATTTTAATACTGAACACCAGCACACTAAGAAAGCACTGGCATAAAATTGTGCTGTGTAACACAAAAGGTGGAAGACAAAAAGGAACCATACAGATTATCAAACACAATCCACAACATATCACAAACAGGAGTGAACCAACACATCACTAGTTAGTGCCATAATGGAACCAAAACGAGGTTTCCTAATTCTCTGCTACATGATCTCTGTATCATCTTTTTTCACATCCATGTCCCCAGATGACAATTCTTTCTTTAAAGTCTTAGGTGCTTCCCCTCTTTAATAATTTAGTAGCATCTTTTTTACAGTGAATGAAATATCCATATCATGTATCCAAACATAGAATTCAGAGTTGTGTTCCATGCCATGATTTATGAAAGATTTTTGTTGAAACTATTAATATCAGTCTTAGAAAGCAAAATAAGAATAGATTTTACTTTTTCAATACAGTAGATGAAATATATTTGTCCTTGAATAATGAGGGAGACCTTTGAAATGGCATGACCTTTGGAAGCACTAGAATGAGCATAGTGACCATGAAATGAATTTCTGTCAAAAATATATCTTGATGATCTAAAAATTAATGTGATTATACAGCAACTAGGAGGTAGCCTGTAAGTATAAACAGGAAGAGGAGAGGTAAAAGAGTCACCATCTATGACATTTATATTGTATTTTGAGTTTATGAAAAATAAAAATTCTCAGTACAAATATAGAACTAAATCTACATACATGTAAAGTTAACCTAAAGCTATTTTACTGGGGAACAGGGAACTCCAAGTAAAACCTTTGCACAGATGATAAAAAATAGGAAAAAGTGCTCAACCTCACTAGTAATCAGGCAAAAGTAAAATGAAATACAATTTTTCACTCATCCTATGGCAAAAATTATAAATCCTGACAATAATTATGTTGAATACTTTATCGGAAATCAGGCATGAACATTTGGAGAGGGTGAACATATATATAGATGGAGCTTTTTGGAGAACAAGTCAGCATCATCAATCCAAATTAAAAACGTATATACCCTCTGACTAAGCAATTACTTTGTAGGAATCTCTTTTACTTAGAAAAATTCACACATGTAGATATGAATGTGTACATGTGTACATATTCTCAGGTATACAAAGGCACATATTTAAGAATGAAAATTATGGCATTGTTAAACTAGAACTTTAAAAGCATTCAAAATGTTTACTGATAAATATATGATTATGCATATATAGAGAATACTATGAGCCATTAAAAGGAATGAGGAGAACATACATTTGTAAATGTGGAAAGATCAAAAAGACATGTTAGGATTAGGAACCAAGATGGTGGAGTAGAAGGACGTGTTCTCACTCCCTCTTGCGAGAACACCAGAATCACAACTAGCAGCTGGACAATCACTGACAGGAAGACACTGGAACTCACCAAAAAAGATACCCCACATTCAAAGACAGAGAAGAAGCCACAATGAGAGGGTAGGAGGGGCACAATCACAGTAAACTCAAATCCCATAACTGCTGGGTGGGTGACTCACAGTCTGGAGAACACTTATACCACAGAAGTCCACCCACTGCAGTGAAGGTTCCGAGCCCCACGTCAGGTTCCCAACCTGGGGTTCCGGCAACGGGAGAAGGAATTCCTAGAGAATCAGACTTTGAAGGCTACTGGGATTTGATTGCAGGACTTCGACAGGACTTGGGGAAACAGAGACTCCACTCTTGGAGGGCACACACAAAGTACTATGCGCATCGGGACCCAGGGGAAGGAGAAGTGACCCCAGGGGAGACTGAACCAGACCTACCTGCTAGTGTTGGAGGGTCTCCTGCAGAGGTGGGCGGTGGCTGTGGCTCACCGTGGGGACAAGGACACTGGCAGCAGAAGTTCTGGGAAGTACTCCTTGGCATGAGCCCTCCCAGAGTCCACCATTAGCCCCACTAAAAAGCCCAGGTAGGCTCCAGTGTTGGGTTGCCTCAAGCCAAAAAACCAACAGGGAGGGAACCCAGCTCCACCCATCAGCAGTCAAGCAGATTAAAGTTTTACTGAGCTCTGCCCACCAGAGCAACAGTCAGCTCTACCCACCACCAGTCCCTCCCATCAGGGAACTTGCACAAGCCTCTTCGATAACCTCATCCACCAGAGGGCAGACAGCAAAAGCAAGAAGAACTACAATCCTGCAGCCTGTGGAACAAAAACCACATTCACAGAGAGATAGACAAGATGAAAAGGCAGAGGGCTATGTACCAGATGAAGGAACAAGATAAAACCCCAGGAAAACAACTAAATGAAGTGGAGATAGGCAACCTTCCAGAAAAGAATTCAGAATAATGAGACTGAAGATGATCCAGGACCTCAGAAAAAGAATGGAGACAAAGGTCGAGAAGATGCAAGAAATGATTAACAAAGACCTATAATAGTTAAAGAACAAACAAACAGAGATGAACAATACAATAACTGAAATGAAAACTACACTAGAAGGAATCAATAGCAGAATAACTAAAGCAGAAGAACGGATAAGTGAGCTGGAAGACAGAATGGGGGAATTCACTGCTGCAGAACAGAATAAAGAAAAAAGAATGAAAATAAATGAAGACAGCCTCAGGGACCTCTAGGACAACATTAAATGCATCAACATTTGCATTTTAGGGGTCCCAGAAGGAGAAGAGAGAGAGAAAGGACCCGAGAAAATATTTGAAGAGATTATAGTCGAATTCTTCCCTAACATAGGAAAGGAAATAGCCACCCAAGTCCAGGGAGCGCAGAGAGTCCCATACAGGATAAACCCAAGGAGAAACACACTGAGACACATAGTAATCAAACAGGCAAAAAATAAAGACAAAGAAAAATTATTGAAAACAGCAAGGGAAAACCGACAAATGACATACAAGGGAACTCTCATAAGGTTAACACCTGATTTCTCAGCAGAAACTCTACAAGCCAGAAGGGAGTGGCATGATATACTTAAAGTGATGAAAGGGAAGAACCTACAACCAAGATTACTCTATCCAGCAAGGATCTCATTCAGATTTGATGGAGAAATCAAAAGCTTTACAGACAAGCAAAAGCTAAGAGAATTCAGCACCACCAAACCAGCTCTACAACAAATGCTAAAGGAACTTCTCCAAGTGGGAAACACAAGAGAAGAAAAGGACCTACAAAAACAAACCCAAAACAATTAAGAAAATGATCATAGGAACATACATATTGATAATTACCTTAAACATGAATAGATTAAATGCTCCAACCAAAAGACACAGGCTTGCTGAATGGATACAAAAACAAGACCCATCTATATGCTGTCTACAAGAGACCCACTTCAGACCTAGGGACACATACAGACTGAAAGTGAGGGGATGGAAAAAGATATTCCATGCAAATGGAAATCAAAAAAAGCTGGAGTAGCAATACACATATCAGATAAAATAGACTTTAAAATAAAAAATGTTACAAGAGGCAAGGAAGGACACTACATAATGATCAAGGGATCAATCCAAGAAGAAGATATAACAACTATAAATATATATGCACCCAACATAGGAGCACCTCAATACATAAGGCAAATGCTAACAGCTATAAAAGAGGAAATCAACAGTAACACAATAATAGTGGGGGACTTTAACACCTCACTACACAAATGAAAATAAATAAGGAAACAGAAGCTTTAAATGACACAGTAGACCAGACAGATTTAATTGATATTTATAGGACATTCCATCCAGAAACAGCAGATTACACTTTCTTCTCAAGTGTGCACGGAACATTCTCCAGGACAGATCACATCTTGGGTCACAAATCAAGCCACAGTAAATTTAAGAAAATGGAAATCATATCAAGCATCTTTTCTGACCAAAACGCTATGAAATTAGAAATGAATTACAGGGAAAAAAATGTAAAAAACACAAACACATGGAGGCTAAACAATATGTTACTAAATAACCAAGAGACCACTGAAGAAATCAAAGAGGAAATAAAAAAATACCTAGAGACAAATGACAATGAAAACAGGATGATCCAAAACCTGTGGGATGCAGCAAAAGCAGTTCTAAGAGGGAAGTTTATAGCTATACAAACCTACCTCAAGAAACAAGAAAAATCTCAAATAAACAATCGAAGGTTACACCTAAAGGAACTAGAGAAAGAAGAACAAACAAAACCCAAAATGAGCAGAAGGAAAAAAATCATAAAGATCAGAGCAGAAATAAATGAAATAGAAACAAAACAGTAGCAAGGATCAATAAAACTAAAAGCTGGTTCTTTGAGAAGATAAACAAAATTGATAAACCATTAGCCAGACTCATCAAGAAAAAGAGGGAGAGACCTCAAATCAATAAAATTAGAAATGAAAAAGGAGAAATTACAACAGACACTGCAGAAATACAAAGCATCCTAAGAGACTACTACAAGCAACCCTATGCCAATAAAATGGACAACCTGGAAGAAATGGACAAATTCTTAGAAAGGTACAACCTTCCAACACTGAACCAGGAAGAAATAGAAAATATGAACAGACCATCACACGTAATGAAATTGAAACTGTGATTTAAAATCTTCCAATAAAAAAAAGTCCAGGACCAGATGGCTTCACAAGTGAATTCTATCAAACATTTAGAGAAGAGCTAACACCCATCCTTCTCAAACTCTTCCAAAAAATTGAGGAGGAAAGAACACTCCCAAACTCATTCTATGAGGCCACCAGCACCCTGATACCAAAACCAGACAAAGGCACTACAAAAAAAGAAAATTACAGACCAATATCATTCATGAATATAGATGCAAAAATCCTCAACAAAATAGCAGCAAACAGAATCCAACAACACATTAAAAGGATCATACACCATGGTCAAGTGGGATTTGTCCCAGAGATGCAAGGATTCTTCAACATATGTAAATCAATCAATGTGATACACCATATTAACAAATTGAAGAATAAAAACCATATGATCATCTCAACAGATGCAGAAAAAACTTTTGACAAAATTCAACATCCATTTATGATAAAAACTCTCCAGAAAGTGGGCATAGAGGGAACCTACCTCAACATAATAAAGGCCATATACGAGAAACACACTGCAAACATCATTCTCAATGGTGAAAAACTGAAAGCAATTCCTGTAAGATCAGGAACAAGACAAGGATGGCCATTCTCACCACTATTATTCAACATAGTTTTGGAAGTCCTAGCCACGGCAATCAGAGAAGAAAAAGAAATAAAAAGGAATACAAATTGGAAAAGAAGAAGTAAAACTGTCACTGTTTGCAGATGACATGATACTATACGTAGAGAATCCTAAAGATGCCACCAGAAAAGTACTAGAGCTAATCTATGAATGTGGTAAAGTTGCAGGATACAAAATTAATACAAAATTAATGCACAGAAATCTCTTGCATTCCTATACACTAATGATGAAAAATTTGAAAGAGAAATTAAGGAAACACTCCTATTTACCACTGCAACAAAAAGAATAGAATACCTAGGAATAAGCCTACCTAGGGAGACAAAAGACCTGTATGCAGAAAACTATAAGACACTGATGAAAGAAATTAAAGATGATACAGACAGATGGAGAGATATACCATGTTCTTGGACTGGAAGAATCAATATTGTGAAAATGACTATATTACCCAAAGCAATCTACAGATTCAATGCAATCCTTATCAAATTACCAATGGCATTTTTTACAGAACTCGAACAAAAAATCTTAAAATTTGTATGGAGACACAAAAGACCCCGAATATCCAAAGCAGTGTTGAGGGAAAAAAAACGGCACTGGAGGAATCAGACTCCCTGACTTCAGACTGTACGACAAAGCTACAGTAATCAAGACACTATGGAACTGGGACAAAAACAGAAACACAGATCAATGGAACAAGATAGAAAGCCCAGGGATAAACCCACACACCTAAGGTCAACTAATCTATGACAAAGGAGGCAAGAATATACAATGGAGAAAAGACAGTCTACTCAATAAGTGGTGCTGGGAAAACTGGACAGCTACAAGTAAAAGAATGAAATTAGAACACTCCCTAACACCATACACAAAAAGAAACTCAAAATGGATTAGAGACCTAAAAGTAAGACCAGACACTATAAAACTCTTAGAGAAAAACATAGGAGAACACTCTTTGACATAAATCACAGCAAGATATTTTTTGATCCACCTCCTACAGTAATGGAAATAAAAACAAAAATAAACAAATGGGACTTAATTAAACTTAAAAGCTTTTGCACAGCAAAGGAAACCATAAACAAGACAAAAATACAACCCTCAGAATGGGAGAAAACATTTGCAAATGAATTAACAGACAAAGGATTAATCTCCAAAATATATAAACAGCTCATGCAGCTCAATAGTAAAAATACAAACAGCCCAATCCAAAAATGGGCAGAAGACCTAAATAGACATTTCTCCAAAGAAGACATACAGATGGCCAAGAAGCACATGAAAAGCTGCTGAACATCACTAATTATTAGCAAAATGCAAATCAAAACTACAATGAGGTATTACCTCACACCAGTTAGAATGGGCATCATCAGAAAATCTACAAATAACAAAAGCTGGAGAGGGTGTGGAGAAAAGGGAACCCTCTTGCACTGTTGGTGGAATGTAAATTGATACAGCCACTGTGCAGAACAGTATGAAGTTTCCTTAAAAAACTAAAAATCAATTACTGTATGATCCAGCAACCCCACAATTGGGCATATACCCAGAGAACACCATAATTCAAAAAGACACATGCACCCCAGTGTTCACTGCATCACTATTTACAATAGCCAGGTCATGGAAGCAACCTAGATGCCCATCAACAGATGAATGGATAAAGAAGATGTGGTGCATATATACAATGGAATATTACTCAGCCATAAAAGGGAACGAAATTGGGTCATTTGTAGAGACGTGGATGGATCTAGAGACTGTCATACAGAGTGAAGTAAGTCAGAAAGAGAAAAACAAATATTGTATATTAACGCATATATTTGGAACCTAGCAAAATGATACAGATGAACGAGTTTGCTGGGCAGAAATAGACACACAGATGTAGAGAACAAACGTATGGACACCAAGGGGGGAAAGCTGCGGGGGGTTGGGGGTGGTGGTGTGATGAACTGGGCGATTGGGATTGACATGTATACACTGATGTGTATAAAACTGATGACTAATAAGGACCTGCTGTATAAAAAAATAAATAAAATAAAATTTAAAAAATTTTTAAAAGACATGTTAAACAAAAACAGAAAATTACATAATATAATCCTATTCACATAGTTTTGAAAAGTGCACCTAAATTATAGACATGGCCTTGTCTACAATTTAAAAAGTAGTATGTCTATGAGTATAAGTGTATAGAAAAGGTACTAGAAGTAGACACAATTAAGTATTAGCAGAAATTGCTTTCTGAGGAAGAAAACAGGAACTGAATAAGGAAGAGAAACATTCATTTTACTACCATCTAAAAATAAATTGCTCTTTTTTTTACAGCATTCATTTATTACTCTTGTAAATATGTATATATGTACACACACACACATTTAAATTACATCAACCGAGTGGTAACTGATTTTGCCAATTCATACGTTATCAGTAATTAGCACATAAATTATTCATGTGTAACAAGGAGTGTCAAATTGTCACAGGGTGCTTAAAACAAGTTTTCTAACAAGATTTTCAAATGTATATACTATCAACTTGTTTATATAATTTAGACTCACAGCTTGTAAAGGATTTGTGAAGAATAGCAAAGTTTCTATTCAAATCCTATCATCATAACTAAAAGTTTCAAATTACTAGAGCCAAGATTAATGGAAAGGTACTAAAGTGATGTCACTTGTATTTGTGGATACTGGTGAAAGATAAGACTTCATCCTAGCCTGTTTAAAATATTTAAGGCTGTGAAGTTTCCTCTAATATGGCTTTAGCTACATTCTACTTTTTTTCATTATTTGATTCTATTTTTTAATTTTTTTTAATGTCCTAGGTGAAGAAGTCGTCAAACTCGTGATAGCTGACCTTTAATTATTAACCAAAAAGACTAAAAACATTTAACTTAATAGGATATAAAAAGAACAACAATATAAAGCAACTGAAATTGGAGAAAAGCCTTATAATTCTGAAACCAAAATTAGGGGTAAGGTATTAAGAGGTACAAACTATTATATAGAAAATAAATAACCTACAAGTATATATCATATAGCTCAGGGAATACAGTCAATATGTTTTAATAACTATAAATGGAATATAATCCCCAAAACATGAATCACTATGTTGTACACCTGAAACTTACATAATGTTGTAAATCAACTATATCTCAACTAAAAAAAAAAAAAAAAAGCAAAAAAAAGAAGACTTAATGCTCTAGTCTGGAATGCAAACCTTATGTTTCTATTCTGCAAGAGAAAAAGTTTAAAACTGTTTTATTCATAATATGACAAAACTGACTCTTTTGAAAGAGTAAAAACATAGTAGACAAACAGTGGAAGAAGTGATAAAGTAACAGATAAAATGAAAATATTTGCAATGGATAAGACAAAAGATAAATAGCAATCTTGTGTGAAAATGAGTACAACATTGGGAAAAAATAGAGAACCTAATTGCTTTTAATTGGGATTTTGATGTGAGTGTTTGCAGACCTGGCGTGTCATCTTCAGTTCGCCACAATTATCCCTTCACTCTCTATTGTTTTACACCTGCCCAGTTATTTTATTTACTTCATCTTCTTGGCCCCTGAAACAAGTGGAATATGCAACCCCAGTCAAAGAATATGAACAGGCAATTTATAGAAGAAAACATGAAAGACATAAATTCAAGAGAACATATATTATTTCTCACTCAGCAATTTGACATCAACCAATATTGGCTTGGTCATGAGGAACAGAGAATTCTTTACTTTGTTATGTTTGTGTCATAACTTTAAGGTCCATCAAGAAGGGACAGGTTGGATAAGTTCTATGAAATAACATACTGAATACAACTCAATCATTAAATAGAATCAAACAGATCTGTACTATTGTATGAAAAAATGTAGTATAAAATATACACGGTACAATCTTAAAGAAACAAAACTAGACAACTCTATTACAAATACCATGTAAATGGAATACTGCAGAGCGGTTAGCTGGCCAATCACAGGACCTAATCCTGCCAGCCAAGTTAACTTGCCAAATATAAACAAACATCTAGACTAGACTAAGAAAAGACAGTCTCTGGGGTTTTTTTCTGGCTGGTCTATCAGGAAAAACTACCACTCTTCCAAGTATCTTCCCTTTATGCAAATAAAACTGCTCTTTAAAAACTCCAACCCAGGGTGGACAAATTGCCATAAACAAATGAAAAGCTGATTATCCCACTGGCCATGAGGGAAAAGAAAATTAAAACCACAATGCAATACCATTATGCACACAGAAGAATAACTTAAATAAAAAAGCAAAGATTTGTAAATGTTGGTGAGGATGTTAAGTAACCAGAACTCTCATAAACAATGGTAGAAAGAAAGCTGATTCAACCACTTCGGAAAATTGTTTGACTGTGTCTACCAAAGCTGATCATTTCCATATCCTCTAATCCAGCAAATACCCAGTCAAAATGTGTACTCTTCCAAAAACAGACTCTAGAATATTCCTAGTAGCGCTATCACAATAGCCCCAAACTGGAAACTATCCAAATGTCCATTTGCCAAGGGTGTAGCTAATAGTGTTCAGAAGGAAATCTGTTGTCAAACTGTAGAGTTTACATGTAAGTAATACTGATGATGACCATAAAAAAGCAAAACTAAAAGGTTAAGTGTTTATTTCACCTGTGGTCTGTTTATGGAAAGATCGTAATGTAGAAGATAGATACACTTTAAGGAAATCCAGAAACATATTAATAAATGATTAATAATGGAGGACTTTAGGGGGAATGCGATATAAAAATAATTTCCTTCACCCTTTCATTTCCGTTTCTTTTCATCTTTTTGCTATCTGTTCTGCATACAAGATAGCAAAGAAATTCTAAGAACCTTTTTGTCACTTAGTCAACAATATCATGCATTAGTTGTCACACACAGAGTTTTCCAATGTCTAAAGGAAATACTATGTGTGAAGTAATCAGAGCAGTGCCTGACACACAGCAAATATGCTAAACATTAGTTGTTCTTCTCTTTCCTATGCTAAAATATGGTTGACATAATGATTCTTGAATGGTTAGATTAGATTAGATATTGTTATCTTGTCATCTAACCTAGTTTCATCAGTCACTGAAAAGATGCACTCAGCAAGCTGCTTGCTTTTCGCCTCTGGAGGTTTTGTCTCACTTTGATTTTTTCACAAAATTAGTCTCCTCCATAGACTTCCAGTAACATACAGGAAATACCTGGGGTTTGTGTCATGTTTGCACTACTAGAGAGCACTGGAACACTGAGGGTGAGCAGTAAACAGGTTAGGGAAGCAGCTTTGTACAATCTATGTGTTCTCCTTTGTGACTTGATTCTGAATAAAGCAACCCATTTTTTTTTTTTTTAGGATTAGCAATCTTCAATTATTTAGAAAGTAGTGTATCCAACAAATTATTTCTGTAAAATGCTCTCAAGCTGGTCCACCCAGGATGTCCCCTAAAACCTACCTCATTGCTCCCCCCACAACTATGGGCCTCCTCCTGGGCCAGGGTCTCCTTAGTGGCCTCCCTGCCCCCTGCTTTTCTGCCACCGCCTGGCCTTGAGCATGACTCCCAGACCATTCTTCCTACAACGTGGATCACAGCGCCTTGTGCTCAAGGATCACTAACGGCTGTCCCGGCAGCCAGGTTTGGACGAGCTCTGCATCCCTGCACTGACACTCTTGACCCCTCACACACCAGCCTCAGTCGGAGCCAGGGGATGGATGTTCTGACCCGTCTCAACCACCGACCAGCTCTGGGCTCGTCCATCCCTTCACTGACCTTCCCCGCGCGTCAGCTTCCTCATCTACAGAAGGAGGGATCTTGACTGCGTAACCTATGTAGTTCTTCTCCATCGTGAGACCCTCAGCCCATCTCAGTATTGATCAAAGAGCAGGGAAACTCTGTTTGTGGTGCCAGCTCTCAGGTCAGCAGTGTATTTCATCCTCACTTCAACACAGTTTAAGATCTTTTGAAGGATTTTGCTTCCGTTTTAAACATGGATGTTTATGGAAATCCGAAAGCTGCTGGGACCTGGCTCGCTCACACCCTGGCACCACTTGCCATGACTGACAGGAGGGGCTTTGGCCAACAAGGCCTGTTTTAATCACATGTAAAGCAACCCATTTTATCTTACACTGCATAATGATAATAACCATTTTTATTTTATACTAAGAAATGATATTGCATTAAGTATTGTTACTTAATCATTTTAGAATACTATAAATGTTTCAATAAAAATTGCTGATCAAAATACTTCCTGTTTCATTAAAACCGTGAACTCTCCCCTCATGACTGCAAAATGAGCAATAAAGTTTGATAGCACTGTACAGTCAAGACTGCCTATTGCAAAAGGGTGATTTTTCTCAAAATGTGTTATATGAATACATTAAATATTTGATGCTTAATAAAAGCACAATAACATCGCTTTCCACTAAGCTGCCTCAAATACCAATTACATAAGAAAGATTTGCTAAGCTAATAATTTTCTAAGTAACCCCAAATGCTTATTTAATTCTTGATGTGTTCTTTGTTTCTCAGAATGAATGTGAGATGCTGTTTCCAATATTTGGTGGCGTCACTTTTTCACAGCAAGGCTTCACTTAACAAGCCTTTTTACTCTGCCTTGGATTTCATAGTGATGGTTCTAACAATGACTTATCAGGGTACACTGCCTGAGACATGAAAGCATGGACACAAAACCAGGACTTCTTTTGTCTCTCCTAATTATGTGATCTCTGGGCTGGTAATCATATCCAAAGACATAACAGTGTTTAGAAAAGATACAGCTCCTAGTCTTTTGTTGACTGCAAATACCATCTAGCTTGTTCCATTAATGACTCACTTTTCCTTGTGTAATCCCCTCCCTCAATGATTCTAGAATTGGCTACGTGACTTTTTTGGCCAACAGTACATTAGCAAATGCAATGCAAACAGAAGCTGGATAACTGCTTGTGCATTAGGTCTTACTTTTGGGGGGGATTCAGCTGCCATGTGGAGAGAACATATGGAGGAGGATTAAGGTACCTTGGCTGACAGCCCCAAGCAAACTGTCAGACACATGCCTCAAGCCATTAAGAACAAGCCAGCCCCAGCCTACCTGTGGAATGCATACACGAGTTCAGCCAAAACAATGTGGAGCAGAAATGAAGCCATCCCAGCTGAGCCCTGCCCAAATTGCTGACCTGCAGAATTGGGAGCAAATAAATGATTATTGTTTCAAACCATTAAAAATTACTTGACTCCCACTATGTCTTTCCATATTCCTGTGAGCCAGAATAGGGATATGGGGCTGATAAGCAAGGCTCAAGTGTGTGGACGAAGACAAGGCTTGGAGGAAACTTCCAGGACAGAAAGAAGGAGGATTTTATCTGACCAGGACAGATCAAATAGTGGGTGACAGGCATCTCACTTGTGGTCACTGTGGCTCAGTAATGACCAGTAGACTAATGTAACCACTGAACACTTTGGCAATATGTCAACTACCTGAAATTAAATCTAACTCAGTGGGGGTGATGCCACATTGCTTTAATTATTTCTACCAGCTGAATCAGTTCTCAAAATAGAAATCAGGCATGGAATGATAAAGTTATTTTTCTTGCATCCTTAGTTCATAGGATGATACCTGTACAACTACATGTGCTTATAAATGCCTGATTTCTATACCTAAAAAGAATAATTGAAGGACATATAATTCTTTGTATTCCCCCATCACACCAGCATATAGTTGACCAATTATTGACATTATTGACTGACCTTGACAGAGCTCTATATTCTTTCTTCATTAATCCATATATTTAGCAAGTATTTACTGAGGGTCTTTGATGTGCCCAGCACTGAGCTAGGTATTGATAGAGAAGATAAGCAAGGTCCTCATGCAGCTTCCATTCTGGAGGAGAGAAACAATTACCCCAAAGAACATTTTAAAAAATGAGATAATTAAAAATTGTGATAATTATTCTGAAGGAATGAAAGTGATTTTAAGAGAGAAAGTGCTTAGACAGAGAGGGGTCTCTTCAGATAGGATGGTATCAACAAAGAATTATCTGAGGACAGAATATTTAAGACCTAAAGAATGAGAAGGAGTCATGCAGTTATCACAGTACCCTGTAGGCCTAAAAGTTTCTGCAATAATGACTACATCAATTGTGGCCTCACTTTTACACAGTCAGCCAACAGTGAACATGGCAGGGGACACAATACTCTAGTGCTATAATCAATCAACTGGGCATTTACTGGAAAATATTTGGTATACATAGATCTAATTAACTGGTTGGGTTCCTTTTCCTTCACTTTTCAGCTAGCTGTAATGACGTTTTATGAAAATGCAATCTATCTTTATGTTGCTATTTACTTCTACTCAGCTGTCCATTTTAAAATATTGCTTATGATAAAACCACTCAATCTCTCAACAAACTTGCCTTCATGGATCCTTTTAATGAGTTTGAGTTGATAATATATATAGATGTCTATTATACTGTACCAATTAGCAAGTTAAAAAAATGAAGTAAATTACCCAGATGCCTATTCCAGAATGAGAATTGACATGGGTTTGTTTTGAAGATAAAAAGAAGAGTCTACAGCTCTTGACTTCTAACATTCAGCTCCTTAACCTGAACCTTTTCCTCATGTTCTTCTTAAAAGTGTTAGTTTCACCCTAGAAAAAATGTTATATTTATATTTTGGACATGAGAGAATTCTTATATAAATTTTTGGCTGAACTAGGTCCATAGAAAAGAAATATCCCAAGTGTAAAAATAGAAGTTGGTAGAAGCAAGCTGTGTATAGTAATAGCTATTTCACACTTTCAGAAAGTTGATTCCAGCATGGTTTGCAATTACAGGAACAGAAAGACATAAGCTAATTAGTTATTGAGTCCTGATGTTCTTCTTTAAGGAAAGCCATTGATCTTTGCCCTCAGAAAGTTATTTTTATACAGTCACATGTGCAAGCTAGTGGGTGACAGACCACCCGTGGGATCCTCTTCCAGTTTTGTTCTTTGAAATGAAAATAATCCTACTTTTATTTACAGGGAGTTTTGAGTCTTTCAAAGAGTCTGGAATATGGCTATAGTCACCAAGTGAACCATAATTAATTGCCTATGGCTAATGACTTGTGTAGCACTCAAATGTATTTAATACTACCGTTTAAAGCCATGTAGGAGTCTTTTAACTGTGCCCCTTTAAATCTTTATAGCAATAGTCATGTGGCTAGAGTTATGTGTATTAATGCCTTTAAAATACTGAAGAGAGAGAAAAATCAGATAAGAAGGTTTAAGAAGAAACCTCATATTTGGCCACTATGTGTTTCTTTTTTTTCTTTTTTTTTTTTTTTTGCGGTATGCGGGCCTCTCACTGTTGTGGCCTCTCCCGCTGCGGAGCACAGGCTCCGGATGCGCAGGCTCAGCGGCCATGGCTCACGGGCCCAGCCGCTCCACGGCACATGGGATCCCCCCAGACCGGGGCACGAACCCGTATCCCCTGCATCGGCAGGCGGACTCTCAACCACTGCGCCACCAGGGAGGCCCACCACTATGTGTTTAATAAGAGATTACATTTGATTTAAAATTGAAGATACTTTTGTTCTAATATAGTTAATTGAGGACCTTGGGTGTTTCTAGTCCAAGGGTGCATTCATTATCTTAAAACTATGATAGTTAATGTATTTATGCATTCTGCAATCTGCAATTAAATTTTCGTATACCGAATATGTTCATGCATTAGATTTTTATTATTTTTTTATTTTTTTATTTTTTATTTTTTTTTTCCTTTTGCGGTATGCGGGCCTCTCACTGCTGTGGCCTCTCCCGCTGCGGAGCACAGGCTCCGGACGCGCAGGCCCAGCGGCCGTGGCTCACGGGCCCAGCCGCTCCGCGGCATATGGGATCCTCCCAGACCGGGGCATGAACCCGTATCCCCTGCATCGGCAGGCGGACTCTCAACCACTGCGCCACCAGGGAGGCCCTAGATTTTTAATCCTTCATCCTATTACAGTACTAGAACTTCTGACTGATATTAGAGGTGTAATAATTGTTCATTAGGGTGTCCTTGGGAGTAGGGTTAGGGTTGGGATCTAACTACCACACCTAGTGATCAACACAGGATTGTATATGGGTCTGGTTCCTTACCCTGGTAACCAGCAGTAAGGGAAGCATAGAGAGAAATTACCCCTAAACCACAAAGAGCCAAACCCCACTTTCCCTGGTGCCTTACTTTTGCTGTGAGTATAAGTCTATCAGCTTAAAGTCTAGATTAAGAAATCTCACATTTATGTTTGGTGACAACACCCATGAGAGAGGATGATCATACATACAGAACATTTCCATTTGTGTGCATGGGATTATGCACCATTCCTTGACTAATGGTGCTACTCCAGTAAGGCTTTCCTGGAATCCAACATGGACTTGAGAGGAGTCTCTGTTTTGGACTCTTCTCTCTCCTATGAACAGGGTAACACACTTTATAATATGTGATCCCTCTAATTTCCAATCTTTGGTTCTTCTTTCAATATGTCTCCACCAGAAACAAAATCAGACCGATTTTGCCATTCTCATAACCATAACTCTTGTTCAGAAATGTTTTCAACTTGCAATTTCCAGTTACCAATGGAAAGTCTCCCCTTTATGTCCACATTTGAGTGGAATCCTTCTCCACAGGTTTCAGAACTTAACATTCCCCTCTTGTTTCTAAGTCTGGCCCCAAAGGAACCATAAGAAATTGTGTTATAATCCAACTGCTTTTCTCCCAAACTCTGCTTTCCTCAGCTTCAAAATTCACTAGGATGTGAGCGACTTCTCCTGTTTTGATGGTAACATAAACATTTCTAGTTTCTCTTTTCCAGATACATCAGATCTGACCCTACTTCCTCTGGGGTCCTAGGTCACTCAGATATTACGCTACCCGTTCAGCTGGGCTTTATAAACTTTAAACCATTCAAGTTAGAGTAGGATGAGCCCCACTTTCCCAATCTTGAATGTCTCCTGATGCTGCTTTCACTTTCCCACAGTTTATGTATTGATTTCAATAATCACTTTCTTCATTGACCTTGTTTATCCTTGAATTCCCAGAGATCTCATCTCAAAATCCAAGCAACAATCTTCGGTTCACATGCAAATAACCACACTCATTGGTCAAGAAAGCTTTCACAGGGGGCTTCCGTGGTGGCGCAGTGGTTAAGAATCTGCCTGCCAATGCAGGGGACATGAGTTTGAGCCCTGGTCTGGGAAGATCCCACATGCCGCGGAGCAACTAAGCCCGTGAGCCACAACTACTGAGCCTGCACGTCTGGAGCCTGTGCTCTGCAACGGGAGAGGTCGCGACAGTGAGAGGCCCGGGCACCGCGATGAAGAGTGGCCCCCGCTCACAGAGTGGCCCCTGCTCACCGCAACTGGAGAAAGCCCTCGCACAGAAACGAAGACCCAACACAGCCAAAAATAAATAAATAAATAAATAAATAAATTTTAAAAAAAGAAAACTTTCACAGTTTTGTCTGGTTCTAGGAACTGGGTTTGCTCAGCAGCAAGGAGTCACAAAATTTGGTTCTGTTAAAGTCTACGTTGGACTGTGCATTTAAATAAATAATTTGGTGATACATAAGTCAAGAAAATCCCCTTTATAACAAAAGCTCCCTTTGGTTGACATTCTGGATTCCCAAATTTGGATTCCCATAATAAAAGCTGAAAAACACGCCCACCTCTTATCCCTGGCTAAAAGTCAGGAAAACAGAAAAGATAATCCAGGGTACTGAAGTCACGCCAGTCAGTAAGTCCAAATATATGCACCATGGACGTTTGCTGGTTTGGGTGTGAACCCTCTCTGGCGTTTAAAACAAATTTTCATCCCTTCCACAATTAGATTCTTCCTCGCTCCATGTGAGATGTTACCCAGCAGACATGCAGCTACTCATGCAGAGTCTATCCTGGCACAGAAAATGAATTCCCATCCTGCCAACATGTTTCTGCCTATCCCTTTTCCAGCACAGGAGCCACGTCCCCTCCATGTGGAACACTGTCTATGAAATTTACAGCTGTTCCCACAGTTTGAGGTTCCCAAGAGACTCTGTTTCCCAAATTCCAGTCTTCTGTGCATGTATCTGCCTTACTCTGCCAAATTATGGTGGTCATGAGAATTCCGGACTCTCCTATCAACTAACCCTGCTACAAATTCTTATGGGGGCTGTGCAGAGGGTACACAGGCATATTGACTTGTTTATTGCCACTCACGTTTTTACAACTAGAAACAATATGTTTAGCAAGTTGAATTAGACAGTGAGTGAACCACAAGACCTTCTTGAGCCATCTAGTTTAAAGCCTAGATAAGAAATAAGCCTGGTAATCACTTTGATCCCTCCCCCCAAGATCTCAGTAGGTGTTCCTAGCCTTCTGGATCACATTATTCTGATAATGAGAAAGAGACATGAATATACTACCGTAAACAAAGTCACAGTATTTTTGTGACCTCCTCAAGCATCATGTATATGCCCTTCAGCTACCAACCTGGAATGTCTTCCCATTCCCTACATGGGTCTTGGCTACTCAAACCCCTAACTTGTTTGTTTAGTCATATATATCAGTCCTCTCCCTACTCCCAAAACCTTGTGTGTTTATTAACATGCTTAATGGCATCTCTGTGTATATATTCCATTGCCCACACTAGAGATACCAAAATCTCAATTTCTCTCATTCAACGGCCTTTGCATTGATCAGTTACTTTCTGAGTGCTATGTCAGATGTGGAGATATACAGATGAAAGAGAACCAAATATCTGCCTTCCAGAGCTTCAGTCAATTATTACAACAAACTGACACAAGGTACTATGGAAGCACAAAGGGAAAATTGCTTAATTCTGCCAAGAAGGACAAGAAAGACTTCCCAAGAGAGACAACACTTGAGGTAATTCCTGAATGAGGATTTCAACCCACAGATAAAGGGATACCCGCCATTATTGACAGAGGCAAGCATACGGCAAGTGCACAGAAGCATAAAACAGCATGAGATGTTGGGGGAACTGTAAGTACATCAGCTTGATTTTCCAATAAGTCATAGTGGTGAAAACGTGGTAGATGAGGTGGAAAAGGTAGGTGTCAAAGATCAGCCTTGGGTACCACGGTAGGGAATTTGAATTTGATCTTATAGTGATTTAATACGTTAAATGAAATATTTTAACAGCAAAACGATTGAAAAGGTGTGCTTTATAAAAATCATTCTGGTGATTTTAGTATGGAAGGTAGAAGTAAGGTAGTAGAGACTGGAGGCAGGGCCTGAATTAAGGCAGTGGGAATGGGAAGCCATTCTGAATTGCAGGAAGGACATTATTAGGAGGATTGTCAGAGTTCATGTGTGATTAATTCTCCCCCTAGATTCTTCACTACAAGAAAGAACAGTCACGCTACCACTGAGCAAAGACTCCAAATACGAATTGATCTGATGACCCATATTGCTCTAAAACTCCACCACAGGCCTTCTCACCACAAGTCTACCAACCTTCCTTACTCTGCGACTTCAACTGTGATTTCTTTCCCATATTAATGAAAGAACTGCCCCCAACTTCTCAAAAGAGAAAAATCCTACAACCTGTACTCTAGGTCCTACCATCTCTCACCAATCCATGAACTCCTCTTCTATGGGTACGTCTTTCACACGTCCATCCTCAGTCTTCTCCCATCTACTGGATCATTGTTTTCAGCCTACAAACATGCTGTAAAATTTCCTTTCTTTAAAAATTTTTTATTATTTTCCCTAAATTCTCCTCTGGGTATGTCAATGCTCTACTTTTCTTCCCCCAAAGCCTTCTTTGTTGTTGCTAATTCATCTCACATGTACTTCTTAAAATTATGAAATCAGTCAATATATAAGAAAAGATCTTTTACCATCACCCCTCAGCTCTTCAACCCTTGGATCTCATCCCTCCTACTTGCTTAAGTGTATCATATACTCTAAAGCCTCCATGTTTCTGTTTGTGTTGTTATGCCAGCATAGAATGTCTTTTCCAACTTTCTCTTCCTATGAAAATGTCATTAATCACTCAAAGTGTACTTTAGAAACCAACTATTCCATAAAGTCTTTCTCAGTCTCTTCAGTCAGAGTAATAATTTTTCTTTTCACTTCCTGCCTTTACTTCTGTTATTATGCCCTTATCTATTCAGCCTGAAATTACAGTGTACAATTCAAGGTTCAAGGTCATATTTCATAATTTATAATTCAAGGTCATATGTCTGACACCCAAAGTAAATTATAAGCTTTGCAAAAGGAAGACACTTCATTTTCCCCACAGTAGAATCTAGCATTATGCCCAGCTTATAACAAACGCCTGTTTACTTAAGAGGTTGGTTAATTAATTAAGAGTGAATCAACAGAAGGATAAAAATAAATAAATTACTTAAAAAATTGTTTTTGCTCAGACGCTTGGATTTAATAACATTATATTTTCTATAATAAAATTGTTTTCTTCAAAACGACCCTAGGTATTCAATACTGTCAAAACACTTAATCAAAGTTTATCAGGCCCTTATTATCCAAGGTACTATTGGCTAATCCTGCTATGAGATTTTCTTCTATAGGGAAAAAGAGAGAGAAAGACAGATTGACTTCCAAATAATCAACAAATTTCCCATCTCCAAGTTGTATGTTTGTAGTTTTAAATCCAGCAAGACACTAATGTAATAATTAATTTAGTTAATTCAGGACTGGTACATTTAAACATAATAGTTATTTATCAAGATTGATTTTGCTATATAAGTTTAAAAGGTGCATAACTTAGTTCTGAATGCCTAACAAACCACCCCAAAGCCTACTGGCTTTAAAAAGTCAATACTTTATTTAGCTTATAATTCTGTGGGTTGGCAATTTGAGCTGGGCTCAGTGGGTGGCTCTGGTTTAGCCTGGGCTTACTTACATGCCTACAACTAGCAACCGGCTCAACTGAAGGCTGATTGGTCTAGGATCACCTCAACTGGGAAGACTCCTTTTTGATCCTGTAAAGACACCAGCAACTGGGTAAGGATTGAAGAATGAAAGTGAATTTTGCAACGTCTCCTGAGGCCTAGGAGCAGAGCTGACACATCACCTCTGCTACATTCTATTGATCAAAGTCACAGAGCCAGCTCAGGGTCAAGCAGAGTAGGAGTAGACTCTACCTCTAATAGGAGATACTGCAAATGTGTGGATAGAGGGAAGGGTAAAGGCTTACGGTCATTTTTATTCAACCTACCACAAATAGTCAAAACTCCATGAATATATATTGAACAGTTAATATGAGATTGTCCCTAACATCAAGAAACTATAGCCTAATGTGAAAGATAAACAATTACCAGGTAATAATGAGGTAAGTGGTATATGCTATTTCTCTGCTTAGAACACTCTTTTTCCTTCTATTCTCCTAAGACTCCTTTAAGTTCTCAAATAAACATCACTGCCTCTGAAAATCTATGACAGGGAACAATCTTGTCCTAGCAGTCCAAGTTGGCTATGTGACTATTTCCCACGTGACAAACATTTTTCATCAGTGTCCATATTGAATTGTCACTTAGAGGGCATGGTATATTGAAAGATAGGTCATTCTATTGTCAGGAATTGATTTTTTTTAAGTGATAGAAAGAAAATGAAAGCATGAAGTCTTCTTCATTTTTTACATCATACATTACATCACGAGAATCTTTGCATTTGTGCCATTTGTTAATATGTCTGTTAGGGAACAGATGGAAGGCATAGAGGTTTTAAACAGCAGGGGTTGTTATTTAATCAGATTTGTACATTAGAAAAATCACTTGTCCTGGATTGTATGTGGAGATCCATTTAGTAGCAAAAAATATAATCTCAGTGAAAAAGTATGGGTGTTTGAAGACAGAAAGAAACTGCAAATTTTGAGAGCTGTGTATGATGCTGAATCCACACAATGTGATTGGTTGACTAGAGGTTGCGACTAAGTAAAAACCAGCAATGATGACTTCCTGGTTTCTAGCTCAGGACACTGGGACCAGCTGGGCCCCTCAATGAGTAGGAATTTTAAAAGATGTGTAACTTGAGAGAATAAAATGAAACCTTTCAGGAAAGGTTAACTTTCAGGTTTGGACACTGGAAATGAGCTAATGACTTTATGGACATATGTGGCTTATCACTGTCATCACCACAGTCCTTTACTGGTGATGAACAGAGGTCCTAAACTATCTTTAGAGAACTTGATGAAGACTATGGACTTTGTCACCAAAAATAAGGATCATGAAGCACATAACTTAATAGGTTCACCAGCCCCCATACCCTGGTGAATTTTGAATCCTATGTCAAAATTCCCTGTTCAGGAAATAGACATGTTAATATTAATCCAAGCTGGATTCCCTTCCAAGAAGAGGACACAAGTGACTGAAGTGTCAGTGAATTAATCTATTCAGCTTAGTAGTTTTATCATCTAATAATATAATTTTAAAACATTAAAATTATCTGATCCTATGCTTAATTTTTTTCATTTACTTCATTTATGTTAACACCTTATTTTATAATGAGATTTTGACTCAGAGATTTTTGCTTAAATGAGATTTGTCCAGATATATCTGGAAGTGTTCATCTGATTTCGTTTTCATGCTTAATTACCACTAGGCTCCCTTCCTCCCTAAAGAAAGCATTTTTGGAAGTCTCTGGAATGTCCATGCATTGAACGGTGACACAGGAGAGAAGAAGGTGCTAGCAAACAGGCCAATTAATTCTCTTAACTTGAATAAGAATGCTAAGGTTGGGCTTCCCTGGTGGCAAAGTGGTTGAGAGTCTGCCTGCCGATGCAGGGGACACGGGTTCATGCCCCGGTCCGCGAAGATCCCACATGCAACGGAGCGGCTAGGCCCGTGAGCCATGGCCGCTGAACCTGCGCGTCCGGAGCCTGTGCTCCGCAACGGGAGAGGCCACAACAGTGAGAGGCCCACGTACCGCAAAAAAAAAAAAAAAATGCTAAGGTTAAAGTCACTAGGATTTAACTACAAAAATTCAACATCTTATTAACATATTAAATCCCTTCAATTAATTATTGTATAAATAAAATAATTACTTTCTACATTCATGATTTTGATTCCAACCAAAGCACAGCATTTTAATAATTTTAAGTTTGTATATCAAGACCAAAACAGCCCTGGGAGAATAATAAAATTAATGAAATGTAGACCAACTCTACAGCAAATAATTCTGTTTTCCATGCAAAGTCAGCAAATACCTGAGTATGTTCAAGCAGAATTCACATGAAGCAGATATTGATAATCAGGTCATTAAACAGGTAACCTGGACAGTAAGAATGCAGTTTCTATAGTGCCAAAGACATTGGGGGGCAGTTCACTTCAGTATTTTCTAAGCCAGCTCACAGATGGGAGCTTTAATGATTGAATCAATGTGTTGGAAGGAGAGCATCCAGCTTTTAAATTATTGCTTTATTCTACTTTTTTACAATGCTTTTCCTTTTCTGTATATAAACTACCATGATGACATATCGCAATGATTTAGTCAGGAACAAAGAATGTTCAAATCCTTCACTTGTGAATTTCTACCTAAGAAATAATGAAAATATAGTCATTTTTGTTTGCATAGCGATTTCATGTTTTCTGTTGATCTATAAGGGAGTTACCATATTTATGCTTTTTTCCCTTCTACAAAAGAAATCGCTCATCTATAGTTACAGTTATATAGTAAAGGATTTTCTTATCTAATTTTCTTTTTCAACAGAATTGATTTCTTTATCGACTCTAGAAGTGAAAACTAGTAACTAGAATCTGGCATAAAAGGAATAGTTGGCCATATGCTTATATCATTTGCTATAATCTGAACTCAACTGGAATACTAATTGCTTTTGGCTCCTCATGCAGATGTAAGGGCACATTTACCAATGGAAAAGTCAGTGACTATTCCAAACAGGTATATAAGCCCACTGCAAGAGTCACTTGAATCTTTAACTGAAGAAATTATGCAAAGGAAAACCAAACTAGAGATATGTGCTTGGCACAGTTAGCAACACTCTGGCTTGAAGAGAACTGGCATATAGTACAGGGAAATAGATACAGCACCATTCCCGTCTGCTTTTGTCATATGGCTTAGGAATGAAGGCAATGAATGACTATGGCTGGGACACTGGTTGGCTAGAAAACAACCCAGGGGTTCCAGATAACTCTGTTCATTTCTGGACACAGAGGGACTGCCAAGACTTCTAACAAACATGCATACTTGGGCATAAGAAAGGCTGGTTTGGAAACTGTAGATGTCTCATTTATCTCCATGATCACTATGAAAAATAAAGGGCATTACCTCTGCAATATGGAATTTGGAGGGTTACTGTCATGTCCAAAGAACATATTCAACCTGCTGAAAGCTGATTCCTCTCTCCTAGTTTGAAACGAGTTTGGGATGCCTGTCTATTTGGCACTATCCACTATTTCCTGAGATTGGTGATGATAAGCCTATTTGTAATCATGTGAATTTTTTCCTGCATTTTGACAGGCAAGCTTTGAGTTATTTGAGGTGATGAGGGTAATGATTTACCAGTGACATTTTACTGTCTGTTAAGGAAAAAAAATGGCACCATTCTTACGTGATGCAGACATGAAAAAGGTGCAGCCTGTTGAAGGCTGTGACAGAAGAGGTCTCATAATAAATTAAAAAGTAGCCCATGATACATTGTATTTTGACTGAATATTACAAGTATTAGTATTGTCATACTATGATATTTCTTTGTCTTTGAACTGTAATAGGCTCTTGTGTAATTCTGAGACACTTCAACCTGCAACATCATATGTTTTTCTCATGATGACAGTTATTAGCAAATATTAAAAGGTTCATTTGGTGTTTTAACATGAAATTATAACACATGGATTTTGGTTCAAAAACCTTTTCTCCCAGAAAAATTTAAGCCATTTTGCAGCATATATGCCCCTGCTACAACACAAAAAGATTTTTCTTTAAAAATTTTTTTTTAAACTGTAGTAAAATTTCAGGGGAAGGGCAAGTTAGGTGAGAGAAAAACGGGAGGAAATATGTTTTACAGGACCAAATAACAAAACGTGTTTTGTATTTGTTGGGGTACATTGAGGGATGTTCTATATCCACTAATAACTGTTCTTGTTGATTTAAATGGTGACTCTGAAAATGGGCAAGAACATAACTTTGATTCTTATTCAACTGAAAGCGTGAATAAATATCAATAAACGGCAATCTCAGGTAGAATCAGTACTCAGAGAATTCACTCACTCTAAAGGGAGGCTCCTTGTCAAGGTTAATTCTGTGGCCAAAAGAGCATTTGAAAAGCAATGCAAACCCATACCTCTCTCAGAAGCGCACTCTATTTGGAAGGTACTAGTGTACTACAACCCAGTCATCTCCAGTAGCCATGGTCCTTCACGGTACCAGATAACATAAAACTCGTACAGTAGTACTTGCCTCTCAGGAGCTTAGAAACCACTGTGTCTACCTAAACGCCACTATACCACTGAAGCAAGGTCTGGGTACAACCCAGAGCAAGAAAATTAAACCTTCATTAAAAATTCAGGAACTAGATTTTTACCTTTATTCTCTTTTTCAATTAGTTCCTTCCATGTTCTAGAATCTCAGAATACAAAAGGATCACAGAATGAAGTTTCTCATGTCTCCACGTCCATGTATGCTTTGAAAGTTCAAGTCTTCCAATACTGTCAAAATATTAATATTATGCTTTAAAGGGCCCCTATTTTCTAAGCTTATATATTAGTGAAGCTACAGTCACATGGAAAAGAGGTAGAAAAAATAGAAGTTATTTTTCAAAAATAAATTGTTGAGGCCATAAATGAAAAAAAACAGCTAGAAGAATATTCTGCAGTAGCATAGGCACTCTAGGCTATTTTACCTTAAACAGCAAATATCAAATGATTAGCAAAGTGAGTACAGATGCTAAGGGTTCATATGTTTTTGCCCTTTCTGTGTTCGTACCAATTCATTTTAAATAGTAAATCTCCCTTTGGCCTCTTGTATTATTAAACCTATACCACTTTATTAATCTTCCTTCATATTTGGTGTGAATCTAGGCCATGCAAGGAGGGAAAAGGAGGAGATGAAGAGGGAGAAAAATGGAAAGTGATATATCAATGGCGTATCTCCACAGTACTAAATGCTATCACTTCTTTCAAAGGGCTTTAGACCAAACAAAGGAGATTATAAGAGACAACTGGTATACCCAGATGCCCAGCTATTCCACTGATAACCTCAAAACTGGCTATACACTCTGAAGAAATGGTTAAAAAAAAAAAAAAAAAAAAGCCTAGCATGTATCCCAGTGTATTCCAGTCATGACTCTCATTTAATGATTTCCTAAGATGAATAAAGCATAGATTTGGAGTCATGCAACTCTGTCCTAGAGATTGTCCAAATGTTTTAGAACAGGAAAATCACCACATTTGAACAGTAACTACATTATCATAACTTAATATAATTTGGAAAACAGTTACTGTACAAAATCACTTAGGTCCCAATATTTTAGTATAACCATCTCCATTCATGAACCAAATTTGGCAAACAGTATTATAATTTTATTTGAATGTTGAGCTTGCCTATTAAAAACTGTCCATTTATATCCCCAGATGTTGCATTTCTCAATTAACAGTAAGCCCACATTCTGCTTTTGCTTTGAGGTTTGCCAGTATGAACCTATAAGGGTTCTTTTGGGAATCCTGCTGGCTCCATATGCCCTGAAGCTTAAGCAAGCCAACTCTTAAGCTCAGTAAATGAGCAGACAGTAACGTTTCATTGGTAGAAAAAACAGTCAGGTTTCAGATACAGGAAAATGTCCTGAATCTTCCCTTCACCTGGGAAAAAAAAATCTGCATGCAGGAAAGCATCCACAGAGAGTATTCCACGACTCAACATGAACATCTTTAAATTACAACAATCTAGATCCTCTATCTTTTCCCTCTATTGAATCACTCTGATTTGTACCACCATCCATCAAATTAGAGGTGTAATATAGTATACAATACTGTATGTACTGAGGACATGGAGAAATGAAGATCAGAAGCCACAGTCTCATCAAACTTTTTAGTCAACTTTTAATTTAGTCTTTTGAACCACAGAGCACTTTTCATCATTGTGGGATTTTCAACATTGCCCTCAACCTCCTTTCAGAGTACCTCTAGAGCTTTCTTGACTGCTTCTTCTTTTTTTTTTTTTCTTCTTTTTTTTTTAACTCCAACAATGTATTTTCTTTCCCTCTCAAGCAATAAAGCCATTTTTCCTTTTCCATTGAAAAGCTTTTTCTCAGTCTTTATAATCACAATGAGAACACGTCCTCCAGCGCTTACTTTAATTCTATTTCTCCATCTTCTTATCATGATACAATAGCTGCACTATCCTTTAGAATAAAAACAGTTCGGAACAGGCCCATCTCTTTTGATATGAAACTTTCTTTCAGGTCAATATGATCTAGAGACCTTGAAATAAGAAATAAGCAGCATGAAAATCAGGACTTTGATTTGATCAGATGCAAAGCTCCCTACCCATTTAAGTTTTCCAATAATTGGCTTCAAATACCAACTCTCACAAATTATATAAGCATCCACTTCTGCAGATTCCCAGAGTTGTTACATTCTCTCATGGGTGAGTACCTAATTTAGGAATTTTATCCAACCACACCAGACAAAGTGGATAAAACACTCCCATCAAATAGAAAGAATATTTTAAAGCCACTTTTCACAAATAAGGTTAAGACAACTACTGTTTTAATTTTCAAAAGGAATCTTACTTCTCTTTCTTACCACACAAATATATATACATATATATCATTTTAGACAGTTCTTCAATAGAGCTGTAAGAATTTGATGCCTTTTTCCAGTTGATGGCTTCATAGATTAACTGCCTATCCCAAATGTCTTGTTGAAAAGGTTAATATAACCTGCTCTATCATCATGTCCACACATGGGGTTTTTGTACCTGTTTCACTCCATATCTAAGAAAGGAATCACACTATTTATTTCTGTAATTCAATAACTTCAAATACATAGGCTACTCTTTCTTCCTGCCAAGAGACAATTTTGGGCAATTGCTAAGATTTAGTCATATACACTACATGAAACTAAATGTTACTGTATATCACAGTCAAGGGACAGTAAGAATCTAAAAGTCTATACCATGAGACGTTACAGAAATAGAGTCTAAAACTAACTACTAACTCAAATGACTTGACTAAATCTTGTGTTAGGATTTGTGATTTACTGACTGAAAATCGTAAAAACGATATTGTAAATCAGGAATGTATTAAAAGAATTTTACTGTTGTAGTGTAAGCGGTGTTTACTTAAGTAAACACATTTAAGATTCATCAAAAGATTTTCATTTCATTTCATTGATTGCCCTGGGTGAGGCAGAAATTAATGGTAATAACAGGAGATATATATGCTATCTATTTTTTAAATAAAAAATGGTATATATTTAAGGTGTACAATATAACTTGAAAAATAAATTTTTCAAAATAATCCATGTATTTAATTTATGCTGTAGTAAAAGCTTTGTAATGAAAAGTAGCAAATCCCGTCCCATACTGCCCCACTACCAATTCTCATGCCTCCAAGCCAATGACTCTTAACTCTTAGCTGTTTCTTCCATTATTTATCTCCATATTTTTTAAATTGTGCAAATATTGCAATTTTTTAACTTCTTAATTTCAAGTATTCTCTGTCAGCTTCCTCTTATCTCTCATACGCTACCATCATCCCACATCCCACACACCCACCTACCTCTACACTCTCAATTAATACATATGTGTGTTAATATAGTAAATAAAGTCACATGATATATTAACATTTAATATATGATTTAACATTTTGACACATATAGGTAACATATATTAAATAAAGGCTAGTGTTTACATTATCATGTTTGGATAACTACTATACAAAGCCGTGAGTGACATCTATATCTATCTCTCTATATATATGTATTGATATATATAATCTCATGCATCAGTTTGCTTTTTATTCTCCTGTAGTTTTCCTTCCAGAGCCCCTCAAATGCCTGCCTCAATTTGCATTGCTTGCTCTTTGGCCCTGCTACACAGTAGTTTTCCTAAGATTTCCCTTTACTGATATCCTTGGATGTCCCCTCCATGGCTCTCCTCTGTTGGGTCCCCTTTTCATTAATCCTACGTCTTTCACTTTCTTAGATTATTCCTTATTCTGCTTAAGAGTAATCCTGGAGAACTTTTTAAGAAAATAAGTGCTAAAGTTATGGGTTTTGAGTTTTTGCACGCTTGAAAACATCCTTCATTTATCCTTGATGTATAATTGAAAATCATTTTCACTATGAATACTGCAACAATGCTTCCATTGTTTCTTGCTTCCAATTTCAGTGTTAAGAGATCTTGTTTCATTCTGATCGTTTGCATGTGGACTATCTTTCCCCGTTCTAGAAGCTTAAAGATCTTCTCTTTACCTCTAGGGTACTAAAACTTCATGATAATGTTGACTTTTTCTTTCATTGTGCCAGACTTGTCTTTTGGAGACTTATTTTCTTCAATTTGGAAAATTTTTCTTGTATTACTTCAATCATAACTTCCTTCACTTTGCTTTTATTGTTCTTTGTTTCTATAATCCAATTAGCAAGACTTTGAACATACTAAAATTCTATTCTGGTTTCAGTCTCTTTTGTCTTTTCAGATTACTCTTTGAAATAATTCTTTGAATTTATCATCCGACTGTTCAATTAATTTTTTAATATTAACTGTTCTATTTTTTTAATTTCAAGGGCTCTTTTGTCATGTAAATGTATCTATTTTATACCATCTTTATTTTATTAGCTATATTAGTATGTTTCATTTATCCAACTTAGAATATTCCTTAAAGACCTTTTTAGATGTTTTTCTCACTCTGTGCATTCTCTGCTTCTTACAGATTCCAGATTTTTTTTTTTTAGGTAAAAAGCTTTCCTCAAAAGTCTTGTGATCATTTGTCATTCACTAATTTTTAACCTGGAGCACTAATAAGTTAAGTAGACACTAAAGGAGTTGGAGGGAAGGACTTCACTGCAGTGACTGTAAAGCTGTTTTTTCCTCTAACAGGACATCCAAAGTACAGTATCTGGGGGTTTATCCCCAGGGGTCCATCAATTCTCCAAGGATAAAATCTCCATTTTTCTGCCTGATGAGGATATATGTTTAGCTGTAAGAGCCCTGTGAGCAAGCATACACCATTTGCTAATTCTTAGGTTCCAAGTTGTTTCTGCAAAGGAAATCAGCTGGCTTCTCATTAGTATCTCCCTCTAAAATCCATAGGATTGCTTCCACCACTCTATTAATCAGCTACTACTATTTCCATGTTTTTCTTAAAAAAAGATTGAGATCCCTTGTCTGCTGTTAACCTCCCTCTCATTCTATTGATCCTATTGCACTTGTAACTTTTTATCTCTTTACTGTTATTTAATTAAATAAATGTGTATGATCAATTGACCAGACACACTTATCCAGAAGCATAAGTATGATTTTAATATGTTAAAAAAAACATTTTTAAGGTATTCACAGTATTTAAACTTTTAACAGAAATCCCGAGATCTCCAGTTAAAAGGGAGAGAGGAGAAAGAGAATGCATTTTACCTTAGAAAAAATTTAACTAGTGTGATTTAGGGACTGTTTTTTCTTCTGTGCTCCCGGTGAAAAATTAAAATATAAAGAAAATCCATTGAGTCAAAAATATCTAATCCTGGGCCTCCCTGGTGGCGCAGTGGTTGAGAGTCCGCCTGCCGATGCAGGGGATACGGGTTCGTGCCCCGGTCTGGGAGGATCCCATATGCCGCGGAGCGGCTGGGCCCGTGAGCCATGGCCGCTGGGCCTGCGCATCCGGAGCCTGTGCTCTGCAACGGGGGAGGCCACAACAGTGAGAGGCCCGCATACCGCAAAAAGAAAAAAAAAAAAAAAAAAAAAAAAAATCTAATCCTGTATCAGATAAAAGTACAACAATCCTGAATCATTATAGCATTTTCCCAAGTAAGATGACATAATTAACTCACACAATATACAAATACAAGGATGATCAAAACAGTGTAGTTATAGCAGTGAAGTTGTGGAAACAGAAAGCCTGATAATGCATTATGATGTGTCCATAAAATACAGCATCATATAGTCATTAAAATATGATCGAGTCCAATTTTTTAAATGTTGCTCTTCAAGGACAATGTTAAGAAAATAAAAATGCAAGCTACAGAGTGAGAGAAAATATTTGCAAAAGGTACATATGATAAAAGGCTTGTACACAAAATATAACAGTAGCTATTACAATTCAATCAGAAAATAAGCAGCTGTATTAAAGGTGAGCAAAATATTTTGAGATACTTCACCAAAGAAGATATAGGAATGTCAAATAAGTACAAGTAGAGATGTTCAACATCAGTAATTACTAGAGAAATGCAAATTAAATCCTTAAAAATATACCACTATATACCTACTAAAATGGACAAATTACAAAGGCTGACACCAGTGACAAGGAATGTGTAGCAACTAGAACTCTTATAAACTGCTTGTGGGAATGCAAAATGGTATAGACACTTTGGAAAATAGTTTGGCAGCTTCTTATAATGTTAAACATATAATTATTATCAGACAATGATCCTGCTCCTATTTACCCAAAATAAATGAAAATACACGTCTACAAAAGGACTTGTACTCCAGTGTTCACAGAAGCTGCATTCATAATAGAAAAAAACTGGAAACAACCCAAATGTCTTACAACTGGTGAATGAAAAGCAAACTGTAATCTATTTATATACTGGAATACTACTCATCAATTAAAAAGAATACTACTGATACATGCAACACCATGGATTAATCTCAAAATCATTATGCAAAATAAAAGGAGTCAGACACAAAAGATAATATCTTGTATGATTTCCTTGACATGAAATCTTTTTTAAAAAAGCAAAACTATAATGACAGAAAGCAGATCACTGGTGGCAAGAGGCTAGGGTAGGGAGAAAGAGTGGATTGCACAAGAACACAAGAGAATTTAGAGGAGTAATGGAAATGTTTTATACCATGAGGGCAGGGGTGGTTACACGTCTGTTATCTCTTTGTCAAAACTCATCAAATTGTGCACTTAAAATTGGTGAACATTATTGTGTGTACATTATTTCTCAATAAAGATGATAAAAAGTGCTATGTAGGTCTTACAATTATGGCCATGGAAAAGCATTCACAATATAGTAGTAAAGTCAGTAGATTTATCGATGGACCATTAAGAAATGGATGTCTTTGTCAGGCTGTTTAATAGAAGAATTTCATTTGTGGGAACTAACTTATTGAGGTATTGGAAGTACTGAAAGGACAATTAGGAAAAGATAAAACCAGATAATGGCAACATTTGGAAGTCACTGCCACACCTAAGGCTGGGAAAGATTTAAAAAAAAAAAAAAAAAAAAAAAAAGATGGTGTTATCAGATCTGCAGGGCCATCCAGGAGAAGCTAGAATAAAAGCAGGGTTTGCCCTGTGAGAACAGCAAAGAGAATGGGTCTCTCTATAGGGACCTAAGACTACTGCCAGGGACTCTGACCCCTTGACAGGGAAGAATGGCAAGAAATAGCCTAAGTCCCTTCTTCGTCCCACCTGCCCACCAGAAGCCACTCAACAAGGGAATCAAAGAGTTTTTAGGGGTAAGCCACCTGTGATACACAGCAGAGCAGGGAAAGGATGGTTTAGACATGCACAGAAAAGACTGCAAAAACAGTCACAACCACAGTTACCTCTGGTAGAATTAAAGGCAGTTCTTAATTCCTTTCTTTCACTTTATCTTTTTTTTTAAATATACACTTCTTTCACAATGAATAAAGTTACAAAAATTAAATCAAGTAAGTTTGAAGAATTCTCTATATTTTGTTAGAATCAAAAGGATAGAAATAAAGAGTCCAAAGTTTGCCATAAATTGTTTTTCTCCTCTTTAAAAATACAAAGAAGAAGAAGCTTCTGGGTTCAACTTAGACTTGACTCTAGCCAGTGAATGCATTAAGTCTTCAGTCATCCCTACTTAATTACGTTATATGCAATGTTGTTTTAAAATGTTCCAGCAGAGCTTGGCATGGTGCTGCTTTCCCAACCAGCCAGCTGGAAAGACCACCATTCCAGAACAGAGCCAGAAAAAGCTGCAAGCATGAGTAATGGAATCAATCACATGGGCAATTCACCCTGAGGCCAGACACCTTCCACATTTTAAACAAAGATGCTAGGCAGACAATGAATTGGGAGCCAATCAGACCTCTTAAAATATATTTGGGTGATTTTCGCATAGATATAGGAATAATATCTTCCCAATTTCGCAAGCAATGATAATTGTTCTGAACATAATACATATCAAATGAGGTAACAGCATTATTTTAAAAGCTTAGTGAAGTTCAACCACAAAAATAGAATCAATAGAAGATACACACACACACACAAATATGTATATATGGGGGTGGGAGGGAGGGAGAGAGAAAAAGAGAGAGATTTATTATAAGGAATTGGTCTGTGCAATTGTAGAGGCTGACCTGGAGGCAGGCAGGCAGTCAGGAAGGGAAGAGCACAAGCTGGAACCCCACAGGCACAGGCCCGAGCCGCTGTCACAGGCAGGCAGGAGGGGCAGATCCAGCAAAGGGAGAGCAAGCGTCGACCCAGCTGCTACCGGCAGTCTCTTTTGCTGGCAGTCCCTTTTAAGGGCCCATCTGATTAGGTCTGGCCTACCAGGGATAACTTCTATAACTTAAGGTCAACTCACTAGGGACTTGCATTACCTCTGCAATATCCCTTCACAGAAGCAGCTAGATTAGCGTTTGACTGAATAACTGGAAGGTGTGTATATGCCACAAAGTGGCTGCTGTCCCCTCTTTGGTGCCCACAGTGTAGCCTGGCTAAGATGACATGTCAAAAACTATCCCACTCAGAACCATATGTTTAGGAATACCTATAAACATACATATGATCATTTATCATTGCTTTAAGACTCAAAATATCTCCTTACTACCAGACAGTTTCTGTCCTCTTCCTCATTGTTAAGTCCCAGCGGTGCACGGTAGATGCCCAAGAAATACTGGATGAATGAATGAATGCATGAAATTTTCTACAAGTGCTGCAACATCAAAATGCATGTTACGCCCATTAGTTTAAAATTTATTTTATTTTGAAAACAAAGTGAAAATTAAACAATGAAGACATGGAAAGAAATAGTGGCATAAAAAATGACGCTCTGACAACCGAGAAGATTGCTTCAGGCTTTTCGTCCTCACCCCGTTCCCTTGTGTTTATCCCCTCAGCCTACACGCACTTCTTCCAGCAGAGCTGATACAGGATGTGTACTCTGTGTGGGCTATAGAATGCTAGTTCAAGTTTCACAGTTAGATGAATCATTAGTAGGCTTCTTTGGCTTTGTCTTCATTCCTTTTCATGACGGGAAGTCTTTCCTTACACACGCAGATACCACTAGACTCATCCTTACTGTAACTTCGATCAAGCTCCATTGTAATCGTCTATTTACTTGTGTACCTCACCCTCCACTATTGTTAACTCCTTGTCAACAGAGGCAATTGTGTTCACATGATAGCCCAACAGCCAAGTTCCTGGAACATACTAGGAGCTCAATGAATGAGTGATACAATGAACAAAGAATGAATTGTGATCTTGCCTTAAGCTCCTAAAGAACCTTGGCTTAATAAGTTTCTGAGTAAACCCTTTCTACCTCACCTCAGTCCCATCAGTAATCCTAAAATAGGGGACAAAAATAAAACTCAATTGTCTGTGGATATGTTGCTGACCAGTAATAGATCTGCTATTTCTCCAAGGATTAGGTATATACCTGGGATTTTTTTTAATTTTTAAATTAAAAAGTTCTCATCTTGCCGTGCTCTGCGGACTCGGTGTGGAAAAGCTCAGTATTGATTAGTGGAGGCATTTAAGTCTGGGGGACGTGGTCAAATAAATAAACTCCAGGGAAGATTCTAGGAGTAGCCTCGTATACCAAGGACAATCTCTTGGATTATGAGAGGTTTCATACTTGTCTTCCCTGTCATACACTCAATTTTCTCTCAGGAGAGCAACTGGAAAAAAAAAAGAAAACACCTTCAGGGATAGAAAAAACAACCTATCATCTATTTCAGGCTTCTTAGTGAAAAGCACTAGCTAGCAAGCTTCATTCTTCTAACAAACTAATGCCAATATAAAGCCAGGAAGCTGACCTGAATGATTCTACTGTCCTGTACACTGTAAATTTCCATGCTAAGGATTCCTAACCTCAATCACTGTTTGGGAACTTATACATTGTGGCACTTGAATGGTAACTAAGGTGTTTTATGGGACACAGAACTCAGACCTTTGGCCAGAATTCTTCCCTATACTTCCTGTTTGGCTGGGCATTGTCATTCAAGTGACTGCCAACAGAGGCAATGAGATGCTCTTAATTAGCTTCCTGTGCACCCTAAGAACTACACTGAAACTATCAAAGCTTTCCTTCTCAGTGGCCTGATTTGTCTTCCTCCTGTCCTAACTATGTCTGCATAGGAGACATTTTTAATATTTAACTTGTGTGCCTTCCAGATAAAGCCTAAACATACCTTTTCCTTAACTTAGAAATGCAAACAAATAATGAGAAAATGCCAGGAAATAGTGAAGTTTTTAAAAGGAATGACAAACAATACAAAATAGAGTCATTATTTACTAGCCCAAATAGATCTATAACTCCCTGCTTCAAAAAATATTCCAGAGAGATCCTTATACCCTTCTTCTTTGCCTTTTTTCCAATCTTGGGCAAGTCCATCTGATATTAGGTGGTGTTACAAGGTGCCACAATTTGACGGATAAATGCCTGTGTCAAACAGAAAGCTCTTCAACCATCACTTGGAATTGAGGACTTTGGGCAGAAAGTCTTTACTTAGAGATAACCAAGTAAGTCTAGAGAAGGCATGCCGTGCAGTCAATCCTTAAATTTGAAGTGAAACAGGAAGAAGCATTTCATTATGCCTGTTCACTTTTAAACCCCTGAAGGGAGATTAGCAACAAAGTAAATACACATTAGAAAAACTTTACTATCCAGAATGCAGTTGTTAGAGGTGACAAGTTCTTAAAGTTTCATTAAGACATAAAGTAGCTTTGAAGTTGCCTCTGGTTGGCATCAAGTAGCTTTTGGCATAAAAACCCAAACAGGACTTACAGGGCAGCCCGCGACCGGCCTAAAAGCAAGGAGCATCTTCTGCTGGGAAAACAAATGTTTGATAAGTAGAATTGTGACTTCGTACTGTTGACAGCCTCAAGCTTCATCTATTTATAAAAGAGAGGCTATTTTAGAGCATGTCGTACATGAGCTAGTTGCAGGGAAGCAGGGTAGAGATGGAAAAGGATGACCTCCCTGAACATCTGTCATGATTACGCATAAAACCTCACTACAAAGTCGAATGTGATCTGTTTGGGACTTCGGACTGTTCAGCCTCAGCTATGTGAATGAGTGTTTGCAGTCACGGCTATGTATTTTATCTTTTTTTACGATGCCTATCACTTTAGACCCAGACAATCAAGGGAGGCATAACCAACACAATCAACAGGTCAATGGAGAAGATGCATTTGACCATTTAACTCAGAGAATGAGGCATGCATTGTCATGCGCTCTCTTGTTCTATTCTAAAAGGAGTCCGGCAGGGAAGGAAACCTGCTCACCATTATAATGACTGCCAATTAACCATGCCTTTCTCAACTGATGAAGCCCCAGGCCAGCGTCACTCTGAATCTTGTCAGCAAACACGGCAGTGGAAGCACAGCAGCAGCAGCCTTCCCTTTCCCGCCCCAGCAAAGGAGGGAAAGCGGTCCTCCCACAGAGCCGTACATTTGGTGCTAACTAAGACCCCAGCATGGCCCTTCCAGGCTTGGCTGCCTACTGCACAGCAAGGGCCTTTTGTAATTTATTTAGATGAGTATTGACCTTATTTTCTTGGCACTGACATGTGAAAGTATGTTCTTTTGGAGGATCTGGGGAGTGGGGCGGTGGGGGGCGGGGGGGACCAGCATACTGTCTAGCTTCACTGAATGCACCGGTACAGAGCAGCTGGCCATCTCGCTTCTCTCCATCAGAGCATCCCCACCTATGCTGGAGATGGTGTTTTCAAGCCTTCAGTTTGTATCAGAACTTTAAAACATGAGGTGATACAAAACAGAATATTTCAGTGTCATTTATCACCCTTTAGACATAAAAACCAAGTAACGATTTTATCTTTCTGAAAGCGTTTGCTAGTCAGGTTTTTCAAAACAACAAATGTCCCTGATTCCAAAATAATTCTCCAGAATCAGAAATCCACAGACATTTGCAATGAAACAACACTGCAATTCTTTTCTTAGACAAAGACACTCTTTATAAGGATGAGTTTTGAATGGGCATCACCTCCACGCTTGTGAACAGTCCTCCTTTTAAGGATCATGACAGAGCCTGCCATTGTTTTAGAGTCAGTGTATCACCCTTTCTTAATCCATTGAAAAACACTAAACAAAGTATCTTTTAAAAGGAATTACTTCCCTTATGATTTTTCATTCTTTCATTACATCATGCCACAGCTTATAACTGATAGGTAGCATTGAAATTCAACTCTCCTTCTCACCCTGTACTCTTATACATTCAAAATGATAATCATTTATATTTCTTAATGGCAATTATTATTATTATTACCTTTTTTTTTGCCGTACGCGGGCCTCTCACTGCTGTGGCCTCTCCCACTGCGGAGCACAGGCTCCGGACGCGCAGGCTCAGCAGCCGTAGCTCACGGGCCCAGCCGCTCCGTGGCATGCGGGATCCTCCCGGACCGGGGCACAAACCCATGTCCCCTGCATCGGCAGGCGGACTCTCAACCACTGCGCCACCAGGGAAGCCCATGGCAATTATTTTAGTACAGAGATAGCAAACTGTCAATGTCTCTATTTTCATAAACACTTTTGGACTAGGACGTGAAAGAAAGACACACATAACAAATTTGTAGTTAACACCAAGATAGGATGAATAGTTGCAATACTACTGATATAGTTTTTAGTGAAAATAAAGTTGGAAGGGACTGCCGAGTTCAGTTCCTACTCAATTCCTTCATTTCCCCCATGAGACGCAGAAAAAAATTTTTAAATAAACTGGCCAAAATTACACAATTAGTCTTCTGAATTTGAACAGTATTTTCCACAATGCTAGGAAGCATGGCAAAGCCAGAACTCAATGTACATGTTGCATTAATTCCTAATTGGAAAATTTTAATCTTAGTTCATTACCTCCCCCTTATCTCCTTTGTTGCTCTCAAATTTCACTCTGTTCTATTTTTCTTCATTGGTCTCATCAGGATGGAAAATGACATTATAAACAGGTTCAGTTTCTCGCTCATTGTCCATCTCCCCCACTGGAACAGACGTACTACAGAGCCATGAATCATGCCTTCCTTATTCTCTGCTACAGCACCACCAATGAGAAGAATGCCTGGCACATAGTAGGTACTCAATAAACACTTGAAAAAGCTGATTAATCCATCACACTTGAGATTTTAGAAGGCCAACCTGCACTTCACTGACACCAGAAATCACAGAGCAGCCCTGTATGAGGAAGTCCAGCCTCCATTAACACCATTGCCCAGTGGTCTTCAAAGTCTAGCCTTTGGTCCACATCGACCTAAATTCAGAGTACAACCAAATTTCTGCCCCTGCCTCTCCACTGAAACTGTATACTCACAGGTTCCCAAAACATTCTAATTCTAATATTCAGTGGCTTTTTCTCCTCCTTGTTCTCTTTTGCTTTCTCTCTCATGGAATTTGTCATGTCAGGACTTTTCTGTACCTTGGCCACTCTCCTTTCTGCTTTGATTTCTTGATACAAGGCCAGTTCTCTTCTCCTTTCGACTTTCACCATCAATTACCACCAATTCTCACTGCTTCACTCTCCCCTCTGTGTATATAACCCCTGAACTCAGTTTCCAGACTTGTCTTCTGTAAGAGCTAGAGCCTTTTCTCTGAACTTCTGAAGGATATTTCTTCTCACATAAACTACTGTGACCTCAATCTCACCATATCTAAAACTACTTATCATTGACATCTATTTTTTGGAAATACATCTTTTCCTCCCAACCATATTAAAGGAAGAGTGCATTATACCTTTTTGGATCCCTACATCAACAAGCAAGCCCAGTGCCTGGGCTTTCTAAGTGATTAATAAATATCTGTGTTGACAAATATCAAGTATGATGATTGTCATGGTAGAACTGTGTCCCCTAAAAAAGAGACTCTGAAGTCCTAAACTCCAGGACCTCAGAATGTGACCTTACTGGGAGACAGAGTTGTTGTAAATGTAATTAGTTAAGATGAGGTCATACAGAAGTAGGGTGGACCCTTAATCCAATATGACTGGTGCCCTTATAAGAAGAGGAGAAAGACACACCGTGTGAAGAACACCAGTGACAGTCGAGGCAGAGACTGGAGTGATACATCTAAAAGCCAAGGAATGCCAAGGACTGGCAGAAAATATCAGAAGCTAGATGAGACAAGGAGGAATCCTCCTCTTTATGTTTCAGAGGTAGCATGGCCCTTGATTTTGGATTTCTAGCCCTCAGAAATATCAGATAATAAAATTCTGTTGTTTTAAGCCACCTAGTTTGTGGTATTATGTACAACAGCCCTAGGAAACTAAGGTATGGTTAAAAGGAGAACTTTGGGATCAAACAACTCTGAAGACAATACCAACTCTATCATTTAATTATGTGAGCTTGGGAAACTTACTAACCCCTCTTGTGTCTCAGTTTTCTTATCCTTAAAATAAGGATAATACCTGTTTCACAGGATTTTTGTAAGACTTACATTTGCAGTGTATATTACAGATTTTACAGAAAGCCTAGCACACAGTGTATGCTCAAATTAATATCCTATTTGCCCTTTGCATTATTAAATGAGCCTTTTATTTACAGTAACTAGTGTATTCATTCAACAAATATTTATTGAATATCTTCTTGGGTTAGGCATTACTCCAAGCATTTAGGATACAGAAGTAAACAAAATAGAAAGACACTTCCTCATGGAACTTACCTATAGCAAATAAGCCTACTTTTTTCTCTTAAGCTGTCATTGCAAATTGTCCTAAACTCTGCTTCAAGGGATTATTATAATAAGAAAGAAATGAGTAGATTTGCTTACTAAATCACAGTAGATTCTTTTCAAGATATCAAAATAGTAGGAGCCATCATTACATAATAGTTTGTTTGCCATGGTATAAAGCAAAACAAACTAATATTGTCTTTCCATTCAAAATGCAAAGGGAAGGAAAACAATATTTATCCATTTTCTTAACTACAAGTCCACATTTTAATAAGATGCTACAAGAAACCAATTAAATTTAGTATATACAAAAAATATTAAAAGGTTAAACTGTCATATATAAAAATACCTTCAGGTAAATCTTCACCATTGAAAAGGAAGAAATATTACCCTCAATGAATTTTTCAACTGTAAAAAGAAAATCTCTCATGTGATTTATGATCATTTTTATCATTTTCTAAAATTTACTTAATGGCATTAGGGTAATGGAGAAAATTTTAAGTATGTGCTGTTGAAAAGTAAAGCATTGTAAGTAACAAAACAACAACAAAAGAAGTTCTTAAGCTCTAGAATATTAATGAAGAATGGAGACATCAGCATTTTTTATGTCAAAGACAAGGAATTACTTTATAGATATTTGATATGACATCTTTTTAAAAAATTTTTTTTATTGGAGTATAATTGCTTTACAATGTTGTGCTAGTTTCTGCTGCACAGTGGAGTGAGTCAGCTATATGCATACACATATCCCCTCCCTCTTGGACCTCCCTCCCACCTCCCTCCCCACCCCATCCATCTAGGTCATCACAGAGCACCGAGCTGAGCTTCCTGTGCTTTGTAGCATCTTTATCAACAGGAAGGATGACAGAGAATGTAAAAATTTGGTTTGCGCGTCTTAGGACGCATCCCCGGGTAGATTCCCTCCCTCGTCCCACATCTCTCCAGTTCCATGTCTCTAGGGTTTCCCTGCCCCAACCCTGTGCCCCACACGCGTCTACTGAGCACTTGAAATATGACTCGTCCAGACTGAGATGTGCTACAAGGGTAAAATATACACCAAATTTTGAAGACCTGGTATGAAAAAAGGAATGTACAATATATCAATTATATTTCATATTGATTACAATTTGAAATGATAATATTTTGATTATATTGAGTTAAATCAAATATTTTGTAAAAATTAAATTCACCTGTGTCTTTTTACCCTCTTAATGTGTTCTACTAGGGAATTTAAACCTCAGTATGTGGTTTGTATCTGTAGTTCATGTTATATTTCTATTGGACCATAGCGCTCATGTTACGAAGTCACAGTTGTCAGGAGTAGCAAGGACTTGCAGTAAAGTCCAGAAATCAAGTGGTCACTTAATCTCTACCACTAGCGACTGATCTGTTCTTTCCTGTGTATCAGCTTTATTCAAACACCAACTATGGACCAAGTTCCTCCACACAGCAGGAAACATGGCAACACATTTCCATTTTGACATTTTGTTAAACCTGCCATCACTGAGTCACTAACATGCCCTCACTAGCCCCATGTTCAGAAACCCAGGAAAGATCTCTGATTGGCCTGGTTAAGTCAGGTGCCAACATAAGACTGATCAACTGCAGCCAAGTGGGTGGAATCTGTAGGAAAGTGCAGCTCTCTCACTAATTACAGGTTTGGAGTGAGGGAGAAGTTCCCATAAGAGGGATGATGATGCTCCTAGAAGAAGTAAAGGCAAAGGGCAAGAAATTTAACAGAGAGCCTTTGTAGTACAAATGTGTTGATAATATTGCAGAGAAATCCTCTCATTGTGTTTTTATTTGTGAAAGGGACATATTGCTGCTTTGACCCAACATCCCTTCTTTTGCAGAACAAAACTATCTATTTGGAATATTATCCTATTCCAAGCTGTTCTAGTGAGGATATCAGTCACAACTGACACCTCCATCCCCGCCCACTGGACAACGGGAAAGTGCATTTGACTCAAACCTAGTCAAGCAGAGTGCCACATTCCCCTGGGAACAACTATTGCTCCAAAAGTGAGCACATGACTGAAGGAAGACCAATCACACGTCTTCTAGAATCTAAATACAAAACTGGAAGGTAAAAGTTGTCTGTTTTCCATTGTGATTGATAAAGGATGTGAATCTGACACTATTAAGAGATAGCTTCACTGGGTACACAAAGGAGGACCATCTTCAATTGGACAGAACAGAGACAACACAGGGAAGAAAGTGAAGCTGATAGGGAGAGAAAAAGAAAGAAAAAGAAGGAAGAAGAGAAGAAACTGTGTAAGCACCAGGAGCTAGCCATGCCTGAAATCTAAGCAATCCTGGACTTCCCAGTTCTGTGAACCAGTACATTCCCTACTGTGTTTGAGCTTATTTTGAGTCTAGATTAGATCTTTTGCACCAAAAAGAGTCTATTCTAATTATCTTAAGGGTCAAACCAATTCAACCTTTGACTCTCAATCTAGTGTCAGTGCTAAGCTATTCTGAAAATGACAGAAAGCTTAAAATAAACCAGGAGTCATGGAATATAGACAAATTCTATATACAGAAAGCAAACTTAAGTGTATTCCTTTCCTTGAGGTAAGCAAGTTGCATATAATCCAATGTGCCTCACTTGTGGCAGGCTCACACGTCTATTACAGCATTCTAAAACCTGATGGCATTTATTTATTTACTTGTCTCTCTCCACAACTGGACTTTCAGCCTCTTCAGGGCAGACATACTTTATTTATCTTTATATGATGACAGCCTACCATAGTGCTGGGCAATGAATGCTTGCAAGAGAGTGGAAAGGAATTAAAATAGAGAGAGAAAAAATATTGCACACAGCTTATGCAGACACTTATTTGAAATATGCTTTCACAGATATAAGACAAATATTTGTTATCTTTTTGTTTAACTACTGGCTTGTACCATAATATACCAATGGAGGGACGGTCAGCTCCTAATGAAAGAATAACATCATCACCATCATAATATCACCTAATGTTTTCGTGTGTTTTCTGTATCCCAAGCCCTCTGTTAATTGTTTATATCTTTTCCACTTAGAATACGAGTTTAGCACTAAGAAGATGAAAATACTTCAGGATACTTTATGTTATTGCACTTTATGTAGCACTTTATAGTTTGCAGAATTCTTCCTCATATATATCTTCTTGTTTGCAATTCAGTGAGGTAGATGGGAAAATATTAAAATCTCATAACTCATATGAATAAAAGGTCTCAAGAAGCTAAAACACTTTTCTTAAGTAACAATATTAGTAATTTAGAATAAGAATTCAGGTCTCGTGACTCCACACCAGTACTTGCTCCGCTATAGAAAGAGCAAGCAATGTAAATATCATTACAAATTAACCTAAAACAGACACCTGGAGAATCTGTGGATCATACAGGTAAGGATTTCATTGGTGTCCCTTACTTCCCATTTCCTAGGCATTTTCAAGCTTAATTTCTGCATAAAAATTCTCCTCCTCCAACCCCCTCTCATTACTCTTTTCTCTTAATAAATCCACTTACCGGAATGAAACCAAGTATCATAATTGTAAATACTGGAAGGTTTTGCTTGCAAATAGGAAGCTACAGACCTTGCCGTAAAAGCAATGCCTACTTCTTCTTCTAAATAAAAGACAATGAACCATGACAGAGAAAACTCCCTTCCCCATAATGTGAAGAAAAATCTTCCCTTGATATTCCTGCTAGGGCAGCTTGTTCTGATCGCAAGAAACAATGCTCAGGCTCATTCTGGCCTCAATACACTGGGTGGGAGAAGCTGCAGTACAAAAGGGACAGATTTCATCTTCTCATTACTGCTCTCATAGAATTCCTTAGATTGGGTACATTTTTAGCTACCTAGTGGGTGCACCATAAAATCTCATATCTTATATATACACCATACACACACACACGCTTACACACACCTAGAATAGAATATGTAATTTGCACAGTTTTATGTTGAAACTGGAATTCTGTAAAACAGTGGGTGAAGAGATCTCATTTGTATGATTTTTTTCAGTTTTTAATGATAATTTTTAGAGTCTTTATATAGCTGCAATGGCTTACCAGTCTAAATATTTCGCTCAGGGAAAAAAAAAAGAAAAGAGGTGGCATTTGAAAAGCACTACAATAATTTCGTAAGAGCTATATTCATTTTTTTCCAAAAGAGTGGGAATCCCATTTTAGCCTGCCAGGAAAAGAAAGCTTAAGAGTAAATTCTGGGAGCAACGAATTTTTTTATCCTTCTATAAAAAACATTCAGGCTGTTACTGCCTTCAGTCAAGAAATATTGACTGAGTACTACGTGTCAGGTCCTGTGTCTGGGGCGAGAATTGTCCTGGTGAATAAACACATCTCCTTGCCTCCTGGTATATCATTTAGCTATTAATTCAACAAACGTCATTGAGCATCTTGTATGTTCCAGGTACAACATGCCAAAAAACCTGCTAAAATCCATGCTTTCATGGAACTGAGATCCCAGTGGGAAAAAGAGATAATAAACGAACAAGTTTAAAAACAGACTATTTATATTCAGAAAGTGATAGAGGTTTTGAAGGAAATAAGAACTTCCAAGTGCTGTTGGAAGGGAATTCTATTTTAGATAAAGTGATCATCAAAAATCCCCTAATGGGCAATACTTGAGTGGAGCCCTGAAAATGTGAAGGATCAAGTTCTGTGCAGACCTGGAAGAAGAGAACTGGAGGCAGAGGCCACCATGTAGAGGAATGTTTAGCAGAAGTGCACTGAGCAAGGGGAAGAGCAGGGAAGGATAATATTAGAGAAGTGGGCAGGTCTGAGGAGGTAGTGCAACTAATGAGAACTTTGGATCTTATTCTAAGTATGATACAAGACCATCTGGGCATCATAAGAAAAATGATGTGATTGAAAAAGCTAGTTCTTGATATCGTTTAATGAATAATCTGTAGGTTTGGGAAGTGGAAGCAGAAAGAGAGGTTTGAGGCTCTGCAGTAATCTAAGAGAGATGACAGTGGCTTTGATTAGAGTGATGGAGATAGTGAGCGTAATACTAATACAAATACATAGTAGAGTCAGGCACTATCCTACTAAACTTATGTTTATTAATTTGTTTGGACTCTTGTATACAATTTTGAATAATTCGATAATAACCCTATGATATAGGTGCTATAAATATACCCACTTTACAGCTATGGAGAAGAAAGCAGAGTGGATTTGAGTAGCTTCCTCAAGACTACACAGATAATAACTGATTAGAGGATGTGAAAGTTTAGCCAACTAAAAAGTTAGAGGGAATAGCCCACACATAAGACCACTTTCACTTCTGATACCAGCTGCAAGTTCAGGGGTCCCAAGACCACCTACAGTTCCATAGTTCACTAGAAGGACTCACAGAATGCACTGAAGACTGTTATCCTCATGGTTATGGTTTACTGGAGGGAAGGGATGCAGATTGAAATCAGTCAAGGGAAAAGACATATAAAGTGAAGTCCAAGAAAGTACCAAACATGGAGCTACCAACTGTCATCTCCTGTGGAGTCAAGACAGAATTAATTTGATGGCATCCACATGTGAAAGTACGCACAGTATTGCCTAGCCAAGTAGCTCACTCACACCTCAATGTTCAGGGTTTTAATTGGAGTGCCATCACAAAGACGTGACTGATTGCTCAAGGGCTGATCTCAGTCCCTCGTCTCTCCAGAGGGCTACTGATACTGCATGGCCCAGTCTCCCCACCCACCCCTCTGCACACACAGAATCATATTGTCGGCCCTTGTGGTGGGGCCAGCCCCAACCTTAAATCATACTGTTAAGCTACCCTGATCCAAGGTCCACAGGCAAACAAAGACACTCTTATCAGGCATGACAGACCAAGGGCTTAGAGATTGCCTCCCAAAAATTAAGGGCAAGACCAAACCTCTCTTTGGGCAAGGTTAGATTCTTTACTGCACAGGGGAAGACATGAATAAGAGGGAAACAAAGACATTGTTTTCAGCCATGTAAAATTTGAGATGCTCTTTTTATATAAAAATAAGATGTTGAGTAACAGTTATATATACATATCTAGGGTCCAAGCATGAGAAGACTGGACTGAAAATTCTGAAGCTACAAACTGTAGATGGAATTTAAATGACATGGGATGGAATAAGATGAATCAAAAAGAAATTTTAGGGAAATTAAGAGAAACAAGGACTAAGCCATGGAGCATAGCCACATATAAAGGCTGGGGAAAGGAAGAAGACCTACTAAAGGAAATTGAGAAGGAATGGCCATTGACATAGGAGAAAAATGAGGAAAATAAGAGAAGGTGTATCCAAAAAGTGACAGTTATGTAGAAACATGACCTCATATTTGGAAATGCATACTAAAGCATTTATAGATAAAGTAACACAATATCTGCAACTTTCAAATGGTTCAGTAAAAAGAAAAACATAAAAATATGTTTATAGGGATTTCCCTGGTGGTCCAGTGGTTAGGACTCCATGCTTCCACTGCAGGGGGTATGGGTTCGATCCCTGGTAGGGGAACTAAGATCCCGCATGCTCCGTGGTATGGCCAAAAAAAAGGAAAGAAAATATATGTTTATAAACATAAAAGAAATACAGAAAAATGTGTTAAAATTATTGAATCTAGGTACAAAGTATATGGGGGGATTCACTGTATTACTCCTTCAAGTATTTGTATTTTTGACATTTTTCACAATAAAAAGTCAGGTATGAGAAGAGAGGGTGCTAATGACCAGGGCCAAAATGTTCCTGAGAAATTCAGAACGTGGGGGCAGATAACAGACTCAGAATTTGGAGTTTGGACTTGAGATTTGGTAAAGGTAGGAGGAGAGAGAATGGGAGATGAGGAACATTCAAGGAGATTTTCCCTATAAGAGAGCTAAGAAGTTGGGCAAGGGCTAAAATAATGTAACAAGGATCCTAACTGAGTGGAGGAAATCAGATGGGGACAAGAGGATCCAAGGCTTCAAAAGAAGCTGATGCTTGAGCTAAGTTTGCAAGAACTAGGAAGCTTTAACCAGAGTGAGAAAATGGGAGAGGAATTCCAGGCAAGAAGAACAACACATGCAAAAGCATGAAGGTGCCAGAAGGGTGTGTTACTACATTTAGTTTGAATTTGTATAGTTTGGCTAGGACTGAAGCTGGAAAGATGGATAAAGGTTACCTTACAAAACAGCCAGAGTTCCTCCAAGAAGGGTCTAAAGTTCCCTAAACTGAGAATATCCTGGGACACTGGTTAAGACATAGATTTACAGACTCCACCAAAGACCTGTTGACTCAGAATCCCTGTGGGTGGGACTCCCTGGAAAATGAGAATGTGTGTGTGTGTCTTCTCCCAGCATCACATGGCCTTTCATCTCTGCCATCTCTATAGCTTTATTTCTGTATTTCTTTCAGAAATTTTCACATTCCCCCTCCCCCTGACCCACTTTCTCATAGCTTCTAATGCCCAGAACTGTGCTTTGCTTGTGGCTCCATCTTATATGGTATGGGCTCCAACTAAGACCTTTCCGCACAAATGTCCACCACAAACTGACATCTGCATCTAGATACCTCTACACCTTTGGGTTCCTATTACAGAGTGAGAAACAGATGAGAAAAGGAGAAATGGGGGAGGAAGAGAGATTGATTGTTGGTTAGTACAGGCCACGAGTCCACTCTAGCTTCAATCAGCAGTGACTAGGGGCACTTCACATGTGCATAGGGCAGGCTCTCTACAGCACTGCTACTCAGAATGTCAGTCCACAGTGAGAAAAGAAGCTTGTGTCAGAATGTAAGTCAGTGCACTGCTTGCTTCATCAATAAAGTCTTGCTATGAAAAAAAAAAGTCAGCTGAACTAAACAGAGTGCTTCATGGCACAGTTAATTTACATTCTGGCACAAGTACCTTATCTTATTGAGGACAGGTAACAAATAGCTCCAAGACAGGTAGCCAATCCACGGGCCACGCTCTGAAAAGCACTGCTCCAAAAAGAGTTATGGATAAAACAGGCATTTTAAATAATACAAGATACAATATATGTTGATGTCAGTGATCAAAAATTAGCAAAAAATGTCCTTCTAGCAAACCCATGAGAAAAGCGTTCCGATGAAAATACAAAGGACAGACTTAATCCCCAAGCATCAGACCATATTTCTGAAGATAACGAGAAATTAACTTAAAGTTTAACTCACCACTGAAAATAATTCCGACTACTAGCAAGTAAGGTATATTTTTATAAAGAAGGGAGAACGAGGGCTTCCCTGGTGGCGCAGTGGTTGAGAGTCCACCTGCCGATGCAGGAGACACAGGTTCGTGCCCCGGTCCGGGAAGATCCCACATGCCGCGGAGCGGCTGGGCCCGTGAGCCATGGCCGCTGAGCCTGCGCTCTGCAATGGGAGAGGCCACAACAGTGAGAGGCCTGCATACCACAAAAAAAAAAAAAAAAAAAAAAAGAAGGGAGAGTGAACCCCAAGATCACTAGAGGTGTGCCTTTAGAGCTTACTTTTATTCCTCTCCACCAGGTGACCTGGGAAGCATAAAAGTCAGAGAACTTTTTAAAAAACTCTCTTCAAGGCTGTTAGGAGGTGTAAAATACACATCTTGAGCAAAATAAATGTATGCACTTCAAGAAGGTAATAAATCACTTGTAGCTTTATTGCTGTCAGTCATTGGTTCTTGAAGGGCAAACTGTACTTGATTCTTGACTTGTTCTTTGCTTCACTGATCAGCAACTTTTCTTAGAAGTTACAAAGTTTTCACTGTTGACAACTCTGGGATTTTTTTAAACTCATGTTTTTAAAATATTATTTTATGGCCATATTAGTGTGTAATTTAATTCTACAAACTTCAATTGAATGCTTACTATATGCTGGGAACTGCTTCCTCTCTGCTCTGGAGGGAATGCAGAAAGGACTAAAATGTTATCAGGGAACTCATATGACCCCTTGGGAGAGACCGATGTGTGTGCACATAACTAGGAATTAAAGTAGGTGGCAATTAGTGCTGTAATTGGACAAGAAAAGGGAATAGTTAATTCTGACTATAAAAATACAAGAAGACTTCACAGAAGAATTGGTCCTTAAAGGAAAAGTAGAATTTCAAGAGGCCAGGGAAGAGAGAAGTAAGAAACATCCCAGGCAGAGGAAGTAATTGAACTCAGTCTTGAAAGAGTGTGGCTCATTCAGGAAACATCAAGTTATCTTCCAACACTAGTCCATAAGATGTGTTGGGGGAAGGGTGCACAAAGTGAATAAGAGCACGCAGGCTTACAATTGCAAGTCATGTTCATAGAATTGTGAGCAGTCCAAGGTTACAAGACACAAAGTGTAGAGAAGAGTAGTGGGCTCTGAGGTCGGGCTGACGACTGGGGCCACGTTATAAAAGGCTCTGAATGTCATGCTGAGGAATTTAGAGCAAGGAAGAAATCGTACAAGATATGTAGCACTGTAAAACAGCCTTGTGGTGGATTATAATATTTGAAATTTTTCATTCCCTCCTTCTCTTATAGCAATTTTCTCTGCACCCTTGCCTTTGGCCTCAGTCATGTGATTTGCTTTGGTTAATGGAGTAGAATGTGAGCAGACATGCCCTATATTACCCTCAAGTAGAAAGAAGCTTTTGGAAGCACTGAAGGTTTCTGCCAGACTATTTGTTCCTGTACCTCTACCATGGAGAGAGTCTGCCTCTTTAGCCTGAGTCTTAGAATGGAAAAAATCATGGAACAGAATTCAACTTCTATAACCATAGGCTGGATAAGACCCATACTTGCTGACTGGCAGTCCCTGACATAGGGACAGAGGTAAGCAAAAAAAAACCAAATATCTGCTGTTTAAATCCACTGAGATTTCAAGATTTTTTGTTACACAGTATAATGTAGTGAATGGTGAGTAATTCACATTTTTAAAATTATAATGCCAAGAAATTTTTATTGGAAAAATACTGAGACTTTTAAAGAAAAATAAAATTACCTATAATTACAATCCCCAGAGATAATCACAGATAACACTTGACCATACTTTGCACTAAATATCAGTCCAGATGAGTCATAGGTCTATAGAGGAAAAGTAAAGCACTGAAGCTTTTAGAAGCAAATATAGGAAAATATCTTCATGACCTTGGGGTAGGCAAAGGTTTCTTAAGCAGGACACAAAAAGTGTTAAAGTAAAAGACTGTGAAATTGGACTACACTAAAATAAAAGATGCCTATTAACAAAAGACACCATCAAAAGCCTGAAAGAGCAAGCCACACAATGGAACCAGCATGTGCAATCTCTATCCTATCAAGGGTTCATACTCAGGATATGTAAAGAAGGCTAACACGGCAATGGAAAAATGGTCAAAACACTTGAACTGGCCCTTCAACTAATAATCCTTTATTTCCTGTTCTGGTGCTCATTACACTGGTGTGTTTACTTCGTGAAAATTAATGGAACTATTTGCTTACTATGATATGTGTGTTATACCACAATACAAATATACTTTAAAAATGAGAGTCTCTAAATTCTTATGTTTAGATTTAATTTAAAGTCTTAACAAAGCAACTTAATTAAAAGGGGCAGGATCCTTTGAAAGTATCAATGGAAGTTTCTTCAAGAAGTTTTTTTTTTAGTGCACAGCACAATCAGCTACAAACTATTATAGATTTCTGCAAAACTTCATAACTGGCAACACAACATTGGTTGTCAGGAATCTTGATATCTTACCCAGATGATTTTAATGAATATAATTTTTAGATACATATCAGACTTAAAAATCCTATTATACTATGACTAAGACTAACCCTGCACAGTTCTCCAGTCAGATATTAACAAATATGAAAGATAAATTTCCTTTTCATTTGCTTCATTCTTCCATTAAGCACCACAGAATTCATACTTCAGTCAATACATATGATCTTTTCAAATTAAATTATCATCTTTTAGTGAGCCAAATAAAAGACATTTTGAATAGATGGAGCAATTTGGTTTATTTTACATTTTTGTAATAAATTCTATTTAAACGCAATTCCTCTACCAATTATGTTACTAGTTGTTGCTAGTTGTTATTCTCTTTTTCTGAATCAAAACTAAACTTCAAAGAGGTGTTCTAAGATTTTATGAGTTAATAGTTCAAAACTAAAAACTTTTTCATAAAATAAAAAGTCTTTTTGATATATTCAGGCTGTTACAAATTAATTCTTATGATATTTCACTCATTTGAGACTGTCTTCTTTTACATCACTGGAGATACAATGTAGGTAGTAATCATAGAATGATTTACTATTCAAACAACATTTATTCAGTGCCCACTCTGTGCCAGCCTGGTTCTCAGAGTTGTAAGCCTAGAGGTAAACAGAAAGACAGGTCCCTTGTCGAAGAGTTTACCTTTTACACAGGGAAATAACTGGGAGACATGGAAAGAAAAAAAAAAGTGTCTGTGTGAGAGAGGGCCTGAGAAGGGCTGACTTGGATGGCGTGGACAGAGGAGGTCTACTGAGGAGCTAGAACATGAATCACGGAAGAAGTAGCTGTAGTAATTTGCTAGGGCTGCCACAGCAAAGTCTCATAAACTGGATGGCTTAAACAAAAATTAGTTGTCTCACAGTTCTAGAGGCTGTAAATCAGAGATCAAGGTGTTGGGAGGATTAGTGCCTTCTGAGTGTTCCACGTCTCTCCAGCTTCTGGTGGTTTGCTGCCAATATCTGGCATTCCTTGGCCTGTAGAAGCATTACCCTGATCTCTGCTTTCATCTTCACACACTCTTCTGTGTGTGTCTGTATGTGTGTGCGTGTGTGTATGCTCAAATTTTCCTTGCTAATGCCTGGATCTTGAACTTCCAGCCTCCAGAATGATGAAACCATAAATTTCTGTTGTTTAAGCCTCCCCATTTGATGGCATTTTGTCATGGCAGCCCTAGCGAATTAATACACATAGCAAAACCGATGTTATACAATAATTTGTCTTTTTTATTCCTAGTTTAGGGATCTCTAATGGAAACTTTAAATATATTATAATCTCAGAAATGTCTGAAACTTACTATTTGAAGCAATTTCTCTGAAAAGCAAATAAAAGATTCCTCTGTATTTTAGGTTCTTCAAGTCAGTGAATACTTGTCATTGTTTTGATGGTAAGATCATCTATTTTCTCTTTAACTTTCATTCAGACGTTTTGATATCAATGAAGACACGTTCTAATTGCATATTTTATCATTAGAATAAGTTAGTGAAATCATTAGATTTCACATATTTGCCAAGAGCAATTTGATTATTGAATAAAGTTGTTACTCTTTTCTAAGGCTTTTTACACTAAATTGACATATCCTGTTGACCACGTAAAAGCCATGGACCATTTTTTATCCCTTGTTGCCAGAACAGTAGTAAAAAAGCCACAACTAATCATTAGTCAATGAAAAAGCAAAACTTTCTTTCTTATCTCTGAAACCAAACTCTACATATCTCTCCAGAAACTTTATGAATATAGTTGAATTAAGAGTTTATTGCCTGCTGTTTTCCTTGGAGATGACCAGAGCCAGAACGCAAGGTAGAATTGTGATGACCCTGTAGCCTGTAACCAGGAGATCTGATCCATTGATAACAAAGTGATTGTTCATTCCAGCAAGCTACATGATGTCAGCCACCGTGGAGGTTTCCCTCAGAGATTGCCCCTTGGGCACTCCAAAGCCAGATGAAAAACTGACAACAGCAAAGAAAGCTCCAGAGAGTTTCCGTTTTAAAGTGCTGGATCAATATGTCTGTCATCTGACTTACTCTAAAAGATGAAAGCTCATGAATCTTAGGTAGCATAATTACACTTACACCATTCCACTGCCCTAAAATGGCCACTGCTTAATTGCCTTCAGGTTGGAATATCAGCATCTGTGAATGAAAGGAGCTGATCTCTCTCTTAATTTCTGACGAAAATTCTTTTGTCTTTTCCTGCTCTCTGTGACAAAGGCTGCAGAGTTCTGAGATGAATAGCAGAAGACAGTGCAACAAATTAATACAAATGAAGTCATTCCTGAGTGACTCCATCTGCTGTAGAAATAAGGCCCGGACGATAATGTGGCCAAGATCCAGATAATTAGGCCTGACTCCAAATGAATGCACACAGGTAACTTACAGCTTCAGTAACTCTCCTCAAGAAGGCAGACATCCAAAACTAACCTTAATAGAGGCAGCATATGATCCACTGACAATCTGTTTGATATTAAAAAATGAACTATGTTTTTGCAACGCTGCATGAAGAGTAGGCAAATAACATATGCAACTCAAAATACCACAGACCAAGACATGGTCTAGCACCTGAGATGCCAGTCTTGAAATTTAGAAAACAAAGACCTTAATTTTTGTTTACAGAATTTAATCAAAAGGCATTAATAATCTAGCAACTGAGAAAGGCACATAAGGTGTCTGCAAGTGTCTTTTCTCTGTAATCAACAGGAAGATTATTAACTAATAACAAATGTTATTCATCTTCATAATGGCTAAATGACAGCCTGTTTAAAAATAACAAATGACTATTCCTCATTGACTATTACAGGGTGAGCATGACCTTCACATATTTTAAGCAAACAAGTCCTCTTTTCAAAGATTTCGGGAGTCCTTTAATTGATAATGATGAGATATTTTATCTTTACCAAGGGACGCTAAACCTTTTAAGATGCTTTTTAAATTGAGATAATTTTATATAGCCCCGAGTTAGAAGGAACCCTGAAGGTCTGGCACTGATCTTTTTTCATAAACAAGATATTAACGAACCACAAATGTAATTAGTTACCTGTAGGTAGAAACTCTATATAGGAATGTTTCTTCTTTGTCCTCCCTGATTTTTCTATTGTGAAACAGTTGAGTTTCAATTCACAGGCCCCCCCAAAAAAGTAGAAGATTTTTAAACTAGACTTTTAAAAATTATCTTTATTTCCTTTGAAGTAAAAGCATTATACATCCCTAGTTACTGGAGATATCGGGGTTCAACTGAAAGCTCTCTATGGCTTCTAAATAGTTGTGCCAATTACACCAAGCATAACCCACAAATGCCTCTTTACAGAACTTCAGTTTTCAGCTTCCCAGGACTCAAAACCAATACTTTCAGTGACATTACATGATCAGTTGCTCCAATGTGACACAGCAGCTGTGACATGCAGAGACCAGTTAGGGAAACCCTTGAGGACAATCTGCTAGCCTTCCTGATACACAACCAGGTGAAGAGAGCAGCTACTGCAACTGGGACCATTGTTTCAACGTCATAGGCCAAACATGACTGTAAAGTGCCCATTCTATTTGGGGGCCTATTCATTTTCCCAGAGCCTACTGTGTAATCAGAATAATGGTCTCCCAAGGATGTCCATGTCCTAATCCCCAAAACCTGTGAATATGTTACCATCATAGGAAAAGACACTTTGCAGATGTGATTAAGTTAAGAATCCTGTGGTGGGAGAACATGAGAATGAAGTATGTTGAAGAAGGAGGAAGGGGCCACAAGCCAGAGAATTCAGGCAGCCTCTAGAACTGGAAAAGGCGAGGAAACAGACTCTCCCTGAAGCCTACAGAAGGATGGCAGCCCTGCTGACACCTTAATTTTAAGGCCATTGAGACTGATTTCAGACTTTTGACCTCCAGAAATATAAGATATTTGTGTTGTTTCAAGCCACTAAGTTTGTGGTAGTTTGTTGCAGCAGCCATAAGAAACCAGTACACCTACACGTGCCTTTGAGCTCAGAACCTAAAAAACTAGCCAGTGGCTGATGTTTCTGATAATAAGGCATTCCTCCTTCTTGGTAATAAAAGCACCACCATATATAAAAGCAGAGCAAAGGCAGAATTCCATGGAGGAATATTTTTAAGCCAAAAATTAAGCTAGTTGTTTCTTTTCTATCTCAGATGCATATTTTAAACTGTCACCAAATTTTCCTTTGGATGCTGGAGACACTTAAACATGTATTATAAAAAAAAAGAAAAGTAAGTATTTTCTCCAACCACAGGCAAAATACTTTATATTTTAAACCTGTATTTCCTCTTCTGTAAACTGACAACATTCAACCAAATGTTCTCCAAGTTTACTCCTAGCTCTGAGATCCCAAGTTTCTAGCTTACACCAGTCTTCTGTTAACTTTTATATTGTGCAGATATATTTAACTTTGAGGTAAGTTTTCCTTTGTGGTTTATTTGATGATAATCCTGATTATTTCACCTCAGGTCCCATTTCCTCCAAAGGGAAATTTTTGCTGCATATCAGCAAAGGTTATTTATCATCAACCCATCTTTTCTCAGGGACTGAGTATACACATTGATTTTGTAACATGGTTTTCAAATTATCTTCATAAATCAGCTAATAGCCAAACAAAAAATATCACAAACAAAAGTAAAAACTATCAAAGGAAGTGGTGTGCCTTTATTTCCAAAAAGCTATGTGATGTATACCAACCACTATAACTAAAAGCATCTTTTCTGGTCCTTGTCCTGTACTCTGAGCACAAATTGGGAGACTGCTGTCCTCAAGTCTATGACTTTTCTAAATGACATTACCTAATGTAGCATGCCAGTAGGGAGAAGGAGAAGGAGTTGTTTTCTGATAAAGCTTTAGGCACATAGTTTTAGTTAACGAGACATGGCAAGAGCAGGTGGGTGATTTGATGTTCACACACTGTAATGGGCCAAAGGCTAATTACTATTCACTGAACAATGAACATAAAAGTTGCAATTATGCTTTCATCTTAGTGGATGTGATGTATTAAAAGCTATCAGCTTCACCTTCTGTAATAACAGCTTTTGTCTGTTCGTACCAGAAAGCGCAAAAATAAGACGGATATGGAAAGGGGGCCATGGGACTTTATTATCATACAAGAACAAACACTGGAGTCTCACTGTCCCTCCTTCTGTGCTCAAGACACAAAGGACAGATGAAGCCTGGTAGCTTAGAAACATCATTTGTCAATATGATGCTTTTCTTCTTTAGCTGTGAAATGCTGCCAAATTAACTGTTCACATAAAGATTTTCCCTTCCAACTCTTCAACTCACCTGTGAACCACAGATAAATACTGAGTTCACAAAGGGAAAGTCTCAACCACCAAGTTCAAATTGTCAGTTAGGAACACATTTGAGAAGTGCTGGCAGGCTGAGCTGAGTGTCCATCTTTGCCAAAAGCCTCAACAAACAGGGTTAACTGGTCTTCTCATTATGTAAGGAAGGACAGCCATGAAAATACTTGTAGAATATACAGAAAAGAAAAAGAGTAAGGTTCAGAGATGGCAATATTGTAGAATAATTCGTACTTGATATTTGAATGAAAATCGTAAGCATTCTGACAGAAAGAAAATCTCTCTCCCAAACAGAGGGGAAAGGATGATGAATATCTGAACATGAATTGCAGAGGGAACTCTTATTTCCAGCTCAGGGAAATGAAAACCAACCATGACTTTTACCACAAGAGCCTATCACTTGAACACTTCACCTATTTAGTGAATTTCTAACCAGACATGAAAGGAGTATTCTACGCAACTTGGACACTGTTCCCATGATGCACTCTGTCTCAGCCTGTTCTGAAATTAACCCTCTGCTTTTCACCCAGAGCCTGTCACCGGTTTACAGAGAATCTCCTCTTTGATATACCAGCACCACTGAGACAGACCCGCCAGCTCTTTGTCTTCTCCAGCTTGACCTCAGACGTGAGAGTTATCCCTTGTGAAGCCCTGGCAAGTATAGCCCAGTAGGTCCAGGACCTCCCCATGTGCCAGACAGCTAGGTACCCAGCAGGTAGTAGAGAGTTGCACATGAAATCCAATTCATTCATGATATGGGAAATACAATGTATTATGGTGATATAATATTTCACCAATGAACACAGTGAAGCGCTTTTCATTTAGCCCAAGCTGGAATTCCCCAAATATTATGAAGATAATCTAACAGAAAAGGAATCTTATATTTGGTATTAAAAGATGTCAGCCTAGATCAAGGACTTTACCCAGATTATTTCTGTCTTTCCTTAAGTCCAATAGCAGTTTACTGAGGGAGATGCAGTTTAACATTTCTTACTCTCAAAAGCTTCCAGGATTTCAGAATAGTTCCTTAGAAACTTGGGCTTGGCTTAAGAGGTCAGCTCCCATAGATAATAGCAGCAGAGCCCTAGGAAAGTTTTGATCTGTGCCAGGAAAACATCAGTGCCAATGATATTTGACCCACGTGGAACTTGTTTGGGTTCTGCCCAGCAGCCTTCATTGCTAAGATGTGTCCCAAACCATTATGCAGCTGCCAACGTGCCCAAGCCCCAAGTCTATCCTCAGAATGAATAAAGCTGGGAAATAAGAAGACACTAGAAGCTTCCAGAGATATTCCTAAACCCCACTATTTTCATTCTGTCACATGCAAGACAAGTGGAGAGGGTTGTGAATACATCTATAGTGCAAATTACATCCCAATGTTCTAATGCATTCTACTCTGTGGGTGTTTCAAACCAATACTGATTTTATTTAGAGCAAAAAGAATTATTTGATGACAAAATTTAAATTTATACTACATCAAAATTCATTTCTTTAGAAAAGATTTAATTCCAGATATATTACAACTTCTCTGCAGCTACAGACTTCCTTAACTCCTTAATGGCAAAGATCAAAATCTCAAATGTAGTTAATGACTTCTTTACATTCTTCAAACAATGACTTCCCTCATCAGGATAAAGCTGAAGACCACCCAATGTCTCCTGACTTCCCCGGTCTAATTACATTGCATGGTTTTTCTTTAATCTTACTGCTTTAAAATTTGTCTGAAGCAGGCTGTACTACATTTGCGTTCCCATCACTCTTAGCTTGCATCCTGATTTTATGTACCCTTGTCTGCTCAAGGAGATTACTAAGATTACTGATGTGTTTTTAATGTAAATATTCTCCCCTTGTCGAGAAAAGGGAAAATTACAAAGATGTCAAGTAATATTGATTGTAAATAAGCCTTTCTCACCTCAGCTAATGCTGAATTTCTGTCACTTAGTAAATAAACTGGTATCAGAGTAGGATTAATGTCAACGATCCACTGAAGGTTGCTAGTTTGAGGCAAAACAATAAAGCAAACACTACAAAATAACAATGACTCTTCTGGGTGTTGGTTTTTCTTACTTTCCATAGGATTCATAGATCTAAATTCTGTCTTTCTGGTATTAACATGGCTATGGATCATTAAGGTACAAACACTGGTAACTTAAAAAAAAAAAAAAAATTATCTGAAAATTGGGCCTGACCAGGCCATAATGCTGAGCCTCCTAATTTCAGTTTATCCCCAGAAACTTAAAGGCACTGAAGGACACACCATTTATTCTGGGCCAGCCATCATTAGCAGCAAAAACCTAGTGAGGGCAGGGCAGGAATAAAGATGTAGACATAGAGAATGGACTTGAGGATACGGGGTGGGAGGGGGAAGCTGGGACGAAGTGAGAGAGTGGCATGGACATATATATGCTACCAAACGTAAAATAGATAGCTAGTGGGAAGCAGCCACATAGCACAGGGAGATCAGCTCAGTGCTTTGTGACCACCTAGAGGGGTGGGATAGGGAGGCTCAAGAGGGAGGGGATATGGGGACATACATATGCATATGGCTGATTCACTTTGTTGTACAACACAAACTAACACAGTATTGTGAAGCAATTATACTCCAATAAAGATCTATTTAAAAAAAAAAAAAAGCTATTGAGGGGCAGGCAGACATTAGTGTAAAAATATACAGTGAGTCAGAAGGAAAGGCAAGGGGAAATACATCCCAAACCAGGAGTCAGCAAAGCATCAGAGACCATTATATGTGGCCTGCAAAGCCCAAAATATTTACTATCTGGCCCCTGCCTACCCCGTTCTAAACTCTCAAACCCAAACATGGAAACCAGCTCATGTACTTGAAAGGGCTGCAGAGAACTGGGGACATTCTGCAGAGCCAAGCCTGCTTGCCTGGGTGTGTGCACGTGCCTTACTGAGGAAGGCCTTTCAAAAGCAGACATTGAGATGAGAGTTTGTGTGTAAGTGACTTTTGAAGGAATGCTCCCAGAAAAAGCCAGTAAGAGAGGTGGAAGCAGGAAAGAGAAGGGAAAGAAGCAAAGCAAATGTGAGATTTCAGGCCAAGCCCCAGCCTTAGCCTGATCCTGCAGGGAGCTCAGGAGTACAGATTATACCTTACAGTCGGTCTCACCTCCAGGCAAAGGAGGTGGGCTTCCATATGCACACACCAATCCTTGGTGGGGAGGGGGTGGAGACACAAACTTCCAGGTACTCTCTGCTCTCTGAGTATGCAGGCAAAGCAACCTTGTTACACCAAGGGCAGGACTCTGAAGACAGTCACAGGTGTGAGTCACTTGAAGGAAAGCACACAGAAGTTGAACAATGGGCACAGAAGGCCACAGAATGTCAAAAGGGACTGAAGAGAAGTGGGTGGAGCACAGCCTATCCAATGCCAGGTGTGCACGCACTAGCACCCGCTAGGGACATGGCATGTAGGATTCAGTGTTGAGCGGCAAATGACTATCTCAATGAATATCCTTATCAGCCTCATCTAGGAGGCTCTGTTCCACCTTGTCTTAAGCATGAAGCAAAATGACAAAAATAATAAGAATGATTAATATTTAATGAGCACTGTCAAAATATTCTGAACTCTTTGGATATATCCTTTTATCTGATCCTCATAAAAACCCTGCAAAGCTGGTGTCATGTCCCTTTTTAGGGATGAGGAACATAGGGCTCAAAAGGGTTAGCTAAATGACCCAAAGATACTCAGAAGGGAAGCAGTAGAGACGAAATTTGGACCAAAGTCTGTCTTACTCTAAAGCCCTTACTTAGGCTTCCCACTCTCCTACCTCTTGAGCTGCTAAAAAATGGAGAATATGCCATTCCCTAGTACAGCCAAAAACAAATCTCAACAAATAAGGACCTTTGTGACATAGTACTTGTGAAAATCTCAGAGAATGAAAGCATAGAGAGGGGGCAAGGAAGAGAGAGAGAATGAGAAAGAGAGAGCTGGTTTAAGCATCTCATTGAAGAGGGTGCATGGGCTTAAAGGGCAACTAGAATGGGATGACTCTACTCTGATTCAGGTTTTACAAACTATTTTTAACAAACAAATTTATTTCTTAAATAATTCAGTTTGTAGATTTGTACCAGATCCTAAGGGAAAAGGCCTGTGTGTATTTTAAAGCTGTGGTTCTCAAACATTACTGTACTCCCGAATTACGTCAGAAGTAGATTGAAATGCATGCTCTCAGACCCAGGTCTCTGAGATTCTGCTTCAGTATGTCCAGGTAAGGCCCAGGAACCTGAATTTCTTACAGGAAATTTGAAGCAGATGGTCCATAGATTGCATTTTGAGAAACACTGTTTCAGAATAATGGGCAAAATAACAAAAAGAACACACTCTACCCAGGATTCTCTGCCTGACCTGATATTATGATAATTTCATAGATAAAGAGAAAGATGATAGATAGATAGATAGATAGATAGATAAATAGATAGACAGACAGACAGATAGATAGAGAATCCATCCAAGCTGACCAGCTAGGTATAGGTAAGAGTTTTCACTTACAGATAAGTTAGCCATACATGACATTTCTGAATGAAATTTAATTACGATCTATAGCTGAAAATTAAAGTTGTTAATTTCTGATATCAAGTGCAATGGACTAAATCCAGATATATTTTTGAATATAAATATGTGCACCAATTCAGTGTAATTTTTTTCAGAAATTCCAAAATGAGTAGGAGGAAGAACAATTTGGTGTGCTGGCCATGTTCTACTCTGGGGTAATTAAAATCTGCCTACTTAAAATTCTTTTTGTAAATTTCAGTAGCTATATGCTTCTTCCTCACTTCCTGTTCTCAAGGGCAGTAGAGTGGTGCCGTTGTTAGCTGACTACCCCAGGTGACACTCTCTGCCGCAAATGGTGGGGTGACCGTGTGTAAATCCAAATGTGACTTAGATAAGCCATTAATATCCATGTAAAATATAGAAATATATTCAGTTAACATGTCCATGTTTGGCTTTGATTCCAGAACCTTTGAAAAATATATTTCTAATGTTATTATATTTGGATCTTGTAAGGCTAGCTTGATATAGCCAAGTAAACTCATACTAAATTAATATACATGATTTATTGAGAGTGAATCTCATTAACTAGATAAATAGCAACTTGTCATAGAAAGGGCAATCTTGTGCTGTTACTTTTTTTCTTCCCAGATGATTCCAGTGTGGCCTTAGAATGTTTATTCAGAAAAAGAGGCTATGTCCCTTCTCCTTCTAAGGACTTTCAAATACTTTGCACACAATAATGACTGACTCTGGCAATGCTCTTAATAAAACTTAAGTGGATGAGAGCAGTGGGCAAAATGAATGGAGAGGGAGAGGGAGAGGGAGAGGGAGAGAGAGAGGGGGAGAGGGAGAGAGAGAGAGAGAGAGAAAGAGAGAGAGAGAGAGAGAGAAACTACCACATGGTCCATAAATGAAGAGGAAAGCAAAGCATGTCACCAGATGACAAGTGGGGTAACAGTCACTGCAGCCATTAGAAGCAAAAACATTAACTATATTCTGATACTCTATTTCTGTCTAAATATGGTGATACAGCCTCTTTTGACTGGCTTTAGTTTTTGTGGTACAGTAAGGAAACCTGTTTGGCAGAAGGAGACCCTATAGACGAAACAAAAGGCAAGATACCACGGGAACTAAATGGGTCTGGAGAAACACAGAAATCAAACAAAGGCAATAGATTTAGACTGCTGATTTTGAAATGCTACAGAAGACTATCTTGCCTTCTAGAATGGAAATTCACAAAAGATAGAAGCAGACTTTGCTTTCAGTAGTTCAACTTACTCCACCTTTTAGCAACAGGCTTATTGCAACCAACTGTAGGAAAGCAGCCTATTGCTCCTCTGAGCTCTCAAGTAAACTTAAGCTTTTCAGATATCTGACCAAGGGTATTTTTTAAGCAGCTTTGACGTTTAAAAATATAAGCACACTTAATATCAAAACAGAGTTCTCTTATCTAGACGTAGATAAACATATGACCAAAAGGGAAGTAAGTTTAGAACCCAAAGGACACAAAACAAAAATAACATTAAAATATGAAAGACTAGAAAACATCTTTAAATATCTCATTAAAATTCATATTTGCAGAGTTTTGCAGTTTAGAGAAATTAATATTTTTATAAGAAAGAATACCACTGAATTCTAGCAAATCAAAAGTGTTTAGAAAATAGAAAGGTTGAATAGAGGACTTCAGGTTGAGAAATATGCAGCTTTTTACTTGAGAATGCTCATAATGTCTTGGTTGATTGAAATTGCTAATCAAGGCAAAAGATGTATGATTCAAGCAATTACAGAGCAAATGTAGTTTCCTATTTTCAAGACACACAGTGTATGCCTAGACAAGATTTTAATAAATGTTTTTAAATACTTCACACCTTAGATGTTTTCAATTATTTACTGTTTCGTCTTCCTTCCTTTCTTTTTTCCCTTTATCTCTATTACATGACTAGTGTCCCAAATTTTCTATTACTCCTAGCACATATTAGGTAACCAAGAAGTCTTTGTTGTGTGAATAAATGAATGGTGAATGAAGGGATGGTGGATGATAGGATAAGTAACTAAACACATGAGCAAACAAATAAGCAAAGAAATGAGTGATATCTTCTTGGGCGAGGTCACCTGAGAGCCAATGAATATAAAACAAACTCTCCACTTGACTTTGATAAAAGCTTTGCTATTGAAGGTTATATCTTTGCCAAAGTTGGCAAACTGGATGAAGCAGTTCTGTGCTGGTGACTGAGGTCAGAGCCACATACCACAGACAGACGCTGAAAGAGTAAGATAGAAGTTCATGAATGGACACTGAGGAATCTCACCAAGCCTCTCACCTGCATGGATGGAGGAGAAGTACCTCCAGGCAAACCAGGATTTTCCTTAAGAAACAGTTCTAGGTCCACTCTGCTTCCTGAATGAATAATCAATAAGCCCTCAAAATTTGGAACACGCTCAGATAATTTTAGTCTGAAAAGTATACCACATCTCATAACCCCACATAATTGTGGAAGCAACAGTGAAAGCACAAATTAGAGTCAGATTATTAGCTTCCTTCCCCACATCATGGGTTGCCATTGAAGATGTGAAGACATGGTTTTTAAGTGTTTCCAGATTCTAATGATTATGCACCACCACAAAGCAAGTACCCTTACCGCAAATTTCTTTCTCTCCCTCTCTCTCTCTCTCTCCATATATATATAATGTTTTTAGTAATCAATCAAAAGATGTGTCATTGCAATTTTTAAACTGTGCTTTGTAAATCATTCAAGTGTTCAGTAAACAAACAGTAGTAAAAATCCACCAATGGCCTTGAGTCTTGTCATGTCTCTCTATAACCCCTAGGTTCAAATGGACACTCAGAAGCTACTGAAGGTTAACAGTAAGAGACTGCATCTTCAGCTGCCAGAGGCCCCTCTTATCTGAACCCTAGGTTTAGTTCACATTTTATATACTATTCTATATGGTTGCCTTTGGGTTTCTGCAACATGAGGCTGTGCCTCTCTGAAAGAGGAAACATATTTTACAACGTGTTGCTGAAGAAAGTCAAACCCAGTTGTACCTCCCAAGGTGATCAACACAGTTAAAGAGAGAATGGAGTGGAGGGAGTGAGGGAAGAAAGTTAAATTCCACAAATTCATGTATAGGTTAGACCTTGCACCAATCACTTTATTATAACTCTCCTACTCCTAGAGACACCCCGATTGTTGGGAGTTTGTCCCAATACAAAAGCCTTCTCAACACCTGAAAAAAAATCCATCATTCACTCTCTGTGAGCAGATTAATCCAGCCCAGATATGAGCCTTCATGAAGTATACCTAAGTTCTCATTAGGAATCTTTTTCACAGGGAAATAACATCTCATCATATATAACTTTGTGGAAATGAGAGTACATGGAGTTACTTGGTATGCAAAGGGGACACTAACCTCGTGTCATGAAGGGGTGATTTGTGGAAGACACTTCTCCTTGCACTTCAATTCTCCTAATTACTACAAATTCTACAGGAGCCTAAAATGACTCATATAGATTTTCAGTCCAATGCTATTATGGTCTATTCATCAACCTGTTACTGCAATCGTTCTATGTGGGAAAATATTATCCCTGTATGGGTTCCATGTTCCTGTGTTACCTAAGTAACAAATCCAATGGATAACTTCTTTCCTTTTCAAGTGACATTTGCTTTACATAATATTCAAATGTAAAAGTGATGCCACTGCAGAAAGAAATAATTTCATAATTAGGACATGTTTTCATTTTCACTAAAACAAATTTCAATCCTGGAATTTTATGTAAAGGTTCTTAAAATATTATGAAAGAGTTACTTTTAAAGTTACTAAAAAGAATGAAAATTAATAAAATAAATTTAACAAATGCCAACAATTTTGCTTAAACTTTTAGGCCATCAGAAATGCTTTTTGCTCTGTAAAACTGGCTATTTTATAACATTTAACATTCAAATAAAGATATATAATTCTCATTGGACTACAGTAAAATTTTTCTGAAAATACTTTTGGAATCCAATATCACCTCAAATAAGTTACTGAAGATTAATGTTATCACTGAGAATTCTAAAATAAATTACCACAAAAAATCAAATTAGTGTAAATGTCTTTTATCCTTGAGATAGTCTAGCTAGCCACATAATTTTTTCCTGTTTTAAAATGCAATAATAATTAAAGCTCAGTAGAGTTCCCTAGTTTCCAAAATTGATTCTTCAAAGAATGCTGTAAAGGTTTAATATTACTGGCAATAGAGAGAGCAACTGATGGTATTATTTTTATTAGTCCCTTTATAAAATAAGTGTTACAGTTTTAAAAATTCAATATATACGTGGGCCTGTTGACTTCAGAATGTCTTTTCTGGTAGAAGGTGATCACTTATTACTTGTATCTAACGGCCAAACAAAGTAAACAGTTGTCCAATTATTTGCCTAATTTAGAAGGACCCAACTCAAAAATAGTGGAACTGTATTGCAAAAGACTGTATTGCAAAAGTTAAGAGTTAAACTCTTAACTTCAAGGATGATGGTGTAATATTTCTCTACAGAAAGTGCAGCAAAGAACAGTGGTCACGAGTGGATCAAGAAACCAGACTTGAATTGGAATCTCGTCATGACCACTGATAGGACGTTACCTTTAAAAAGTTGACCCTTTAAAAAGTTATTTAACCTCTCTTGGTCTTAGTTTCATTATTGTAACATGGGATAATAACAGAATCTGCTCCATAGAGTTGCAAGGATTAAATCAATTAACACATGTTATGCTCTTAGAACAGCATCTTGTGATCAACAAATGTCAGCAAATGTCCACACTCTTAAATACAAAAAAAAAGTCCTTTCTACTTTAATGCATCTGACTCAAAAACTTAGAATAGAAACTACTTCACATATAAAATCTCTGACTTTATTTTAAGTGTATGCAACACTCTTGCCCAATATTCAGTAGGAATCAAGCAAAAATGACTCAATTCGAAATATACTCCGAGGCTGTTCCCAGGTCCCCGTAACCAGGATCATGCCAAATACATTATGTGTAAGATTCAGTCTTGTACCCCATTATAGTAATTGAGCTCCTGTCTTATTCCTCCACGTCTGAGTTCTTGCCTTCATTTAGGTCCAGAACCCTCTTATACTCTCAGGCCTCCCGCAAGGAGAGCCTACCGCTGATCAGTCCTAGCTCACTTTCAATTCTTTTCTGATACTCCCTGCTTATTTCTCCTGGCATGAATTCATGGCTTCAACCATCAAATATTTATTTGGCACTTGTGACATTAAAGGCACTGATTTAGACTCAGTGATATGGAAAGGAAGAAGCTGACACATAGAGTCCGTCTCTTCCTATGGGGCTTTGCCCTCTTAATTAGATACCTACTGTGCTCTACCACCAGATCTTCCTACTCTAACTGGCTGCCTGGACCCCTTCTTTGCTTGCTTCTGTGATCTGTCTTCATCAATCTGTCATACTGATCTGCTGCAATTCCTCCAAGAAGCCAAAGCCCCTTTTGATGCCCAAGAAGACCAGCAACAGACTCCGTGGGAAGTCAGTGTACATGAGAGGACAAATATGGCCTTCTACTCTACATCTAGGCTATTCAGACTTCCTGGGGTTAAGGACCAGGGCATTGCCTGCTTAAACATGAATGGAATCCACCCACTGGCCTGCTGGCACCAAACTGCTTTAAATGGATCCACTGTTTCCCCTCCACTACGCAGAACTGGATACTGCTCATGTTGGCACCTTCACCCATCTGCCTCCCCCTGAATCCAAGCCCAATGAGGCCACCTTGATCCAAAGGTCATCACTATAATTCAGGATCTTGTGTACCCACAAAGATGTGTCTGATGAAGTTGGTGACCTCTGCCCTGAGCCCAACTCTGCAGAAACACAGGGATTCAGAGGAAGGGCCCCAGATAAAAAGAAACCCATCCATTTTTGCAGGCAAGCAATGATCATTTCCTTTAGGAAGTCCCTGTCTTCCAAGGCACATACAATTCAGCAGAGGAATGCTGTGTATCGCACAGAGAGTGAGCATGGGAGAGGAGGTGCACCCTGAGGAAACCAGCTTTTACTGGAGGCACAGCAATGTGCAGGGCGATGTGATGCACAGTTAACCTCATTTAATCCTTGCAACACTTTGAATTACACAGATTAAGCCACACGTTATTGATGAAATAGACACAGAGAAGTATGCAGTTTGGTCAAGGCCGCACAGATCCTGAGGAGCACAGCTGGGACTCTCTTTCCACAATATAAGACCACCTCCTAGGAAGAGCACACCCACAGAGCCTCTGTGGGGTCACTTTTTGTTACAAGGATGAGCCAGGTGCTGAATGAAGCCAGAGGTAGCTTTGAGAGTTGCATTACAAAAAACAACTAGGAGCTTCTGGGCAACAGAGACATTCCAGAGGCATTATCAGCTTCCACCTGAGCCTGCCAGTAATCATGACCCAAACTGGTCCTATCTGACCAGAAGGAACAAAAATAATAGGAGCTGAGTAACTCCCAGGCACCCTCTGCTCCTCAATGAACGCACACAAGTCTTAGAACCTTTTTCCTCTCCGTCTCGTGAGCAACACTGGCCTCTGATTCATGTTCCAAACTAGTACCTCTTCAACTTGATGTGCGCATTTATCAATTTAACCATCAGCAAATGTTTTAAGCTATGAGAGAGGTTCTTGGGCTCTAGAGATGCGATGAACAAGACTAGGTTCCTATCCCCCAAATGTTGATGTTCCAGAGATGGAAACAAGAAGTTGAACAGCTGGGTTTCCCTGGTGGCGCAGTGGTTGAGAGTCTACCTGCCGATGCAGGGGACGCGGGTTCGTGCCCTGGTCCGGGAAGATCCCACATGCCGCGGAGCGGCTGGGCCCGTGAGCCATGGCCGCTGAGCCTGCGCATCTGGAGCCTGTGCTCCAGCTAAGCTCAGCATCATTTGAAAGGTGTTATAAAAGAGGTGTGGGGGCTTCACTGGTGGTGCAGTGGTTGAGAGTCCGCCTGCCGATGCAGGGGACACCGGTTCGTGCCCCGGTCCAGAAAGATCCCACATGCCGCAGAGCGGCTGGGCCCGTGAGCCATGGCTGCTGGGCCTGCGCGTCCGGAGCCTGTGCTCCACAACGTGGGAGGCCACAACAGTGAGGCCTGCATACCACACACACACACACACACACAAAAAGAGGTGTGGGAAGAGGGTTTTGGTGAGATTCCAGAAGGAGGAAGAGGGTTGAGTTGAGAAAGGTTTCACTGAGAAGGTAACATTCAAGCTCTCTGTGAAGGATGAGTGATGCACAGGATCATTCATTTGGGTCTTTCGATGGAGTTTACAATCCTGGTGATCTGAGATAAATCCCAAGCAAAGCAGCAAATTTTTCTTTATGAATGTTTATAATATACATTTTATCTTGAGCTGAATGGAGTAGCTAGTGTTTTTCTTCTGGCATTTTTCATGAGCATTCAATCCATTTTTATCCCAAACTCTGCAATATACTCACCAAACCCTGTAACTCCAGCTAAAGTAGCATTTTGAATATCAGCCTCAACAACCCACACAAATCTAATCTAGGCTCCAGCTTGGCACACTACTTCTTCACTCCAGAGCATATTTATTCCCACAGAGTTTCCAACTTTAAAAACAAAAACAACAAAACCTAGTTAGGACATTTTTATGTAGCAAACTCAAATGAAAAGTGTCTTTCATCTTGCTTTGAAACTTAAAAACAGACTAGCAAATATTTCCTGGCTAAAAGATAAATATTCCAAGTGTCAGGACAACAAATGCAAAAGCTTTGATACTAAAACCTATCTGATTAATGCTAAGAGTCCTTAAGAGGCTCTTGGTATAGTGGCTGTGGGGTATGTACTATCTGCAGGTCCTGGAGGTAGAAGCCAGACTTCAGAGTTCTAAAGACTGAATGATAACATTTTCAAATCACCATGGAGCTTTCCTGGAAGGCAAGGTAAATTTTTCCTTGAAGAGAATATATGCAAATTTAGCTAGCTTCCAAATAGAAAGATGAGCTGCAGAGTTTTATACCATTTGGAGGTTATATTTGCCCAGTGGGAAGACCAGTTAAAGGAGAATTACAGTAGTTTAGGCTTGAAAAAAAAACTTAAAAAAGGAAAGCAATGAATCAATGCTCTTAGATTTTGAGCAGCGCTTTTAGGCTTAATGTTACAGTACATTATTTTTCCCCCAGAAGAAAAGAAGTATTTTAAATTATATTATTATTGTGATTCATAAATAAGAATATGGCACTGAGTTATTTTCATCTGACACTGATGCTACCAGCAATTATAGCTTTTCACTGCAGCAGAAGTGTGCTAGTATAAGAGGTAAGAAAAAGCAGGCATGAATAATATCAATTTATTTGTGTTTTGATTATTAAGTCTATTTTAAAGTGAATAAATAAGAAAAATAATCTAGTCAATAATGATCCTGAAGTTCTGCATATGTTCTGTCTAATTAAAGACAACAATATTTATGCTGTTTGATGTATTAACATATGGCACGTGGTAGGTGATATTCCCATTACCAGATTAAAAGTACTCTAGAACTGGCATGGTCTTGATGTTTTTGTTGTTGTTGGGTTTGTTTGTTTGTTTGTTGTTTTTATTTTTACTTGGTAGCATCTGATTGGAAAGGAACAAATGAAAAAGGAAAAAACCTTGATGGCTCAACAAAATTCAAAGTTAGTACCTATGGGGTCTGACTTGACATTGGGGGCAAAGGCTCTGATCAAGCCAGAGATTTTCAAGTAAAGCCAAATTCAGTTTAGTTTTTCATATTTTAAGGACTGTTCTTGTTCCTTTGCTTAGCATCCTGGTTGCCTGAGTGTAAAGAAGGAACCAATTTTTACAGACGTTGAAGAGGCTGATGTAAAGCCAGACTGAACTCTTACCTGGAAATCAGTTCCACATGGACCAGGTAGTGTGGCTTTCAGGGTCTGTACAAAGTTAAGGTCTGTAGCATTAAGTATGCTCTGTAACTAGCCTGTTCAAGATCCAGCAACTTCCATATCCAGATCACTCAATATGCCTCTGCAGATCATTTTTATCAATTCTCCAAAGAAATAAATGCTACTAGTTATCAGAAGGGTGATTCACCCTCCATAAGGTAAATTTGATCAGTCTTTGAATCTGTTTCAATAATTGGCAGATATTATTTCAAGAAAGAGAGATACTAATGGAGGCACGTGCACATGCACTCCTCTAAAAGTACAGAAAGAAGAGAGGAGAGTAGGCAAAGTCAGATTAGAAGAGTTTATTCTCATGGTAACCATCACTGATGTCAGCTACAAAAACGCAGGGTCATCCAGAAGTAAAAGCAACACCAAAAGGCATTACCCTTGCCAAAGCAGCCCCCTGGTTTACTGCATGCACTGTGGATGAAATAAACCTCTTTAGACAAAGAAGAATGTAAGAATTCCATTCTAAAAACATGGTTTGAAATTAAAATATCTATCCCTGGTCTCAAATGTACTATGTCCCTGCTCTATTCAGCTATGAATACCCAGTGTCTAGCTTATGCTAGTAGACAAAAGATAAATGTTTATGAATAAATGAGTGTACTGAAAGAGTCCAAATGTGTCTAATTATCTGAAAGCAAACAAGAGCTATACAATTAGAAAACAACTTACATGGGGGGCGGGGGATGAATTGGGAGATTGGGATTGACATGTATACACTAATATCTATAAAATAGATAACTAATATGAACCTGCTGTATAAAAAATAAATAAATAAAATAAAACTTTTTTAAAAACATAAAAAAAAAAAAAAGAAAACAACTTAGAAAAACCCTAGGATGTTTTTATTCCCAGTTGTCTTTCCTTTATCCTGTGGCCCTTCTTTTATGTTTGACCTGCTCTAGTCTGTAATCCCCCCTTCTGAAAAATAGGGTGAGTCCGTTGTATCAGGGACACCCGTGACAACGGCAATAACAACAACAGCCCACACAGGTTCTGTCACCTGCTAACCAGACCCAGAGCCCTGAGACAGGCATTCCAGTAGACCGCACAACTGCAAATATGGCTGGACACTAAGATATTAAAGCCCTAAAAGAACTTTATTTTTTAAAAAAGGCTTTTAACTATTTTAACAATATATTTAATGTATTTATGTTGTTTATTTGACTTGATTTCCTTGCACAACCGCTAAGAATGAGGTCTCCCAAAGAGCATATCCAATGACTGTGGAGATGCCAGCACCCCCACAGGCTCCCTTCCTACACATACTATACGTCTTTTCCCTTGAGGTCTTGATATTTTCTCGTGGCTCTATCACAGAGTAAATCCTACTCTTAGGACTCAGAGATACTTCCCACTTACACACTTTAGAAGACTCTCTCCCTTCCTCTCTCACTGTCTCCAAAGAATGTCACTCTTTATGTTCTCTCTCTAAGTTGTACAGCATCACTTCTTCAAAGAGATTTGGCGTCTAAAAAAATAAATGTACTCTCTTGGTTTCAGTCAGTTCCTTCTTTCTTTAAACTTCTACTGACTAACACCTACTTTAAGCTTCCCCTGAGTGAAGGAATTACAAGGTCTGGATACCTGCTTGTAAAAATAGGAAGGAGAAATGTGGTGAGAAAATAATAAATAAATAAATATCTTAGTAACCGTCATAGCTTGTCTACTTGTATTACCTCTAAAACAACACCCTAGCCCCTGTTCACCAAAATCTTCCTTCCACTCGTTCATTAATAAGAATTTATTAAGTACTTCCTATGTACTCAGCACTGGGAAGTATTCCGTATGTGCATAAGGCCAACTTGGTACCTGCTATCTAGACTTTCCTATCTAGTGAGAGACAGAGACACGTGAACTGGCAAAGGGAAGACAGTATAAAAGTGCTGTGATTGAAAATATACAGGGAATTCTCAGAGCCACAGAGGAGATAGTGACACCCAGGCATGGCAACTGGAGCCAAAGAAAGCTTCCCAAAGGAAGTGACATCTAAGAGAACCCTGAAGGAAGAACGAGGGTCAGCCATGGAAAGAAAGGAGAAAAGAGAGAGCAAAGGAGGGAGAGGAAATGAAGAAAGGAGGATTTCAGGCTTTAAAAATAGCCTGTGCACAAGTCCAGAAGTAAAGAAATAGGAGCCAAAGATTTAGAAACCAGTTCAATATGTCTGGAGAAGATAAATAGGAGCTATGGCTAGAGAGGAAGCAGTTGTCAAATCAAGAAGGGCCTTCAGCCAAGTTAAAGGGCTTGGGCATCCTACTGAGGGCATCCTACTAGCTATGATGTGAAAGATGTCTTGGCAGAGGCAAAAGTAGAATCAGGGAGTCGAGCATGGAGGCAGTTACAGTTGTCCAGGTGAGAGATGGTGGAGCATAACCTACAGTAGTGACATTACAGGTGGCAGGAAGGAACAGAAAGGAGAGGAATTTGAGAGATATAGAAGAGATAAGTGACATAACTGGGAGCCTGGAAGTTTGGGTAAAGGGGAGAGAAGTTAGGATTAATCCATCAAATTAATAAATATTGACTGAGCACCTACTATATGCCAGACACTGTTCTACGTGCCAAGAATACAAGGGTAACCAGAAGAGTCACATTTCTTCACTAAGGTAAAAGTATTGAGAGACTCACATACTAAACCAGTAACCACAGATAAATTTATAATTAAAACTCATGTCAAGAGCTCTGAAGGAAACTTAAAGAATATAATAACAGATCATAATGGGGGATGGATTTAAACTAGAAGATTTAGGGAAGACTTCTCTGAAGGGTAACCTCTTAACTGATGCTGAAAAGTTAAGCACAGTGACAAAAGGGAAGAAGAAGAACCAAGGCAGAAGAAATAACATGGAGAGAAGCAACAGCATTGAGAGATACTCAAAAGGAGAGTCGATAAACCTGATGATGGATTGGATGTGGGACTGAGGGAGGACGCCCAGGGGATGATTTCCAGCTTTCAGGCATGAATAATGATCAGATAATGATGAGCTCCAACCAATCTCTTTCTTCATAACAAACTTCCTAAGTGCCAGTCATCAGGCACTGCTTCTGCTTGAGACCATTTCTGCCCTGTGGTGCGGCCCCTTGTCTTCAACAGGCCGGCCATTCTAAGAGTCAGGAAAAAATGGGTACAGGACCTTTTTGTCCTCACATGGGGAACTCATCCTTTGTCTTTTCAGCTTTCCTCCTGAGTTTGACCACATCACCTTCCTTGAGTCCCTACAAACACGAGGATCGACGAATTCAACCCAGATCTACACACTCCTAGGCCCTACTTAGGAATGATTCTAATTGGTAATGGCCAATAAGGTATTAGCCCTTTCAGATCAATGATTTACACTTCACAGGGAATACTCCATGCCTTAACCTACTGATTTTCACACATTTTAAACAGTGGAATTCTTTTATCAAACTTACAAACTTATTCTTACAAAGAAGCTCAACCTAGAGAACAGATGAAAAGGAAGCTATTCTGGCGGAAGCTTCGAAGAAGGGTCCTGGGCCTCGTCCACTCTGCTCTTACCTACCCCCCTCTCCAAAGTTATCCCTGGAACTTTGAGGTTTTGCCTCAATTCAAAGTTAAGTTGGGAAAACAGCAGGAAAGTCTGAGATCGAGTAAGAAACAGACATTCTCAAATCCTAACATGAAAGTTAGAAAGGAATAAAAGATAAGTAAACCCTATGATTCCTATGACCCTTTTCTCTTTATGAAAATAATGTCTTAAGTACACATTATGCTTTTATACGCTAAATGACAAACAAAATAGGATATAAACCAGGGTCTTGGCCAGATGCAGAGGGCACTCAGATTAGGTAATCTAAGGAAAGTTTAATAAATGTATACAAAGGTGTGAGGGGCCACAAGGGATACCAGGGAATCCCATTAGGAACAGATCTAAGTTACCATCCCCAGGCTGTGAGGAGAGACCCCTGACAGGAACAGGGCCCTTGGTCAGCATGGGGAGCCCCTCAGGGTGAGAGCTGAGTTAAAATGCCCCAACCTCACTCAGATTTCCCTCTGCCCTGCTGTAACCAGAGGCCAGAAGACAAGGAAGCCTGAGGCAGACCCTCAGAGCTGGTGAGAAAAGGGAGAAAGCAGATATGAAACCACAAACAGGAAATGCGCAGTACAGGCAGTTGGCTTGATTTGCAGGGAAGTGAATATTTTAATGTAATTTTCAAACTTGGAATACAGGAAAATACAAGATCACTTAGCAGGTGACATAAGATGGCAATTTATATGGTGCTAAGTTCAGAAGAATGATGTAAGCTCAAAATAATACCTTTGACATTGCAGACAATGATTTGGGTTTTTAAATATTTCTCTCCATGGTGTCTAGGAAAAATGTGTCTGACCTTTAGTTAAAGACTGTCTCAGGCAGATGATTGATTGTATCTGCCCTGAAAAGTGATCATCCTAAAGATGGTTTCATGACACAACTGCTACAAAGAAGCTTTTTTTGTCAGGTTTTTCTTCACGTGGTTTGGTAAAAATACTCAGGTGACAGCGACATGGCTAAATGCCTCCAAAACTCCCCCCTCCAAATTTTGAGAGCCTTAGCACTTAGGCTGCTCTCTGAATGTCTTTATAGAGCCATTATCTTTGGGGACCAGCATGTATATACACATGTACAGTTGACCCTTGAACGATGCAGAGGTTAGGGTCACCCACCTTCCATGCAGTCGAAAATTTGCCTGCAACTTAGAGTTGGCCTTCCCCGTACTCAGTTCCTCCATATCTGAGGATTCAACCAACCTCGGATTGTGTAGTACTATAGTATTTACTACTGAAAAAAAAAATCCGGGTATATGTGGACCCTTGCAGTTCAAAATTGTTTTGTTCCAAAGTGTCAAGAGTAATTGGCATGCTGACCAGGCACATGGTGGATGCAATTAAAATACAGCTTATTTTTTCCTTTCCCAAACTTCCTTTGGATTTGCTCAGTGGGATGATCCTCCCCAGTCCTGGATGGAAACTCCAGGGTCCAGGGTTCTTGACTCATCCTTAGGTTGGAGGCGGGCTTACCACCCCTTTTAAGGAGAGAGCTGTTGTCAGAGTCTGTTCTTTCTCTACTCATTTGCCCCCTACTCACCAGTGTTGAGATTGGGAGAGGGGGAAACAAGGAAGAAATGGAACAGGAGACCCTTACTGGCTGAGAATGGCTTCTGAAGTAAACGGATTTTGAGCTCTCCTGCTGCAACAGCCATTTGAGGCTCACTCTCCCCTCCGCGGAAGCTTTCAAGGGATTCTTGAGAGGGTCCCAGCTAGGACCCTCTGACCAAGGCTCTTCTGTCCTGCCGTCGGGTCTGCTGTGCTAACGCGCTCTCACTGCTGGTGTCCCCGCACGTCACAGCGCTCCTGGTGAGGGCCCACAGAGGCTGCAGCAGCCTAGCTCTCCTCCCTCACACCCACGGGGGCGCCTGCAGGAAACACTTCCCTGGTGGGAGGTAGTTAATCCCCAGTCAGCCCCCTTCCCCCTCCCTCTCCCCTTCCCCCCTTCCTCCCCTTATTTTCTCCCCACTAAGGCACCACGTTCCATGTTGCTCTTACTTTCTCAAACGTGAGTCAAGCGCCAGACCTCAAACTCCAGGCAACTGGGCTTTGCAAGGGGTCCCTCCCTGCTCCCTACTCGAAATAGGAGGCAGCACTGTTCCAAGATAATAATAATTCCCCAAGAAGATCCAGTCAAGGAACCCTCTCTGTACTCTCTCCACCCAGAAGTGTCTCCTCGTGGATTGAGAGCCACCTCAGCAGTTCTCAGTCTTGGAGTTGCCACTCCACTTTCACATTGAACATCTATTCTGTGTAGGTGCCTTGGACAAAATGTAAAGATTAACATCCTATTATGCATTCATATGGACATTCATGCTCACACCTATATTCTATTTTACGCCTTATACTTTTATAGCTTTAGGGTTTAGGTAGTTCAATTCTGGGGCTCCTCAAACTACTACTAAACCTCACTGTCTGATGGAGGCTTTTGCAGAGTAAATGGGAGCAAGACTAAAACCTGTCTACCTATTTATCCATCATTTGCTACCAAAGGAATTTAAAGAGGGCTACAAATAACACAATAACAACTTTTTAATGGGTGAAATTAGGAGAAGATAAGCATTAACTGTTTTCATATAGTCCTTTTGAGTTTGGATTGCATTATATTTAATGACTTGAACGTAAATAATTATATAAGTGATTATTCTGTACCATTGGTTCTTTAGCATGTTTAAGAATCATACGGAGGCTTTTAAACTTAAGATTCCCAGGGATCTTTCCAAACATCTATATTTTAATAAGGTGATTCTACTGCATAAGTTCAAAGAACACATTTGAGAAACTCTTCTGTGTACCCTGGTGAAGGACAGAAATAGAGTTGTAGGTGCCTGTGGGCATGACATGCGGACATTGTGCTTCTAATATACCTACAACAAGCCCTCTTCCATGCCTCTGTCAGTATCCTGACTACTCAATCAAGAAGGTTATTTAATGCTTAAATCATAAAAATCTATACTTTTCATTAATTTGAAATATGATATGTATTTATTCACTGATCTTTTTATAGGATTAAGCCATTTTTTGAGTATGATTCTTCTGATAGATATTCTAAAAGACCATTCTTTCCTAAACCACACCCCTAGTGCATTTCCTCAATTCCCAGTTCTGGTTGCTTTAAAGTGGAGTCAGAATCTAAACACAAAATGAATGCAAAATCCTTCTGGATTTTTATTATCTCCTTCTGGTAAATATGGTTATATTGTACACACCTAGTTTTACAGTAATATATTTTAGCTACTAACCCCATGCCTCTACAAAACATTTGACTTAGTTTTCATGAAGGCAGAACCCCAAATCCCTACTTCTTTTTTGAATTCATATGACATGGCTTGATATAAATGCAACTAAGTTAAGGGGCTGCAATAACAAGAACACTGGCACAAACAAGTTTGGGAAAGAAAACCACTGACTCTTGAAAAGAGTCAGTTCCCGAGGGAAACAGAAGTTCAGGGTTGGACTACAGCAGGGCTGGCAAACCATTTCCTAAAGGGCTACATAGTAAATATTTGTCTCAGCTACTCAACTCTGCCTTGTAGCACAAAAGCAGCTGTAGGCTATAAGTAAATAAGTGAGTGTGACTGTATTTCAATAAAACTTTATTCACAAAAACAAACAGCTGGCTCACAGACAAGAGTTTGCCCACCCCTGGACTATAGCAGTGGTTCTCAAATATTAGCATGCATTAAAATCAATTGGAATTTTTGCTTCAGTAGGTACAGCAAGACTTTTGCAAAGCCTAAGAATTTGTATTTCTAACAAATCCCTAGATGATGCTGATACTGCTGGTCGAAGGACCACACCTTGGGAAACACCAGACTAGAGTTTAACTTATTACTTCTGGGTGTCCAGTATGCTGTGAGCAATGGTCTATATATTTAATGAAGGTGTTTTATCCCAGGTTCCCTTGAAAATTGAGCCTGAGGAAAAACATTAGCTAATGCTTTGGGGAATGAAGAGGGAAAACCCCAAAATAAGGGGAAAAAGCAGTAATAGAGGAAATGAGAAAGCAAAAACACGGGGATGTGTTACTGTGCTGGCCACAGTCTCAGGACAAACACAGCTGGCTGCTCAATCACGCCAGCTGTCTCCACAAAGCCTATATAACTACTATTTCTTGAAACAGTCCTTGATGAGGATGAAGGGAAAGAAATAGATCTGCTGGCTTCTTTCCTTCCTCCATATATTATTGGTCAACAGCAGGTCCAGCTTGTGCTCCTTGCTCCTCTGTGCAGCTCCAGACGTAACTGGAGTGGCCCCGTGTCCTCCCCCGCCACTGACCAGGGACAAGGGATGCCTTTTTATACCATCTCAGCCTGTACCTCAAAACCTCTGCCTCTTCTCACCCATTAAATGTAGCTATTCCCAATGTTATCTACACTTTGTAAAGGTATTTTTTCAGTGATGCCATCCATTCTCATGACTTCAAGCAGCATTGCTCTGTGAATTATTCAAATGACTATCCGTAGCCCTGATAACTTTCCCGAGTATATCAGCCAGAGCAAACCTCAGCATTTTGTCAGGCCCACATCAGTTCTAAGGGAAACTGCCCTTGATGTTTAGGAGGTTATATTTTATGTCACATGAGCTTGCCACCTCTAGTCACAGCTGATGGAACAAAGGGCAGCGCCTGACCCAAAGCAATCAATCCTTGGGCTGGCGGTGGCCTGTGCCTTGTCCTGATAAGAAAAGATGGGGTAATCAAGCAGATTCCTCCAAGGAATGTGAATATCAGATGCCCTGAACCTGAGCAGTTGGCATCCGCTGTTGAAACTGAAAGGATCCAAAGAGATAAAGTCAAGATTACATCAACCCAAAAAGCAAGCTGAAGTGATGAAGGGAAAAGAAATGATGAGCAAGAAGAAAAAAAAACCTGGCAATGCAGAAAGGAGAGGAGAGCAGAAGTACAGAGATGGGGAGGACAGTCTGGAGCACTTGGCCCAGTGCCCACAAAGGCCAGTCATACCCCGTACACCACATGTGACTGTTATCTTTGCTTCCCTACGGTCACAGTCTCTATACTTACCCAAATGGCTTTCACTACTCTCCAGCAGGACACCTATCAGAATGCATCATTCCCTAAATTTAAATTGCTTCATGCTTTTGCTCATTTGGTTTCCTCTGCCAGTGGTATCTTCCACCAAAACCCAAATACCATCAATTGAAATTCTCCCCGTCCTGATTAATGATGCTCCCCTCACTGTAACAACAGGAAGTAACTCCTCTCTGCCTCCCCTATGCTTTCATAAAATGGTTCTTATCAGGCACGTAAATCTCAAACATATTTATAACTTATATTTCTTAAAAATTATAACATCCTTCAGGGCAAGACAAAATATAAACATTTTTGACCAGCATGATGTCTCACACTATAGATTTTCAATTAATATTTGCTAAATATTTTATTAAGTAATTATTCTAATTCTTTTACATATTAATTATATTCCTCCATACATCCCTAATACTATCCCATTTGATCATAATACTTATAAGGTAACATGATTTGTCAGCACTGCTCTTTAGCACTTTAAATGTATTATTTTATTTAGACCTCGTGATATAAGTACTATTACTCTACCATCCTCATTTTTTTGGCAAGGAAACTGAAGCACTAAGAGTTTAAATAACCTGGACAAGATATCACAGGAGCCCTGAGATTTGAGCCCAAGAAGCCAGGCACCAGCGTCTATACCTGTAGACACTATGCCATCATGCCTAGGCTGCAATGAACTTAAAATCTAATCTAAAAATCTTAGTTCACTTGAGAATTGGGTCTGGTGTGAAACAGGGTACATTACTAACAAAGACCCACAAGCCTAAATCAGATGAAATCTTTCAAATTTCAGCCTAAGTGCCAATAACCTGGTGATACATGCATGATACAGAAAGCAAAGACACAGATTAGAAGAGGCCCTGAGTCATAATCCGCCAGTTCCATACACAGAGGCGAGGGGAGCCCCACTGGCCAGCTGCCCCCTAAAACCCAGTTCTGGGGCTAGAGCAGTAGGAAACAATGTCTGAGTGGAGTAGGTAACTGCAAAGTGTTTACTTTTTTTTCTTGTCAATAAGGATCAGAATAGTATATCCAAATTTCCAACACCTTTTCATGTTTCCTTGGAAACAGTCCAGGCTAGGGAGGACTCAGGAGCAGCTGCGGACAGCAAATCACCTGGCACAGAGCTGTGTGCATCATCTCTCCCACCACCCACCCACCACACCTACTCCATCTTGGAGGGAGGATAGATACCCACACAGGTATGACCATGGGCTCATCCTTCATTTTCTCCAAGCGCCTTGTGGACAATGCTGGAAACACCATCCAGCTGGTCAGCATGGTGTCAGAGTTCAGGCTCTGGAGTTGCCATTCTTGGGGTCAATCATGACTCTGCCCTTTACCAGCTCTTTAATCTTAAGTACACCATTTCATCCTTTCTGGCACTCAGCTTACATACCTATAAAATGCAGATAATAATCATACCTTTTTCAGTTGTGGGGACTGGACTTATACTAGTTAAATAATTCATTTTGTAGAGCTCTTTTTTGGGACAGAAGAGGCTAATACGTGACAGCTATTTATTAAGTATCTAAAATGTCCAAGCTAACTCTGGTTGCATAAATTCGAACTTGTTTAACTCCTCAAACTTAGATTATTTATGTGTAAGATAGAGATGACATCCACTGCTTATGGTGTAGGGAAACATTAAATGAAATCACATAAGTAAAACCATATTACTTGTTATTTGGTAGGCACTAAATTAATGTTAACGGACCCTAAATTCTTCTACACGTTTGCTCACAGACAAGACCTCCATGAAATTAGTCTACTCCTACCAATCCTTGTATCAAGTCTCCAGTTTTGGACAGAAAATAAAAGTGTTTTGAATGAGTTTTCCTATTCTTGAGAAGCCTGCCAAAACAATTACTGCAATCTATGCAATAGGCTAGTCAAAAAAACTACTGATCACTAAATTTTTACAAATATTTTGAGTCATTTGAGTCATAACTCAATGCTACGAAAACTTTTTAAAATATCATCTGGTTAGATATTTCGTCTTATGTGTAGATCTCAAACAAAGAATTTAGAACAAAAACCTTGAAGCAAAAGAAACTGAACAGTTAACAACTGGCGACTTGAAGATGGAGGAAAAAAATCAGTGTTTGCTAACCAAGCGATACCTCATTCTGCACAAAACTTCAGTTTGTCCTCAGAATATAAGGAAAAAAATTATCATCATATTAGATTTTTAGACTTTGTTCCTATTTAAACAAGCCCCACAATGTCCATTGATCTGCATTTAGACAAGAGCCAGCATCTGGGCGGAAATGAAGAGTCATGAAATAGTAAATTATATTTCCAAATTGCAAAACCTTTGTTCTTTGGGGCTCCAAATGAATGCAATGAGCAATTACATGCCCATCAGATGCTAAGATAATGGTAGATTACCAGAAATCATGGAGATTAACTATTTTGTTGAATAAGATCAGACTCAGAAATGTATAAATGAAGAAGGATAGAGATCAAGTCTTTGAAAAAATAAAAGAATATCATAAAAATCCTAAACCATTTAAAATATTTACGAATTTGTAGGTCTCTCTACAGGTACTTCAAGGTCATTTGAACAAAAACTAAAATAATGAAACTACAGCCTCAATATAAGAGCTTTATCGTATAAAACAGGATTTAAACATGGGAACAATGATACCAAGACAGGAAGGTCATATTAAAGCCCTACATAAAGGACAGCAGGGAAGTTGTGAGGGGAGAAGGAAGTGTGAAGTGTGGGAATTAATAACTACGCTTTTTCTCAGCCTCAAAGGCTCTGGCCTCAAAGTTAATTAGAAGATATAAAAATATAAAAATTCTTTGTGTATGGAACACACAGAGGCAAGATCAAAGCCTCCCGTGGGTAAGAAACAAAATCATTAAAAACTGAATTTCTGGGCCATGGTGCCTCCTGTCTTCCCAGCACAGAACCTCCTGTTCCTGTCCATACCTTTGGACTCTTCCTTTAATATTCTCTTCAGGTGAAGAGCTCCCTTTTTCACCTTGGCCTCTGCATATGAGCAGGAACTTGTTTCAAAACTCAAGAGTCAATGGTGATTTTTGCATTGGCGGATATGCTAGAAGCCATAACTCTGTACTGATCAAAATGCCTTGATGCTCCCCTCAGCTTGACTAAACCTCAGACAGGTTTCTTCCTGAATACAGGTCCCTGACCTCCCTATTCTTACACCATTTACTTTTAAAAACACTTGTAAATGTAAATTCTTTCTCTGCTCCTTTGAAATGTAGATAAATCTTCTTCCAGCCTCCTGCCAGCTTTTTGTTTTGTTTTGTTTTGTTTGTGGCACGCAGGCCTCCCACCGCTGTGGCCTCTCCCATCGCGGAGCACAGGCCCCGGATGAGCAGGCCCAGCGGCCATGGCCCACAGGCCCAGCCGCTCCGCGGCACACGGGATCCTCCTGGACTGGGGCATGAACCCGTGCCCCCCGCATCGGCAGGCGGACCCCCAACCACTGCGCCACCAAGGAAGCCATCCTGCCAGTTTTATAACCCAGGAGTTTCTTTTTCAAGGACCTGGAGGAGCATCTCCTTGAAATGTCATCATTAAGAAAAGACAGCACCCCTGTCTCCCAGTCTCTGTGGGAGGGGAGAAGCCTAATTTGAACAAGAGACAATTAGCCAATACAGATGGACTAATCCCACCGACCAAACTTCCTTCTAATGCCCTCCAGTACTTTTCCAGTAGCTCACCTCAGAGCTTAAAAACCCTCTCACTTTTTGTTTCAGCAGAGTTGAGTTCACTCTCTCTCCCCTATTGCAATAGTCTAGAATAAAGTCTTCCTTGCCTGTTTAACTCTGGTGCAGTTTTTCTTTGACATCGTACAGGATTTCTAATGAATCATTTTGAGGGCTTTTGTCCTATTAAAAGATTCCACAATTAAGTAAAACAAAAAATATTTAAAATATATATGCAATAATATATTTCATGCCAAAATTTTAAGAGACAATTACTTTAGTAAATGTTTGAGAAAACTTACAATCATAGTGTAGCAGAGATGGTCAGTTGTCTATCAGAGAATAAAACAGTGTCCTGTCTGGAAAGCCAAGGGGTAGAGAAATTTCAGAAAGATAGAGTGGTCAACAGGGTCACATGTACAGAACTGTCCAGTAAGATAAGGCAGAAAATAACTGCTGGGTGATCTTTGCAAAAGCAATTCCAGTTAAATGGTGCCATTAAATATAACACAGAAGAAAAAAGGAAAAAGAGGAATAAGCCTACATCCCAGGAAAACTAATGAGTTAATGATAAATCTAGTATTTTTGTCCTCGGTCCCAAGCGTCTGAAGGATAGTGCCCAGAATATGACCCTCTCATGGGTAAGCATAGCACACATTTCCAAGTGTAGCACCTAATAATCAAAGTGCAATACTTTGTACTCTGCCTGCCAAGAATGTGTGCAAAGGACAGAGTTAGCAAAACAACTGGTAAAATAGCTGAATGGGATGGAACTGGACATATCAAGAAAGGAACAGTGGCTTGGGTTATAGTGAAATTTTAACATATAACAGAGAAAAAAGGAAACTACTCAACTTTATTGCTTACAAAGAGATTGATCTTCAGCGTGATACCATGGAACAGACATTGGCAAGAGAGAAATGAAGCTCATATTTGGTGAAGAGCTTGTTAGAGAATAGCTGAGAGTCAAATTCCTCTCGCCATGGAGCGACCCAACAGGAACCCACTGACTCTCTTATGGAGAGTACAAACGAACATTCCTGAAAAGTCACTAAAAGGAAAAGTTGTGGAGAACACAAAGGTCTAATTTCAGAAAATGAGCAGACTTCAAAATATCACCCCACAAAGTAGTTTTTAAATACAAATAAATAAAGTTACCTTTACAGTGGAGAAACTTGGTGGACACCACCTTAACCAGAAGATCAAATTAAAATCACCAACAATGGGATAAATGATCATCACATGTCCCCTGATGTAACGCACTGAGCAGAACACATCTCCTACGTGGTATTTCTGCCAAAAATGTTTAACCAGAATCTGATCGTGAGGAAATGATCAGATGAACCCAAATTGAGAAGCATTCTAAAAAATAACTGGATTGAACTCTTCAAAAATTTTTAATGTTGAAAAAGGTGCAAAAGGCAGGGAAACTTCCAGATTAGAGGAGACTAAAGAGGCATGAGAACTAAATGCAACATATCAGCCTTATTTGGATCTTGCTCTGAAGAACATCACTGTGATGACGGGGTAGATTTGAATATGAATCGTGTATTAGATAGTATATTGATGACAAATTTCTTGAGAGTGATAAACATAATTATAAAAAAGGTGCTTTGTGACTCTTCCTCATTCTCAGTTCTGCAATAATTATACATATGTATATTATAGAGCATAATCTTAAGCAAGATTCTGTTTAAAAATTAGTTAGTAAGAGCTTAGAAAAAGAAATCGTGTTTACTACAAGCCAGCTGCATGTTTACTAAATTAAGTTAGACTAATTTTTGAGAGCTTAGAAGACAAGATATTTCAGGGAAATGTAACAGGATATATTTTTTCTTTTCAAAATTCAAAAAAGGCAATTAATGTCTATCTCGATATCATGTAGACAAACTAAAGAAATGTGAATTGAATGGTCATATGGCAAAGTGAATTCAATCTTATCTAAATGGGCATAATTCAGAGGGTTGACATCATCAGCCCAGAGGGAGCTCTCCAGTATTAAGATAAAGGATGCTAGCCATCAATTGGATAAGAACATGAATGGCATGCGAACGAAATTTGTTAGTGGCATTGGCAAATATTCTCAGTGACACAGACACGAATCCCAAATATCCTGATGGACTAAATGGGTCAAAACCAACAACATGATAGTTAATGAAAATTATTTGAAGTTCCATTGTTATCAGTTAGTCATTATATGCATTTTGAGCCTCTCCCAGGAACGGGGAATAGAAAGGTAAACAAAAAGGTCATAAGCTCTTATCTTGCATGAAAATTATACATTTAAAATAATTTTGAGTGAGATAAGTTCATGAAGGTGGAAGCACAGAGCCTTGGAAGTATGGATTAGGGAGACCTAACATAGACAGAATATCAGGAAAGGCTGCCCACTTGACAACGTATACATGGAAAACATTAGGGTGTGCTGCAAATAACCAGTCAAATGGGAAGGCGTCACGACAGAGGGGTAAGGGGAATTGGAGCAGGAAAAAGAAGACTACACCAGCCTGGCAGAGGGAACAATTGTGTAGAAGCCCTACACTGATGTGGCCATGGCACAGTAACCAGCTGAGAGAAATCCAGTGTGGCTAGAGCACAGAGAGCAAGGGAACAGCCCCAAAGAAATGGAAGAAACAATCCTAACAGACGCATGAGTCGAAAAGGGTTACAGATTTAACTGACTCTCATTTCATTATGATTCAATAATGCAATGTAGTTCTTCAAAGGATACAATATCCAAGACAAGGGTGGTGAGGTCCTAGACTGTTCATTGCCAATCACACCCAACTTTAAGTTTGTGCTTCGTTCAAATAAATTCAGAGCAATTTGTATGTTGGAGCCAATGGAAATCCCAACAAAGTGTTGAAGGAACTGGAAATATGTCACCTAAACAGAAGAAAAGGAAAGATTCCAGGAGGCATGATAACTATCTTCAAATATCCGAAGAGCCATCATATGAAGCAGAAATAATAGCTGGTATGTATTTACCAAGAGTTAATGAATGGGCATCAGAACAATGCATATTTAATTCAATCTTGGTTAGACTTTACTAATAGATCCTGGCTGGAGACGGAATGGCTGTCTGGAGAAAATGCTGAACCTCCCAGGCAAACTGATAAATAGGCAAAAAATTTATAGAGAGAATCCAAATCCTTGAACTAAATAATTAATAGGTCTTCTTCTAATCCTGATATTCCATAATTCTATGACAGTGCCATTTCCATTATATGGGCAACATATTAAAGAGCTATTCAGAATATTCTAGTAGGAAGAATTTGAATAGGACCAAGCTGATGAATTTATAAAAATAAAACCTATATCCAACAACTGTTCACAAAATTAAGACTGAATCTTAAAAGTAACTTAAAAAAATAAAACCTCGTGGCGCAGTGGTTAAGAATCCACCTGCCAATGCAGGGGACACGGGTTCGAGCCCTGGTCCAGGAAGATCCCATATGCCGCAGAGCAACTAAGCGCGTGTGCCACAATTACTGAGCCTGAGTTCTAGAATGCGTGAGCCACAACTACTGAAGCCCGCGTGCCACAACTACTGAAGCCTGCGCGCCTAGAGCCCGTGCTCCACAACAAGAGAAGCCACCGCAATGAGAAGCCCACGCACTGCAGAGAGTAGCCCCGGCTCGCCGCAACCAGAGAAAAGCCCACAAGCAGCAACGAAGACCCAATGCAGCCAGAAACAATAAATAGATAAAATAAAGTCATAAAAAATAAATAAATAAAAACAAATAACATCTCAAAATGTAAAATAAAGGCAAACCTCATTTTTGAGATGAAGGCAGCTGAGTCATTAAGAACTTGGACTTTGGAGTAGACCTGTGCGGCCCCAGGAAAATTCTTCAGCCTTTCTGTTTCTTAGTTCCTTATATACGTAATAAAGATAATTTTTTAAAAAATACCTGGCTTATAGAATTACTGTGAGAGTTAGTGAGTCCACAAATTTAAAGTGCTCAAAACAGTGTCTGACACACAGTTAACCCTATAGAAATGTTTGATATCTGTGATCAATCTTAGTAGTTAGATGAGAGATGCTGGAGTCAGACAAGAGTTTACAACAGTTTGTGAGGAAGGGCTGGAGGAGCATGTTCTGGACTGCGTCTCAGAAGAGACACCTGTAGGACAAGACCACACCTCTGGTCCTGCATGGGAGCTGCTGCCTCTGTCACAATTTGGAATCAAGTGAATCAGGAAGCCACTGTCCCAACTACTAATCCCATGCCATTTCTGCTGGGACCTAGAAATCCAAAGCTGCTACCACAACTGTAGGCTTTCAGAACACATCACCAGACAATGGATGCTACACTCTACCTCTCTACAACCACCCTGTTACCACTGTTACACAACAACAAATGCCTCCACCGCAGACCTCGCCGAAGCAAAAGCATGTGGACTTCACCTCATGTCTGGATTCCAGACAGTATGGAGGCACATCAGTTCACACACAAACCTGAGTTGTAAGGAAGTCTGAGAAATGTAGAATAAACTTTTCAGCTATAGCAGCAATTTAACATTTCTAAAAGGGAGAGAGAATGGAAATAAAAGTGCTAATCTATAATATCTATCATCCTATTTCTTATCACTAGGATAAGAATTAAATAGGATATAATCCATATGCAGTACTTAGCCCTGAGTTTGGCAGACAGTAATCACTCAATAAATTACTAGTTGACTTCCATCATAAACATGGCTGAATAAGAATTATCTTTCCACATCTTATCCTAAAAGTCAAGAAAAGGGGCTTCCCTGATGGCGCAGTGGTTGAGAGTCCACCTGCCGATGCAGGGGACACGGGTTCGTGCCCCGGTCCGGGAAGATCCCACATGCCACGGAGCGGCTGGGCCCGTGAGCCATGGCCGCTGAGCCTGTGCATCCGGAGCCTGTGCTCTGCAACGGGAGAGGCCACAACAGTGAGAGGCCCGTGTACCGCAAAAAAAAAAAAAAAAAAAAAACCTCTCACCACCTACAAAGTGCTTCCCAGATGAAAAGTAACTTCACTGTTAATGTACTTCCTGCCTCAAGTTAACCTCTAAAAATCTCTTAGATTCCCAATAGTCAGAGTTACAGAAACTCTGTCCAAGCAGAAGGAGTGGGCTGAGAGTCAGGGTCAGGATCGGAGCAGGGGGAAGAAAGGGAAGACCAAGCTGATAGCCCCTTGCTCCTCTTTCCTCGAGCACTGCCTCTTCTGTAATTATGTTCCTCCTCTTTCCCTCAGCTCTAGGCGTCATCCATTTCCCTAAGTGATGCCTTCAGTTCTCATTTTACTTTTGCTTCCCTTATTCTTCTTCATTTCAAAGCTCTCACAGTCGGCAAAACAGGATTGTCCATGGAAAAGTTCCCTACCCAGACTGTCCTAGATTTAATGACGGAATCCAGGTATAAACATGCCAATTAAATTATGAGCAGAGAAGTGAAAGAGAAAATGGCTTTGGCCTAGAGGAGCAGAAAACAGATCCAGAAATTTTTCAAGGATGGTCTTTGTAGATTTAAGAGCTATATTTATTTATTTATTTTGGTTTTTTGGTTTCTTATTTATTTTTTTAATTAATTTTTATTGGAGTATAGTCACTTTACAATGTTGTGTTAGCTTCTACTGCACAGCAAAACGAATCAGCCGTAAAGAGCTATATTTACATGAACCTCAAAGTTATTTCCTAAATAGTTCTACAGATCATAACAAGTGCTCTAAAAAAATGAAGTAGCTGTTTTCTCATAGAAGAGCTATAACTTCCCAATATGGCTCTGGCTTCAGTTATTTGTGTATTTAACCTGGGCTCTCTATAAATATTTGCTGAATGGTAAATGAGTGGGTGAATGCTTGCAGTTTTGATTAAACAGATTATAGTAGTTGGTTCTTTCATGGCAGTTGAAAGAGATAACAATGTTGTTTTGAATTATTTTAAGACTACATCACTGAAATTACTAATAGAAGAGTCTTCAAATATGATGTGTCAAAAGATTCCATGGAAGAATTGGGGTTTAACCACTTGATTGAGGGCTTCTGCATCAGCTCTGGGTATGGCCGATGCTTAAAAGACAGAAAAGCAAAGGTGTGGACGGTTCTAGCCCTACTGTAGCCTCCCATGACAACTCATACATACAACTTCCTCCTGGCTCCCCAAATAAACATACCTTATTCCTGAGCCTACTGGGCTGGCCATTTTTCTCCCTTTTTCAGTTTTCTCTCCTCAAATGCCTCGTTCACTTATTTCATTGTGAAAGTCTGGATCTTCTCTACCTTCTACCTCCTTAGGATCTTCTCTACCTTCTACCTCCTTAGGATCTTCTCTACCTTCTACCTCCTCAGGATCTTCTCTACCTTCTACCTCCTCAGGATCTTCTCTACCTTCTACCTCCTTAGGATCTTCTCTACCTTCTACCTCCTTAGGATCTTCTCTACCTTCTACCTCCTTAGGATCTTCTCTACCTTCTACCTCCTCAGGACCTTTGCTCTGCTCTAGGTCAGTCAAACATCTGTCCATCCTAACGGGGTTTTCTTTTTATTATGCATTAATTGCATTAATGGCCCAAAGCTATGGGGTTTTGCTTAGGCCTCTGGCAGCTAGTCTTTCCCAAGTAAGCTCTGGTGTGACTCCAAGGTCAACAGGACTATTGGAAGCAAGACGTCCCTCTAACATAGTAAGAGGGCAATAACTGCATAGCACATGGATCCAAATGTCACACCATTCTACATGTGAAAATTCTGAGGAAAACACATACATCGAAACAAAAATTAAGAATGGATGGGACTTCCCTGCTGGTGCAGTGGTTAAGAATCTGCCTGCTAATGCAGGGGACATGGGTTCGACCCCTGGTCCAGGAAGATCCCACATGTCGCGGAGCAACCAAGCCCATGAACTGCAACCTACTGAGCCTGTGCTCTGGAGCCCATAAGCCACAACTGCTGAAGCCCACATGCCTAGAGCCCGTGCTCTGCAACAAGAGAAGCCACCGCAATGAGAAGCCCACACACCACAACAAAGAGTAGCCCCTGCTCACCACAACTAGAGGAAGTCCATGCGTAGCAACAAAGACCCAATGCAGCCAAAAATAAATAAATAAATTTTTAAATTAAATAAAACTATTTTAAAAAAAGAATGGATTATAAAGCCTCATGCTAACAGTATAAAGTTTTACTTTTTGGGAAAATATCTGTAGATTAAAATGTCTGTTGACAGTAGACCCTGCCTTAGAAAACTTCAGTCTGCCAATGATCTACCAAAGATCTCTAACTTTTTTTTTCTATTTGACATCCATCACCACTCATAGTTACAAAAAAAATTTTTTATTATAATAAGGATTTTTAAGATCTACTCTCTTAGCAACTTTCAAATATGCAATACAGTATTATTAACTATAGTCCTCATGCTGTACATTACATCCCCAACAACTTATAACTGGAACTTTGTACCTTTTGACCCCCTTCACCAATGCACACCAGAAAGACACAGCTATGTAGTTCTCCAATGTTAACAGGACACCCGATGTTCAGACTGAGAAAGAGTAGTAGGTTGTGCAGTAGGTAAGCATGTAAGCTTAGACCCAGAACCCGGGTTTGAATCCTAGCTCTGCCACTTACTTGGTGAAGTTGCTTAATTCTCTATGCCTCAGCTTCTCCAGCCATAAAATGGAGATAATAATAGCACCTACTTAAAAGCGTTTTTGTGCCATGTAAATGAATTAATACATGTACAGCACCTAGAACAGAGCATGGCACTCAATAATTACGGGAATCTGATTCCATTTATCAAACACTTATTAAGTATGTACTACAGAGCAGGCTCTGTGTGTTAGGAAATGGAAATATAATAATAAATAAGACACAATATCTGTTCTCCAAAAGCTTGTAGTCTAATGGCTCCATAGGAGACCATTCTCATGTATTAAAATATCTAAGCACCTGGCAATATGTCACAAACTCTATGACTATTCTCTAGGATAATCTGACCATGAAAAAAGATGAGCTCAGATACTTTTCACGGAAAATCTTGAAAGCAAATGGGAAAATTCCAGTTATTATTTGGGGCCATCAATGAACTATATAATATTTCATTTAGACCAAAATGGTTTTCACCTGAGTCACTTGGAGAATTTCCTAAGTCCCTGTTTCCTGAGGCATGGATGAACCAAGCTCAGGGATTTAAACGCTACTTCTTTCCACTGCTGCCAAGCTCTCATTGCACCTAAACTTGTAAAAAACAGAATGTGATTGACATGTCAACCCAAAATTTGTGCAGGTGTTGAAAAAAACAGAGATAAAATTTCATATAATCTAGCCTCAATGGGAAAAATCCCTAGATTCAGACACAGATCCCTGTCTAACATAGTTATAGAAATAAAATTGCTAAGTTAACTTAGAGAGGATGACATGATTGAAACCTCTGAATCCAGCACTTCCCTCCTTGAAATTATAAAATTGTAATTATAAAAATGAAACTGACTCAAATCCATTTATCTTCAGGGATTGGTTTACACATCACTTCATAACAGGCACATCAAATGATTACAGCAACTGAAGCTGAGACAAGGTAATATTAAATCGTCCTCCCACCTGAAATCTCCAGAGAAGCTGAAAGAAATCTTGACCCTTTTCCATTTCTTTCAAATGTAATAATGTCCAAACTTGCTAAATTAGCCATAAACATTAGTATCTGAGCACCAGCTTAAAGAGAACACAAGATTTTAAAGAGAATAAATAAATTTGATATGACATGTTAGAAAGTCTCTTTCGTGGGAACTGTCCTGCAAAAGCACATCCTCCTGCAGGACCAAGTCAGGGAGATATGGTAACTGTGACGCTGCCACCAGTTCCAACCTGCTCGAACATTTCCTATGGGAATTCAGTCAGCGGTAGAAATAGAGTCTGTAGCATAAAGGGAGAGTGTGGTGGCCTTGGGAGCAGAGAGGAAGGTGCACCTACCTCTCCAACATAAAGGGGTGGGAATCAAGAGAAACACTCAAGGGGACTGGGGTGAAGGAAGGAAACCTGTTACTCCCAGGCTGAACACCTGTAGCACTGCCGAAGCCGGGAGCCCCCCCAGCTCTCTCATCACAGCAGAATGCAGCACCTGGGTTCTTGAACAAACGTGCGTGGACCCTCTGGAGTCTGGGCATATTTGAACATAGAGACACATGGATCCCCTTGTCTGGGAAATTCTGAAGTGAGGCAACAACCCATAACAACAGAACAGAAGCAGCATGCCTGACACGCCACAGTGTGCTGTGTACGAGTACATATTATTATCATGTTTGTAGGTGGAAAGTTATTCAACAGAATAGAAAAAAAAAAAAAACCAATGGATTTCTCACGAGAATAAAGCAGTAGGCTTCACAAAGTGGGTCCAAATTCTCCTGGGGGGTAGCTCAACCCTGAAGTGAGGAAGGCTAGGGGAGGCCTTATGGCATACTTAAACTGCGTCACATCTAGGTGTGACCACCACTCATCTAACCCTAGCATGAGAGACCCAACATTTTTGGATACAAAACACTAACAGTACTCAGGCCATTAGTACACAATGGCAGCAACATACATTTTGGGTTAAACAAAACTAACCCACAAGACAGAAAGTGTTTTAAGGGAGATAGATGCCAGTCTAGACATCACAGGACAGCTGAATTCACTTTTAATGAGGAGCAGTATTCAGAGGAAAAATATGGATGCATTCTCTCCCAGGAGGAAGGCAAGGGATGGGAATCGGCCTGAAGGTGACAAGGCTTTAGTGAAGGGAGTCAGGCTAACTCAACAAATAATGCTGGATAATGCTAGGACCCAGCATTGAGAAAGGGCTTGTAGCCTGACCCACTAGAACCTCTTAACTGTTTCAATACAGATTGAGGCTGAAGTAGCCATGAGGCAATGGCCCTCCATTCAGCTGCTGAGATTTAAGGGGTACACTTAGAGGATCTTATGGATCTCCAAACCTAGGGAAGTTCTCTGGGGCAATTGTAATTTACATGGATGCACGCTCACTGCTCTTTCCCCAAGAATAGATCAGAATAAGATATATCCCACGGTACATTTAGCAGGGACAGGAAATATTCTGATTAACACTCATGTCCTCTCCACAGGAGGGAGCTCAGTTCGGCTATAAAAGAGCACAAAATGGAAACGTGTCCAGTACAGGACTTTGAACAGAGGTGAGGTATCTGGCTTTGTCCCCAGCTGACTTGGAACCCGGAAGTAACCAAACCATGGCCAGTTTTAATGATTTCTGCCCATGATAACATCTGGTATATGGGCAAGGGCCAATCTGTTGGGAAGACATAGAAAATATCTCTGTAATTCTTACTGACTTATTCTGTAATAAAACTAAATTGTACCATGACTATATTGCATTATGCTATAATACTGGCTTTAACAGTAAGATTCAACTGCCTTATGTAAATAAGTTATATAATAATTCTCATATTGATGATCAAATATATGGGAAGATGGAGTTAAAACCTTTTCAGAATGTAATACTGATGGAAAATGACTGAGGAAGAACTGGAAGCTAAAGCCTGAGGAAGAACTGGAAGCTAAGCCTCTGCTGATTTCTTTGCTAACTAGTTCTGCACAAGTTTATTACAAGGTACAAGTAACCAAATTAGTACAAATATATGAAAATGTATGTCATGCCTACACAGGATGAATTGGTTGCTTCTTTAAGTTTATCCCTACCCACACTGGATCCTCCAAATGTTAGGTATATTTATGCTAACAACTATTGCTATATCTGTTACATAAATGTTATCTAAATGTGGTGCTCAGAAAAATATGAATACTTTAAGAACAGATCCTAGGTCAAGGGCTACAGGTCTGGAATTTGTGGGAAAGAGATAAATGAATATATGGGAACGTGTCCAGTACAGGACTTTGAACAGAGGTGAGGTATCTGGCTTTGTCCCCAGCTGACTTGGAACCCGGAAGTAACCAAACCATGGCCAGTTTTAATGATTTCTGCCCATGATAACATCTGGTATATGGGCAAGGGCCAATCTGTTGGGAAGACATAGAAAATATCTCTGTAATTCTTACTGACTTATTCTGTAATAAAACTAAATTGTACCATGACTATATTGCATTATGCTATAATATAATATATAATATTATATATTAATATAATTATTAATTATTAATATAATAACCGAGCAGAGCTCGGTTACTCAAACCCTGCACAATCCCAAGAAATGCCTACTTCAGGATTGGCCCTTGGCCAGCTCCTGGGAATTAAGCTCTGAGCCTTTGGAATATTCTGCTTGATAAGAGTGCTTTTGTATGTCTGAAGCCTTGGGCCACCCAGTACCCATTTGATCTGATAGTTTATGCTAACAGTGTGCTTTATGGTGAATGCCTATTTTTGCTCTGGGAGGCTGGGGTTCAAGTAGTTGAGGTCAGTCATGCCTATGTACTAAACCCCGATAAAAACTCTGGACACCAAGGTGCAGGTGCACTTCCCTGTGGGTACACTTTTCATGTGCTATCACACATCACTGCTGGGAGAATTAAGCACCTCCATGTGATTTCCCTGGGAAAGGATACCTGGAAGCTTGCACCTGGTTTCTTCTGTATTTTGCCGCATGTGCTTTGTTCCCTTTGCTTGTTTTAATCTGCCTCCTTTCACTGTAATAAACTACAACCATGAGTATAATCACTTATTCTGATCCCTGTAAGTTTTTCTAGTGAAGCATGAAGCTTGAGAGAGGTCTTGGGGTCTCCCAATGTAAGGAGCAAGCAGGGAATAAAGGCTACGCAGCGGAGATAGAATGTGAGCCGATACGTGAAAGATGGGTAGATATCCTAAGGAAGAACAGATAATTCAAAACAAGAGGCAAGTTGGACATGTAGAAAGTCCTGTACTGCAATTACGAATCTTGGAAGAAAATAAAGAATTTCATTTCACCTAGAAGTCTGTCTTATGGCTTCCTGGGAATCTCTTTATGACTACTTTCTAACCCTGGCAACAAATAATATAAAACTACATGTTTTATTTCCTAAATTATGTTCCGTAAGTTTGGAAGCTCATGGTGAACAACGCTCCAGTTCATTCATCCTCCCTAAAACAGCACTGAAACTTATTTCTATTTTGAATGTTGATAAGTTGTGAATTTTGTCTTTCATGGAATCTTGTTCTTTTATTTTTACAGACTAAACCCATAAACACGGGCCTCTGTTGACTGTCACTTTTTTTGAGAAAATTCACAGACTGTGCCACATGATAGAACATGTACTATAAAAAGTTATTCCACATTAGCTGTCACCAAAACCATCTGAATTCCTTTTGTTTGGCCAAGGCTTTTTGCCAAGCAGCTAAAAATGTTCTATCATGGACACTTGATTTCCTAATAAAGCTTCTAGTTCATATCTATGAAAAAGCTGTGTACATTATTTCCATTATCTGATCCAAATTTTCCTGAGGCTCTAATCACACCAAGTTCTACACCACAAAAAACCCTCCTTTGGTGTTTCTTATCACCTCTGCCACTAGTCTTTTCTCTGACTGCCTCTTAGTTTGAAGAAATTCTTTCTTGGCTCTCTAGCTCCCCAATCTAATACTTTGAGCCGTCAAAATGAAGACCTTCCAGAGATATTTCAGAAGTTTGTTTTTTTTTTCTCTGAAACATCTGGCTAACTTCCCATAGATAGTCTTCTTCTGCATTATATATGGAAAAATATAAAATAGGAGTGAAGGGGCAAAGTAACTCTATAGTAGGTAATCAATAGAAGAGTACTTCTCTTGAGAGAGTGCTGAGCTCAACCGACTCTGATTTGCTTTCTATTTAAAATGTCCCTCTCAAGGACCTAACAGTTCTCTTGAGTTCACAAAAGTAACAAGACTTGGAGGATCATAAGCCAGCTGGCTAAACAACAGACTGGAAACTCCAAAGCTATTAGTTCTCTTTCTTGTATTAAAATATTATAATCTGGCTCAAGTCCAACAACCTCCTTCTGCTTTTGTGTCCCCAGGTGTGGGATGGTGCCAGGACTACTAACCTATCTCACTGGGTTGCCTGAAAGATTATTAATAAGGGAAATTTCAAAGTGTTCTCCCAGCATAAAGCATTATACGAATGCTAAGTAAAAACACATGAATGATTTTAAAATACCATGGTGAAAGTGTGCTGTAGTAGAGACTCTCACATTTTGTGTTTACACTAGCAAGAATGATAATGTTGGCATATAGTCTTTGTGAAAGTAACAACAGTCAGCCAAGGGCTTGTCTTGAATCTTCAAGCAAAGCAGTACGCCGTGGGTACTCTCAGCTACAATCCGTCTCTCAGCCCAGCAGATACATTAAATGTATGTACGAATTAGTTGAAATGGAGTTAATTTTACCTGAGATTTTGCCTAATTGTGTGATTTGCTCTGTTCTTTAGGCACCTGGCACCTGACAGATTCTAATTTAAATATTCTAAAATCATTAGTAAGATTGTGCTACGCTTCAATTCCAAATGCCTTTAATCACTTGGTATAATCCGTCTCAACAATTTATTTTCTATTTTTAATAATTTTTGACTCTAAGGAATGAGTGAGAAGTAGCTTCTTTGCCCAACATTTATCCAGAGCTCCTTTCATGAGAAAGATATGAAACTTGAAATGAAGCAAGCATAAGCAACTATAGAAAACAAGAATCTGCCTCAAAAAATAAATAAATAAAACCTAGTGAAAATATAGGATCAGATAATCTCTATACAAGTCAAATTCTCCTTTAATGACTCCTTCATCATTTCTGAAACTGAACAAGTTCAGAAGGATTTGATTCTGAACTGTTATCTTTACAGAGCATTGGGAATGATGCTCTCTTCAGTCACATGAGAGTCCCTAAAATGACTCCCTTCCATTCAGTGCTCAGTCTCCAAACTGCACCACTGAGGACCTCAGCTGTGGCAGATAACCATGCTAACAATGTAAATGTAAAATTAAAAAGTAGCAAAGTGTCTGCACTCTTCCTGCTCTCTCTGCAGTCCCACCTCCTCCAAAAGGGGACATGTTCTGTTCATTCATCATTTACAACTTGCTTCCATGATTCCAGAAAGTCAATACATGCTCCCAACCCAAAGGAGAAAAAAGGGAAACTGAATTCCCTCTAGTCTGTACATGCGCACCGGCGTGCACACACACACAGTACAAACATATTTGTTTAAACGTGAATATGTATAAACAAAAGTTGAAATTTAGTAAGAGAAGCAAGAATCTGAGCCAAAAGTGTAAGATAAACTATTGCATTTCTGTTGAGGTTGGGGTGCAGGGAGGATCCCATGGGGAAGAGGAGATGGGTAGTAAGAAGAAAAGGAGACAGTTAGTGGGAGGTCTGTGAGCTCCTCATCCTGGATATAGTGCATCTGCCCAGAAAAGTCTGATTACACCTAAAAGCACAACTTAGCACTAATACAGAGTTCAATCCATTTTTGATATTTGGCTGCAGACAGCTTTCAAGCTCCACCAGTCCCTCTTCCACTTCTGCTCTACATCTAGGTAAGCTGGTAGGAAAGCCCAGATGCTCCTTCTTTGGTGTCAGCAAAAAGTTCAAACATGCAAGCCCCAGCCCATGTGAGGGAACCTTCACCTCAATCCCTGCCCCCAGCCACAATTAAAGCCAAGCCAATCTCCTTTCCCTACTCTCTCACCCCATTTTCAGACCTGTTTGCAACCTCCCCTGTTCTCCCCAGAAAGCCTCAGTATGTGAGTCATAGACCATTTCATACCCCCTTGGTGCACGTGTGGCATCATCAGTTACAACACCCGAACCAAATTTGGGGTGAATCGAAGAGGACACCCTGTCTCTGTGGGGGACCAGAACAAGCACCATCTAAGCTAAGCGTGGTCGTTATTAGTTGGGTGAACTATTAGTAGTGTGAACTGAGGTTCGAGTCATTTCTACTTCCACTATTCAGTCCGGCATTTTATGTGTCAAGGAAAAACTCGTAACTAATGTTCCACAGCATCGTCCATGTAAAGTGGTTGTAACCCTTTTTATCAGAAGTGACTATGGGAATAAGGACCCCAATTTGTCTATGGGGATAGCACAAGTCCTTCAGTTCAAGCCTCCACTCAGATATCTAAAGCCTACTGGGCAGCCCAGCATTTTGGTACCAACTCCCCACACTGTAAAAACACAGGGAATAATGCATACAATAAAAGATTTGGTTAAATAAAATGTAAAACTAAGAAGTATTTTATCATATCATTCCACATCACAACCTACCATATAATATTTTCTGTACCAATTATTAAATTATTTTTAAAGAATTGATGGACCTGAGTAAACACAGAGATTATTCAGAGCTATTGAAAATCAAGGAAAATGGGCTTTTATGAAAATCTCAATCTGTATAAAATCTAGGGCCTCCCTGGTGGCGCAGTGGTTGAGAGTCCGCCTGCCGATGCAGGGGATACGGGTTCGTGCCCCGGTCTGGGAGGATCCCATATGCCGCGGAGCGGCTGGGCCCGTGAGCCATGGCCGCTGAGCCTGTGCGTCCGGAGCCTGTGCTCCGCAACGGGAGAGGCCACAACAGTGAGAGGCCCGCGTACAGCAAAAAAAAAATAAAAAATAAAATAAAATAAAAAAAATCTAATAAAAGCAGAAAAAAGTGAAAAAGACCGAAGAGGAGATACTTATGAGACACCCAGTAGCGCCTCCTGGACCTCCAGCTAAGAGTGTGTACAAAGAGGGGAGAATACAAAGGCAGAGAGAAATTGGAAGGGTTGACCCCAATGCTGTCTGTCCCCTCCTTGTGGAGGGTAGAGTTGCAGAAGTTACTGCCTTTTTTGAAAACCTGAGGTAATGGTGGGATTGAGTACATAAATCAGGATAGTAATACAGCTCACAGAGTTATAAGCATCATACAACTTTATGTACTGAAAGTGCTTCCTAAACCTGAACACTGCATAATTAAGAGTTCGTTGTGGGGGCTTCCCTGGTGGTGCAGTGGTTGAGAGTCCACCTGCCGATGCAGGGGACACGGGTTCGTGCCCCGGTCCGGGAGGATCCCACATGCCGCGGAGCAGCTGGGCCCGTGAGCCATGGCCACTGAGCCTGCGCGTCCGGAGCCTGTGCTCCGCAGCGGGAGAGGCCACAGCAGTGATAGGCCCGCATACCGCAAAAAAAAAAAAAAAAAAAAAAAAAAAAAGCAAATGATTATGAATAAATAAAAAGGTTGCAAACTAACTGCCAGGGACTAGGTCCAACTTGCATGCCTCATTTGGTCAACATACTGTTTTTAAAATTTTTAAATTAGAATGCCATTAGGCAGAATATGTATCTCACAATCACCATGTCACCACTCTTCCTCATATTACACAGTCCCAATTCACACATTTACATCAAATTCCTGACCCCTACAGGCAGTTGCATTTTTCACCTCCTAATGTACAATATAAATGATTAATAGCAGAAATATCATAAAATGGTATGTATATGGTTACTTTTAAATAAATGTCACAAACATGAAATACTAAAGGGGTTTAGAAGAGGAATGCAGAAAGAAGAGGTAATGAATGGCAGGAGTAAAAGAGGTGGGGAAGCATGAATCATAACTGAGAAGATGTGTTGAGAACACGGAGACTAGAAGGAAGAAGTGAGGGTGAGATTTAAGATTTGATCAAATTGTAGAAGGGTTTGAAAGTCAGGTCATACATATTAATCAGAAATCTTGACTGAAAGTGACAGAAACCCAAACCAAAATAGTTTTCTCAAAAACAGAAATTTACTTAAAAAAAAAAACTAGAAATTTATTGGCTTCCCCAATTGATAAGTAAAGGGTAAAGGTAAATTCAGATATGGCCGGATCCAAGCACTCAATGATATCAGCCCTTTTTCTCTCTTTCCTTTTCACTCTTCTCACTCTAGCAATCACTTCTGATGTTTTCTATGTATTGGGTTTTTTCTGTCTTATTGCAGATGGGCTATGACCAGGAGGCCAGGGATCTTGGCCTTTCAGGAGACTCTACTTCTCCAGTTTCACAACCCAGGAAAAAGAAAGAAACTCTCCAAAAATTCATTTATGGGTTCAAGGGAAGGACTCTGAGTCTGGAAAAATGGGTTCATGGATCATATGCTAACTACTGTGGTCAGAGGAAAGCAAGTCCAATAACAATAATGATGTATGTGCACTGGACGGTCATAATAAAGGAAGGTGCTGAAATGGCTCGCCCAGGTGCTCTCAGGCTGTGGAAATCCACTGGAGGTTTTAAACCTCAAAACCACATGACCAAAATACTCTCTTAAGAAGTTTACATGATGAATTGGAGGGAGAGGAAAAGGAATATGGAGAAGTGAGTTAGGAGTCTCATCCAGGACCAAGGACATAAAGTTCAACTGAAATAGAGGACAACTAAAAATAGACAGATGCAAGAACTATTTAGGAATAAAAATTAATAGGACTTCCCTGGTAGCACAGTGGTTAAGAATCCACCTACCAATGCAGGGGACACGGGTTCGAGCCCTGGTCCAGGAAGATCCCACATGTCGCAAATCAACTAAGCCCATGCACCACAACTACTGAGCCTGCACTCTAGAACCCGTGAGCCACAACTACTGAGCCCGCATGCCACAATTACTGAAGCCCGTGTGCCTAGGGCCCATGCTCCGCAACAAGAGAAGCCACCGCAATGAGAAGCCTGCACACCACAACGAAGAGTAGCCCCCGCTCACCGCAACTAGAGAAAGCCCTCACGCAGCAAGGAACACCCAACGCAGCCAAAAACAACTAAATAAATAAAATAAACTTCTATTAAAAATATTTTTAAAAATTAATAGAATAAGGAAAATGATTGGATATGGGAGAGAGGTTTCATCAAAAGTGTCAGTTCTGTTTTAGATACTGGTTATACAGCAGACAAGACGTCTGCATCATACAGCTTACACTCCTCTGAGGAATATGGAGGTGGAACATATAAACTGAGTAATAAGTAATATAATTTCAGTTCCTAATAAATGCTCTGAAGAAAAACAAAAATGTGTAGATGGCATAAAGAGTGGTGAGTGGAAGGTGCTATTTTAGGTAAGGTAGTCTGGGAAGGTCTTTAAAGGAGGTGACACTGATGCAGAGAGCTGAACTGTGACAAGGAAGCAGCCACATAAGGAACTGGAAGAGAAGTGTTCAGGAAGAGGGACCAGCAAGTGAAAAGGCTCCAAGACAGGAATCAGCTTGACTGAGGAGAGAGCCAGAAAGACGAGTGGACGAGGGGAGAATGAGAGGAGAGGAGATCAGCATCGGACAAGGGCCAGATTTGGTAGGGTCTCCCAAGCCATGGAAAGGAGATAGGATTTTATTCTAATTGCTATGGGATTTAGAGCAAGAGACATGATTTCATTTGGGCTTTACATAGACCACCCAGGCTGGGCCGTAGGCAAGAGTGAAGCAAGTTATCATGGTGGCCCAGACGAGGACATGGTGGCTTAGGCTGGGATGCTGGCAGCAGAGATGGTGTTAGACAGTCAAAGAGATTCAACATGTTGTGCCTGAGTGAAATATAGCATTATTATGAAAAGAAAACTAGAAATGGTTGAAGAATTTTTTCATACTTAAACCTGAATACATCTAGTACTCAGGCTATGTCTAGACCATTGGGTGATACTCCCTGTTCAAGAGCAAAGGCCCACGAGTGCTTCCTTCCAACTACATAGAGGGGGGGAGACATGTGCCTAAGAACTGCTTTTGACTAAAAGTTTTAACCAACAGTGGAAGACTATTGACAATAGCTATTTCTGATATAGGAAAAGCCCTAAAGGATGCCCCAAAGAAAAAGAAAGGATGAGAAAGGAATATAAAAAATAAATCAAAATGAAACTTTTAAAAGAATATTATTTCACAGAGGAATTCTTGAAAACTTCACAGAAAAAAAATGAGCTCCTTTGGCCTCTGGCTTTCACGAATTTTGTACAACAAAAAAGGCACGATTCCCTATCTCTTCTTCACTTTCTTCTTTCTATTAAATTTTTGGTGGCTTTTCAGAACAAAAAAATATTACAGAGACATTTCTGTATATAAAGAGTAAATGTCTACAGATTTTCTGGAGGGGTTTTTTGGCAGAATGTAAAAAATAAAACATACTTATATGCTTTATTCATTCTATTAGTTAATTACAGAAATTTGTCCTATATAAATATAAATATGTAAAAATATTTATGTAAAAAGGTATTAATTACATATATATTTTATCTGAGATATATATATATTTAGTTAAGAATCTGAAATAATCTAAATAAATAATGACAGGGGATTGATATCAACACCATAGGTAAGTTTTCTGTATCCTTGTTGTGTTGGATTATAAACACATATGGGCAGGAGAGGAATCTGGAGAAATCTAACAGAAAGGCCCTTCCGGAGTTTCACTGGGTTAGGAGTCTCATGGAAAAGGAAAATTTTTCACCTGGTACCTAGTTTATGACCTAGAGTGGGGTCACTGAATTGTGAAACTCTGGCTTTGTCAAAAGAAATCCCTGGATCATTTGTTACTTCAGACCTCAAATTCCAGTACTGAAAGGCAAATAGCCAATAAAAAAAGAAAGAACCAGAAAATAAATTTAAAAATCCTGTGGAGCAATAGGTTCATCATTCTGGATTGAAGCCAGCAGATTAGCACCTTGAGAATGAAGATGTTCTGTCACCATATCTGTTTACATTTTGATCTTGGAATCATCTGTATTTTGCAATGCTGCTTTTCTCAGGCATTCTTGGGCCCTACCAGATATCTATTGCTATTTTGGTCCTTGACATGTCTAAAAGTTTTTAATCTCAGTCTTCATTAGGTTTAAAGAAGGGACCCCAGGGGCCACAACAAAGAGGATGCAAAGAACTAGTTGTCCCTGACTGCCTCAGTTTTATATTGAAAGAGAGAGAGAGAGACAGAGAGAGAGAGAGAGAAACAAAGGCATGTAAAAATGAACAAGAACATTTTACAGTTACATCAGTGGCTGTCTGTGACACCAGCATCCTGTCTCCTTTGGGCCACCTCTGAATTATTTTTCACAATTAATGGGAGAACTGAAGAAACAAATGGCAGAAAATTTAATTGCAGGTGCTAACCCTGAATACGATGCTTAAGGCAGAGAATTTAATCTGATGGCTTCATGTACTGAACCAAAATAGAAAGAAAACACCATGTGTTTATATTTTAATGATTTTCATTTTTAATTAGTGACTTCAAAGATTTTTAACAAACCTGAGTTTGGCCCCTCAAATACCATCTAACGTTAATTGAGTCCAAATTTCTCCAGTATTGTAAAGAATGCATTCAGGGCTTATTTCCCTTTGATTGACAAACATCTTAGTACCCTGTGACAAAATCCACATTAGAACTTTTAAAAACACAAATGTGTTATAAATAAGATTTATATTTCGGTGACTCTGGTTTAAGATTTATTTAAAAGGTAACCATGTCCTCTTGGTTATGATGACATTTGTACCACACTCATTTGGCAAAATGCTCCAGAGATCATTTATGTTTAACAAAACACAGTTGGTGCAATCAAAGCTGTATTTTAATGTCCTCATTTGCAGTATTTTCTCATGACATTGGCCTCTGCTTTGGACACTGAGAAAAAAAAACAAACACTCCACATCCTATTTTTTTTTCTGTTTCTTCTGACATTTAGTAGTGTGCCATGATTTCAAAATATGACTTTTCATTTCTTTATACATGATGGTGTAGGCTCTTGCCTGGAGACTTTTTACATCAGTGAGTTTCCCAGTCAAGAAACAGTAAGAGGAAACTAACACTGCCATGGGAGTAGCCTCTGGGTCTGTCTAGGTGTTTGAAGGGAAATTTCCATCTTAATGACAGAAATGTATCCAATTCTTACATTAAAAGGAAGACTGGGGGCTTCCCTGGTGGCGCAGTGGTTGAGAGTCCGCCTGCTGATGCAGGGGACACGGGTTCATGCCCCGGTCCGGGAAGATCCCACATGCCGCGGAGCGGCTGGGCCCGTGAGCCATGGCCGCTAAGCCTGCACATCCGGAGCCTGTGCTCCGCAACGGGAGAGGCCACAACAGTGAGAGGCCCGCGTACAGGAAAAAAAAAAAAAAAAAAAGGAAGACTGGTGTAAAAGATCCAAGTTCAGTGGGAACACAATCATCATTTAAGCTGTGTGAACAATTGTCACCAACATGATTGGTACACCAATGACCTCATTGGCTGAATAAACAATTACCCAAAGGTCATGTTGCTCCTACAGAATCATGATGGTCAAAACAATGAAAGTAATAACAGTTTGACACTGAAACTCCCATAGCACAGCTTGAGAGAATTTAGTTTGAGAAATACAGTGGTGACTGACTGTGGCCATTAGCTTTTTCCTGTTGTGTGAGATTAATTTGTGACTGAGATTTATTAGCCTAAAGGAGGCTGGGGTTGATGAGATTTTGCTGATATACTGCGTAGAACACACATCAACTCAAAGAGAAAAGATGAAAAATTAAAATGATAAAGTTGCATTGCTAGCTTGTTGCTGAAGTAATTGAAGTGGCTTGTGTTGTGCTGTGCTGTGATGGGTAGAAATAAAATATGTACAAATTTATCTAGATCATCCTTCTGAAGAAAGGAACTACAAAATATTTTCCCTCTCTATTAATGTGTTGCGGAAATCTCCCAATTCTTTTTTGACAGTGATATTGAAGCAAAACGAAAATGAAACCCATTCAGAATAAGCTCCAGAAGTGAAGCCAGCTATTATCCATGGAAATAGGCATAAGGGTTAGCGTAGATAATTGAAATACGAGCATAATGTAAAAACAGCGTTTTGTCTGTTAGGTGAAACCACAACTCCATATAATTTCTTTTTAACAGAACTGAAATAGAGAAATGAATTCAATTTTTTTAACCCAACCAACTTCCCCTCTGATGAAGATTCTAATTATCAGTGAAATGCCTAAAAAATACATACAGACCAGAATATTAAAAAAGGAATAAAAAAGCAAGGGCTATGACATTCATAAAGCACTAGAATAGAATATCAGCTCCACAAAAACAGGGATCTTTAGCTCACAGACATGTTCCATGTGCCTGGGGTTGTGCTGGCACATGAAAGGTGCCCAGTGGGTCTTTGCTGAATTAACAAAGTGCACAATCTTCTGCTGCTGAGAACTGACCAGTTAGTGTGGATAAGACCACAAAAATTTCTTCACTTTTGAGAATCATCTGGCCAATAAATGTGTCACATGGAAATCTGGTGCTCTATGGAGTGTCCACCAGAACAGGACCCTGGATGGTGGACCACAACCCAAGTCTAGTGGGCATGGATTTTCCTTGTAGGCAGTGTGACTGGCGAAGTGACAATTCCCCCACACCGAGCACCTCCAGAGTTGCAGGGCTTTCAGAGTTGGGAGACCTTCTCCCTCTGAAGCCCACGATGATATTCCAGGACTGTTCTACACCACCTCGATTCTTTAGTTCTTCAGTTACTCGAAGATGTAACATTGACCAGGTATTACAGGTCCTTCAGAGAACTGAGCAAATGAGAGTCTAGACATCACTGTCTTCTCCACCCTTTTTTTAACCTAGTATTCTCATGCAACTGAAACAAGGTTCGAATCAGCAAGAGGCCATAAGAGGGGAAAAAAAAGCACAAAAAAAAATTTTCAGGGAGATTTATAAAAGCTAACTTGCTTCACTTTAGTGAGTGAAGGCAGAAACTGAGTGCATGTATGAGAATCCAGCTTTTGGAGGAGGCATGGGAAAGGTCTTTCTTGTACCAATGGGAATCATTTCCTCCCACTTCAGACTGCCCTCCACATGACATTGACAGCAAACCAGCAGTCTCTATCCCCAAAGTGCCTTTACCTTCAACGCCCCAGGGAAAATTGCAACCTTAATCCTGAGAAGACTCTATCACCGTTTTAGTATCTATTTATTTCACTTCTCCTCACAGGAGCCTGTGTTCCAAAGTGCACCCCATTTCCTGAATGAAGACTCAGCTGGCATTATGGCCCTGCTCTCTCCCAAGACAGCCCCGATGACAACAGGGAATACCTAAGACCCTTCTCTGCATCAGTCTCTAGAAGGGCATCAAAGTCTCAAACTGCCCAAGACTAAAGAAGCTTCTCACCAACAGAGGAATGGCTAAGAGTGCCGGTTCTGGAAATTTATTAGCTGCGTGACCTTGGGCAGGTCACCTAATTATCGTGAGGCTTATTCTGTTCATATGTTAAGTGGAAATACAACAGGAACCCTTCTGAAGGTTTTTATGGTGATTAATTGTAAGATACCTGGCACAAATAAAGTACTGATACATGCTACAACTTGGATGAGCCTTGAAAACATTATGCTAAGTGAAAGACACCAGTCGTAAAGACCACACACTCTGATTCCATTCATCTGAAGGTGCATTATAGAGAAATCTGTACAGACAGAAAGTAGATTAGTGGTTGCTCAGGGCTGGTAGTTGAGATGGAGGGAGAGGATGGGATAGCTAAAGGGTACAGGATTTCTTTTGAGGTGATAAAAATGTTCTAAAATTGACTGTGGTGATGGTTGCACATAGCCATGAAGAAACTAAAAACTGTTGAATTCTACACTTTAAATAGGAGAACTGTAAGTATATGAGTTATATTTCAATAAAGCTGTTTCTAAAAAGATACTTAGCACAGTGCCAGCCACATATCTAATATTTGAAAAATGTCAGTCATTATCATTTATTAATTCACTCAACAGGTATTTATTAAGTTTCTAACGTAACTCTGGCACTTCTAATATAACTCTGTTCTTCTTTTTCTTGTTCTTCTTATCATTCGTATATACCATTTTTACATTTGAAACTTTGCATGTGTGTGAAACATGCAAAGGTTTTAATAATGCAGGAAAAGTCCATAATGTTATTTTGACTAAACTGCTTCCTTGAAAAGGTAAAATTAATTTAGATGAATAAACTGTTTTAGATGTAAAGTTTTTACCTGAGAAGTAGTCACTGAAACCCTGAAACCTTATAAGCACCTTGAGAATACCAACAAAAACATGTCTTAATCTATTCAAAACTAGAGTTAATTTATTTATAGTTAACTTAGAAAGTTTTCTAAATGAGAAATACATAACTTAATGACAGCAGAGCAGCTCTGTTTCTGTAGATTTTAGCATTTCATATTTAAAAACACAGAAATAAAATTCTCCATTGAATGGCTTAAGCCCAATAACAAAATCTAAAAGCCACATTTGAATCCCAGAAGACATGAGACAATTATTCTAAGTAGCTCTACAAATGCCATCATTCTACTATACCTCCCATGACTTTCACAAAATAATCAGATTCTGCTTCCTCTTGCCCTTCTCTCCACCCGCAATCACTCTCACGTCCATCTTCCACCGAAGACCGCAGGTAACGGGTAAAATTTGTAACCAAAAAAATTAAAGAAAAGAGAAGGGAAAAAAGGTCTCTAAAAATCTATGTCCAAGTGGGAAATTCTTTTACAAAAAACATTTGGATGTGCTTCGGCAAGTGCAGAGATTTAAATGGTGTTGGGTTATTGCCAAGGTGGCACGCACTGGGGCCCTGAGCACAAAAGAGAACAAAGCAGCAAACTAAAAAGTCAAAGCAGCCAGCTGCCAGATCGCCCCCTGTGAATCCTAACTCTATTTTTTATTTCAGATCAGATAGGCTGCTCACCAGAGCGCTCCCTCAACTTTCTAGTAAATTCTCAGAAGCCAGGGCCAAATGGAAAGCATTGAAGGCACCTGTAAAACCCAATTTCTCCCAGAGATGCCCTGATACCTTGGCAGCTGAGGTCGGAACCCAGACGAAAAAGTAAGTCTGTGCTGGTGAAAGATTTTTATGTTAAAATACTGCTCTCCGGGTGTCCTCGCTTTTTCCATGAACACTCCATGGGTTTTTCCCTTCACACTGTTTTCAAACAACCAAGAGCCACTGAAATGAGGAGGAAAATTGCCCTAAAAGTATAGTATTCCAGGCAGTATTTTTTCCTTATGGACATATTCAGGATTCCTTCCCAAGCAGATTCTGAAGCAAAACAAAGTAAAGAAATTGCAAAGACTAAAAGAGTAGGAATTATCTCAAGGTCTATGGACAAACGTCCATGGGGATCACACTCATTTCTTTTCACCTTGAACACATGGCTAACTTACTTTGCCTGCTATATTAATAACACAGTAAATTTAAATCATTAAAAAATTTTAAATTCTTTATAGAAGAAAACTGATGGTTTCATTTTCATAGATAGACCAGTCTATATAAAGCAAAATAATAATAATAACAATAATAATAATCAGAGTGAGTTTTTCCTTCTATTAAGACAAATTTTTTTGATAAATTTCCTGTGTTACTGATATAACTATGTCCTTGTAAACAGAACTACATTTATCTTAATACACTTATTTGTCAGGAATTTTTTTAAATTGAAGTATAGTTGATGTATATTATGTAAATTACAGGTGTACAATATAGTGATTCGCAATTTTTACAGATAATACTCCATTTATAGTTATTATTAAATATTTGCTATATTCCCCATGTTGTACAATATTCTTGACAAATGCCTTCTTCCTACGGTTTTAGCCTTATGATAGCTTGCTAGCCCAACCCTAAGTTTCTTGAGGAAAGTGACTGCTTTTTATTACTATTTATTTTTATTCCTCTTCCCTCACACAGTATCTGGCACATAGTATGCTTCAGAAATTGCTTCTGAAATAAGTGAATTATCATCTGAGTTACTGATGTATACTTGGCATCATTTTAGAGATCTATGATCAGTTAAGGCAACTTCTCTCATGAAACGTCAGCTTAAACCATTACAAACTTTCATAGATTGATGCCCAAATTATGATTGAGAAGGAATTTACTATGCTTCCCCTTTCATTAGGTTTTGACAGTTGCTGGGAAAGAGGAAAGTCATTCATGGCCATTTTATTCCGTTTCAGCAAAATATTTCCTGTTACTTTGGGGGATTATAATGTGATGAGATTATCCTAGCTGGTCTATTAACTCCCCTCAAAATTGTACTTGCCCACTATTTCCCATTTTACTCCCAGATCCAGAACCCCACTGTCAAAGGAACCCAGAACAGGGTAGATAGATATGCAAATACAGGCCCTTCCTCTTTGCTTGCAATCGAAGCTGCTGGCAGTGAGCCTGGAATGAGTGAAATGCGTGCCCAGGGCTCCTGACAATTGCCCACATTCTGTCTCTCTTTCTCTTTCACATGCTTCATTCTTTGCTTTCTGTTAAGGATATGTATTGACTTTGTGGAACCACTGCAGTGATCTGTAAATGATGCATTTAATGAAAAATCCTTGCCTAGCACTCTGAAAGAGAACACAGCAACGCAGGGCAATCATTGCTGGGCAGTGATGGGTGTTGGAATATCACATTCATCAGTTTCACTGGCAAGACAGATGTAGTGATTGGCAATATTTCAAGGGTGTGTAGTAAAAATATTAACTAATATGTTAATCATATTCATTATTTGCTGTTTCTCCTGTCCCTATCATGGTAATCATTTATTCTTTAAAGATTGGTGACTCTTTTGTCTGAATGCCCTAAATCCCATATCCTGAAAAGATGCACGAAAGGGTTTTGAGTGGCTACTCTTTTGGAGGAATTATATTAAAATTTTGATTTCCACGGAGCTCTGTAGTTATTGCTACCATCCTTGTATTTCAATACTGAACTTCAGGTTATTGAAAAGACAGTTTTTCTTCCAGTTTCTCTTTCTTTCTATTTCTCTCTTAAAAACAAACAAAATAAACAGGACTTGGCCTTTTCTGACAATGCCGGGAAGTACAATCTGAGTGACAAAGTCCAACTGAAATAGGCACCTGATGGTGACAGAGAATCTGCATGGCACAGCCTGGTTTGAATGAGACTGGAGGTGCTCCCCAGGGCCCCGAGGCTCCTGCCCCATCCTTTACACCAACGGTGGAGGAACGTGCTGTCGCTGGATTTCATTTTCTCCGGGATGACCACACATAGTGCCCTGGCAGGCTGAGCGTGCACTTCCTGTGGGAGCCTGACTCGCCTCCACCAGCTGGTGTGTTAAGAGACGACCCCCGTTACTGAACAGCCCTGAGACAAGAGCGACAGGTGCAGCCAACAACCGCCACAGGGGAACAGCCCAGGACTCTTGCAGCTAGCTCTTCGTCCTGCAATCTGGTGAGCTGGAGCTCTGCAGGCTTGGGGAGAAGAGCTGGTTTTGTGAGCCTGCAGGTGCACATGCCAGCTCACCTCTGATGGAGCAGGCTATCTAGTTGTCCCCCATGCTAGATAGAACTCACAAACATGCCAGTCACCTTGTGTTCATATTACCTGAGACTGGTCTCCCTGGAGACAGGATCTTCCTGTGATGCTCCAGTTTTCAATTACTTATCTTCTCATGAACAGTCTGTCCAAACTGCAGCCCATTATTTGTTCTTAATTGACATTACTATTCACTATATTAAGAAACAAACTTTCTAGAGGGCTTTTTTTGGCATAATCCGACCACTAGAGCACATTTCCAAGTGAAGACAAAAATATTCTCTATATGATACCTAAAGATTTGGCCAGTTCCGATGGGGAAAAAAAATTAGTCGACTACGGTCTGGGGGTCGTCAAAATGAAATAACTGGTTGACAGGATTTTGTTGTTGTTTGTTACTTTGGCTTGACATAGAGTATGAGTTATAGAAATGGTCACTCATTTTTTTCTATTTATGTCTAACTTTGACAGGTTTCCTGGAGTCTCCTGAGTGGCATGCTGTATCTCCAGCCATCCTAGAGCATGCCTGACTCTTCAGAGAAACCTAATTAAAACTGTGGTTAGAAAAATCTTACTTTTAACATATCTAATCGTAGAAATGTTATCATGTGGAGATCCATACAGGATGACTAGGATCCTTTTACATCCAAATATCAGAGGATTCCTTGTGTTTATAATTTTTTAAATTTAAATAACTCCCTCAATTTCCTATCACTGGATAAATTATAAAAATAATTCATATATAATTTACAGATTTATATTTTTTCCAAAACTGTATTTCTAGAAATATACTGCATCCATTTCTTACAAACTCAGTATGCTCATATTCTATTTTATTTAAGTCATCACTTGCTTTATCTGTACTTTTCTATTTGTTTTACCCATCTTACTAGTACTTCTGGAGTCTAATAAATCACCATGGTCTTCCACATTTAAGCTATACCAAGCTAAAGGGATGTTACCACCTCAAATGTTGTTTTCACATATTGTACTTTCTCTTGAAAAAGAACCTTCTTTTGGTCACTCTACGTGCCTCTTCTTTCTCTGATAATCTTGCCTGCTTGACTTGAAAATATTTTGCTGTGTGATACGTGGGGAGATGGGGTGTTGTTGTCGCTTCCTCCTGACACTTTTCCTAGGTGAACGGAATCTCCTCAGGAGCGTTACGTTGGCTTCCTGCAGAAACCTGCTGTATAAAACACCTTCTATGACATCAATACTCTGCCCTAGTTTTTCTATTTCCTGAAGCTTTTTAAAGATGATTTGAATATTCTCACTCTAAATCCCTCAATTTCTGTCTTATAAGTACTAACCTTCTTTGACACTTCCTTGTGAAACTTTGCTGGTTTTCCCTGTAAGAAATTCAGCCTTTATCTCCCCATTGCATCGTCTCCCTTGCCACATCCCTCTAGCTGCCTGTCTCTTCCTGCTTTCCAAAACATTTGTTCTCCTGCAGACATTCCTTTACGCAGGCAGATAAGACAAGAAGCGGGCCCCCCAGTTATCACATTTCACTCCCCTAACAGAGAATCGTACAAAATCCAGTAGCAACTCATCACTACTTGTAGCCTGTAGCAAAATGTGTCATTAAATTTGCCCAGATTTCCCATAGGGCTCAACATAAAATTTTCAACAAACAAAATTAAAAATGTGTTCTCTAATAATTGCTTGTGAATGTCCAATATTTTTTTCTACATCTTTATTTCAATTTCTATTTAATTTTGCCTCTTATATCACTCTAAACTGCATGCCCAAACTCTTACTATCCTTGCCCTGGTTGAAAGAATTTTCAATACTTTCCATTTTCTTACATTTTTAGGATTTCTCTCTTTGTCTGAGGATCACACAGTCAGTTTTCCTGGCAAAAGTCTTACATTTCATATACTGACTCTTCTTCTTCTCCTATTACTAATGGGATGTATGTTAATACGGGATTTAGGCTACCCAATACTTCTTTTCCACCTTTACAATCCATCAACCTTAAATGAGATAACTGGTTATCTCCCTGGCTTTTGCCCCTGAAAAAAATCCAAACTCCACAATATGACAAGGGCTATAACACACCTCTCATTCTTGTAATTTTTTTCCCTCTCCACCGTTGAGAGTAAAGATGGATGCCTTTCACTTCTGTGTAGACTCTTCATACACTACAGTAACTTGGCTGGGACCCACAGCTTTGAATGATCTTAAAGAAAAACTGTGTTTGCCGGATCCAAAAGTTGTTCTCAGTCTAAACCTAACAGAATTCCTTCCTTTGGCACCTTCCCTTGTTTTTTTCCCTAAGACAAGCATCAGTCATCTGTCTGCCGCCACATAAACAAGATCTGGAGAAGTGCTTAGAAACTTGTTTAACACTCTTTTGTATTGCCAAGCTTTACAGGAAACAGAAATCTCCCACAGATTCTGGGTAATCAGCATTGGAAATATCCATGAAATCACATTTTACTACCTGCCTTATCCTCTTTCTCTCTACAGATCATCTCACTTCCCTCCCCTGTGCCATGAAGAACTCTGAATGTTTGTTCTTCCCAGCTTCAAAAATGCAGGAAAAAACCATCTAAGTTAGAATTGTTTGCCATCCCTAAGAACTTGATCACATTGCTAACTTGGAGCTGAGAGTAAATGATATTTCAAAAGACAATGTCAATAATGTTCTTTGCAGAACTGTTTCAATGGCAGGAAACTAACTGGCTTCCTTTAAAACACTCATACACACACACACACACACACACACACACACACACACACACACACACCCCTCCATACACTCAGACCCTCTTAGAACATTCTCTCTTGGTGATTATGCCTGTCTAAGCCTAGAGTATCTGGGCTTGACTTTATGAAGTAAGCTGGGTTTACCCAGTGAAACCAGTGGGATGATGACGAAAATCCCCAAAACCGGGTGCCTCTCAAAGAAACGGAGTCAGGACAACAAGGTCTAGCTGACCTTCCTCTTATGGAGACGCTACCTCTTCCTCACTCTCAGAGCTTGAAGGTTTCTTTGCCATGAACTGCTTTACTTCCTTGGTCTTTCTTCCATCATTTCTCCACCACCTTTAATCTCAGAGTGTGGCTCTTCCTGCTCTGGAAACGGTTCTTAAAAGTACTTCATTATTCACATTACTAACTCTTTCAGCACCATTTAATCTATTTGTTTTCCTCTCCAGTCAAGCACCCCCTTCTCTGCTTGCAAATCAGATGGATTTGCCATTGCCTGACTTCTTTTCTTTCTCCATCAACTTCATCCTATATATAAATCTTCCTTTATTGCTCTTTGATTCCTGTTATTCATTCATGATCAATTTCTTCATTGCTTTCCTATACAAATAAATTTCTTCTTTGAAAGCCTTTAGTCTCATCCCGTCTTGTAAACATTCTGTCTCTCTTGCTGAATTAAGACATGTTCCACCCTTCTATGACTTTTTAAATAGAATTTCGGCTTGTATTTTTAAATTTTAACATATTCTAAAGTGAACTTATTCTTCCACCACAGATATTAACTAAATTTTCCAGATTCTTCAATTTAATTTGACTTTTATCTTTAAAATATAAGGAAAAACGCAGTATTCATTCAGAGGTTAGGAAATGTTTTTCAAAATCCCTTTATTTACTACCTATATCTAGTAGATACTGTACTAGATATTTGAGATATTCAGATGATGGAAAGACCTACTGTCCACACCCTACTGTGAAGCTAGATGTACAAAGAAACAACTGCATCCAGTGAAACACGATGGACCAGAGAGGTGGACCCAAGAGGTCTCCATTAGTAGGAAGTGATCAAAGAGGTCTCAAAAGAAGAGGAAGTGAAGTGCTGAAGATGGAGCTGAAGTTTGCCAATCAGCTAGCCACAGAGAGAGTGGGAAAGTGGACAAGAGAGGGCCATTGGTGACTTAACTCTAACCCCAACCCTAACCAGCCCATTCCTAGCCATAAACTTAATGCTACTGGCAAGCGTCATCAAACCACACGCCTAATTTCCCAGTGCGCAGGAACGCGCAGGCTGAGCACTGCCCTTACCCCACACCTGGCTAGCTCAGCTTCCAGCAGCTTCCCACCTTCCTGAATCACCTGCCTTACGGTTTCTGTAAAGGCATGCATGACTTAGGTTCCCAAGGCTTCCCTCCTCTTTTCCTGTTTCTCCTCCCCTTTATTCTTATCTCGGGGATTAGGGTCCCATGTCCTACAGATTAATCACGTTCTTTGTCTTGGGTCTCCCACTCCCAGCTCATGACTGCCAAAGGTCTCTCCTTTCCTTTCTCCCATTGCGGACCTGTCCTTTCTGGAGCAGTGGATCCTCAGCTCCTTTGTTCAGCAGGAACTCCCTTACTGGCACTGTCCTTGACAGCTCTTCTGGCTCATCTTTATGGTATTCACTGCCCTTCCATGACTCTCTTCCCTCCCCATCAACCCTGTATTTTTTTTTCCCCGTATTTTCTGTGGCCCCTAGTACTATCTCGCCTTCCACCTCTAGGTGGCGCTGTTGCACCGGTAAGGGCAGGTGGCACGAGCTTCGTCCTCTGCGGTTTCATTCCGGACTGCCCTCAGCTGCAGATAACACGCTTCTTCCTCACAAAGACTCTACACCATCTATATAAAGAGATCATTGCTGTGCCCTTGTTCGCCACACCTGAAAGACTTCTGCTAACAGTCTATTTACTGGAATAATTTCTTAAACTGCACCCATAATCCATTTGTCTTTGGACTCTGGTAAAATTAGTTAACCTCGCTAAGCCTCACTTTCCTCATCTATGGGGATAATAGTAGTAGACACCTTAAACTATGATGATACAATTTAAACGATATAATGTATACAAATGTTAGGCACCATCTCTGTGCCATAGTAAACAAACAATAAATGCTAGATATTATTATCACTGGTGTCATCGTCAACATCATCAGCTCTGTCACATACAAACTGTAGTCCTTCTTTGTTCTGTAAGTGAAAAATTCCTGTAATGTCATTCTAATTCCCTCTTCCCTGGGATTTGATTCTCTATCCCCAAATACTCTTTTTCTTTTCCAAAAATATCACCATCCCCAAAGAAGCCTCAATTGCTTCAATCCCACTGTTTTATTTCTGGGAAGAATGGTGAGAATTTTTAGTCCTAAACATGCTAAGTAGAATCACAACAAATTTCTCCTGAGTCCTGTCCCTTTTTCTCCTATTAGATCTCCAGAATAAATCCATATTCTCTATTGATCTAGAGCTCACATCAAACTTCTTATTGGGAAAAATTTGGTTTATTGAAAAATATTTCCCTTGGGTTCATCCTAATTGATCTGATAGTCAGGGAGCACAGCCATATAACCTCTTGTTGGACGGCTGTTCCCGCCCCTTGTTAAGAGTCCTTGCAACAAATGTACCTTTGATGCCATGTTTATGGTGCTCTCTTCCTCTTTCACAAACTTCCCAGATTTTCTTTACTTCTCTATTTATTCTATTCCTTTCTACCTATAATACATGAGAGGCAAAACAGACAAAGCATCCATTCGGAGTGCAATCATTCCCTTCCTTTTCCTCCTCATTCTCTTATTCCTCACTCTTCCTCACCTTCACCCAGCTCTTCCACATTCTGCTGTCTTCTCCTCTTCAAGTTCCTACTGTAATGGACTCTAACCTAGGTAAAAAGTCAGATCCAAAAGCCTCTGTTCCCAAACAGGACACTCATACAGATAACTGACCCCAAAAAGTTGTAAGAACAGGACCCACTGCAAGCTCTAACTGTCTTCGTCTACTCCTTAGGCCACTTTTGCAATTTTAGTAATATCTACAACCTCTTTCTGGTACATCTCTCACAGTTGAAACTGTTTTGAGATCCTGACCACACTGGGAGGTAGTTTTATCAGATGTTAGATTTATAGATGAGAAAATGCAATCAAAAGAAAAGAAGAACTTTGCCTAAGTTCCATCTGATAATAGAAACAGCAATACATTCATGATCCCACCACTTTTCCGATAAGAAAAAAGGGGCCCTTTTCAAATATTCTCAGTGGGATGGCTCAGTGCACGCTGCCCTCGTGTGAAAAACATTCAATTTCCATTCTTTTGTCTCTCTCCCCTCAGTGTATCCCACACTGACAAAGCTTGTTCCTCCTTGCAAGAGCAAGAATCAGACTGATTGGTTCTATAAAGTTGATTTGGTTCATGAATCCACATGAAAAGGAAAAATACCCTATATTCACATGGAGAGGAAAAATGGTGTGACTTTGGGCAAGTTCTTTCAACCCTCTTTACCTCAGTTTTCTCAATAATAAAAGAAGAGGGCTGAATTTGACTATCTCCAAGACCCCTTGTATTGGAACATTCTGCGATATTATTATTTTAGCAATGATACAAATGATACTGAAGACAATATTTCAATCTCCTTTCTTGACAAACACGATATTAAGTGGGATTTATCCCAGGGATGCAAGGATTCTTCAATATATGCAAATCAATCAATGTGATACACCACATTAACAAATTAAGGAATAAAAACCATATGATCATCTCAATAGATGCAGAAAAAACTTTTCAAAAAATTCAACACCCATTTATCAAAAAAACTCTCCAGAAGATGGGTGTAGAGGGAACCTACCTTAACATAATAAAGGCCATATATGACAAACCCACAGCAAGCATCATACTCAATGGTGAAAAACTGAAAGCATTTCCACTAAGATCAGGAACAAGACTAGGATGTCCACTCTCACCACTCTTATTCAACATAGTTTTGGAAGTCCTAGCCACAGCAATCAGAGAAGAAAAAGAAATAAAAGGAATACAAATTGGAAAAGAAGAAGTAAAACTGTCACTGTTTGTAGATGACATGATACTATACATAGAAAATCCTCAAGATGCCTCCAGAAAGCTACTAGAACTAATCAACAAATTCGGTAAAGTTGCAGGATACAAAATTAATGCACAGAAATCTCTAGCATTCCCATACACCAACAACAAAAAATCAGAAGGATTCCAAACAATCCAGTTAAAAAATGGGTGGAAGACCTAAATACACTTTTCACCAAGGAAGACATACAGATGGTCAAGAGGCGCATGAAAAGATGCTCAACATCACTAATTATTAGAGAAATGCAAATCAAAACTACAATGAGGTATCACCTCACACCAGTTAGAATGGGCATCATCAGAAAATCTACAAACAATAAATGCTGGAAAGGGTGTGGTGAAAAGGGAACCCTCCTGCACTGTTGGTGGGAATGTAAATTGATATAACTATGGAGAACAGTATGGAGGTTCCTTAAGAAACTAAAAAAGAACTACCATATGACCCAGCAATCCCACTACCGGGCATATATCCTGAGAAAACCATAATTCAAAAAGAGACATGTACCAAAATGTTCACTGCAGCACTATTTGCAATAGCCAGAACATGGAACCAACCTAAATGTCCATCGACAGATGAATAGATAAAGATAAATATTTTTCATAAATAGGTAAATATTACTCAGCCATAAAAAGAAAAGAAACTGAGTTATTTGTAGTGAGGTGGATGGACCTAGAGTGAAGTCATACAGAGTGAAGTAAGTCAGAAAGAGAAAAACAAATACTGTACGCTAATGCATATATATGGAATGTAAAAAAAAAAAAGGTTCTGATGAACCTACTTGCAGGGCAGGAATAAAGAGGTAGACATAGAAAATGGACTTGAGGACATGGGGTGGGAGGGCAAAGCTGGGGCGAAGTGAGAGTAGCATCGACATATATACATTACAGAATGTGAAATAGTTGGCTGGTGGGAAGCAGCAGCATAGCACAGGGAGATTGGCTTGGTGCTTTGCAGTGACCTAGAGGGGTAGGATAGGGAGGATGGGAGGGAGGCTCAAGAGGGAGGTGATAGGGAGACATGTGTATGCATATGGCTGATTCACTTTGTTGTGCAACAGACGCTAACACAGTATTGTGAAGCAATTATACTCCAATAAAGATCTATTAGAAAAAAAAAGAATGACACAGCCCAAAGACATGATATAAACTGATTAGAACCAAATGGGTCCAAGATGGCGGACAAGTCGACTTCCACTAGACCTTGAGCCTCAGTAGACGCTCACTGTAACACATCAGCAAGCTAAATGACACGCCCACAGGCACCACGACAGTTCCAAGACTGACCATAAGGATTAAAACGTGGGCGGTGGCCCAATTCGGGGAAATCCCCGCCCCTTCCTGAAATGGCTGGAATACTCCTCCCACTCATTAGCCTATGAAATTACCCACCCCTATAAAAACTGACAACCCCATACCCTGGTGCCTTTTCTCCCCTTCTGAGGTGGCCCACAGTCTGTCTGTGGAGTGTGTTTCTCTCTAAATAAATCCATTTCTTACCTATCAAAAAAAAAAAAGCATAGAAGCACATGTATAACTCTTTTATTAATAATAGTGGGTCATCTTTAATGTATGCTTACTATGTGCCAGATGGTGTTAAACAATTTTTGTGGGTTATCTAATTTAATCCTCCTAAGAACCCTATGTATTTCTATTTATGCCCACTTTACAGATGAGGAAATGTAGGCACAAGATTAAATAACTTGCTCAAGGTCACGGGCAAGTATCCAAGCCAAGGTTCAAACAGTGAGACTTCAGGAGCAGCCACCACATTCCACTGCTTTCACTTTCTTAATGCTTTTCAATGAAAGAAAAATATGTAATTAGTGGCTATTAATTTTTTCAGATACAGCACTAATCCTCTAATTTAAATCATGTACAACTTTGCCTTTAGTAGGTTATCAATAAGCACTTTTAGACCTGTTTCTTGCAATTATTTGTTGCATAAGGACTTCAGAATAATGTCAAGAATAACAAATAGTTTTTACTTACAAAGGGGCTGGCAAACTGAGTTTCCTTCATCTGTAAAACCTCTCCACATAAAATTAGTCATCCTATTTTATACCTTATTTTTAGGCTGCTTTATGTTCTCTTAACATTTGGTGCAGTTGAATATCAAAAATCACAGCAATTCTATGTCTGGGGAGTTACTTACCAGAGGCTCATATTCAAATATTAATTTATAGTCCATGCTAATTTTAGGAATTAGTGCTTTTTTAAATAACATGCACCTTGCCCAGCTTTTAAAGGACTTGTGTGAATAAGGAGTGATCATTATGCATATGTGTCATGCTGAGTGTCCATGTGAGTTGAACAGTGAATATATTTTAAACATTTTTTTCTGCCATTTACTCTCTTCTTCGAAAAAGCATCAAAACTAAATGATAGGCCAAACCCATATGTTGCTAAAACACAGAAATCCCCACTCAGTTACTGAAAATTTACATTTTTTATATGAAGATACAATGTTTAATATTATTACTACTATCATTTTTTTTTTCTTTTTTTTTTGCGGTACGCGGGCCTCTCACAGTTGTGGCCTCTCCCGTTGTGGAGCACAGGCTCCGGACACGCAGGCCCAGCGTCCATGGCTCACGGGCCCAGCCGCTCTGCGGCATGTGGGATCTTCCCGGACCAGGGCACGAACCCGTGTCCCCTGCATCGGCAGGCAGACTCTCAACCACTGCGCCACCAGGGAAGCCCACTACTATCATTTTTGAATTATTAAATCATCTCACATGACACCTGCAATACACGTAACAATAACGAAAGTAAAAAAGAAATCAAACATGTTCTTCCAAAAGACATGCCACTTAAAAGTGAACTATAAAAATGAAAAATTTTAAATGATTGTTTTGTTTCAGCAAAGCACAATTTGGGTGTCTCAGACAAGGTTAAAAACACACACTATGATTTTCGTGCATTCATGCAGTGTTTCACAATGGGAGATGCTAGCGGCCCTTCTAGGAGTACTATCTGAGGGACTGCACAGAAAGCTTAACTTAAAACCATCAGCCTCTTCATTGTACACAGAATGACATAATCAAAGGACATACACTCTGCCTTCACACCACTAAAGCTGTCACGAATAGTATATTCGGGCCAAGATTTGGGATTTTATAACAAAACACATTTCTGTAGTTGAATCTAGGACATGACACAAACCATAACTCATGTAGTCTGGGGCATCATGTACCCTAATATTTAATAATAAATCCAAAATAGTAAGCATGCTGGTTATCCTTCTGTATTAGTTTTCTATTGATGCTATGACAAAGTACCACAAGTTTAGGGACTTAAAACAGCACCGATTTATTATCTTACGGTTCTGGAGGTCAGAAGTCTCGTGTGTCACTGGGATAAAAATCAAGGTGTCAGCCGAGCTGTGTTCTCTGCAGGATCTCAGGGAAAATGTTTCCTTGCCTTTTTCAGCTTCTGGAGTATACTCCCATTCCTTTGCTCTTGGCCCCTTCCACCATCTTCAAAGCCAGCAATGGCCAGGAGAGTCCCTCATATCACATTACTCCGTCTCCCTTTTCTACTTTTAAGGTCACTTGTGATTACATTGAGCCCATCTGGATAACCCAGGATAACCCCCCTATTAGCACACTGAATTTCCCTTGCCATGTAACCTAACATAGTCACAGGTTCTGGGGATTCACGCTTGGACATCTCTGAGGGACCATTGTTCTGGCCACCACACCTTCTAAAGAATTAAAAGGAAACCTTGATAAAATGTCCTGAAGTTCACATGAGAAGTTTTTTTCAGACCTCAGAGAGGAGACATATTCTAGGCATGAGGTTTTCCAGCTGTGCCAGCCATCAGGTCCACCAAGTTTTTGCATCTTCTCAGACATTTCTATAATCAGAAGTCATCTTCAACCCCAGACATGCTCTTTTTTCCAATGCCAATTAATAAGGGACACAGGAGAATTTCTGTAGTTTGCCTACCAAAATCCAGCACTAGCCAGGATCAATATTTTGCAATTCCTCATGTTCTCTGATGCCCCACATCAACTGTTTTTTATTCCATTCAGCAAACGATTATCTCATGCCAACAAAATGCCTGGCACTGTGCTAGGTGCTGAAATATAAATACAAAGAGAAAAAACGCAAACCATACTCTTGAGGAGCTCACTGTGTGTATATTGCATAAGCATAGATGCATGCATGTGTGTACGTGTATATGCAAGTGTGCCTGTTTGTGTGCATTTGTATATGTGGTGTGTGCTTAGGTGTGCATGTGCATGTGTGTGAGAGAGAGAGAGTATTGTTGAGTGAGACCGGAGCATCCAGGACAGGCAGAAAAAAACGTTATTTCACTGTACTGTTGACACACACACTATGATTCTTTTCTATCTCTACGTCCCTTTTCCAATCCTGCTGCCACATGCCTGGTCCAGGCCATTATCACATTTTGCTTCAGCTACTGTGAGTCTCCCGGCTGGTCCCCATCCTTTCAGTCTCCCACCTCCAAAACATTCCACACTCAAATATAAACACAGCTGTAGCTGTGTCACTCCCTGGCTCAAAAGTGATACCTTCTTCATTGTCTATGGAAAAAGATATACATTTCTCCACATGCTATCCAAGGCCCTCTGGGCTCCACCTGCCTTTCTCATTTTATGTCCTTTTAATGTCATGCGTACTTGGGCTGACTGCAATCACAGCAGTCCCTCAAAGTCGTCCTGTGCTTTCCCAGGCCTCTCTCTACGTCTGGCCATTGAAGGCCACTCCACCCTTTCCCCATATCCAAATAATATCCATTGTTCAGAACCCAGACCAACCATCACTCCTTCCATGGAACATTCTTCTGTCCTTTCTCCACTGAAAATAATCTCTCTACCTGGGGCTCCGACAGCATTTCATTTCTTATTCTTTAATAAAAACGATCCATTTCTGCCTTAGATCTTTCACTTTGCTAAATATCAAGGCCCCTCTCCCAGATTATAACTTCCTTGAGAGGAGCCACTGGTTTTATGTCTCTTTGAAACATCTACAATAACTGGCACAGCACCTTGTCCATAGCAAGGACACTGTCCTCAAGTCTGTCAGATTCAACGGAATGGACCAGCAGCGTCATCTTCCAGAATGCTGTCGCAAGCACTGAATGTTTTACGGCTAGTGCTCCTTGGAGGTGATGGTCGGTGGGTGCATTTTTCTCTATTATATTCACAAACGCGGTGAGACAGACAGGAATTGACAGACATCCACAGTGAGGGAACCAATTTCTTCTGAGAATGACTTAAAGTCACTGATTAACCCACAAATTCGAAGGCCAGAATGAAGGTGTATGTTACACAAAAAACAAAAGTAAGGTAACACAGAACCTCAAATGGCCTTGTAAGTCAATCTAGAAGCATCACCTGATTTCTACATCAATGCTACAGAAAATAAAGAACGTATAAAACATATAGAATTAACAGGAATTCCTGATTTTATGAATGTGCATGTGTGTCCAAAACAACTGTTTCGTAATAAATATTTATGGTAAGACAGGCTATGAAGCCACGAAAGTGTTTTTAGTTGCCATTGTCATCAGTTCTACTACATAATTATCATCTCAAATCCAAAAATATCTTGCATGGGTAATACTTACTGAATAATCTAGATCATGAAATTCCATTAGAAGGGTATTAGCTGACTCAAGAGACTAATTATAACGAGGTATTGAGCTGCTTATCCACTCATCTCAATTGTAAAACCATAAATCACGCCGTATGGGCAGTGGCTGCCAATCAGGGTCATGTGGAATAGTGAAAATAGCATCGAACAAGGATCAGGCGCCCCAGCTCTGTCATTAACTCTGTGACCTTGGGAGCCCTTAGTAAAGATCATCCCACAGGAGAAAAGCAGATCCCTTCCTTAGAAAAATACGGCTATACTAGCAGCTGATGCTGCTCATTCATAGAGAACGCTCTTAAGGCTGCAGAAAGACTGCACACACACACATTCACTCACCTTGCCCAAACTAATACCCTCCTGCTTAATGGGCCAGTTTAGTACTACCATTAACCAGATGAGTATAACCTGAGCAAGTGTTATCCATCCATGTCCCAAATTACAGTAGCTGACAAGACTATCAAACTGCCTTCTCACCCATGGAGTTTATCAGACAGAGGTCAAGGCTAAAATTACTGTATTTATTTCCGAGTCTACCTTTTAATAATAATAATAATAAAGTCATTACATGTTGTTTTTAAATTTCCAAATCACCTGCCAATTATTTCATTTAATCCTAATAGCCCAGTAAACACATGGGACACAACAATGGGACACATTTTTGAAAGCAAGCAGAACTGCTGTTCGTGGGCTTTCTGAGCACCTCCAACTAAGCTAAATTTGGGGATACAAAAATGATTAAGACAAGGTTCCTGACTTCAGGTTGCTTTTGGTTAGTGGTAGAGACAAGACATTGTGTTCTAATTATTTCCTTATGTATCTTAGAAGTCCTAAGGGAGCACAAAGGAGGGGATTGTATTTCTACTGGAAAAAAGTGTGTGTGTGTATGTGTGTGCGCACAGCGGCAGAGGAGGGAGGGAGTTGGACAGAGAGAGATGTCAAAGACGGCTTCACTGAGAAGGTGACTTTGTCACTGGATTAACGTCCCTGTTCTATCTGTTCCTAGGAGAAGCTCTGAGTGTTACTGAATCTCTGTGTGCTTGAGATTCCTTCATCGATTAAATATAGATAACAGTGCTGAATTCATAGGGTTACCAGGAGGATGGACTGATATAGCATATGGGAGAGCAATGTGTAAATATCAAAGCACCCAATATATACGGTATTATTTCCACCTGGCAGAGGCACCAACTAGGTCCACTCCAAAAGTGAATGGCTGGTCCAAGGTTGCTCCACCCCCTCTACCCAGTGCCAATGTCCCACTTCAGACTTTGGAGGTCCTTCCCTGACACTGCCTGTTGCAACTCTGGAGCACATATAGAAAGCACTCATCCTGATGCATTTTATGGGCCCTAAAATCATATTAACATATTCATATAAGTAAACATTCCAACATCTGAAGACTCTTCTGTGAATTTTTGCCTCTAAATCCTAAGGGGATACTCTCCATAAAAGAAGGATCCAACAGAGCATTATAAGGGAGGAATTGTGATAAGGAAAATCTTAAATATTTAATACAGGGAAAAAACAGTATATACTTTTTTTAACAAAGGGTTTTAAACTACCCAAAATTTCAGAGAATAAAATACGGCAGATCCTCAACTGTTTTAAGTGATTTAACTGTGAACTTCAATAGAAAATATTTGAATAGAAATGTGCCTTGCATTTAACAGATACTCAACAACTGTTGAATTCAGAGATTTAACCTGATCATTCTTACCCCTAAATTTGTAATAATAAAAAATTTCCCCTCATATAACATCTATAAGTCTTGTTTAAGCCAATCTATTATAGTCCAATTTTCAGTTCTTCAAAGATAAAATTTTATTTAAATCTAATAAAGTCTCATCCATATATATAATTATTCCTCTCTTATTAATAATGTCTGGAAAATCTTAAGTAAAAAATGTATATTTATTGTACACTATGTACCAGACAATGTGCTGAGAGATGGAAATAGTCAGACCTTCATGGGAATTTCACAAATAATAGCATTTACTGAATGTATCCATCTGTATTAGTCAGGGATCCCCAGAGAAACAGAACCAGCAGGAGACAGATAATAAGGAATTGACTCATGCAGTTATGGAGGCTGGCAAGTCTAAAATCTGCAGAGCTGATGTCCCAGCTCCAAGCCCCTCAGGCAGGAGAATTCTCTTACTCAGGGGAGGGTCAACCATTTTGTTCTATTCAGGCCTTCAATTGATTGGATGAGGCCCACCCACACTGGGGAGGGCAGTCTGCTTTACTTAGTCAACCAATTTAAATGTTAATCTCATCCAAAAATATCCTCACAGAAATACCCAGTATAATGTTTGACCAGATATTCTAGCACCTTGTGGCCCAATCAAGTTGGCATGTAAAAATAACCATACCATCCCAAAAAACCCTCTTTTTTCCCCTCTAAATTTGGTAAGAAATTAATCACCAAGGACAAGTCACTTCAACAAAACATCAATTGACTGGTTCTCTTTTTAGGTAAGGAAGCAGTAGAGGCTTCCGGTGACTTGAGGGCTCAAGCATATTAATTAGGCTGCTTTGGGTCAGAATTTGTCTCCACCACTTATGACCTATGTGACTTGGACACACGATTTACCTTTCTGAGCCTCACCTTCCTCATCTATTAAAATGATGGCTTCCCTGGTGGCACAGTGGTTAAGAATCCGCCTGCCAATGCAGGGGACACGGGTTCAAGCCCTGGAGCGGGAAGATCCCACATGCCGCGGAGCAACTAAGCCCGTGCGCCACAACTACTGAGCCTGTGTGCCTAGAGCTGGTGCTTCACAACAAGAGAAGCCACTGCAATGAGAAGCCCGCGCACCGCAACGAAGAGTAGCCCTGCTCACCACAACTAGAGAAAGCCCGCGCGCAGCAACAAAGACCCAACGCTGCCAAAATAGATAGATAAATAAATAAATTTATAAAACAAAATTTATAAAGTCCTTTTTTTTTTTTCTGCAGGCGCTTTCAGTGCTTTATAGTTCTCTCCCGGAGAGAAGGACAGACAGACAATGCGGCCCACACCGTCGGCCCGCATCATTAGCACCTTGGACATGGCACCAGGCCCAACCCAGTCCCTGGTACCCTCCCGGGAGAATTCTGGTCCAGCCTCAGATCAGCACCTCAGACAGCTCCCGGCCCAACCCGCCCCTCCCCACTCCCTCAGGAAACAACCAAATAAATTAAAAGGAGTGGGGGTGGAGGGGGAAACAAAAACACCTAAGGATAAGGAAGAGGGGTGTCCCTCCCTCAGAGTAAGAAGAGTTTTCTGTCTCCTCCCACAAAATGGGGAAATAATAGTGTATATTGAATAGAGTCGTTGGAAAGATTAAATGAGGTGACTTGTTGAATGCATGTCACATACTAAGTAACTGGAAAACATTAGTTGCTCTAACATTAATAATTACTGTTATTACTGTGAGCTCCAATTCTAGGCCTTACTATTAAAATATGGCACAATTGCCTTAGCCAGGATATTTCTTTCTATTGGCATATGTGGGAATTCTATCAGTTACTCATACACACAGTTTTATCAGTTGTTTATATACATAGATCATTTACTAACAATAAACTCAATCAAAATAACTTTCTGTATTTAAAAAATCGGTGATGGGCGGGGGGAGGAAATCTTAAAACCCCCCAAGATTATAGAGAGATTCGGATGCAGAACTGGGCAAAGATTCCCCCTCTCCCACTGGCTAAACCCAAGCTGTAATCAATAACTGTGAAGGCCCTGGCATTCCAGGGTAGGAGGCAGGACAAGAGAGAGCTTGTTCCTCCTGTCCACCTTGTCTGCTTGACCCCAGACAGAGAAGCCTGGACTGTAGCTGGGAACTGCCTTCTAGAATGGCCCTGCCATAGTCACTGTGTGATTTGAGAGGCTCTCTTCATCCGAGTGTGGTCTCAGCTTCCTCCTCTGAAACTTCTGACCTTTAGGTACTTCTGCCTAATTCCTACTTCACCCAAAGGCTTAAAACTATGGTTTTGCTATGAGGACAAAGGAGGGCAATCTGAACGTTTGGAGAAAGTCCTAAAAGTAGGTAATTGAAGTTTTCCTCTCCCTCTGCCAACTCTCCCCACTCCTACTGAAAAGTATTAAAGTACTCAGCATCCTCAAGGTCAAAGTTAAACCCAGGTTGATACTCATCTCCTTTCCAACCCTGCTCGCCCATCTTTTACTGTTCACATCAACTGCCTCTTCCAGAATTCATCATCTATGCAGAATAAGTCATTTCAAGTTCAGGGGGAGCTTGGGGGGTAGAAGCACCCCCTACACCTGCTTACCCATTTCCTTTCCCCTCTCTCTCTCTTAACATTTCCTTACTCTCTCAGCCAATAGAGGAGTTTAAACATGTAAATGTGGTTCTAAACTGCATTTAAAGAATTAACCCATTTTGCCCCTCACTGGTCTAAACCACAGGGTGCCAACTAGACGCTAATTGCTTTCTTCTGGTGGGGTTCCAGACAGCTCCTAGGAAGGAAGGAGAACACATTCCTAGCACCAGTTGGCTAATTCAATTTACTTCAACGGCATTAGCCTCTGTCAGAATATTCATGAGCAGGGGAATGAAGACCCGTGGCACAGGCAGGCGGCAGCCACTCGGGCTAAAGGAGGCGCGAGGGAGGGGAAGCGGACCGCGCGCCGCGCTCTGGGGACGGTGACCGCGACGAGCGGCTCTTCTCCTCGGCCGGGTGGAGCGCAGGGGACCGCGGCAGGGCGGGGCAGGGCATCGGCGGGGTTGGCGCGCCTGGCATCGCAGCTCAACTCCTGGCGACCGCGCGGAGACTTTGAGAAAGACCCGAAGGCAGAAAAGCTGTGACACTTTTGACGGAGGGGGTAGGGGGGTGGGGGGGCGGGGGCAGCGCCGAGAGCGGGGACGAAGGGACCCAGCGGGACACGGCTGCCTGCTGGGGGAGGCAGCGATGTGAGCCGGACGTCTGCCCCGGAGGAGTCTGGACCGAACGTCCCCGGAGAGTCGCGGGCCTGCCAGGTAAAGGGGAGAGCTCGGGTGGGGCCCCGCGCGTTTGTCCCTGGGCTGCGAGCGCGGGGCTGCGCAGGACGCCAGAGCCCGTTCTCCCGGGAAGCCGCCCCGGGCGCCGCGCGCGGTCCGACTCCGCGCCGCTCTCTGCCCGCAACTACCCGCCGCCGCGGCCAGCTTGCGAGCGGGTCTGAGTTGGACTTGCTCGTACTTTGGGGGAAGGGGATGTGAAGGAGCTGCCTGGGCTGGGGAGCCTTTCTTTGAAAGCTAGAGCGCAGTGGGGCAGCCTGAGGGCGCGGCGCGCTGGCAGCCGGAGCTGAGCGCCCGGGTGACGGAGACCGGAGACCCAGGAGCGCGGCCCTCTGGGGCTCTTGACCCAGCCTTCGCCCTCGCTTGCCCCGGGGCGGCTGCGCCTCTCTCCAGCAGCGGGTGGGAGAGGGCTGGCCGCGTCCCCGGCTCGAGGATGCGCGCCGGGGACGGGGACCAGAGACCTAGGCTCCAGGGAGGATCGGGCGCCCACGGGGCTGGTCCCAGTCCGCGCCTCGCGCGGCACCCACGCCCGAGTTCGTCCGTGGGAGGAGAATGTGGTGGTGACTCCTAGCGTCCCCGCCACCTGCTGGACATCGCCAACTCCTCGGATTTCCTGTCTCCAGGCCCTGACACTCCCAGGGAAAGCTCTGAATTGCGCGCGAGTTGTTTGGGCTTTGCTCCTTGTAGTTGCTGTGGAGGGAGAGCCGGGGGTGAGGGGGCGGCGAGGGGTCAGATGGGGTGAAAGTTGCAGATTTGTAGAGGAAACGCTCTCGCGGAGCTGCAACGTGCCCTTAGCAACAGGGGGAGACTGCGGGCTGGACTTACGCCGAAGCAAAAGCCTCTGCCTGGCTATCCACCTCGCGGCTGGGGGTGGGGGGGTGGAAGCTGGAACCTGGAGGGCAGCCCGGAGGCAGCGCCAGAGCTGTTTTTTTCTGCTGAGACCAGGCAGAGAGTCAAAGGGCTGGCAGCAGAGAACTGGGGGGATGGTCGCCTAGTAGATTCAGAGTGTACCGTGCCATTATTATTGCCCTTATTATTACTATTATTAACGCTGTTGTTACTGGCACGAATACCAGGAAGGATTTTTTTCTTCTGATTGTTATAGGTCGCCTGGAAACTAAGTCTGCCCCTCCCCCCCAAAAATGTCCCTTGACCCCACTCTAATATCTGATGCTCCTCTCCACCAAGGAAAATTACTCCTCAGAGCTGTGGCGGAGCCAGGGACCCAGCTAAGGAATTGGATCTACCTAAGAACAACAGAAACAAAAAGTCGCAAGTCACAATGTGCTTGCACCAACGCTAAAGATGAATGTCATATTGCTATGGGCTCACCTTCCTCAGCCTCATCTGGCTCCGGAACAGTGGAGGTATTGCCAGTCTTGAACCCATACTTGAGCCAGCTTTTTCTTTTCATGTATTTACACAATCTGGAAATTCATTTTTCTCTTGTCGTGACCCTCGCAATCCCACTGGGCATGTTACCCGGCAGGGGCAGACTCCAGTTCCCAACACCCGAGGCAGCCACAAGGGCACCTGCGGTCACCTCCTCCTGGCTTGGCCCTGGTCAGAGCTGCTCCAGGGTGCAGGCTTGGCCAGCTGATGACGCAGAAAACAGGGCAAGAGTGTGGGAGAACAGTGTGTCAGAGTTAAGCCAAGTACAGGAGATGAGGTCAAGCCTCCTTGCTGGCCACATCCCTTCCTGCCAGAGAAAAGAGAGAGACAAATGAAGAGCAAATGGGAAGTATTTTAAATCAGAACCAAGCTCTCGGAGTCTACTTTAGGCTGTTGCCATTGACTTTGGTATGACCTTTTCTTGCCAGTGCTTCTGATTTTCCCTATTTGCCAATGCACGAGTAGCCATGCCTTTCTAATAGGACAGTTGTGGTGGTGAGATGATCTAATTTTGTATCCCAAAAATGCTTTGAGCATCCTGGGAAAGGACAGTCTATAAAATACTCAATTTTAATGTTTTGTGGAAAGTTTGCTACACTGCAGGTTACGGAGATACATTTTTAGCATGTGTGCCATGTGGCAGTGTAAAATTAAAATAGAAAAGAAAAGTACAAACATAAAAATGACAGCATTCTTGACTTTCTTGTGCATACTTGTAGAAAAATTATCTTTCATTTGGGGAAAGTTGCCCGGGAATTTAATCAGTGTTTATACTACTGTAACGCCCCCTTCTACCTTTCTCCCCAGTAAAATTTTATGACCCAGTTCTCACAGGAAAGGCAATGGGAATGTAGTAAGTGCTGGGGGCTGAGAGGCAGGATGGAAGGGTTGTTAGGGGAACCATCACATAGGATCTGGAGACTGGAATGGGAAGAAAGATGCTATCATCCTTGCAGAGCAGGGAAATGTTCTTCTGGAAAAAAACAGTTGAGCAGTATAGGGCAATAGACCCAGCACTGGCTGTTGTCTGCTCTCTATTTCAGGACTAGAACTTGATCAGATGTTCCAAAGAGGGCTAACCAAGGTGTTTTGCCCTCCTCCTTTTGGTAAAGGTATTGCCTTGCTCTTAACTTTCGATGGCTATTAACTTCTCTCTCCCTGCCTGTACAGTGCAATAGTTTCCCTTGCCTTTACAAAGAGATTCAGATGTACTCTCTCAGTCCCTTATATATTTGTAAATATTCCCCAAGTTCTGAAGCTTCTCAGAGACGTGCAGCTGTTGGCAAATTTAAGTACATAGCTGGAAGTAATCAAGAGAGCCACTGAAAAGTGGGTATGTTTTCCCCTGGTGGAGAAGTTATTGAATGCCTTTTGAGCCAGAAAATTAGCAGTTTAGAAAAGCAGGAGGGATTTCCTTGACTTCCCTCTACTCATAAACCAGTAGTTGTATTTTTCTTTCCCTCATAGTAGTGAGCACTGTTTGGTTAAGCATTTTCTACAGTTTGGGACTTAAAATGGGGTTCTGCCTGATGGTGTTCTATGGAGAGAGGAAAAATGTAAAGAGATACGGAAGGAAGAGCTGCAGTAGCTAGAACATAAATCAGCCAGAATATATGGGGGGGTGATGAGAATAGGTCTTTTCAACCTTAAAAAAATGTCCACTTTGGAAGAAAAAGAAGTCTGATTATTGGCATCCAAGGCTGAAACCAAGGCAGCTGATGCCGAGAGGAGCCAAAGGGCAGTTCTTCTTAGTTTAGAAACAGCAAGGCAGCCTCTGCCAAAGATTGCTGTAAACACAGAATAAAGATTTCATTGTGGGCTGGTGTGACTAGAATAATTAGACAGTTAATTGTTCATTCTAATCTGGTGGTGTTGTAATCAGTAGGACAGGGCAGCGAAAAGAAGAGCAAGGGAGAAATGGAAAAGTAACACATCACTTTTATCTTCACTTGTTTTACTCTGATGGTATTTAGGAAAATCCTGGTTAGTTTTTTTTTTTTTTTTTTAAGTATATTCATATCCCCAGAACACTGAGAACACTGGCGATCTAAGATCCCTTGCTGCCATTTTTTCCCACTCCAGGTTCTACTCTGGTTATGGACAAAATTTCTCATCTTCTAAAATCGGCATGGGAAACTACAGTGGGAATGAGTGCATTAGGTAACTCCAGCGTTAATTAATAGATTTATTATGTGCAAACCTTAGTGTCAGCTCAATCAAAATATATGCAAATAGCACTAGATTTTTGTGCTTCTCCAACATTTTTTTCATAGACATATAAGGCTTAAGAAGTAAATATTCCATTTTTGATGTTTAATTATATTCTATTATGAAATAAATTGCATAGTGATTAATCTTTCACATTTAATTGAAGAAATAGCCTCCTCTGTATTTTCATACTAATTTAGAGACAAAAGAAAATGTATTTTAAGTGATAAAGGTGATTTTAAGCAGCTGAGCATCTACAGTTATTACAGGCAGTAGACTGTGACTTACTGTTATTTACTAAAAGATGGCACTGTCATAAATCCCTTCTGAAATGACTTCTACAATAAAGAAATGAGCAAGGGAATAGAGAGCATTAAGTACCTGGTGTCTGGGGTGGAGGAAAGGAAGAACCATGTATTCATTAAGTTCAAACCCTCCCTGAATCCCAATATTGACATAGAATATGGAGCAAATTCTCTTTATTTGAATTTTAAAAAGAAACATTTTTAAGTGTCAACATTAAGTATAATTGTTCTGGGAATAAATCAGTATGTTACAAAGAAAGCATAATAAATTACATAAGGTCATAAAGTCTCATAAAGAGAAATACTTAGTCTCCAAGATATATTCATTTTGTCTCAGTTTAAGAGGTACAAAACTGTCCTTACTAACCTTTAGTTTCTTTTATCCATCATGAATCAAAAGGGACTGCAAAGGAAGAAAACTTACTGAAGTGTTAAAAAAGCATAAGTGGTACAAAATTACAGAACTATTGAGTTTTCCGAAGACAAAATTCTACTTTACAAAATGCACTGTCTACAGCAATTAAAAATAGAAAATCATATTGCCACATTAAATTATGGAAACAATCCATTTTAAAGAGAAATTTAGCCTTTTCTCATTTAATTGCTATTCATGGTTTGCTAAATAGTTTTTCAGAATAAACTGCCAATCTCCTGCTAACCAGGACTGTCTAGTTAAGAATATTCCTAATTACATATGGATTAACTTAATTTTAGAACCCTAAGAATATTCAAATCAAAGCATCATTCAAGTGCAGTGCAAAACAGAAATGGTCCAATTTGCCTCAAGGTATATATAATTTTTTTTAAGTTTAAGGAATCATAAAAGAACAAACATTTGGTGTGGGAGTACATCAATGAATAACTACAATAAAAGAGTAAGGGAAGCTATAAACTGTTATATCTTTTAAATATATGCAAAGTAAAGTTATAGCAATACAGCTCATTTCTTCTTCCAAAGCAGTAAGGGCTGGTCATGCAAATACCATGCAAAGTTCAAATGTCAAAGACATGCACAGCATTGCCTGATATGGGAGTATTTTTGCTATTTATAAGAATGTTTGACAATCTGATCAAAAGTTTAAAATTTATTCCAACAAATGCCATGACCACGTTAAGAATAAAGAGGTATCTTATATGGAAGAGATATTTCTTTATAGTTCCATAGTTCCTAGCTGGAATCTTACACATAGTAGATTCTCAATAAATATGTATTGATTTCATTTTTTATAAGGAAAATAAAATTGAATTAATGGAATTTCCAAGATAGATGAATTTATAATATGTCAAATAGTTAATGGTCTTTGTTGCTTCAAATTCTTTCTCTTAACTGGCAAGATATGCCTGTGACCAGTAGTCATAATTATTGTCAATATTCTGGTCTGGGTATGAGGGAGGTAAAAAAAGAGGAAAAACTTAAAGGCTTTCCTTTTCTCTAGTCTTACCTAATTACTGAATGTGTTTATGTATACCTAAGTTGATAAAAATGCAGAGTATCTCTTCATAACAAAGATGGCACTTCACCAAATGGTTATTATTTACAAGAAGCCATCACACAGATTCCACCTTTGAAGTACTATTAGACCTATTATGACTAAAAGGCTGCTATGGCAACTAATTAAAGGGTAATTAATAAAATAATAATTTCATTCCAAGGCAATGGCTACCTCTGGTTGTCACAGAAGTTTGTCTGACATACGGCCAAATGGTCAAGCCCAACCACGCAATTGCAGCGGTGTTCACCCTCCTGCAGGAGGACAGAAACCTACAATGAAATTACTTCTGCCCAATATACTTACACTTATCTGCCCCTGCACCTGATTTATAACTAAAATAAGCTATGTTGACCTTCCACCAAAATGAAAAACGTGTGCCCATAAGGCACTGAAATGTCTATAGGTAAATCATCAGGCTGTTTTCTTTTTCTTTTAGGTCTGACCTTAGTTGAATGAACAAGGTGGTCTTAGTGTTTTCCTAGAGAACAGAACACAGTGTAGTATGTTGGCATAATTGGGAGCTAACAGTCAAGAGAAAACCAGGCTAGAATTAGCATGAAGATTCAATTACCCCTTGTTCCCAGAGGCAGTTGTTTACCAGGATTAGTGCTAAGGTTGAGGTCAAAATAGGATGGGAAGATGTGCAACGCAGCTTGTTTGTTCTCTAGCTGATATCCTTGGATGGAACCAAACTTTCGTTTCCACTTTCCACCAGTAAATTGAAACAGAGTTTATTAGATAGTAGCTGATGTAAATTGCTGGATACACACGTGTGTGTGTGTGTGTGTGTGTGTGTGTGTGTGTGTGTGTGGTACGCAGGCCTCTCACTGTTGTGGCCTCCCGTTGCACAGCACAGGCTCCGGACGCGCAGGCTCAGCGGCCACGGCTCACGGGCCCAGCCGCTCCGCGGCATGTGGGATCTTCCCGGACCGGGTCACGAACCCGTGTCCCCTGCATCAGCAGGCGGACTCTCAACCACTGTGCCACCAGGGAAGCCCTGGATACACATTTTATGAGTACAGTTGAGCATAAGTATTTTAGATGTATTTATTAAAATTTGTGGTTAAAGATATTGTATACATAATATTTTTCTGAAGGAATAATGTATATTTTAGATCATATTCATTATTACTTTCTTTCATTTTATAAAGCTAATGACTTTGAATCCCTTATCAATTCCTAATATGGGGTTAATTTTCACATATTATAAATAATCAATGAACTTAACCATAATTTGTTTTCAAAAACAACAGAAGTGATTTCATTTAGCAATTTATTTAGAAACTGGCTAAAGGAATTTCATTTAGATGTAATTTCTAAAGGCAACCAAATAGGTGTTTTTTAATTTGAAAAATTATTAGCACTCTGATAAGAGTATCAAACAGATGGAAGTGAACACTCAATCTTCGCATCTAATATCTTTTTCTATGCAAATGTTTTGAGTAGACATGTAGAATGGGCAGCACCACCTACTTCCCACTTTTTAAGTTTGGGGAAAAACCAACTGAACATTACACTCATCTCTGTGCCCACCCTTACACAGACCCAAAGGTTCCCTTATCTTCATTTTATTTTTATTTGTATGGACATATATACACTACCAAACGTAAAATAGATAGCTAGTGGGAAGCAGCCTCATAGCACAGGGAGATCAGCTAGGTGGTTTGTGACCACCTAGAGGGGTGGGATAGGGAGGGTGGGAGGGAGGGAGACGCAAGAGGGAAGAGATATGGGAACATATGTGTATGTGTAACTGATTCACTTTGTTATAAAGCAGAAACTAACACACCATTGTAAAGCAATTATACTCCAATAAAGATGTTTAAAAAAAAAAGAAACAAGACAAGTTCCAGTATCTCTCTTTTTCAAATCACTTGATCCCCTGCATCAAAGGCCTCATCTGAAGTATGAATTTGCAAAGGCATCATCATCACATCATTGAAAGAAGCCACACTTGAGAGCATGTGTCTTGTAAGCTTTTTTTGGATATTAAATAAGACTCTAAATCTGTGCCGTACTTTTTGCACAAACTGGCAAGAACTCCCAAGGATACTCATCTTATAAATAAATATTAAATAAGATTTGTTATTATTTGCTGTCGTTAATCTCACTACAAATTGTATTTAAAGCAAATAGAATATAGCAGTCAAAGCACATCTTCATTAAAATTATAGTTTTGAAGTGTTATAGTTATATCTACCTTTATCCTTAGGCTATGCATTCATCTCAATAATATTGGGAACATTTATTCAGTCTAAAAATATGAGGCATACTCACATTTGGAAATCAAATCCTTGAGTAGTCATTAAAAAATTAATCCATTTAGCAGTTCAACACCTCAGTGTAATACTTCAGGCGGCTAAGCACAGAGGCTATCATCTGATTCATGGGGCTGGCAAACATTTGGAGATCAAATTGCTGAGGCTCGTTTCTTTAAACACAGGAAAACAACAGATTTCTTCATGATATAGAAATGCTGCCCATGTCTTCAGATACATCTATATAGTTCGCTTGGGTCGATTAAAATGTGTAGCATTCAGAGAGAAAGCAGAAAGGGCAATAAAAATAACTACCATTTATTTAGTCCTTGTCTCTGTGCCAGACAATGTGCTAAGTGCTTCAGATGCATGACCCCATTAATCTTCTTTGTGAAACCAGTATAGTTATCAACTTCATTTTGCAGATGCAGAAACTGAGGCATAGGATTAAGTGGTCACCCCAGGCAGATTTCAAACCCAGGACTCTCTGGCTCCCAAGTTTGGAGTCCTAACCACACAGTTACACTGCTCTCCCTACGGCAGGGTTTCTTAACCTTGGCACAAATGACATGTTGGGCCAGATAATTCTTAATTCTTTTGTGTTTGTGTGGGTGTATGTTTTAACTTCACTGTTTTTTGTGGGGGGTTTTTTTGTATTTATTTTTTTAACATCTTTATTGGAGTATAATTGCTTTACAATGGTGTTAGTTTCTACTTTATAACAAAGTGAATCAGTTATACATATACATATGTCCCCATATCTCTTCCCTCTTGCATCTCCCTCCCTCCCACCCTCCCTATCCCCACACCTCTAGGTGGTCACAAAGCACGATGATTCTTTGTTTTGTTTTGTTTTGTTTTGTTTTTGCGGTACCCGGGCCTCTCACTGTTGTGGGCTCTCCCGTTGCAGAGCACAGGCTCCGGACACACAGGCTCAGCGGCCATGGCTCACGGGCCCAGCCACTCCGCGGCGTGTGGTATCTTCCCGGACCGGGGCACGAACCCGTGTCCCCTGCATCGGCAGGCAGAATCTCAACCACTGCACCACCAGGGAAGCCCCTCTTGTTCCTCTTAATATCCCCTGAACCCAACATTATTCCTTGCACATAGTCAGTGCTCAATAAATGCTTCTTTAATAAATGATGGAAATTATGGTTAACCTAGCATAGGTTTTGGATGCTCTATCCCAGGCCTCTGTTTAGACTTGACAGGTATTACATTTTCCTTTAATTAGAGGCATTGATGTGCACCTGACAGTATGCTGACCGTATTTATAACTTCAGTGAAACCAGAGGAATAGATAATACGTTACATGAAGAAATATGATCAAAAAGGCTGATGGGATGGGCTGTATCTAATAAGATGAAACTTACGGTGAACAATGCCAATGAGGAAAACAAACCATGCAGGGATCGAGTGGCCTGCCCAAGGCCTATCTCAGCTAAGGAAAAGCAGAGCTGAGACTCAAACTCAGGCCTCTTGACACCCACATTTTCCAGGGATGAGTCGATCCTGTCTTTGCTTTGTCTTGGTCAGGGGCACCTGAAATGTCCTATTCTGTTCCATGCATCACGCTCTACCTGCGTCATATCTATAGAAAATAGCCACTGGCCTTTGAGGGGCTCAAAAACATGCCTTTCAGATGAATGGCTGAAGGTCTTTAAAATGGCAGTCCTAACATAGAAAAGACTTAGAGGGACCATAATAGTCATCTTCAAGTATCTGGAATATCTTTATGTGACAGAAAATAAGTTTATTACACATTGTCATGGAGAACTGAACCAGGGCCCCTGAATGGAAACCATGGAGAAGCAAATGCTATTGCAGCATAATGATGAGCTTCCTAATGATGAACTGTCCTACACTGGCGTGAGCTCCCCTGGGAAGTAGTGAGCTCTCAGTCCTCAGAGCGGGGCATGCCGATGATTGGCCCGTGGGAATTTGAGCCCAAACAGGTGGGAGAATGTACCAGACATTCTCCAGCATTCCTTCTAGCCCTCAGTATATATGAATTCTTTCTTATAGGCTATTATTCACCTTGTAAATTACTATATGTAGTTCTGTTAATAAAAGCAAGATCTATGTTTTCTCTAATGCACTCTATTCAGAGTCACTGGAGTAAACAGAATAGAATGAGTAGGAGAAAGAATCTTACCACGTGCCATATAGAATAAGAATCACTTCCTATATGCCAAGCACTGTGTAAAGCACGTCACTAGCATTATCCCATCTATTCCTGATAAAAACCTCATGAAGTAGGAACCTGTACAATCACTACTTTGTAACTGAGGAAACTGAATCACAGAGAAGGTACATAACTTGTCCAGGCCCACACAGCTAGTAATTCCAGCCTTACTACTTGAACCTGAGTCAGTCCAAAGTTACAAAGTCTGATTCATGACTACTGTAGCACACCACCTCATCCTTTCAGGAGGAGTACACTATTTTGTTTGAAACGTTGGCAATTTCTAGAGTTTGAGACATGTGGCTAATTTAAACGCAAACACCTAAAACACCTTTCAAAGACTAAAATACGTCATTTAAAAAATTATTTGCTTTTTCTATTATCTGTGATGTTGCTCCCTTCAAATAGTGCAAGGCTATGAGTCAAATTTAGTAAATAAGCAAAATAGGGTTTTAGGGTTTGTTTGTTTTTTTTAGATGTTTTTAGAAGAAAGATTGGTATTGGAATTTCAGACACTGTTCTGTAAGTTAGAGAATTAGAACTCAGGTCTCCAGGCTGAAAGTACTAGTGTGAAAACGGGACTGTGAACTTCCATAAATTTGGAAATTCTAATGGTCAAGTTATTTGACCCAATTATATCATTAAAGATCATGCTCTCTTCTGATCACGATTATCTTGTTGGATGATCTTCTGTCTTATGATTATCTTATTGGATATTTCATAAAACCAAACTGATTTTAAAACTACTTTCTCTGCCTTTATTATTTCAGTGCCAAAATGATGCTGAAAAGCTCTAAATCATTCTGCCAGAGAGCAATGGATTCAGTTACAATGGATTTGTAACTCAGATTTAGTTGAAGATAACTTCAACTTTGCAAATTAAATCTGGTGACTTCCTGTTCTTAGGAAGTACTGCTTCATGCCCACCATTCCAGACAATAATTGGCTAAAGACTTAAAACACTCTTCTGCATTTGCTCTCTAAACTTATTGCTACCCTAGTGCTTACATGACTTCAGCACTTACTGAAGTCCATAATTCTATGTTTATCTTTCTTGCAAAACATCAAGGCCATTGTAGGCGGGGATCCAAGCACTTATTATAGAACTTAAAGTGGCATTTTATGCAGCTCTCTTCAGGGCAGCTGTTTTGCCAAAAGGAAGGAGGCTTCACTGAGCCCTGTGGCTTGCAGTGCCAAGAAGGGGATGATCGAAGTCATCTGCTGATAATGAAACAGTCTTGGGCTGTATGTTCACAGCCCAGCAAGGCTCATGCCTAAAATAATTGCCTTGCTGAGCCTCTTACCATAACATATTCTCATCAGGGTGTCATTCTACCATGTCAAATTGTGGCTTGAAAAACATTTATATGACTTTGTGAAGTGGAATGGAGATTAGCGCACTGTTTTATTCACAAATTTCCCCACGGGTTTTTACATTATTCCATAAAGGGAAACTCTTATAAAAAGAGTGTTCTCAATATACTTCATGGTGGGAAATATTCTAAATCAAGAACCAAGACGTCTCCTAAATGAACATGAGTCATGGGAAACATCTCTACAACTCGAAGAATTATGGAACATAGAGAGTGAAACCATGAAACCATGTCTTCAATCATATGTGAGCTACCCAGAATGTAGGATCTGAGAGGTTATTCAGGGGATTTGGACAGAAAAAATTAGGAACTGACCTTGGAAGGAGACATCGACAAGCACTGAACAATGTACCAGGCAAATGCTGCTGCCAGTACCTGACCCTGGACTTCAAGCTCCTTGAGTCAATGTGTGTCAAAAGCCAAGTGGCATCAATCTGTACCCTCATTTACAGTTCTGAGAAGCATAGATGGCCTTAAGTCATGGCACCTTTAGAAGTCACTGGCTAAGGGATCTGAATAACTGGGCCAGGAGTAAAGGAAGTACAGAGGAGAAAAAGAGTGACTACAAAGGCATGGCCTTATAATATCATAGGGTAGAGAGGAAATGTGTCATTTTAGGAGTTTGTTTCATTATAATATGCAGCCTTCAAGTTAAAAGAGATGTTACCTTCCCTTTCCTATCCCAACCCTACTATTATTCACGTCCTACAGAAGACACCAAAGATAACTCTTGCACCTTTAAGATAAAAGGAAAACTTTCATACATTTGGTGCTGGGTAAAAGAAATATTTAAGCCAAATTAAAGACATCAAAAATAAGTAAGTGTGTCGAAAAGTCACAGCCATATTGAACAATAAACAATTTATGGAAGGAGCCCAGAAAAATTGTTTTTTAAAATATTGAAAAGCATAGCTTCTGACAAGTATTCTTTATTTATGAGTGTAAGTAGAATTTTTCAAGGAACACAAAAATACTAAAATAAAATGCAAGTTTGACACATACATTTCTCTTTGAGGCTCGGCATAAAAGGGAAATCTAGGTAGATATGAGGTTAACTGCATAGTTTAATTCAATGACCATTAGCTACCCTAACTGAGAGAATAGGAGGTCAGGATTATGCAAAACTGTAAATGATTCCAAATCATTTATAGTCGACTAAAGAAGAGTTTTTGGCCTTTGACTTGAATACAGGTAAGCCTGAGGATCTAGCAATTCAGTTTTTAAAAAGATAAAGAAATCTCAATGGGAACACTGAAGATGATTTTTTAATGTATTCTTGAAGGAATAAATAAACTCATTTTACTTTAAAAAAATAAATAAATTAGCCTATATGGAAAAAAAAAATAAGGAAATCTCGTAAGTGAAGTCTAGATGCCCAAGCTTAGAAACTTCTCTTTTTCCCCTCCTTTCTTAGCTCAGCTCCTCCCTACTTGTCCTGGGGTGCTTGTGGGCCATACTCACCAGACCAGAGCTGAGCTTACTTTCTGCTGAGTACGCCAGATAACTGGATGGTTCGTTGGTTGTATTCTTGCTCTTGCTTCCTATTCCCTTAGAGCTCCCATGATTTTATAAATGTGTGGGTTGGAGGGCAAGAAATAGGAGGAGGTGCTGAGAGGATTAACCCAGGAAGAGTTGCCCTAGTGACACAACCCCAGGTCTGACAGACCCCAGACTCTTTACCACTATCAAAAACACAAAAACAAAAAACACCATCTCTCTTAAGTATTTCTCTGGTTCCAAGGCAAGTTGGAATACAAATTGTTTCAAAAGGATCCTGTGCATGCAAAGTGAATAGCTGTCAACAAAGCTATAATTGAGGAGATGAGATGCTGTCAATAAACTTGAAATAATGATCTTCCTCGGAGCAGCCACAGTATGTCTTATCTCTTCTCTACCCTCTCCTCACATGGCCTCCCTCCAGGATAATCTAGTTTTCTCAATAACATTTAGAAGGGGAAACATAGCTTTTTAGAGACTGAGAAATTCCACAGACCATGTTTCTCTTCCTTTTCAGATGGACAGGTTGCTAACGTTTCCTTAAAATTCACGGTGTATTTTTTAGCCAATTATTATTATTTGTCCTCCCTCCAGTGTTCTATGCATTTAAAGAACCCAATATAGTTTCATTAGCTGATGACTATAGCAATCAAGATACCTCCTGGGTGAAGAGAGTTTTGCCTTTGCAAATTAATTCCACATGTGCTAGTTCATGTTTTCAGCAGCATCTGCCAACAACCCTTCTCTTGGCTACAATTGATTTCATATTATTTCTTTGGTCCACTGGAACATTTTAGGTCTCAACAAAAGTTTTTAAATGAAAATACAGAGCTTCCAAGCCAAAGAAGTCACTTTGCTTAATCTTCCTTTGGTCCCCTGTTTCTGCCACAGCCTTGCTCGTCACCCCCTCTTCTTGAAGAAACCACATTTTTGGGGACCTATGTCTGATCCTTTTTCCCAAAAGATGACTCAAAACTTATCTTCCTGAAGGAGACCACCATTAGCTATAGATTTTTCTGCCCCACTCCCAAGACTCTGTTGTTCTCCCCTATGCCAAATTACATTTCTGCACCACGTTAGATGCTGTTTTTACCAGTGATGGTTCTTGTCTCAGGTGTATATTTTCTCTCCCCCATAAGAGTCATAACTTCTTCAAAGGAGAGATGCGGTATTTTCCTTTTCTACAGCACAGAGCTCCCTGCTCTGAATGGTGAGGGCTCATCAGCACCAATGGCCTGGTGCTTTATGATATCCCTGAAACATTTTTTCTTTTCTACCTTGAAACATTCTGCTGTGCCAGCTCGATGCTGGGAATGTTCTAAGTCCACACTCCCCTCAGCTCACTGATCGACACAGCCACAGAAAGATGAGAACTCCAGAGGGTCATTGCCATTTCAGGAAAGGAGGAGCCACAAAGGTAGAAGGTGAGGGGCACAAGAGTACAACTAGCAGTAGGAGAGAGAAAGGAGAGTTGGGAAGGGTGTTGAGAAGGAGCAGTAAAGTAGAATTGTGTGGAAAAGGGAAAGTTTTCAGCTTTTAAAAAATGCATGTGAATAATTACATTTATGTTTACTCCTTGGAATATAGGTATAGCTTTGTGACATGCTGGTGAAAGAAAATTTATTTTTAAACGGCATGTGGGCTGTGCTTTAAAGGTTGAAGACCGCAAAAGTTGAAACATGTGCTCTTTAGGCTTGGCTGTGAGAAACATCGGAATTACCAGAACAACTAGCCATGGTCTCCATCTCTGAATTCCAGGCACGAGGTGGCATTCTGGCAAATATGTTCTCTGTATCCTACCAGGTAAAAAATCTTCTGTTTGACCTTCACCATCTGCCTCCTACGAGCAAATCCAACCCAAATCCAAAATGAGCAGGTGGATTTAGGTCCTGGAGATTGGCACTTCCCAGGGAAAACTGGAGAAATTTATTAATCATTAGCAGTTTGAAATACTCATTTACAAGTATTTCTCTGAATATGTCTTCCCAGGATGAGATGTCTGAATATGAGACATCCAGGAAATAGGCTAATTTAGAAGGAATTTGAGTTCGTAATGAGTGTTTCCTACAGATTCTGTAATGACTCCATTCTGTTTTTGACCGTGTAAAGAAGTATACCCTTTTCAATGTTGTTAGCATGCACTTTTTAGAGATTCGCTCCTACACAGTACAGTGACAATAATTTTTCTGTGGATATCTACAGATTCAGTACCTACAGGTTCTGCACCGAGAATTAGAACGTGTTCATTCAAGCCATACCTCTCCAAACCAATACTAAAAACCAAATGCAGCAACATCCCAAATAAGACCAAAGTGCTATATAAACTCCTAAATAGCCACATGCATGTGATAAAAGAAAATATCAAAATTGGATGTTTTGATCAATCTCACACCATAGCTTGCCACACTGTAATCTGGTTTATATCTTCACAAATGAACATGAGCTGATGATTTAAATGGATGACTAGAGAATCAGGGCAAAGGTCACATATCAGACTGCTCAGGCTGCCATAACAAAATAGCACAGGCTGGGGGGTGAAAATGGAAGTCCAAGATCAGGGTGCCAGCAGAGCTGGTGTCTAGTGAGGGCTCTCCCTTGGAGAACTCTTCTTTGTGTGTGCATGACGCGCACGCGCGCATGTATGTGTCTAGAGACAGAGAGAAGTAGAGAGAGAGAAGGGGAGAGGAGGGGAGGGGAGAAGAGGGGAAAGGAGGGGAGAGTTCTAATGTCTCTTCTTATAAGGACACTAATCCTATGGGATTAGGGCTCCACCCTTATGACCTCATTTAACCTAATTACTTCCTTATTCCAAATATAGCCACACTGGGTAGTTAGGGTTTCAACATATGAATCTGAGGTGGACATATACATTCAGTCCTTAAAAGTGACATTTTAACCAATAAAGCTTATTATTGTTTTGTCACATTTAGATTGACTCCCTGAACGCTATTTGAACCCACTGAGTTTAAGTGACTTCCCCAGTGGTCACACAGTAGTTGGCTAACCTGAGACTGGATTCCAGGACCACATGCCACTGTTCTTGCCAATACCATTCAGTGCCCCCTCCCTACTCCCTGCCAAAGTGCCTCTGTACTGCTTAGGTGGCCACTGAACTTCATGTTGTTTAGCCATGTCTATTGCTGTCAAGTCTTACAAAATACCTGAAGAATCTAGGTTTTTCTCTCCATTCTACTGCTTTATGTTCTATCCCTTGTCATTTTTGTTTAAATTTCTAGCTTAAACTTATTGGTGGTCTCCATGCCTGTATTCTCATCTTCTAGCAGGCCACTTAACTTTCTAACAAGACTGTACTCCCTTCAATCATCCCCTCGGTTCTAGAGCTGGACTCCCAGGCGTCTCAAGTTGATATGTCAAGGTAGCTATGGAGTGGACAACTGAAGCTTGTTGTGCATTGGAAAGAGAAAGGGTGCAGTGTGAAGGCCCAAGGCCATTGCTGTAAGTAGAACCTAGGGTAATATCTGCTAGGTGCTATAACAAAAACACCAAATGTTAGTGATTTAACACAGTAATAGTCTATGTCTTACTCACATCACAGTTCAAGTTCACGTCAGGTGGACCTTCTGAGGACTTTCTCTCCAAGCAGTGACCCGGAAACTCAGGCTGCTTCCACCTCGTAGCTTTGCCTCACCTAGGGGGCAGAGAAGTTTGCCCAAAGTGAGCAGAGAGGCAAAGACAAAGTGTGAAGCATGTTTCAGAATGTTTTCTAGTTAGTAATGAAAATGGTGATGCCGCTTCCAGCTGCCTTTTTTTGGCCAGAACCCTGCCACATGACCCAAAGATAACAGTTAGGGAGACTGGGAAATGTACTCTTTCTGTGTGCCCAGGAAGGGGAAATGGGACTCATGAGCACCTGGTCAGTCTCTGACGTAGCTCACAACCCTTTCTTTACTACTAAGAAGGATTTTGGTGTTTAGGTGAACTCCCTGATTTGGTGGCACTGCAGAGGGGTAATAATTGCCAGTAATTCCACGTTACCTATACCATGAAATGCAAATTCCTTGGTGACTCTCAGAAGACACAACATAGCAATGCTGTGTAATTATTAAGTGCATTGTCTCAGGAATCAGACAACCTGGGTACAGCTGATACTCCTGGTTCCAGGATCATACATCGAGAACCACTGACCACAACCCATCCCACATTCTGTGAACGGGGGTGTCCATCTCTCCATCTGATGATAAGCTCCTGCAGCATTGGTTGTAGGATGAGTCAATAGCGTTGGAGTCTGGTTGCTTTAAATCACTGTTCCTGACTCTCCCTGAACAAGTTACTTAAATTCCTGGACAAGTTAACTTCATCTTTCTGAGCAAGCTCACTCATTTGAAAACTGGGAGTAATAATGCCAGTCTCAAAGGAATAATATTGAATTATCTATATAAAGTATTTGCACCTTCGCTAAGACACAGGAAACACAATAAATGCTAACTGCAAATGTTATCAGAAGAACATAGGGACTATGTGTAGTTTGCCTCTATACAATATCTAGCCAACAAAAATAGTATATCTTTCCATTTGTTTGTGTCATCTTTGATTTCTTTCATCAGCATCTTATAGTTTTCATCTTTTGTTTCCTTAGGTAGGTTTATTCCTAGGTATTTTATTCTTTTTGAGGTGATGGTAAATGGGGTTGTTTCTTTACTTTCTCTTTCTGATCTTTCATTGTTAGCGTATAGAAATACAACAGACTTCTGTGTATTAATTTTGTATGCTGCACCTTTACCAAATTCATGGATGAGGTCTAGTAGTTTTCTGGTAGCATCTTTAGGGTTTTCTATGTATGGTATCATGTTATCTGCAAACAGTGACAGTTTTACTTCTTCTTTTCCAATTTAGTTTCCTTTTATTTCTTTTTCTTCTCTGATTGCCATGGCTAGGACTTCCAAAATTATGTTGAATAAGAGTGGCAAGAGTGGACATCCTTGTCCTGTTCCCAATCTTAGAGGAAATGCTTTCAGTTTTTCACCGTTGGGTATGATGTTACCTATACGTTTGTCATATATGGCCTTTATTATGTTGAGGAATGTTCCCTCTATTCCCACTTTCTGGAGAGTTTTTATGATAAATGGGTGTTGAATTTTGTCAAAAGCTTTTTCTGCAACTATTGAGGTGATCATATGGTTTTTATTCTTCAATTTGTTGATGTGATGTACCACACTGATTGATTTTCAGATATTGAAAAATCCTTGCATCCCTTGGATAAATCCCACTTGATCATGGTGTATGATCCTTTTAGTGTATTGTTGGATTCAGATTGCTAGTATTTGGTTGAGGATTTTTGCATCTATGTTCAGCAGTGATATGGGTCTGTAATTTTCTTTTTTTGTGGTGTCTTTGTCTGGTTTTGAAGAATCAATATTGTCAGAATGACTATACTGCCCAAGGCAATCTACAGACTCAATGCAATCCCTATCAAACTACCAATGGCATTTTTCACAGAACTAGAGAAAAAAATCTTAAAATTTGTATGGAGACACAAAAGACCCTGAATAGCCAAAGCAATCTAGAGAAAGAAAAACGGAGCTGGAGGAATCAGGCTGTCTGACTTCAGACTATACTACAAGGCTACAGTCATCAAGACAGTACGGTACTGAAACAAAAACAGAAATATAGATCAATGGAACAGGATAGCCCAGAAATAAACCCATGAACCTATGGTCAATTAATCTGTGACAAAGGAGGCAAGACTATACAATGGAGGAAAGACAGTCTTTTCAATAAATGGTGCTGGGAAAACTGGACAGTTACATGTAAAAAAAATGAAATTGGAACATTCTTTGACACCATACACAAAAATAAACTCAAAATGGACTAAAGACCTAAATGTAAGACCAGATATTATAAAACTCTTGGAGGAAAACATAGGCAGGACACTCTTTGACATAAATCGCAGCAATATCCTTTCCAAGCTGTCTCCTACAGTAATGGAAATAAAAACAAAAATAAATGAATGGGACCTAATTAAACCCAAAATCTTTTTCACAGAAAAGGAAACCACAAGCAAAACAAAAAGACAACCCACAGAATGGGAGAAAATATTTGCAAACAATGCAACCGACAAGGGATTAGTCTCCAAAATTTACGAACAGCTCATGTGACTCAGTATCAAACAAAACAAACAATGCAATCAAAAAATGGGCAGAAGACCTAAACAGACATTTCTCCAAAGAAGACATACAGATGGCCAAGAGGCACATGAAAAGATGCTCAACATCTCTAAGTATTAGAGAAATGCAAATCAAAAACTACAATGAGATATCACCTCACACCAGCCAGAATGGCCATCATCAAAAAAATCTACAAATGCTCGAGAGGGTGGGAATGTAAATTGGTACAGCCACTATGGAGAACAGTATGGAAGTTCCTTAAGAAACTAAAAATAGAGCTACTATATGATCTGCCAATCCCACTCCTAGGCATATATCTGGAGAAAAACATGGTTCAAAAAGATACATGCACCCCAGTGTTCACTGCAGCACTATTTACAATAGCCAAGACATGGAAGTAACCTAAATGTCCATCGACAGATGAATGGATAAAAAAGATGTGGTACATATACACAATGGAATATTACTCAGCCATTAAAAAGAACGAAATAATGCCATTTGCAGCAACGTGGATGGACCTGGAGATTATCATAGTAAATGAAATAAGTGAGATAGAAAGACAAATATCATATGATATCGCTTATATGAGGAATCTTTTAAAAAGATACAAATGAAATTATTTACAAAACAGAAACAGACTCACAGACTTAGAAAAGGAACTTATGGTTACTAGGGGGAAGGGTGGAGGGGAGGGATAGACTGGGATTTGGGGATTGGCATGTACACACTGCTATATTTAAAACAGATTACCCATAAGGACCTACTGTATAGCAAAGGGAGCTCTGCTCAATTTTCTGTAATAACCTAAATGGGAAAAGAATTTGAAAAAGAATAGATACATGTATATGTATAACTGAATCACTTTGCTGTACACCTGAAACTAACATAATGTTGTTAATCCACTATGCTCCAATAGAAAATAAAAATTGCTTTAAAAAACTGCAAAACTGAATTTTTAAAAAATAATTTTTTAGGTGGTATGGGGTAGTTTAAAAAGCAGCAGTTCTGGCATGCCTAAATCTACGTACAAGCTGTGGACTTTGGCCAAGTAACTTGACATATCTTTCTTTAAAATATATTCCTATTATCTATGTCACAAGATTGAGGTCATGACTACCTACGTCATGAGATAACACGTAGAAGCTTCTTAGCAGAGTTCCTGTAACACAGTTGGTGCTCAATGCGGTTACCAAGTTCCGCTCAAAGTGGTTCTACAATGGAAAGTCATGTTTCAAACTATGTGAGTGAGAAAAAGCAATCTTAGAAAGACATATTTTGGGAGAATTAAATGATTATAGTTTCAATCAGATGCTTATACAGGTGATTTTTTTATCTTTGACCTTCAATCCCATCTGAGAACAGCTTCTCAATGCTTTTATTCAAATGATAATCACTGTGCAAAAACTCAACATCTCTTCATTCGGGAACTTACAGTACCCATCTTAATAAACCACAATGAACTGAAGACGTGAAGAATAACTGGATAAACAGGCCTCTCTCTCCAGCTGTCAAGTCTGTTTGTGATAGCAACTGGTATTTCATTGTAAAAGATGCTAATTTCAATTTGAGCTGTGGCAGTGTTAAGAGAAGCATAAAAGGAATTCTTGATTATCTATATCAGTAACTGTGGTCCCTGGGGATACACCTGGAAACTTCAGATCACATATGGCAAGAGTGCTGTGATAAAATATGCATCAATGAAGCTTCAAGATTTATGATAATAAAGAAATGGATAGTTTTGTCCTCTATGATAACTATTTGTGGCTGGTATTTCTCTCTTTTTACTATTTCTGGAGGCTTTATAAATGACACTTGTTGTACTAATTATTACATCATTCTGTACCTGGACCACCATTTCATTTCTGTAACTGCCCTGTCAAATTCCTGGGGGCTTATCGTAATACTGTTTCAATAATAATGATTTTCCCAATCTAAATTTAAGTAATAGTAATTACCTTAGCTGCTGGACCGCATTAGCTGCCTCTCAGTTAAACGAACACTAATTATTATTTCAACTTAAATATCACTGCTTACTAGCATTAGCCAGACCACAGAGGAGAAGAGGGAGGTAGAAGTTCTCAGAGATGCATAGTATCATGGGGGGAAATGGGTGTAGGGGTGAAATCAGGGTAACCACTATCTTTTCTTGGGACTAAAGAATAAAAATTCTTTATTTTAAAATTATGTTCTTCCTATTTTGGGGGCCGGGGGTGTTGCAATGTCCTTTCCTAACTTAAATAGTGATAATACCACATGCTTAGGTTGGGAAGAGGTTTCATATCCTTGCTTGGCAAAATTAAAACTTAGCAACTCTAACTCCTCCCTTTATTGGTTTTGACCAGCCCTTGAAATCTCAAAATCTGGAAGCCAAATGGACTCTTCCCTATAACATCCCAGCACAGAATCTTCGGTGGCCAAGGGCTTACTCACCATTTTACAAGTTATCTGTTCCATTCATAGAAGTGCTCATTATTTACTAATTTTATTGATCCAAAATCTACCTTCATATCCCACAACCCTATCTCAGTCCTCCCGTGCTACACAGAATATTCTCATCCCTTTTGCTATAATTCAAATACATAAAGAGAGGCAGCATGGTCTCCCAGTTGGCCTCCACTGAAGTAACCCTCATCTGCTGCCCATGGTTTTTACTCCATGGCTTTCTCACTTCCAATCACCTCCACGATGTGTGCCTCTACAAAAGAAGGGTCTGATACATCAATTTAGAAACTTAGAGACATTCATTTAATTGTCTAGAGAACAAAGCCCAATGTGTTTAGAGCAGCATTAGCATCTCCACCATCTGCTTCCAAACAAGCTTTCTCTCCCACAGCGTTCTCTATTGTACAACACACACCAGTACAAATCCTCTCTCCATTCCCATACTCTTTCTGACCCTGGGCCTTTTCTCATCAAAATGCTCATCTCTGTCTCTTTGACTACTTTTCAAAGCTCACCTCTTCCACAAAACCTTTTCAAATCCATAGGTTGGTATTCACTTCTCCATCCCCTGGGTTCCCTTAAAATGGACGTTGTATTGCAATACCACCACTAATGATTTTTTTACTTGTGTTCCTATTGATTTCAGTAGGACATTGTAAGATTTATAATTGTACAGACAACTTTACTTGCTTTTGAATACCCTATAATGTCTACCACAATGCTTTGCACATGGTTTAATGTTCATTAAAATTGTGTTCAGTTGAATTAAATGGTCCCTCAAACGCACACAAACTATCAAAAACCCTTTAGCCACTAGTCTCCAGTTTTCCAACCACAACCCCCATTGAGATCTCTCTTGATCTTGACCTATTCTGTCCAATACAGGAGCCACCAGACACATGTGGCTATTCAATGTTAAACTCGCATCAATGAAAGTTAAATGAAATTAAATCTTCAATTCCTCAGTCTTACTAGGCACATTCCAGAGCTCAATAGCCACATGTGCCTAGTAACTACCATACTGGACAGCACAGATTTGGAACAGTTCCATCACTGCAGACAGTTCTGTTGGAGAGTGCAGGTCTAGACACCATTCCTTGCTGTGTGATTAGCCACATCACACTGTTGGCAAACAGCATGCAAGCCTCTGGCTAATTAGAATCCCCAGATCTTTTTTTAATGAACAGCTTTTAAGTTAAGGTCCCTTCATATTGTACTTAGATGATTACTTTTAGGGATCTAAAGGCAACCCCCTTCCCCTCATTAAACTCTAATACATTTTATATCTTCTGTTTTATCCCATCCATCTAGCTTATCGAGATATTCAATTTTTAACTCTGGCATCTTTTGAGATATCCTATCCTAGGTTTGAGTCACCTACACATCTTTAAGTACTCCTGATTAAAGTGTTGTCTATAAATTGAGTGACTATATAATTTGTCATCCAAACCAGGACAATTTTCAGAGTGAAATGAAATGCTATAAAAATTATGCTGAGGCACAAGTATTAACTGGGACTATCCAAGGCTCACCGGGATGGACAGAACTTTGTCCATAAAAGGTCACATCCAGAACTATTGCCCCATCACTAGAGAACGTCCCCCAGATTGACTGAGCTATTTTCAAAAATCTGGTAATATGTTGACTAAATTTTATATCATTTCAGACCATATTACTCCATTTAATTCACGAGGCTATCATGAGAAGCAACAAATATCTTACTTAAGTTCAAATCATCTTACTGCTTTCAGCACTCAATAAATGGACCAATACAGCAGTTTTTTATTTCAGAAAAAGAAAACACAATACAAATGGAAATAAAATTTATGTATACATTATATAAATATGAGCAGAATAAATGAGTTTACAAAATTTGGATATAGTATCTTTCTTATTATTATATAAGGACTCCTTATTGTTATATATGGACTTTCTTATTGTTATATAAGGATGTTCACAAAAGTCTTCCTTGTACGTGAAAAGCTCACAATGACTTGAAGCTCCATTTTAAGATTCCAACAAGAGGAAAGAATACATGTAGCAATTTTACTTGGGAAAGTTATCCAACATATATCACTTTATTTGTGAAAGTGTCAATTTGTAGGAAACCTACAGCTCCTAGAGGTCTTGAACTATCACTTGCCATTCATCTATGGCAACTGGGCCAACAAAATCCCTGTAAACCTCTAAAACATAGAACATGAGCCCTTACTTTTTAAAAGAGGAAAGACAAGATCAAGTGCAGACGCTTAAACAATGAAGATGATGATGTAGCACTGCCAAACCCACATAAACATAAAATAAAACACAGATTTACGTGGAAGCCTGTTTCCATGGAGTTTTATCTTCAGAAATACGAATACATTTGGGCAAAAATCAGACCAAAAGTCCTATAAATTAATGTAGCAAAAAATCAGATAAAGATCATAGCATAAGATTGAAAGAAAGAGATGAAAGAATAATATTAGACTGAACCAGGAGAGAGGGACCAAGTCTTGGCTCCACCTCTCCCTAGCCCTGGAACCTTGGTCAAGTCCTTCCTGATCTCTGCACTTGTTTCATCATTCATCCAGGGAGCAATCTTTGTCCCCAGGGATGACTTGGGTGGGAGTAAGGAGTGACATGACCCCTCAAAGACTACACAGATAGACTGGAACCCAAGAGTTCTCCAGCTTTAAAATTCTGTAATCCTAGATATAAGTTTAGAAGGAAATACTTAAGCTTCTTCTATTCATTGAAAATATAATTATCAATTATGATTGAAATAAACTCTTTTTGGAATTGTCATTTATTTCTTGAATCTCTACAATGTGTAGCAAGTGTATACCATCCACCTTCCACTTTTAAGACATTTTAAAGACACTCTATAGTATTATCCTACTCATGTCTTCTGCTTATTTTTTCATGTTTTTCTCATGTAGATTATTTTTTCCTTAATCTTGAAATCAGATATTTGTAATTAAGTATTTATAAGTTAAATATTATTTCAATAAAATCTTACTTCTATTGACCTATCATAATAATACTAAGATGAAGCATATATTATCTCTTAAGAAAATACTTATTTTCCTCTGCAGCCTAGATATATATGAAAAAAAACAACTTTCTAAACCATAATTTGTGGGATTAATATATGTTATCATTTTATTGGGGGCATTAATTCCCAAGCTCACAGCAATTCACAGGCAGTTAAGAAACCCAATTCGATCAATTTTCAAAGTTCCTTGTTTTTCATTAGGATGATCCTTAAGGCAGGTGGCCTTCAATTAGTTTGGCTGAAAGCTCTGGCTAATGTTTTAATGATCCCTAGCAAGGGAAACAAAAAAAGAGAAAAAAAAAATAAGGAGATTTACAATGGTGAGGATAAGCTAGATCAGGCAGGGAGACAGAGTACATAACCACTAACTAACTCTCGTCCTTTAAACGTCTGCAAGCCAAAAGGAGATACCCAAGTATTCCTGAACTGCTCACAAGTCCTTGAAGCATATGCTACAAAGAGTAGCCTCTAATCCTATATTCCCAGACATGTAGGAACCTGTCAAACAGCCTAGCTAATAATACGATTACAACATCTAATTTTTGAAGGTGTAACTATACCAAAATACTTGTCATAAAACAAATGGAAGGGACAACATCATCTCTTACTACAGCCTTCTAATTGTTCCCTCTGTTTCCATCTTGCCTCACTGCTGTCTAATTTATACACAGCAGATAGAATACTCTCCAAGAATAAACTAGATTATATCACTCTTTTGCTTAAAACCGTCTAAAGGCTTCCTGTTGCAATGAGAATAAAATGCAAAAATATCTTCTGTGGCAAATAAACCCTACCTGATCTGGCCCTGACCACTTACACTTCACTTTTAGCTACATGAATTAAAAACCCAACTATAATGGCCTCAACACTGTAACACTTTGACAAGCAAGTGATGTAAGCACTTTACCCTTAACCAAGTAAGAGGTTTTTTTTTTTTTTTTTTTTCTCATGTAACAAAAAATCTAGAGGTTGGCAGCGCAGGCCTGGTACAGCTGCTCAACAAAGTCATTAAGGAACCAAATTCTGACTTCCTGCTCTGCCATCCTTCACATGTGGGTTTTTGTCCTCATGGTTACAAAATGGCTGCTCTATCTCCAGGCACTGTGTCTATATGCCAGGCAAGAAGGAAGAGAAACCGCAAAGAATGAAAGTACTGCATGCCAGCTGAGTCTGTCGCTTTTAATGAGGAAAACAATCATTTTCCCAGAAATACCCACCCAGTAATCATCATCTTGTTTAGGACAATTTCACAAGGCTACTGCAACACAAGAAAATCAAGTGTTGTGGGGTTTTTGTTACTTCATTTCCTAATCTCTTCACTCCATTCTCCATGCTCCAGCCATCCTAGCCTCTCTGTCTCTAAAATACCTCTTCCACATTCCTATCTCTTGATCTTAACACTTGTGGTTCCCTTTGCCTGACTGTTCTCCAAATGACCGCACGGGTCATACCTTCACATCATTCAGACCTCTACGCTGAGGTCAACTCCTTCAGGCACCTTTCTCTGATCCCTCTAGCAAACACAGCTTTTACCCCATCATCGGTTGCTCTCTTTCTCTTTATTTTGTTTTGTTTTTGTTGTCGGTATTACTTTATTTTCTTCATAGCATTTTTGTTATTTGAAATATTTTATTGTTTTTGTTTTTGTGCTTATTATCTACCCGCACTAGAACACAATCTCATAATTGTGAGGTTTTCCGTCTTTTGCCTGCTACATCCAGTGCCTTGAACATTGCCTAGCACAGGGTAGATGCTGAGTTAATAGTTTGATTCTGGCTTAACAAATGGATCCGTGGTTTTCCTGACCTATCCTGAATTTTCAACCCTTCTCTTCACTGCATTCTTAGACACTCATCTTTGACTCTGAAATGAGTCATAGCATAATGCTGCTTGATTCTATCTGAATTTTTAAATTACATTTCATGTTTTCTTAAATTACTGTATTGTTTAGTTGGCTTTTGTAAGCATGATTTTCTTGGTCATAAAAAGTATTTGAGAAAATTCTTTCCAACTGTTTTGTATATGCACTGGAACTTTGATTCTCCCATCATTTATAAGCCTTCATTTACAAGCCTCTGCTTTTAATTATTCTAAATATTTGTACCATGAACAATTCTTTCACATTTTCTGAGTGACTCTGTATTCTAGGGACTATTGGTCCTGCACCCTCTTCTGTCTTAAAGTCCAAGAGAATACACTACATAATTCTTCACAAGCATCTCTAGATCCCTTATGAAGTAAACAGTTAAAACATTCAATTTCCACATCCTCCTGTCAAACAAATCTCTAAACCCTGGAATACAAATATTTTTGACTGTCTGATTTTTGTCCCTGATTCAAACTTGGTAGATATAATAAATGACTTTAATGTGAATTTTCTATTCTATCTCTTTTTTTTGCATCCCCCCATAATGCATTTTGCAGAGCATTACAGAAGGACTCAATTTTCCTTATCCCAAAGATTTCACACTTATTATGCGCAAAGCTTCTAAAGATTTTTTTGGTGTAGGTTTTTCCTTTATATTCACTTGTCCCACTGCAGGGACAAAAAGGTAGGAGAGAAGGGGAAAAAAAAGAAAAAGAAAAAATTGCACCAAGCTTAGAAATCTTTTTCCCTTTTCCTCATAGGCATAAATGAGAACCTTTCATAACCAATCTTCTAAGAATTCATGTTTCTTTTCACTCTAACTTCACTGAATAAGGGTGGGGAGCATGGATTATCTGGGTAAAGTAGAAATAAAAATAGTGCTAAACTGAGATAGGTCCTTCTTGAGAAACCTTGAGACGTACATTTTTTTTTTTAATTGTCCAGTTGTCCTAATGCTGGGGTTTCTTTCTAAAGAGACAAGAACATTTGGATATACTGAGAAGAATTAAACACGTGTGAAGACAAAGGCTGTTCCTTACAGGTGAACCAAAATTGATCTTTCTGGCCATGGGTTCTAGTCACTGGTAATCAGGCATCATCCGTCATTACAGCTAGTTCTCTGGCTGCACCAACTCCATGGTTAAGTGCTGGGCTGCCCTGTTGATGCCCTGAATTTAGCATTGGGCCCTGGCTCCATCGCTATGCACAGAGTGACAACAGACACAGGCAGCTGTCCCTTGAGCAAGGTAAACTCTGCCAGAGATAATAGAATAATGGTTAACAACATCCCAAAGAAAGGAGTGCCTGTCAAATTTTAGAGGGTGCAAGAATCACCGAAGAGCTTGTTGAAAATGCAAATCATTTTTTTCTTTTCACTCTACTCTCACTGAATAAGGGTGGTAGCATGGAAGTAGAAGTGAAAATGGTGCTAAACTAAGATTGGGTATTCAATAGATGGGATGTGGAACCTGGGCACGCACATTTAACAAGCACCCCAGGTAGTTTTGATGCAGATGATCTGTAACCAACACTTTGAGAAAAGGTGCCCCAAACTATTAAAATGGGGAAAAGGGAGGAACATGGCTCATGCATTGAAAATTAAGCCTGTTCTCCAAATTTGATGATAATAGATGGGCGTATGAATAAATGAATGAATGAAATGTTTTATTCACTAACATTTATGAAGAGAATACAAAATGAAAGAAACAATGCTTGCCGTAGAAGTTCTCAGTCCCTTGAACGATGCACAAGCAGCCTCCACTGCCAGTGGCGAGTGTGTAATAGAGGAATGCAGAGCAGGGGCCATGGGGAGGAGGGCTGAGATTTATGGAGCAGTTAGCCTGTGCCAAGCATTTTGGAGACAGGTGTCCTACAAGCTCTGCTTGGTGGCACTGAGTCAGGCCTCAGAAGAGAGAGAACATCTGAAGAATGAATAAGAATTTATCTGGTGATTAAGGTGGGAACGTTCCAGGGAGAAGGAGCAAAGAGTACCAATGCACAGCCAGGCAAAAAAATCCAACACACTTGCAACTCTGCTTGCCCCAGGGCTGGGTGCAGGCAGAGAAATGGTGGGAGACCATTTCCTTAAGCTGCCATCAAAACCATGAATGTTTTTCTACATCCAAAACTCTCCCTTACCATGTCAGTTGCAACTTGCAGAAATCACACCATATTTGCCACACTCATGTTAGCAATGGAGAAGCTACCATGATTTGTGTCTCAGAATTTTCAAGCAAGTGTGCATGATAAATCTCAGTCTGGGTCCGTGGCACTAGATCATTAAGGTCTAAGGACAATTCATGATTGTCATTCAGACTATTTCTCAGAATGTCTCTAACAAGCCCTGTATAGTGACTACAAGTGTTTCCATTAGTTTGCGAAAGCAAATTCCACTCACTTTTCCCCACTGCTTCGTGGTTATTACCCTTCTCCTTGGCTGGAAGCACGGTGGTAACAGAAGCCTATAGAAGAAGCTAAGGAGAAGGGGGTAAATACCTGTGCTTAAGGGCATCCCCCAACCATATTTAACAGATTCCAGCGTTGTCAATGCTGTACACGTGAATGAAATTTTAAAACTAAGGGGCAAATTGTCCTTCTAGAAGATTTTACAGGGTTTTTTTTTTCTATTCGTACCTTTTTTCTTTTATCTCTTTTTCAATTTACTTGACTTTTATTTATGAACTTTATCATCTAAGTCAATTAGCCTCTTGAAATATCTGTATAAAGGAAAATCTAACAACCATTGAGCTAAGAACAGAAAATAATATTAAATAAAATACACCTCTCTGATCAGTCATTCATTGGTCACAGTAATAAAACCAGAAGACTCATTAAAGGCCGCCTAAATGGCAGCCAGCAATGGTTCTTGACCACCTAAGTACAGAAATCGGGAGTGTTTATAAACATTTATAGCAATTTGACAGAGAAATATTTTGTGTATTAGCTCTAAAAATAAATTTTAAATTGGGGCTTGTATTTTCAATTTTTTTCCATTTCATTTTTCTATCATCTCTTTCATTGTATTATATAAAAGCATCAGAACACAATAGATTAGAAAATAAAAGCAACTGATCTATCAGCACAGATAGTTCAAAATGCCCTAAGATAATCCTCAGACCTATAATAATAGTAATTACAATATTAATTTACAGTTGCACAGAGCTTTATATTTTTCAAACATTCCCTTGGTCTTGAGTGCAACCTTTCTAATTGTTAATCTCCATTTTACAGAAGAAGAAATCCATCTCCAGAGGTTAAGTGAATCATTCAAAGGTCAGGCAGCCAATCTGAGGTACACCTAGTGCAAGGACCTGTGGCCCCTTACTCTAAGAAAGCTTTTTCTCTCTTTCCATAACTCAAAACCGTAACTTTAAAAAAAAAAAGACATTTCAGAAAACTTAAGAAAATCTACCAACATGAGGAAGGAATATTTTTTTTTAAATTTTAGGGCGTGGTTCAATTGTAGGGTTTAAAAATACTTTTCTCTTGATGCATGACTTTCACGCCAGCAGGGATATTAAGTATCCATAACGTACACACCTCTCTTCCCATTACACAGATGGGAAAAACAGAGACCTAAAAATACAGGTATCCCTGGCTTTTCAAAAGTTCTCTTTAAGCTGTTTCACTTTTATGAAAGACCTACATTAGCATCTGTTTTCACTAACCTAAAAAAAAATCCAAAGAGGATTTTCGCTTTTACAAAAAAAGGTGAACATCAAAATTAGCATTCAGCATTTGTTTTGCAGCCAGCAGTTACAGAGGCATCATGCACCCTCAGCAGTAAGAATGGCACCACCAAGCTCCCTCCCCAGGAACTACACTCAGCATCTCACCATCAAGCCACAGTAGCTTTCAACTGTGTGAGCATCTGTGCTTTATCTCAATTTATTTCGCACATCTGCTGGCAAGATAAGTCTTAAGGTAATTGCTCCTCCGCTTTATGCCATTTCAGCTTACTAAAGGTTTCACAGAAACTCTCTACTCTGGTATAGCAGGGGGCGGGGGGGTGGGGGGAGAACCTCTACAACTGCTATTTATCGACAGAGCCAAGGTTAGATGGATGCTGTATGTCTCCTGACCCTGTGTCCTTTCCACTTGTAAACACCGCCTCCTTCATTATTTACAGCACATATTTAGTGAGCACCTACTGTGCACCAAGGGCTATCCTAGGTGTTAAGGATCCAAACAAAAATTCCAGCCCTCTAGTAGCTTACATTCTCATGGGGACGGACAAACGATAAATACAAAATAAGTCAACTAAATATGTTAGACAGTAATAAGCACTATGCAGATTAAGAGGAGGAAGGGGAGTGTGAGAGAGAGGGAGACAGCAATTTTAAGTAATCATGGAAGACATCACAGAGTAATCTTTGCTCAAATATACATATTAATATAATATGTACATGCATATATTATTTCTTTATTCAGAGTTTCTCAAAATGTCATCAATTTTGACCAATGATGGAAGTGCATTAGGAGCAAAATCATAGTTTACCAGCCTTCGCAGAAGGTAAAACCTCTGAGGCAAAAGACTTTGAAGGTGTGAATGCCCTAGAAAAGTTCTATGTCTGTTCTTGCCTCGTCATGATCCAAGGGGCGGAAATGAAAGAAAGCAGATGCACCTTTTATGATTAATTAACGAGTGTTTATCCTGCTCCCCTAACATGCCCAGATCTGTGCTTGAATTGGGGAGAAAACAAAGATATGTGGCCTCCTCCCTCTGGGGAGTTTACAGTCCAGCTTGGGTGATCAGAAAGAACATACTTAAACCATTCCAAGAGTCATCTGGGATGAAGGTAAGCAGTAGTGGCTGTAAGACAGAGCAAGGCTGCCGGGCACGTCCGGGAAGGTTTTTACCAAAGCCCTGGGTTGGAATCTCTTTATTAAGTGGTGTACTTTCTGTGGGACCCCCAAATTCCCGAACTAGGGAATTCTACTCTCCAACAAATAACAACGTAACAAGCAGGCTGTAATATCCTTTCCATTGTAGCTAATTTATAGGGGGCAGAACAAAAGAGTATTTCTCAAAGTTAAGAATTAAGATTAGGAGGGCTTCCCTGGTGGCGCAGTGGTTGAGAATCTGCCTGCTAATGCAGGGGACACGGGTTTGAGCCCTGGTCTGGGAGGATCCCACATGCCGCGGAACAACTGGGCCTGTGAGCCACAGCTACTGAGCCTGCGCATCTGGAGCCTGTGCTCCAGCAACAAAAGAGGCCTCGATAGTGAGAGGCCCGCGCACCGCGATGAAGAGTGACCCCCCGCTTGCCACAACTAGAGAAAGCCCTCGCACAGAAGTGAAGAACCAACATAGCCAAAAAATAAATAAATAAACAAATGTGGGTTTAAAAAAAAAAAAAAAACTGGAAATAATAACAGTCCTTTAAAAAAAAAAAAAAAGAATTAAGATTAGGAAAACGTAAGAGACATCAGTAAAATAAAAACATAGCAGCCCTTAATGTATTATTTAATTAACAAATGAAATGGCATGCTTCAATACATTTCAACTACTTTTGTTCTTTTAGCTGAAAAACTGTAAATCTTGAATATTCGTGTGGCTTAAGGTGATGCTTATTTTTCTGGGCTTGTGCTACATGTCACAGAGAGAATACGACTTATTGTGGATTTATGAAGAAGGTCTATAAAATTTTATTTTATCTTACTTAAATCAAGAGTCAGGGAATGTGTCCCGCTGGATGGTAGTAACAGACTTTTATTACATCAAAGGTGGTGGTAGCTTACAGAGGAAAAATTGGTCTTCGATGGTGTATAACTTCATGATCTAAACGAAATGAGATGGATAGTCCTCCTCTGGGTGATTCTTTATGTTGTTTTTGAAAAAGAAAAGATAGACAGAAAGAAAGAAAGAAGGAAAAGAAAGTACTAGTAAAGCTCATCTTCATACAAGGCAGTGTTATTGAGATTATACAGTGCAGTGCCGAAATGTGATCGTGTCAGAACGGCTTAGAACTGCACCTTTAGTCCAACTCACAATGGTCATCTCTATAATTACTTTAAATTAATTAAAATGTGTTAAATTATATTTGTAACTTAACTATTAGGGGAAAAAACAAACCAACAAAAAAACATGATAAAGCTATGACTACAGGAATGTCTGGGGAATGAGTCATTCTGAATAGCTAAGCAAGAGTTGAGGTTTTACATCCATCTTTAATCTTTAATCTTTAAGCATCTAAACTATCTTTATTATTTTAATTTGGATAGAAATCCCATTTCTTACTAGGGAAAGCCTGTGCTTCCACAGTATTTTGTCTCCACTTTCAGGGCACATAACTTCTATCTAGCAGAAAGTATGTTTCATTCACCTTTGTTTCGCACAGAGGAGGTGATCAATAACCTTTGTGGAGTGAATCAGCAGTGACCTCACCATAACGACTGCAGTGCCTTCATAAAGATTCTCTCAGTGAAGAGTCAGACACCATTTTGAACATCCATTATTGAGATTGGACTACAAGACAGAGATTCCCTCGGGTTCTACTCAGGATTGCAGGACTGTTTGCCTCTAATAGCTGGTCCCAGACGCTGTGGGTTTTTTTAATTCCTATATCAAGTTTTGGAGTTTTAGCTATTTTTAATCTGTAGGGAAACCAGACCATCACACTTTTTTCAGATGCTTTGGCATAGTGATGTATTTCCAGTGATAGTCCCATGAGTAAAAAGGGTCCAGTGAGTAAAAATATGAGCTTTAATGAAAGAATTTTTTAAATTCTCTCCTGGAAACTCAGAATCACACCCCCCACCTCTTTTTTAAACTTATTTTTTGGTTCTCAAATATATATCAGAGAAAGGAGGTTGTTGATTACATAGTTGAGATGTTACATTTTCCAAACCTAGAAACTCTTATAGTTATAGTCAGTTTACAGGTTCCTGGAAATGGAGTCTCTTAGCAAGTAAATGTTTTCTTGGAACTCATGGATTCTACAAACCTCTAAGCTACTTAAGTAGTAAAAGTCACACTTCAATGTGATACAATGTGTGACCACACACTAGATATCACAAATCTTCAACTCCTTACAAAATGGAATTGACCTTGGAGGATTTATGTGTTTAATATTTATAAAGTATTTAAAACTCCTTAAGTAAAAACTTTCTGGTAGAAATATTGTTTTATTGTTACATTTACAACTTAAAAAACAAAACAACACTACTTGAAACAGTGCACATTTTAAACCTCTTACAGTTTTCATATACATGATCTAATTTGATCCTCACGATCATTCAAAAATATAAATGACTGTGAGATCTGTATCAATGAATCTGTAATACTAAATTCTCAAATTTCATTTGGTTCTAAAACTAGCCTCCTGAATTTTCTTATCCTAGATATTATTCATTCCTTGTGTAAATGTCAGAGGCCAGAGGAAAATAAACCATTCTGCCATTTGGTATGAAGCAAGGAGTCTAAACCAACATCATTAGTGTACTTAGCATTTATGGTAAGCACTTCAAATACTGAGGATGTTTTTTAAAGTTAGAAGGAAAGGGCTTCTGCTGCCCTTATGGCCTTCTTTTGACCATTTTAAGTTTCCTTAGATTTTATTAAAGTACATGAGTTATGTCATTAAGAAATTTTAAATTAATGTTTTAAATATGAATGTGGCATACATTATTTCTCCAAGATATGCATCAAAGAACTGGACATGCCCATAGATTCTTGTGTTTTTTAATAACAGATATTTGATATTTTTTAAAGAATGGCAACTGTCACTGCTGAGGGCCTGGGTTCGATCACCGGTCGGGGAACTAAGATCCTGTAAGCCGTGCGGCACAGCCAAAAAAAAAAAGAATAGCAACTGGTATAGGTTACAACAATAATGGGAGTTGTATTTCTTAATTTTTAATGAAATTAGTCTATAATGAGTAGACAGCATCTCTGATTTAGGCATGCCTTAATTATAATTTTAAAGCTTTTGTTATACAGCTTTGCCTAGAAAAATGTGAATGCTATTTGGAAATTTATAACGTTGCTGCACACACGCACACAACTTTTCATAATTCCTTTTTCTACTTTCATTTCCAATAGTGAAACAAAGCAGAAAGAGTGAAAAAAAATCTCTTCTGGCATGCTTGTATTTTACCTGAAGATTATCTATTAACTGTTACTTTACACAATGCTAAATTACTGTGAAAAACCGTGGAATTACTGAGGAGGCTTGTGAGAATACAGGATGAATATGTTAGGGCTCAAACAGGTAAAATCAATTCCTAATTCTAAGTATACTAATGGCCATCTGTGGTGTGACTTAAGAGGTACATCAAGGATTGTAAAGTAATTTCAGAGAAGAAGAGAGGAATAAGAAAATGGGTCTATTGTGTGTCTTAGTAAAAGGGCTTCTCTAGCCTTTTTAGAAAAGGTGCACATTTTTAAAACATTTCCTGTTATGTACAGCAAGTGACCATCCTAAAAGAGTTTGCAATTCTTAAGAAAGTGAGAAGAGAAGAGGCACGATGAGTTCCTTTAAAAATGTTTTACATGTTCTCCAAGATAGCAGACAGGGAAGAATGAGCAAGAGCCCGAAAGCTTTGAATCCACAAGAGACAAAACCAAAACAAAAAGAGGCCAAGCAGGATCCTAAGGAAATCAAATTTCACACTTACGGGAAATTAAACTTATTCGCCGTATAAGGTTTCTGTGGCTGCTATAACAAATTACTACTTAGTGGCTTAAAACAGTGCACATTTACTATCTCACAGGTCTGTCGTTCAGAAGTCTAAATGGGTCTTGCTCGCCCAAAATAAAGGTGTCAGCAGAGCTGCCTTCATTCCTTTCTGGAGGCTCTATGATAGTATCCGTTTCCTGTCTTTTCCAGCTTCTAGAGGCTGCCTGCATTCTTAGCTCATGGCCCGTTCTATCTTCAAAGTCAGCAGTGGCTGGTCAAGTCTTTCTCACCTTGAATCACTCTATGACTCTTCTGGCTCTCTCTTCTGCATTTGGAGGACTTGAACTCGTTTGCAAGGGCTGCCATAATGAAGTACCACAGGCTGGTAGCTCAAACAACAGAAATTTATTGTCTCACAGTTCTGGAGGCCAGACGTCCAGGATCAAGGTGTTGGCAAAGTTTGTTCCTTTTGAGGGCTGTGAGGGGATGATGTGAAGACACAGGGAGAGGACTGCCGTCTACAAGCTGAGGAGGCAGGCATGGGCCTGTCTCCTCATCTTGTAGACGACAGTCCTCTCCCTGTGTCTTCACATCATCTTCCCTCTGTACCTGTGTCCAAATTTCCACTTTTTATAAGGACACCAGTCATATTCAATTAGAGTCCACTTCAATAACTTTATTTTAACTTGATTACCTCTGCAAAGGCCCTATTTCCAAAAAAGGCCATATTTTGAGGTAATGGGGGTTAGGACTTCAGCATATGAATTTTGGGGGGTGGGCGGGGAGGATACAATTCAACCCATAACAGGACCCTTGTGTTTGCTATGGGCCTACGTGGGTATTCAGGATAATCATTTTATTTTAAGGCCAGCTGATTAACCACCTCAACTCCATCTGCTTCCTTAATTCCCCCTTTGCTATATAATGTAACCTATTCAAATTCTGGGGATAAGGCTGTGGACATCTTTGGCCAGGGAGTTGCAGTGGGGGGAGTTATTCTACTAATCATACTTTCTCTTTTTTATTTAATGTCAAGTGTTTGTTAGGAAATCTGATATACTTGCTCTATGTTGATGCCTCAGATATTTTAGATAATTGATAATAGAAAGAACTGCTGTTTCAGTGAGGAGTGAAGCAACTAGTAAACATAATTAGAGCCAACATACATTTTTAGTGTTAAATAAGTAATTCTAGAAATTATAAAGATAGATGTAATATATATATATAATATTTTTAAAAGTTAAAATTTTAAGTATGTGTGGATATAGCAAAAAGTCCTAGAAGACTACTTTATGTTTTAGGTTAATACTCTTACATCTAAAAACCAGATAATGTTAAAAAAAAAGTATTGTGCTAATATTACGTATCATATCTCTTAATAACAAATTAGTAACCAATTGCATTTAAATTGTAAGTACACTATTTAATAAACTTTACTTCCAGAACGTTCTTGTGGGGAAGAAGGCAAGCCTTTTTTCAAATGTCAACAAGGAGGAAAAACTGATAACAAAGATGTGGAGTTCACACAAAGCCATCCTGGAAAAAATAATAAAATAGGGACTAATTCTTTTCCAGGAGACAAATAAGTTCCAAATTAGTTGGGAATTCTGTAAATTATGTTTTCCCATTCTATTAGTCCTACAGAAAAGCTGTGCCACACATTTAATAATTTATAAGCCTAATTTATAATAATTTTCCTGAAAATAAGTCATAAAATACAGGTAGTTCTTAGGACTTGAAAATGTTCTATAGAAACTATAATTTGTGGGTTGAATCCAAACAAAAAAGCAAGAGAAAAAAGTGAAGCAGCACCGCTTATTATGAAAGCCTACCAAGCATGAGATGGCACATATATTTCAAATAACAAGGCTATCAAATAACAATGCTATAAGGGTAGGTAGAATTTTTAAATGTGGAAACAGGCTCAGAGAAGTTGTATGGTTTATCCAAGCTCAAATAACTTGTAGAATTTGAAGTCAGGTTTGTTGACTGCAAAGCTCATGCTTAACTCCATGCTGCTTCCCTGAATCAGAAGAAAATATATTCTATGGATTTCTAATCTCTTTAGTTACAGGATAAACTTCTAATGTGAGTATATAACTCTTCACATAATATATATTCAAATTAAGTATTCTTTTTAAAATTATCCAGCTTATATGTTAGTGGTTATATGCTAAGTTTAGTAGTTTCAGGTAGTATAGTTTAAAAGGGATATACGTCCTATGGTTTAAATTTTCATCTCCAAGAGATGTCTCTTAATTGTGAATTTGTGTAACTAAGGGTTTCTACTCTTATCAGGACAGTTAAAACTTTACAGAGTGCTTGTTCTGTTGTTTTGTTCTTTTGATTTTCTCAGTAAGTTCTTTGTGCTAAGGAAATAAAACACAAAGTCTCTCATCTTAAGTGTAGCGTATCTTATCTAAGGATGCCCTGAGATTGACAGAATGCTTGCTTCCTCGCATGTACTTCTCCACAAGGCATTTGGAGTATTATTGATTTAGTAATTTAGATGGTTTTAAAGTGGGTACATCTACGCTTCAGGTCCAGTTAAGTCTAATACCTCTAAATGTAGGACAGTTTTCATAACTGATGCTATATGATCACCATATTACTTTTTTCTTCGCAATATTAGCTGCTCCAATAGTGCATCACCATCGAAAGTATCTTCTTTAAAAAGTCATTGAATAGTTATTCAATGACAGATCAACTTTCAACTTGAAAACCATCATCAGGACATTCTTTTAAAATAACAGAGGAATCTTCTCCAATTAGAAAAGTATTAGACAAGACAGGTAGCTCCAGCAGTAATTACTGATGGGTAATAAAATCTACTGAACAACAAAAGCACCCTTTTTAATTCAACTCTTTATTTATAGGGCTGTGATCTCATATCAGATCTTCTGGATTAAGGATGAATTTTAAGAACGAGAAATATTCATCAAAAAGAGACATCTTCCCTTGAATTTGTGTTTTCTAGGTTTGGGGGAAAAAATGGGAATTAGTAATCTGCAATTAACTTGCTGTATTTGTGCTCTTCTCATTAGTCAAAGTGCCTTCCATTGTAACCGATGAGAGAGCAGAGGGCCAGTATTTCTTCACTAGAGCTGGCTGGCTTGTTTTGGGTTTTTGTTGCCTACTGGAAAAAACTTAACTGGTGATGATGAAATGGTTTCTGTCTTATTATAGGTGTTGTATAGTGAGTCACTACAGCCTTCGTCGGGACTGCCGTCCATATTACTGGAGCACGGCATTTACTGAACTGAGGAGGCTAGACTCAAGGAAATGAGGCCACACAGATGTTGCAATCCATTTATACACATGGATATAAAATATACATTTCCTTGCATATAAGGAGAAAAAAAACTTCTTTTTCTCTTTTTTAAAGAGAAAAATGAGGTATTTTCTTTCTTACCCATGCCCTATGTGTCATTACACAATAATGACTGACAGCTGCCCAGAGGGCTTAGGTTCCGGAAAGGCTAATAAATGGCCAAATGAAAACAGCTCATTAGGAGCTAGAAAGTAATGACTTTTTATATCCTACAGCTAAATCTGTGACAAATAAGATTATTGGCCTTACATTTTCCAAATGGTCTCCCTTCTTTCATTACGGGATAAGAGTACACACTGCTGCAAGTCAACATGTCTAATAGATGATTCCAGTAGAGGATACCGCCTGTAAACAGCATGGCTATTCAGAAATGTACTGACTACAAGAACAATATTTCAATTGTAGTCATTCCCTCCTCATACTTGAAGGTCATGTACTTAAAGATCCCTGTGGGAATAAAATTGCAAGTTGAGAAACTATCACTGTAGATAAAAATGAGGCTGGAGGTCAAAGTCAGGAAAAAAGTCTATAAGAGTCCTTACACTTTTCACTCACTAGATATTTGTGCATGTGTAAATATGTGTGTATATAAATAGTGCACACTAGATATAGTTAACAAAGATGTTTCCCTTGTTTTAAAATTTGAAATAATGAGTATTATACTATTAATTTTCATTTGTCTTTCCTAGCTCTCCAGAATTTCTCAGGATCTCTTTTCCCCATAATTTCAAAGTCCTAGATTTTGTTTTACTTTGTGGCACATACCCATGCTAAAACATTTTCTATGTCTGTTGATCCATTAAAATGCTCAACTCATTTCTAATTTGATAATCCCTTATTAGTAAAAGGAAAATATTTTATAATAAAGTAGCAGGAATTTCAATATGTAAATGTTCAGGAAAGACTTCACTAGAAGACCAAAAATGTCTCCTAAAATTTCCCAAGTGCTCCCAAAGGGATAATTACTCCCCAACAGGACCCTCTAATTTAGACCAGAGGCCCACTGCTTGTTTTCATACACCCCACAAGCTTAAAATTGATTTTTCCTTTTTTTTTTTTTTTTTTTTTTTCTTTTTGCGGTATGCGGGCCTCTCACTGTTGTGGCCTCCCCCGTTGCGGAGCACAGGCTCCGGACGCGCAGGCCCAGCGGCCATGGCTCACGGGCCCAGCCGCTCCGTGGCATATGGGATCCTCCCAGACCGGGGCACGAACCCGTATCCCCTGCATCGGCAGGCAGACTCTCAACCACTTGCGCCACCAGGGAGGCCCCGATTTTTCCATTTTTAAATGGTTGCAGTGGGAAAAAAAGAACAATATTCTCTGACATTAAAAAATTATGTGAAATCCAAATTTCAGTGTCCATAAATAAAGTTTTATTGGAACACAGCTACACTCATTTATGGCTTGTGTATGGCTGCTTTTGTGCTACAACTGCAGAGCTGAGTAGTTGTGATAGACTGACTGGCCTGAAAAGCCTAATGTACTTACTAACTGACCCTTTACAGAAAAGTTTGAGGTCCCCTGATTTAGACAGCAGCATCTTCCAATACATCAAGTCATATATTCTCAGCTCTGTCCATCATAAACGCATGGCCAAATCAATCCCTCTTCATTCTAAGGCAGGACTTTACTTTGTCTTCTCTTCTTTTATCTTACCCCAACTCAACTCTGCTTTGGAGTTTGGGGGCTTTCTTTGTTTTTCTTTTGTTGTTTTGTGTGTTGTTTTAATTCTCTCCAGTAGGAATAACTTTTATTGTGCATACAACCTATATATTCCTGACCCCAGCAGATTATACTTATTTTGTATCTAATTACTGTTGCATGAGACTCCTTCCCCTAACTGCCAGGAATTAGCCCCCGTCAGGTTCACCCATCATTTCCTCAGGCTGCTGCCCTCAAGAGCTCCCTAATGAACGTCTGTTCCACCACAGGGAGTGTCACTCTGCTGACCACGTTCCTTCCATGGTAACTGCTCTTCGAATTGTTGACTACTCTTCTCCTGGCTGCTCTTTCCAAAGCATGGGACAGACTCTGATTCCCCACTGCACAAATGAGATCAAGCCTTTAATAAAGGCTTAGGGATAACAGTGTAACAGTGTAACACAAAACATAACTGACAGCTGCTACTAGAATGACTATTTTAAAGCCTACCACCCTAAATCTGCTGGGACCAGAATCACCCATTTCCAGCAAATCACCACCCATCTCCTTGCCTTGGCATCTGGGACCAAGTGAGCCCACGTTGGATGTGGAGGAAACTGACTTCCGCAATCCAAAGCCCACTCATGTCTTAATCCACGTCTGGGGAGATGTCCTTACAATTTCAGATTTACGTCACTAGGTACCTACCTACACAAAGCAAGCACAGCTGAAAGGGTGCTATTTCCCTGGTCTATCCACTCTGGATATAACATCTTATTTTATTATTTATCAGTTTTGCCCACCCAATTTAGGTGATTTTAGCAATACTTAAAGAGGTTCTTTTAATGTGGACCCTTTATAAAGACAGCAAAAACATTAGGTTAGTTGGGAATGACTGAACCCCAAATGTGGGATAAATACTGTATAATATAGTAACAAATATTTATAAATATATATAAACCAAGTCATATATAAATTGGTCATAAACCAATAAATACTTTCTCTAACTCTGTAGCCTCTTTTTTCAACAGAGAAGCAGTCTGACCTCAAATAAGACCCAGAGAAAATAAGGAGTTACCTATAGACTTAAGAAAAGTATCTGCTGAAAATATGAGTCATTTGATCATATAAAGACCAATAAAATGCATATAAACATATTTTATTTTTTGACTTGAATTATTTCATCCATTGATTGAACATTTTTTAATATAATTAAGTTCTGGAATGCAGTTCTAGCTTGCAAATATTTTAAAAAGAAGCTTCATAATAGCACACTGGCATGTGCCCTCTGTTCCTAAAATAGAGTAGGGCCACCAATATTCTCTGTAGGCCAATCATGAGGTGTGAAATCAACTCACCTCCAAGTCTATTCCAGCAGATCCTGTTCACACATCAAATGAATGCATAGATCTATACACAGCAGTTTGTTCCTTATCCTGATTTTACTATCAAATGTATAAAAGATATAAGGCAGCACTACTCAACTCTGTAAAAGCAGCATTTTTATAAACCAACCAGTTCTTTTCTAAAGAAAAAGAATTGAGGTTATATAACCATTATGAATTTTTACATATACATTTTTATGAGACTTAGTTTACATTTGGATATAAAATATCATCATCTACCTATTATTTTTCCATCAGAAAGTCCATTTCCTCAAACTACCAGCAGTATTTTGGGTATTATCTAAGAGATAGATTTCTAGTATTAAATATGAAACACAAGGGACAGTTTCTTAGGTGTTGAAGCTTAAAAACTTCAAATTCTCTTAAAAACTGAAGTTTTCTGACCTGATCTTTCCTTTAAAAAGAATTGCCTCTTATTGGTTTTGTTATTAGCTGTTCTAATTCATTATTATTAAAATACCTACTGTGTGTGTATATGTGTGTGTGTGAGAGAGAGAGAAAGGCAGAGACAGACGAAGAGAGAGACAAAGAGAGACAAAGAAAGAGAGAATAAGAGTAAGAAGAGAAAATAAACATGCTGAAAACCTTGAGCCTTGAACTTTACTGGTAAGAAAGGTTATTCTACAGATGGTTTCTCTCTGGGTAAAATACAGGTCTCAAATATCTCTTTGGAAGTTTAACTTTAACTTATTCACACACTTCTTTATATTACAAGCGAGCTATTTCAGGGTGTAACAGCACCCAAAAAGATCAGCAGAGAGATAATGGTTAGGAATAGGTGTGTGCAAGCATGGAACTGGTTATTTATGGAGGAGAGGTATCAGAGGGGACAATGGCATAAACTTAGGGATTCTGCTAGTGTACCATTAACAAGGATTGTTAGCTGCTCTGGATAAAGACTAAGCTGATATAACAACAATAAAAATACAGAATAGAGGTTTACTTCTCTTTTATAACAATTAGAAAGTAAGGCAGGACTGCTCCATGAGGTCATTCAGAGACATGTGTTCCTTCCAACTTGGAACCCTTAGAATACACATAGTCAAAGTTGAGTTCACCCCACAACCCTTTTCCAGTCTACAGTTCTCATAGGGAAAGTGGGAAAAGGAAATCTGCAACCAGTAATTTCGTTCTAGGGAATTACTTGTAGAAGTCGCACTTGGTACATCGATTTACATTTCACTGCAGAGAACTGAGTCTCGGGGCCACATCTAGCTGCAAAGGAGCCTGGGGAATGTGATATCTAGCAGGGCAATCATGTATCCAGATAAACTCTATTACAAAGCAACAAGGGGAGAACAGCACTGGGAGAGAACCAGGTGCCTATTTCAGCACTTTATTATGGGTTCCCCAGTTATTGTCATTCACCTGTTTTTTTTTCAACTGTAGTTGACTTACATTATTATATTAGTTTCACGTGTACAACACAGTGATTTGATCTTTTATAGATTATACTCCACTTAAAGTTATTATAAAACATTAGCTATATTCCCTGTGCTGTACATTATATCCTTGTATCTTATTTATTTTATACCTAGTAGTTTCTACCTCTTAATTCCCTCCCCTGTCTTGCCCCTCCCCCTACCCCTCTTTACCTGTTTTTACACTGTGGGGCAAAATTCCTTCTTTGAGGGAAAAAATTGTTTACTGGATCTCTGTTACTCTTCACCCCAGAGATCTGCACATATTAGACCACTTACTATCTTTTGGATTAGACTGAGTCCCAGTCCCAACAAATAATGGGTTATTTACTTCACATTTTTGAAATGTCAGGTCTCCCTTTAAGTAAAGGTCTGCCCAAGAAGGAGAAATGTGTACCTTTTGCCAAACTGAATATGTCTATGGGGAATCTAGTCTACTCCTTTGATGCTCCTGCCTTTCTTGCAGATTCTCAAGGGCCAGTAGAGCTCTCTTCAATTCAGAAAAGACTAAAATGCTAAATGGCAGATTGCTCACTACAGGTTTAATCTACCAGGATCAGATTAAATACTTTTATGAGTATTCAAAATTAAAACTTAACACAATAGAACTATGACATAGCTTCATTGTCAAAATTATGTTGACTTTGGTTAGCTGACGTATTAGTCAGGGTTCTCCAGAGAAACAGAACCAATACAATATATATATACATATATAGGCAGGTGAAGACCAATGTCAAAGCTCAAAGGCAGAGAGAATGAATCCCTCCTTACTCAGCCTTTTTGTTCTATTCAGGCCCTCAACAGAGTGGATGACAGCCCACATTGGGAAGGGCAATCTACTTTACCCAGTCCACTGATTCAAATGTTAGCTCATCCAGAAACACCCTCATAGACACACTCAGAATAATGTCTAACCAAATATCTGGGTACCCTGTAGCCCAGTCAAGTTAGCACATAAAATTAACCATCACTGCTGATGACTGTCTTTATTCTTTTTAGTAAAAGCTCTGAATTAGATCAGGTATGACAAAAATATCAGGTAGATAATGAGGAAAACAGTTTTGCTTTTTTTTTTTAATTTCTAAAGGACTGGCATTTGACACATCAGCTTAGGTGTGACTTGGGATATATTTTAAGGAAACAACCATACTCCAGGCACAATTAATATGAGACACTCAGGCTACTTATCAGGAATAGAATATATACTGCAAATAGTCAGTCTGAGAGAGAACATGTAGCAATTAAAGATCTTGTGATAAATTTGGATAGTGGCCTTTTTCTCTCCCTCTCAGTAGTTTTCACATAATATTAATATTAAAGACTTTCTGAGATACCTAGATAAATATGATATAAAATAAAAATTCAAGAATAACATCCACAGTTAGGTTTTTTCCCTTTTAAAAACCTAATTTGCAAGCTTTTAGGCTGTCTGTATCTCTTGAAATGATGTATAAAAATGATAATGACACAGACCGTAACACAATCAGATAATTCAGATAATTACAGCACAAGAGTGGATTTTTTTATTTCAATTGGCTATTTTAATTGATCAGATAAGCCTAATAATCAAGCAATTTCTACTTAATTTGTGCTAGGCACATATAATTTCAGCAGCCTAGAAGCATCATTATGCTCCCTTAAAAAATTTGTTAAGGCTCTTTGGGAAACTGTAATGTCGAAATTTTAATGGCTTTATTGAGGGCACCAAATCTTAAAAGCATTAATAGAAAAATCCCCTCATAGTACTGCATTGGTTTCCTTGGTCTTAAGATATAGATAGAATACACAAACTTAGCAACCTTTCTCTTTCTATTCTTCAGGCTCACAGTATAGTTTAATAAGAGTAAGGAAAAACTTACAAAATATTCTTCAGGACCAAAGAGACAGAATGTCTATTATTAACTAATAGTTTTTGGTACTGGAAGATAGTTCCCAGTATGAATCCCAAAGATATCAAAGTTTTTAGTGTTCATTAAGTAGCTAAGAAAACATCAGAGGGGAAACCTAGTCTGCAAAACTGTGGCCCTGAGATTTATAATCATCTCCCCCATCTAGTCTTTGTATATAAAGTGCCTATTGTTAGGGATGTTCTAATGTGAGTGACCAAGGGTTTTGCTTAAATGAGATAACTGCTACTTAAGAAGGCTGACAAGATGGAGAAAGCAAGTAGGTTTGCTTTTGCTGATTGCATTTGAATTTCATTTTCATTTTAATGTCATGAACCAGTTGCAATCAGACTCCAGGCCTTGTATCTGCTCTCCATCTGCTTCTGGACCAAGGCAGTGAGCAAAGTACTTCTAAGGACTATGGGCTCACAGTTGATACAAGCAAAGTATCCTTGCCAGGATTAATAATGCAGTCAGACAAGTGGATGTTTATTTTAGATCATTCATTCTGACAAGACTGTCGATTTGGAGTTGCTGCAACTGTGGGTAAGGGAAGTATTGAAAGTGGCTGCAGGCAGAGAACACCCCTTAAGGGGGATTCTGGGGAGGAGGGTCAATATCCTGATGAAAAGTCTTCTTGGATTTATCCACAGTTAGCTTTGAGCTTGTAAAATCTAAAGTGAAATCAAAGTGTATTTCCAGGACTTGATGCAATAAACAAGTAACCATGGCAATTGCCTGCACTGCATGGAGACTGAGGGAAGAAGTACAGTCTCAAACTTCATGTACATTAGAAATGCCACAGAAAATTAAGCAGGAAAAGCCCTGGAAAAAGCAAAGTGTGTGAAGAAGAGATGACAAGATATTATTGGTTGCTTTGTTTGGTTCACACAAGTAGAAACTACAGTTAATTCATTTTTCCCTGTTTGAATTTCTGCAATTTTTGTGGTAAGAATTAACAAGACTCAGGCTCAGGAAAAATCAGCACAGAAGTACTTGTTGGTCAGTTAGTGGCACGTATTGCTGAAGTAAGACAAATGGGTCCTGATTTTGAAAAGCGATTATTCTGCAGAAAGGATAGAGCCGTCCCTCCCCTTACTGTGGTGAACAATGTGTTTACTATAAAATGCTAATTAGCCCTTAAAGTTATTAATGTAATTACTGTCCATCTAAGGACACAAATCTGACAGCCCCTGAGGACAAGGGCATTGCTCACTTAGAATAAGCAGGCTTAAAGCAGTTTTTGCTTCCCTATTTGCTTATTTTAAACTAAATCACTCTTCAAAGAAAGATGAAAATAAAATATCATCAAGTTGCCAGTCATTCAAAGAGGACAAAGATGCTTGGAGCTGAAATCAGAGGTTATGAGACACATTGACATTTGCATTTACAAGGAAGGCATTATTTTTTAGGCCTAATAAGAGCAGATCATGGATTTAAAAGTAAATGTGCTATGAATGCATCATTTAATCTCTGACAGGGCATCTTACTTTGAGTATAGTGTGGAAGAATCATTTAGGCAGGGAAGAAAATGAAAAATAGTATTGCTCTATTAAATAAATATAGAAGATTTTGAAAAGAGTCTGTTTATGTACATTTCTACAGAACTTCAAAGTTACGTGTCTCTAGGGCAATATTGCCAGCTTGCCCTCATTGCCTTCTTCAAATAGAGAGGTATCACTCCAGTTGTCTGGAGTAAATAAAATTTCCTCGCCACAAAGAGAAAAAGCATATTAGAAATTCACCAGTCATGTTCAACACGATTTAACTGAAAATGAGGTTTGTACTCCTCATTAGGATGGAAAGGAGTGGGCAGCCTCATTGCCCCAATTCCCAGCCCTTTTATTGTAAAAATTCTTCATATTGCATGTAACAGAAAATCCATGGCTTAAGCAAAAATAGAGAATGACTTTTCTTTTCTAACTGGACACTCTGAAATATAACTAGCTTCAAGTATAGTTTGATCCAGAAGATAACTGTGTATCAAGGCTCCCACTGTTTTTCACTGTGGTTCTCACAACTATGCCCTGCTCTGTGTGTTGTCTTTGTCCTCAGATGCACTCCCCTCAGCAGCAATACTGGCTGCAGCAGTTTTAGAAATCAGAGCCATATGTTACATGGTCCAAAGAAAAAGAATGCTTTTAAGTCTCTTGGAAGAGTAAGGAAGTGGCTTGTAAGGAGGATGCCCCTGCAAAGGTCTACTTATGGCTCACTGAGCCACACACCAAATGCAGCAGACTCTATATGTGGCCTATCCAATAGTTATTACCACCTTCCTCCTTGGTAATAGAACCTCAATTTTGTTTAAGAATGGAGCAGCAATGTGCTTAGGGAAGTGGGCCACTTCTTCAGTCTTAAGGGATGAACCATAATTGGACTAAGTCAATCATGGTAATACTACTACTTTTTCCAGTGACTAGTTTAGGGCATGAGTGATTCCGGTCAACAGAACCTTTAGAGAAGTCTACTGGAAGCCTCTGGAAAAGATTTTCCTCTCTAACAATTTAGGTAGACATCTCTAATCTCTCTACCCTTCTTTGGATGTTATTATATAAGGAAGTAATAGTTGGAGCTGTGGCAGCCATCTTGTGATTATGAGAATCTTAGAGAGGCTGATGCAGAAACTAACTTTGTTGAGTCATGGAAAAAACCTTGGAGCCACCTTATTCTAGAAATTTTTTTGTGGAGAGGGAAAATAACCTCCTGCTTCTTGTGACACTTTTAGTCAAACATTCTGTTACTTGCTACCCAAACCTTCCTAACAAAATCAATCCTGAGAAGTCAGGAGATGGATGTGGTGATGAGCTTAAGTCCCCCAGGCTTACCTACTGAGTGGTGGGTGGATTAGCCCTATTCAAAGAGCTCAGCTGAGAATGGAAAAGAGGAGTTCTCTAGAGGAAAATGTGAGTAATTTCAAGAAAGGCAAAGGGGAGAGAGGATGCAATCTACCTTCATCAAGAATACCATTCAAGTTGCTAATCAGGAACTCTGTTAACTGTAAAGATAATGAGATGACAGATTCTCATTTTCAGATGTCTGCCAAGCATTTCTTCCTAGATGTCCCACAAGTTCATTACACTCAAAATGTTTAAAATAAAACTCATCTTTCCCCTCAAAAGCTGTTCCATCTTTTATATTCCACATCTCAGGGTATAAAAATTTTTCACTAATTCAAATAAACTGGAAACTTCAAAGACATTCTTTTTTTTGTTTGTTATGTTTTGTTTTGTTTTTTGGCTGCGCCGTGTGGCATGTGGGATCTTAGTTCCCCGACCAGGGATCAAACCCGTGTCCCCTGCAGTGGAAGCGCAGAGTCCTAACCATTGGACCGCCAGGGAAGTCCAAAAGATATTCTTGACTCTTCCTTCATCACCACCTCCTACTATGGTCATAACTTCTGTTCCTTCCATATCCAAAACGTCTCTTGGCTTGGTCTCTTCCTCATTATTCCCATTTCCTTGCCCTAATCGATGTTTTATGCCCCATCACAATGGCTAGCTGGACTTCTAGTCTTTAGACACATCTAACTCCAATTCACCATCTCATTGCTATTAGAATTAAAAATACCATTGAATAATTTTTAAAACAACCCTTCAAAAATTTCTTATACTGTTCCTAAATATAAAGCCTCTGACTACTTTGTTCCCTAAGTTCACACTTCCAAACATACTTCTAAATACACATAGTAATTAAGCTAACAATAAGCAAATTTACTTTAATAGAAATAATATTTGCTAAAGAAAATAGAGTAATACCTAGGGCAAAAGAATAGAATGAGAAAAGCAAGGGCTTTGGAGCCAGGAAGTCCTGGACCTGAATCTTAGCTTACTAGCTGAGTGAATTTGGTCAAATCTCAACCTCTCAGAGTTCTACTTCCTGACTCTGTGAGTATGGGGAATATAGTCCCCACTTTAAGAGCTGGCAGGGGACTGAAATGAGGTAACAGAGGTTAAGGATTTAATGCAGAATGACAGTAGACACTCAACAAATAACTATTATTGTTGTTCTTATTACTAGGCACTTACAAAATACTGGATTTTCCTCCTTATCCAGACGAAGGCTATTGCAGAGATTTCTTTTTTTAATCCACAGATTCATGTACTAACACTCACACACTTTTCACATAAAAGAGCATACCAGGTTCTTACTCAGTGACAATGAGCAATTTTAATAAGCTTTTTTATTCTGATTTCCAAAGCCCAAATCTGATGAACAGTAGCAAATTGAAAGGCAGGAGAGTAAAAATGGAGAGAAATAGTAGATGACAGCAAGGAAGCTTAAAGAAATACCTTAACATACAGATTTAAGAACTCAAAATGCACAACAGCAGGGCAAATGTACTTCGCAACCCCAGAGGAAACCACCATGAGAGGTATAGAGAAAGAGCATTATGTGGTGGTTAAGAGCACAGATTCTGGACTCTGCTGCATCGGTTTGAAGCTCAGCTCTACTGCGAGCTAGCTTATGGGCTCATCAAGTTTCTCAACCTCTCTGTGAAATGGAGACAATCATCGTACCTATGCCATAGAGTTGTATGTAAGTAAATGCAGAAGTAAATAACTTAATGCTCTAGGGCACTTAGAACAGTTCCAGACCCATAGCAAGTGACCACAGAAGTACTAGCTTTTATTATTACAACACAGTACCATCAACAGTGCTTATCTGAAAGACTGAATCATCAAATATTATCCCTGTATCCTCTGTTTTTAAAGAGAAGTGGCAATCACTTGAAAGGCAGGAGAGTGAAAATGGAGAGAAATAGTTGATGACAGCAAGGAAGCTTAAGCTTAATCACTTTCTCTTTGAGAATTGATGCAATCAAAAATGTTACATTCTTAAACAGATATGGTGAAAAAATTTAGGTATCTGAAATATTTATGTTATCTGCAATTCCACTGAGAGTAAAAGAAAAATGAGATACTACATTTAGATTCAGAATTTTTAAGTGAATGTTATTTTCAGTATATTAAAAGAAATCTTTTCTTCCATCATGCCTTCAGAATTGCAAAAAGAGACAGGGAGAAAGACAGGTTCTTTTGAAAGGAGTTCCTGCGCGCATAGCCGTGGGACAGCTCAGCCTAAGTGGAAGTTCCTGGGGTGAGGAAAACTTGGACACGATTCAGCTGTTTCTAAGTGATATAAAGACCCAGCCTTGCAGTCTGTAAGACTGCCAGATCTCTCTTGGAATAAGGCTTCCCTACCTTGCACACAAATGTGTCACAGATATGTTTCTTCTCTTTTCTGAAAAGAGACCACAAAACAAATCTACTCATTCCTATTCCCTTAATCGAAAGAAGCAGGAGACAGTGGTTCTTGCATTTTTCTAAAGAATGAGAAAAGCTGCTTACTAAATTTTTGTCGGTATATTGTCTCAAGCTAGTAAGTATCTCTGCTTTAGAGATTTTTTTTTAAATAGTAAATCACTCAGAAAATGTTGTGCTCAATTTTCAGTCTAAAAGCAGATTAAAATCATGTATCATCATCACTCATAACTTTTTCATTGTACCTCATCAGGAGAAAGAAAATAAGAGTTGTATTGATTAATGGTCCTAATTCAGTCTAATTTTGACAATAAGTTAATACAGTCTTCAATATTTCAATCTTTGTCATAAATCTTCTGAAGGTGGAAAGAACTGCCAGCCAGTGCCAAGAAAACGCAGGGTTAGTGTGCCCTCTCACAGTGTAGCACCTTTTCTCATTTAATCCCTCCCAACAACCCTTAGAGAGTCTAACCAGAAGGGTTGCTAGGACTTTGTGGTGAAGAGGACTGCCTGACATTATCCTTCAACTGCAGTTGTGAGCACTAAAAAAATAGCTGACAGTTAAGTCAATGAGATAATAATTTTATCTTCTTACGGAATCTTTTGGATCCTCTTAGCATTTAGGGCTTAACTCCAAATAATAACCAATTGTTTAAGTAGGTAACTTCCAGCGGAAGGATTATTAAAAGCTCCCCGTCAATATTCTTGAAAAAATAACAAGAAGCAAATCAAACTTTGGAACATATAAAAATAACATTCTACTGCAATCAAGTACTTTATCCCATCCATATAAGACTCTATTAGTAGACAAGAGATAAACCCAATATGATTTGCTCAGTAAAAGAACAAAAGAAGTTTCATAAAATTCCCACCTTTTCCTAAGAACAGTGAAAATAATAGCTAATATTGATTGAATGCCTCTTATGCTTCAGGCTCTCTGCTATGGTTGAGAATCATAATCTCTTTTAACCATCTCATCAACCCCATCCAGAAGATGGCATCACAGAACTCAACTTAAAACTCAAGGCTTAGAGACACTGAAGAATTTGTCTAACACCTTATTTCCAAACCTGGGCCTTAATTCATCATAATATACTACTTATACTCTTAGTTAAAAAAGATTATAAGGCAACAGTCTTAATCTGATAAACTATATTTATCCTAAACCAACAGCCAATATCATATGAATGGCAAACAAGAAATCAATGCTTAAGAACCTTAAGACCACACATGAAAGACATTAACAATTTATACAAAAAACCCAAGTAGATACATATGTGGAAAAAATTATCAGCTTTACTAGTATGTGAAAGAGTGTAATTTTTGAAAGTGAGACACCCTTTATATTCACATTTATTTATTTTATTGGTCAAAATAGCAAACATTTCAAATATAATTCTTTTTTTTTTTGCGGTACACGGGCCTCTCACCGTTGTGGCCTCTCCCGTTGCGGAGCACAGGCTCCAGAAGCGCAGGCTCCACGGCATGTGGGATCTTCCCAGACCGGGGCACGAACCTGTGTCCCCTGCATCGGCAGGCGGACTCTCAACCACTGCGCCAGCAGGGAAGCCCTTGATTAACTTTTAATTCTTCAATACGCATTTGGATTGTTTCTTATTTTAATATGTTTCACATTAAATGTGTCTTTGTGTGTCATCTGTACCAGTGTTAATATTATTTTAAAAATGAAACTGATTTCAAACTTAAACAGATTTAAGTGTTCAGTCAATTCATTCAATTTGCATTTTAGATACTTCTCTTGAGAAATTATAATGGTTCCCCACAGCTCATTATTTCTTATCAATTTGATTAAAGGTTCTGTAACTTAGCTAACTCAGGTATAGAACAACATTTAGAAAAACATATTTAACTGGTTTTATGACATATGTGAGGATGTGAACTATAATATAAGTATGCAGAATAGTTCCTGGCAGAAATCTTTTCAGACACTTCAACCAGAGACTCCACTGAATCAACATAAAGCCAGTTAGAGGAAATCATTTCACAGTGACAAAAGGACTGTCCAAACAAGGAACAGAAGACTGGGGCTCTAATCCTTGTTCCTCTATTTACTAGACATGAGATTACAGCAAGTGATAAAAGCTGAACCTCAGTTTTCCCATTTGTGAAAGACATAATAATAAATACTATGTATTCCTTACTTCACAAGATTATTAAAATCACATCAGAATGTACATGTCAAAATAGATAACCAACAAGGACCTACTGTATAGCACAGAGAACTCTGCTCAATATTCTGTAATAACGAAATGGGAAAAGAATTTGAAAAAGAATAGATACATGTATATGTATAAAAAATAAATATTATGTTTTAAAAATGTACATGTCATCAGTTATGCAATTGTTAAAGACCTTAAAGATAATCTTATTTGGTTTCTAGATTTTGCTCCAAGAGCCCCATTCAGGGGCCCCTAACAAGATGTAGGAAGGGCGAAAACAGGATGAGGAGTACTGCTGCTGAATGGACAGTGTCCTCTCTCTCACACCCGCATTTTCAGCTGAGGAGTCCTAGATTATCTGCTTTACATACTGAGCTCCACAAAAGCTTCCATTTGAAGAAAATGACCAATAGTTTCAAAGGATTGAAAACCACTGATTTATCCAACTGTCTCATATAACAATGAAAAGTAAAACAGAGAGAAGCTAAATAACCACCCCGCCCCAGCTTTAAGTAACTATTATAAAGGGGCTGGGCAAATAATAAAATCCAAGCCTTCTGTTTCCAAGCCCAGTGCCTTTTATGACATACCACATGGAAGTGTTAAATAAATATGTGTACTGACACCAAAGTACTAAGAATCTGTACAAGTGTATACAGGAGATATGACATCACCTGTACAGTATGAAAATTCTGTTCAGCAATATAGAACCACAGTTCATTCATTAACTTGCATATTTATTCAATAAATATTAAGTGTCAGATATGTGCCATTGTTCTAAGTACTGATTTCAACACTGTATACAATTCAATTTCAAAGAAGTTATGACATCCAAGCTTAACACTGAAATACAACATTCCACTTTTTTATGGAATTGAATAATAGGTGGAGTATTATAAATTTAATTATTGCCCATACAAAAATACTTCTTTAATTTCAAAAGTGAAATAAACACTAAATTACTTGTATCTGGGCACATCTCACTGAATTTCCTTTTATTAATTTGCTCCTTCTATCAAAAGCTAACACTCCACTTGTGAAATACCTTCCACCTACTCTCACCTTCAAGGAATTGGAACCTTCAGTCACCTCCTTTCTCTTCTTTATATTTATTTTTCTCCCTTTCTGGTGATCATTCTGAAGGATGTAAATATGCTCTAATATCTCCCATATTGAAAACAAAACAAAACTCTTCTTTGCCCCTGTGACCAACTGCCACCCAATTTCCTTTCTTTGTTTCAAAGCAAATATTTTTGGAAAGAGCTGTCTAAAGCCACTGTGTTTTTCCGATTCTTACCCCCACCAGTATCTATAGTAGAAGGCAAGCTCCGTTGCCTCTTCCCTCTAGTATGTGAGAAAAGGGATCCTGTTTGTTCACCAGCCCCAGCACTTGGAACACCACCTACCACATGCCTAACTCAGTAAATATTTGTAAAAATAAATCATCTAGAACCATACAGTGATTTAGTGAATTATGTATTACATAGCTTGCCAACTTCTCATATATTTCTGAAGGATGGATCACAATATATGCTAAATCTTAACTGATCCCAAATTACAAAAATTCCTTCAACCACTATTTGAAAAAATGTATAATGACCCATAATGCTAGAGTAAAGTTAATCTATAAATGAAATTTAATCCCTACCATAATTGCAACAAGGATAGTTTTTGTATAACTTGGCAAGATAATTCTAAAATCCATTTTAAAGAACAAATATTTTTAAATAACTAGGAAGATCTGACGCAGAAGAATAATGTAGGTAAAATTGCACTACAAGTTATAAAAAACTGTTACAAAATAACAGTAATTAAAACAGCGTGAATCTGGCACAGGATGAGAGCTCAGAAACAGATTACAGAGTTCAGAATTGAGCTCAAATATATTTGAGAATTTTGTAAATAAAAAAGATTGCACTTCAAATCAGGGAGGGACATAGTGGTTACTCAATAAAAGGTCTTGGGACAACTGCCTACATACTTGCAAAATAAATAAGTAACCCTTCCTTACTCCTCACACTGAATTCCACACAAATTCACAGTAGAAAATAAAGTACTGGAAAATAATTTTACAGCCTTGGAGTGAGGAAGGCCTTTTGAGTATATCAACAAAACTAAAACCATAAAGAAAAACACTGACTGGAGACAAACTCAATGACAAACTTAAAAGTGAAAGAATGTATATGGTAGAAATAACAAAAAAAAACTAGAAAACCCTGTCAATAAGATTAAAAGGCAAACAAAAAGCTAGCAAACATTTTTGCATCGTATATATGATAAAGGATTACAAAATCCTTGTTATTGTTAAATCAACTGGGAAAAGAACATTCCAATAGATAAATGGGCAAAGGAAATAGATAATTCACCAAACAATAAATATAAATGGTCAGTAAACATGTAAAAAGATAGCCAGTCTCATTAGTAATCAAAAGAAGGTAAGTTAAAATATTAAATTTCCTTTACCTATTATCTTAGCCAGCTAAATTTAGAGTATTGGAAATACACTGGATTGGCAAGGTGATGGAAAACAATTCTTATGCACCTATGACAGAGTAAACAGACACAAAGTTCGTGGGAGTTAGTCTGGTATCAAATGTAAAACATACAATAAGGGAATAACCAGACAATTAATATATAAAGGGTATTCTTTGCATAGTCATTTATTATTGAATAAAAGTCCATCAATAGATTATTGAAAATATCATTATTGATCCATTCAAAGAACTACTATGGAGACATACATAAATATAGAAAGATATCCATAATATGTCAAGTGGAAAATAAAAGATTACAGAGCTATTCTACCTCCTAAATATTTCTGAATCAGTCCCCTTCTTTCATCTCCATCATTACTCTGGTGCAAGCAAACATCTTCTCTTTTCTGCACCCCCAGTTTCCTCTTGGGCCTTCCGCGGGTGGAATTTCCATGTGCAGCCATGGGGGTACTTTTACAATGCTAGTATCTGATTATCTTACTCCTCGCTGAAAAAGTTCACTACCCTTTGCCCTATCTGGCCCTCCTTATTCCTCTAGCTCTCTCTCTTGCCTCTCTCCCCCTTGCTCTAGGTACCCCAACCCCCAATGGCCTTCTTTCAGTTCTTCTGCTCCCCTAGACCCACTCTAACCTCAGTCCCTTGCACTTGTTCTCTGTCTGGAACCTTCTTGCCCACCCTGCACCACCCATCACCACATTATGTCTGTTGACACCTCTGCATCTTCCAACGCTCAGCACAGATGCCATTTCCTCAGGAAAGTCTTCCCAACCACAAAGCATGGATTGGCGCCCCCTTTATGTACCCTCATAGCTCTCTTTCTTTTTTCTTGATCACCTTATCACAGTTTGCAATTATATATTTGTGGATTATATCATAATGATCTATCTCCCTCCTCAGGCTGAGGACAAACAAGGACCATTTCTATTTTCTTCACTATTATGTATCACTGATACATATTAAACACAATTTAGAGACTGACATGTATCAGGCACTGAAATATCTTATAAGTGAAGGAAGGAAGGGAGGGCAAAAGGAAAAGAAAGAATAAGATTTGGTACTCTATTACCTGAAAATCAATAAGAACATCAAGACCCAAAATAGCTTCTTGATTATTATTTTTAAAAATGAGTACATCCATCACAGATTTTTAACCATGAAAGCAATAAACAGTCACATCACCAAAGAAGATATACAGATGACAAATAAGCATATGAAAACATGTTCCATATCATATGTCATCAGGGAAATACAAATTAAAACAACGAGATACCACTACACACCTATTAGAATAACCGAAATCCAGAACACTGACAACACCAAATGCTGGCAAGGATGTAAAGCAACAGGAACTCTCTTTCCTGGTGAGAATGCAAAATGTACAGCTATTTTGGAGGAAAGTTTGGTGATTTCTTACAAAACTAAATATACTCCTATCATACGATCTAGCAGTTGCCTTCCTTGGTATTTTTCCCCAGAAGCTGAAAACTTAGGTCCACACAAAAACCGGCACACAGATGTTTATAACAGCTCTATTCGTAATTGACAAAGCTTGGAAACAACCATGATGTCCTTTAGTAACTGAATGGATAAACAAACTGTGTTACATCCAGACAATGGAATATTATCCAGTGCTAAAAAGAAATTAGCTAGCAAACCATGAAAAGACATGAAGGAAACTTAAATGCATATTACCAAGTGAAAAAAGCCAATCTAAAAAGACTACATACTGTATGATCCCAACTATATGAATTCTGGAAAAGGCAAAACTATGGAGACACTAAAAACATCAGTTGTTGTCAAGAGTTCGGGGGCAAGGGCTTCCCTGGTGGCGCAGTGGTTAAGAATCCGCCTGCCAATGCAGGGGACACGGGTTCGAGCCCTGGTCCAGGAAGATCCCACATGCCATGGAGCAACTAAGCCTGTGTGCCACAACTACTGATCCTGCGCTCTAGAGCCTGCGAGCCACAACTACTGAGCCCATGTGCCACAACTACTGAAGCCCACGCGCCTAGAGCCCATGATCCACAAAAAGAGAAGCCACCGCAATGAGAAGCCCGCGCACTGCAACGAAGCGTAGCCCCCGCTCACCACAACTAGAGAAAGCCCACGCACAGCAACGAAGACTCAACGCAGCCAAAAATAAATAAATTTTTTTTAAAAAAAGAGAGTTGGGGGTAGAGAGGGATGAATAGGTGGAGCACAAAGGATTTTAGAGCAGTAAAACTACTCTGTATGATACTATAATTGTGGATATATGCCATTATACATTTGTCCATACAATGCAAAGAGTGAACCATAACATAAACCAACATGGCCTTTGGATGATAATGATGCATCACTATAGGTTCATCAATTATAACAAATACATCACTCTAGTGGGGAATGCTGATAAGAGGGGAGGCTGTGCAGTGTGGGGACAGGGGGTATATGGGAAATCTCTGGACTTTCTGCTTAATTTTGCTATGAACTTAAAAATGCTCTAAAAAATAGTTCCTTAAAAAAAAGTAGTGAAGTATTTTTTTTCACTATTTGTTCTTCTCAAATCAGAGGATCAATGACGCATTGTCTGGTTACTGTTCCTCACTGCCATAAACAAGATGGACGATTCATCTCCTGTGGCAGGATCACTGTTTGCATCAAGTTTACAGGCCCTCATGAATTCTGATGCCAAGAACCAGACCCATCTCTAACCCAGAGCCCTGATTTCCTAAGCGTTGTCAATAACAAAGCCAGTTCTATTTTCCATTTGCATACAGTAAATCAAAAATTCTGTGTTGAATTGATGATTCCAGATTTCTACTTCTCAATCTGTCTTGCCATGGCCCTAAAATAACTCCACTTTCTTGGGAAAATTTCATTATAAACCCAAACGGGAAAGAACGATTTCCTCTCCATCCTCTCCTTTCCCAGGCTTTCCACACCACACACCACAGAGCCCATCAAATCCACCCCGAACCACCTATGAAACTCAGGGCAGACATTTTGCTCCCCATGATTATCAAGTTTCATTCCATGGATCCCAGTTCAACATTATATTTGTTAAGTTTGAAATTGCAATAACCAATGTCTACCTGTCAACACAGTGAAGAACTCAGGCCTATTTGTAGAGCCCAGCCCATTTCTCCAAATTAGGTGTTTCTGACCTCACTTAGGAAAGTGAACGACATTAAGGGAGAAGACTATAGTGGTTCCAAGTGGCTTATGATTTTCTTTTTAAAGAATTCAAGAAATTCACTGTGTATTTTGGCATCAAATACATATTATATAAATTGTGTGTAACTATAGGCAGATTGGCACCTGTGGATAGTGGGTGGTTGAAGATTTACAGTCAATATTTAGTCAACAGCTCAGTCATTTTGTACTGGATATAAATGTCTGGGACTTCTTTTATACATTATTTTCCACTGTGCTCACAAGCTTATGTAATCTTTTTCTTGACCAGTAATATGAAATAATTTTTAAAATAATACATTTCAATGACATAACAAAAAATAGGTCTGCAAGTGTGCTTATATACATAGTGTAATTGAAAGAGCAGATTTACAGCTTGTAGACCTTCATCAGGTCATTCATCATTTCTGGAAGTGAGATTCCCTTACCTATACAATAAAAAATAAGCCAAATGAGCTCCAAGACCTCATCTGCCTTCTCAAATAATCTTTTAATTTAGGTAAGAGTCTGCTTGTATCCCACTTAGAACATTTATCAGATTCTACTTATGTTTTAGTTACCTGAGTTTTTCATACTGTATCCATTCCCCTTTACCACCTCCAATTCCAGTTTCTTGAAGCCAGGGACTCTGTTTCATTCATCTGTATATTCCCTCCTCCAACTTGATAAATTAAAAAAAAAAAACATTCTCTGATCACAGCCTCCAAACCATTCTTACTTGTGCAAATGCTCTTGTAAAAATTCTACCACCTCCCACGACTTCCAATCCCTAGATGCCACGCTCAGTACTCATCCATCTTCCTTTGTCTTCATTTGCCTCTAGCATTCTTCCTCTCCATGCCAGTACTCAACCAGGTTAACAATGCTCGATAAATGTATAAAGTCATATAAACTGGTACAGTGGGTTCAACACTGTTAAATATTTCCCTCCCTTCCACTAGTTATCCATATAACAGTAAGGTTGTTCCTCTTAAACGTGTTAATAGGCAGGACTCTGGTGACTGTCACATAACTGGGTGTGTAAGTCGTTGTCTCTGGCTTCTGGTTCCCAGTCTAACCCCTAGTCATAGTCATTAATCCCAATGACAGATGTCTGTTTCAAGAGGCAAATGGGTACGCTCCAAGGCTTAGGTTCTTTCCTGAAACCCTGCTCCCCCCTACCAAACACCACTTTTGTCTTCATTGCCAGATATGGGATCTATTTATGGGGATATTCTATGACAAAATGTTCATTTCTTTTTACAAAAGCAACTCAAAAAATATTTAAAGAAGAATATGTATTTTCCCAATAATCTTAGAAACCATGCCCCTCTGAGTCCATGCACTAGCTTTGCAGTGAAGTCTGGTTCCCCACTCTCTCCACATACACAGTATCTTTACCACTCTGTGTGTGTTTATGTGTGTATGTGGAAGGATATATCATTGGAAAATTAGGAGCAAGCACCATTGAAGGGATACTCAATTCATTTTTACCTTGATAGCCATTTCTCAGAGAGACTGAAGAAGAGTATGCTCACTATAGCTGGTACTGCTAAAAATGCCCTTTCTTTTCCTGAAATAGTAACTATTAGTTCATTTAGAAAAATCACAGTCCAAGTTAGAAGCTACAAAGATCATATTCAGAAACACACATATGGATCAATGGAACAGAACAGAGAGCCCAGAAATAAACCCACACACCTACGGTCAATTAATCTTCGACAAAGTAGGCAGGAGTAAACAATGCGGAAATGACAGTCTCTTCAGCAAGTGGTGCTGGGAAAGTTGGACAGCTGCATATAAATCAGTGAAGTTAGAACACACCCTCACACCATACACAAAAATAAACTCAAATTGGCTTAAAGACTTAAATACAAGACATGACACCATAAAATTCCTAGGAGAGAACATAGGCCAAACATTCTCTGACATAAACTGTACCAATATTTTCTTAGGTCAGTCTTCCAAGGCAAGAGAAATAAAAGCAAAAATAAACAAATGGGACCTAATCAAACTTTTAAGCTTTTGCACAGCAAAGGAAACCATAAGCAAAACGAGAAAAGACAACCTATAGACTGGAAGAAAATATTTGCGAATATTGCAAATGACAAGGGCTTAATTTCCAAAATATACAAACAGCTCATACAACTACAACAAAAAACACAAACAACCCAATCAAAGAATGGGGAGAAGACCTAAATAGACATTTCTCCAAAGAAGACACACAGATGGCCAATAGGCACATGAAAAGATGCTAGTCATCACGAATTATTAGAGAAATGCAAATCAAAACTACAATGAGGTACCACCTGACACCAGTCAGAATGGCCGTCATTTAAAAAGTCTACAAATAGGGCTTCCCTGGTGGCGCAGTGGTTGAGAGTCCGCCTGCCGATGCAGGGGACACGGGTTCGTGCCCCGATCCCGGAAGATCCCACATGCCGCGGAGCGGCTGGGCCCGCGAGCCATGGCCGCGGAGCCTGTGTGTCCGGAGCCTGTGCTCCGCAATAGGAGAGGCCACAGCAGTGAGAGGCCCGCGTACAGGAAAAAAAAAAAAAAAAAAAAAAAGTCTACAAATAGCAAATGCTGGAGAGGGTGTGGAGAAAAGGGAACCCTCCCACATTGTTGATGGGAAAGTGCAGCCACCATGGAAAACAGTATGGAGGTTCCTCCAAAAAACTAGAAATAGAATTGCCATATGATCCAGCAATCCTACCCCTGGGCATAAAATCCAGAAAAAAACTATAATTTGAAAAGATAACGTGCACCCCAATGCTCATAGCAGCACTATTTATAATAGCCAAGACATGGAAACAACCTAAATGTCCACTGACGGATGACTGGATAAAGAAGATTTGATATATATACACACACATAAAAAAGAATGAAATAATGTCATTTGCAGCAACATGGACGGACCTAGAGATTATCATGCTAAATGAAGTAAGTCAGAAAGAGAAAGGCAAATACCATATGATATCACTTATATGTGGAATCTAAAAATATGACACAAAAGAACTTATCTACGAAACAGAAAGAGACTCACAGAGAACAGACTTGTGGTTGCCAAGGGGGTTGGGGGGTGGGTGGGGATGGATTGGGAGACTGGGATTAGCAGATGCCAACTATTATATATAGAATGGATAAACAACAAGGCCCTACTGTATAGCATAGGATATATTCAATATCCTATAATAAATGATAATGGAAAAGAATATATATGTATAAATGAATCACTTTGCTGTACAGCAGAAATTAACACATTGTAAATCAACTATATTTCAATAAAATAAATTTTAAAACTCATATTCAGAACTCACCCTTTCTAGGTATTCTTCTAAACAACAGTAATTTAATTTACTAAAAATTTAAAACAAGTTTTTTAAGACCTCTAAGGGTACATTCACCTACTCTCCCGTTCTCCTGAAGACCACCTTGTTTTCTTCCCTGAAGGTTTAAAACATTCTCTTATACATTTTCAAACTCAGCCTCATCACAGTCCACTGATATTTTCAAAATCAACAGTGACTTCTGAGAGTCAACCTCATTTCTGTTTGACAGTCCTCCCACAGTTTACACGTTACCTTCAAATGACTTGGCTTTAATTCTAGGGTTTGTACAAACTAGGGTTTGTAATTAACCCATGGTGTGACTATTTGATGCAGGTGAATTTTTACCAAACCTGGAAGGGGCCTCCACAAGAAGCAAGTAGGAGTCTCACTCCACAAACTCAGATGTGCAAGAGACCAGCTTTATTTTCCCATTATTCCACCTCCTTTCTGAGTCTCCATTCTGTGGGGTTAGTGGGCAGTTAATTCCCAGCAATCAGCAACTCCACTTTTCCTGGGGTTGGCCTAACTTTCTGAGGACAGGGGAGAGCTTCCATTGTAGTAAGACACCGATAAAGGGCATTTGCCATTCATCTACACGAAGTCTCCCCAAGACATTCCCTTATGGCCGTCTGCATGATCCCATCAAACCTGGCTGTTCTCTCCCCTGTTTACATTCCTGGGGACCCAGGAACTGTTTGAGCTTTGGTACCACGCTGGGGTACCAGAATCTCTGTGAAGCGATCCATGACCCCATTTGCCTAGCTCTAACTTACTGCCAGTTGTTGGTGCTTCTATGGGCATCTACCCAGGATGTAGGAAACAGATCGCCCCTGATCTCAGCACCTTTGAGTTTCTTGATGGTTGGCTGTGCCCCTAAGACTTTCTCTGGGACCCACCTACATCTCTGTCCTCCTTACTTCCCCTCCATATACTTTCCCATCCCCATCCAAACTCCTCATATTCCAAGAAATATTTTTCTCATCTATAGAAAGCCCAGAGATAAACCCACACACCTATGGTCAACTAATCTATGACAAAGGAGGCAAGGATATACAATGGAGAAAAGAGAGTCTCTTCAATAAGTGGTGCTGGGAAAACTGGACAGCTACATGTAAAAGAATGAAATTAGAACACTCCCTAACACCATACACAAAAATAAACTCAAAATGGATTCGAGACCTAAATGTAAGACCGGACGCTATAAAACTCTTAGAGGAAAACAGGAAGAACACTCTTTGACATAAATCACAGCAAGATCTTTTTTGATCCACCTCCTAGAGTAATGGAAATAAGAACAAAAATAAACAAATGGGACCTAATGAAACTTCAAAGCTTTTGAACAGCAAAGGAAACCATAAACAAGATGAAAAGACAACCCTCAGAATGGGAGAAAATATTTGCAAACAAATCAATGGACAAAGGATTAATCTCCAAAATATATAAACAGCTCAATATTAAAGAAACAAACAACCCAATTCAAAAATGGGCAGAAGATCTAAATAGACATTTCTCCAAAGAAGACATACAGATGGCCAAGAAGCATATGAAAAGCTGCTCAACATCACTAATTATTAGAGAAATGCAAATCAAAACTGCAGTGAGGTATCACCTCACACCAGTTAGAATGGGCATCATCAGAAAATCTACAAACAACAAATGCTGGAGAGTGTGGAGAAAAGGGAACCCTCTTGCACTGTTGGTGGGAATGTAAATTGATACAGCCACTATGGAAAACAGTACGGAGGTTCCTTAAAAAACTAAAAATAGAATTACCATATGATCTAGAAATCCCACTACTGGGCATATACCCAGAGAAAACCATAATTCAAAAGGACACATGCACCCCAATGTTCATTGCAGCACTATTTACAATAGCCAGGTCATGGAAGCAACCTAAATGCCCATCGACAGATGAATGGATAAAGAAGATGTGGTACATGTATACAATGGAATATTACTCAGCCATAAAAAGGAATGACTTTGAGTCATTTGTTGAGACGTGGATGGATCTAGAGACTGTCATACAGAGTGAAGTAAGTCAGAAAGAGAAAAACAAATATCGTATATTAACACATGTATGTGGAACCTAGAAAAATGGTACAGATGAACCGGTTTGCAGGGCAGAAGTTGAGACACAGATGTAGAGAACAAACATATGGACACCAAGGGGGGAAAACCGCTGTGGGGGGCGGGGATGGTGGTGTGCTGAATTGGGCGATTGGGATTGACGTGTATACACTGATGTGTATAAAATTGATGACTAATAAGAACCTGCAGTATAAAAAAACAAACAAACAAAAAAACAACTAATACTAAACTTTCTTTGGGTTATTTGTATGGAAATACGTTAATATAAATGTTTCAGACATTACATGAAATTTCTAAAAATCTTACATGTTCTGGTATAATGTTATAAGTCATAATTCTAGTTATTACTTTAAAATGTATATCTCAGAAATAACTAAAAAAAAATATATATATATATATATATTTTTTTTTTTTTTTTTTTTCTCATCTAGAGGAATTGTTTTCTCTATCTCACGAAGTTTCTTCCAGGCATTTTGTCTGAGATACTGTTCTGGCTCTCACTCTCCTCCTGAAGTGACAAGCACCCACCTGCCTGCTCTAGCCTCCCTGGCCCCTGTTGAGTTTCTTAAGCACCCAACCTTCCCTTGGCCTGGATACTCTCTCAGTCCTGCATTTGGCTGCCTCCTCCCCACCCTTCCTGCCTCAGTTTAAATGTCACCTCTTCAGTGAACTTTCCCTGATCACCCTATGCAGCCAGACATTATTCTTTGTTACTGTTTGTTGCCTTCATAGCCCTATCACAGCCCATTATTTTTTGTTTCTCTTTTGTTTACCTGTTTGTTGCCTGTATCCCCTCTGGACTGTAAGTTCTAGAACAGCAGAGACTGTATCTGTCTTAAGGTTAAGAGCATGAACTTTGGAGCCAACGTGCCTGGGTTCTAATCTCAGCTCTATACTTACTAGCTGTGTGACCTTGGGCAAGTTACTCAACTTCTTTGTGACTCAGTTTCCTCATCTGTAAAATGTGGGAAACATAACTCATAGAGTTGTTATGACAATTAAATGAGTCAATACCTGGCACACAGTAAGTGCTATCAAGTGTTTATTAGACAAAGTATTGTACCTAATAATTGGTATAATGCCTAAATCATATTTGTTGAATATAGAAATTAATAAAAGAATCAGTGAATGAATGAATGAATAAATAAATACATACTACAAGTCCAAACACATATAGTCTTACATCTGTGACTCACTTGCTCTATTAGCTGAAGCATAGCGCAACAAGATCAAGGTCATTTGCTTGAATCTTAAAAAGGGAAGCATAATTTATTGTTTCACAGCAACTAACTACATCTCTCAGCCTGTGTAGCTGCCTAGCAATTGAATAGTGCTGTTTTCGTCTGGAATGCATAAATTCTGAATGCGTCATTGTTTGTTTGTCACAGTTAATATACAAATCATATACAGGACATGTTTTATTTACTGTAGTTTCATAGTTTCACCTGCTTTATAAATGATAGCTCTCATTTTTAATCATCTTATGAAAACTGTGTAAATTTACCAACAATAATCCTAGAATCTGAGAAGAAAAATATAATAGCAACTTAATTCTGGTCTCCTTGAAATTATTTATATATGTATAAAATTAATAATTTTATTTATAATTATTTTATAATTTTAAATTTTTAATAAAAATTATTAAAAATTTATAAAAATAATCTATAGGTACATATTTACCTATATATCTGGTTATGTCCATCAAAATTTGAGTCAAGTATCTGACTCAAGGAATAGTCCATGGAAGTGTCTGAAAACCTTTCTGTTGATCCACATGTTGACATTTTTTTAATGTCCAAAAAGAACGTAAAGGAAAAGCAAAAATATGTAAGAAGATATAAAGTGATAAAATGATCTTTAAAGATGAGTCATTACTATGAATTTAAGATAATCTGCACATCTAAAAGCACAAGCATTATTATTTCGTTTGTTTTGTGGGCTTCAAGGCGTCTACTATGTGCTTTTCTCTTTACTTTGCTTTTCCTCTGTCCACTCCAAGCCACTATAAAGGAGTCACTGGCATAGGGAGTTGGTCTATCACTGCCCAGTCAGAAAGATTATTCTGATATTAGAAAACAGAAATGAGTTTGAAGACTGTGCTTACTACGGGAAAATCCAGCCTACATAAGAATGTCCTAGGTGGCCAGTGCTCATCATCCAAGGAGGACAGGATGGTCCCCTGACTCCCTGATGAGGGAGAAAATGACTATTTTCCCAGACGCAATCCATTATCAGCGCTTGAGGAGAGAAGAGCTATTATAGGTAAATAAAAGTCCCTTAATCTGTTTGTTTATATACTACGACTGAAATTTAGTCAAGCATGGGGAACATAAAACTTTTATCACAACTAATGGAATAAAGACATAGGTGGATGCATTTTGCAAGGACCAACCTATCGGTTCCTGACTCTGCCATCATTCAGTATTCACTGCTAATTCACGTTAGGTCCTCAGCTGCATTTCCAGAGCTCTGGCAATGTATCCACCCTACTGAGTAGAACATGAGAAATTTCCTGATTAATGTGCCTAACAGCAAAATGTTCTATATCCCACCACTGATACATGACGTACTCAAGTAGCCTAATTTCTAACATTTACCTCTCTTCTGCTTTCCTTGAGTGTCATGTCCCAATTTTAATATCTCTATGGATATAAGGCCATATATAGAAATGCTATCTCCCTGTTACACTCGATTTTGTGCCAACACCATGATTCATTTTATATAGGCAGCTCAATCTAGCATTTCCTCTCCAGCCTAAAATCTCATCGTGTTTTGTTCAGCTCACTGGATCAAAAATATATTGCCATATCATTTTCTCCACTGGAGAACATACTTACTATCATTATTTTTTTTTTCATGGAAATCAGGCTTTATCCTTTGCACACTGCTCCTCATCTCTCCCACCAATGCCTCTCTCCGGGCTACCCCTGCCTAAAATTTTTTATCATTCCAATAAACTGATATATTGGAATGGAAAAAATTTAGCTTTAGTCTCAGGGGTCAATTTATGATCACCTTAAATAAGCCTCTTTTTTCTTATTCTTTTGTATTTTTTAAATTTTTGGCTGCGTTGGGTCCTCGTTGCTGCGCACGAGCTTTCTCTAGTTGTGGCGAGCGGGGGCTACTCTTCATTGCGGTGCGCAGGCTTCTCATTGCGGTGGCTTCTCTTGTTGCGGAGCACAGGCTCTAGGCGCACGGGCTTCATTAGTTGCAGCACGTGGGCTCAGCAGTTGTGGCTCGCGGGCTCTAGAGCACAGGCTCAGTAGTTGTGGCGCACGGGCTTAGTTGCTCCGCGGTATGTGAGATCTTCCCGGACCAGGGATCGAACCCGTGTCCCTTGCACTGGCAGGCGGAATCTTACCCACTGCGACACCAGGGAAGCCCAAGCCTCTTTTTAATTGATGAGTCTACTGCAAATTGCATACTTCAGTTTACTCTGTAAGGAATACAGTTAAACTAAGGCAAAGCTGGTTATGACCCATGTATAATAAAATGAAAACAGTATCATCATTAAACACCAAATAAAGCCATTGATTCCATGTATTATTCTGCCAGTTTTAATTGAATTTCATTTTCCCCCTTTCAGTTCTTAATTATGCAGTTCATGCTGAATCTTTATTTTTGTGCACAGAATGGGATAATGTTCTCTTCCTCCTTACCTTAGTGTCTAAAAATATAAGCCTATTGAGAACAGAAAAGTCTTTGTTGGTCTTATTTAAAGCAAAACACCTGCTTTTATCCTGGGAGCTGAATGTGTTGCTGTATGGAGGCTGTTACCAAGTGAGGGGACAATAGGGCTGCTTCCTGTTGCATGTCCTTCTCCCTGACCTGTGGTCTCAGCTCTTTCCAAATTCTATCAGAAGAAGAAAACCGTGACATCACATTACCCAGCCAAGAAGATCCAGGGGACTTCTCCAGCCTGCTAGTGAGCATTAACTCTATCTAGACTGTCAAGTCTAGACAGTACAAAGTGAAGTAGATACTATTTAACATGGGGGTAGATACGGTTAGTGAGATAATAATCTAAAAATTCATTCTTTTCTTCCGTTAATTTGTGGAAGATTTAAAGGCAAATGCCAGACTCTCTTCTCTGATATGTGCCATACAACTGAGATTATGTGCAAATGAAAATGAACAAAGGGAGATGGAATAAGTGTAGAAACCTAGATTTGAAGGAAAGCCTGTGATTACAATGAAATTCCTTTAATTCAAAAGTGGCAAAGGGAACACAACCTCTACTCTTCTCTCTTCCCATAGGGTGTTGTCTATTTCTGAAGTGCTTCTGCCAGAGTCAAGGACATGCATCACTCTCATACCAACACAGTTTTTATTTCTAAGACTCAATTCACAGGGGCCAGATGTTCTTGTCTAGAGGTATCAATGATAGCAAGTAATGGGCAAGTTATTTACCTTGGAGCGTACAATAAAGGCAAAATTGTATATTTTCTGGTAGGACACTGTCCCAACAGAAACCTAGCTTGGTGAATGTATCTCAGAATTGAGAATCAAGGGATGAACTGGGGTCAGTCTTTGATGTCCCAATGACATTCAATAAGAACTAAGTAAATAAAGACTGAAGACACCACCTCACACAGGTCAGAATGGCCATCATCACAAAATCAACAAACAATAAATGCTGGAGAGGGGGTGGAGAAAAGGGAACCCTCTTGCATTGTTGGTGGGAATGTAAATTGATACAGCCACTATGGAGAACCGTATGGAGGTTTCTTAAAAAACTAAAAATAGAACTACCATGTGACCTATCAATCCCACTACTGGGCATATACCCAGAGAAAACCATAATTCAAAAAGACACATGCAGGGGCTTCCCTGGTGGCGCAGTGGTTAAGACTCCACGCTCCCAATGCAGGGAGCCCAGGTTCAATACCTTGTCAGAGAACTAGATCCCACAGGCAGGCCACAACTAAGAGTTTGCATGCCACAACTAAGGAGCCCGTGTGCCACAACTAAGAAGCCTGCCTGCCGAAACTAAGACCTGGCACAACCAAATAAATAAATATTTTTTTAAAAAGACACATGCACCCCAATGTTCACTGCAGCACTATTTACAATAGCCAGGACATGGAAACAAACTAAATGTCCATCAACAGATGAATGGATAAAGAAGATGTGGTACATACATGTATACAATGGAATATTATTCAGCCATAAAAAGGAATGAAATTGCATCATCTGTAGACATGGATGGACCTAGGGACTGTCATACAGAGTAAAGTAAGTCAGAAAGAGAAAAACAAATATTGTATATTAACACATACATGTGGAATCTGAAAAAATTGGTATAGACGATCTTATTTACAAAGCAGAAATAGAGACACAGATATAGAGAACAAACGTATGGATACCAAGGGGGAAAGGGGAGGGTGGGATGAATTGGGAGATTGGAATTGACATATATACACTGTTGATAATATGTATAAAATAGATAACTAATGAGAACCTACTGTATAGCTCAGGGAACTCTACTCAATGCTCTATGGTGACCTAAATGGGAAGGAAATCCAAAAACGAGGAGATATATGTATATGTATAGCTGATTCACTTTGCTGTACAGTAGAAACTAACACAACATTGTAAAGCAACTATACTCCAATAAAAATTTTTAAAAAAATAAAGACTGGAGGAATATTATCACAGTCTAGAAGCTCATATGACCAGGGCCTGAGTCAAGGGAAGAGGAAGTGGCTACCATTTGGACATACCCTGAGAGTTGAGGAACTGGCTTTCTGGGACTGAGAATATCTATCATTGTTGAGGAACTGGGTCTCCCTGGAATTTCTCCGAGCTCTGGCATATCCGACTCTGCCAATCATGCAGCTGTATCACCAGTAGCCATGCTAATGGAGAAAGCTGTCTTGGAATGAGAAAAGGCACTAATTATTCTCATACTCGTTTTACCCATGTTGAAACTCATCTGCCAATAGTTCCTTGTATCATGTACTGCAAATCACTCTAATGAGCTTATTCCAATTCTACCTTTTTTATTCCCAACCTACCCTTTGATGGAAGAGAGGAAAGAAAGAAAAGTGCCCAATAAATGAAAAGGGGGCTGTAGGATATAGAACCCACATGCACTGAGTTCTTTCTATGTTACAGGTACTGTTTGATTTTTTTATATCAGTGACCAGTTTTGTTCGTTTTGGTTTCTTTTTTAATATCAGTGATCAGTTTTTTTTTAATGTCAATTAGGATTAAAAATGTCACTTAGATACTAGACAAGGGTTAAATGTAAATTCAGAGCCATGGGTCTACATAGTTTATAACATTCCTGACTCTGATTCTATAGTAATAGGTAGCTGGCAAGTCTATAAATAATGTTATTGTTGTTGTTTTTTAACATCTTTATTGGAGTATAATTGCTTTACAATGGTGTGTTAGTTTCTGCTTTATAACAAAGTGAATCAGCTATACATATACATATATCCCCATATCTCCTCCCTCTTGCGTCTCCCTCCCACCCTCCCTATCCCACCCCCTAGGTGGTCACAAAGCACCGAGCTGATCTCCCTGTGCTATGCGGCTGCTTCCCACTAGCTATCTATTTTACATTTGGTAGTGTATATATGTCCATGCCACTCTCTCACTTCATCCCAGCTTACCCTTCCCCCTCCCCGTGTCCTCAAGTTCATTCTGTATGTCTGCGTCTTTATTCCTGTCCTGCCCCTAGGTTCTTCAGAACCATTTTTTTTAGATTCCATATACATGTGTTAGCATATGGTATTTGTTTTTTCTCTTTCTGACTTACTTCACTCTGTATGACAGACTCTAGGTCCATTCACCTCACTACAAATAACTCAATTTCGTTTCTTTTTATGGCTGAGTAATATTCCACTGTATATATGTGTCATATCTTCTTTATCCATTCATCTGTAATAATGTTGATTTTTTATGTTCATTGTACCTAAGGTTGCAAACTAATGCTCACACCACAGTAACATCTATTTCGAATCAATTTCCTGCAAATGCCTTTCACAACTATATTGTTTTTATTAAGAAATTAAAACAGCATATTTGGGCAGTGTATTTTTTTGTTGTTGTTCCACACAAATTCACAGGGATCCAAAAAGATTATAAAGGAGATAAAATTGTCATTTACAGAGACTCTCCTTCAGAAGGGTTTATGAAATTATTCTTTCACTATTCAAAATGGGAAATCAAAAAAACAAGGAGCCTGTAACAAATCCTTGGCATAAATTCACATGAAGACTGCCTGCCAATATTTTAATTAAGGACAATAGGTTGGATTATCAAATATAATTGAGAGAATATCGACCAAAGGTTGGTTTGTCTAAGGGGCAGTCGATGGAACATGAGATTCTAGGCACAGTCTCTCTCACATTTCCCCTTGACATCCTTTGGAAAGGAACATTCTCCTTCACCTGCCTTCCAAGAACTGAAACAGTTAAATCAAAACACTCAGTTGGATCTGACAGCCAGGTTCTATGGAAATATGAAACTTGGTGCTGAAGAAACTTTATGAAAGTAGTAATTCTATGCCTTTGGGGATCAAGTAGGATTCCCATGATGGAGAAGGGTTGATGCCTCTCCCTGGCTGTAACTTGGCCCTCAACAAGTATTCTGATAAGATTTGCTGAACTACTTCTGAATGCAGAACAACATAGATTTACCCTGCCAGCAAACAGGAATAATGTCCTGAGATTTAAAAAAACAACATATTTTCAAGAAAAATGGAAATCAGCTGACAAAAACACCCCATGAAATACATCCCTTGATTCCTAATGGCATCCTCTTTATAAGCCAGATTTTCTTATGACCTAAACTGCTCCCTGATTGTAAATTAAGCGCTGTATGAATAACTTGCCTGACAGTATTCTAGGGATCTAAGGTTCATGTTTAACTATTAACAGGAAATGAGATTCCAGGTGCTATGACCTGAGAAGAGTACCATTGGGGTACCATGTAGCAAATTCTGTTTAAGTCTTACAATAAAGAAGTAACCTTTAAGCGCTGGAAGAATGCAAGCCAATGAAGAAATTGATGTGAAAAGAATTTATCCCCTGGGCTGGGGTATTTTATGTCTCAATATTGAAACTTGAACATTTTTTGCATCAGAAAAGTTATTCTTAGTTGTTGGCAGAGTAAATCCATGTTATCCTGCATTCTGAAGCAGTTCAGCTGAATCTAATTAGAACATCTGCAGATTTATGCAGCTTTCTGTATATTAAAGTCCCTACCCTTGTGAAATAAATATTTCTCCTCAGTCCTTTATTTTTACCCATCTCAGTGTTAATCAGACTAATATGGTATAAATTTTAACAGCCACTTTTATGATCCTAGGATGAATGGTACGATACAAGTCTAAAATATCAAGACCTTATAAATAGTGTCAGTGTGTACTGGATTTCAATGCCTTCCAACTCGCCATCAATTTTGGCTTAGAGAAAGGGAAACAATTATGAACTCAGTCATTTGTTTCTTGTTACTAGTTTTTCAGAGATTTTCGAGATGATCCATGCGTTCTTGGGATATTAAGGAGAACCTCTTTGGTCTTGGTTTCTCTTGATAGAGAATTCACTGACTCATGTAGGTAATTACACCAGGAAAAAAAAAAGGTCAATTTGTTTTTGCCACTTAAATAAATTACTCAGACTCATATAGAAAATGTTTTTCTAGAGTTAACTTTAAAATAATCCAACCCTCTTGGGAAGTAAGTCCACTGCTTTTCTTGGGGAGCAAGGCACCTAGATGCTATACTTCACATTAGGACTTTTAAAAAATCTTAACCAGACTCTGTCAGATCAGGCTAATCTCAAGGTCATGAGTAATTTCTACCTTAGTGTTATAACACCTCAAGGTGTTTCCCATTAGTCTTAAGATAAAAATCAATTTGAATTTTCTCAGGCTGAGAAGCAGTGTAGTGAAAAGAAGCCTAACCTGGAGTCAGATGGCCCTGTTGCAACTCCAGCTTTGTCACTGACCAGGTGTGAACCACTGGGCAGTAATCAAACTACCATGAAGCTCAAATTTTTCTTCGGTAAAGTGGAGATAACATTTACCTTTGTATATGATTATAAGGATTAAATGAAATAATATGTGTAACTAGTACATGCTCAATAAGTAAGAGCGGAAATATAGAGATGGGGACCTGAAAAGGGGAGCGTGGCAAAAAAGAGACAATTTTTTGGCAATTTTTAAAAAATTGTAACATTTGTTTAATTTTAAAAAGAAGGCATTGTCAACTCCTAACAGATTGTTTTAAACAAATTCCATCAGCTTCTTCAAGTCATGCTACAATTTAAAGCAATGATTCTCAAAGTGCTGCCGGGGCCAGCAGTAGCAGCAACTCTTGGAAATGTCTTAGAAATGCAGATTCTTGGGTCCCACCCTGACCTACCAACTCAGAAACTTTGAGAATGGGGCCTAGCGACCTGTGTTAAGCCCTCCAGTGCATGCTCAAGTTTGAGAAACACTGTTTTCAGCCTTCCTTCAAATGTCAGCATAACCCCTAAAGCTTCCTCTATGAGGATGTGAAGATTCCCAGCAGATTTGCTAAATGATCTGAATCCTCACTTCCTCCCTCTTGGCATTCCTCTCCTGCTCTTTATTCAGGACTAATGGGTGTTCACACTGGCCAATTAGTCAGTGCTACAATTCAAATGGCCCCAGCTGTATCCAGAATTAACATGAAAGGTTTCCTAAAATATTTGAGTGGGTTTTTTAAAAAACATTGCAGATCTTCCTGTTTGAAAAACAAGCATTTGGACCTATTTTTATTCAAGTATGAGGTATATTCATGCATTGCATTCATGTGTTGCTTCCTCTATATAATTATTTTACATGTTCATCCAATACAAACACTGCTAAAAACTAGTTTGTTAAGACTTCTACAAGTTGAGATTATATCTGAGCTCAGTCCTAAAGAACGGAAGGAATCGCTTAAACAAAGAGGTGGAGGAAGGTGGAGAATTTCAGGTGGAGGTTAGTTACAGCAAGCAACAGCTTGGTGCTTTTCAAAATGTGAAAGTAAGTCAATGGAGAAATATTGGGAAAATATAGTTAAAAACATATTTTTCTCCCAATCCAGGAAACCTCTCCACAAACATAGAAGAGAAAGAAAACAATTTTATTATTGAATCAGTGTTAAGCGAGAATGTGATACTCGTCACGGCAATCCACTAAGAGAGTATAAAGACTGCGAGATATCTCACCCTTGCATAAAGCCAAGCAGATCAACCCTTTACAAACATGTTCTCAAGATAAACAATAACTAGTCAAGTAAGAGAACTTGACAGCACCCCTTGTCACACACAGTTCTTCCTAAATTTACTTAGTAGTTGGGGTGACCATCTGTTAGCTAATTGGCTTTATCCAAAGGAAAAATTAACTTCTCTTTATGGCAAGAGGTAGTTTTGTAACTTGGAGCGAGGCACCACCAAAGTTAGGCTCTTACCCTCCCACAGAAACTGGGCCATGGAGGCTCCATCTTCCTGGATGATGACATTTCAAAGAGACAGCAGAAGGAATGTAACACTCACAAGTTCTCTAAAGTAAATACTCTACGAATAGAGAGCAGGAGGAAGTCTCTTCCCTTATTTTCAACAGGGAGAATTAAGCCTATTATTTTTCATTTGTATTCACCCTTGAAAGAGGCATGAATTAAAGTCCACAGAAGGGGCTTCCCTGCTGGTGTGGTGGTTAAGAATCTGCCTGCCAATGTAGGGGACATGGGTTCGAGCCCTGGTCTGGGAAGATCCCACATGCCGCGGAGCAACGAAGCCTGTGCACCACAACGACTGAGCCTGCGCTTTAGAGCCCGCGAGCCACAACTACTGAGCCCACATGCCACAACTACTGAAGCCCACGCACCTAGAGCCCGTGCTCTGCCATAAGAGAAGCCACCGCAATGAGAAGCCCACGCATCGCAATGAAGAGTAGCTAGCCCCTGCTCACCACAACTAGAGAAAGCCTGCGCACAGCAACGAAGACCCAATGCAGCCAAAAAATAAATAAAATAAATAAATTATAAATAAATAAAATAACGTCCACAGGAGACTGGATTTTGCAGGCTCTTAGACTCTCAGAGAAACAGAACCCCACTGAAGGTCTGTGACATGATTTAATTTATATATTTAATGAGACATTTAGTGCCCTTGATATGATATACTGAGAAGGGCAGGACATCACTTTTGTGATAATTCCTGCCAAAAATGCATAGCCTAAATCTAGCTGTAGAAGACAACAGACAAACCCAAATTGAGAGACATTCTACAAAAGAACTGACCAGTACTTTTCAAAAAGTTAAGGTCGTAAAAGACAAAGAAAGACTGAGGACGAAGGAGACTTGACTACTAACCGTAATGTGGGATCCTGGATTGGATTCTAGACCAGAAACATGAGTGGGAAAACTGCTAAAAATTGAATAACGTCTGTTACCTTAGTTAATAATATTGCATCAATGTTAATTTCCTTGTTTCCATAATTGGTTATGTAAGACATTAATGTTAGGGGAAGCTGGGTGAAGGATATACGAGAACTCTCTGCACTACTTTTGGAACATTTTTATAGGCCTAAAATTATTTCCAAATTTTTTTATTTTAATATTTTTTAAATATCATTTAAGCTACTGATATTTTGATTAGGGGAGTGGGGAAATGGTGGCAGCAAAGATGGAGAAAATTAGTAATCAAAGTGCATTTTTCAGACAGAATTGACAGTATTTGGAGACGTACTGAACGTGAGAAGTGAAGGTCAGGGATCATTTCTAAGAGTTTAGTGTAAGTAACTGTTGGGGTATGCCATTTGTTCAGATAGAGAGAACTAAGGGAGACAGAGGGTTATGGGCAAAATGATCTATAGTTCCAACCTCTCCTCTAAAATGTCATCTCATAATTCCAACTCCCAGTGAATGAGAAGAGGGCATTGATCAATGTTATAATGATCAATCAATGATTCTAATATTATTCCTCATAGAATTGGCTACAGACACTTCAAACCCCAGTTTAGACCAGTGTATGAAGTGCAACCTACATGTGTAAGACTTTTTTCTTACCCGTATTTAGCTTTGGATTCATTTTCTTCCTCTCTACTCCACCCAAATTACCCCTAAACCTTAGACAGCAAACTAGCAAGAAATAAAGAGATAACTAGAACCTTGGCTGAACCTTTTGGTCCTTTTATTTATCCAATCGTGGAAGCCAAAAGAAAATCACCACCTGTCTAATTGTTATTTAAAGAGTCCTATTGCAGCATGTGGACTTAGCTAGTTTTAACTAAACTTCACAAAATTGACAAGTGCAGATAAAAGAAAATAGTAGTAAGAAAAATGACATGCTCTGTGGTGACCTAAATGGGAAGGAAATATAAAAAAGAGTGGATATATGTATATGTATAACTGATTCACTTTTCTGTACAGCAGAAACTAACACAACGTTGTAAAGCAACTATTCTCCAATTTAAAAAAAGTTAATAAAATAAAATTTTTTTAAAAAAAGAAAAATGACAGAACTGACATTTCTAACTCTAGTATAGCTCTTCATCCACCACGTTAAAACTTAAAAGTAAGCACAATTAAATCGGATAAAGCAGTAACTTACTGCTCTGCATTTAAAAAAAATAATTACAATCTACCCCTTCCCAGGTAAGGGTGCCTTTTTATGGAGACTATTACTACTTTTTACAAGAAACTTATGCTATGCCTCCATAGCATTTTTTGCTCAGAAACATTTGAAATGATTGCTTAGGAATATTTTTAACAATACATGATTTTGTCACCAAAAACAATGTAAGTCTTCCTCACAGTTCTCAGTGTGGAGAAGTGGCGTCTAAAGCATTCTCACCTTCACTTTTACAAAGACTAAGACCCTGACTTTTAAAGAAACGGGCAACTGTTTCTGTCTTTGCTGGCCTGACCCTGCGGCAGACTCCTTCAGCATGTGTTCATGGCTGTCCTGGGGAAAGGACGGTGGCCTCAGGAGACGCTTTGAGGAAGCGTTTGGACTCCAAAGCCTCACTGCCTGGATTCACACTCTGGGTGGGCCACTTGCTAGCTATGTGGCCTTGGGCAAGTTTTCTATCTCCCCGAGCCCCAGTTTTTCATCAGAAAGCGGGGGTTAACATGATGCTTGCCTCATAGTGTTGCTGACAGGATTTAGTAAGTCAAGGAGTAGAAAGCTTTTAGAACAGAGCAGAAAAAAGTTGGCTACTATTACCCTGTTTACCTAGAGGTAGGAAGTTCCTTAGTTCTTGGTTTCAGAATTGTCCTGCTCCTGGATAAACCATTATGTTCTCCTTAGTTAAGGCATGAGCTGTTACTAAAACATACAGATCCCCTAATATGAGCACATTAAACTGAACTGACAATATTTTAGAAGAATTACAAAACTGAATAACTGTATGAGAAGATTTCAGCCTTACTAGTAATCGAAGATATGTACAACAGTTTATTAGATACTGTTTGGCTATCAAGTTGGCAATTAAAAAAATATATATATAATATACGAAACACATATGTGCAAGTATTAGTAAGGTGAAATGAAATAAGTGTTTGCATTTACTGCTAGTAATGAGTGTAAGCTGGTATGGCCCTCCTGGAGCCTTGAAACCATGCATAAAATCTGACCCAATAATTTTACTTGAGGAAGTAGGTAATGTCTTTTTCTTTCTTCCAAATGCAAAACACATTAAAGGGTTATAGAAATTAAAGCAGTATATTATTTGAATAAGAAACAGAATAGAGAAAAAACTGAAATAGATATGACTATTTAGTATCTTAAGCTGGTATTTGAAAGGAGTGGCAAAAGATGGTATGGAATAGAAATGATTTGGCGACAACTGGATATTGTTTGAGAAAGAAAGTTAGACCCTCCTCCTCATACCATTAAGCAAAAACTAATTTCAAATGGATTAAATATCTACGCAGAATAGTCCTAGAAGAAAACATAGAAAACTACCTCATAAACTTCTTTTTAAATTTTTTTTCTATTTTTTTATTTTTATTTTTTTGGCTGTGTTGGGTCTTCATTGCTGCACGTGGGTTTTCTCTATTTAAATATTTTAAATATTATTACTCAGATATTTCTCTTCCAGGAAGATATATTATGTAAATACTCAACATGTACACAAAGATATATGTCCAAGGGTGATTATGGCAGTTTCGTTTATAATAGGGAAACAAACAAACAGGAATAGTTCAACAGTAAATCAACTGGGGAATATGGGATTCAGCTGAAAGGGGGTGTACAGTCAAAAAAAAAATTTAATAGCAATAAACGAATAAAAATTAAAAATAACGTGTCATATCCAAGCTATTGCTTTAAAACTTACCGTTCATCTACCATGAAATACTTTACTTTCATTAAAAATGACACTTTAGGGACCTTCCTGGTGGTGCAGTGGTTAAGATTCTGCCTGCCAATGCAGGGGACACAAGTTCGAGCCCTGGTCCAGGAAGATCCCCCATGCCACGGAGCAACTAAGCCCGTACGCCACAACTACTGAGCCTGCGCTCTAGAGCCTGTGAGCCACAACTATTGAGCCCATGCGCCACAACTACTGAAGCCCGTGCACCTAGAGCCTGTGCTCTGCAACAAGAGAAGCCACTGCAATGAGAAGCCTGCGCACCGCAACGAAGAGTAGCCCCCGCTTGTTGCAACTAGACAAAGCCCATGCACAGCAACAAAGACCCAATGCAGCCAAAAATTAATTAATTAATTAATTTTTAAAAATGACACTTTAGAATATTTACTTAAATAGGAAAAGGTCCATGGCTTAGAATGAGGTTACAATATCACATGTTTAGTATGACCTATTTCTGCAACACATATACTCCAAAGGAAGGAAAACATTAACACACGAACACATTAACAATGACATCTCTGGGTGGACTAGGAAAGGGTGTTCCAAGGTAGTTTATTTTTTCCCTTTATTTATATTTTCCAATTTCTTCAATAATCACAACTGTCTTTTATAATTAGGGAAATAAAAGTTTAACAGGGAACCACAAGATGAAGAATTGGGACAAGGAGAAGAAGAATTCCTGGAACTAAGGCAGAGTGCTTTATTTTCTCTTTCTCCCCAAACCTCAACCACCTAAAATGAAATGCTTTATGCTTATTTTGTACACCTAAATGCAAAATGCTTTAATTTCATCTCCAAAGCATCAATAATACCGTCCACACTCACATCCGTTAATCTGTTATGTTGGGGGTTTTAGAATCTGTATGGTGGGATCTATGAAGTCCACATTCTGCTGTCAATCTTAACACCAGGGGTTTTAGAAAGTAGCATGAATGAAATGTGCTAACCCTAGCCTTGGGATACAATAATTTTATAAAACATGTTTATTTTTTTACCAAAGAATTAATATACATTTCAGCTGCTATACATAAAAATATTCACTTTTCAACTTGAAAGCTCAGCTGCAATGGGAAGAGAATATAATGTCTTGTAAGAAAAATTTAAAGTTGTAAGCTTGTGTGGCCATGCATAAAAACTCTGAAAAACTGTGACCATCCAAGGATTGCTCTCTGAATGGGTCTTTTATTCCAGTGAGTTGGCACAGTGAAAGATGCCCTGCATTGTTCCAACATCACACCAGGGTGAAAACACACATTTCTGTTGACATCGATACAATGCACTACAATATATTTTTTAAATCCTCTGTAGGTGTTCTGAAAGGACCCCATTGGTGGAAATGTTTTTTTTTAAATTGCAGGAAAATCCCTGCAATGAATAGAGCACAAAAGCATTTCAATTTCCTAGGAAAAACTGGAGTCTCCTTAGAAATGTAACAGTAACATTAAGCATACAAATAGAAAGAAATTTCAAAGGGAACATATAAAACACTTTTCCTGTGTCACAGTTCATTATGCAAACGCTACACATCTTAGTATAATGCGGTATACTTCAGAAAATTAGTTTATCAGGAAACTTGTGTATAATAAAACTAAGCGGATCAAGAGAAACTTAATTTTGATGTAGACATGGTTTTATCTCTCTCTCAGCTCTTTTGCTCCCATGCTTCCTGATCTTAATCAAAATTATCTTTATTTGAATTCTTATAAATGAGTTTTCTTGTGGACTTTATAGCCCCTCTATCAAATTCCAGAAATCAAACTCTAAAATATTATCAGATGAAGGTGTGAATGGCAATATGGATAATATGGGATGAAATTAAACCAGTGGAAAACCAGACAAGTAAGACAGATGCAAAGTGTGGACTCCAGTGGGTCTTGGATATGGAATATTCAAGTGTAAGAAGAGCTCAGAATCTTGTTACATGCAGCTTGACTCAGAAACTGGAGAAGCACAAAAGAAGCTACTCACCAAAATCAATTCATCTCAGCCATATATATATATGTATCCGTCTCCTACGACTCTCACATTGTGCAAAACAATAGCCCCAAAAGAATTATAGCAATTAGGATACTTAAACATTTGCTAGCTTAATTTGATGTTAATTATAGAAAGATATAGATAGATATTAAATGAAAATAGTATAATACAGTGTGCTTAAACTGATATGGGCTCCATTGTATAAAAGTGTCAAAATGAAGTGATTTAAGATTCTATATGCTATATCTGCTCTCTTATATGCATATTCATATAGTACAATATCCATATAATAGTAATTCTGTCCTAAAACATGTAGAACACCCCACCCAAAATAAAGGCACGAGTAAGAAGGAAACCAGTCATTAATTAAAGCATTCTATTGAAAACAATTTGAGTTTTAATTTGCCAGAGAAGAGGAGGTAAGAAATTTTTTTAATTTTTAATTTTTTAACTTGTGGTAAAATATAAATAAATATAAAATTGACCATTTTAACCATTTGTAAATGTACAGTTCGGCAACATTAAGTACATTTACATCGTTGGGGTAACATCACCACCATTCATGTCCAGAATTTTTTCATCTTCCCAAACTGAAATTCCACACTCACTAAACAATAACTATTCATAGTAAAAAAATTTAAATATAGGAAAAAATCAACATCATTTAGTAAATCAAACTTAGATTAAAGAAAATAGATTTCATTGTGATGTTTCCCAAATGTAAAAACTCTTTTGTGATATTTTTGCTATATTCTAGCATGTTTATTAACTAGTATTTTTATTAACTTCATATTTATTATCTGATTAGCTAGCTATTTCTGCTTAACCCCCAGTACACTGGAAAAAATACTCATCACTGTTTATCATCTAAGTCCAATGGACCCTTTTTATTTTTTTATGTGTTAAAGTCATTTTACAAATAAATTACAGAAGAATAAAGAGAAAAATTTTAAACTATTTAAAATTTCACAAGAATTTAAACATAAATAACCTCGTTTGATCACGTAAATTTTGATGCGCAAGCATCATAAAAGATGAAATAGTACTGTCATACATGTTTTTTGTGAGTCTTGTCACAAAATATAGGCATATTGAAGTCCTTCCTAGTTGAACAACAAACTAGATGAGAATGACCTATTTTGTGTCCTTAGAAATAAACCGTTCACTCAGTGGTTTTTAAATTTGGGAAAATACATGCTAGACAGCTCCATCTGAAAGCTAATAATCTCAAATTTTGCTTGTATGATCAATTTATGATCTGCCTCTTTGCATTTATCATTTGATTCATCCTATAATTTTGAACCAGTTTCCTCTATTTCTTCCCTTTGCCATTTTGAGCAGCAATGTAAAATTCTGAATTCTCAACCTTTTCAATGAAAACTAAAAGCAGACCACAAAGATGATGTCTTCAGTCTTATACCATTTTGAAATACGATACAATACTTTGGGCAACACAATAAGAAAGCTGAAGAATGATTTATTTTACTATTATATCATTTTTGGAGGACTTCAAATTTAGGGGATTCTATCATTCTTATTGATGAGTAATGATGAAATAATTCCTAAGATGATAAACTAGAACAATGTTCCAAGATATGAAAAGTAATGATAAGATCACTAAGATCTCATATCTTAGATTTACAGAAGTGTTTAATGGACCTATACAGAAATTGCAAGATTGAATGAGGTTTTTTCCTATTTAAAAGATATGGCAAAATTTCTCTTTGTTCTTTGGAAGGCTTTGAAGAAAGAATAAAAGTCATGAAGTACCAATCCTTACAAATAGCTAAACCTGTTCAAAAAATAAACTCCCAAACTAAAATTGGATCCAATGGATCCCAATGAAATAGATTACTGTAGAAGTAAACTCTGTATCACTAACATAATTAGAAAACCAATAATATTGATACTTGCTGTATCTGTTAGTACTGTGTTCCTTTATATATCCACTTAAACTAACAAATAAATCTCTCATGAAAAAGCAGTCAAGAGATAGCTATGGTAGTGCACTGGTTATCAGAGTTCAGTATCCTTCTTATTTTTCTGCTTTGTCTTTCTTAGCATGAGTCCTTTGTTCTCAAGATTGTTTCATGATCTAATTCAACTGCTGTTGCTCCAGCCATCTCATCCATATGAGAAGCAGAAAAGAAGAATGGGGCTGGGGTAGAAAGTGTGCATCTCTCAGATGAATCAGCTCTCCTTAAGCATCCTTCCTGGATGCCACACATGGCATTTCTGCTCATCTCACTAGCCAGAACTAAGACACATGACCACACCTAGCTGCAAGGAAGGCTAGGCATTACAGTCTTTCAGCTGGATATATTGCCACTACCAATAACAAACAGCCTCCTTTAATAAAGAAGAATGTAGTAATGAAAATAGGGTAGGTAATCAATATTTTGTGCCACAACTACCAAAACCCAGAAAGTAATCACAACCCACACAAGAAAAAATAATATTATAGATAGATATATATTATTGATAGCTGAAGTCCAAAGCCCAAAAGCTTCTCTCACTTGGTTAAAAAGGGAAAATATCAAGTACTAGAAAAATGTTGGCGATTTTCTCCTTGACTTCAATCAATACTGAAAAGGGCAATAACAATTTCCCACCAATGATTTGATTTAGTGATTCAGTATGATTAATGACACATTTACGTAACACTTAAAATCACCTCCTGAATGACCAGTAGTGTGCCTCACACACTTTGGAAAAGTAAAAAAACTGGTTGCTAGGTCAAGGAATTCTAAATTAGAATTTTGGAATTTATACCTCAACAGGTACTTAGACATTATCTACCCACAGAATCATAAACTCACAAAATTTAAAATTATTTTAGAAGTAATCTTTTCCTGTTGAATAGGATGATTATTTTAAAACCATCTTTGGAGGCTAGTTATCTAAAACGCTGTTTCAACTCTTGGAAGGTCCGAACCATTGGAATGAAGATAGAGCTAATAATTGGCAACCAATTCCATTTTAAAATCTTTCTAATCCTAAAAAATGTTTCCTTATACAAAATTAAAATGAGCCTTCTAATACAACTTACCCTATTTCCTCTCTAGAACTATACAGAAAAAGGAATTTAACCACTTTTCCATGTATAAATCCTCTAAAATTTTATTTATCTACTTTTATTCATTTATAACTTCCACTTATTCTTATTTAAAAGACCACTTGAATACATTTCTATGTAAAAATTAAAATTTATACAAATAAAGAGCCCCTTGACCCTCCCTGAATCCCACAGAGGGTATCATCATTATCAGCTTGTTATGAATTATTACAGATCTTTATCTCTTTATGCACATAGGGAAATGTATTGTTTTGTGGGGTTTTCCCATAAACTATAATACACACATATTATATACATTTTTTTCACTTAATAAACCTTCATGATATTTTGCATGTCAGAATTTATGGATCTGCCTCCTTAATTTTAACCACTGCATGGTATTCCACTGTTGTGTCAAGGGTACAGCCTATGATAAATCCTTAGGATATTTCCTATTTGAGGCAATTAACAAAACTGCTAGAGTAAAGAGCCTTGTAAATTTATTTATATATGTACCTTTGTGCATATGCACTTGTGTACAAAATTTCTCTGCATCACCTACAAATGTGCATTTTTTAAAAACTATACGTTTTAAAATGAGCATTTTTCAAAAATTGAGCATGCCAAGTTGGCATGCAACACAACTATACCATCTCAGACCCTAACAGATTATGAGAGTCTCCATTTCCTCACCAACACTGGATACGATCAGTATCTGTGCCTTTTCCTAACCCAAAACAACCATTTTTTTAAAGTCATTTGCAATATTTCTAAAATCTTTTCTTTCCAAGCCTAGCCCTCCAGTTCCTTCAATCCTACCTTTATAGGTTGTGGTTTTTACACCCTTCACTATCCTAGCTTACCTCCTGGAGATGCTTCAGTTTATCACATCACTGTAGCTCTTCAAATGTATTTCCAAGAACTGATTATAATGCTATACAACTGTACTTTGACCTGACCTGTATACAAAATAGGACTGTTGCCTATCTTCTTTCCAACTGGTAGATCTTAATATTTTGTGAGTCACTGTTCTCATTAAGAATCCAATAAAAGGTATGAACCTTTTCTCCTAAAAAAAAAAAAAGGTACACATACATGCAATATGCATACAATGTCAGAAGTTTCATGAAGTAAAGATCCAAAGTTAATCATTTATTAATGCAGCTCCAAATCACATTTATATTTTAGTAGCCATATCACATTATTGTTGATTCACATTGAGTTTGCAGTCAACTACATCTCAAGTCTAATTTACATTATATATTTAACTACTGGAAAATTACATCTTTGTCAGCCTATATTTTTTATACTTTTTGAATTTAAGTGCTGAGCATTTGCATTATTCTTTTAATGTTTCATCTTTTCACTTTCTAGCTATTCTATCAGCCCATTGAGCTCTTGTGAACTGTTTTAAGTCTGCTAATTTATGAATGTCTTCATTCATCTCAATGAAAAATAAGTAGGAGCAAAACATGCCATACAGCTTCTCTCCAGAAGCTTTCAGTTTTTTTCAACAAATATTTTTTGAGTGACCACTGTGGTCCAGCCTCTGACGTAACTAAGCTGTGACCTAACACCTACCTGTCTCCCCCGCGAAAGATCCTAGTATGAATTCATCAACGTCTTGCTGAAATCCAGGTATAGTTTATGCATAGTACCATGTAGTCTACCAAATGAGTAACTTTAGGAACTGATATTAGCTAGCATTGCCCTGATTTGTTCGTATATTCTTTCAAAAGATTTTTTGACCATATTCTACGTGAGAGGTGCTGCCCCTGAGCTGGAACTACAATGGTGCACATGACAAAATGATGCCTCTCTTGCAGAGCTTATAGTCGGGTGAGGGATCACTGTGCTCATACTGGCTCCAAGTCTGCCACACCTCTTGCTGAGTGTTCCAAAGCTTCTATCAAATAATCCATTCTAAAAGCATGCCCACTATAAAAACAATGGGTCAGGGACTCCCTTAATCTTTCCAAAAGTAAATAGCTAACTCATGATTAAGTTTGGCATTATTTGATCAACAGTAAGAGTGGTGAGTTACAAAAATGGTGTCTAAAAAAAATTAAAGAATTTTTTTGTAAGTAAATGAAGCAGAAAAGGACAACAGAGGACAGCAAGAAGATTACAACAAACTCAGAACACTGAAAAGTAGTGTAATATAATCTATTGAACTTGAAGATAAATTTCATTTAATGAAATTCATAGTATTCTCTCTTATTATCTTTGCAAATTCACTATCACCAGAGGCACATCCCCTACTTGCATATTCCAAAAAGGAAGTCCAGGATCTAAGTCTCTGAGTCTCTGGCAACCAAGCTTAAAGACTTCACTGTTTAATCATGTAGTCCATATCTATGAAAATGCCCAGCTCTATTCCTAGATTTGTGGGTGTCTCAAAATGTAACTATCATAAGTATTGTTTCTTCAGGAGGGCACATGGTAACACAGAATTAACAATTCCACTGGAAAAGTTGAATTTGGTTTGTTTAGTGTCAATGAGCTTTTTTTAAGCAGTTTTCATCTGAATAGTCACAAATTCCATTTTCAGTAAAGTCCATATCATAAAATGAGCTCCTTTTCTAAGCTGCTTTTTTAAAATCTATATAATACCACACTTACTGTGCTTAATATCTAAAATAACAAAAGAAGCATATTGATTTGGGATTAATATGGTTTTAAGACCATGTATTCATGACCTGAATCTGGATGTAACATAAAAAAAATTTTTTTTAAATTCATGAAGTGCATTGTTAAATTAACATCAGTAGTTCTTGAGCTCCGTGGGATGGAAAGTGATTCCCTACATAAGCGTAAAGCCATAATTAAACATATATTTCATTTCTCTTTCAAGAATATTCTTTTGAGCACATCTGATAACAGCTGCAGGGAAAGCAATTGGCAGTTTCCAGTCAAAAGGAAAACTACTGGTTCTTTATAAGCTACTTCATGGCTTTTCAAATTCTCTTTTTGTCTCTCCACCTCGTGTTCCACTGCTTGATGTTATTTGTTGAATCAGAAATCAGTGTTTTACTGGAAAAAATAATGTTGCTACAAGTGAAAAAAAAATTAAACAGCCAAATTAATGAGAATTTCTCTAATTGCTTTCTAGTTAACCAGGCATTTCTGTTGACCCTTGCTCTGTGTCTTTGAGAAAAGCTGTTATTAGAGAAAACTACATAGTAATAACTGCAAATTACATTTTTTTAAAAAACCCAAACTATTTCTATATCTCAGAGAAATATTACTACTCAGCATGGGAGCCAGGATTCTGAAAAAGATCATCACACTGTGAGCTTTTTGATTACATGAGCTTTAATAGAAATTATTCATAGACTACACTATAAATAAGAATGAAAATATGTATTTGTTAAATGTTATATTTCTATGAATATGTAGTAAATATATAAATACATACATATTTATAAACATGTCAAATATATGAATGTATTTCTAAATATATGTATTTTTATAAATAGCCGTATTTCATAGGTATAACTAGTAAGTGTAAAAGGGCCTATAATTCATAAATAAAACTGCCCATGACTCATCTATTTAACATAAACTTACTCTATGAAACACTAGGGGAAATATGTTCCAATGACTATATTTTGCTCTTGACTGTTCTTCTGCACAGACAGCAGTGTGTTTTTCTATTATTCTTGCTTACTTACTGTCCTGAGTCTATACACATTAACAATTAGCAAAGGAGGAAATATTTTCTGTGAATTTAAAACATTTGCAACTCTTCTTTCCCTTCTAGGCAAGTTAACTTTCTCTGAAGCAGCAGGAGAGAAGAGAGGAAAAAAATTAAATTGTTAATTTTGTAACTTAGGGTAAGGCTTGTGAATAAGCAACCAGCTTACCTACTAACTAAGAACACAACTTTATAATTATCACCTGGTTTTATTGCTTCCTGTTCTTTCCCTTTATCCAACATCACAATAAGCATTAGCTACTACACATAATGGTTACCCACAGCACCCATCCTAAGCAAAATTATGAAACTGACAATCATGTTTTTACTTTAGAAAACACGTGAGTGAGCCAAAGCTTAGTAAGCTAGTCAGCTGTTAAAACTAAATCATCGAGCATGGAGGAAACGCAATGGCTTTGTCCAATGGGAGAAGTAGGAACTAGGGCAAATCCTGGGCAGGTCAAGAATCACATGAAGAGTGGGCCACGAAAGATGTAGTCAACAGACTCAGGCCAGCACCAAAGAAGCAGAGAATGAGTATTTAGAGCACAGGGAGAATAATTTTTGGAGGGGGCTCTATCCCCTTAGTGTCCCCCTTGTCAGCCCTGCCAGGGCAGAATCAATGACAGTGTTAATCATTAGATTCCAGAGCTTCTAAAATATCTCCCATTACTCAACAGTCCCTTTCCCTTTCTCTCCCTCCCCCTCCCCCTCTCTCCTTCCCTCCTGAAAATGCAAGAGAAAACTGAGGATTATGTTTCTGAGAGGAAGGCCAAAATCCTCGAGATGCCCATGTCAGACTGCAGGGTCTGTATTTACAATTTCCTCACCGTTTTTATTCAGATTTGTTCTCAGGCAGAGAAAGATGAACAGAACGTGGTGGGAAGGTCCAGGGAAGATGCTGTCCTTGCCCCACAGAGTAGAAAGTGTGGCCCTCTGCTCTCAGAGAAGAGGAAGCTCGAAGGAAGGAGACAGAGAACAAGGAAGAAGGGGGTGCGGGACAGCTGAGGGGCAGCGGAAAGAGGGGCACCCCGTGCCTCCCTCACTGCCCCTCAGGCGGTGCTGAGCAGGTGACCCCAGCAAGGCCTGCCCCGCCCGGAGCACGTTCCCCCTGCCACTCACTGCACCATTCTGTGCCCCAACTTAAAATGGGAATAAAGAGAAACTACTTCCCAGGGTGGCTGTCAGGATCAAATGAGTTAACATACAGAAAGCTCTTAGAAAAGGGCCTGGCACACAGTAAGCCCTCACTAAATCATTCTGTAAGAAATACAGCATGGCATACAAGAGGTCTAAAGACATAAAATTTCGAAAGGGTTTGAAGATGGTTTTTCAAAGCCTGGGCAAAGGAGAGGAATTATATGAGGAAAATGGCATTCTTTATCTTCTCGAAATACAGTATTTTTAATAGACCTAGACAATGGGCAAGGGAGCAGTTTTTGTTTGTTTGCTTGTTTTGTTTTTTTGACCAAACATAAGTAAGACTCTCTAACTCCAGTCTCATAAGTAAATCAGTTCCTTTGTATGGGCAGAGTGCGAGGAGAATTAAAACATCTTGTCCACTGCCTCCCACTGTTCTTTCCGTGACAGGTCAATATCACTTGTCCCACAAGGACTGGTTTAATGGCCTGCATCAGCAGAATGCTGTGAGATTCATTTTCTTTGCAGTAAACTCAGTCATCATTTTCATAAGCATCTGCAGTCACTGCTCATCTTTGCTGCGGTGTTCCTGTGACACATCCTCACTGTTTCGTTAAGCAGCAGTCTTAACGAAAGACTGTCAGGATGTCGACCAGCCCTGCTGACCTCTGGGATGACTCAAGCAGGGAAAAAGCCCCGAACACGGGAGAGCAATGATTTGGTCTGTGGTCAGTTAGGCAGGGACCTGACGGAACCACAATGATGAAACATGTTTTAAGAATAAACAGTGTGAAAGGGGCACAGAGCAAATTGGGGGTCAGAGCAGAGTGAGATGAGAGCATCAAGAATTAGGAGAACAGGGCTTCTCTGGTGGCGCAGTGGTTGAGAGTCCGCCTGCCAATGCAGGGGACACAGGTTCGTGCCCCGGTCCGGGAGGATCCCACATGCCGCGGAGCGGCTGGGCCCGTGAGCCATGGCCGCTGAGTCTGCACGTCCGGAGCCTGTGCTCCGCGACAGGAGAAGCCACGACAGTGAGAGGCCCGCGTACCGCAAAAAAAAAAAAAAAAGAATTAGGAGAACAGTATTACTGTTGGTACAAGGAGACTTGGGAAAAAGAGGAAACAGTGAGAAAGAAGAATCTATTGAGATGTATGGGGATCTATGTCTCTCTTTGAGGAGCCATGTAACCTCAGGCAACTCTCTTCACTTCTGAGTTTGTTTTTCATCTGTAAAAATAATAATGAGTATAACATTTACTATGTGGCAGGCCTTGTTCTAACTACCTTATATGCGTCAACTCATTCTATCATCACAACAATCCAATGAGGTAGGTACTAAAAATTTTGTTATTATCCTAACCCATTCTACAGAAGAGGAAACTGGAGGAACAAAGATTAAGTAATTTGCCCAAAGTCACCCCCCTAGAAAGCAGAGGACCCAGAATTCCCACCCAGGTAGCCTAGCTCCAGGGCCCATGCACTCAAACACTATGCTACACTGCCTCTCTGAAGAGGCAGAGAACTGAACTACAAATGTGTCTCAAACTTTTCTCTGAAATGGTCAAAAAGACTTCTTTGTTTCTTTCATTTTCATCCCTTCATAAACCACTACTATTGTAATAGAAAAGTATTAGAAAAATAAGCACAGGATTGGATGTTCTTGCAATGTCAACTTACTATAAAAGTTTCTAAATGCACTCTATGTCTGTACTTTTATCACAGACCAGTTACAAATGGTTCCCAGACCAGCCTCAGTCCATCAACCATGCTACGTGCAGCACTAAACTGATGATCTCTAAATTCCAGCTCCGTGGTTCTAAAGGGCAAATTTTGAAACACTGTCCATGTCTCCCTCTTCTCTACAGAGCCTCAATCCCAACAGAGGTTAAAATCAAACCTAAATAAGGCACCTAAAACAGTGCCCACTTTAGGTTAGAACCTTCCCTTCACTGACAAGCATTTGCTGAGCACCCGCTTCGTTTCTGGTGCTGTATCAGGTGTCACAGACAGAAAGATAAAGGTAGAGCCCCTTCCACAAACTCAGACTCTGGAAGGGAAGACGAAAACTACATTTGGTGCTACCAGATTGCCACAAGTGCTGATGACATTTAAAGCTATAAGAGCAAAAAGAAGAGATGTTCTTTCCTCTCTCACTTCAGCCCCTTTCGAGAAATAAACGGAATGAAAACTGTGATTCCCAAGCCATCCATTCTACCAGCTGAGTATAGGGTGGGGAGGTGTCAGGGTGGCATAAAAATGGAATCTCCAGTCAAGTCACAGCATCAGTTGGGCTTTGGCCTTACCCATGCTACAGCAACCCTGGCCCTCTTCCTCCTTAATATTTCTACCAACGAGGTCTGGGTGCCCACAAGATGTCTCATGTATGCTCCATAACTGCTCCCCTTGATGCCCATGGGACATCATGGCTGTTTTCCTCCTACTTTGAGCTGGTTCACTGTGGTGATGTCTTCTCTTATGTATGTAGGTAAGTGATAGCTCAGGCACTGATGGCCACTAGAGTCTCCTGTGCTCAATAAGGAAGGTCCCGCTATCTGGTCAAGTTTTCCATTTCCTATCACCATTGAAGAATTCCATCAGTGTCTCCATATCACAACTCTCCTAGAGTTTGTTTGTTCTTCCACTGTGCTTGCCTCATTTCTCTTGTACGGAACTGAAGTCTCGGTTCACAGGGTCAGGGTTGAAAGGACACCGACGGACTCTAGGTAGAATCACGCCTCTCAGACACTAGTGCAAGGCTCTCTGAGATGTGCACTTCACCTCTCCCTCTGAGATGAAATCATCCCAGTCCCCTTAGTTCTTTCAAGTAAAATGGACCCACCAGTCCTCAGACAGGCCTGATACAGGCTTAAGCTAGAACACCTGCTCAAGATTATGCCTGCAGCTCGACAATACGTCCCCTCTCCTTTCATTTTTAATGATCACCATTTGTCTATACACCACGGTGATTCCAGGCTTCAATAAGCCTCCACAACACTACACCCAGTAATCTATTTAGTGCAGGCAGCAGTGGATCGTGTTATACAGGAACCTGGGGGATGATGGGGCTTTTATATGAATCTCTGGGCAATGTGGAGGTGTGCAGAGAATCACAAGCCTGTGACTTCTTTGCTATACATAGCAAACAAGGGAACTTTTTGGACAATCATAATGTGCTAGATTTTTAAATGCTAATTCACATATCTTTTGACATTTGTTTCTCCATTATTCTCCTTCCAAACACATACCATTGCACTGGGTGTTGATTCTGGAAGTTTTGCAGAATACCTCCTACATCTTAGAGTCATATTTCCTCTCTCAGCTGCTCTTACATAAAACTTGACTTTCGGATATGTTTTTTGTCTTGCCCTTTCAATTGTATATAACCTCCAAATAATCACCATTATTATGTTTGTTGTTCGAATAAATAGCAAGCCAATTCTATACATCCAGTGACTTCTGCTCTAAAGGGAAATCCCGGTTTTCAAATGCACCCACAACTTAATTTTTTTTTACCTTTTTTTCCGAACTTGACTTATCTTCTCCAAACCACCTGGAAGCAGCACAGAGCACTCTTACCTCCTCTTCTCTCCAGCACACCTGTGCGGCCTCTCCTCCCCTCATTCTCTCTAGCACAAAAGAGTTAAACCACCACGGCTGTTCTTTCAAAGTCTGCAACGTGCCTATCCCATCTAGAGCAGACAGAAGCTCTGGGGAGTTCATTATGAGAAGTAATTCTTCACTAAGCCTTTCTCAAATACACAGTGATGATTTACAATTATTATTTCTTGTTTCAAATTATAGCTACCCTTCTCTCCCTTACTTCAGACTTATGTTCCTTTGTAGTTGATACTTTGGAAAAAAAAAAAGACTCTAGAATCATTACACTTCAGCCCCTACGTTTGTGTCACATAGCATACATGTAACTGTGAGGAACCTGTAACTTCATAGATGACCCACACTGGTGTCACAGCACAGGGCACCTGGAAGGATTCAATAATGACAGCAGAATTTTTGGCTCCCAATTTTGCCCCCTTATCCTAGGTATCCTTTTTTTTTTTTTTTGCTTGCTTGTTTTTTAGGAAAATGCCTGAGTTATTTTTACAGGTTAGTCATACTTACAACCATAAATTTCACAGTTTACCTAGACTGTAAACTCTCTGGGAATAGCAGTATTCTTTTTTTTTTTTTGCGGTACGCAGGCCTCTCACCACTGCGGCCTCTCCCGCTGCGGAGCACAGGCTCCAGACGTGCAGGCCCAGCAGCCATGGCTCACAGGCCCAGCCGCTCCGCGGCACGCGGGATCCTCCCGGACCGGGGCACGAACCCGCGCCCCCTGCATCGGCAGGCAGACTCCCAACCACTGCGCCACCAGGGAAGCCCACAGTATTCTTTTTTTTTTCTTTCTTTCTTTCAAACAGTGATGGGTATAAAATGAGTTCTCAACAACTACCAGTCAGTTGTTTTCGAAGGTAAACCGTGAACAATTCTCTTGGAAAATGTCAAGAAAACATGTCTGATAAAGAACTGAATTTGTTGCATTCACCCATTAAATGTTTGTATCGCCTTTACCATCAGCTACAGGTCCCCAGGCAAGCTTTGATCAGAAGTGTTGCCTCTCACATGAGTAGGAGGTGAAATGAAGGTGACTGAGTCTGAATCTATGAGCTGCCTCCCAGTTCTACTGCTGTCCTCCCCACTAGGGAATCTGCTTCTGCTTTTCTTGCCTTTGTCCCTCTTGATTGGAGACTGGACTATCTGACCCTTTGACCAGTTGATACTTTCAAGGCTTCCGACACATTTTACTTAACTGCCTTCCACACAGGAAGTGTACCAACACTCCCACCAACAGTGCAAGAGTGCCAATCTTCCAGCATTCTCACCAAAACTGAGCATAAGGCAATGAATGGCAGGTGGTAGAAATTTCTCACTGTTGGACTGAGGTTACAGATAAGCAAAGTGAGAAGTTAGACTGAACCATGCAATACTGGATGAGAATCAGAGACATAAGAATAGCTCATATTTAGCTTAATACAGACACAGATGGATATAGACAGAGAAATAATTATAGATATATTCATATACATTAATTCACACGTACACATATATTTCCTGGCTCTGTCCCCTGGGAGGGCCAGAAGTAACAATACCCCAGTAGCATCGAGCACACCCAGGGCCCATATCTTGGTTTCTAATACCATTCTCCAATAAAGTGAACCAGGGATCCTTGAAGAAATGGCTGATTAAGGGGCTGGGGCAGAAAACACACAAGATGAACCTGCAGCATCTTCTGGTGACAGCAAGTAAGAAAGTGCTCAGAAAACAAATGATGGGGACATGTCAGAGACTCACGGGAGCCCGTCTGAAAGAGCTCCCAGTGGCCAACACTGGGACAATCTGAGCAATAAAATAAAGAGCATAGTACTGAATTATAACCTAAAGTATGAGATAAATATCCATGAGTCCATGCTAATAAAAATTAATGATTAAATAAATAATTAAAAAGGGAGAAGAGACAAATCTCCATGCAGAAGAATTCCAAGTAATTTATGTAAATACTCCACCCTCAGCGTGGTGGAGCGTAACTTCCCATTCCTTAATTGTGGGTGCATAGTAAGTTCCTTTCAAAGAGTACAGTATGGAAAGGGGAGGAAGAGTCATTTATAGTAGAGAAGCCTGAGATACTGCCTCAGCCAGGTGACCAAGGTTAACATCAACAGTGATAAGCTATGTTGATAGTATGTATCCTGAATATGATGTGAGGATAATGACACTTTACCTATGCGATATTCTTCCCCCAAAACACATAATCCCTGTCTAACTATGAGGAAAACATTAGACAAATTGAGGGACATTTTACAAAATACCTGACCAGTACTTCTCAAAACCCAAGGTCTTCAGAAACAATGAAGTCTGAGAAACTAAGGGTACACGACAATTAAATATAATGTGATAGCCTGGATGGAATACAAGGACAGAAAGAGGACATTAGGTAGAAATTAAGAAATGCCAAATAAAACCTGAACTTTAGTTAATAATAATGTATCAATATTGATTCAATAGTTGTGACAAATGTACCATAGTAATATAACAGGAAACTGAGTACAGGTGAGACCATGCACCTCAGATTGGGACTTGAACCCATGTGCCAGGACTCGAACCCAGCCAAAACCCTGATTGGAACTCGAACCCACGTGGCCAGGACTCAAATCCAGCCAAAACCCAGATTGGGTCTCGAACCCACTTGGCTGGGCCTTGAACCCAGCCAGAACTAAGATTGGGACTTGAACCCACGCAGCCAGGACTTGAACCTAGCCAAAACACTGATTGGGACTCAAACCCATGTGGCCGGGACTCGAACCTGGCGAAAACCCACAGTCTTCCAACTGGGATCACACGCCTGGTTTCAGGACTTAATGAAGCTCAGGTTCTTGATGTCTCATCACAGAAAGAATTCGGTGAGAGACAAAGTGATAGGTAAGAAGTGGGTTTATTTAGAGAGAAACACACTCCACAGACAGAGTGTGGGCCATCTCAGAAGGTGAGAAAGGCACCAGGGTTGTCAGTTTTTATAGGAGTGGGTAATTTCATAGGCTAATGCCAGCTATTTCAGGAAGGGGCAAGGATTTCCAGGAATTGGGCCACCGCCCACTTTTTGATCATTATGGTCTGTCTTGGAACTGTTGTGGTGCCTGTGGGCGTGTCATTTAGCTTGCTGATGTGTTACAATGAGCGTCTTGAGGCTCAAGGTCTAGTGGAAGTCAACTTGTCCACCATCTTGGACCCATTTAGCTCTAATCCGTTTATGTCGTGTCCCCGGGCTATGTCATTCTTTCAAAGGCTGTGCCCTGCCCCCTTCCACGTGTTTCACAGGGTATATGGTAACTCTCTGTAATAGCCTTGCAATTTTTCTGTTAACCTAAAACTATTCTAAATTTAAAAGTGTATTACATGTTCTTTTTTAAAAGGCCTAGAAATTGCCTGGCATATATAAGCATTCAACATATGGTAGCTTCATTATTTTTTAAATGATTTTTGCCATTTTGAAAAGTAAAAGGAAACATTTTGTTGTTTTAATTTTAATTTCTTTGACTACTAATGAGGCTGGACTTTTTTTAAAGTTTTTCTTTTCTTTTTATATCCATGTCCTTTATCTGGTTCTGTAGGTTCTTGATTCTGCTGTTTATCTGGATTCTCCAGGGTGATCAAACTTCCCAGTTTATCAGGGACAGTCTTAATATATGTCTGCTGTCCCAGTTAATGAGTAACATGATCCCCTTTCATCTAGAAAGGTAAATTATATGGTCACCAACTGTGTCCTGCTGCTGCCCTCATGTATTTTGTGTGTTCTCCCACATAACTGTACTACCATTCCAGAGGCTAATCCTCACTCCATCCCTTTCCACTGCCAGTGCCCAAAACATACCTTGACAATTAAACAGGGTAAAATTGTTTGTAGCTAATAGTCTTCTGCCAAAATAACTCAAAATATTTTGCTAAATGACTACGCTTTGTAGAAGATATGGTCTTCAATATAAATTACAACTCAGTTCAGTACTACAATACTCAATTTTCCACAGCTGGAAACAGCACAGTGTTCTAAACGTGTGGGAGTCCCTTTCCTAAACCCTTGTGTTCTGAAGGACATTTTCCTCTGCTCCTGTCCTCTGTGCTGGACTGCATTCAGTGCCATCCCCAAGAGGAGGCATGATGGTACAGAGCTGTATACACACAACACCTTACAGCCAACATAGGAAGACAGGCTTCTTTCTCTCCCTTCCTTCCTTCCTCTCTTCCTCCCCCCCCCTTCCCTCCCCTTTTTCTTCCTTTCTTACCTTACTTTCCCTTCATCTTTCCTTTCTCCCTTCACCTCCTGCTTTAATATGGAGGTTGTTTATGGTTCAATTTATTTCCCTCCTTTATTTATTATGCAAATAAACTCACTGAAGAAAATTAGAAAATACAGATAAGCCAAAAGAAAAAAAAATTCCACACCCACAGATAACAATTATTGACACTTTCATGTATCTTTCCCTACATCTGTTAGGGGCAGTGTACCAACGCACAGAGCACTGTTGGAGTCAAGAGTTTCCTGGCTCTCACAAATACTGGCTGTGTGACCGTGAACAAGTTGCTTAACCTTTCTAAGTCTCAGTTTTCACATGTGTAAAATGGGGATAAATGATATATATTGTTAAAATATACTATATCATTATTTACATTAGGATTAAACAAGATAATAGATGTAATCACTCAGGACAGTGCCAAGAACAGAATAGATGTTCATTGAAAGGTAGGGGTTGCTAATAACACCAATTTTTTCAAACATGGGATCATACCCACATTCTAAATTTGGTACCTGGTGTTTTGCTCAACAAAATACAAAACTCTTTATGATTAAATGTAGATAGATCTGCATGGTCATTTTTGATATTTCTTTGTGTTGCATTTTTATTTTGAAATATAATGATGGAAAGTATATGTTAAAAAATAATTAATGAACATCATATATTACCACCACTTTAGAAACTCCCTGAGGATTATAATTTCCTTCTAAATTATCACCATTCTCACACACAAAAACAGGGCCACTAAAAGTAAAAAGTCTGGGTCAATGATGTCTTTGGTAGCCCCTTGCTCTTATGAGCTCCAGATCCTCAAACCCAGATTCACCATCGGGGCCTGGGACTAAGCAAGAGGCTTAATGAGCTCCAAGGAACAACCCAAGCTAAAGATAGTATGGCTCAACAAAGTATTAATTTTGGGTAGTGTTTTTGTAATTGTATTTGAGCAACTGCCTCTTTGGGGGGTTTATTATTCTATTTGGGAGACTGCTGTTTGTTTGTCATTGCCGTTTGTGCTGTTCAAGAACAAGGATTCAGCTTGTATCGGCTTTCACGGTTGAGAAATAAGAAATCAGAAAGTATAATTTCTGTTTACTCTTAGAAAACAGAACCTTAGAAACTACTTCAGGGGTAGAATCAATACAACACGTATTGAGTTCTCGAGTATTTGGCTAGATTTTCCCTGGAGACAGGTCTGGGAGGGCTAAATCTGGGGGGACACACATAGGCATATGCACTCGTTTAGAGCTCCAACATAATAGCAGTAATAACCCTTTGCACTATGACGTATGATATATTTCATAAGAAGTCCATATGTTTCCGAATACACTTTCATATAGCATTCTGTAAAAAACAAATAAATATAATGTATATGAATCGATTTAAGGGGGCTTGATGATATATAAATCTTCCTGTCAGTTAACTGGTCTGTTTCATCTATTAGAAGTCCCTGACAAGGACAGGTAGTACAGTCCCTGGCATTTCAGGCAATGATAAATACCTGTTGAACTGATTTTGAGGTAAACAGCTATAAAATATGGTATGGAACTCTGAGTTTGATTTATTGGTTACATGGAGAGTGTCTTCAAAGTATCCTTCAGCTTAAAGCACATTTATTAAGGACTTACTAAGCATGAGACATTGTAATCAGTGTTTTACATGCTGACCTCACCTCTCTGACAGACAGGAAAACTGAGGCCTTTAGAGGTCAATCACCTACCGAGGGACCACACATAGGAGGCAGAGTGAGACTGACACACGAGCCCCACTTCTCTCCTTTGTGGTACCTGTCCTAGAGCCATCTATGGGCAGTGACACCAGGACCAAGTCCAGGCACCAGAATCAAACCCTTCTGAAGTTCATCAATTATTAAGACTGATGAAAAGAATTAATATAACACAAATCAAAGTCATAATGTATGTGGACATTTTGATCCATAAAGTGAATAGTAATTGAACTTATTCCCATTTTTGTACAATTTCACGGTTCTTTCAGAATACTTTCTCTCAGGTGTCCGAGATAAGGACTGAGAGAGAAAACACAGTACAGTTCCTATGTTTAGCCCTTTACTGTGATAGTGTCTGAGGACAGGACTCAAAGTCAAAATAATAATATAAAAACAAAGCATTTTCACCATATTCCAGACAACTTTATATGCATTCTCATTATATCTTCACAATTCTTAGAAGTAAGTATTTCTATCCTTTTTCTACAGATCAGAAAATTAAGAAGCTTGCAGGAGAAAGATAGTTATGCAGGCCACCAAGCTGGGTTCACAGCCTGGCTCCATCACTTCCTCTCTCTGTGACCTTGAGCAAAGCTGACATTCTGCCCATTATACTATACTGCCTCTTGTGGTGCCACTATATACTACACACAGGCCAACCTCAGACAAAACTTTGACGTAGGCAGGATGCCCTCAGTACCTCCCGTTATCCCATAACCTGCTCTTTTCCCTCCTTTCAATGCACCCATTTCTCCTAGGTTCCCAAGAGTCTCATCCTGTCCAGATTCTCTTTAGCAAAGAACACACAGTTCAGCCAGGGAAAGCAGGAGGGATGCCATTACCTGAGAACAAGGAAATAGGTAAAAATATGTTTTTTTAAATATATGTAACAGCTTTATAGAGATATAATTTGCATGTCATATAATTCACCCGTTTAAAGTGGGTAGTCCAATGGTTTTTAACATATTCACAGAGTTGTGCAACCATCGATGCAATCAATTTTAGAACGTTTTAAACACTCCCAAAAGAAATCCTGCACACGTCAGCCTCTCCATTTCCACATACCTCCTACACCAGCCCTAAGCAACTACTAATCTGCCTTCTGTACCTATAGATTTGCCTATTCTGGAGATTTTAAATAAATGGAATAATATAACATGTGGTGTTTTGTAGCACAGTGTTTTCAAGATTCATCCATGTTGAAGCACATATCAGTACTTCACTCCTTCTTACTACTGAATAACATTCCATTGTATGGCTATACCACACTTTGTTCTTCCAGTCATCAGTTGACCAACATTTGGGTTGTTTCCACCTTTTGGCTATTATGAATAACACTGTTATGAACATTCATGTAAAAGTTTTGGTGAGGAAATATGTTTTAAATTCTACTGAGAATATGCCTAGTAGTGGAATTGTTGAGTTAAATCTTTTGAGGAAGTGACATGCTCCTTCTAAAGAAGCTGTACTATTTTCCATTCCCACCAGCAATGTATGAGGGCTCCAATTTCTCCATATTCTCATCAACACTTGTTATTGTCTATCTTTTTTTCTAGCCATCCTAGGGAGTATGAAACGCAACCTATCTCATTGTGATTTTGATTTGCATTTCCCAATGACTAATGAAGTTCAGTTTTAGACACCATGAATTTGAGATGCCTGTGAAACATCTAGAAAGCTTCTAAAAATGCAGCTTTAAGTTTAGGAGAAATTCTGAACTGGGGGTAGCTGCTGTATTTACACTTGGAAGTCATCAGTGTAATTATCTAAAAGAAAGCATTTCTATTTGTGGGATTTAGCCACTACAGCATCAAGTGGAAATTATTTGGAACATGGGATTCTCCCAAGAATTACAAATTGCATCACATGAGTAACTACTAACTCTATTCACACCCAAGACTAGCCTTCACTAAGGAAATTAAAATCAGGCTCTTCCTGTTTTGTGTTATGTCTGGGGACTTTCTGATGGTGGGGAGGCTGTATAGCTAGGAATTAAACACCCTGCCTGTGGGTTTAAATCCTGACTTACACACTACATGCTGCTTGACTTGGGGACATTTTACTTACTCTCTCTAAGTCTGTTTCCTTTGCTGTAAATGAAGAGTAAACATGTATATCCACATCCTAAGGTTATTGTGAGGAATATAAAAGAAATAGAACAGGGCCTGGCACATAGTAGGCACTCAATAAATGAAGGCTGAATGACCGATTGAATGAATGAATTCATTCATTAATAGAAATCAATGAATGAACACGTGACTAAAAAGTACCTAGCACAGTGTCCTGCACTCAGTAAGTGTTCAACAGTTACTATTCATACTCAATACATGCAAGCAGTAAAAATTAATGTGCAGCAAGGGCAAACATTCCATTGCTACCAACATCCTTTGACCAGAGCAAAATGTAAATGGTAGATGTCTTCATATGTTCTGCCCCATTGGCAGGTGGCTCCCTGTGGGCCTGTCAGACAGGAAGAATTCATGTCCACAGTCACTCAGCTCTTTCATCTGAGGAAACATGATTTGTGAGCCGCCGTGCTCATCATCCTCTTCCATCAGGCCATTTATGGCCCTTACAATTCCACTCTTGATGAGAATGCATAAAATATTATTGGCCCTGTGTGCTTACTGTATAATATACGGAACTTACAACAGACATTATTAAATATTGTTAAATGAAAGGCTGAAGAGGCGCACTAAAATGACTGCATGTTGAAAGGATTCGTTAACCCCAATGATGCCAGAGCAGGTAACTGTCACATTTCCCTGGTTTCTTCTTGCACAAAAATCATTGTTAAATGGTCCAAAGGGGCATGCAGAAAGGAAGTTCTAGGTTAAGAGCACTGACCTCGGCGTCAGAAGCCTGGGTTCAGATATTGGCTCTGGCATTCACATTACCTGGAGCAAGTCACTGTACTTCTCTGGACATCAGTTTCAACTATAAAATGAGAGTTTGGACAATAATGTCCAGGTTCCTTCCCAGCTTTGGCATTCTTTGAACCCATAAAAATATTCAGTGTAGAATTTACTTCTACTACTCTTTTTTTCCCCTCAGTGAATTCTCTATTCATTTCATCTGCACTGTGTTTCCAGGTTGGGCTGGATGAAACAATAAACACAAAGAATCTCAAGGCAGAATTGCCTAAATTGATTTTATTTGGCTCAGATACCCCAACCAAGTGTAGAAGGCTTGGGCAGTAGAGTGAAGTGCTGTGGATGACCACGAATAAATATTTTGAAGCTAGAAAGTGGGATCAATGGTATCTCAACAGGTGCACTTCAGCTCAGCTGACGGGTCACTACTGTTTCTACATTCAAACCCACTTATGTCTCTATTTCCACCCACTCCTTGTGCACTGTTCTCCCGCACTAGCTCTCTACCCTTTACTGCACTTCTGCCTGTTTCTCTTGCTTTCTTTCCCCTCAACTCCTCTGACATTGATTGGTCCCAAGGGACAGAACAGATTTCTTCCCTGGCATCATATGTGATGAAGTGTGTGGATAGGGACAGGAAAAAGAGAGGGACTGATTCAGAGATGATAGGGGAGGTGGAGAATGGTTCTGGAGAGGGCCCTGACTCTCTCCCAAGCATATGTGCTCCTGCCACAGGTACCCCAACATATTTGACACAGGAAGACAGACAGACAGAGGTCGCCTTTAATGGACAAGTCCTTTGGGCAAACCAGCCAAAAACACATAGAGTACTTCAATTTTTTTCAATATGTTATTTCAAATCAATTTTTTCTGATAAATGGTTATAGACACTGCATACTGGTATATATTCATTTTTAACAAAGAAAAATGATTTTTGACTGTCACACTTCCTAAATAATGAAGTGGCAGCATGCAAGGGAAGACCTATCAATGAAAAAAGCAATGTTAACAGTCAACCACAAAAAGCAAAGTCTAGGTTCTGAAACTCTCATAGAAGAGTGCAACATGCCGTATATAATAGGGTGTTTAGAGCATTTTTCTCTGTAGTCTGTTATATACAAGATAGAATCCTGCATTTCTATAGTAGCATTAATTTATTCTCATTTCATTGTTTCAATTCATTTTACAGTTCAATCTAAAAGGCATTTGAATTATAGTGCATATTAGCCTACACTCATATATATGACTTTTTGCTGGCTTCACAATTTCTTAGAGCAGAAGAAAGATATTTTCCTATTTTTACAACACTGTAAACCCAAGGAAACTTAAAAGTGGAGTAGATAAAATTATAAAACCAAGAGAAGGAGAAATATCACGTAACCCCCAACTGTACTGAACATAAAGAGAAACTAATAGGTGAGTTTACCAAGAAAAATGAAAATATTTTTTGCATATTCCTATTCCAGATAATTTGTTTCCCAAAAAAACAATTCTACAGTCACACTAGTATATTAACTGTCACCTGTCTTTAATAGGTTATTTTAGCTTTTACTGGGGCAAACTCTTTACTGCATCAATGAGTTTCATCAAGTATTTCAGAAAACAGTTTCCCCATTTTGCCTTCTGAATAATTCTCCCTGTGGTCAATTATTTTTCCTAATTCTTCATTTCTTTCCTATAATAAGATTACACATCATTTCCTTTGCCATGTGACTTCACAGAGCCCAGGAGTATCAGTAAACTAAACTGCCACATTGACTTCCGGCTTAGCAATGTGACTTCCTCTACCCAACAGAATGTTAGTGGGCATGATACAAGCAAAGACTTTAAATTTGCTTGCATAAGTTAGCTTGACTCTTGTGTTTCTTCCACCTGTCATGAGGAAATCATGTCCTGGATAGCCCCTGATCCCAGAATGAAAGATACATCAAAGAGTCCTAAACCCTACCATCAGCCTGAAACAGATATGAGGGAAATAAAGAAGAAAAATAAGTATTGCAAACCACTAAGATTTGGGAGTTGTTCATTATATGGCTTTACTGCAGCCAAAGCTGACTGATACACTCCCTCTGTATCAGTTACCTATTGCCACAGTCATGCTGTGTAACAAAGCAACAAAAAAATATATGACTTATAGTAACAACCACTCGTTGTTACCAGTAACACTAAAATCATCTGGACAGTTCTGGTCTCAGCTGAGTTTGATGACACTGACTCATGCCTCTCTGGTCAGCTTTAAGCCAGCTAGGAACATTTTCTGATCTTGGCTAGACTTCAACATATCTGAGAGCTTGGCTGAGACAGATGGGCTTCTTCAGCTCTGCCCCACAAGGTCCCTCATCCTCTAGCAGACTAGGCTTGTTCTGAGCACACAAAGTATCCTGAACTTTGAACTTCTGCTGGAGGCCACTGTCACTTCTGCTGCATTCTACCGACCAAAGCAGGTCACAAGGCAACCCAGATTCAAAGTAGAGGAAGCTGACTCCACCTCTTAAGGAAAGAGCTACAGTCACATTGCAGATGGTATAGATACAGGGAAGGTAGAACTTAAGAAAGAACCAAATTAAAGGCTGGAGCTCATCCAGGAACTGTCTTTTCTTTTTATTAGGTGAACCAAATAAGCAATAAATATAAACTTTGCACACAGAGGTATTCCATATATTGCACTGAAGATGGTGAAACAAAGAAACACTGAACGATTTTGGTGCCCATAAAATACAGTCATGCTGATAGCAATGGGACCTAGTACCTTTGGCAAAGCCACCTTCCTTTAAGCATTTAATAGTACCCGACTTTGATTCCTCATTTATTGTGTGTCCCTTCAACATTCCCATATTCTGTTTATTCTGTAGAATATTTTACATTTTAATGGGAATGCTTTATTGTTCATTTATCCCTTATATTCCCAAAGGTATATGATCTAGATTGATTATAATGTGATTTTGAAGTCTTTTACGTACACCACTCCACATTCTCTATTAAGCCATCTCCAATGAGGGTTCCTGTTTGTGTGGAGTTTACAAACTGTACTGTTTTTGTGTTCTCCCATCCACCATGCCTTGCTTAAAATTCTAAACTCAGCTGGATTTAGATTGAGGAAGAGGTGACTCTCCACCCATTTTTCCTCCCATTCCTCTCATTTCAGGAGCCATAAAAATCTTATAATATTTTGTATCAAGTAAACAAATAAAAACAAAGAAAATGCAAACAAAACTCAGGAAGCACCAAGCAAAGCGCTGGTCATGGGAATTTGCCAGGTAGAGCATCTATCTTAGAACATCACAGTGGTTTTCCAGAACTTTACCCATGTCTGGCTAAATGAGGGCTACCCAAAATCAAGTGGTATGCAACACAAATACTCACTGATAATCTTCAATTTTAATTAATATACTTCATAAAGCACAGGAAAATATATTCAAGGCTTTAAACTGATGAAAAAATAGCATCAAGAAATCTGACTGAAACTAGAGACTATTGTGTGCTTTCAGAGACGTCTGATCAAACACCATTTTGTAAAATTTGTAAGGATTAGAGGGAGCAGTGAAACGAGAATCTTTGTAACAAGAAGATCGCTGAACCATTAGAAAACCAAAAGGCACTTTCTAAAGCAGCACTTTGATATAACCTCCTCTCTTGAGAAGGTTAGTAGTAATTCATCTCTGAGCAGTTAGCAATGTACACAGGGCTGGCCTCTGAGACACCCTCTTACCCCTTGCTGATTTGCCCTCAGGTCTATGCATCTAATGGCTCCCCAGGTTCCAAGAAAAACAGCGCTTAACAGATTGGAACTGTGACTTTGCTGTGCATGAAAGAACATATGCATATCACTTTTTCTCTCCCAATCTCAACACTGAGCAGGCTCAGTGCAATAAATTCTGAGTAATTTTATGATGGAGAGGGTACAAGAGAAGATGAATGGATGGAAGAATAAAGAAAGGAAGAGGAGGGGCATTCTTAATCACACTCCAACCTAGTTCTTCTCCCTCCCAGGACTGAGCTACAATCATGACTGTTTCAGTGACCCCACCCCATGATTCTTAGGGATTATGAAATCAAGTGCCTCTAGGGAGTGGCAGACAACATAAATACACGAAGTGGGTTAAAAGGGCCCACTGGGCTCCTTGAAGGTCCATGCCCTATATAAAAGAGACAGTCCCTTCTCAGTTCCATCTGACTGTTGCCATGTAAGAATGTGGAACCCCCAAGACATCTGATGATGAAGGGACACAAAATAAAGGCGTGATTAAGAGGTTTTAGAAATAGGAAATTTTATGTGAAATCTTTCCATTTTAAAATGTTGAAAACAGTGGCAGGCCAAAGAAAAAAATTTATATATATATAATATATATATATATATACATACATTATATATATATATCTGCAGGCCAGATGTAGCCACTTGGATCCCCAATTTGCAATATTCACTTTAGAACTGTGTTTCTCAAAGTATGGCTCACAGATTGGCACCTGTCCACAAATTATTTGTTCCAATCTCCAGCAAGATAGGAAGCCAACACTAAACACTGTTTAGTTCAGCTGACATCTTCTCCATAGTGAGATTTTCCTTACAGAAGACACAGGGCACTGATTTATATTCTGCACAAGTTCCTTATCTCATTGTGGATGAAATTTTGGGGAGCACTACTCTAGAAAGGAACTTTCAGGGGGCCTTCTCATGATGTTATCTCAGAATTGAGAAGCAGTACCATGGCTCCTTGAAGCCCAGTACCCTGTGAGCGATGGGAAGGGGAAAGGAGGTAGAACTCCAGTAGGGTCTGGAAAATTGCTTGCGGAAGGCCCCAGACTAAGCCAGGGCATTAGGACCTGCCTGTACTCCAGTGGATCCAACTATACAATATGGGCAAGCAGCCTGTCAGCCATCCAGAACCATTACTCTTTTCCTTCTCCCAGCATACCCAACACCTGTGCTCTCTCAGGCACCTAAGAGTTTGGGGCTCATAGTTGGGCGAGATATATTGCATGTTATGGATGTTCTTTCTAATAGAACTTGTTCACTTGTCTACTGTCTATCTCCTGAATACTGCCACCCCCTCCCCAGCCTCACCGTAGATTACAAGCTCCAGAAGGATAGGGTGTCTAGACCAGTGCCTAGTGCATAGCTGATTAAGCTGTCTGAGGAAGTTCAGGAGAGATTCAGCCCAAAGACAGAGGACTAGTGAATGACCTCAAGTCCTGTGCAAGCCTACATGTGTGGCTAATTTTAGAGCAGAGAACAGAGCTATGACCATGAGTTTGTTGAATGACTGAGATTTAAATCTCCCTCTTCTTTACTAAAATTCCTAAAACTAAGCCTGCTTATCAATCATACTACTTTTCTTTCAGCCTCTTGATCTCCCTTGTTCTCTCATAATTTCAGATACATTATGTTGGAGTGTTGTGGCCTTTTCTAATATTCGGAAACCGCTTATTCTTCCAATCTCCTTAGCCTATTTCCTCCTATTCTCAGTACTAGTAGAAGAAAGGGGTCACTCTAAATGCTTTTTGTAAGTCTTTATTCTACTCTCATCATTCAAAAGTTCCTTCTTTTGAAACATATCAATTATTAATATCATCCTTCCCAAAACTTCATCACCATCTTCTACTAGAACCTTCCTCCAACTGCCTCAAAGGCTTTGATGCTTGGCTCAGAATTTTCTAGTCTGCCCAACTCCTACCAGTAGTCAAAAAAATTTCAGGGCTACAATAGTCACTATTATATTTATAATTATGATGTCTTCTATTTATTGAGTGCCTACCATGTGCTAGTCACTATGTTGTTTCTGATCTGTCTTATAGACACTGGTTCCAATCTATAACAACCCTACAAGGTAGGTTTCATCCTCCATTTACACAAGAAGGATGTATGATTCAGAGAAGTTACATTACTTGCCCAAAATCATACAGTTAGCAACAGAACCAGAAGGTAAACACAAATATAACTGACATCAAAGCCCAAGCTCCTTCCAAGCTTCCCTAACAATAACAAGAATGGCTACCATTTTCTGAATGACTATTACATAACAGTCATTGGCTTTATACTGATTATTTCTAAATCACAAAACAACCCTCGAGGTCTAAATCATTCTCACTTTAAAGATAGGAAAAGTGAGCCTCAGAAACGTTAAGTAACCTCTATTCCAAGTCACATTGGTGGTCAACAATTTGAATTCAGATTCACTCAAAGTGAAACATCTCTGTTGACTGCCTTGCTAAAACTCTATTCCAGTTTTCTGCACTGCACATAAACCACCCAGATTTAATGGCATAAAACAATAATAATCATGTATTTTCCTCTCAAATCTGCAAGTTAGGCAGGGCTCAGCAGGGAAGGCTCCTCTCTGCTACATGTGACATCAGCTGGGGTAGTTCAACCAAAGGTTTGAGGATCTGCTTCCCAATGGTTCACTTCCAGGACTGCCAAGTTGGTGCTGGATTCTGACTGGGAGCTCAGCCTGGGCTGAGGGTCATAGGCCTAGTTGCCTCTCCATGTGGATCTCTCCACACGGCCTATGCTTCCTCAAAACATAGTAGCTGGGTTCCAAAGACAAGCATCCCACAAGAGAGCCAGACAGAAGTTGTACCACCTTTGATGACCTAGTCCCAGAAGCCACATAGCATCATTTCACTGCATTTTGTTTGTTAGAAGTCACAAAGACTGGCTCATATTTAAGAGGAAGAGTATTAGACCACATCTCAAGGGAAGAATACCAAATAATATGCAAAAATGTTAAAAACTACCACACACACTTCTCCCACAATTTCTCACCAATTTCACCTCCATTCTGCTAACCTACCCATGAAAATGAAAACACTTCAACTTACTCAGTATCACCGAAGAAAATATCAAACGCAAGATTTTGCCTCTGGTGCTCACCTTCTTTAACACTGTCCTACTCTCACCTCTCTCACTACCTTGCTCCTGAACTTGACCTTCTCCATCAAAAACTCTAATCCGGGACTTCCCTGGTGGCACAGTGGTTAAGAATCCACCTGCCAATGCAGGGGACACGGGTTCGAGCCCTGGTCCAGGAAGACCCCACATGCCATGGAGCAACTAAGCCCGTGCACCACAACTACTGAAGCCTGCGCTCTAGAGCCCGTGCTCCACAACAAGAGAAGCCACCGCAATGAGAAGCACGCACACCGCAATGAAGAGTAGCCCCCGCTCGCCACAACTAGAGAACGCCCACGTGCAGCAACGAAGACCCAACACAGCCAAAAATAAATAAATAAATAAGTTAAAGGAAAAACAAAAAAAACTCTAATCCCTTTCTCCATATTCTTCAAGTCCTTCATCTCTCAGTTTGGGTGCCATGGTCATGAATTTCACTGCTGCCTTTTCTAGCACCTTCACACTCTCTTCATTATCTATTCCCTTTTTATCATTTGTAGCCTGTCTTTCCCACAATTCCTCTCAAATTATTTACCCAGAAATTACCAAGTACCTCCTAATCATTACCTATTCTCATTTCTCACTCTCATTTCTGCATGATTATATATGGTTGCCTATTGTGACTTTCTTTAAATTTCTCCCCTTTTTATATCCTGCGATATGTTTGTTCTTGCCTCAATTCACTTCACCTTAACACAGTGGCCTGAAACAAACTGACAGGAAGCCCAGTCCTAAAAGCAGATCAGAGTGTAAGCTATATGATGAATGATAGCACAGCAAAGCAAGTTGCCTAATATGTAGACCAAATAATCGTGTTATCCCCACAAGGAGCAAGAGATTGAGATAAGAAGTCTTGCAATGGCCAACATTTCTGTCTGCACACCAGTATCTGCCCCAACCACTGGGATCATGATTCACAGGAAAGCATCTTATCTTAGGAAGAATGTGCAGTAGTTCTAAACTTTTCTTGGGCCATGGAAATTTTGAAGTATCTAATGAAAGCTCTAGACCCTCCCTTTGGAATAAAAATGGTTACAGAGAGACACAAATGTTTGAATACGGGGGCTAAGTTGCGGCATATTAGACTTACTGAATTTGAGGTGCCTAAGGGACTCCAAAGTAGAGTTTGCTAGACGATAGTTGAACATAAAGTTATTATGCTCAGAAGAGAAATTTAAAATGAACTAGAAATTGTGGAGGCAATACATATAGGTTAGCGAACACCATCGGATGGAGTTTATAGCCGCTAAGATATAAGTATGGTAGATTGCCATGTATGTTAAGGGTAGATTCTTGAGAAACCCTGGGAAGTCAAAGAGAAAGCAAAGTACATAAAGAGATTAATGCGGAGCAGCCAGTGAAGGAAAACCTGGATGGTGTGGTTGCATCGATGTCAGAGAATTTCAAGGGGAAAGAAAGGGGTTTGTAACATTTAATAAATTCATTAATTGCTTTTGTATTATGGATTGAGAATACAGCAATGAAAGAAGTGAGCAAAATCCATGGAGTGAAGAGACAATTAGTCATTACGAGTATGATGAGTTAAACCAACAATTCTCTTTGGAAAGAGAAGTTTAAATCTAAGTTCACATCGTGACTTCAGTTCACTGTTCTCTGCTTTCCTACAAAGCCAGTCTGAAGCCATTTTACTGACTCCCTCACAGACATAAGTCTACTCTTTGAGTCCCAATGTGTTCATCCCAGTAACGTTCCACCACCTGCACTTATACTTCACTCCTGTCCCTGCAACAGATGCCCTGAGCCGCCAATTTCTGCCCCTGGAAGTGCTCCTCTCAGCTGACCTCTGTTATGCTGTACTGGGCAAGGGCTCAAGGCTGGCTTAAATCCAAGCTCCACCACTTCCGAGCTACATAACCCCGGACAAGTACTTCACCACCATGAAGTTCAAGTTTCTCCTCTACAAAATGAAGGTGATGCCACCTCCCTTCTATGGAGATTGTGGGGCACTAAATCAGATAACATTTGTAAAGCACAGAACACAATGCTTGACCTAACGCTCATTAAATATCAAAAGGAAAAGGAAAAGAAGACTAGATATGTGTTTAGGACAATTCAACCTCCCTTGATTTAGAAGGGAGGCTATAGAAAGCCCAGCCCTCACCCTATGACACCAGTGAAGGGAACAATGGGGAACTGTGTATTTCAGAATAATTGTAAGAACCTCCACCTCTCTCAAATACAGCAGAGAGGTCAAATAACAGAAGCCTGAAAAGTGTCCGTGGACTGGGCAAGAACACCTTGGGTGAGTTTCAAAAGCCATTTCAATCGATCAGAGAAGCAAAAGCCAGCTATCACTAGGTTGCAGAGTGAACGGGAAGTGAGAAAGTGAAAATGACATACAGTTCTCTTTCGGGAAGTGTGGCTCTGGCAGGAAGTAGAACGAGACACTATTTAATTATAATTAGCTTGTGCTCCTCTACAAGCACCTGAACTTTCCCTGAGGAGAGCTGAATTGGTCTTCTTGGCCTTATTTGAACAAAACCTCATTTATTTTCTCTCAGATACAGAATGTGTTAAGGTTGTTTTCAATATTCATCCTGGGGACTTCCCTGGTGGCGCAGTGGTTGGGAGTCCACCTGCCAATGCAGGGGACACGGGTTCGAGCCCTGGTCCGGGGGGATCCCACATGCCGCGGAGCAACTGAGCCTGTGCGCCACAACTACTGAGCCTGAGCTCTGGAGCCCGTGAGCCACAACTACTGAGCCCACATGCCAAACTACTGAAGCCCATGCGCCTAGAACCTGTGCTCCACAGCGGGAGAGGGCACGGCAATGAGAAGTCTGTGCACCACAGCGAAGAGTGGCCCCTGCTCGCTGCAACCAGAGAAAGCCTGCCCGTAGCAACGAAGACCCAATGCAGCCATAAATAAATAAATTTATTTTAAAAAACAATAACAAATAAATAAGTAGACATTCATCCTGTTCTAATCACCAGCTTTCTCTCTATCCTGCCAATTGGATGACAGTTATGTATCGGGAGGAGTGGCTAAATCTCTTTCTGGGGGTGTTTAAGAAGTGGACAGACATTATTCTTGAAAGGATTAAACTTTGGTTTAAACTATATGACCTCTGAAGTCCCTTTCTCAATAGCAGAAGTTAATGGTGCTTTGAGTTCCTCTATCTAAAATCAACTCTAAGTGCTCAATTATCAATCTCTCGACTGAGAAAGGACCCATATGTTCTTGCATACATTCCCTATCTGATATCAGATGTACACTCTGACTCCAGGTACTTAGGGAGGCTATCGATGGCTTTCAACTTCATTGCCCCATTTATACTTTGCTTTCGGTGCCAAAAAAGTCAAGAGAACCATATTCACACAGCACTTTTCTCATCAAAGCCAAACATGAGCCTGAAGCCCCCTCACACATCTTTAGCACTCAAACCAATAACGACCTCATTCCAGCACAGAACAATGTCTTTCACTTAAAATTAATGTCTTGTCCACATAAAATTGAAATACAGAATGCAGCCTTCCTGATAAGTAGAAAGTATAAAGGTGAAATTTTTTTTCTTTTTTTTGCGGTACGCGGGCCTCTCACTGCTGTGGCCTCTCCCATTGCAGAGCACAGGCTCCGGACGCGCAGGCCCAGCGGCCATGGCTCACGGGCCCAGCCGCTCCACGGCATGTGGGATCTTCCCGGACCGGGCACGAACCCGTGTCCCCTGCATCGGCAGGCGGACTCTCAACCACCGTGCCACCAGGGAAGCCCTAAAGGTGACTTTTAAGGAGATAAATTTATTCTGTCAGGGAAGGAATAAAAACCTTTTGCTATTCACCTATGACTTGAACACTCCTAAGCAATGAGTTCTTCCCTTATTTGTAACTAAATATGAGGTGTCACTCAGCCTTCCTTTGCTGTCATGTGTTAAATTAAAATATATCCTTAACACATACATCATTTCTGACCCTCACGTGGTTAATGGCTCTGTACTAAAAGACCAGGCGGTGTGTTGACATCCGATAGGCATGCACATGGAATAATATACTATATAATATACTATACAAATGGGTAGGTGGCACTTTAAATTATTTAAAACAGCATAACTGTATCGCCTCCATTTACAGAGAGTATCAAGTGAGGCAGTACAAATTGTTTTGAGTTCATGGAATAATGAAGAATTACAATGATCCAGTAGAGATTTCTGGAAATAAGATTATATACAAATATTTGTTTTGTTTAATATGACAGTCCAGATTTTGAAATAGGAACATATATTGGACAACTGAACAGAGAAAGGGTATTTTCTTCAATGAATCAAAATCAAGAGTCTTGCATTCAATCTTCTATTATCTAGTTACCAGATGTGACATGAGATAAATAAATTACATTGGCTATTCTCTCGAAGAAGAATTATTCAGGCTGTGTTTTTGTTACATTACTTCCAATGTAGATGCAACTAGCATTTGGTGAACACTTACTAGGTGTGAGTATTTTATTTAAGTGTTTAATTTAATCCCCACAACAAACCTTCCAGGTGTATTTTAGCATCATTGTCATGATCATCATCCCATTCTGCAGATAATGAGAATAATCAAAACTTGTTAAATACCAGGCACACATTTTAATTCATTTAATACAATGACTCTATGAAGTAGGTACATAATTACCATCATCTCCATTATTACCATCCTTCCCCCAGACAGAGAAGCTAAACAACAGAACATTTAAGTAATTGGCTCAAAGTCACCAGTGAGTAAAGAATACAGTCTATCCTGCCTCTCAGAAAGGACAATGAGGCTCAGAGCAGAAAGTTATCTCAATCAAGGTCACATAGCTAAAGAGAAATGAAACCGAAATTCAAACCTCTCTTTTTTTAACTTTACTTTTAATTATGGGATTTTTCAAATAGATACTCAACTATAAAGAATGGTACTATGAACTCCAAACAAGACTTTTAGTCCAAAGTCTAAAGTTTTTCTTCTAGAACATTTCATTTATGAGATGGATGTATTTATCACAACACTTTTTAAAGGAAAGAGTTTCAGTGTTATTTTTAATTTAAGAGGTAATACATGTTCATTATAAAACCATCTATACAGAATAGAAAGGTTTGCCTCTATAACTTGCTCAAATCCTTCCAGACTTTCTCTACACATATATGTGCATGTATAGAGATATAATTATTTTTTACAAAATGGAATCATACTATATACACTTTTAAAACCTGATGATTTTTGCTCTTAAAATGTACCATGAACATATTTCCATTACAATGAACACTGATCTATAGTGTCATTCTTTTTTTATCTTTTAGATTGCTTTTTCCTTTTGTTTATTTAGATTAGTCTATTTCTCTCTATATTTACCTCATGGACTTTTGTCATTATAGCTTCATTCTTTATGTTTACGTTCACTCCATTATATCAGTGAACCATCATTTACTTAACCAACCCTTGTTGATGAACATTTACGTTTTTTCAATGCTTTGTTACCATAAACACATTGTGGCAAATCTCCTATCTTACGGATCTTTATATGCTTGTAAAATTAATTCTTAGAAGTTCCTGCAACATAATAGGTACTCAATAAATGTGTTGAATTAATGGATGAATGAAGAGTGAAATGGCTTGACCAAAGAATTGGTAAATCTTATATTTTGTTATGTATTGCTAAATTGCCCTCCAGAAAGGTAATTAATCCACTTTCTGTTTCTGCATCTTATTTTTAAACTTTGTTTATAGTCTAAATATTTTAGTTTCAAATATTTTACTTTGTGGTCCTGTCTTAGAGACAGTAATGTGTAGGATTAAGAGCCCAACAACTTCTGAAAGCCAACTGCCAAATTTTCAGGAATTTTGAGAATCAGTTGTAAAATGTAGCCATTATTTAAAAATTACATAAACTTACAATTAAATAAATTATATTTAAAACAAAAGCAATAAATACTCAAAGCACACTAATTCCTAGTTACTTTACTAAATGTTACTATTATCTATGCTTTTGAAGTCAGTTATGACTATCACATGCAGATAGTGGAAATACCATATAGTGGTGTGCTACCCCACATCTCTTCCCAACTCCACATTTAGTGACATTGGTAGCTTAAAATTGGTCATGATAGGAGTATTTACACCATGGAAATCAGCAAGTGCTATAAATCAGGGCTTGATTTAATGTTGAAACTGAGTTTTTAGTTTAATAATTTATATGGGAGTGAGAAGAAGTTTAATAAGCCACATATCAGATTTAATGACAATGCATTTATTGAGAAAAGAGTTAGCAGACTGAGATGCAACTCCATTTGTCAAATCATGGCTGAATATTGACTACAAATTCAAAATCAGAAAAAAAACAAAAAAAGCATTCTTAAAAAAAATCAATTGACTATATAAATAACATTTATTTACAATAAAGAGTATTACAGATTTTTAATTTTTAAATTGTATGCTATGCATCCTCTAGATTAGTAAAATATATAATATTTATCTACATATATGTATATATATTTGCATACATTTTTTTCAGAGAGCTGATTGTTAAACATTTAATGGTACACTACTGTTTAGGGTTTATATTTTGAGAAACATTCTCTTTATAAAAGCTGAAATACCACATGTACTGTATTCTAAGTTCCTATGTGTAGTTGACTATTTCTGAAATTTGTGTTGTTTCATTGATCTGTGTTACAGCCTTAGTACCATAAAGATTGAATTATTATAGTTTTAAAATGCATTTAGTATCTAAAAGGGCAAATACCACTCACCTCTTCTCTCACGCCACCCAGCTACACCAGATGAACTTAAAAAAATCTCTTTCAACCTCCCTCCATGGTATTCCAGTAATATCTCCTCCTTTCATTCAGCTCTTATTTTATAGTCATTGTTAGAATCTTATCATTGTCTTCATATTTACACTACACATTTTTAGTCTTCAAAACTCTACACACTTTATATTATTGTTTTTATGTAACTTCTCTATGGGATTTTTTATATTTTCTTTTTTAAAAATTATTATTTATCACAGATATTTTACCACTACTTACAATTATAGCAAAACTCTTCCACCAAAAACCAAGTTAAAAAGAATAGTCGCAAACCATTTCCAATAAGAATGATGGCTAGATCATTGTTCAATATCACAAAAGACAAAGAAGACTCAGGGAACTGTCACAGATTGAAGGAGATTAAAGAGACATGACAATTAAATGCAGTGTGGGATACTAGACTGAATCTTGGAATAGAAGACGGACATTAATGGAAAAATCTAAATAAAGTCTGTAGTTTAGTTAATTGAAAAGTATGATTGATGGGTAAAAGTTTTAATGGGACAGTTTGTAAGATAAAGGTTCTGGAGCCATTAATGAAATTATTTTTTGGAAAATAGGTCAACTCTTCTTTTCAAATGTGACTATGCATAGTTAAATCGTCTTGTGATGACAAGGTTTTTGAGTAATTTATTCCATGTTTTGAGTTTCTTCAATATGGCTAATTATAAAACCACTGGAAGTTCACACTGTTCTCTTAATAATGTTTTCTGACCACACTGTCATCTTCTAAGAGATTCCACAAGCATACAATTATTTGCCAAATGTGGGAATGTGAAGATATTATAAGAACGTGAGTTAGACAAGCAAACAGAAAAACATAATTTACCATAAAGAACCACCATACAACTCTGTGCTAAATCGCATTGAAAAAATGACTCTTTTATTTTACTTCAAATTAATATTTGTTATATAAACTGAACAGTTACAATCACCTCCATGATGAGCACCCCTTTTAGAAAGAATTTTTAATAAGTTACTGAAAATGTTTTAACAAAGGCATATAAGTTTAAATTCTACACCCAGCTTCACTATAGAATTTCTCCTACAGAGTTCTAAAAAATGAACTCCCATGACTCTATCACTTAATAAGCTCACAGACTGGCAACTTACCATTCCACAGTAAGATGCTAACCTCAATCCTCTAACCTATAGTTTGGGTAGCCCCGTTCCTCTTATTTGCTCCTAGGTAGGTATGAGATCCAAGGGGCTGCTAAATAATAAATTTCACCACAGTTGATGGTAACAGGCTCAAATTTTTTCCTTCCTTCTTTCAGGTCAACAAATACAAAACATGACCCGGCCTAGGTATTCTATGTTCTCCACATGGTTTGGTAGACACATGACAAGATCTAGCTATTTGGGCAGGAACTGAGTGCCTTCTAGAGTCAAACCAAACCAACACTGAAAACAGAGGAAGCTGAGGATTCTCCAGCCTCCTTGCCCCTCCCCCCTTTCTGCCCAGTCAGGCCTGGAGCCTCCACTGCCATGGCCATCCACGGCCACTTCCTGATCAGCGTCACAATGCTGCTGCCCTTCTTCTGTACGATATATCTAATTTTAAAATGCAGATTCTCCAGTGAACAATCTGGGTCCTCAACTGACTCCTTTTACGAGCAAAGGAACTAGACTTCCTTCACACACTTCTAAAACACACAGAGCGTATCACAAGTGTTTAAACACAAGTGTCTTTCTGCTCTGTTATCTCCTCTGCCTCTGTATCTTCTCTCCATGACTACTTCTCCTTCCCTCTGTCTGCCTTGCTGTTGGTATGAGACTCTCTCCATCTGGTGCCTTCTCTCTTTTATAACCTCCTTTGCTCCTCCATCCTCTTTTAGTTTACCCTAAGTGGTTATTATATTGAACCGATATTTACTCTATCTCAGAAGAGGGTTTTCCTTGGTTAAGGAGAATAGTGGAATATTCTAAATACCCATTTCCAAAAAGAAAGCCAAAATACCTTAAATTGTTCATAATTTATTTAGCCCTCAATCGTAGTTTATTAGGCCCATTCCTGCACTAGTTGGGGAAGGGGGGGTCAGGAAGATAACCTGTCAAAGAGACATCTTGGAAAGTATCTCTTCTCCCATGAGGCCCATCATATCCCCCTCCCTTTCAGAGCCAGGCAGCTGGGTCTGAGCTCTGCCAGACGATAGGCAAGAAATTGTTCTCCTCAAACCTCTTTGATTCTGCATACATCAGTATAGCCTCCCTCAGGGTTAGGGAATCAGGCTGAAAGGCTCATAATGTGTGTATCCTGTGATTCCTTTAGGATCTGAACAGAAGCTAAAGGGCCCGTATGCAGTAACTTAGCTTGAAGGTAGACTGTGCTTAAGCATCTGAGAGCAGAAGTCAGCCCTGCAATTGTATGTGAATTAATGAATGCAAATTAGCCCAGGATTTGTGTTTGTTGTGTGGGAAGGTGATGACAGAGTAAATCTTCTAAATTTAAGTATATTTTATGTTAATTGCATAAAGTAGCATAGATTTGTTGCTTTAAATCTCATCCATGGGAAGCTAGAATTGGGCTTGTTGATTTCTTGTGTTATCCACTAAAAAGACTGCAGTCCTTGTTTGTATTTACTTGAGAAGCACAGATCTATTTCTGAATAGCTTTATAACTTTAAGTGTTTTAAGAAACTTCTTTTTAATACCATCTAGTTAATTGTACCATGATAGCTCCTAAGTGTACCATTATATCTAACAGTCTTAAGTGCTACTGGGGATATAATAGCTTGGGTCATATTATTATAATCTCTTTTATTTAGAGCACTTGGAAACCTGAAAATTAAATATGCCTCGATCGGTTATCATTCCGACTATTACTTACCTTAATGCTAAGTAAATACTAAAAAAACTATCACCTCTGGTAAAATTAAATTCTGAATTATTTGATGGTAGAATATAGGTTCAATGTAGATACAAATCTTTGCTTGTTTTCCCTCTCTCTACTCAGTTAAAAATGGCTTCTCTGTAATAGCAAGCTTCTGTGTGCACTGATTTTTGAACCGTCAATTGGTGCACTTAGTGGGGAAAGAAATAGAATAAAGGGAAAGGCAAATGGTAAGATTACCTCCATGTGTGGGAGACATTACTCAATGCTAAATCCTATATGCACTCAACATATATCAAGCCCAGAAATGGACAGGTTACAGGGGAGAGACTGAGCCAAGAAAGTGAGTCTGAAGCTAGATACTTCCAAAGGGGGCCACCCCTTGCCCCTCTAGATGTGGTTTACCAACTAGCAGCTCTGTACACCAACTAGGAGCTTTTCAGAAGTGCAAAAGCTCAGACCCCACCCAAGGCTGACCTAATAAAATCTGCACAGTAACAAGACCCTCAGAGGATTCCTATGCACTTTCAAGCTGGAGAAGCCCTGTCTACACCTCTCCCAGAGCCTCCACTGGGAAGATGGGAAAGTCCACCTTGATTAACCTCAGGAATTGAGTAGGAATACTCTAGTCACTCCCCTTAGAAGAGAATGGTGCTATAGAGATAATGGAAAGTAAAAGGTTGTAAGTCTTTAAAAATTCAAATCGACCATTGAGATCTGGTTGTAGGAGAGGCAGGTGGAGATAGGGAAGCCAGAAAGTGTCACACCCTTAATTCCAACCAATAGTTGAAACAAAAAGCTCTTGTTGGAACTATTTTATCCTCTTCTCTGTGTGATGTTATTGGATTTGATTTCCTTTCTTCTAAAGAAGGACACATTGGGGGAAAAAATGACCTAAATTCAGTATTCCATCCAGATGCTTTCAATTTGGCAGGCGGGAAGCAAGTTTTACATAGAGACTGAGCTCACTGAAAGGAATTAAGAATTTTGAGCTGGAAATTCCAAAGGCATTTTAAAGTCAAGAAACTGTTTAGGAAAAAATAAATACAAGTGACCTTGATGTAATTCTGCAATAATATTCACATCTCAGAGCCATTTCTGAGACTCCTCTGGATACATATGTAACCAGTCTTCCTGGCATTGAGTTCAAAACAACAGACTTTAGGCAAATGACAAAAAGTGGGAGGTGTAGTAGGATCCAAACCACATCCAATTGAAGTGGAGGAGCTAATCACAGAAACCTCATGCAGGACAAGGAAGTCATAACATAAACGGGCAACCACCGCCGCAAAGGCTGCGCATACCCAGCTAATGGCGTCTCAGAATCGGATGCTCTCTTTGCACTTTAACACAGTTCTGGACCTCCCGCTCAGGAAAGACATCCATGGGAGTGAATGGCAGCTCCACCATCCTTTCCTGAAGGTACTTCTCAAGATCAGGCTGACTCTGGTCTCAAAATAAATCTGAGATTTTTGACATCCCTTGACCATATGTTGTATTTATTACATAAGCTGTTTTGCAGTTTCCTTTTTCCTTAGCCAGTTGTGTTTTCCTTATGTTTTTACCATTTTGTTTTCCATAAGTAGAAATCCTAGACATCAGCAGCTACTAATGTCAAACACTATGTCAATACTTTTTTCATTTATTTTTAAATAATTTACTGATTTAGGATTAAATATATCTTTCAGTATTTTTGAATCAGAATCTTATTTAGACTATCTCAGGTAGTAAGTGCTAATGAATTATATCGCATTGTTATTTATATCTTTTTACTAAGATAGTATAAAAGCAATTTTGGCATTTTGTGAAAAGGTAAATTTGAACCATAGTATATACAGATTATATAAAAATTATACAAATGGCCTATACAGGTAGGGGATTTGAATTTAGTATTAATTCAGAAAATGTTTTAGTTTCTTTATAATGACCATTCCATCTCAAACAGGAGTATACAAAACTAGTGAATTCAAAATTGGATCAAAATGATTACTAACTATAGAAAAGTAGCTAAGCATGGTATATTAGTTTCCTAGGCTGCCATAACAAAGTACTGTAAACTGGGTGGCTTAGAACAACAAAAATTTATTGTCTTACAGTTCTGGAAACTATAGTCCAAAGTCAGGGTTTCGGCAGGGCCATGCTCCCTCCAAGCCATCAGGGGAGGATCCTTCCTTGCCTTCCAGCTTCTGGCAGCCCCAGGAGTTCCTTGGCTTTGGGGCAGGATCACTCCAACGTCTATCGTCTCATGACCACCCTCCCACTGTGTCTCTGTCTTCCCCTCTTCTTATTAGGATATCAGTCATACTGGATTAGGACTCACCCTAATGGCCTGATCTTAACTTGATTATATCTGCAAAGACCCTATTTCCAAATAAGGCCACTTTCATAGGTACCAGGGGCTAGGTTTTCAACATATCTTTTTCGGAGGGTACACAATTCAACCTATAACACGTGTCTAGCATTTTCTCAGTGATGAAATATAACCTGTAACATTACCAAAATGATAGTATTATTCTCTCTCTGATACAGAAATTATCATTTCTTTTTACTTGCCTTCTTCACAAAACAAAGGAACAGTTAGAAACCAAGCAACAGTTATTAATGTAATGTGCCCAACAAGTATTGGATAGAGGTTCTCTTAGAAAAGAGGAAAGGGCATCTAGGGCATGTCAGTGATAGCTGCTAATAATAGGACCTAATAACTCAAGATCCTTGAGATTTTCAAGTAAACCATCTACTTGGGTGGCTTATGGTTCAAGAAAACAAAGTAATAAGTTCAAAAGACTCATCCAAGGGAAGAGATAGAAGCCTGCCTAAAATAATTTACTCCATAAATATCACAAGTAACTTAGCATGACAATTCTTTGATACCAGCTGAATGTCTAGAAAACATAATTCACACTAAGTTATGTACCATTCATGATTTAACATATTGTAGTAAACAACTCTTTTTTTTGTTAAATTCTGTGCTTGTATTTAAATACATCATTTTCTTCCCAGACTTACAACTTTCCCACCTTCTCCTTGGAGTACCACTTCAAGGGCCCTTTCCATTGTCTCTTTCCTGTCCTCCTGTCTGGGCTCCTTTTCTCTTCCTCTCAGGCACCCATAGGCACCTCCACGGGCATCCTCAGCACCACTCTCCTGGTTCTTGGCTTCCTCTAACCTCAATCCCGGCTCCCCACTCCTATCCTCGTATCCTCAGTATACACCCATGCTCCTCAAACTTCAATGTGGGAGCTTGCAAAAATGCAGATTCAATTTAGCACATCTGGGGTGGGGTCTGCAATCCTGCATTTCTAACAAGCCCCTGGGTGATGCCCATGTGCTGTCCATGGACCACACTGCAAGTCTGTACACCCTGACTGACTGTCCTCCAAGGCCTCCACTATAAATAAGCCCCACCACCTTCCCCCGTTGGGCAAGGTCCCTTTCTTCAAAATGATCTCTTACACTACCATCCGTGTCCATCTTCTCTCATCAGCTCCTGCTTCCTTAGGCATATCTCAGGTAAGCAAATGAATAAAATAAACCTACTAAAGAATAAATGGCTGATACACTCTCCTAACCCACCCTCCCCATCCTCCCAGAGGTTTTCTTTAGTGGTTTGTGTGAATCTCTACATCAAGCAGTCTTCACTTGAAGTGTAAATATTGGTACATTTTTCTGAGGAGTGGAGTCAAGATTGTTATCAGACTTTCAAAGAACTTCCTCATCCCAAAAGATAAAAAGCCATAGTCTAAATAGTAAAAAGGTCAGGCACTATCAATAAACATGCTTTGAAGGGCATGAGAGGGGTAAAGGCGGAGAGGTCTCCCCTCAAAGCACAAGGCTTGCCTATCTTCCTTTCCCTTCGTGTGGCTGTTCATGAGGGAGGGGGTGAGAGCAGAGCTGGGGCTACAGCAGGGTTCCTACCCACGTTCCCTCAAACTAAAGGAGGAGCTGCTTTGGGTTCTGCTTCCTTGTATTCAAACAAACTTCTCATCTGGAGGCTGGATCAGAAGAAGGCTGCCAGGTCAACTCCCAGCCCTTAGTAAAACTTGAAGGTAAGATCAATCAGATACCAAGGGGACAAGTTGTGTCCTCACTGTGTCCAAGTGTGGCTAAGGTTCCAGGGCCCAGGAAGTCCACACACCCAAACCTGGGAGAGGGCAAAGGTCCCCGAACCATCAGGAAAATGTGTGCCCCTGCCAAAGAAGAGAGAATCCTGGGTCTTCCAAAGGGCCTGGAAGTGTAACTTCTCCCTCCTTCACCCACACTGGACCCTGGAAATGCCTTGTTTAGCTACACATTAAATGAGATAACATATGTAAAGCACCCAGCATGGAGCCCAGCAGATATTAGGGAAACAATAAATATTAGTTCCCTTCCCTATTAAAAGTAACACCAGCTACCCTGTTTATGTGATTTGCTTGCTGTTATTACCATATAGCACAGTAAGAGGTGTGCGTGTAATTAAATATGTACCACTATGGTAATTCTGTTTTTAAATTTTATTGATAACATCATTATACGCTTTATGTAAGCTCAGTTCTCCTGCTTATGCAGCATGGTCATTGGTTCCTAACTTTCAAAAAAAAAAAAATGCAAGAGAACATCTGAGGGAAGAACAGTTTAGCGGTTTAACAAGGTAAAGAAAAAAAAAAAAAGCTCATCTTCTGCAGCATGAGCTATCACTTTCCTCATTGTTCTTTCTGTTCTAGCCCACTGGCACCCCTCAACTCTGATGCTCCCCACCAACCTCCCTCCTCTCACCTCCACACAACACTCCCTCCGTTTTCCCTTGTTACACTGCTAGCAAAGACCAGGAAATCTCCAGGAATATCCCCTTCCATCTGTTTCTGGAGGCTTTGAACTCACACACTGTTCAACCCAGGCAGTCTAGGAACACCTGCCACGGCAGGGTGTGCTACAGGAGCTGACAGTTGCCTGTCAAAACTATCCTCACCACAGAAACCCTGATCAAAACACTGGCTAGGAATGAATGTGCGCTGGGACTTGATGCCACAAGGGAGCTGAAAGCAACCACACCCATTGATCAATATCTGGGATTAGAAGGAAACATTAGCATCAGGGTGAAAAAGAGCCAGACCTCTCCAACTTGAAAGCAGATATTAATGAACCAAGATGGAGCTGAAGTTAAAAGTTGAGGCTGTGGTGAAACCAGTTGGAACCCTCTGTCTTGTTCTGGACATGAAAATTCTTACTAAAAAAATCTATGGAGCCATTGAACATATTTGGAAAATCCTCAACGGTATTTTTTTTTTCACAGTATGCGGGCCTCTCACTGTTGTGACCTCTCCCGTTGCGGAGCACAGGCTCTGGATGCGCAGGCTCAGCAGCCATGGCTCACGGGCCCAGCCGCTCCGTGGCACGTGGGATCTTCCCGGACCGGGGCATGAAGCCGTGTCCCCTGCATCAGCAGGCGGACTCTCAACCACTGCGCCACCAGGGAAGCCCCTCAATGCTATTTATCACTGTATAACAACATCTTGATTCATCACTAACTTCAGGAAATGACAATATCCACAAATGGAATCAATCATTTCAAAATAAGCCTTGTAAGAGCAAACAACTTCAACTCCCAAGTAAATCCCTGAAAATATTTCAAACGTGATCATCACAGAGCTCATTGGAAAGAAACTAGTTGTCCTGGTTGCCCACAAATATCCCCGATATATTTTTTTAAGTGAAATTGAAAATAGGGTCAGTGTCAACAGGCACTGGCACTCTTTACTTTCTACATGTGTATTCCTACAGCTACTAAAAAGAACAGCACCAAATCTATTAACTCCAGTCATCCTCTGGCCCCTTGGCCTCTGTCAATCATAACTTTGCATCCAGTGATTACAACTGCCATTTCTTACAAAGAATGGTCCCATTCCCATCTTCTAACTGTATGGACCTTTTGCTAGTAACATACATATTTCCCATCACATTGAAAAAAATAAAAAAGAACTGGCAATAAGAATCCTGAAGTTGGTCAGAGTTGCCAGGTTTGCAAAAATAAATTGACATTTGATTTCTAAAACATTTTAAAACTTTCATATTTTGGAAATAAAATGATTCTTAATTTTCAGGATGAATTAATGGTCTGGAATTTGTTTTATCAAACCAGGTGAATTTTAATAACTCATTTTAAAAATTAACATTGAAATGAAACAAGAAGGTTGAACAGCATAGCAGACCAAAGCATCCAGAAAACAGAAGTGGATACTTGTGAGGGCAAAGTCAATAAAAACTATCCTCATTCTAATTCTGCAGAAAACCTTAGGAACCCACTCAGATTCAGGGATCTGCCCTGGGAAGCAGGTGTACTTGTCACCTAAACAATATAAAGCTGAATGAAGCCATATTCCTGAGGAGAAGCAAACAACTTCTTTTCACTGTTTGAAACGCAGTCCATCGCTTTTTGAAATAAATACGAATGAAGGATTTACAATAGATAAGTAATTCTGAGAGTGATTCTCTACCACCTTCTTACAAAACAAGAAAGAATTCTACCTTAGTTATCCACAAATGTTCAAAGCTTATTTTCTAACATTTACAATAGAAACTTACTATTTCACTTAAATGCTGTTATCACAGAGAACTTCCTTAAAAATTAGTATTCATAAATCTTCCCATGACATGATGTTCCAGTCACAGAACGTTACAGAATATGCAGCTCATGACATCACCGCCATTTCTTCCAAGGCCATTCTCGTTATGACTCTACCTTCTGCAGTTCACCTTATTAATAAAGGTGTCTGAAACAATCTAGGGGTCAGGAGAGAGGAATAACTGAGAAAATCTTGAAACGATTTTTCCCTGAATCCACAACTTGAAGCCAGTCTTCCATGACGTAGATATGACTCCTGCTGGTAAAGTTCTGGTCCAAGGGAACCAAAATTCCCTCAAGCTAGTTTTAAGAAAAAGAGAGAAATCAGGGCAGTTACACTGGTATCTCGCAGAATACGAGGGCAGGAAGCTCAGCTTAGTTTCTCGAGGAACAAAGGACAAGGGCTGGGAGGAAGAGCCTCTCTCCCCCTGCCCTCCTTAGGTGTCTCTCCATCCGGCCTCCTCTGCACTGCCTCTGCAGGACGGAGCACCCCAGCCATCCTTGTACATCCCAAGTCCGCACTGCCAGAAAACAAAACCTGCCTGGTCCAGCCTGACTCAGCTGGCCCCGCCTCTACCCCATACAGCGTTGGCCTAAGGGAGAAGCAGAGTCCTCTGTTACAAATAAGGCTGTGGGGACCCATCCTTTGGGGGAGGGGGCATGTCGCAGACAAGACAGAAATATACTGCACAGGTGCCCCAAAACAAGTCTGGGACAGTTTCTAATAATATGCTACATACATAATGGATGAGTCTGCCATCGGGGAGACATGATGCTAAGACAACCCCAGTCAGATTCTATCATTAAAATTATTTGCAAATTATTTTATTGGAAAATATGTTCCTTTTTTTTTTTTCTATATTTGGAAAGACTTATGCAGCATAATTTTCCTTCCCCTCCTCTTGAGAATCTGACAATTTCCACATAATCACAATGAAGAAGCATGTTTGCAGCATTTCGGTGTTTATCCCCCCAGATACGTCAAGAATAGTATCCTTTTAACAAACCAGGAGGAATTTTACATCCTTTTACTAACAAGCTTCCATTTCCCACTATCCACCAAACATAGGGTTTGTAACTTCAACATCTTCAGGGAAATCACCACTGCTGGTCAATAGTTGATGTGAAATCCCAAGCTGCAAAGATTCATTCCCCCTCAAAAATGAAGGAAAATATCCAAATGATTATAAGAAAAGGCTAACATTATAGTTTACACCATAGGTGTATTATTTCTTCTACTTTGGGAAAGAATTACACTTTTAATGAGCACCTATTATGTTCCCCACACTATGCTCTGCCTGCTGTATACATGAGATGATTTCATCCTTAGAGCAACACTGCAACTCTCTGGATTGGGGAAAAAACTCTCAGAGCCGGGCCTCCCTGGTGGCGCAGTGGTTGAGAGTCCACCTGCCGATGCAGGGGATGCGGGTTCGTGCCCCGGTCTGGGAGGATCCCATATGCCGCGGAGCGGCTGGGCCCGTGAGCCATGGCCGCTGGGCCTGCGCGTCCGGAGCCTGTGCTCCGCAACGGGAGAGGCCACAACAGTGAGAGGCCCGCATACCGCAAAAAGAAAAAAAAAAAAAAAAAAAACTCTCAGAGCCTCAGAGAGATTAAATAATTTGCACCAAAAAAAAAAAAAAAAAAAAAAAAAAAAAAGCAGAGAAGTAGGATCTAAACCTGATTCTGCTCTGATCCCAAGGCCCATGGCGTTCCTCTCACTAGTGCTAATAGCTAGTATTTATGGAGCACTGACAGTGGGCCGAGGCCCAGTTCCCAGCGCTTCATGTATACTGACTATGCAGTAAATGTATTAACCAGCTACTACCAGCTCCATTTCCCAGATGTGAAAAGGGAAGCACTAAGAAGTTCAGTTTAAGCCTATAAACAGTAGAGCTAAGTTTAGGACCCAGGCAATCCAGCTGCATGGCACGTCAGGTTGCCTGCACTTGATTCTGTAGATGGCACAGGGCCTCCTTGGTGACTGCTCTCATTATTGAGTCAATATGCCTCAACTGCATCTGTGAGAGCAGCCATGATTCCATCACAAGGTCAAAGTGAAATCAGGTTAAAATTGCATAGCTCGTCTTTTCACTGCATGTGTCGAGAACGGAAATGATAATCTTGGTAGCCAGGATTCTCAAATCCTTATTTCATCCTACAACAGCTCTTCCTCCCTATATCCCCTAAAGATTCAAGACATCAAGATATGCTAAGGATGTTATAAGTGAGGGAAATCTCTTCATATCTAGTGTAGGTCTGTGAGTGTGTTTGGGGAGACAAAGGGCACAGAATTAAAGAATATTGGTAGCTCTCTTCTAAGAATCTTCTTTTCCTTACCTCTCCTTTTAAACATAAGCATATTTAATCTCTCTCTGCTAGGAGACCTTTAATGGTCTGCATAACTCTAGTATCTTTTCTTTCCCCTGCTTGCTCCATTAAAAGTCTTCCAGTTTCAAACAGCTACAGCACGACTGGCTTAGATAATGTAGTATCATCCATTCCTCATACACTGTGTCCAGGGGACTCGCCTTACAGTAAGCGTGACTTCAATTGCAGTGAGCTGGCCACAGGCCATGACCTGTGGGGGCCCTTGTAGCCATTTATTGTAAACTATAGCTTGTGGGTGATGCTAATGAAGTTCTTCAAGAAGCCACATTTTCATGATTTCATATTTTGCTGTGTCTCCTTTAAAATTGCTAATAAAAGACAGACGCGTTCTTGATTATGAATTTCTTCCTCCACTTTCTTCATCCCTTTCTATTCAGGGGAAACCATTTCCATTCCTCCCACTACAACATATCCCTTCACGTCCACCAACACCCGAACACCTCCCCCCAACAAATTGCAAAAAACCTAATGTGGTAACTGCCTCCAAATTTGGAGCTTTATATGCAACTGTTTATGACATTCACAAAACTAGAAAAGAACTGCAATAGCACTGTGCTTCTGGAAAGATGAAGCCAATTTCAGAATCCAATTTTCAAAAGGAAATGCCGTGTTTGTTTCATGTCAGCCTCTGCTTCAGATCAGAATGAAAAAAAAAAAAAAAAAAGGAAAAAAAGCCAAACAAAGCAAAAACCGTTGGTCTGGCTGGTTATTTCCCAGCAAAGCAGAGGGCAGATGGAAAGGCATTCAGTTGGCTGTAGCGCCGTCTCGTCTAACCTCTAGTTGCTTTGGAAGCAGCTGAGCAAAGCTTAACCCCTGCTGAATGAGAATTCACACACACACACACACTTCCAAATGTTTATTTCAATAATATTATTTTGAAAATATAGGCTGGGCTGTCGCATGGACAGGTGGTCTGGCTGCTCGAGCAGTACTGATACACCAGGCCGGCGGCCCAGTTTGTCGAGCCATGCCTCCCGACCGCCCTGTAGCGACAACACAGTACACAGCCATGACTGTACATGTAACCCAACACGATCTCTCATTAAAACGGAGGATTTCTGGAAGTGAGCCTGTGGCATTTTGTAGATTTAGAATTAACCTGTGGAGTGTGAATATATACAAAAGAGAGAAAATCACCTCTGCTACTGCAACTGTTTGCATTTACATATGTACATTATAGTTTCCAGCTGCCTACATGCATGTGGTATTAATGATTAATAAAAACCTATAGTCTCATATACATGTAAATATACAACAAACACAGAGAGGGATCTAGATGCACTGCCAATGTCATACATGAAATACGTCAAATGACGCATAGAGATTCTGATTTTAAAAAAGTGTGTAGGAAAAAAATGTAATTGATTTTTAAACGGCTTTCTTTCCCCTGTATTCAGCTTTCTTACCAAAGATCATTTTTCTCATTGCTCTCTGGTGAAAACAATTTGAGTATTGCTTCTGCTGGTCTTCACCAGATGCAAAAAGAACACATGTGCCAAAGTCACATGTATGTGTGCTCACCTCTGCTGGCTGCCTGTGCTGCTGGCTGCCTGTACGTAAGTTCCACTAATCCCCCTGCCAACTGCTGTATATGCAGACAGTGTACACCGGATCCACAGGCGTGTGGGGAGAATACGGCTCGGTTAGCCTGGTGATTGAGATCTTGCGGGCGAATCTCATCATCCCTGTACACGATGCATCCCGTGATTGTCGTCTGCAACACAACTGGGTACTGGCTGTATCCCATCTATTTCTACACTATATTGTCATTGGTCAAAAATGGCCTTGTTCTCCCATTCCCTCCATTTTCCAACTGAAAAAGGAAAGGAACCGGTAAGCCTGAGCTCAATTTGTTCTGGCAATTATTGCAAAGTTCCTACTGTGAGGGAGGCCCTGCCCATTGGTGCGGAATGACACGCAGCCATCCAGGGTCCAGACAAAAGGAGACCCTGCTTTTCTCCAAGTGTATTCAGCCATGTATAGACATATTGGCTGAGATGCCTGCCCATTCACATCTTAATGGGAAAAGGAGAGAGAGAGGAGAACCCGATTTTTAAAAAAAGGAGAATGAAAGATTATCAAGTGACACCAGACAACAAAACATGAACTTGGTTAAGAGGGAAGAAAGGAAACTATTTTGACCACAAGACAGTAAATCACTGATATAACGTAGATACATATGTTTTACTGCTATCCAGCTAAATTACGCTTTTATTACAGAAAAAGGTTACTATAATGATACTGAAATATGAAACTGAAGAAAGTTATGCTTGGAGGTTGGACTCTTCTATCTTCTACTTCCTCTCTCTCTCTCTTCCCTTCACTAAGGGACACATGCACATTAATTCGACCAAATGAAACTCTTAGGATGAAACACCACCAAGATGCATTCTAAAGCATAATTTTTCTGAAACAAGTATGTAACTTTACTAAAAAACCAAAGTACCGGTCAAAAGGTGAAAAAATATATTACATTATGATGAAAAAGAGGTCATTTAAGGCTGAAATAGCACTTCTATTTGAAATGGCATATGGAGGCTTTTATAACACTGAAAAAAAAAGTGACTTTTTCTTAATGTTTGTCCTTATTCTCTGCTCATGAATAGAAGGAAAATGTTTGAAGATAAGGTCACTTTAAATTCTAGGCCATGGCACATGTTCCTCTCTGGGGCCAAAAGCCCTCATCTTTTCCCTTTTCAACTATATCGAATGATAACTGTTCTACCGTCCAACATTCCTGTCTACTAGGAAAAACTGACAAGCAATAATGTCAGAGTTACGTCCACGATATACCAGAAATCATTCCTCCAGCAAGTCACACATCTCAAAGAATAAGTAATGAAATGAACAGGAGAAAATTAAGCTAATTTTAAAATCTGCTATTAGTTGCTTCTCTTTACTCATAATGGAAGATAGGGGTAAAAATTACAGATTCAATAACAACAGGCACTTTTCCATTACAAAGGATGGCTAATTCAATGGATGAATCATTAGAGAATGGTCCCTCTGGCCTTATGGAACTCGAGACAAAGAAACCCAAAGGAAAAGTTTAAGATATAAAATATACCATAAAATTGTTGGGAAAAGTGAACTACAATCCCCAATGAAATGACCTCTCATGGCAATTAAGAGCCCGATTGTTAGAGCATTAATAGCCTCAGGCAAACTCAACAAAGCCATTCCTGGCTGCCAGTAATGACAGATTTCCTAGGGAGTATTATTTAATTAACAATAATTTGAAAGAGCAGCTCAGCTGAGATACTGCATTTACTTACTGGAAACACTAAGCAATGGTAAGTGGAAAAGACGTGCAATTTGTTAGCCTTCCAATTATCTTCTGTTTCTGAAATACATAAGTAGCTAATAGGTATTTGCCACCAGATATTTTCAGCTGTCTGTGAGGCCAACATGTCCAAAGAACTTTAGCTCTTACTGTTCAAGGCTGCTAACAGTCTTTTGCCGTTTGATTCTGTTAAGAACTCCCCCAGGGCCTCAAATATTCAGGGATAGCATTCTTTGTCCTTCCCCCATCTAGACAAGGGCAACTGCCAGCCCCCCTTTCTTGTATACGCCAGACTCCCTCCCACCCCCATACATCATTTGCCGCTAATCACCTAACATAAGTGACGCCTTTTGTTCTCACTCCCTTCCCAAGTAGCTTTGGGCTGCATCAGCAATTTGGTAGCTGGCTGGTCTTATCTCCCCCCAGAGATGGACTCGACCCCGTGGCACTGGCAGAGGGGGATGAAAAGCCCTAGCCATGTGTAGCCTTCTCCCCTCAGTTACTGGACTAAATTCCCTACATCTGATGGCCTCCTTTAGAGCGGATTATAATTTAATGACCAATTTCAAACTGGCAAAGGGAGGACCACTTTAAGTTGTTCTGACATACAGTGGGAGCTGGCAGCATGAAGTGAACTCCACAACTAAAGTGACAAGCTCAGGAAAATGCAAAAATAGTGCACTCCGTGGAAGAAGGAGAAAAGTAAGTTATAAAACTTTCCATGTGGGCTGTTATTTCTATGACATATCATCACAAAATTTGGTTTAAAATTGGTCCGTGGCACAGAAAGATTGTCTTGGGAAATGAATGTATCAGTTTAGCTCCTGTGGGAGACAAACAAAGCTAGCTAAGACAGTAATTCTAAATTATTATTGGGTAGCTGTTACTTGTAGTCACTTGTGTCCACTAAAATTCCTGCCAACAGAAAACCTTTATCTTGACTTGATTTCTGATAAGCTTAGAAATGAACACTATGTGTGGAACATGGTTACTAAGCAAAACAAATTTCTGTTCATGACTTCTGAAAAGACAAATCTGAAATCCCAGCCAGTTAGCTTATACTTACGTTTGGGAGTAGGTTAGGATGGGGTGTATACAGAGCACAAGTGGATTAAGGTTGATTGCAGGAGCTAAAGATTTTTCTCTTTGAGTCTTTTGAATCCAAAGTAGCTTTTGCTCAAATAATATCAAAGGCATCTGATTAAACACATCTCCCAGCAGGATTTTATCGTAGGGCATGCTTTACTGTGTACAGTATAATCAGACTGATATAATATGGCATCAGCCAGTGAATGTCTTGTTTTGAAACAACTTGTGGAAATAGACTTTTATCTCTTTCTTTAATCCTAATTTGATGCTATTAACAAATTCCATTATTTAAATCGACTATTAAGATTGGAATCAGTTTGATTTATCAGAATGAGTTTCCCATTAATAAGGCTTTCTTGTTACTCTCTATCTTTACCTTTCATTTACTTTTAGTACTTTGAAGAAAAACATTTGCAAAATCTGTTTCCTTAACATGGATTAAAGCATATGCATTGTTTCCCGTTAAACTATTCTTAGCCTTAAAGTGTAAGAACAAAAACTTGTAGAGTTTATATGGGTTTCTTTCAATGATTCTTTACTGTATAGGAAAGACGAAAGGGATTATAGGAGAAAAATAATAAATTAAATTTTACAAAGATACATAAGAGCATTTTCCATTCCAAAGAAACCCAGTTCCTTTACTGACAGAAAAAGAATATACAGGAATTTTAACTGCTAATGCAGTTTCCACTGGTAACATTTGAACATCTTTGTGGCACTCCTATATGGTATTTAAATATCAGAAAGGGGGGAAAGTGTCAGCATAAAAGCAAGGGAGGCACACAATTTTTCCAGACAGAAGAGCTAACAATCCTATCTTGCCACAAATGTTACCTGAGATCAATCAGCAGGTCATTTTTAAAAATTCTTTTCTTCACTGATATTTTACAGCAAGTAAAAGGAGAAATAGCTAGAATCAAGCATCATCATCAATTGACTGCTCTCTAGAGAAGGACCACAAATTCTTTTCACTGTATGCTTATAAATTCAACATTTCTCCTATGCAAAAATGAGTGAAATGTTCTTACTATGATGTAAAGTCAGCATTTGAAAATATCATTGACTTAAAGGACTTGTAAAAGACTTTATGGCCCTTCGATTCCATCCCCCACTTTCGGCAGACCTAAACTTAAGTCAGTGGGAAACTTCTCCCCTGCAGTCTCCTGCCCCTATCTGCTCCCCACTGCCCCCCCAACAAAAAGGGCAGATTTCTTAATCTCCATAAACACTGTCCCATTTTAAACTTCACTGTCAGAAAATCTGTCTTTGTTTAAATCTCTTCTGCTACTCAGGCCATGCTCCCTGCTCCTGATTCCTAGGAGATGCCTATCTTCAGTGAAGATGAATTTTTAAAATTTGGGTGTCGTTATCGAGCTGAACCGTGGCTTTTTCTCCTCCAGCCTTAAAGATTTCTTTCCTCGGATACTGTAGGTTTCATCTTTAGGGTCTTGATGACTCCTCTGTACCTGCTCCAAGCTCCCATCTCACTCCCCAATCCTCTTTGGGTTGTAGCTCTCGGAAACTGACAAAGCTCTGGGGAAGATCCCAGTCCCACCTGGTGGTTCCTGGGGATCCTACTCTGTTAATATTGCCGTACAAGTGCCAAGATTCTTTTTGAAATGAGAATGTTATATTGCTGAATCGTTGTTCACTTTTTATTTAATTCTATTCCATGTTTTATTATATTCCTGTTTGGTGCCGACACTGTGCTAATTCTGAAGATACAGAGGTGACAGTCACTACCCTCAGAGAATTCACAGGCTAGGGGGGAAAGCAGACCACGGGGGCTGTGCTGGCAGAATGGATAGAGTGGCATGAGGGCACAAAAGGCAGGCCTGGTAATTAATAAATGCTCCCTGGAAGAGAGACTGCTAAGCAAAGAAGGGCCTGGGAAAGGCATTCATGTCTGAGCAAAAGCATGACAGTGTTCAAACATACAGTCTGTAGTTTATTTTGATGGACAAAAAAGTGAGGGGAGCAGGGACAGGAGATGAGCCTAGAATGGTAGTAGGAGTCAGATCATGTAGGTCCTTAAGTGCCTATCAAGGAGTTCAGTTAAGAAACGAGGACCTATTAGAGACCTTTTAGCAGGTGAGTGGCCTGATGAGATCCCTCTGGCTGATAAGAGAACAGATTAGAACAGGGACACCAGTTATGAGGCTGCCGCAGTGGTGAAGATATGAAATTTAAAACACCAGAACTATGGCAAGTACAGCAGGAATGGAGAGGAAAGATGGATCTGAGAAAGACTTAGAAGGTAGAACTGGCAGAATTTGACAGGTCTCAGTAACCAGGTATGGGGGGTTGGGGACAGAAGGAATCTGACTTCTGAGTTTCTACTTGGATAGCTAGAAGTGCCATTCGTTCTCCAGGTCAGAAAAAAACAGAGCAAGAGACTCAACAAAGGAAAAAGTTAGGAGTCAAACTGGGAGGAAATATCTACAATGACCCACCAATCTTATGTTTGTTCAATGAGTTCTCATTTCCAGATGTTACTAGATTTTATTGTATTCATCACTGCTCGGTTTATATTCTAACACCTCTCCAAAAGAGCCACATGTCGAAAGCCAAGCCACATCCTTTATCACCATCATCTTCAATTGTTCGCTTCGGTAAAATCTCGGTGCTCAGTGACCATGACTTTAGATATCCTTAAAATGATGAATGAATATTAAACACTTGATACAGACCTTACTCCTATATAATAGCACTTGTCAAGCACTAAAGTTCAGAATGATCCACTGGTAACAATTCTCCAGACACTCAGTACTGAACAGTCAGAACCATACCTTTTCATCTGTTATACCTGAGTAAGACATAATCAAACGTTTTGTCTGTACAGCTCACATAGAGCTCCCTCCTTTAGATGCACCCATCTCTGTACAACATATTCCATTCCTAAATGGAAATTAGGTCATTTGGACAGAATATGTCCTATGTATGTTTTTTAAACTAAAGAATAATTATCACCACCACCACCAATCCCCTTCTAAATACAAAAACTTGCCTTTGCTATTCTGAGATTACAAAAGTTCTTCCACTCTGAACTCAATGGCCCTGAATGGCCTGATTGACAATCCAGGTGTGGCAGATTGCATTTCCTAAAAATGGCCACAATAATAGCTCCCATCCCACGGGCTCTTCTGGAGCTTTGCCGCTCCCCCATTAAGAGGTGGAGTCTAATTCCCTTCCCTTTGTGTGTGTGGACTTGGTAGTGGCTCATAACCGACAGAATGCAGCAGAAGTGAAGCTGAGAGGATTCTGAGGCTGGGTCATGAAAGGGGAAGTGACTTCTGCTTTAAGAATGGGAGCAGTAGCACCCACGTGGGAGCCCTGGCCTGAGAAACACCACGCCAGACCCACCCAGCCGACACACATCCAAATTCCTGACCCACAGAAACCACAAAAGCTAATAAAATGCTGTTTTAAGCTACCCCATTTTGAGGTGATTTGTTTCATAGCAATAGCTAGCCAGAAATCAGGAATTAGTGCCAAAATAATCCAGTACAACGTCAGATGATTGAAGATCAGAGGATCGGATCCCCCTTTCCTCACCGAATGAGACATTTGTGCCTCTTGATCCAGGTCTGAGCCTAGCTAATGACCTTGATGCCAAAACTAGACTGGATTCTGATGAGCCTGAAAGGACTGAGAAGATCCTGGATTCAAAACAATTCTCCCTCCTGAGAATGCTGGTCACTTCTGGATGACCCGACTTTGCTTGGAAGGACCTAGTTTTAGACCAGTTTGCCTTGGGCCATTTGGGAATCTCTTTTTTTACACATCACTTGTTAACATGGTAGAACTCCATAAAGAAGAATACAAACTCGGATATATATTCAACACTCCTAACAGAGGCTAATGGGACTAGACTTTCGGGAGGCAGGGGGACTCTGTCCACAGTCCAAATGAAGACCACCTCATACACTTGCTTGAAAGGTGATTCCAGTTACTGAGCTACAGAACACTACTGAAGAGCAATCAGGGAATAAAAACAGCCCAGAAAAATGAGGACATTTAACCAATCTCTGCCCCATGATTGTATTACTATTATATAATTAGAGACAGGTTGCTGCTGCAACCTACAGATCAAATAACCACTCTTATCATATGTGTATGCCCAGCCAGTCATGGTCTGTTGGGGAGATCCAAGATACAAGTGGTATCAAGGTGGAGAAGAGAATATTGAATCTCAGGCTTAGGGACAACGCTTTCTACAATTACCTTCTCAAAAGTTTGTTGAGATCTATAGATAGTGGACAACATCAGCCTAGGATCAGCTAATTCTAATATAACTTGACTTACTGTATTAGTTCATTTGAGGTATTTCTAGAGTAGATTTCTTCCTTTCTGATAAAACTGTGAAGTGGCTAAATTTTGTTTCTCCAACTGAAGGGTGTGTGGCAACATGTGTTAAGAAGTTGATAATAAATGGTGTTTTTCAGGACAGCTTTTAAATCAATTCTTGATCTTCTTTCAAAGGCAGAGTTACATAGTGTCCCTTTGCATGGGATATCGTATTTTGTAAATCATATTGTTGGAAATCAAGATTAGTCTAGTTTTTGCTATAATAAAAATACTATAATAAATATAAGTGCACTTAAATTCAAATAAAATATATATAATTCTTTCCTTAGGATCAATTGCATATTCATTTTAAAGACATGACACATTGCAAAATTGCTTTCAAGAAAACTGTTGTCAGCCTACAATCCTGTCTGAAGTATACGAGAATGTGCAGTTCCCCACATTCTCAGAAACAGTGCCAGCTTATTTTTCAATGTTTTTCAACTTAATCGGTTGAAAATGGCTTGTATTCTTCAGCTAATTGTGAAAGTAAAATGTTTATCATATATTACAGGTCATGTTATTTCCTCTTTTATGAATTTCTCTTATTATCATTTGATAATATTCTATTGGAATAACTCATTTTTAACACTGAACATAAAGATTCCTTAATATGCTAAGGATAATAAGCCTTTGTTTTCTCACTCATGCTGCCTAATACTTATACATAAAAATATAACAATTTCTAATAATTATTTAGTTCAATCTATCAACATTTTCCTTCACTACCTTTGATAATACTTTGCGAAGGTATTGTAAAAATAATATTCACCTACATCTTCTCTTAGTATCTTTTGTTTTGTTTTTCTGTGTGTTCTACTAACTTTCAAGGTTTACTTTTTCCCATTTGACTCTTCAACGAATGAAGAGCGCATGGGGAACGGTGAAGGAACAGGTGGAGGTTGACCCTGAAAAGAATTAGAGAAAAAAAGACTGCATATCAGCCCCTTCCCCCCTCCCCTGAAATTAAGGAAGTAAAAAGCTAAATCACCAGAGATAACTTCATGGTCCTATTCTTTTAAGTAAACAACTAAAAAATATTACATAATTTTAGGCCACTGTAATTTTTCAAATCCCAATTCCCTCATAAGGTTTCCAAGCATCTCTACAAAGGATTCTTTACATTACAAGTGATGCCAAGGTCTACAGCACTTCTGACATGTAAAGGTTTATTACATTTGGTGTCTATAGCACTTCTGACATGTAAAGGTTTATTACATTTGGTGTTCAAAAATATCATTTGTAAAATCTCATTGTTTTCTTGACTTCTGTTGCCTTTATACTAATTACACACCACTTAGTACACTGCTGGTAAGAATAGATATTAAAATCAGCATGGAAAAATATTAATTAATTCAAAATAAAAGCCTGAAGACCTAGAAAGAATAATATCAAGCTGTTAAATACTTTTTATAGCTTAAAAATATGTTTGTACTCAGTTAATGTTTATTAAGCACCTAGTATGTGCCAAATACTACACTGGGTATCAAGGATACATGGATAAAAGACACTCTCTGGGTCTTCAAGGAGCTGACAGTATGGGGAAGAGAGAGACAAGTAAATAATTACAATACTGAATAATGAAAAGCCAAGACAGGAAATGCAGAGGGTGCTTTGAGAAAAAGATAGACAAAAAGGGAAACATATAGGAAGTAAAATAAATAGATAAATAAAAACAGAACTTAATCTATAGTAATAGGTATGATAATCTGTGATACTCCTTTAAAGAAGATCATCATCCTCATATTTGAGACTCAGAAAGGTTAAGGAGACACCCGTGTGCCACATATCGAATGGCAGAGCCGGAAAGAGTCTTACCAAGGTGTCCTGATTCCAATTATGCACCATTCCTTCAAAGAGAGATTTTGTTTTTGAAAGCATGTACTAGAAGACAAGTTTCTCTTTTCCTTTAACAGAATAAATAATAAATATCAATGAGACTTTTGCTTCGTTTTGTTTTGTTTTCCGGGGGTTTCTCTTTTCCTTTAACAGATTATCCAGTTGTCGTCTTTGTGTTCATCCTTTACGCATTAGAAGAATGAAAGATAAAATACCCACAACTCCAATATGAGAGTCAGTACTGTGTAAAAGGAATAACGTGTGGGGACTGACAGGTCAAAAAAGTCCCTAGCTAAGTTGAAGTTCAAGTCGGCCACAGGAAGCCACTTACAGGAGGCCCAGCCCCAGCCCACCCCACCCCCACCCCCATCAGCGAGCCTGGATTCAGCATGCGGGCTCCGGGAGTGGCGAGAATTACTCCAAGGGAGAGGCAGGCACTCACATTCTTTATGCCCAAAGCTGCTTTGAAGTTTTGGACTAAAAAGAGAAGGAAAGTTCTTGCCTCTTTAAATAATCAGGCAAAGAAGAATGAATTTTTTATCCCTAAGTCTAAAATCAAATTTATTCCCTTGCCTCTAACTACTGCCTCCTCTCAACTTCCTGCCGTCACCTAAGCATGGAAGTTTCCTTGTCATTGTTTTCCCACGTCCAGCTTCTTTCCTATCTAGTCAGTTTGCAAGTGTTGGAGACTCTGCCTCAGGAGTTCAGACGTCTCACCGACCTTCTCCGCCCCCATCCCTGGTTGAAGGTCTCCTTACCAGCTTCCCTGGACTCTCAACTGAGTCCCTCACCCCTCTCCACTCCCCTCCAGCAACACAGCTAAACAGAGATTTGAACAACTACATTGACATGCTTAAAACCTTTAATTGCTCACTATGGACAATTAAATATGTTCCAAACACTCCAGTCCAGCAATATTCAAAGCTCCTAGCTACTGGGTTTTGCCTGTATTTCCTGTCTTACCTCTCATTACCCTCCCGAATCGACCTCATTCTCCAAGCAAATTAAATGATTTTTCTCCCCCAGACAGGCCCTTTCCATCCTGCATCCACATCTCTACACTTGCATTTTCTTTCACTTGGATGCGCTCCTTTCTATCCTGCAAGGTCTAGTTCATATGCTACCTTAAACATTTTCCTCCCTGATAGAAATCGTTTCTCCCTCTTCCGACCTGGTGTAGCATTTTGTTTTTATGGGTCTTAGGGCCCTTATCGCAAACAGATCCATGTTATAGTTAGTCATGTACAAAGCATGTGCTGCAGAGTCACTCCTGAGGAAGAATTCCAGTTCATCCCATGACTCGCTATGTGGCATTTGTCAATGGCTGTGGTGCAAATATTCATACCGCAGTTGATTTCAAGGAGTTGGAAAGAGACGTGCAAACCGGCTTTAGTGATAGCCGGAAGGAGCTGACCCCAGCACACCAGTGTTCATTTGTTTCTTTGTCAAACGGGAAAAGAACACCTTTCCATGGAATTCTTGTAAAGACGAAACGACAAAGAAAATGTACGTCCCTTAACACAGCCTGGCGTTGACTAGACGCTCCACATGCTAGTCCTTCTGCTGTGCTTGCTCCCGTCACTCCCGCTGCTGCTCCGGCACCGTCGTCACCACTGCTAGTCATGGCGCTATGCCTGAGCCCACTCCTACTACTATTCCCACCACTCGGATCAATGGTAGTATCTGCCCCACTAAACTGCAAACTCCTGGAAGTAGGGAAGCACCTACTCACTATTTTTCAAGCGCAGGGCTTTACCAAACACTGTGCTAAGAGCTTCATATACATTTTCTCCCTGAATTCTGACCATCACCCCATGAGAGTCTATAATTATCTCCAGTTTCTAGATGGTGAAATGAGATGGAAAGAGCTTAAGTCACTTGCTCAAGAGTGCACAGATATGAAGTGGTAGGGCTAAAACTGAAACTAAGTTTTGTTTGGCTTCGCGAACCATTCTTTGATTAAACATATTTGATGCTCAAGTATTTATCAAATTAATAAATTGTCTTAATTTTAGACAGCAAACTTAACTTTTTCCCCCAAACTCTTCCTCCTATGGATTAATCTTTACGGTCCAGGGAAGACTACAGAATTGTCCTACCTGCCTAAAGTTCTGTACAAAGTCAAAGCTATAAGAGAAAACACTGAGTCGTGATTATTTGTAACTTCTTTTTTTTTAACTCTTTATTTTTTATTGGAGTATAGTTGATTAACAATGCTGTGATAGTTTCAGGTGTACATGTAACTTCTTATCAAAGAAGAATTTTAGCCAAAGAATTACATTTAAAACACATGCTTTTTTATAATAAACAAGCACAAATTCAATATAATTATAAATGTCACCTAAGACTAGAAATTAATGAGCATGTGAGACAACTCTGAAAAATCAAAATTGATCATTCTTGTCTAAGTGTAGTCAAAGAAAGTGCCCATGGACTGAAATGTAGTTTCATTAGCTTGATTAAAAGTGAAAACTGGAGGAAGGGTAAAGTAGGTCAAAAACCTCCTGACTCCATTAGGATTAAAACATTTACTAGATACTAAGTATGTGTGAAAGGATCAGTAAGAATCTATTTGCCATTCTTGGAGGATATGGAAAGAAAGACAGGACACCCTCAATTGGAAAAATTGATTATAAAGAGAATGAAAAACAAAGAATTGGGCATGAACTCTAGCAAAAGGATTTCTAAAGTGGAAATTCCTTTATTCGTGACCCAAGCTAGAGAATTTATAGCTAGAGGGTCAGTGTATATACAGGATACACAAAGCAGGTTTTATTATGGGACTGATCACGTTTTTCAAAGCCAGCTCTTAATTACATAGTTCAAGCTTTCTATCATTTTTTTGTTATATTCCTCTCACCCACATGTGGAGACACACACACTCACACACCCCTAGCCTTATATAAGACCATATATTGTTCCTAAAATCTTCATTTGAGCTACCCTATACCTCCCCCTCAGCCACATCAACCCCACAGTTCCATTTTTGAATGTCTTAAAACAGCACTCCCTCTCTCCTAAACTAGTTTTGTGGTGGGAAGGAGAAGGAGAGCAAAAAGAACAAGTGGTGAGAAAGGGAGCATTTCAGAGACTGATCACAACTCGAATGACCACCATAAGAGCTGAACCTTTAGGCTCAGGGTTTCCACAGTTTTTGAGGAACTTGGAGGAGCAGGAACTCATCGAATAATAAATAATCAAAATTAGAATAAGCAAGAGTGATGACTACCTTTTCTAAGAACTCTTCATGGAAATTAAGTATTCTGTTCTTCTTCTGTTTGATTTTTTTTTCAAAAAAAAAGGTAATGCCTTAATTCTTCAATTCTAGACACACCATCAATTTATTAACAGCTTCTTTGAGGGATGGGAGAGGAAATATGACCACATTAAATCTACGTAATGATTTTAAGATATATCCCATTTCAGAGAGGTTAACTTTGGAGTTTGGGGCAGTGTCATGAGGCAGGTAAGGTGTGGAGTAGGTGAATGCAAGTGAGAGCACAGCCCAAATCCAAGAAATCTGGTACCTGGACAACCTCTTCTGGTTCTGTTGAGAGTTGGTCACCTCCACAGATGGCTAGCTTTGGGTAGACTGGTGAGCTGATGGCCACAAAAGACGATTGGAGTTTCTACTCACTTAATGACTATCTAGTTGAAAAGTGAGATGGAACATCTGTAGTAAATGAAAAAGACTTCAGGTCAGGGAACTATCTCATCTCCCAGCATACAAAACCATACTATACACCATTTCCAAAACAGAGCCCCACTGGTAAGCTTTCGTCAGTAGCACAGACATACACATACAGATCCAGGAATGTTGAAAGTTTGTTTACAGAAGCACTGAAAATATTTTCTTCATGGGACTCCACAACGGGAATCTTGTTGTTCGTGAACTGTACATAGTCAAAAACACCATCAGCATATGAATTTTTCACTCCAATTTATACCTGGGGCCACCTGTTCTCTGTGGATTCTATACTCCAATCTGAAGGATCTGACTCAAGTAAAATGTGTTTATTCATATTTCTCAAGAGAGACCCTTGATTGGGAGGTGAGATAATGTTGTGACACTGAGCTGTGTTCTGACTGAATGTTGATGATGCACCTCGGGTACACAGTCATATCTCACTTTAATACCTAGGATCTTCACAAAGTTTTGTCTTTCTTTTTAAGTACATTTTTGAAGCTCTTTTTAGAAGTAAAAGTGATGGCATAAGAAGTTTAGCTGCCTAAAACCACGGCACCACCGCCTCCATTTACCTCTGTAACGATGTGAGTCTACAACAGAAACTTAAAACACCCCCCTGTTCACAGGGGGGGTCACTAGCAGAGGCGACTGACTTTCTCCTTCTGTAGAGATGTCATTTGAGCTTTACTGAGTAGTACTTCCATTGACCGTGGAAAGCTCAGGAAAACTGGAATAACGAAGAAAGAAATCAGAGGGAGACCATAAAAGCCCAGTTCATTTCAAGGAGAAAGCAGTAACCATCCCTTCCCCCCACATTTTAAATATCACAACAAATCTAAGTAAAGAAATAAACAATTCACTGAGAGCACATTTTATGTACAACTTTAATTTCTTCCTACTGTGTTCATTACCAAGCTGTTTACTTTCTTCAGGCAGGATGGGGGGGAAAGAACTTTTAAAAGACTCATTTAACACAGAAGTCAATTTCCACAAATGTAGTCTTCGGGTGGCATATGTGGTCTTCCAAAGCAGACCTATATACACATGTATACATATATTAGCCCCTTCCTTGATAAGAACAACAGCAATTAGCCTACCTTCAAACACATCATTGCTATTCTTATCCCATAGGGAAAAAAATGAATATGAGAACCATTTTATTTACAATAATTGCAGACTGGTTAATATTTCTGACAGAACTGATTTTCCCCTCACTTGTATAAACAGCTCTAATTGTGAAAAGAATAATGTAACTATTGGCTAACCCAGATTTTACTTCCTGAAAAGTTAGGCAGGGGGTATTTTCCATGCATTCTGCCGTGAGAAAGCAGGAATAAAGTGCTTTCCAATCAACTGTACCTACCAAGTTATTTAACACAGAAGAGAGTTTACAGGCATGTCAAGCTTTGAAGTTTCAGGTGTGTCAGGGGGAATGTGAAAGGGGCACGTGGACCACCAGAGCTTTCACAGGATCACCAAGGACTCCACAGGTCCTAGACATCCAGAAGCCACTTTTGTACGTGTCCCGCGGAAGGGAAGAACGTGAGGGCTTTGCACTGGTGTATAGGAGGCCAAAGTGGGCTGCAAAGAGAGATGAAAGCTGAGGCAACTGAACGGCCTACAAAATATTCATTACAAAGATTCCACAGAATGCCTTCTTTTTTCCTGAGCTCTTCAGATCACACTTATAGGTAAAGATAGGTTTTAATTGGCAAGAATGCATGTCTAGTTTGTAAGAGATGGGGGAATATAAGGGACAGTCTTAAAATTCTTCAAAATTTCCTCAAAGCTCATTCTTTCCAGAAAATTTACCCAGTGGAAACAGGAGAGGAGACATTTGCACCCCCTCCACACACACATACACACACACACACACACACACACACACACACACGCACCTGCTCACTTAGAATCCAAAAACAAGATGCTAAAAGTAGACAGAGAAAATCATCAAAAATAATGCTTAGGGCTTCCCTGGTGGCGCAGTGGTTGAGAGTCCGCCTGCCGATGCAGGGGACACGGGTTCGTGCCCCGGTCTGGGAAGATCCCACATGCCGCGGAGCGTCTGGGCCCATGAGCCATGGCCGCTGAGCCTGCGCGTCCGGAGCCTGTGCTCCGCAACGGGAGAGGCCACAACAGTGAGAGGCCCGCGTACCACCAAAAAATAGTAATAATAATAATGCTTAGACAAAATGTCCACATACAAAACACAGACATTAAAGGAAATACATTAGAGTATACATTTTGAGTTCTATCTTTGATAAGTATGATCCAAAAAAGAGAATTTTCTCTATTCTACAGAGTTTTCGAAGAGATAGTCCTTTGATGTTTCCTCATACCAAAAAAAAAACAAAAAAAGTTGGTTATTACAGAATTGGGCTGGGCCAGATTTACTACCCAACAGTACTTATCATTGATGCAGAGATCTGTAAAATAATATATATACATTAGGCCCTCTCAGAATTTTGGTCCAAAAAGTGCCCACAAGATGTTTCAGGCTCAGCTTCATCATTTTTACACGTGACCCAGGTAATTGCTCCTTATGTGGCTGTTCAAATGTCCGTTGACACCTTAAGTCATTTACAGAATACTTTCACCTACATTATCCCAACAGATCCTCACGGTCATCCTGTGAAGTAGGTGGGAGAACTACCATTCACTGCCTAACAGATGAGGAACAAAAATTCATAGAAGTGAACAAGTCAGAGGTGATGAAGGCGGAACCAGGAGCCAAACTGTCTAGTGACCCTTAGTCTGGTGAACTTTGGGGAAATTACAGATAGGTCTGTGTCTCACAACATATGGAATATTCCCATTGTGGTTACCAAGCCCAGTATTCATTCTGGCGATACCTTTTTTTTTTTTTTTTTTTTGGTAATGCCCTTTAGTCCATCTTCTAGGTCCCTAAAACAGCATAGCTAATTCTCACCAATCTTTTTCATTAATTCATCTCCAGGGTTCAGGTTCCTTTTTCCAGAATGTCTCCCCTTAGACAGGGATCAGAGAAACATGAGCTGGGTTTCTGTCGATCGGTCTAGAGAGAAAGGGAACAGCTAATACTTGGTGGCCCCCCTTCTAGCACACCATTGTTCTTTATTAACAAACACATCACCGAAAATAAGGCACAGCTGGCTTGCTTTTACTTGACAATCAATCTGCCTTTAGAGCTCTAACTGATAAGAGGCACAGCCTCCCATTCTGTTAGAGAAATTCTATTGTCTCCCCCAGCTTTTTCCTCTTTATCAGCTCTCACTGAAGTGATTTCTTATACAGAAATGAAATGGCATATTGTATGAAATGATTATATCTTTTTAATTCTTTTGTTCATTTCAACAGTATTTGAGAGGAAGCTAAAACGAGTTCTGATGATGACAGGTGGACGGTGGTAACTGAGTTAGCAGCAATGCATTCATTGTTAACCACTTGTAGAAATGGAGCATTGCTTAGTTGCCTAGGTCTGAAGTCCCCAAATAAACACATTTGTTATGAGAAGCTGGCAGCAGTTCCCCACATTCACAGTGAAAGTATTCAGCCCACAGAAGACATTCCAGTCGTTCTGACAGTGGCTTGAGTGCTATGCCACCGCATTAAATCCAGCCAAAGTAAAGGAAGAAAAGGCTGATGAGGTCATCGCCCAGGAGTGAGGTCACCAGCTAATCTGACCTCATAGCAACAAAAGAAGTTTGATGAAAAGGTGTCCCCAGGGTAGAAGTCAGCATCCCTTTGCCTAAATGAGTCTTTCAGCTCAGAAAAAAAAAATTGTTGGCTAGACTCTCTTAGCGTGCCCAGGGTAGCATGGGACTAATAGCACTTTAAAGTCTATTGTGAATGATATAATGATTAACTGACCTTTCAAATCCTAGAAAGGTTACATTAGCAGCCACTATCGGTGCTTCAGAGCTGAAGCAGTAGAGTGTGAAACTCGAATTCCACCATGAGCTCAGAGAACGATTAAAGTCAGAAGTGAGCCATGGCTGCTTATAAATGAAGTCCAAGAGTCCCAATATTATCAATAACATGGAGTAGACAAAACATAATTGTGGGTGGCAAAAAAGATAGTTAGATTTTGCTTTTAGTTTTCTACTGAAAGCAGTTGGGCTAATGAAAATATTAGTTATTAGCTGTAAATTTTGGAAATGAATACTATCTTTAAGAATGTAGGAGACTGTCTTATAAATATTTCAAAGAGCCCTATTAATTCAAGCCAATCAGTAATACAGCATACCCCTCTAGTTACCAGTGAGAAGAAATTTATTCACTAGTTTTATGTCTTCCTGAAATCCATATTTAAAGGTTTGGGATTGACTATGTCAACATAAGTTGTCTTCTTTTTATCAAAATATTATTTATTACTCAAACACTTCTAAAGCAGTGTTATGACTCTAATTTGTTGAGTAGAAAAAAATGAATATTTACTAACATTTCTTGAAAACTTGCTATAAGCCCACAGGAAAGAATTTGACATCATCACACTATGTTTTCCTTAACTTGACAGGAAGTCAACTTCAAGTAGACTGACTTGAATCAGGACCTCATTTGGGAAGTATAAGTGTTCAATAAACTGCATTATTTTTTTATTTGGAAAATACTCAAGTTCAGTGGCTTTATCATCCTGAACTTTACTTTCTGAAAACCTGGCAATCCCATGTGGACTTCTGGTAGAATGAGCAATGCAAAGAGCTGGCTTGGACTTGGCATGTCCTTGTACTTCTGGGGATTGATGGACCTTACAACCACTGTTCTCTCGGGTACACCAACATCGCCAGGCAAATTGGAAGCGTTCCTGTCAGACAAGCCACAGTCACACTCTCGGACAAAGAGGAGCTGGGTTTGGAACCAATTTTTTGTTCTGGAAGAATACACTGGAACTGACCCTTTGTATGTCGGCAAGGTAAGAACTGCCAAAGAGAAAGATAAATTATCAGAATATTGAATATTGACACTGAATAAGAATATGAATTGACTATGAAAGCTCAAATAGTCTAAGGCCTGAGAACAATTTTAACTAGAGGTATGTTACTTGACAGCTAGCTGAAATCTAATTTTTGCTGTGTCAGATACCGATCAGAAAGGAAAGATTTCTCTCCTTGTTCTTGCCTCTGTTCTGAGTGGGAAATACTAGGAATTGGATTTTTGCAGGAAAAGCCTTGGACCCTGTAAGAACCATTCAAGTCCCCCCAGAGGCAGCAGAAGCCTCAGGAATAACAGGATGGGGAAGAAATAAACGGGGAAATGCAAAGGGAGGAGTAGAGGGTTTTTTGCCTTTTTTTTTTTTTCAAAGCATTTCCACAGGTATTGCCTGAGGCCTAAATTTAATGGAAATAAAAAGAATAAAACATTCTTCATTTCAAAAGATCCTAGCTTGTGCTTCAGGATAGTTGGAGACAATCAATGAATATATTTATAAACTTTATACTCGAATTCCCTTGATTTATCTATCACCATTTCATTTTTAATCCGGGCTTTCTCCTGTGTTTACTTATTTTGGATGTTAATCAGAGACCATTTTGCAAAAGCAACCAAATGAGAGAAAATGGGAAACAAGGAACTAATTAGAAAAGAAATAATTCATTCAAATAACAAACACTTGTTTAGCACAGAGGCCAAGAGTGTGGGTTTCAGAGTCAAATATATGTGGGTTCAAAACCCAGCTCTGCCAATTGCTTCCAGAGTGACTTCGGAGAACCACGTAATAAGAGAACCACAACTTCTCAAGAGCTGTCTACATAAGCTCTTTCCTCAACTCCTACCCACTTCTCAACCCAGTTATCTGACTTCTGCCCTCACTCTGCACTAAAGTTGTCTTTTCAATGCTCCTAAGGACCTCCCCACCACCAGACCCGATGGGTTCATTTCATGGAACCACCCAACAGCGGCCTTGGACACTGCTGCCCAGTCCCAGTCAAGAAGGTCTTGACTCACATTCTTCTCTCAGCTTCATGACCTTCACAACCCCATTTTTCCTCCTTCCTTCTCAGCCTCTTTGCTGGTCCTCTCCCTCTGCCTGACCCCAACCACTGGTGGTCCTGTAAGCTTTGCCCTGGGTCTCTTCCCTATCCACACTCATTCCCTGGGTGGATTCGTCATCCCTATGGTTTTAACCCCCACCCCCAAACCAATGAACTCAAAACCTCCACCTCTGGCTCAGACCACTCGTCTGAGGTTCAGACTTACAAACTCTACCACTCCACGTTTATGACTCAAAGGCGTCCCACGTGTAGCATATCCAGTAAAGAATTCTCTAAGTCCACCCTGTTAGACTCTCTCACCACCATTATTTTTTTCACGGCTCTAATCACAACCTACAATATCTAATTTATTTGTTTGTTTATATGTGTATTGTCTGAAGCCCTAGACTAGACTATAAGCTCAATGAGGACAAGGACACTGCTCCCATTTTATCCACAAGGCCTAACACAGTACCTGTCACATAGGCAGTGTTCAAAAAGATACTTAGGAAAGGCGTACCTCGTCGTGTAGTAAGGATTAAGCAATGAGCTAACACATGTAAAGTGCTTTAGCAGAGTACCAGGTCCAGAGTAAGATCTTAATAATGGCTACCCTGTAGTAGCTGTAGTCATCGTCATCGTCGCCGTAGCAGCAGCAGCAATAGTATAGGGAGTTCCTTATGTGAATTAAGCAGCTCAGTAATGCACACCTAATGCACCTGCAAATCTCTTGGCCTCAAAACCTGTGAAGTTTCTTTGACTTCTGCCTTTCCTTCTCTTCTTCCTTCGTGCACACCCAGTCACCACACTCTGTCAATAGCTCCTTGCCAGTTTCTCTCAGATTCACCTCATCCTCTCCAGGCTCTGTGATTACTGTGGTCCCTCGGTTCTTCATGATTAGATTAACTAAGCAGGTGCTGTAGGGAGAATCTTCCCATTCCTCCCCCTAGGACTCAGGACATTTACCTCCATGAAGCACCCTTTCCATCATGTCACTCTTTTGATTAAGAAAGCACTGTAGGGGCTTCCCTGGTGGCGCAGTGGTTGAGAGTCCGCCTGCCGATGCAGGGGACACGGGTTCGTGCCCCGGTCCGAGAAGATCCCACATGCTGCGGAGCGGCCGGGCCCGTGAGCCATGGCCGCTGAGCCTGCGTGTCCGGAGCCTGTGCTCCTCAATGGGAGAGGCCACAACAGTGAGAGGCCCGCATACAGCAAAAAAAAAAAAAAAAAAAAAAAAAAGAAAGCACTGTAGCTCTCCAGAAGATAATATGTATTCACTTACCCTGGCACTTTTCCCCTTTACTTTCTTTTGAAAGAGAATCCATCCACCTTTCATTCCCTCTCTTCCAGGGGCATTTCAGCTTGTCACCTTGAGCTCTGGAAGATGTCTGTTTAGAGAGCTGGCCTGAGTATTTGCTTATTTCAGAAAGGAGTGTGGTAACAATCATCAGCTGTAATTGGTATGGCCTTATACAATCCACACTGGGCTTTCCAGGGACAAGGCAGTGTCGAGTTAAAGCTAGATTATATTGACATATGCAAAGAGGGGGATGCAGAGAGCTTGTGCTTGTGCACGAACCTGTGGTCCCAAGTCATGCTGAGGTTAGCAACTACACGGAAGCTGTCTAATCACAAATTGTAAGCACTTGCTGCATTCCTGGAACTATACGAGGCACCATGAAAGACAGCAAAAGGAGTGAAAGTCACCCTTGAGTTTAACATTTTTTCATGATCTTCATGTACTTCCCATCATTCGCGACTCCTTTGGCTCAAGATCTTATAGACTAAAGAATTGTTAGGTTAAGTAGACTATCCACCTGCCCGTCTAGGATAAGTACATAACCACGTGCTGCCAACTCCACTCCAGAAGCTCCTTACCTTCCTCCAAAGAGCTGGTGCTCAGTCAGTGTTAGCTGAATTAAGTATGGATAAATATAAAACACATTTTTCTCGCAGTGCCAATTTGCGGAGTGACTTAGAGAAAAGCTGTTAATATCTCTTCTTTTCAATTTTCACAACCAAATGTGTATTCTATGGCTGGTAGACCTAATGTTAAATGCACAGTACTGTGCTGGTTATTAAGCTAGTGTCTTAGCTCTGTATTCACCTTTCCATACTTCACTTTGTGATGCTGGGGCTGGAGCTCTGCAAACCACAGTTTCTCCGTTTCCAACCAGCTCCCACTGGGTTCTGAGAGGAGAATGCACTAGAGGGAGAACCAGAGGCAGGAGGAGGGAGAAGGGACTTGTTCCTTTTACCTGCAGCAGTTGATTCCAGTTTCTGGATTCTTTCCACACTCCCAGCCCCAGCCTCATCACACCCGCTGAGAAATATCAGCACCACTGGATGGCACCGCCTTCTCAGAAGTCTGAGTCTCAGTTCCGTGAGAGGTGGGCGCTGGGGGGGCACCTTCTCTAAACTCCTGAAGCCCCAGCCTGACGGGGCAGCTCTCCCTTCTCAGAGGTCTCTGGCCCAGCCTCCTCCAAATGCCCAGATTCCAAAAGCCCCAACTTCTGCCCTCTGCTTCCCCAGCCAGAGGGGCACTAGCTGTTTCCTGGAGTTATTATCTCTCCTATGATACCTCAATGTTCCCTTTCTGCCTTTTCAATCCTTCATATTAGATTCTCTCTGCTAAAATGACTGGTGTGGGCTCTGTTCCCTGACTAGATCCTGAACTGATACAATTTCAGGTGACCCTTGAGCAACGTGGGGGTTAGAGGCACCAACCGTCCGCACCCTGGAAAATCCATTTTTAACTTTAGAGTCGGTCCTCTGTCTATATCCCTGGTTCCTCCATAATCACCGTTTACTCTGTATCCGTGGTTCTGCATCCACAGATTCATGTGTAATACTGTTTGCAGCATATACTATTGAAAAAAATCCACATATAAGTGCACCCTCGTGGTTCAAATCCATGTAGTTCAAGGGTCAACTGTATAGTCCCCAGAAACTAGTTCCGTGTAAGCAGATCCTGGCCCTTTTCATAGCTGGTACTCTTCCTGTTCATAGGAGGCCCTCCTGCTTCTCTGTGGATGTCCTCCCCCTCCCTTCCCCCCTCCTCTCCCCTCTTTCTTGCGCATAAGCACACACACACAAAGAAGGTACCTGAAAGGTGCTTGCCGGCTCTTTTCAGGCAAAGGTAACATGGTTTCACTAAAAGCTTTAACCCTACTACTACACCCTACACCACTCATTCAATAAAATTTTATTGAGCATTTGCTACACGTGAGGACTCACTAAGATGAAAGCCACGCGGTTCCTGACTTCAAAGAACTCACAGTCTAGAGAGTTCCTCCAAATCTTCTCTCGATACAAACAAAAACAAAGATAACAGATCCAAGGTTCAGCCCAGACCCCACTGACATCAGCCAGCCGAGGAGCTCCTGAGGAACCAGAACCTTCTCTACAGCAGCAAAGATTTCTAGCCTCCTGTTACTTATTAAGTCCCTCCATAGGCAGAGCATTTAAACTTGGCCTATGATGATCACAAGTATGCTTAACTTTCTTAAGGTGCATAGGACAAAACGTTTTAGATGACAAATAGAACACCTCAAAACAAGCCTGGGTGTTTTCTTTAACGTCAGCTTCTATTCTTTCTTTTTCCCCTGGATAATCTGCCATGCCCTGAATTAACCTATTTCATCCTAAGTGAAAGTTCTATGCCACATGCCTTAAAACTACACGTATTTATATGTATATTTATATTTAAATATGTATAGATATATATATGTAAACACACACAAATATATAAATTTTTTTTTTTTAATCCTTAGATCCCTGTCCTCCTCCTCCCAATTCCATTCCTCTGCCTGGGAACACAGTTCCAGATGGAATGGATTTTCATTTCTTTGTGGCCAGGTCCAAATAAAATGGCTTTCTACTCTACACAGTGAGAGCTAGGCACCTCTGCTTTTTTAACTGCATAAACAGAAGATTTGGATGGCGATAAAAAATAATAATACTGTATATGGAATGAGGAAATGGGAGAACTTTATATTCTAAATAGAATTCTTTAAGTAGAAAAAAATCCACAGCTATTTTTTTGGTCAATTTTGTTCTCTTACTTCCCTTCTCTAGATAAGACACAGCTGAATTCCTCTAGGCAGCAAAATCGCTGCCTGTGTGATTTGGCCGTGAGTCAATTTGAGATCAGCTCAAAACCAGCCACAACCTCCAAACCCATCCTTGTCTGAGGATGTTGTGAATACACTTTCAGGTGTCTTCCTGGTGTCCGTGCCATTTAATCCTCAGACTAACATTGTCCCAGCAATGCTTCAGGCAGCCTTCTCCAGCTTTTACCATTGGGCTATGCATAACAAAAAGGCCAACAGGTTGTTTTTTTGCCGTCTCTGCTACACTCCTGAAGGTTTGAAGGGAGTACAGAAGAGCTGGGCATGTTAATACCCTTCTCTCTATGCACGTATTATCATCATGGTAATTGGCCCCATTTATAGCTTTCCTATTATGGGAAAGACACTGTACTAGGTGCTTTACATACATTAATCTCTAATGAGCCCAACAAACCTTCACAGTAAGAATTAACATTGTCCTCTACATTTATAGTATGAGGAACTTGAGAGTTATAAGCGTTAAATAATTTGTCAAGGGCACTCAATTTATAACTGATACAGACAGTGTTCAGGCCAGATATACTTGCCTCTCTGGCCTAACCCTAACGCTGGCTGTCTGTTTTATAAACTGTATCTCGTGGACTTCATCACTGAGCTATGCTAAGTGCTAACTACCCCAGCAACAACAGAGCTGGTGGTAGCTGACTAAGTGTAACTAATTTTCTGTTGCCCCCTTAGAGAAGCACTATTATAAGATAGCACAAAATTCCAGGGTTCTCGCCATCTATATACATTGTCTATAATTAGGGGTGCAGGAGTTTATTTCTAGGCTTAATATGAAAATAGTGCCCCTGGACTCATTTCGAGAGTCTTTACGAAGTAATCTGGGAGGAAATATAGCTGGATGGACAGATAAAAGCATGTCCCTAACGGAACCTTCCACATATAGATTTGAGTGATTCAGTTATGAGGCCAAGAACTGGTCCCACCAAAAGGAGAGATACCCTGATACAAAGAATAATAACCAGCAGTAAAATCCCATTTTGATGCCTGAAACATAAACAAGCATAGTCCTACTGAGTGAAACTACGGAATTCAGAGAATTTCAAGAGCCCCTGGAAGTCATTTTGTATTTCCAGTACGGTGGCCACTGGTCTATTTATTAGCTATTTCATCAGCTTCTCAGCCAACTCGAATTGTCATAAGGTTTCTGAAATTCCAAAACTTAATTTATATCAACACTTGTAAAATTTTTAAATGTTTAGCTTGTCCTTTTTTTAAAAAAAAATTAAATGGAAAGGCTGGATTCCTTCTTATTAGACTTGCTCCTATTGTACACGTTGGGACCTACACTTTCCAGAACTCCTGTTTTCTATACTTCTCAGGGAGAGGAACTTTAAAAACAGTACTAAGTTAAGGATACTGAATGGGATGTGGAGAAACTTTACTTATTCATCAACTTATATTTGCTCTTTGATATAACCATGTTCAATGCATATTAGTTCTCTGTAGACATTTTAAACATCTGAGTGAAAAAAAGTCTTTCTGTTTGAAAGGAAATCATAAATTTAGACCATACTGAAAAATCTATTTATTTCTGACACCTGTTCATATGTCAGTGCTCTTTTTCCTCAGCTTCATTCGGACATGGACCGGGGGGATGGATCCATCAAATACATCCTCTCTGGAGAAGGTGCGGGCGTCGTGTTTACCATCGACGACACCACTGGAGACATCCACGCCATTCAGAGGCTTGACCGAGAGGAAAGGGCCCAGTACACTTTAAGGGCTCAAGCCCTGGACAGGCGGACGGGAAGGCCAATGGAGCCAGAGTCAGAGTTCATCATTAAAATCCAAGACATCAATGACAATGAGCCCAAGTTCCTGGATGGACCTTATGTCGCCACTGTGCCAGAAATGTCACCAGTGGGTAAGGTGGAGATTCACTGATTCTCACAAACAGCGGTTCCACTATAGAAGATCCTCCTGTCTAAACGTGGAGAAGGACAGAATGTGCAGAACAGTTCACAAATCATAAAACTCTACCAAGCTACTTAGACAATGAAGACAGCCATAGTATAAAATAGTAGTAATACTAGGCCTAGTATTGTTATTCAGTTCCGGTTCTTAAAAAGCAAAACAAAATATAGATGATAGATACACAGATAGATAATACTTGATTCATAAGGGAGAAGCATTTTGGTATTATGAAAAAGAGGAATGAAGGGCCCAAAGTCTGTGCTGTCCTTACGAGTTACTAAGAATTTAAAACACAAGTAACTCCCATCCCCACTGAAGAGGTACTTCTGTACTAAGCAGTTACGGAAACTTGACCTAGAAAGAGGCCCTCCCAAGGATGCAGACATAACATTTGCAAATGCTTTAAAACTGCCCATTCAGGATTGCATTCAGCCTTTAGCAATTCAACTTGAATAGGTTTCCACCATCTCTCTCCCTCAGGAACTTCTGTTATCCAGGTGACAGCCACAGATGCTGATGACCCAACCTATGGCAACAGTGCCCGGGTAATGTACAGCATCCTCCAGGGCCAGCCATATTTTTCTGTGGACTCCAAAACAGGTATGTGATGTAATACTTGAGTCAGAGGTGTTGATTTTATTCTCTAGTAATTTGTAACTGCTATTTATGACAGACCCAACTCTCCTTTTCAAGAACTCTCCAGGGAATGTATTAACTAGAGAGGATTGTTATAAGCTTTGGGATTAAGAGACCAAACTAGCACTGCCCTGGGGGGTAAGAGCAGCACAATGCAGAGACAGTGGATAAAGTCTGACTGGAGAGGCCCAAAGAACTGCCTACACAAAAGTATACCTCCTCACTAACCTGCAAAAAATCCTACGGTTGTATTTATTCCCAGGGAGTAAGGTCTCTTATAACGCCAAGAAGATCTAAGAGGATTGGCATATTAACCTGGGCTCGCTACAGAACTAGAATAATTGATTTTGAAACTAGGAAGAACCTTAGGGGAATCATCCAGTCCATCACTCTTCACTTAAAGGATAAAGAAACTGGGAACGGACACCTAACAAAGTACTTCTGGTTGTAGAGATGTCCCCTGACATGTGGTCTGATGTTCTTCCCACTGAGCCACCCCATACTAAGCAGAGAGCAAGGCCAGAATGAATGGATGAATGTGATGAGGGGGAGTGAGCACAGAGCATGGAATGTGGCCCCCCAAAAAGGAGGTGCTAAGTGGGATACTCTAACAGGGAGGACAGCATAGAGAACTGGGTGGGTAAGGAGGTAAGGAGCAATGTGCTAGAAAAGAACACGTCAACAATCAACAAATCAATTTGGCTTTGGGATTTTTGTTTTGTTTTGTTTTCAGTTTTACCCAAGAGCTTTGACTACAGAATTTATGTTTTATCTATGAAGGACTCCCTTTAATACTTTCAAGTTGGGCAGAGCAATTATTATGATTATTATCTTGCACTTGTGCCAGACTTTCTCCCTTTTAAAATACATTCATAAATATTACCATATTTGAGCCTCCCAATAACCTTGCGAACTAGTGAAATATATGGAAGTCTTGTTATTCCCATTTCACATACAGGAAAACTGAGGACCGAAGAGTAATTAACACAAAACTTGAGTAAAGAAACTTACAGTCACAGAGGTAAAGTCAATGACAAACACTCAAAGTCATCCCCTTACAGGAAATAGAAAAAACACATTTCTATTAGCAACCTGATATAATTTTTTTCCAGAAGTCCTCAGGGGAACCAGGCATTTGGAAAACTATCATAAAAGTAGAAAGTGAGGGAGTATACATTAGTAGGAGGAAAGAAAAAAGGCTGCAGTTAGGGACTTCCATAAAACAGTAACTTTAACCATTCTACAGATGGAGGGAGGGAGAGTGAGGGGGTGCCCACAGGGAGGAAAAATACAGACAGGAAGACGGTAATGTGTCCTTTACATCCCAAGAGGAACCTTACATTATTTTGACAGCTCCCAGGGGGCATCTATAGCATTAAGGTCAAAAATACATGAAAAGATCGTTATTGCCATGCCCATAGGCCATTTAAAAAAGGAAAATGCTAAATATTTCACTTTAGAATGTTGTTACTATAATGCAATATATATACATTATAGGAGTAAAATGGGGACAGGTTTGTGGTTCCCAGTTCCTTCCCTTGGCATGCAAAAGGTCTGCTTAGCCAAGGGTCATGTTGTAAACTTGCAGTAAACAAGCCTTTAATCTTTGCCTAGAGAGCACAGAAGTCAACTTTTCTAAGTGGAAGGGTTCAAAGGAAGAGAAAACATTACCCACATCCTTGGCAGGATCAAAACACCACGTTTCACAGGGTTTTGACTTAGACCCCTCTTCCTAACTGAAACCATATCATCGTACGGCAGTGCTGCTACCTACTGTCTGGGGGAGATCATCCTCTATGTCTGTTAAAAATAAACAACTCACAGAGCATCTTTCATACCTTAGCTCACGGAATGCACTGAAGCACAGAGGTAAGCAGAACCTAACAAAACAGAATGAACATATAACAAAAGGAAAAGCACATCTGAATTCCAACCCTGCTTACAATGACTGCAGAGGCAGCGGAAAGCAGACTAGGAACGAGTTGCCTCAAGAGTCATTCACACTACAAGGGCTCTAGGGGCTGAATGAAGAAAGAGCTAAAGGAGAAGTATCTAAAATCACAGATTTGCAGGCATATGAGGCTTTGTTTTCCCGACCCGAAGCCCGTTGTGGCTGGTCAGACAGAGCAGCCTGAAACGGTCTCAGACTCCCAGTCCCCCAGTCTGTTAGAGAAACATTGCTGCCACCTCCTGTTCCTTCTCAGTAATGTTGCCAAAGGAAATCGGCCCGCGAAGCTCTGCCGGTTGGAATAGTTATTTATTCACCCTTTGTTTAAGCACAGCATTTTTTTGACGCTGGGATTCTGACCTCAAATTTAATAAAACATGTGACTTGCATCTCAACTCTAGCCATTAACAATGCACAAGGAGAAGCCTAGAACCCGATCTTTAAAATGGAACTTGTGGTTTTGCTTTTAAAAACAAAGTCATCTCTATCCTGCAGGTGTAATTAGGACAGCACTCATGAACATGGACCGAGAAGCCAAAGAATACTATGAAGTGATTATCCAAGCCAAGGACATGGGAGGGCAGCTTGGCGGATTAGCTGGGACCACAACGGTCAACATCACCCTCTCAGATGTCAATGATAACCCACCCCGCTTTCCCCAGAGTGAGTACCTAACCAGTGAGAGTATAGGTCTCAAGCCAGAGGGATGCAGCTGTGACAGAGGTGAAAGAGAAAGGCCTGTCTGAGTCCCTCTTTGAGTTCAATTATTCATGGATTCCTTTCTGACATTTATCATGCAATTCTCACATAATTATTTCCCTTCTACATACCAACTTCCCATAGTACTAAACCAGTGTTTAAACTCTTTTTTTCTTGATTGCCATGCCCTGACCACTCCCCATAAAATTAAATATTAAGCAGTAAGACTTGTTGGGTAGGGCTGAACTTTAGAGAGCCACAAACCATTGTAATAAGCATCTAAGATTTTTTCACCTCTCCCCAACAAGAATCGATTTTTGCCCCCTAGGGGGCAATATTGCCCTTGTTGAGAATGCATGCAGGGAAACTAAGCCAAAGCTGGAGGTGAACATAATGACCCATCTGACCAGCTTAACCAACCAATTCACAAGCAGGTACCAAGCACCTGCTTTGTAAGGGCCCTGGGCATGAGGGGCACAAGATGCTTGAAACCCAGTCTCTGCCCCTGTGAAGCTTAAAGTCCACTTGGGGAGTACATACTCGATATTCATCAAAAGTTAACCAGGAAGCAGCATTTGCTGTACCACTTGGTTAGTGTAGAATGAAGCCTTCACAAGAAACCAAGATGAGTAAAGGCTTAATAAAAGGACGAGAGCTCAGCAGGGGATTGAAGAATATAAAGGATTCAAATAGGAAGAAAGGAAAACATTCCAGAAGGGGGAAGCTACTCATTCATTCAAAAACCATTTGCTTTGGGCAACATTCTAGATATGGGATATAAAGACCTAGAAATAAAGCTGCACATGTAATTTTATGTTCAAAGATCCCTAAAATGAAGACCTGCTCTTCAGTGTTTCAAATGTGTTATATTTCTAACAGAAGTCACTGCAAAGTGTTTGAGCAAGTGAGAGACATAAAGGAAGGCTACTTTGATAGCCGCGTACAGCACTGGTTGCTAGGGGTGGAGACTAGAAGCAGGAGAGTCTGTTAGGAGGCTTTTAGAGTGGTCCAGATTTGAACTGATAAGGATGTAAGGAAACAGCAGAAGGGGTGGAATGGGGCAAATAAGAAAACATGGATTTCTGTCTCTTGATTTCTTGGCTAAGGGAAGATGGAATCAAAGATGACAGTGATGTTCTAAGTCTGGGTGACAGGGAGAAGAATTGTACTACTGATAGATATTGGATACATAGTGGAACATATGGATACATAATGGAACTAGTGGCAGGGAAGGAGGAAGACAAATTCCAATTTGAATATGAAGTAACAGCAGGACAATCAGATTGAAGGTCCTTAAGGAAGGTGGAATATAGAGCTATGACTGTGGAATGGAGCCCAGGAACAGAGGTGTGAATTTGAGAAGCAGATGCCTAAAAGGGAGCAGTTGGAGAAGTGAGAGCAGCAGACACAATTCCAGGTGAAAGACTTAACCAGGGGAATCAGGTTAAACAACAAGAACAACTAAACTAAGAACTAAAAACCAGACCATCAGCTGAATAGCTACATTCTGAGTCAGTCAAACCAAGTAAGCCATCTATTTTATCTATGTAAATACAGGAAGAGAACTCCAATATTTACATACAACTGGTATCCATAAAGTCCCCATGAGATTTTGTGAAACTAAAAGACAGTATATTAAATATTTCACAAGTGGTACAAATAAGTAGGTTACTAAGTTGATTGGTTCTACAGTTCAGAATAGTGGCGCATCATGAAAACAGTTTATGAAATGCCATATGGATTGGCTTCTTAATTGCTTTGCTGACCCTATGGGTTCCATCTTTATTATTTCATGAATGGCTCACACTGTGCACACTGTAGACTACAGATTCTTGAACATCCTTGATCCTACCTGGCTTTGTAATTTGACACTAGACATTATCTCTGAGGCATAAAGGGAAGAACGAAGTTATTACACAGCTCACAGTAGGTAGATCTGGACATACTGCAGGAAAGTTGTATTGTTACCTACCAGGGCTCTTGGCCTCCTTAATCAATGGAAATTGATCAGAGGCCAGGCAAGAAATTCAGTCAAGGCTTTACTGGGGACCCCGCTGCAGCAGCAGCGAGTGAGCACAACAGTTTCCCTTGCTTGCTCCCAGCACGGGGGAGAGCTCGCTCCTTATATGGGGTGAGGGTAGGAGTGTGTGCAGGGGTCGGGACAGAGGGGTGGCTGGGGAGGTCTGCCCACCACTTAGGTGATGTCGTGTGCAGTTGGCAGGCGCAGTACCCTGCTTTTGCTCTGGGCCCTTCAAACGTGGCAGTTGGGTTTTTTGGTCTCTTTGTATCTTTTGTCCAAAATTTGCCCCAACTGTGCATGCACCCAGTTATTTTTAGTCTCATATAGCTTCTCTGTCTTTTGTTACTGGAGGAGAGGTGTGTCCAGGTGCAAGCACTGCAGCCCTGCAGCAAAGGGGCCCAGGTCCCAGCCTGTCTCAATATCACCCCAAACACGGCAGCTTCACAGAAGCATAACACAATACAGTGATAACTGGGGTTTTAGTCCTGCCCTACAAGGCAACATCTTAACACCATTCTAAAGCACACATTTTGAGTTGTCATTTATTTTAAATAATGAAGAACCTAGAATAGAGTGGAAACACAGACTACGTTGCACGGAAGACAAATGGAAATGTATAAAAGTAATCTCTGTGTCTCTAAACATTGTTCACACATTATCTCTGCTTCCTCTAAAATAGTCATTATTGGGCTTCCCTGGTGGCGCAGTGGTTGAGAGTCCGCCTGCCGATGCAGGGGACACGGGTTCATGCCCCGATCCGGGAAGATCCCACATGCCGCGGAGCGGCTGGGCCCATGAGCCATGGCCGCTGGGCCTGCGTGTCCGGAGCCTGTGCTCCGCAACGGGAGAGGCCACGGCAGTGAAAGGCCCGTGTACCGCAAAAAAAAAAAAAGTAAAATAGTCATTATTTTTGGACTTTTAAAAATTTTTCTTTATCTCACCATTAATTATTTCTCCTATTTGCTAAAACTAAGTTTAAATGATCTCATTATTCCATAACCTACCTTGGATAAACTCTTAGGCATTATTAATCTTCTGATTCTTCATTCTAGGAATCCTACTTTCCTTCTTTTTCACAAATATTATCATAACTGATTAGGTGTGGTTGACACAGTGACACACCTACTATTTTATATTTAACAAGCTCAGTCACCTTTAATTGAACCAAATATAAGGGAATGTCAAAACCTCAGGCTATTTATTTCTAATATAATGCATTATGTGTAGAAATTATATGTTTGTTTCAACACAGAACATACAGCTTTCCTGGAGAAAATTATTTGTTTTTCCCAAACGTGTTCTGTAATAGAAAAGTCTAATCCATCAACAACTTTGGAAGTGAATGTAAAGAGATCATGAAATCCAAGTGCCTCCAGTTTAGTACAGACATTAGCAATTTCCTGGCTCACACTGGCAAAGAACAGTCATCATTTCTCCTCCTGTGCAGGGGAGGGTGCTGTGAGCTGGCTGGGTGCTGTCAGCCTCCCCAAATCTTTGTGAGACTCAAGCCGTCACATCCCAGACTTTCCAGGTTCACATCCCCACAGCTTGCAATGCATATTAGAATCAGAGAGACCATGTACATATTGAAAATGTGATTGTTTGATTTAATATTTAGTCATTCACGTTATGATTGACAAAATAATGAAGAATGTCAACAAGTTTAGCCCCACAGAAGGTAAGTTAATGAAAATACTACTTCATGGAGACAAAAATGAACTGAATTAGTGAATTCAGGATATCAAGTTGAAAATGAGAACATTACTGGCTCTGAGTTTCCTACATATGTGAGAATTCTGGGGGCATTCCATTCTGGAAAAGAGAATAAGAAGCATCAGAGATCTGTCCATGAAGAAGCTGCCAATGGGCAGTCCCAGGTGCATGGACAGATTGGAGCTGGTGGAGTTTGTTCTCCATGGCTGGTCCTCCTTTGTAGATCACTGGTCTCCATTAAATTTGGGCAGGTGGTCATAGAGACAGGCATTCAGCATGATGGCCAGGCTACAAAGGAAAATGTGGGCATTTGAAACGTGAACAAAGTAAATACAAACTTTGTGACCACAATGTTTTCTCTATTTTTCTCAGAAGTAATTAACATTTGGGGAAATGGTTCATTAGGAAGAAAAGATTGGAAAGCAAGGTATTGATACTTCCTACCACTCTGAAGGTAGATTCACTGAGATGAGAAATATTTTTGCTTTTGTCCTGTCCTACTCCTAGGATTATGATCAAGGTATTTTGGCACCTACTTATCAAACATCCAGTACAGGCTATGACCCAGTAACATTTACTCAGCCTCTTTGGATCTCAGTTTTTTCATCTGTAAAACTCAAGTTTTAACTTTTGGACCATGAAAAAGATGTTTTACACAGCATGGTGGACATGATGTGATACTGAAGAGGCTTTTTTTTGGTAGTAACAGATTACAAAGAAATGCACGTTCTAACTCTTCTTCACAGAACATTATCAGATGAGTGTGCTGGAATCAGCTCCGGTTAGCTCTACTGTGGGAAGGGTGTTTGCCAAGGACTTGGATGAAGGAATTAATGCAGAGATGAAGTACGCTATTGTGGATGGAGATGGTGCAGATGCATTTGACATTAACACAGATCCCAATTTCCAAGTCGGCATCATAACTGTGAAGAAGGTAATCCAACTCCTTTTTCCAAACCATTTCAATTGAGGCTTTGAATGCGTATGAAATATTAGTAAGGACTGTTATATTATTGATATGTATTGCTTCAAATCCTCTGATACACTTTCCTATCATTAAGAAAAAAGCCTCTTACTCCTTTTGTAAACACTGGCTGTGTCATCATTTTACAGAAAGGGTACCACGTCATGATAAAAATGTATTATAAATATGCCACTTCTCCTAGCTCACTACTTAGCCACTTTAAAAAACCGCTGTAGCTTAATTCCCTAATGATGTTAATGACTTAACCAATATCTGCATTTGAATAACCTCATTTTTGCCATAGTATACCATAAACAACAATAAAGCAAGCTATACTATTATTATTAATCAATAAATAACACACAGGGACTTTTAAATTGCTACTTAAAGACCTAAAGATGCTAATCAGACTTGGAAAGGCTTTATCAAACACAGCTGCTGAGTGATGTTACCACTTGGAACTCCTTCATAGTAAGGAGTTATATAATAAGTTCATAAGTTTTCATAGTAAGTTAATAAGTTTTCTGAATGTAAGCTATCGATTCTGTGGCATAAAGCACATATGGACATACTCAGCTGAAAGATAAAACCTAAAAATAGACTTCCGGGTAAGATGGCGGAAGAGTAAGACGCGGAGATCACCTTCCTCCCCACGGATACACCAGAAATACAGCTACACATGGAACAACTCCTACAGAACACCTACTGAACGCTGGCATAAGACCCCAGACCTCCCAAAAGGCAAGAAACTCCCCACATACCTGGGTAGGGCAAAGCGGAGAGACCCCCACACAGAGGATCGGTGCCGAGCGGCACTCACCAGCCCGAGAGGCTTGTCTGCTCGCCCGCCGGGGCGCGCAGCGCTGGAAGCTGAGGCTCGGGCTTCGGTCAGAGCGCAGAGAGAGGACTGGGGCTGGCGGCGAGAACTCAGCGTGAAGGGGGCTAATGTGCCACAGCTAGCCGGGAGGGAGTCCGGGAAAACTCTGGAGCTGCCGAAGAGGCAAGAGACTTTTTCTTCCCTCTTGGTTTCCTGGTGCACGAGGAGAGGGGATTAAGAGCGCTGCTTAAAGGGGCTCCACAGACGGGCGCGAGTCGCGACTGAAAGCGCGGAGCCCAGTGACGGGCGTGGGACGCTGGGGCTGCTGCTGCTGCCGCCAAGAAGCCTGTGTGCGAGCGCAGTTCACTGCCCACACCGCCCTTCCGGGAGCCTGTGCAGCCCGCCACTGCCGGGGTCCCGGGATCCAGGGGCGGCTTCCCTGGGAGAACGCACGGTGCGCCTCGGGCTGGTGCAACGTCACGCCGACCTCTGCCGCTGCAGGCTCGCCCCGCACTCCATGCCCCGCCCTCCCGCCCGGCCTGAGTGAGCAAGAGTCCCCGAAGCGGCTGCTCCTTTAATCCTGTCCTGCCTGAGCGAAGAACAGACGCCCTCCGGCGACCTACACGCAGAGGCGGGGCCAAATCCAAAGCTGAGACCCAGGAGCTGTGAGAACAAAGAAGAGAAAGGGAAACCTCTCCCAGCAGCCTCAGAAGCAGCGGATTAAAGCTCCACAATCAACTTGATGTACCCTGCATCTGTGGAATACATGAATAGACAACACATCATCCCAAATTGAGGAGCCCGGAGTCAGTGCTGTGCCTCTGAGGTGGGAGAGCCAACTTCAGGACACTGGTCCACAAGAGACCTCCCAGCTCCACATAATATCAAACGGCAAAAATCTTCCAGAGATCTCCATCTCAACACCAGCACCCAGCTTCACTCAACGACCAGCAAGCTACAGTGCTGGACACCCTATGCCAAACAACTAGCAAGACAGGAACACAACGCCACCCATTACCAGAGAGGTGGCCTAAAATCATAAAAAGTCCGCAGACACCCCAAAACACACCACCAGACGTGGACCTGCTCACCAGAAAGACAAGATCCAGCCTCATCCACCAGAACACAGGCACTAGTCCCCTCCACCAGGAAGCCTACACAACCCACTAAACCAACCTTAGCCACTGGCGACAGACACCAAAAACAACGGGAACTACGAACCGGCAGCCTGCAAAAAGGAGACCCCAAACACAGTAACATAAGCAAAATGAGAAGACAGAAAAACACACAGCAGGAGAAGGAGCAAGATAAAAACCCACCAGACCTAACAAATGAAGAGGTAATAGGCAGTCTACCTGAAAAAGAATTCAGAATAATGATGGTAAAGATGATCCAAGATTCTATTTCCCAGATCCAAAATCTTGGAAATAGAATAGACAAAATGCAAGAAACAGTTAACAAGGACCTAGAAGAACTAAAGATGAATCAAGCATCGATTAAAAACACAATACATGAAATAAAAAATACTCTAGACGGGATCAATAGCAGAATAACTGAGGCAGAAGAACGGATAAGTGAGGTGGAAGATAAAATAGTGGAAATAACTGCTGCAGAGCAAAATAAAGAAAAAAGAATGAAAAGAACAGAGGACAGTCTCAGAGACCTCTGGGACAACATTAAACGCACCAACATTCGAATTATAGGGGTTCCAGAAGAAGAAGAGAAAAAGAAAGGGACTGAGAAAATATTTGAAGAGATTATAGTTGAAAACTTCCCTAATATGGGAAAGGAAATAGTTAATCAAGTCCAGGAGGCACAGAGAGTCCCATACAGAATAAATCCAAGAAGAAATACGCCAAGACACATATTAATCAAACTGTCAAAAATTAAACACAAAGAAATCATATTAAAAGCAGCAAGGCAAAAACAACAAATAACACACAAGGGAATCCCCATCAGGATAACAGCTGATCTCTCAGCAGAAACTCTACAAGCCAGAAGGGAGTGGCAGGACATAATTAAAGTGATGAAAGAGAAAAACCTGCAACCAAGATTACTCTACCCAGCAAGGATCTCATTCAGATTTGATGGAGAAATTAAAACGTTTACAGACAAGCAAAAGCTGAGAGAGTTCAGCACCACCAAACCAGCTTTACAACAAATGCTAAAGGAACTTCTCTAGGCAAGAAACACAACAGAAGGAAAAGACCTACAATAACGAACGCAAAACAATTAAGAAAATGGGAATAGGAACATACATATCAATAATTACCTTAAATGTAAATGGACTAAATGCTCCCACCAAAAGACACAGATTGGCTGAATGAATACAAAAACAAGACCCAGATATATGCTGTATACAAGAGACACACTTCAGACCTAGAGACACATACAGACTGAAAGTAAGGGGATGGAAAAAGATATTCCATGCAAACGGAAACCAAAAGAAAGCTGGAGTAGCAATTCTCATATCAGACAAAATAGACTTTAAAATAAAGACTACTAGAAGAGACAAAGAAGGACACTACATAATGATCAAGGGATCGATCCAAGAAGAAGATATAACAATTGTAAATATTTATGCACCAAACATAGGAGCACCTCAATACATAAGGCAAATACTAACAGCCATAAAAGGAGAAATCGACAGTAACACAATTATAGTAGGGGACTTTAACACCCCACTTTCACCAATGGACAGATCATCCAAAATGAAAATAAATAAGGAAACACAAGCTTTAAATGATACATTAAACAAGATGGACTTAATTGATATTTATAGGACATTCCACCCAAAAACAACAGAATACACATTTTTCTCAAGTGCTCATGGAACATTCTCCAGGATAGATCATATCTTGGGTCACAAATCAAGCCTTGGTAAATTTAAGAAAATTGAAATTGTATCAAGTATCTTTTCTGACCACAATGCTATGAGACTAGATATCAATTACAGGAAAAGAGCTGTAAAAAATACCAACACATGGAGGCTAAACAATACACTACTTAATAACGAAGTGATAACTGAAGAAATCAAAGGGGAAATTAAAAAATACCTAGAAACAAATGACAATGGAGACACGACGACCCAAAACCTATGGGATGCAGCAAAAGCAGTTCTAAGAGGGAAGTTTATAGCAATACAATCCCACCTTAAGAAACAGGAAACATCTCGAATAAACAACCTAACCTTGCACCTAAAGCAATTAGAGGAAGAAGAACAAAAGCATCCCAAAGTTAGCCGAAGGAAAGAAATCATAAAAATCAGATCAGAAATAAATGAAAAAGAAATGAAGGAAACGATAGCAAAGATAAATAAAACTAAAAGCTGGTTCTTTGAGAAGATAAACAAAATTGATAAACCATTAGCCAGACTCATCAAGAAAAGAAGGGAGAAGACTCAAATCAATAGAATTAGAAATGAAAAAGGAGAAGTAACAACTGACACTGCAGAAATACAAAAGATCATGAGAGATTACTATAAGCAACTCTATGCCCATAAAATGGACAACCTGGAAGAGATGGACAAATTCTTAGAAATGCACAACCTGCCAAGACTGACTCAGGAAGAAATAGAAAATATGAATAGACCAATCACAAGCACTGAAATTGAAACTGTGATTAAAAATCTTCCAACAAACAAAAGCCCAGGACCAGATGGCTTCACAGGCGAATTCTATCAAACATTTAGAGAAGAGCTAACACCCATCCTTCTCAAACTCTTCCAAACAATATCAGAGGAAGGAACACTCCCAAACTCATTCTACGAGGCCACCATCACCTTGATACCAAAACCAGACAAGGATGTCACAAAGAAAGAAAACTACAGGCCAATATCACTGATGAACATAGATGCAAAAATCCTCAACAAAATACTAGCAAACAGAATCCAACAGCACATTAAAAGGATCATACACCATGATCAAGTGGGGTTTATTCCAGGAATGCAAGGATTCTTCAATATACGCAAATCAATCAATGTGATACACCATATTAACAAGTTGAAGGAGAAAAACCATATGATCATCTCAATAGATGCAGAGAAAGCTTTCGACAAAATTCAACACCCATTTATGATAAAAACCCTGCAGAAAGTAGGCATAGAGGGAACTTTCCTCAACATAATAAAGGCCATATATGACAAACCCACAGCCAACATTGTCCTCAATGGTGAAAAACTGAAACCATTTCCTCTAAGATCAGGAACAAGACAAGGCTGCCCACTCTCACCACTCTTATTCAACATAGTTTTGGAAGTTTTAGCCACAGCAATCAGAGAAGAAAAGGAAATAAAAGGAATCCAAATCGGAAAAGAAGAAGTAAAGCTGTCACTGTTTGCAGATGACATGATACTATACATAGAGAATCCTAAAGATGCTACCAAAAAACTACTGGAGCTAATCAATGAATTTGGTAAAGTAGCAGGATACAAAATTAATGTACAGAAATCTCTGGCATTCCTGTACACTAATGATGAAAAATCTGAAAATGAAATCAAGAAAACACTCCCATTTACCATTGCAACAAAAAGAATAAAATATCTAGGAATAAACCTACCTAAGGAGACAAAAGACCTGTATGCAGAAAATTATAAGACACTGATGAAAGAAATTAAAGATGATACAAATAGATGGAGAGATATACCATGCTCCTGGATTGGAAGAATCAATATTGTGAAAATGACTCTACTACCCAAAGCAATCTACAGATTCAATGCAATCCCTATCAAACTACCACTGGCATTTTTCAAAGAACTAGAACAAAAAATTTCAAAATTTGTTTGGAAAAACAAAAGACCCCGAATAGCCAAAGCAATCTTGAGAACGAAAAACGGAGCTGGAGGAATCAGGCTCCCTGACTTCAGACTATACTACAAAGCTACAGTAATCAAGACAGTGTGGTACTGGCATAAAAACAGAAAGATAGATCAGTGGATCAGGATAGAAAGCCCAGAGATAAACCCACGCACATATGGCCAACTTATCTTTGATAAAGGAGGCAGGAATGTACAGTGGAGAAAGGACAGCCTCTTCAATAAGTGGTGCTGGGAAAACTGGACAGGGACATGTAAAAGTTTGAGATTAGATCATTCCCTAACACCATACACAAAAATAAGCTCAAAATGGATTAAAGACTTAAATGTAAGGCCAGAAACTATCAAACTCTTAGAGGAAAACATAGGTAGAACACTCTATGACATAAATCACAGCAAGATCCTTTTGGACCCACCTCCTAGAGAAATGGAAATAAAAACAAAGATAAACAAATGGGACCTAATGAAACTTCAAAGCTTTTGCACAGCAAAGGAAACCATAAACAAGACCAAAAGACAACCCTCAGAATGGGAGAAAATATTTGCAAATGAAGCAACTGACAAAGGATTAATCTCCAAAATTTATAAACAGCTCATGCAGCTCAATAGCAAAAAAACAAACAACCCAATCCAAAAATGGGCAGAAGACTTAAATAGGCATTTCTCCAAAGAAGATATACAGACTGCCAACAAACACATGAAAGAATGCTCAACATCATTAATCATTAGAGAAATGCAAATCAAAACTACAATGAGATATCATCTCACACCAGTCAGAATGGCCATCATCAAGAAATCTAGAAACAATAAATGCTGGAGAGGGTGTGGAGAAAAGGGAACACTCTTGCACTGCTGGTGGGAATGTGAATTGGTACAGCCACTATGGAGAACGGTATGGAGGTTCCTTAAAAAACTACAAATAGAACTACCATATGACCCAGCAATCCCACTACTGGGCATATACCCTGAGAAAACCATAATTCAAAAAGAGACATGTACCAAAATGTTCATCGCAGCTCTATTCACAATAGCCCGGAGCTGGAAACAACCTAAGTGTCCATCATCGGATGAATGGATAAAGAAGATGTGGCACATATATACAATGGAATATTACTCAGCCATAAAAACAAATGAAACTGAGCTATTTGTAATGAGGTGGATAGACCTAGAGTCTGTCATACAGAGTGAAGTAAGTCAGAAAGAGAAAGACAAATACCGTATGCTAACACATATATACGGAATTTTAAAAAAAAATGTCATGAAGAACCTAGGGGTAAAACGGGAATAAAGACACAGACCTACTTGAGAATGGACTTGAGGATATGGGGAGGGGGAAGGGTAAGCTGTGACAAAGCGAAAGAGAGGCATGGACATATGTACACTACCAAACATAGGGTAGATAGATAGTGGGAAGCAGCCGCAGAGCACAGGGAGATCAGCTCGGTGCTTTGTGACCGCCTGGAGGGGTGGGATGGGGAGGGTGGGAGGGAGGGAGATGCATGAGGGAAGGGATGTGGGAACAGATGTATATGTATGACTGATTCACTTTGTTATAAAGCAGAAACTAATAAAAAGAAAAAAAAAAAAAAGAAGGCAGACAAAAAAAAAAAGAATGGATATATGTATATGTGTAACTGAATCACTTTGCTGTAAACCTGAAACTAACACAACATTGTAAATCAACTATACTCCAATATAAAATAAAAATTAAATTGAAAAAAAAAAAAAAAAAAACCTAAAAATAATTGAAGTTTTAACATCCTAATAAATATATCTGATAAAATACATTAATTCAAAAAAGTATTGATTTCACCTTCCTTCTCCTCTATTTCAAATACAACTTAAAACCCAAGCTATTTTAAATTATTTCTTCAACAAAGATTTGTTGAGTGCCTACCTATGTGCCAGGCACTGTTCTAGGCATTTAATGTAGAGAATAAGTAAAACAACTGAAAACCTCTGCCCTCTTGAAGTTTACATTCTAGTAAAGGGAGGAAGACAATCAAAAATAGCAAGTAGGGCTTCCCTGGTGGCACAGTGGTTGAGAGTCCGCCTGCCAATGCAGGGGACATGGGTTCATGCCCCAGTCCAGGAAGATCCCACATGTCGCAGAGCGGCTGGGCCCGTGAGCCATGGCCGCTGAGCCTGTGCATCCGGAGCCTGTGCTCCACAACAGGAGAGGCCACAATAGTGAGAGGCCTGCATATCGCAAAAAGAAAAAAAAAAAAAAGCAAGTAAGTCAATAAAGTTGTATATCAGAAAGTGATAAGTGCTATGTGGGAGGGGGCGTAAAATAGAACAAAGCAAGATCAGAAGAGCCAACATGACTTCAAATTTAATTGCATGCTTGTGACTGGCCTCACAGAGAAGTCACAATTATGCAAAGACTTGAAGTGGGCAGGGTCACAGCACAGAGTTGGGCAGGCTGACAATGCACAACCCTCGGAGGAGCCCTATAAATGACTTTCAGTGAGAACCATAAATGGCAGCCCTGTAAACAAGGGAATGGACATGGAAATACTGAGGAAAGTGTTCCAGACAAAGGAACAGCCAGTGCAAAGACCCTGAGGTGGGACTCTGCCTAGCTTGTTTCAAGAACAGCAAGGGGGTTTATAAGGCTGGAGAGGGAGACCAGAGGGACATGAGGTCAGAACAGTAACAAGGGGGACAGATTGTGTTAGGACCTTGTAGGCAGATTAAGGGCTTTGGGTTTTAATCTGACTAAAGTGGAGAACTGAAGGATTTTAACAGATGTGTGACATCACTGGACTTTTATTATGAAATAATTACTGTGTAAGCTGTGTTGAGAAAAAGCCATAAGGGGGCAAGAATGGAAACAGGGAGACCAGCTGAGAGGCTATTGCAATAATCAAGGTACGAGATGATGATGGCTTGGTCTACAGTATTGGGAATGGATGTGGTGAGAACTGGTCAGAATCTGAATATATTTTGAAAGTACAACCAACAGGATTTCCTAACAGATGGGATGAGGATATGAAAGAAAAAGAGGAGTCGGTTGAGCAACAAGAAGAATAGAGATGGCACTAAGTGATATGGGGAAATACTGGCATCCAGTTCTGAGCATGTTACGTTTGCGATGTCTATGAGACACCCAAGTGGAGATGTATAGCAGTTGTTGGTTATAGGGGTCTGGAATTTGGAGAAGAGTTCTGGACTGAAAATATAAATTTGAGAGTCATAAATGGTACTTAAAGCAAATAAAAAATAATAATATTCCAAGGGATCGAGCATAGATGGAGAAGAGGGCAGTGAAATAAATCCTGTGGCAGCCCAACGTGACGAGGTCAGGGAGGGAAAAAACAAGCAAGGAGACTGAGGAAGAGAGACCAGGGAGGCAGAAGGAAGATCAGGAGAGTGTGGTGTCCCAGAAGGTGTAAAGAAACTGTTTCCAGGAGAAGAGAGTGACTGCCCTAAGCGCTGCTGTGAGAAGTGCTGCTAAAGGTCGTATAAAAACACTGAAAATTAATCACAGACTCTAGGGACAGGGAGGTCATTGGTGACCTTGACAAAAGCAACAAAGTCATAACTTAGAATGTGGCACAAGTTAGTGTGTTAATAATAACTTTATTCTGTGCTGTTCCATAGAGTTGAATTAACACTGCTTTAGAAGGGAAGGAGGGAAGACTTCACATGTTTGTCCTTATTTATTTAAGATGCAATCAAGTACAGCGAAAGAACAGATATATCCAGCATTCCTCCAACCAGAAATCTTTATAACCAGCACACAATGACTTCAAAACAGTGCAAAGTGCTGACATTAGCTTTGGAACCATCATATAAATCTGGATGTAATTTAAATATTGCAGTTTATTTTACTCATATTCTTTGAGAAGTAATAACACTTTATAAAGGTGACTAGAATAATAATACCAAGTTGCTGTATGACATAAGATTAAGAACACTTCCCTATTATGTGGCATGCCTCAAGCTAAAAATTAATAATACGTTGCCTATCATGACTGGTAACTATAAACAAGGTAAAAGCTCAAAGTTTGGGATAATTATTATCTCTTTAATGCAAAAATTATCTTTAAAGAATTAAGCAATCAGAAGAAGAGCTTTTGAGGTTCTCAATATATTTTAAATTTTATTTTATATCTTAAATAATATATAATTCTAAATAATAAAATAATATTAATTTATGTCAAATTATTAGAATATATCTTAGACCTTACTATAAGCCATTAATTTAAAAAAATTAACTATTATAATTTTGTATATGATGAGATTGGCTAGGGTGGTATGGCCATAGACTGAATCTGAAAAGAACCTCAAAATGTCATTTCTCCAGCTCCCTTACCTGGAAAAAAGATAAAACCTCGTAAGACAGAACACTGTCTTTCACTGTCATTGCTAAAACTATATCCATGTTTAATCAAAACATGTATTAACTTTGCCAAGGTCATTTGGATTTCTCTTCTGAACTTATGAGGTGCCAGAAAACGGAATTTTAAAAGAGGTCAATAAGTTGAGTAGATGGACAAGTCAAATACAATAAATACTTTAGAGACTATTGACTGCTCAATCTATACCTTTGGAACGACATTCACTCAGATGCTTGATCCACACCCATCCTCCTACTTTGTCATTAATAATGTCATGTAAAATTGAAAGAAATGTTCTGCTTTTGATCTATTTCCCTTAGGCCTATTATTTGTCTAAAAAAGCACACACTTTTTCAAAAAGAGAAATTAAGTTGAATTGATAGAATTGGGTCTTCATAAAACCACACTGATTACTACCCAGTACCTTGGGTCTTTTTTGGTTTTTAAGTAATCAATCAATTGATTTTCAGTCCCTTAACTTAAATGCTGTTCAAAGATAACTTGAAACATACAATTTTCAGAATGTTCTTTATTCTGTATGAGCATGATCTTCCATCTTCCAGCATACCATAAACAATTGTTTCAAGTCCACTCTCCTCTTAGGCAGGCCACAAAGCAGAAAACTTTTGAATTTCATCAAACCTAAGGTACCATGAATTCTCATCACTGTTTTATTTTTAATTTTTTTAACATCTTTATTGGAGTATAATTGCTTTGCAATGGTGTGTTAGTTTCTGCTGTATAACAAAGTGAATCGGCTATACGTATACATATATTCCCATATACCCTCCCTCTTGCATCTCCCTCCCAATCTCCCTATCCCACCCCCCTAGGTGGTCACAATGCACCCAGCTGATCTCCCTGTGCTATGCGGCGGCTTCCCACTATCTATTTTACATTTGGTAGTGTATATATGTCCATGCCCCTCTCTCACTCCGTCCCAGCTTACCCTTCCCCCTTCCCATGTCCCCAAGTCCATTCTCTTCGTCTGCATCTTTATTCCTCTATTGCCCCTAGGTTATACAGAACCTTTTTTTTTTTGTAGATTCCATCTGTATCTGTTAACATACGGTATTTGTTTTTCTCTTTCTGACTTACTTCACTCTATGTGCAAGACTCTAGGTCCACCCACCTCACTACAAATAACTCAATTTCATTTCCTTTTTATGGCTAAGTAATAGTCCATTGTATATATGTGCCACATCTTCCTTATCCATTCATCTGTCGATGGACACTTAGGTTGCTTCCATGTCCTGGTTATTATAAATAGTGCTGCAATGAACACTGTGGTACATTCTTTTTGAATTATGCTTTTCTCTAGGTATGTGCCCAGTAGTAAGATTGCTGGGTCATATGGTAGTTCTATTTTTAGTTTTTTAAGGAACCACCATACTGTTCTCCATAGTGGCTACATCAATTTACATTCCCACCAACAGTGCAAGAGGGTTCCCTTTGCTCCACACCCTCTCCAGGATTTACTGTTTGTGGATTTTTTGATGATGGCCATTCTGACTGGTATGAGGTGATACCTCATTGTAGTTTTGATTTGCATTTCTCTAATGATCAGTCATGTTGAGCATCCTTTCATGTGTTTGTTAGAAATCTATTTATCTTCTTTGGACAAATATCTATTTAGGTCTTCTGCTCATTTTTGGATTGGGTTGTTTTTTTTGATATTGAGCTGCATGAGCTGCTTGTATATTTTGGAGATTAATCCTTTGTCAGTTGTTTCATTTGCAAATATTTTCTGCCATTCTGAGGGTTTTCTTTTTGTCTTGTTTATGCTTTCCTTTGCTGTGCAAAAGCTTTTAAGTTTTATTAGGTCCCATTTGTTTATTTTTACTTTTATTTCCATTTCTCTAGGAGGTGGGTCAAAAAGGATCTTGCTGTGATTTATGTCATGGACTGTTCTGCCTATGTTTTCCTCTAAGAGTTTTATAGTGTCTGGCCTTACATATAGGTCTTCAATCCATTTAGACTTTATTTTTGTGTATGGTGTTAGGGAGTGTTCTAATTTCATTCTTTTACATGTAGCTGTCCAGTTTTCCCAGCATCACTTATTGAAGAGGCTGTCTTTTCTCCATTGTATATTCTTGCCTCCTTTATCAAAGGTAAAGTGACCATATGTGTGTGGGTTTATCTCTGGGCTTTCTATTCTGTTCCACTGACCTATATTTCTGTTTTTGTGCCAGTAACATACTGTCTTGATTACTGTAGCTTTGTAGTATAGTCTGAATTCCGGGAGTCTGATTCTTCCAGCTCCATTTTTCTTTCTCAAGATTACTTTGGCTATTCAGGGTCTTTTGTGTTTCCATACAAATTGTATAATTTTTTGTTCCACTTCTGTGAAAAATGCCACTGGTAGTTTGATACGGATTGCATTGAATCTGTAGATTGCTTTGGGTAATATAGTTATTTTCACACTGCTGATTCTTCCAACCAAAGAACATGGTATATCTCTCCATCTTTCTGTAACATCTTTAATTTCCTTCATCAGTATCTTATAGTTTTCTGCATACAGGAATTTTGTTTCCTTAGGTAGGCTTATTCCTAGGTGTTTTATTCTTTTTGTTGCAATGGTAAATGGGAGTGTTTCCTTAATTTCTGTTTCAGATTTTTCATCATTAGTGTACAGGAATGCAAGAGAATTCTGTGCATTAATTTTGTATCCTGCTACTTTACCAAATTCACAGATTAGCTCTAGTAGTTTTCTGGTAGCATCTTTAGGATTCTCTATGTATAGTATCACATCATCTGCAAACAGTGACAGCTTTACTTCTCTTTTCTGATTTGGATTCCTTTTATTTCTTTTTCTTCTCTGATTGCTATGGCTAAAACCGCCAAAACTATGTTGAATAACAGCGGTGAGAGTGGGCAACCTTGTCTTGTTCCTGATCTTAGTGGAAATGGTTTCAGTTTTTCACCATTGAGAACGATGTTGGCTGTGGGTTTGTCATATATGGCCTTTATTATGTTGAAGTAAGTTTCCTCTATGCCTACTTTCTGGAGGGTTTTTATCATAAATGGGTGTTGAATTTTGTCAAAAGCTTTTTCTGCATCTATTGAGATGACCATATGGTTTTTATTCTTCAATTTGTTAATATGGTGTATCACATTGACTGATTTGCATATACTGTAGAATCCTTGCATTCCTGGGATAAACCCCACTTGATCATGGTGTATGATCCTTTTAATGTGCTGTCAGATTCTGCTTGCTAGTATTTTGTTGAGAATTTTTGCATCTATGTTCATCAGTGGTATTGGCCTGTAGTTTTCTTTTTTTGTGACATCTTTCTCTGGTTTTGGTATCAGGTGATGGTGGCCTCATAGAATGAGTTTGGGAGTGTTCCTCCCTCTGCTATATTTTGGAAGAGTTTGAGAAAGACAGATGTTAGCTCTTCTCTAAATGTTTGATAGAATTTGCCTGTGAAGCCATCTGGTTCTGGGCTTTTTTTGTTGGAAGATTTTTAATCACAGTTTCAATTTCAGTGCTTGTGATTGGTCTGTTTATATTTTCTATTTCTTCCTGGTTCAGTCTCAGATGGTTGTGCTTTTCTAAGAATTTGTCCTTTTCTTCCAGGTTGTCCATTTTATTGTCATATAGTTGCTTGTAGTAATCTCTCATGTTCCTTTGTATATCTGCAGTGTCAGTTGTTACTTCTTCTGTTTCATTCCATTGATTTGAGTCTTTTCCCTTTTTCCTTGATGAGTCTGGCTAATGGTTTATCAATTTTGTTTACCTTCTCAAAGAACCAGCTTTTAATTTTATTGTTCTTTGCTACTGTTTCCTCCATTTCCTTTTCATTTATTTCTGTTCTGATCTTTATGATTTCTTTCCTTCTGCTAACTTTGGGGGTTTTTGTTCTTCTTTCTCCAATTGCTTTAGCTGTCACTTTAGGTTGCTTATTTGAGTTTTTTCTTGTTTCTTGAGATAGGATTGTATTGCTATGAACTTCCATCTTAGAACTGCTTTTTCTGCATCCCATAGGTTTTGGGTCATCGTGTTTTCATGGTCATTTGTTTCTAGGTATTTTCTGATTTCCTCTTTGATTTCTTCAGTGATCTCTTGGTTATTTAGTAGTGTACTGTTTAGCCTCCAATGTGTTTGCATGTTTTACACTTTTTTTCCTGTAATTGATATCTCCTCTTATAGCGTTGTGGTAAGAAAAGATACCTGATACAATTTCAATTTTCTTAAATTTACCAAGGCTTGATTTGTGAACCAAGATATGATCTACCCTGGAGAATGTTCCATGAGCACTTGAGAAGAAAGTGTATTCTGTTGTTTTTGGATGAAATGTCCTATAAATATCAATTAAATCCATCTTGTTTAATGTGTAATTTAAAGCTTGTGTTTCCTTATTTATTTTCCTTTTGGATGATCTGTCCGTTGGTGAAAGTGGGGTGTTAAAGTCCCCTACTATGACTGTATTACTGTCAATTTCCCCTTTTATGGCTGGTACCATTTGCCTTATGTATTGAGGTACTCCTATGTAGGGTGCCTAAATATTTACAATCATACCTTGTTCTTGGATTGATCCCTTGATCATTATGTGGTGTCCTGCTTTGTCTCTTGTAACAAACAATTTTTATTTTAAAGACTACTTTGTCTGATATGAGAATTGCTACTCCAGCTTTCTTCTGATTTCCATTTGCATGGAATATTTTTCCAGCTCCTCACTTTCAGTCTGTATGTGTCCCTGGGTCTGAAGTGGGTCTCTTGTAGACAGCATATATACGGGTCTTGTTTTTGTATCCATTCAGCCAGTCTGTGTCTTTTGGTTGGAGCACTTAATCCATTTACAGTCAAGGTCATTATCAATATGTATGTTCCTGTTACCATTTTCTTAATTGTTTTGGGTTTGTTATTGTAGGTCTTTTCCTTCTCTTGTGTTTCCTGCCTAGAGAAGTTCCTTTAGCATTTGTTGTAAAGCTGGTTTGGTGGCACTGAATTCTCTTAGCTTTTGCTTGTCTGTAAAGCTTTTAATTTCTCCGTCGAATCTGAATGAGATCCTTGCTGGGTAGAGTAATCTTGGTTGTAGGTTTTTCCCTTTCATCGCTTTAAATATGTCCTGCCACTCCTTTCTGACTTGCAGAGTTTCTACTGAAAGATCAGCTCTTAACCTCATGGGGATTCCCTTGTATGTTATTTGTTGCTTTTCCCTTGCTGCTTTTAATATTTTTTCTTTGTATTTAATTTCTGATAGTTTGATTAATATGTGTCTTGGCGTGGTTCTCCTTGGATTTTTCCTTTACGGGACTCTGCGCTTCCTGGACTTGATTGACTACTTCCTTTCCCATATTAGGAAAGTTTTCAATTATAATCTCTTCAAATATTTTCTCAGTCCCTTTCTTTTTCTCTTCCTCTGGACCCCTATAATTCGAATTTTGGTATGTTTAATGTTGCCCCAGAGGTCTCTGAGATTGTCCTCAATTCTCTTCATTCGTTTTTCTTTACTCTGCTCTGCGGTACTTATTTCCACTATCTTATCTTCCAGGTCACTTATCCTTCCGTCCGCCTCAGTTATTCTGCTACTGATTCCTTCCAGAAAATTTTTAATTTTGTTTATTGTGTTGTTCATCAGTTTGTTTGCTCTTTAGCTCTTCTAGGTCCTCGTTAAACATTTCTTGTATTTTCTCCATTCTATTTCCAAGATTTTCGATCATCTTTACTATCATTACTCTGAATTCTTTTTCAGGTAGACTGCCTATCTCCTCTTCATTTTTTTGGTCTGGTGGGTTTTCACCTTGCTCCTTCATCTGCTGTGTATTTCTCTGTCTTCTCATTTTGCTTAACTTACTGTGTTTGGGGTCTCCTTTTCACAGGCGGCAGGTTCACAGTTCCCATTGTTTTGGGTTCTGCCCCCAGTGGGTGTGGTGGGTTCACTAGGTTGTGTAGGCTTCCTGGTGGAGGGAACTGGTGCCTGTGTTCTGATGGATGAGGCTGAATCTTGTCTTTCCGGTGGGCAGGACCGCATCCAGTGGTATGTTTTGGGGTGTCTGTGAACTTACTATGATCTTAGGCAGCCTCTCTGATAATGGGTGGGGTTGTGTTCCTGTCTTGCTAGTTCTTTGGCATAGGATGTCCAACACTGGAGCTTGCTGGTCACTGAGTGGAGCTGGGTCTTAGCGTTGAGATGGAGATCTGTAGGAGAGCTCTCGCCAATTGATATTATATGGGGCCAGTAGGTCTCTGGTGAACCAATGTCCTGAACTTGGTTCTCCCACCTCAGAGGCTCAGGCCTGACACCTGGCCGGAGCACCAAGACCCTGTCTGCCACACAGCTCAGAAGAAAAGGGAGAAAAGAAAATAATAATAATAAAAGAAAAATAATAAAATAAAGTTATTAACATAAAAAATTTAAAAATATATATTATTAAAATAAAAAAGTAATTAAAAAAGAAAAAAAAAGAAGAGAGCAAACAAAACAATAAACAAATCCACCAATGATAACAAGCACTAAAAACTATACTAATAAAAAACGGACAGATAGAACCCTAGGACAAATGGTAAAAGTAAACCTATACAGACAAAATCACACAAAGAAGTATACACATACACACTCCCAAAAAGAGAAAAAGGGAAAAAAATATATATGTATATATAAAAAAAAAAGGAAGAGAGCCACCAAATCAATAAATAAATCTACCAGTGATAATAAGCTCTAAATACTAAATTAAGGTAAACATAAAACTAGAAATAAATTAGACGCAGAAAGCAAACCCCAAGTCTATGGTTGCTCCCAAAGCCCACCACCTCAGTTTTGGGATGATTCGTTGTCTATTCAGGTATTCCGCAGATGCAGGGTACATCAAGTTGACTGTGGAGGTTTAATGCGCTGCTCATGAGGCTGCACAGAGAGATTCCCTTTCTCATCTTTGTTCCCACAGCTCCTGGGGTTCAGCTTTGGATTTGGCACCACCTCTGCACGTAGGTCACCCTCTGGCATCTGTTCTTCACCCAGGCAGGAGGGGGTTAAAGGAGTAGCTAATTCAAGGGCTCTGGCTCACTCAGGCCAGGGGGAAGGAGGGGTATGGAATATGGGGCAAGCCTGTGGCGGCAGAAGCCAAAATGTTGCAACAGCCTGAGGAATGCCGTGTGTCCTCCCGGGGAAGTTGTCCCTGGATCACGGGACCCTGGCAGTGGCGGGCTGCACAGGCTCCCAGGAGGGGAGGTGTGGAGAGTGACCTGTGCTTGCACACAGGATTCTTGGTGGCTGCAGCAGCAGTGTTAGCATTCCATGCCCGTCTCTGGAGTCCAAGCTGACAGCCGCAGCTCGCGCCCGTCTCTGGAGCTTATCTAGGCGGTGCTCTGAATCCCCTCTCCTCATGCACCCCAAAACAATGGTCTCTTGCCTCTTCGGCAGGTCCAGACTTTTTCCCAGACTCCCTCCCGGCTAGCTGTGGTGCACTAGCCCCCTTCAGGCTGTGTTCACGCAGCCAACCCCAGTCCTGTCCCTGGGATCTGACTTCCGAAGCCTGAGCCTCAGCTCCCAGCCCCCACCCGCCCCGGCAGGTGGGCAGACAAGCTTCTCAGGCTGTTGAGTGCTGGTCGGCACTGATCCTCTGTGCAGGAATCTCTCCACTTTGCTCTCTGCACCCCTGTTGCTGCACTCTCCTCTGTGGCTCCTTAGCTTCCCTCCACACCCCACCCCCTGTCTCCTCCAGTGAAGGAGCTTCCTAGTGTGTACAAACTTTTTCTCCTTCACAGCTCCCTCCCAGAGGTGCAGGTCCCATCCCTATTCTCTGGTTTCTGTTTTTCCTTTCTTCTTTTGCCCTACCAAGGTACATGGGGAGTTTCTTGCCTTTTGGGAAGTCTGAGGTTTTCTGCCAGCATTCAGCAGGTGTTCTGTAGGAGTTGTTCCACATGTAGATGTATTTTTGATGTATTTGTGGGGAGGAAAGTGATCTCCACGTCTTACTCCTCTGCCATCTTGAAGGTCCTCCCTGACACATCCCTCATCACTGTTTTATATATCACTTAAGACACACACACACAAAAAAACCTCCTACTAATTTGAATGTTACAATGCTTTCTCATTCCTTTGTTTGTAGTTACTGGAAAAGCCCTTGCAGACACAGACATATTTGCTTCACTAATATCAGATTTATTCCCTGCTGTTTCCATACCATTTTACCTACACAGCAACTTTTGTTTCAATGTTGAATCATAACACAATATTTCTGAAGACATTTTAGAAGGCAGTGAAGTTCAACACATGTATTACCAACAAGTGCAGAACTCAACCAAAGTACAACATGAATGACCTTGACCAGGTTTGGCTAGTGCAAATGGTGACAACTACATCCTACCTCTCTTTGGGCCTGCAGCAATTATAAGATGCTATCAGTTGGAGAAGCAACCCTATTTCCAAAATGCCAAAATACAAAAAAATGTGTATCTTTAAATCACTGAAATATGGCAATGTAAAGCCTGTATATATCATCACTCAACTAGTATCAATATGTTAATACACTGAAAAACTTTTGCACTACTCAATATAACAACATTTTTGGGTTTTAGGCCCTCCCTAGGTACTGGGGAATAAAAATCTGACTAACTCATAATTTTTGCTCTTTAGTATCATGAAGGCAACCAACACAGAAAGAAATATGTATAATACAAAATAAGAAGAGCCGTAATGGAAGTAAGACAAAGTGCTATGGGGAAAGAAGAGGGAATGATTAATGCTGCTTAGGGGAACTGCATTACTATTTTGTAACATAATTTTCATTACTCAATTTTCAAGGATATAATAACTTCATTTTTATGTGCTCCAACTCTAGGAAATTTCTTGAATTTAACTTGGGTTCTCAGACACTACTACTCTTTGATTTACTATTTAAATATGTAAAAACAAGTACAAAAACTTTTCTAGACAGAAATGTCAAACTCATATCAATTATGGGCAATTTAAAGTTTAGGGTATTTAAGGCAACGTTTTCTTTAAATTTTAAATAATAAAATTATTTAAGGGAGACAATAATCTTAAATTACATAAAAATCACTGAGTAACTTATTTAAAAAGAAATTTTAACAATAATTAAAAACTCGCTCTAGTCTTTCAACAGTGCTAGAAAAATTGGATGTCTATATACAAAAAAAAAAATAATAATAAAGAACCTTGATTCATAGCTACAAAAATAAACCCAAAATAGATGATTTACCTAAATGTGAAAACCTAAAACTATAAAATTTCTAGAAGAAAACAGAGAAGAAAGTCTTTGTGACCCTGATTAGGTAATTTTTTTAGATATGACACAAAAATCCCAACCTACAAAATAAAATGTGATAAATGAGACGTCATCAAAATTAAGAGTTTCTTTTCTTCACTGATAAAAGAGTGAAAAAAAATAAATCACAGATCGGGATATTTGCAAATCACCTGTCTGATAAAAGGCTTTAATATAAAATATATAAAGAACTCTTCAAGAAGATATAAAGATGCTCAACATCATTAGGCATTAGGGAAATGCAAATCAAAACCACAATGAGATACCATTTCACACCCAGTAGGATGCTAAAACCAGAAAAACTGACAAAACCAAATAATGACATGGATGTGGAGCAACCAGAACTCTCATACATTCCTGGTGGGAATGCAAAATGGTACAGCCACTTTGAAAATAGGTTTGGAAGTTTCTTATAACGTTTAAAATATGCTTACCAAATAATCCTGTGATCCCACTCTTAGGTATTTACCCAAGTGAAATGAAAACCTATGTTCCCACAAAAACCTGTATATAAATGTTCATAGTAGCTTTATTCATAACCATCAGAAATTGCAAACAACTCAAATGTACCTCCAGTGGAGGATGGATAAACAAACTGTGGTACATCCATACAATGGAATACTACTTGACAATAAAAGGGACAAACTCCATATTCACAATGACATGAATGAATCTCAAATGTACATGTTAAGTGAAAGAAACCAGACTCAAAAGACTACATACTGAATGACGGCATTTATATGACATTCTTGTAAAAGGGACACAAAATAGATCAATGGGTGCCAGGGGGGTGGGATCTGACCACAAAGAGGTACTGATTAGGGCATAATGGGGTGATGGAACTATTCTTTATCTTTATTATCATAGGAGACACATACATAACTGTATACATTTGTCAAAACCTACAAAATTTTACACTAAAAAAGATGAATTTTAATGTATGTAAGTTACAACTTTTTACAAAATTCATACCAAATTAGAAAAATGACTTAAAATTAAAGGAACAACATATTGTGCCTAGCTCAAACCTAACATAAACAATCAGTGTCCACTTTGGGTTACTTCTACATAAGGAAAGAATTCTAAAAGAATACAGTGTAATTTACCAGGAAAGATAAATGTCTAGACTTAAAAGAGTAGTATAAATAAAATAAACTGGTAAACCTATTCCTTCAAATTTATTGAAACCTGAGTGGCAGATTTCCCTGTTTATGAAAACCCTGCCTTTTGACTAAGAACTACGGACGCAGGGCGGCCGGTGGAAATGGCCACTTTGTTCAAATTGGAACGGTGGACTCCATGAAACGAAAAGTACAAAGTATGGTGCTAAGTAAATACAGGACCAGTGGTAAACCAACAACAGCAATAAAACAAACAAAAAACTTTTTGTTAGAATTTGAAAGTAACAAATTTAGTTAAAGCAATTCCTACTGCTGTTTGTTTCTCAAAAGCAAACCAGTTGCTTAGACACACGCCTCTTTCTAACATGAAATGTGCTGACATTCAGCACATTTTATGAAAAAGGGACAAATGAATGAAATGTTTAGCTAGAAAAACTTGTCATCACCAAGTTGACATGTGACTTTTAAGCTTTAGTAACTGCTTCACTATCCTCTGTAATTATAAAATTGAGTTTCCATCATTTTTAAATTACTAATGATATTTTGAGGTAAGTGTTGCTTTAAACTTTTATACATTTTTGTCAGTTAAAACAAAAAACACAAATGGATTATTCTTGAGATGGCATTCAAGTCCACTTTCTGCCCTAAAGTGCTGTATTTATTTTGACATAAAACATTCTGAAGGTAGAGATAGATCCAAAAAAGGAAACACCCAAAAAGTTCTATTTTATGCCATGGGGTTTTATTAGACAAAGTTACACTTTCGGGGGTGAGCCTTGAATGAGGAATTTGCAAATCAAGAGCAGCATTTCTGCTCTGACACAACGTAACCACATCAGCTTAGGCCAGTCTGCTCGCTCGCTGAGTCTCAGTTTCTTTAATTGTAACATGAGGCACTGGATTAGGTGTTTAAAAAAGATTGTCTATGATAAACTAAACACACAAATATTGATCTGACACAGTGCTTTGAGAACCTTTGTGAGGTGCTTATTGATAGTTTACTGGAATAAAATCACTATTGCCTTTGTACTCAAGAATTGGGTTTTTTTAAAGGAAGAAAACAGAAGAGCCTAGGCCTCACTTGTATGGATATATTGAAACAGAACTCAAACTCTCTCTTAATCATCGTGACACTTTTTCAAATGAACAAGCATTTCTAAAGATGACCATGCTGATTAAAGAGCAGACAAGTTAAGTCAGTCCTGCCCAGGGTACAGTGGCTTTCTTCATCAGCAAACTGGCTTCCTTTAGCATCCTCCTGACTTTCTTTACCCAAATTGTTGAAACTGACATTAAGATCAAGAACCATGGAACAAAAGAAAAAATGCCCTTATTTTTCCTCTTGCCTCTTTTCCACCATTTTAATGCATTTGAGAATCTACCCACTAGCCAGCAGTATCATCCATCCTCTAGAACGCTGACGTATATGCTCCTAACTAATCTATTTTCCTGTCATTTACTTTTCAGCCCCTGAGTTTTGAAACCAAGAAAAGCTACACCTTAAAAGTGGAGGGAGCCAATCCTCACCTAGAGATGCGTTTTCTGAACCTAGGCCCATTTCAGGACACAACCACAGTGCACATCAGTGTGGAAGATGTGGATGAGCCCCCTGTGTTTGAACCTGGCTTTTATTTTGTGGAGGTACCTGAAGATGTGGCAATTGGAACAACCATACAGATCATTTCTGCCAAGGATCCAGATGTAACCAACAACTCCATCAGGTTTTTCTACACATTTCACCTTATCCTTATATCCTGGAATCTTCCCTTATATCTAATTTTCTAGCACTTTTTCTCTGCTTCTTCCATCTCTGAACACTCTATATCTTTAAATTCTTTTTTCTTAAATAACATGGACTTTCCATGTTATTTAGAAATGAAGTACCATTATGTCTACAACTCACTGTCAGCTGGTTCAGCAACACACATACACACACCTCTCAATTCTCAATTGTGGCCTTATTGACACTTGGGGGTGCATAATTCTTTGTTGAGGGGGCTGCCTGTTCAAGGTATTGTACAATGTTTAGCAGCATCTCTAGCCTCTACCTACAAAATGCTAGTAGCACCCCCTGAGTTGTAACAATCTAAAAAGTCTCCAGATATTGCCAAATAGACAGACAGACAGATGTCAAAACATTAAAAATCAGTGAATCTTAGTGGTGAATATAAAGGTGATTACTGTACATTCTTTTGTTATGAACCTTTGACTTTTTTACTTTAAAACATGGAAAAAATAACAGATATAAACACGTATTTCCATACACCATACAAAGAACAGACACAGAAACTACCACTGTTGTCAACAGCTGTGATGCCATGTAGACTGGCTTTCTATTGCAAGCCCACATAACAACCTCTCCAAAGTATGTTTTGAACATCAAGATTCCAACCTAGATGCTTCCCCCTCAGGAGAGGGGTAGAGAGCTGCTCTTAGAGCCATGGCCATCTCCTGTTGACTATGGAACCAAAGTGCAAACCGCTGGTGGACAGATGACACTTCAACCTTCCAGAGCAACCGCCAAGCCTCTGAAGCTTGACACAAAAGATCAGGATTCCAAGGCTGTCTGAGGCCATCTGTCACATTAATTGTTGAAAGCCACACAAATGGATCTAGGGCTTTAGTGCAGATAGCACGTTTTAAACACACCCTGATTCATCAAAGGCCTTTTCTGTCAGCCGGTTACTTTCCTCACCTGGTGCCATTTTGTATTTAATGAAAACGTGCTTTTGCAGTTTAATAAAGATGGTTCTCTCCTGAGTTTAAAATACTGGGGGAAATCTGCTTCCTCTAACCAATTAGCAAACATTTTACATTTTCAGGCATTAAAATGGCTAAAATTATTTTGCTTGAATTCTGATATTTGATTTTTAGAAGAAAACTAAACTTTATGAGCTATAACAATTTTATAGAAGTGATATTTCAACCTTAAGCTTTTTAAATATATAAGAGAAGTTAGTGGAATAATATTATCCCCAAAACAACAACACAAATGAAACCAATTCTATTATAAATCTATATTTGTAATATAAATATTATATTTATATCAGAAACCAAGAATATATATCTATCTTCTGATTAATCTATTCATATCAGAGACACTACTGTGGGAAAAAACTCTAGAGAATAAAACTTTATGGAGGGAAAGTGTTTGAAATAAAACAAGCACAGTTTGAAAAAAATCAGATCTCATTTCTAAAAGAGTCAATCAATATCCAGTGGATACTTCCACATCTTCTTTCCAGATTCTGATTCTGGACTCCTACATGGTAAGCACTGGAAATATGATTTTGTCAGGAGTCACACTACTAAATGACAAGCAAAAGAGACTGAAAGCAGTCAAGAAACAAGGAAATTCACACACACACACACACACACACACACACACCTAGAGTGAATGTGCACTATTCAGGACTAAAGTTGTTATCTCAACACATATCTAGGAAGGAAAGAGAAACACCAGCAGGCCTAGATCCACTGCTGGCATGGAGCAAAATGAGGATACAAAATGAGGGAATCCTGTCTGCCTAACAGAAAATGCTGCTTCAGATGATGAGCCACTGAAAACTATCAGTTGGCTGGCATGGCACTGATGCAATTATTAGCATCAGGGAGGTCTATAGTGGAGTGCCTGTGTAGTCCAATACATCCCAGTCAGGAGGAATCCAAGAGTGAACAGGCAGGAGGCACAGAGCAGGGTTCACTGGGCTTATTCTAGGGCAGGGTTCTAGGTCTTGAAAGAGAAACTGGCAAGAACAAGGCAACAGCCACAGACCTGGAGGTAACAAGATAAGCGTTCAGGCACCGGGGATAAAGCAGAATTCCACTTATCATAACTAGAGATAATCGTCCCTCTGCATTTCGGTTGGAAAGAAGGAACAGAATTCATATTGTGAGATAGAGTCTCTGACCCTTTGTACTGTCCCACAGGAACAAAGAATGGTCTCTGGAGCCAAGCAGAACACAAGGGGTCCTGGATTTTGAGAAGGAAAAGCACCTAGAAGTCAAATCCCTGGCTATTACTTAATAAACCCATTTGGAAAGTACTTTCCTATATTATCTTTCACCAAATTGCTTGTTTTCTCCTTATTTATCCTATAAAAGTTATTTTCTTTTAAAAATAATTTGAATATGCCATAGGCCCCTTGTCTATCTTGTGCATTTTTGCTACAAATAAATGAGGTTCACATTCCTAAAAAGAAAATGCATATTAAATCACCCCAAAAACAACATACCACCTGAGGTTCAAATGCTATGGATAAAAGGTCACTGAACTTTTTAAAAAGATTATCAGGACTTTTATAATCTCATTTCTAGAAAGTTTATGGTATGTTCAGGCATATAAGCTGGTCATCATTTATTAGTAAAGCCCAAAACTAAGTCTCCAGATTTAGCTATATGTACATGAAAAATACAATGTTTGGATCACCTAAATTTTTAATAAATGCTCAAGGAATTTCTAGCAAGCAGGAAACTGAACCATTAGGCAACTGAAATACTCTCCTGCTCGTATGGAAACAGCTTGTCCCCCTGTGCCTTCCTAGAGTGTGTACGGATTTAGGGAGCCTGTCCATGACACCCTACCTCCAAAATCACTCCTAAATTCAGAGAATGTCCTCAGCCAAGTAAACAAGCAGGGAGCTCAACGAACACCAGCTATTGTTGGCTGAAGGCAGTTTTGTATGTGTATGTTATGCCTATTCTGCCCACAGCAGGTGAGAATATTATGATTAGAGAAAGGAAAACCACCTACGTAATTCACTAGTGTGTCCCAATTGCCTCATTTTCTATCTGTATCTATGCCTTTAAATTTGTTCTCTTGAGTCCTGAAAATTGGCCCAGTGTCCCATTCAGAGTAATGAATGCTATCATTGCCTCAATTCAGGCCCCGCTTGGGAAATGGAAGAGGAATTCCACTTGAGGGAGGCTTCTCTGAGGCTGGCCCGCAGCGTTTCCTCTCAGCGTGTCAGCGGGCAGTACTGTCATGGGTTCTGCCAGTTATTTCCATCACTCCATCTCCCCTACCACCTGTGACATTTGCTATGGCGTTGTAGGTTTGAATGCAGGAAGCTGGTTCATCATAGGCTGCCTCTCCCCTCAGCATTATGCCTACAACTTGGAGAGCTGCCATCAGGGTTACGGCTCTGTGGGCTGAATGGCTGGCTTTTCTCCTGTTTGGGGAGCTGAAAGAAAAGACTGTCAGGAGCCAACCAGTATTTTTTTTCTAAGATAAATTCAAATCTTAAAATAGCCAGTAAACTTTAAAACTAAATCACTAAATCACTAAAAAAGAACGCTCCAGTTAATTTTAAATTAACTTTGTAGGCATGTGTTTATTCTTTATTAAATAGTCAACTGTCGGCTATCGTGGCTTAATCTAATCTTCAAAAAAGAGTTAAGGCTTTGTTTCCTTAAGCAATCTCATACATTCCATATGCCTAGGTTTGATTCCCAGCCGTGCAACCTTGGGCAAATGTGTTAACCTTTCCATGCTCCAGTTTTCTCACCTGTAAAATGGAGATGATAACAGTACCTACCTCATAGGCTTATTGTGGGGATTATATGAGTCAATACAAGTAAGATGTTTAGAGCAGTGCCTGGCTACGGTAACAGGGTCAGAAGCAGAGAGAAGCATTACTTTACTTATTTAAATTTCCCAACACTTGGAGAGTTAGAACTGAAATGTTTCCAACTTCTCCAGCCTTTAGTGGTCACCTTTCCCTTTAATTCCTAATTCTCTGAACAGTCATCCTGAATCTCTGCAGGAAAAAATAAATACTCGAAACAAAATACTTTACCAAATAATACATATACTGGTATATACTGTATATATGTATATCTATTTATATATATTGAAACAAAAGTTTTACCATCAATATTTACCCTTACTGGAATACAGTCTGGCATACATATACATGTTCTTTCTATACTAGTCACAACCCACCATATTTATTTCAGATTGAAAAACAATGCACTAAAGTAAAGAAACTACTTACTCCCAACAAATGGGCAGTATTTCCCAGTTTCAACAACTTTAAGATAGAGACTGCAATTGCTGGCAACATTTCTTTTTCTTTTTTTTTTTTTTTGGCCATGCTGCGCAGCTTGTGGGACCTTAGTTCCCTGACCAGGGATTGAACCCGGGCCCTCGGCAGTGAAAACCCGGAGTCCTGGACCACCAGGGAATTCCGCTGGCAACTTTTTTTTCAATTAATTTTTACTGGATTATAGTTGATTTAAAATGTTGTGTTAGTTTCAGGTTTACAGCAAAATGAATCAGTTATACATATACATATATCCACTCTTTTAGATTCTATTCCCATAGAGGTCATTGAAGAGTATTGAGTAGAGTTCCCTGTGCTATACAGTAGGTTCTTATTAGTTATCTATTTCATATATAGTAGTGTATATATGTCAATCCCAATCTCCCAATGTATCCCTCCCCCCCGCTTCCTCCTTGATAACCGTAAGTTTGTTTTCTACATCTGTGACTCTATTTCTGTTTTGAAAATAGGTTCGTTTGCACCTGCTGGCAACTTTAAATGGAATTTTGAACCCAATATGTTACAATAGCTTATATATATAATATATAAGAAACAGAATCATTTATATATAATTTACAGTATATAATATATTATATATACAATAGTTCATATATAAACACATGTATGTTTCAAATCTTACTGTTAGCTGCAAATTATTAGCGGTGTAACTGTATGAAAGTGACTTTACTTCTCTAAGCCCTAGTTTCCTGTTAGGTGAGATAATAGCTACGTCCTAGAGATGCTGTAGAATTTAAAAAGAAGCTATAGATAAATACAGCCCATCCTGAACTCTCCAGAGACTGGCCTGTAACTTGCAACACTGTGCCTTGTAGAATTGCAGTTTCTCTGCTATTCCCGAGTAAACTCAAGTTCAGAAACCCCATTAAAGGCTCTGGACTAGAGTTTCCTCTTGCTCCTGTCTTTGCCACCCAACCAAAACCTGGAGCTTCCTCTGTGGCCCTGCATGGCATGCAGTGACTCCCCTCTGAGATCTAACAAATTTATGTGATTACAAGTTTAAACCCAATGGCTGAGGGGAAGACGTGGAGATCACCTCCCTCCCCACAAATACATCAAAATATATTTACATGTGGAACAACTTCTACAGAACACCTACTGAACACTGGCAGAAGACCTCAGATTTCCCAAAAGGCAAGAAATTCCGCATGTACCTGGCTGTGTGGCTGACAGGGTCCTGGTGCTCTGGTCGGGTGTCAGGCCTGAGCCTCTGAGGTGGGAGAGCCGAGTTCAGGATACTGGGCCACCAGAAACCATCCAGCCCCATGTAATATCAGTCAGCGAGAGCTCTCCCAGAGACCTCCATCTCAAAGCTAAGACCCAGCTCCACTCAACAACCAGCAAGCTCCAGTGCTGGACACCCTATGCCAAACAACTAGCAAGACAGGAACACAACCTCACCCATTAGCACAGAGGCTGTCTAAAATCATAATAAGTTCACAGACACCCCAAAACATACCACCGGACAAGGTCCTGCCCACCAGAAAGATAAGACCCAGCCTCAGGCACCAGAACACAGGCACCAGACCCCTCCACCAGGAAGCCTCCACAACCACTGAACCAACCTGACCCACTGAGGGCAGACACCAAAAAAACGGGAACTACAAACCTGGAGACCCCAAACACAGTAAGTTAAGCAAAATGAGAAGACAGAGAAACAAACAGCAGATGAAGAAGCAAAGTAAAAACCCACCAGACCAAACAAATGAAGAGGAATTAGGCAGTATACCTGAAAAAGAATTCAGAGTAATGAGAGTAAAGGTGATCCAAAATCATGGAAACAGAATGGAGAAAATACAAGAAACGTTTAACAAGGACCTAGAAGAATTAAAGAGCAAACACACAATGATGAACAACACAATAAATGAAATTAGAAATTCTCTGGAAGGCATCAATAGCAGAATAACTGAGGCAGAAGAACAGATAAGTGAACTGAAGATAAAATAGTGGAAATAACTACCACAGAGCAGAATAAAGAAAAAAGAATGAAAAGAATTGAGGACAGTCTCAGAGACCTATGGGACAACATTAAACAAACCAACATTCGAATTACAGGGATCCCAGAAGAAGAAGAGAAAAAGAAAGGGACTGAGAAAATATTTGAAGAGATTATATTGGAAACTTCCCTAATATGGGAAAGGAAAGAGTCAATCAAGTCCAGGAAGCACAGAGAGTCCCATACAGGATAAATCCAAGGAGAAACAAGCCAAGATACATATTAATCAAACTATCAAACATTAAATACAAAGAAAAAATATTAAAAGCAGCAAAGGAAAAGCAACAAGTTACAAGGGAATCCCCATGAGGTTAACAGCTGATCTTTCAGCAGAAACTCTGCAAGCCAGAAGGGAGTTGCAGGACATATTTAAAGTGATGAAAGGGGAAACCTACAACCAAGATTATCTACCCAGCAAGGATCTCATTCAGATTCAAAGGAGAAATTAAAAGCTTTACAGACAAGCAAAAGCTAAGAGAATTCAGTGCCACCAAACCAGCTTTACAACAAATGCTAAAGGAACTTCTCTAGGCAGGAAACACAAGAGAAGGAAAAGACCTACAATAACAAACCCAAAACAATTAAGAAAATGGTAACAGGAACATACATATTGATAATGACCTTGACTGTAAATGGATTAAGTGCTCCAACCAAAAGACACAGACTGGCTGAATGGATACAAAAACAAGACCCGTATATATGCTGTCTACAAGAGACCCACTTCAGACCCAGGGACACATACAGACTGAAAGTGAGGAGCTGGAAAAATATTCCATGCAAATGGAAATCAGAAGAAAGCTGGAGTAGCAATTCTCATATCAGACAAAGTAGTCTTTAAAATAAAAATTGTTTGTTACAAGAGACAAAGCAGGACACCACATAATGATCAAGGGATCAATCCAAGAACAAGGTATGATTGTAAATATTTAGGCACCCTACATAGGAGTACCTCAATACATAAGGCAAATGGTACCAGCCATAAAAGGGGAAATTGACAGTAATACAGTCATAGTAGGGGACTTTAACACCCCACTTTCACCAACGGACAGATCATCCAAAAGGAAAATAAATAAGGAAACACAAGCTTTAAATTACACATTAAACAAGATGGATTTAATTGATATTTATAGGACATTTCATCCAAAAACAACAGAATACACTTTCTTCTCAAGTGCTCATGGAACATTCTCCAGGGTAGATCATATCTTGGTTCACAAATCAAGCCTTGGTAAATTTAAGAAAATTGAAATTGTATCAGGTATCTTTTCTTACCACAACGCTATAAGAGGAGATATCAATTACAGGAAAAAAAGTGTAAAACATGCAAACACATTGGAGGCTAAACAGTACACTACTAAATAACCAAGAGATCACTGAAGAAATCAAAGAGGAAATCAGAAAATACCTAGAAACAAATGACCATGAAAACACGATGACCCAAAACCTATGGGATGCAGAAAAAGCAGTTCTAAGATGGAAGTTCATAGCAATACAATCCTATCTCAAGAAACAAGAAAAAACTCAAATAAACAACCTAAACCGACACCTAAAACAGTCTTCCAAGTGCCCATAACTGAGAACTATCCTGTTTCCCATGGCATGCACTCAGTTCTCTTATGTAATATGCCACAGTATGCTTATTCAAATAAAACGATGTGTGTAATCTCTGTTTTTGCAGATATTCCATAGACAGAAGCAGTGACCCTGGAAGGTTCTTCTATGTTGACATTACAACAGGTGCCCTAATGACTGCAAGACCCCTTGACCGAGAAGAGTTTTCTTGGCATAATATCACTGTCCTTGCTATGGAAATGAGTAAGTAAAACAAAAAAAACTGCTCTCCACCTAGTGACAAAACAGAAGCACTGGAGAAAGTGGAAGTTTCTAGAGCTTGTTGAAACAAAAATTATCTTCTTTATGGAAAGGAATGGAAATCCTGGTTTATGCAAGTGAATGAATGTATTTAGTTCAAATACTTATTGAGGATCTTCTGTATATCTAATCCTGTGCTAGAGATAAAAACACACGAACAAAACATGCAAAAGCAGCGCAAAAAATAGCTTACTTAAATCAAAGAGCTAGACCTCTACATGGAGAAAAGGGAAAACTCCGGAGAGCTCTGAGAGGCTTTCAATCTTCAACAAGGTTAGGAATGCACAAATAGCATAAAATAGTAGTGTTGGATGAAAGGAGACGTTTATAACGTATCACCCTTAGTACACACATACATGCAGTTAAGAAGTTCAGACATCTTACAACAAAAGACAGATTTATGAACATAAACTTAAAAATAAAATTGAAGACTAACAAAAACTAAATTAACATATTATAATCTCAACACAAATTAGATTATATACTCCTACACTGCATATTTTTCATAACCCCTAGTGATGAGAAAGATTAAGGGAAATGACAAATACTAACATACTGGCCGAAGAATGTACAGCCATTCATGAGAGCAATTTGGTAACTAATCTTTGTATTAAGATCCCCCAATATATTCATACTCTTTATCTCAAGAATTCTCCTTTAATAATTATCTTAAGGAAATAATCATAAACATTAACAAAGATTTATGTACCCAAATGTCCACTGCATTGTTATTTTAAAATAGGGGGGAATTACCTAAATGTCTAATAATAGGAGTTTGATTAAATAAATTATGGTACAGCCACACAGTAAAATGAGACCATCATGTTGATATGAATACCCATGTTTTCAAAGTATATTTCAATGACACAGGATAATCTTGCCCTAAAATATTAAAGGTCTAAATTCAACTTTTTTATTTTTTTTCATTTCAGTGCGTGTGTGTGTGTGTGTGTGTGTGTGTGTGTGTGTTGTATTGGAGAGTTTGGACACATGTAATATAATACACAACGTATAATGGGGCTCTCTGGTGGTAAGACTATGCATCACATTTATTCTTATGTTTTTCTGAATTTTTCATTATTCTTTGTATAAACAAGCAACACCAAGTTACAATGAAAAACATGTAAATATGGCAGCACTTTTGGTAACCAAGCTATAGAAATATTCAGGGGAAAGACACAGTATAGACATTCTTGAGAGAGAAGAAAACCAATTAACCACAGAACAGGGCATTCCGAGGTTTAATGCAATCACTTACTGAGCATACTTTCTGTGTCTTATGACCTCTAGTTTGTCTTCTTGGGATGGTGGCCGAAACAGAAAAAGGCAGCAGGTACGCTAGTGGGGCTGTGAAATTATCTTTGTGTGGCAACGCCAAGCAAAAGACAGACCAAAAGGACATATTTCCCCATAAGTGACTATGAGTAACTTCTCCTACCCCAGCCAAAGATACAGATTTGGTGTATGTTTGATCCTATACTATCTCCCTTAGTCCATACGTGGAAATAAATGTGCAGTGTTTTCTGTAATCCCATGAATAACTTGAAACTTTCTGAAACAGTAATTCAAAGAACTGATTACAGGTTTTCCCACTATCCAAAAGTAAAGTGTTCCTATGAAACCTTTTGTAAGCCAAAATGTTGTAAAATGGAGAAGCAATTACATTAGGACACATCTTGCTAACGGATGAGCAAAATAAAAAGCACAAATGCTCACAGACACAGTTCAAAGATATGGCAGCTGGATGCTGAGTATAGTTCCTGGGGAAAGAGCTTGTTGGTGCCACTCTCACAGCTCAGGGTGCGACCTGCCTTCAATTCTAGAACCTGAAGCATGAGCCAAGTGAGAGATTCAAAACCTCTTTTTAAGATTCATTTTGTGATACCTGCTCCCCCCGAGCCTCATCCCTCCCCTCAACCTCCTGATATCACACACTCTCTCCAACACAAAACTCGTCCTGCCCATGCTTATGTTCTGGCCACACTCTTAACAGGCAACCCCTGCATCCTTGTGTTGCTATTTCCATGTACTTTATCCATTCCTTTAAAAACCAGAATGAGGAGATAAATACCTATTCCAACAAAGAGCTGCTTTCTTGCATTTCTGAACCCTCCTCACCTTTGGTTTTTGTTTGTTTGTTTTGTGTGTGCTTTTAGGCAATCCTTCCCAGGTTGGAAGCGTTCCTGTCACAATCAAAGTCTTAGATGTGAATGACAATGCTCCAAAGTTCCCCAGATTCTATGAAGCTTTTGTCTGTGAGAATGCCAAAGCAGGGCAGGTAAGGCAGCCTGTGAGGGTGCACCTTGGTTAACCCCCAACATGTGGAAACGACTGTTTCAGATAACCAGATTTGTCATCAAAGAAATTTAAGACTCCAGAAACTAAGTTTACAAAAGAGAGTCCCCAACTTCTGTATATCACGTTGCAACAGTTTATTTGTTAAGACAACTATTTCAAGCCTCCATTACATTTTATAATCTAAACAAGATTGTGAATCAAGGTGGCTTACTCACCTGTGAAGCCAGGTAGTTACCCACTTTCTAAGTGAACTGTATGGAACCAATTGCAGTAACATGTGCTCTGGGTCCTGGAAATGAGGGACCATGGAGATGAAGATGGGGAGAAAAAAGGAGAGTCTTTTTCTCATTTTAGCACTCATCCTTGAAAGTGTTTGTAGTAAGGAAAGTTTAGTTTTTATATCTTCCTACCTCCCTTCCTTCTGGCAGCAAGTTTACAGACTGCCTGCCCTATTCTCAGAACACTTCATTACCTAGAATTACCTACTCTCTCCCCTCCCTCAATTAAAACATCCACTTTCTTAGTACCACTCATGTCATGTAAAGTTGTGAGAGGAAAGGCATCTGAAGGAACAAATTTCTACTTATTTGAAACAGCTTTAGTTTCATAATCTTCAGATATATTTGTGTATTTTTTTAAAGTCTGCTTTTAAACCTAAATGAATATTGGGTTGACTAAATCCCAAGTGGTATAACTGAAAAACATCCAAACTGTGCTTGGAATGGCCACGTTATTAATGTATGTGTCAGGCTGCTGCCCACCCCATGCCCAGCCTTCCATACCTCAGATCACAGGCAATCTCTCCTCTTATGCTCCTGCTTTTGTAAGACTCTTCAGTCCTCCCTAACGTATTTCCCCCGAGCCTATTTTGTGGTCCTGTGGATTCCGGTTTGGGGACGTTGGCTGCACATGGCAAGGACACACGCTTTGGTAATTCAGGCTTTCCAACTGTAACACAGCTTTTGCTTCCACTTCTCTCACCCTCCTGCAGCATCCCACTGCACAGACTCTCTCTATACAACCAAAACTTTTATTAGCTTCCTGAACTCACCAAAGATTGACTCAACACATCTTCACCATTCTACTCAAAGAAAAAGTGACTCCCTTGTTCCAGGGGGGGGAAAAATGTGTCCTGTAGTCCTTCTCATCTAAATTATCTCATCCATTGATTCTTGAAACCCAGTGCAATGGTCTATAGCATGCCTGAACTTTTTTTCAACAAGTCTACAATAATTCTACTTCCATATCTATTGAATTTCTAGTCCAGAAAGACCTGAAATATTATGCAGCTAATAAAGTTACAATGAAGACTTTCCAGCATAAGAAATGATCTGTGTTATTATAAGAAAGGAGGTATAGAAACTACATGTACATGCTTGAAGTTATGTAAAACTGTATCTGCATGTGAACAAAAATTGGGAGGCAGGATGCAAAAACAGCAATAGTTACTGTGCTAAGGTAGTTGAGATTTGAGTGAAGGGATTTGGGACTTCATTTTACTGATTCTTTTATTGTAACGTGACAATTTTCTTATATATTATCGAAACACCATACATAAATTTTTGTTTTATATTATATAAGATTATCATTATAATATGACAAACATAATACTTTATATTTTAATATGACAAGGAACTAATTTTTAATCTGTAATATAAAGAGTAATAGTAGCACAATAAATTAAACCCCTCATTCCCCAAAAGTGAAACATTTCCTTTCTTAACGGGCTTCAGAAGAGAAGGACAGGGGTTTTTTTTTTATATATAAATTTATTTATTTATTCATTCATTTATTTTTGGCTGCGTTGGGTCTTCATTGCTGCATGTGGGCTTTCACTAGTTGCGGTGAGAGGGGGCTACTCTTCGTTGCGGTGCGCGGGCTTCTCATTGCAGAGGCTTCTCTTGTTGCGGAGCATGGGCTCTAGGCGTGCGGGCTTCAGTAGTTGTGACACATGGGCTCAGTGGTTGTGGCTCGCGGGCTCTAGAGCGCCGGCTCAGTAGTTGTGGCACACGGGCTTCATTGCTCCACAGCATGTGGGATCTTCCTGGACCAGGGCTCGAACCCGTGTCCCCTGCACTGGCAAGAGGACTGTTAACCACTGCACCACCAGGGAAGTCCAGAAGGACAGGTTAATAGCAGGTTACCACCTCTCTTGTTTTTGCAGCACACAAGCACACCTCCCATTTCTACATTTCTATATACATCTTCTAATTGTCTATTATACAGTCCTTTGAAGCACGGTTTATCTGTGACTTCAAGTTCAGACCGTGAGCCACAAGTCTATCATAGTCTGTCATATTTGTCATCTTTAGCCCAAGATACGTAAACCCTACTCTTTGATTTTGGCTCTGGGACATGTTTTGAAGATTTTCAAAAGCACGCAGCTCAGTAGGTATGTCTGGTTTATGAAGAATCAGGCCTCCTTGTGTTAGATTTGTCAGACACTGTTGTTAGCTTTGTATCTGCCGAGTTGGGATGTGTGCTTTCCTCTTAGGGAGAAAGGAAGCCCAGAAAGAAATCAGACGACGTCTTTGGTGCAGGCTGAGGGCGGCATGAAACCTGCTGAGCAGAACCTTGAATGGCAAGTAGGGCTGAGGATGAAATGGGACCTGCCAGGAGAGGGGAGGCCAGGAGAGCAGGCTCCGGTGCTCCCAACCTGTATCATCGCTCACCCATTCTTTAAAGCCCTGTAACCAACCCATCATATGCCTCAGGTCCCCACCTCACCAATATACATATATACAATTTCATAGGTCAGATGTTCTGAAATGACTTTCTGTTTGCCAAGTTATACATAATCACCTATTTATAACATTCATGAAGAAACATGTCTTCACGTGTTTGACACCATGGGCAAGACGGAACGTACAGGATTTGTCTCGGCAGGAATGGGGCAGTGGGGTGACCCTCGTGTATGAGCAGCACTGACGCCAGGCTGGACCGTGGGGCAGATTTATCTTCAGTGCTCTCCTGATCCCTCTCCTTTATTGCAACTCCATCCCCCCGACCTTTAGATTCAACAGAGCCCCGCTGCCAGTTGGGTTCACCAGGAGGCATAAATGAGATGGAGTTCTGGTCTAAGATGTTTATGAAGGCATGCCCTTGGGGCCAATGCCCGTGGAAGGGAAGAACTTCTGCAAACCTGGGCAAAAGGAGAAGTCCAGCTGCAGTGCAGACGCACTAACAGCCCTGGATGACTTCACAGAGTTCTAGGACTAGCGTTCTCCTGAGTGGAGATGGGATGGCCAGGCTTTCTACTACCACATCAGTCACTGGATATGGATTGTCCTGGAAGAATGTGGTGACTGTGGGTAGGTGGCTCTCAGCAACTGAGGCAACCGCCAAAGAGACTGACAGCTGAAGGTATCAAGTCCTTCACTGAAGGGGGTCTGAGCAACACCATGTTTACCAGCAGGCCCCTTGCTGGAAGCTTTCCCCTCTGTTATTTAATCTTCTGCATACTGTGAGGGTAGCATTACCTCCTTAATTTACAGATGAAGGAAGAAAGACTAAGCAAGCCCACCTCAGCCCTCCAGCTGACTCTGAATGTTCCATTTTCTACTCTGTTAATAGCCAGCTTTTGACAGCAGGAGTGTGGTGTCTACAGGGCCAGGCCCGAGACGGGTGGGGGGAGTCTGTGCCATTGGTTGGCGGGAGAGCAAACACACAGGAAGAAGACCACCCCTTCGACACCTGTTCTATATCCCCCCAGTCTGCCTGCCAGTGTTTCAACTGTGTTATTTCTCACTGCTTTCTTTAGGAACCTTTCCATCCTGATCTTCATAACCTTCATGGTAACTTACAACTTTGAAAAACATGTGGAAAAGGCAAAATTTTGGCCAAAGAGCTCAAGAGGAGGCCACCCCACCTCTTGCTCTCCTCAGCCCCAAGCCTTGCTCCTGACTCCAGCCTGTTCTATAAAGCCCACCCAGAGGCTTGTGCTCTCCACTTTGCCTGGCTCTCCTTCCTGCCAGCAAAGAGTGACTGCTGTGCCACCCATCCCCTCACATCTGTTTTCCATTAAGCTGACACAATCAATGTAGTGTCTGCTTACTTCCCACTAGGTACTGGTCATTTTTAAATAGAGGCCTCTCAAACACAGCAATCTGACCATGAACTATTAACCCAAATGTGAGGCTAAGAAGGTGAGGCGAGGGGACCAAAAAAACTGGGAAACAGGCAGGACCTTGTGGCATCCCAGAATTATTTCACTCAAAGTCTCCTGTTTCAACTGCCTAAAAAGGGCCAGACCTGGGGTGAGGATAGTGTGTTACGTCAACGTCTAACATCTGAGGCATTTAGGTATCATCTACCCTGTGCCTGTGAACACACTCAGGCCCAACAATAAACCAAAATTCAGTTCTGCATTGTGTGATGGCACAGAGACTGCCGAGGGAAGTTTCAGGATGTTCTCATTAGGTATAACAATCTACTACTGGATTTCAGGGTTTGGGATCCCCCCTGCCCTTGAAGCTTTTCTTTTGACTCTGACTCGCCTGATTTCATGTCCCTCCCTCAGCTGATCCAGACAGTGAGCGCAGTGGACCTAGATGACCCACGCAATGGCCAGCACTTCTACTACAGCTTGGCTCCTGAGGCTGCTAACAACCCCAACTTCACCGTAAGGGACAACCAAGGTAATCAGTTGGCTACCGATGCTTTTCTACAGCGTGGGCTGGAAACTTCGGGTTACTATACCATGCAAACAGTGTCAGAGGTCACCTGCTCTTTAACAGCACGAAAGACATCGATGTTAATTTGTATGGTCTTTTATTAAAGTTTTGTTTCAGAACATCAAAGACAACGTCCTCTGCTGATTCTGAAACTTTTACTCAGTCCGTCAGTTCACTCAAACATTTGAGCATGGGCTCTGGGCCAGACGCTGTGCGAGGCACACAGGCTTCCTTCATCCCCACAGAGAGCAGCCATGTTTGTATGTTCTTTAACTACAGGAAGAATCTGAGAAAGCTGAAAGAAAGAGGCCCAAGGAGAAAACCCTGAGTGAACACTTCTAAGCAAGGATCAAAGTGGGAAACAGTGAAAGCTCCCAGAACAAAAGGGAGACAAAGGCTAAGTAACCCTTGAGTTACTTAAGAGCAAAGGACAAATAGAGGAACACAACCAATAGCTCTGGCACCGAAACCACTTTATTATTTTGGAATGATTCAGAAAGAACAGTCAGGTGGGGTTCCCTATTCCAGAAAGTGCTTCCCTCTACATCTTTGCTGGAATGGAATTATAGACCCCTCTACCCCCAAAAGCATTCAGACCAGCTACGGAGTTCACAGACCTAGCACACTCTTCATTGGGCACAGATGGGAAAAGGAGGGGCTTCTGTACTCTGGCCAGAAGATTTTCAGAGAAAGGTCAGAGCAAGTGAAAAAATAATGTAAATCTGTCAAGTGAACCCCTTGTGTTGCTAACTCTGCTACCAACTACCTGTCTGACCTTGGAGAGGGAGGGCATCACTCCTCTGGGCTGTGGTGGCCTCATTTTTATTCCAATTCTAAAGTGCTGTCACTGTAGAACAATCTAAACAAAGGGTAACAAAAAGTCATGATTTGGGCATACCTAGTCTGAGTCCAAAAATCAATTGTTTGGGACTTAAAGTATTAAATCCACCCCACACGATATTCTGCTTTTAAAACTAGAGAATATCAAACCTGTTTTCTTCTAAATGGAAAGCATCCTTCCAAGTCACCCGTTTAATCATCTACATAAAATCATCAAAACACTATGATAATTGTGAAAGGAAGAGTAATATAAATTATAACAATAGAAGTGCTACAATTAAATATCCTGATATTTTTTACTGGGTCAAATTTTGAATTATTCATTTATCTGCTCCACTTGGAAACCCTTCCTGCAAAACGTTGTTTCAGACCCTTCAGGATAGGTTTTTTTTTTTGGCCGTGCCACAAGGCTTGCAGGATCTTAGTTCCCAGACCAGGGATCAAACCCAGGGCCCCTGCCCCTGCAGTGGAAGGATGGAGTCCTAACCATTGGACCACCAAGGAATTCCCTAGGATAGGTTTCATAGTAGAAACCCTGGGGAAAAAAATAATACATTATACTGTTTCTTCAAATTTTCAGCTAAGTGTCACTCTATTCCTCCATTCTGATATTTGTCTGAATCAACACAGAAAACAATACGCAGCAAAATGCTGCAAATTTCTTACCAATGACTTTGGGCACCAATTCATGGAGCCAATACCTTAAAAAGATGGGCCCCTGGAACCTGATGACTATAAAAAGAAATGGCTCGTCTCTTGGAAGGTTTTTTTTCAAAACGTTAGTCGGAACATCTTCAATAGAAAGAATGAACTCTTAATCTCCTCATGACAATTTATCCCTCGAGTATCCTTTACTGAGGCTCATTAAAAAATTGACCAACATCTGATGTGGTGGATCTACTGTCAAGCCCTCCAACTCCCGTGCCCAAAATATGATATTCATTTATGAACACCACAGTGCACTATTTCAAGTAAAGCCTTTCTTAATCCCCAAAGCATCGTGAAAAGGATTGTCCATATACTTCACAGTTTCACACGCATTTTCCCATACTTTGCTTTATTTGATATTTATAATAATCCTTTAAGGTCTTAAGAAAGTTACTAATGCCTCTGATGATTCTCATTGTCTCATCTGATAGATAAGGAAAGAAAGTAAATGGCCCATGGAATAGAGAGTATGTATTAAAATTGGGACTGGAAGTTGAGACCTCCTGTTTTAGCCACACACACACACACACAATTTTTGTGTCACCCTGGATACTATTTCCAAATGGGTTATTCAAGCTCCAGTTATAATATTCAACAAAATTTTGCAAGTGGCTAAATTCTGCCAGCTCCTTTGTAGGACTAGTCTCAGCAATGTGATGCTCTGATCTTTTTTCCTTAATCTTAAATAATTCTGAGATCAAGAAATCTATGATGCATAGTAGGCATGATGTAATACTTATATGAAATTCAGCTCTTCTCCGGCTTTCTAAAAGTCTGATGAACTGCCCTTGATTAAAATGAAAAATAAAGAAGATTTCTGTTCGAGAAAAACTTTACTTCTGACAAAAACAAAACGAAACTGAAACTGTGAAGCAAAATTACTAGTACTTAGCTATTAAATCTGGAAAACAGAAAAGAGATGGATTGTGTGGTAGGTGGAAATATGAATATAATCTTCAGGTTGGTAACCAACTGCTATCTTTCTCCACTGAGAAGGAAATAAGAGGGAAAAGGCCTGTACCAAAGTAGGAAGAGATTTCAATTAGCTGAATAATTTTCAACATTAATGTTACAAAACTAAGTAAGCGGTTACACAGCACAATGGAAGGAGTATGTATTTGGCGTCAAGAGACCAGAGTTCAAATCCCAGCTCTTCTACTAAATTAGTGATTTTGAACCAATTACATAATCTCTCTAGGCCTTAACTCTCACTGTAAAAGGGTGAGATTATTACTATCTCACCAAATGGTGGTAAAGATTAAATGAGATACTGCATGTAAAGTCTAAATACCTTGCACATAAGCACTCAAAAAACAACTGCTCTCATGATAAAACAGGGGGAGGAGGAGATGGAAAAGTTAATTAAGGAATTATGTATTAGTCAGAATAAGCTAGGTTAGGCTGCAGGAACAAACAACACCAAAATCTCAGTGGCTTAATGCCACTAAAGTTAATTTCTTGCTCACATAAAGCTGACTGTGGGTCTGGCGACCAAGGACAGCTGTCCAGGTGTAGGCTGCCTGGCTCTCCATCTCAAATGTTCGTTCATATATTACAACAAGGCAAGAGAGCACAAGAATAACATACCAGCTATTATTGATACATGCTGCTGTCCGGAAGTGAAACAAATCAGTTTTGCTCATTTCCATCATTTAAAGCAAATGATACAGACATGCCCAAATTCAAGAGGGTAGAAAAGATAATCCTTTATTATGTCCAGAAATATTGATATTGGTATGAATAATGTTTACTTTGGTTAGACTCTCAGAATTTTTTGTTAAGTTCTAGACTCTTCCCTGTGAAATGTGAAACACATCCACAGGACCTTCCATATTGATGATGTTAGCTTTGTCACTGATTATACATCCTACCACATCTCTCAAACTTTTCCTCGGCTGAAAAAGTTACCAGCTTTCCAGAAAATATATCTAATTTATAAGTCAAACCCACTCAAGAAAACTTGAGAACATAGATTAAAAAAGATCCTAGGGCCTCCCTGGTGGCGCAGTGGTTGAGAATCCGCCTGCCAATGCAGGGGATACGGGTTCGTGCCCCGGTCTGGGAGGATCCCGTATGCCGCGGAGCGGCTGGGCCCGTGAGCCATGGCCGCTGGGCCTGCGCATCCGGAGCCTGTGCTCCGCAGCGGGAGAGGCCACAACAGTGAGAGGCCCGCGTACCGCAAAAAAAAAATAAATAAATAAAAAAAAAATAAAAAAATAAAAAAAAAAGATCCTAAAACATTACATTAGGCAAATATAAATACAGACAGACAGACAGACACACACACACACACACACATCAGCTTTGTGGAAACATACCAAACCATTTTGCTAATCCCCTTTAAAACTGGGGGAAACAATCCAAAAATGGGCAGAAGACCTAAATAGACATTTCTCCAAAGAAGATATAGAGACTGCCAACAAACACATGAAAGAATGCTCAACATCATTAATCATTAGAGAAATGCAAATCAAAACTACAATGAGATATCGTCTCACACCAGTCAGAATGGCCATCATCAAAAAAATCTATAAACAATAAATGCTGGAGAAGGTGTGGAGAAAAGGGAACACTCTTGCACTGCTGGTGGGAATGTGAATTGGTACAGCCACTATGGAGAACAGTATGGAGGTTCCTTAAAAAACTACAAATAGAACTACCATATGACCCAGCAATCCCACTACTGGGCATATACCCTGAGAAAACCACAATTCAAAAAGAGTCATGTACCAAAATGTTCATAGCAGCCCTATTTACAATAGCCCGGAGATGGAAACAACCTAAGTGTCCATCATTGGATGAATGGATAAAGAAGATGTGGCACATATATACAATGGAATATTACTCAGCCATAAAAAGAAATGAAATTGAGCTATTTGTAATGAGGTGGATAGACCTAGAGTCTGTCATACAGAGTGAAGTAAGTCAGAAAAAGAAAGACAAATACCATATGCTAACACATATATATGGAATTAAAAAAAAAATGTCATGAAGAACCTAGGGGTAAAACAGGAATAAAGACACAGACCTACTTGAGAATGGACTTGAGGATATGGGGAGGGGGAAGGGTAAGCTGTGACAAATCTGAAAGAGAGGCATAGACATATATACACTACCAAACGTAAGGTAGATAGCTAGTGGGAAGCAGCCGCATAGCACAGGGAGATCAGCTCGGTGCTTTGTGACCGCCTGGAGGGGTGGGATAGGGAGGGTGGGAGACACAAGAGGGAAGAGATATGGGAACAGATGTATATGTATAACTGATTCACTTTGTTATAAAGCAGAAACTAACACACCATTGTGAAGCAATTATACTCCAATAAAGATGTAAAAAAAAAAAACTGGGGGAAAAAACTAGTATTGAATTTTCACCAAATTCATATTAATTGCTTAAACTTAGACCACCAATTAGCGGAAAATAGCAGGGTGTGTCATGATTAGGGGATTTCAAATAAGCTTCTGCTAAACAAGCAGGTTCATCAGAAAGCACAGGAGTTGGTGACTGCATTTCAGAGGCATAAAAGAAAATAGCAGAAGAGTTGAACTCCAGCCAAAGTGGCAAAAATAAGCAATGTGCCACAGCCGCGTGGGCTCCTCAGCATTCTTTTCCTGGGGGCACAAAGCAGCACAGGGCCTTGGAAAGCTGCTGAGCTAGAACAAACAGGGACCACAAGTCGCCAGTGACTGTTCATTTCTGTCAAGTTTCCCCAGGGACATTTCAGTTAGATCTGAAGTCTGACAGTTCGCCCTGGGCACTTTGTCACAAAGGGTAAGACAGACTCTCAAAACAGATCTCTCTCCTAGGCCTCAGGGTTTTCCCTAGAAGCAAGCAAAAGTCTTGGTTTCTGAATCCAACTGCTGTTCCCCAAAAACCCAGCGGTGGCTGTAGCTAACCGCCTCCAGGGCGTGCTGTCCCTGCTCTCTCCTTCCCCACCCAGTTCCTGCCCCCTTGCTTTCCTCAATCCAAAAAATTCATTCTCTTGTTGGTTCTTTCATTTTCCTCTTCCCTCTCCTCTTTCCATCCTGGAACGCCTGTCTTCTTCAGATAACACTGCCCGGATTCTAACTAGGAGGTCTGGCTTCCGGCAGCAGGAGCAGAGTGTCTTTTACCTGCCCATCCTGATATCGGACAATGGGCAGCCGGCGCTGAGCAGCACGGGCACGCTGACCATCCAGGTGTGCAGCTGTGACGACGACGGCCACGTCCTGTCCTGCAGCCCCGAGGCCTACATGCTCCCGGTCAGACTGAGCCGCGGCGCCCTCATCGCCATCCTGGCCTGCATCTTTGTCCTCTTAGGTGAGTAAGTGGCTCCTCTCCATTCTGTGGGGTCCTGCAAGTGCTTACTTAGATACCATTCCGTTATCACCCTGACACAGCTGGCCAGAACTGGTTTTCCACACCGTGCTTATTGAAAAAGTGGGAGAGTAAGGCTGGGAAAAAGTAAAGAACTCGGAGACAGTCCCTTCCTTCAAGGAACTCATGGCCTCTGTGGCCAAATGAAAGCACATATATTTATCAAGCATCTACTGTAGGCCAGGTTGCTGTTCTAGGTGCTGGGATTAATAAGAGAAATGCCCCAGCCTTCACAGAGCTTAATTCAAAATAAAGCAAGTTCATTTTGACATCACAGAACCTAAATAATAATTTTGGACAGGCTATGATGATCACCTCTTCTAACCCCCTCATTTCAGATAAGTAGTAGCTAAATCACAAAGAGGTAGTGACGGGCCCAAGGCCAAATCTCAGTGGCAGAGCCAGGGCTGAAACACAGGCAGGCCCCGCATTGCGCATGCCTGTATCTGAGCAGTACGGCCTTTCTCCCAAATGTTCATCCCCAGATTCGGGATGTGGTAAGTGTTACAGAGAAGGGAAGAGGGACAGGGAGTCCTGAAAGGACAGGAGACAGGGGTGGGTGCCAGTTTAACTAGGGTGGTCAGGGAGGACCTCACTGATAAGACGACCTCTGAGCAGAGATCTGAAAAAAGTGGCAGAGTGAACCACATGGATATCTGGGAGGGTAAGCTGTTTGGGGGCGTTAGCACCCCCCCTCCCTGGGTACCATGGCCTCTAACCAGGGCCAGTTTGCCTCTACTTGTGAAATAAAGATGTGATGACAGGCCAGTGGGAGAGCACTACTGGGATAGGGGATCCTTTCTTCTTCATCTAAAGTCATACTGCAAAGCTGCTCCCTACTCCCTTGCACTAAGGCCATTCATGCTATTATCCTCAAAATCCACACTCAAAACAAACAGTAGAACATCTAAACCAATTCCTGAAACCAAAAAAATATCTGTACATATCTCCCAACTCTTCTGACTGAAATAATTCACAGCATACTTATTTTGCTTAGAGAAAAGCAGACTTAGTAGATAGTAATATTATTCAATATGGAAGAAATCCTAGTAAGGGAAAAGAGTAAAGCATTGCAGATTAAAATTAGAATTTAAGCCCTGATGCCAGGTTTACCTCCAAACGAAGAGACTGAGTCAGACCAAAGAAAGAAGGTCTAACGAAAATGTCAGTCGCTTGATTGAATTTCCAGTAGGTCTGTGGAATATGCTTCATGTAGTTCAGTGCTACATGAAGGGAAAAACAGTATAAAGAAGTAACCTTTCAAAGTCCTTGGATCCCTGGATCAGAGGGGATTGTTATGGCTTCTGGTCCCTCTCTGTACTGACAAATAAAACCCTCCTGCAATTCCCTGAGTGTCCATAAGGTGGCACTGCGAGTCCTTGAGTGCATAACAGGACACCCTGAAAGAGGCCTTTGAAGAAACTTGCTCCTAGGAGAAATTTCCAGTCCGGCTGTCCTTACTTCTATCTTTGGAAAATGTCTACATTATAAGCTCACCCTAGCCCACAAACAGTAAAAGGAGTCACCACTTCAGAGGGACTGATTTAAAGAGGCTGGCACAAAGAGGCTCTCAAGTTAGAAGTGGTGTGCAAGGGGCGATTTATTTTGTGCTCCCAAACCCATTATGTCTTGCCTTTGGAATTGCGCAGAATAAACAGACAGTTTTCAGGACCTAAACCGAGCAAAGCTGTCATAAAATCCTCAGAGTTTTAGGCACTTTCACTTCTAAGAGTGTACATCCCACATTAAATATAATTCATAAAACTGAGTAAGACTGAACTGCAGTTGATTTGTCAAAGAAATACTACATTTTGTGGATAATTATATTAACACATTAATTTTGACTATGAATTTTTTTCCATGTTTCAAATACGTATCTAGTTCCTAGAAAATCTCATAGGCCCTATGCACTGTGCCTATAGATCCTAAAGAATAAACATCTCTAGAACTGACTCTCTTCTGTCAGGGAAGCCCTTCAGCTGAATAGGATCATTTTTCCCAAAATGTGATTTTCAGGGGGTTATATAATACTTGATATTTAAATAAGATTACCTAAAAATAAGATACATAGCAATCTTTATTTTTTTTCAGAGTTCTATAAACTGCCTAATTCTATATCATCAGAATTCTTTCCAGTACAAACTCAAAGACTTTTCTAATATTGCTTCCAAGCATTTTCTGAAATACCACACCTAGCACTCCAGTGTCACCTGTGTGGAGGTTTTCCCAGGTCCCCAGGAAGAATTAACTGGCCCTGCTTCTGTATTCTCTGCAAAACTCTTGCAGCTCTAGGATAGTCCTTTCACCACCTGTTTCATATTAATCACTAATGTCTATTATCTCCTTAGATTGCATGCCTGTAAAAACAGAAATCATGTCATATTCTACTTTGTTTCCGTTTTGCTTCAGATAATGTCTAAAAAATATGTGAGTTTAGTAACTCCTTACTCAATCCCACAAACACAGCAAGTTCACTCAGAATCCCATTTCTCCACCCTGCATCCATCCAAATCACACCCCAACCTCCAATGCCCAGTTCAAGCCCCCACTTCATTGAAGTCCTATTAGTCCATTTCTCTGAAATCCCATAGTCCTCTAGTCTATGAGTTACATTTTTGCACAGAGATAAAATACAAGAGTATATAACTGTTTCCTGTGTGTGCATTTTGTCACCCGAGCTATTCAGGAAAATATCATGTATTAACATCATTAACCGCAATTTACAAAAAGCACATTCCACATTCAAGTTTAAAAAACCATTATTGTTATTTTTTTAAGTTAGTCCATAATCTTACTGGGCATATGACTGTACTCCATTCCCCCCTACCCCTTGGATAAACTGGGCTCTTATTCTGCACTGTTGTCAAGCTGTCACTGTTCACCAGCTGTAACAAAGCATGCTAGAAAAAAAAAAAAATAGCAGTTCTACAGCCAAAACCTCAACACACTTCCTGGAAAACATTTTTACTCACAGAGATAAATGGTCCAATGGGATTACCTCCATCTCTCCTTTAAACCGCAGTGAAAACATCCGGGGGGGGGGGGAAACATGTTAGGATAAAATTTCATCCAAACCTGCAAGGGCACATCTAACAGTGTGGTGCGTCTTTGATAACATGATAAATTATATAAAATGTCACTGCTCATTCCCTCTCTTCCATGAACATCCGTAGACCTAGAAAGTCACAACCTCCTCTCTAATGGAAGGCTTTTCTGAGGAATCTGAGTTAAATGGACAAAGATGGTCATTTATGCTCTCTTTTTTTTTGAAGAAAACATAGAAAGACTATGACTTTGGCTCATATTTAACACATGTGTCTATACTCATATTAATTAATATATGATCACAATTGACCCTTGAACAACGGTGGGGCGGGGTTAGGGGCTCAAACCTGCTCTGAAGTCGTGAATAACTTATAGTCGGCCCTCAGTATCCACGGTTCAGCATTTGCAGCAACCAACTGCTGTAGTACTGCAGTATGTATTTATTTTTAAAAATCCACAGCCAAGTGGACCCCAGTAATTCAAAGCCATGTTGTTCCAGGGTCCACTGTATATTTAAAAAGTAGGATACTATTGAGAGGCTAATGTAAAAAAGCAGGATTCCACCTATAGAGTAAGGTTTTCACACTATAATGGAGAAACACATATTCGTCCTTAAGTAGTCAGAAAACATGATCTGATCCTTAGCATATACTCCACGGCGGGCCACAGGGCTTCGTGCTTTGTTAATGAGATGTTACACTGGGTGGCTGGGTGTACAAACGCACACACATTTCAAAGCGATAAGGTGTGTGCAGAGCCTCTACATGCAACTTCTACTTAAACCACGTGGAATCATGTCACGTAGGGTTCACTCGCCCACAGACTCCCCAACAGTGCAGAAAGAGTGAGAACAGCGTAGACCCTGTGAGGTCACATATCCAAACACTGACCCTGCGCTCCCCACCCAGACAGCCCTTCCCCTACCTGAGCTCTGGTCTCGGCCCACACGGCCGGGGCTCTTCCGCCAACACCTGGTCCTCTGTGTTTCCGGCAGTGCTGGTGCTGCTCATCCTGTCCATGCGGAGGCACCGGAAGCAGCCGTACATCATTGACGACGAGGAGAACATCCACGAGAACATCGTCCGCTACGACGACGAGGGCGGCGGCGAGGAGGACACCGAGGCCTTCGACATCGCGGCCATGTGGAACCCACGGGAGGCGCAGGCGGGCGGCGCCTCCAAGACGCGGCAGGACATGCTGCCCGAGATCGAGAGCCTCTCCCGCTACGTGCCTCAGACGTGCGCCGTCAACAGCACCGTCCACAGCTACGTCCTGGCCAAACTCTATGAGGCCGACATGGACCTGTGGGCCGCGCCCTTCGACTCCCTGCAGACGTACATGTTCGAGGGGGACGGCTCGGTCGCCGGGTCTCTGAGCTCCCTGCAGTCGGCCACTTCAGACTCGGAGCAGAGTTTCGACTTCCTGACGGACTGGGGGCCCCGCTTCCGGAAGCTGGCGGAGCTCTACGGGGCGTCGGAGGGGCCCGCGCCCCGGTGGTGACGGAAGCCGGGAGGCCGGCGCGCGGCCAAACCCGGCCGTTCTGAGGCGGAGGCTTCGCGGAAGAGGCGCCGCTAACCGCAAGAGCAAGACTGTGCTGGAGAGTGAGGTTGCGGGGGGAGCGGGCGAGCGGAGCTCTCTCTGAATCAGCTTTACTTGGTTAGATTAAGTTAAATAATCAAAAGGAAACACAGGAAGAGGGGGGCAGAATCTCCAATGACCTTTTCTTCTTTTTTAATTTTTGTGATACTGTATTCAAAGGCGTGGAGTCCAAGGTTAGGTATGGCGGGCTTGACTTTTCTCCGCCGTTCACTTGGTCATTTTGCCACCTCAGAGAGGCTGTGCTTTTCACTGCAGAGGTGGCAGCTGAAAGCAAATAGAAGGTTCTACTGTCCTATCCGTTTTTTGTTTTGTTTTATTTTTAATCATGTTTGTTTCTCCATTTAAAAGTTTTGCTGGCTCATCACACTGCACAAACCAACCCGCATAAAAGAACACTGAAAAATTATTCCTCGGTGAAATTAACCTACTTGTTCTGCGATGGATGGAATTTCTTTTAATCCTTTTAAGACAAGGTTAAGGCCTAATTGACCTTGCATGGGGGGTGGGCAGAGGGGCGGGAGAAGGAAGAGGCATTGACTTTAAGCTCAAGTTTAATGGCTGAACCAAGAGTTGTTGGCATTACAACAAATCCACCTCCATGGAGTAAGAGTGCTCTTGTTCTCTCAGCTCTTTAACTGTGCCCCTGCAAAATTATTCAGAAGGAAACCAGAAAATCTGCCTCTTTTGCACTGTAGATGTCTCTTCCATGTGCCAAATGTGAAGATTAGATTCTACAAATGAAAGCCAAATAAAAAGAAGTATCTGATAAAAGCATGGGTTAGAGGGCTTTCCTAATCTGTGTGAGGTCAATTCAAGGGATGTTTACATACTGTAGATAACCTACTTGAACACAAATCAGTATTATAGAGAATAAATGGATGTAAGAAAATTACATGTATAAGTTTTGTATATTTGTTAATAATTTTGGTAATAAATATGATGTACTGCATCTCAGTACCTTAGCACCTCTTTTAATAAAAGTTAAATAGAAGGGCAAGTCTATTGCACATGTGTTTAATTGCTGATTAGGTAAGAGATGGTTTTGTGATCCTGACCTAGTCTCAGGTTCTTGGGGCTGGGGCTCATTCATAAAACAAATGAGCAGGTAAGAGATGGTTTTGTGATCCTGACCTAGTCTCAGGTTCTTGGGACTGGGGCTCATTCATAAAACAAATGAGCAGGTAAGAGATGGTTTTGTGATCCTGACCTAGTCTCAGGTTCTTGGGGCTGGGGCTCATTCATAAAGACAACAGCACAGAAGTATGAGGCTGTGCATTCTACTTCAGTCACTGATCAGATGAACATATAGTTTAAACTGTAAAGCTGTAAAGCTTTTCATGAATATTCTTCATTTCCCCATCCCTTAAAAGAGCAAAGGATGGTTTGATAACATCAGCAATACAATAGTGAGTTTAGCCCATATTTTTGTTTTGTTTTGTGAGAGTGTATTGCACATAGCCACCAATGAAGCAGGCCACTGTGCTACTTTCATCTCTGTTCTGTTGGCAAATCAAATATGTACCAAAAATATGTACAAATATGTACATCTTGTCAATACTGGATGAGCTCACAGAACACTGGGGCCATATTTTATTCGTTTCCTTTCCCCACAGTAGCTAAGAGTGGGTACTTAATAAGTGCTTAATGGGTACATGATGGAAGGGATCTCTTTCTTTGACATCGTATTATTAAAGGATATTTTACACAGTTATCCTCACCATTGGAAAAAAAATTGTGAACAAAATAGTTTTCTGAGTGTCTTGGTTAAAGGTTCTCAAATTTTAATGTTTGTCAGAATCACTTGGAACAGAATCACTTGTTAAACTATAGCTTGTTGGGCCTTTACCCACACAGTTTCTAATTCAGTTAATCTGGGGCAATTTGCATTTCTAACAAGTTCCTGGGTGATGCTGATGCTGCTGATCCAGGGACCACACTTTGAGAACCTTTGGTATATGGTCACACCTTCTCAAATATAGAAAGATTAGATTGTACTGGGGCCTACCCCATCAGTAGAATAGTATTGTGAATCTCTTTTCCAGTAAAAAGGAGAGTTTGGCAGAAATATGTGAGAAGGCTAATAGATGTCTGGGAACCAGCAGGATGTGCTTCACACTTTATTACGTGGTACACTAATAGCCAGGCAAGTTCTCATCTTCAGCCTTCAGCATACTAACCCTTTCCTCCATGAAAGGCAGCTCTCGTACATGCTCTTTGAGGGTAAAGTATGATGTAAAAATAAACTTAGCAAAGAAAAAGAAAAAACATGAACTTGAGTCCAAACTAGGCTTTACAACATACCAGTTATGTGAATGTGGGCAAATTGACCATTATAACATTCTTCTTTTCTGTCACTAGCCCGGAGGATAATTTTTTGACTAGCTCACTCTGTGTTGCTTGTTTTAAAAACTGGGAACAGCTGTTATCCTAACCACAGGGGATTATCATGCCCCACATCCTGCAAATGTGGTCCCCCATGAGACTGGGCATGAAGTGATTAAGCAGAATCTCCTGGAGCTTCTGGTCCCTGGGAAGATGTTTAATGGTGTGATACAGGAAGTGTGAGAGAAGCACAGAATAGGAGATCCATTTCAACTCACACTGTAAGCTAATAGAGACTCTTCCCTCCAAATGAGTTTTAGAATTCCCTTTCCACTGCCACAGTTTACCACAAATGCTGGTTCATCTGAAAATAAAACACCATTACCACCAGACAGAATGCAGTGTGATCAGGTTAAAAAAGAGAGCTGTAAAATTATCCAGCCATTTATTTGTAAACAGGTAAAGCAGCTAGCCTTTAATTTATGTTAGAGGGAAAAGGAACATCTGTGGAAATCAATAGATAAGACTCTGTCTGGAACTGTATTCTGAACAAGAACACAAAGATAAAGATTAGCAATGAATTTTCTAAATCATAAAAGCAGAATATCCCAACATGGCAGATAGCAAAGGCAAAGAAGGGAGTAGTTTGCACAAGAAAGAATCTATAAATCCTGAAAACAAATTCAAACAAGCCAAAATCAGTACAGGCACATTGACTATGCATTGTTACTAGTTTACTAGTGATCGAGAACTAAACCTTGATGTCAGAATTCCCAGTATTTCCTTTCTAGCGCTGGAAATACATGAGCACAGGATATACTTTGCAAGCAGTTCTTTTCGCAGATGGACTCAGTCTCAAATCCATTTCTCATCTTCATAATAAAGAACTTTCAAGATATTTTTATGTGTAAATACCTGGATTTGGGAGGCTTCTGCTTGACCCTGAGGGTCAAGGTTCTGATACAGGGAATGGACAAAATTAGATCAAGGAATCTTCCTTTTTTTTTTTTGCGGTACACGGGCCTCTCACTGTTGTGGCCTCTCCCGTTGCGGAGCACAGGCTCCGGATGCGCAGGCCCAGCGGCCATGGCTCACGGGCGCAGCCGCTCCGCGGCATGTGGGATCTTCCCGGACCAGGGCATGAACCCGTGTCCCCTGCATCGGCAGGCGGACTCTCAACCACTGCGCCACCAGGGAAGCCCAAGGAAATCTTCTTTTTAAAATGACCTACTAATGAGATATATCTGTCTCTTATGATTCATGTTGTGCAAAAATTGTGAGTACTAATTTATAATATGTGTAATTAACTACAACATCAACCAAAACCACAATTTTTCTTAAATCTTTCCTCCTGGGACGGGAAGCTGGCAAATCCTACCCCATGTGTTTGTCCATACTCTTGGTTTGTAAGGATTCCATATGACTGATGATGAGGCTGTTTCTTCCACTCCAACATTTTAGCCGCTGAGGCCACCTTCCTGGTACCCATGATGACAAGGGCTACTTTCCATCCCAGAAAACCTTAGACCACTTCTCTGAGAGGACACACTTCCAAAAGCTAGTAAAACTACCTATGAGTCTTTTCTTATTTTTCAGGAAGTTTAGATACTAGCTTTTCTTTTATTATTTCCACTTCCTCCCCTTCCTCATATCAACTGTTTTACCACCATTGCTGCATAAAAAGACACTCAACTTAGTGGTGTAAAACGACAATCTTTTTTTTATTTTTCTGTTTTTTGTCTGCTTTGGGTCTTCATTGTTGCATGCAGGCTTTCTCTAGTTGCGGTGAGCGGGGGCTGCTCTTCGTTTCGGTGCGCGGGCTTCTCACTGTGGTGGCTTCTCTTGTTGCGGAGCACGGGCTCTAGGCGCACGGGCTTCAGTAGTTGTGGTGTGTGGGCTCAGTAGTTGTGGCTCACGGGCTCTAGAGCGCAGGCTCAGTAGTTGTCCTACACAGGCTTAGTTGCTCTGCCGTATGTGGGATCTTCCTGGACCAGGGCTCGAACCTGTGTCCCCTGCATTGGCAGGTGGATTCTTAACCACTGCACCACCAGGGAAGTCCCCTATCAGCTATATTGTCTTTCCCTTTTTTCTACTCTGCCTCCTTCCTCTATTCCAGGAATCACTTTGGATTCCATTCACCATTTCTTTTCTCTCTTCCATTCCCCCTCCTCTCTATAGAATACATTCTTGTTTTACAGGTATATTATTCTCCAAAATTCAGTTTTGTTTTGTTTTTTAATTTTATTTATTTATTTATTTATTTTGGTTGCGTTGCGTCTTCGTTGCTGCACACAGGCCTTCTCTAGTTGTGGCGAGCGGGGTCTGTTCTCTGTTGCAGTGCACAGGTTTCTCATTGCAGTGGCCTCTCTTGTTGCGGAGCACAGGCTCCAGGTGCACAGGCTCAGTGGTTGTGGCACATGGGCTCAGTCGCTCTGCGGCATGTGGGATCCTCCCAGACCAGGGCTCGAACCCGTGTCCCTTGCATTGGCAGGCGGACTCCCAACCACTGCGCCACCAGGGAAGCCCCAAAATTCAGTTTTATCCCTACCATGCAGTACTTTCAGAAATAAATGAATATTTCATGAAAATACTTAGCAAAATATCTGATATATAAAAGGCACACAATATATTTTTATTGAAGTATAATTAATATACAATAAACTGCAGGTAAAGCATATTATTTAATGTTTTGACATATGTATCCACCCATGAAGCCATCACCCCAATCAAGATAGTAAATATATCTGTCACCCTCAAGAGTTTTCTCATACCCCACTGTAATACCTCTCTCCCATCCCTGCCAACCACCTCTCCCAAATGCAAGCAACCATCAATATGCCTTCTATCACTGTAAATTTGTTTACATTTTCTAGAGTTTTATATAAATGTAATCATACAGAGTTTACTCTTTTTTGTGTGTGGAGGATGGGGGGAGGGGGTCTGGCTTCTTTCACTCAGCATTATTAGTTTGAGTATCATACATGCCACTGTGTATATCAACAGTTCATTGCTTTTTGTTGATAAGCAGTATTCCATTGTGTAGATAAACCCCAATTTGTTTATTCATTCATGTATTAGTTTGCTCATGCTGCCAAAATAAAATACCATATATTGGGCGGCTTAAATAACAGAAATTTATTTTCTCTTATTTCTGGAGCTGGAAGTCCAAGATCAGGATACCAGTGTGGTCAGATTCCAGTGAGGACTCGCTTCCTGGTTTTGAAATGGCCACTTTCTCATTGTATCCTCACATCGTGGCAGGAGCAAGTGAGCTCTCTGGTGTCTGTTCTTATAAGGACACTAATCATATCAGATTAGTGCCCCAGCCATGTCACCTTATTTAACCTTAGTTAATTACTTCCTTACTCCAAATACAGTCACATTAGAGATTAGGGCTTCAGCATATGAATTTGGGGCATGGAGGGGGACACAATTCAGTCCATAACAATTCATATGTTGATGGACATTTTGATTGTTTGCAGCTTTTGGCTGTTACAAGTTAAGCTGCTAAGAACACTTGCATGTGAGTCTTTGTATGGACATATATTTTCTTTTCTCTTGGATAAATGCTTAGGAGTGAAATGGCTGGAGTCATATGGTAGGTATATGTTTTCGGTTCTTGTTTTGGTTTTTTTAAACTGCCAAACTATTTTCCAAAGTCTTTTTACCATTTCAAATTCCCACCGGCAGTATATGAGGGTTCGCTCCATTTCCTCTTCACCTTCACCAATACTTGGTACAGGCTGGGTTTTTTTTCATTTTTGTCATTGTAATAGGAATGTCGTAGTATCTCGCTGTGGTTTTAGTTTGTAATATCCTAATGACTAATAATGCTGAGCATCTTTTCACATGCTTATTTGCTATCCACATATCTTCTTTGGTGGAGTACCCAGAGGTATTTGCCCATTTTTAATTGTTTCATTATTGTTGAGTTTTGAGATTTCTTTTTATTTCCTGGATATGAGTCTTTATCAGGTACAGACTTTGTAAAGATTTTTATTCCAGTCTGTGGCTTGTCTTTTCATTCCCTTAACAATGTCTTTTGAAGGGCAGGAGTTTTTTTATTTTGGTGAAATCCCAATTCATCAATTTGCTCTCTTGTATTGTGCTTTCAGTGTCATTTCTAAAAAAATCTTTGCCTACCCAAGGTCACAGATATTTTCTTCCATGTTTTTTTTCTAGAACTTTTGTGGTTTTAGGTTTTACATTAGATCTATAATTCATTTGGGATTTATCTTTGTAGATTTTTAGGTATGAACTGAAGCTCTGTTTTTCTTCTCTCTTTTGGCATATGGATATCCAATTGTTCTAGAACCATTTATTGAAAAAGGCTATCAATTATTTACTGCATTGCCTTTGTTGTGAGTTGAATTGTGTCTGCCACAAAGATATGTTCAGGTCCTAACCCCCAGTACCTGTGAATGTGACCTTATTTGGAAATAGGATCTTTGTTTACAGATGTAATCAAATGGACTTGAGGTCATACTGGACCAATGATTGGTGTCTTTATAAGAAGAGAGAAATTTAGACACAGAAGCAGAGACACAGAGTGGAGAATGCCATGTGACAACTGAGGCAGACAATCGAAGAGATGCATCTATGAGCCAAGGAGTATTAAGGATTGTCAGCGACCACCAAAAGTTAGGGAGAGGCGTGGGACAGATTCTCCCTCCAGAAGGAACCAACCCTGCCCACACTTTGAATTCAGACTTCTAGCCTCCAGAAGTGTGAGAGAATACCTTTCTGTTGTTTTAAACCACCCAATTTGTTCTGGCTGCCCTAGGAAACCAATAGAAGCCTTATATAATACATTTTTTAAGATCTATTTTAACATAAAAAATAACTCAGTATGAACCCTTTACATGTCCTTGTCACTTTGGCTGGATCTACAACACATCCACACACCACGTTGCTTATTAATTAATTAACTAATTAGTGTGTTCGTTTTGCAGGATCTTTTTTTATTTCAACTCAGCCTTTGCACATGGTTGGAGTGTACGGAGAGGGCTCTGAAGATGCCCTGCTGTATGGCAGGTCTCAGGCAGCAGCAGAACTCTCCAGCTGACTTGGCAGCCTGCGAGCAGCTCTCATAGTTGCAGGCAAGGGGGAGGGAAAAATGAATCACCAGATGGCTGAGAAGAGACACTTCCATTCCTATGACCCCACTGATGTGGGCGGTGCAGAGAGGTTACAGAGAAAGCAGAGAAGGCAGGAGCTGCTGAAAACGGCGCTAAGTGCCCATTGGTCCTCAGGCAGCACAGGAAAAGGACAGCATTCAGAGAGGTGTCCCCCACTCGCCCACAATACGGAGCATATGTACCCTTGGCATGACTCTGCAAGTGAAGAGCTGCACAGCAGAGTGAAAGAATTAACCTTCAAAGAGCAGGCTGCGTGGTTTCCTTCTGTCTCTTGTACTTGCTATTCCCCTGCTGCCCCAGGAAACAGATGCAATCCTCTGTGTTTCCCTGCCAGGCCCATATGCAGTGAAATTCACTCATCCTAATTGCTAGTCTTCACTAGCCTACTGGGGGAGGGTGGGGCACCAACGGTCTGCCCCCCGTGTTTACCTCCAGGACTGGCCTCATCAACCTCAAATTGTTACATTTGCCAATGACTTCTTGGGACTGTGGCTATTGGACTATATGATGGTTGGTGTGAGATGAGATTCTTTTTTTTTTTTTTTTTTAAAGGAATTTTGCCTTTTTAAAAATTTATTTATTTATTTATTTATTTATTTATTTATTTATGGCTGTGTTGGCTCTTCGTTTCTGTGAGAGGGCTTTCTCTAGTTGCGGCAAGTGGGGGCCACTCCTCATCGTGGTGCGCGGGCCTCTCACTGTCACGGCCTCTCTTGTTGCAGAGCACAGGCTCCAGACGCGCAGGCTCAGTAGTTGTGGCTCACGGGCCTAGTTGCTCCGTGGCATATGGGATCTTCCCAGACCAGGGCTCGAACCCGTGTCCCCTGCATTGGCAGGCAGACTCTCAGCCACTGCGCCACCAGGGAAGCCCCGAGATGAGATTCTTAAATGCAGGGCATTACCTGAGGATGAATATTAGTTACACTCAAGAGGGGACTCAGGTCCTCATCAGCATGCTCCAGGTGGACGTCACTGCTGCTGAACTGAAGCAAAGGGAAGGGGAAGGTCATGGCCAACTATTGAGCACCTACTGTATGCCGGCACAGTGCCAGGTGCTTTTACACTAATGATCATGCTGAAAACATGAGCAAAGCACAGACCTAAAACCAGAAAAGAACACAGAGCCATTTGTGAAACACTCACCTCAGATGTTGATACCACTGGCTCCTCTGGGAGCTATCACATGTAAGGAGCTCTGCACACATCCTTCACCATTGATTGTTGATATCCCATCTACATCTTAAACCCTAGAGAACTGAATACTGGCCTTCGCAGTGGGCAGTGAAACCGGGTGAGGACAGCTGACAAGCATCATCTGAGAAGTAGGGAGTGATCATGCTTTTGAAATTCAGTCCTATGTTCTTTCCAGAAAGTACGCATATTTTTCACTATTATGTGAAGATTTTTTAAAAATAGATGTCATTGGAGAGGACTTCATTATCAGGAACCTTACATAACCCAGGTTAATCTCCTCTCAAAGGAGCAGGAGGCTATTTCTGGAGAACACTGGCACACTGCCATATTTACAGTGTGTCCCTTACCTACAAACTGCGTACAAATTCTCTGTAAACTCCAAGGCACTTATCACATCCAGATTCCCACATGGATCTAAGCATATGCCATGTACACCTCAGGCACAATGGGCAAACAGATTATTTATGGGACTTGGCAGAGATGTCTTGATCAGGCTTTTTAGTCACAGTCTCGGTGACAGTGAGCAGGTAAAGTGAATAATAATATATCCATCTTGGAAGGTCCGTTCCTGCTCATACTTCTAATTATCAAGTACATTATTGAGAGCCTCTCCGTAGCTTAGTTTCCTACTGTGAAGGTAGGCTGTTCATTATTCAAAGTTGTTCTTTTGTTGCAGATGTAGAACAGAAAAAGTGGAAATTGCTCCAGTGCAATCCTTTTATTTTGAAGAAAAAAAAACCAAAGGCACAGATTTTTGACTTCTGGAAATGGAAGGCTGGAGCTTATTTTTTCTCTTTCCGTTTCGGTGCCATCCTCACTGAGTCCGTCAGTAAATCTTCAAGCTCCATTAAAATATAACTTGACTAGGGAACATCCTTTAGCATCATCCTAGTTGGTTTGTTTCCCTCCTGACTAAACACCTCCCTTTGAAGGAAAAGGAAATGATGGAAACTTCTCATTTTATCTCAAAGAGAAAAAGCAAAAAGACACTTGAAGCTGCAGAAATAGGAACTTAACAGCGTAGACAGAAATCTCTTCTATAGGGTCCCTCTAGCCAAAAGTAGACTAGATTAAAAGATGCCAACACAGGAGAAATGTGATCATCTAAATGAGGCTCACATTAATTCTATTACTTGGTCATCCTTGGCCAAGTTTTCTAATAAAGCCTAAATAGATAAGCTAGATAAATAGCAAGCTTAAGTAGATAGATTATTTTTATAACTTCTATATTAACTAGCACACTTGGGAGCCTAAATTATTGAATACTGATCATAAGACTATTCAAGGGATGACCATATATCCTTTATCATTCTGTGCTAAGTCTTTGCTTATGAATGGCATTATTACACATGACCGCATTCTAAGAGTTTGCTCAGCATTGTATTCAGTTGTTTGGCCAAAGTTCCATCCTGCAGGGGAGAATTCGCCCTCTCCCAAACTGAAAAGAATGGTAATATCAACAGGTAGTAACTCTGGAGCTGAAGAAATGTGCATCTCAATGTGGTAGACATTGGGGCAGGTCACAAATATTCCAATTACCCTCCGTCTAGGTACACATGGGTCTGAACTTCTCCATCAGGTTACGGTTGTATCCGACCACATGACTGTGCTGAGCTAAGGAAACATGAGCAGGAGTAGCAGCCAATGTGGGATTTGCCGGTTCCTTGCCCCTTCCTGCTGCAGTGATCTTTGAAGTCTGTGCCAAATGGAACCTCTTTCTGCCTAGGTCTGAGTGACCGTATTAAGTAGGGTCCTCCTGCTGGCCTGTAGCCTGAGCTGAAATGAGAGCTGTCACAGGACGAACACACCAACTTTGACAGTGTTAAGTCACTGAGATTTTGGAGTTACTTATTACCACAGTATAATTTTGCCTATCCAGACTAATATGACAATGACAAAAACTGTTAACTTCCCTTAAGAAGAGGAGTTAACCAACTGGTATGACTGGTATGCATGATGACTACTGATGCCTCCTCCAAAATACATGTGCCCTGGTTGTTTTTTACCATGAGTAAGAGTGGATTTTGTTGACCAATTCATCTTTTTTCCCTTTCTTCTCAAAATTAACAGCATACATTTTCAAGATTAAAGAATAAAACAGCACTGTGCCCATAGATGGACACGCACAGAGGGAATGTAGCCATGTGACAACAGACGCAGAGATCGGATCACGCAGCTACAGGCCAAGGAACGCCAAGTGATGTCGGCAACCCCTGGAAGCTGGGAGAGGAGCATGAGCAGATACTGCCTCTGGACCCCCAAGAAGGAACCAGCCCTGCGGCCACCTTGATTTGGGACTTCCGGCCTCCAGAACTATGAAAGATTAAAGTCCTGGGCTTCCCTGGTGGCGCAGTGGTTGAGAGTCCGCCTGCCGATGCAGGGGACACGGGTTCGTGCCCCGGTCCGGGAAGATCCCACATGCCGCGGAGCGGCTGGGCCCGTGAGCCATGGCCGCTGAGCCTGCGCGTCCGGAGCCTGTGCTCCGCAACGGGAGAGGCCGCAACAGTGAGAGGCCCGCATACCGCAAAAAAAAAAAAAAAAAAAAAAAAAAAGTATAGAACAAACATTGGATATTATTCCTCTTCTTTCTGCACCTCTCATCTCATCCTAAGCAGTGATTTAGGAAAACTGAATTACTAAGTCTGTGAGTGTTGGCTCACTTCATGGCCAATTACCTGACAATTAACTGGGTCACTCTGGTAGCCCATCAGTCCATCCATACATTGGTGCCAACTATGCCATGGTCCATTAATGTCATTCCCATTGATGATTACATCAGAGCAACCAAAGGAACAGTCAATGACCAGAGCCAGACTTGGGGTGTTTGAAGTAATAGACCATCACTAATCAGTGAGGACGAAACAAGAAACCTAAGACTTAAGAGGCAAAAATAAAAGTTAATCTGCAAAAGTGAGACTCCATGTGCATATAGCTGTGTCATCAATGACTGTGTACACATACCACATCCCTCAACAGAATTTCTATTTATTCATTTGCTATTTACCTCAATGAGTTGGCACCAAGGTAAGGTATCTGCTGGTTTCCACATATACTCGACTTTCTTTCCAAGCATATGGCAAAGCCAATTTGCTCATTTTGGCTGGGAAAAAGTCCTAATTACCTAAGAACTAGCACATTTCAATCTAGTGAGGACTAAGTTTCACTGTATTAAAATGCAACCAAAACACAGATTTCTGTCTCACACACAGAGAAACCCAACTGAAGGTCTTCTCCCAAAATACTTAATGCCTGGGAGGTTCTCCAGTCAACTTTATCATTTGAAATTATATCCCTTACAGACAAATTAATCTTTTAGCATTAATCTTCCCGAGTTGTGGTGTTTGGGGGATGTTTTAATTAGCTCAGCTGCTTTATCATTCCTTTAAGTATCTGAAAGTATCTGTTAGCTTCCGACAGGTCTCAGGAAGATGGCCCCTTCCCTAGAGGTGGCTAGGAGATGTGTATTTGCTTTCAAAGTTTTACGGCTTTCTGAGATGAGCATTTCATCTTGTTATTTCCTTTCCACCACTAATCATTAAATGTTGAAGGCCTTAGCTAGTTCTGGGTGCCCTAATCCACCGTAAATCTGAAACAAGGGAAAATCAACTGAAAGTTAGCCTGTGGATTTTCCTTTACCAGGAACAGGAAGAGACTGGTCATAAAGATAAAGTAGTTGACTGTTCACATTGGGTTCCAGAAAAGGTCTCTAACTTCTCAGCATTTCCCCTATAGGTCCTTTCTCAAAATGCAAATAACCTGAGGGAGATAAACCCTCTTTATCAAGACATTTTTTTTTTTCCATTGCAGCGTTGGTCAGGGCACAGAAGTGATGGAATTTTTTGTAGAGCCAGGAAGAAAAGGGCTCTGATGGTGCCTGGGTCTATATATCCAGAATATAGAGCCAGAGAGCACCCAAAGAGAGTAAAGATTCCTCAGTCTCTGATCAGACAGAACACTGTGGTCCCTATTTCAGAAATAAGACAACTGAGTCCCTTAGAGTTAAGAGCCGTACCCCACTGAACAGCAAGAAAGCACTAGATGCTTGAAAAGTTTTATGAGTAGAAGAAAGAAGAGAACAGAAAAGGGCAGTGGGAGGGTCAACTGTGCCTAGAATCGTCTCCACTATGTGAAAATGTTGGTGCCACGGGTGAAGGTGACACACTACGCCACCCCCAGTTATGGCTCTGAAGAACTTGGACATGAAAGAGAGGGATTTGGAGAATTCCCTGGTGGTCCACTGGTTAGGACTCTGTGCTTTCACTGTCAAGGGCCCAGGTTTGATCCCTGGTTGGGGAACAAAGATCCCAGAAGCCACTCACTACCCCAACTCACTGAGGACCCTGGGTGAGAACGTGGAGGTCATTTACTTACCCAGATGTCATGAGCCCCGAAAGGTAGCCCGATGAAGAATGTCAGAGCTCTGGGCAAAGAGGCAAGAGGACCAAGTCTGAGCTGTGACTCACTGTCCAGGCAACCTTGAGCAAGTCACTTGCACTTTCTGAACATTTTTCTTATTTAAAAATAAGGATTGTACCCTGGTGGTCCAGTGGTTAGAACTCCGTGGTCTCACTGCCGAAGGCCTGGGCTCAATCCCTGGTCCGGGAACCAAGATCCTGCAAGCCACATGGTGCAGCCAATAAATAAATAAATAAAATTTTAAAAAATAAAAATAAGGATAGTAACATTCACCCCATCTAATTCACTCAGCTGTTTCGGAGGCAAAAGGAATGTTTCAAATGAAACCACGTGAGCTAGATCATTGTGTAAAATCTAAGTCCACTGAGGGAGTTGGTAGAACCAACATTTAAAATCAGCCTGTGCCGTTCGCTCTCCACGACCGACCATCCTAACTTGCAATCAGACAATCATACAGGACTCTCCCCAGATAACCAAGAAATTCCTTTCTGCCATTCGATGTGCTACGAGCCTATTTTCAGCGCAGACCGTATGGAGTATGCAATGCCCCATGCATGCATAACTAGGATGTGACCTGTGTCCTCTAGGAAATACCGTCTGGAAGAGGAGGTAGCAAATGAACCCCTTACTTCACTGAGAGGCAAAATGAACTAACACTTATGACAGACAAGGAGGCGAAACAGGGGAGGGTGGTATCCAGAGAAGGTCTGGGTCAGCCAGTGGGCTGGGAGGAGGTACAGTGGGGAGAAGGGGGCAAAAGCCGAAACAGGAAAAATCCTTCGCTTTTTCTTTTCCTTCCCCAGCGTCCATCATTCTCCCGTCTGAGAAAGAGGAAGTCACGGTGGTAGAGCAGCAGAGGTTGAAGGTTGGGTTTGCCTTGTTTCCATCCGCAGGAAAGGGCATTTGCAGAGAAAACATTTCCTCCCCGCGCCCTGGGCGCGCCTCTCCCTGCGGGCAGTCTTACTTTCGGCCACAGGAGGGCGCTGCTCCTCCTCCGTGGTCTCTTCCCTGCGGTCGGCGCCGCCCCGCCTCCCAGCTACGTCCAGCGGACGCGGGCTGTGCTTCCAACACCTGCAGCCTAGAAGCACTGCACCAGCAGGTGGGGAGCCTGGAAGACGGGGTCACAGCACGCCCAACTTCCAACATTTTATCTCTTTCAGACAAGCCAGGATAGATGTTCAAAAACAATTAGTCTCCCATCAGCAATGCATGCTATGAGGACAATAATGCCTAGAAAATTCTCAGGGAGTATTTTTGGAAGATTTTCTATTGAAGAGACAAAGGCTCAGATTCATCAGGAGGTGGAAATAGTGTCTCTGGCCCTGTCAGCAGCGTCTCCCCCATTCCAGGCTTAAGATAGGGTGATAGGGAATTCCCTGGCCGTTCAGTGTTGAGGGCTCCACGCTTTCGCTGGTGAGGGCGCGGGTTCAATCCCTGGTTGGGGAAATAAGATCCCGGAGGCCTGTGCAGCGTGGTCAAAAAATGAATGAACGAATGAATTTTAAAATTAAAAATAGAAAAATAAAATAGGGTGACTGATAACCAATTGACATAGTAGGAACTTGTCCCTTCCCAGGGAGACATCCAGTGCGGTGCTAAGGGGGCCCAATAAAGGAGAAGAAAGGGGCTTCCAGATCTGAGACACGACCAGAGAGGGAAAACAGTCACCTTTATTTATTTTTGTTTTAACAATTAATTGTTAAAATACCTGAAGGAAGGAAACTATTAGGGCTGGCTCTGCACCAGGCAAGAATTCCCAAACTGCACTAACTTGGCTGCGCCCCAAAGTCCCTTTGTTCTCTCCACACCCTCCTGTAAACATACCCACGCACCACCACCCTGTATTATTTGTCTCCAGTGAATTAGAATGAAAGTTCTAAGATAAGACAGGATGAAGCACTGACAGCCAATCAGGAGCCTTTCACTCAAAACTCCCCATTAGAATGAATGGAGGACTGCTTTTATGGTTTGTTTGTTTTTGCCTCCTAAGAGTACGAACTGATTCCATGATTTCTGGTTAAACCACTGGATTGGAGTGGTTCTTTGGGTAGAAACAGCCTCAACTTTCCTAAACTCTGAGATGAACAAGAACTATCACAGCACGTAAAAACAAGAATTACCAGCATGCTAAAATTATCCCCTTCTCAGAAAGGAAGAGAAATCTCTGATTATGAAAAAAGATTTTTAAAACAATCTAATAACTATACAGTAACACTCAAATAGATCTTGAATAGTCTGAGAGATGCTTGGGCTAGAATCCCATAGCTTGCTCCAGAATATTTGTCTAGCCGCATGCCCAGAAAGTACTGTGCACAGTCACAGGAGCTGTCAAAGGAGTGGATCACCATCACCACCACCATCATCATCGGATGAGTGGTTTATTAGATAGAACACATAGTTAAATGTTTCTAATTCTGATTTCTTTTCCCTTATCTTGCTGAGCCTGGGTCCTGATGTTTGGCGCTCTTGCTGGATCATGGATTGCGTTAGTATTACTACAGACACGAAAGAAAACCTTCCTCCAGTCCCCTCCACACAGCAGAACACGATAGGAGAAATCTGAATCAGAGTGTAAGTGGGACATTGTTCTCATCTGTAAAATTGGGCAGAGTCCATCTATTTGGGGGGATATATCCACAGATGCTGTGGACTAGTATGAAAAACAATGATTCCTATAGTTTCTACAGTGGCCACACCTTTGCTCTAAGGTTTATGTCTCTGAAATCATATCAGCATCACGCACTCCAAGGAGATTTGAGCTAAAAAACATTGAGGAAAACAAGATTAGAGAATAAACATTATGTGATAGTTTATTTTATGTGTCAGCTTTGCTAAGCTATGGTAACCAGGAGTTTGGTCAAACACTAGCCTAGATGCTGCTGTGAAGATATTTTGTAGATGTAATTAATATTTACAGTCAGTTGACTTTAAGTAAAGGGGATTACCCTGGATAATGTGAGTGCGCCTCATCCAATCAGTTGAAGGTCTTAAGAACAAATACTGAGGTTTATTGGTGAAGGAATTCTGTCTCAAGACAGAAATACCAACTCTTACCTTTGTTTCCAGCATGCTGGTCTGCCCTACAGACTTCAGTCTTGCTGAGTGTCACAGTGGAGTCAATTTCTTAAAATAATTCCTTGTGTGTGTGTGTGTGTGTGTCTATGTGTGTGTGTGGTATGTGTGTTTGTACACACTTTTGATTCTGTTTCTCTGGAGAACACTGACATACAGATTTCAAGTGAATCTTTATTGTGTGCGTGTGTGTGTGTGTGTGTGCGCTACCTGTAAATTAAAACAACGATGAGACATTCAGTAATGCCATTTTACATGACATTACACATAACTTGGACTGCTGATTTGGTTTGGGCACCCAGTCCCTCCCTAACAGTTCCCCCACCTCACTGGAAACTGACCTGACCCCCCACCCCACCCCCAACCCCCCCTCAGGGGTAGTCCTGATTGGTCCAAGGCTGAGAGATCCCCTTGCCAATGATTGGTTCAGTGGGATCATGTGGCTTAGAAAGGGCCAGTGAGATATGAGAAGAAGTTTGTAGTGGACTTCCTGTAAGGTTTGTTCTCGTTCTTCAGAGAAACTTTACAGAAGCAGCCGTTCTCTCTGCTGTTGGAGGACAATGAAACAGCACCTGGATTGCTATTGGCAATAACCCTTTGATGGGAAATAACCTGAGTCCCTGATGATGCTGTTGAGCTGGATGGATCAGTCATCCCTAAAGCCTGCACTGACTCTGGTCTTCCTTTAAAATGAGCCAATACGTTTTGTACTGTGTAAGTGAGTTTGAGGTTTCTTGAGGTTTCTTGTTAGTTGCAGCTGAAGGACCAAGTTTTCTTGCCTTTCGTTTTTTTACCTATAACCTGGGAGGACAGAACTAGATAATCTAATATCCCCTTGAATACTCAGTGTTTGTAAATTGCACGTTTAGGCACTAGCACTAACCGTATTTATCAATTACTGTTTAGAGAATCTGAATATTACTGTAGGTTTCTAAATACGTCTTCACTGTTAGAAATAAGTATGTTTCTAAATACATCTTCATTTTAGAAACAGGAAAATGACATGAATTTTAAGTTCTTATAGTGTAATTTGATGAATTTTTTTCAGCAGGCTTAACTCTAGTCAGCCACTGTCAGCAATAATAATTTTCACTAATGTTTTTTAATATGTAAAAACTCTAACAAATGAACAATAACTAGAAAAAGAGACTAATAGGGAAACGGGGAAAGGATAAAAGCAAACAATTCCCAGCAAAAGAAATGCAAATGAATCTTAAACCTATGAAGAGATGTTCAACCTCCTGCATAGAGAGAGAAATGCAAATTAAAATGACAGTGAGATTGTTTTCTTCACCTAAAAGATTGGCAAATTATAAAAAGTTTAATAACACACTATTGGAGAAGCTCTAAGAAGATAGCAACATTCATACCAATAATGGGAATTATCACTGAAGACCAGCAATTACAGGTAAGGGTGGAAATGGTACAACCTTCAAGAAAAGCAATTTGGCATTATCTGTCAAAATTACAAATCCATATACTCTTTGATGTAACCATTCCCCTTCTAGATCTTTATCCTACAGTTAAACTTTCCCATGTATAAAATGTTATTATTTGTAATTGCAATAATTGGAAACCACTTAAATACGTATCAATAGAGAAAAGATCAAGCTATCATAGGTGTTACAATAGAGTAATTCCCAGCTGTTAAAGAAATGGGGCAGCTCTGTATGCAGTAAAATGGAATAATCTCTAAATTGTATTTTAAATAAAAAGAGTAAGATGAAGAACAATGAGAATTATATGCTGCCATTTGTATTTTTAAAAAAGAATAACTACATATGTTTTTGTGTAGGGATAAACTAGGAGACTGCATAGGAAGCTGGGAATTGTGGTTATATCTAGGGATTGCAGCGTGGGAACTAGAACACAGGGGTGAGAGCCAGGTTAACTTTTCCCTGGATACCTTTTTAAAAAAATGTTAACATATGAATGTATATCAGTTATTTTAAAATTAATGAACTTGGAAGGAAAGTAAAGTTATTATTATAAATACATTTCCTGATTTGCTATTATGATAGTCATTCTGAAGCTAAGTTACAGTGCTAATGTTTTGGATAAATGATAATTAACGATCAGATAGGAAACAATGATTTGGTACATTTGTTCTCATTTCACTTTCTGTCTAAATAAAGGTAGTAGAAAAAGGATCAGGAATTAAGGAGAGGAAATTAATCTTATCCATAATATTAAAAAAACTGGTTTGCTAGGCATTTACGTTTCCATGCCTCTACCCCTAAAGTGCCTAAACTAGATTTCTTCTAACCCAGTGTCCTATTGTTCACTCACATCCAGTCATTCGACAAATATTTACTAAATATTGGTGTGCAGTCACTGGAGCCTCAAATGAGAACACGACCCAGACAACTGCTATCTTTAGGAGCTCAGTCTTTTCACTATTGTCTACCTTCCAGATGGGTAGAAAGACGGATGGTGTAATCAATAAACTGAGGGCTGCAGGTCCTAAAATGTGGAGAACCCACAAGCAGAAAAACCCACTAGCTGGGAAAGAAGACAGTGAGAGTTCACGGATAACACTATTGGTCCAAAGAAAACCATTCCAGAATAAACCTTTTCCACTCCAGGGTTTCAGTGCCCCAATAAATGCTTATTTTAGGGAGAAGAATAAGAAGGAAGGGAGGATGGGAATGACAAAAAAAAAGAATGAGCCCAATTGACAAAATAATCCAGGAGAAATAACCTCTGAACCTGGGATTAATACCTTCATTAACTCATCCACTTGTCTACAAATGTTTACTGAGAGCCTTCCATGTGCCAGGCAGTGATCTAAGAGTCAGAGGTGAACCAAAAGGATCCCCCAGCTTGAGAAGCTAACATGCAAGAGGTAATAGATCACTAAATGTATACTGTACTGGCAGGAGGTGATAAATGCTAGGAGTAAAGTAAAGCAGGATCGGCTGGAGTAACAGGGCCACCATGTTGGATGGCTGGTGAGGGAAGTTCTCTCTGAGGAGATGCTGCTGGAGCAGAGAATGGAAGGAAGTGAGGAGGCACGTGGGGACCTGGGTGAAGTGTTTTCCAGGCAGAGGAAGGAGCCCTGGCATAGAAGTGTACAGAGGTAGTGGAAGACTCCATAAGCAAGATGAGTGAATGTCCTCGTGGAGTTCAGAAAAACACAGCTGAGGAACAATGTTGATGTTTCTTCCAGAAAACACACCCAACAGTTATGTAACTCCACACAGACAGTCCTGGATCTTTAAAGCACAAACCAAATCTTATTTAGAGACAGGGGTAGGAATCTGCTCATGTGGGATGTTCTGACCGAGAAATGCTTCCCCCCACGCTCACGGATCCTTGGTTTCCTTCTCAAAGAAGCAGGACACTAGGCTCTGTATCTTGAGGTGAACTTCAAAATATAAAATGTCTTGGAAAGATAAGACACAGATTTGAATTCATACCAAAGTAAAAATAACATTATCTGATACTTTTGTGAGCAGTACAGGCTTTCTGAATTCAGGGGAGGACAGGAGGGTGTGGAAAAAATTAAACACGTGTATATGTATGACTGATTCACTTTGTTATAAAGCAGAAACTAATAAAAAAAAAAGAAAAAATTAAACACGTACAACATGAAAGCTGGAAGCCCTCAAATCAAGCTTCAGCTGCTGTGCTATTTCCTCTCAGACAATCACCAAACGGAAATATTCTTTCTCCTTAGAGAGAAAAAAGGTATTTCTGTTAAGCTTCCATAGCTTGTTAGAAATATCCCTTAGGGACATACAACTCCGTTTGGAGTCTAATTATATATTCATCCAGTGGTGAATTTAGCTACCTGGGAAATACCCCGGAAGAGAATGCCATTTGCAGACAGCTGCGCTAGGGGATGATACATTGTAAATTAATAAATGTATTCTGTTTTATACAATTCCAACTCTGATAAATTTTGCAGGTATGATAGAACCAAAACCCCAAATCTGAAACAACCTAAGGAACAGATGGAAGAGTGACTGGAATTCAAAGCATCACTGTGAACCCCTTGGTTAGACTTCACTGTGCTAAAACCTTCCCACAGTTGGTACCTAAGGGGATTCGTTTCCTGGTTGTAGACTGTGGAAGGAAGCCTCCATTTATTCCACAAAAGATGCAAATGAGTAGATACTCTGTGCTAGGTACAGGACTTCTAAGGAAAAATAGGAGCTGCCTCTTCCCAGGTGAGTCCACCCACTTGTGGCCATTAAGCAGAGTGGGACTAAGGCTGACTTCATGCTCACATTCAAGGTCCTCTACTACCTTTGTTTTATTTTCACAAAGAAACTGCCATTTAGGGGTTACTGGTCAATTCTGGACTCAGGAGAATTGGAGCCGACCTCTGTGTTCTAAATAAGTCTCTGGAGTGGCCCATTAGTGACTTAAATGTTAAGCTGGTACCACCACTTCTGTTCGGGTGAGGGTATGAGCTTAGCACAAGGAGGATGGGGCCTCCTGGGAGGAAAGAAATTGAGACCTTCTTGTTAAGATTTGAACTGGTGTTTTGCACTCAGGTTTCCCCAGCTGAGACCAGATGCCAGAGGGGAAGAAAAGCGTTCAGGAAGAGACGTTCCACAATAGAAGGGAAGAAGAGAGTCCTGGATATGTGGACTGGATCCAGCTATCCAGGCCTAGATGTTCATATCAGAAGGCAGGCTTTAAATGTGTCTGGTTGATACCGAGAGCCACGCTGACCCAGCTGATGTTCCAACATAGTCATGACTTAGTACTCAATAAGGAAGCAGGAAAGAGAGAGAGAGAAAGAGAACCCTGAAAGAGCTCTCCACTAAGAACTGTGGGACCTCAGGTTCTCCGGCAAAGCAGAACATGAGGATGCTCCCACAAAAGATGCCCAGAGTTACCACTGCAAGAATGGCAGCCACGTGTAAAAAGCAAACACCTGAGAATCACGTCAACCTCTCAGCATCACTCACCTGCTGCATTCCTCATGCAGACATTTGCCACTACCTGTATCCGGCTTCACCTGCCAATACTCCCTGCACAAAGATAGCTGCAAGCCACAGAAACCAGTTCAGAATGACCTCAAGGTTGTTGGAAGCATGCCAGGTAACATGCGGACTCCACAGGATGACTGAAGGACAGGGCTTGGACAATAATCAGGAACCCAGCAAAGCTGGGCAGCAGAAGGGATGGCTCCACGACAGAGCTGCTGGCACTGCCTCCAGGGACGTTCAAGGCCCAAGTGCCATGGACTCTAAATGCCGGAGGGCAAACTTCTCAGCTGCCCCGCAGCTTCCCATCGCTCCCCAGAAATTCGGTCCCAGGCTTGGAGGGTCAGCCTGGCAGAGCCTGAGTTCTGACCCTCAAGCTGAATGTAAAGGGGCAGGGAGGGGATTCTCCCAAACTCAGTCTTGGTGGAGAGAGAAGGACCCTGCTTCTCTCCCCTTGCGCACCCACCTCCCACCCCATAACACACAGCATGGAAAGGGGTCCCTGAAATAGGAAGTGGGTATGGTTTGGGGCAGTCAAAAAATGATGCTTGGATGACAGTTGAGGTTGGAAGTCAGAGAGGCAACAAAGAACAAGAAGAATAGACTTAACAGACAGCTCACCTCAAAATCCATGCAATTCATACAGTCTGTCTTGGAATATGTAAAGATGCTGCAGGGAAAAGGACGATTCCAACTTTAAGAGTAACCCTGAGATGAATCCCTTCTTGGTTAACTATAAAGAGATACCCGTATAGAAAAAAACAGAAAGTGACTGTTCTACCTGCCCTGGACACTATTATTGAGAGATTTTGAGAAATAAGCTATCCAAAGTACATCTCAAAGTCACCTCAAAGTTATAAGTCAAACAAATTTAAAGTTAATTATATACTTAGAACAGCTAGAATATTAGAAATGAGTCCAATTTATGATATAGTAAAGCTATATTTTAATATAACATAGGTATATTCTGTAATACATTTGTCATTAGTGCCTATTTTATAACCAGTATACACAGTACATTTATGTCTATTTTATGACCTTGAACATAATTTTACTGTTTATATGATTATAAAGGTTTATAAATATTGTGGTTTTACATGTGTTATATATTCTTAGTCTGGTCCATAATTTCTTTGAAACAAGAATGTAATCTCCAAAGCATTTAAGATTGACCTTGCCTTCCACAATAATCTGCTTTATCGCATGGTTTCCAGGGACACAGCCAAAACTGAGGCCTGGCCATTTGCTGTACTTTTGTATAAAATTTGATTTATTATTATAATAAAATGGTTAGGCTTTTTGGCTGGGTTTTCCTTTTCCTATAACTTTACAAAATCACACACATCTATAAACGCTTTTCGAAGTTTTCATTTTCCAAAATAATATGTTCTATTAGTGTTTTGGGGCTATGATGGATATTTCTACTGACCAGTATAGGAAGAGGCTATAAATGTGTACAGGAAAAAAAAGGCAAGTAGAGAACATACCTGAAGCTCCACTACTCACCTGGGTCATTCGCTTACACCAAAGCTGATGGAGGATTTTGTAATTGGCTTTTTCCCAACATTGCTTACTCGTTGGGCTGCCCCTGATGCCTGCCTCCTGACAGCTCTCTACAAGCCTGAGGCTCTGCTCAACCCGTGCTATGCTTTTGGCGTGAGTTGATGATATCTGTGAGTTGAGGATGGAAATTATTCTGAAATGCATATCAAATTCATTGATGAAAAACATGATTTGCATTTGCATGATTGCAGCCATCTAAAACTCTACATCCTGGTGTTATGGGCTGAATTATATTCCTCCCAAATGCATATGTTGAAGTCCTAACTACCTCAGAAAGTGACTGTGTTTGGAGATAGAGTGTTTAAAGTGTTTAAAGGGGAGTACTCTTGTAGGACTGGACTGAAGCTGATGCTATCTCCGAGAACACAGTGTCAGAAGTGAGTTACGTTGTAGGACACCCAGCTGGTGTCAGAGCACTGCTTCATGGTATGGGAGGAACCCCTACACGTACATTGGAATTGGGTGTCTGAAGTCCTTCACCAGCCCAATCAGAGTCCATGCCAATCTTATGGGGAGCTCTGGAGCTAATTATCTCATTAGAGTTATTCTAACTTGGGCCAAGATAGCCAGGCCTTATATTTCCACATAAATCAGATTGGTCATTGGCTGTTGGCCACCCAAAGAAAAGGCATGATCTTGGGTTTTCTTGGATGTGTAACAAATTACCACAAACTTGTCAGCTTAAAACACCACACATTTATCACCTCACAGTTTCCATAGGTCAGGAGTCCAGGAGCAACCTGACTGGATCCTCTGCTTAGGGGCTCACCAAGCTGAAGTCAGGGTGTTATGCAGGGCTGCAGTTCTCATCTGGACTTGGAGTCTTCCAAGCTCAATCAAGTTGATGGCAGAGTTCATCTCCTGCATGAGTGAGATTCCTCTTTACTTGCTAGCTGGCAGCCAAGGACTGTATTCAGCTCCTGGAGGCCACCTTCAGTTCCTTGCCACCTGGCCCCCACCTGCCGTTCACAGTGGGGATGTTTGTTTTCTTCCCAACCAGCCAGGACATGTCTCTATGTCTTCCCTCTGTGACTCCCCATTCTCCTCCAGTCAGCTACAGCATCCATCCCCACCTGCCCTGTAATGTAACCTACTCAAGGGAGAGATTATCCCATCGAATTCACGGGTTCTGCCCACACCAAGGGAGCGGCAGTCTAGAGGGTCATCTTAGAATTCTGCCTACTGCAGGGTGCAAGGTGGCTCTCTGCAGCTGCGACAGTCTCTGGAGGGGCTGACGGCTGAAGTCTGGGCACCAAGTCCTTCACTGAAGAGGGCTCTGGGAAGCGAATCACAGTGACCACTCATCACGGGCTACCTCTCTATCATTAGGTATTCTGTACTTTGGAGGCTGTCTGCCGCCAACAGCTTGCCTGGACTGGTTGTCTTCCACAGTTTCCCTGTATTATCATGGTGATACCAGCTCCTGTGACATATGAACCCTGAAACCTCAGTGGCTTAATACAGTAAATGTTAATTTCTCTCTGATGTGAAGTCAGCTTGGGTGTCTGGCAGGGAGTCTTCCACGTACAATGATTTAGAGTATCTTATGGACCCATCATCCTCTAGACCTTGGAGTTCTTGCTTCCAGCAAGTAAAACAGAAAGAGGAAGTGAAGAAAGAGAAAGCAGAAAGAGAAAGTGACTTGTGTCAGTGTGGAAGTGACACCCATCACTTCCATTCACATTCCATCGGTGAGAACTAGTCCTCTGGTCCCACTTGGATGCAATGGGAGCTGGCCATGCAGACTCTGGCTGGACAATCCCCTCCCAATGACTCTACACTGTGGAGGGGAAGAGTGACTCTTCGCTGGACAGCTGGCTGCCTCTCTTACGTTCCCTTTATGCCTGACTACACAGTCACCAGCAGCTTTGTCCATTGTACTCCACCACCTCCCCTCTCCACCAACCCAACCCTGCCTGGTCCAGTGGGCATGTCCAGTTCTGATACGACCCCTTCTAGGATTCTCCAGTCTTCAGGATTCACCCTCCTGCCACCATACTTTGGCTATGATCAAGGTCTTCTTCCTTGCCTTCTTATAAATTCCACTGCTGAATTCTGAAAACCCCAGGAGTTTGTCACAGTGAATCCACAAAAGAAGCCTCATGGTGTGGTCAGTACTGGGAATGATGGAGAGAGGGGCAGAACAGGCCACTGGTCTACATGTATCATTCCTGCAGGGGGCTTCCCTCAGGAGGAGCGTGCAGCTCCAGATTGGCTTGGCTGGTTCGACACACCCTGATTAACAGCCACTCTCTGAGGGCTGGGTGGTGAAACCGCAAAGGAGAGTAAGACACGCCAGAGCTTCCATGAGCTCAGTCCCATGAGGGAGGTGAACTGTTAAACACACTTACAAGGCACTGTGAAACACACCCAAACAGAGGTTTGTAAAGGTCTGCAAGGACATCGGAGAGGCAGGATCTAACTTCGCCCAGAGTGGTGCAAGGCTTCTTCTAGAAGGCGACATTCAAGTTGAAGTTGAATAGATGAGAAGAGGGGAAGGGTATGCATTGCAGACCAAGGGTAAAACACCTGTCAAAATATGATTGTGGGAACAGCCAAAAGCTGCAAAAAACCCAAGCGTCCATCAACAGATGAATGGATAAACAAAATATGGTATATGCATCCAATGGAATAGTGTTCAGCCTAAAGAGGAGGGAAGTTCTGACGCATGCCACAACTTGGAGGAACGTTTAAAATATTACGCTAAGTGAAATAAGCCCGAGACAGGAGGACAAATATTGCGTGATTTCACTTATGTGAAATATCTAAAACAGGAAAATTCATAGAGACAGGAAGTAGATTAGAGGTAACCAGGGGCTGGGGAAGGGAGAATGGGAAGTTCTTGTTTAATGGACACAGAGTTGCTGTTTGGGATGATGAAAAAGTTTTGAGGATAGCTAGTGGTCATGGTTATACAGCACTGTGAATGTAATTAATGCCACTAATGTGCACACTTTAAAATCGCTAAAATGGCAAGTTATTCATATATTTTACCACAATTTTTAAAAAAGATATGGTTGTGTGGAAGAGTATAGGCAAAGGGAAGAGGTTTCTTGATTACCTCTATTTTTAAAAGTCAAAAATCAAAGATCAACTTGGGAACTTCCCTGGAGGCGCATTGGTACTCTGAGCACGGGTTTGATCCCTGGTCAGGGAATTTAAGATCCACAAGCCGCAAAGAGCAGCACCCCCCCCAAAAAAAAAAATCAACTTTGTCCCTGGCTATAGCCTGCAGTTTTCATTTTCTACACTAAAAGGGGAAGAATTGAGCAAAAACATCAGAAAAAGAGCCACTTTCAGAATTTCATTGTCCAGGAGAATCTGTAGGCCAGCTCCAGTGAGATATCACCTTCTTTTCAGTGGACTAGCTATTTGTGGTGAAAGAAAAACTCTGTGTGCTTCAACTATGACTTTCTTTTAAATGTTCTTTCTATTAGGCAGTAGTCCATTAAATGAGATTTAATTAAAGTTGATTTGATTGATAGTCTAAGATCTCATGGTCTTTCCAAAGGCTACATAGGTTTGTGTCATTGATCAAAAACAACCCTTGCCTTTTGGCAACCTTGTGGTAAAATGATTTATTTCCTTGGTAAAACCAGCAATACTATTGATCTCAGGAAACATCACTTCAGTCATTCCTGTGTAGTGGAGGTTCTTAACTGTTATTAAATCAGCTGTTCATTGGCTGACACATCACAAATTGAAACTACACACACAAATCACACAGCTGAACTTGAAAAGCCAAACCTGTTTTTATTGCACTGTGGAAACTAGAAATGGGATTTCATTCTGCCGAGGTTATCACATGGAAATAAAAAAATGCAAAACATCCCTCCTTTTAAAAATAATAAATGACATAAATCATCTCGACAGCTGACCATTACATTGTAACATTTCAGTGAGTTATGCATTAACAAGAAGCTGAATTAGATTAATAACTATGCATTCTCCTAGGCATTTCAAGGAAATTAATTTAGCTCTTCACATGTCTGAGCAAAATGCTTTGAAAATATTAACTACCCGATTCTTATCACCAAAAAACATTTCCTTTACACCTATTTGCACATGGGGCTTTGCTAAGCACTTTTAAGCAATTCAGACTGATGGATTATATAATCTAAAACTGCAGGTTTCCTATTAAAAAGACAACCTGGAACTTGTTTATTTAAGTGCCAGCAGCACTTATTTTTTAAAGTTGGATTATTTCTGGTTATAAAAGTGTGAGGAGGTCTTATTTCATACAAAGGATGCATCTTACAAGACCTTGCATAAGTCAAGAAAGATTTTCTCAAGGGAATAAACATAAAATAAGACAGATGTATTCTCAGAACACATGTACAAGTTGTAACGTATTTGTACTTTAAAGCCACTTTTCCTGTCCCCAGCGTTATATCTAATATTCCACAGAGTTGTCTCCCATATCAACTGCACCATGTTTCATCATAGTTGTTTACTCTTCCTCTTGGCATCTTATCACATGTAGCTTCCCCTCAAAAGTTATTGAACTGGGGGCGCACTGTTCAGCCTGAGCACTTAACATCATTATTTTATGAGTACTTGAATGACACTGTTATAGGTTGTAAAAATAGTTTACATGATAATAACAGCAAATGCTAAAATAATAGCATAATAGTAAAAAAAAAAAAAAATCACTTGCAGGAGTCCCATTGTCTGTAAACAACAGCATGGTTTAGAGACTCCTGCAAAGCCAGGTTGACATTTCTGTTTACCAGCTAAAGCGGCAACCATGTTATAAAACTGTAGACAGGTTTACAATATTCCTTTTGCTCATCAGCAATTAAATTACATGATTCTTGACAATTTTTTTAAATTTGGCATGATAGATGTATTTTTATCTTTGTACCTGAATTAAGATTTTATTGGGGTTTTTACATTGATGTTCTCAAGTGTACATACCCCATAGGGCTGCCTCCCCAGGGGGTAGTAGAGGGAACTGGGAAAAGGATGTTTCATCAAAGTCCATGGTGGCTAATGTACAGACTCAAGAGATGGAAGAGACACACCGTCATTTAAGAAGGATTTCATCTCTATCGCGTCTACAAGGCAGGAATTGCAGGGCTTATGCTCGCCACAGAATAAAGATCACTCAAAATGCAGGTTCACTCTTAGCATCTTTCTCCTCCTACGTCTCTCAAAAGGGGTATGGATTTAGGGTAAAGCATAGTCTGTGTTTGATTCTGCCCCGGTCTGTGTTTCAGTCGCTGCTGTCCAACTGAGGGGGTTTAAGTCCCTCCCTCTGAGCCCAAGCTTCAGGATCAGCGGATGATGGCTTTAGTCTCCATCGGGCTCCTCTCCTTGGGTGGTTGTAAATAGCAAGTGAGCTAATTACAGTCATTCTCAACAGAGGGAAGCGTGCCAATCTAGGTATTAGGGGCCTTACATGGTTTGGAAGAAACTTAGCATTCTTTCTTAAATGGAAGAACAAAGATGTAGTTACCACTAGAACTGGAAATATACTAGCTTATTTTAAAATAAACTTATAGAAAAAGTTTATGTGAAAAATTCCAAAGAGCATGAAGAAAAAGATAAATAATTTCATTATTCCACTGCTAAGAAATAAGCTTTCTAAAATTGTGGCATTTTTTCCCCTCCTTTTTCTGTTGCTTTTATATTTTCCATTACTAATATTACATGTATCGTTTTTTATTCCACTTCAAAAAAAAAACATTCCAGAGCATATTTACATATCAGTATATCATATCATGCTCAAAAAGCAGTTGTAATTGCTGCTTTCTAACCCAACATTTGGATGTTCTCCTCTATTACTGAACATTTGAACTGTTCCAGAAAATTAACATTTTAAACATATTATTCTCCAAGTGTAGAGAACATTCAGAATTTTTCTATTTATCAAAAATTACAGTATTGATTTTTAAATTCTAAAATTAAGTAGTTTGCTATATACTTATTAATACTCCATCTTGATTTGCCTCATTTTCAAGCCCTGAAGGTCCAACAGTAACAAAGTAACATCCTTGCCCTTAAGAAATGGACATTTTCGATCACCAATGTGTATACAGTCTCATTATACAATGTATAGTGAGACAGTGTATATACAATGTATATTCAGACTCATTGACTTATACCCTTTAAATATAGGTAATTTTGGGACTTCCCTGGTGGTGCAGTGGTTAAGAATCCGCCAGCCAATTCAGGGGACATGGGTTCAAGCCCTAGTCCGGGAAGATCCCACATGCCACAGAGCAACTAAGCCCATGCGCCACACCTACTGAGCCTGTGTGACACAACTACTGAAGCCCTAGCACCTAGAGCCCATCCTCTGCAAGAAGAGAAGCCACCGCAATGAGTAGCCCACGCACTGCAACGAAGAGTAGCCCCTGCTCTCCACAGCTAGAGAAAGCCCACACACAGCAACAAAGACCCAACACAGCCAAAAATTAAATAAATAAATTAATTAAAAAAACCAGATCAGGAAACTGAGGTCCAGCATGAATAAATTACTTGTTCAAAACAAACAAACAAAAAATAAGCAATTTTACTACACAAATTATATCTAAAATTAATTTTTTAAAAAACCTCAGTGGATTAAAGTCATTTATTATAGTACTGGTGGTTAATGAGGATTAGCTGCTTTAGGCTGCACACATCTAATGTCAGCTGGATTCACTCATTACCTGTCTGCAAGTTTCCTGTCTACAGGTGAGCTGGGCATCTGCTCTTGTCTGGCTTGGTTGAGGCCTCTTAGCTGGGAAGCTCTGCTCTAAGTCCTTCATCCTCCTCTTGGGACCAGAGGGCTAACCTGGCCTTGTACTTCTCATGGCAGTGGTGAAGCCCAAGAGACACATGTACTCTTGAGGCGTAGGCTTGGAACTTACACACCATGAATTCTGCCTCATTCGTCTGGCAAAGCAAGTGACATGGCTAAGCCCAGGTTCAGCAGGGGTGGCAGGAAGAATAGACCTTGATTCTATTTTTTTTTAAATTTTATTTTATTTATTTTTTTATACAGCAGGTTCTTATTAGTTATCCATTTTATACATATTAGTGTATGGACCTTGCCTCTTAAGTGAAAGAAAATGTAAAGTCACATGACAAAGGGTGTGGATATTAATGCAATCAACCTCAAGCTCCAAGTGGAGATATCAGAGGAGTATTTGGAAATACATGTATGGAATTCAAAGGTCTGGGCTGAAGATATAAAATTGAGGGTTGTTGAAATAGGAAAGTATTTGAGGTTATATGACTAGATGAATCACCTGAAAGTGAATGTTGTTAGAGAAGAGATTCAAGTCTGGGGAGATGAAGAAAACCAGCAGAGGATACCGAAGTGGGGTGCTGGTAAGTTATGTAGAGTAAAGAGAGAACAGTATTCTAGAAGAGGAGCTCAGAACATGTTTTTTTTTTTGGCTGTGTTGGGTCTTTGTTGCTGCGCGTGGGTTTTCTCTAGTTGCAGCGAGCAGGGGCTACTCTTTGTTGCGGTGCACAGGCGTCTCATTGCGGTGGCTTCTCTTGTTGTGGAGCACAGGCCCTAGAGGGCATGGGCTTCGGTAGTTGTGGCTCGCAGGCTCTAGAGCGCAGGCTCAGTAGTTGTGGTGCATGGGCTTAGTTGCTCCGTGGCATGTGGGATCTTCCCGGACCAGGGATCAAACCCGTGTCCCCTGCATTGGCAGGCGGATTCTTAATCACTGTGCCACCGGGGAAGTCCCAGAAGGTGGGTTTTTTTTTTTTTTTTTTTTTTTTTTTTTTTTTTTTGCGGTACGCGGGCCTCTCACCGTTGTGGCCTCTCCCGTTGCGGAGCACAGGCTCCAGACACGCAGGCCCAGCGGCCATGGCTCACGGGCCCAGCCGTCCTGTGGCATGCGGGATCCTTCCGGACCGGGGCACGAACCTGTGTCCCCTGCATCGGCAGGCGGATTCTCAACTACTGTGCCACCAGGGAAGCCCCCCAGAAGGTGTTTTAATAGGGAGGAATGATCAGTGTGTCAATTGCTGCTCCATGAAATAAATAAAACTTTTAAAAACTGCTGCCTGGTTCTTTCTGGAGAGTCATGTCACAGTTGGGTATATCACTGTGTTAAGCTAGGGTGCAGTTAGCATCTAATAAAAACTGCCTTGCCACACCCACTCCACCTGCAGACACATAAACAAACCAGTTTAAGATTAGCTAAGCCCAGCCTAAACTGGATCTTTTGCTACATTCATTCACTGATGGCTGCCAGGATGATTTCCAACATTTTAGTGCGATCTGTAGCCTAACTACTGTATTTGTGTAATGAATATTTATTGGGCGCCTAGTTTCGTCACACACCGCTCCAAGCAATCAGGCTATAACAGAAAGTAAGATAAGTCGGTTTCTAGCTGTCATAGAGTTAACATTTCAGTGGAGGCAATAAACAAAAAACATAGATGAGTAAACATATAAATTAGCACGTAATTTCAGATAGTGCTGAGTGTAGTGATGATGATAAAGCAGAATGATGACTAGAGAGTGACTGAGGAAATTACTTTTGATCATAAGATCAGGTAAGGTGTCTCTGAGGAAGTGATAGTTGTCTGAAATCTGAATTATTCAAATTAGACAACTCCTCAGTGAGTTTCATTATAGCTCTTTGACCTTCCACCACTCCTGAGCTGCTGCACAGAAAGGAGAATCCCAGCATTATCTTCTGTTCTCCCTCTTGCCTTTCCCAGAGCCCCTGGAGAGCTGAAATAAAAGAGGAGAGTAAGGATGCCAGGGGAGGTACACCAGATGTCTGCTGAACCATGTGACCACAAATCCAGTCTCCTATGGCCAGAGAAGATTCCTTTTAAGGAATTGAACCCAGCTAAAGCTTTTCAAAATACAGAAAGGTCTCATTTGATTCAGAAACTTTATCTTTTTTGTGGCAGGGAAAGAAGAAGATATTAACTCTGCAGAAGAGAAAGTCATAATTGACCTAAAGCCCCCTTGACTGCCATATCCTTCCAGCATTCTGCTATCAAAGAAGTGAAAGGAGGTGCTGGATGATATATGTGCCATGTCTCCCTGAGAGCCATCAGCAAACTCAGATGGTGGAAATCATTACTGGAATGAAGACACTGGCTCAGAAGGACTAAAGAACTTACCCAAGGTCATCCAGTCAATAAGAAACAAAACCAGAATATGAACCAAGGGCTGGCTGTTTCCGAAGCCCATGTTCTTTCAGCTAAATGACCCTGCCCAGCTGCCACACTGTCAGAAAACATAAGCCATTAAAAGAAACAGGGCAGAACCAATTCATTTGTAAAATTCTTCTAAGAGGAAACAAAAGAGAGAGAGAGTGAGATCAATAACGCCATGTTGTAGTTTTAGTGATGGGTAGTGAGAACAAAACACAGCAATTTATAGAAAAGGAAAGGAATTTGTATTCCCTGGGGCTGGAAAGTTGTTGGACATTAATAGCAAGAAAATAGTTAGGAAGCTGACAAGAGGTAAAGGAAATGTCCTTGCTTTCTCCCCTGCAAAAACCTCACTGTAGGAAAAGGGGAAAGAACACAGGATTGAAAATCGAAGTGGGTTTGGTATAGAAACAAACACAGGAGGGAAATATGAGAACGTTTGAAAGAAAACAATATGAAAGGAAAGAATTTCAGAGTAAAGAGAAAAGTAAGAGTAGCTGTTGTAGAAGAGCAGGATGGTTCATTAACAAGGGGGATAAAAATGGCCTGCAGATAATATTTATCATCCTTCCCCGTTCTCCCGTGGCTTTATTTGTGCCCATCTGTCAGCTCAGTCTTTTCCAAGTGTCTGCTGCCATAAACACAAGCCATTAATTTACTGAAAATATTACTGAAATTAGACTGCTTCTGGCCTTCCTGTTGTTTTTCTTTTAACTTTTTAAAAAATTGTGTTTATCTGTGTGCCTGTTTGTGTTTTCATTTGGCAAGTGGAGGTTTGCCCAGGCTCAGAAACATAGGCTTTCCAATTCACAAGAAAAAGCATGGGAATCTTTCCCGTGTTCGGAAGCACACCCATCTAATTTTGCAAAACAATTCTGTCAGATGTCCCTGTACACACACCCCTGTTCCCCTGGGGTGAGAAATCTAAACCTGAAACGTTCTGACAAAAAAAACAAAGAAAACAATGGCACTGTTGCATTTATTTGCTTTAGCAAAAAAAATACATAAAGAAGTGGCTCTTAGTATAAACACATCCAGTTTACGTTTAAAAAAAAATTCATCATACTAAGAAACGAGTAGGTGGTACATTTAGATTATACCCAATTTTATTTCAAAAACAGGGACAAAGTCCTTCCTATCGACTCTGTCACAGGTTGGTATGTCACCCCAATTGAAGCTGTTATCCAAGGAAGATAATTGTGACATTTTTAGTGTTACATAATCGAATTTTTTAATCAGCATTTGCATGTATATTATGAGAGTTGTGAAGAAGCAACTCTTCAAAGGGTCTGAGGCCTTGACTTGATTTCTTCAGCTTCCCAAGGTTGCCCCCAAAGAGCAGACAGGCCACCCAAATCTCCAGTTTGTCAACTGGTCTGGCCCCAGGAGGGATTTTTGAGTGCTTTCCTTCAAAGAATCCCACCCAGGCTGGTTGGCTGCAGATGTCAGCTGCCTATTATTTCTCCTTCATTTCCCAGGACATCTGGGTGCTAGAGCTCCCAGCCTCCTGGTGGGCACGGTGCCCTGCCTCTTCACAGCCCCTTCTCAGGCTCAGCAACACTTTAACTGGAGAATCCCAGCTGCTTCACCTCCCGGCTCACTTGCTGGCAGTCTGGTGTGCAAGACAGAGGGGAGAGAGGTGGAGAGAGGAGAACCAAGCAGCTTTTGGTGGTTTTGGGGGGAAGGAAATAATCTTATTTTTTCTCTCTACCCGTCTTAGGTTCGTAGGCTGGGACCAAACTGATAAAAGACAAATGGGAAATTCCCTGGCGGTCCAGTGGTTAGCACTCTGTGCTTTCACTGCCAAGGGTGTGGGTTCAATCCCTGGTCAGGGAACTAAGAACATGCAAGCCCTGCAGCTTTGCCAATAATAATAATAATAATAATTATTATAGTAAAATAAAAGATTAACAAGGGAAAAAAAAACACATTTAACTATGTGTATACATTTGCATGGGATTTCACAAAGAAAAGGTAGGGCCTCCCTGGTGGCGCAGTGGTTGAGAGTCTGCCTGCCGATGCAGGGGACACGGATTTGTGCCCCGGTCCAGGAAGATCCCACATGCCGCACAGAGGCTGGGCCTGTGAGCCATGGCCGCTGAGCCTGCACGTCCGGAGCCTGTGCTCCACAACCGGAGAGGCCGCAACAGTGAGAGGCCCGCGTACCACAAAAAAAAAAAAAAAAGAAAGAAAAAGTACAGCCAGATGATTGAGGTTTATACACCATCTTAGGCTAAACAAAGAAAAAGGGGTTTGGGACTTCTAGGTGGGAAAGGCAAGCTATGGGAAGGTGACAAGTAAAAGTACTGTCAATAAGGGTTGCTTAGTGGGATGTGTTATGCAGACTTAAGTAGGTACCTTCTCCACTGAAGAGATGTTATAGTCCTTCTCCCCCTGGTGCAGGATGGGGAGGCTTTACAAAAGGATAAGTAAATTATGCCTGTTTTTAGAGCCTTCCCTGCATCTACTGTTTCTTAACGGCCTTTAACTCAAAATAGTCCAAGTGTCAAAGGGAGCTATTTGGGGTGCCATATTCTTGAGGGAGAAAAACATGTTTTAAAGGCTGAAGGACTGGAGATTAAGCAATTAGCTTCCGCAAAATAAAGTATGTATTTCAGTTACAAAAGTCAAAAAAAAAAAAAAAAAAAAAAGAAGTTGCAGAAGGTACTGCAGGGGAGGAAAAGTAATTTCCCCTCTAACCTTCTAGGTTTTTGGCGGAGATGCCCCTGCAATAAAAGAAAGATTAACAAGAGAAAAACAAACGTAAGTTTAATATACCTTCTGTATGCCTGTATACAGAACTGAGTGTGTCCCTGAAATGGCCCAGGCCAGGAGCTTAAATACCATCCTTAGCAAATGACAAAAAAAGATGTTGAGGGGTAGAGGAAGGCCTGTTAATGGGAGGTGACCCGGAATAGCATGGTAACAAGCAACAAGGTCATGGTTGTTATGCAAATAAAAGTCTTTGCCTTCTCAGTGGATAAGAGTTGCTAGGGATTTAGTCATCTTTCTCTTCGAGGTATGGAGAGACACCCCTACATATGGAGATTTTCTTGTAAATGTAAATGTCTCCCACAAAAGGGTAATTTCTACTCAATTTTCAGAGCTTTTCCTGAGTCTGCTGTTTTTTAAAAAATAACAGCCCCAAGTAATCTTTATGCCAAAAATGCATATTTTGGGGTGGCAAATCCTGTTCCCCGTCAGTACCCTTGTTACCCAACACAAGTTCCTGTGCCCGATGCACAGGGAGGCCAAACAAACTGAAACGTTTCTATAGGCAAAATTTGGGGTGAGGGCTGCAGGGTGTGTGACTTTTTTCTGATTGGTTGGTGCGGAGGGAACAGGGTGGTGTTTCAGGAAACCTGTGGTCAGCCTGAAGTTCCAGCCTCCACCTGGGTGAGGGCCTTAGTTCTTGCAGAAGAGCTCAAAGGTATTGTTATGAATATTCCTTCAGGAGGAACTGGGACCCTGCCACAAGGCTGCACTATTGTTTCTGAAGTCCCTCCCTTCCCTGATTGACAACCGTTTTAATCTGCCCTTTGGAACTCAGGGAAAGTCTAAGAGGCTGAAAGAAGCCTATATCCTACAAACAGGAAATGAGAGATGGACAGGATTTATAGCTGAGAGGACCTCACAGGGTCCTGCTCAGTTTCACCCTGGTGGATTAAGGGCAGGATATCCCCAAATATTATGAGTGGACACTCCTGAGCCTACATAAAAGAAGGGGAAATCTGCAAATTGTGGCAGATTTGCCCCAAATGTTAACCAAGTTCACTTCAAATGGTCATTTTCCTTGTGTTTAAATGTCTGTTGATGCCCTTCTAATCTGAACAATCAAGAACATATTATAGTTGTATCTGGTGGAGCCAATCAGTATGTTCAGATGCACAAGGAGAACAGTAGGAGACCAGAACATGTCACTCCAAAATATGCCTCTTTAGCATAAGGATTATTGTGAGCTGATTATTTACTAATCACTAGACACAAGAGAAGCTCTGTAGACAAAACATACAAATTTACATTTTTAAAGGAAGTCTCCATTTGTAAGGTGTCTCCCTCTATTACCTGAAAACTGGGTTCACCTCTTGATGGGTGTTGAGCCAATAGACACAACCAAGCCAAAGATCAGGAGAAGAAAGGATTTAATACTTGCAGCAAGTAAGGAGAGCTCCAGGGACCTTTCCCAAAGCAGTGTCTCCCTGAACAGCAAAACTGGGAAAGTTTTGTTTTTCTTTTTTTAAAAAATAAATTTATTTATTTATTTTTGGCTGCATTGGGTCTTCGTTGCTGCATGTGGGCTTTCTCTAGTTGCGGTGAGCGGGGGCTACTGTTCGTTGTGGTGCACGGGCTTCTTATTGTAGTGGCTTCTCTTGTTGCAGAGCAGAGGCTCTAGGTGCACAGGCTTCAGTAGTTGTGGCATGTGCACTCAGGAGTTGTGGCACACGGGCTTAGTTGCTCTGCGGCACGTGGGATCTTCCCGGACCAGGGCTTGAACCCGTGTCCCCTACATTGGCAGGCGGATTCTTAACCACTGTGCCACCAGGGAAGCCCAAAACTGGGTAAGTTTTAAGCTAAGGGTACATGTTTATTCATGAAGGGGCTTGAGCAGAGGAGAATTGAGCATAGAAGTGGGGCAAAGGTCGACAGAGTTCAAGTTTTAGTTGATTGGTCACGAGGATCCACAGCATCATTCCATCCTCCACCTTGGTGGGGGCCTTAGTTCCTGCAGAGCTCAAAGACTATATCAGATTATTATGTATATCCCTTGAGGAGGAACTATGACTTGTTTTATGGCTGAACTATTGTTTCTTGACTGCTTTTCCTTTGTTCCTGCTTTCCCTCACTTCCCTGAAGATCATTAATTACTAAGACCTATTCAAGGGCAAGCATTGTGGCCAGGCTTAGATCACAAAATGGCTTAGGCCAAAAATGGCTTCTCTTATGCCAAGAAAGCCATGCCTAGTTCTCTTTCTCCAGGGACCCCTACCCCATCTGAGTACACCTCTTTGTATCAGGAAAAGAAGGATGACTCTTAATCACAAAAGACTCATCAAGACTTTGACTTAAACCTGTATAACAAAACTGATCATGTTCACCATGCTTTTCCTGGCCACCTTCCATAACTCGTATCCCCTTGACCGAGAATTCCCCAAACTTTTTTTCCTTTGTTGGTACTTAAACCCAAGTTCTAACCACCCCTTTGAGTTGCTCATCTCTGGGTACTCCCACGTGTTACTTGTATAATGCACATGTTGATAAACTATAACTTGTTTTTCTTTTGTTAATTTGCCTTTTGTTGTAGAGCCGCAGTTGAGGGCCTAGAAGGGTATCTCAGAAACCAAACTCTGCTCACTGAGTAAAATGAAGTACATAGAAAGATGAGTTTATTACGAGAGTTTTGACTTACAAGCTGGGAAGCTCAAGGCTACGTACAGGAGCAATGGGCTCCAAGTTACTCACAGACTAAAGGGTTCTTATGGAGTAAATCAGAAGTCTTCAGCTTTTTTAGCTGATCGGTTGCCTAGTGGTCTTATTTGGATCAGGGTCGCTGAGTCTGGGGAGCAAGGAAATCCAAAGATGGCATGAATAGACTTGGCATTTGAGGATTGGCTGACTGAATATACCATGTTTCTGGTCCAGCAGAGCCTTTACAGGGGCATGAAAGCTACCTAAGTTTCTGTTTGTTGATGCAGCACCCCAGTAGGAGCAGCTCCATCCTGGGCCTAGAAATGTATTTCAAAAGTAGAAGAAAAAAACAAAAATTTCCCTCCCTTACAGACCAAAAGAAAATAAAATTAATTTCTAAGGTGTGATGGTTCTCCAGGCTCAGTTTTACTATGGTCTTTACAGACAAAAATCCCCCCAGATGGCTTCAGCACATCAAAAGCCCTTAGTTCATGATAGTTACTGCCTGATACCTGCCCTGAAGAGGCTTTAGGAATTGGCCAGAAACGACCAGCTTGGGGTCTGCAGGGTGACCCTGGAATCAGCCACAGGTCCGAATTTCAATTTCTGGTGGACTTAGCTAGAGGAAGAATTTTGATTTAAGACAAGAAAAGACATTTATTTATTCAACAGGGGGACCAGGAAGCATTTTTCAGGTTCTGGCACCAAGTCTTTCTAACAGAACTCAGGTCTCAACATTAGGATCCTCTAGGGAGCTTTTATAAAATGTCGACAACCCACCCAAGAGGAACTAATCTGAACATGTGGGAGAGAGACCAAGGCACTCCAATTTTTTTTTTTTAACTCCCCAGGTGATTCTAATATAGAGCCGCTGTAAAAGAACACTGTGGCATCTAGATTACCCCTAGGAGGAGGATGGGGTGCCCCCATCTGAGCTTTAAGCATTCTCCCTCATGTGGGCTGAGTCAGGGTTATAGACGTGCTCACAGAAGATGATGCAGCTCCCAAGTCTGTGGAATACACAGTATCCACTACACAAGAATTCATTGCTACAAGGGTAAGATGATAAAAATTTCTTTGTTTAGTAAAAGGGAAGTAAGCAGCTGCCTCCCCAGCCTTCTTTTTAGGATGTTTCCTTGACAAAATAATAGCTCCAATAATAGGCCTGACTTTCTGATTTTACAGTGCAACAGTCTTGGGCCCTATGACGCTTGGAACTGCAAACACAGACCTCTGAAATGAGCTCAGGAGTCTCTCCTGAGGAGTTCCGGAGACTGACGCAAGGTCCATTCATTTGTCTTTGGAGGAGATAAGAGAAGTGTTACTTGTTCTTTCTTCTACTTTACTGTATAAATTCATGTGAAATTCTGTGCAGACTTAGTCATCTCTCGCAGATTCCCTGCCTGTCTGTAATCTGATATGCATACTCAAGAATAAATCATGTTCTCTGTCTTCTATATTGGTATAGAGGGGTCTTTTTGTTGGCAGGATTTTTTTCCCAGTGCTCAGGATGGCAGATGCAGGTACGGGAGGGGGATAGTACGGATACCATGGAAGCAAAGGATGAAATGAAGGTCAGAGTCCATGGATCAGGCCAAATCCAAAGGCACAGACCTAGTTAGAAATGGTCAGTGACTAGAGCCAGCTGTGCTCTCCCATCCTTGGCTTTCATTCTCTCCCCCTATGCCCTCGTGTTCTTTGATGTTTAGCAGGCTGCCACCTCTATCTTGTCCCTGGTTTTTGGAGACAGGTGGCTCCCTGAGCAAGAGACTGGAAATTCTCCTGCCCTCTCAGGGCTCTGAAAACAAGGTTGTAGCATTTGCTGAAGCCCAGTTCAACAGGTGTACAAGCAAGAGTAGTGAGTGATAAGACGGCAAAGGAAATTGGGCCTGTGGTCCAGATGAATGACCAGACTGGTGACAGAAGTTAGAAGGAATGTGAGACAAGAGGTAAAAAGCAGTAGGACTTGGCAATTGGTTAAGGATGAGGAGAAGAAAGACTCAAAACGAGGCTCTAAGATTTCAGATATGGATGACTAGACCAGGAGGACCACTGAGCTATGGGCAGATGAGGAAGTCAGGGAAATGAGAAGGGGCCAGGACTGGGGTAGATCTCATGGAAAATTAGCTTAGTTTTAGACATAAAGATTCAAGACAGTGGTAGGACAGCCAGGCTGAATATATTCTGCAGAAAGTACAAATGTTAGACGTGCTCAGGAGAAGTTAAATTTTGAAATTCATTCCATTTGTGTTGAAGTGGGGGCTGAAGCTTAGAAATGAGTGAGAGTACCAAATATGTAAATAGAGGTCCGAAACTCTGAGTACAGAATTCTGGTCAACACTTAGCATTAGGGGCCAGGAGGAGGGAGAGGAGCCAGAAAAGGACCCAGGAGAAATGGTCAGAGAGGGATAGACAACCAGGACCCAGGAGAAACTGTCAGAGACGGATAGACAACCAGGACCCAGGAGAAACTGCCAGAGACGGATAGACAACCAGGACCCAGGAGAAACTGCCAGAGACGGATAGACAACCAGGACCCAGGAGAAACTGTCAGAGACGGATAGACAACCAGGACCCTGTAAAGTTATAATATTTTCAAGGTTAGAGTATTAATTTCCTAGGGCTGCCATAACAAAACGTCATAAACAGAATGGCTTGAAACAACAGAAATTGATTGTTTCACAGTTCTGGGGACTAGACGTCCAAAGTCATGGTGTCGGCAGGGTTATGTGCCTCTCAAACCTGTAGGAAAGACTCCTTCCTTGCCTCTTGTTGCTTCTGGTGGTTGTCATCAATCCCTGGTGTTCCTTGGCTTGCAGCTGCATTAGTCTTATCTTACCTCCATCGTCACATAGCTATCTTCTCCCTCTGTGTCTCTGTTTCTTTTCTTGTAAGGACATTAGTCATATTGGATTAGGGTCCAACCTAATGATCTTACCTTAACTTGATTACATCTGCAAAGACCCTATTTCTATATAAGGGCACATTCATAGGTACTGGAGGTTAGGACTTCACATATCATTTGGGGGCACAACATTCAGCCCGTAACAATTAATCTCAAAGAAGCAAGCGACTGGCAATACATGCTTTTAAGGAAGCTGGGACCATGTATGAAAGCTGATGAGTGAACATCTCAGTAAAGTGGTGGTGATGGAAGCCAGATTTGAGAGCTAAACAGTACAGTAAAAGAGGCAGTAAGTATAGCCTGCAGGTTAGAATGTGGCTGCTGACAGTAGTGGGATAGGGTGGCAGCATGAAGCAACTAGTCTTTACCTCTTGGTGCTGCTGTGGCCCTGATCACAGGAACTCCCTTACCAGGATTGCTTCCACATTGTTCTCTCATTTTCCTGCTTCAGAGTCTGTGCCCTCCTCGGGGCCACCCACCAACATCCTGTTTCCTGTCTGAAGGATGCCTTGGCTCATCTGCTGGGCAGAGATAACCGATGTGCCAGTGAATGTTGAGCCCAGGGACCGAGCCACCTCCTCTTTCCTGGCCATCTTTCTGGTGACCCACAGCTGTAGTATTCCCAAAGAAAGTGGGGAAGATTTTCCTAAGATTAGTAATTCCGTGATTAAGGTTTGTACGTGAGAACTATGTAACTGAGGGTACACACTTCTAAACAGTAGAACAATTTAACCCTCACATTTCTATAGAGTATATGAGGAGAGATGATTAGATGTGTAAGTCAAAGAAGAGGCAAGGAACGAATTCTTTCCTGGAGTCTCTAGAAGTAACCAGCCCTGCCAGCACCTTGATTTTAGTCCCATAGGACTCATTTCAGACCTCCGTTCTCCAGAACTGTAAAAAGAATAAGACTGTGCTGTTTTAAGCCACTGAGATTATAGTAATTTCTTACAGCAGCAATAGGAAACTAATACACAAATCAGCCTCATATTTAAAGGCCCCCAAAGTCATCCCAAATGCAGCTCAGGCTCTCCTCATATATGACAACTTGACGCCGCCTGTTTAGGTTAAATGCCCACAATTTCCAGTGCTCCCACCCTGGTGGAGTCCTCTCCTTCTCCTTCTTTTTCTTGTCTCTTTTGGGTTCCACCCCACCCAAACTTCATCCCTTCCAAATGCAAGAAAAAAGAAAATCTCTGTCTCACTTAGTAGAGAATGAAGATAACAAAACAAGGACAAGAAAGAGAGAGCAAGCGGCCTTCAGGATGCTTACAGACCCGGAGGCATTGTTATTAGTAATTAAGGGGTTGCTGGTAAATGTTCTGACACATTAGTGCAGATCTGGCAGGTTCACTACATCAGTTAATATAGTAAGTGCTGTGTTTTATAATGTTCATAAAAAGGAGTGCCATTTAGACCTTGCCAGGACCTCTCCCAAGGGAACTGTATGTTTTCAGATTTTTGGAAAAGATTCTCCAAAAAAAATTAAAAAAAAAAAAAAAAGGAAGCAGAAAACAGAACTGCCCAGTTACCTGCCTTTTTGGTCTCTATTTATACCTCCCGGTGTTATAAGTCTGTGTAGAGGAGTCAAGACTTAACATCTTAGATCAGTGCCTGGCCCATATTAGCACTGATTAGATGTTAGATATTATTATTATTACTAGAATTACTTTCTCTGATCATTCTGAATTAGTTAAGTAATTTCCTTCTCCTCTTTAAAAGAACCCTCAGGATTGTTAGAAAATAAAAAAGAAATGCGCAAAGGTCTAACTGGGCTTTGCTGTTCTTGGGAATCACTTCCTGCTTCAAGTACAACTTTTTACATATGCATCTGCATTAAAATGGGATTTTTTTCCTTCTTCTCTCATCTACCAGAACAAATTAAATAAATCTGTTGCCCTGACAGAAATACATAGATTGACCTTGATCATGGGTTATTCCAGACTTGTCCAAGCAACCTGCCTTGCCCACAGGTAGATTCAGAGGACAGATTCCAGGTGCAGAGATAAATATGATGGAGATCTGCATTTGCCCAAAAATTCTAGAGGGAAAGCTTCAGAAAGAATGTCCTCTTGCTGCACCCAGGATCAAGAGTGATTGGGAGGGCTTCCCTGGTGGTGCAGTGGTTGAGAGTCCACCTGCTGATTCAGGGACACGGGTTCATGCCCCGGTCCAGGAAGATCCCACATGCCGCGGAGCGGCTGGGCCCGTGAGCCATGGCTGCTGAGCCTGCACGTCCGGAGCCTGTGCTTCGCAACGGGAGAGGCCACAACAGTGAGAGGCCCGCGTACCAAAAAAAAAAAAAAAAAAAGTGATTGGGATATAAGAAAACCCAGGTAGCCTGGCCTCATACCTTGAACTTGACCTCACACCTGATCATGCTCTCCCATCTCTTTGCAGCCCACCCCCACTTTCTCCTTGCCCTCTTTATTTCAGGATCTTTCCTCTCTCCCCCCACTCCCTTCCACAGGAACCCTGACTCTCCCACCTGTGCCTCCACAGCAAGGTTCTCTGTGCCTTGTCCATTTTCCTCTAAATGGAAGGGGTCTTGGAAAAAAGAAACCTAAATAGACAGAGCTATAAACATGGGATTCATTTTTGAAAACTGTACCTGCATTTGTACGCATAAAGTCAAAGCAGGGGATAGAGTCACAAAGAATGATCTTCAAAGCAAATTGCAGCATCTTCTATGCCTCACATCAACTCATAAACTGTAAAGAAATACATTAACTTGTGTTTTTCATCTCTTTATCCTTACTCACCTGGGTGTCTAACAGCTAGCAAATGTCTCATGTGAAATTTTAATGTACACAGACCATTTCATGTTATTAAAGGTCCTAAAATTTATATGCAAAGGTGAGAGTCTCAGCAGTGAGTTCTTTTGCAGCCTTATTCAATCTCAGCCTCCTTTTCTCTGAGGCTCCCATAGAGGCCAGCAATCCGTCCTGGAAATATAATGTCGGCTCATGATCTATCAAGCCACTACTGCTGCACTTCCGAGTACACCAAAGGGAGCAAGAAACCAGATTTGTCTGAGAAATCTTCACATCTATTTTCTCACCTAAAAACAATGAAAATAAATCTTGAGTGGAGAAGTGACCACTAGCTTCCAGTCTGCATCATCCACTTCATGTTGCTACATATTTACTCAAGGATGACCCTCACTAGCACTGTTTCCAGTTTTATAGGAAGCAGTGTTGTTTGCTGGCCATAAGTTTAATGGGGAAAAGTTAATTCTTATAAGAGTTACAGAAACAACCAATCACCGATCTGGCCAGCTCACTCCTTCAAGACAGAGCTATATTTAAAACTTACTCCATAATTGCTAATGTAAAGTGCTTGCAGTACTTGGTACCCACTAAGATATTAGAAGTCTACCTGGTTTGGGACCTCCCTGGCGGTCCAGTCGTTAAGACTGTGTGCTTCCAATGCAGGGGTGCAGGTTCAATCCCTGGTTGGGAACTAAGATCCCACATGCTGCACAGCCAAAAAGAAGTCTGTCTACCTGGTTTGAATTAGCCCTTCCCTGCCCCAGTACCTAAGTCCCTTTTCTGAGTATGTTAGTTATTTATCAGTAATGGAGTAAGCTGAGTAAGCTTTCCTTAAGTCTAATTTAAATAAAGCAGAAGATAAATGAACTATGTCCTTGGATTTTATCCCATGTTGAATAAATAACCATGTGCAAACCTTCAGGAATACAGCTAAAAATAAGAATGAATACACATTCCCCCAAAAGACTCATGGTTGTCCTTGACAATCATCTCAAAAGATTAAGAGCACACATCAAATCCCAAGATCCACCTGTCTGTAATAATTCAACTCAGTAAACCTTTATCAATCATTTACCATGTACAAGTGACTGGGCTTGTCATCTCAGCAGGCATAAAGATGAATAAGACATGGTACCTGCACCAGAAGAACTTATTCATTTCTCATCCATTAGGGTATTGACACCCTTTTAGTATTCAACTTTATTTTCTGTTCCCAACAAGACTTGCATTAGACAGAATCAAAACGTGTCCTACCCCATTTGGCGCGAGTTAAATCTATAGTCAAAACACAAAAAAGGAGGAGAAAAACATAAACAATTTTTCCCTAGAAAATCAATTTGTGTTGATTGGAATCTCTTTTCTCAGAATAGTTTTAGCTCAAAAAACTCTTACATGAATCCTCAAATATTTGTTTTCATAACAAATTTGCTTCTGTTGCTCTAAGACCCATAGGGAAAATCCTACGCTTTATTACATGAAAGGAGGGGAATCAAGCTTCCTTCTCCTTAGCAAAACACAAAACCAGTGAGAGAAGGCTGTTGAAAGAAGAAACCCCAGCAAGTCTGTGCAATTTGGAGAGCTCCTCTTAAGCTGAAATTTTGAACACAGACAAAATGCTGAACGGGTAACGCCTAGAGACAACCAATTCTTTTTTTTTTTTTTTTTTTTTTTTTTTTGCGGTACGCGGGCCTCTCACTGTTGTGGCCTCTCCCGTTGCGGAGCACAGGCTCCGGACGCGCAGGCTCAGCGGCCATGGCTCACCGGCCCAGCCGCTCCGCGGCATGTGGGATCTTCCCGGACCGGGGCACAAACCCCTGTCCCCTGCATCGGCAGGCGGACTCTCAACCACTGCGCCACCAGGGAAGCCCTCTTTTTTTATTTTTTTAATAAATTTATTTATTTATGGCTGTTTTGGGTCTTTGCTACATGTGGGCTTTCTCTAGCTGCGGCGAGCGGGGGCGACTCTTCCTTGCGGTGCGCAGGCTTCTCACTGTGGTGGCTTCTCTTGTTGTGGAGCATGGGTTCCAGGCGAGTGGGATTCAGTAGTTGTGGCTCTCTTAGAGCACAGGCTCAGTAGTTGTGACGCGCGGGCTTAGTTGCTCTGCGGCATGTGGGATCTTCCCAGACCAGGGCTCAAACCCGTGTTCCCCGTATTGCCAGACGGATTCTTAACCACTGCGCCACCAGGGAAGTCCGAGACAGCGAATCCTAATGAGCCCTAAGGAGATCGAGCGTTTGAATTCAAATCAGCAGTGTGAGATATAGAAAGTGCCACCCATGTCAGGAGAGCTGGAGCCAGCTCTAATCTCCAGCAAGTCCAGACTCAGTCTAGAGCATTTTCTCAAATGACAATGCTAGGCTGACCAGTTGGCTGGGCTGGGCTGGGCAAAGGACTTCAGGTTATCAGAGACATGATGTCAGAATGTTGGCAACTACGAGAGCCAATCCTGTCACAACAGAAGTCCACCCCCACATATGCTAATCATTATGCCTGGTGCTAATGTGTGGTAAATTACTTAATGGCCATGAATTCCTTCCAGCCCAGTATGCTCGACACTTTGCAATGTAGCATTGATGATCCTCCTATCCAGCAGAATTATTTGTGTTTTTTCTTTCTTTCTTGTTTTTTGGGGTTTTTTTTTTTTTGGCTGCCCCGCGTGGCCTGTGGGATCTTAGTTCCCTGACCAGGGATCAAACCTGTGCCCCCTACAGTGGAAGCACAGAGTCTTAACCACTGTACTGCCAGGGAAGTCCCTATTTGTAATTATTTCTTGATCAGCTAAATGTGATGGAGCTGATACTGTATGAGTTCTGGAGTCTAGGCTTTAAGAGACCCTTTTGGAGCCTCCACATTTAAAAGAAAAAAAAAAAAGATTTTCCTATTACTCTTAAGCTGCTAAAGTGCAAGTGTGCAATTTTATTGATATTTGTGGAGTATTTCCGCGATGCCCAACCCCAGTCCATGGCACCGTGCCGAGTCCATCATAACACAACAGGAGTTCAATTAATGAAGACTAAACCGAGTGAAACAACTAGAAAAACAGGTCCTACTTGAGACAGCCTAAATAGAATACTCCCTAAACTGATCACTGTAAGACTTAATCCTTTCAACGAGGCTCTGACTTTGAATGCTGTTGGATGCAGCCTACTGAATACATCTCTTCTGGGTTCCGGCTAGAAGACCTGACAGTACTGCCTCAATTCTGGGCCTGGCCATGTGACCAATATGGTGACAAACTCACCTCCCACCCATGTTTCTTCTGCCAAGGAAGAGGCTTTTCTCTTTGTTTTCTGTTGTTTTGTTTTGAAATGTAACTTGACTGGGAAAATCAAACTTCATGGATGCAAATTATGAAGGCCTGGAGGGGTTTAGAGAGCGCTGATTTTGTGGCCTATTGTTTTTCCCAAGTTTACATAGTAGCTTGGCTGACATCACTTCAAACATCCTCAGCTTTACCTAGAGGAGGAACACTTCCCCAGATGCCCCTCATTTTGGTCCTTGAACTTTTCTTCTGCTGTTCTCTCCACTGGGTACCCTCTTTACCCCACCTCTCCATTTCAGCTGGACAGGGTAGTAAAAAAGCACAGGATTTGGAGATGGTTTCTAGCTAACCCCCTGGAATTCTGTAGGCACATGACAGCTGGTTGCCCAATCCAAACCTCGCACCATACTCTCCTCATAGGGCTCAGAAAGAGGAAGAGGTCATCCACAGAAAAAGAAAAAGCATGATAGACATCATTATCTTTCTTTTGTCTCTCTCCAGGTATCACAGAGGTAGAGGGAACTAAGAGAAGTAAAATATTACACAGGTCAGGAATTTGGGGGAAGTCCCTCTGCTTAGGCGTTGAAGGTGACAAGAAGGATAGGACTTGAGGGGAAAACAGGGCCTGGGAGCATGAAATGGGCCCAGTATCCCCCTCCCCTCCCCCTCCCCTTCCCCCTCCCTCCCCTCCCCCCCCACCGTGATGCACAACTCCAGTAGGGCACCATTCACATTGACCCCCAGAGTTAAGCAATGGGGACAGAGTTGTGCTTCCGTGAAAAACTACACAATGTCTAGATTCTAGAGGACTCCTCTCTGAGTTATACGGTGTCATGAGGGTTATTTTGCAGCTTTGTGAATTGTACATGACTGATCGCGGTGCAAAATAATTCTTGGCGATAGACATGCAAATTTTGTCCTATCCCCAGTGGTTTCATGGACTTCACTTTCCTAAAGTAAAAGGTCGGTTGGGGGTGCTTTTGCATATTAATTTCAACATTCCCATATTCATAGGATGGTTCTTTTTCTACTTTCCATTGAACTGGTTTTAACACCTCACCAGTTTGAGTTAAATAAAATCTTTAGCATGTGTTCATATATCAGTATGAGAGTTGTGATTTTACCTTTTTTTTAAAAAAAATGATTCTTTAAGAGTCCACAGTAAGAATCTACTTGGGTCCTTCCCTGTGATCCAGCCGTAAGCATCCAAAACTTGCTAGAAAGGAAGCTATAGCTGAGAACCAAATGCTCACTCCGGCTCAGGGCACATTAGCATAACAATAGACTCTTCACTCCCGGAGATCCAGGCTTTTTTCCTTTCTTTCTCAGGGCTCCCCTGAGGTGAAACCCTATTACCCCAGAGATGGTGTTTTAATTCACTTCTAAGTGACTGGACCGCAAGTTGGGTTTGCATCCTCAATCCACTGGAGCCTGGATTCATTTGCAAGTAAATAAAATTAACTTTCCTTTTCTAACAGCCCTTAAGGTCAGCAACAACAAGGAGCTACTATGAAATTTTCATAACTAAAGGGCAAGATTTTACTTTGAATGCTAAGTAAGGCTCTTTAAAGATAAAAATCAAAGCCCTGGCCATTTCCTATAGTATGTAATTCCCCAACTCTTCTTTTTCCCCTGCCTGTCCTCCTTCTATTGGAAGGCACAGTATTATTTGTATAGTAATCAAAATGTATTTGGTACCAAAACACACCGGAAGCTCTGTCAGGAATCTTAGCCTATTGGAGCTACCTGAGGGTTCCTGGGTCTTTTATTTTGCTGAAACTCAGAGACTCAGAAGAGAAGATACAAATGGCAACTGAAGAGCCAGGATCTAAAATTAGTGGTTCCAAATTCATTGCTTTTTTTCCCTATTACATCCTGACGCAGGACAGTGGTCTCCAAAGTAAAGTGTAGGAAGCAATTATTCAAATTTGCTTCAAGTTATTTTTCTTTATTTTTAACTTAAAATTATTTTATTTTTTAATGTATTTTTTAACATTTTATGAATGTTTTACAATATAATACAGCAGAACTACAGTATGTGTATTTAATTTATAAATGAATGAATAAATAAATGTCAGGGGTGTGTGCTCAAAAAAATTATGATAAGGACGACAAATCAAAATAATTTAGAGGCCTTTTCTTTAGTGCTGATGTTGAACTCTAAGCCCTGTGTTTCCTGAAAGCAGGGATGGTAGAGAAATTCTCCCACCATTTTGTATTCCCAGAAAACACAAAGGACAACCAAAGTAAGATCCACATCTGGCCTTCTTAAGACCAACTAGAAAGAATTAGAAAAATTAGAACAAGCAAATGTTGGTTCTGAGATGATCAGAGCTGGTTGACCCTAAGAATTGAGCTATTTGTTGTTATTGACAGAATTGTTTCCCCCTAAATTTACACATTAAAGCCCAAGTCCCCAGTATGACTAAATTTGGAGATAGGGACTTTGGGGAGGTAATTAAGTTAATAGGTGGTTGTAGAGGTGGAACCCTAATCCTATAGGACTGGTGTCCCTATAAGAAGAGACACCAGAGATCTCTCTTCTTCCCCCACCCCACGTGCAAACACAGAGGAAAGGCCATGTGAGCACAGTGAGAAAGTGGCCATCTGCAAGACAGGAAGAGAAGTCTCACCAGAAACCAACCCTGATGACACTTTGATCTTAGAATTGTAGCCTTCAGAACTGTGAAATAATAAATTTCCTTTGTTTAAGCTGCCCAGTCTATGGTATTTTGTTTTAGAAGCCCAAATGTCCTAAGACTGCCCAATGCTTAATACAGATGTATGCTATAGGAATTAAGAGAGAGGTCAAGGAAGATCTGATGAAGTGGGATTTGATGTATGGATATTGAAGCGAGATAGTTAGAGATGGTAACAAATGCCGACTTGGCTGGAAAGTCCGTGATCAAGGTTCCAGCATGGTCATGCTCTGGTAATAGCACTCTTCCTGGTTCCTAGCCAGTGCCTTCTCTCTGTGCCCTTACCTGGTGAAAGTGGCTAGGGATCTCGCTGGAGGCTCTTTTAAAAGGGCATTAATCCCATACATGAGGGCTCCACCCTCATGTCTTAAGCACCTCCCAAAAGTCCCCACCTCCTAGTGCCGACATCTTTGGAGGTTAGAATTTTAACACATGCATTTTGAGAAGACGCAAAGCCTTTTTTTCACTGGCTTCATGATCCCAAATAGAATCATTGCAAACTAAGGAAAAAGTATCTACAAATGGCGCAGAGAAGCATGCTTAGGCAAACAACTGTATTGCCCTGAGTTTGGGTAAGGACTGGGCTTCTGGGTGATGAGAACTGTGAGGAGGCAGAGGTACAGGAGAAAGGGGGTGACTCCCAGACACAACCAATCCATCTCCAAACCTAGTCCCTCTCTTCCAGGAACCTCACTTTCAGGGATGGTGTTCTGAACATTTTAACAGCACTCAGTGCATTAACCTGGGCCTCGTTTGTTATATCCCATTTCTTCCTAACATTCATAACTTCTCATTCTTTGGATTAAATTTTTCTTTATTTCTTAAAGAAATTTTCTATCACCAGTATAAAATATCAGGCTGGTGGCAAGGGCCTATATAATCTAAGAACCTGCAGCTCTAGAAAGGTGGTGATATAAGCAACTAAAATCTAAAATGAGAACCAGGGACTTCCCTGGTGGCGCAGTGGTTAAGAATCCATCTGCCAATGCAGGGGACGCAGGTGTGATCCCTGGTCCGGGAAGATCCCACATGCCACAGAGCTACTGAAGCCCGCGCACCTAGAGCCCGTGCCCCGCAACAAGAGAAGCCACCGCAATGAGAAGCCCTCGCACCGCAACGAAGAGTAGCCCCTGGCTCACCGCCACTAGAGAAAGCCCACACACAGCAATGAAGACCCAAGGTAACCAAAAATAAATTTCAAATTTCAAATAAATAAATAAATAAAATGAGAACCAGATGCCTCACCCAGAACCCCTCTTGGAGGGACCACACCCAAGTCACATGACCATGCTATAAAAGGGATTTTATAGGCTTGGGTTTGCAAAGCCAATTTGAAAGAGTTATCAAGTTCCCCCTGTGCACCCTGTTATCCAGGTACATGTTTATGTTTGCATATGTTTTTCAGTCTCAGGGGCCTGGCTTTTCATAGCCATTGTTAACAGGACTGAAAATACTACCTTGTAGGATCTACATGTTTTATGTTGAATTTTGAGTTTCCAAAATGAAAATGGATAAACTGATGTTGAAATATTGCTTAAGATATTCTCAAGAATTTCCATTCCCAGTCTGCAAGAGGCATGAAGTAGAGAACCTCTTCCCGGTTTATTCTGTCTCCCTTCACCCCCTCCTTGGAGACGTGTTGCAAAATAGCCTTTGCTGAAGCCAGCCTGCCACATGATGCTGCTGCGGTGATTGCCTTGACCTTAATTACTATTGCCTATTATTCAAAAACACTAATTGAGTCATGGTCCCATTGCAAATGTGACTTAACTTGCTGTTTTACTGCTTGCTCAGGAAATGCAAATAAAAAATAATGGCAGTTGTAATTAACTCAGAACCAGCTATATAACCTGTCCCTCAGTCCGTGTCGGGTAAAAGTTCAATTAAAAAGCAAAGTTATTAATAGAGTGAAGTTTGGTCACACATCTGTCATATTGAGTGTGACAGGACACAAAAGTTACCCCATTCCACCAGAGAGGGATTCACTAGGACCCTGCAGTAACTTTATTTTCAGGCTTTTAAAGATAAATAGCTCCATATATAAAGCAATTAAAATTATTCCATATATAGAGTCATATGATTAGTCACTTGCTTAAAAAGTCTAAATAGAAGTGTTTATCTTAGAGTCATGAAGGGTATAACAGTAGTAAACTACAAAACTAAAAGCAAAAAAAAAAAAAAGAATCATGAAGAAATGCCAAGAAGAATGTAAGAAACTTACAGAAATGTATACAAACTACCCAAAAGGTTAGTTATCAGAAACCTTCACTAAGATATTTGACACAATATCTACTAGGTGGCTATAATCCAAAAGGAGGACAATAACAAGTATTGACAAGGATGTGGAGAAATCAGAAAACCTCAAATACTGCTAGTGGAAAAGTAAAATTGAATAGCCACTTGGAAAACAGTTTGGTGGCTCCTAAAAAGTTAAACAGAGAGTATCCAAATGACCTAGCATTTTCCACTTCTAAGTATATACTCAACAGAATTAAAAACATGTCCACACAAAAACTTGTACATGAATGTTCACAGCAGCATTATTCATAATAGCCAAGAATGGAAAACAACACAAATGTCCACTGATTGATAGATGGATAAACAAAATATGGTATATCCATGCAATGGAATATCACACAGCTATAAAAAGGTATGAAACACTGATATATGCTACAACATGCATGAATCTTGAAAACATTATGCAAAGTGAAAGAAACCAGATGCAAAAGGCCACACACTGTATGATTCCATTTACATGAAAAGACCAGAAAAGGCAAATCATAGAGACAGAAAGTCGATTAGTGGTTGCCGGGGACTGGGAAATAGGGGTGTAGGGAGGAAAAACCTTTTTCATTGGCGGGGGCCACAAATAGTATTAATAAAAGATGGATTAACAAAAGAAAAAAAATTAAGTATGTATGTATCCACAGGAGCTTCACAAAGAAATGAGACTCAAGGAAGCAACCAGATGATTGGGGCTTACTATATACCATCTTAGGCTAAATAAAATAAAAGTTTATTTTTAGCCAGTTAATAGGGGGCTATAAAGAGCTTTTTCTACTAGTTCTCAGTTGTCTTTAGCTCAAAATAATCTTTATGCCAAACAGTACTGTCACTAATTGGCCAATTCTTTTTTTTTTAATTTTCTTTTTAAAATTTTTTTTGGTTGCGCCCCACAGCATGTGGGATCTTATTTCCCCGACCAGAGATCGAACCCGCGTCCCCTGCATTGGAAAGTCAGAGTTTTAACCACTGGACCACCAGGGAAGTCCCCCAGTTGGCTGTTTCTTCTGTCAGTCCAATGGTCCCTTACCAGAGCTTCTCTCTTTAGTGTAGAGAGCTAATGCTTTCAGGGAGTGGTGGACACTAGCAAAGCAAATAATTGAGACAATAAAGACATAGCTCAGAGTGAAAACAGAAGAACCAATATATGATTCTTGATGTTAAAGGGGTTCAGAACAAACCTCCCCCAAATGTGTCACTTTTGCATTAGGATTATTTTCTAAAATTTTATTATTTCTTTTTATTTTATTGAAGTATAGTTGATTTACAATGTTGTGTTAGTTTTAGTTGACATGAGGATTATTTTGAGCTAAAGGCAGTTGAAAAGAAAATTTGAGTTCAAAATTGAGTTCAAAAGAAAATTTGCCCCTCCCTCAACTATCTAGAAGGTTATAAATTAGGGGTCTTTCCCACAATAAGAGTTATTACCAGAGATAATTGTAAATGAGTGGCCCATCTGTATGGCAGGGCAAACATCTAATTACCCAACATCTGCTCTTCTTTTTTTTTGTTTTGTTTTAATTTATTTATTTTTGGCTGCATTGGGTCTTCGTTGCTGTGCACAGGCTTTCTCTAGTTGCAGCGAGCGGGGGCTACTCTTCCTTGCGGTGCGCAGGCTTCTCATTGCGGTGGCTTCTCTTGTTGCAGAGCATGGGCTCTAGGTGCGCAGGCTTCAGTAGTTGTGGCATACGGGCTCAGTAGTTGTGGCGCATGGGCTTAGTTGCTCCACGGCATGTGGGATCTCCCCGGACCAGGGCTCGATTCTGTGTCCCCTGCATTGGCAGGCGGATTCTTAACCACTGCACCACCAGGGAAGCCCACATCTGTTCTTCTTATCATTCTATAAATTACCATCCTGTCCCTGGAAGTTCCAGACCCCCATCCCATTCCTTACCTCAGGATGGCATGTAGACCTTATCTTACCTTTATCTTTGAACCTCTTATGTATGTGTGATACATACAAAATTAAATTTGGTTTTTCTCCTTTTAATCTGTTTCATGTTATCAGAGCAGCCAAAAGTAGCTTTGAAAGGTAGAGGAAAATACTTCCTCCCCTACCATAGCTTTGCCTGGGTGTCTGTATTGTATCAGGATTGCAAACTTTAACCTACACATAGAGAAAATATAATTTTTTATTTTTTTCATAAATAATCTGGCCTCCCTCCCATGATTTTTATGATTTAAAAACTTTTAACTAAATCTCCAAACCTGTTTAAAATGAAATTCAATCTGACAATATCAACAATGCTTTCGGATGTGTCCAGTAACTCCTGGATAAAGTGGCTCAGCTCTCAGATAGCTTCAACTTTCCCCAACTTCTCACCTGCAGACAATCCCTGGACATTTCGGGGAGGAACATGCGACCGCCCTGCCAGCGTTCTTGGCTGAATTCTTCAGCTAGTGTAAGTTACGATCCGGTCGTTCCTGGTTTGAGCACTGCTCTGGTGGTTCACGCTGGTTCACCAGCACCCTCCAAACCTATTCAACTCTTACTGCTATAGACCCCTGAGCCTCTGGCCTTTCCTCTCCTCCAGGCAGCCTGCTGTCCTGGTGGTCCTCTGCTCTGGCAGACCTCCACCAATTCCAACCTCAGCTCTGGTGTCCCTTTCCCCTACCACTGCGGGCCTGGGGATGGTCCCATGGCTCTCAGCTCAGCCTCCTGCAATGTGGGATCCCAGACAACTGGGGTTAGGTCAGCCCAGGGTGCCCTCTCTATCTAGCTGCTTCCCAGGTTGAGCTGAGCAGGTCTGAGAATTGACCCAGAGATATTTTCAGGATCCTAATAAACATCTTGGTTTGAGAGAGCCCTTCTTCTGCTCTTGGCTTTTCTCTCTCCTTACTTAAGCCAAAGCCAAATGAGGCAAAAATCCGGGCACACACATCATTCTCTAGGGCTCCTTCCCCCCCTCTCTGGGCCTCTTAGGCTATAATCTCTTGGGACTGGAAGAATCAAGCTTTCCCCACCTTCCATTGTCTGGCAGGCAATAAATCTCAGTTTTCACTATCATATCACGTCCACCCTCTTCAGCAGGAGAACTATATGGACTGGGTTATCCAGAATTGGCCTTATGATGTTAAAGGGGAAAAAGGAGTGGGAAGTGGAATGAATTGGGAAAATCTTCTCTTAATTCTCTTTTACGCAACAGAGGCCCAATGCTATCTCCAATTTCCCAGCATTCACACTGTAATGTGACAGATGTCCCAGTCCATACACTCCCCCTCCCTGGACCCAAGGCAAATGGATGCCTGGGGAGAGCTAGGTCAAAGCCTGGGTCTCAAAAAGGCAGAAGAGGAATAGACATTACTGCTTTTCAAAACATTTCCCTTTTCCACATGTGTACACACTATTTTATGGGAGACATTTAGTAGTTAAGGACATTAAGGAACCCTGGAATAGTTTTGAGAACTCAAAACATAACCCCTTAATGTATTGTTTTTTTAGATTAAAAGTGCATTTCATTGTGTTAACAGCAGGTGCTCTTATACTACAATGAGATATAGATGCACATAAATGGGAGACGTAAAATGTAAGGGTCCATAAGAATGCTCTGGAACCTGGATTCAAATCCTGACCCTGCCACTTAACTTAGGCAAGTTGCCTATCTTGTGCCTTCATTCTCTCGTTTGTAAAATGGGGACAATAATTCATAAGGTGTTTGTGATGAATACGTAAAATAATACACATACTTAGAACCATTCCTAGCACGTAGTAAAAATGTAACAAATACTGTTATATGTGCATATACAATTATGATATGCATGTAATTGTGATATTACTCTTACTCCCATATATATTCCAGTAACTATGGGCCAGGTGCTGTTCTAAGCATTAAAAATACAAGTTGAATGAGGCAGACACAGTCCTGCCCTTATGTGTGTATCAGAGCTGAATACAAAGACCTGCAGTAGCTCGTTGTACATAAACACGATCAAGGTGTTCTCTCTTAGGTAATCCTCAGTTAGCCAGAGTTGTATGACTTCCCAAATACCAGCCAGGCTACCCCATCTGAAATGTCACTCCAGTTGACACGTATGTCCTTGGCTGACGCTCTTTAATCAATGGCCTTTCAGCTCTGTCCACAGTTCTGTTGGTGTGTCCCAAGGTCTTTTGGTTCTCTCCAGGTGTGTGGACTATTATCCCGGGACTGAGTTCTTCCATCCATGATACACATGGGGGCAGCAGTGGCACTTGGGCTTTAAGTGATGGGGCTTTTTTAAATTGAGCCCTGAAAAGAAAGGAAAATAAAAATAATGGAAGGCAAGGAAGGAGGGAGGAAAGAAAAGAGGAAGAAAGAAAGAAGGGAGGAAGGAAGGAAAGAAGGAAAAGAAGTGCGGCGTGAAAAGGACTCAAGACAAATTTTAATGTTTTGGCCCAGGTTCTTGTTCCCTTCTTGACATCAGGCGAAGTGTGGGATTAATCCACCCAAGTGCATAGTGAGGAAGAAGGTCTGATGTGGGGAAGTATAGGAGGCCCACTAATGCTGGAGCCCACCTAAGAGGGCTGAGCTGAGCACCCCTAGGGAAGGCTCTCCCACCTTCAGGCACTTAGGGCTCAGACTAGCTCTGACAACACCCTGTCCTGCCTTTTCACTGGCCCCGGGATGTAACCTGCATTCCTTTCTCGGTCGAAGCTGCCATCAGCCACTCTAGCCTTAGAGATTTCCTCTTTTCTGAGCCAGCTCAGAGTGAGCCCCGGTGACCCAGCTACCACACTCCACCCAGCCCAGAGCAAGCCCACAGTCCATTTTCTTTCTAAGAGATTTACTACCAGGAAACAGATAAGAGGTAACAAAAATAAGCAGAGAGGGAATTATCAAGATAAAGGCGGCCTTTCACAAAACCAGATTGAATTGAATACTCTGCTTTTTCCAGGAGAAAAGGTGACTAAAGGTGCAAGTTTGCCCAGGACAGAGGGGAGTCGTAGGACGGGAGTCCTCCTTCAGTGCTAAAACTGGGACTCGGGAGGCCTCCTTCAGTGCTAAAACTGGGAGAGTCCCGGACGAACCGGAGTTGGTCACCCTATGAGTGCTCAAACGTGGCCTCTCCTTGGCTTGACAGAGCATCCTGACTCAAACCTGTGGGAAGCCCCCCATCAGGGCTGAACAACACGTGGTGGTTAGGGCTCCTTCAGGCGCCTATTTGTCTCAAATGGCCAATTCATATTTCTCAAGATCATTACTAAGGCATCACTCCTGATTCCGACTCTTAGGAAGCCCACGCAGCGTGCTTTCTCCTGTCCAGCTTCCCCACCTAAATGGCAGGCGTCAGCAGGGCTCTTTCCAGGGGCTCCCCTGGCCATATTCTAGGGATTGGTTACCTTCCCCTTCTCAGACCACGGAAATCCTCCCATCTCCGACCCCTCAACAGCATTTTGCAAACTGCTATTTCCTGGAAGACTATCTTATAAACCATCTCAAAGTTAAACCTGTTCCTGTGCTGTCGGGGTGCGAGGGGATTTTCCTTCTCTTCTTCTAGGTTCTTTGGCTGGTCTAATAATTCAATTGACATAAGACACATTAACAGGAGAAAAACCAGTTTTTATCTTGTACATACGGGATCCTCATAAAATTATGACACCCAAAGGCAGCCGGGCAATGGAGGCTTATATGCAATCCTGAGCTACAGGATGGGACAAGGGCTGGGGCTTCAAAGGGGAGGAAGATAACTTCCTGGAGGATAAGAAGACCAGATTTTGATAATAGAGGCTTGCCCTGCCATACTCATAGGTCATTCAGATAAAAAGTTATTTCTGGGTCAGGCCCCTTATCTACATTCTTTTAGGTCGTTAAGGGAAAGGTAACAGCTCTTCTTGAACCTGTTGGGTCTTGATGGACTTCAGCTCAAAATAATCCACATGCCGAAATGGCACATTTAGGGGGTGGCATATTCTGCTCTCCTTCAACGTTAAGGAACATTTCTTAGAGGGACACAAAGGATGCAGCCCCTCCCAAAATATTAAACCACAGACTTTCCTCCCTTCTCTTCAGGGAGTTACCATTACAGCCTCCAGCACCTCTGTTTTGAAGAGCATATGACCCTGGAGTCTTTGATTCCACTAAGCAGCTTTGGGCCTTTTCCTGGTGATACCCAGTGCTATTTTCATGGAAAAATCATGCAGAACGCTGGGAGATTTTACTGAGGTGGACCCAGCACCAGGCCAGCCATGCCAAGCAATGTGCAGGGTGTGTGTGTGTGTGCACACGCATGTGCACGTGGATTGGAAGTCTGCCCTACTCAGTTCTTTGCACCTCAACCCAGGTTGCAAGCGCCATCTTTACTGACTTGGGAGGAGCTGTTGAAAGTCTCTCCAAAGGCCACTGTGCCTGCATGATTTCTTGCACTTCCTAAAAATTGTGAGGTCCAGTAGGTGCAAATTCCAGCCAATTCAGTTCTTGGGTCGCAACTCCTCTTGTGCCAGCATAGGTAGGATTCACTGTAAACAAATGGCTATATTCTTGCTTATATGTACTAGTACATATGTACATGTTACGTTTTCTAGTAGCAGTAAAGACTGTTGAACTGAGATTAGTTTAGAGCAATACACATGTCATAGCTCTTCTTTCCAGTGATACATCTCTTCATTTATTTCCTACATTTTGTTTTTGTAATTTTTGAAATGGCAATAAAACCAACCAGTGCTGATTTATATATTGAAAACAGGCTCTCTGAAGTAACTTGGGAAATGGAGTTCGAATTCCTGAATTTATTTATTTTCCCCTGCAGTTAATGTGGCTTGTTGGTTATTCTGGACCTGAGTGCTGATGCTAAGAAAGTAGAAGGGGCGACCTCCTGCTCCCGAGGGGCATTTATCACCTGTAATTTTCCAGAAGTCCTGCCTCTAATCTCCGAATTTCCTCCAGTGCAAATTGACTTTCACTGAGGTGAGTCTGGAGCCAAGTCGTTTGCAGGTTCAAAGAGGTAAACTCTGCAGGCCATGAGGTGGAGCGCACCACCCTGCGGGGCCCCCAGGAGGGGAGCAGTTACTCTGCCCACCCTCTGCTCAGCGCTGGCTCCACGGGCAATAGTCACTCCAAGCACAATCCAAGTTGTTTAATTAAAAGATGTCCAGGCAATTCCCTGGCGGTCCAGTGGTTAGGATTCTGCGCTTCCACTGCAAGGGACATGGGTTCAATCCCCGGTCGGGACCTAAGATCCCGCATGCTGCACGGCCAAAAAAAAAAAAAAAAAAAAGTCCAGTCCCTTATTTCCTAAGTGGAGCAGAATGGGGGAAGTGTTCCTGCTGTAAAGTATAGTGGAGATTGGTCTTCTCTCACGCAGCCTGGTGAGGGAAATTGCTCTTAGAAGAACTGTCAGCACTTTGGGCTGAGACTCACACATACGTGGTATTAAAGTTGATTTCTGGCAAGTGACACTCGTGGTATTTATTCAAAAGAAGTCAAGTATTGAAATGGAGTTAAAACAAACCAGCCTTTCTGCTCTCCACAACCTACAACCTTCCGTTCAACCTTCTCCGAGATTTTGAAAAATGGACGGCACCCTTTAATTAGTCCCTTCTTTCTGCACCAACTGGTCTCAACTGGCGCTGGAAATGATGAAACGCCAGAGAACACCACAAAGCTGTCTAAGTGGCAGTTTACTAAGAAAAATTCACTTCCTTTAATTTCCTTCCTGGGTTCTAGACCAACTGAGGTCATCTGTTCAAGAACAACCCGTCTCCTCTTTCTGACTGCACATGAGGGTGGTGCCTGCCAGCAGCTCACAGCACAGACTGCAACAGGACCAGGGGTTCTGCTGGCCCAGGGACAGGAATGAGGAACTGGAGATGGGGACTGACAGACGTACACTACGATGCATAAAACCGAGAACTAATGGGAGCCTACCGTACAGCACAGGGAGCTCTACTCGGTGCTCTGTGGTGACCTAAACGGGAAGGAAATCTAAAAGAGAGTGGATATACGTATACGTATAACTGATTCACTTTGCTCTACAGCAGAAATGAACACAACATTGTAAAGCGACTATACTCCAATAAAAATTAATTAAGAAAAAAAGCACGAGTGCATGGTGAATTTCAGTGTCAGAGAATGTGACAGCCAGAAGGGGCGCCAGAGAAGAGGAATTCCCGCACTGCCCTGAAGAAGGAGGCTGAGGTGCGAGGCTCTAGAGCATCTGGCTGAGGGGAGGGAAGAAAGCAAGGGGGCTGCTTGGTCCTGCTGACTAATTTTGATCCACCAGAGGACTCACGCCTCCACCGCTCCCCAGTTTGGATTTCCTTGTTTCAGGGGAGGAGGCCTGAGGGCTCAGGAAGATAGACCAGCTTCTGGATGGTAGCCAGCACTGCAGGGTGAGGACAGGGCAGGACCAGAAAGTGCTGTGGGCTTAAAAACATGTTTTCTCTGCCTTTTTTTTTTTTTGATTTAATGTGCAAAGGTTTGAGTTAATTATTCTCCTCAGTTCATAGCACACTATCATCTTTGTCCTCTCAATGGCCCTGTGTTGCTTTATTTATTCCCTTTATCTGCAAATCCCATTCATTTCCCCTCATAGGCAACCATTCTAAACTGTTTAATCTGTATCTTTTTATTTGAATGTGTCTAGCAAAATGGTATTATTGTGTCGTATGTATGGATATATGAAGAGGTAGATAGATAGACCTCTATTTATATGATATATATGAGATTTTTATTTTGAAAAAAATAAAGACACAAAAAAATTCATTAAAAAAGAAAATACAAAGGCACATGAAAAGATGCTCAACATCGTTACTCATTAGAGAAATGCAAACCAAAATCACAATGTGATACCACAGCACGGTCATTAGGATGGCTACTGTTAAAAAACAAACGGAATTCCCTGGCGGTCCAGGGGTTAGGCCTCCACTGCAAGGGGCACGGGTTCAATCCCTGATCGGGGAACTAAGATCCCACAAGCCGCACGTGGCCAAAACAACAACAACAAAACAAACAAAAAACAGAAAATAACAAGTGTTGGTAAAGTATGTGGAGGGATTGGAGACCCCCTGCACTGCTGACAGGGACACAAAATGGTGCAGCCGCACAGGAAAGCAGTTTGGTGGTTCAGCAAAAAGTTAAACATAGGATTGCCATGTAATCAAACAACTCCACTCTTAGGTATAGACCCAGAAGAAGTGAAAGCAGGGATGCAGATTCTTAAACACGAATGTTCATAGCAGCATTATTTGCAATAACCAAAAGGTGGAAACAACCTAAGTGTCCATCAACAGATGAATATGGATTTTTTAAAAGTGTGTTATGTGCCCACAGTGAAATATTAAACCTCCCCAAAAAAGGAATGAAATTTTGAACCACACTACCACGTAGATGAACCTTGAAGACATTATTCTAAGGGAAATAATCCAAACACAAAAGGACAAATAATGTGTGATTCCACTTATATGAGGTACCTAGAATAATCAAACTCATAGAGACAGAAAGTAGAATAGTGGTTACCAGGCAATGGAGAGAGCGGGGAAGGAAGAGTTATTATTTAATGGGTACAGAATTTCAGTTTGAGATGATGAAAACGTTCTGGAGGTGGATGGTGGTGATAGCTGTACAACAGTGTGAATGATCTTGATGTCACTGAACTGTACACTTAAAAATGGTTAAAACGGGGCTTCCCTGGTGGCACAGTGGTTAAGAATCTATCTGCCAATGCAGGGGACACAGTTTCGAGCCCTGGTCTGGGAAGATCCCACATGCCACGGAGCAACTAAGCCCGTGCGCCACAACTACTGAGCCTGCGTTCTAGAGCCCACGAGCCACAACTACTGAAGCCCATGTACTTAGAGCCCACGCTCCACAACAAGAGAAGCCACCGCAATGAGAAGCCCGCGCACCGCAACAAAGAGTAGCCCCCCACTTGCCGCAACTAAAGAAAGCCCGCATGCGGCAACAAGGACCCAACACAGCCAAAAATAAATAAATAAATTTGCTTCTAAAAAATGGTTAAAACGGTGCATTTCAGTTATGTACATGTTATCGTGCACACAAAAAGACATGTAAAAAAAATTCCCCACCACCAAAAATAAGATTACAATAAACATCTCTGGCCTGTCCCACGATGGCGCTGTGTGAGAATCTCTCTAGGATATATTCCTAGAAGCCAAATTTCTGGGACATTTTTAATTTAACCAAGTACTGCCAGGTTGTTCCAGAAATGGAGCTCCAGTTTGCACTCCTTCCCACCAGCAGAGCACAAGTGTTTCTCTGTCCTCACATTCCAGCCAACGTTTGGCATAAGCAGCTTTCTAATTTTTGCAAGTCTAATACAAGAAAAGTGTTGCTTTGATTTGCATTTCTCTAATTGCTAATGATTTTACTCATCTCTTCATAGACTGATTAGCTTTTCGAAATTCTTCTTCTGTGTAATGGCTTAAATGTGTCCCCCGTGAAAAGGCATGTTGAGGTCCTAACCCCCAATGCCTCAGGATGTGAACTGATTTGGAAATAGGGTCTTTGCAGATGTAATCCAGTTAAAATGAGGTCATTAGAATGGGCTCTAATCCAATATGACTGGCATCATTTCTGAAAAAAGGAAATTTGCACACGGAAACAGATGTGCACACAGGGTAGACTATGTGAAGAAATATAAAAAGGACACCATATGAGGACTGGAGTTGTACTGCCACAAGCCAAGGAATGTCTGGGGCTACCAGAAGCTGGAAGAGTCCAGAAAGGATCCTACTAGGCTATCCGAGAGATCCTGGCCCTGCTGACACCTTGATTTTAGACTTCCAGCCTCCTCATCTTTGAGACAATAAATTTCCGTTATTCTAAGCCACCAGTTAGGGTTATTTTGTTAGGACAGCTGTAGGAAACTGATACCCTCTGTGAATTGCCTGTCCATATTGTTTGCCTATTTTTCAGTGGGGCTCCTGCATCTTCCTATAATGTGCAGAAGTTCCTCGTCTGTTCCCGATTCATCTTCATTTTTGGCCTTTCTCCCTCTATCACTCCCACCGGCTCCCATGGGGTCACTTTGAGAGCAGAATTTCAAGTAGAAGGGAAGGGCTACCCAGCTGGACAGAGATGAGAAGGAAAGAGGAAACAGGGATATTTTTAGGCCAAAGAGGCTTTGTGCTGCCCCTAAACAGAAGTGGGAAGGCAGGCTTGGATTGGAGGAAGATCAGCCTGAAGATATTGAGGAATCTCTGTGATTCCCTAACTGCCTTGAACTCTTTATCCTCAAAGCCTTTGATGCCCACCTATGGCTAAGATCAGTAAGTGAGTCTCAGCTAGATCCCCAAGCCATTTTTGGGTCAGGTTTACAGGTGCTTTGGGCCACCCAGTGACCACCTTCAAGGAAACCAGCAGTTTGCTTCACGCCCACTCACATGAGGCCCCATGGAGAAATCATGCACCAGGCTGTGTTAGGTCTTCTGAAACTGCCCTCCAATTTAGTTTCTTTGAGCCTTTCAGAATATCCACAGAGGAAGGCCATGACATATTTTAAAGGTGTTTGCTTGAGAAAGGCACTTTTGTTAGCAAAGCTGGATGACGCGTCATGGAAAGGCTAAGGCCACTGGAAGAAGTTGGCTTCGGCAGGTGTGGGCAGGGCCAGGGCTGCAGAGGCAGGGGCTGAGAGTGTGGTTTTGTCCAGGATGTGTTTTCTAAAATGAGCCCATTTCATCCATCACTAATTTTTACTCCCCTAAACGGTGTCATCTCTTGTTTTCTCACGGTACCTTTCCTGAGAGACCTCTTAAACTCCTCTACACGTCCCCGGACATGTAGCACCTGGAATTCCAGCAACATATTTCAAAAGACCCTCTAGAAAAACCCTGCCCTAGATGTGGTACGGGGAGATGACCAGACTCGGAATCCTGTACCAAGAAGATCAACTCACATCAAAAAAAAAATCAGGAAGACTCCATCTATATACCCTTTGTACAATAAGACTTTAAAAGAATTTTTTTGTAGTTTTCTTTCTTGAAAAAGATCAAATGATATGACTGAGAATACTCACAGAGCTATTGAATGCCTGGAGAACTCAATCTAGGGTAAATGTTTTGGTAAACAAACCTCCTTTTAAAGGATATCATTTAACAGTTTTACAACTATGTATTGCCTGTTAATTCAAGGTATTCAGTGGTTGTATTTTTTTTAATAAAATATTACTCCTGAACCAAAGCAAATCATATCTCTTTCTCTCTCTCTCTCTCTCTCTCTCTCTCTCTCTCTCTATATATATATATATATATATATATATATATATATGGAGTTTAAGTTTCTGTGTTAGGTTTTATCATCTTGTGGTGGAGAGGGAGCCTTCACAAACAAGACATGAAATTCAGAAGCCATGAAGGAAAATGTGCATATGTGAATATATAATGATAATTTTTAAAAAGGCTTCTGCCTGGCAACAACAAAAATGAGGCAAAAAAATCAAATTAAAAAATAAAAGGTAGACTGAGCAAAGATATTGTATTATGTACAACATATTAGGTCAGTAGCCATACTATTCAAAGACCTAGTCCAAACTTAAGAAAAGACCACAAAAACACAGGAAAAAAAGATGAGAGATAGGTACAGGGACTTCAAAGAGAAAATACAAATGGCAAAAGAATACATGAGAAGATATTCAATCTACCAAAGAAATAAAAATTTAAAATATAACACCTTTTTTCATACTGATAAACAAAGGCTTAAGTGAGGGCGGGGGGAGGGGACTAGAACTTTTATATACAGTTAGTAGGCATGTAAATTGATACAGAATTTTTTGGGGAGGCATTTTTGCATTGCCTCTTAAACTTTAACATATGCATAACTAGGAACCTAATAAATCCAATCTAGAAACTTATTCTACGTTAATGCTTGCATATGTATACCATTATATATACAAGGAGAATGATCAATTAAATTCTGGTACCTCTATTCAACAACACCATGTATCCCTTAAAAAGAATGGAGTGTTGCTATGAATAATAACCTGAAAACTGCCTGTGATGTATTGTTAAGTGAGAGAATCAGGGTGTAGAATAAGATACACATGTGTAATAATTCCATTTATGTAACAAAATGTATGAAGCTAGGCAAATAGACAAATAGGTGATAGAGTAACCATACATGAGTTTAGTAAAATAGAATGATACATACCAACAGATGAAGTGGTGGAATTATCAGCTTTCACATCCTATTTCATGGCATAAAACTTTTCCTAAAATAACCTGTTCTAGGTCTTTTGATCATCACATAGCATCACAGATCATGGAGCAAGCTCTTCGAAGTCATGATCTGGGCCATTCACCTCTATATTCCCCGGATCTAGTTCAGAGGCAGACATCACAGGAAGTTCAATAGCTGTTTGTTGAAGATTATAGGGCTTCACCCTTCCCTACTCCATGCAACTACAGAGGTAAATGTGGCTTTATCAGGATTCAAGGTCAGCTTGAGTCTACCCTCAGAGCCAACCTGCAAAACAGTTTGGTGAAAGCAAAAGTGTAAGGACACAGGAACTACCGCCCAAGTCTGGTCTGGCTTCTCCTCACCGTTGCTGCAGCCAGTGGCCACCGGCCTGTCCCGGTTGGAAGGCTTTTAAGTCAGTTCACAAGGAAGGACGCAGTGGGATAAAGGACTATCTGCTAAGGTGGATGGAGGCCAAATAGGGAGCAATAGAGGAGACAGAGAAGCAAGAGAGAGGAAACAGAGGGTAGAGAGGCAAAGAGAGTCAGGTGACACCACGAGGAATTTACAGACAGCAATCAAGAAAAGAAGCACAAGATTATATATTTACATATAGAACAAGTCTCAAAAAGGTCACATGACCTGGCCCTGTCTTTTTTTTTTAAAAATAAATTTATTTATTTATTTTTGGCTGTGTTGGGTCTTCATGTCTGTGCGAGGGCTTTCTCTAGTTGCGGCAAGCGGGGGCCACTCTTCATCGCGGTGCGCGGGCCTCTCACTGGCGCGGCCTCTCTTGTTGTGGAGCACAGGCTCCAGACGCGCAGGCTCAGTAGTTGTGGCTCACGGGCTTAGTTGCTCCGTGGCATGTGGGATCTTCCCAGACCAGGGCTCGAACCCGTGTCCCCTGCATTAGCAGGCAGATTTTCAACCACCGTGCCACCAGGGAAGCCCTGGCCCTGTCTTTTAACTGCTCCCGCTCTAGTCTTCAAGCCCTCTTTGAAGGTGACCACAAATAGAAGAATCTTTCCTAAGTGAGAGAGTCAAACATTAACAAACTCCTTGAAATAAATCTCCAAACTGGATTGTCAAGCTTTGGCTCACAAGAGTGCACCAATTTGCAAGCCGGCCCTTCACATGGGTGTCTGACATCCCAATGACTTATCTTACCCTTTGGTCTGGTGTCATATTATCAAAAGCTAATATTTGGGACTTCCCTGGTGGCGCAGTGGTTGAGAGTCCGCCTGCCGATGCAGGGGACACGGGTTCGTGCCCCGGTCCGGGAAGATTCCACATGCCGCGGAGCGGCTGGGCCCGTGAGCCATGGCTGCTGAGCCTGCGCATCTGGAGCCTGTGCTCCGCAACGGGAGAGGCCACAACAGTAAGAGGCCCGCGTACCGCAAAAAAAAAAAAAAGCTAATATCTGTCAGTGTCTTACTAAATGCTGTGATTCTAAGCTCTTCGTGTGTACTGACTCTTTCTCTTCACAGAAGTCCTACGAGGTACATACAAAGTAGAAAACCCACTTTGTAGTTGAAGTGTCTGTGTGGTTAAGTAATTTGTCCAAGGTCTCTCAGTTAGTAAATGTGGGACCCTTGTACAGTGCTTCTTAAATTTTAACATGAATCTGAATCACCTGGGCATCTTATTAAAATGCAGATTCTGACTCAGGAGGTCCAAGGTGGGGCCTGAAATTCTGCATTTCTAATGAGCTCCAGGGAATGCCAATGTTGCTGGTTCCACAGACCACACTTTGAGTAGCAAGACTCTAGAACTCAGGTCATGATGGTTACACTTTCAGAGCCAAGCTGCAATACCAACTGTGAGCTCCAAGGATGTAGATTAACTGCTCTGTTTAAAAGAAGAGATTGGGGAGGGTGATCTCTGTATGCTGGCAAACTCTACAGTTTAAAACTATTGCAAAATCCTCGTAGAAAAAAAGTTACCACTGCATTCCTGGGCCACACTCAGTGCCCAGGCCCCAAGTCATATACTGTACTGTAGAGAAACAACAGGACACAAAATGGACAAGTCTTTCCATAGAAAGAGACATCAGAATACATCACTCCTAAAATATGCCCCTTTGGCATATGGATTATTTTGAGCTAAAGGCAAATGAGAGCCAGCAGATGCAGGAAAAGCTCTTTACCTCCAGCAGCTGCCTAAAAATAAGGTATAAATTTCCCCTTTAGAAAAGGAAATTCACATTCATAACGTAAATTTCCATTTGTAAAGATGTCTCTGTACTGGGAGGAGAGCTACTCAGGAGACAATTCTTATGTGCATAACAAGAAGATCCTTTTCTACCCCGAATTTCCTCCTCTCCTCTCTCCCTACCTTGCCCCCCAACCCAGAAGCCCCAACCCCCCTTTCCTTTGTTTAGCTTAATGTGGTATATAAGCCCCATTCATCTGACCCTTGAGCCCCATTTTCTCTATCAAACTCCATGCAACATACGTACGTAATTAAAGTTGTTTTTCTCTAATCTGTCTTATTTCAGTTTGACTCCCAGGCCCTAGACATTGAACCTAGGAGGATAGAGGGAAAAAGGTTTTTTCTTCCATTACACATCTAAGCTGAGACATGAAGGGTACCTAGGAGTTCGCCTGGTGAAAGCAGATGGGGAAGAGAGGCAGGCAGAAGAAAGAGCATGAGAGAAGACCCGAAGTCAGCCAGGTATTAAAAGGTAATAAAAGTAATAGTGATTGACCTTCAGGTTGAAAAGGAGTGTGAGAGGTAGAAATGTGAATCGGGCCAGCTCACAGTGTGTCTCAAAGGCCTGGTTTCTTTTCTTTTTTTAAATTTTTATTTATGTATTTATTTTTGGCTGTGTTGGGTCTTTGTTGCTGCGCGTGGGCGTTCTCTAGTTGTGGTGAGTGAGGTCTACTCTTCGTTGCAGTGCGTGGGCTTCTCATCGTGGTGGCTTTTCTTGTTGTGGAGCACAGGCTCTAAGCGTGCGGGCTTCAGTAGTTGTGGCACGAGGACTCAGTAGTTGTGGCTCGCGGGCTCTAGAGCGCAGGCTCAGTAGTTGTGATGCACAGGCTTAGTTGCTCCATGGCATGTGGGATCCTCCCAGACCAGGGCTCAAAACCATGTCCCCTGCATTGGCAGGCGGATTCCTAACCACTGTGCCACCAGGGAAGTCCCAAAGGCCCAGTCTCTTAACATGACCCGTGGGCTAAGCTGATGCAAAGCCTTTGAGGAGTTTTAAGCAGGAAATGGATAAATGGATTGGGATTTTAGTTTAAAGAGCTATAGTGTGTAGAATAGAATGTGGGGAGCAGTTGGGAGGGGCCCAAGGTTGGAGACACGTGTCCACTAGGAGGCTGTTACAGTTATCACTGTGAAAAATGACAGCAACTGCGAACTGGGGTATTGCAGGGGGTATTGCAGGGAAAGAGACACATTCTAGAGACATTTACAAAGAGGACAACGGAGTGAAAAAAGTGAAGGATGAAAAGGAGGCGAGTGAGAAAAAGACAGTGCTAAAGGATGCTTTTATTTTTTTTATTTTTTATTTTTTGCGGTACGTGGGCCTCTCACTGTTGTGGCCTCTCCCGTTGTGGAGCACAGGCTCCGGACGCGCAGGCTCAGTGGCCATGGCTCACGGGCCCAGCCGCTGCGCGGCATGTGGGATCTTCCCGGACCGGGGCACGAACCCGTGTCCCCTGCATCAGCAGGCGGACTCTCAACCACTGTGCCAGCAGGGAAGCCCTAAAAGATGTTTTTTTGTTTTTTTTTTTAAAAAGTAAAATCATGACTCATAGGATATAAAATGAACACATGCTAAAAATTTTATTTCACTCATAAAGAGGGAACCAGGCAGATGTTATAACTGGTTCAAGGGAGAAATTGAAAAACAGACACATCTATGGAGGAGGAATATTGAAATGAATGTACGCACGTTGGCAGAGCTAGGTTCTTCCACAGTGGGGGAGGGGATTCTGAACCTCCACGAGATAGGACACCACGGGCCCATCTAGAGCTAAGAATTATTTTGCATTCTGGTGGTTATACACCATTTACAGAGTTGTGCAATAGTCCCTGAGGAATCAGAAGACTCAGAGGGGTGTCCTCCAGACAATGCAAAGTTTTCTGCAGAAGCACAAATTTGCCCTTGAAGCAGGGTGACTCTGGGATGTCTGACTTGGACACCTAGGGGGACAGTTAGGACATTCACTGAGCAGGGAATATGGGCAGAGAGGAGGTGCCGGGGGGCTGGGCTGGGGGAGGAGAGAGGCGGTACATTGACTTGGTCACATTTCTTTTTTTTTTTTTTAATTTTTTTGGCCGCGCTGCAGGCCATGCGGGATCTTAGTTCCCCCAGCAGGGATCGAACCTGTACTCCCTGCAGTGGAAGCGAGGAGTCTGAACCACTTGACCGCCAGGGAAGTCCCCGGTCCCCTTTCAATAGCTGACGCTTGCCTCTGGTGGAGGTGTGGCTGGGCAAATACTTGAAGATATGAAGGGGGAACTCCAGTCTCACGACAGGGCATGCTGTTCAATGGAAGAGGGGTACTTCAACTAGAAAAGCATGAAAAGCCAAATGTCTAAGGCCAGTGGCCCTGCCTTGGGTAGGGTGGTCCTGTTTTGTTTTGGTTTCAAGGATAAAGTATCTCTCTCTCTCGGGCTCAGTGGCTCCAGTTTTGGGGGAGGCATTGTTTGAAGAGCCTCCCTTGCTTTAACCACGTGTGACATTGATTGAACACCATTTTACAGAAGGTTCTGTGTATCACGCTATGGTGTATTCCAAATAGATCTTGCCTGGAAGGAACTTCCAGCGTGGCTGTTTAACATTTGGATTTTTCATTAGAAAAAATGTCACCCGTGTGACCAATTTCCCATCCCAACAACAATGCTCTTTCTTAAGACTCCTAAAAACAAGGACTGCTTTCCAAACCAAATAGTGGAAAATGGGCAAAGGATTGTCTTCAATTTGTCAATTTATAGGAAAGGACATATACAAATTATTTAAAAATTGAGTTGGTTTTATGGCTTCTGTGTACTGAAAGCAATAAATTCAACTGAGGCTTGGGTCTGCCGGGGACATTTTGGATCATACGGTTAGGAGACGCAGGAAGTAGTTTTAATAGTATGTACTGGATTTTTTGTTTTTACTAAGTAAAGCAATATGGGGTACTAGTATTAATGAAAACTAACTAGAAAATAGGAAGATGAGATAAGAGTAGAAATTGTGCAGATTTTAGAAGGAATTCTGCTGTTTCCCAGCCTCTGTAGTGCTCTATTTCTCCCAGCAAGTGACAGGTGACACTTACCTACAGGCCCTGTCCCACCTCCAGTCTAGGAAGCTCTTAAATAGAGGTGTTTGGGTCCTTCTAAGTGGCCTTGGCAGGTTTTGTGCTGTGGCCACATAGACCTGAGTTTCAGAGAGACTGGAGTTCAAGGTCTATAAACAAGACCTGCCTTGCTCTGGCCATCCCCCTGCTCTGAGCCCTAAGATTAGGATCTTGCTCTGTGCAGATGCCCTTCTCTGTCAGCTGCCAATTTTGCTGGACTTTGAGTACCATCTCCACTGGGTTCCCTGCTGTCATGATCTGCCTGCCTGTTGGAACGTCCTGATCTCTGGGGTCAGACCCTCCTACTCATCCCATGCTGAGTGCTCAGGACTCTGGCCCACGCTCTTTGTACCCTCCAGATACTCTGCCCTGGACTCCACACAAACCTCACCCCGACACCAGCTGTGGGGCTCCCACCAAGCAGCAAAGCTGCCACGGTGGCTGGATCCCAAGCCTGGCCCCATCCAGACTGCATCTCTGTCCACGCATCCCTGGGCCATGTCTGTCTTCATTAGGAAAATCCAGTTAACGTTGGACTGCAGCACTGTCTAAATTTATATCAGAACTGAAATCTGTCCTTGTTTTATAAATTCATATATTATGGAAACATCAAGGGACATCCAGAGCCTTTGGTTCAAGTTCGCTTATTCCCTTCTGACAAACTGAAATTTTAATCTCCAAATATTGTCTTATACTGCCCGCTACCCTCTCCTGCTTCCACTCTGGAAATCCTTGCTCTCTTCCGCATATTTGCAAAAGCAAAAACATTGCTGTGTTTTACTCCCCGCAGTCTGTGTTATATGGAAGATGTATTGTTTAGTTTTTTAAATATAATTTTAGATACATTCACCCTTCTTCTCCCCAACGTTCAAAATCACTATACCCCATGCATGGATGTGTATGTGTGCATGTGAATACATGCTTGTTGAAATAAATTACATTGGTGGTGTAATTAATCTCCCCTTGATCTTCGATTCCATGATACTAGCAGGAAACACGTGTGAGGGCCTACTATGTGCCAGGACTGCGCTAAGGGCTTTATATGCACCCTCATTCAATCCTCCTAACAGTCCTATGATTAGCCCTAATTGTTGCATGAAAAATCTGAAGCCTGGGGAAACAAAAAGTAATTCTCCAAGTTTCACAATTACAGTGGAGCAGAACAAGATTCGAATCCAAGTCAGATGACCCTGGATGTTCTAAATCTCGGCATTATCTTTGCATCCCAGCCCCTGGTACAATGCAGAGCACAAAGAGGGCCTTCAATACACGTTTGTTGAGTGAATGAATGCTTCACCCCTCCTGACTTAGATTCAACCTACACCAATTAATGTAGATCGTGTATCTACTTTGTACCAGCCACTGTGCTTTGACATGAAGAAGCAGTTAATGGTTTATCTAAGATAATACCCATAAACTAGAAACTAGAAAACAATCAGCCATATGGCAGAACGAAGTCTAGAACAGACATCTTTTTTTTTATAAAACTGCATCACTGACTCTTTTATCAGCCATGATGCCTCAGTTCTCCTTTTCGGCTTGGAGAAGGAGTGAGTACGACAAAGTGGGGGGAAAAGGATTCTTTTTTTTAATGTAACTGAGGAAGACTAAAAAGAAAAACAAAATCAGAGAGGATGTGTAGTCATATATAGGATGTTAGACCCAGAAGAGATTAAATTCAGTTGAGGTGCCAAGGAGGAAGTGGCTGTTTCCTCCTTAGGTGGTTTAAAATGTTGCTCCACTTGCCAAAGCTCATGGGGATCACAGATCACAGCAGAGAATGGCCACCACAGAAAGCTTCAGCCCAGAGGACTCAGGTTACCGGGAGCCTCCCTCAGCCACTGAGGCAATGGCCAAGAGCTAGGGTTTTATAAAAAAAGAATGAGATAATGCCATTTGAAGCAACATGGATGCCACTAGAGATGATCATACTAAGTGAAGTAAGTCAGAAAAAGAAAGACAAATACTGTATGATATCACTTATATGTGGAATCTAAAATATGACACAAATGATCCTATCTATGAAACAGAAACAAAATCAGGGTCATAGAGAATAGACTGGTGATTGCCAAGGGGGAGGGAGGTGGGAGAGGGTAGGAGTGGGAATTTGGGATGAGCAGATGCAAACTGGTATATATAGAATGGATAAACACAAGGTCCTACTGTATAGCACAGGGAACTGTAGTCAATATCCTGTGAGAAACCATAATGGAAAAGAATAGGAAAAAGAATGTATATATATATATATGTATAAGTGAGTCACTTTGCCATACAGAAGTAATTAACACAACATTGTAATTCAACTCTACTTCAATAAAAAGTAAATTAAAGAAACAAACAGAAAAAAAAGAGCTAGGGCTTTGAAACCAGCTCTGCTCGGGGTCAGATTCTGTCTCCGCCACTCACCAACCCCATGACTTTGGATGAAGGACAATGATGCCCCCATAAGCAGAGTTTCCTGGTATTTGATACATAGTACCTATTATATTTGTTATTAATTATGATTACTTACTAATAAAATATACAATGAAATCTTAAAAGCATTTTGAAGAGAAACAAAGCCTCCTGTGAAAGTCAATTGACAAACACCCATTATTCAAAGTGCACTTGACATTCTTTGCCCAAACGAAGAGAAAAGAGTCACTCCTGAGACGCCAAAAACCGAGAAATGTATACTCCTCCCCAGATGTCCTGGGGCAAGCCAATACAGTGCCACCAGCCAAACAGATAAAATATCTCCAGACCTGGAGGAGAAACAAATTCCAAGCCAGTAGGCTTTCCTTGTTGATAACTAATAAAGAGTTCAAGCCAATTCGTTCATGAAGAGGAATTGATATTTATAACCGAACTCATTTTATATTTCTAGTAGTTCATCATATAAAACCTGTAAAGAATCAATGTTACAGAGTGTGGCTTCGGTCACTTCTAAATTATTTTATTGTTTTTATAATACCTTGAATTAAAAAAAAAACCCTCCAGATAATTATTCTGCCTCTCCCAGTGTTCTAGAGCAGAGTGGAAGAACTAGCTCAGCTCATTTCTGCCTGGGAATGAGTCAAGTTACACAGTCAGAGGAGAAAGGTCACCTAAAGTGAAATTAACTAAGCAATCAGGGCATAAATCAGAGGGAAAAGAGTCATTTTTCTACTTCCCTCTCCTCGATTCCCGTTCAATCGATCAACAGGTCCTGTCAATTCTCCCATCAAGACAGAACTTGAATCTCTCGCCCTCCTCCCTCTGTCACTCCATTTTTGTGGCAAACACCTTTTCCTCCAATCGATTCTCATTCAATAGCTAGAATGGTCCTTTTCAACCTGACCTCATCTCACTGCACTGCACTGTGCTGCTTTAACTCTTCAATTAGCGGTACTCCCGAGTCCTTGCATGGCTCTGTGACTCCTGCTTACTCTGGACTTTACTCTGGACTTTCTCAGGTTCTCAAATGACAGAGAGAGAGTCGCTAAATACATGTTGAACATTTGAATAAATTAATGTGCATGGTTGACTTGAAAAGGAGAAAAGAAGAGGCTGGGATGAGCAGTTCTGAGCCTTAACCACCAAGATAATGATTTTCCTGGCAGAGGAGACAATATTTAACAAGTTGTCAACTGGTGCAGGAAAACCCCAAACCAAGGATTTTTATTTAAAATAGAAATTCTGCAGACTTTAACTGTTTGGTATACTACTCACAACATAGACTTAAAAGGAGAAATGCCATCACAATTCACGGGTGAAAAATCCCTTTTGTGCACATTCCTCATGTCTGTAAACTCAAAAGAGCAGGTGATTTGATGACAGGGACAAAGAAATTGCTACTGAGAAGCAGCTACACAGTGTTGATTTGTGTGTTTTCTGGGCTTTCTCAGGAACAATAGGCTATTTTTGCTTGAACTTGTGTGCACTCACCTAGCACCCTAGATCTCACTTTTGTTAAAGGTTGGCTTTGTTGCTCATTTGCTTTTCACCTCTTTAATTGATGGACTTGGACATCAGCAGAGGTAACTTCAGGCCATGTTTAGGATGCAGGACTCAGGCCCACTAAAGGTGATAAACAAAGATTCCCTTCCAAGAAGAACCTTAGCAAAGGGAGATTCTCTTCCAACATCCTGGCCCAATCGTTCTATATTCCAGAAGCTATTAAATGTTTGGTCTCAGGGGAAGTAAGCCAATTAAACAGTTGTTAAGGGGGAAACCAAAATAAGTTAGGAAAGTTGAATGGAGCCACTGACTGTTCCTCCTGAAATCTAATGAGGGCGACACTCAGATGGCAATTCAGCAGATAGAAACCATCAGTGTTAGTCATGGAATGCAGCGACCACAGTCGGATACAATTTAGCTGTCCGGTGAGGGAGGGGGCTGCCCTTTGATGACACTTTGGGGGACAGAAGGGAGAAAGTGTCTTAATCTGCAGAGGGCGTGTTAGGTCGACTATGAGCACTTGGGCTGCTGCAATCCAGTAATCCAAATCCATCGTCTGCTCTCTCTTCCACATAATGGGGTGTCACGAGGCAGGAGTCTTTTTTTTTTAATTTATTTATTAGTTTATTAATTTATTTATTTTTGGCTGCGTTGGGTCTTCATTGCTGCGCACGGGCTTTCTCTAGTTGTAGCGAGCGGGGGATACTCTTCATTGCGGTGCACAGGCTTCTCATTGTGGTGGTTTCTCTGGTTTTGGAGCACAGGCTCTAGGCGTGCGGGCTTCAGTAGTTGTGGTTCGTGGGCTCTAGAGCGCAGGCTCAGTAGCTGTGGTGCACGGGCTAAGTTGCTCCACGGCATGTGGGATCTTCCCCGGACCAGGGCTCGAATCCGTGTCCCCTGCATTGGCAGGCGGATTCTTAACCACGAGGCAGGAGTCTTTTACCCACTTTTGCTTGCTGGAACATTCTTAACCTGCTGTACTCCCATTACCTTTACCCATTTCCTGAAAGTCAAGCCCTGCCCAGGCTCTACAGGGGTTAGGATCAAAGTGGTAGGATATGTTCAGAATTCAATGCAATAAAAAGCAGCGCAACTTTCTAAAATGTTCCAGTGAAATGGAAAAGAAAATTAAAAACTTAAGCCTCTTAAAATGTAAATGGTGCCAGTGTGCTTTGCGATTTGGACTCCTGCCCATTAAAATAAGAAAAAAGAAAGAAAAAAGAAAGCCAGAAAGCTGAGTGCTTACGAGCTGAAGTACAAAGAACACAGAGTGCTACAAACACAGTCATGACTCTGGGCCTCCCTGTCCTCACTGGGTTTAATGTCACCCACTGTAATTTTCCCACAAGGTTGCTCTGAGTACAAATCATGCTGATGACCCCAAAGTCTGTTGAAAGGTAAGAAGTACTTCTGTAAACTCCTGATATCATTCGTTTAACCAATCAGCTCTCTATCTGAAATGGATGGAGAGGAAAGAGCCGTTTATGTCAGAGTATAATATTTCAGGACGCTTCCACCCACCTCCCCGCAAAAGGTACACATTAATTTCTCTCTTACGGGTGAGAAGGAAAACTCCTATGACTGGGTCGCTTTCCACACAGGGTGACCACGTGTCTCGCCAGCCTTGATCCATCAGTGCTTTCTTGCATAACTGATCTTGGAGACGCCCGCGGTATCATGCTTTCATCTTAATCGAGCGGGTGCCCTCTCCCTCCAGTGTGCCCCCAGAAATCTTTAAAGGCAGAACTCAAGTGTCTTCACTTTTATGTAGCCCAGTCCGAATGAAATGCTGCTTCTATCACAGCCCCGAATCCTGGGGTTGAACCCCTACTTAGCATGTCATTGGTCCTGCCTTGTCCTGCATTTGTGTACTGCTAGGCTGGGGGACCCACGCCACCTAACAAGATGCCTTCTTTGACTTTGTTTCCCTCCAATTGACCAGTCCAGTGCCTAGTACGTGGCACGAACTTGATCACATTTCCCCTTGATTAAACATTAATTGTCTCTCTCTCTTTTTTTTACATACCGTTTTTCGGTTCTAGTCAAAACAGCTGAAAACAATATTTTGCAGCTTCACAACCGGAAAACTGGAAATTTGCCACTGAGGTGAGCAGAAATTTCCACAAGGTTATTTTTCTTCCTCGACATTCAGAAAGCAACATTTCCTGACAAATACTCTTCTCCTATGTGATGAAAGAATTGGAGAGCAGGAGCAGGACTGTGTGTGGGGCAAACATTTGGTATTATGACTTTACACAAGTCAAAAGGAATTATTTGGCCTCTCTAACCCAGGTGGCTTTCAACTGCTCATGATTTAAATGCGTGTGCAACCAAAAAAAATGTAGTCAATTTGTTGCTTAGCTTTTCCACGTTCATTCAAGTATTACATCATTTCAAAAATTCTCATTGATTTAAAAGTAATAAGTTGTTGATTAAAATCTTAGTTAAAAATGAACTTGTAGGGCTTCCCTGGTGGCGCAGTGGTTGAGAGTCCACCTGCCGATGCAGGGGACACGGGTTTGTGCCCCGGTCCGGGAAGATCCCACATGCCGCGGAGTGGCTGGGCCCGTGAACCATGGCCGCTGGGCCTGCGCGTCCGGAGCCTGTGGTCCGCAACGGGAGAGGCCACAACAGTGAGAGGCCCGCGTACTGCAAAAAAAAAAAAAAAAAAAAGAACTTCTGGACTATGTAATATAATTTTATTGTTGTTTATGAATAGAAGAGGTTTGGAAATACAGATACCCAGATAGATACCTATCAGTTAGGTGGGAGGACAATCTGATTATGGGTAAATCTTACTTTCTGATTTATTTTCATATTTTTTCTGCTTAATAACATTAAAGACTAAAATAGTCAAGGACTTACTATGTGCTACATACTGTTTTAAGTGTTTTGCATGTATTGATTCTATGTTAGGTCGTATTGTTATCCCTATTTTATAAATGAGGAAACTGAGGGACAAAGAGGGTGGGAACTTGCCCAAGGTCACGCAGTAGTAAAGGCAGAGCTGTAGCCTGACCCAGGAGTCTAATTCCAGAATCCAAACTCTTAACCACTATGCTATATTGCTCCTGTACTGATCATTAAAGACCATGAAGATTTACTGACTTTTAATAATTTAAATATTTTGGCTAAGCCATGTGACTTTGATTGAGTCATTTAACTCCTTGGAATAATGTAGTATAGAGTTTAACCTTGCCCCCAAAGAGGTCTGGACTTTGGCCTTGGCTTCTAGGAGGTAATCCCTATAGGAGTGTTTTTGTTTAAATGAGGACTGGCCATCCCAGAAAGACCAATGATGTGATTTAGGGTGGGAGCTTTGGGTCAGGCCCAGAGGGGGCTGGAGACTGAAAACTGAGGTCCACCACATGGGTTATCAATCAGTCATACCTATATGATGGAGCCCCAACAAAAACTCTGAGCCCCAAGACTTGGGTGAGCTTCCCTGGTTGGCAATACTCCACGTGTATCATCACCCATTGATACCAGGAGACTGATGTGTCCTGACTCCATGGAAAGAGAACAACAGACACTTTGCCTGTGAAACACTCCTAGGCTCTGCCCTGAGTGTCTCTTCCATTAACTCTTATATCTTACCTGTATCCTTTCTCTGTAATAAGCCATAACCATGAGTATAATAGCTTTCAGTGAGTTCTGTGAGTCTCTCTAGCAAGTTATCGAATCTGAGGGTGGTTTGGGAACCCCCTGAATTTGCAGCTGGAGTCAGAAGTGCAGGGTGGTCTTGTAATCCTCAAGTTCTTCAGTTTCCTCCTCAGTAAAATGATGACATTGAAAGAAGTGATCTTTAAAGTTTCCCATAGAGCCCAATAGTGTTACTCTGTCATTTGCTGTCTAGCACGGCTCCCCTGGAGGCTGGAAGACTTAACCCAAAGGAGCGCATAGTGAGGAGATGGAGAACCAGGTGAGACTTTGGGACTGAAGTTTCTCCTGCATAAATCACACTATGCATGTCACTTACAGATAAATGGAACTCACCCGGGGTGATGACAATGGCGGGAGGGGGTTTTGGGGTGGGCAGATCCTCTTAGTTCTGAGTCAGTTTCTGTATCTAAATAAATTAGCCAGTGGGTGCTGTTCTACTGTGAGCTGTTTGGATCAATGGAGCCCAAGCACCCAGAACCTATTTTTGCTCCAGTTACAGAAGTCAGAGACTCAGTGCTCTCAGGCTTCCAATATTCTCAAAGGTAAAACTTCTATCTGGAATATTATTTGGACGCCTCACCGTGTCCTTTGATTTTGCCTGCATTCCATTGTTCCCAACCTTTACTCCAGGAAAGAGTCTCTCAGCTTAGATGCTTCACTTACCTTTTCATAAAATCTTCAGAATGCTTTTAGGCACGAGAGGAAATGGTCTCAGTAGAGGTGTAAAGCCCTTTGTTTTTCCCAGGTCCCAGTGTGCCAGAACTCCAGAACTGTAAGATAAACTAGCGTTGTTTAAGCCACTCAGTTTCTGTAATTTGTCACAGTAGCAAGAAGAAACTAACACGGAGCCATTAAGTGGTTGATCAGGGATTTGAACTCAAGCAGTCTGCTTCCAAAGATCAGTTCTTACCTCAATATCCCCATCCCCCAAGTCATCAGCCCCATCAGATCTGGAATGCCTACTGCGGATCATTTTTAACATCTAGTAGTCACAGGTCCACTTCTCTATAGGTTACAGGGAGACGCACAGAAGTGAGGAGTCCTGCAGCCAATATAGAGGCTAAGAGCTCAGCAGTGTAAGACTGGCCAGCACTCTCAGGCTTGCTGAGCTTCAGTTTCCTAACCTGTAGAGTGGGGACCAGGATGGTACAAGCCTCCTGGGGATTTGGAAAGGATTCGATGAAATGGTCCAAGTAAATCACTGAATGCAATGCCTGGCACAGCAAAACACACTAAAAATATATTATTCTCTTAAAACTTTATTGAGTGCTTAATATTATCTTCTAGCCTTTTGCTAGGGAGTTTTAACTTCAGAATTTCAGGTTTGCAATGGACCATCACAAGGTTTCATAAACAGAAAAAAATTATATCCTCACTTTTTTTTTTTTTTTTTTTTTTTTTTGCGGTACGCGGGTCTCTCACTGTTGTGGCCTCTCCCGTTGCGGAGCACAGACTCCGGACGCGCAGGCTCAGCAGCCACGGCTCACAGGCCCAGCCACTCCATGGCATGTGGGATCTTCCCGGACCGGGGCATGAACCCGCGTCCCCTGCATCGTCAGGCGGACTCTCAACCACTGCGCCACCAGGGAAGCCCTTCCTCACTTTTATACAATGCTTCTGATTTAGTATGTAGCTATTAGCTGTTATTTCAGAATAAATGATGTAGTGGGTTGAATAGTGTCTCTCCAAAATTCATGTCCACCCAAAACCTCAGAATGTAATCTCATTTGGAAATAGGGTCTTTGCAGATGTAATCAAGGTAGGGATTGAAATGAGATCATACTGGAGTTGAGTGGGCCCTAAATTCAATGAAAGTGTCCTTATAAGAGAAACAAAAGTGCACACAGAGACACACAGGGAGAACGCCATGCGCCATGGAAGCAGAGGTTGGAGCGATGCAGCTACAAACCAGGGAACTCCAAGGATTGCTGGCAGCCACCAGAAGCTAGGAAGAGGCAAGGAAGGATTCTTCCCTAGAACTTTCAGACACTTTGATTTCAGACTTCTCGCTTCCTGAACTGTGAGAGAATAAATCTCAGTCATTACAAGGCACCAGCTTTGTGGCAATTTGTTACGGAGCCATAGGAAACTAATACACATGGTAATTCTGGGGCCCCTCCAGTCACCCCACTGTGGGAGGGACTGCTTCATCTACTGCTCCAGGCTCTCTCCATCTTTCCCCAAAAGGAAGAAATATTTCTCTTTTTTTTTTTTTTGTAGTATATGGGCCTCTCACTGTTGTGGCCTCTCCCATTGTGGAGCACAGGCTCCGGACGTGCAGGCTCAGTGGCCATGGCTCACGGGCCTAGCCACTCCATGGCACGTGGGATCTTCCCAGACTGGGACACGAACCCATGTCCCCTGCATTGGCAGGCAGACTCTCAACCACTGCGCCACCAGGGAAGCCCGGAAGAAATATTTCATGTAAGAGAGTGGTTCTTTCTCACTTCCACTTGGCAACATATAGACTGCAGCAAGCACAAAAGGAAAGCAAATCAAAGTCAAGAAGGATTGCTCTTTGGGGTATAAAGTGCCCTACTTGGCATAAGACAAGCAGAAGTGTTTCTGTGCTACTAATTAGCTGCATGACCTTGAGGGGGTGACTTAACCCTCTGAGGCGTCCATTTCCTCAAAGTGAACTGGTTGCACAGAATATCTTCAAGGTCCCTAATGTCATAGAACTATTTAGAGATAATGTTCTTAAGACCAAAAGGAAGAAAAGAGAGGAGAAAGTGAAGAACCCTTGGAAGCTTGTGCACATCCTCCCCAAGAAAAAATATCTCATGTGAATGCTTAGACCCATGTGTTACATAGGGCTCTGGTCATAGCATGATTTTGTGCCTGCAATTGCCTACTTTGCAGTACTGATGTAATACTGACAACAGATTATGCTTTTAATTGTGGACCCTCCTGTTAACCTAGTAGACTGAAATTGTTCTTAGGGCTACTCACATCAACATCAGTATCTCAGGAAAAAATGCTCTTGACGTGTTTCACTATCTGTCTCCCCTCACCTATATAAAGAGGTAGCTGTTGTTTCAGTAACTCCTGATGCAAATCACAACCAGAGAGGTTTCCCCTTGGGAGGATGTGACCTCTTCCAGTCTTCCTGGGAATCTACTTCACCCAGCAGGTTAGATATTACCTACTCACCTTGCAAGCACGCAATATAAGGTTAGAGGAGATTTAATTAGAGAGAAAAGATAATCTTTCAACCTTTAGATTGCATAACAAGGATCAAAGTCTCCAAAAACTCTCACTGGCTGTTTGTAATTTTGCATAAACTCATTGATAGTAGAGAAGGAACCAAGGTTAGGAAGAGTTCATTTAGGTTCTAGATCACATTAAAGTTTCTCTCCTGCTTAGTCCAAGACCTTTAGCCTATGTTTACTTCTTGCATTGTCACATCATTACTCTCCCTTTTCCACCACTTCTTTCCATCCACAGAAACCAGTGAGCTGTGATTTTGTTTATATTCTTTTACAGCTTAACTATTTCTTGTCCATTTACATTTCCTACCTAAACTATCAGTTGAAGTCACCAGCATATTACTTTCTTGTAGATCTTTCTAAAATTTTCTACCATAGTTTTCTGTTTAAGGAAAATAATAATGTGTCTGCTTACATGGAAGGAAAGGAAGTGAGGGTATTGATATTGATAAATTGCTCCAGGCAAACCAGTATGGAAACCTGAAGACTCTGGAAAAATCACATGAAGGAAGACCTTTAGAAAAGGGATTCAACACTTATTACTAATTCCTTGAAGTTTTTAACTCACAGGATTAAACTGAAAACAGATTAATGTAAAAGAAAAAATATAAAAATAAATTATCTAACAAAACCACTTCAGAAGAAAACTATAGGGTGAGTAAAAAGGTGACAACCCCTTCCAAGTGACAATGAGGATGGGGAGGTGGGAAGTTTGGGGACAGAAAGTGCCAACCATAGAAAGGGAAGAGTGACAGCTATGAAGGCACAATCGCTTGTGCATCCTCCTTCAAGTGTTATTGACTAAACAGGGATAACTGTGCAAAATATGCTCTCTGGGAAAAGCAGGAGCTTCACGGATAGCCAGCTTTCTCTTGCTCCTTGAGATGTCCCTGTTAGGTAGATTTCAGAACCAGCACATTCCCCGTGCAGCCCAGGCCCTACTGAAGCTCAGAGGAAAACCCAAGTTACACTAAGACTCCTGCGGTTCTCAAGTCTAGATGCCAAAGTAGGTCATTCAGCAGCCAGCTGTGTCCAGTGACTAATTTATCAGTGCTTGGAGGATTATTTTTGAAGGTATAAATGAATGTCACTCTTTGAGCCCCAGGAACACAGCTCCCCAAATATGAATCATTGTGCTAATCCAGCACAGGATTCCATATGGTGTGAGCTCTATTATTTGTCCTGGCCCCAAAGGAGAAAGAAGTGATATATTTAAGGCAGGGTGTTTTCAGAGAGAGCATTAAATAGTGAATTATAGGGAGAATGTAAATGAAAGAATGGTGAAAGTGACCTTGAGTTCTGCAGTTCAAACTAGTTCCCTGTTAGCTAAGCGCCAAGCTGGTTGAGAACATCAGGAGCAGAGGTTACAGATGTTCTGTTTATTAAACAGAAAACATTAACAACTTGGTTGTACATTGAAACTCATTAAGACATGAAAATCAGCACAGGGTAAAGGGGAAAAGTTCAGTGAATTTTCCCTGACCATTTTTTTTAGTGCCACCTCAGCCCTGGCATTTTTTTTCAAATATAAGTCAGGAAGAAAATCATAAAAGAATTTTTTCTTTTTTTTTGCAGAGCTGTTTTTGGTCCTACAAGGTTGACAGTTTTAACGCAATCCATTCGAGAAACTGCCTATTCAAATACAAAGTTGGAGGGACTTCCTGGTGGTCCAGTGGTAAAGAATGCGCCTTGCAAGGCAGGGGACAAGGGTTCTATCCCTGGTCAGGGAACTAAGATCCCACATGCCGCGGGGCATCTAAGCTCGTGCACCACAACTACTGAGCTCGCAGGCCTCAACTAGAGAGCCTGCATGCCGCAAACTACAGAACCCACGTGCTCTGGAACCCATGCACCACAACTGGAGAGCCCACGCACCCTGGAGCCTGCACGCCCCAACTAGAGAAGAGAAAACCCGCATGCCACAACTAGAGAGAAGCCCACGTGCCACAACGAAAGATCCCCCATGCCTGCCACAACTAAGACCTGACGCAACCAAAAATAAATAAATTAATTAAATAAATAATAAATAAATGTACAAAAAAAGATACAAAGTTGTAGGTCATATCTTGGAGTAAGACAGTAGCACATTTCATCCTTTGGGGAACAGCAGAGATGGAGACTATTAGCACCCCAAGGGACATTTCCATTTTACAGAAAAGGAAATGGAGAACCAAACAATTCTAATGACTTGTCCAAGGCAGTGATGGAGATGAATCTTGAACTTAGACTCCTGTCCATGCACAGACCACGTGCTTAAAGCCATGAGTCGTCACTCATCAACCTTATAAGTCTTGGGCTAGGGGTGGAGAAAATGGAAGAACACAACTGCAAAGTCAACTCTGAGTACCTGTAAGCATGCTATACTAATTAAATCCCAACTTCTTTACAAAGTCTGTACTGTGTATAGGACTGAAGTGTTATGTATACATGTGACAAAAGCTCCACACGCCACCTGAAATGGTCCACAGCTGCAGGCTGAAGTTGCTCTACCTTCACCCAGACCTCTAAATTCCACCTATGAAGTTTCTTTCTGCTTTGAGAATGGGCTCAGTGAAGTGCCAGCACCAGGTTCAATGTGGCTGTCCAATATCTTTGTCCTCTAGGGAGAATCCACTTCCCCTCTCTCCATTGGGTGAAGCCCACTGCATCCACGGAGTGCCTCAGGCAGGGTGGCAGCCCTCTAGCCAGGCAGAGTCAAAGGATTAAAACATGAACTCGGCCCATAAGAGTCCACACTCAGCTGTTTTGCCTTTCAGTGACAGATACAAATCAGGCTGTCTGGTCAGCTTGGAGTTACGTGTCGGCAGCTGGGGAAGCAAAAGGTATTTTCCTTAATGGTCATACTTCCACCAAAGGGACTGAAGAGATTCAGAGGCATGGATGACATTTTGTGAAATTCACCATTTGACTTAGAAAAGGTCAGCAGAGAAATCTGAGTTTGAGTCCGCGTTTCCGTCTATGTAAAACCCATGCTAGAGTTGAGCCAATGAAGAAATTCTAAAAAATAGCCAGGAGCTACCTGGAGAAGGTGAACCACAGAAGTTGATGCCAGGGATGCTAATATCTAGAAAAGTGGCAGTGTCCAGAGCAACAAGCATTAATGGTCTGGAGGGGGTTTTCAGAGTATTGTGTGCCTTCCACTTAAGCCCAGCCAGCACTTTGAGAATGCAAACATGTCAGACACTTGGTTGCCATCAGATTGCTCCTAGGAAATTAAGGCTACTAAACCCAGAATAGGATGGGCCTACGAGCTTGTTTCACACAGGTTTCAAACCATTATGCCTTTCTGGTCACAGACAAAAGGGGTTTTATTCCTGGCACCTTAGGGAAGGAAATTTGATAGCATCCCATATTGGTACCACTGGTTAATAATCCTCCGTAGCCAACAGAGAGAGAAAAAAATTAGGAAGGGATCCCCCAACAGACTTAGGCAATTTGCCAGACCTCCAATAGGTAGAAACTAAGAACCAAGGGACTGGATTATACTCCCAGTTTTGCTTCTAAGAAGCAACATGAGTTCAGGCAAGTCCTTAAGCCTCAGTTTTCTCATCTATGAAATGGGACTATTACTTTCCCTACTTACCTGACAGGACTAGTGTGAAGCTCACAAGATACCTTGATATATAAGGATCTTGAAAAGTTCCCTGTAAACATGGGAAAGACTTATTTTAATTAAAGAGAAACAATTTTCCCCTTCCTCTCATTGGTGAGTCTGTGGATTCAGGCAGCTCCTGTTGTCAGCATAGTTATTATTCACCTTTCCAGGACCTGCCAGCTCCCAGAAGTTCAGGGATCTAGGCAAACCAAGCAGCTGCTGAACCACGAAAAAGTAACTGTAGAAAGGGCATCTCCTTAGGATGTTAACACTCAGAAAGCCCTGGGGCAGAAGTTCTCTCTCTAAGCTGGTGAGGAATTGAGGAGCAGGCAATCATATGCTTTAACTAAAAAGGTAAAACCCTTACTCTGACCTGAAAACCTTAATATAGCTCAAAAGAGGACCCTGCTGTTTTCCTTATGTAACTGCTGACTCAGCCTCCAGGTTTACACGTTGATCAGATGGGTCAGATGTTGGAAACAGATCTGTGGTTCATGCAAAAATCAGGTCAACAACTCGTAGCTAGAGCCGTTCATTAAGGGCTTCACCAAACCTGCCTTGAGCTGTGCAATGAGACTGAGTAAAACCTGATTCCCACCTGGACTTAATCAGACTCACTCTATCCTCTTACAGGGAGCTAGTTCCCAGCTCTGAGTATTTTTCTTCTGTTTATTTATTCTACTGCTGTCCGCTGTAGTGAGAACCTGAGCTGTAGAGTTGGGAGCTGGGTACTGGAAATGTCCCTTTCCCAGAACACTTCTTTGAGTTGCTTGGTTAGTGAAAGACTAAAAGAAATTTGGAGAGGAGGAGTTCTTTTGAAAACGATGAGGAATCCCTGCTTGGATTGGCTAGAGCGGTCTAGTGGAACACAAATAGAAGACGCGTCAGGGTCTTTGAATCTTACCCAGCAGCAGCCCAAGTTCCTGAAGGGCATGAACAGAAGAGACATGCCAACAGTTGCACACTATTATTGGCCAAGGTTCTGGCCATAAATCCACAGCTGGCTCCCAACCTGATGAGCTGCTTGGGACCATGAGTGAGAAAGAAGGCTCTTTCTGCTTAGATAATATGAAGGCTTAAGCACATTCATCCTTCACATATCCTTTTCCTGGACACCTCCATGAGGATTTTTAGGACAGAAGTCTCCTCCCAAGTAGAGGGAGTCCCAGGCCCAGCGTAGAATTAGGAAAAAGAAATGCATAGAGACAGAGATATAACATATTGTGTTGAGTTGTATATATAGAAGAGACATCGAATTATGAAAAATAAGGAAGATACATGTATGTATATATTCGAAAGTTATATATAGATATTCCAAAGAGTTTGGTACCCAAAAGATGACATTCCACAGTGAAGCAAGAGCCTAAACTTCTGCTCTTTTCCTTTGCTGCTTCACATGGTCTAATCATGTCCTTAGTCAGAGCTTCTCAATGGAGAATTTCAAAGAGGTGGAAGGGTGGTACGGTTCACACTGCTTGAGGAACCCTAAGAGCTTGACCTGATTTCTAAGACTAGAGGAGCCCTGAGCAGGGAAAGGAAGATGAGAGTGTTTAGTAACCAGAGGAGGAAGACAAAAGTGACCAGCTGTAACAGGCAGTACCAAACGAAAGAGACCTGATGGAAGAGGCAGACGAGAACTTCAGCTGAACAGGAACTAGAGTCCTCAAAGAGATCTAATTAGGCAAGAAAGAGACTTTGTAAAACCCAAAATATATAATATGAATTTTAATTTAAAAACTAAAAAATTTCACTTAATTTTATACTCAGTCATTTAATAGATAATTTGTAAAAGTGAACGGTCCCAATCGAGAATAACTTCAGAGGCCCAGAAGAAATATGTTGTCACACAGATAAAATACAGAAAGATAGAAATCATAGGACAAAAGGAGATCCAGAAGACCTTGCATGTGAAGAAGAGGAGGTCTAGACTGAAAAGAAGGAACAGAGAGAAGAGAGTTAATAATTAAATAAGTTGTAGAGAAAAAAACTTCCAGCCTGAAGAAAGAGTTGAATCAGCAGATTGAAAGGACTCACTGAGTTCCAGATAATGGAAACATGACACAGCTCCTGGTGAAATTCCTAAATCCCAAGAACAAAGCTAGGGAATGCTCATTTCATTCTCCCAAGGTCATTGTTTTTCAAGGCACAGTGCGTGAACTTGCTACCTCAGAACCAGGAAACGTGTTAAAAATTCAGATTCCAGATCTTCTGAATCACATCCTTTGGTAGGTTTGGGGAACTGAGAACAGTCCACTGTAAGAAGCCCAGGGTGGAGGGTATGGACGGAGCAGGAAGGGTCCTCTTGGGCAATTTCCAAGTATCGAATGACAGGTCACCTTACCCAGCAGAGTCTAAATGCTCTTCCTCAGTGAAGTGTTGCAAATTCTCAGACATGTGTGCACACACACACACACACATACACATAGTAAGACAATTGCACTAAACAGTGTTGTTCTATTTGGGGAAACTAGCGGAACTAATATGAATTACTTCACAGCTCTTTTTTCTTTATTTAAAAAAATGTTCCAACCTTGACTTTGAACTTTGAAAAGTAAAAGAAAAACATAAAACTGAATAATCTAACAAAACCACTTTCCCTTTGTTTCTTTCCTGTCTTTTTTTTTTTTTTTGGCCACAACATGCAGCTTGTGGATCTTAGTTCCCCTAGCAGGCATTGAACCCCTGCAATAGAAGTGCGGAGTCCTAACCACTGGACCCCCAGGGAATTCCCTGAAACCACTTTCCTTACTGTCACTTAACATCCTTACAGAATATGAAGCCCAGGCAGCTACCATGCAACTACAGTCTGACTCTCAAACTGGCAGTGACACCACATTATGTTTCTCTAGGGAGAGGGTTGATGGAGGAAAACTTGAACCCACAGGTAGTCTCACAGCCATCTTCTCTACTTCCAGAGATCATCTGGGTTTAGGAAATAACCACTGCTTTAAAAAAAAAAAAAAAAAAAGAGAGAGATAATTATGTGCAATAAAATGCACCCATTTTAAAATGTACATTTTGATGTATGGATACCAAGGGGGAAAAGGGGGAGTGGGATGAGTTGGGAGATTGGGATTGACATATATACACTACTGATTCTATGTATAAAATAGATAACTAATAAGAACCTACTGTATAGCACAGGGAATTCTACTCGGTGCTCTGTGGTGACCTAAATGGGAAGGAAATCCAAAAAAGAGGGGATATATGTATATATATAGCTGATTCACTTTGCTGTATAGTAGAAACTAACACAACATTGCAAAGCAACAATAGTCCAATAAAAATTAATTAAAATAAAGTGTACAATTTGATGAGTGTATTCACCTGTGAAACTATTACTGCAAAGTGAATACAGAACACCTCCATCATCCCAAAAAGTTTCCTTGGCCCATTTTCAGTCCATCCCTCCCTCCACCCCTAGGCTCAGGCAATCACTGATCTGCTTTCTATCTGTACAGAGTAGTTTGCATTTTCTTTGTATAAATGGAATCATATAGCCTATTGGTTTTCTAGGTCTGCAGCAACAAATTCCCACAAACTGGTTGGCTTTAAACAACAGAAATTTCTTCTCTCACAGTTCTGGAGACCAGAAGTCCAAAATCAAGGTGTCACTGAGACCTCAATCCCTCTGAAAGTTCAAGGGGAGAATCTTCTCTTGCTGTGTCCAGCATCTGGAGGCTCCTAGAGTTTCTTGGCTTGTGGGAGCATCACTCCAATTTCTGCCTCTGTCTTCACATGGACTTCTTCCCTGTGCACCTCTGTCTCTTTGTCTTTTCTGTTATAAGGACACACTAAATCCAGGGTGATGTCATCCTGAGATCCTTAACTTAATTACATCTGCAAAGACCCTGTATCCAAATAAGATCACTGAAGAGAGAAAAACCCAGTTCTCCTCCTGTTTCTCCTTTCTGACACCAGATGTATGGGGGCTTTTCCTCACAACAAGCAATCCTCCGCAACACCAGCTGGGTGTCCAATTCTGACACTTTCTACCTGGATCCCACAGGTTACGGGTCAGTCCTACAAGACCACGCTCCCCCGCCCACTTCAGATGTCAATCACAGGTCCAGACTACCACCTGTGCTCTGACCAAAGGGCTATAAATCAAAGGCTTCTATGGGGCTTCCCTGGTGGCACAGTGGATAGGAGTCTGCCTGCCAGTGCAGGGGACATGAGTTTGATCCCTGGTCCAGGAAGATCCCACATGCCACGGAGCAGCTAGGCCCATGCGCCACAACTACTGAGCCTGCGCTCTAGAGTCTGAGTGCCACAACTACTGAAGCCCGTGTGCCTAGAGCCCATGCTCTGCAACAAGAGAGGAGAAGCCCCTGCTCACCACAACTAGAGAAAGCCTGCGTGCAGCAATGAAGACCCAACACAGCCAAAAATAAATAAACAAAAAAAGAAGGCTCCTATGAACCTCTCTTCTGTTTTGATTAAGTTGCTAGAGCGGCTCACAGAACTCAGGAAGACAGTTTACTTACTCTTTATCAGTTTATTATAAAAGGATACGGTAAAGGATACAGATGAACATTCAGATGGAAGAGATGCATAGGGCAAGGTATATGGGAAGGGGTACGGAGCTTTCATGCCCTCTCCAAGCCACCACCCTCCCAGCACCTCCACGTGTTCACCAACCTGCAAGCTCTGTGAACCTCATACACTGAGAATTTTTACGGAGGCTTCATCGTGTGGGTATGATTGACCATTCACTCCATTTCCAGCCCCTCTCCCCTCTCTGGAGGTTGAGAGGTGGGGCTAAAAATTCCAGGCTTCTGATCATGGCTTGGTCTTTCTGGTGACCAGCCCCCATCCAGGAGCCCACCCAGGGTCACCTCATTAGAACAAAAAATATTTCTGTCACCCAGGAAATTCCAACGGATTTCAGAACTCTGTGTCAAGAATAGGGTCAAAGACCAAATATTAGACAAAAGATGCTCCTTTTTTTCTTTTTCTTTTTTTCTTTTCCTTTTTTGTGTACAGCAAACTGATTCAGGCATATATATGTTATATTCTTTTTCAGTCTCTTCCATTATAGGTTATTACAAGACATTGAATATAGTTCCCTGTGCAATACAATAGGTCCTTGTTGTTTATTTTATATATAGTAGTATGTATCTGTTAATCCCAAACTCCTAATTTTTCCCTCCCCCCACTACCCCCGTCCCCAGTGTTCTTATCAGTTAGGAAATGACGAAGTTTTTAGGAGCTTTGTGCCAGGAGCCAGGGCAGAGACCAATATATATTTTCTATTATCTCAGTCACATTCACAGGTCCTAGGGTTTAGAATTTGGACAGAATTGCCTGGATATAGCACAATCTAATAGCTACCTACCTGCAGATGGACATCTGGATTCTTTTCAGTTTTTGACTATTTCAAATAGAACAGCTATGATCATTTGTGTACAAGCCTTTATGTACATATTCTTCCATTCCTTTTGGTTAAGTGTGCTTTACCCAAGTGTGTATCTAACTTTATACAAAACTGCCAAGAACTTTCCCAAATTGATTGTACTAATTTTACTGCCCAGCAGCAGGGTATGAGAATTCTACTTGTTCCACATCCTCACCAAAACTTGGTGCTTGTAGTGTCAGTTTTTTTCAATTTAAACCATTTGAGTGGGTGTGTAGTAATGTCTCATTGTGGTTTTTATTTGCATTTCCCTGTTGACTAATGATGATGAATATTTTTTCATGAGCTTGTTAACTATTCATATATTTTGTGAAATGTCTGTCTAAATCTTTTGCCTATTTTTAATCAGGTTGTTTGTCTTCTTAGAATTGTAAACATTACTTTCGAAAGTTTCTTTTCTAACAAGTAGGAACAAAACTATTTTTAATTTGGGGGCTTAGAAAACTCTGCCAAATGATTAACAACTCAGAAGAGACATTTTCCAAATCAGGACAGAAATTGTCTTGAACAGCATTGGTGATATAGTGAAGAGAAAAACTGCCCATCTGTGATCAGAGAGCTGAGATATAGTACCTGAGCTGGTACCCTTTATTCCCTCAATCCAAAACAAGTCACATACATCCTTGGACCTCCATCTCTTCATTTATAAAATAAGGAGTTTGCACTAAAGCAATCAAGCTTTCTTCGAGTTCCAACATGTAAGTGTCAATAGTTCCTTCTGATAAATGGTTAAAACAGCGACAAAGATCCTTCAGAATGTGCTTGTGTTTAGTAAAAGAAACAAAAGCCCTATTACCAAAGACTGAAGTTTAAAAACAAAACAGAAGAAAAATTCTATTGCTGCTTATGTCAATTAGAAGTACATGAAATAAGACTTTTTACAAATGAGAAAATAAGCAATCCTTATGACTTCTGTCCATCCTGTGGATTACACGTGTGTCTCCATGTCAGTGAAGAAAAGATAGGCTTAAGCCACTGGAGGTTTATTCCTGATTTACAAAGGTGTTCACTGCAAGTCAGCTAACAGCTCACGTCTCCTCACTCAGGATGCAGGCTCGTGGAAGAGCCATGAACTCCAGCTTTGCCAGGTAGAAAGGAAGAGAGCTCTGAAGTGTCTCACAGTAGCAGTCCATAAGACAACTCTTCCACAAGACAAGGAGAGAGGCTGAAGTCCCTCCCCGTGAACCACATGGCCAGGGAAATCAAGGTTCTCCCTTAGCATGAATGTTGGAGATATTTCATAACGGTGTTTTAAAATTCTGTATGTAAATAATGGCATTTGGAAATGATGGTTTTTTGTGTGTAACTAGTGCAATCAAACATTTATTGAACATCCACTGAGTGTAAAGGAACATGCTCACCACTGTAGGAGGAGAAGGATAAACAGCTGCTACTAAGATGAGCATACGATGCTCTACAAAAGATCAACTGGTATCTGACATGAATTTTCAAAGATCCACTCTAAGATAATGAAATGATTAAAATATCAGGAGACAGTTTTATAAAGTTGGGTTAAAAAGCATGTTTTCCTGTTCCCATTCCAGGGTGGAGTTTTTGCCCATAACTCTCTAGAAACATGTTCTACTTAATTTGTGTTCAAGACCACCAAGCTGAATGAGCTTAACAAAGTTGGAAAAAGACAGTATGGTCTGTCCTAAATTGATTCTACTTTTTTATTTAGTCATGTCTCTGGATTAACTTTTTAAAAGTAAAACATAATACCAACCTAGCAGATGTCCATCTCAAGTGGCCCATTATTTTCCTTACTTTCCTTTGTAATGCATTCGGTTTTAGTTTGTCTGGTGAAGCTTACATCAAAATGTGTGAAAATAGAAATGTCCTATTGGGAGAAACAAAGGAAAGAAATAAAAGTAACATTGAAGGGATAAAGAAGAAAATAACTTTTCTGCTTCAAACTGGGGGGAAAAAAAGTGTGCTCAGACTTGAAATAGTGTTTCCATTTCCAGCCCTGGTGGTTTATTTAACTTAGATAGATTAATTTACTGGGAGTGGCATCCTGGTTTATCATCCATGGAGAGGTAATTTTTAAAATCTTTGACCTTGTCAGTTTGGGGGTCACTCAATTTGGAAGTGTTGTATCTGCTATGTCACCTCCAGTTTTCAGGATTCTTTCTTGCCTCGAGATGTTGCCCTTGCAGTTTTTCAGTATTTATTGCAGGTAGTTTTCTTCCAGCTACATTTCTTCCATCCCTTTGAATCTTTCACCCATTTCCCTGCTTGTGAAATACATCATATTTTTCAATAAAGGGGCTCTACCATTTAGATAATAGTGTAGAGAGAAGAGGAAGGAAACTAACATCTATTACACTTAGTGTGCCTTCAACAATACCTTAGGCACTTCATATAGGATCTTACTTAACATTTACAACAATCAAACATGCAGTATTATTACTCTCTCTTACAAACCAGCTAGGTTAACATATCTAAAGATACACAGAACCAGGATTTAAGCCCAGGTCCAATTTCAAAGACTTTCATTAGAAAAGAAATTTTTAAAAACCTATACCACACTTGACATATGAATATTTCTAAATTTAACATCCTTGTGAGAATATATAGCTGTACTGAAAATATTTTACATTCACAGCAAGGTATTTTCCCTTTATAGATTCTTTTTCCAGCACCAGTTGTTAAAAAGCTATCCTTCTCCCATTGACTTGTTTTTGCTCCTTCGTCAAAAATCCGTTGATTATATGTGTGTGTGTATTTCTGGGTTATCTATTGTGTTCCATTGATCTAAATGTTTATTCCCTCACCAATACCACACAATCTTGATGCCTGTCACTGTATAAGTCTTGAAATTGGGTAAGTGATTCCTCCAACTTTATTCTTCTCTTTCAAAATTGTTTTACATATTCTAGTTCCTTTGCCTTTCCATTTATATTTTTAAATATTCTTGTCTACATATCTGTAAAATATCTTGCTGGACTTTTGACAAGAAAAGTATTAAAACTGTATGGCAATTTGGGAAGAATTGACATCTTTGTTATATTGAATCTTCCAACCCATAAACACAGGTATGTCTCTTTAATTGGTGTTTTGTAGTTTTTAGCATACAAGTCCTCCACATATTTTGTTAGAGGTACATCTAAATATTTCATTTATTCTTGCTTTTTAATAATAAATTATTGTTAATATAACTTTATCATCATTAATTTAGTTGTGGTTTACTTAGTTACCCCTTAAACAAAAATCATAAAATGGACTCCTGCCGGGAAAATTCAGCCTGTAGAAAATTTTAATGGGGAGAGATCTTCCGTTTTAAAAGTCCACATTTCTATCTTCTCTTGAGAAATGTGGAAATCTGGTAACACTGGGCCTCATATTCCTACTCAGCAGAATCAGCTGGAACTGTATCGTGTCCATCCCTTACAGGAGGTATGCTTTCTAGTTAACCACAATCTCCACCATGCCCAATGAATGTATATGCACTTATGTCTGGCCTAATTTCCTCATCTGTTACTGTACTGGCCCTGGTAGGCTACTGAGTTTCCAGTTCTGCCTTAAACTGAGTGGTGATACTTACTGTCATCAACAATACTTTTGGTTTATTAATTCAGCTTTCAAAGGTCACTCATAGGGCATATAATGCATTTTAATCATTCCTACTCTTATTTATTTCCTAAGCTACGCTATATAAATTTATTCCCCTTCACTCCCAGATCTCCTTGTCTCATGACACTTCATCATCACCAACTGTTTCTCCCAACAGGGAAAGCAGAGTAAGTGTGGTCTCAGAACAGATAAAAGACTAGAGAGGATGGACTTCCCTGGTGGCAAAGTGGTTAAGAATCCGCCTGCCAATGCAAGGGACATGGGTTCGAGCCCTGGTCCAGGAAGATCCCACATGCCAGGGAGCAGCTAAGCCCATGCGCCACAACTACTGAGCTCGCGTGCTGCAACTATGGAAGCCCAGGCGCTTAGAGCCCATGCTCCGCAACAAGAGAAGCCACTGCAATGAGAAGCCCATGCACAGCAATGAAGAGTAGCCCCTGCTCACCGCAACTAGAAAAGCCCACACGCAGCAACAAAGACCCAAAGCAGCCAAAAATAAAAGTAAATAAATTTTTTAAAAAAGAGAAAAAACTAGAGAGGAGATGAAGGAACCAACACTAGGAGTCTTCCCTATGAGAGCTTTTCCCCATGGGTTGATATTTGGTGAGACAGACTCACTGGGCAGAGGTAGGCCCCTGGTAAACAAACAGAGGCCATTTTTCTCAGAGTGCCTTTTCAGCTCTGAACTTGTACTTGTGAAGGTACTTTCCCAAGAATTTATCTTGAGAGAATGGAGGTTGCACTTCAACGCACCGCCAATAAGATTCTCAATTTTTCTCCCAGAAGTGAGAAAAGTAGCTTCCCTTGAATTGACTAAGTTCACTCTGCTTACCTCTACTGTTCATTCAAGTAAATGACAGGCTTAACCCAGTCCCCATTTAACCTCTCAGAACCATCCAAATATGGCCAGGGAGGAGAGTTCAGTTTTAATATACCACTTTTCCTAATCCATTATCCATAATAATCTATTGTGACCCTCTGTACTTAATCATCAAAGCAATCATAAACCTCTTTTTGAAGATCAAATGGTTCTTTAATCCAGTTACTTACAGTATCCTAAGTTACAGAAAATTAATCAGAAGTATAAGTGGGCCACTATTCCAAGTTTCTTACGGCACCTGTTAACAAGGTAACAAATTGGTAATGGCTTTTATGCCAGTTGGGTCAAAATGTGGAACAAATCACCTTGGTTGGTTGCTTTTCCCTGTGCTCTTCATTCTAACTTAGCTCTTACTGCCTACTTGGGCTGCCTGCCTTCCCAGAATCCCATCAATGAATTAACAAAACTCAGCCAGCCTGAGAGCTAATTGGACTTTAAACCTTCCAGTGAGGGTGACATTAATTCTCATCTTCCCTTCTGTATCAGGTTAGTGGAAACCATTTAGGGAAATCACCCTAGGTCTTTGAACTCTCAAAGAAGTAAGAAAGCAGTAATATTCATTAAGCAAAAGCACCATGCTCCCAGCTAAGTTTCCACAAGTCCTCTTCCCTCAATACTGAGGGACTGTATCAGATTACCCCAAAATGTCCATAGACACCGGTGGCTACTGGGAAGCCTCTTACCCTCAAGAATACCCCAAGGTCATTACTATAACTCCCTCTACATTTTCCAGTTACTCAGTTAAGAGAAAGGATAATCATATTTGAACGACTCAATAATAAAAATTGAGATTTCATATTAACTAGAAATGCTATATTCGTATCATCCTTTATAAGGATTTTCCTTTGCCAGAGGAGCTGGATTAACTCCTGACACTGATCATGAGGAGAGCCTTTTTAATTATTCATTATGCCAGTAACTAAGTGTTCTTTGGTTACAAAAAAAAAAGGACTTCTAAATAAAAACCCATTCACAGGATGCATGAAAACCCATGCATTTTCCCTGCCCTTTCCGAGTGTCTACTCAACATAAGTTTTCTTCATATGAATTATATATGTATAAGTACATTTATGATGGTTGAAGTATCAGTCAAGAGACTGGGAGAAAGACAAAGAATAATAAAATAAACCCAGGGGGCTTCCCTGATGGCACAGTGGTTGAGAGTCCGCCTGCCGATGCAGGGGACACGGGTTCATGCCCCGGTCCGGGAAGATCCCACGTGCCGCGGAGAGGCTGGGCCCGTGAGCCATGGCCACTGGGCCAGTGCATCCAGAGCCTGTGCTCTGTAACAGGAGAAGCCGCAACAGTGAGAGGCCCGCATACCACACACACACACAAAAAAACAAAAAAACCCAGGGACCCAAGAAGTAGGAATAGAAACAAGAGTAAAGCACCCAAAGGGAACAATGCTGCAGGCTGAGCAGTTAGTTTGGGGGGCGGGGGCGCGGCTTATCAGGATGAACTGACTTCTGTGGATTGAAATCCAGGCAGTTATCATTCAGCGATTCTGCCACATGCCAGCGATGGGCTCAGTCTAGCTCAGGATGCAAGCAGGACATGGAGAAAGAGAAATGTTGCTTTTTCAGCAATAGAGAGAGTTGTTAACCCTCCTTGGAGCTTAGTGGAGAACCAGGAGAAACCAGATGTCCAGAGAAGGACACAAGATAGGATGCAGTATTGTTAGGAACTGAATGTTTGTGTCCTTCCAAAATTCACATGTTGAAATGTTTTCCCCCAATGTGATGGTATTTGGAGATGGGTCCTCTGAGAGGTGATTAGGGTTAGATGGGGTGATGAGGGTGAAGGGCCGATGATGGGATTAGTGCCCTTATAAGAAGAGACATCAGAGAGCTTGCTCCTTCTCTCTGCCACTTGAGGACAAAGTGAGAAGGCAGCCTTCTGCAAGCCCGTAAGAGAGCTCTCACCATAAACTGAATCCTGCCAGAACCTTGATCTTGGACTTTCTAACCTTCAGAACTGCAAGAAAATTAATTCCTGCTGTTTAAGCCACCCAGTCTATGGCATTTTGTTATGGTAACCAGAGGTGACTAAGGCAATGAGTTATTTCTGAGAAGGAGTCATGATATAGGGGGCGCTTGTGGGCACACCCAAGGAAATTATCTGGAAAAACAGGGTTGATGAGCACACATTCTGGCTAAGAAGCAAACCTTTGTATAGGGCTTATTCTTCTCATGTTTAAACTCCACTCCAGGAAGTAAGACTCAGTGAGAATTTCCATAAGGGTAAAAATCAGAGAGATGATGGCCGAGGAGTACAAGCCTACATTTATTTCCTGACGGGGATCACTGTCCTTTGTTTCTACATGATCCAGCTAATCAGCAGTCACATTGGCATCCTTCACGTGAGTCCCTCTTCACTCTTACAGCGGGATTCTAACCCCCCTTGCTTTTTTTTTTTTTTTTTTTTAGCTGTTGCTACTACAATACTGTTCAAGAGAGAGTGTTTCTCTATCACTCCGTGTCTTACAAGGATCTGTTTTGGACCCTACTCTCCACCATTTACTAGCAATATAACCTTCGGTGTGATGCTTAATGACATCAATTTATGAAATGGGTTATAACACCTTCCTCTTAGGCTTGTAGTGAGAATTTAATGAAATAATGTGTAGAAAACATCTGGGCACAATGCTTGGCAAAATGCTTATGTGATGTCCCTAAAAGGAAGGGGAGTGGGAGTGCTAGTGTGTAACTGGGGATTGGATCTTCCTAGGGGTGGAACACAAACTCTGGAAGACAGTTTAGAAGAGTGCATGATACCTCCCTCCTTTATGAGTGAGATTTTGGCTCAGTCATCATGGCCATTCCGTGTGGACCTCTGTAGCATTTCCAGCTGCCTGGAGCACATCTGCTTCTACTTTTGATTAAACAGTCAAGAGAGGATATTCACAACAAGCATTTTCCAGTTTTTGCCTAAAAGCAACAGTTTTTATTATTGCTACTTCCCTTCCAATCGCTAGTGCTTTTAATGGAATTGCAATAGTAATGTTGTCCCAGGATGACAAGCCACTACAACTGAATAATATACCTGATTCTATTGCTTTTATTAAAAAACAAGTGGGACACAGACTCATCTCATGAATGTTAATGTGATCAAGATCATTGCCCACTGGAAAAATGTGTTCTAATTGAATCGTAATAAAGCATGCCTTGCTACATCAACCAAAAGGAAATCAACAGCCTTCAAAGGATTAGAGTTCTCAGAGGATAAGGGGACAAGAGAAGTAATACAATTTTGACAAAACAGTGTTTTTGAAAAAAAAGTTTTTCAAAAATCTCTCCTTGCATTTATAAGATGGGTTCAGTTAAGTATTTTATTTTTCTTATCAATGAAGTGTCAAAGTGATTTGACCAAATGTTGAGTGAACACTCGGTTTCAGTCTTATTACACACACTCTGCAAGCTTGCTTAATGATCAAGCTAGGTATTTTGTTCAAAGACTTGGTATCTTCCTAAATGGGAATCAGGTCAGGGCATTTATTTAATCTTTACAGACTGAGCTCTCCCTCCCATGCAATCCCTTTTCCTTTCCATCACCACCAAGTGACTCTGACATGCTTGGGTGCACCATGTCTTTTGTCATGTGCCCCTCCCAAAGGAAAATCACATTCCTGCCTCTTTTCTCTGTCCTTCCATCTTATTATCAAGAAGAGATCCCTGCAATTTACCTTGATTGTGCAAAATGAGAACAGCTATGGTCAAAGCGAGTTAGCAAATGCTCCCCATGTTAAGACAGACCATTCAGTGATACGCACAAACAAGCAGGCGCTTTACCAGGATATGAAGTGAGGCATTCACACTGGATATATTGACAAGAAATACACTCCTTCCAATGGAAATCAAGCTATAGCATTGCAGCTTGCAGAATTTTAATGTTATATGCAAGTAGATTGCTTTATTAGCCTTTGCCTGTGACCCCGGGAGAGAAGCAAGTCAGAGAGGAGAGGACTGTGCAGTTGCTCAGTCATGTGTTGATTGAGCACTGCCCTGTGCCAGCTGGATGCTGCTGGGTTTTCTAGAAGAATAAAACCAAGTCATGTCTTCCATTCTATCAGGACAATTGTGGACAAGACAATATTTATGTTCATTCCTTTTGACCACTAGGCAGTAAGGCACAAATTACTAAAAGTCATATTGTTCAAATGACTACACCCAGGTTTAGAGGTAGGAATTCTTTTTGTGGTCATTGAGATGGATATGACCAGATACGAAGTTTTTCTTTTTTCTTTTTTTTTTTTTGTGGTACGCGGGCCTCTCACTGCTGTGGCCTCTCCCGTTGTGGAGCACAGGCTCCGGACGCACAGGCTCAGTGGCCATGGCTCACGGGCCCAGCCGCTCCGCAGCATGTGGGATCTTCCCGGACCGGGACACGAACCCATGTCCCCTGCATCAGCAGGCGGACTCTCAACCACTGCGCCACCAGGGAAGCCCCGAAGTTTTTCTTTATTACACATGTTTCAGTTGATTATTAGCATCAAATTACCCAATTCCCTGATACCCTATAAAAACATTTCCAACTGGCTTCCTGCACACAGACAAAGGAAATAGTTCAAAAATTCAGTCAGAGATATGCAAACAAGACTGACAAGGGGCACATGGAATTCCAGAAATTACTATGGCAGGCTCTGTGGATTGGAAATCCAAAAACCTTTCACAACTCTTTTTCCATTGCCTTCCTCTACTATACAGGCTGGAACAATTAAACGTTTTCTTTCCTAGGCTTGTTTGTGGCTAAAAGTGGCTATGTAACAGAGTTCTAGCCAATGAATAAAAGAAAAGGTTACTGGACAGCGCTTTCCGGAAAGTTTTTTAAAAGAACAGACTCAGCACAGCTCCTTAGCCTCTGTGCTTCAGCCCCTCTTCCTCCCTCTTTTTCTTTCCTAAAACAGGTATGATAGCTGGGGGTGCAGCAGCCCTCTGGAGACTGTGAAAATGAGAGCCACTTACTAAAGATAGAGAGGAGGAAGATAAACAGAACTGGGCCCCTTGATGACATCTGGAATTGCTTTACTTGTCCAGGATCATCTATCCCTAGACCTTTTGTTACATGTGACAAATGTGGTAAAGAAACTCCTTACTTGTTTAAGTCCAGTCAGCTTGATGTTCTGTTACTTGCAGCTAAATGCACTACTAATGGATACACTTAGAGCATTCAAGGTATGCTGGCTCAGCTCTGTCTTTCTGCCATTTATCCTAGTGACAGGTATTCGCATCTGTCTTGGCTGACACCTCCTGGGCCTGCAGAACTACTGTGGTCTTAGACAAAACCTGTCTTTTGCTGAAGTTCTTGGAAATAGAGAATTGCAATGATTATCCCAAATTAGTTTGCTCTTTAAATTCTGAAATCTTTATTTTTGTCATTTCTTTACTTAGTGAGATTTTTGTGGTTTTATTTGAAACCTCCTTTTCTTCTTCATATTCCACATCACTTTTGGAAACAAAGTTCCTACAACTTCCACCTGGAGACTGCCATAGGGGCCAATTCCATCTACCCTTTCAGTCACAAAGCTAAAATATCTTTCAAGACCATCTACATAGAACCTTTTCCAAAGGTGATAGTTTTCATTCAGAACTCTTATAATGGACTCCACAGCTAGTTGAAAGACAGCAGCCCCTGTTAAAGGCCCATAAATATTTGATGGTCCAATCTTAACTGTTCCTAAAGATGAAACCACTTTATACAGTATCAGATTGTCCCTAAAGACTCTTCTGTCTGAATAGTTGGCTCTAGCCACTTTACTTGTCATTTGTGGCTTCCCACTTTCCCCTTGGCGAACCCAACATACATCAATAGGAAGCAATTTGTCAAATGTATAACATGCTGCTTATTTGTAATTATGTTAAAACCACTGTGTATATGTGCTATGTGTGTGGAAATGACTGAGAAGCACCACTGCCATCTCAGAGAGAAGGCAAACATTGCCCTTGTGCCATCCCTACCTCTCTAGAGATAACATCAGCAAAGAGAAAGAGTAATAATAGCTAACAATTACACAGCACTATTATAAGCCAGGCAGTTCTGAACACTTTAAATATAATAACTCATTTAGTCCTCACAGCAACTCTGTAAGGTAGGTACTATTATTATCCTTATTATACAAATGAAGAAACTGAGGCACAGAGAAGCATAGACACTAAATGGTGGAGCATTTAGTAATTAGAAATCTAGGAATTTGAAAGCAGGCAGGCAGCTCCAAAGTCCATGTCTTGACCACTCTATTTCACTGCCTGTGATGGACGGGTTCTGAGATGGGCCCCCGTGACCCTTGCCATCTGGTATTCATGTCTTTGTATAAACCCCTTCCCTTAAACGTCAACTGGACCTATGACTTGCTTTAACCAATAGAGTATGGCAAAGGTGTCAGGATGCTGCTTCCATGATTGCATCACACAAGGAACTAAGAATAGCCTCTGGCCAATGACCAGCAAGGAACCGAGGCCCTCAGTCCAACAACACTTCAGGAACTGAATCCTGCCAACAACACATGAGCTTGGAAGAGGATCCTTCCCCAGGCAAGTTTTCAGATGAGACAGAAGCTCTAGTCCACACACTGTGTGAGAGTTCCTGAAGCAGACGACCCAGCTTATCCAGGACTCCTGACCCACAGAGACTGTGAGATAATAGGTATGTGTTGTTGCATGTTGCTAAGCTTGTGGTATTACACAGCAATAGATAATGTACATACTGCCTCTCATGATAGGTAACTCGTATTTTGGAAAATAAATCTGGCCCATTAAGAGTTGTCACTAAATGAGAAACGATTACCATCGTTTCTCGTTAAAAGCCTGGGGGGGAAAATGCAGCAAAGGGAGGGAGCCTAGGTGGAAGCATGGAACCAAATCAATGCTTTGATGTGTGTGATAAGAAGAGTGTTGACTACTCTCAACCACAGCACACACCTTCTGACTTTGTTAATATCAATACCCGACCTTGATTCTGCAGAGAAAACCACCAGAAGAGAGCAGACAAGTACAGAGATGTACCTTATACACTTTTGAAACAATCTGCAACATCTCAGTTTCTGAAGCCATTAATTTTAAGAATTATATGATTTTTGCTGTCATGTTGTATTATGTACGATGAGTGAGCACTTGGGATCCAAGAGCTAAGAAAAGGCTGACACAGGATGAGGGAGTAAGTAACCCAGACCCAGGGAGGTATCAGCTAGGCAGAGGTGAGCATCTGAAAGCAGGACATCAGGGCTGAAGTGCAGGATCCGGGCTGGGCTCAGTGGGTCAGCAGGTATCAAAGGTTGAATTCAGTTATTGATTCAGAATCCAGGGAGAAAGTCATTGAGTGGGGGACAAGAAGACAAAGAAAGTATGCAACAAAGGAGTGAACTGATTGGAAAGACTGAATAATAAGCCCAGAGCAGCAGCAGAAGGAAAGGCATTAGTGACTAAAAGCACTCCTTGGCCTCAGCCTAGTCAAGGGTATGTACTTCAGGCCATATTTGGGAGTAGTCTTCTAGAAAGCCTGGCTGAGAGTCTGATGCAAAAGAGGAATGAGAGATTCTAAGTGGAGAAGAGGTGAGGGGACAGTGGTATTTTGCCCACTGGCTCTGCCTTATCATTCATTCAGATGATGATCTTTCTGGACAGTTCTTCTCCAAGTTCCAGAAGAAAGGCATGGAAGAACCAGTCATAATTCGTAGTGCTGGAATGGATCTTAGGGGTCATCTCACCCCATCACTTCATTTGACAAACTAAGAGAAAACTGAAGCCTGGAGAGGTTAGTAACATGTCCAGGCTCACAAAGCCAGTTAGCGGCAGCCAGAACAGGGCCTGGGCCAGGCACTCTTGTCCCGATGCCGCCCTTGCCTTTTCATCAGTGGGGATCTGGGCCCCTGAGCACTCAACACTTTGCAGAAAGTGATGCTGTGCAGTTAAGGGCTCAGTTGCATGGGCAGGCTGTAAGTGCTAGAGAAGTTCAGAAGATAAAAGGGTGCTGGGGTGATTAGAGAAAACTCATGGGGAAGGTTCGATCCAATTCAGGTCATAAAGAAGTGGGAGAGCTATTTTTCGAAGCCATTCTAAATTCAGTCAGAATCTCTAGCCACTTCTTCCTCAAGATAAGGACCTTCAATACTTGAACATCCCCCCAAACTTGCCCCACTTCCCATCTTCCAAATGTTCATCTAACATATTGCGTACAGAAAAAAATTAGCTTACTATTGACAATCGATCCAACATATATTAACCATTTGTTCACCATCGCCTCTCCATCCCATACCTTCCGATTTCATTTTCTTCTTTCTGAATGTAGCTATTGTTCAGTGGTCCTTTCAGCAAGGGTCTCTGAGAGGCAACACGCTCAGCCCTTGTGTGTCTGCCAACGTCTATTTTACCCTCACTCCTGGGCGATCCTTTACCTGGGGAAAGCCTCCATCTAGCATTTACTCTCAGTGCTGAAAAGGCTGCTGTTCTTTTGTGGCTAGTGGGACTCTTCTTGCTGCTTGCTAGTAAGGTTTTTCTCTTTGTTCTCTACGTTTGCCAGTTTCATTATATCTCCACTTGGCTTGTCCCTCCATTCAGGTCTCCACTTAAATGCCATCTCTTCAGAAAGACCTTCCTCAACCCTTACCTAAAATAGCGCCTCTGAAAGTCCTTTGCTCTGACTTACTTTTCCTCCGTAGCACATATCTACACATGAATTTGTATTATACATATATAACTTGCATCTATTGTACTATACCTGCACATTATACATGTGTTCCTCCACTGAGTCCCCTAGAACAGTGCCTGGCAGTAAATGGCTCAATAAATAGCTGCTGGTAAATGAATGGTTATACCTACATGTGGGGGGTTGTGGTGGTTGTTGAATTTATCCTGCCCGGCTCTTTCGACCTTAACATTCTTGATCTGGAAACACTGGCTATTTCCTACGGTAAGTGGTTTAGTGGCTTCTGCAGAGAAACTGAACCAATAGGTATAGATGTGGATATAGATATAGATACAGATCATACAAATAGATAGAGTTTGTATATATGTGTGTGGTAGATAGATAGGCAATTGTGGAGGCATGGTAAGTGCAAAATCAGTGGGATAGTCTGGCAGGCTGGAGAACCAGGAAAGGGCTGCCATTCGAGTCCAAAGACAGACTTCAAGCAGAATTCCTTCCTCTTCCAGGGACCTCAGTCTTTTTCTATCAAGGACTTCAGCCGATTGGATGAGGTCCACCCACATTATGGAGGGTAATTTGCTTTATTCAAAGTCTGCTGATTTAAATGTTAATCTCATCTAAAATATATCTTCACAGAAACGTATGGAATAATGTTTAACCAATACCTGGGTACCAGGGGCTAGCCAGGTTGACACACAGCATCGACCATCACAGGCTCCCACCTAAGCAGGAAGCGCTCTGTGTATGCCTGCCAGCCTTGCTCCCATTTTGCATGGCTGCCTCTGTGTGCCCTTGGGTCTGCTCACTTCCAGCTGGCTCCTGCCTCTTGGCTCTCCAGTGGACTTATTTCATGCCCAATTCTCTGGCTTCATGCAAGAATTCCAGTTTCCCACCAGGAGTAGGACAGGCCCTGCAGACTTTCCCAAGCAGCCCCTGAAGTCCTGTGCCTATGGCCCTTATCTGGTCATGAGTCCTGTGGGCCCTATGACTTCACAGTCCCCTCTCACTACCATGATTTTCCTCTACATTCAGGTTCATAGAGGATTTCTGCCTGTTTGGGTGGGGGGGGGGTTGTAAATTTTTTAAATTTTAAAACAATATTTCATCCTGAGCAGTTGGAGGGGAAGGTGGAAGAGTGTATACACTCACTCTGACATCTGATTGGAAGTCATTGGGAATCAAATAAGTCTAAGAGAGATGGGAAGGCATCCTGGGCCAGCGAAGCTGGAACACCTATGGGAGTGAGCATGTCACATGCAGAGGAAAGCTAAGAGCCCTTCTTGAACATTCTAATATTCAAGCACCTGCTGCGAGCTGTGCAGGATGCTTGAGGCAGTGATGTACAATACATATGCACTCCTGTTCTCACAGGCCCTGCAGCCAGACCGGGGTGAGCATGCTGGGCAGAGTGGGAAGTGGGATTTGATAACTCAGGGTCAGATTTAAAAGGACCTCAGAAGTCTGATAAGAGGCTTGACTTGACTTCTTAAAAAAACAGAGCTGCAGGATTGGGGGGGCATGGAGGTTACATGCTGGAAGCTGTTTAAGAAAGTGAATTTGGTAGTGGAAAACTAGAGGCAGGTCGTCAGCTAGGAGTCAATGACGTAATTCTTGGTTTGCCTTGGACAGTACATATTTATGTCTCTTGTCCCAGTATAATTACTTACAGTATCCCTTTTCCATTTTCAAAGTGTCCTATTTGGATGATCAATTACCGTGTTACCTACCTAGAAGCTTGAGAACGTGAGCTTCTTGTGGGTAAGGCCTGTGGTCTTTTTGTCTTTGTACCTCAAATACGCAGTGCCTGACACATAACAAACGTTTCACTTTCGAAAAAGTGAATGACTGTAACACAGGAATCAGAAAGGGCAGTTATGAAGGTAGCAAGAGATTGAAGCTAATGCAATATTTCTGAAATCAGAGTTTCAGGGCGGAGGCTATTGTAAACAAAATCTAGTGTTCCAGGGAAAGCTAGGAGACCACAAGGAATAAAATGAACATGGGCTTCTTGGAGACATGACTAATCCCAGGTCTCGGAAAGTACAAGACCAGCGTGAAATATCTTGGACCAGAAAGCAAGAAAGTGCTGAGAGACTAAGTGGGCCTATGTCAAAGGACACACACAGGCACTGGCTTAAAGGGGCTCCCACTGGCCACATTTGTGTTGATTTGAGCTTCAGAAAGAATAATGACGGCTATGGGTTATGAAACAGAAGAAAAGAAAGGAAATCTTGAGTCTGTACTGGTACTGAACAAAAAAGGCTCTTTTTAACCTAAGAACACCAGCCAATAAGGAACTAGAAAAATGCCATCTTGCAGCCATCAGTGCAATAACTGGTTGAGGCAAGGATAATCCATGAATGCTAAAATCACGGAGTGAAAAGCTGTTGGAAACAGGATATTCACATGGTCTCAAAAGAATGCTTTTAATTACAAATGGGAAAAAGATACTTTTACAATGGAGAAATTTGGCAGAAGAAAACAGTTACCAAACAAGTAATGGGACAACATCAACATGTACCTCCTGATGTGATGCAACGGGAAGTACACAACGTCATTTAGGCGGTATTCTTAACAAAACATAAAATAATGTTTAATCTGGATCTAAACATGAGGAAACAATCAGATAAGCCTAGAATGAGGGACATTCTGCAAGACAGTTGGCCTGAACTCTTCAAAAATGTTAACTATCATCAAATTTCATAAAAGAGGATGGAACATTCTAGAATCTAGAATTCTGAATTCTAGATTAAGGGAGCTCGGAGAAACAAAATAAAGACAGTACATGAAATTTATCGGGGTCCTGGATTTAAAACCAACAAAATTTCAAAAGGCATTTTGGGGGGCAACCTAGGGTTTTGACTATAAACTGTCTATTAAATGATCTTATTGAATTGATGTTAAATTCCTCGCAAATAATAGTGTATTGTAGTGAATGCCTTTAAAAAAATTTAGGCAACAATTGCTTAAGTATTCAGGCTGAAATATTCAAGTGAAATGTCATGATAAACACAACCTTCTCTCAATTACTCTGCCAACACACACACACACACACACACACACACACACACACGAGCAGAAGAGCAAATGTGGCAAAATGTTAGTCATTTGGTGAAGTGAGGTGAAGGTTATATGGATATTCATTGTGTTATTCTTTCAACTTCTCTATGGGTTGGAAATTTCAAAATAAAAAAGGAAAGGGGAGAGTAAAAAAAAAAAAAAAGGAAAAAAGAAAGCCTGGAGGCTTTTCAATGAAATAGGGCGTCTGACAAGCTTCAAGGGGGCGGTTGATTTGGAGTGGGAGAGAGAAATCAATTGCCACAGGTTATGGAGGTGACAGAGAGGAAAGACGTAAAAGTGAAGACTGTCAATAAGAATGAGGAGAAAGGAGAAAACAGGATCAAATGAATGTGATTTGTGGTTTCGTTTTTTCTTTTTTCTTAAATAGGAGAGTTGTATAATGGTTTGAAGGTAGAGGCACCACGTGAAAATGAAGTGGCTGATAACACTGACAGGGCAGGATGAGCCAAGCTGGGGAAATATTATCTCGGATGTGTGTGAAGAAGTCACTTAGGTAACCCAAGACATGCTTCCACCAGGACTGGTGGTTGGAAGCTGTTCCCTCTCCCCAGCTCCCTACCCTTAAGAAATCCACACTGATGTTTCCTCCCCGGATTTGGAGAGGTCATTTCTCACTCTTCTGCAGCCACCCCAATCTTCCATCATCTGAAGACTTCCACAGGAACGGATTAGAGAGACTTCTACAGGATTGCACCTCATGTTCGTTTATTAATAATTCCCTGAAGGGCTTCCCTGGTGGCGCAGTGGTTGAGAGTCCGCCTGCCGATGCAGGGGACACGGGTTCGTGCCCCGGTCCGGGAGGATCTCACATGCGTGGAGTGGCTGGGCCCCTGAGCCATGGCCGCTGGGCCTGTGCGTCTGGAGCCTGTGCTCCGCAACGGGAGAGGCCACAACAGTGAGAGGCCCGCGTACTGAAAAAAAAAAAAAAAAAATTCCCTGAAGAGGTCACTTACACCAGAGATTCACGGAGGGGGTCCCTGACACTGTTGCCCTAGACCCCATTTCAGCTCACCTGTTCTTCATCTTTCCAAGGCAGCCATCACTCCCAGCAGAGCGTCCCTAGCACCAAACCCGTAAATCCATTCTTTCTGTTCTACAACCGTGAGGCATGACGGAAAGCTGGAAGCATAGTGCATGAAGGCAGGTTGGAAATGGAGGCAACATATCTCTGAGACGTTAAGGTCCATTGTCATCTCCAGGTTGTGTTTTAGAGGTTTCTGATGCCATGATTTGTTGTATGAGATTTATCTTGAGTAAAGGGAGAAGGTAGGAGCAGGATATTTTTACATTAAATGTTTAATACTTACCCAAAACACTATATGTAATGATACATGTACACAGTTTAAAAAGCCAAGTAGTGCTAATAAGCTTGTGATTAAAAAACCCAACACTCTCCTTTCCCTTTCCTTTCCACAGCTGGTTTCCATCATTTACCAGCTGCTTCTGATATTTACAGCCATATTTCTAAATGATATGCTTATACTAATACTTCTTGCTTAATTTTACTTACTATCTGTTCATTTTCTTCAGTTGAAGATAAGCATTTAATGACCTTATCACCACCACCACTTCACCCACATAAACACAAAAACATACCAAAGCCACTCTCCCTCTTCTCACTCTCCCAACAAGAGTTAGATCACAGTTTCTGGTTAAATCAATAGTCATCGTTTACATTCTTATTTATTGCACCACTTTAATAAGTTTCCTGGATTCCCTGAGTGTGAGGCCAGCCTGACTGGGGAGCATGTCTGGCCTGTGGGAACTTGACCTGAGGTAGCAAAACCTCCTTAGGTTGGGTCACTGGGCTTTCACAACAGTCTTGGTCTGGCAGCCACAATAGGAGCTCCAAGTTACCAAACAAGCAAAATTCCTTGGAAACCCAAGTAAATGTGATTTCTCACCCCTTTCTAAACCAAGGGTCCAGCTTATATACAACTTCATAAGCTCCAGGTAAACGATAGGAGAAAAACAGTCGCAAATCAACAAACTGAGCAGGTGTGCTCAAGAATGTGTGGTGAAGGTCACATTATCACCCACATTACTGGTCAATACACCTTAAATGTCACCAGAAACACGGGTAAATTGCAATTTTAGACAGTGAGCATCAACAATATAGAATTATTGACCAGATGCTTGGCAACAATTGACAATTTTCTTTTCCAGCTGCACAGCACGGCATGCAGGGTATTAGCTCCCCGACCAGGGATCAAACCTATGCCCCCTGCAGTGGAAGTGCAGAGTCCTAACCACTGGACCGCCAGGGAAGTCCACAACTGACATTTAAAATGTTTCCGATTGCTATGGAAACAAATCCAGAATACCAGTAATTATCAATAATTTTTCACACTGAAACTCAAACCCAGCTTTTATTATTCCATAATAAGCTAGATGTGTCTCCAAAAAAATGCTCAACATCCAAGGATTTTGTTACACCAAAGGCAAAGTCAAATTTGAATAATCCCTCTTGGTACCTGCTTGCCTATGGTACCTCAGCTTGTTCTCAGGACTCCCAAACAGGAGAGATAAAAGCACTCATTGTACTGACGATGAAGATGGGAACAGAGGAAGGATCGCATCATGTGTCAGGGCCGGGGCTGGGGGTGCCTTACACTCCAGGACAAACCTTGAATTGAGCAAGAGCTGGTTCTTAAATGGTGTGAGTGAAAAGGCGCCTTTCAGAATAAGGGTCCTATGTCGCTCAGCCCTGTGCTCCAACACTTAACACTGGCCTGAAAGACAGAAGGAAAACATGCCTTCGAGACTCTCCTTTCCTCCAGATCCATCAGGTTTGCTTTCAGAGTTCACCATCGCCCTTGATCCCTGCAATAAAGAGAATTCCATGTTGTTCTTTGTCAGACATTAAGTGCACATCCAGGTTTGAAACGTTGCCTTGGTCAGAGTATTCACTGTTTTCCCTCACCTATCTATTAAGGCTCTTGGTATGGCCCTTTCCCCTCTACTGCCATATGTCCTCGGATCTTTTCCCGCAATAGTAGCAAGTCTCCCTTGATCCCCACATCCTCTTCTAGTTCTTATCCTCTCTCTTTCTTGTCTTCACAATCAAACACCTGAAAGCTGTGGTCAGGGCTTCCTACCCACCTCCTCACCCCCACTTCACTCCTGGACGACAGGATCATCATTCCTCACCACTGCACTTAAATTACCTGTGATAACATGACCACGACTTAGTCATCAAAAGAAGTACGATGGATTCTTCCCAAGCCTTACTGTTTTTTCACCTTTGTGTAATAATTCAGATTACTAATGACGCCTTGCTTTGAAAATCTCTTTCCAGTTAGTTTTCACATTACTGTTTCTCCTTCTAGCTCTGGCCACTCATTCTGTTTCTTCTGCTGATTCTTTTCTTCCACTAGTTTAGTGTTCCCTTGGGTTCCATCCTGGGTCTTCCTCTCCATGTCCGCCATATATATCCTAAGTAATATCATTCGTACTCAATGTTCTGACTACCAAAAACAGCTGTGCCAACGACGGACAAACCTCTATCTATAATCTTCTTTTCCAGCCTCTATACTCATCTAGTCATCTGCCAATAGGAGCTTTCCACTTAGATATTGTACATAATCAACAAAAGTACCTTGTTCAAGGCTAAATGTTTTCTCTCCTCCAATACCCTCCTTCAAATATCTCCTTTCCTTGTATTTGCTAATACTAGTGAAACCACAACCCTGGACGTCCTTTTTGACTTCTCCACCAATTTTATCTGCCTCTCACCTTGCCCAAATGAATCACCAGATTCTACTTCTTAAAGTGGTAAATTCATCCCTCCATAATTGCCTCAGCTCCAGCCTTCCTAATTTCTCACCAATGACTGCAATTCCCTCCTACTGGCTTTCTCTACATACGATCTTGCCTCTTCTAGTCTATATTGCCACTAGAATTTTATTTGCAAAATGCACATTGGTTTATATCACTACAGGCTTTAAATCACTCAGGGACTCACCTCTGTATTCAATACACAGTTCAAAAACTATCAAGACCTTCATGATTTGACCCTTACTACCTCTCTTGTCTCATATCTCAACATTCCTCCCAATGCACACCTGAATTCTAACCAAAGATTTACCATCCATATCTTTGAATTTTTTAATATGTCCTCTGCCTGGAATACCCATGACCAGTTCATCCTGGCCAATGACTTCCATCTTTCAAGACAGCTTAAGCATCACCTCCTCCAAGAAGCCTTTCCTTTGACCTACCCCCAGGATAAGGTAGCAGCCTTTTCTTTTTTCTTTTCCAGCTTTACAGAGATATAATTGATGTATAACATTGGGTACTTTTGTTACAACATGTTGATTCGATATACTTATCCACTGCAAAATGATCACCACCACAGAGTTAGCCAAAACCTCAGTCACATCACCTAATTACCATTTCTTTTTTTGTAGTGAGAACATTTAATATCTACTCTCTATAACTTTCAAGTATATAATATAGTATTATTAACTATAGTCACCATCTTGTACACTAGATCCCCGGAAACTATTCATCTTATAACTGGAAGTTTGTACTCTTATTGTACCAACTTCTCCCCATTTTCCTCCACCTCCCAGCCCCTGGTAACCACCATTCTAATCTCTGTTTCTATAAACTCGGCTTTTTTAGATTTCACATATAAGTGAGATCATATAGTAGTTGTCTTTCTGTGTCTGACTTATTTCATCAGTAGTGGCCTTTCTTGTGAGCTACCAGGCACCCTGTTCTCACCCATATTATGGAATATTCGCCCTACATTGTAATCACTATTTGTCCTGACTTTCTTCTCCCACTAGATTATAAGCAACTTGAGTGCAGGAATCATATTTTGTTTGTCTATCTGTCCACTACTGTCTAGCCTAGCCCTTGACACAGAGGGATGCTGAATAGATCTTTATTGAATACATGAGCAGAATAAACGAAGTAAGTATGGAGAAGTGTCAAAAGACCATGGTTCTAAAGACTATAAGAAAAACAAATAGAAATTTCTACAGAAGGCTGTGTTTAGACAGGAGTTTAAAGTTCAAGCTACTAGACCCGGTGATTACGTAAAGTTCGCTATGTAAATAGACTGTATAAGATTGCAATAGTAATGACATTCATTAGCTTTCATTCTACAGAGATTTAAACCTCTATACATATAAAAATCAGGCAGGCACCGTAGTAGCAGAGTGAACAAAACAGAGAATTCTGCCCCTCCTCCCCACCCTCATACCTGTTCATGCAACTTACAGTTGATTATTTCAATACCACCTTCCTATATTCCAGGCACTATCCTTAGTGCTTTATAGGCATTTGCATTTAATCACCATTAAAAACCTTGTAAAGCTGATGTTATTCCCATTGTACAGAGAAAACCATGTCTCATGGAGATTAGGTAAATTGCTAAAGGTCACACAGTAAATGGTAGAGCAAAGGTTTAATCCCAAGTGTATCTGATTCCTTTTCCTGCTCTTAATCACTCTAAGGACAATACAAACTTAACTTGAAAATCATTCGTCTTCTATTCAGATATTTGGTTATTGGGGTTTCCCTATAATTCTTAAAGTTATGTGGGAAGTTTATGTCAACTCTCTTTGTATAGATAGTACTATTAGTGTGGGGAGAAGGATCTGTTATAAAAAAATTGATCCAAAAAAATATAGAAATTTTGTGAGCAAGCATTTACGTTCCAAAGCCACGAAGCTATGTGTAACAGTGTGACTGACCACCCTCTTCTGGTCTTTGGAGTCTGGAGAATGGGGGAATAGAATAGTTTTGAGAGGTCAGAACCTTACCTTGAGCACTTGCTGTGCTTTGGGTGAGCTCTGCTTCTTTTTTCTCACAAAGGTGATGCCATTCGGAAGCAGCAGCATGTACATGATTATATGACTGGTGTACAAGGGGCCACTTGCTACTTGGGGCAGCAAAGTTATTCAAGGTGTTCAGAAAAGTAAATCTGTATCCCACTGAAGTGTTCTTTAACCAATGAGTTCTGCAGGGAAAAAGAAGTTTGACCACAGTAGAGATGGAGCCTGAGAGAGATAGAAAGGCAGCAGCAAAATCTATAACGACAAGGCAGCTACCTTTCCATGTGGTTCCAGGAAGGCTTTCCAGAATCCCTGGGAGGGGAAAGTTTGTGTTTCAATGGAAAACTAGACATTGTCTATAGCATACGTTTCCCCCACCATCTGAAGCTGAGTCTATGGGAACTATTTTACAACTGTGAAACGTGTAAGTAACTGACAGCAATGCAAGATAATTCTTGTCTATACACATACAAAGGAATTCTGCCTGGTGGGAGGATGACCCTCTCCCTTGTGGAAAAACCAATTTTGCCTCTGTTTGCACATTCATTTCAACATTCCTTTATTTATTTATTTTTTTAATATTTATTTAATTATTTTGGTTGCGCTGGGTCTTAGTTGCAGCATGTGGACTGTTAGTTGCAGCATGCATGTGGGATCTAGTTCCCTGACCAGGGATCGAACCCAGGCCCCCTGCATTGGGAGCACAGAGTCTTATCCACTGTGCCACCAGGGAAGTCCTGACATTCCTTTACTTAAAAAAATTTTATTCTTTATCTTCTTCCTTACTGATTATAACCAGTGATCTGCCTGGTTTTCCCATTACGACTAAAATAAAATCTTTAAGTTGAGTTCTTGTTTATATTCTTTTGAGGATATGTCCTTTTGAATTTACCTTTATGACTGAGATTCACCAGGGAGGCCCTGCCTCTGTTTCTGCCCTTTCCTCCTTGACCCAGCTTGGTACTTAGTTCCAAGGTGTGGAAGTTCCCAAGTGCCAAGCCTCAGGTTATGGCTCTTGCACTTGGGAGCAGATAATGTCCACCCTCTGCAACCTTGAGGGTCCCCACAGGTTGACAAATGGCTCCCCTTTGATGTCCTATCCAAAAGCTGTCAACCAATGCTCAGAACGGTATAACATTTTAATCAGCTTTATTAAGGTATAATTTATACACAATAAAATTCATCATTTAAGTGTGCTCGTCGATGACTTTCAACAGCTGTGTGGAGTTGCCTACCATCACCACAATCAAGATATAGAACATTTCCATACCCCAAAAGTCCCCTGTGTCCCTTTACAATCAATCCCCCCTCCCCACCTGCAGCCCTTGGCAGTCACTGACCTGCTCTCTCACCACTGGGCTTGTCTTTTCTAGAATTTCATATAAATAGGATCATATGACATTTAGTCTTTTTTTCCTTTATTTTTTTAAATTGATGTATAGTTGATTTACAATGTTGTGTTAATTACTGCTCTAGAGCAAAGTGATTCAGTTATACATATATATACATTCCTTTTTAAAAAATATTCTTTTCCATTATGGTTTATCACAGGGTATTGAATACAGTTCCCTGTACTATACAGTAGGACCTTGTTGTTTATCCATTCTATATGTAAAAGCTTACATCTGCTAACCCCAATCTCCCACTCTATCCCTCCCCCAACCCCCTCCCACTTGGCAACCACCAGTCTGTTCTCTATGTTCCTGATGATGTTTCTATATCATAGTTCATTTGTGTCTTATTTTAGATTCCACATATAAGTGATATCATATGGTATTTGTCTTTCTCTTTCTGACTTACTTCACTTAGTATGATGATCTCTAGTTGCATCTAAGCAACATTTAGTCTTTTACGTCTGGCTTCTTTCACTTAGTATAGCACTTGTGAGATTTATCTATGTTGTTTTGTGTATGAATAGTTCATACTGTGTTATTGCTGAGCGATATTCCATTGCATGGATTTACCACAATGTATGTATCCATTCACCAGTTGATGGACATTTGGATTGTTTCCAGTTTGGGGTTGTTATGAATAATAATAATAAGTGGGATTACTGGGTCATATAGTAAGTATATGTTTAACTTTAAAAGAAATTTCAACTTTTCCAACGTGGCTACCATTTTCCATTCCCACAAACAGTACATGAGAGTTCCAGTAGCTCCACATCCTCACCAACACTTGTCATTGTCACTCTTTCTAATTTTACCTTTTCTAGTGGGGCGTGTAGTGTTAGCCCAGTGTAGTTTTAATTTGCATTTCCTTAATAATTAATGGTATTGAGCATCTTTTCATGTATTTGCTTGCCATCTGTACATCTTCCAGGGTGAAATTTCTATTTACATTTTATGCCCATTCTTTAATCAAGTTGTTTATCTTCTTATAACAGAGTTTTAAAAGTGCTTTATTTATTCTGAATACAAGTCCTTTATGAGACATTTATTTTGCGATTATTTTCTCCCAGTCTGTGGCATGAGAAAGCCATTACATTTTGACAAATAAGAATTTTCTCATTCAGAATCCCTGGAAATGCGAACCAGTACACCGTGTCTGTCGATGTCTGCAAAGCAGCAGCCAGCCTGCGGGGGAGGGAAGAAAACGAATATGCAGCTCCAGAATTCAACCTCAGAAGAAGCTGCTCTCCGTTTTCAGCCCCATCTCTTGATCTTCTTGCATTTTATTTTATTTTATTTATTTATTTTTTTTTTTTGCAGTACGTGGGCCTCTCACTGTTGTGGCCCCTCCCATTGCAGAGCACAGGCTCCGGAGGCGCAGGCCCAGCAGCCATGGCTCACGGGCCCAGCCACTCCGTGGCATGTGGGATCCCCCCGGACCGGGGCACGAACCCGCGTCCCCCGCATCGGCAGACGGACTCTCAATCACTGCGCCACCAGGGAAGCCCTTGCATTTTATTGATTCCAATTATTTTCTTTCCTATGTTACTTGCTTTCTGTAGCTACTGCAATTTTAGGCAGAAACATGTATTTGGAAGATCCATCTGTTTCTTTCCTGCTGCAAATGAACATCTCGGCTTCCATATTTCATGGTGAGCCCCAAATAGTAATAACACAACAAAGCCACTCACATGGAAATTGCTCCTGATTGCTCCCAATTCAACCTCTGGATGTTATACTGCTCTCTCTAACTTCTAGGGACAAGCTTGTCTGACATCTTCAGTCTTTGGGGGGAGATAAGAAGGAGAAAGTTCCCAGTGAAAGGAAGCCTTGTGGTATTCATTGTTTTATTAAAACACTGACCCCACTGGAATTCAGAAATTCCAGAATTTCTGCTGGAAATATAAGGCAAGGTCCGATGTTTAGCAGTGCAAGAAGGACGCTCTGACCTCCCCGGTCTCTCCTGAAGTAGCTCATAAGACCCTCACGAGAGAGGTGCCCTCCCCGTATCCAGAGAAAAAGAGCGTCCTTATCTCTGAAGACTGAGGAATAGGGAAGAACAGGCCTTGCTAACCACCTCCACTCCCATCCCTGTTTACTACTCTTAGCTCATACCCTCTTGTCTTATCCTGTTTTTCCAGAACTTTCCACTCTTCATCATTTCTCTTGGCCTCATCCTGTACTCCAGCCATTGCTATGGAGACCGGGTCCACTCAGCTTTGCCCAGCTCCCCATAGACACAGCTCAAGAATGCCTCGTCCCGAGCCTTCTCCCCTCAGCTCCTGCTTCCAGCCCTGGAGCTTCCCTGATGCGGGTGCTGCTCTACATTCACACAGGCCACCTAGAGTGGACTGGGGAGGAGTGGGATCCTGATGCCCAATGGTGGCAGGACTCTTGGAGAAGTATGTCCCCCTTTGGCCTCTGGGCAGCCAGTTCTGAGGGTGTCACAGGGGGCTTCTCGGAAGGTTCCAGCAGGACGGAGCACCAGATGCTTGTAGCATGACCGGCTGGATAATGCATCTTTGTTTTGGCTTTCCCCACTCTGTTCCCTTGCCCTGTCTCTCAGGCCTGCTCCCTGGGATCGGGTACACTCCCAAGTAGATGACTGGCAGGCAAGCCCTTTTTAGGCTCCTCTTTCAGGAAATTCAAGCTAAGACAGAGGATGTTAAATAACTAAGCAAGGGAGCAAACAAACAAACACATGTGTGTGCATGTGTTTATATGTATATAGGATTTCTTTTTCTACCCTTCCAATTTTGGGTTTGGTCACTGATACGCTGATGCATTCAATCCCAGCCAACCACCTGGTAATTGACCACTGTAACATCCTACCTTATGCAATGGCCCCCATCCCACCCCCATGCCCAGACAGGTCTGCACAACTCAGATTTTGCAAAAGTGATAATGACTCCTAAATTGACATCCTGAATTTTAAAGGTACAGAACCTGTAACACAAACTGTATGTGTATAATACACTTTCAAATAGTTTTTTCTGGGCTTCCCTGGTGGCGCAGTGGTTGGGAGTCCGCCTGCCAATGCAGGGGACACGGGTTCTAGCCCTGGTCTGGGAGGATCCCACATGCCCGCGGAGCAACTAGGCCCATGCGCCACAACTACTGGGCCTGCGCGTCTGGAGCCTGTGCTCCACAACAAGAGAGGCCGCGACGGTGAGAGGCCCGCGCGCCGCGATGTAGAGTGGCCCCTGCTTGCCACAGCTAGAGAAGGCCCACGCACAGAAGCGAAGACCCAACACAGCCAAAAATAAATAAATAAATTTATTTTTTTTTTAAAAATAGTTTTTTCTGTTGAAGTCACCAAAATATTTTCACATGCGATGGAGGAAGGATGCTGGCCCCTTCTTTAGCTTTAGGTTTAGCGTTTTATTTCTTACTTTAAGTCAGTCGTCTTAGATTTACAAATGGCCCCCCACTCTTGTTCTCTCGTGGTGGCTTTTGGGGTAAGATTGGAAGGAGAGGAGGGTAAAGACACAGACACGCCGGAAATAACATGATTTGGCACCGTTAGAAACCCCGCAGGAGCACCATAAACCTGAAAACAAAAAGCCTTTCTCCTGGGACGTGCCACCTCCCCTGAGCCCTTGCTCCGTGACATTAGCTTAGCGTGTGTTTTCATGCATAATGCAACCTCTTCCACGTCTCTAATATGCTGTCAGCACCTTCCGGAACAATTTGTATGCGTCAGATCTGCGTTAGTCATGGCTTGTGGGACCGGAGGGGCAGCTGTACCTGATCGGGAAGGGAGACCAGAAGGCTTGTTTTCAGTCTCTGCTTAGCCTCTCTCTGTGATACCAGAAAGGACTGGAATTTTTTGTTCCTAGTTTCCCGATACTTACGAGCAGCCTTATGAAAAAGTATCCATTCGCCTGTTTATTTTTAACTATCATATTAAATATTCCAGGAGAAAAATACAAGATCATAACCCCCAAAGGTCGAATGCCTGCTTCGTAGCTGGAGTTTCAAAACTGCTTAGAAGCTGCAAGCCGCCTAATCCCAGGGCATTAATATTCTGGGAAAGCGCGGAGGACTCCGTCCCTGTGGGAGCGTCTCCTGGGTTTGGAGGCGGTGAGCATTCTGTCAGGCGAAAGGAAACACACATTAGCCAAATCCAAGCAGACTGCTCAGATGCTGTAAAAGATTCCCAGTAGAGCTCCTTAAAGCTTTTCTGACTGATCTTCGACTTCAAGATAATGCCCAAGCAAACCACACTGGAAGCTGATGTATTGCAACGAGGCTGGCGACTCACCAGAATCAAACTAGTGCAGACCTTTGACAGATCTGTTCCCTCGGCTGAGAGACGAAGCCCTGGGGCTGGGCTCAAAACTCCCAGCTTGGTCAGAGGCTCGGGATGGGAGGTGAGAAGTACAGGGGACTCAATTCCCCTCTGCTGACTGTCATACTGCCGTTCCTGATATTATCTAAACACTCCAAGCCACAATTTAAACAAAAATCAGCATTAAACGAAAAGGCTGAGATTTTGTTTACATGCTTGGAAAGGTCATTACCAAAGGAGATGAAATGGCCTGACCCTTTGGCTCACCTCTGGGTCCATAAGCTCTTATACCTTATACATGTTCTCGCCTCATAAATCCCTTAAAATTCAATGGGCTCACAAATTTGCCAGATCTGCTGAGAAAGAGGACCTGGGAACAGACTCTCAGATGGCACATGGAAAGAAGCCCCCGTCTCCCTTCTACACCAGGTTAAGATGGAGAGGTGTCAGCAATTCCTGAAAACCTCTGCCCTGAGGGACTTCAGACAGGAACAGAAAAATTAAGGGGACTTTGGACGATCTCTACCAGCAGAAGTCTGGGAAATGACCAGGTCAGGTATTTGCTGAGCTCTTTAATGAGGCTACAAAAGCAATAAGAAGAGGTTGATAGGGTTTTAGTGTCACTGAGGTTTCCAGGGCGAATTAAAGAAAGCAGTGAAGTAAGAGGAGAGTGGATTTAAAAATTAACCTGTGTGTGAATGTACTATGTTCGAAACAGGAATTAAAAAGCAAACAAGGATTAATTGACCCCTTCCTTCCCCAGAAGCAGGGCACTGGCATTTCAGGAGCAAAATTGATTGGTTGAGAATTCGTTCAGCTAGGTAATTAAACCAGGAAGCCGATCAATACTCAGTAGCTGGGATTTAGAATCCCACTGACAAGCTACAGAAGAATCCAGAAAGGAAGCTGAGAATGGCTGTTTGGTTCAGACACGATTGGATCTTAAAGGTTGCTGAGTTAAAAAAAAAAAATAGTGCTTTGCTCTCCTCTCTTGCTTTAAAAACTCTTTTGATTCAGTATTAACCCAAAATAAGGATTCCCACTCAAAGCAGTTCTCTTGGTGGCAGGTGACAGATGGAAAGGGCACAATCTGTGATTACGTGGTTCACTTATGCAACTGCAGTTAAGCTGCCTGTGAAGTTCACGTAGCTAAATAAAAATTACAACCAAGTTACTTATTAGCTACCTTGAACCTGCCTCCCTGAGAGCTGGAGGGGTGGTGAGAGAGCCAATTTCCAAGTGAGCTGGAGTGATCCGCCTTGCTATCTGTTGTTCTCAGATGGGTCCTGAGCATCCTGTGCATGACTGAACAACCAGAGCTGCCCAGAGGTGTCTCAAGACTGATCAGATTAGTAGACCCACCAGCAACCTGCCAAAATGCTCAGGTCCTAATCAGAGGAACCTGGTCTAACTCTCCTACAAATAAGTGATGGGCCCCAGGCCCTTCTCTTCTGCACACATCAGATGAAAGTGGGAAATATCAGGCAAAGGACAAAGGCAAAAGCCAAAAGGGTTTTCTTCAAAGCACAGGAAGAGGGGAAGCTCTGTTATAGGGGATGGTTAAGGGCATAGACAACACCAAGGCTGTTACTGTTCAAGGCTGTTCACCTGTTACTGCTATTTGTTGATCTCGAGATTCTCTGGGGAAGAGGTGGAGTGGAAGGAAAATCTAGGGGTAACAGCTCACAACTGGTCCAGTGACCATGGCCATCTCTCAAGCACTCATTCAGGATTTCCAGGATTCCTGGGACTTCTGCAGGAGCCAGTTTCTCCCACTTCTTGCTTGAAAATTCATGGATTGCGCTAGATACATAGCAGTTTGGCTTTCTGGCAGGGAAAAATGAAGGAGATGACCCTGTAGCAAAAGACTCTTGGAGACACAAATGGCTAAAACATAGGAAAACACACAAGAGAAGGCAATTCATTTTATCCAAGGAGAGAGAGATCCTTATAGGGTATGAGCAAGTGAGTTGTATCTTGGAGGATCCATATTATAAAATTCTAGAGTCATTCATAGAGACAGAAAGTAGAGCATTTGTTACCAGGGGCTGGAGGGAGGGGAGGTGGGGAGTTAGTGTTTAATGGACACAAAGTTTCAGTACAGGATGATGAAAAATTTCTGGAGATGGATGGTGGTGATGGTTGCACAACTATGTGAATGTATTTAATGTCCTTGAACTGTGCACTTAAAAAGGTAAATTTTATGTTAGATGTATTTTACCATAATAAAAATAAATTTGAGAGTCATGCAATGACAATGTAATTTCCTGTGTAATTCATATACATAGACATATAGTCTACTGCTAAGTCTTCTCTATGTTTTTTAAAAAACATTGCTAAGGCAGGGGGAGGGATAAATTAGGAGTTTTGGATTAGCAGATGCAAACTACTATTTTTATAAAATGGTTAAACAACAAGGTCCTACTATATAGCACAGGGAACTACATTCAATATATTGTAATAAACTATAATGGAAAAGAAAAACAAACAAACAAAAACCTTGCTGAGGGACACCCGAAAGATAAAGACCTCAAGGTGTCGGAGATGCTCCTGTATCCATTCAAGCTCAAGGCGTTTGTGTGAAACACTTCCCAAAGACCATGTCATCCCAGGTCCCTGTGTCCTCAGCCTGCTGTGTGTGCATCTGCCCCTGTGCCCTGCATCCTCCCTATGTCCAGGCAGGGTTGCCGAAGAGCCAGAGTTTGTCTTCTTGACCCTTAGTCGCTCCTGCCCTTTCTGCTTTTCTTATCCAGTCATCAGTCTCTTTTCTTTCCTGATTTCAGAAAGCGATCTAATACATTCATTCACACAGAGGTATAAGGGTCTAAGAAGATGTATACAGCCCACCCGCAAATATTTACAATTTACCTGGAAGCTAAGCTCTGAGCAAGAAGAGTTAAAATACAGAAATGGGAACAGAGTTTGCAACCTCTCCAACTCTTTCCCCCAGGCTGTGTTTTTATGCCTCAAAATCAGATTCTGCCTGTATGTCTCAGATAACCTTAGAAATGTCTTTTCCACAGTCTCTTTCCCTGGTCAGTTTCTCTGTCAGGCACTACTTTCAGAAGCCCAGACCATGCTCTCGCCCATCAGCCCTCTTGGCCAGAGCCCTGCACCAAGTTAAGTTGTTCATTGGGCACAGAAATGTCTCCAAGGCACCTTCTAAATCTGCCAAGGCCGATTTAGAAACAGAATGCTGAAGCCAAATGGGAAAGTTGGGGGAGCACTCGTGGAGAACAGAGCTGGCCTGGGCCTGAAGGCAATTTATTACTAATCCAATGAGTGGCTGCAACCAAACAAGACGCTGGCAAAGAGCACATGGAAAGTTCTATCTTCGCTCAAGCCTGTAGCCTGTCCTAGAACAAAGGAGCAAAGGTTCCTTAAACATAAACACAGCTGGCTCTCTGGAGGGAAAGACAGTCTCTCTTTTTTTTTTTTTTTTTTTTTTTTTTTTTTTTTTTTTTGCTGTACGCGGGCCTCTCACTGCTGTGGCCTCTCCCGTTGCGGAGCACAGGCTCCGGACACACAGGCTCCGCGGCCATGGCTCGCGGGCCCAGCCGCTCCGCGGCATGTGGGATCCCCCGGGATCGGGGCACGAACCCGTGTCCCCTGCATCGGCAGGCGGACTCTCAACCACTGCGCCACCAGGGAAGCCCCAGTCTCTCTTTTATATCTGCAAAACCAGAACCAGCAGGGGCTGGGCCCAGAAATCTGTATTTTTACAAGGCTCCCCAGGAGGGCTGATGGTCTAAATTAAAGTGATGACAAATAAAAAGCCAAAATAGGGTGGTTTTGTGTTCGCTTTTGTTCAATGTTGGTGTGCATATCAACAATAAAGAATGTGATATTCATCTTATTTATTGACTTATTTCTTAAAACAGCAGGAAGATGCTGAGATAGGAGACTCTGCTCAACATGGCAGTTCCAAATGATCACGAAGGACCTGTTGTTTCACAGCGAAAGAGTCACCAACTGTCAAGGCCAACAAAAATATGCTCTATGGCTTTGGTTTCCCTTTACTTTGCCCTGATGCATGGAGAACCCTTTTACCCAAGCCAAGTTATAGGGCAGAAGATATATTTTGTTTCTGAATGTGGGAGTGTAGGTTTGGGGGTAAAACAGAAGGCTGCAAATAGAAGGGAGGCTCCAAGAAAGTCTGTGACCTGGAGAGTAAGCTATGGGGACACCTTGGAATTCTACACAGAATGGTCCTACACAGATTTAGGGGAGGGGCTGATTCTGAGACAGAGAAGCCATACCTCTCTCATGTGCAGATCAGTGTGAGCACCCATCTCAGTCTACTGGTGCTGCCATAACAGAATATCACAGACCGGGTGGCTTGTAAACAACAGGAATGTGTTTCTCACAGCTCTAGAGGCTGCAAGTCTGAGATCAGGGTGCCAGCATGGTTGGGTGAGGGCCCTTTTCTAGGTCACAGACTTCTTGTATCCCACATGTAGAAGGGAAGAAAGAACTCTTGGGGTCTCTTTTATAAGGGCACTAATCCCACTGATGGAGGCTCCACCCTCATGACCTAAGGCCCCACCTCCTAATGCCATCACCTTTGGAGTTTAGGATTTCAACATATGAATTTGGAGGGACACAAACATTCAGACTGTAGCAGCACCAATCACATGCGTGAAAGGCCCCCCCTGTGAGGGGCCAGTCCGTCTCATCTGAGGGCAGCTACCCCACCATCTTTCACAGTCAGCTTCCTCCTCCTGGTTCCTCTTTCCTTTTACATCAACCCTTTTACTCTCTCCCCTAACCTCCCATTTCTCTCAGTCATCCAGCCTCAAAACCTTTGAGTTGATGAGGCATAATGAAAAGAGAAATTGACTTGGGGTCTGACAACCTGAATCCAGATCCCAACACCATGAATTTTTGGTCATGTGACTTTGGACAAGTCAATGACACTTTTTTGTAGCTCATGCCTCAGTTTCTAATAACTGCTTAGTCCACCCCACTGGGCTATTGTAGGAATCAAAATGAGCTATATGAAATGCACTCTTTATATCTCCATGTACATATGATCTTGTATTTGACATAACCTCTCACTTGCCACCATATTTGATGAGTCACCAAGTCCTGCTGATTCTGCTCTCTTTGGGTCCCTCCCATACATTTTTGCTTTTCTATTTTTATTGCTACCACTGCCTTCCTAACCTACTCATTCAAGTTGACCTGAACCAATGGTTGTTCACTGTTACAGTATTAGGGTATTAGCCTCTGTCAGCCTTCAGTGGCTGGAGGAAATGAGGGTCATAATCTCCTCTCCCTCTGCCTCTCGACCAGGTGGCCTGTCACAATAAAAGCAAGTCTAGAGCTGAATTCTGACACATAGAGACGCTTATCAGCCAGCAGGAACAAACACCAGACCGCCTGGTTTGTAAGCTCTGCGAAGTCCCAGCTCTCCATCCTTTCACTCGAAAAAGCAGATGTGACAAGAAGCTAGCAGCAAGATTCAGTTAATTGGTCAGATGACAGAATTCTCTTTAAGCAGATAGACACAGAATCTAGTGGAATTCTAAGATCCAGAGACCATTCCAATGGACACTAGCTGCTTACACTCTGCTCATGCAAAGGCAAGGATGCCTGTACAACTTGTCTACCAATCCAACAAATACGACTCATTCCAACAAAAAAATAAATAAAATCTAACGCCCAGTATGCTAATTAATACACCTTCTGATGTCCACTGGAAATACACATAACTGAAGTGTTAGCATCAAGGTCTGGAATATGATAGAACTACTCTTAAATAATCCAAGAGTACTAGGAAACTTCAGATGTTAAATAACTGTGCCTAGGGTGGCAATTAAATAAACTCAAATACACACTATCATCGCACTGTTTAAACAGAGTTCTTTTAGATAGATAATATCTAGATATTATATCATCTATTATATTATCATAGATAATATATCAGTGCCCCACAGGGACTTTCACTTCTCTTTGTCAAATTGTCCTTCCTTTTCCTTTGAACATAGCCCACAAGTATTAGTGTCTTTCTCCTCTTCCTCTTACCTCAAGTAAGCCCTGATTATCTGTAACAATCCTTTATCTCTTAAATGATGCAATATTACCTTTCTGTTCATTTATCTAGCAAACCCTTGAACGCCTAACACAACCAAAAACCATGAAAGCCAGGATGGGAGGGGTTAAGTAAAACAGTGCCCTGACTTCAGGGAGCTCTCAGTCTGGCCAAGAGGCAGACACTGGAACTGACAATAATAATACAAGGCAGTGAATCCAAAGACAGAGGTGTGCACAGGTTACAATGGAAGCGCAAAGGAGGCACTCATCAGGGGGAAAATGTCCGAGGAAGCTTCCTTCCAGAGGAGTGTCATAATGGCTGAGTCTTAAAGAGTGGAGGGTTAGGCGGTGCCTTCTAGGCAGAGAAGCTTAAAAAAAAAAAATCCAACAATAATAAATAATAATAGCTAAACTCTATTAAACTCCTGCTCTGTTCTTGGCACTCTTCTAGATGCATCACCTCCATTGTTTCATTTACTCCGCATACTAACACTCAGAGATGGATACTATTATTATCTCCATTGTACAGAAGAAAAACTGAGGCTTAGCATATTTAAATCACTTGCCTAAGGTCATACAGCTGGGATGTGGCAGAGCTGGGATTGGAACCCAGGGTTTTCTGACTTCTAAGACATGACCTTATTCTCTATTCAGGAAACACATGCAAGCGGTTGACTGGGCTTGAAACTGAAGCTCCAGACAACATGGCACAATCAAGTTGATGAGATAAGTCAGCCAGATGATTTTTCTCATCTAGATTGTAAGTACCTGAGTCAATCCCATTTCTCTGTTTCTACCACAGAGATAAACACACAATAGGAGCTCAAAGAAGTCAGTGACTGGGTTTAGAGGGAAAGAATTTCTGGAATAGCTTGCTGCACCAAATCCTGCCTGGGTAGTGATTCGTGCCTTCTTTACAAAATGAGCCAGTTTCCCTTTAAAAATAGAGCTTCTAACATGCCCAACATCAACGAATATTTGTGTGTCTTCCATGAGGCATGCACTGTTACGAGCAGGAGGATTCAGCAGGGAATAAAGCAAACAAGGTCCCTTTTGTCAGAGAGCTTAAAACAACTGTCTCCTAATTTGACCTCTCTTGTCCCTGAAAAATGCCAAGGAAATACCAACCACCAGTCACATCAGCTCTGGACGTGGGCATCCCCAGAAGCAGGCTCTACACTTGCGTGGTTCCAGCATCTTGAGCCCGTGCTCAGGCCCCCCTGAGCACCCAGCCCCTCAGCCCCCGTCATCACTGCTAGGTTCCCACCCCCATGGGGCCCAGGACAGTCACTTGTCTGGCCACCAAGAGCTTGTCCAGGACACATCCTCTGACTTTCTAAGGTGGCCCCAGCCAGGCAGCACCTGCCGATTCCAGCGCTAGCACCCAGACTGTGGTGTGCTTTGGCCTAAGAGCTCAGCCTTGGGCAAGGCAGTGGGCTTTTTCCCCTAAGAAGAATGCCCCTTTATTCAAACTCCACTCTGCAGGAATGCCTGCAGCACCAAAAACCAAAACAATCAACCAAACAAAAAGGATTCAAAACAGAGCATTCTGCTGTGAAGTCTAGTTGTCAGATTACATTGTCTTTCTTACTCCAGATCCCAGACGTGCTGAATGTGGAGACTGGAAACATCCCCCAGGTTGTGTGTGGACAAAGGCGGGCCCGGGGAAACCTGGAGGCTGGGTATCCTCTCTCTCCCCAGCAGGGTGGCCGGGCAAAGTGAGGAGAGCCTGGAAACCAAGAGCTCAGACGGCAGGCGGGCCAGAGGCAGGCCACTTACGGAGAGCGTGTGTGGCCTGTTGTAGATCCTGCCCAGGCAGAGCTTAGGTTTCTGCAGGAAGTGGCCTCTCTGCCCCGCCCATGTGGGGAATCAGCTTGCTGAGCTGGCCGAGGCCTCAGCTCCCACATGGGGCTCCCCTCCACGTCCCCTCCCATCCCAGGCCTGCGTCCCATCTCCCGCCTCCCTTACAGACTTGACCATCCCCATGGGCCCCACTCCTGCTCCTCCCATGGCGGAGCCGATAGCCCCCGCCAGAGACGCCCTCCCGGGGTTCCGGGGACAGAGGGGCTGTGTATCTGCTGCGCCCACATCTCCCAGCCTCAGCCCTGAGACCCAGGCTCCTCATCTTCCCTGGACCCTCTCTGTGGGGCCGTGTGAGGAGGGCTTGATCCCGAGCCCTTTGCTTGGACCAGACTCATGGGCAGGTTTGGAGCACAAGCTGCATCCCTGGATTTGGAGCTGCTCAAAGTGCTTGTGACACCCTCCCCTGGGGACCTGCTCCCTCCTCCGGGCTCGTGGGGTCTGACGGCCACCACGGCCTTAACCCCCTGCACCACAAACTTCCTGTAAAAGGTCAAGTAGTCAATATTTTAGGGCTTTGTTGGTCTCAAACGATCTCTGACCCATATTCCTTGGTTTGGGAGGGTTCTGTTTTTTTAATCCTTTAAATCTTATCAGGGCCTTAGGCCAGATTTGGCCTGCAGTGGGCCAACGCCTTTGTGAGATTACCTCGGCCTTTCCCAAGTCCAGTAGGATGATGATCTCCTCGGGAGGTGTCCTGACATCCAGACAAGCTGCTCCCTGGTGGTGCCCCTTCCAAGGTTATGACGATGTCCTGATCCAACAAGCAAACATCGAAGATCCCAATTAACCAAGAGGGAGCGGGATTTTTGTTTTATAAAAAATAGAATTCCTCATCAAAATAGACAAGCTTGGCAATTTTAAAAATAGTATTCTGTAACAACCACCACATTAATCTTGGTTTCCAGTCGTTGAGGACCTATTAAGTGTCATGATCTGTGTCTGTGATTCACATGTGTTTTCTACTTTGATTCCTGCAGCTGCTGAGGTCCCTGTGTCATTTAGGATTGAAATAAAATTGGCTTAATGCCTTGATCTTAAATTCTGTGGGAAGATCAAGATTCTGGCAAGTTCTCAAGCAAGTTCCAGCAACTTCTCAAGGCTCTTTGGGCTCTGTGTTTCCACTGTCTCTCTCTGCCCGCTCACACAGCTAATCCTCTAGCCCCAAGACCTGGGACACAGCTCTCTTCTGTGATTTTCTTCCAAATACACTCATCCAGTAGCTTTGTATTGAAGCTGACTTCACTAAAGGTTTAATACAGTGCAGAGACCCGCCTTAAAGTAGCACTGTCTCAAAATTGCCTGTATCCATAAAACCAAACATGAGTCACCCCGTTTTCCAAGCCTTTTGGCCATCCCATCAAATATCAGGGGTTTCCCACTGGCCACATTTCTCCTGGGCCTCCCTCCCTCACAGAATGCTCTATGCTTTGAGGTGATTCCCCTGGTAAGAGAAATCTAATTCTCCAGGTTTTATACAGTCACATGACTCTGGATTTTTCTACTTAACTTCCACCCTTTAGAGCAGCTGCTTGGTTGTCCCCTAGCCACGATGGGACATAGTTATTGATGCTGAAATGTCTCCAGTAGGTGCTAAGGTGCACTTACTACCTTTTCCTCAGTCGGAAGGTGCCCTGTGTATATACAAGTTTGGGAAGCAGACTTTTCAGTTTCCGGAGGAAGTTCTTGTACAGACTGAAACTGAATATAACCATTCTCTCGGCAGCTGGAAACCATTAACACAAAGCCTAGTCAGAAACAATTTCCTCAAAGTACCTGTATCTCTTCCTGTATAAAATATTTTAACCTACAAACTCAAACACACACGCACAAATAGTCAATGTGTCCTAATAGACATTTAGGGTGACTTTCAGACATTTCATACCTCTTCATCTGCAGCAGAGCTTAGCAGAATTGCCAAACAGAATAGCAAAACTTTCTAGAAAGCTTAGACCAGCTGCAGAAAATATGCAGACTTCATGCTCTTGTAGCTTCTACCCAAGAAAGCGTGTCCACCCATATGTGTCCTCACTGAAGAATATGCTAGGCTCCCTCTAGAAGTCAGAAAACTTCTTTGGCCTTCTGGGCATTATCTCATGGTTTTTATTTAGAGCCACATAAAACCAGTGCAAAGGCACAGACCCCAACAATACCAGCCATTTTTTTCTGAATAGAAGGAAATTTTCTTTACTTGGTAATTATTTTCTAGCTTCCATGTGGAAGTCTTACATTCAGAAAATTGCCACAGTTTTGGCACCAGAGAGAGAGAGAGCTATCTGGCCCCTCTGGGGTCCTTGGCTTGAATTTCTGGGGCCATTGTGACTGTCCTATGGGAGGCCTAACACAAAGACATTCCCTAGAGAATGAGAACAAGAAGAGGCAGGTAGTAAGTTGGAGCTTGTAATGGGAGGAAACAGGTGAGCATTCAGAATGCTCAGCCCCAGTGCCCGGATATGTGGAGGGTTAGGATGTAGGAAATCTGGTCATTGTCTTGCGATGGGGAACCACAGCGTTTATACAGATTTCTCTGATTGTCGTGCTCTCTTAGTGGATGGTTCTCAGCCCGTGGCAAAGTTCTATGTTTAAAGGGGCAACTGTTTTCCCAGTAGGGGAAGAAGAGAATAAATTTCTGTGTGAAAGCAAGGGGCAGAAAGGACAGGTTTGGAATAAAAGCTTTGGAGAAGCTAGATCTTCAGGGGCAGGTGCCTATAAATAATTGGTTTTGCGCATTGGCAATTAGCCAGTACAGAAAATCTGCTACAGAGGATGGCATAGCTTGGCACACATGAGTGGTATTGTTTTTAGGTGACAGTTCCCTGAAAACCCATCGTTTTTCTTGACAGTTAGGGTCCTCGCAGTGTAAAGAGGAAGCATCTCCTTCCAGTAGGCCCTGGAGTTCTTAGAAACCAGCATGGACTTGTTTTTCATTTTCTTTGATGAGCTTTGTCTATGTGTTTTCCAGATGTAGCCAGGGTTGGTTCTGGAGTAGACACGTGGCTATAGGCAAAAGTAATAATAAGCTGATCCCACCTGTTGTGACCCTGGGGTACAAAAGGACCCTCATGATTCAAACACCAGCCAGGGTATCAGGCACCATTATGAAGTGCCACCCCTGCCACCCAGTACAGCAACTTCCCCAATCAAAGAGAAATTGGCAGAGAGAAAATACATTGCTCGAGGGCAAGGTGCTACCAATTCAACACATCTTTGCTTGGTGATCTAGGGGCTACCTTTACTTGTGAAATCCTATCATGTGTGTTTCCTTTCTCCTTGCTCATTAGATTGCACATGTAAAACAATTGTCCTTATGTGGGCATCATCACCATGGGGCGGGGCCGGGGGGAGTCTGGCCACCACTGTAGTCATAGTTCAGGATGGTAACCAGGTTGGAAGAGCAGAGAATGGGAGCAAGTCTTTATGGAGCTTCCAGAACATGCTGGGCTGGCACTTGTTGAGCAGGATGTCACTGGGTCCTCAGCACAACACCCCCAAACCCAGGCACAAGTTCAAGGACACTCAGGAATAGGGACTGCACATACAGAGTTCCAGTTGCTTTTTGGAAAAATTTAAAAGAGGCACCTTTACCAAACTGACTGTAAAAGCAATTATCAGTCCCTGCATCCTCAGAAAGGTTACAGTAGAGCAGGAAGTACTTTGGAGGAAGAAGATTTTGCAGACTTTCACGAAAAGAATTTCCTTAAGTGGTGTTTTGCGAGAGAGAAAGTGGGCGCTGCAGAAGTTTGTCACTCTGACAATGATGGCTTCTCCTGCGACTTGCCGAGAGGGGCTTTAAAAGCAGGAAAAGATGGCAAATACTTGAAAAGCATGAACTGAAATAAACCTAACTCACCCAAAGTGCCTAAGATGTGCTGCACCATTTTAAGTGCTTTATATTATTAACTCATTTACCTTTACAGAAACCCTATGAGACAAGTACCGTTAGTAGCCGATATAGATGAGGAAACTGAGGCACGGGGAGGGTCCACCAGCTGCCAAAATCATAAGACCAGTGAGCAGCAGAGCCAGGATTCAAAGCCAGGCTGGCTGCAGGGTCCATGCTCTTCATAACTGCACTGCTTTGCCCCGCTGCGTAACTGACTAAGCAATTCCACCATAAAGAAATACAAAGTTCACTCAACAGGCCAAACCGATGAGAAAAGGCAGCTTCTGTCTTATTCATTTTCTCTTGTCATGGCCAAGAAAACCTAGAATGACTGCTGTCAGCACCAGGTGACATGTGAGACATATATCTAATTAAAACAAAGTGGATCTTTTCAACTCAGCATACAATTCTTTTTGCAGGGTTCTGTGACATTGATGAAACAAGGGAGGCCATTGGACTGAAGTGGCCTTAATGCCATGGCAGTCTATGTAAGCAAACCCAAACCTAAGCCTGTGAATGCCTCAAGGTTAAGAAATTGAAACCTAAGGATGACCAGCCTATTGACCACAAACAGCCAACTAGGTTTTGAGCTGTAGCCGATCAACAACTTCCTTGCTTTGCTTCCAGGCCTTCTCTGCATAAGCCTCTCCCCAGCTCCTGTTGGTGGAACACTCCCAACAACTTCCAGTTTGGTCCTGCCCAATTTGAATCAATTTACTAAAAAAAACCCCAAAAAACAAACAAAAAAACCTCTTAAACGTTTTAATATGCCTCAGTTTACCTTTTAACAGTTCTAAACACAGCTGGGCAATGGCTCCGGTTTTAGTGGAAATGGCCAGAGTTGAAGTGACTGTCAAAAGTAACTTGAATTTGGCTTCTGCTTTACATTATATTGGATTTCCTCTTTTAAAAGAATACAGGATACACTCCTGAGGTCACATATTTGAATAAACATGGATGTTTTCTCATCCTCCCTTGTCAAGGGGACAGTGCCCACGTGAAGCGTAGAGGGTCCTTAGCAGCATCCAGTGCCATCCTGTCAAGACTTGTTCCAGAAACAAAGCCTCCCTCTCCAGCCTCCACACTCACTGGGAGTCCGGGTGTGGTGTGAAGGGGTGATGGGTGGCTAGATGCACAGAGGGACTGGCTGAAGTGTGCCCAGGGCAATTCTAGTGCATCCCCATTCCACTACCCTTGAGACATGGAATGATGTCCCCTCTTTCCTTCTTGAGCAGGGAGGTGGGTTTGTGTGGCCAGAGGCAGGTCCTGGAGAAGGTAGACAAGAGTTGGAGCTTTTCATTCCATCCCTGTTGCTGAATGTTTGTGTCCTTTCCAAATTCATATGTTGAAACCTAATCCCCAGCATGATGGTAGGAGGAGATGGGGCCTTTTGGAGGTGAGTAGGTCATAAGAGTGGGGCCTTATTGCTTATAACTGGAATTAGTGATCTTATAAAAGAGGCCACACAGAGCTCCCTTGCCCCTTCCACCGTGTGAAGACACAGTGAGAAGACTGCCATCTATGAACCAGGAAGCATGCCTTCACCGGACACCAAATCTGCACTTTGGCTGGTGTCCCAGCCTCCGAAACTGTGAGAAATAAAGGTTTAGGTCACTGTCTACGGCATTTTTATTTTAGTAGCCCAAATGGACTTTTTTCTCCCTCTGAAGTAGGTGTGAGCTTTCTGCATAGAAAGCAGATGCATCCTTCCCACAGATGGGAAGGCAGCTGCCCATACATAACAGAGGCCAGTGAGCTGTGGATGGCATCGTTGACAGGCCAGCAAGGGGGCAACCCCACACCTCTTCTGCCAGTTCCCTCTTCCTGCCTCTTTCCCTCTCTCTCCTGCAGAGAATTTTCTGCCAGGTCACATCCTGTCATGGTTACAGCACCTCTGTCCCAGTTACAGAGTTTTGCAGCCACAGTCCCTGGTGCCTCTGCCTGCATATCTCTGGGAGGTCTTCGAGGGGCCCACAGGCTCTGGGGGCAACGCCCAGCTTTGTCAGATGAGGTCCCCACTGAAGAGAAGGACAGGACCACTGAGCTATCAAGATAGTCCCTTCCAAGATCAGCTCGGTGCTCTGTGACCACCTAGAGGGGTGGGATAGGGAGGGTGAGAGGGAGACGCAAGAGGGAGGGGATATGAGGCTATATGTATATGTATAGCTGATTCACTTCGTTATACAGAACGCAGAAACTATAGCAGGAACTAACACATCATTGTAAAGCAATTATACTCCAATAAAGATGTTAAAAAAAAAAAAAAAAGCTAGTCCCCTCCACCAGCTGCCACTGTCCCCAAGATCCTCCACACTGGAAGGCTCCAGATTGTCCACAGGACAATGATGCCTAATGATGCCTAAGGTCTGAGGACCACCCAAGCGAAAACACCTTGAATGCTGCTTCAAACATGCAAAGTCCTGGACCTCCAGAAGCGGACCCCTGGGAATAGGTCTCAGGAATCTGAGTAAAAAGGCCACTGGACTTGGAGAACCACTGCTTTAAATGCCTCCATTCCAACGGGAGCCAGAATAACAGTAATAGAATGACCTGCTAACAGAGGTGGGAAACGAGAGGATGGGGCCCGAGATTGGGGAAGCCTGATAGAGACAAGAAATCACCTCTGTTTGGGGCTCAGGTAATCCCACCCCTTCCCCATGGGGAGTTGCTGGTCCCTTAGGGGCTTAGGGTCTTTCTCTTGAAGCCCCGGGAATTCCTTCCTTGAACTAGTTATTTGGTTTCATATTTTCTTATTATGGCATCAAAGAACATCACCCTCTACTCTCCCATTCTAACCTCCTTAACGAAGGGGGCTTGTCGGTGTCAAGGACAGAATGGAGGCCTCAAAGGAATGTGCACTGTGGGTTCCACGGGTGAAGTGACAGGATCGCCTTTACAAGAGGGTCCCTGCTGAACTCCCTTCAGATGGGTCCATGGGGCTAGACTTGGGGTGGGGGGAAAGTCGGGGGGTAGCAAGGAGCCAGGCAGGGGCTGGGTGGGATCTGAGAGTGACAGGGCTGCCTCAGGGATGGAGGGAAAAAGGGGAAGGAGATCCGTGGACATCAACTTGATCCCCCGCAGTTTATCAGGCTAGGAGATCAGGTAGGGTCACGGGGCAGAAACTCCTATAACACGATTAGGAGTGTTGCCCCCCATGCAGCTCATCCCCCAAGAACCAGGAGGCGCACTGGCCAAGAAGCCCCTTAACGCAGGTACAGAACCTATAAAGGGGGACAATTGCAACACCTGGTCCTGGCTTTCTCTGCCCCGTCCCCCATTCCCCATGTCCCCCGTCACCTCTGCACACTTGCTCAGGCTTTAGAGTTAACCTAGAGCTTGTAGAAGGTGGATCCAGACTCTATGCAAAGCCATCCAGTGTTGCCGTGTGCTCGGCTGTATGTCTAAGGAAGTCCTGCACTTCACACGTGTGTGGTTTCCTCAGGCTGGTAGAGTGGTTTCCTAGGGCTGCCACAACAAAGTGTCACAAACTGGGTGGCTTCAGCAATAGAACTTCATTGTGTCACAGTTCTGGAGGCCAGAGGTCTGAAATCAAGGTGGCAACAGGGCTGGTTCCTTCTGGAGGGCCCTGAGGGAGGGTCATTTTATGCCGCTTTTCCAGCTTCTGGGGGCTGCTCATAATCCATGGCATTTCGTGGCTTGTAGATGCATCACTTCAGTCTCTGCTTCCATCTTCACATGGCCTTCCTCCCTGTGTGGGAAGGAAGAATCTGCTTTTTGTGTAGAAGAAACGTTCAAGTCCTAACCTTTGGTATCTGCAAATGTGACCTTGTTTGGAAATAGGGTATTTGTAGTGTGATCAGCACCTGGATAATTAAGAAAGGGATCCAGAGTGATTTCTGTGCACAGACCCGGCGACCTGCTTCGAGGTTATTTAACCTCCCTGGGCTGCAGCTTTCACTAGTAAAGGAAGGAATTAAATTAGATAATTTCTTCTGGGACTAAAGGTCTCTGAATCTGTTTTCTTTTTTTTTTTTAATTGAGTTATAATTGACATCCAATATTATATTCGTTTCAGGTGTATAACATAGTGACTCAATATTTTTATACATTATGAAATGGTCACCCACTTTCTCCTCTCTTATTTCCTCTGCTGCTTCCTTCTCTGATTGGAGATGGAGGGTCTGGAGGGGGAGGGGCTGATGCCCACATGCCTGCCTGCCTTCCCTCCCTGTCAGTGTGCTGGGAGTCTTAGAGCTGGCGAAGATTTTTTGTCCAATATTCCAGGTCTGACCCTCAATTCCTGGTGTAACAACAGAATAAGTGGTCCCCGTGTGCACCCAAACTCCCTCAGCTCCCTCTTGGCCCGGCGGCCACCTACCAGCTCGCACATCCACGCCTTTCCACAGGCTCCTGGCCTGCTCCCTTGATTTATTTCTCGCCCTTTCTCTTGTCTCACCTACACACCAGGTTTCCGGTCTTTCTTCCCATCCATTGTTTAGCTGCCAGTTGGCCTAACCACTCTATTTTCCACTTTTCTCCCCACCAACACCTTAGTTTATATAGGACACACAGGGTTTGGCATCTTGTCTACAGACAAACGGTCCACAGGATCCAGGCTGAGACAGGAGGCCCTGTTTGCACCAGGTTGGGCTGAGCTGCCCTGGTGTGACTGCCGCATCCCAGGGCCTCGCTTTCTCCTGTGGATGATGAAGGTGCGGGACTCAACGGGGGTAACAGGCTCCAAACAAGCCAACAAGGGTGAGCAGGGGACGTTAGATATGCCCTCTGCCGATCTCGTGTTTCCCACTCACCCCAAAGTAGCCAGAGCAACTCCACCAAATCTGTGGCTCCTCGGGGCTGTGAGGATGAGGCCGGGGCTTGCTTGTATTAATACAGCGTGTTCCCCAAGCATTCAAATACAAGCAACTCGGAGTGACACTCCCACCCCCAAATAAGGGTTTTCAGAGTTCTAGGGATCAAACCCAAGGCTGCAGGGGCTCTGAGGAAGCACTGGTCTGGATTCCTGCACTGGAAGCAGGGCACTGGTCATCTGTTTTGACTCTAAATTTGAGAAGGAATTCTGTGAGCTGCTATGTGAACTGCGCGAGACTCTGCTGCGTCACGGAAACCAGCGCAGGCAAGATTCTTAGGCAGAGGCGGTGTTCATCCTTGTTACACGGGCAAAAGGTCAACAGAAACGGAAGTCCCTCCAGAGCCCGAGCAGCAAGGTGGGCGTAATGGAGGGGAATCGGGGGGTTCCCACCACGTTTCCACACATCCGGCCGTGAGGGGAGGAAACCTGGGTCACCTTCGTGTGCCAGGTGTTTTGCTGCGCACCTAAACGCGAGATCTCACGTCAGCCTCAAAGCTCTTGCCGGCATTATTATCACTGTCTTGCGTTGCTGTTTTAGCTGAGGGGAGTGAGGGTGAATCACCTTCTCAAATACACACATAGAAAGAGAAAGGCAAGACTTAAACCTGACTCCAGCCTGTGCTTTTCCTGCCATGCCTTCCCCTCTGTGCTGTGTGAGGGAAAGGACGGCAGCACAGTTATCTTGAGAGGGTAAAAGGTTTTATGAAGTGGTTGTGCTTTTTGTGTGTGTGTGGTACGCCGGCCTCTCACTGTTGTGGCTTCTCCCGTTGCGGAGCACAGGCTCCGGACACGCAGGCTCAGCGGCCATGGCTCACGGGGCCAGCCGCTCCGCGGCATGTGGGACCTTCCCGGACCGGGGCACGAACCCGCGTCCCCTGCATCGGCAGGCGGACTCTCAACCACTGCGCCACCAGGGAAGCCCAGATTGTGCTTTTATGTTAAGGGAAAGCCATGCATATTTGTCAGGGAGGGACAGGAGTCCATAGCAAGAGGAAGAGAAGACTTCAAGACCAAGAGGAGGGCTCTTCTTTCTATGAGTTGTGGGGATGGGGGGAGGATGGGAGACCAAGGAACAGAGATCTTTCTCCATTTACAATGGTTTGCAAATAGCCTTACAGTTGGATCTTTCCACTGCCTCAGACTGGCCTCTTCTCTAATAGGTATAAAGCAGTGAGGTTTCTCTATGGCTTCCTTGCTGGGTCATGGCCAAGTTTGCCTAGAAAACCTCAGCTATCACTGATTCAGTGTTCTTTCTTTTCTCCCTTTTACCACCAACTTCTGATACCCCAAATGAAGTGTTCCGTGAGAACAGAGGGAGATCAATGGTGTGGAAACAGACAAAGGGCGTAACCTTGACCAATTCTGGTATGAAAAACTTGCCAAAATGTCAAGTTTGATTTGTCTGCCATTAGAATGAGTCTTGGTCATCGTTACAAAGCTTTAGAGCCCCAATATGGCACCTCTTATTCCTAAGTCTCCTGTACGCACTGCTAGAACCTGGAGGATATTGCTAGCTGCACCTCAGAGATGGGGAAACTGAGTCAGGGAGAGAGAGCACCAGACCTGTCTGAGCTCCGCCGAGATAAGCAGGCAGAAAAAGACTGAAGTTCAGTCTTCCAGCAATGGGCTAAGGTGTCTTCTTTTGTCTAGAGTAATAGAAATCAGGATTTTAAAGTCTATTCCGTTACTTACCCCAGAGAGCTCAAGAAGTCTTTCTTCTTGCTTTTTAATAACTCTGGTTTTGCCTAGAGAAGTAAGTAGCACTATAAATCCCACATAGCTTCCTACCTGCTGTTCTTCCCTAGTGAGATTAGAAGTGATTACTAGACATGGTTTCCGGCTCTGCAGAATGATAAGAAACTTAGAGAGTTTGCTTTCTGCTCAGATTTACCAGGGGGAGAGGATAATGTAAATGGCATTTCATTATCTCAAAAGAGGTGGCAGTACGTATGTTTTGTTGCTGAGAACAGACACTTCACTAATTTCTATTCCTGGAGATCTTTCTGTTGGAATTAGAGTAAAACTCCCTAGTTCAAACACTTCGCCTTTCCTGATTAGGCAATCTTGTACTGAATTGTCCCTCTTCAAGACCAGGTGCAGTGGGAAATTGTTATCCCTTTGAACAATGAGTAAAGGTAGAGAAGAAAAACATTCAGTACTTTATTTGCCGCAATTCCTATGTGGCTCTACTCATGCTGGACCCAGGAGGGCCCCCTCCTCCTTTCCAGATGGGAAGAAATTGGTTGACAGTCTGAAAGTTGTCTTTTCCAGAGGACAACACTTGCCCCGGGGCCCAACTTATTGAGAAGTACACATTAAGCCAGAATCTTACTACAGCTGTCAGAATCACAATGATTGACAGCTGGGAAATCTCACTATGCATTTCCGCAGGATTACAGCAAAGCTTTGATTAGTATTTAGGCATTCACATTTGCAGGAGCAGCATTTTTCTTTGCTCTTATAGAATATTTGATAGCGCTCAGGCCCAGCATTGAAACTCTGTAATGTGCTGAGGATGAAACCGGTGCTTTACAAAACTAAGGTGTGTTTTGTTTTGTTTCTCCTTAATTTCGTCTTGGCTAGACCAACTCTGCTCTTTCTTCTCTTGGACAAAGAAGGAGCTGAACAGAAGTTATTCAGCCCACAATTTGTTTCCAGGATATGACACAGATTTGCTCTTGACCTCTGAACCACATTTCCAAATTCTTATATGTAGTAGAAATGAACAGCAGAACAGGAGGTTTAAGATAAATAAATCAAAGTGCCACCTTTATTTGCAACTAAGAAGGGTCACATGTATACATTTGGTTAAATAAAACTCCATGGTTATAAGAAAACTGCCATGTGGTCAGTAAGGATATTTTCACAGAATCTTGACTTGTTTAAAGTCATAGGTGACTAATGGTAAAAAATGAGATTTTTTTTTTTTTTCAAAACAACTCCTTGTGGCACAGCATATGGTGCCTTTGTATCACAAGGACCATGGGTTCCACTCATTGGAATAGTTTTTGGAAATAGTGATTGTGTTGGGTTTTTCTTTTGTTCTCTTTTTTAAATACATTTATTTATTTGTTTGTTTATTTTTGGCTGTGTTGGGTCTTTGCTGCACGCAGGCTTTCTCTAGTTGTGGTGAGCGGGAACTACTCTTCATTGCAGTGGGCGGGTTTCTCATTGCAGTAGCTTGTCTTGTTGCAGAGCATGGGCTCTAGGCGCACGGGCTTCAGTAGTTGTGGCACGTGGGCTCAGTACTTGTGGCTCGCGGGCTCTGGAGTGCAGGCTCAGTAGCTGTGGCACACGGGCTTAGTTGCTCCACGGCATGTGGGCTCTTCCCGGACCAGGACTCGAACCCATGTCCCATGCCTTGACAGACAGATTCTCAACCACTGCGCCACCAGGGAAGCCCGATTGTGTTGGTTTTTAAGCTGTTGCTTCTCTGCTCCACATCCACTATTCTGTACTCTGCTTTGTGATTCTAGGGTTGGGTTGCTGTAAATCCCATTTTCCTTTTTTTCTACTCTTCTAAAATAGCCTTTAACTGATACAGAGAGTTTCATTTTACTAATAACTATTCCAAATAAAAAGAGGATTTTGAAATCCATTATTTAGAGCATTTCATTCCCATCAAAATTCTCCCAAATGGGGCATTTTATGGAAATAAAATGTTTAATGAAGACTCTAGGGTCAGAGATTGTACTCTCATTGGACTCCTATCAGCAGTACAGAGCACACCGTAGATGCGAATGTAGCAGATCTATCTGAGAAAGACCTGCTCATTCTACTAATTTCATGGTAGACAGATAAGTACAGAAAATTGTTGCAAAACTGCAAGGCTGCATAAAACTGTCTATTCCCTGAGGTATCCACCTGTTATGGTCTGAATATTTGTGTCCTCCAAAATTCATATGTTGACACCTAACACCCAAAGATAATGGAGTTAGGGAGTAGACCTTTGGGAGGTCATGAAGAGAGGGCGGAGCCCTCAGGAATGGAATTAGTACCCTTATAAAAGAGGCTCCAGGGAGATTTCTAGCCCCTGGACACAGGGAGAAGTTGCCAGCTATGAACCAGGAAGAGAGTTGTCACCAGAACCCTGTCACCAGAACCCAACCATGCTGGCACCTTGATCTTGGACTTCCAGGTTCCAGAATTGAATGGACACTACTCCAGCTAACCATTCTGAGTAAGGAAGAAGTAACCACTGAGAGCTGTGGAAGCCTGCAGGGTCCAGAGGAATCTCTCTGAAGGTTTTGCACAAAGAGCACAACTGCTCAAGTTTCCATAAAAAGCGACCCAAGCGAGAGCCCTGTGCCGCATTCCTAAAGAGAGGGAAGAGGGCGGTAAAAGAGGATCTGGTGAGTCAAATGGCCGAGAAGACATGAACCACTGGGAGATCAAGTTCCAACTCCAAATCCCCAAATGGAATTTGGAGTTGGAATTTGTTCATTTCCATGTTTATTTTGTTTGTTTTGTTTTAATTTTTTAATATTTTTTATACAGCAGGTTCTTATTAGTCATCCATTTTATACACATCAGTGTATACATGTCAATCCCAATCTCCCAATTCATCCCACCCCCACCCCCACCCCCCGCTGCTTTCCCCCCTTGGTGTCCATACGTTTGTTCTCTACATCTGTGTCTCTATTTCTGCCCTGCAAACCAGTTCATCTGTACCATTTTTCTAGGTTCCACATAAATGCATTAATATATGATATTTGTTTTTCTTTTTCTGACTTACTTTACTCTGTATGACAGTCCTAGATTCATCCATGTCTCTACAAATGACCTAATTTCGTTCCTTTTTATGGCTGAGTAATATTCCATTGCATATATGTACCACATCTTCTTTATCCATTCGTCTGTCGATGGGCATTTAGGTTGCTTCCACAACCAAGTAATGGAAATAAAAGCAAAAATAAACAAATGGGACCTAATGAAACTTAAAAGCTTTTGCACAGCAAAGGAAACTACAAACAAGATGAAAAGACAGCCCTCAGAATGGGAGAAAATATTTGCAAACGAATCAATGGACAAAGGATTAATCTCCAAAATATATAAACAGCTCATGCAGCTCAATATTAAAAAAAACAAACAACCCAATCAAAAAATGGGCAGAAGACCTAAATAGACATTTCTCCAAAGAAGACATACAGATGGCCAAGAAGCATATGAAAAGCTGCTCAACATCACTAATTATTAGAGAAATGCAAATCAAAACTACAATGAGGTATCACCTCACACCAGTTAGAATGGGCATCATCAGAAAATCTACAAACAACAAATGCTGGAGAGGGTGTGGAGAAAAGGGAACCCTCTTGCACTGTTGGTTGGAATGTAAATTGATACAGCCACTATGGAGAACAGTATGGAGGTTCCTTAAAAATCTAAAAATAAAATTACCATACAACCCAGCAATCCCTCTACTGGGCACATACCCAGAGAAAACCATAATTCAGAAAGACACATGCACCCCAATGTTCATTGCTGTGCTATTTACATTTCCATGTTAATAAATTTTATTATATTGACATTTGTGATGGACAACACCAGAGATTTTTTCTTGAGTTCTGATATTCATAAATACTATTGATAATGGGCAGGCCACTGTAGCATTTTCCCTATAAAATACATAAATGAAAACATAAAAATACAGAGCCACATTGAGATGCAGATGCTTGGTAAGACACTCTGAACATGAGGAACTGGCCCCATACCCTGGCGTCCTAGGGAGGAGATTCAGATCATGTGTCAGCAACTTAAATCCCTAAATCATGGCTCTTCCATGTTATTTGCTAATGGTGCCCAAGAATAGTCTAGCAAGTAGTCAAAGCCAAGAAAGTTAAATCTTCCAGTGCCAAAGGTCTAGTCTTTATATTGACTTTGGTTGGGCTCGTTTGATTAAAATCTAGTAACTAAAGTTCATACAGAGTGAGAATACAACATGACGTATTGGAAGTAGAATGAAGTTTGAAAGGGGTAGGTTTTATGTAGAGGTCCTTGGGCACAGCATTTGGACTCCCTGAGCCTCAGTTTCCTCATCAGTAAAATAGAGCTAGTAATGATATTTACTTTCCCACATTGTTATAAGGATAAATGCAACATTTCATGTCAGAACACTCAAACACAAGGACAACTTTGATCCCAGGAAACACTTTAGAGCTCTTAATAATCCCTATGGCCAACACAGTGTCTGGCATATAATGGGTGCTCAAGAAATATTTACTGACGACTGAATAAATGAGTGCATTCCATGATTTATTGAAATATCCTGACAGTACCTTCACGCTACATAAGAGTTTATATAGCTCTTAAAAGAGCCCATATCAGGGAGAAGCTACACAGACATTGGAAGGATCTGGACCATTTGTTGTAATTCATTTAAATGTGATCCTTCTCCTGAGAAGCTTTAAGAACTTTCCAGCAATCATATCATTAATCGTGAACTCTGGGAAGCTGGGTAAAAGGTATGCAGGAACTCTCTGTACTACTTTTGCAACTTCTTAGGAGTCTAAGATTATTTAAAAATTAAAAAAAAATTTTTTTCACGGACCAAAAAAAGAAAAATCATGAATCCTTCTGATAAAAAAGAGTGCAAGAAAAAAAGCATGCCATATGACAGCCATAGAAACTGAGGCAAAACCTGCTTCCCTGGTCAGCTGCCCTGGGCCCTGGGCTTTCTGGTACTCAGAGATTGGCTGTTTCCAGAATTCAGCAATAAAGAATGGCAAAAATCTGTCGCAGATATGTAACCCAACCACACTTCTGCTAGCAGACGATATTCTTGTTTCTTCTTCCCTCTTCTGGAAAGGAGAAAATAAATTGATGTTTTCCACTGATTCCTGGTATGCATAGCCTAGCTGTGAAATTTGCTCAGCAAATACAATTGCAGGTTCTGGCTTTTCTAAAAAACAGCCTCAATATTTAGATAGAATAGGGCATAGAGATCACTTGACCAATAGTCACTGAATTCTCTTAACAGCCATTCATTAGAAGCGCTGTGCTTCTAATGAAAGCAAGACCCCACAGCTTAGAACACTACAGAGGAAAGAGAAAGATGTGCTTGCGGCTGACTTCCTCCCACCCCACCCCGTGCTCTGTTTCATTATCTGACACAAATACATTACATGCCAGATGAATTTCCCAAATTCTATCAGTGAAAAAAATGTCCAGGAATCCAAAGATACTTTTTATATTGCTTGATGCACTGGGGATTCCCTGGTGGCGCAGTGGTTGAGAGTCCCCCTGCCGATGCGGGGGATGTGGGTTCATGCCCCGGTCTGGGAGGATCCCACATGCTGTAGAGCGGCTGGGCCCGTGAGCCATGGCCGCTGAGCTTGCGTGTCCAGAGCCTGTTCTCTGCAACGGGAGAGGCCACAACAGTGAGAGGCCTGCGTACCGCAAAAAAAAAAAAAAAAAAAAAAAATATATATATATATATATATATATATATATATATATATTAGGCAAAGCCTATTTATACGTGGCATTATTCTAAAACACCAAAAATGACAGTACCACGAGGCCCCTCACAGTACCAGGAAAGGATAATTCAGTCCTATTGCCAGCAGAGGCTATTCAGGAACATGAGATGCCATATAAAGATGATTCATTGTTGGAAATAGAAAGCAGGAATTAAACTGTGATAGCAGAATTTCAGAAAAAGATTTTTCCTGACCACCCAGGATGCAATTGAGGATGCTACAGTTTGGGGTTGTGTCCTATAATCACTAGAGATTCCACCAATGTTCAGTGGTTCTTAATAGTGTACTAAATCTGTGACTGAATCTACCTTTGTGAGGCACATTACAGTGAATTGTCTAGATGCCTGTCATTCCCCTTGACCTTGAGTTTCTTGAGGACCTAACATATAGCAGACGCAGGGAGAATGAAAGGAACATTTAAGTAACTGCCAGAAGGGTCACGGTAAGGAAGACCCTGGAAATCTCCATGGGAGCACCTTTTCTGAGGCTGCAAAGGGCCTTCTGAAAGTCCTCTGAAGAGAGGACTCTAGGAGGGGCCTAGGGAAGCAACAGTGGGGACACATAATCATGTCAAAGGTGACCAGCCCCTTTGGAAAAGGAGCTCAGCGGTCTGCTCAGGATGGGGCAATAAATTACAGAAAAATATATTTACATTAAACTAACATTTATCACTAGCTCCAACATTGTGTTAGTACGTTCAGCCTGGGTGGCTTAAATAGTTATTTGTCACAGCCCTGGAGGCTGGGAAATCCAAGATCAAAGAGCCAGCACATTGGGCGTCTGGTGAGGGCACACTTCCTGGTTCATAGACAGCCATTTCTCACTGTGTCCTCACATGACAGAAATCGAGAAAGCCCTTCGGGGTCTCTTTCATTAGGGCACTAATGCCATTCATTCAGATTTCACCCTCATGACCTAATCACCTCCTGAAGGCCTCACCCCCTAAAATCCATCACACTGGGGGTTAGGATTTCAACATATAAATTTGGGGGAGACACGTTCAGTCCACAACAACCATCCTTTTCAGGACTTGCCCATTGATAACCAATTCCCCCGGGCCTTCTAGACCTCGATGTTTCTTTTGCCTCCTCTTAGGCAGAGCAGTGAGTGAATCCCCGCAGGGTGGCATGGAATCCCAGATCTGCTATTTGCTAACTGTGAGAATGTGGAGAAGTTTCTACATCTGCTTGAATGTCATTTCCTCACCTGACAATTGGGATAATAAAAACTACCTGGGGATTTTGTGAAGGTTAAGTGTCCATTGCTGTCACTATCATATTGTGGCATTCAGGCACTCAATCAAAAAGAAAAAAAAAAACTATTGATTACGTGCTGTATTCTAGCAACTTCCTACTGCTACAGGGCTGACAGCTGTCAGATTCTGTTACACACTTGGGATGAGTGGGAAGAAAGGTGGCCCAGAAGTGTTAAAAAATAAGAATCATTGCGGTAGAGTATATATCATCTAAATACCCATACAGAGCCATAGCTAGCACTCAGCGAGTATTCGTTTTTTCCTTTCTCAATGACAATAAATGATTATTGTCAACTATGACTTTTTAGGGTCACAGAGTGGTGATTCATCAAAGACTCATGGGCACACAACAGCCCCATCTCAGCCTGCAATAATTCAGTTCAAAATCTGGCCAGTCACATAGAAATATTCATGAGAAGCTTCTCGAATCTATATGCTCATCACTTATTTAAATAATCTCAACGGTCTGTTAGAAGCAGTGGGGAAGTACAGCAAGGATCGGATGAGATCATGGGAGAATCCTTCTGTCAGAAGCAGGAAGACCAGCGTGGTACAGTGGGAAATGCACAGACCCTGGAAACCAGAGACAAAGGTTCCTCATCCAGCCCAGTTGTTACTGGTGTTGTGACTATAGGCAAGTTCCTTAATTTTGCCTCAGCGTCTATCTCTGTAAAATGGGGCCATTAATATATACTTTGCAAGGCTGCAGGGAGAATTAAATGAAATGAGGCTCATCCAGCCCCTGACCCATAAACATTTGTTTTCCTTCCTCTTGAATTCCTGTTATAATGGTATATCAGGTTTATGCCATATCATCAAAAATTAGCATAGTCCATTCATTATAATATAGGCTGACAATATGTATTCTTACTTATAGACAGTGTAGTAAGTAAAATACAGTAAGTATTACAGTAAGTAATTTGTCCAAAAGAATTAATGAGATCTACCATAGTCTCAACTGCCCTTCTATGACATAAGCTTCTGAAGGCCATGGTAAATGTCTTACTTATCTTCAGATCCCCCAGAGCGTCAGACCCAGTGCTGGTCACGTATCAGTGCTCAGTAAGTATTTGTGGAAAATGGTCAGTTTGTCTCAAAACATTAAGACGTTCCATTTTACTAGTTCTACATGGCATCCCCCAAATAAATCAATATTTATAAGACACACATTCTTCAGTGGTTCCCACCTTGAGTTTTTCAGCTCTTGGGTTTCCGAAGGGATCTATGGAAGCAAGAAATTTGGGAATCATGATGTCCTTTATTCGTTCCTTTTATGCATTCTTTTCTCCCCCATTGGGCAAGTCAGTGAGTAGAATCACCAGATGGTATCATGGATCCCAGATCTGCCATTTTCTATCTGTAGAACTGAGTGCATGCATCATCATCTCCTCCAACCTAGATTACTATCCTGCTCTTAACCAAACTTATTGAATTAAAACAAAATGGCTGGATCTATCATTCAGGGACAATTGCAGCTTCTGCTTCTGGTTGTACTCTGCCTGGCAGAACAATTTTTAAGTGTAGGTTAAAAAGGCAATGACTACAGCTCTTTGAAGTGTTCCCTCCAACCCACCTCACAAAAGAATATTTCCTTATTCTCACCAGCTAGCCTGGGATTCTAAATTCCCCTGCACAAAAGAGAGACTCATTCTCTGAGGTTAAGGCATTTTCCATCTACCATCCTCTCAGTCAAAGTCAACAGTCAGTCTCTTGGCTTTGAGTTTCCACAACCAAGCCATAGAGATCTTCCTTCAGGTCTTTGAAGGTACCAGGCATTTTGTGGTCTACCAGACTTTGAACTTCTTTCTCTCTACCTGGAAAACTATGTCCTGCCCATCCTAACTCCTGTCATCACTCCCTTTTCACTTGCTAAATGACTCCTACTTCTCATCTTACAGGTCCCCTCAGCTCCAGAAATCCCTCCCTTCCTTCCTATGTGTTCTTAGAGCGTGTTTGTTTCCCCATAGTAGTCAATTAACATACAATGAAACAAGGGCTATTTATGACCATGCATGCTCCAATACACTACAAGCCTCATGTGACCAGGGACATATCTGTCTTATTAATCACTGTTTCTCCAGTGTCTGCCCCAATCCCACTTACCATTTATAGTACTCACCCCCATTCATGTTCCATTTTGAAAGGCAAACTGCAAATATTAAATGAAAACTTATTTTGTTTTTTGTATGGATTAATCACTGACATAAATAAATGTATAACAACCTCTAATAAATACAAATTAGGTTCCTTTGGTTATAAGTAATAGAAATTATGACTCTGGCCATGTATTGGCAGGATATCTGGTGGCTCAGATACTAGAGAACCAATTCTAGAAATTTGGATCTGGTGGGGATGGTGGGTCCGAGAGTTTAGATCACTATTTACAGTATTATCAGAGTGCTACCTCTGTTAACAATGTCTTTTTTTCATTCTGATCAAAATTTAAATTCCAGGGTGGCTTGGGCCACCATCCCATCCCTTGGCTAGGGGAAAACTGGACAACTTTAGTAACAGTCTCACCAAACTATATTAGATGGAGGAGACATAATTTCCCACAAGGCACGTGAAGTACTATTACTAAAACATGTACTGAATTCGAGAGTCAAAAGTATTCTTACTTCAATAAAATATGCAGTGTTACCACATCAATCAATTAAGTTATAATCAGAAGCAAATAAATTTAACATTTTTGTTAGCCTGGGTAAGCTTATGATGGATAATTTTCTCAAAACAAAAATCTATCTTAACACACTTTAAATTTAGCTTTGAGAAGGAGAAACTCAATAAGATGGAAGCAGAAAACAACTCTATTCTTCTTCCTCACTGTCTGTTTGAGCTCTTTCTGCCCGCACTCTCTTGGATGGACTCTTGGCTAGATTCCATGTCTTTGTCAGGCACCCTTTGATAAGAAAAAGTTCTCCAGTCACTTTTAGAACCAAGGACAGCCTCCATTCAGTAACTAAAACTCTCTCTTCCATTTAACAAATAAAACTACAAACTTCATTAAAAGTTACCGCCTCTGCAGATGAGCTTTGTTTCTGGCTGGGAGTCTGCAGGGGGAAGGGGTGGTAGGGTTGACTACTTACTGGTTTCTCTGCCTTTGCCTTCTTCTCCCCTAGTTGGGCAGCCTAGATTGCTGAATCCTTCAGGATTGTAGCTTGAAGGTGGGATTCAGGGGCCAGATACTGGAGGGGCGGTGGTGGGGGGGAAGACTGGAAAGAGCCTACTTGGCAGCTACTGTCAAGGTCTACTAACGTGTTCTGTGGGCAATTCCTTTGTTGACCCTCTCATGGGGCACCTACTAGAAACATCCATTTGCAGCTCTCTTGACTGAAAATGTGAAGTCTCTCCTCCAGCTGTCTTCTTACGACATTCCGATCAGCTTCTGCATCCAGAAGTGCACCTGGCAGGATGCCATTTCTCTGTGACCTATATTTAGTCTACAGTGTACCCCTGCCTTGCCACCAGCAGCTCAGTCTTCTCCCAGTAGTGCCACGTTGGTGAAGGGAAAAATGCCAAAGCATGTCAACAACCACATCAAGGAAATTCTCTTGACATCTTCAACCTCAATCTTTTTCTATGCTTAAGGTCACAAGATAGGCTTATAGAAACCTCATTTGCAAGTCCAGTGTTAAGTGGTCTAGCACCCCACTTAGGAGCATGAGGGTACTTATCTCATTTTGCTCTGAGTCTTTGAAAGAGTCCCATTTCAAAATGTTGATGTGTAAAACCTAATATATTTTCCGAAAGTTGGTCATGCACCAGGCACTGCTAATCACTGGAAATCCAAACATGAATTAAGCTTCCTGCCCTCTAAAAGGCCATAAGAAACATTTTAAGATAGGAAAAAGTATATTTTTAAAATATATAGTAATCAAACATTCTAAGTAAGTATGATCTTAAAAAACAATTGGTCCTTTTTGATCCTTAGCTTCCTTACCTTTAAAAATAAGAGGCTGGGGCTTCCCTGGTGGCGCAGTGGTTAAGAATCTGCCTGCCAATGCAGGGGACACGGGTCTGGGAACATCTCACATGCCGCAGAGCAACTAAGCCCGTGAGCCACAGCTACTGAGCCTGTGCGTCTGGAGCCTGTGCTCCACAACGGGAGAGGCCGTGACAGTGAGAGGCCTGTGCACCACGATGAAGAGTGGCCTCCGCTCGCCACAACTGGAGAAAGCCCTTGCACAGAAACGAAGACCCAACACAGCCAAAAATAAATAAATAAATTTATTTAAAAAAATAATAAAAAAAAATAAGAAGCTGGTTCCTCAAAAGTTTAAACATAGAATCACCATATGATCCAGCAATTCTAATCCTAAGTATATACCTAAAAGAATTGAAAGCAGGGACTCAGGTATCTGTGCACCAACATTCATAACAGCATTTACAAGAGCCAAAAAATGGATCTTTTGGCTCTTGTAAATAACGTGTCCCTCAACAGATCAACAAAATGTAGTGTATATGTACAAAGGAATATTATTTATCCATAAAAAGAAATGAAGTTCTGATGCATGCTACATCATGGATAAACCTTGAAAACATGCTAAGTAAAATAAGTTAGGCACAGAAGGATTAAATTTCCTATGATTACACTTGATATGGTGTACCTGGAATAGTCAAGATCATAAGAGACAGAAAGTAGAATGGTAGTTACCAGGGACTGAGTGGGCCTGGAAATGGAGAGTTATTGCTTAATGGGTACAGAGTTAATATATGGTATGATGAAAAGGTTCTAGAACTAGTTACTGTTGATGGTTGCAAAACACTGTAAATATACCTAATGCCACAGAATTTACACTTAAAATGGTCGAAAGGGTAAATTTTATATATATTTTATCACAATAAAAAAAAATGAGCTGGGCCTGAGAAACCCTCACAGCTCCATTGGGTTCTAACTCTCTAATTTCTCTGAGTATGGACATTGCTGCTATGATGAAATTATTTTTGCTTGATTAACTACAAATATTAATGTGCAAATTCTAATAGGAAAAAAAGGAAACTGTATCCACCCACCAAGTTGACCTCAGCCTTAAAGGGAAGAGTGTGAAAAGAGTCAGCTGACTGAGGCAAAATGATTCTTATTCTCAGAAACGACAGCTGGCAGGGAGCTCTTAATTTATTCATTTATTGACTGTGAAGACTATGGCTAAACATCTGAGGTGCAACTTCTCATCCAGGAAGTCCAATTATATGCTGTGAAGCAATGAATAAAGTGAAGCAATGCTTTTTGTTGGCGCGGGGGTGGGGGGGAGGCGGCGGGGAATGGTAGTGAGGGAACCGAGTTTTAAATGGCTTTTGGGAAGTCAGCAGATCTTGGAGAATGAGACTTACAGACTGAAAAACTAAGAATGCCACCAAACTGCCACCTCGGATCTAGGGAATGAAGTGGCTGTTTTATTTTGAAGGAAATTTTAGGAGACAATAGAAATGAGGGCCCAGGAACCATAGAACCTGAGGTTTTTACCACCCAGATAATGTAGGCGACTAGCTCCTTGGAAGATTTATTTGACACTGAATATTTCACAAGTCTCATTTCAAAATCTAAGTGTGTTAAGGCCATGATTTTGGGAAATGTCACACTTCCCCTCCTCTGCGCAAAGCAAGTTTAGAAGAGGCGGTTATTGGAAGTAAAATGGGCCACATAGGGAGAGGAAAGTGGAAAATGCAAACTACTGACAACATTCCTTACAGAGTAAGCCCTGCCCAAAGGGAAAATCATTTGCAAAATTTATAGTACATACACCACATCAGAAATCTCTGCTTCTTGCCAAATGCTTATGTCCTAAATCACCTCTGCTAAATTGTTTTTACTCCAGCTCACTATTGAAAGATTAAATTCTGAGAAGAGGTTTTCTCCTAAATGTCATGTTAATTGGCCTGGTCTGAAAGTAAGGGGGACGCCTGCATTGATTAACAGCCTTATCTGTGGAGAGCAGCCTCTCAGGACAGCAGGCAGATTTGTCATCTGTTTGCAGTGTCAGCTGGGTACAGTTTTAATCGAGGTGTAAATTTATTTCCAATTCATCATTACCCTCAGGACATAGCCCTTTGAGTCTCAGCTTTACGTATGGACCTCTAATCAAACACCCAATGGGTGGGACCCGGCTTTTGTCAAATGTGCCCACAAGGCTTTGAAAACCAAGTTCAAGTTCACTCAACAGGAAATGTTGAATCAGTGCTCCACCTACTTCTATAGGTTAAAGCTTCTACTTAGATTTTGAGTATTCCTTCTTCTTGCTAGCTCATTGATGCATTTGAAAATAATTTTTTAATAGTTTCAGAGGCAGAGTCATTATGGTACCAAGTCCAGCACACCGCCAGAAATGGAAAGGTTCCTTTAATTTTCACAGGTTTCCAAAGAAGTGGAATTAATTTGACAACGTGCACCCATGTATCTCATAAAATAATTCATAAGACTTTGCCTTAGTAACTTCAGGCTGCTATAGCAGAATACCATAGGCTTGGTAGCTTAAACAACAGAAATTTATTTCTCACGATTCAGAAGGCTGGGAAGTCCAAGATCAAGGCAACAGCAGATTCTGTGTCTGGTGAGGGCCTGCTTCCTGGTTTGCACCTGGCCACTTCTTGCTGTGTCCTCCCTCACATGGCAGAAAGCAGAGAAATGTAACCTCTCCTATGTCTCTTCAATATGAACACTAATCCCAGGGCTTCCCCGGTGGCGCAGTGGTTGAGAGTCCGCCTGCCGATGCAGGGGACGTGGGTTCATGCCCCGGTCCGGGAAGATCCCACATGCCGTGGAGCGGCTGGGCCCGTGAGCCATGGCCGCTGAGCCTGCGCATCCGGAGCCTGCGCTCCACAACGGGAGAGACCACAACAGTGAGAGGCCCGCGTACCGCAAAAAAAAAAAAAAAAAAAAGAATACTAATCCTATTCATGAGGGCTTCATCCTCATGACCTAATAATCTCCCAAAGGCCCCACCTCCTAATACCATCACATTGGGGATTAGGGCTTCAATGGGTGAACTTTGGGGGACATAAACATTTAGTCCATAGCAAGCTTATTGTTTTCTCGTGACCTTTATATGGTTTGATCTCAAGCAGCTGCATGTGTAGCTCTAAATCAAGAAGATGCAAAAGGGGAAAGAGAGTTCAATAGTGCTTTCTTGTCATCTTGAGTAAACTTTTAATAAGGCATCACTCCTATTCCTCAGCCTCATCCCCCATCCATCCCCACACAGAGGGACTATTAAGATATTTTCAGACATCCTAACGCGGCTGGAATGACTTTGAATTTCATTGCTTTGTGAGAGATGAATCTATCTACGAAAATATAAAAGATACTAATCCAAACACCTTTTTTCCCCCTGCTTCCCAGCCCCACTAGTCTACACATCTTTAGACAGCTTTTCAAGAAGCCTGGCTAACTAAATCATCCTCATAAAGCCCCTTTAGGTTATGGAATCATGGAGGTTTAGAGTTGGAGGTTGTTACTTCAACATCTCATTCAATAGCTAAGGAAGTTGAGGTCCCAATACCTCAGCTGGGACTAAATCTGCACCTCGTACATTGCCTTGCTCATAGGAAGCAACTTGGTTTGATTCAATGGCCTGAACCCCAGTCCCAATCTCTTTGTTCCACACCCCACTGCGAATATTCATACAACCCAAGACTTGCTCTCTGAAGCTATAAGGGCTTTGTAATACAAACATCCCCCAGAGAAACTTCTTTCCATAACCTAATAAGACACATAGAAATATTGTTAATTTATGCTTTAGAGTGAATTTCAGCTTCTATTTTAGCTCATATCTCTGATTTGGCCACTCATAATTTTTATGTGCTATTTCTGTACTTTATAGCCCATTGAGAGCCTGTTGTATAATGTGCACCGTGCATTTATGACCAATTCATAGGCATTACTATTTTAATTAATTGAAGAGGTTAATAGTTTTGTATATTTGATTTTATGGCACATATTTTGCATATCCATTATTTATTTGATATTGCATTCTGGATCAGAGATGGAACCCCTCATTATAACATGGTTCCCAAGGGAAAAGATAACTTGCTTTATGATAATTACTTGACGACAACAATTTCTAGAAATGAATTATGGTCTACATATAATTTGTAACATCAAGTTTATGAGTAATGGGATTAGAACAAGTGGCCTGTGTGCTATAATTTGAGAGGCAGTGTCAGTAGCAGCAGGATCTTGACAATTTTCCATGGGATAACCAAGATTTTGTGATAATTTGGTGGAGGAGAGGGGATTGGTTGGAAATAAAGCATTTAAAGAAAGAGGGCATATCATTAACTAGTGTGATACAAAATTGTCTCATCCCACTAATAAAGAGTGCTGAATTTGTTATTTTATAGCAGGCTCTCTGTCTCCTAGGGAATACAATTATTGGTAATATTTTTAATGGGAGAAAGTAGAATGGTGTGGTTGCAGGGGCTGGGAGAGGGGGAAGGAGGGTGTTATGGTTTAATAAGAAGAGTTGCAGTTTTGCAAGATGAAAAGAGTTCTGGACATGGATGGTGGTGATGGTTGCACAACAATGTGAATGTACTTACTGCCACTGAGCTGTGTATTTAAAAATTGTTAAAATGGTAATTTTTATTTTAAGTATATTTCACTACAATTATTATTATTATTATTATTTATTTTTATTTTTATTTTTTTTGTGGTACGCGGGCCTCTCACTGTTGTGGCCTCTCCCGTTGTGGAGCACAGGCTCCGGATGCGCAGGCTCAGCGGCCATGGCTCACGGGCCCAGCCGCTCCGTGGCATGTGGGATCTTCCTGGACCGGGGCACGAACCCGCGTCCCCTGTACCGGCAGGCAGACTCTCAACCACTGCGCCACCAGGGAAGCCCGTCACTACAATTATTTTTAAAGGAAAAAAAAAAAAAGATGATGTGACCTTAGTCCAAGGCTCTGAATCCTAACATCTCCAGTCTTCTCAGGACTTTAACTCCAGTCATCATCCTGTCTCTTTCTCTCTGGGACTTTCAAGGGCTTTTTTTTTTTTTTTTTCCTTCTCTCTCTCTCTCTCACCACTTTCCAACCAATATTATTCAATATTATTCAGATAAGTGTATTATTTGTGCACTTTGTAGAAGCTATTTTTTCATTCCCCAACCACTATCTTCAGGCTTGCATCCTCTCCACTCAGTCAACAATCATCCCTTCTCCTCAAATGCAGTGCATGCTTTTTAGTTCTTACCTGGCTGGACCACTGAGCAGCCATTTATCCTATCAATCTCCTCCTCTTCCTTTAAATTGTTTCCATCCCCCTTGTGTCACACCAGACTCATCTGCTACCTCAAGGTCTCACTCACCTCATGCCTCTTCAAGGTCCTTTGTAGCCATTCTTCCTGTGTGCATAAGGGCTGGACCCCCGAACCCCAGTTCCACCCTGGGTACTTTTTTATTCTCACTTTGCACACTTTCTGAGTGATTGCATCCATTCTGGCCTTTCTCATCATATGCTGATCATGCCTAAGTCCACATCTGCAGTAGAGATTTCACTCCAGAACTTTACACCCATAATTCCTGGCCTTCTGGACCTCTCCACTTGGATGTCCCATATACATTTCAAACTCAATGTGTTTAAATTTGAACTCATTTTGGCTACCCTCTCCACCACACACATACTAATTCCTCCTCCAACATGCCATTGGTTGAAATGGCAGAATTACCATTAAATACTCCAACCAGAAAGTTCACATCATCTTTCACTTCTCCCGCTCTCTCATGCCCATATCTCAACAGTTATAATCAGGTCCATTTCACCTATCCAGGGAAATTAGAAAATCCCCAGGTAGGCCAGTGCCCCTGAGAAGAAACTTTATAATGCTCTGCCCATCTGGGAGGTCATTGATAGTTTAATAGTGTGCCAGAAAGACATATATTTTTTTAATATCAAGGGTTTTTTTGTTTTGTTTTGTTTATTTAATTTATGGCTGTGTTGGGTCTTCATTTCTGTGCGAGGGCTTTCTCTAGTTGTGGCAAGCGGGGGCCACTCTTCATCACGGTGCGCGGGTCTCTCACTATCGCGGCCTCTCTTGTTGCGGAGCACAGGCTCCAGACGCACAGGCTCAGTAGTTGTGGCTCACGGGCCCAGTTGCTCCGCGGCATGTGGGATCCTCCCAGACCAGGGCTCAAACCCATGTCCCCTGCATTAGCAGGCAGATTCTCAACCACTGCGCCACCAGGGAAGCCCCAGAAAGACATATTTTAATGGTGGTCTGATCTGTGTATTTGGAGAAAGGATTTGAACCTTCAAATGAATTGACAATCATTGGTAGTAGGTATTTCACAAGGATGTAGTAATCCCCGTGCTGAGGATGCTTTCTACAGTCCGCTTTTGAAGCATTTGAGTTGTATTTGTTGTAAAAAGTGTGTATTCAATATCGGCAAGCATGATAAGTTACTTTTAGAAGCCCTAGGAGCAACATCTCTTGCTAGATGATAAGGCATCAGTTCTAAAGCCCCAAGACCCTGATATGTTGGAAGGAAGCAGTCAGCTGACGTTTGCCAGGAAGGGCTGGTTGAGGAGCCCTTGGCGCCCCCTCTGAAGCCTGCTGGAGATTTTCAGAGCTCCTTCGAAGTTCAAACACTTGGCTCCCTCACTTCCTGTGGGAAGTTGCATCATCCTACCTGTTAAGACCCTCCTTCCTACACTGCTTGGAGGGAAGAAGGCATCTAGGGGGTGATGGCAATAGAACTCATGAAAGTGAAACAACACTGTGGACTACTGAATAATCTGTGCTGTGACTGAAACCTCTTAAAGGGTGTTGGAGATTGAATCGTTTCCCCCCAAAAGATGTGTTTCTAGGATCCATGCCTGTGAACATAACCTGATTTGGAAATAGGTCTTCAAAGATGGGGAGGGGGAAGGGTAAGCTGTGACAAAGCGAGAGAGTGGCATGGACATATATACAGTACCAAACGTAAGGTAGATAGCTAGTGGGAAGCAGCCGCAGAGCACAGGGAGATCAGCTCGGTGCTTTGTGACCATCTGGATGGGTGGGATAGGGAGGGTGGGAGGGAGGGAGACGCAAGAGGGAAGGGATATGGGAACAGATGTATATGTATAACTGATTCACTTTGTTAGAAAGCAGAAACTAACACACCATTGTAAAGCAGTTATACTCCAATAGAGATGTAAAAAAAAAACAAAAACAAGATGTCATCAAATTAAGTTGAGGCCATTGCATTAGGTCCTAATCCAAGGACTGGTGTCCTGATAAGAAGAGAGGAATCTGGACACAGAGCGACACAGGGAAGAAGGCCATGTGAAGATAGACGCAGAGACTGAAGTGATGTGTCTACAGGGAACGCCAGGGATTGCTGTCAGCCATCAGAAGCTAGAAGGGGAACAGGAAAAAGATTCTTCCCTAAAACCTCAGAGGGAATCTTGGTTTCAGACTTCTAACCTCCAGACCTGTGAGAGAATAAAGTTCTGTTGTTTTAAACCCCCAGTTTGTGGTACTTTGCGGCAGCAGGCTTAGGAAATGAAAACACTGGGAATCCCTGGATGGGACAGAAACAGGAGCCAAGAGGGAGGCCTCCGAGGCCTCCACCACAGATGTGAACGGCAGCCGAACCAATACACAGTATGGTAAATAGCTCTCAGGTCCACCCACTTCTCTGAACTAGGCCATCATGCCCCCCTTGGCTGGATTCCAGAATGGCCTCCTGACCAGTCTCCCTGCTCTATTCTTACACCAGTGCATCCTGGAAACCCTGACAGAATTGCCGCATTTATTGAGAACTGTGTCCTTGACAATGTCTGAAGAGTTCACATAGTGTGTGCAAGTGCAGGCTGAATCCTAATGAGGATCCTAATCCTCCATTGTGTCAATCTTGATCACAGTCCTTTGTGATGTGTTGTACGATAAACCTCATTTGGGAGCGTGGGGACACTCCAGCCCAGGGAAGCTGAGTAATTAGCCTGAGGTCACACAGCTAGAACGTGAACTCAGGTCTAGCTGCCTCCTTATACTCTATACTGTATTGCCTGGGGGGAAACCATGGTTCAAGGCTCAAAGGAGCAAGCAGAGCCCCTAACACAGACAGAGCACCCATCTGGAACAGTCCTTTGAGAATGGGAAGAAGAGACATCATCTTTGCCAGTGGAGACACTGAACTCTGAGATTTGCTTTAGGTCCCCGATGCAAGTCAGAACTTGGACCAGAAACACCAATTTCTACACTTTCTCTTCCCCTGCCAACTCCCTGGCCTCCCCCCAGCCTCTCTTCACCCACCACCCCACTTCCAGCCCCAGCCCCGCCCCGCCGCTTGCTGGCTGGATAGCCCGCATGTTATCAGTAACTTTCCCAAGAGTGCAGGGAGAGTTAATGTTTATAAAGGGCTCTGAAAGCCTCTGATAAGAGACGTTAAATGGTATTAACAGAACACATTCTACAGGCCAGCTTGATTGATACGTGTCCCTCTTGCAGAAGGTGGACTCTGCTTCCGATGAACTGAGCTCATCAATTAGGATCCTGCCTGCAGCTTATTGTGAAGGATGCTTGGTTATTAACGTAATTAGGATCCTCAGCCACCACTATCTCAGTGTACACGTGTCGGGGGAGGGGGACTGTCTCCTTGAACCCATTGTGCTCATAGTTGCTAAATTCAAGCCCATTATCTTGTACCAACAGGCAGCTGAGACTCTAATATTATAAAAAGAGGAGATCGCTGATTTCAACCGTGCTTTCTTTAGATGATTGGCATGTAAGCACAACAGTGATAAATGCATCACTTAATAGTGCTTCCCTATTTCCAGACATGAGCTCAATTCTGGACCTGTAACATCTCTCTACAGCATTTCCACTCAACATCTCATAGACATTTTAAAGCAAAATCAAGTTTCTTTACCCATTTGCAATCAAGGGGCTCTTTGCGTTAGCCAGAAAACTGTAGTACTTTTAAGGCAATTCTTTACAAAACTGGTCGCACATTAGAAACCTCTAGGGAACTTTTAAAAAATCCAGGTACCCAGGCCCCAGCCTCAGAAATTCTGATCATTTGGTCTGGGGACCACGCATAAGTACACCAGTATTTGTGTGTGTGTGTGTGTGTGTGTGTGTGTTCTTTCTTTCTTTCAATCAATAGACTTTATTTATTTATTTTTTTTATTATTATTATTTTTTGCGGTACGCGGGCCTCTCACTGCTGTGGCCTCTCCTGTTGCGGAGCACAGGCTCCGGACGCGCAGGCTCAGCAGCCATGGCTCACGGGTCCAGCCTCTCTGCGGCATGCGGGATCTTCCCGGACCGGGGAACGAACCCGTGTCCCCTGCATCGGCAGGCGGACTCTCAACCACTGCGCCACCAGGGAAGCCCTAGACTTTATTTTTTAAGAGCAATTTTAGGTTTACAGAAAAATTGAGCAGAGTCCAGAGTCCCCATATACCCATACCCATAAACCATAGAGAATGTTTTTCAATGCCTGGAGTGATGCAGACGTGCAGGCAGGGCTAAGGATTCAGTTGTAGTGCCGTCATTGCCTACACAGCTGGAATTCAACAGCTTTTTAAAAAATAATTTCTGATTAAACCACAACCCAAACACTTCCGGGTTTTCTCAACACCTTTCCTTAATGTAACAGCCCAAGCTTGAGAATGTGCTTGGCATTCACTCAGATGAAAATGACTCCACTCACCACTGTGGTTTGTGCTTTCAGATTGCATAACAAATGGCCTTATCAGTTATTACAGGTCTTGGAGGACTCTCTTCCTTGTTAGATTAAAAGAAATATAAAGAGATAATACAACAGAGATAACACAGTGAGCAATCTAGAACTCTTTGAAAATGGTTGATGATTTGCAGAACTGAAGGAAAATTAACATATTACTTCTAAAAAGAAGTTATTTAAATATTTTAACATTAGTAGTCTTACTGGGAAGATAATTAAGTAGAGTGAAGGCAACAATCCATTTGATAGAGAATAAAAAATATGAAAAAAATTTTTACACTGTCCAAAAGGCAGCTATGCACTTAACCAAGTCTTTTGGGTCCATATTCATTCATTCATTCATTAAACAAATATTTATTGAGCACCTACTATGTTCCAGGTTCTAGGTGCTGTGGATAAATAATGAACCAAACAGGAATAGAATTGCTGATGGCGTATTAGAATATATACTCTTCCACTTGCAAAAGTATTGTTGAAAATGTCTAATTATCCAACTGGTGGATACTTTTGGAAATGTGAAATATGTAAATTCTAAACATTATTAATATTGACATCACCATGGCCTTTAATCACACTAACATCAAGATACAAAGGAAACTCTAAATTATGAAATACACTTAATTGTTGAATTTTGACTTTAGAAAAAGCTACTATGCTTTGATATTGGTATGTTGTAATAATTGGATTGCTGAAGTATAAATCACAAATCATATAAAGTATAGAAAAGAAATAAATTCAAGTTCCTTTCATAAGGTTAGCAGCTCATGCATGTGTTGGTTCTATTTAAGCTGATAGACATGTTTTTGAATCTTGTTAGGAGGAAATGGTATCTTTATTTATTGAAGGGGACTAGTATCTACCAGTTAGCTTATGCTGCATAACAAACTTCCCTGAAATGAAGTAGCTTGAAACAACCACCATTTTACTTAGCTCACAATTCTGTGAGTCAGCTGGAAGTTTCTTCTTGATTGGCTCAGCTGATCTTTGTTGGACATTCACATGTGCTGGGGTCAACTGGGGAGAGGACCTCACTCACAAGACTGGTAGTTGGCAATCTGGTTTGTCTAGGGCCCTGCAGCTGGGATGGTGCATCTCTTCTCCATGTGGCTTCTTATCCTCCAGGAGGCTAGCCTGGACATCTTCACATGAAGGTCTCAGGGTTCCACAAAACATAGGGAACAAGTGCCAGTGTTCAACTACTTTTCGAGTCTGTGGTTGTGTCCCATTGATCAAAACAACTCACAGGTCCAAGCCCAGAGTCAGTGTGAGAGGGAATGACTCAAGGGAAGAGAAGGAAATTATTTGTGCAAACAACTACCCCAATATCCCATTACTGGGGTACAGGTTTTTAGGTGAGAATCACCCAGAAATTGCTATTTTATAAGAGAAGTTCCCCATTGGTCCTGAGCTCCACATACACTCAGATCTGACTGTTCCCATTGAATGCAGTCCAGGGAAGATGGCACCTGGCTACCCATCATGCAGTTCTGGGACCTGGAGATGCACACTTCCTTCATCCTCTAGGCTGTCCTACGTACATTCTACCTCTGGGGGCTATGCTTTCCTATCTTTTTTTTTTTTTTTTTTTTTTTTTTTCCGGTACGCAGGCCTCTCACTGTTGTGACCTCTCCCGTTGCGGAGCACAGGCTCCGGACGCGCAGGCTCAGCGGCCATGGCTCACGGGCCCAGCTGCTCTGCGGCATGTGGGATCCTCCCGGACTGGGGCACGAACCCGTGTCCCCTGCATTGGCAGGCGGACTCTCAACCACTGTACCACCAGGGAAGCCCTATGCTTTCCTATCTTCAAGTGGCCTCATAAATTTCATATATACCCCTAATCTCCATGGGGACCAAACCCCTGCATCTTTAAGAGAAGAGAAAGCTGTTTGTGATACTGTTGTGAATCTCTCTCTCCCAGGACTCAAACCCACACTATCTTCCTCTTCCTTAAGCCAAAAGTATGAGTGAATCATTGTTAGAACCAGTTGTAGGGGATTGCAGGCTTGGGACTCATGGGGACCAGGTCAAAAAACAGGTTCAGAAAAAAGAGAACAATATACCTCCTGGGCCAACTCAGATTAGAGCTCTTCCCTCAGAGACGAGAGCAAGGGTGACAAGGTGGAAAACCAAAGAATCTCTTTTAGCACCTACATCTCTTGATTTGGAAAAGTCATTAAAATTTTTGATTCATCTGGGCTTTGTTATTGAGTTTGAATATAATTGTCATGAGTAACTCTCTATCCTTGGGTAGGAGGAGAATAGCCTACTCGTTAGGAGGGCGGACCTCCCTGGAGTCCTGCTTCTACCAATGACTACTTATCACCTGTGTAACCTTGAACAAGTTAGTCCATGTAAGCCTCAGGTTCTCCATCTGTATTAGATATGGAAATGTGGATATGAATATAGGTACAGATACAGATATTTTAGAGAGAGAGAGAGAGATTTTGAGGAATTGGCTCACACCACCGTGGGAGCTGGCAAGTCTGAAATCTGTAGGACAGGCTGGCAGGCAGGATTCTGATGAGTCAACGTTGCAGTCTTGAGTCAGAGCTCCCCAGGGCAGCAGGCTGGAAACTCAAGCAAGCTTTCTATGTTGCACTCTTGAGTATAATTTCTTCTTCGAGGGTGACCTCAGTTTCTGCTCTTAAGGCTTTCAACTGATTGGATGAGGCTCACTCAAATTATGGAGAATAACCCACTTTACTCATAGTGTACTGGTTTAAATGCCTAAAAAAAGTAACTTCAGAGCAATAGCTAGACTAGTGTTTGACCAAACAGCCGGGCACCATGGCTTAGCCAAGTTGACACATAAAATTAACTATCACATCACCCATCAAAAGGAAGAAAAATAGTACATAATCACAGAATTGTGATGCAAAGAAGCACACAAAGCAGGGAGAATGACTCCTAGCATTAACCTTGGTCATCACTGTTCTTGCCCATATCCTATGGATACAGTAAAGGCTGGTCATTCATGTAAGTCAGGGCTATCTAATTTGAGGAAGGGGTGCGCACAAGGTTTGGTGGATTTATGACAGGTTGTTCTATTCCTTACAGAACCAGAGCAGGGCCTTTGGGGTTAGTTTTTAGTTTTTATCTTTTGTTGTTGTTGTTTTTAATAAATTTATTTATGTATTTATTTATTTTTGGCTAATTTGGTTCTTTGTCGCTGTGCGTGGGCTTTCTCTGGTTGCAGCGAGCGGGGACTACTCTTCGTTGTGGTGCGTGGGCTTCTCATTGCGGTGGCTTCTCTTGTTGCGGAGCACAGGCTCTAGGTGCGCAGGCTTCAGTAGTTGTGGCACACGGGCTCAGTAGTTGTGGCTTGTGGGCTCTAGAGCACAGACTCAGTCGTTGTGGCACACGGGCTTATTTGCTCCGTGGCATGTGGGATCTTCCCGGACCAGGCTCCGGACGTGCAGGCCCAGCTGCTCCGCGGCACGTGGGATCCTCCCAGACCGGGGCACGAACCCGTGTCCCCTGCATCGGCAGGCGGACTCTCAACCACTGTACCACCAGGGAAGCCCGACAGGCAGATTCTTAACCACTGCGCCACCAGGGAAGTCCTGGGGTTAGTTTTAAATTGATGTTTATTTTCAAAAGAAAAGGAATTTTAAAAGAGCTCTGATCCTTTAAGACTGAGCTATTGCTTTAGAGACCCATCACCTAGCAACAAGAAGGTAATACTTCTCTCCTCCAACAGGTAAACCTCTGGCTTATCTAATTGAAATTTCAGGCTTCCTGCCTCACTCCTAAAAAACTATCACTTTAAAGGGATCAAACCGTACAAGCCAAACAAAGTCAGATTTAAATGCACTACTTTTCAAATGGCAGACTAATGAGATTTTCATTGGGAGAAGAGATTTGAAGCTTTGCAGCTCATAATTTAAGTAGCTTTGTTCCACTGGCATTTGCTGAATTTCACAAAAAGAGTCTGCAGTAAAATTCCTTTTTTGACTCCTGTCTGGCGATCAAAGATAAGTGTTAAAAGAAGAAACAAAGTATAAATTTTAAGAAAATAAAGAATTTTCACCAGGTTGAGTTATCTTTATCCTTCCCTCTCAATCCCCTCCCCTCCCCTCCCACACTCATTGCAAACGCTATCCATTCTGCTCCTAAAATGACAGCTCCTTTCATGCTTTTCCATTCCACTGACACTGCCATTGTCAGGGCTCCTAACCCATCTTCCTGACCAGACTGTCCCAATCTCATCTAATCTTCACATAGCTGGCTGGTTTATTTTGTTTAAGACACAGCCTTTCCTCTTTCTACTTTGCTCAAAAGTTTCAATAGCTACTACTGCTTTTTTCAACAAATTCAAACTCTTTTGCCTGGCATTTAAGAACTTCTGTGATCTGACCTCAAATTCTCTCTCCAAGTTTGTTTCTATTCTTTCTATTCAGCAATTCTAGCAAAATACAAATGTCTTGTCCTCCCCAGACATGGCCTATGCCTCTTTGACTCCACACCTGTTTATACTAGAACTTCCTCAAATGCCTCTCCTTGAATCCTAGTGCGGTTGACCCTTGAATAACATAGGTTTCAACTGCATGGGTCCACTTATATCTGGATTTTTTTTCGAGTAAATGCTACAACACTACACAGTTCGCAGCTGGTTGAATCCATGGATGTGGAGGAACCTCAGATATGCAAGGCTGACTATAAATTATATGCAGATTCACCCCCATGTTTTTCAAAGGTTGACTGTAAGTCACCTAGGCCTTGGTCAAATGCCACTCCCTCCAAGAAGCTTTCCTTGATTTCCCTTCTCCTAAGTAGTAGACTCACCTTTTAGTTACAACTCTGTTGTGATATTATAACATTTAGAGAAGTCAACAGGGCACAGTGGTTAAGAGCATAACCTTGGAGGCAGAGAACTGGGTTTGAGCCCCAATTCTGCTGCTTCCTAGCTGTGTTACCTTGGACAAATCGCTTACCTTCTCTGAGTCACACCACCTATGTTTGTCTTTTTGAAAACTGAGGTAGCCCGTGATTGTGACAGTTGAATAAGTTAAATCATAGAAAGTGCTTAGCACAAAGCCTGGCACGTGGTTGATAGTCAGCAAATATTAACTCCTATTTTATAAAAATCACATTTAACCTTGTTTATAGTCCATATATTCTCCATCTCTTTCCTTCACTGTAAAATTTTGGGGGAGTACAATCGATATCATAATCCCACCGTGTCCCACTTCCCACAGCATCTGCCATGTACTAGTACTCAAAAAAAATTTTATTCAAAATCATGGTTCCTGTGGCCTTCCCTAGGCACCCTACCCCACACGCCAGCCACACTATCTTTTCAGTGGGCCTTGATTTCCCCATGACACTAATTATCATCTGAAGTTATAGTGTATACCTATTGGTTTTGTGATTTGTTAATTTTACTGTCTGTCTTCCCCACAAAAATGTACTTTCAAGAGGACAGAGCCTCTTCTGTGTGTTTTGATTATTGCTGAATCCCAGCACCTAGACTTCTTCACCAGGACTGAGGGATGGATTTGCATGAGTCCATAATACTCTCTGTCCTCCTTTGCGCAAGAACAGATAATTGGCCAGAAGATGAGACATGATGCATGACCACAGGTTATTGCACATGGACTGACTTGCCAAAAGATGAAGTCCATGTCCTTGGCTACATGAGCATGATGCTTTAACCAGCTGAACGCATGAGTCATTGTTAAAGACATTCCCAAACCTACTGATTCATAATTGACACCAATCCAACCCATCCTTGGTGTTAGAAAAATCAAACGTTTTAAGGTGTAGTCTATGTACTTGAGGGTCTTACAGTCTAGTTGGGGTCAAAGTGACTGTGTCTTCTGAAGCAGAAATAAAGAGAGAATTGTGCAAAATAATTTTCTGTTTCAGAAAGTCTGGAACTTTCTGTCATGTCAGTATTACATTATAAAAGGTAACATGATAATCCAAGAGTAGTGTGGACACAGTAAGTGGTATAGAAACGAAAAGCTGCCAAAGGAGGGACTGGGCAAAATTTTATCGAGGAGGAGAGAGAAAGGAAAACTAAGACTTGCATCTGAGATAGGAACTCAGATGTCCACAGGGCCAAGCAGAGAACGTGAGCTGAGTGACACCAGCACAGGAAAGAAATATTAATTCCACATGTCCACCTGCTGTGTGGGAGTGTGGGGCCCGGGTTACTGGACCTTCTGATTATTCAAGAAAAGGTAGAAATCCAGATATTTGTAAGAAATACCAGATTTTAAAATATTGACAACTAAGATAAACAGAGTTGCAGGTCAAATAAAACGGTTTCTGAGGACTTCCCTGGCGGTCCAGTGTGTAGGACTCGGCGATTCCCCTGCAGGGGGCATGGGTTTGATTCCTGGTCGGGGAATTATGATCCCACATGCCACACGGTAAGAACAGTTTCTGGCTGACCTGGATGACTGTTGTGCACTCTGACCCAGTCAGCGAGGTGGGCAGCTTGGGAAAGTTCTTTCTTCTCCTGTCCCCCGAGCCTCTGCATTTCAAGTGACTCATTTTACTCTATGCAGAATATATTTAGCCCTGGTTAAATTGATACTAGATGTAGTGTGCTGACTTTGCATAATTCCTTAATTTTGAAGAGGACATTGAAGATACGCATTCCCCGCCCCCCCCATGATTTTGCTCTGTCAGCAGTAATCGTCCTGAGCCACCACGCCCACCGGTCAGAGCTGTGGAAGAGGGGTTGGCTGTGATTAGTTAAACTCTGTTTGCTGAGAGCAAATGGCAGCGCCCTCAATCACGCTTGATGCCTCTTCAGCTGCCTCCAGAGGAAGCTCTTGCCCAGGATTATAAAACTGTTATGGCATTCCTACCCATTTACTTTTTTTTAAATTAATTAATTTTATTTATTTATTTTTGGCTGTGTTGGGTCCTCATTGCTGTGCGCGGGCTTTCTCTGGTTGTGGCGAGCAGGGGCTACTCTGCGTTGCGGTGTGCGGGCTTCTCATTGCGGTGGCTTCTCTTGTTGTGGAGCCCGGGCTCTAGGTGCACGGGCTTCAGTAGTTGTGGCTCGCGGGCTCAGTAGTTGTGGCGTGCAGGCTCTAGAGCGCAGACTCAGTAGTTGTGGCGTACGGGCTTAGTTGCTCCGCAGCATGTGGGATCTTCCCAGACCAGGGCTCGAAGCTGTGTCCCAGGCATTGGCAGGTGGATTCTTAACCACTGCGCCACCAGGGTAGCCCCCCATTTACTTTTTATTTTATTTTTTTATTGTGGTAAAATATACATACTATTTACCACTTTAACCATTTTAAGGTGTACCGTTCAGTGGCATTAAGCACATTCACAGGGTGGTGCAACCATCACCAGCGTCCATTTCCAGAACCTTTTCATCATCCCAAATAGAAACCAAGTTCCCATTAAACAGTAACTCCCATTCCTACCTCCCGCTACTCCCTGGTAATCTCTGTTCAACTTCCTGTCTCTGCTTGACTGCTCTAGGTCCCTTATTGTAATCAGACAATATCCGTTCTTCTGTGTCTGACCTATTACACGAAGCAAAAGGGTTTCAGATCCATCTGTGTTGTAGCAACTATCCCATCTACTTTTTATTTTGTTCCTTTCCTCATGTTTCCTTCACCCCTTTTCATATTTTAGTGGTAAATATTTACAAAAAGGATAATGCTTTAGCATAAAAACCACCAAGGATCATTCAACGTTTTAATTCTCTTAAAGAGAAAGGATCCTTATTTATCCAAATCTATGGCTTTCAGACTGCCTGTATTTGAACCCTGGCACTACCATTAACTACTCATATGGCTCCAGGAATGTGACTTGACCTTCCTGTTCCTTAGAATCCTCATCTGAAAAACCAGGATAGTAATAATTCATACTTATGCTAATATCTAATGTTATATATAACATGAGTATACATGAACACAGTAGCACCCATTTATTCAGAAAACTTTTAGTAATTTAATTTTCTTGAAACATAACTAGGACTGGTTATGTATATACATCATACGTCTATTCTAAATAATTTTAAAATAATCTAAATAATTTCTTTAAATAAGTCCTTGTTAGTAAATACTATTTACTAACCAGGGACTGACAGGTGATCCAGGGCTACTAGAAGTAGAGAAAGAGCCCAGGCACATCTCCCTCTGAGACAGACAGAAGATTGGGAACAGAGGATACGGTACACAGCAAGACCACAGTGACAACTCTCAGTGAGAAAGTCAAAAGTAATACTTGGAAGGAATGAAGAAAAGGAGGGGAAAATGAACAGAAGGAGGAAGGGAAAAAGGAGGAAGCCAGTCCATTGAACGGGGGCAGTAACCCTGATATCCTTCTTATTAGCCCCTGAGAGCATCAACTGTTTCACCATCCAAGCACTGTACAAGGAGTCCAGGTGAGACAAAAGATACAAGTAAGAACCCTCTCTACAGACCCCTTATACAGACTGATCACAATCCCTAGGAAAGAGAGGTGTGTAAGCCAGTGAGTTCTACAGGAGTGATGAGCACAAGAAGAGAAGTACGTAAGATGCTGGTACCACAGAGGAGGAATTGACGAACCCTCTCTCATACGGTCAGGAAACCTTCCTTGCATCTATAACATCTACACTGGAAAACTGAGTGGGAGTTTCCTAGTCAGACGAGAATGGCTGGAAGGGAGAGACAGTGTGCAGACAATTGCATTCAGGGAACATTGAAAATCCTTTAACACTGCTGGACCTTAAAAATAGACTAGAGAAGTAGGGAGGGAGAGGAATGAGGAGCCCTGTGTGGGATGCTCGGGTACCGAGACCCTGGTCTTAATGATGAGATGGGGCCAGTGCAAGGCTTATTCAGGAGAGGGGCGTGCTCAGAGAACACACTAGCTTTAGTGAAGAGGATACAAAGCTAGTGACAGAGATAGAGCAGAAGGCAGGGACTTTAGCCTTGGCTAATGTCGACTGGAGTCTCCTGAAAAGCATCTAAACTGGGGCATTGGTGGCAAGGATGTAGAAGAAAAATAAACAAATGTGATGCTTCTTTCATCATTCTTTCTGGTCTTTATAGTCATTCACTTAACAGGTGTTTATTGAGCATTCATTAGTAACCGAAGTATTTCATTAACACATGACCTACTTTTAAGCTTATTTAATCATTTTCACAAACTTCGTTATCTTGTTTGATCCTCAGGGTAAGTATGTGAGGTGGTAAATAAGTTTTATCCTCCCCATTCGACAGATGAAGAAACTGAGGTTCAAAGAAGTGAGCTCATTTTTCCCAAGGCTACACAGATAGCAAGCTGCAAAGCCCCAGCTTAGACCCAAATCTTCTCACTCTGGCCCAGGTGTACCCTCCAACCCCATCCCATGACATCATAGTCCAAAACAATTTTATTATTTGTGCATCCCCAGGAAATGAAAGTCCACTTGGCAATGGGCTATCCTTCAGGGGAATGGAAAACTTCAAAGAAGATGAAAGCTTTAGCAGTCTGTAGAATTCTCTAAGTCATTGATCTAGACACAAAAGGCCCAGCAAATGGGAAGGAATGCAGAGCTCTTTCTGATTTGCTTTTTAAATAAGCAGTGAATCCACTTACCCACACACACCTTTGGCACAGTTAATAATGACAATTTATGGTGTGCTTGACAGGATGCCGTCACCTCCTCCCTGTGGTAGGGATAAAAATCTGTAAAATCTCTGCATTAGATGAAAAGACTGATGAGGCCATGAAGATCTGCTTGATCACTAAGGAAAACCAAAAAGCATTTGGTGACCCATTTAGGCTTAATTTGCTTTCAGTCTCCTCTACCATCTGCAGAGCTGGGAGGTGAGCTGTTGTTCAGCCCCTTTATACACACTAATTGTGTCTGGTGTCTCCATTCACCTGCATCCCAAACATGAGTCCCTTCAAAAAGACAAAGTCACATCTTCCACCTCTTGCTCAGTTCGTCATTTATTTGTGGCTCCCAGACCTACCTGTCAAAAAATATTTTCCATTCGGAGTGAAATCTGGCTGACTGCGCCAGTGTATTTATATGAGTGGGTCTGTGTTTTATTGCTGTAAAAAGGGATTAGTCCTGCTGTAATAATATTTTCCATTTAGAGAGCACTTTGGGCTGAGAGCCCCATTCGAAGGCATGTTGTTCTGATGCTGCTTTTCTAAAACCAGCCGCTTTATCCCATCAAACTTTGTGAAAATGGCAAATAGCCTCCAGGCGCACAACCCCACAGTCAGCTGGCAGAGGAAACAGCCTTAAACAAGGTTATTTTGGCGATTTATGTCCTGAACCCCCATGGGAAAGACTGCCAAAACCTTGAGTTCAGACCCAAATCAGAGTCAACTGAATTAGTGGGAAAAGCCTGGCTGGAGAAAAAGTAGCCAAAGACTGGGAAGCACCTTAGGAATCACCCAGAAGAGTGATTTCCAAGTTTATTTCTCCTAGCAGAACGCCTTTTACCTGACAAAACAGACGCCTGCTGGTTAGTGTGGCCATCCTTACTTTGGTCCTCCCCTGGTGGCTCCCAAGGGCCCCAGCGAACATTTTTGGAAACCTGTACTGCAGGTCAACTGCTTCATTTTACAGATAAGAAAATGGAGGTCCAGAGAGATGACATGACCTGCTCAAAGGCTGACAGCAAGTGACAGGGACAGCATGCTGTCCTAACGGTCTCCTCAGCCAAGGAGGGACTGAAAAGGAGGAACAGGGACAGCATCTTGGTTCCTCTTTGATGGTTTTTTTTTTTTTTTTTTTTGAGCCTTCTTTTAATTTATTTATTTTTATTTTTGGCTGTGTTGGGTCTGTTTCTGTGTGAGGGCTTTCTCTAGTTGTGGCAAGTGGGGGCCACTCCTCATCGCGGTGTGCGGGCCTCTCACTGTCGTGGCCTCTCTTATTGCGAAGCACAGGCTCCAGACGCGCAGGCTCAGTAGTTGTGGCTCACAGGCCTAGTTGCTCTGCGGCATGTGGGATCTTCCCAGACCAGGGCTCGAACCCGTGTCCCCTGCATTAGCAGGCAGATTCTCAACCACTGCGCCACCAGAGAAGCCCTCTTTGATGGTTTTGATGTCAGTGGTTTTCTCCTGAGTGGGAAGCTTCAGTAGAGCTTGAATTTGGGTTCTCTCTGGTTTGTTCCTTCCTGGTCCCCCGTAGTGGGGACCAGCATCTTTCTTTTTTCCCTCCTTGAACGCAGATTGAAACTACTAGAGACCCTTCAAAGGCACACAGGTTCATCCACCCCAGAGCCTTTCCATTTGTGAATCATAAAATAAATAGACCTCCAGCGACAGAGCCCGGGCCTTTGTCGAAGGGTTGGGGGCAACCTTCACTTCCGGGTCCCCAACTTTGCTCTCCACTGGGCCCCTCTCTGACTGCTCCACCTTCACCCAGGAGCTTCTCTTGTTGTGTATGTCAAATAAAAAGGCAAGCAGTGTGAACCTAAAATGTCAGGATCCAAGAAAACTGCAAGACTAACCTGCTTAACCAAGCATTTCTGGAAGGAAAGAGTCCTTTTGACGAATGCTTTTAGACTGCTCACTATCCATCCATCACCAGTTTTTGTTTGCCAATCCCAGGCAGATCATTTATACGTGCTCAGAATCCCTGGGTAATGGGCATGCTGTAAAAATAAATGGAATAAATAAATTAGTGCTTGAGCTTCTCAAATAAATCCAGTTGAATTAGACGCACCTAAAGTCACTCAGTCTTGAAGAGCAAAGTGGAGACTGTAATGAAATGAGAGACAGGCTTTTTGTTTCAGAAAAAGTAAGAAGAGCAGAAAAACCTCACTCAAAGGGCATGAAAAATTTCAAGAAATAAAGGGAGTCATATTTGCACAGAGAGTTAGTCATTATTTTTGAGGCTTTGTCTCCCAACTGCCTTTTTCCATAGCTTCAACTCACCTTATATTTCTAGAGCCCTCCACTGAGATTTGAATGCGGGTCTTTTTAAAACTGCCAGTGACAGTTACTTGACAATTATTGTATGTGCCCAAAGAGAAAATAAGGTTGTTACACCTCAAAAAGTTACCCCTCAGAAAGGAGGAAGTAGCCCAGATTTTCACATCCCTATTGTCTTTCCTAATATATTTTGAATAACAAGTTTCTACTTTGGTTAGACACATGAGCTAGAAACACACACATGTATATAACCATCCTTTGTTTTGTGTTTTTTTTAAAAATCTAGGTTGAATATTTGCACTTGGAATGAGAAGACCCTTTTTTAAAAAAATTAATTTATTTATTTGTTATTTATTTATTTATTTTTGGCTGCGTTGGGTCTTCGTTGCTGCTTGTGGGCTTTCTCTAGTTGCAGCGAGCGGGAGTTACTCTTCGTTGCAGTGCATGGGTTTCTCATTGCGGTGGCTTCCCTTGTTGCGGAGCATGGGCTCTAGGCGCGTGGGCTTCAGTAGTTGTGGCTCATGGGCTCAGTAGTGTGGCTCACGGGCTCTAGCGCGCAGGCTCAGTAGTTGTGGCGCACGGGCTTAGTTGCTCCACGGCATGTGGGATCTTCCCAGACCAGGGCTCAAACCCGTGTTCCCTGCATTGGCAGGCGGATTCTTAACCACTGCGCCACCAGAGAAGCCCCTAACCATCCTTTGTTGAGACCCCACAATATACCAGGTACTGTTCTAAGTCCAATATTTGCATTAACTGTTTTTAATCCTCACAACAATCCTATAAATCATGGACTATTATTATCAGATGAGGAGACTGCTAGTTTTAGATTCTTACAGAGGTCACCCAATAGAACTGTTGTTTTAAGAGGCAAAAGAGAAAAATCACCTAGGATTTCGAATGTATTGTACAATTAAGGTAAATTACATTTAAAGTAAACATTTGACATCTATGCTTATAAAAGTTTATATATTCAAGTTGGCCTAAACATAAACATCTATGCTTATAAAAGTTTATATATTCAAGTTGGACTAAATTGCATTTTTCTTTTTTAGGTCTTTCAACTGGGAAGATAAAGTATGACCTTGTAATTTGCATTATTTTCTACATCAGCATATGCAATGTTAACTGAGCATGTACTACGTTTGGAAGACTACCTTGGCAGCTGTGGGGGAAACAAGTGAGATGTATTTGGATCTTATACTCAATCCAGTCACAGTCAAGACTAACACACACACACACACACACACACACACACACTCCCTTCCTCCTCCCAGAGCTGGGACAAGGGTGAGGAGAGGGAGGCCTCTCAGAGAGTGTCTCCTTAAACAGTCTGCCCTAGAGGTCTCACTTGCATCACCCTAGTCCAGGTCTTGTCCCCTCCTTCTTAAGCACACACCATGTACTGCAATTCAATACAAGAAAATAGAGCGTGTTCATGTATTCAAGCAAATGGACTATGAGGAATGTACAACATCTATAAGTGGTCAAAGTGAGAGGGTTGGTGCAGACTTCACTTCAGCGAATTCTGATTAACAAGCGAAGTTGCCAAGCCAGTCAGCCTTGAGCAGGAACATTTTGAGGAAGAGGAAATGACTTTATTGTAAGAAGACAGCTGAACAGGAACAACTCGTTAGAGTGGGTTTGATGGACAGGATGGAGGAAGCAAACTATTCCCCACAGCAATAGCAAGAATCTAAGTCCAGGAAGTGATGAGATCTGCAAAGAAGAGAGCTCCAACCACCCCGCATATCCCAAAAGTGTCAGTGCACCAGAGCCTAATGTTACTGAGTTATCTCAGCAGACAGGACGACACATACACTCATTCATTCAGCGAACCCTTACACACCATCGATCACTCCACTAGGCACTGGATGCAATGGCGAGTGCAAAGCACGGAGAGATCCCAGCCTACCAGGGATAGACCCCAGGCAGGATCTACAGGCTCTCCTCTGTCAGTGGTACCAGGACCTGAATCATCATCCCTTTGTCCATCGTATCTCGCCAGTTGGTCACTTAGGAGCCATCTCCATTATGGGATCAACTGTCATGGTATCATATTGCTTGTGTTCAGGTAACCTTTATGTTAGTTAATAATGGCTCCAAAGGCCAAGAGTAGTGACGCTGGCAATTCAGATACGTCAAAGACAAGCCCTAACGTGCTTCCTTTAAATTTGCAGCTTCATAAGGAAAGAAAAAAGCATATGCTGAGGTTGCTAAGATCTACAGTAAGAATAAATCTTGTCTGTGAAATTGTGAAGAAGGAAAAAGAAATTCACGCTAGTTTTGTTGTCGTACCTCAAACTGCAAAAGTTACGTGCTTGATAAATTCTTAGTTAAGATGGAAAAAGCATTAACTTTGTACAATAACGTATTTTGAGAGAGAGAGGGAAAGACCACATTCACATAACTTTTATTACAGTGTGTTGTAATTGTTCTATTTTATTGTTAGTTGCTGCTGTTAACCTCTTACTGTGCCTAATTTATAAACTCAACTTTATCATATGTATGTACAGGAAAATACATGGTATATATAGGGTTCAGTACTCTTCATGGTTTCAGGCATCCACTGGGGGTCTTGGAATGTATTCCCTGCAGATAATCAGGGACTGCTCTATGACAACTATGGATTTCATTCCATGAAATTTATATTTCTATTAAAATGATGTTCTGTGAAATGGAAAAAGGATTTCTTTCTTTCTTTTTTTTTTTTTTTTTTTTTTTTTTGCGGTACGCGGGCGGCTCACTGCCGTGGCCTCTCCCGTTGCGGAGAACAGGCTCCGGACGCGCAGGCTCAGCGGCCATGGCTCACGGGCCCAGCCACTCCGTGGCACGTGGGATCTTCCCGGACTGGGGCTCGAACCTGTGTCCCCTGCATCAGCAGGCAGACTCGCAACCACTGCGCCACCTGGGAAGCCAAGGATTTCTTTTTAATTTATGTGTTTTGTATATGGTTGTAAATTCCTTTGTTCGCCTAATTCTCTGTGCAGTAGCTCTCAAGGTATGTGGGCCTCTGCCCGCTGCGGGCATGCTCTCCAATCCCAACACTTTTTCTTACCTGCCTCAATGAGATCAACTCATTAATAACTGACTACATATGTTTTGCTAAGTTCAGTATTTTTAAACTAAACAGTGCGTTTGAGAGCTGAGAGAGTTTACGTCTGCCTCCAATTTAGTTTTTTGCTAATTCCGTGTTTTATTAACATTGCAAGGCTCCTACTGCACACGTGCATATGCAAACAGCTGAATTCCTACAGTTTGGGGGAGGATCCGTATTCACGATCAGCACTGCCTTGAATGATCATGTTCTTTAATTGCTGCTCTTCTTGCTTCTTAATAGCAAATTATTGTTGGTTTTGCTCATCATTATCAATTTAGTTTGTTGTGGGTTGTTTTTAACCCCACAGTATGTAGTAATGAATATTTATAAATTTTTAGGCTATAATTTTCCAAAACCTCTCTGGTCTCTATGCAACGTGTTCAAGTATGAATCATCCATACCCTTATTACTACAGCAGATGTATACATACTCCCCTCCACCCCCCGTGATTTGCTAATGTGAGAACATTTCATTGTTGGACAGGATGGAGGAAGCAAACTATTCCCCACAGCAATAGCAAGAATCTAAGTCCAGGAAGTGATGAGATCTGAAAAGAAGAGAGCTCCAACCACCCCGCATATCCCAAAAGCTACCATTTCATTGGTAATGTGGGCAGTACGTGGAATTTCAGCATGCAAACTGCTCACAGTATACCATCAATGTAACTCTAATACAGGTACTGGGTTATTTTTACATTTGCATGACATTGATTTAAAATAAAAAAGCAAACATGAGCTAATGGTTTAATTTTATTACATAATAATAAGCACTTAATGCACTTTGGAGGCCAGATTTTGATGATGTGGAGTAAGTCACAATTGTGAATCATTTTCAAGGTCAATATTCCCCAAACTGTGTTCTACCAGATGTTAATAGGTATTCTGCAAACAATGAGTTTTTTACTCAGATAAGTTGGGGGAAAGTGATGTGCATTGTGCTCCCCTTTGACAGATTTGCAAGGCTCTTGAGCATATTATGATAGTTAATTTTATGTGCCAACTAGGGTAGGTCACGATAACCAAGTATGTGATCAAACATTGGTCTGGATGTTGCTGTGGAAGTATTTTTTATATGACATTAACATTTAAATCAGTAAACTTTGAGTAAAGCAGACTGTTCCCTGTAATGTGGGTGGGCCCATTCAATCAGTTGATGATCTTAAGAGAAAAAAGACTGACCTCCCCTGAGGAGGAGGGAATTCTGCCAGAAGGCAGCCTTTGGACTCAAGCTGCACCATCAACTCTTCCCTGGGTCTGCAGCCTGCTCTGAAGATTAGGGACTTGCCATAGCCTCTACAATTCCTTAAAATAAATCTCTATCTAGATGGTACATACATACTTGCAGATATGTGTACATACTATGTATATCTGTATATATAATCTATATGCATAGATATATGTATATATACACTCTCTCTATGTGTGTATATATATACAGAGAGAGAGAGATCTCATGTAGATGCATACACACTTATATGTTTGAACTGCAAGTGTTTCGACTTATACACAGATTTTTTTCAATAAATGTGTAGTACGGTACTACGTGATCCAGTGATCCAGGGTTGGTTAAACCCACAGATGGGAAAACTGCAGATATGGAGGGCCAACTGTAAAGTTATAGGCAGATTTTTAACCGAGTGGGGAGTCAGTGCCCCTAACCCCTGTGCTGTTCAAGGGTCTATATCGAGAGAGAGAATACAAACACACACACACACACACACACACACACACACACCCTCTACTGGTTCTGTTTCTCTAGAGAACTAATACACATATTAAAGTCTCTGATAAGTTCTACAGTTAAAAAAAAACCGTGCTTAACCCAGTATTTTCCCAGTTTATTCAAATCATAAAACATTTTTCATATAACACCTACTAATCTCTCAAAATATAACTTGGGAAATGCTTTTCTCAACACTTACTTTAGACAGGTTGTCAATATCGGGCTCTGAATCTGTCTGATTCTGAAACGAATAAGGATCGGGACATAAGATTCCATGTCCTCTTCTTCTGAACATGGCGAAGGCAGAAGAAAATAACTGCGTGTTATGTGGGCACAAGGAGGTGAAATGTCCACTGTGGAGACCGTTCCACATGGTGATGACAGATGAAAATATCTACCAGTGAAATGGACCCCATAGCTGTGCTTTTGTCAAATGGTCCTTTGTGGACCTTCTCGGGGACTGGGGAGTCCTACCTAAATATCATCAATCACAGTGTAACACGACACAAGGCAATGCATGAATGGCAGGGGGCCTAACAGGAAAAGCCAACTCTGTCTCCATAAAAACCCTCATACCTCCTTTGTCCCTTATTGTCCCTTCTTGAAAGTGTTTCCACAAATGGTCCTCACTGACACCAATTTATCCTTCAGATCTTATCTTAGAAGACACTTCCTCCAGAGAGGCTTTTCTGACTACATCCCCTACCATGAACCTACCAGGTCAGCCCACCTGCTTCCCTGTTACAGCATGTACATTTGCACTGGACATGAACGTTATTTATTAATGCCTGTCTTCGCTACAAGCTTGTGAGGTTCACGAGGGCAGGGCCCGTTTCCACCTTGTTTGTCTCAGCAGCCCCAGTGCGTGGCGATCAGTCAGTGGCAGCTCTGAGCAAAGGAACGAGGGATTGCAGGGGAGCTTCCTTCTCCCTAATTTCTCTCATGATTCTACCCAGACTAGCCTTTCTTTGTAGCCAAATCTGAGTACTTTTCTCTACTTTGATCTTTCTCGAAAGATCTTCACTCTTTCAACCTTTAAAAAAAAAACGATACCAAGAGTCTATGAAATATTCATATATATGTGTGTACACACACACAGGCATGCATGTACACACACAGGCATGCATGCACACAGGTACATCTATACATCCACTTACTCCTGTGAATAATAATGATAATAAAAACAAACATTGGGGGGCTTCCCTGGTGGTGCAGTGGTTGAGAGTCCGCCTACCGATGCAGGGGACACATGTTCGTGCCCCGGTCTGGGAGGATCCCACATGCCGCGGAGCGGCTGGGCCCGTGAGCCATGGCCGCTGAACCTGCGCGTCCGGAGCCTGTTCTCCGCAACGGGAGAGGCCACGACAGTGAGAGGCCCGCGTACCGCAAAAAAACAAACAAACAAACATTGGGACTTCCCTGGTGGCACAGTGGTTAAGAATCTGCCTGCCAATGCAGGGGACACGGGTTCTGGTCCGGGAAGATCCCACATGCCACGGAGCAACTAAACCCGTGCGCCACAACTACCGAACCTGTGCTGTACGGCCCCTGAGTCACAACTACTGAAGCCCGCGTGCCTGGAGCCCGTGCTCCACAAGAGAAGCCACCGCAATGAGAAGCCCGTGCACCGCAAGGAAGAGTAGCCCTCGCTCGCCACAACTAGAGAAAGCCCGCGTGCAGCAACGAAGACCCAACACGGCCAAAAATAAATAAATTAATTAATTTTTAAAAAATGAAAACAATCATTTATCAAGTCTAATAGTGTGAAGAGAGATGCGAATGCAGGGAGCAGTAGGTTTGGCGAATGAGAGAGACCGAACCCAATTACAGCTGTATCACTCCCTGGGTCAAGTAAAATTGTGCAAAAGTTTTCAAACTTATATAAAGAAAAGCAGAGGCTCAGTCTAATTTTTGGATCAGTTCCTTCTCCCCACCCCCTCCCGGGCCACCATTTACCCCAGCCTGCAGCTACGTGGTGGACACTGGACATGGGTTTCTCTTCCCAGAATTATCACTGGAAACAAAAGCATTAAGAAAGACAACGCATTGGCAGATAGACAGGCTTTCATCTCAGGAAATTTGGCTGGTATTTGGAGGGGTATGTATGTAAGGCTTGAGGGTGACGGTGGGGTGCAGTGGACACCGGACCTGGCTCCACTCCCTATGTGTGCACCCTGCACCATCCCCATGGGACCTTCAACTACTCACACTCAGCCCCCCCTTTGCAGGGAGGGGCCAGAACGGCAAAGAGCTTGGAGCTGGCACAGGCTCACCCTCTCCTTCCAGTCCTGCGCCACAAGCAGACCACCTGTGCCATCCAAACAGCGTCATCTGAAGAGGTTGCCAACGTGGGTTATCCCCAGGCAAGACTGGTGTGTAGAGCTCTCCCGTGATTTCTTTCTCCTTCGCCCTGGCCCCCATTCAGTCTAGAGAAGCCTCGAGATCAAACTATACATGGGATCCAGTCCTGGCTAAGCTCCTGGAGGAGCTAAGACCATTTAAATGCCTTAAATGCCTTCTTCGAGTCAACTCTTCCTCTAGCTGACAGAAAAGCTCGGCTCTAACAGTAAGGAATCCCTCCCTGGACCCCCAGCACACACACACACACACACACACACACACGCACACACACACACACCCCCTCTCTATTTGAGATCAGGGAAATCCACACCAGAAATCCTAAAATATACTAAATAAATTTCACACTTTCAAAAATCTGGACTCCCTAAAAAGGGCCTGTTTTTTTGGTACAGGAAATGAGTATTGAAGCACAGTAACCTCTCATGTTTAAAACTACAGGGATTATTTTTTTAACTTCCCAGCGAGAGCCCGAGCACAGTAACACTAGCGTTCATGCATATCCAATCATTGCTAAATTAGGGCACCTGTTCAACTGAAATGCAATTCGCTGATGTGATCCCAAGTTATTGAAAGGCAGAATGCTTTTATCCAAAAAGGCTGCCCCAACACCCTCTGTTCCGCTGATAAAAACATTTGTTAAAAGATTCTTTTCCAGACGCAAGGCCAAGAGGCCAGGTCATGGTACTTCTCACTACACAGGGACCTGAGAAATTCTTTTGCACAAGGTACTTAGAGATGGTCCACACAGCATCATTTCTAAATGGTAGAGGATAAAGTTGGGGCCACCAGAAGCCACAAAAACCCAAACTGCAAAAGCACGCTTGGACTTACCCATTACAAATGTGTTCTTTGTCTTCTCAGAGGAGCCACTTGAAGGTCAACTCCACTTAAAATCCTTGGCTCAGAAGCAGCTTGTTGCTTTATGACCCAAGTCTATTAAAATTATTAGAGTCTCTGATGATGAAAATTCCATCCAATTTTTTTCTCTTCATGGGGTGGGGGGGGAAAAACCAACACGAGTCTATTTGAAATCATTTTATGAATTTTAATCATAACAAATGTGTTTTAACAGTAGTCATAAAATCAACATTACCACATATACAAAGGACAAGACATCAGATTGGCATACAAAAATACCATATATTAAAATCGGGTTCATTGGAAAAACTCAGAACTTGCTAAGACACCACCTACAACAGAAAGAGCAAGCAAGAATGCTTTTAAGACATTCAGATTTATAAACAGCAGCTTGATATCCCCCTAACGAAGTCAATATTTGGCAACATTTGGACAATATTTTCTACCCAGTCCAGCAGCTCATTTATCTGTAGGGCTATTTGGCCCTTTAAAAGAAAAGATTCTAAAATAAATAATCCACATAATTGTAAATGAAACATGTCAAGGACTTAAGTTAACAGCCTCTGAGCAGCATTAATCTAGCCATTTGACTGGAATACTAGTTATCAAGAGGGCCAGGGAACCCACCAGTGGAGCCATCCAAATGGCAGGGACCCTGTGCAGCAGCTGCATGGCGTATGTTGGGAGTTTGTAACCACCCCAAGCTGAAACCAGTCTCCCCACCTGCATCTGCCAAGGGAGCGAAACAGGAACAAGTGGTGGAATAAAAAATATAATAAATGACCACAACCTGGATAGAAACGGAAATATTCTGAATGAGTCTTCCCAATAGTCTTAACCTACTCAAGTCAGGATACATCCACAGGCACGGGCATTGCATTCCATGGTTAAGAGGATGTCATTAGAGTTTGTCTGCAATGACTCAGCAACCAGCTGCAGAGCAGGTTCTGAAATTGTCTTGTGTGCTAACACCCAATAGGGCCTCCTTGGACCCTCTCTTCAGCTGATCATATTCCCTGTTTGTCCTCAGTTTAAACATCCTGAATTGAATTTGGTGGGCCATACTGGAATGACAAATTGTGCTTGGCTAAGTTATTCCCAGTTGTCCTGGGTTTCTTTCTTCAGCTGGTTTCTGCCACGATTGACCTTCATCTTCTATCTACTTTGTTCAGGAGTTATCACCTCATTACGGATTTCCCTCCCTTTATGCAAGTGTTTTCTCACTCTCTGGGGATATCTTCCTATCTGTTGCCATAGACCCAATGCCACGTCTCCACCTCTACCATACAGTATCTACTTGAGAGCTGGGTTTTCTCTCAGCCAGGAAAATCCAACCAGGAATTTTCTGAAGCACAGGGTAAGACACCAACAATTGTGTCCTCCCACTTTTTAAATAGGGATGACTTAAATATCTCAACTTGTTCCCCTTTAAGGGGCATCTGCCTCATCTATTTCCTCCTTCTTACAGCCCACGCTCCTTCACAACCATCACATCCAACCATCTACCTCTGGATACTCAAAAAGCAAATGTCAAATTAAAAGCTGAGCTTCCCTTTGGAAAACTCTTGCTAGAATTATCCAATTAACATACCCCAGGGAGACCACAGAAGGCTTTCACACGGGCTACTAGCCCTACATCCCATGGAGATGAATTTAGAGCAGCGTTCTAGAAGAACGGGACAGCCATAAGAGAACATCCCCCAGAAAAACAAAGAAAATACATGCTGTTGCAGACTTCAAGAGACCCCACAGTTCTTTGCCCCAAATATTACTGATTGTCTCTAAAAAGATCATAATATGAATAGTATCAAAAACCGTAGACTAGAATAATAAAGTCCAGCTAATGAGATGAGTGTTTTTAAGCACCACTACATCATAAGTGAGATTGTATATAGTGGGGTACCCCAGGCAGTGAACCCTGAAAAAAAAACAATTGGCCCGACTGTGCAAGGAAACTTGTGCAGAAAAATCGGAGCCATATTGCAAGAGTTCGAGAATAATGGAGCTCTACCCTCAACTTGAGCAGAGCCAAAAAATAAGTCATTTGGAAGACAGAAATTAAATGCCCCACCCACTAATATTCTTTAATGATCAATGGCTTTCCAACAAAATGTATATGGTAGAACCCACCTCTTCATATATTTGAAAAGTCTCAAGAGCTTAGTTATACAGACACTTCCAAAGATAGCTGGTTTGACAAAATGGATGCAGCCTATAACATTTGTTGAGAAAGTAACATCTAAATTCACCATTATATAACCCACATTGGAAAACATTTTACTTGATCTTTTTAGCTTCAGTTATAGCTAAATCGTGTGTCTACATATATATATTTATATCTATATACAGTGAATCAATTGTGTCAGGAAAATCGATGGCTTGAATTTCCACTTATTTTTTGAGAAGACTTTCATGTTTAACAAAATTCAGCAACTTGTCATCACTTTTGAAATAGACTACCACTTTCAAAACAGTTGCTGAATTATCTTGACTTATTCTTCTTTGGAGTTTCTCTTTCAGTAAGGATTACTTTGTGGGCAATGTTTTACTGAGAATGGTGGAAATGGTAAGGAACAGCTTCTCCTTCTAGGTCAAGGATGACAGATTGACTGACTGATGACACTTGTGTGAAAATGCTGACTAGTTGGCAGCAACATTTTTCTAAGAGGAGATAGTAATTCAAACCAGTGGCATATCACTCCTCTCATACCAATAACCTTTGGACCTCTAATTTCCTCATAAGTCTAAAGAAAAACTATCATTGGGCAAAAATTTTTTTAATCATTTTCAAGGATGAACTAAAGAGTCCTGCCCATTGATGAGTTCTCTATTAAAAAAAAAAAAATCAACCCAATTCTGCTGAATTGAAGCAAATGCATTTGGTTTACAGTATTTTTGGACAATGAAAAGCAGACTAACCAATTTAGACACAGCATAGCTTTTCAAATAAAACTATGAGAACTCTATAAAACCAAATCTAGACTGGAATAAATACTGTACTATCAGGAAGAGTCTGATCTTTCTATGAAAATATATTTCAAATTGAATTTTCTGCTTCCCTTTATTCACTTAAAAAGCAATTTTAGTAACTTTAATAACCTTCAAGGCTTTAAATTCCATGGGCATTTTTTTTTTAATGTAAAACAAAGTGTCTTTGTGCAAGGCTTCAAATCTTCGATTCTTTCAGTGATAACTAAAAAAAAACAAACAGGACGAAAACAATGTCAAATCTCACTCTAAAAATAGTACCTATGTTTTTGTCTGGCATCTGAAAAATGATGCCCACCTATGCCCACCTCAAATACAATGACGAGCTGGCAGACTTCAAGGGCAAACAAAAACACTCCCCGTGAACACTGCAAAACATGCTTGCTCTTTTATTTCATACCTTACTAATGCAATGATGGCGTTTGGGTAAGACCCTGAAAGTGAAGAGGGATTTCATTAGGCTTTTTTTTTTTTTTTCTGTAACATTTACTTTTTGGTCACAAGACACAATTTCACAGTACAGGTCATGCAAGTCAAACGTTTTAGAGCTACTGTCTAACTACTATTTTTGACAATAGATTCACATGCAGCTAATGATCCCAGAAAAGGGGGCTTTATTGAGCACTCTTTAAGCTTCACTGATTATTCCTTGGCCCAGAGTATCTAATAACCCTGAAGAGCAATTGATGCATTTTTACTGTCATACTTGAGATCATACATTTTTAAGCCAACTGCATGTTACTAAACCAAAAACTGTCTTCTTCGCCTTACTCTCTTTACTCCATTAATATTTTGATGCTAGATTCCATTGCACAACCCTCCAGAAGTGCACTGTCCAATATAATAGTCACTAGCCACATGTGAGTGGCATCTATTTAAATAACTTTAAATTAAATAAAATACAAAATCCAGTTCCTCACTCAGACTAATCCCATTTCAGTTGCCCAACACCCAATGTGGCTACTGTGTTGGACAGCCTAAGTTATAGAACATTTCCATCATCACAGAAAGTTCTATTGAACAGCGTCAATCTAGAAGATCCCAAGGTTGCACCAGCACACGGTTTTAACCTTCAAGGGACCCACTCAAGTCATGTGCAAGATTAAACTTCATTATATTCCTAAAGGAAATGCCTTATAGCTTTCTGATCATAAAGTATGACTGGACCTGAGAATGCATTTGCCTTCTCACAACTTATGCCCCAGGTCATTATACAAAAATGTTCCAAAGACAATGCTTTTTGATCGCATACTTGGCTCTACTTAGCATACTCGGCATTCTCTTGCTTATGTCAAGATCATTAAGATGAAAATTCATGCTTCTTATAGTTTACTATTTACACAACACTCACTGTCCTTTATAGCTCAAGTGGGAGGGGGGAACAAATGTTTTGCAATTAAAAAAATTCAGATCACATGGTTCTCTTTAACTGTCTATACTCATCCCTAAATCAACCCTCCTTTCATTTCCCAGAGAGGTAGATGCTAACTAAAGTGAATATATAAATCTACAAAAACAAAAAACTTAATAGTTGAGTTAGTAAAGGGTATTGATCCTCCCTGAAAAAGATCATAGACCAACAGAGAGGTCGACAGGTCTAGGAAGCAGCAAGAGGAAAGTGCAGTACAAAGTTCTGGTCCCCCTTTTGCTGCAGAATGACAAACGGGCTTGCACCTCTGGGGGCCCCAGCAGACTCCTCTACAAAATGAAGCCACCAGAGGTTGCTTTCAGCTCTTTCTGTGCTTTCAGTTGTGAGTTTTTTCATTGATGTGCAACTGTGAATTCTGGCTGATTGTGTCACTGGACTTGAGTCACATGGGGTAGATGAGTTTTTAGTGTCGTGGGTAAATGCCAAAGAGGCCAGAGCAACGGGATGCTAAATAACATTAAACATCATTAAGCCTATAAAAATCCTATCCGGCAGGCTGAGACATCACATAGACATGTGCACGCACACACGCGTGCATGCACAGGATTGCACACCCTGATAAGCAGGTACACAAATAAATAACTGCAGGCAGAATCCACATAAACAATTGTTCTGACATCAGTAAGACTCACACGAAAAATTCTGATTTTGGTTGTTATTGTACCTTAAATTGTAAGGTCAAGAATCTATCATAGAGCCGGTTAATTTTGCACTGCTTAATTGCAGCTCTAGCACAGAGTTGTTTTTAAGTAAAAGGTACACGGACATTTGTACTCTACAGCTTTGCACTAAGAAACACAGGGCACTGTATCATCACATATATTAGTGTCTATATATAACCCACAGACCATGTAGAATTCTATCACACACTACACTCCAGGGCTGGTCATTTCATACCGGACATAAACATGTGTAGACATCATTCACAAAATTAATTTGAAAATGGCATGACTGAATATTGCAAGGGTAAAGTCCATTTGAAATGTAGAATTCTTAATGTAACATTTCTGTGGGGTTTTTTCCCCAAGAGGAATAGAAATTAGGTCAGACATGCATCACGGCAGCCTGGGAGAGTCTGAGAAATTGAAACTAACCCAACAGTATATTAGGTTACATAATAGAGGATAGCATTCAGCTAATGTGATACCTAAATTATTAATACCAAATAAATCCTAGATTATTTGTTGTATAATGCCCAATAGCTTACACAATAAAATGGCATTTTAACCTAATTTCTAGTTTGAGCTTTCAAATACATTTCCTAAAGGTCTAATGACAAATTTGAAAGATTTGAAAAACCCATGTTCATATTTTTATACCAAATCCTCATGTCAATGAACAGGGTTAGCTTGGGATTCTATTCATTATATTGTCATTTTATCTCATTAATTCCATCACTTTAATGTGCATATTTTGTGCTGCTTGAAGGTAACAGTTAGCATATAAGTAAATTAAATTATCTCAGTCTTAAGGGCTTTTTCTAGCCTTACTTTTCTGTCCCCATTTTCAGGGATTCAATGGAACATAAACAGACATATTTATGAGTGGGGACCTTGGCACATACCACTTGCTTCATGAATTTCGTAAGAGAAACTAGAAGAGAACTGTAAAGCTCACAGCTATGTCTGAACGCACACACATTCAGGGAGAGAAATTTATCATTTAAGACCAGCAGATCTTTCTTCATGAGCATCTGTAGGCCATTACACATTTAAGAACGTCTGAGAATTTACGATGAACTGGTCCACTTAAACTGGGAATGTGAGATGCTAGCTCACCTTGCCATTTTTCTGAATGAAAACATATTTTGAAATACAAGAGATAGTCTCACTTATACCAACAAGAGGAAACGGGAATTCAAAATGATTTAACTCTCATGGAGAAATCTCTTTCAAAAAATAATCATGGACCGTCTTAAAATGCCAGTCCAAGTTTGTTATTGTTTACCAACACTCATGGCTGTTACAATACATCAAAACTGGGAGAAAAGACAGACTCTTCTGTCACTCTCCCTTAGTGCGTTACAGAATACAGGACTTGAATACACAGAAGAGGAGCAAGTTTGGAAGTGACGGGTCTGTGACCCCTCGCTGGGTAGGTACCGGTGCCCTTGAGGTGGCCATCATTTCAGACCCCGGACTCACTCATGCCCACAAAGTCTTACTCCCGGGATTCTTCTGAAAAGATTCAAAACCTGAGGTAAATCAAATTACACACACACCCACACCCACACACAAATACACAATATTTACATTTAAAATTCTTATTTTGTGAGATGGCTTGCGAAAAATTGGCATGTAGGTTTCCTGTGGGATTAGGCATTTCTCATTATTACTCAGTTTATTGCTCCCCTGTTGGGCTTTCCGTTTAATAAACACATAGCGAGCTCTAATTACAAGGGAAGAAAAATGGAGGTACGTGACAAAACACAACACACTGGAAACACTTGTTCAAATATCTTCCTGAAAAAACAACTGTCCACTTAACTTATTTTAATTTGGGTGCCATTCAAAAAGTATAAAAGGCCTTAGCAACTAAATGAAGACTGGGTTTCATTTTTTTAAAAAGGAAAGAAACCAGCACTGCATGTTATCACTGAATTTTTACATGGATTCTCAGATTTAATTCTACTTGTATACATAGCATCTTTGTTTTAATCTACCACATTTAGAGAAGATCACATTGTATGCACTTCCACAGTTTAACATCTAAGTAGAATAGGTCTATCTGGCAACATGATTTTGAGAAATCATAATTACAGTCCATTTAATACATGATTAGGAGGATGCATGCGATCGTCTTGGAAGCTGTTGCCACCAATAATCAGAGCGCTCTGCCTGGTATCTTGCTGACACCTCACACCCTACCCTTCGTGTCTGTCTTGGGTTAATCAAGTGGCAGCCCAGAGGCCAGCACTCGGCACCCAATGGTCAGCGTGGCCCCCCATCTCCTCACCGTGATCCATCACCAACACCTGCTCAACCGCTAGTTGGCACCCACAAGAGACTTCCCCGCGGCCCTCTTCAGCCACAGGATATCACAGTGAAGCGCTTAGAAATGCAGGACATGTTGTGGAGCACGATGCCGAGAAGGAAGACCAGCACGCAGGCCACCAAGATCACAGTGCACACCCCGGACCACGTGGAGCTTTTCACCGCGCCCCGCCTGGCTGGCTCCTCCTCCAACGCCTCGGGCGGAGCCCCGCCCTGCAGAGGCTGCTGCTCTGCCGGGATGGTCACCACGGTGACGGACTTCTGCTGGCTCCCGGGCAGCAGACGGCAGCCCATGTCTCCGGGCAGCAGCGCTCGCTCCTTGGAGATGGGCAGGGGCAGCATGTAGCAGCCATTGCTCGGAAGTTTGATGAAGACTGGGGTGTGCTCGGAGGCGTGCGGGATGGCGATGACGGCAAGGACCTCGGGGTCGTCCGGGAGCTGGGACACGGAGAAGCCCGGGGGCAGCTTGGTGATGCCCCGGCACCAGGGGCACCTCACGTCCTTCTGGCTCGTCCTCATCTGCTGAAGGCACACCGAGCAGCACGTGTGTTTGCAATCCAGCAACTTGGGCCTTCGCCGGGGGCTGTAGTAATTGAAGCAGATCTGACATTCCAGCAAAGACTCTTGGGAGAGCGTCTCCATGGTGGACTGTGGGCAGGAAGGCCAAGGCCGACGGGGAGGAGCTTGTTCTCAGAGTCCACCACTCCGCCACCTTCTTTCTTGCAGTCTTTCCAAAGTCGCCGGGGGATCGGGGAGTTCACAGGCATCTAGCATACTCAGGCGTGTTCATTTCTGAAGGAGACAAAAAATGCAAACCAACTTAATTACTTCAAACAAGTTGAGATGGATTTATACAGCTGCTCAAAAGTCTTGACACCAGGTCAAAAGGGTAAAGTTTCCCACTTGTGAGACTGTAGGAGTCCCGTAACGTCCAGTGGACAGTGATGAGTTGTCTCCGTGAATACTTTGCTTATTTCTGAAGAAACAAATATCTCTATGGGGTATACAGAGGGAGTCTGCTCTTTCTGTTTTATTGTTCTTCTGGATTGTTCTTCCAAATACACTGCAGAAATTCTCTCGTTCCCAATAAGTTTGTAGCATTTCGTAAAAGTAAATTTCTTTCCTTAGATCCTCTGACCTTCTTTTTCTGACTCTACTTATCTTCCTGTAAGTATTCATTGCCAGATACGGGCAACTTTAAAAATCCAGGTATTTCATGTAACTAGCTCGCTCACTTGATATGGGTTAGGACTGTTCCTCTCTCACAGGTAATTAAAATGATGCCACCAAAGAAGCACATGCAGGCATCTGTTATCTTTTCCACCAAATCACCTGAACCAAGGCAATTCTTGTCAGTTGGTTTTAAAAAGAGACAAAAACAAAATAACCCCCAAATAACAACAGTGAACCTTTATGCAGTAGGGGTCACAAGAATACACAGGATCACTACTACATTTCAGTCAGTTCTTTTAATTTCATTATTATTTGGGCTTGCATCAATTAACGTGACCAAAAGCAAATACTGTTAATTCACTGATCATAATCAAGCATTATTGTCAGAGAAGACTGGTAAGGCAGCCTCACCAGAAAAAAAAAAAGGAGGAGGAGGAGAAGAAGAAGGAGGAATGTTAGCCTTCTGGTATTGACAGGAGGCAGAATAACTTAGTTCAACTTAACTGGAGTTTAAGGACCACCCCGTCCCCGCCCCCCTCCCCGCCAAGTGTTCTAATAAAGGCTGCCCAACTCTGCTTCCTATTAAAAGCATCCAAATTATGTGTCTCTAGATGGAGCCATGATGCCTCTGGAAAGAACTATTCAACCACTATTGTAGAAATAATTGTCAGTCCTAGAACCCCACCTACACCCAGAAGCAGGAGCTAATAACACAGAAAACCTCCTTCACATTTTTCTTAAAAAGTGAACCTTCTTTTTCTTTCCAATTTCCTTTGTAAAATGAAGAATGCACCCCTCCCCAATGATTACGATTTGTTAAAATCAAAATTAAACATGCAGAAAAAGTCAAAAATAATCACTGATAAAAATTAATGTTGACAATCAAAAGAGAAACATTTAAAAATATTTTAGCTGTAGTAAGAGAACTCAAATTACTGAAAGTAAAAATATAGTAACATAGCATTCAGAAAGCTCATATTATTAATATTATCAACTACTCATCTATCCACTAATTCAAGAAATAGTTATGGAATAATTGAAATTTGCTAACCGTAGAACTTAAATGTTCTCACCAAAAAAAAAAAAAAAAAAAAAAAAAAGATAAATATGTGAGATGGCACCCTTTCACAATGTGGACATATTTCAGATTACTGTGATGTCAACTTTACATGTCTTACAATTTAATATGCCAATTATACCTCAATAAAGCTGAAAAAGGAAATAAAAATAAAAAAGAAATATCTACTGAGTATCTGTTATGCACAAAGCTAGCCATGGTAGGATATTAAGATGAATCAGACCGAAATACCACTCTTAAGCAATTTAAAGTTAGGCAAGAATGAACTAGTGAATATATATTCTCTTCTATTCATTTATTCATTCAAATTCTCATTGAATATTTACCATGTGTCAAGCATTATGATATTTATTTTTGTCCCTTGTAACAAAGACCTCGTCACCACTCATAAGAAACTCCCAGCCTGGAGGTACTTAAATAGTTATGCGAGTAAATAGTTATAATAGAAATACAGTGATGCATGCCTTATTGGAGCTGGAGGAATAAAGGAAGGCTCAGTGAAGAATCTGGATTAGGGAGAGGATTCAGACATGTAAAATCAGGGACAGGTTATTTTCAAGTTCAGAAATCAGCATGAGCAAAGGAAAAGGGGTGAGCAATTACAGAATTATTTTTATACTCTAGCTGTGGCACTGGCTAGAAGATTTTTTCTAATACAAGAGTAACTTATAGATGCCATCTCTAAGAGTTTTACAGTTTTAGCTTGTAAGTTTAGGTCTTTGATACAGATGCCTTTTAAAGAAACAGAATTCTCACAGAACTGGCAAGCACCCTCCCACAGGCCCAGCCAGGGAGAGCAGGGCCCACAGGAATGGGAGAGGTGATCAGACCCAGGCACAGGCCACAGACCACAGACCACAGACCGTGGACAGCCTCGAGTGCCAAGGATGTGGGACTTTCTAGTGAGCAATGGAAAAACATCAGAAAGGTTAAGAATATGAGAATGATTCATCAGGTAGCTATATTCAGGATAGACTGGAAAGGCCTGCTGGGAAGCTATTATAATATTAGACGAGAGATAATGAGTAGCTGAAGTCAATAGTGGTGATGAGAATGAAGAGCTGAAAAGTGCTGACAGGTCCTACAGGGGTCAAGTGGGATCTGGCCACATGTGACAATGAGGCTGTAAGGGGGAAGAAGTCCAAGGTCAAGTCTTGAGGGGAGGCTGGTATTATTATTAAAAGAAATAGGGATGGCAAAGAAAAAGATAATGAGTTCTGTTTGGGCCGCATTCCATTTGAGGGGCTAGGAAGATAAAAGAAATCAGTTATCCAGGAAGATGTTGAAGAGTCAAAAGAAAGCTGAATATATGGATCTGATATGGCAGAGCGGCCACAGGGACTATGGTGCACCGTGATCGCAAAGTGGTTAGTACTCTGCGTTGTGATATTGCAGAGCAAAGTCAGAACCAGATCTGAGAGATCTCGGTGGCATCTCCGGAGCACAGATATCAACCAGAGACAGACAAGGCAGAGCAGAGAGAGACCCCTAGGCAGCACTTATCGTTAAGCCTGGCTAAAAGGAAGAATAGAGGCAGACATAGGCGGAAACCCAGGAACCCCTCCCAGCACATACCCCAGATGGAAGAGTTCCAGGCAGCAAAGGGCTATGAGCAGTGGGCGCTGAGAACAGACCTTGAGGTGTGGCGACCAGGAGGTCACTAGCATTTTGGGGGTGTGACTTCAGCAGGGGACCAGGGGTATGATGGAGGCTGGCGGGATGCTGGAGTTCCCTGTGATGCGGAGTGTCGTCAGGCGATAGGATCATAGCTTAGAGGAAAGAGCATCGAGCAACAGTTCTTTTTCTTTCCAGAGCAGAGAAATTTGAGAAAAGACGGGCAGAGCAAGCAAGTTAGGGCGCTCACAGCCGGATGGTCTGGTCTGTGCTGTTCAATACGGTGTCTGCCAGCCACAGGTCCGAGCAGAAGGTAGTGTCTGAAGCTCAGAAAGGAAAAAGTGTACGGACACTGAGGTGGGGAATGTGGAACGGAAGCAGAAATCCCCAAAGTGTCAGCAGTGAGGGTGGAATTCTTCTAATTTTATACCCAAGGTACTGCATTTCTTTTTTCTTAGAAAATAAAAACCAAACACAGGGTTTGCTGGTGAATCTTGACCAATGCTCTTATCTATCCTCACTGTTAAAGCCCACTGACAGAGAGCAGGCCATAATATTATAAATCATAGGAAGATGTGAATGTTAAATGGAGGTGGGGACAGAGATTGATCATAATGAACTAGGGTGGCAGAAATGACAAAATTGGGGAGGGGTATACGGTAGCCAAGACATGGAAGCAACCTAAATGCCCACTGACAGATGAATGGATAAAGAAGACGTGGTACATGTATACAGTGGGATATTACTTAGCCATAAAAAAGAATGAAATAATGCTATTTGCAGCAACATGGATGGACCTAGAGATTATCATACTAAGCAAAGTAACTCAGACAGATTAAGACAAATAAAATATGATATCACTTACATGTGGAATCTAAAAAAATGATACAAATGAACTTATTTACAAAACAGAAACAGACTCACAGACATAGAAAACAAACTTATGGTTACCAAAGGGGAAAGAGATGGGGAGGGATAAATTAGGAGTTTGGGGTTAGCAGACACAAACTACTATATATAAAATAAACAAGGAACTACTATATAGCACAGGGAACTAGACTCAATACCTTGTAATAAAGTATAATGCAAAAGAATCTGCAAAAAAAAAGTATGTATATATGTATATATATCTGAATCACTTTGATGTACACCTGAAACTAACACAACATTGTAAATCAACTATACTTCAATTAAAAAAACATTGGGGAGGGGTACAAAAAAGAAAAGCACAGATTCCTGCCATTTTATGAATTTGGAGAAAGCTGTCCTTAACAATGGCACTCAGGGCAACCACCTTCTATGTAAAGAGAGCTGGGAACAAAAAAATACTTTGTGACACCAATACAGAAACAGTGACCACCAGTTCCTTTCTTACCTTTCTCTACTGCCGCATTAATTACCTTGCTTCCATAGAAAAATGTGGGAAACAGCTTAGCAGAGTGGGAAGAATAGGGGCTTTGGCTTCAAAGAATCTTGGGTCAAATCCCTGTTTTGTCACCATCAGCGGTGCCACTGGAACAAGTCCTAAAGCTTCTAGAGTCTGCTTCCTCACTGGCTAATGAGGGGTGATGGAGTTTGTGGCTGAAGGTCAAGTGTGTTCAGGCACTGCCAGGTAGAGAAGGGCTCAGGGAGCCCTGGTGCTAATCCCTCCTTCCTTCTGACTTGGACTCCACACGGTGCCGAGTGTGGTCTACCCAGAGGCGCTTCCTGGCTCTTAAAGTATGGCCGTGTGCAACAGCTTGGGAGGAGGAAGGCAAGCACTCCTCTTGGCCCTGCCCCAAGACCTGCCACACCATCATTTTTCAACAAAACCAACATGCAATTTTATTCATGAATTTATGTTCCAAGTAATGTTCACTTAATTGGTGTTGAGTTCCCTTAAAATTAGATTATACAACACAATTTTCAACTCTATCCAAGTAAGTGTAGGCCTTACAAGACAGGCTGAACACAAAGGCAGAAGGGGAAAACAGTTCCTATCTTCTGTGCTCAGCCACTCAAGTCATTTTGACAGCAGGGCAGCTCTCTGATTCTGCCCATACTGAACTCCAGTTTATTTCCTGTAGCATAATTAGTAAATGATGATGACAATTTAGGTAAAGAGAAGAAAATTTATGAGGCTCTGGACCAAAGGTAATGATGAATCTTCTTTCTCCCTTTCATCATAAACTCAAAAGATATGAGTCAACTACAGAAGAAACAAGGTCCACGTAAGCTAAAAAAGAAACTCGGAGTTCCTAGTCAAACACAGGATACACAAGCACACACTGGCAACTGCTTTAGAGACCTGTCTTTGGAGTTAGTTTCCTTACAGGAGCAAGACATGATGCTCAAAGTAAGTACTCAAATTCAAAAGAAAAGAGTATTTTGGTAGAACGCATAAGAACAGGTGTAAACTGAAATATACTGGAACGAGTTTTAACAGTTTATTTTGAAAGAACCTAAAGTAAAAATTAATTAAAAAAAAACAGACTACAAAAAGGGGAATAGCAGCTAAGGGAGGACATTCTCAAACTAACTGTGGCTTATGATCTAGAATTTATGTTCAAACGTATCTTCATAAAATAGTAGTTTCAGGAATTCCCTGGTGGTTCAGAGGTTAGGGCTCCAAGCTTCCACTGCAGGGGGCATGGATTCAATCCCTGGTAGGGGAACTAAGATCCCCGCGTGCTGCACAGCACGGCCAAAAAAAAAAAAAAAAAAAAAAAAAGACAATATATATTACCTTAATTAAAAATTACTTTAGGGCTTCCCTGGTGGTGCAGTGGTTGAGAATTGGCCTGCTAATGCAGGGCACACGGGTTCGAGCCCTGGTCTGGGAGGATCCCACATGCCACAGAGCAACTAGGCCCATGAGCCACAACTACTGAGCCTGCGCATCTGGAGCCTGTGCTCCGCAAAAAGAGAGGCTGTGATAGTGAGAGGCTCGCGCACCGCGATGAAGAGTGGCCCCCGCTTGCCACAACTAGAGAAAGCCCTCGCATAGAAACGAAGACCCAACACAGCAAAAATAAATAAGTTAATTAATAAACTCCTACCACATCTTCTTAAAAAATTACTTTAAAATTTAAAAAAACAGTAGTTTCATAAATAATGTCAATTGTACAATATACAAATTAAAGGCTTTGAATCATCACTGAACTCAATACTAATGCATGCCCTGGTTTTAAAATAGTCTAAAAAACTGAGATTTGTATAAATGGAGGAAGGTGTGACTTGGAGGGAAAATGCCAAAACCAGAGGGGTGTGTATATTGTAATTGTTGTTTAGGGGCAATGGACATTTGTTGCTTTACAACATCGATATATTTTCATAAAATAAAATTTCTTCTTTTTTAAAAACTGTATAATTATAAGCATTTTTATTAAAGGTGTGGGTGTGATAAAGTGCTCCCATGAATTTAGTGGGTGGTAAAAAAGCAAAGGTCTCCAACACTGAATTTTTATTGTACCAGTTGTTTTTAGAAGTCTGGGCACATGAGGATAGAAAAGCTGATGAAATATATCCAGTTGTCCCTTGGTATCTGTGGGGGATTGGTTCCAGGATCCCCTCTCGAATACCAAAATCCAAGGATGCTCAAGCCCCTTATTTAAAATGGCCTAGGACAGCTGGCCCTCTGTATCCTTGGATATGAAATTCTTGAATATGAAACCTGCTGACTATAATGTAGGTAGTTTTACTCTGTTTATACTATAAAGACTCTTCATAGTTCTGATTTAGATCCGCGTCTGTGACATCAACTATGAAGCCTCTCCCCACTTGTGACACGAACTGATATTAATTACATGTGCCTGACCTTGAATTATTCCATTTGATGGTCTACACAAGGATCTTAAATTCAATGGTTGTGTTGAGAAAAATCTCTAAGTCAGAGACTAAACTAGTTACTATACTGCTCTTCTTATTCTCTTAAAATAGCATGTCTTTCTGACGCAGGTCATTTACTTAATTTTTCAAGAAAATGCAAATATTTGAATTGAGATTGAAGAAATTAATTACAATTCCATTTAATCTGGCATGTCAGCTGGCAAGACCATTTAGTTATATTGGATCTTGACAAACACTCCGATTAATTGCAAGAATAGGAATGGCTGGCAGTGACAAGATGTGTGGCTGACTTTTGGTTCTCTGGTAGCAGAGAGCAACCCTTTCAGGACAGTTGCCTAATATGTGTAAAGTCCAATTGGTATAACTACACTCTGTTTTCACGGAGAAGGCAGTGGATTCCAGGACTCTGACAAATCTCAAGTGAGAATTCTATGGGCCCAAACAGTTACCCTGTTTTCTCCTATGAGCATCATGGTTTGTGTATTTGAAGATGCAAAAATTCTGGAAAGTGAGAATGGTTACTTACAAGTCTTGGGTGACCAAGGGGGACGGGGCAAAGGACGGTGACGGTGTTGGAGGCCGACTGGCCCCGGTAGCAGACGCAGGCAGGGTAGGGAGAGAGGTCATTGGTTAAATGGGCAAAGAGCAGCAGGCCAGAACTCCATGGTCAGCCTGGGGACTTGCCACACAAAGGGCTAGCCTTGCCAGCACTGCCCAATGGGACAACCACGAGCCCGATGGACCTGCCCACAGAGTAGGGACCATACCTCTGCACGTGCCAATCTTTTCGCTGCAAAAATGCAACTAACCAAGCAGCTGAAACCGAACCACAGTTTCCAGAGATGTACTTACATAGGAGCATTTCAATTAAGTCAAGGTAGGGAAAAGATTAATGCATTTGACCTAGCCACAGCTTGGTGATGAATATTTAAAATCAAAGTATATTGGAACCAAGACATTTTTAGGAATTAAAGCCAAATTTCATTATTGCCACGACTGATAATAACCACTGGTTTTTGTTGGTTTGCTCGTTTTAATATCTATCAGATAATCATTACTATCAGGAATCAGGAGGTAAGGATTTTAGCTCTAATTCTGCCTATAAGTAGTTGGGTTACCTTAGGCAAATCACCTCTCCATTCGCTGCAGTGTCCTCACCTACAAGGACACTGGACTAGATGATGCCCTAGAGTCCCTTCTAGTAAAAATAGTTCTATGACCTAAGTAACTGCTAACCACACTCCTGGGTTTTCAACAACATGACAGAGCTGTCAGGCTGTTTGTTCTATAGTCATTACATCTGACAGATCATTTATACATATTAACTGTCAATGATCTCATGCAGGCTTACATGAGACAGTGGGCATCTAAAATAAATGGGAAGCATCTTACATATTAGAAGCTTCTTCCTTTAGGCCTTAGGTTTAATGAATGAGTCTAAAGAGAGCTAACACCCTAAAAGAAACAGCCACAACCTCAATTTGCAGCAACTATCAAAGGAATAACTATTTATGTTTAATCAATAACCCTCTCAGCTCAAGCAAGATATTCCCATTATCCAAACTTGCTACTACGTGAAGGTGGTTCCAACTATCCCTTGAGCAGAAGCTTGCATAACTGTCTGGCTCATAGAGAGGCCAAGGTTAATGCTGGAATCAATCAGACACACAGCTTCACCTTCACTTGCTCTGATCACCCAATGACGGCAAAGAGAAAAGTTGCAGATGGTTATAAAGGTAGAGAAGAGATATAAAGGATTGTCAGGTGTCCCCAGACTCCCTGGAGAGAGGGGATGATAAAAGATGCCATCAGACAGACAGGCACAGCAAAGGGGAAAAGATCAATTACCCCAACTCCTAGAATTCTGAGTAGAGCTGAAGGAACTGACAAGCCAGGCACATAAGTAAAGTAAAGGAATAGAAAACAAACAAAAATCCTAAGTCTTCCCAATGGCTGGACATCTACTAAGATAAAATATGTAGTAGGGGGTAAACAAATATCTACTGGGAATCCACCAAGTGCCAAGCATTACTCAAGGCACTGGGGTCACCATGGCAACAAGAGTCTCTGCCCTCAAGGACCCTGACTGTGCAACCTGATCTGTGGAAAGAGAAGCAAAGGCGAGGGGAAGTGTAGACAAAGCACTGAAAGGGAGACTCTTCTTCAAGTGATCATATGAATTCAATTGATCATGCATAGGGCTTAGACAGAACCACTAAGCAAGAAACTATCATTGCCTGTTAGAGCCAGAAAGGATATTGGAACCCAAGGAGCCTAAGCTGGCCCACGGTTCTTTCCACTTCAGAGACACTGGAGAGCAAGAAGAGTCAGAGGGAAGGATACCGAAATTTCCTTTATTTGAGTAAGCATTCCATCTGACCCATGTCAGCACCATCCCAGACAGCAAGGTGGCTCTGAGCTCACAAGTCTCAAGAGATGAAGGAGTTTAAGATGGTATCGCAAGGCAGCGATACCTTGCGATATCTAAAGGCAGCCCAATGCCAGGGAAGCACATTAAATCATCACTGGGGAGGATGTTTGAGGGCCAAGATTGTGAGTTAAGGACTGAGGGGCTGTCCAAGTAGGCAAGTGCCCAGGGGAGCAGGTCTCTCTCTGTGGAGGGTCCCCTTTGCCCCTGCTCTTCATGTGCAGGGGACAGAGAACCTCTGAAGGCCCCTGACAAACTTCCTATGTAAGTATTTGCATTTTCATAATATGAACCACACACGTGCATCCCCACTCCTATTTCTTACCTAACCACAAGTTCCACAAATTCCAACCACTGAAACCTGAAGGCAATTTGTTTTTTAATGTTTTCCCATTATATTTCATCTACTTCAGGGACCCACAGCTTTCCTCTGTAAAGGGGCAGATGATAAATCTTTCAGGCTTTTAGGCTTTTCGGGTCATGCAGGCTCTTCCGCAAATACGCAACTCTGCCACCAAAGTGTGAAAGCAGTCAGGTCATATGTCAAGGAGCAGCAGAGGCTATGTTCCAATAAAACTGCCTTTACAGAAACAGGCCACAGATGGGATCTGGCCAATAGGACATCATTTGCCGACCTCAGATCTACATCATTTCTCATCATCTCTGTCCTTAATCCCAGAAATTCAGTATATTACTCCAGAGATACCCATCCTCAAATCATCTTATTGCTCTAACATGAGTTATCTTAACTGAGTTTTCTGTCAAGCTACAGAATGCAAAATATTTTCATAGTTAGTTGGGAAGACATTAAGGGAATATCAGCTTTACAGATGCATTGTTTTGAATGACTATTCCCAGACAACAGGAGGAAAGAGAGTTGAGCAAATAACATTAACAATGACAAACATTTGCTTGTCTCACCAACAGCAAGTACCATTAGTGAGAGCATACAGATAGGGTTCCAAACTTTCTTCACACTTAAAAATATGGATCCACTGCTTCAACAAAATAAGCAATGATTCTAGAAGTCATTAAGACAGCACCAGATTGAAGACAAGCCTTCATCTGATGGAATGTCACAAGGACACCATGATAGTGCCTCCTGATGGTCTGAACTTTGGATACAATTCTTGTGTTCATATGCATAGTCATTCAGTAGCTCAACAAATTTAGATTTGGCCAGGTGAATCTCAGCCCTATACCAAAGCATCTTCTGATGGTTCACCTTTGCCAAGAAGGGACATTGGGTACATTTCCCAAACACGTGGAGCATTCCTTCAAAGTGCCACAGAACGTGGATGATTTACAATGAGAACTTCATTAATTTGAGGCATCTTAAGGCTGGAAGGGCAGGAAAGTCTTGGCTCAATTTTTTTAAAAACCACCTAATTGTTAAGACTCACCTACTTTCACACATTAAAAAAAATTTATATATATATATATATATTTTTTTTTTTATTAATTTTTATTGGAGTATAGTTCCTTTACAATGTTGTGTTAGTTTCTGCTGTACAGCAAAGTGAATCAGCTATATGTATACATATATCCCCTCTTTTTTGGATTTCCTTATTTCTTAAGAGTTCTTCAGGCTACCTGGAGAATATTCTGTATTAAACATTTGAAAAAAGGATGGCACATTAAAAACCTGGTGGGTTTTATAGCTATCACTTCAAATAAGCCTATTCAAAAGGCATTCATGAGATTATTTTCTTTGAGCAGAGTGTTCATTGCTTCAACCTCCCTACCTACCCTCAATATCAATGATTCATCACACGAGTTAAGCCTCAAACTGAAGCTGCAAAGAATTCCTAAAGGCATTGGTACCAAAAGTAAGCGCCATGGGGAGTTAGCTGTCAGTCTGCTCATTACTTCTGCTTTTTCTTACTTCTGGCTGCAGTAACTCAATGAGGGTTGCTTTTCCATTTAGGCAAGGTAAGAAGAAAAGAAAAAACGTACAACCCCCCAAATTAGATATTGAACAGTGCTGCAAACCAAAGGCCATCAATCATTAACTCATCTTTCCTAACCAAACAATAAATCCAAAAGATTTTTCCTCTTGCTTTCTTATATTTTTAAGTCAACTTTGAGGTAAAGTTTATCAATAATAAAATACACATATTTTAAGGGTACAGTTCAATGAGTTTTGACAGATGTGTGCAGCTGTGTAACCACTGTGCCAATCAAGCTATTTCCACCACCAAAGGTCCCTTTTGCGCCTCATCCAGCCCATCCTTCCTACCTCCACCCCAGACCCCCGTCCCTCCCAGCCACTACTCTGCTGTCTATCTTTGAATTCGTTTCTGTATTTAAAACCCTACCTGTGGGCTTTGACTTAGGGGAAAATAGCAATACTCCGAGGTTCCTTTCAGATGTCCCAGGACCATGACTCTTGTATATAAGGTGTTTATTCAACTTCACAGAGAAAACCCTAGAGTAGCAAATACTACTACAAATGCATTCATTCAAATATGTATTAAGAGGCACTGTTCTAGGTTTGAAGGATTGAAAGAGAACAAGATGGGGCCCATTATTGCAAAGATAACCATGCTCACGTAACTACAGCACAAGTGTGATTTGGGCTTCATGCAGGGGGTGGGCAGGGGATCTGGTAGAAATGGAAAAAGGAGCACCTCTATCTGTCTGGGAAAGGCAGGAAAGATTTTTTTCAGAAAAAGACGGCATTTTAACTCCATGGTAAGGACACAGCATATGCAAAAGCACAGAGTTCTAGATGTGACAGAATGAGGGGTGGTTCGGAACAGGGACCAGAGCCTGGAGCCACCAGCAAGTGACTCCAGTATCTCTGTAAAAGGTGATAATAATAGCACCTACCTCATAGGTTGTTCGGACTGAAATACATTAACACACGGAGAGCACTTTGAACAGTGCTTGGCATCCAGTTGGCTCTTCCAGGGACGATCGCCATCTCAGGAGACAGGAAGGAGAAGGCTGGGTCCAAGGCAGGGTGGTGGGGTTGGAGCAGTGCTAACTAGTCAACCGATTAAGCACAGTCCTCCCCCCAGGCTCTGAGCTCAATGGAGAAGCAGATGACGAAGCAGGCAGGGGTTAAAACATGAGCGCCGCCGCATGGCTCTAAAGCAAGACTGGAGGAAACAGCCGGGCCCCAAAGCCCAAAGGCACTTCTTTCTCCTTCCCCTTCTAGTCCTAATGATCAGAGCAGCTGTCCCCACAGGCTGGAAAAGGCCAGGTCACTAGGTGGCAGCTGGTGCAGCGAGCAACACAAGCCCCCAAGGAGGGTGAAAAGGTCTGAGAGATGGGAGAGGGAGGAGAGGCGGAGGAAGGTGGAAGGGTGGGGTGGGGGGAACACAGGCCAAGCAGGGCCCCGTCTTCTCCTCCTCCCCACTCTCAGCAAGGGGCTTAGAGGAAGGCCGAGGCCCCCTGGAGAAGGCAGAAGTGGGAGTTCTTATTTTGTAGGAAGAGGTGGGATTCCAAGGAATGGAACCGGGGCCCCTCCCTTCCTGTTACACAGAGCCTGGATTTTATCTGGGAGGTGATAGGGCTCGTGAAGACTTCACAGGAGAGAGGCATCCCAATCACAACTGCATTATCATTATTATTTTGAACCCTTTTAAAGAATATAATTCAGTGGCATTAAGTACATACATAATGTAGTGGAACCATCACCACTATTTCTACAACTTGTTCATCATCCCAAACAGAAACTCTATAGCCATTAAACAGTAACTCCCCACCATCCCCTCCCCCAAGCCCCTGGTGGCCTCTATTCTGCATTTTGTCCCAAGGAACTACCTATCTAGGTACCTCGTGTAAGTGGAATCATGTAACACTTGTCCTTTTGGGTCTGGCCTATTTCACTATGCATGTGTGCCATGGTCTGTCCATGTTAAAGCAGGTATCAGAATTTATCCCTTTTTATGGCTGAGTAATATTCCACTGTGCATTATTTTTAACAACTCCCCTGGCAGCAGAGTGGGGATGAATTGGCAGGGGTTCAGCTGAAAGGGAAGGATGGGCAAGGCTGGAATGAAGGCCATGAGGATGGAGGAAAAGGGAAGAGAAAATGAAGAGGACTTGGAGATAGGATGGAAGTAGAGAGAGAGGGGAGACCAAGGGAGGAATGAGGGAAAGATCCCCAGTCTCCAGTTCAGACCACTATACGGAGGTAGCATTTTTGAGGAGAGTGGCTCTGATGAAAAGCAGCGAGGGGTCTGGAGATTACAGAGATGACCCAATACTCTCTGCGTCTTGAAATTTTCTAATTACTCAAGTCCTGACTTCCACGTGAAACTTAGACAACTATTGAAATTTTCTAACTACTGAAGTCCTGACTTCCATGTGAAACTTAGACAACTATTGGGAAACTAGCTTTACTGCATACTTTTATTTATATGAAGTTATATTTCACCTAGCCAGTTATTAGACAACAAAGAAATAGGTATTTTCATTAATAGGCCCTCTAGAAAAAATGAAGGTGGGGGAAGAGAACTATGAATCACAAATGTTTAAGTCTGAATTAATCAGTAAGGATTAATCACAAATCACAATCACAAATGTTTAAGTTTCTAGAGATTAAACCTTAGCAGTTTAAACCTCCCATTCTTAGCACCTCTGAAAAGCTACAGTAAAATACTTGTAAGGGGTTGTGCCGGGCCAGAGTGATTATTATTAGATCATCACATTGTCAAATAAGGACTATCTCTGGGCCCCCAGCCATTTCTTGCCTCGTAAATTCCTTTCTCAATCAACACCAGGCTGTGATAGAATCAACGCAGGGAAATGCTAGATTCACCACCTCTCCCTTGGTTACTTATTCATCGGAGCACCTTCTTCCTCTGTAAACAGACACATCTTTAGATGGTTCATGGCAGGCACTCCTTTATTAAATGACACCACATTAAAGTGTACACTTACTCTCTTTTTATCTCAACTAAAATAATTCAACTTTCCAAGGAGCCCCAAATTGAAATGTGAGGTTATGGATTCTCCAAATCTTTATATCCAAGACCGTGCACAAAGCATTTAAGCTGGCTGCAAGGAAAAAAATTAAGTAATTTAGGACACAATGTTCCCCCTACTCTCACCAAGTACCCTCAAAGCAAAAAACACTGTAAAAATACAAGCTCTATGTCAGATAAAAAAAAAAAAGATTCACTTTATTTAAAACATTACATGTAAATGACTTCTGTTAAAAAAAAAAAAGCTTTCTTGTTTAATATTAAAGCTTAAAGGTCCCATCATCAAATAAGGAACAATTTACTTCCAAAACCTTTTTTTAAATTATGTAACCTTTTTAGAATATTAATACATATTCTAAATATAGCATGTGGGGATATATATGTGTCATGATCTGTTAGTATATTTTTATATATAGGCCACATAAGATCCAATTCATTTTTTTGAAAATAACAGAGACGGACAATTCTCATATCTTAAACTGGTTTTGTTATAGAATTATTGCAATATTATCTCCATCACATCAAATACATTCAATTTTAGGAGAAGTAAAATATTTAGCTTTTTAATAAATTTTTTTATTTTTATTTTTATTTATTTTTGGCTGCGTTGGGTCTTCGTTGCTGTGCTCAGGCTTTCTCTAGTTGCGGCGAGCGGGGGCTACTCTTTGTTGCGGTGAGCAGGCTTCTCATTGCGGTGGCTTCTCTTGTGGCAGAGCACGGGGTCTAGGTGCGTGGGCTTCAGTAGTTGTGGCTCACGCGCTCAGTAGTTGTGGCACACGGGCTAAGCTGCTCTGTGGCATGTGGGATCTTCCCGGACCAGGGCTCGAACCCGTGTCCCCTGCACTGGCAGGCGGATTCTTAACCACTGTGCCACCAGGGAATCCCGAAGTAAAATATTTAAGTCATATTTTTAAACAATTGATAGTCAGAATATCTGAATTAATCAGTAATGACCAACACTGAAGAATAATTTCTACCAACGCCTTTCCCAATATCCTTTTTGGTTGGAATAAAGTCATCCTAAAGTATTTTGGATTTGAATAAGTTGGTATTGTTATTCACAATATGTGGATATTTAATTTTTTTTAAGTACACATGTCTAGACATATTACTTAACTAAAACTACTTAAAACATAAAAATATGTATCTTTATAGTACAGAATACTTATTTTCCAAAGCTAGCATTTCAGTTAAATAAAGTAATTGATAAGTCTTATTTGGTTAAAATTGCTATCCCAATTCAGTAAGGCAAATACATTTCCCAAATAGCCATGTACTATCCTGTTAAGTCTATTTAATCTACCAATAACTTACTGAGTTTCAGCTTTCATTTCTTTTGTGAAAAAAATTCTCAATAACTCATCTTTCTGAGAATAGTCAAAAAATGTATCTAAAAACAGGAAGTTAATATTTTTTAAATTACCCAAACTCTATCCTTGAGTTTAAAACAGTCTGATTTAACAAGCATTCATTTTTTTAAAGTATTGATAGAAAACAAATTAAAATAGAGTCAGGCCAGCAAATAAAACTGATAGGATTTTAGAAGCCACCTCTTTATGGAGCCCACCTATATTAGGTCATGCCTGGTATCAAGCATGTGTTTTCAATCACCAAATGGTAATTTTCTAGGTCTCACATTGCTGAGCTTTTGTCAGTCTGTTCTTATCTTATGAGTACCTTTAATAACACGGTTAATCTATATCTGCTTAATTCAAGATATTTTAGCAGAAGAAGTGGTAAAGCATATTTCAAATCTCTATGCCAGTTATACCATGGCAGCGAGCTTCCTTGTTCCTGGTTCTATGGTTCTACTAAACTCAATGACTCTTACCAACAGAGAAAATAGCTGTTTCCTTGCTTTATGCATATTATGACACTTTTCATAGAGACATAATAAGAGTAGAAATGAAACAACAAATATAGATTTAAATGAAAATGGATGTCTCATCAGCCTTTAGCCAATGTAGGTCACAGGAATCAGATTACATTGGTTTGTTGAGATAGCCGGTCTATTTCGGAAAATAATTCTCTAATGCTCTCAAGATATTGAGTAACTTAAAATGAAACAAGGTCGAATTTAACCTACATTAAAGGAGGGAAGAAGTAGCAAAGGCTTAAAGAAATTCAAAGCTAAGGTGATTCACAGTGACCCACTGCTACAGCTGCAAATTCAATTCCAGCTTCCACCAGAACTCCTGTCCTTCAAATGATTGCTTGAATTGTCGCAATTCCTCCGTTTTCCAGTCTAATTTGGAATACCAATGAAACCACAGAACCAGACTCACACACAACACAATTTCCTGAGGAAGTCATTCTACAGCTAACATCACTGAACACAAGTGCTGTCTATTAGTCTAGTCCGTTTGTTTTTCTTTAGCTGATGGGAAACATTCCGAGGGCTCTCAGGGCCAAGAGGACTATGCATTTTTAAAATGCCATCTATCCCTGAAGCTGGATTATAATAAGCAGATAAAGAGACAGGAACATTGTGAAAACAATTTGAAGAGATTTTTCTTTCTGTCCATCAATCCAGAATGGGGCAATACATCATCCAGGTGACCCTTCCCAATTATGGCTACTTTCATAATCTGATTGCCTTTTGCATTAAAAAAAAAATCAGCTTTATCCACAAGATAAAATATCAAATACACTGGGAACACCAACTCCTTTTATCTTGAAAGTAGTTAGCAAAACACTAATGCAAAACTGCTCTATTTCACAAATCAGCAAGTCATCATTCGTGCGATCAACCATCCAATGATTTATTTAACACCCACTATGCACCAGGCCCTGGAGCAGATGATGTGGCCTGTGGTTACTTATCCAATCTTCTTTTTGTCATGCCCTGGCTCGAAGCCCTCACTCTAGCCACTTTGAGGCATTTACACTTCTCTAAAAGCAATGTGCCTCTCTCACCGCTAAGCCCTTGCATGCACATCATTCTCTTAGCTTGGGATGCTGTCCCTCCCATTTTTAGTATGGAAAAATTCAGCCCAAATGTCCATCAGCAACTCCAAGAAGGCTCCCCTCATCCCTCTAGCTGGGTTAGATGCCACTAGTATGTTCTCTAAGGACCCCTTTCTATAATGATCATAGTCTATTTACTTGTGTCTCCCCATCTTTCCATTTGAACACGGAAAAGAACGATCATCTGAATGTTTGTGTCTCCCCGAGATTGAAGCTCTAACCCCCAATATGATGGTGTTTGAAGGTGGGGCCTTTGGGAGGTGATCAGGTTTGGATGAGGTCATAATGGTGGAGCCCTTATGACGGGATCAGTCCCTTTTAAGAGGAAGAGGCCAGAGCCCTTTCTCCACCAAGTGAGAACACTGTGAGAAAGCAGACACCAGCAAACCAGGAAGAGATCTCTCACCAGTAACTGAACCTGCCCAGCCCTTGCCCTTGAACGTCCCTGTCTCCAGAACTGTGAGAAATAATTGTTTCTTGTTTACGCCACCCAGTCTATGGTATTTTGTTATGGCAGCCCAAGATGACTAAGACAAAGGTAGTATTTTTATAAGACATGGAATTATAAAAAGGATCTGTGACTCCACAGTGATACTCAAAGGGAAAAACATACAGGAAGAGAAGGGGGAAATTAAGAGAGGAACTGCGGAGGGGGGGGGGTACTTTTTAAATTGACGAATGATGGTTTATAGATGAAAAAAACGATCGATTAAACTTAAAAAACACTGTCATCTCCAATGTAGGAATGATTTAGGCAAAGATCATCAATAGATAACTAAAAATCATTGGATGAAAGCATATTGAAAGGAGGATATTTACGTGCCTCAAAGTATCGGCTCACAGATTGCTTATTAAACAGTAAAGAGAAAAAAACAAACAAAAACAAACAAACAAACAAAAAACGGAAAAAAGGAAAGTCATCCTTACAATGTGCAGATCAGGCAGATATCACCTTAACCAAGTCGAATTTAGCACATCCATAATGGAACAGACTGATGTGTCATCGTCCTCCTGCAGTGACGCAGTGAAATACTGCTAAACATTGCTGTGCCAAAATGTTCATCTTGAACTTCACCATGAGGGAACAAGACATGTAGGGCTGGTAATGGGCTCCTCAAAACTGTCAATTGAGTGGAAAGGCAAACCAAGGCAAGGAAGCTGTTCCAGATTATAAGAGACTAAGCAGACATGGTAACTAAATCCGATGCATGATCTTTGATGTGATCCAGGATTGAGGTGGGGGAAAACTCTACTGTGATAAAGGACATTTTTGAGCATGGACCATATATTAGATGACATTACTGACTTAATGGTGAATTTCTTAAGTGTGATGATGTGACTTTGCAGGAGAATGTCCTTGTTCTCAGGAGATACATGCTGGAAGTATTCCAAGGTGAAGGGTCATGATGCTGCAAACGTGGTGAAACGTTAAAACTCGTCTCCATTCCACCTGTTTAGTTTGTCCTTCTGTTTCTAAGATTATAGGTGAGAGAAAGCCTCAATACAGCTAAAGCAAGTCTCTCACACTTCTAGAAAAGCTGTCAATTGCCCTTTAAAAACTTGCATGAGGACCTACAAAAATAAAACTCCTTGACTGTTATGGGCTGAACGGTGTCACCCCACCTCCCTACCCGCCCCCACACAAGATTCCAATGTCCAAGTCCTAACCCTCAGTACCTCACAGTGTGACTGTATTTGGAGACAGGGCCTTTAAAGAGGTGATTCAGGTAAAATGAGACCATTAGGGTGGCCCGAATCCAATATGACTATGTCCTCAGAAGAAGGGAAAATTGGGGCACAGACAAATATTTTGAAGACCAGGTGAAGACACAGGGGAAAGATGGCCACCTACAAGCCAAGGAGAGAATCCGCCAAAGAAGCCAACCCTGTGGATGCCTTGATCTTCGACTTAGCCTCCAGAATTGTGAGAAAATCAACTTCTGTTGGTCAAGCCACCCAGTCGGTGCTTCTGATTATGGCAGCCTGAGCAAACTCATACACTGACTTGGTGCTTTTCTTGATTAATTTTCTCTTTTGCCAGGCACAGTTCCTGGCTTACATTGCCCAGATGCACTCTTCTCTCCAGGACTCCTCAGAGGTGGCACACAAGGTCCTTCGATCTGGCCCCCATTAATCACACACAGGCCCCATCTCCCACCCCCACCCCCTCCCCAGGCTCCAGGAGGACACGCTCCAACTCCTGGTTTCTCACCTCTGTGCCTTTCTTTGAAGAAACACACACTGTTCCTCCTGACTTGAAGGTATCTCTCCACAACCCTTACAAAGTTGAAGGTTCCCTCCTCCCCAGTTCCTCAGCCCTTTATCAGCCCCTGTTAAGCTCCTTCCCATGATGCATTAAAACTACTTGTTCACTCACAATTCTCACCCCAAGACTCTGGTTCCTCTAGAGCAGGAAATATGTGTTCTTTATCTTTGTAAAGCACAGCATTTAAGCACGTGCTAGGCGTTCGTATCTTCTGTGAATTAAGTTACCATGAAATACCAACAATCCTATACAGTCAATTTCAGACTCTTTTGGCTTTTCACTTATTTGGCATGTTCAAGGGACCAGAGCATCATCACAAAAAGGACTCTAAAGATCAGCCCTGTCACCAAAGGCAGAGGAGTAATACTTAAATCCTCCCATCAGCCTGTACTTGGAGCCAGCCAGATTTTCATTAGCGTTAACAGAAATGAATCTCAGAGAACTGAGATTAAGTAAAATGTACCTCAATGTGAGCTTGAAACAACCTCTCTTTCTAGAATAAACTGCTGTAATCCTTCTGAAGTCCCCGGCAAACCACCTCTCCTGCCCAACTTGGCCCCAAAGCATCTACAGATAGCCACGGAGTGCCCCCAAATGGCACTGACATTCATGGCGAGGAAGAGATGGAAGAGCCACCGTTTACCAGGATGGCACTGGAGGGTCCAGCAAAGGACCGCACATAGACTGTTGCACGTCTGCTGTTCAAAGCCCCTCTTGAGGTCCCTGCTTTCACCTCCACATCCAGATCTATCAAAGTCTTAGACCCACCCTTTTCTCAGGACTCAACTCCTTGCCTCCCATTTACTCCCCTCCTGGGGAACCCTTGGCGTTACATAGCCTTTTATAGGCTGATGCTCCTTTATCCTAAACTGACAATTTCCCGTTTGCTCCTTCATCCTTGTCCCTACTGGAACCTGCTTTTCTGATAAAGACAACACAATGTCCCAATCCACCTTCAACCTCACTTGTCTGCAATCCAAGCTGAACTTTGCACCATCTTACACAACTTCAATAAACATGATTACCCATAGGACCTCACATTGTTGCAAAAAACAAATAACGTCCCCCCCTCCCCAAACTACCTGAAAGTAAGTTGCAGACCTGAGGTTCCATTACTCCTGTATACTCAAAGTATTTCCTATTTAACTGCAGTACGACCATTAAAATCAGAAACTTAACACTGGTACACTACCACAGACTTATTCAAATTTCACCAAATACCCTAATAATGCAAAGGGATAGAATCCAGAGTCACATGCTGTATTTACTTGTCATGTTTCTTCATCTGTCCTCAATCTGGAACCGTTCCTCAGTCTTCCCTGATGTTTATAACCTTGACAGTGTGAAGATGACCATAAATTATTTCCTAAAATATCCCTAAACTTGAGTTTGTCTGATGTTTTCTCACGAAGAGATTCGTTTCCTTTTTTTTTTTTTTTGGCAGGGGAGAGGGGAGATATTACAGAAACAATGTTGTAATTTCCTCCTTCTATCTTAGGAAGTGATTGGGTTACAGTAACTTGAACACTTGTGTCTCCCAGGTTTCTCCAAAGTAAAGTTACTCTTTAATACCCCACTCTTTTGTATCTAACAAATACTGGGTTGGCCAAAAAGTTTGTTCGGGTTTAACCGTAACGGCCAACAAAAAGCTGAACGAACTTTTTGGCCAACCGAATACTTTGTGGAGACAGCCTGAGGCTATGTAAATCTTGCACCTTATCAAGCTTTCACCCACTGATTTTAGCACACTTTAACATTTCGTGCCTGAATTAACCATTACATGATGATTGCCAGTGATGTTTTGTTTTTTTTTTTGGTACGCGGGCCTCTCACTGTTGTGGCCTCTCATGTTGCGGAGCACAGGCTCCGGACGCGCAGGTCTCAGCGGTCATGGCTCACAGGCCCAGCCGCTCGGCGGCATGTGGGATCTTCCCGGACCGGGGCACGAACCCGCATCCCCTGCATCAGCAGGCGGACTCTCAAACACTGCACCACCAGGAAAGCCCGCCAGTGATGATTTTTAACTCCACCTTTTATTCTACATTTATTAGTGGACATTCTACTGAAAACAGAATGTCGTTTTCCTTATTTATTTTATTCATATTAGTATGGGTTCATTGATTTTATATTACTTAATGAATTATGATCCATTACCGCTATATTTATTTTGATGCTGAAAACAAGCCAGGTTTGGCTGTTGGGAGCTTCATCAACCTGTCCTTTTGACATGCCCCCACTATTCTTTGAGCACTTCCTTACTTTGTGGCACAAAAAGGTGTTTTAGGCTCATGTTATAGTTCCCCTTCCCCAGGCCCAGAATCAGATTTCTCCAAGGAGCCCATTCCTTTTAGTTGCAGAATGGTATTTAGAAACCAAGATGTGGCTTATAGATGTGCTCACGGCCATTGGATATCGCTACTCCCAGGCCCTGTAAGTGGACACAGCTAGGAAACATATGTAACCTCTGAGCTCCCCTGGAATGTCCAAAGTTTTGCTCCTATGAAGTAGAAAAGCCTCAACATCAGTAAAGTCTCCTAGAATCCTACAACTTGAACTGGTCTGTATTTTCTTCGCAACCCACAACCCCAAGGAGCTAAGCCTACAGAGTGGGGTCCTGTCTCTCACAGCTCTTCCTCCTCTCCCTCCTCTTCCAAAGCCTCACACTCTGGTCTGGAAGCTCCTAGTTCCATCTGATGAGTCATCCTTGGTCTCTCTCCTAGCCATATACTGTTTGCCTCTAACTTCTTGGCTTCATAGGTGAACTTTCAGAGTCCCTGGGTCCCAGGCAGCCCAAGAGCCAGGCTTGCCCTAAACACAACTCCATTCCAGCTCCCAGAACCCAGGACCCCAGGGACCTGTTTGTTCCAGTGGAGAACACCCCCATTGAAAATCAGCACCAAAAAGTATTTAAATCCTTAATTGTGGTCCATCTTAGCCTACATTTATCTCTAATGGATTAAAAAATAGTTTTAGATTGTGAAGCAAAGTGATCTGTACCTTTTTGGGTTTGTGAGGATGATTATTTTTGTCCCAAGGTCAAAATATCTGTCCCAAGGTCAGATAGTCCTGCATTTCTAAGCTTTTCTTTCTCTACCGCTGACACCACAGTTTTCTAAAAGCACCATTGTTATTCCTCCCTCTACTGATCTGCACAACTTCCATCCCCAGAAGCATGTGTCCATCTAGGTAAACTTGACATGACATATAAATCATCTGGTCCTAATACCTACTGTAGGAGCCTGATAGAGGGTAAAGAATACCCACAGAATACATGAAAGAGCCGTTCATAGGAAAGACGATGAGAAGTCAGCCTCAGTCCATTTTAGATTCTGTCTTCTGCCTTTTAGAAATTCCTACAGGGTTCTATACATGATGGATATTTAATAACATTGTCAGGCTAACTAGCAGTGATTTCTAGTGGGTACCCATAAAAAATCATTACAAAGTCCTATAATTTTGGACCTTTGGGCTTTCATTTTTCCAAGGTGGGAGAGGCATGTAATAAATATCTCCAGAACCACAATGTGATATGACAATAGCTATTAAGGCTCAGAGAACCAATATCCATGAAATAGGCCCTTACCCATTAATAATAGTTACAAAATGTCATATCCTATAGCTAGGCTGTGCTGCAAATCTTATATTCTTTATTTAAGCATAAATAAATAAATGAGCACGAGCTGGGTCTGACTTTTATTGGTGTAAGGTAGTGAGATCTTCGTAACCATCACTTCAAACATGAATCCATGAATTCTGAGTCAAGGCCTTCCTTTTCTAGCCTAATGATTCTCAGCGATTCTGAGAAAAACAGAAAAGCAGATTCTGAGAAAGTGATGAAGGGTGCAGACCCCTCCATCTCTGAGAGGGTAGAGATGCAGAAAAATACACATAAGCACACAAACAGAATTGTGCCTATAACTTCATGGAGTTTGATCACCAAAGCCCCAGATGAAGAATGCCCTAGGCCATTACTTCTCAAACTTTAATGTGCCAATGAATCACCAATGCTGCTTTGAGTGGCAAAGTTCTAGAATAGAAGTTAACACACTTTTTCTGTACAGGAAGAGATGGTAAACACTTTAGGTATTATGGGTCCTACTGTATCTGTTACCACTACTCAACTCTGCCATCGGAGCAGGAAGCAGCCATTTACAATACGCAAGCGGATGGACGTGTCTGTGTTCGAATAAAACTTTATTTACAGAGACAGGAGGCAGGCTGGATTTGGCCCAAGGACTACTCTGGAAGGTATCACCTCAAAGTCAGCACAGGACTATAATAGCAAATCACAAAACTCAGCTCACTTCTGATATTTTTAAGGGCTCACATTTATTTTTACCACAAATTTTGTCATATTCACTGTTATTTACTTACCCAGCAATTCCCATTATTGCATTTTTTCCTACTGAACAATTTGTTATGAACAAGCCATTGTTCCATTTTTCAACCAACACAATGAAGATCAGAATAATTCCACGTTATAAACATTTCCTGAAAGAGCTTTTGCAGCCTAGTTTTCTGACTCTCAGCAAAGTTTTATTAATTGACAGCTGATCACACACATGATGCAAAAGTAGAACACAATCTTTCGTGTTCCAAGCCGCCTATGTCTCTTCTGGAGGCCGCTGTCATTTCTTTAACATGCCTAGCAGCTGTCAGACTCAGGCCAAGAGTCACAAGGGCTTTGTTTCCCTAGAGACTTATTTTCACAAAAATTAGGACCCACAGGAGGTTCTTCTCTGGCCGATCCTTTCTTCATGGTAAAAGGTCAAATGCTTGCCTACCGAGTGCCTTCCTGGGTCAGCAAGAGTCACCAGTCACTTTTTGTTTCCTGACTCGGTTCTGGCAGTACCCCCATCAACCACAACCACCTGACTCCCCAGAATGGATGTGGTATAGATCGGTTTTCCTCCCAAGTGTCCTGCATTTTAAAGCTCAGGCCTGGCCACGTGCCTGCCGACCTGCTCTGTAGGAAGGATGTTAGAATGGCCCATGTGGGCTTGTACCAGGGGAATGTAGATAACCACTTCTGAGGGATTGGGAAAACTATTTTCTTTACAACTCATGCAGATACTCACAGAAAAAACAGCTCCAGCTAGAAATGATTTAAGTCCACAGTGTACTTCTAGCCATTTCCACTGGTTTCTCAATCAAGCCTCACCAAACTAGATGTCAACTTTTCAGGATTGCAGCTATGGTATAAAACCCTATATGGTATTCTAGGTGTCTAAAAAGCACAGTGAAACTCTACAGAGCACAAATGTTATCATTTTGTGTGAGAGTCAAAGTCAAATTCATGAGCAAACTTCTTATATAAAATCCCAACTAATCGGGATTTAGTTATCAGTAACAGAACACCGGAAATCATAAAAATCATAACCTACTGCCATCCTTCACATGACAAAGGGCATCCATCACCTCGATCTGGTGCAGTAAGCCACATTCGCTCTGCTGGGTTCCGTGTACTTGTTTCGTTGTTCGTGTGTGAGAAGTATATTCGGGTCTGTAGTGTATTCATGCACAGCACGTTTTACCTAGAAGGTGAACTTCTTTTTCTAAGTACTTGCACAAATGATCCAACAAATTATTCATCTTACATCTATCCAGTAACTCTAAGGGTTATGAAAGAAGAAGAATAATGAAAGCATGGGTCTGTAGGCCATATGTGCTTAAAACTTGTACCTCCAACGAGGGCAATAAGATGCAGTGAAACTTGATTTCTCAAGGGAACATGCAAAATGCATTTTATCCTCGTCCTTAAAGGCTCTGATGAACTTTAGATATTCACAATGGCCTTGCAAAAAGGCATTTATTCACCTACTCACCCTGGTGACAAACAATTTATGTAGGGCAAGTAAGAAAGTGCCTATTCCATTCATTTTATTCCCTCTATTCCTCCCAGGGACCATAAGTGGATCTGAGGGTAGAAAAATGTTGGTAACACTATAGGATATTTATGCTAGGAGAGAAGCTGGGTTAAGACGATTTTCTTATTCATTTATAGACGTGACAGCTTTGGCTGTGCTCTAGAAGAAGGGAAAGGCTAGGGAGGTAAGATAAAACTCCGTTAAACAATGACGATGGCTCAGAGTGCCAGATCTGTTGCCAAGTTCGCACATCGGCCCCACACCAGCTAGGCATACAGTGCATGCCATTCAGGCCGCCACTCAAACTGACTGGGCCATGCAGAGGCTTTTGTGCTAGAAAACATCCACCTTTCATCTAATTAGGTGCTGAAATTTGACATTTATAGTCACAAAAGTTTCTTCCCTTACAATAGATTTTGGGAGTTTTTCTATCATCTCATCTCACATGGGTAGATACATTCATTTGTACTTTTGGACGTTGCCCAGTTTAGGTGACTACCCTCTAAAGCACTCTCCACTCTTCGAGAAACTGTCTTCATAAGAGAGGTAGCTGGGCTGACATTGCTCCCAATTAAAACCATCTCCTAATAATCATTTGCATGTGGTGGACCTGACTGTAAGCTCGCTCAAAAATTTAGCCAACACACAATTTCATGAGTCTCAGTCCAGCCATGCTGGCTCTTGTCCTTGGCTTCTTCCTAAACTTAAAAAAAAAAAAAATCCTCAAAGATTATTTTGGAAAGTGGCTACAATATCATGAAATGAAAAAGTCAAAAGGAGGGTAGAGTCAAGATGGTGGACTAGGAGGACACAGAATTCACGTCTCCACACAACTAGGGCACCTACCAGGCACTGGTGGGGGAACACAGACACCTAAGGGGATGGGAGGAACCCACAGAGACCAGTTGTTTCAATTATACTTTCATTTTTCCTAATATATTTTTTATCTTTCGAATTTTATTCTGTTTTTTATTCTTTGATATTGTACTCCTTCCTTCCTTCATCTTTCTTTCCTTCTTTCTCTTTCTTTCTTTCTTTCTCTTTTTGCCGCGTCACGCAGCTTGTGGGATATTGATTCCCAGGCCGGAGGTCAGGCCTGAGCACCTGTGGTGGAAGCTCTGAGTCCAAACCGCTGGACTAACAGAGAACCTCAGACCCCAGGGAATATTAATCAGAGTGAGGTCTCCTGGAGGTCCTCATCTCAGCACCAAGACCCAGCTCTATCCAACTGCCTGCAAACTCTAATGCTGAACACCTCAGGCCAAACAACCAGTAAGACAGGAATACAGATCCACCCATCAAAAAAAAAAAAAAAAAGAAATGACAAAAAAATATGTTACAGACAAAGGAGCAAGGTAAAAACCTACAAGACCAAATAAATGAAGAAGAAATAGGCAACCTACCTGAAAAATAATACAGAGTAATGATAGCAAAGACGATCCAAAATCTCAGAAACAGAATGGAGAAAGTATAAGAAACATTTAACAAGGATCTAGAAGAACTAAAGAGCAAATAAACAGTGATGAACAATACAATAACTGAAATTAAAAATACTCTAGAAGGAATCAATAGCAGAATAACTGAGGCAGAAGAATGGATAAGGGAGCTGGAATATAAAATGGTGAAAATAACTGCCAGAGAGCAAAATAAAGAAAAAAGAATGAAAAGAATTGAGGACAGCCTCCAAGACCACTGGGGTAACACTAAACACACCAACATTCGAATTATAGGGGTTCCAGAAGAAGAAAAGAAAAAGAAAGGGTCTGAGAAAATATTGAAGAGATTATAGTCAAAAACCTCCCTAATATGGGAAAGGAAATAGTCAATCAAGTCCAGGAAGCGCAGAGAGTACCACATAGGATTAACCCGAAGAGAAACATGCTGAGACACATATTAATCAAACTATCAAAAATTAAATACAAAGACAAAATATTAAAAGCAGCAAGGGAAAAGCAACAAATAGCATACAAGGGAATCCCCATAAGGTTAACAGCTGATCGTTCAGCAGAAACTCTGCAAGCCAGAAGGGAGTGGCAGGACATATTTAAAGTGATGAAAGGGAAAAACCTACAACCAAGATTACTCTACCCAGCAAGGATCTCAACAAATTAAAACCTTTACAGACTAGCAAAAGTTAAGAGAATTCAGCACCACCAAACCAGCTTTACAACAAATGCTAAACGAACTTCTCTAGGCAGGAAACAATAGAGAAGGAAAAGACCTATAAAACAAACCCAAAACAATTAAGAAAATGGTAATAGGAGCATACATATCGATAATTACCTTAAATGTAAATGGATTAAATGCTCCAACGAAAAGACATAGACTGGCTAAATGGATACAAAACAAAACCCGTATATATGCTGTCTACAAGAGACCCACTTCAGATCTAGGGACACATACAGGCTGAAAGTGAGGGAACGGAAAAAGATATTCCATGCAAATGGAAATCAAAAGAAAGCTGGAGTAGCAATTCTCATATCAGACAAAATAGACTTTAAAATAAAGACTATTACAAGAAACAAAGAAGGACGCTACACAATGATCAAGGGATGAAGCCAAGAAGATATAACAATTGTAAATATTTATGCACCCAACACAGGAGCACCTCAATACATAAGGCAAATGCTGACAGCCATAAAAGGGGAAATCGACAGTAACACAATCATAGTAGGGGACTTTAACACCCCACTTTCACCAATGGACAGATCATCCAAAATGAAAATAAATACGGAAACACAAGTTTTAAATGATACATTAAACAAGTTGGACTTAATTGATATTTATAGGACATTCCATCCAAAAACAATAGAATACACTTTCTTCTCAAGTGCTCATGGAACATTCTCCAGGATAGATCATATCTTGGGTCACAAATCAAGCCTTGGTAAATTTAAGAATATTGAAATTTTATCAAGTATCTTTTCCGATCACAATGCTATGAGACTAGATATCAATTACAGGAAAAAAACTGTAAAACATACAAACACATGGAGGCTAAAAAATACGCTACTAAATAACCAAGAGATCACTGAAGAAATCAAAGAGGATATCAAAACATACCTAGAAACTAATGACAATGAAAACACAACAACCCAAAACCTATGGGATGCAGCAAAAGCAGTCCTAAGAGGGAAGTTTACAGCAATACAATCCTACCTCAAGAAACAAAAAACATCTCAAATAAACAACCTAACCTTACACCTAAAGCAATTAGAGACAGAAAAACAAAAAAACCCAAAGTTATCAGAAGGAAAGAAATCATAAAGATAAGATCAGAAATAAATAAAAAAGAAATGAAGGAAACAATAGAAAAGATCAATAAAACTAAAAGTTGGTTCTTTGAGAAGATAAACAAAATTGGTAAACCATTAGCCAGACTCATCAAGAAAAAAAGGGAGAAGATTCAAATCAACAGATTTAGAAATGCAAAGGAGAAGTAACAACTGACACTACAGGAATACAAAAGATCATGAGAGATTACTACAAGCAACTCTATGCCAATAAAATGGACAACCTGGAAGAAATGGACAAATTCTAAGAAAACCACAACCTTTCAAAACTGAACCAGGAAGAAATAGAAAACATAAACAGACTAATCACAAGCGCTGAATTTGAAACTGTGATTAAAAATCTTCCAACAAGGGCTTCCCTGGTGGCGCAGTGGTTGGGAGTCCGCCTGCCGATGCAGGGGATGCGGGTTCGCGCCCCGGTCCGGGAAGATCCCATGTGCCGCGGAGCAGCTGGGCCCATGAGCCATGGCCGCTGAGCCTGCGCGTCCAGAGCCTGTGCTCCGCAACAGGAGAGGCCACAGCAGTGAGAGGCCCACATACCGCAAAAAAAAAAAAAAAAAAAAAAAAAAAAAATCTTCCAACAAACAAAAGCCCAAGACCAAATGGCTTCACAGGCAAATTCTAACATTTAGAAAAGAGCTAACACCTATCCTTCTCAAACTCTTCCAAAATATAGTAGTGGGAGGAGCACTCCCAAACTCACTCTACGAGGCCACCAGCACCCTGATACCAAAACCAAAGATGTCACAAAAAAAGAAAACTACAGGTCAATATCTCTGATGAACATAGATGTAAAAATCTTCAACAAAATACTAGCAAACAGAATCCAACAGCACATTAAAAGGATCATACACCATGATCAAGTGGGGTTTATTCCAGGAATGCAAGGATTCTTCAATATATGCAAATCAATCAATGTGATACACCATATTAACAAATTGAAGTAGAAAAACCATATGATCATCTCAATAGATGCAGGAACACCTTGACAAAATTCAACACCATTTATGATAAAAACTCTCCAGAAAGTAGGCAGAGAAGGAACCTACCTCAACATAATAAAGGTCATATATGACAAACCCACAGCCAACATCATTTTCAATGGTGAAAAACTGAAATCATTTCATCTAAGATCAGAAACAAGACAAGGTTGCCCATTCTCACCACTATTATTCAACACAGTTTTGGAAGTTTTAGGCACAGCAATCAGAGAAGAAAAAGAAATAAAAGGAATTCAAATCAGAAAAGAAGAAGTAAGACTGTAACTGTTTGCAGATGACATGATTCTATACATAGAAAATCCTAAAGATGCTACCAGAAAACTACTATAGCTAATCAATGAATTTGGTAGAGTAGCAGGATACAAAGTTAATGCACAGCAATCTCTTGCTAATGATGAAAAATCTGAAAGTGAAATTAAGGAAACACTCCCATTTACCACTGCAACAAAAAGAATAAAATACCTAGGAATAAACCTACCTAAGGAGACAAAAGACCTATATGCAGAAAACTCTAAGACACTGATAAAAGAAATTGCAGATGATACAAACAGATAGAGAGATATACTATGTTCTTGGATTGGAAGAACCAATATTGTGAAAATCACTATACTACCCAAAGCAATCTACAGATTCAATGCAATCCCTATCAAACTACCAGTGGCATTTTTCACAGAACTAGAACAAAAAATTGCACAATTTGTATGGAAACACAAAAGACCCCGAATAGCCAAAGCAATTCTGAGAAGGAAAAATGAAGCTGGAGGAATCAGGCTCTCGGACTTCAGACTATACTACAAAGCTACGGTAATCAAGACAGTATGGTACTGGCACAAAACAGAAATTTAGATCAATGGAACAGGATAGAAAGCCCAGAGATAAACCCACGCACATATGGTCACCTTATCTTTGATAAAGGAGGCAGGAATGTACAGTGGAGAAAGGACAGTCTCTTCAATAAGTGGTGCTGGGAAAACTGGACAGGGACATGTAAAAGTATGAGATTAGATCACTCCCTAACACCGTACACAAAAATAAACTCAAAATGGATTAAAGACCTAAATGTAAAGCCAGACACTATCAAACTCTTAGAGGAAAACATAGGCAGAACACTCTATGACATAAATCACAGCAAGATCCTTTTGGACCCACCTCCTAGAGAAATGGAAATAAAAACAAAGATAAACAAATGGGACCTAAAACTTAAAAAGCTTTTGCACAAAAGGAAAGCATAAACAAGACGAAAAGACAACCCTCATAATGGGAGAAAATAATTGCAAATGAAGCAACTGGCAAAGGATTAATGTCCAAAACATACAAGCAGCTCATGCAGCTCAATATGAAAAAAACAAACAACCCAATCCAAAAATGGGCAGAAGACCTAAATAGACATTTCTCCAAAGATATACAGATTGCCAACAAACACGTGAAAGGATGCTCAACATCACTAATCATTATAGAAATGCAAATCAAAACTACAATGAGGTATCACCTCATACCAGTCAGAATGGCCATCACCAAAAATTCTACAAACAATGCTGGAGAGGGTGTGGAGAAAAGGGAACCCTCTTGCACTGTTGGTGGGAATGTAAATTGATACAGACACTATGGAGAACAGTATGGAGGTTCCTTAAAAAACTAAAAATAGAACTACCATACAGCCCAGCAATCCCACTACTGGGCATATACCCTGAGAAAATCATAATTCAGAAAAAGTCATGTACCACAATGTTCATTGCAGCACTATTTACAATAGCCAGGACATGGAAGCAACCTAAGTGTCCACTGACAGATGAATGGATAAAGAAGATGTGGCACATATACATATAGTGGAATATTACTCAGCCATAAAAAGAAACGAAATTAAGTTATCTGTAGTGAGGTGGATGGACCTAGAGTCTGTCATACAGAGTGAAGTAAGTCAGAAAAAGAAAAACAAGTATCGTATGCTAAAACATATATATGAAATCTAAAAAAAAAAAGATTCTGATGAACCTAGGGGCAGGACAGGAATAAAGATACAGATGTAGAGAATGGACTTGAGGACACAGGGAGGTGGAAGGGTAAGCTGGGACGACGTGAGAGAGTGGCATTGACATATATACACTACCAAATGTAAAATAGCTAGCTAGTGGGAAGCAGGTGCATAGCACAGGAAGATCAGCTCGGTGCTTTGGGACCACCTAGAGGGGTGGGATAGGGAGGGTGGGAGGGAGACACAAGAGGGAGGGGACATGGGGATATATGTATGCATATAGCTGATTCACTTTGTTGTACAGCAGAAACTAACACAACATTGTAAAGCAATTATACTCCAATAAAGATGTTAAAAAAAAAAAAGACAAAAGTACAAGAGTCAGTTAGTACCAAAGAGTGGACCACTTCTATCTATTGCAGGCCCCCTTCTCCCCCTCTACCCACTGCATGTGTGCAATCTCATCTAATCCAATCTCAGCCCGACCTCAGGCCTTGGTTGGTGCTGTTTCTGCTGCAAAGAGCCTTTTTTCTATCTCCTTGGCTGGACAACTCTTCGGCTTAGAGTTTGAGGTGGGGTGAAAGGTGGTCCCAAAACACAGATGCACACACACAGAGCAGGGCTCCTTCCTTTGCCCCCCACACTTCTCCCATGTAATTCCTTACATAACGTTGGCTGGAGTGGAAGCCCCCTGAGGACTTGCCACCTCCCACCAACACCGAGCACACAGCAGGCATGCACCATACGTCCCGGTAAACTTGTAGAAACATTTATGAAAGAAGCATGAGGCACAGAAATATTACTACTGCTCACCTCTTCTTCATCAGTAGGAAGCCAGACAAAGCAGTGGATGAACTGATGTCCAGAAGCACTAAACTGCCAGAAGAGAGAACTCTGCTTGGACAGAGTTGAAGCCCTGGGACCTTGGAAACTCATTAATTGGAACTGGAAATTCAACTCTTGTGACCAATTAGCTTCAGGCCTTCTGCACGTCATTTACCCTCACTGATTTCATCTTCCTCATCTGTTAAGGAGGAACAGCCATAGCTATCTCCATATATTGTTTTGAGGATTAAATGGGTTAGGAAGGTATCCAATGGCCAGCATATAATAGGTGCTCAAGAAACACTGGTATTCTTTCCCCAACTCATAGCCTAACTTCAATTTGGGAGCAACAGTGACACGGCCAACAAGAAAACAGAACTTTCGGAAATAAAAACTTGGAGAGAAAAGCACAAGGAAAAGATACCAGAATAACACTGAAAAGCAAAAACATACCTAAAAGGGCAGCAAAGCTTTAACACACCAGCAAACTGGGGCTTTGCTAAATGTGCGCTTTCAATTTGCATGAGGTCTGCTTTTGTGGCTGGCCTGAAACCCTCATTGCATGATGCCATAACACGCAGCCCTGCTCTAAAAAAGTTTGGTGTTGTTATAGCCAGGCTGGTAAAACAGTGACCAAAGCCTCTTGGCTCAGAATAAATTCCCACAAGTGTCCTGAATCTGTTAAGTATGCAAAGACGGTTTTGCATCAATGGAAAATATAGGCATTGCATATTCTGCCTTGAGGCTTACTCTCAAAATCACTACAGCCACGGTTGTAAATATTTCTTTTTCCTAAAACTCACCCCAGAGAAAGCCAGCCACCAAGGGTGATATAATTTGAAACTAAAAACTACCATGCAAACATTGACAACAGTCACACATCTGAGATCACCACTGGGATTTCTCATAGACTTCTCTCAGTTAACAGGTCCAGAATGGAATTCTTGGTCCCCTCCCCCAACCCACCCCCAAACCTGCTGTCCCCACAGTCCTCCCCATCTCAGCTACTGGCAACTGCATCCTTCCAGCAGCTCAAGCCAAAACCCTCAGCAGCCTCTGGGTCACCTCTCTCTGTCATATTTCATCTACCCCATCAGCTTCACCTTTTAAAAAAATTTCCTAAATCTACTTCTCTCTACTCCACTGCCCCCACCTTGGTCCAAGCCACCACCCCTCTCACCAGGCACACTGGCACTAGCTCGAGGGGCTCCCTGTCCCCTTCTCATGCCCCTACCGTCTACTCTCGGTACTGCACCCAGAGTGATGGAGTGACTACACAAGTCAGAGCAGGCTGCGATAACCGCCTTCTGTAAGCCCTACAAGAGCCACTCGTGTCACAAGAAGTAAAACCAAAGTTCTGGGCTTCCCTGGTGGCGCAGTGGTTGAGAGTCCCCCTGCCGATGCAGGGGACGCGGGTTTGTGCCCCGGTCTGGGAAGATCCCACATGCCGTGGAGCGGCTGGGCCCGTGAGCCATGGCCGCTGAGCCTGCGCGTCCGGAGCCTGTGCTCCGCAACGGGAGAGGCCACAGCAGTGAGAGGCCCGCGTACCGAAAAAAAAAAAAAAAAAAAAACAAACCCCAACCAAAGTTCTTGCAATGGCCCACAGGGCCCCGGCACCATCCGACCCCACTGTATACCAGGGCCCCCTCCACTTGCCCACCCCTGCTGCCCCTGCTCCAGGCCTGATCTTCCCTCTCCCTGGAATCTCTTCTCAGTTACGGATGTGTCTTTCCTCCTCGCCTCCTTCAAGCCTGTGCTCAAATGTCAGCTGCATTTTCCTAAGGAGCATTTGAAGAGAGTTAAGGAAGGGACTGTCTGCGGGGCTGTGCAGGGTTCAGAGTGCTATCAAGACCCCCAGGGGTTAGCAACAGTGGAAGACCCCACCACCTCCAGGGCTGAAGGGCAAAAGAAGGGAGCTGTCACCAGAATCAGTACAAGTAGTCATGTAGTCTACCAGGAGGAGCTGAGAGAGAAGGGGGGAAATGGGGCTCAGGGAAGGAGGAAACAGGGATGTGCTTTGACTTCTCTCTTCTCTTGTCCTTCCATCTCCTGCCAGTGGCACAACCCAACCTGAAGCCAGAGGGCAAGGAAGCCAGGGTGATGGAGCCCAAGAAGGTCTGGGAAGATGGGAGAATGTCCAGCACACCCTTGTTAGCCGATGGAGATCCTAGAGTCCAGTCCAGGGAAGAGCCTGCAAGGGGAGCCTGGAGGTGGCCATGAGCTTTCCTTACCTCCCCTCACTGTGAGCTGCTGATCCACTAGGACTTGGAAGCCAAGTCTTTGGAGGGGAGTCCTGCCCAGGGGGGATCAATAGCTCATAACCTAAGTACTAAGTCCCTTATCCAAAGTTGGTGGTCTCTAGTGCCCAACACACAAAAACTGAGATGCAACTGCTACGTGGTATAGCAGAGTTTCCATTCCTGCTACCGTGAAGTTGACCCTGAAGAACTCCCCTAGTCCCATGATTACAGTTCTGAGAGCCTTGCTCTCTCTTCCAAAGTTATTTCAAATGCAGACTAAGTGACCAATCACTGAGCAATTATAGCAAATACCCACAAAGTTCCAGGCGCCCTTAGCACCCACTCCCCCCAACAGCCACACAAAGGAAGGACTCGTTGCTGGGTTTAAGAAGTAGCTGCCCAAAGCAACCTCTGAGTAGACTCCAGAGCCTGTGCAGTATTCTAAAATAGGAAGAGAAAAGAAGTTTTAGAATTGAATCCAAATTGAAAATTCTTAAACCTCTGACCTCAGATGATCCAAAACATAATGGATCTGTCATCCATGCAATTGAATTCTGTAGGTTGTGCAATTGTGTAAACTGACTCTCCATCGAATGAGGTGGAGGAGGAGCCAGCTTCTGGATTAAGTTCTATCAATGATTTACTTTATGACCTTAGGCAATCCGCAGTTTCTCAGCAGCTCAGTGTCCCTAACCCCAAGATAAATATGATGCTTCCTCATCCAAACCTGTCAGGGACCTACTGGGGTGAATTAGCTAATATATCCTTCCTGTCTCCTTCAGAGGCTCTTCTCACCCAACCTCCTAACTGTGCATTTTGCCCAAGGAGATAATAAAGTAGTGTGGAAAGCAAGTCTGAGTCAGACTCATTTGGAAATAAAATGGTAGACCTTTCACTGATGGGACATTTGAACTTGGACAATGTATCCAATCCTGCTGTGCCTCAGTGCCCCTCCTCTGTAAAAAGTGAAAGCCAAGAAAGCACGACCTCATACAACTGCTGGGTGATAAAATGAGAGTATGCGTGCAAAGCCCTCAGGACTTTGTCTGGCATAGAATAACCACCCGAAAGCAAAGTGCAATCATCGCAAATATTACCATCATTATCATTCTCATTACCATTTTTCATAGGCAATTCCAAGTGGGATTGGTGAAAGCACAAAATTTCTCTGAGCACTCTCTAGAATTTTTCTATGTCCTTAAAATAATTCTCTTTTTTAGTCTGGAAAAGTAGAGTTGAAAATAACACAAACGGTTACTATGATCACCACCAAACTTGATTAATAGCTCTAATCACTAACGAAACCTAAGTGGCTGAAAAGCAGGGTCAAGCTACATAGACTTGATTAGAGCACAAGAAATTCATCCTAAGAGAAATCTTGGGAAAAGAGGAGTTCATTTTGGAAAATTTTCTATGAAAAAGGTATAAATTCGCGACAGTAAGGGAAACCTGTTTGTGAATGGTACCCAAAAACTAAGTTAAAAAATAAACAATTTCATAAACCATAAAATACCCAAATGCTTCTTTAAGCTCAGGGATCTGGTGAAAGCTTCCTAAAGCTCCTACCTGGCATCCACACTGTAAGTACCCCACCCCTCAACTGTGAAATCTCCTAGTGCTCAGAGAACTCCATCTGGACAAGGGACCATGGACCTTCAAGAGCTGGCACAGCACCAGGCAAACGGAAGTGCCCAATCACCATGTTTGCTCTGACACATGATTGACCATACGGCCAATCGGATCAGAGAACCACGTCCTCTCCCCAGGGGACCACTTGGAGCATCATTCCAACGACCTTCCTCTGCCCTGGTCCCTAGGTCCATCAACTGATACCCGTAATTACAAGAAACATCTTAGGACCTTACTCTGGTTGGTGCAGATAAACCATTTGAAGTCTTACATTTCAGGTCTATCAGAAACAAACAGGTTTTACTCACCCAATCCTACCCCATCACCACTTTGTACCAACATTTTTTTTTTTTTTGGCGGTATGCGGGCCTCTCACTGTTGTGGCCTCTCCCGTTGCGGAGCACAGGCTCCGGACGCGCAGGCTCAGCGGCCATGGCTCATGGGCCTAGCCGCTCTGCGGCATGTGGGATCCTCCTGGACCGGGGCACGAACCCGTGTCCCCTGCATCGGCAGGCGGACTCTCAACCACTGCGCCACCAGGGAAGCCCTGTATCAACATTTTAAATCAAACTTTCAAACCATTAAAGCTCTGGAAAAGAGCGCCTGCTTTGCATAAACATTGTATCCATGGTATAGTTCCTAAAAGTAGTAGGTGTCCAATAAATATTTATTGAAGGCACAGAAGGAAGGAGGAAGGAAAAGAGGAGAAAACACTAACCCATGCTCCTGAGCTGCCCCAGATACAAGGGTAAGGATGTAGGCCATGGTGACACACCCAGGATGGGTGCCAGGTTTTCTACATGCCTTAGCCAATCCTTACAGCAGCCTTCTCAGGTATCTTATTTGCCCATTTTACAGATGCCAAAACTGAGGTACAGAGAGGTTAAATCGCTTCCTGAGTATCCCCCAGACAGTAAGTTTCAGAGCCAAGATCTAAACTGAGACAATGTAATACAGAGGTACACTGAAGTACCACCCTACTGTCTGGACACCCAAATTCACCTTGGGCAGCATTAAGCAGTCAAGCATTAGTGTTTCCATTTAGATGAGAAAATTAAACCCAACTGGTTAAATGACCAGTAAGAAATCACATGACTTTCACAGGTACTAGAGCCAGTGCTTCTACTTGGTCACTTAGGACCCTAGAAAATAAGGGACCCCATCCGTTCTTATCATGAATAGAATGAGCTTATGCTACAGGCTTTCTATCATCTTTATAACTTCATGGCAGACTGCACGCTCAAAATACAATAGCAACAATGTACAGCACCCTGTGATTTATAAAAATAATTTTATCTGTAATAACCTCCCTGTGACATACATAAGGCAGATAATGTCACCAGCCGTCAAGGCCAGGGTGCCCTCAGTGACAGGGGCCCCAGAGACGCCTGGAAGCACATGACAGCTCACGGCAGCCAGGAACACAGGGAGACAGCAATGGCAACTTTCAACGCTTTCACAGCTTCTGACTACATGGCTCCAAAGGAAGAAATTTCAAAATGATTATTTTCTCCTTCAGACGGGAGACATAGGACATACAGTCCAAGTAAAACAGTATTTATCAGTTTTCAAGGGCTCGACCATTTGAGGAGAAAGCCTCAGCGTCTTCCTTTTCTCCCCGCAGCCATTGCTTTTAAAAACCCTTGGGCGAGATGAGGAGAAAAGTACTTGTTGATATTGTGTTTGCCATCAGCGCACACCAATCTGTCTGCTGAACTTCTCAGGAGTGTTGGCTAATACTTTTGTATTTCCTACTGGAAGCACACCACAGCTCATAAACTGATGTGTTAATATCACTGAAAGATATAACAGCGAGTCCTCGGCACAGCATTTTCCCCCAAACTCAAAAGAACATCTAGCTACATCAGGCTTCAAAGAGAACTGATTTAAAATCTTGCTCAGCAAACACAGCACCCCTGCAGTGGATCTCACTCAGCCTGGGCTGCCTGCTGCAATCACCTGCGGAGCCTTAAAAATCACCCACATTCAGGTTCTACCTGCAGAGGTTCCAATTTAATCATCCTGGGGTGTGGCCTGGACATTGGACTTTTCAAAGCTTTCCCAGTGACTCTAATAAACATTCAAGTTTGAGACGCACAGGTGCAGAAAGTGAGGCGCACACCCAGACGTTCACCTAAAAAGTGATTCACGGGTGTTAATGACCATGAACAATTTCACAATTAAGAATTATTTGATAACATGGATTTACTTTTTCAGACACAGTTTGTTCACTGCATAACTGAGAAGTCTTGATTCTTGTTCTCTGGGTCTTCCTGACCTACCTTAACCAACTTAACCTGGAAATCCAGATGAATACAAAAATTCATTTTAAAAGTACTAACGTCTATGTAGCACTTTGAGATTTGCAAATATAGAAATACAAAGTCACATTTCACCATTACAAGAACTATGAGGTAGGTAACGTAAGTGTATTCGTTTCCTATTGCTGCTGTGTGTGACAAATTATCATAAGTTTAGTGGCTTAAACAATATGAGTTATTTTTATAGTTCTTGAGGCCAGATGTCCAAAATCAGTCTCCCTTGGCTAAAGTAGGGTATGGGCATGGCTGGCTCCTTCTGGAGGCTCTCAGGGGAGAATCTGTGTCCTTGGCTTTTTCAGCTTCTAGAGACCACCTGCATTCCTAGGCTCAGGGCCCCTTCCTCATATCTTCTGTCTCCCTCTTATAAGGAAGAACCCTGTGATTACACTGGATCCACTCGGATAATCCAGGATAACCTTTCCATTTCCAGATCCTTAATCACCTCTGCAGAGTCCCTTTTGCCACGTAAGGTAACATTCAACAGTTCCAGGGATTAGAACAAGGACATCTTTGGGGACCAATATTCAGCCTGTCACAGAGTAAGGCAAACGTCACCAGCATCACCACTATGCCTATTCCCTCTGCCCACCACCGTCGCTTTTCAATTGAAACTGAGGCTCAAGGTTGCATGACTTAACCAGGTTCCACGTCTGGGACGGGGCTGAATTTAAACCCGATCTCATAACTCCAAGCCCCACTCCTTTCGGCCGCTCCAGATATGGCGATGCCTGCAATATTATCCTCTTTTCCAGGCTCTCACCATACTGTTAACAACAAGTATTTAGACTCTGCCCCTATCATTATCTCTGTTCCTCAGCCAACAGATGCCAAGTGGAAACTTCCAGTTCTATTACCCCTGCTGGTCACCCTGTCTCAGGTCAGCCCCCTTCCCTATGGTCCAGCAGAAGCAGCAAGGCACCGAGGCAGCAATTCATTTTACAGACTACGACGTCACAACTACTTGAGAGATTAGTCACACAAGGAAGTGTATGGGCGAGGGGGTGTGGAAATGACAGCTCTCAGTTTTAAAAGAGCAAAACAATCTTAACTTGCTAAAACCTACACATACCAGTAACTGTCTCAAGAAAAATTTATAATAGGTGACACCCCCATCCTCCATGTTTGAAACAATCTATGTAGAATACATAGGAAACCGTCCTCTCAGTGATTTTCCATGGTTCCTTCCTCTCTTGCTCTCAAGTGAGGGAACTAGAGAGGGCTGACAGGGTGGTATTTAGAGCCTTAGTCTGTGGTCCCCTGGCGTGTGGTGTGCCGCAGCTGGGTAATCAGAAAGGAGTGGGCAAGGCTTCCTACACGAAGGACATTCTAATACGATGGTCACACTTCCCTTGATGCCTGGGATGTGCCATCCCCTCCTCTCACTTGAACATCATGGAGTAGAAAAGAACCCAGTGTTGAGTCATAGGCACTTTAACAATGGGAGAAAATAAACAAGCCAAGCAGATATCACTGCCCGTGTCTATGTGCAATCTGAAGTGAAAATGGTAGTGAAGGAAAAAAAAAAAAATCAGTGCCGCATCACAATGCAACTGGTATAATATCAGCAAGTTACATGGTTTTCCTGGACTAAGATAATTCATTGTCTCAGTCCCCAAAACTATAAAATAAAACAGTGAATAGGGCTTGTAGTAAAGGTCATGCGGAAGAATTCAAACAACCAGAATACTATATTTTAAATAAGCTAATGTGGTGGGGAGAAGTGGGGAGGGCGGTGCTGGAATACATTTTGTGGCTTGTGTTCATGCCAAATCCATGCTCTGAAACTATAACCCTATATACACTTACAACCAATATTTGGACTGATTCTAAGGACAGCAAGATTCCCAGACATCTAAGAGTCAGTTTGGGTCACTATTTCAGAAAAATGAACCAATAAACTTTGTTAAGTTGTTCAAAAAGGGTAGCATCATAAGGGAATTCTGGTTTACCAGGAGTTAACAATAAACATGTTAATAAAATTAGGATGTTCTAATCCATGGGATACATTACTTTGGTGATATCATAGCCTCCAGATAACCTGGCTAAATTAAAAGAGGGTACACCTGCTAAGGACGCCTTACTCCATACTTTATAGGACCACGCAATGCTTCCAGGTAGTTAAAGAGCCCTGGGTCCTTGTCCTGACCCCGCCACTAACTTGCTGTATAACCTGGACCCGTCACTCAGTTTCTCTGGGTCTCAGGGTTCTCATCTGTAAGGTGAGAGGGCTGGTCAAGATGACTTCCAAGGGCTCCTCCAATTGCAACTCTAAAAGCTTGCAAAGATCCATTAACAAAATTTACTGACTCATCTGACATTAGATTCCGATTGAGCTGGTGAGTAAAAAGAAGATAACGAAGCTGATGTTTGAGACTGCTAACAACTAAAAGCTGGAAAACACATGGAAGCTGGTGAGCATCATGGTGAAATACACATCGGGTTCCTCTCCTGGGAAAGCTACAAAGCCTGGGGGTCCCAAGAGTTTATTGCAAAACCCCCTGAGGGTGCTTTATGTATCTGCAGGAGGGTCCTCTTCATTCATGCTGCCTCCTGCTCAGCAGCGTCTCAAGTACCGGCTCAGAAGGGATGGGTGAGGTGGGGTGTTACCCTTGGGACTCAGATCCCACACAAATATCATCGCTCGGGGCCTTCTGGCCACTGAACATAGCTTTCAAGGTCACTCTGATCCAGGGATTCATTGCCGCCGGAAACTGAGCGTCTGGGGATTTGCTACACCTCCCTCCTCCTGCCCTTACTAGCAGCGGGGAAGGGGGGCATACTCTGTCCTCTTGAGGGCCCGCAAAATTAGCCACAGAAAATGAAAAGTGGATTCAAAGGGCTATTGAGCTCTCTCAGGATTTAGTTCCCTCAACAGCTCTCTCTACGGAACAAATATGCTCCAGTGGGAAAGCCCAGGAAGAAAAAAAGTGACAGGAAAATTGAGGACTTATTATAAAACTCATGTTTAAAAAGCCATAATTATCACAATAGTGTCACCTAAACATTATTTACAAACATCCTTCAGCACAATTCCCCCTCTTTGAACAGCCCTCATCTAGATAGAGTGCTATTACTCAGGATAGCATTTTAAATTATTTAAGTAGTAAAACAAGGAAAAACCAGCATTTTTTCAATCAAAACTCTGGAGTGAATATAATTAAAATCGATGCAGGGAAACAGGCATAAAAGAGAGAGAATCTGACTTTTTACCTTTATGCTGATAACTCCTACTTACCGGTTGTATAATTAAGTCAGTTTTCAAACACTGTTTTGTGGATTACTCGTTGGATAAGCCCCAACACTGTAAGAGGAAGAGAGGGTAGAAATTCTTCTATTTTGCTGATGAGAAAACCGAGACTTAAGGATATTAAATGATAAGCCCAAAGCGGAGTCACAATAAAAACCCAAATCACCAAATTTCTGATTTCAAAGTCTCCTCCAGGACACCACACACTGTGTCCCAGTGATTTCATCTGCATGGTAAAAACCACAATAATTTTTATATCAAACGCTGTCATATATTTTGCCTGGGCCTTGCTTTTGAACTTTCAGGCCCTCAGAATACTCTTAGTTTGAATCTTGGCAAAATGAAGCAAATTTCCAACTGCCACATAAATGGAGTTTTCTTTACGAGCAGCTGCAGGTAAGAACACGCCCCTCGCAGTCTGACGTCATTACCGTAGTTCACCTCCTAACCCACTGTTACTTCTTTTAAATGACCAGGCCTATGGTTCATGGCCGTATTCTGATCACACAAGGGCACAAAAGTAGCAAATAATCCCACAGTCCACTTCCAGGCCCTGGCCAGCAATCAGAAATCTGACTGTGGGTCTTTGTTCATTCTATTTTGGGATGATACCATTTCGCAAAACACCTCTCAGCCTCAGCCCTGTTAATCAATAGTCATTTAAAGTAAATTTGTCATGGAAGTGTTTAAACACCTACATTCAATAGTGTTTGCCAAAATAATGCATTTGCCCCGGGATTATAAATGATCAAATAACTAAAACACCACAGCAGCAGCAAGAACAGCTCTAGTCTGTGCTGAGGTGGTGGGTATGAGCTTAGCTTCATTTCTGGGATCCTGTTACTAAATCCACTGAAAGAAATGAGGCGGGGCGAAGACCCAGAGCAGGGCTGGGTAGGGGGATGCTCTGTACCAGACATGGTCTGTCCCAACCCTCTCTTCTCATAGCTGGACTCCCCTCCACCCACCCACCCACCCCAGTTTCTAGGACCAGCCCTAACCTTAGTGGAGACGTCTGAGTAATTTTGGTACAACCCTCTGGGACCCCACCCAAGTCCCTCTGACTGCTGGCTCGACCGTGACTTCCTGCCCAGGCTCCTGTATCTACACTTGAGTCCTTTCTTGATTCCTTAGCCCTCCGGGTCTGAAGCTCCCTGGACTCCTGGCCGCCCTTCCATCCCTCAAGCCACCTGGACCTGCTGTCCCTACAACCACGTACCCCAGGACTGGGAGCCTGTCCTGAGAGACTGCCACCTCTGGAAACAGTCTTCAGTTCTGTCTCCTTCAACCTCCTATTGCAACCCATCACCCTGAGAGGACCCCCTCCCTTCCCCAGCCCTCCTGCAGCTCCTGCGTTTTATCTGGAAGTGGACTCCACCCATGGCCCCCACCAGACAAGTCTTCAGCACTCCTTCCGGACCTGGCCGGACCCCAAGAACAAGACCGGCAGCTCCTCAATCAACCGTCTGCATTTCAGACCTGGCTCTTACTTAAACGCCTCGGTCCGAGCCTAACATCTACTTATTCGTGGAGACAGAACCCGAGAGAGGCCATCCTCACCACCACCCTTCACTAGTGACTTGAGATCTGCCGGTGGCTTGCCCTCAGCCACCTATTAACTGCCTTGCAGACATCATGATGCAGCAAATTTCACACAGAGGTGAGAAACCTGAGATCCCATTTTAATAGGAAATGTGCTTACATTCAGTCGGCAAGACTGGGGCAAAACCAGGACTAGATGCAGGCTGATCTGGCTTCCTTCTTACTGTATGAATCCTACTTGCGGAAGCCCTGTGTTTCTCAGGCACCAGGTTATGTCAATGACCAGGTGCAGGAGGACGGAGGAGGCACTTTTTAACCCACGTGCGGCAATCTGATGCCCCTTGGCCACAACCCTGTATTACCGGTGAGGGTTAGGGCTCCCTGGCATCCCAGTCACCTGCACGCACCGTTCAGAAGCCACCACGAACTCATTCCACCTCGCAGAATGGGACAGAGTAGGCACTTGCTCAAACTCCCACTTCAGTACTTCTGATAAAATCAATTGTTTCAAATAAAACTGGGAGGACTTTTGCACTTCCCACCAGTACCATCTAAGCTTCTTGGTTTCAGGCTTAGTTGACTTAAGTGAAATCAGCAACAGAGCATGAGAGGGCTGTTTTGGTGCTAACCCAAACTCTAAGTTGCTTCCAAAGTGCTGCCTAAGTCTCACAGACCATGTTCCCAGGGGCTCCATGACATAGTCATTAGAGACACAGTGTCACAGCAAGCAGTTCTGGAAAGAGGCAGGAGCTGCATCCCTCTCCAAGGGGGCACATGCTGCTCTCTGAAAATGGGCTTGAAGCTGTGGCATGAATGAGCATCAAACTCTCTGTTGTGGGGGGAGACAGGGATGTTATGGGTTGAATTGTGTCTCCAAAAATGGTGTGTTCAAATCCTAACGTCCGGTACCTCAGAACGTGGCCTTATTGGGAAATAGGGTTGTTGCACATTCATCAGTTAAGGTGAGTTCACACTGGATTAGAGGGACCCTTAGTCCAACACGACTGGTGTGTTTAAGAAGAGAAGAGACACATGAGAAGAGAAGGCCATGTGATGACAGAGGCAGAGATTAATGATGCATCTACGAGCCATGGGTTGCCGGCAACACCAGAAGCTGGAAGAGGCAAAGGAGGATCGTCTCCTACAGGTTTCAGATCGAGCATGGCCCTGCCGACACCTCCAATGTGGACTTCCAGCCTCCAGAAATGCGAGAGAACAAGATTCTCTTGTTTTAAGCCGCCCAGTTTGTGCGACTCTGTTACAGTAGCCCTAGGAAATTAACCCAAGGGGGAAATGAACAACTGAGGAATCACGAAAACCTCTTGATTGAGAAGCAGCATCAAATAGGAAAGAGAAAATACAGACAGTCCCCAGCTTAGGATGGTTCGATTTAGAATTTTTCGACTTTACAGTGGTGTGAAAGTAATATGCAGTCAGTAGAAACTGTACTCCGAATTTTGATCTTTTGGGGGGGCTAGCAATTTTCAGTACGATCCTCTCTTGTGATGCTGGGCAGTGGCAGTGAGCACAGCTCCCCATCAGCACGCGATCCCCAGAGTAAACAACCATACACTCATAACCATTCTGTGCCCAGATGATCCTTCTGTTTTTCACTTTCAGTGCAGTCATCCATAAGTTACATGGGATAGTCAATACAATAGGCTTTGTGTTCGATGGTTTTGCCCAGCTGTGGGCTAATGGAAGTGCTCTGAGCTCGTTTAAGGTAGGCGAGGCGAACCTACGGTGTTCGGTAGGTTGGGTGTATTAAATGCATTTCTGACTTTAGACATTTTCAACTTACGATGGGTTGATTGGGACATAACCCCATCGTAAGCCAAGGAAGATCTGTACATATCTGTGATCAGGAACATCTTTCACAGCGTGGCCGCCTGCCTGGTTGAACTGGAGGAAGATAGACAAGGCCCAGAGTCCCTAGAAGGAAACTTCCTTCCCCTAAGAAACTAGACCATCTAATTCAGGTCCTAAGTAGGGGAAGGAACGGGGTAGGGGCGGGCATTTTTTCCTCCCTGTTTACATACAAAATACTCCCTCCTGCATCCTGAGCCTCGGAGTCCCTCTCTGCCTCACGTGCTTACAGAAAGGTACTAATAGGTGATTTCATAGCCATGATCTCATGTCATCTTCACAGCCATTTTTGCTACAGGGAAGGAGGGAAAGTATTATCACCCCCATTTTACACACAAGGAAACTGAGGCTCACACGAGATCACAGATGAGATGACCATCCTGAAAAGAACATCAGCTGACAAAAGGCCTTTTCAAAAAAGGTGGAGTGGGGCTTCCCTGGTGGCGCAGTGGTTGAGAGTCTGCCTGCCGATGCAGGGGACACGGGTTCGTGCACCGGTCCGGGAAGATCCCACATGCTGCGGAGCGGCTGGGCCCGTGAGCCATGGCCGCTGAGCCTGCGCGTCCAGAGCCTGTGCTCCGCAATAGGAGAGGCCACAACAGTGAGAGGCCCGCGTACCGCAAAAAAAAAAAAAAAAAAAAAAAAGGTGGAGTGGAAGTAGGAGGTAGGGAGTAAAAAACAGCCCTAAATCTTGTCTTTAAAAAAAAAAAAAAAATGAGCTCAACAAAAGTTCTAGAAGCCTTCCACGTCCAAAACAAATCAAATCTGTTGGCTGTGAAAAGCAGTCCCTTTACCTTTTTCAGTAGTTGTTCAGGTAATATTGCTTTGGACACAGTCCACGGATTCTCTGACCATTTTTTAAAGTGTCTTTGAGGGAAAACCCCAAACACATTTTCCAGGCTTGAAAATGTAAGTATTCTGGCCTTTGGTGTTCAGTCTCATTCAGTGCTTCCAAATCTTCACGCACTCCTGTGTAGCCACAGGGACCTTTCATAGCCATCACCCCGCACAAGCTGGACCTCAGACAGTGTTTGAGAGGCTGGAACTCCACAGACTCACGTCCAACAACCTCTGATGACTGAACGGACCTTTTCCCAAAGCAACACTGGATAAGGGGAAGGAAGGCAGGGATAGAGCTGGGTGGCAGGCGTCCCAGGAAAGGATGGGACTGAAAGGGTTAAGCCGCAAAACACTGGGGATGAGAGCTTGGGTGGAGAGCTCTGACTGCAACCAGCTGCCTTTTCCATATATTTTAATCTTTCCCCCCTGGAAAACACCCAGTCACTCACTGGTCACTGAGAAGTCTTGACTTTCATACCCCCAACGCTGCAGCCAAGACGTTAGGCACACAGACCCCAGGACCTACCGCTCACCACTCTGGGAAATTACCTCTGCGAAATGCCATCCCACATTTTTGTCAGCTTGAAAATATTAAACACCACTGAAAGAAATTTAAGCTTTCTTTTTCAGATTTAAATGTGTACTTATTTCAAAATGAATTAGTAGTTCTCTGGGTTTCATAATGTTTGATTCATTAATGATAACTACAGCTCGAGAATTTGAAAGGAAAATTGCTTTCAGGATAAAATTAAATGCGAAACTCTAAGCAGTGATTCACGGCTGTTCCTATCTAAATTACTAATCCATGTGACAACCTGGTTGGCAGCACAAAAAAGAAATACTCTTTTCCCCCATTGCCTTTATAGACTTTGCTGAATTGTTTTGCAAATTGTCTAAACCCAAGTCCTAGCTAATCCCTTGCTAGCAGCCTCCATTTCATTGTGGCATTTAGTACTTAGTGTCTCTATTGCCTCAGAGAGGTTCAGAATGGACTAATACTTCTGTGCCTCAGAAAAGAGTTTTCTCAACGTACAGTGCAATGGATTTCCAGGGCAACTCATTTTAAATTGAAGGCGAATATCTCCGTGCTATCTGTCCACATCCCCCCAAAAGAAACCTGCATAAAACTCTAAACATGGCAATTTTCTTTTAGTTTGCAAGGAGGGCTAGCCAGCTGAGATTAAATTACATATCTCCCTGTTGGAATGATTGGGAACTAGAGTAAACCCTGTGGTCCAAAAGACAAGATAATATAATGTTTCCAAAGTTTCATCAAGCCCAGGTTATATATACTGCCTCCTAAAATTTCTCTCAGGTCTGTTCCTACAACCACTGCCTGGGTCCACACCTTAGACCAGGGTGGAGAAGCAGGGATATTCCTGACCGTGTGGCCCCAACTTCCAAAGGCGCTCAGAGGACCAAGGTCCCACAGGGCACACCTCACTGGGAACCGCTGTCCAGACCACCACGACAACCCTGCAAACCAGGTCCATCCCCATCTCCAATCTCCCCCTCACTCCCACCACCCTGTGTACTGGTCCTAAACGGCAAGTCAGGTCCCCGGCAGCCCTCAGGAGCACTACCCCATGCCAGGGATTTAATATGATGATGGCTTAACCCCTGAGACAATTCGGGGAAGGTGCCCTCATGGTCCCAATACTGCGGAGCAAGAGATGGCAGCAAAGACACTCAACACACTTGCCCAGGTTACAGAGCAAGAACATGGCAGAGCCAGGATTCACACCCACACTTTCCGCCCAATTTCCCATGCTTTGAACCATCTGAGCATGCCTCCCACAACTTCGAAGATTCTACTTACTCCTTATGACCAAGGGAGTGGGGCCCACATGCCCACGAAGGTCTAAAGACCCTTTGGTGATTTGGTTACATTTCCAGCCTCATCCGATCCACACCCTCTTCTCCATCTTCCCCCAACTCTGGCTTTTCCAAACTATGCACGTGCTGTTCCCCCCACCTCTCCTCCCAGGAGGGCTCCCGCAACCCCCCCTTTATGCTCCTGCAGTGCCACATTCATCCCCTTCGTCAACCATTCACTACTTTCTATTGACATTGGGGACACACGTGTGTCTCCCCCGAGTCCGTGACCTTCTCCAAGGCGACAGCTCTGGCTCTTCCACAACCAGCCCCTGCGTGCCCGCAGCAGGGCCGCAGTGAGCCGGTCCCCAAAGCTTTGGAACTAATGAATGTGCTATGACAAATGTCTTCAAAGCAAAAGCAAAACCAAACAACACTTAGGGGCTTGCCCCAAATTGACTCAGGACCCTTAAGAGTAGGGAGGAGGACATGGGGTTTATGTGCCCTTTTTAAAAGCTCTGCCTGTCAGGGCATTTTTTTCCACCAAGCATTCAAACATGGCAACCTCGTGATGGCAAACACACCGAGCTATCTGCTCGTTAGCTCAAGGGTTTATGAAGCAAGCCTGTTTCAGATTTTAAATCAGCAAGAGAGAACCTTCAGAGTGGGAACTCAAGAGCCACACACGCGTTACAAAAGCAAAGAGATGACAAACTGAATCCACAGCTCCGACTGGTTTTTATTGTTGTTTCCTGGCAGCAGGAGGGAGAGCAAAGAGATATTTGGAAGAAGGGGATTTTGTTGTTGTTGCTGTTTTTAATTTTAAGAAGGGAGGGTACCTATTCCCTACATCTCTTCTGTGGACCCTACCACAGGGTGAACCAATGTAAACCAGGCTGGACTCCCTGCAGCACCAGTCTGAACCATTCAGGCCTCTATTCCTGACCATGAACTTGGCATCAAATAAACCCAGATGCCATTGACAGTGCAGCATGAAAAGCAAAAATAACAACTGTAACTCGGGGTAATCACCTGAAATATAAAATAATGTTCCTAAATCCCTTAGAATGGTTACCAATGTCCAGGGCATGCAATTTCTCGGAGGAACCCCACGGTACTGTGAAAACACACAAAATGCACATAAAAATACAACTTCAACTGCTATGCTAGCTAAAACAAACAATTCATTAAACCAATTTCACTCACCTTCTTAGGACTTAATGAGCCCCTGGGGGACAATCTGGATGCCCCGTGGCTCCTTCACAAACCCTCATTCGTGGTAAGGCATGAAGCTGGGCTTTCCTTTCTCTCCATTTCCCTTGCAGCCAGCACTGGCCTTCAAGTGTTGCTATCAGCTTATGGCACCTATCTGCACCACGTTCAGGGGTGTTTCTCCCAAGGAAAAGCATTTTTAAAATATTTTCCAATGTTTCTCTTTTCTTCCCAGTTTATTCAATGTCTCAAGAGCAGCCACACCTGCTCAGTGTCAGCTTGGAGACCACAGGGCGGAGGGAAGTCCAGCCTAGTCACCCTTAGCTGACTCTGCAGGGCACTCACTGCCCTGGGCATCCAGAAAGGCCGTCTCAGGTCACAAGGATAAGTATGGGCTTTAGAAGCAACTTCAAAGTCGTCCACTAAATGAATGAGAAGCATACATCAATATTTTGCTGTGTAGTTCTGTGGAGAAAAGATGCAGAACAGAAAAGTGTGGGGGAAAGTCAGGACCAGGCATTGCAAAGGCAGCTTCATGAAAAGGTCAAGGACACACAGGATTCTTCAAAAGTGACTTAAAAGCAAATTGATAAAGAATTGCCTATTCTTGAGTTTCTTAGCGTTCCAACTTTAATGATTAAATACAAAAACTAAAAAGCATTCATTGTTCATAAGAATGTAGATCTTTCATAAGCATTTGAGGTTCTTAGAAAAGATTTTTAGAACATTCTAACATCTTGGTAATCTCGTTTGTTCTGGCAATATCCTAAGTTCTCCATTTCTTTGTAAGTAGGACTAGCTAAAGTAACTCCAGTCTTAACCATTTCAATCACCACAAAATTCTAATTACTGAAATCCACAGAAATGGGAAATGTCTATCCTCAAATTTGAACAGCTGACAGTACAAGGAACAATGATATAGACAAAATAAGAAAGCAAAGGTACCTTTGGACAGGAAGCCACGACAGTAACCGTGTAATTAGGATTCACGATAAGCATTTGTATTTTCTGATATAGACTTACACGTTGAGCTCATTCATTCTGAATTCAACCCATGAGGGAAAAGATGGGCAAGTCTACCAACTCAAGTTAGGCATCGCCATATATATTGTCCTATTACATCCTTCCATTTCTCCCAAACCTCCCCCTCTCTTGGAAAGAAATAATAGAAAATATAGAAATATTATTTTACTGGACCCATATCTAACACTAATCCCCTGCTTTTAGGATTGTAAGGAGGCTGGAGTTCATGGGGTGGGTAGGTGTAGAAAGCACAGCAGGAAGCCCTCAGTGGCCAAATTTCACTGCAGCCATGATGTGGTCTGTGTACTCCAAACAAGTTTTACTTATCACAGTGTCTGAGGATGGGATTTATTATTGCAAATATGCACAAGCAATGGTATTTTTAAAAAATCCTCATGTCATGCATCTCCTTGTCTCCCACAGAGCTGTGTCTACTAAGTGCTCTCATCTGCTCTGGTTTCTTCTACCCAGGGAAGAAAGGGTCCCTCCCCAACCCCGGCTGACCCTTCACCCCTGGCTCTTCACAGCTGGCGTGGTCCCTGGAGAAAAGACTTCACATCCCTGCTGGCTCCATTGCCCCAAAGTCCCGCCCCTTATTTGTGTCTTGACCAAGCAGCCCCCAAACCCCACTCCCTGAAGGTTCTGCTTCAGGATGTCACCCTTCTTTCTCTCCCTTCTTTTAAGGATGTGGAAGGAAGAGTTCTTTTAAGGTTAACCAAGAAAGAAAAAGGGTCAAAGTCCTATCTCCCTATCATCATGATTGTAGACCTCACTTCTCCAGATCCAAGAAAAAGAAAAGTGAAGCCAAAGTAAGGGACCACCTCCATCCGGGGCAAAAAGGTCCAGTTTAAATTGAGCGCCCACTGCCTTTCCGTATCCATGCCTCCTGCCTCACTGTGATGCTCACCCTACTCCTCCCACCACTCCCGGGGTCCCTCCCTCGACACCATCCTCAAGTCTCAGCCTACCTGCCCAGATCGCGTTACAGCTTGCGGTCATCTTTTTCACCTTCCCTCCATCGGACCTGCACCTGCTTCTCAGAGGGGCTAAAAGAAACCTGATTCACAGGATTAGCTACTATACCCTTACGGAGGTGAATGTGTTATCCTACCCAAGGGCACTCACGTTGTAGCAAAGGACTCGTGGATATAAAACCCAAAAGGAACAGCAAAAGGAACTAATTTATACTGATTGTCTGTGTACCAGCTCCAGCTCTCAGATACATCATTTAACTTCTCTGGGCCTGCCTGATTCCGACCTCAGACTATCGTTCTGAGAATTAGTGAGGTGACATATACAGAACACTGAGAACAGCACCCGGCACGCTTGCAAGGGCTCTGTGCACATCAGTTATCAGTATTAACCTTCACAGCAGTGACCCTTCGAGACAGGTACTGCTGGCCTCATCTTAAATGAGGACACGGAGTGATTTGCTCAGGATCACAAGGCTAATACATAAGTAACAGAGGAGGGGTACAGCCCTCAGTCCACTGAGTAACCACCGTTCATGCTGTCTTCTCCATACCACAAGGAATGAATCTCTAATGGTAAAGCCAAGGACACTGCAGGCCAGCAGAGTGAAAGTGCATTAGCGGGTCCTGTGGTATGCTGAGGGCGCCCCATCAGAAGGAAAGGCTGGACGGCTGGGGTGCGCGTCGAGTGATTCCTGGAGCACGACTGGGGTTGAACAGGATGTTATGTTCTATCAGGGCTGATTCAAGGCCTACCTCTGAACTGCAGAGACCTGTCTATCATTTCACCTCATTTAGTCTCAGGCTTTCCCAACTATAAAATGGGAACAAATTTACTCGGGAGGTGGTAAGCTCCTGACACCGGGAAGTGTTCATGGCAAAAGGTAAAACTTCTCATGAGGGAGGTTCCAGAAAAGGATCCTGTGGTCAGGAGGGCAGCAAACCTGATGTTGGTTACTCCCAACATTCAGAATGGGTAGTTCATAGAACAGGCTAGAGATGAACAATGTTTATTTTAAAAACTTAATACCAGAGCCAAAAAATATTGCTAATAACCTTGATACTATCTGGTTAAAAACTCTGAATGAACTCTGGGCAGTCTGGTTTTTGATCTCCAAAACAGGATCCATAATTAGGCCCCCTTCCTCTCTGGCTTGTCCTACATTCGAAAAGCATTGGCTATTCTACTAAAGTGGACTTCCCTCAGAATAACCTCACTATTCTCTATTTCCACATAATTTCAGCAGCTACTCTTTGCACTATAATCTCCGGATGAATTTCTAGTATAGAAACAAAATAGCCACAATAAGATAAATTACAACTCTATTGTGACCAGAGCACAGAGTGACTGAAATTATTAAAACTCTAAAATTTTTAGCATTTCATTGTTAATATTATGTTCGTTGAAGATGCTTATTGTCAGTATATTTTGCTTCTGATAGCAATTACTTTTTATCGGTACTTTTCAATACTGCAAAGTTTTGAAAGATCACTGTGTTATAATGAACTGATGTACCAATGCTACTCCTGAGTTTCCATCCTGGTTCTGCCACTTGACAGCATAATCTAGAGCCAGCTGCTAGACCTCTCCGTGCCTGTTTGGTCATCCAAAAAATGGGGACAAAAACCTACTTCTAAATTATTGTAAGTATTACATTGGGTGACTATGTAGAGTTTTACAAGATGCTTTGGATTTAGTGACTGCCAAGTACATATCAGTAATTTTTTTTCAATTATAAAATTGTGAGACCAATTTAAAGATATTTAATACTTAAAATTTTACCCCAAATTTTGCAATCTCCATACTTAAAAACTGGCAGGCCTTACCTCTTACAGCATTGCGGCTAACACCACCACCTCCTTTTTTTCTGCCAACGTACTAAACTCCCATTACTCAAAAGTTAGTTATGAACATCAGCCCACCTAAAATTCTCTGAAGGAGGAAAAGCTCTTTCTCCATAACCCAGAGGAAGTGGACTTGTTTTCTGAGAAAATGGAACAGGCCACAGCCCAGGACAGCAGATTCTAGCTGAGATTGTATTGGTAAACAAACATCAAGAAAGGAAAATTGACTTCCGGGTAAGATGGCGGAAGAGTAAGACGCGGAGATCACCTTCCTCCCCACGGATACACCAGAAATACAGCTACACGTGGAACAACTCCTACAGAACACCTACTGAACGCTGGCAGAAGACCTCAGACCTCCCAAAAGGCAAGAAACTCCCCACATACCTGGGTAGGGCAAAGCGGAGAGATTCCCGCACAGAGGATCGGTGCCGAGCGGCACTCAGCAGCCCGAGAGGCTTGTCTGCTCGCCCGCCGGGGCAGGCGGCGCTGGAAGCTGAGGCTCGGGCTTCGGTCAGAGCGCAGGGAGAGGACTGGGGCTGGCGGCGAGAACTCAGCCTGAAGGGGGCTAATGTGCCACAGCTAGCCGGCAGGGAGTCCGGGAAAACTCTGGAGCTGCCGAAGAGGCAAGAGACTTTTTCTTCCCTCTTGGTTTCCTGATGCGCGGGGAGAGGGGATTAAGAGCGCTGCTTAAAGGGGCTCCACAGACGGGCGCGAGTCACGACTGAAAGCGCGGAGCCCAGTGACGGGCGTGGGACGCTGGGGCTGCTGCTGCCGCCGCCAAGAAGCCTGTGTGCGAGCACAGGTCACTGTCCACACCGCCCTACCGGGAGCCTGTGCAGCCCACCACTGCCGGGGTCCCGGGATCCAGGGGCGGCTTCCCTGGGAGAACGCACGGCGCGCCTTGGGCTGGTGCAACGTCACGTCACGGCGACCTCTGCCGCTGCAGGCTCGCCCCGCACTCCGTGCCCCTCCCTCCCGCCCGGCCTGAGTGAGCCAGAGTCCCCGAAGAGGCTGCTCCTTTAACCCTTTCCTGTCTGAGCGAAGAACAGACGCCCTCCGGCGACCTACACGCAGAGGCGGGGCCAAATCCAAAGCTGAGACCCAGGAGCTGTGAGAACAAAGAAGAGAAAGGGAAACCTCTCCCAGCAGCCTCAGAAGCAGCGGATTAAAGCTCCACAATCAACTTGATGTACCCTGCATCTGTGGAATACATGAATAGACAACAAATCATCCCAAATTGAGGAGCCAGGAGTCAGTGCTGTGCCTCTGAGGTGGGAGAGCCAACTTCAGGACACTGGTCCACAGGAGACCTCCCAGCTCCACATAATATCAAACGGCGACAATCTTCCAGAGATCTCCATCTCAACACCAGCACCCAGCTTCACTCAACGACCAGCAAGCTACAGTGCTGGACACCCTATGCCAAACAACTAGCAAGACAGGAACACAACGCCACCCATTAGCAGAGAGGTGGACTAAAATCATAAAAAGTCCGCAGACACCCCAAAACACACCACCAGACGTGGACCTGCCCACCAGAAAGACAAGATCCAGCCTCATCCACCAGAACACAGGCACTAGTCCCCTCCACCAGGAAGTCTACACAACCCACTAAACCAACCTTAGCCACTGGGGACAGACACCAAAAGCAACAGGAACTACAAACCTGCAGCCTGCAAAAAGGAGACCCCAAACACAGTAACATAAGCAAAATGAGAAGACAGAAAAACACACAGCAGGAGAAGGAGCAAGATAAAAACCCATCAGACCTAACAAATGAAGAGGTAATAGGCAGTCTACCTGAAAAAGAATTCAGAATAATGATGGTAAAGATGATCCAAGATTCTATTTCCCAGATCCAAAATCTTGGAAATAGAATAGACAAAATGCAAGAAACAGTTAACAAGGACCTAGAAGAACTAAAGATGAATCAAGCATCGATTAAAAACACAATAAATGAAATGAAAAATACTCTAGATGGGATCAATAGCAGAATAACTGAGGCAGAAGAACGGATAAGTGAGGTGGAAGATCAAATAGTGGAAATAACTGCTGCAGAGCAAAATAAAGAAAAAAGAATGAAAAGAACAGAGGACAGTCTCAGAGACCTCTGGGACAACATTAAACGCACCAACGTTCGAATTATAGGGGTTCTAGAAGAAGAAGAGGAAAAGAAAGGGACTGAGAAAATATTTGAAGAGATTATAGTTGAAAACTTCCCTAATATGGGAAAGGAAATAGTTAATCAAGTCCAGGAGGCACAGAGAGTCCCATACAGAATAAATCCAAGGAGAAATACGCCAAGACACATATTAATCAAACTGTCAAAAATTAAACACAAAGAAATCATATTAAAAGCAGCAAGGGAAAAACAACAAATAACACACAAGGGAATCCCCATCAGGATAACAGCTGATCTCTCAGCAGAAACTCTACAAGCCAGAAGGGAGTGGCAGGACATAATTAAAGTGATGAAGGAGAAAAACCTGCAACCAAGATTACTCTACCCAGCAAGGATCTCATTCAGATTTGATGGAGAAATTAAAACGTTTACAGACAAGCAAAAGCTGAGAGAGTTCAGCACCACCAAACCAGCTTTACAACAAATGCTAAACGAACTTCTCTAGGCAAGAAACACAACAGAAGGAAAAGACCTACAATAACGAACCCAAAACAATTAAGAAAATGGGAATAGGAACATACATATCAATAATTACCTTAAATGTAAATGGACTAAATGCTCCCACCAAAAGACACAGATTGGCTGGATGGATACAAAAACAAGACCCACATATATGCTGTCTACAAGAGACCCACTTCAGACCTAGAGACACATACAGACTGAAAGTAAGGGGATGGAAAAGGATATTCCATGCAAATGGAAACCAAAAGAAAGCTGGAGTAGCAATTCTCATATCAGACAAAATAGACTTTAAAATAAAGACTACTAGAAGAGACAAAGAAGGACACTACATAATGATCAAGGGATCGATCCAAGAAGAAGATATAACAATTGTAAATATTTATGCACCAAACATAGGAGCACCTCGATACATGAGGCAAATACTAACAGCCATAAAAGGAGAAATCGACAGTAACACAATCATAGTAGGGGAGTTTAACACCCCACTTTCACCAATGGACAGACCATCCAAAATGAAAATAAATAAGGAAACACAAGCTTTAAATGATACATTAAACAAGATGGACTTAATTGATATTTATAGGACATTCCATCCAAAAACAACAGAATACACATTTTTCTCAAGTGCTCATGGAACATTCTCCAGGATAGATCATATCTTGGGTCACAAATCAAGCCTTGGTAAATTTAAGAAAATTGAAATTGTATCAAGTATCTTTTCCGACCACAATGCTATGAGACTAGATATCAATTACAGGAAAAGAGCTGTAAAAAATACAAACACATGGAGGCTAAACAATACACTACTTAATAACAAAGTGATCACTGAAGAAATCAAAGAGGAAATTAAAAAATACCTAGAAACAAATGACAATGGAGACACGACAACCCAAAACCTATGGGATGCAGCAAAAGCAGTTCTAAGAGGGAAGTTTATAGCAATACAATCCCACCTTAAGAAACAGGAAACATCTCGAATAAACAACCTAACCTTGCACCTAAAGCAATTAGAGAAAGAAGAACAAAAACATCCCAAAGTTAGCAGAAGGAAAGAAATCATAAAAATCAGATCAGAAATAAATGAAAAAGAAATGAAGGAAAGGATAGCAAAGATCAATAAAGCTAAAAGCTGGTTCTTTGAGAAGATAAACAAAATTGATAAACCATTAGCCAGACTCATCAAGAAAAAAAGGGAGAAGACTCAAATCAATAGAATTAGAAATGAAAAAGGAGAAGTAACAACTGACACTGCAGAAATACAAAAGATCATGAGAGATTACTACAAGCAACTCTATGCCAATAAAATGGACAACCTGGAAGAAATGGACAAATTCTTAGAAATGCACAACCTGCCAAGACTGAATCAGGAAGAAATAGAAAATATGAACAGACCAATCACAAGCACTGAAATTGAAACTGTGATAAAAAATCTTCCAACAAACAAAAGTCCAGGACCAGATGGCTTCACAGGTGAATTCTATCAAGCATTTAGAGAAGAGCTAACACCTATCCTTCTCAAACTCTTCCAAAATATAGCAGAGGGAGGAACACTCCCAAACTCATTCTATGAGGCCACCATCACCTTGATACCAAAACCAGACAAGGATGTCACAAAGAAAGAAAACTACAGGCCAATATCACTGATGAACATAGATGCAAAAATCCTCAACAAAATACTAGCAAACAGAATCCAACAGCACATTAAAAGGATCATACACCATGATCAAGTGGGGTTTATTCCAGGAACGCAAGGATTCTTCAATATACGCAAATCAATCAATGTGATACACCATATTAACAAATTGAAGGAGAAAAACCATATGATCATCTCAATAGATGCAGAGAAAGCTTTCGACAAAATTCAACACCCATTTATGATAAAAACTCTGCAGAAAGTAGGCATAGAGGGAACTTTCCTCAACATAATAAAGGCCATATATGACAAACCCACAGCCAGCATCGTCCTCAATGGTGAACAACTGAAACCATTTCCACTAAGATCAGGAACAAGACAAGGTTGCCCACTCTCACCACTCTTATTCAACATAGTTTTGGAAGTTTTAGCCACAGCAATCAGAGAAGAAAAGGAAATAAAAGGAATCCAAATCGGAAAAGAAGAAGTAAAGCTGTCACTGTTTGCAGATGACATGATACTATACATAGAGAATCCTAAAGATGCTACCAGAAAACTAATAGAGCTAATCAATGAATTTGGTAAAGTTGCAGGATACAAAATTAATGCACAGAAATCTCTGGCATTCCTATATACTAATGATGAAAAATCTGAAAGTGAAATCAAGGAAACACTCCCATTTACCATTGCAACAAAAAGAATAAAATATCTAGGAATAAACCTACGTAAGGAGACAAAAGACCTGTATGCAGAAAATTATAAGACACTGATGAAAGAAATTAAAGATGATACAAATAGATGGAGAGATGTACCATGTTCTTGGATTGGAAGAATCAACATTGTGAAAATGACTGTACTACCCAAAGCAATCTACAGACTCAATGCAATCCCTATCAAACTACCACTGGCATTTTTCACAGAACTAGAGCAAAAAATTTCACAATTTGTATGGAAACACAAAAGACCCCGAATAGCCAAAGCAATCTTGAGAACGAAAAATGGAGCTGGAGGAATCAGGCTCCCTGACTTCAGACTATACTACAAAGCTACAGTAATCAAGACATTATGCTACTGGCACAAAAACAGAAAGATAGATCAATGGAACAGGATAGAAAGCCCAGAGATAAACCCATGGACATATGGTCACCTTATCTTTGATAAAGGAGGCAGGAATGTACAGTGGAGAAAGGACAGTCTCTTCAATAAGTGGTGCTGGGAAAACTGGATAGGGACATGTAAAAGTATGAGATTAGATCACTCCCTAACACCATACACAAAAATAAGTTCAAAATGGATTAAAGACCTAAATGTAAGGCCAGACACTATCAAACTCTTAGAGGAAAACATAGAACACTCTATGACATAAATCACAGCAAGATCCTTTTTGACCCACCTCCTAGAGAAATGGAAATAAAGACAAAAATAAACACATGGGACCTAATGAAACTTAAAAGCTTTTGCACAGCAAAGGAAACCATAAACAAGACCAAAAGACAACCCTCAGAATAGGAGAAAATATTTGCAAATGAAGCAACTGACAAAGGATTAATCTCCAAAATTTATAAGCAGCTCATGCAGCTCAATAACAAAAAAACAAACAACCCAATCCAAAAATGGGCAGAAGACCTAAATAGACATTTCTCCACAGAAGATATACAGACTGCCAACAAACACATGAAAGGATGCTCAACATCTTTACTCATTAGAGAAATGCAAATCAAAACTACAATGAGATGTCATCTCACACCAGTCAGAATGGCCATCATCAAAAAATCTAGAAACAATAAATGCTGGAGAGGGTGTGGAAAAAAGGGAACACTCTTGCACTGCTGGTGGGAATGTGAATTGGTACAGCCACTATGGAGAACGGTATGGAGGTTCCTTAAAAAACTACAAATAGAACTACCATATGACCCAGCAATCCCACTACTGGGCATATACCCTGAGAAAACCATAATTCAAAAAGAGACATGTACCAAAATGTTCATAGCAGCCCTATTTACAATAGCCCGGAGATGGAAACAACCTAAGTGTCCATCATCGGATGAATGGGTAAAGAAGATGTGGCACACATATACAATGGAATATTACTCAGCCATAAAAAGAAATGAAATTGAGCTATTTGTAATGAGGTGGATGGACCTAGAGTCTGTCATACAGAGTGAAGTCAGAAAGAGAAAGACAAATACTGTATGCTGACACATATATATGGAATTTAAGAAAGAAAAATGTTATGAAGAACATAGGGGTAAGTCAGGAATAAAGACACAGACCTACTAGAGAATGGACTTGAGGATATGGGGAGGGGGAAGGGTAAGCTGTGACAAAGTGAAAGAGCGGCATGGACATATATACACTACCAAACGTAAGGTAGATAGCTAGTGGGAAGCAGCCGCATAGCACAGGGAGATCAGCTCGGTGCTTTGTGACCGCCTGGAGGGGTGGGATAGGGAGGGTGGGAGGGAGACGCAAAAGGGAGGGGATATGGGAACATATGTATATGTATAACTGATTAAATTTGTTATAAAGCAAAAAAAAAAATAAAAAAAAAAGAAAGGAAAATTAAAGCTGCTTTACTCCCCAAAGTATTTTCCTAATCTACCTTAATAAGCATAGTTTCATTCTGTTTACTCACAACCATTTTTCATACATTACTAAATGAATTTTGTCTGATTAAGTTAATTTTAGAAACATAAAAACTAAGTTCAGGTTTCTACTACTGTTTTTACCCATTTGGGCTCTGAGTATATTTTGTTTCCTGAAAACCTAACCCAACATCTTACCTTAATACCAAAGGCAAAACTACATGGCAATGTGCCCCGGCACTATCTCCTTGCAGCCACTGCTCAACACCACATTAAGAAAAGAATCAAGATAGTCAATACGTCTTTTGAATAGTAGACAAATATAAACGAAGTCAAAGGTGGTAACTGACATGACACTTCTGATTACAGATACAAGATTTAGCTGTCAAGATGCAGTGGCCCCAAAGAGGAAAGGAAACTTTCTGATGCTATAGCCCTTAATCAACCAGTACCACCAAGATACCATATCCAAAAAACAGTGTGGGAAATACAAAAAAGCATTAGATCTCTGCAGTGCTCAAGGAGATTAAAAACTAGTTAGAGACGTAACAGTTCACACTAACATTTACTGGTGAAAGAAGTAGTAAGCTAGGTCCCTGGAATGCAAAGATGAATAGGTGGGCTCAGCCCTCAGCCCTGATCTGCCCTTGGTCAGCAGCTGGCTGTCCCCAGGATCTACATTAAGGTCTGCGAGACAGAGGAGGCAGCAAAGGCCACTTTCAGCTGCAGTTATCAGGGATTCCGTGATAGGATCTGAGCAGGGAATTAAAGAAAGAGTGATGATTTGAATAGAAGGCCAGAGGAAGAGGGAGCAGGCTGGCCGGTCCCGAGCACATCTAGGGGCTGGTGAGTGAACCAGCTTAGGTGAGGAGAGGGTCTTCCAACCAGGTTCCCAATATTCCAGGCAGGGTCCCATAGGGAGCACTTCTCATGCACGGTCCGTAAAGCACTTCAAATCTAGAAGAAATCATAACCAATTTAGGAGCAATACATAGAAATCAAGCTACACGATAACGTGGTCACACACCACTTTTAGTTTTCCATACGTGCAAGTCTCCTCCGCTCCAGATAATTTGTTTCTTTGTTCCTACCGTTCTTTTCACCTATGTCCTTTCACAGCCAGCCCTTGAGAGGTTCTCTCTCACACTGGGTAACACGGTTCAAAACTCAGACTCACAATGACCACCTGGGTGTGCCTTACTCTCAAAAGAACAGCTCTGACCTCGCTACTAAATGCATTTCCAAAGTGAACTCTTGATTTCTCCCAAATCTGGTCCTTCCTCCACAATTTTATATTTGTTACCACTATTCACCCAGTAGCTCAGACGTGAAAACCTGTTTACTTCTCACCTCTCATTCAATCGGTCTCCAAAATTCTAACTTTGTCTCGGAAACGCTTCTTGCTTTCGTTCACCCTTTCCATTCCTGTGGCCTCCCCTGGAGTCCAAGTCTTCCCCACATCTTCTCTGGACCCCAACTGGCCTCCCCACCTTTGTCCTTTCCTGCCCCGATCCATACCGACTGCTGCCAGATTAAGCTTCTGAAAGCACAGCTTCACATCCACATCCTTTCCTGCCCGTACACCACCAATGGCTTCCTGCAAAATAAATGCCAAAGTCCCCCTCCCACCCACCATTCTAATCCTTTTCCTACAAGTCCTGCTCACATGCTCCAGGCTTCAGGCAGAAAGCATTTTTTGTTGTCCAGAAGACAAGATCCACCCTCCCTTACCACCTTGCTGCTGCAGAAATGCCACTCCAGATGTCCAGATGACTACCTACCCTTCCAGGGCATTGGCAAATGCTACTTCTTCCATGAAGCCATTCTAAACCCTCTAGCAGGAAGTCATCTTTCCGCCTCTGAACTCAAAGGCCACTTCATCCAACACCACCCGGCACTTGAGTTCCTTGTGTCTATGTGTTCTTATTCCTACAAAGGTAACCTCCTAAAGGAGCATCTCTATATAAAAATAATCAAACCAACGTGCTAAATTAGCACTTTCTTACAAGGAAGCATTGTGTCAAGAGTTATGGAAAGGGCTTCCCTGGTGGCGCAGTGGTTGAGAACCTGCCTGCTAATGCAGGGGACACGGGTTCGAGCCCTGGTCTGGGAAGATCCCACGTGCCATGGAGCAACTAGGCCCGTGAGCCACAACTACTGAGCCTGCGCTCCGCAACAACAGAGGCCGCGACAGTGAGAGGCCCGCGCACTGCGATGAAGAGTGGCCCCCGCTTGCCACAACTAGAGAAAGCCCTTGCACAGAAACGAAGACCCAACACAGCCAAAAATAAAAATAAATTAATTAAAAGAAGGCTCAACATTAAAAAAAAAAAAGAGTTATGGAAGACACAAGGCCATCAGCTGACAGTTTAGCAGGGAATTATGCTCAATCCATGCAAAAATAAAGCAATGATATTACGAACTCTTTTTAATCATCATATACAAACGTTAGTTGAAGTCATAAAAATACAGGATATCTCAGACAAAGTGAGTCTCCTTAACAGAATGAAAAATCTGAGGCAGAATACTACAGTGGCTTATACCATAAACTCTGGAGCCATTCATGGCTGGGTTCTAATCCCAGCTCTGGCATTACTTATTTTGTGATCTTGGGCAAATCATTTAGCCTCTCTGTGCCTCAAGTTCTTGTAAATGGAGAAATCAAAATAGAGATATTAGTAGTACCTTCCCCTTAAGGCTATTGTGATAATGATGCACATACTGTATACAAAACACTTAGAGCCTGGCACATAATTAGTGTCATCCATATTAGCTACTCTTATTCTTATTCTTGTGCAAATGTTTTATCTGGGGATAAAAAAAAAAAACACAGAAGAATCAGATATTTGGTAGTTAAGATGCCAGCAGGATTTTTTCTAGAAAGAGAGACTTTACCATCTTAAAATCCTGAGGTCAGATTTGTTCTGTTTGCTGACAGGGAGTCTTTGACAGGTAAGGTAAAATCCACCGGGGGGTGGCTCTTTTGTACAATGGACTGAACGCTGTGCAAATGGAGCAGGCACCGAGACCCTGACTCAAACACTAAGCTTTCAGCCAACGAAGGGCTCAGCCACAATCAGCCATTGTCTCCCACAAACAGCCCCTCTGTTGTCATCCAGATGAGTGCCAAATGAAACCGTTTGACTTACGAGTTGCGGACAGTGGCTCTGCGTCGACACAACCACAAATCCAATTAACTGCTGCAAAGGAAATCTAGCACTAGGCATTGAATTTGGGCTGAGAAGCAAGCTTTGGGGTTCAGCTTTTTAAGGGACACTAATCCACATCATTCAGCTGGACTAAGCATATAGGAGTCTGTTTCAAAGCCCATCACATCATATACAGTGATTTTATGTTAATGGTGTAGGGAACAGCTGTGACTGTAGGGTATCAACATCTCTCATTTTCCCCCCAAAATATGAAAACGCATTTAACATAAATTACCACAGGTATCTCAACTTGAACTTGCATTGCAGACTCATATTCATACACAGTGAAACGAGAACCGCTGGGACATGCGATGTTTTATTAACTTTTTACTAAAAGTATTTATAGCTCAGAGCTGCCTGTTATTCACAGGTCAGAATTATTAGAGTGGTGGAACAGCAAATCCACATTTATCATCCTCTTATTTTCTGATACATTTTAGAAATTAAAAGAATTATAGCAATAAGACTGATGCTACCTACACAAGAACAAACAAATAAACAAACTCTCTCTTTTGTCATGGTTAGAATGTCTGATTTTACTCACTGCCTGGAATACTGGCATGGCTGCTTCAGCAAAGTCCCTTCTTTCCAAGCGTCAGGGAAGGTTAGGGAAGGTAGGCTGACTGCCAAAACACGCACCCCCAAATCTCACTGGCCGAACGCATGTGGTTTAATTTCTTCACGTTGCATCTCAATGCAACTTGGTAAGGGAGGTTCTGCTCCACACGGTCGTTCAGGACCAGGGGTCCTTCCACCCTGTGACTCCATCATACCCCAGGGCTTCATAGTTCTCCCCAGCACCCCCCTGCAGCTGGCCAGCAGACCAGAAAGAGAGCAGATATGCAAAAGGACCCCCACTCTTAACTGCCTCTCATTTCCACACACATCCTTTCGTGAGAACCAATCTCATGGCTCCACCTACATACAGAAAGTAGTCCAATACAGTGGTTGTCAACTGGGGGCAATTCTGACTCTCAAGAGGCAGGTGGCAATGTCTGGAGACATCTCTGATTGTTACAGCTGGGTGACTGGCATCTAGTGGGTAGAGTCCAGGGAAGCTCCGAAACGTCCCCCAGTGCACAGGACAGTCTCCCCACAACAAAAAATTAACCAGCCCCAAATGGCAATATTGCCGAGACTTTGGTAAGCATCTAGCCAGTCTCCACAATCGCACATACGTCAATGCTCAGATCCACCATTTCCCACTACCAGACATCCTCATCAATCACAACAAATCCATGTATCGATAGTCTGTTCGTTCATTTGCTTGTTTGTTCCTCCATTCATTTATCCAAGCTCCAAGCTCCTAAACAAGACAAGGTCTTACAAGTCAAAGGACTTCACAGTGGAGCAGGGGAGGCAGGCATATGTAGAATTATCAGACATGGGGTAAGTGGGATTTAAAAGAACAAATGGAAGGGCAATTAATTCCGGCTGAGAGAGTTGGAGGAGAAGCCATAGGGAAAGTGGAATAGGAAAGACGTCTTGAAGGAAGCATATACTCATGGCTTTCCATCGACATGTTGTGGGGTATTTTTTGCAGGGTGGTGGAGAAGAAAAAGGTGGTTCCAGGAAAAGGGAACTGTACAAACAAAGGAATAACAATATGAAAGGATATGATTTACTCCCGTTTTGTTTAGGGGAAGAAATAGGAACTAGGGGAGGAGGGGTAGTAAAAAACGCTTTTTGGTTCAAACATTTTTCAGCAGTTTATTCATGAAAGTCTTAAGCTCCCAGCCACACACACTGGCTTTCAGTCAAGTGGCCCTTGAGAAACAATTCACACCACCAGGCTTCATAGAAACTTGTTAGCACAGGGCAAAGCCCAGGTAATAGCTGGAAATCTCACTGCAAATTTCCCACCAGGACCTGTCACAGAGTCTTTCAAACCATGCTACCTGAAAGCCAACATGAAACTGATTCAGGCAGATGGTTGACCAAATGCATCCATCTTTGTTCCCCAAAGACAGGACAGTGCAGAAGTCAGATCTCTTCCTAAATTATGTTACACTGAACCTGTTGGGTTAAAAAGGAAAAGCTTTTGCTTCTTCCGATCTTTAATTCCAGTTGTGAATGCAGCTCCCAGGCTGTGGTTAAGAGCACAGACTGCCCGGGTTCATATCCTGGCTCGGGCGTAAATTCACTGTGCGACCTTGAAGAAGTTACCTAAGTTTCCAGGATCAACTGCCTCCCAGATAATGTGCTTAAAGCTCTTAGCACTGAACTTGAAGCATATAATAAACACTATCTCTATCTTTGTACCATAGCCATCTCCTCTGCCCCCCAAAATTGTCTTTCGGTTGTCATAAAATACATTGTGGAATCTGACATAGTTGGGAAGGAAAATATCTGATGAACTTTCATGTTGTTTTGTAGAATATTACTAATAGCGACTTCAGTTTGCTTGGGCCAGATGCTATTAATTACAAACCAACATCCCCATGTAAACAACGGTGGTTCTTAATTTTGAAGCTAAAATTAAACTTTTTTAAATACCACACTCCGACACAATTATTTACCCCCATCATTCTCTTCCCGCACGCTTCCTCCCTCAAACTGTTGCCTCTCTCTCTCTAACTCTTATTTTCACTGTGATCAGCTTCCGGAAGACAGTGTATCTAGTTGTTAAGTACTATAGATTATATCGAACGACACTAATCACCTAGCACTAAAAAGCCTCATAAAAGGAAGAAATTTGTTTCTTTACAAGTCAGAATCTCGAAGGAGAAGTTAAAACGAGGGAAGTGGCCTCCAGAACCCGGAGGAGAGTCAGCCTGTTCCGAACTGCTCCTTCCTATGGTGAGGGGGAGACATCTAGGGTCTTAGGCTACGTCAAGTCCCATCCACCGTTACGAAAAGTGGAAACAAAATTGAATGGCAAAGCCTTTTGCAATAAGTCAAGAACAAGGAATAAAACAAAAGTCAAGCCAACCAGAAGAACTAGGTTGAATCACGCTTAGGCTTCAAAATTGATGATCACTGCCCTCCTAATTTACAAGGAATTCTAAATTGTCTGGACAGTGTCTTCTTCAATTTCCATTGCAGACTGGACTTGATCCCAAGAGAATGTTACTTTAAGGAGCACATTAAAGAGAGGGTTTGGCATCTGCATGGACGGATTTCAACACGTGAGGTGTAATAAGTCTGGAGTGAAATCTGTCGTGTGCTTTTTAACTTCTTAGTAAAGACACTTTTCCTTGTACGTCAATGAACTTCTTGTAGGGAAGTACGACCACCCTGAGGTGCAATTCTCAAAAACTTTATTTATTATTTTGATATGAACTCAAGGCGTATGAACAATAAATTTTTGATAGCTCTGACACCACTGTTGGAAAAAAAAAAAGTAAACTATGGACTCTGCAAAGAAACACTCTTTGAACTAATATTTAGTATTTTGTGTATAGAAATAAAGGCAACTTAGTAAATGAATTCTGTTTACCCGAAAGATTCCCCCTCCGTAGATAAGCTATTTACCTTCTTCTTAGGTGAAGTAAGAAACCATGAAGAAATCTGGCTTATCAGGAACATAAAAGAATATGATTTCTCAGCGTACATAATGATGACATGGGAATCTGATGCGAAGGGTAATGTGAATGTCTGGCAATTGCCCTCAGGTGCTCTGGGCATGAGATTTAGAGGACTGGCAAGCAGCAAACTAATTACTGTTTCTGGCAATTTGTTGCAGGTCCTAACATCCCTGGATAAACAGTTAACACTTCTCAGGGAAACAGAAAACAAAAGATTCCCATGTGAAGCCTCAGCTAAAGACTAGAAAAATCTGTGGCTTATCTAAGAGCCTTATAGGTTGCCATCAGTCCTCCGTGTTAATAGCGAAGATTCAGGAAGAGGGAACGCTGGCAAATGGGAGCCCGGCTCTGGACATCTCCACCCAGCAGTGTGGAGCCAGGCCTGGTCCCCTTCCCAGCCCCCACTTGGAATTAACAGACTCATCAGGAAATCCCTCCCATACCTTTGGGAGGAAAGCACTGAGCACTGTGTACACAAGCGCCCCCATCACAGCCCACACTACCGTCACGTTTACAACACGGGCACGTTCCAAAAGCATCCTAGCTGCAACCAAAAGACAAGGCAAGTCATCTGCCGGTATCATGTGGTTTCACCGAGAAGAAAAAAACACAAGTCGAGAAGGGCCTAAGCTCCTACATAAATACACTTCGGATATCAGCACAACAAGGAATCTGCTCGCAACAAGAGCAGATCTGGGTTTACACACTTTCAAATTAGGTATCAAAGGCCCAGGCTCAAATGCAGGCTGAAATGGAACCCAGCTCTTAAAGCTATTTCTGAAGATTAAATTGATTCCAGCCTTCCTTCAACAAATATTTACTGAATGTCTACTATGTACCAAGTTCCATTGAACAGCCCTATCAGGCATAGCAAATCAGGCATAGCAAATACCACTGTCTAGGGGAAACTTCTTAAAGATTCCATTAACTTTATATTTTGCATTGTACAGTCTAGTTTTTGTGCCTTTATTAAAGAGCTCTCTTCTTTAAAATAATACTAATAAAGATTCCATCCAAAAAGCAGATTCAAATATAGATTGACAGCCACACTGCCTTCTCCAGTCTTATCCTGCCCCATTCTCTCCTGCCTCCTGTCTTACAATGGCTGTGTCTCTAATGATGTGAAATGTCTACAAAGCCTGCTTCAGGATGTGAACAACAATCATAGAACAAGGACAGGACCCCTAAGTAGGGTGACCAACTGGTCCCAGGTTTCCTGGGACTGTTCTGGTTTTAAAATGGCAAGTCCCTCAACTCAGGTACCCTCTTAGTCCTGGACAAGCTGAGTCAGTGGGTCACCCTACCCCCAAGAAACCAGACCTCAGCAAAGGGAGGTACACTACTTCACTTGCCTGAGGGAAATGAGGCCATAGGAGAAAGGCGCCTGGTGCCCTTTAAGGAAGGCCTGGGTTGCCTGTGGGCTGTCTTAGAAACTCACAGCTTCCTCCAGCTTCCTCCTGAGAAGGCCTATCCTTTTAAAATGCCACACCATTTAAGCTTTACAAAGACTTTCCAATGACAAGACTCCAATGACACGACATACAGAAGAAATCTTCACATAAATGCCGAAGGCTGGAGTTATTTGGATGTGGGTATTTCCTTGGCTAGTTTAAGAGCTCCTTCAGTTTAGACCATAACTATTCACCCCAAGATTTCCAGAATCCAGCACCAAGACTGGTGGATGGTAAATACTACATAAAATGGACGTTAATAATAGCTGCCATTATGCAGGGCTTGCGATGTGTAGGACAACACACTAAGCACTTTATATAAATGATCTCACACTCACAATAACTCAGTGAGGTTGATTGACCTCCATTTTCCAGAGGAAGAAACCAAGGCTCAGTCAGACCTTATTTACTCAAGGTCATTATGACAGAGCTCATGTTTGAACCCAACCCATCTTGCTTCAAAAGTTCCATGTTTTCAACCATTCAATTGAATTAGGTTCAAGTAAGGTGAGCATATATAGTTAGGCATCAAGAACTGAGAGAGGAGAGTATCAGACACATTTCTTTTATTCTCTCCACTTTTAGTGTTGCCATTGCAAGAAAAAAAAAAAAGGCAGAAACCAAATCAATTATGAGTTAAGCTCATACATTAAGCTAAGGCAAGGTAGGGATCTTAGTTAGAATTGGGCAGAATTGTGCCTGGCAAACAGTAGGCACTCAATATTTGAATAAATGTAATAAATACAATTGCATACCTAATATGAGGTTTAAGTTCTTGATGCTCAGTGTTTCAAAGGCTATTTTACCCACCACCGTAGGTGAACAGATGAACTCCTACCTGAAGCTTCTGAAGGGTTAGTGTGACGGGGCAGGAATACATGGACAGGTACTTACCCCAGTTAAGGATGGCTGGCACTCTACCTGCATGGTAGAGATCTACCCTCCTGCTCTCCGACCACTTTTAATCTCATTTAACCTGAAAGGAAGCAATCTGCAAACCTACAGAGCAACACAACTGCAAAAGAACATCACCAAATACTTTGTTTTTGAGACATTTATCTCAGCTCCATTCATTATCCGTCAAACTGAGAACATTGTTTTAATGTTAATATATTCCTGGCCATTTTCTCCAAGCAGCTGAACACATTTCCTCTTTCATAATAACACTATCCATAATGATCGAGCATTCCGAGGGCTAAAGAACTTTCTATCATGTGAATCATTCCAAAAATCAAAAGAAGTGAGGTAAACCAGATGTCCCTCCCAAAGGCATTTATGGCCAGAAGTTAATTAAGAAGGGAGGGGTGGTAGCCATTTGTGGGAAACTGTCACCCACTCTTGTCAAACCCAAACAGCACAATCTGCTCCTCGAGTTGGTTGGCTGGCTTGGTGGAGTGTAGAGTTCTGATGCTGCTTACTGTATGTCCCCAAGAAGAGGGGTTTTTTGTTTGCTTTGTTATTGTTTTGTTAGAATCGGCCCAATTCAAGTCGAAAAACAGGCCACCAGTAACAATTCACTTTGTTAGAATGATGACCCTCTATGAGAATGTTCACCTCCCACCCACTGGTATGCACACTGCAGCCTGGCAACTCTAATATGATTCAACATTTAGTCATTATTAATGCGAGGAGGGGAAGCCCTTAAAAATAATTTTCTCTCTTCTTAACTTCAATTCTACAGGCCCAAAGCATATATAATTCCCTTACCACAGTAAGTCAAAATCATTTCTGTGTTTTCAATGATTGAGTATGTATGGAGCCCTTAATTTTTACAAACGTGGTAGGGAATACAAAATAAGGTCAAACCTCATCCAGTCTTCATCTTTAAGGAACTTGCAAGAGAACTGAGATCCTGCTGTTTTAACCTCTACATCTACCAGCCTGCAGGACCCTTGGAAAGAACTGTACGCCTTACCCTCTCCCCCAGCTGAGCAATGACTTGTGATATGTGGCTTGATGACAAAAGACACCCTGGGACATCTTGTCAACACACCTCCTGTTACATGAACTAGCTTTAGTGGGTTTCTATTCTTGGCAATTAAACAGAAAGAAAAAGACACTTCAATCTTAGGTGATAATACAAGGACAATCTATGGTAAGTGCCCTTTGTAGAATGAATGTTGAGTGAAATGAGAGAGGTAATTTTGACAGAGAACTGTGGAGGCGGCAAGGATTGCTATGAGCTAAAATGACGGAGTTAAGTTTTTTAGGGGAGTTAAGAGCTGAGTCACACCTTTAATGATGGGGTATCATGAGGCACAGGAGCCTGTAGGCCACAGAATATTCCAGGATTAAGAAATAGGGCCATGGGCCTCCCTGGTGGCGCAGTCGTTGAGAGTCCGCCTGCCGATGCAGGGGATGCGGGTTCGTGCCCCGGTCTGGGAGGATCCCATATGCCGCGGAGCGGCTGGGCCCGTGAGCCATGGCCGCTGGGCCTGCGCATCCGGAGCCTGTGCTCCGCAACGGGAGAGGCCACAACAGTGAGAGGCCCGCATACCGCAAAAAAAAAAAAAAAAAAAAAAAGAAATAGGGCCATGCAAAGCATTTTGGGGGACTAGTGGGCTAACCATCCCAGCTAACGTTGTGTTTTAAAGTCATGCGGAGCAAAAGTCAAAGTTGGACAGGAAGCTGGGGCTGGGAAAGCCAGGAATGAGAGAAATAAGGTTCTCAGCTAAGATGTGGCAGTGGAGATGGAAATCAAGGAAGATGTAGGAACTGTCACTAAAGATGCTCAGTTCACTACTTACAATAGCTAAGACATGGAAACAACCTAAGTGTCCATCAACAGATGAATGGATAAAGAAGATGTGGCACATATATATGATGGAATATTACCCAGCCACAAAAAGAAATGAAATTGAGTTATTTGTAGTGAGGTAGATGGACCTACAGTCTATCACACAGAGTGAAGTAAGTCAGAAAAACAAATACCGCATACTAACACATATATATGGAATCTTAAAAAAAAAAAATGGTTCTGAAGAACCTAGGGCAGGACAGGAATAAAGACGCAGACGTAGAGAATGGACTTGAGGACACGGGGAGGGGGAAGGGTAAGCTGGGACGAAGTGAGAGAGTGGCATGGACATATATACACTACCAAATGTAAAACAGATAGTGGGAAGCAGCCACATAGCACAGGGAGATCAGCTCAGTGCTTTGTGACCACCTAGAGGGGTGGGATAGGGAGGGTGGGAGGGAGATGCAAGAGGGAGGGGGCATGGGGATATATGTATGCATATAGCTGATTCACTTTGTTATACAGCAGAAACTAACACACCACTGTAAAGCAATTATACTCCAATAAAGATGTTAAAAGAAATAAAAAACTTAAAAAATAAAGATGATCAGTTAATCTGTTAATAAGCGGAACACCAGTGTGAATAATAATGGTCCCTATTTCCACAGTATCTCTCAAAGCTTTTACCAAAATCTCACCAGTTCTTGTAGAACCTCAGTGAGGAGTACGTTACGTGTGATTATCTGGACTTATTAATGGAAAGTGAGGCAGAAAAGTTAAGACAGGGATGGGGGAGCAGAAAGAGAAAACACAAGCACAGAACCCTGCGTTCGGAGACTCCATTTCCTCACGACTTCCTCTCCACCAGCAGCACATCTGCATTTGATCCATCCCTTCCTTGCAGGAAGTGTGCTACCCCAGGAAGCCTATGTGATGTTACAATAATAACCTTTACCATGCAGGATGTTGCAATGAGTTTCATCCATGCAGGAATTAATAAATCAAGTGGTGAATACGGCATCCTTTCCTACTCAGCCCCTGACTCCCAGCAGCTCACAGGTACCACACCCGCCCACCCCCTCCCCGCCCCCGACACACCCACACACACACACACAACTCCACAAGGAATGTGCTCCAAGGCCTGCACAGCCACGTCAGGTCTCCGCCAGGAAATCCCAGGCCTCAAGAGCTACTCAAAGGAAATGCAAATCACATAGACACTACTTGAGGCCTCCCTCCTGAAATCTCACAATGACAGTAAGTCAACTGGAAATAGAAAATCCTTAACCATAAAACAAGTACTTGTTTTATCCTGGAACATACAGTGTAGCTCCCAAAGCCCTGAGGGAAGGATCAGGAAAACCAACGCGTTCCTTCCTTCCTTCCTTCCTTCCGGCTTCCATGACATTGCAACTACGTCATTGTGACTGGCAGTGCCAGGAACCACGTTCCCTCCACAGGGGTCTTCTACATAGATGGCCAACTTCACTATGAAAGTAAAACGGTAGGAACTCAGACGCCAAACAAAATATAGACAGGTATTTTGGAGCTTCCCAAAGATATTTCAAGACCAGTCCCTCCGGGCTTAATTTTCTCCCTCTCTCAGTCTGCGCCTTGCCCTGAATTAGTACCTGGAGGTCTTGGATGGGCTGCATCTGATCTCCCTGCCGGTTTCTCAGCTGCTCATCTCCACCTCAGAACTCCTACGGGTGCAATACTTTGTCACTCAAGGAAAGCTGGACTAGGGGGCAGCCTCTGGACTCTTAGGCCAACACTGAGGTCCTCTGGTCACTGACTCAGGAGCTAGCAGGCAGTTTACCACATCACCTGCCTACAGAGAGCTGTCTGTAAAAATGACTTCAACAAGGTGATTACTGACCCAGAAGCCATACTCTTTTGTTCAATTCCATACTTATGCTAAAGGTACATATCAAATCCTAAACGTTCTCATCCATGCACGCATTTATCACAACAAAGATTATTTGCGTGACCAGCACTCTGCACAGCAAAATCTCTCATCAAGCCACCAGCCGCTTAATCCACAGCCCCTCACAATGTCTATGACACAGAACCCAACTATATTTAGGGAGGGTGCAGCAAGGGAGGCTTTAAAACTTACCACCCTCATAGCCACCATGGTTGCTGATGAAAGTCTGAATGTCCCAGAACTCTCAGGTGTTCCATTAGCCCTTTGACCAGAAAATACCTCTTGTCCAAATTCCTTTTTCTAATATCAAAGCAATAAGAGGATGACCCAGACTACCCCACACATCCCCTGCCCCCTCTAGGTCTTATCTGCCATGTTGGCTGAGGGAGGCCACATCCTGGGTGACGCTAGGCCCACCGTTGCTCTTTTTCTACCCTGGGCTGCTCAAACAAACTCAGGAAGTCTTAGACAAGAGGCAGACAGGGAGGGAAAGGAAGTGTGTAAGCAACACCTCTCTATTATATAATGCTAAGCACAGAACCTCCTAGAACCAGCCTTGGAAACATCTCCTGGCCTATCACTTCAGAACAAAGAACTACTCAAAACAGGCAAAAAGAGAAAATAATTATCATTTTTTATTTGATGACCGGTGTGCAGTCGTATTAACAAATATAATACCAACATATTAGTAAAGAACAGGTTGGAGTAGGACCAGATTCTTTAAGCGATGTATCATTTGTTCATTCAATCCATACTCGTATAACACTCAATGCGCTAAGCTAGACCCCATAGGAACACACTAGGCCACATCACTTGTGGAAGGTCATTAGTGCTACTCACCTATATCCGGTTTTCCCTTTTTCAGCACAAGAAATATCAGATTGTGGTTCAATGGGGTCATAGGACTAGTCTGGTGAAGCAACATAAGTCAATTCAGGGTCAGATCATGTCATTTTGGAGCAAGGTCCTCTGGAGCTTCCTCTCCCATGCTGCAGTGATCTGTGACCTTGATCACACGTCAAGATCACACCCCCACCAATTTGGGTCCTTGCGTGACTAAGATGAGCAGGGCCCACCTGCTGACTGTGTTGGACACACAGTGTGGGAAAGAAAGAAACCGGGCCACTGAGACCCGGAGGTTATTTGTTACGGCAGAATAACCTAACCTATCTTGCTGATACATCACTGCTTAAAAAAGAGAGAAATCTGCAAACATCCCCCTCCCATCTGTTTTCTAATTCAGAAAAGCAGAATTTATTTCAAAATTCAAGTGCAGCAGGGCCTGAAGAATGCCTTGAAATGTAGAGGGTGCCAACAGGATAGACAGGTCTAAACAACTCTGAGAGAACAAGGAATGAGGAGAGAATAACCTCTCAACAATGGTGAAATCTACCTGCTCATGTGGAATTCAGCTGCGGAGTTTAAAGACTATGAAGAGAAGGTCACCTTCTGACAAGAGGTCCAGACATTTGTGAAGCAGTGAGCACCCTAATGAAAGAGGCATTCAAGTAGAGGCGGGATGATCATAAGCTGCCTCCTCAGAAGTCCAATACCCCCTCTTTGTTCCTCTCTCTCTAGCATCCACTGCACCTAATTAGTCAGGTCTTCATTTCTCCATCACCCCAGAAGCTCTGGAAGGTGGTTCGCCTTTGTGTCTCCACACTCCACCCCAGCCTGCCCCTTGGCAGCTATCAGAGAGCCCAGTGTCTATCAGGTGCTCCATAAGCATCTGCCAAATGAATTAAATGAACACTGTAGAAAGGACTCAGCTCTGGCAGAAAAAGTCGGTCTCATCACCTCTAGGGCTCCTCCAACCTAAAACTAAAACACACTACTGCCGACATCTGGGAGTGGGGAGCATCCACCTAAAAGAACAAATTAAACATCAGTACAACACTTGATTAGGATTTATTACTAGACACAATTGAAAACCACATTGAAAGCTAACCCTGCGCTACGGTTATCTTTGTTCTTGGACATGCATTTACATGTGCAGGCAGCTGTTTTCCCATGTGGTATTTTGTGGGTGAGGTATTTATTTTTTCTATTTAAAACACACACACACACACACACACACACACACACCCTTTGTTTCTATTGCATTATTACACTCCCTATTATCCCATCACGTGGCTTCCCCTCTTGCAGGAACACAGCACACACCCTGCATTATTGCTGACATAAAAACCACTTGTCAAAATACCTCTACCTTAGCTCCACTACAAAGCTGATCTTCCCAAAGCACTGGTCTTCGTTTCAGCTGGGACAGGTTGATAACTCACCTACTTTTCCTAGTGATACTTGAATGCTCTGAGTCAAAGAATAAATGCCAGCATCATTGGTGTTTTGTTAAAAGTCACGTTTCCAAACAAAACTACCCTAGAGGGGAATGACAAACCTTTCAAGTTTTTAAATTTTATTTTTTAAGGGATTTGGGGGAAAAAATGGTGAAGGGAAAATCTGCCCCGGATACCATGATGTGGCTATAGTGGAAGTGACTGCACACTGGCCTCTGGTCCTCATCCCTTCTTCCTGCAAAATAAAACTTGAGTCTATGTCCATACACATTCTTCCTCCCTGCTTCTCGTGTAGAACACCATGACTCTGCCCTCTAGGAGACAACACCAACACCAGGTGTCCTCATCCATCTGAAGGGTAGGCTTTCACTGAGCTTTATCAAGATAACCCCAGACCTGGTTAGGTTGCTATCAAAACAGAACTATCCTTGGAAAGAAAAGAATAAGCCAGAGTTTTTGGAAAAGAACCAACACCTAAAGATAAAATGCAGACTGAGGGCCTGATGGTTCATGGCTATATAAATATAAATATTTATAAATATAAATATAAAGCTTAACTGAAGCTCCATTTTCTGCTCCCCCAACTGTCCTCCCTCCCGCCTCCCAGTAACTTACTTCTGCACGTCCCTCTTGATATTGCGAGAACAATTAGGACATTTGACCAATACCTTTTCAACAAATGATATCCCACCTACAGACTGAAGCCAAAATGTATTACTATAGATAAGAAAGCAGACACATATCCAAACCCTACATTCAGATACAACTGCCTATGTGTGGATTATATCAAAATTCCCCTCAAAGGGAACCAGGTGGAATTTATACAACCCCAAACGCAGCCTGCTCTCAGTGACTTCTTCAAAGGGAAGGTTTCAAGTCTTTTGCAATTTCTTTCTTTGAATCAGGAGTTTCAGCAGCCCCTTCTGCTCCGCACAGATAGGAATGGATGATGTGAGGCAGAAACCACCCGAATAGCCCCCCTGCAAACGCCCGTTGACCTCAATGACCCAGAGACGCCCAGGAGGCTACCCAGATTAGCGGTGGTTACCTGAATCTGTCACCGAGTCCCTTTCACCCCCTTCTGCGTGATGACATCAAGTGGAAATGGTACGCGTTTGGGAAGCAAGAGGCTGACAAGCAGGAAGCACAACTGAGCCTGAGCTTTGTTCAGCCTGCAGTGAAATACATGCAGTAAGGGTTAGAGAGGCGCAGCAGAGAAACCCAAACAACCTCCCGGGCAGAGCAGCGGTGGTGGCGTGGGTGCACCGGGGGGAGGTGGAGGAAGGCGGCGGAGGTGTGGCGGGCTGGCGGGCCGCCGAGGGGCGTAACGCTTCCTAATCGTCTCCGCGGGACAAACAACCACCTCCCCGGACTCCTCTGCAGTCTCCCCCGCCCCTAAGTTATCCTCTGGTAGTAGAGCCTCCACTGGCAACGGTAATCCCTCAGAAAGAAAGAAAAACGAGAAGGCATAGCGTAGCACCGTGGAGCACAAGCAAAATATACTAGGGAAACCCGGTTATGTGGGAACGCGGGGCGCCCAGTCACGCGCCCAGAGAGACACACCAGCGCTGCGTTCGCGAGCATCCTTCTTTTCGTCGCCCCTGTCCGCCACCTCATCAAGTCCCGGTCACCCTGTTTTGCCGATTTCTCTACTCTCTCCAAAACCTTGCGGCGCTGCCCCCAGCCTAGGCGGGATTGGGGACCGCCGCCTCCGGAGCAGCGTCCCACGAGTCCAGCCTGCTTTGTGCTGCCGCTGCCCTCCCAGGAGCGAGCGCCCCGGACGCGTGGGTGCGCACAGAAGACCCCCAACATCTGGCCCTCCACTAAGCCCTCTCTTCCCCGGAGGGGCCCGGGGACCGCAGAGACAATTTCCGGGGAGGGGGGGAAGCGCTCGACAGAGGCCCTGCCAGGGGCCCATCCCGGGGGGCGCGCGCGGCGCGGGCACGAGACCGGCTCCCTCGGACAGCAGCTCCAGAGGGCATCCGAGGACTCGGCGGAACCTCCGACAGCGCCGCTCCCGAGACCCAGCCGCGGGCGCAGCTCTGCCGGCGTTCGGGAGAGACGCAACTCCAGGAACCCCCTCCCGCGCGCCCCGGGGCTGCCTCGCCGCGCCCCGGGGCCCCGCTCCCCGCGACCCCTGCGGCCCCGCGACCCCCCCCACAGTCCAAAAGGTGCCCCCTCTACCCACCAGGCGGCACCTCCCCTTTCCAGCTCCCCTAGTTCCGGGCGCGGCCGCCGCGGGGGCGCAGACATCCCTTCGCGCTCCTCTCGCCGCCTGCGACCCAGGAGGGACAGAGCCGAGAAACCGAAACTCACCGACCTCTCTCCGCAGCGGGCTCCGGCGCTCCCTACAGAAGCGGCGACGACGGCGGCGGCGGCGGCGGCAGCAGCAGCATCGCCGGGGGGTCCCGGCGCGCCCGCCACCCGCTCGGCCAGACGCGCGCCGAGGGCTGCGGGGCGGGCGCGGGGAGCGCGGCGGCGGCGGCGCCTGCAGCCCCAGCTCCCTGCTCGGACCCTCAGGAGGCGCCCCACCTGCCCGGCCGCCCTCCGCGCTCGCAGTCGAACACCGCCGCCAGGCGCTCGGCTCGGAGCGGGAGCTTTTTGTGTCACCGCCCAGACTCGGGCACCGAAAGGGGTGGGGGCGAGAGGCCGGGCTCCGCTCCCCGAGGCACCGCCCTCCCCGGCGGCTCCACCTCCCACGCCCCTTCCCTCTCACCTCCCCGCTGGTCCAGGACTTGAGTCTGTCCGTCCCGAATCGCAACCCACCCACGGGCTGAGAAGCCGCCCACCCTCCCCCGCGCGCTCCCTCGGCCTTGCCTCCAAGTGCCCGACCTCGGCCGGGACCTCGACGTTGTCCCCTCCACGGCGCGCGAGTGGGACCCGAGCTGGAATCAGGTGTGAAAGGAGGCCGAGCTCAGCCGGCAGGAAGGCGGGGCTGAGGCAGGGGCAGAGGCCGGCGGGGACCAGTCTGCAGCTCGGGACCTGGGGACCGAGCGAGGGGGGAGTCGAGATCGTCACGTTTCCAGAAACTGCCCTGGGTCCGCATCACCGCTGGTACTTTCTGGCTGCCCCTAAGAGTTCATGTGGTCCAGGCAGGGCGGGGTCCTGCTTTGGTGGAGGGGAGGATGCGCCCAAAGAAGCCTGAATGACACCCCGCCACCTGGTTCCCTGGGATGGGGTGCAGGGAGCAGGAACAGAGAGGGGCCAGTCCTGAGGGTTACATGGCAGTGCGAATCCCTGGGACCTCGGGGCCCACCCTATTCTCCACCCTGAAACCGAACTCCTACCTTAGGGACATGCTTAGAATGTCTAGTTCCTCCGAGAAAATCTAGGCGTGGCTCTTGTGTTAACTGCAGAATAGCAGAATGGAGGAGGGAGGTCGCTGGTAGGGGATGGTGTCCATGCTCTCTGTTGCCTTTTTAAAGGATTTCTTTGCAGAACGGAAACCCAAAAGTCTGTTGTATGACTCTAGTAAAGTGAAGCCTGCCAACTTTCCTGGATCTCCAGCACCAGGGTTCAACTGAGTGGTCCCTAGTCATCCAGCAGAGCGGGCAGCCTTTCTGGGCTGCCGGAATGGAGCTGTCTTTGTGTCCCTACTGTCTTGGCCACGAGAAAAGAACTCCCATTCTAACCTCTCCCGACAGCTCATGTAAATGTTTCTGCCAAGATTACGAGATGGAAGCCCTATGAACCACGCTATGTGACCTACTAAAGTTCAAAGTGTGCTCAACGGACCCTTCTTGCCCCTCAAATAAAAACCTGTTAATAGTGTTCCCAAATGAGCGGTCACTCAGCACATACAGAAATCAGTCACCAAGAAACATAAAGCTTGATGGGTATAAGGCTTCTCTAGGATCCCAGATAAAATGTTCACCTGGCTGACCCATGTCCTTTTGTTCCCTGAAGTTATATACTCTATTGTACACCTGGCAGGAGTGAGAGCGATATGTCTGCTTTAAAAGCAGACATATAGGGCTTCCCTGGTGGCGCAGTGGTTGAGAGTCCACCTGCCGATGCAGGGGACGCGGGTTCGTGCCCCGGTCCGGGAGGATCCCACATGCCGCGGGGCGGCTGGGTCCATGAGCCATGGCCGCTGAGCCTGTGCTCCGCAACGGGAGAGGCCACAGCAGTGAGAGGCCCGCGTACCACAAAAAGAAAAAAAAAAAAAAAAGCAGACATATATTCTTGGAGTAGAAAACTTCAGGAGTCTTATTTTCAGGCTCAACTTCAGGAGCCAAAAAAATTCTTTTCCTTGTTGTTGTTTTAATGAGAAGCTAATAAGAGTATTGCAAACTCTGATGTTGACCAGGAGCTTTGAATAGGATGATGAGTTACAACACACCAAGATTTTACTAGAAAAGTTTAGCCTAGAAATATTATTATACAAAAGTGACTTTAGGGCTTCCCTGGTGGCGCAGTGGTTGAGAGTCCGCCTGCCAATGCAGGGGACACGGGTTCGTGCCCCGGTCCTGGGAGGATCCCACATGCCGTGGAGCGGCTGGACCCGTGAGCCATGGCTGCTGGGCCTGTGCGTCCGGAGCCTGTGCTCCGCAAGGGGGAGAGGCCACAACAGGGAGAGGCCCGCGTAACGCAAAAAAAAAAAAAAAAAAAAGAGTGACTTTAAAGACTACGTACTTTCAGGGATCGCTAATCATTACAGAATGTTTGAAGTCTTTTTCAGCTGCTTTCCAAACAATTCTTTGGGAGGAGTCAAGCATTCAGCATGGTGTTGGGTAAACTCTAACACCCTTAGTCATTCATTCCCCCTGACTGGTATTTTAATTCACAACCGCATCAGGGGTGTTCTGCCTTCTGTCCAGTCTTGTAAAGCTGTCACGCAGAGAAGGTTAATTTAGTGGGGCAGACCGGGATAGACAGCTCTTAAGATGAGTTGGGGGCCAGCACCGGGGCAGGCAGCCACGGTCTGAGTCAGGAGAGGCACAGGCAACTGCATGTCGAAAAGGATTCTTCAGTGAGACACTTGAAGGATCGAGGCAGTTAGGAGCAGGCAGTGTTGAGAAGCGCACGCTGGCAGGCAGCATGGTCAAAGCTTCAGGAAGGCAGCACGCTCCAGACTGAGGCACTGTGCCCATGTGTGGGAGGGAGGGAGACGAGAGCAAGGCAGCACCCCAGGTCTTGAAGAACCAGGCTTATCAGGATGGGGTCCCCGGCACTGGGGAGTAAGATAGGATCAGATAGTCCTTAGTTCATTCAACAAATATTCCTTGAGTGTGGACTCTGTACCTGGAATGTGGCCCTAGAGTTAGAGAAGGAAACAGACCCACATCCCTACCCTCAAGGAACTTTACATCCTAATGGAGGAAGCCGGGAATACACAAGATAATAAGTAAGTGAAAGAAACTGTGTGCTGGGGAGGGAAAGGGAAGGAAAGAGGGGAAAATCAAGCAGGGAGGGGGTTTGTGAAGACTTTGTATTGGATGGAAGCTGAAACTTTAGTTTGGTGGCCAGGGAGGGGCCCCTGAGAAGGTGCCTTTTGAGGGGAGAGCTGAAGAGGGAGAGACTTCCTGCCATCAGACAGGATGTGTGTGAGCGGGTGGGCTCTAATATCCCCACTCCACTCCCCTGGGCTGAGTCAAGGTACTGGGACTGGGTTACAAGGTTAGTCAGACCAGTAGCGTTTATTGATGCTTAGTCACCTGAGGTTGAATGAAAGCTGCTTAAATCCAGGCAGGGATGAGCATCAAGCATAGGTATCCCATACAAGCATAGGTATCCCATAAATGTTTATTGAGCTGAACCCTTAAATCTCCTAGAACACGGGGTGGGGCTGAGGTAAATGTGACCCCATGATTCCCAGGACTGCCTTTCTATCAGGATGACACTTCCACAAAACAATGTGATAATCTTTTGTCATCACTTTTCGTGACTGTGTTCTTGATCTTCAAGGGCAGAGATTATATTTCAACTTGTTCCCTGAGCACCTAAGACGCTAAGAGGGAGGGAGAGAAGGAGGAAATACAGGAGAGAGGCAGAGACAGAGGAGAATTAGGACAGGGAAACACTCAAACCCAGCCGGGTGCTTAAGACCCCTAAAGATCTTAATCCAGCCCAGTAATGAGCGTGAGTTTTCTGTTTAACAGGTTTGGGTTTTACATATTAAAATTGCATCTTGAAACTGAACTATGGTGATAGTCGTACACTTAAAACAAGTGGATTGGGCTTCCCTGGTGGCACATTGGTTAAGAGTCCGCCTGCCGATGCAGGGGACACAGGTTCATGCCCCGGTCCGGGAAGATCCCGCATGCCGCGGAGTGGCTCGGCCCGTGAGCCATGGCCACTGAGCCTGCGCGTCCGGAGCCTGTGCTCTGCAACGGGAGAGGCCACAGCAGTGAGAGGCCCGCATACCGCAAAAAAAAAAAAAAAAAAAGTGGATTTTATGGTACATAAATTATACCTAAATAAAGCTGTGTAAAAACATTGAAGTAGGAGCTGCATTTAGACAGCTTTCATGTGCTGTAAATAACCCAAAGAGGCATATTTAACCAAACACATTATCATCCTTCCTAATAGGTGTTTAAACCAAATAGATTTGTATGAAATAATAGGAAAAGATATATATTGGTCCACGCCCCCAGTTCCTGGCACAGAGCTCCTAAAACCCTTGTCATTTTCTCAGTGATAAGTACACTAGAAGCATCTTTTATTCTAATATTTGGTCTTTGATGCTGGTTCCTGACATCAAGGTGATAGAAATGTCTTTTGTTCTAATGAGGTCACCCTGGGTGGGCTCCTGGATGGGAGCTGGTCACCAGAAAGACCAAGATCAGAAACTTGGAATTTTCAGCCCCACTCCATATTCCCCCAAAGAGGGGAGAGAGGCTAGAAGTGCAATTACGGATCAATCATGTCTCTGTGATGATCCTCCATAAAAATCCCGAAAGTACAGGTTCAGAGAGCTTCCAGTTGGTGAGCACGTTGGGGTGCTGGAGAGGGGTGGCCTGCAGAGGGCATGGATGCTCCTTGCCCCTTCCCACATACCTCGCCCTATGCATGTCTTCCATCTGGATGTTCAGCTGGATCCTTTATTGTACCCTTTTATAATAAACTGGTAAAGAGTAAGTAAGCGGTGTCCCTGAGTTCTGTGAGCTGCTCTAGCAAATTAATCAAACCTAAGGTGGGAATCTCTGATTTAGAGCTGACTGGTCAGAAGCACAGGGGACAATCTGGACTTCTGACTGGCATCTGAAATTGGGGGGTGTGCAGTCTTCTAGGACAGAATCCCTCGCCTTTGGGATCTGACGTTATCTCCAGGTAACTCCGCTTCTCCAGTGTCAGATCTGAGTTAAATCATAAAGCCGCCCAGCTGCCTTATGGTGTCACAGAGAATTCCTTACCTTGGGGGAAAAAACCCACACATTTGGTGACCAGAAGTGTCAGAAGTGAAGTATTATATGTGAAAGTAAAGGAGAAACAACCAGGAGAAAGAGTGAGTTTTTCTTTCTCAACTTGCAAATTTACTTTTCCCTTATGTGATTTTTGCCACCTTAAAATACACAGTCTCTTTTTAAAAGTGTAAAAAACGGTCTTCAATTACATATAGTCTAAGATAGTTTACTGTTGGTGATTGCTAAAGATAGTGCCCATTTCAAGACTGGTTTTTATTTGGGGGCACTACGTAAACCAATCTCAACAGACTAATTATTCCAGTAAGGTGTTCTCTAAGTGGGAGAGCTGCTATATTTGAAACAGTGTCTAATCTCTTACCTATTTAGAACCAGGTACTATCTATGGACAATGAAGCCTCATCTGGAACACAATAACTGAAGTATTCGGGAAACTCCAAAGGATTTCATAAGAACCATACCCAGACCGCTTTTCTAAAAGTGGCAATGGGTTGACCAAAGCCATCTTTTTTCTTAACCTTTAATATGTACAATACACATTCCGAAACTGTTGGTTAGAATTATGTGGCCACAAGCAGGGATGATAGTCAACAGCTATAGGCATAGGCATCCACCAATCAATTTGGATGATGACCATAAACAAGATGGCCACTTTGCTGTGTCCTGGCTGAGTGTCAGCTTACAGTGTGATGCCATGGTCCTCCGGACACCCTCCTCAGCAGCAGGTATCTGCTGCTTTCTCATCACATTTGTACAGTTTGGGGTAGAGTGAGACCCTCGCTCCTACCAGTAAGTTGCTAGAGTCTTTGCTATAAGCTTGGCAGAAGGAAATCACTATAAACTGAACTCTCTTCCTTGTACAATCAATATGAGACACTGTTCTCACGGACTAATGGGTTGGAGTGGCCACAGCTCATCAGCCAGGAGAGGACTGGAAAGCGTAGCTCCTTTCTGACGCCCTTGGGTGTCACCTCCATCTTCTGTCCTATCCTCTCTCCCTCCACAGCACGTCCACCTTCTATCACCCATGCCATTCCTGCTGCCTTCCCTGCCTTTCCTTTCCATCTGCTGTCAGGTTCCTGGCATCCATTGGGCTCCTCCCCTCGCTTGGCTACTACACCTGCTGCTCCGGCTGCCAGTTAGGGCAAAAGTGCAGCTTTGAGAAAAAAGGGAAAAAGAATGAGGATGTTCTATCACCACTTGTCGAGACCCGGGTCTGGATCCAAGGCCTTGTCCTGTGGGTCCCCGAAGCTGGCTCCAGACTCTCCAGGATCCATTCTTCTGTACTCCATCCCTAGCCTTCATCTTACCCAAGTTGACCTGGCACCCCATACCTGCTCCAGGTCCAGACCTGGCTTCACCCACCCTCTTCTTCCCACTGTCTCTGTTCTCAGCCACCTCCTGCCCTAATCATTCAAACTCAAAGGAACCAAACAGGGCTTCCCTGGTGGCGCAGCGGTTGAGAGTCCGCCTGCCGATGCAGGGGACACGGGTTCGTGCCCCGGTCCGGGAAGATCCCACATGCCACGGAGCGGCTGGGCCCGTGAGCCATGGCTGCTGAGCCTGCGCTCCGCAACGGGAGAGGCCACAGGAGAGGCCACAACAGTGAGAGGCCCGCGTACCGCAAAAACAAACAAACAAACAAACAAACATCTGTATCTGTGCTTCTGGATCCAGAGGATCAAATCAGAGCACCCTCTAGTGGTCAGGAGAGATGGCACCCTTGACATCCCCCAGAGGTCAGACCTTCCAGAGGTCAGGGAAGGATGATGTCAAATAGGACGTTCTTCACATACTTCCTACCTCTTCCGGCTTTAATGTATTTCCTCTGCTGTTACTTCCCTCTCTTCCCAGTGGGTGGAGTGTGCTCGCGGGGTTCCTGGAGTAAAGGACCCCCTACCAGATCCTAAGCCTTCTCCTTCACTCTCTTCTGACACCTCCCCCGCTTCACAGTGTCCACAGCAGTTTGACAAGATCACATATTCATCATTTTTAAAGAGCATAGATTATTCTGCCACAGGGCGAGGGAACTACAGGATATCAATCAAGTCCAAAATCAGTAAATACCTATAATCCCTTTTTTGTCAGTGAACGGTTATTGAGCCTGTGTGCAGCTGGTGTCGCTGACCATTTTCCACTCATCCTTAAAAGGACGTTAGCAGCAGTGTGAATGTCTCCACGTTACAGATGAGGACACTGATGCCTAGACAAGTTAAGCACTTTGCCCAACCTAACATGACCAGTAAATGGTGAATGTAAACTTGACCCAGGTCTGTAGAACCCAAAGCACCTCCCGTGAATCTCTGCACCAAGACTCCTCCCATCAACCAGGATCAAGACAATTCCGTTTGAGTTGGTTTAAAGGCATCTGTCTCTTCCAAGCTTCCCCCAAGATTTCAAGCAGATCCGCTCTTTCTTATCCTTACCCTCACCATTTCTTTGTGCAGTTACCTGACCTACGTTTATCATTGTGATCCCCAAAGATTCAGTGCTTTCAAAGTTTACATCACTGCCTCTCACCCTGACCCTGTGTCCCTTGAGAGCTCACTCAAATTTCTCCAACCAGATTCATTTCTACCATCTGTGCGTGAAACCCTGTGAAGCCCTCCAGGTACAAATCCTTTCTTTGTCCCCCATTTCCTGTTAGTAGTAAATAGGCTTCATTCACCCTCCTACACCTTTCAGAGTTCCAAAGAGCAGATTCAAACAGTTGCTAATCAGAGAGGGAAAGGAATGCAGAAACAAAGGAGGAACAATCAAGAAACAATAGTGCAGCGATGGGCAGGGTCCTGGTGCCTCCTCAAGGAATATACATAACAATATCTCTGATCTCTTCTGCAGGAACTAAGGCCCTCCACCCAGGTGGAGGATGGTAATTTCCTGGCTGAGCACAGGATTCCTGAAACACCACCCAGTTCCCTCCCCACCAACAAGTCAGAGCAAAGTCACACACCCTGCAGCCCTCACCCCAAATTTTGCCTATAAAAACTTCTCCCCCCAGTACCATCGGGGAGTTCAGGGTTTTTTAGCATGAGCCGCCCGTTCTCCTTGCTCTGCCCTGCAGTAAACCTTTCTCTGCTCCAGACTCAGATGTTTCGGGGTTTTTGGCCTCCCTCTGCATCCAGCACATGAACTTGCGTTCGGCAACATGCACTCTTAGGACCCATTGGTTATTCTTTTATTTAGCACTTCCTGTCTTCTGCCTTACATCATTGATAGCTTCTCACATATCTACATCATCAGTAGGTCCCCAGAGACCGGAACTGTTGCTTACTCACATTTTCCACCCTGGCATACAGCATGCCCCACAGCATCATGCAGAATAGACAGCCCATGCCCTGCACACAGTCAGGGCTTAACAAATGTTCAAAATGACCAAACAGGAGTTTCTTTTGTCCATTCCAGATTCCTGCTCCCTACAACCCCTGTCAGGGGATTTTCTCTACATTTTAACTTCACAAATCTGTTACAACCCCGTTACTCCAGCTTAGCCAGAGTGGGATTTAGGGTTATTTCCAAATCCATTTAAAATAAAGAGTTTGGGAGGGGGGTGGGTGGGGGTGGGGTGAAGAGTTCCGACCTGACCTGAGAATTCTCACCCTGGGCTTTTCAGGAAAATAGATCTCCATAGCAACTCTTACTGTATATTATGGGTTGAAATGTGTCCCCTCAAAATTTGTACGTTGAAGTCTTAACTTCCAGTACCTCAGAATGTGACAGTGTTTAGAGTAGGGTCTTTGCAGAGGTAATCAAGTTAAAATGAGTGGAAATTACACTTTCTTATTAAAGTGGTCCCTAATTCAGTATGACTCTGGCTCTTATAAGAATGGGAAATTTAGACACAGACATGTACAGAAGATGATGTGAAGACACAGGGACACACCTATCTCAGACTTCTAGCCTCCAGAACTGTGAGACAGTAAATTTCTGTTGTTTAAGTCCTCCAGTTTGTGGCACTTTTTTTGGCAGCCCTAATAAACTAATACACCCTAGGACTCACAGAATTGGACTCCACAGCCCATGGTGGAATATCCAAGTGCCATTTATTTCCTGAGTATTTACCTGCATTAGGTAAGCTAAAGAAGATAGCCCAGGGAATTCCCAAGAAGACAGCCCAGGGAATTTCCTGGCGGTCCGGTGGTTAGGACTCCATGCTTCCACTGCTGGGGGCCCAGGTTCATTCCCTGATCAGGGAACTAAGATCCTGCCAGCCTCCTTGCAGTGCAGCTAAAAAAAAAAAAAGAAGAAGATAACCCAGCAATTGTGCACTCACACTCCTGAGAGAAGAAAAATAGTCATGACAGCTACCATTTCTGAAGCATTTAATGCGTGTATCAGTAATGAGATAATGATCAATACAATAGTGTGTATAATCACTATACTAGGTGCTTTGCAAACACTATCTTAGTTAATCCTCCCAGCCCCCCAGTTGAGGCGGGCGTTGTTATCCTCAGTTCACAGTGGTGGAAATTGAGGCTCAGAGATGTTTAGGTAAGTTGCCCAGGATCCTGCTTCTCAAGGCTCAACTGTGACCTATTGGAGGTCTGTTGTGCTCTTCTTCCACGGGGCACGTCCCCCTTCTTTTGTTCCAGCGTCCACCCCACCGCATGGGACTCTGACCATCCTGCCTAGTCCTGTGGTCACTCGTGGTGGTGCCATTTCTCTCTCTGGTGGTTTGAGGATGAGCGTGTGACAAAATTCAGGACAATGAGACACAGAGGAAGTCGGCTGGAAGGCTTGTAGAAAAGGGTTCTTACTATGGAAAAGCACCAAGAAGAAGCAGTTCATTCTCTGCTGCTGGATGTTACTGATCTGTATATGATGTCAGGATGGGGGCGACCATCTTGTAACAATGAGGGGAGGTCCCCTGAGGAGAACACTCTAGAGGTAGAAGGAGGGTAAAGGGCCAGGTGATGACTTCACTCCATATCTCTCATTTTCTGAGGTCATAAATCCACTTACTGCTCAACCCGTTTTGTGTTGTTTTCTGCTGCTGATAGCTGAAATCATACCAATATGCCACTTCTACACATATGCTTTGATTTTCCACAGTTCTAATATTGTATTATTAGAACTAATAACCTTACATTGACTGCCATGCAGAGTTTCAAAGGCCCAACAGAGAGAAATGGCATTTTTTTCTTATTGAGGTAAGCGATACATAACATAAAATTTCCCATTTTAACCATTTTCAAGTGTACAGTTCTGTGGCATTAAGTACATTCACCTTGTTGTGCACCCATGACCAGCACCCACCTCCAGAAATTTTTCATCATCCCACACTGAGACTCTGCACTCGTTAAACAATAATTTCCCATTCTTCCACCTCCCAGCACCTGGCAACCACCATCCTACTTTCTGTTTCTATGAATTTGACTTCGGGTACCTCATGTAAATGGAATCATACAGTATTATCCCTTTGTGACTGGCTTATTTCACTTCACATAATGTCCTCAAGGTTCATCCATGTTGTAGCCTATATCAGAATTTGCTTCCTTTATTTATTTATTTATTTTTTTGCGTTACATGGGCTTCTCACTGTTGTGGCCTCTCCCGCTGCGGAGCACAGGCTCCGGACGCGCAGGCTCTGCAGCCATGGCTCATGGGCCCAGCCACTCCGAGGCACGTGGGATCTTCCCGGACCGGGGCACGAACCCATGTCCCCTGCATCGGCAGGCGGATTCCCAACCACTGTGCCACCAGGGAAGCCCCTTGCTTCCTTTTTAAGGCCAAATAATATTCCACTGCATGTATAGACCACATTTTATTTATCCATTCATCAAATAGACATTTGAGCTGCTTGTACCTTTTGGCTATTGTGAATAATGCTGTTATGAACATAAGCGTACAAATATCTGAGTCCTTGTTTTCAATTCTGCTGAGTACATACCCAGAAATGGAATTGCTGATTGCTGGATCATATGGTAGTTCTTTTGTTTTGTTTTGTTTTGTTTTAGGAACTGCCATACAGTTTTCCACAGCAGCTGCACCATTTCCATTCGAACCAACAGTACGCAAGGGCTTCAATTTCTCCGTATTGTTGCCCACATTTGTTTCTGGTTGTTTGTTTGTTTTTATTGCCAGTCTAATGGGTGTGAAGTGATGTCTTATTGTAATTTTGATTTGCATTTCTCTAATAATTAGTGATGTTGAGCATCTTTTCATGTGCTTATTGATCATTTGTAGATCTTCTTTGGAGAATGTCTATTCAAGTATTTTGCCCATTTTTTAATTAGGTTGTTTCGTTTTTGTTTGCGTTTTAGGCATTTTTATATATTCTAGATTTTAATCCCTTATTAAATATGTGATTTTCAAACGTTTTCTCCCATTCTGTGGGATGCCCTTCCACTCCACTGATAGTGTCCTTTGATACACAAAAGAGCAATAGCATTTCTTTCGGCAGTTTCTCTAAATAATATGGAGAGCCTATCTGTTCTTCAAAATACCCCAAAATCTATCCCTGAAATAAGTCAGACCAGCAGAGCTAGACACGTTTTTGACTCATGCTGTCCCCTATTATCCATCTATTCACCCACTCAGCCTTATTCAGTACTGAGCCCCTCTCACTTGATATACCTTGAATTGTGTGCAGATACTGTGTGAGGTACATTAAAAGAACTGGCCCTGTGATAGGTGTTGCTGGGTTCTTGGTATGGATGTTGCCAGTAGTGTTCCCTAAAGACTTTTGTACCGTGTCCCAGTTAGGAAGACCCGTGAGACAGATTTCCCTGTGGTCTCCTATCAGGGATATTTGTGCTTCTTCCTGAGCCACTGACCATGGATACAGGCTATCATTCTTCCCTCCTCCCCGTGGCTGCTAGAAAGTCTTCAAACCCCATTCATGTGCAACTTCTAGCAGGCAAATTGGACTGCTAGAAGTCCATCTTGACTTTAATAAACTCAGTCCAGCTCCACCTTAACTTCCTAATTTTATTTTTCCTTTGCCTCAGTAAAAAGCAACTTATCTTCCTCCATTTTAGTCATCATTTATGCTGCCTTAAATTCTTTTTAAAACAAAAATAACATAAATGAATAATCAAACATTGTCACTCGCTATCAGTACGTCCTATATAATTTGTAGATATATGTATACGTATGGCTGATTCACTTTGCTGTACAGCAGAGACTAACACAACATTGTAAAGCAACTATACTCCAATTTAAAAAAAATGAAACTGTGGGTCCCCTGCCCCAAAGTTATTAAACATTTCAAGGTGGTGACAGCAGAGCATTAAGCCAAGCATGGGACTCTCCAGAGCGTGGGGCCCCGTGTGACTGCGCAGGTCACACGTCCCTGAAGCCGGCCCAGCCAACTACCGTCATTCTCAAAAACATGGGAAATGGACACCATTTATTCTACCATTTAGTAATGACATTATGTTCACTTATCTCTTAAAGTTTGTTCAAGAACCTCTTAAGACCCAATTTGCATTGTGTACGCTGTTGCGTTGGAGAATGCAGAGGCAGAGAGGTGGGGAAATCAAAGATGTCTTTGGAGATTATATTTAACTAAAACTAATTATTCTATGAAATTATTCTCGGTTAACTTCTCGGTTCACCTGTCTCTGGTTCATCTTTGCATTGCCTCACAGATCGATGCCGCCATACAATAGGATCTCCAGCGTTTGCTAGCTGGCTGGCTGGCTGGTGGTTGAGTGCAGATAGGCTGCATTTAGGAAACAGAAGAGAAGGTTAGGAAAGCACTTTGGGTTTTGATTTGAGGATGTCTAGAGTAGTAGACTTGGTTTGGTAGGAAATGAAAAGCAGGAGGGTTTTTGAGAAAGACTGTGACACGGTAAAGCTGATCTGGCCCCAATGTAGAGGATGATGAATTGAAGGGCAGAGATAATGGAGGCAAAAGGCTCAGCTAGAGAGCCCTTACCCAGGGCCCCCGAAGGTGATTAGGACCTGAATTAGACTGGGAGCAGTGAGAGTGTGATCATCATAACAACAGTACCTACTTCTTTACAGCTATCATGCCTTTTCACCCCACTGTTTCATTTGCTTCTTCAATAATCTTGCTAGGAACCTTTTATCACATTTTATAGAATTGCAAATTGATTCTCAGAAGGTGTGAATGATTTCCCCAGGTCCGCATAATTAAAGACCAGGTTAGCATTATCCCTCAAGGCAACGCTTTTCCTTGTCCACCGGTGGAGTTCCACCTGACTACACAGTAGAATCTCGGGATAAACTTTTAAACAATAAGCTGTCTAGGCTCCACCCCAGATATTCTGATATAATTGGCCTTGAGTGAGGCCCAAGGGAGTTTTTGAAAGCTCTCCAGGGATTCTAATTTGCAGCCAGGTTGAGAATCTCTCAGTGCCATCAGGACCACTCAGGGTAGGGGGTCTGGCTGAAAAACGAGAGACAAGGAGAGATAAAATGGATGAGACTTGATGACTAATTGCAGAAAGATACCAATGGGATGACAAGGTTTTTAGCCTAAGGACTAAACTTCTCAGTAACCTCATCTACACTGCCCAGGATGGATACACCTAGAACAGCTGCATTCAGGGTTAGAATTAAAGGAAAATGGCTGCTTTGGATGTGATCTAAAACAGTCATCTACAGAGGGTAACAAGGAAGCATATGACATGTGTATATGGGGAGAGGGGTAGCAATGTGGATGATGCTTCCTCTGAATTGTCCCACAGGCTTCCAATCAGTGGCACTAAATTGTGTCCCTAGAGACATCCCACTAGAAAGTTTCCCTCTTGGATTCTCACAATTCTGCCCAGATGAGTGGTCCAGGGAAAACAACCTGGATGGTGTCAACAGTAGCAGTGTCATCCGTTAGATTTAAGGCAGCCAGTTAAGGAGGATGGCTGGAGAGAAAGATGGATTTAGGAGTCAAAAACATTTGAGAGGCCGGTAACATATCCAGGGGGGAAAGATCAGCAAGCAATTGGAGATGTAAGATAATCACTAAGGGTTGGTCTGGATTAGATTTTAAAGCAACCCAGGTAGAAATTGGTGTGAATGAGATCGCCAAGGAACTCCATAAAGAAAGAGAAGAGGTCCAAGGACCAAACCGTGAAGAATGGCTGTCCTTAGGGTTTTGGGTGAGAAAGAGGAAGCACACAGGTGCTTTCTTTGTAGTGCTAGCCCACCTTTCCTGACTCATCTCCCACCAGTTTCTGACGTGCATCACAGAGGCAGATCACTGACACTGCCCTCTTTCCTGAACATGACTTTCACTTTTCCATCTCCTTGTTCTTTCTCCTGAAATGTTATTTCTCTTCTCCATATGCACATACATGCCCAGTTCTCTGCTAGACCCATCTCAAAGGCCACACACCTCCATCGGAGGCTTTCACTGTTCTCCCACGGGGATGTGACCGCTCCTTTCTTTAGCCTTCATTGTACCTCTTTGCAAAGCTCTAATGCACTGTTATAGTATGGACCACTGTAACAAATTATACCCAAATTTAGCAGCTTAAAAAACTATCTATTATTGCTCCTAGTTTCTGGGGGTCAGGAATCCAGGAGCGGCTAAGTTAGGTGGTTCTGGCCCAGGATCTCTCATGTGGTTGCAAGGTGTCAGATGGGGCTGAGATGGGCCAAGATGGTGCCCTCAAAATATTATCTCTAACACAGATAAGGCAGGAGATCCTGAGTGGATCAAAAAGGGTGGTGTGTTCCCATAAGTAGATGGAGAAGAAATAGGAACCCCACCCTGGATGGAAGACCTGACATATTATCAGCCAAACTTCTGGCTCTCTTCCCTGGGTCCCAACTACACCCAGCTGAAGACACAAAAGTTTTGGGCAGCTTCATAGATGGCTTTCTCTCCCACCTTCGTGGAGACTGGTCCTGCTCTACACTCTTCTGCTCACGAGGCCAGAGACGCTCAAAGCTGTCAGCCTTCTCCTCCTCACTCTTATTCTCCTGGCAAAGGTGAAAGAAGGGAAGGATGTAATAAAGCCTCTACTCAGAGAAGCCATTCCTCTGTCTTTGTTTTACACCCTTCCTAACTAGCCGTGGGATGAAACTAGCTGCTACCAAGCCAAATCAAAGAACCCTGATGCAAACTTTGGAACTCAGACCCAACTCAAGCTCTTTGAGGTCATGGATCTCACGGATCACACCTCTACACCTACCTCACAGTGGGTCCTCCATGAATGTTTAAATTTTTGATTTTTTTTCTTTCTCTTTTTTTAAAAATGATAGTTAATTTACAATATTGTGTTAGTTTCAGGTGTATAGCAAAGTGATTCAGTTATACATATATATGTATATATCTATAGTCTTTGTTTTTTCGATTCTTTTCCATTATAGTTTATTACAAGATATTGAATATACTTCCCTATGTTATACAGTAAATCCTTTTTGTTTATACAGGTTTGAACTTTAATAAAATAAAGAGAGGCTGAGCAGTGAAGTACTGAAGTTAGTAAGTGTAGCTGCCACTTCCAAATGCTTATCAGTGCAGGTAAGGGGCGAGCCAGGACCACTTCGAAGGAATAGCGTCATTCCTTCGAAGTTTCCAAGGCTGGGAGAGACCTAAATGTGTTTGTACACTGAGAAGGAAGAAGATACTGTAGAGTTAAAAAAGAAGTCTAGGAGCTATTTATTTGACCTATATATTTACTTAAGATTGACCTAAAAACTGAATTTGTTTAAAAATGTAAGTTCACAAGCATTCATGGGACACACACACGCACACATGCACACATATATATACATGTACATGTATGTATGTATACATGCACACACAGTTAAATATGTAGTAAGAAAGAAGATAATTTCAATAAATTCCAGATAGCAAAAATTGTGTGGTCCTAATCTCTTACAACGACAATTGAAAAAAGTAATAAAAGTTTAAACCAAAAACCCTTCATTATTTGACAATAAATACACTTCCTATTATGTTACTATAAAAATACAAACTGTTTAGAAGAAACAGAAATTAGAACCATACATATTAAAACTTAAGGTACTTAGCCAAAATTGTACCCAAAAACAAATTTAAAAGTTTTAAAAATTCTCACTGTTGTTCAGGAAAGGTTGAAAAGAGAAAATATAACCATTTGAATTTGGAAGCTAGAGAAAGATCATATGATACCTAAAATGAAGCAAAGGAAGAAAATAAAAGAGGTAGAAATCCCAAAATAATAACATTAGGGACTGGTCAACAAATTCAAGAGCTTTATATTTTAGGAAAAATAAGCATAATAGGCCATGTTTTACAAATTAAATGAAGAAACAAATAGAAATAGCACAAATTTAGAAATGATAAAGTAAGCAACAACTAACATGGGAGGAAATTTAAATAGATTAGCATAGACATGCATATGAAATTCTCATACGATGTTCAACTCTATGCTAATAAATTTCAAAATCTGGCAATTTGCTGAAAAAATGTAAATTTCCAAAACTGAAACCAGAGATAATATAATGTACTAGAGCAATAACAATAATATAAACTGAAAAAACTATTAAAGAACTACTTCCCCCCAAAAGTTCCAGAACCAAATCATTTCACTAATAGATTCTTTCAAATTCTCAAGGAATGAAAATTCACATCCTCCATGGTTTGTTCCAAAGCATGTAAAAAATGGAAATTACTCCACTTGTTTTGTAATCCTTCCCTTTGCTTTCTTTTACCACATCTTTCACCATTTATTTATTTTATTGGTCTTTTACACTCAGTTAACCTCATATTCTATCAAACACTGCCTCACAAAAATGGTTTAAAGGGCTTCCCTGGTGGCGCAGTGGTTGAGGGCCCGCCTGCCGATGCAGGGGACACGGGTTCGTGCCCCGGTCCGGGAAGATCCCACATGCTGCGGAGCGGCTGGGCCCATGAGCCATGGCCGTTGAGCCTGCGCGTCCAGAGCCTGTGCTCCACAACGGGAGAGGCCACAACAGCGCGAGGCCCACATACCGCAAAAAAAAAAAAAAAAAAATGGTTTAAAAAATGTTTTTGTTTCTGAGGAGCTTCGAATAGGCCGTGAAACATGTTTACAGATAAGAAGTAAACAGGAAGATGTTTTTCTCATCCTTTCCAGAATCCAAACTTTCAATAATAAATATCTACAATGTGGGCGACACCTACCCTGCTTTTTAAGAAAGGCAAATGGTTTGTGAATATTATGATGTCTTTTTGTATTTTAACTTTAATATGTAATTTGTTTGGCTTTGTCTAGTTTATTTAATGTCTTTCCTTTTTAAAATCTCTGCTGATACTCAAAATGGAAGGCCAAAATCTTGACTTTCCAATTCTTCCACTTGCAATGACTTTATAACCATGAATGTTGTTCCTTACCAATTTTTTTTCTGAATACCAACTGCTTAATATTCTAGATCAACCCTCAATAAACAAGTCAGAGTTATGAGCAAGTGAAGAAAACTGCTTGACTCCAGGAAGAAGGTTGCCATCATGCTTGGCATGCTTGCTGGAAAACTGAACAACCTGGAAACCTCAGAAATAATTTCTAATTTGCAGAACTGTGCTCACCAATTTCAAGGGCAAAACTAGTGAGAAGAAAATTTTGCTACCATAGTTCTCTGTTGTGCCTCTTCCATGGGGGCTGTAAGAGGAGTATTTTTGCCAACCACCCATCCAGAAAGATTTGAATCCTTCCAAAAGGGAAGGGGCACAGATTTGCTGAAAGCATTCATAGTTAATTCAATGCAGCCAAAATCATTCATCTTTGAACTTTTCAGCACCTGGACCATGGATAGGTATTCCCTTCCCTCTGCCTCCTTTGAATTTTGTTCTTCCCATGGACCTAACTGCATTCATGTTAACACACACAAATGCACACACACACACTTACACATGCTCTAGATGTTTGCTGGAAGGTACAGCTCAATTTTTTGTTCCTCGGGGCCTAAAACAGTAACTAGCACATAGTTTACACTTAATAAATGTTACTTGAAACTAAAGCAAATCCAATTGAATTGAATCTAGCTAAAATAGAAGTATAAAGAAAAAGCTATGGGAGCAACAGAGGAAAGCAGTTTCTAATCCCACCTGGGGGAATTAGAAAAAGTCGAAACAAAAATAACACAAAACGTGTCTTGAGGAGTTATACAAACCATGTGACAATGCAATCTAATTGTATGGAGCAAACATTTATTTAATTTTAATAATAACTGCTCACACATCTTTACAGAGCACTTTAATCTCTGAAACCCTTCCAGACACTCAATAATTGAATTTTCTAGGTCACATTCTTCAAAAATCATGCACATTGATTTAATGTCCCCAACAGAGTAGTCAAATGAAAATAGAAACAAATTAAAGAGAGCACAAAGTTAGGGACTCCCTTTCACATTATTCGGACCACCCACTGCACAAGAGGTGGAACCTAGAGGAGGCAGCTGGCCCTGATTCTGTCTCTGAGAAATGGGAACCACTCAAGCCAATGTGGACACCAACATCACCTTCTGTGCACAAGGGAGATCGTCTAAGAACTCCTCAGATCCTCTGGGCCATATGTGCAAAGTAACAGCATCAAAGCTCAACACTGGCTATTCTTCTCAGCACTTACTTCTATAGTCATTTCTTTCTTTCCTAGTAAACTAAAGAACTCCCAAGAATTATATTAGGCTTTGAAGAACTCTCTGATCACATGCAGTGAAGTTTCTGCCCTGGAATATACCTGTGCTATGGTCTATGTATCTGTGAACAGATGTTTAATGGGACTTTCCGTGTTGAAATATATTGTGAGGACAGCCCAATGCTGAGAAAAATCAGAGCAAAATCCCTGTCGTCCATCTGCAGCTTAAGTAAGAAAGACTAGAAATAGGAAAGAATAATTGGAGAAAGTTGCTAAGTGGCAGAGGGAGAGCTTCCTCCCACTCCAGGCTGGAAGTGGGTGGCCATTGAGAGACCCCTCACAGAGGCTGGGGAGGGGGGTCTTCAAGAAGATGGTGGGAAGGCAAGGAAAGGGGAAAGAAGGGAAAGAAGCAGCCCTTCCTGACTGTGTCTCTGAGCAGAGGTGAGGCCAGAGGTGGGGAAGGAAGAAGCTTTCGATTGAAGGGGAGAATGAAGTTTTGATTTCGACTAGAGCAGACATTTTAACTCTTGAAACATGAGTCACAGCTACCCAAGTGAGATGATTCTTATAACTGAAAGCCACCCAAAAGCCATGAGACTTGTCCGCGGTGCTGTCATAGGTCAGGAAACAGAGAGCTGACAAAGCCGTGAGGGGAAAATAACTAATGCCATGTCCTCTTTGCATCCACTAAGATCATCCCATTCAGTAAACTGGTTACATTGCCCTAAAACATCACCTCATTTGTCCTAATGTGGCCAAAATAAATATGCTGCTACATGGTCGATTCTGTTTGCTGTTGTAATGATCCAGTTGGCTTAACCATACGGTATTCCAAACAATTGTGCACACAGAAGGTTGACTGAATGGCTGTGTACAGCTGCAGCTTTTGACTTGTTTCCCTTTTTTCTCATAATATAGATCTCAATAAAACTAAATAATGAAATTTAGATCAAACTGTCATTAACTTGACATTATGACTTATCTGGATAATCAAAACCCGGCAGACATTCAGCATAATTGTTGTTTTAAAACACTTTGGTTTTCCACTCAGAAACAGACCAACAGACCATGATTAATAAGGGCAAAGATTAGCTGGAGAAACAAATTTCAGCCGAGCCTACACAAGAGGGAAGAGATATGGGAACAGACGTATATGTATAACTGATTCACTTTGTTATAAAGCAGAAACTAATTAAAAAAAAAAATGTCCCGGGTTTAAACTACCTTTTTACATGGACAAGAGGCTTAAGTGGTATATTCCAGCCCCCAGGTGATTGTGGAAATGGCCTTTTGATTTTGAATCACTGAGACGTGAGACGCCCAGGTCTCATTCAACACCTGCGAAGAAACTGGAAGGGGTTTCTTTCACTATGAACTGCTTTCATTTTCACCTGTTAGAAGGGTCAGCAATCCTGATCAAAAAAAATGAACTAAACTGATCAGGAGATGGCTAAATAAATTAACTAATAAAATCTGAAATGCTTTGTAATCGTACCATAATGACAGAATGCACAGCAATAAAATGGCTCACAATTTGAATTTACAATCCCTACTTACTCCTTAAAGCCCTAGCATTTTAGAGACGAGATTATCTATTCACAAGGCTTCTGCCTAACTCATGTAACAGGATTCTATTATGGGTAAACTGGAGATAAAATGAGAGTTTTAATACGATTATAGGTCAGTGGTTTCTGAATTATTAATGTATAAAAGACCCCAGAGGCATATGCTGAATATATAGTCCGTGAAAGACAAAATTAAATAAACAAAAAGCAATTTACAAGCTGGAAAACATTTTTTAGTTCTCATGCAGCGTTATAACACATGTCCTCTAGCATCCAACTTAACCTCTGAGCTGACACCACAGAAAAGAGGAGAGTGAATTAATTTCGTTTCATAGGCCCAGAACCTGAAAGAAAATGGTTTGTGGGAAAGCATTTCAAAATTGAAAACGTGAACCACAGGAGCAGACATGATTCCTGAGGTCATGGAAGCTTCTTGGAATGAGATTCATCCTAGTGATATATTACAGAATAATGAAGATGAGATATATTTATCTGTGTGTTTATTTATGTTTGCTGTACCCTGCCCACTTCCAGAAGGGATTTGTAGTGAATGAGAAAATTCTGGGGAGTAGGGGACATATTTTCAGTCTGGATCGGGCAGTATTTTGAACGTATGTGTAAGACTGTCATACTAAGTATGGTACCTATGAGAGATGTTACACGCAGCTTCCCCTTTTGCGGTTCAAGGATGACCTTGGCCCTGGTAACTAACTTCCTTATTTTCTTGACTCTTGGTCCTGTAGTTGTGCATTTACGCCATTGATTTCTCACCCCGAGATGCCCATCTGAAAACATCAGTCCAGAGGAGAGAGATGGCTCTCCTTATTAGTGTCACTGCACACACACCTCTCCCTGTCACAGCCTAGAAGCATGAGAAACTCTGTCCGCACTTCTAGTTAACGGTTCAGAAACCAGAAACACAGTGCTGGTTGGGGGCAGGGGGATCAGGTTGCAAAACTTATCAGAAATGGTCCTTATAGACTCTCAGATTCTCTGATTCTCTGGCACCAACTGGGTGTCCAACAATTCCATTCCATTCTGACACTACCCAGAGTTAGCTCAGATCCCACAGGTGTGAGGGTTCAGTCCCAGAAGACCCCCTTCACTTCAAAAGCAGGCGATGCCCAGGCCGCTCACGCTTCTTCTGACTTGGCTACAAATTGTGGGTTCCCATGCCCCCGCTTTCAGTTTTGATCATTTGCTAGAAGGACTCACAGAACTCAGGAAAATGCTACTGTTACCGTTTATTATAAAGGATACAAATGGACAGCCAGATGAGGAGGGACACAGGGTGAGGTCCAGAAGAATGCCGAGCACAGGAGCCTCTGTCCCCGTGGAGCTGGGGTGCGCCACCCTACTGGCACACTGGTGCCAACTTGGAAGATACCAGAACTCCCTCATTTGGGGTTCTTTTGAAGGTCTCTTTACACAGGCATGATTGATTAAATCACTGGCCATTGGTGATTGGACACAAACTCAAGCCCCTCTCCCCTTCTCAGAGGTCAAGGGGTGGGGATGAAAGTTCCAACCTTTTAACCAAGACTCTATCTTTCTGGCCAGCCCCCCCTCCCATCCAGAAGCTATCTAGGGCCTCGCCCAAAGTCACCTCATTTGCAAAAATTCAGGCTGAATGGTTGAAAGGAATCCATTATGAATAAAAAAAGTTGCTCCTATCACCCCTAAACTCAGGAAATTCTAAGAGTTTTAGGAGTTCTGTGACAGGAATCTGGGACAAAAACCACATATTTATTTCTTATCATACCACACAGGCTCTGTAGCATTAAGCTTAAAAAGGCTCTTTGAGATCCTCTAATCCAAACCAGCTCTCCTACAGTAAGAAAGTGAGGTTCATTCCCGTCTTACCTCCATGAACCCTGCAGTGCTTTCAGTGGTGATTTCAGTTTTGTTCATGAACAATGCTTATAAGCCAGTTATGAATATTAGGCCCTGCAGGGGTAGAGACCACTACCGGGACCAATTCCTACCATAGGCTGACATTGAACAGCACTGTCCCTGCTCTACTGCATTCAATCCTGTTAACTCGCCTACAAAGATGGACCCATTCTGCAGATGAGGAAACTGAGGCTTCGACAAGTTAAGGAAGGCTAAGGTCGCATGCTAGAAAGTTGTGGAAATGTCATTTGAACTCAGGTCTGTCTGACTCCAGGGTTCAGGTTCTTCACCACTCTGCCATCACGAGAGAGCAGACTGCTGTGGAACAGATCAGAGGCTCAGGACTAAAATAGCCAGCAATGATCCCAAATAATGTAAGAGTCCAATACAATATAATATAATATATATAATATAACGCATGTCTTAAAAATGATGTCCCCCTGGGCTTCCCTGGTGGCGCAGTGGTTGAGAGTCCGCCTGCCGATGCAGGGGACACGGGTTCGTGCCCCGGTCCGGGAAGACCCCACATGCCGCGGAGCAGCTGGGCCCGTGAGCCATGGCCGCTGGGCCTGCGCGTCCGGAGCCTGTGCTCCGCAACGAGAGAGGCCACAACAGTGAGAGGCCCGCGTACCGCAAAAAAAAAAAAAAAAAAAAATCATGTCCCTGATAGTGAGACCCTCGCGGTGATAGATTTGGCTCCTCTGAGTGGCACGTTCAGTTATTGGAGACATTACAGGTGCAACTACAAAAAAATTTTATGTAATCAAAACAAAATTTTTAAAAAGTAAAGTTTCACTCACAATAAAACCTCATTAATTCAGATGCCGCTAATTCATAATCAGTGTTATATTAATAGGAACCGAGCTGAATTTTACCTTTGTAGACACTCTCCTAATAAATCAAGAGATTAACCGTATTGTTGTATGAGATTTATATTCATTATTGGGTTCCAGAGTACTTTAATATTCTCAATTAAAATTCTGCATTGCTATTTTGACTGTTATCATCATTATTATTATTCTTAAGCCACACTTGCAAAACTTCATAGAAAGGCAAAATATAGTTTCTAGGGTATCTAATATAGAGTGTAGATATTAGAAATATTTATGCAGCAAATATTTGCTTATTTTCCAAAATTTGCATAATCAATTTAGCAAGTTTCTGTTGTTTAATGCATGTATACAGAAAAATCTATAATTTTCTGGTGTAGTCAATATAATACTTACAAAGAATGTAGTTCGGGTGGTTATTTCCTAGGTAATGCTATCATTCATAATAAAAGCTGCAACTTCTAAGATTCCAGTAGTATTGGGGTTTAAAAGTTATTTAACAATAAATTTCTAGGGGCACCCCAAGTGTTCTTTCAGGCTATAAAATGTGGTTCAGTTGCTTCATAAGAACAAAACAAATAGTCTTCTTTATGGAGTATTTGTTAGACTAAAGGATTCTTTCTTCCTTTCCTACCAAGCATTCCTTCATAACCACTCGGCCTCGTTCGTTCATTCTTTCTTACAATAAACATACTGCGTGCCTTCATATACCAGCCACTCCCTTGGGGGCTTTCGTGGCCACTCAAAGAATAGAACACTAGCTTTGCTCTGACAGAACTTATAGAGAAGTTGTGGTTGAAGTTAAAAAGACTTTAGTTCTTGCCTGAAAAGGAGTCGAAAACTTCCCTGTGGTTTGTGGGCTAGCCCTATAGTGAATTTAGCATTTTTTCCTCTAAGGAATAAAAATGTAGCTCAAGACTGATTCACTTTGTTATAAAGCAGAAACTAATTAAAAAAAAAAAAAAAAAAAAAAAAAGACCGAGGGCAGTGGACCACTAACTGGGCCCTGTGAATTTCTTCTCATTCACCCAAAGGCTTGGTAATGAAAGCTCAGAAACAGGAGACTGAAACAGAAGAGCACATTTCCCAAGCAAAGACACTAAAGCCACCAGGGAAGCCCATCTGCCCATTTTTTGATTGGGTTGTTTGTTTGCTTTTGTTATTGAGCTGCATGAGCTGTTTGTATATTTTGGAGATTAGGATATCCCTCTTTTGTAATTCCTAATTAAAGAATCAATTTAGCGATTGCTCTTGAATGGTTGCTGGCATAACAAAAAGAGAGATAATTGGATATTACGTTCTTTGTGATGGAAGTCATAAAAAAATTAAACTTGAATCCAATCAAGCCTCCCGATTTCATTACCAGTTTATAGCAAATACAGGGGACAGAGAAAGATATAAAATGACATCATGGGGATGCAATAGACAAATCTTATGTAATAAGCATGTCTTTTTATTCTAATGTTTTGACAACTGAGGCGTTACAAACCATGGGAGACTGACCTCCCAGGGCTAACCAATTACTAGTAATAGCAAAGAATTCACCTTTGAGCACATCTTTCATATACAAACTAACCAATCCAGACAACTGGTACCTTCCTTTCCATGGAAACCATAATAAAAGCTCTTGCCCACACTTCCCTCCCACTACTGTCCCCTGATGACTCCAATGCTTCCTCATGTGGCCTTGCATGGCCCGGCGTGGCCCAGTGTGCCCCTTCCCCTTGGGAACTGTGAGTAACAGACTCTCTTTTCAGCGGCAATTGTCTCCTGATCTGTTGGCTTCACCATACCTGAACAATAATAAACTTACATTTTATTTTTTTTTAATTTTTACTTTTTTTTTGGTCACAATGCACGGCTTGCAGGATCTTAGTTCCTCGACCAGGGATTGAACCCAGGCCCACGGCAGTGAAAGTGCTGAGTCCTAACCACAGGACCGCTAGGGAATTCCCATAAAACCTACATTTTAAAACACCTTGACTGTGTGAAAACTCTACAAGACAAATGACAAACAAATTGCAAGGGAATTTACCTCAATTAAAAAAATAGAAATAGCAAGGGGATAAAATAAGAGGGAGAGAGAATCTTAGCTTAAAAGAGTCTTAAGAAACAAATCAACTAATTGCAAAGTATGAACTATATTTTACTCTGAATTTGAACCAACTCTTAAAAACATTACAAGACTAATGGAGAAATTTGAACACTGACTAGGTAGCTGATATTTGCTATTATGAAATTAATGATCATATTTTTAGGTGTCATTATAGAATTGCTATAGTTTTAAAAGGAGGCTTTAATCTTTTATGGATTCATACTTAAATATTTATGGATTAAAAGACAGGATGCCTGTGATTTACTTTACAACAATCTAGAATGGGGGTGTTGGGTAAAAGTAGAAAAAAAAAACAAGATTGACTTAAAGTAATAGGTGTTGAATCAGGGTTATGAATACATGGCAGGTTATCATGTACAGTATTCTGTTTAATTGTGAAATCTTTGAAAGTTTTCACAATAAAAAATCAAAACCCTTCAAAGAAAGTTCTTTAAAGAACATGTCAAATGCCCCAATTTTTAAAAAAAAGATAAGTGAATTAAGAATGACTAAATAACTTGCCCTATTGCTAATACATGATGGAGCCAGAATCCAAACCCAGGTATGTCCGACCTCCCAAACTCCTTGCGCTCCAAAGTCAAAAGAGAAGCTACTGCTAGAGGCTGTTCCTCTGGCTCAGCCATAAAGGAAAGGGTTGGGTTCCTGCTTAGTCCCCAAGGCAGCAGCCAGCAGCAGGGGGACTGTACCTGTGGCAACAGTAGCCTCAGCACTGGGGCCTCCTGCTGGGATGCTATTTCTTGCTTTCTCTGGGTTGTACCCCACACCTCACTCCCAACTCTCCTCTGGCTTTATTTTTTATTCCCCTTTCAACAGCCCACAGTGCCCTGCAGAGAGCACACCAGAATGTGCACATACACTGTCACCTTGGGCATGTACAGATTTACTCTCAGGATATTTTCGAAGCTTTCTCTTTTCCAGTAATTTTTCATGAAATACAGCCTTTCACTCTCAGCTTATGAACCATGTGAAACAACCTCACCATTTTTGCCTGCATTTTGGACTCCAGTTGCCAGGTCTTGGCTTGACCCCTTTCCTTATACATCAGACTCCCCTTCTAAATTACTTTTGACTGCTTGCAAAAATCAAATCTAATATTAATAATTTTCAAAATAAAAAGTCGCCATGTCTCCCACTTATTCAGGGCTAGAAATTGCACTAAGGGCTTTAGGAATAGTATCCTTTTTAATCCTCAGAATAGTCCTTCAAAGGATGAAGATTTGCCAGCACTGAGGATGTTCAAAGAGAGAGCTCAGGGAAAGGGATTAGGGTAGTCCCAAGGTTTGAATTAACCTTGACCTCAACAAAGGATTTAGTAGCCTGGACACTAATATAAGTCTTTAGATACCATTATGTCCTGTCATCTGTGACTCCTGAGATCCTCCTAAAAGAAAAAGACCCTCTGAATAGCAGTAACCTGCTCTCTCCAATCTTCTCCCTACAACAACTATCAAAAGCACCCTATAATTCTTTTCTTTTTCTGAATCCAGCATTCTTTCCTGGGGATTGCATAGAATTTGTTTTAGCATATCACAATATATAAAACTATTTCGGAAAGCCAATATATTCAGAGCTCACAACTCTTCCTGAATTTGCCCTTTGGGTTTCTGCATGGAACAGAATTGCAAGGACATAAAAATGCAACTAGGAAAACTTTTTATTCTTCTCTTCCAATTCTTCTTCCCCCTTCCCCATGCTAGGTCCACTGCATGGTGTTTGCCACTATTTTTCTTCACTCAAACATCAAATTTCCACCTGAACGTTAACAAATATAAACAACTCAAACCGCCACCGGGCAGAGGGAGGCTACTTTCTCCTATGAGAATTTCACCATATACAGATTGGATTTAGAAAGTGAACAATGTCTTGAAAAGGTTAGGGGGTTCTCAGATTCAATTTCCTCATTATAGGCTTTAAACTGTTTTCTAGTTCTGGTGCATTAAATCCTGGGCCTGGAAAAAGAAATTGCCTCTGATGTAAGTGTTAGAAAGAAATGTAGGTTTGGGCTGCACATCACTGTTTAAATAAGAGTCAGTAATTTTCCCCCTCCTCTTAGCCAATAGGACAGAAACCATGATCTTAAATGAGTTTAATCCTTCCAGCAAGACAACTGTCGTTCCTCACCAGACATCAGATATGACAACACCAGATGTCACACTCATAAGACCTCATCACCTATCACTTACGTTCCCACTTCAAAATTAAACACATGAGAAAATCTTTGAAAGTAGTTGAAAAGTAATATATTTTCCTTATTTGATGTATAAGTGCTATTATAAATAATTCACTTAATAAATCTATTATATCTTTATAAATTTGATCCCTATTCCTCTGAGAGGTTTATTTCTCTTACCTGTAAATACCACAGTTCCTCCATTCATCCTTTAAAAGCTATCTACTCCACAGTTCTTTGGTCTACAGACTTTAAGCACAAGTGTATCATTTAGCCTCAATCACTTAGTAGCAAGTTGCTTCTGCACACATTTATTACTTGTATTCATAATTAGTCATGATTAACTAGATTGGAAACTCTTCAAGGACAGAAATTGTTTTGTCTGTTATTTTATCCTCTAGTGTAGGGCCTGACTCTGAATAAGTGACTAGTTAACACACAGCAATTAATTATTGGGGCCACTGTCAAATGTATAGAGACGCTGGTTTAATAATAATCACCTGCAATAATGACAACACTCGTATTGCATTTAAGTCTTTGTCTCTCCTGGCTAACTTCTTCCAGAAAATGCTTATGAATTTTGCATAAGATTGCTGTCGTCTTGACATTACTGCCGCATGAGATTTATAATCTGGCAAACCATTTGTCACTGAAACAATGTGGAAGATAAAAGTACTTTCAGTGATACGTTGAAAATGTTCTGCTGTTGAAATGTTTGTACAAACATTGTATAAAATGAGGAGAGACATGTTTTAGAAATATCCTAGGCTGGTGACAAGATTGGACATAGAAAGCAGTGCCATCAGGCCCTGGGCAAGGATGTACCTAACTTGTAATGAATCCGTTTTCTTGGGCCCCAGGTGAAGACTAGCTGGGGCTCAAAGAGGACAATGAGACCTCCTCAACCAGACCTCCTGCTATGTAATAATCTGTTAGAACAAACGAGATATATTAATTTTCAGGACATAGACATTCAGGAGGGTGGAGTGAGGTGTGGCATTGCTACAAGTACCGCATCACAGCAGAAACAGGACTTATTTATTCATTCATGCAACAAACATTACCTACCACATGGCCAGGCACACATCACACTCTTAACATCTCATATAGGGGCAAAGATGTGCATAAGCGTCACAGCACCATGGAACATGCACCATGACAAGTGCCAGGGGAAGCACCTCCTTCCTGAGCCCAGGCCAAACTCTCTAAATCAAGTTTAGAAACTTCAAAAAGGCTTTTAGCATGAAGCATTTATTTCCCCCAAATTCAGGAATATATTCCCTGCACAATCACAAAAATTGGAGATAAAAATCTAGTAATATAACTCTGCCTGAAGTGTATTCCAAGAACCATTAGTTCTGCGGGATAATAATGGCTGTTACCCAAAGGGGGGAAAAAAAGAAGAAAAGGGAGGGGAATTCCTGATCACCGAAGTCTAGAAACTGCTGATTGAATTAATGTAGAACTTTTTTTTAGATCCCTTAAAATGTTAGCGTGCATTACGAATCACTAGGAGAGGATACAGTATGCAATATTTCCCAGAGTTAGCTACATGTAGATTTCTTTTTTCAAGGGACATTTTTCTCATTGTACACACCCTAAGAAACTGTTCTCGAGCTTTCCTGAGGCCCATTCTCTCCATATCCTCTTCCAGGAGGGAGACATCAGGCTGAATATCAGCACAGTACAGAGTGGGTAATCAATATATGTTGATCTCAGAGGTCAAATATCAAGGTCCTACAGGAGGGTATAAATCCATTTCAAAGATCAAGAAATGATGGATGGTGGATTTTTTAATACTTTCTTCCTAGTTCAAATATGTGTAGACAAACTATTGATATTTTCCCCAGTTTCTAGGACTAGACTCTGTGTACTGCCCTTAGGGACACCTACTTTAAATTTACAAATTGGAATACAAGCTTGGTTTCCTGTTTCTCCAGCAGAATTTGGAAAATATGTTGATGCAGCTTAAAAAGCATACATCATAACTCAGAAGCTTGGGTAGACTAGCTTTAGGTAGATGAAAGCAGCCTCTGCAAAACTTGGGGCTGTAGATGTGGGTTCTTAGCCATAGCTGCTTATTGGAATCTCCTGGGGAGCTTAAAAAAACACACACCAGGATCCAGACCTGCCCCAGATGAACTAAATCAGATTCTCTGGAGGTGAGGTCTGAGACCTGTTATTTTTAAAACTCCCTGGTATTTCTAACGTACAGCCAGGAATGAGAAGCACTGCCCAAAACGTCTACCTGTGAGTCACAACAGCCGGCTGCCACACTGCCTCATTTTCAGGACTTGCTAGTTTGGGGGAACTTGCAGTGTTATATTAATTTGCTCGAGCTGCCATAACAAAGTGCAACAGGCTGGGGGAATCAAACAACAGAAATGTATTTTCTCACAATTGTGGAGGCTGGAGGTCCGAGATCAAGGTGCTGGCAGGGTTGGTCTCTCCTGTGGCCTCTCTCTCCTTGGCTTGCAGACGGCCGCCTTCTCACTGTGTCCTGACGCGGTCCTTCCTCTGTGCATGCCTCCCTGGCATCTCTGTGTTTCCAAATTTCCACCAGTCAGATTGGATTAGGGCCCAACCTAACCCCTCATTTTAAATGAATCACCTCTTTAAAGGTCTTATCTCTAAACACAGTCACATTCTAAGGTGCCAGGGGTTAGAGTTTCAACTTATGAATTTGGGGGGAGACACATGTCCCCCCATAACAAGTGTGATAGGAGACCCCAAAGTCTCCAGGGAACACTGCATACTGTCATGTCCACAAAACTGACACTTTTTCCTGCTCCCGTTGCAGCTAAGCACATGACGGAACATAGAGAAAAAGAAAATCTTTGCCCTTTGAAACAAACCAAGAATAACAGTCACTCTGCCTAGTTATGGCCCCCAAGATAATAAAAATTTGAACACAGACCTTAAAAAAAGGAGGGGGGGGCCTCCCTGGTGGCGCAGTGGTTGAGAGTCCGCCTGCCGATGCAGGGGATACGGGTTCGTGCCCCGGTCTGGGAGGATCCCATATGCCGCGGAGCGGCTGGGCCCGTGAGCCATGGCCGCTGAGCCTGTGCGTCCGGAGCCTGTGCTCCGCAACGGGAGAGGCCACAACAGTGAGAGGCCCGCGTACCGCAAAAAAAAAAAAAAAAAAAAAAGGAGGGGGGATGCTTTATCTTTGACTTTTATAATAGTGGTGTTTACAGATATAACATAAACTTTGTGACTGTGATGATCATGTAAAAAATTATTATTTTCCCCTCATGAACAGACTAATAACAACTAATATAAGTAAATATAATAAATACAAATATCATATTGACATAAACCAATCATCTAATTTGATCATTTTGTTAAGCTTTGTGGTATTTTCCCACTAAACACCTGTTGTGGGTTTTTTTTGTTTTTAAATATTTATTTTATTTATTTACTTGGTTGCGCTGGGTCTCAGTGGCAGTATGCAGGCTCCTTAGTTGCGGCATGCGGTATCTCTTTCCCTGACTAGGGATTGAACCCGTGCCCCCAGCATCGGGAGCGCGAGTCTCAACCACTGCACCACCAGGGAAGTCCCCACCTGTTGTGGTTTTTACTGGGCACATCAGTCCTTTTGAAGTCTGACACCTAGCACTTTGAGAGTGAAGAAAAAACATGTTTTTATTTTCCATGTGCTGTTGTGCCTAATTTTTTGCAGTTCTGGAGGCTCCATGGAGGAGATTTATGTGAGGAAGGGCCTTCACCTGCCAGAGCTGACTGAACAGCTTCACCTCAGAACACACTTATCTCATGTGCAGTGTGAACAGATACGTGCCTTGTTTCATTTACAGAATAAATCTCCTGCAGCAAGAGAGCTATACTATCACTGCTTTTTTTTTCTTCTTCTTCTTCTTCCTAACTCTGTGCTTCTCTGGCTGTTTCTATTTGTGTTTCTGGATCAAGTCTGGTTCCAGGTGTGGTTTGAGCTCGGGCAATAATTTATTCCCTGTTAATGACTGAAAAGTTGAGAATCTAGGTTTCTGGCGATTTCTGTCAGGCGGTAAATAACAGAGACTCTGGTTTATGTGTCATCTTTGTTTATTTGTTTGATGTGGGGATTCTGATATCTTTGACTGTTGAAATGTTAATACAAACATTCTATAAAATGAAGAGAGACGTGTTTTAGAAATATCCTAGGCTGACGACATGATTGGACATCGAAAGCGGTGCCTTCAGGCCCTGGAAGAGGATGTCCTTAACTTGCAATGTGCCACTTTTCTTGGGCCCCAATTGAAGACTAACTGAGGCCCAAAGAGAACCCAAATCTATTCACCTCTGCCTCCCAGATTCTCTGGGTGAACTGGGTTTATGGCTAGTCATCAGCCAAAATTACCTCCCCATCAATGAGATCACATCACTCAAGAAAATTTTCTGTACCTTCTGGAAAGGCAAACAACCTTTGAGATCTACAGTGGCTGGACCCATGAGTGAGCTTTTGTGTTCTGTTTATTTTTTATCTCTAGCTGAGGTTGTAAAACTGAAGCTGCTAGCTCTTTTTGTGTGTGAAAAATACCTTTTTTTCTTTTTCTTTCCTTGTAAAAGGAAGGTAATGAAATATTTTGTTTATCACGTTCTGTATTTGTGGTCACTCCCTTCTTCTCTTCTCCTACTTTTCATTTCCCTTTTCTGCCCTCTCCCCAAAAATTTTTAGAGATTAATTAGTTATAAATATCTTTCATCTATGGAAATGATTGTGTACTTGATGGATAACTAGTCAGATAAAGGAGGGAAAAATTAACACATAACATTACAAAGTTACTTGTATTTATGGGAGTACTTTTCTTCATTGGCATACAGAAGCACTCATATAAATTCAAAATAATAACTTTGAAGGTTAAAATAAATTTAAAAGGAGGAAAATCTGGAATAAATACATTCCTGAAGGGAGGAAAATCAAATTTTAATGTTTTCAAAGTGATGGCTCGCTAAGAAAAAACTTCAGAAGCTTGCTGCATCTATACCTCAGAGGAATAAAAAAGTTTAACTCTCAGATAAATTATAGAATATAGAACAGAGGAAAAAGTAAGATCAAGAGCCTGGGCTTATAATAACTGCATGTAGCCTTGATTATAGGTTAATAAGATAAAAAGTAAAAGAATGCTAAGGTACTTCAAACACAATTTAAAGAATTTTCAATATTAGGTTTATAACTATAGATATTCATAAAGTATAAAGCTTTTGAAAAGCTTAAGATTCTTGTTCAAGGTGAAAATTCTAATTCGAAGCAATTAATTATATTTCTTCTTGATTTTAACACAATACAGAAAATAATATCTAGTTTATACAAAACTTGGGTTTATTTTATCATGGAAAGCCTAATTAATCTGAATGCTTTAAAGTTTCATGAGTCAAGGAAGTGTTTATTATTATAAAAAAGTAAAACTATTTGTCCAACTAAATAAAGTATAATAATTAATGTCCTTTAAAAGGGTTTACTCTTGTTAAGTGTTTATAATTCTATATATCATATATATATATGAAATCATATAGATATATGAAATCCCTCATTTTTAAATTGAAGAGAAATTCATCTAACATAAAATTAACCATTTTGCAGTGTCTAAGTCAGTGGCATTTAGTACATTCACAATGTTGAACAACCATAGCCTCTACCTAGTTCCAAAACCAGAGGGGGTTTTCATCACCCCAAAAGAAGACCTCAAACCACTAAGTAGTTACTCCCTATTCCTCCCTGTCCCCAGCCCTTGGCAACTACCAAGCTGCTTTCTGTACCTATGGATTTACTTGTTCCAGCTATTTCATACAAATGGAATCATACAATATGTGACCTTTTGTGTCTGACTTCTTTCACTTGGCATAATGTTTTCATGGTTCATCCATGCTGGAGCGTACATCAGTACTTCATTCGTTTTAACAGCTGAATAATATTCATTGTGTTTATATACACCACATCATTTTGTTTATCCATTCATTCATGATGGATATTTGGGTTGTTTCCACCTTTTAACTATTGTGAATAGTGCTGCTATAAACATTCATGTACAAGTGTTTATTTGATACCTGTTTTCAGTTCTTTTGAGTATATACCCAGAAACAGAATTGCTGGGTCCTACGGTAATTCTATGTTTAACTTTTTATCAGGAAAAATCAAATTGTTTTCCACATGGCTACATAATTTTACATTCCTACCAATTAACCTTAAGACTTTGAACTAATAGTAAATCAAGCTATTAGTACATATCTTATACACCTGAAAACTCTACTTTTACTATACTCTTGCTATAAGTTAGCTGGTTACAAAGGATGTAAAAATTTACTATTTTAAGAATTTCTTAAAGATGTATTTGATTGTAGAGAGGTGCATGTGTAAGATGATGGATGTATTCTGTTTTGCTTTAATTAAAATTTTCTGGTTGTGCCAGAATATGAAGAAGGAAATAGAAGACAATTTCAGGATACACCATGAATATAGAACAGAGGAAAAAGTAAGATCAAGAGCCTGGGCTTATAATAACTGCATGTAGTGAATTTGAAATGAGCAAAGAAATATGTTTAAAATGTTTGCAAATTTGACTCAGTGATAATCGATTTATTCATAAGGTGGAAAGAGGCTTGTGTATCATTTACTGCAAACTGCTACATAAACGGTAATCAAAAAAGTAAAATAGAATTTGGGTCTCCTTCTGTTAAAAGGGTAAATTGATCCTTGTCTACATAGAAAGCTACTAACAAAAACAAAGACAAAAGAGAAGAGTTAAAAGATGTTCTGTGCCCAGACATCAGTGGTTCTCTTTCTTACTAAAATGCTGTGTAACTTGTTGTTTTTGTCTCACTTTAGTATCAATATTAACAAAATGTCTTTAGTTTTGAAATAGAATTCCTAATAATCATTTTTATGTGTTGCCGTGTTTCCTTTAAATATTACCTGAAACCGTTTCTTGTCTTCACTCATCGTGACTGAGGCTCTTACCATGGCTCCTCTGATAACTCTTTTTGGTACTGCCTTTCCCAAATTCAGGACCCAAAATCAGAACTCCAAAGCTGTAAAGATATCTATTATACCTACGTCACCTTTGGAGTTTCCCAGATGTCCGCTGGGTATCACAAAAATTTGATCTCTCAGCTTTTAAAATAAGAGATCATAGAAATAATATGGTTTTACTATACTCAACACTATTATGTCCACCATATGAAAAATCAGCAAGTCAAAAAGCTAAACTTCTTTGTTTAGCTTTACATATAAATAAAATTTTAATGACATAATGTTCTGGCAATTATGAAATTTTACATCAGAAACATACTTACGTTCATGCACAAAGATGGGCACTATGACTTTCAAAAAACAGATTAATTTTTCAAAAGACCTCTGATTTTCTAAATAAATAATCTTGTCAATTGATGATAATCAGAATACACTTAATGAGATAAATTAAATATTCTGGAGATTTGACAATGCCCTCACTGTTTATAATGTGTTCTTACCCTCATGATAAGTATTAACTAAATCCTTATAAATCGATTGCTTATTGCACTCAATAGAGGATTCTACTTTTCTGTATCCTGATATTGTTGGTTATTATAATGGACTAAACAGAACTTTTGAGTCCTATTATCCACAAGCATTTTCTGCTTTTCCCTTACACTCACCTAAAAGTCTCTGCTACAAGAACAGATCAGAAATTGAATCTTCTGAAAAAAATACTATATCAAAAGAGCTTCAGTAAAGGACTGAGCCAGATACTCAGGACAGTTGAAACTACAAGGACTAGACTCACAGCTCCATTATAAGACATATCTTCACCACACTCTGTGAGACTGTCAAGAGTCCGTTATCAGGACACCCAGAACTTTCCCCTCCAAAAGCAAATAACTTCATGGAGATAAACAGTTTACTCTGAGATCAACAAAACACAATTAACTCCTTAGAACTTAATGAATGGGATGAACTGACTTAACTGTGGCCAGTGTTCTATTTTAAATGCTCTTGTGAGGGAAACTCTTTTCTTCTTAATCCAGCCCTGACCCACAGTTTGACAGGTTACACTTGTTCAAACTAGTTATGAAACCCTCTTTAAATGCAATCTTGTTCCAACTGGACCCTGAGGATTGGGGGTGAGGGGAATCCTATGAAAGATCTTAATATAGGTTACAAATTAATAAATCATGAGGGAAAACAAGAATGATTCTTTTTAAAAAAAAGATAAAACAATGGCAACAATGGTTAAATATTTTTCAAAGTACCTTTACTAAGTTCCTTTACTAAAGTTCCTTTACTAAGTTCCTTTACTAAAGTTCCTTTACTAAAGTTCCTTTACTCCCTGTATCAATGGTTAGTATTTGCCTAGGTTCACTAAGAATGTGTTCTTTTTCCAACCAGGGTACAATTGGATAAATCAAATCCAATCTATATTATGATCTAAAATGATACTGTATGTAAATGACCATGTGTGATATCTTGGTGCATTCTCTTACCTGTTTCACAGGGAAAAAATTGGATCACGAAACTGCTTATGATAACCATTTTCCTTAGCCCAACTTTGTTTTGGGTATTATCTACTTGTGTCAATCACACCAATTTGAGCTCTCAATATTCTAAATATATTTATCTGAGAATAAATAAATAAATATCTTCTGGGGAAAAAAAATTCTATACTATGATCATGCCAGAATTCTCATCTAATTAAGTAGCATAAACCCAAGAACTATGCCTTCAATACAGAACAAGGCTGTCAGTGTCCTCCCACGAACCTGGTCTGCAAGCTGTCCTGTGAAACATTGACAAACAAGGGGATGTCAGGGAAGGAGGAGACCTTGACACACAGTGATGGCTAATTTTATATGTCAGTGTGTCTGGGTCACAGGATGCCCAGATACTGGTAAACATCATTTCTGGGTGTGTCTGTTTCCAGATGAGATTAGATTGAATAAAACAGATCTCTCTCCCCAGTGTGGGTGGGCCTCATCCAGTCCGTTGAGGGCCTGAATGAAGCAAAAACATGGAGAAAGGGAAACTTCTCTCTCTCTGCCTGACTGTTTGAGTTGGGATATCAGGCTTCTCCTGCCCTCAGACTGGGAGTTACGCCATCAGTGCTCCTGGCTCTCAGACCTTCAGACTCGGACACCATCAGCTTTCCTGGGTCCTCGGATTGCAGACAGCAGACTGTGGGGCTTCCCAGCCTCCGGAATGACATGAGTTGACTCCTTATAATAAATCTATCTATGTGTGCATCATCTATCAATCATCTTACCTATCTATCATCAATCTATTTATCATCTGTATCTCTATCTATCAATCTCCTGTTGGTTCTGTTTCTCTGGAGAGCCCTGAGTAATCCTTACATCCAAAACTTAAAGGTACTGCAGATAAAGCCCAGTAGAAATGAAGTTGAGGCTTCTTGGGTCCTGATCTCAGTGGACAAACTGACAAGGAAATTAAAATACTTCTGAGACATAAAATTTATACCCCTAGGGGCTTTACAAGGCCTCCAGATAGAAGTAACTCTTAAGCCTTAATATCATGTTGCTCTTGTTCTTTTGAATGTACAAGAGGGTCTTTGTGTATTAAACATTAGTCACTCCTATGAAAATAAGACATCCCTAGAAATTACCTGGCAGTCCAGTGGTTAGGACTCTGTGCTCTCACTGCCGTGGCCCAGGTTAAATCCCTCGTTGGGGAACTAAGATCCTACAAGCTGCAAGGCACAGCCAAAAAAAAAAAGAAAAAGAAAACAAAACAAAACTTATCCACTAAAATAAAAATCATCTTAATGATAGTGAAACAGAAAATCACTGAGCATCTTATGCGGTCTAACCCGTACCTTAGGGGCAGGAAGTTGAACAAAGCATGGACTCCTGAAGCACAACTGATATTTTGCTCTGTTTCCATTATGATTAAGGATACAACATACCACAATCAGGAAACAAGAAAAAAAGAGGGTTTGCACCTTGACACAAACCAAAAATGATAGGGGCACTCCTACAAACCTGAACTCCCCAACCAAAATACAGCTTAGTGTCTGACCTTCATAATACCAATGTATTAATCGGTGGATATGATGATCGTGTGAGAAAGTCACTGCTTTCCACCATGAACAAAAGAATATGTTTGACCAATTTATAACCTGTGGTTTTCCCCCTTTATTGGGGTCTTTATTTGGAGGGTCAGTCTTTTTGATGTCTGATTCCCTTTACCTTTTTGCAAGTTAACTTTTTCTCATTTCTTCTTTCTAAATGTTTTTGTTTGTTGGTTTATCCAAACTTGAGGAAAATCCCCACATTTTAATAATCAGGTGCCCCCACAGATGACGGTTTCTCTCTCATTTGGGGCATTTTTTTCATGAGGCCTCGAAATGTTGATCATAAGAAGGGGCTGTTTTGACACCTACCTCCTTCTCACCTCCCAGAGACACTGAAGCCACAGGCTTGAGTGGTCACTCCAAAGGGAGAACACAGCTCACCTCAGCTGAGGGCTAATTAGCTCTTTGGTCCGCAGGGGAAGGACTACACAAAAGGAGATCTGTTTATTTTACTGTTACCAAATGTCAGGGGACCCTTAGTGCAACTTGCTAAGGGACCCAGCATTTCTCACCGTGCAGCATCTGTGAACATCGCTCTGTGCATCCCTCATCTCACTACATTTCCATAAGCTCTTGTCCCAGTTATGCTCAGAAAGCACAGCCCCCAACCCCCAGTAATGTGCTAAAGCAGAAAAGAAAAAACTGCACTGCTATTCTTGGTCAGCTTAATGGCAAGGAGCTTCAGATTCTCTATAAAATGAAAAATTCAATTGTGTGAGGTCACCGGGTCACAATCTCCCTGAGAACACTGTTATTCGGAGCCAAACATCCTTCTCAGAGGGGTCCTTAAAGCTTAATAACATCAATCGACTGCAGCAAGACCCTGTGAGCCCATAATCCCAAAATGAGCCTCTGTATGTTGTCTATTACGGAGGATCTCCAGTCTACCTGTGTGCAATTTTAGATCATCAAAGGTGACATTGAACACTGTCTCCGAAATTTCAATCACAGCCTTAACCACCTTGTGAACTAGCCAATAGCAGTTCTGTGGCTCTTTGGTGAAAAAAGGCCACCTTCGCAAGGCTGGAGGAAATGCTTGTACCGCAGTGGGAAGCAGAGAAGCACACACAGTAAAAACTAGGCAAAGTCAAGAGTGTTTGCTTAGTTGCCGTGCCATGGCATGGGATTGCGGTATCCCTTGTACCATGCTGGGTACAAGATATTTTTATACAGAACTTCTTTCTTAGTTTAAAGAATTTACATATTATGACACCTGCCCTCTTCTCACTTAACAGCAATCCCAGTAAAAGTGAAATAAGTACAGAAGGAAGGGAAAAGCATGTTCTTCTTCAAATTGCTACCTACCAATGCCTTCAATGAAGATGAATCTCAAATAACTAACGTTGAGTGAAAAAGGCAGACACAGTGAGTCTGTACTGTTAAGATTCCATTTATATGAAGCTCAAGAACAGGCAAAATTAATTTATGATGATAGAAATCAGGAAGAGGCTGCCTCTCAGTGGCCTTATTGGCCAGGGGTCCTGGGGTAAAAGAAATGGTGCTTGTTTACAGGGGGATGTGCATATGCAAAAATGCAACAGTTTTACTGCATGTAACTCTGCTGTTTGCTATGGGCTGAACATTTGTGTCCCCCTCAAATTCTTATGCTGAAATCCTAACCCACAAAGGTGATGCTATTAGGAGGTGGGGCATTTGGGAGGTGGTTGGGTCCTTAGGGTGGAGCCCTCATGAATGGGATTGGTGCCCTTATAAAAGAGACCCCACAGAGCTGCCTCACCCCTTCCACACTGTAAGGACACAAGGAGAAGGTGATGGCTATGAACCAGGAAGAGGGTTTTGCCAGAACATGACCATGATGGCACCTTGATTTTGGACTTCCCAGCATCCAGAACTGTAAACCATAAATTTCTGTCATTTATAAGCCACCCAGTCTGTGGTATTTGTTATGGCAGCCCAAATGGACTAAGACACTGTATATAAATTATGCCTCAATTTTTTTAAAGTTTGGAAAAACCCTGTACCTACACACTTGAGCTCTAAAGCTGGGGCTAAGACCACTCTCTACCACTGAGGGCAATTGTTGGACCCCTTTCCTCCTCTCACTGAATAGGCCCAATATGACCCAATGTTTCTTGTTGCCCCTCACAGTAGAGTGGTTGTCCTGCTGTTCTTTAATGAACAACCACCCATATTTTCCCCTATATAGAAATGCTGGGATGCAGCCGGGGTGCACAATTCTAGGTATGCTCACCCACCTGGACAGTATTTGTTCCCCCTTGTGACCAAAACACTGCAGTGTGATTGCCCTCAAGATGATGGACCTGGTCTGGCATCTCCCCGCAAACTCCGTCCCTCTCACCATTCTTATTTAGAAACAAATGCACCAGCCTGGTGCAATCTGACCTGCAGACCACTCACATCTCTGACTCTGCAGCGTCCCCCTGGAGCGTCCCCACCTACTTTGTTGTCTCTTTTATTCAATTCATTTTCTTTTGTTAATCTTAATACCCATGTGCTAATTGGTGCCCAGTTCATGAGTCAGTGAGCACGTTGGGACCTGAAGCGGAATAGGAGTACAAACCCCTTGAGCCAAATCATGACCAGAACCAGACCTCAGCTCCCCCAGCTTGGCCCCCGGCGTGCTGATAGAAAATGGCTTCTCCCCATCAAGCCCACCCAGCCAGGGCAGTGACTCATGTTCTACAATTTGATTTGCATTTTCAGTTGTTGACGTTTAGTCTATGTAAACACAACAGTGCAGGGATGCTATCAGCCCATTAGGCATTGGGATTGGGATACTTACACAGAAGAGAGGTAAATCTGAAGATGTCCTTTGCCAAGCTTAGAAGCAAAACTACATTGAAGGATAAGCACCATTACAGATTTTCACTATAGTGGGGCGACATTTTTAAATGGGAGAAGAATTTTTCCATTAGTGTCCTTCTATTGGCAAGATCCCTTGCAATATCTTTGAGATCTGAGAGAAATAATCACCTATGTTTTATTTTTGTCTCATACCATGGACCAGTAACAAAGGAAATCTCTGCATTTTCACTCTTTGGAAACCACACAAGCTTCTCTGAAACCTGATGTGTGCCTTCAAGTTTCTGGCACTGAGCATGAGTTTCAAAATCATATTTTTCTCTCCAAATCATCATCCTTGTCTATGCTCAGTCAGGGGTTTGTTCTTATAAAGCCCCAAGTTTAAATTAAAACCGAAACATAAAGGAAATGCTACTCATTTTTAACCACTTAAATAAAATAGCTTTCTACATTCACGTTAATTTTGTTCACAGGCTATGCAGGGTAAAGCATATTATTTCTTATTTATATCAACTTTTATATTTACAAACATGATTTGCATTAGTTTAGTTTGTCAGCCCATATGGCATCTTTGAAAGTCAGAGCAGAATTATAGTCTCATTTCACAGGTGAAAAAAACAAAAGTCAAGGACATTTAGTAAATTCGTGTCTGAGTAAGCATTTCCAGGGCTTGAATTTCCCATTCATGTTATTATTTTTTAAGTTTTACCAAGTACTGTGGCTTCATACTCATGACTTCCCTGTCACCCACCCTGTCAAGCACTGTTAGGAATATTACATACTGTGACTCCAAGGATGCCTGAAGGGGCACTGATTCTACCAGAAGCTCAGGATTCCTCAGTGTGCGCCTCAAGGTGCCTGAAGATAAACACTCTGGGATGGTTCGGCAATGCTCATTCTAGATAGTTCTATGGTGATCGGCCCTGTCACTGGCATTCCACAGACGTTGGTTACGTTGCATTCACCAAAGCCCTCGATGGTTCTGTGCTTTGGGTTCTCCTTCAATGCCACAGGTCAACTCTTTGCGCATTTACCTGTTACGCAAGGAACTGTGAGGACTCAGGACATTTATCATTTCTGCTGTGTATGGTTAAATATGGTAGACATGGGGGCATTTCTTGGACACACGTGAATATTTATTTTTACTAAAAAATGGCTGCTGAGTTCCCCCAAGACATTCTCTCATAGTGAAGGTCCAAAAATCTTTGCAGGTGTGTTAATTATAATATTCTCAATGGCTTTAAAGATGAACTAGCCCATCTCATAAAGGAAGGCTGTACTCCACTCCTTGGAGATGGCATTGTCTTGAAAATCCAGTCACCTTCTTTCTTGATCAGAGAAGAGCTAAAATGTAGGCTGGAGAACTAGTCTGATTCCCAATTCCTTTTTTTAACTTGTCAGTTAGTTCCAAGACATTACCTACCGCTATTCCCATCACTAATCGGGGTGCTTTCTGCTATACAACAAATGAACTAAAACTCATGAGTTGGTTTCATTTTCTTTAAATTCTGCTCACTACTAAGACATACCAACCCTCAAGCTTATTAAAATCAAAGTCTGGGCTGCTTATAACCTGGGGCTAAGTCAGTTCACTGTAAGAGAACTCAATTTGCATCTCCACCCAGCCCAGCCTCGTGGGATTTTCCCTCACCTTTTCCTAAGCGCTTAAGCAAATCCCACTCCTGAGCTAGAAGCCTTGTCACCATGAGCTCACCAGACACAGGAGGTCAGCAGGATTTTCATCCCTGGCCCCATGAATCATCCCTGCTGCACCTTCTTGCCAGTCTCAGCAAAACCAGGCTCCTTCTACTGCCCTGAGGCTATCTCTTAAATACAAACAATTCTCCACTTTCGAAAACTCCATTTTAAAGCAATTGTTAGAAATGTAGAATGCATCCCCACTGTCCTCTTCCAAAACGATACCAGCCCGGGATCCAAAAAATTGTTATTCTTGCAAGTTGACAGCTCTGGCCCACTGCTACCATCATGAGAACCATTATGGGACAGAAAGATAAATAAGTGTTCGAGCTTTCAGAGACTCAAAGTGTTTAGAGGAATGAAAAGCAGTCAGAGTTTGGGGCAGCTGGTACCAGGGGAGAGGTATTGGTTAGAAATAACCTGCCTACATGTTGAATGGCTTGACTGGCTGTAATTACAGTTGGCCTTTGTATCCGCAGGTTCCTAATCTGCAGATTAAACCAACTGCAGAGCAAAAATACAGTTCTTTTTAATTCCAGAAAATTCCAAAAAGCAAAACATTTTAATTTTCCACACCCAGTAACTATTTACATGGATTTACACTGTATTAGGCATCATAAGTAACCTAGGGATGATTTAAAGTATATGGGAGGATGTGTGTAGTTTATATGCAAATATTACATCATGTTATACAAGTGACTTGATCATCCTTGGATTTTGGTTCCTGCGGGGTCCTAGAACCTAACCCCCAAGATACGGAGAGACGACTGCATCTTCACTCACACCGCCTAGAAATATTCACTCTCTAATGTTGACATATTGTAAATGGTGACCTTGCACATATCCACATGGGCACGCAGGTGAACTCCACCCACAGCTCACCTGAGTCTTGGCCCAGTGCCTTGTGTTGCCCCGGGAGGCCTGTGAGGGCTGCTCTGAGGTCCCCTCCCCATTCCACGTCTCCCCTGGGAGGCTCAGGAGGCAGTTTCTCTTCGCCTCCAGCTTCTCAGGAGCTTTGAGGCTTCCTTCCTCACCCCTCAGGATCCATCTGCAGACTATAAACCTGCTTAGCTCTCACCTGGAATCGGCTCCTCAGCTACAGGGCAGCTCACAACGCCTGTTGGAGTCCACCTTTTGTTTTGGCGTCATCCTCTCTTGTGTGATGCATTCGGTCCACGAAGAACCGGCACTTTGGCACAGAGATAGCTGTTCATATTCTTCAAGTCTCATTGTCCATGGTGAGAAAAGTCACGGGGATCAGGGCCTCTGGTACAAGAGATAGCTTATAGATCAAATATATGGAAACACATCTTTTTGTGACATGTTTACTTTTATAAAGTCCTTAAAAACCCTATGGAAAGATAAAAATGATATTCACAAATCAGTTCCATAATAATACAAAAGGGAATATCATCTTGTACAGAGTCTTTTTTTTTTTCTTTTCTTTTTCTGGATGAGGTAAGTACTGTCATCTTCATCTTTTACTAGTATGTTGGCGGCGAGCAACAACTTACATTGATACACTCCCTCTCTTGGTTCCGAAACACACGCCTGGATCTTTGCACTTCGTTTAGCTTTTGTGTTTTTATTCCTCAGTGCAAATTCCTATCAGGAATGCGACCACACTTAATCAGCTTATCTATGTTTCTCAGGGCTTCCTTTTGGTCCAGCTGGATTAGAGGAAACCTACAAGGTGTTTGCACCCATTGCTATGAAGGACTCCTTAGACATTCTCCTGAAATTGGTCGGGGTGGGGGTGTAGGATGGGGGTGTCACAGCGCAGGGCCACAGCCTTCGGAAGCATCTGCCAGGTCACCTTCCACACTGAGCCAATGGCCTGTCTTCTGAGAAGTGACATTCTCCAACTTCTTTCTGCAGGAACTCTTGACCACCAAGCAGATTGTCTGGGACCCCTATTGTTTTTAGTAAGAATGTTTCCTTCCCTTTATTATTAGACAATATTCCTTAACCTCTGTTCACGGCTGCTTTGTGTTCCTAAGAGCTTTTCTGACTTTTCAGCCAACACTCACCTAATTCTGCCGCTCCAGTCTTTGGTGCTGTGGTAGTAGTACCAGTTGCCCCTAAGAGTTCCCTCAGCGGCTGCAATCAACCCTCACTCTCTGTCTCTCTCTGTCTCACACACGCACACATGACCATCTCGGACCCCACTTTAGGAAACACTCTTAGAAATATTGCTAGTATCTGGTATAATTTAAGCAGAGCAAGATAGGAAACCTGACAGTGTTCCTGGAAACAGAAGATCCTATTATTGCCAACAGTTTGAAATATTCAAGCGCTCACATTTTTCAAACCACTTTGCCAAACAGCTATAAATGATGCAAGTCTGCATCATTTCAAGTCATATTTTCAATGTTCTTTATGAGAGGGGTTACCTCTGGCTCATGTCCAGATGGATGGGAAAACACCAACAAAATATGGTAGAAAATATCTGTAGAGCTTAGATATTGAAGGGGAGACCAGGTTAATTAATTTCAGATATACCTCATCCATACTAGCAATTTTATCACTCCTTGCCTGGAACAACACTGCCTTAAACTTCTCTGGGATTAATTTAGAACGTGAGTTATCTACGTTCTTCATTATTCAGTAGATTAGAACTGCGATGAGAAGAGCTGCTGTTTTTCTCTGAGGTGAGCTATGTTGGCGTTGGGTGCTGTGTTAATATGTATGATTACAGAATGGAGACTGAGGGGAAAGGGCAGTTCTAAAATAAATACCTTCCTAAAAGAGAAAGCCTCAAAGGAACTTTTAGTTCGGATTCTTTGCTCTTGCTCCATCTTCTCAAGAAATATAATTGTTTATCTTTTAGTTTTCTACTCGCTAATGATTCAAGCCTAAAGAAATGACTTCTGTTTCCATTTGGTTGACCTTGCTGGAAGTTATGCTCACAGGATCAGCCATGGGAGTAGGGAACAGGGCATTCCATGGGTCCTTTTGAGAGAAGACAGCTGGTTTGGAAATCTGACAGCAAGGGCCTGAGGAAGGGTGGATTTGAGTAGGAGAGGTTTGGTCCATTTACCCCTCCAACGCCTGACGTGACCCACACCCCACCAAATTAGAGGAAGGAACATACACTGGGCTGGCCTGAGAAATAAAGTGTCCCCAGCCTCCCTCTAGTCATTCACCATCTCTGCACTCCTGGCATCAAAGACTATAAGCAATTTTCCCATCTCCTTATTCAAAACAGATATTCTGTTCATTCATTCATACAACCACAGGGGCCTAGGTGGACAGGGGGGTGTGTAATACTGCAGATAGCAAAGCCTTAAAATAAGGAGGGAAGCAGTGTAAAGATGACTCTTATACTCTCGACCTTCTGGATCTTAGTAACCAAGTCACTAAAAGAAATTTCCAAAGGCCCTTACTTTGATCCCATGATCTCATGTTGAGGCATGGGTTAACACAGGGAACTTGCCTAAGAACTATCTTAGACTGGTCTTGTGAAGAACCATAGTTCCTTGTTACAAAAGGAGGGAACTGGACCAGGTACTTGTTAACTTGTCTGACTCTGCCACGTTCTGATTCTCCATCCCAGTCGAGCCTTCAGATAACTGCAGCCCTGGTCAACATCTTGACTGCAACCAAAGGAGAGATCCTGAGCCAAAACCACCAGCTAAGCTGCTTCTAATCCACAAAAAGTGGGTGAAATAATAAATGTGTGCTATTAGTTTAAGCTGCTAAATGTAGGGGACCATTCGATATGCAGCAATAGATAACTAATATACCAGGCATACAACTAAATACAAAATCACTGGTGACCACAGCTCAGAAATGTGGAGAAAACCTTAGACACACAGACATGCCCTGAAAACCTGACTGTGTCATTGCCTCCCACCAAATCCAGGAGTTATTTTACCTTCTCAGGATTTAACTATGCTAAAGATTTGAGTGTTAGGGGAGAAAAACAGCACCATCTACGTTACAGAGTGCAGGCAGGTAGGGACAAATATAAGGTAAATAGAGGGTCTGGTTTAGCAGGTGAAGAAAGAGTGGTCCGTTCAATCTTTTTTCCGTTTACCAATGTCATGGGTAAATCTTCTCAACCAGTTCTCTAAATAACATCTTAGGAACTGGAAGAGGAGCTGAACTTTTCCAAAGTAAGTCATTTTGAGCCCCATCCCCATGGCACCCCTTGGCTGTATCAGGCAATCATCCTAACAAAAAAGTTATTTATCCAAAACTGTTATCACTCAGTGTGAGCCCTAACATCTCCTGAAATGGTGTTGATAAAAGATTTTAAAATAATGACTTACTTCACCTCTTTAGCCCATGCTATTTTGAAAATTTTAAAGAGTATTTACAAATGTCCATGCTAGTATAATCAAAAGCATGTTGATTTTATCTGTACAGTATTGAGTTAATTTACTCACTGGGATCAGTCTAATTTCCAAAGATTCCCTGGGCCTGTCCAGAGGCACTGAATGTAGCTGACACTTGTGCAAACAGCAGCAGAAAGGCTATGACTGTGTTTAGTTTGGTGTTGTCTGGATTTCAAAATCACCCAGAGTTTTGGCATCAGCCCCAAAAGTAATTTTCCCAAACACAGATCAAGGAACTTCCCCCAAAAGAACTGAACTCCAAATGGAAAAATAAATATTGAATATAAGCAGGGGTGGGGGGGAAATGTAGTCCCCACCCCCAAAGAGGATTTTAAAAAATTAATGCCAAATATTTTATGAAAGCCCAGAAAACCAAAATGTTATGAAAAGGTATAGAAGAATGTTATAAGTCTTGTTGAAAGAATAAAGATTCTGAAAAGGTTTTTTTTGCACTACTTTGTAAAAGATTTTTGCAGATTTTATTAGTCTTCATTTAAAACTCATGGAAATTAGGAGTAACACGTAGGTCTAAATAGTTTTGCTCAAACTTCCAGTTCTTTGGCGCCTGGTTGTGACCTGACAGACGGCAATGGGCAGTGCACAGAGCAAGCTGAAGTCGCCAAGAGGTACCTGACAGCTGACAAGCCCCCATGGACATCTTGGTTGACCAGCAGTCCACAACACTCACTAATTGTTATCATCTAACATGACAGCACCTTGTGTTCCTAGAAAGTTGGGGCTCCCTTAGAAACATGGTGATAACAAACAATCAAAAAATGAGGTATGCTTTCTTGAAACTAGATAAAAATGAATGAAGCTGAAAAAAGAGGTTGTGCTAACAAAGTGAGGGGCTCACAACGAATTATTTGCAAGCACAGATGTATTATTTTTCTGATTATAGTTTAGCTGCCCATCAACTAGTGCTCCATCTTTGTGATCTGGATAAACAGGGATAATGTGGGTTCATGTTATTACAGGTGGATACCATGTGGTGTGGGGAGGAGAATATAGAAATGACTCATAAACTCTCTGAGGGTAAACTATTTTTGAGTTAAAATGGATCTAGTCCAAATTGGACCACCGAGTCAACTGTTCTCTTTGATTTTTTTAGGTGTAGGAACCCAGCAGTTTGCCTCTGGGCAAAGCTCAAGTTAGAATCCTTTTACATCACTTTTACATACTTAGAATTGTCTACAGTCTTTTGAAAGTCAGTTCACTAGTTTGCTAGGCTGCCCTGACTATATTTCACTACTTCTTCTCTGTGGTACCTAGACTTCCAACAAACTTGACAGTGATCTGCAGTAGTGAATCACCCCTGTGTTCCTCTTCCTGAAGCACACCATGCAGTTGGACCTAACAGCTGACAAAAGATCGTGGGGACACCAGCAATCCTGCAAAAATGTCCAGTGATATCTCCAGCAACATTAGATATAAAATTTACTCGCAGGGAAGAAATGATGTCAACCCCTTTTCTAAATACTGGTGCAGATGGAAGAATAAGAAATGGAGGGGTAAATGAGTAGAAAGTTCTCTCTAGATGTCTAAAGGATAAAGAGGAGGGCCCCAGAGAGGCTCATAGCATATAGAAAGGCGTGAGTTAAGAGCAGGCCAGACAAATGTTATGTTGCTTCACAATTTTGCCAAGGGCAAAATTGAATCTGAAAGCAGCAGCCTCCAGAGGACATGGCGATGTATAGCCTACGTTCAAGGCTCCTTTGCGCTGTTTCTTCTGGTTGGGGGAATGACATCATTGACAAGTCATCTTCAATTATGTAAGGAGTTTCAGGGACATGCAGAGATAGCAACAGAATTCAGAAGAGACTAAAAGGTAATGCTCCTTGGGATCCATTCCCAGTTCTATCACTGACTCACAGGGTGACTTTATTATTCCCATTGTTATTAGGGCTATTTTATTGAAGATTGATATAATACTTAGATTTAGAGGTCAATCCAGGACCTCTCCTTGCTTTAGTATCTAAATTAAAGGTAGAACTTTCTTTGGAATACAATTAAGGAGAAAGGCAGATGTGAAGGCTATAAAATCTAAGAGAAGTGGAGTTTGAAATTTTGATAAATAATGCTCTTTAAAAAAATTTTTAATTTATGGAGGTGAAATTCATGTAACAAACTTTACCGTTTTAAAGTTAACAATCCAGTGACGTGTAGAACATTTTCAATGCTGTACAGCCATAACCTCTATCTAGTTCCAAAACATTTCCAACCCTTCAAAGTAAATCCCCACACCCAGGAAGCTGTCACTCTCCTATCTCCTCTCTCTCCAGTCTCTGGCAACCACCAAGCTTTATTCTGTCTTGATGGATTTATTTATTCTGGATTTTTCATGTAAGTGACATAATAAAATATGTGACTTTTGTGTCTTTTTTTTTTTTTTTTTTTTTTGCGGTATGTGGCCCTCTCACTGTCACGGCCTCTCCCGTTGCAGAGCACAGGCTCCGGACACACAGGCTCAACGGCCATGGCTCACAGGCCCAGCCGCTCCGCAGCATGTGGGATCTTCCCGGACTGGGGCACGAACCCGTGTCCCCTGCATCAGCAGGCGGACTCTCAACCACTGCGCCACCAGGGAATCCCTGTGTCTGGCTTCTTTCACTTAGCAAAGGTTTTTGAGTTTATCCATGTGGAGGTATGTATCAGTACTTCATTCTTTTTCTGGCTGAGTAATATTCCACTGTGTGTTTATGTATTCCACAATTTGTTTATCCATCCATCTGGTGGTGGACATTTGGGTTATTTCCACTTTGGGGTTATTATGCTCCTTCCCTTCTTAAGTTCTATCCCTCACTCCCCACCCAACTCCCCACATACCCAAACTTTCTCCTTTCCTTACTGTATATCTCTCCTTTGGGAAGACACACATTATTGTTAGCTTATCTCCAGGGGCTTTCTGGAGGGCTAAGAACAGAAGAGAGGGCTGTGGGTAAGAAAATAAGAAAGGAGAAGAGTTTGGGAAAGAAGAACAAAGATAGAAGGGATGGATAGAAGAACACTTAGCAGGCACTCCTTTGTGGAGCTGGAAGCACAGGGAACAGATTGAGAAGAGGAAGTTTTGGTAAGTGGTCCATCTTTGTCCAGAGGGCTCTACAGAAATTTCCTCAAAGAGATTTAGAAGGCTGGTTGAAAGGTCACTTATGCTTTTTCTTCTGCTGCCCTCAGGAAAACATTATCCAAAAGTCCAGTGTTTTAAGCAGATATCAGGATTTTCTTCCTTCCAGGTTTCTCTAAGTATTGTTAGTCTAGGTATTTTCATAAAAGAATGTCAGGTCGGGCTTCCCTGGTGGCACAGTGGTTGAGAATCTGCCTGCCAATGCAGGGGACACGGGTTCGAGCCCTGGTCTGGGAAGATCCCACATGCCTCGGAGCAACTAGCCCCGTGAGCCACAATTACTGAGCCTGCGCGTCTGGAGCCTGTGCTCCGCAACAGAGAGGCCGCGATAGTGGGAGGCCCGTGCACCGCGATGAGGAGTGGCCCCCACTTGCCGCAACTAGAGAAAGCCCTCGCACAGAAACGAAGAGCCAACACAGCCATAAATAAATAAATAAATAAATAAATAAAATTTTTTAAAAAGTTAAATTCCTTAAAAAAAAAAAACAATGTCAGGTTAATTCCATTTGAATCCTAATATAGTCTTTTAGAAGGGGAGTTAAACATCAGAAAAATATTTCAATAATAACTAATTGAAGAAAATATCGGTATCTCTTTTCTTTTGTGTTTCCCCATTAAAGGAATTGTTCAGTGGCTATTCCTGCCACTGACGTGATGACTCTAATTCACCATTCTAAAAAAAGGAAAAGGAAAAAACTGACTTTAAAATAAGTCAAACCTTAGAATAAGAACATCCATTTGATGGAGCAAAGTCCTAAATAAGTCAGAAATAAAACCAGACAAGAGAATCAGTTAATTACAATTTAATGCCCTGGACCCCTGTTCCAGCCCTGAGCAGTGTTTTTCTTTTCCATTGTCAGTGTTTGTGTGTGTGTGTGTGTGTGTGTGTGTGTATGCATGCGTGTGCATAATAATTTCTATAATTTAATTTAAAAATTACCTTTGGCATATGTCCAAAGGAGAAGCCCAAATTCTCTACTGAAGATCAGAAAACAGATAAAGTAGCGATCTTCCACACTAAAAAGGTACAGTAGCAATCTTTGCTTCAAAAGATACAGTAGCAATCTTTGATGCTAAAAAGATACAGTGGCAATCTTTGATGCTAAAAAAGATACAGTGGCAATCTTTGATGCTTTTATTGGTAACTCTATATCTCAACAACCTGACATCAAAATCCTATGAGCTCAACTCTCAAGGTCCAGGGAGAAGGAGGCAAGTGATGGATGGATTCCATATGGACAGTATTGTATCTTTTCACAGGACAGAACATGGGTTGCAAACAGCAGGATCTACCAGTTCTTAACCCTAAAACCAGCATTTAAATTCCAAGGAGATGAAATAAAAGAGGTCATTTTTCAAAGACATCTACACCACAAAGTGGCTGACAGCCAGCAAAATCTGAAACAGTGATTTTCAAAGTGTGGTCTCCAAACCAGCCACACCAGCAGAAGCTACACCTGGGAACTTGCTACAAATGCAAATTCCCTGCCCCCACCCCAAACGGACTGAATCAGAAACGCTGTGCCTGGGACCCAGTGGAGATTGGGTTTTGGCAAGGCCTCCAGGTGACGCTGATGTCTGCTAAAGTTGAGAACTGCTGATGTAAAAATGAATAGATTGCTCTTGATGTGATGACTAGGTTCTTAAAGTAATAATTTGTGTATTTATTCAACTAAGGATGCTCTTTTCTTCAGGAGTATTTGAACGTTAAAAGCAGGCCTATAGAATCTGCCAAAATGACCAGTTGTGTTGACCTTTTTGTTATCCAGGACTGAGAGTGTTTTCATAAGGATTTTTGGAAGCACAAAAGTAATCTACACATTGTAAGAAGGAAAGGAGCCAAACAATTTAATGGGGCCAGAAAGGGCTTTTCTGCTGGGACAGCTGCCACTGGAGGGGGGACCTGTGGCATATGCATATTAAATATGGCCATTTTTTCTCTGGCCCAGCAGTTGTGGGAAAAGAGAAGTTCAGAGGGAAGTATACTGGGCCAGGGAAAGGGGCTTGTCCCTAGTGGGGAAGTTTTTATAGCAGTACTTGGTTCTATTGATTGTGTGTTTTTTCTTTTAATGCATTGATTCTTTTTCTTTAAAATTTATTTATTTATTTTTGGCTGTGTTGGGTCTTCATTGCTGCATCCGGGCTTTCTCTAGTTGCAGCGAGCGGAGGCTGCTCTTCGTTGCCGTGTGCGGGCTTCTAATCATGGTGGCTTCTCTTGTGGAGCACTGGCTCTAGGTTCGTGGGCTTCAGTAGTTGTGGCACACAGGCTCAGTACTTGTGGCTCGTGGGCTCTAGAGCACAGGCTCAGTAGTTGTGGTACACAGGCTTATTTGCTCCGTGGCATGTGGGATCTTCCCGGACCAGGGCTCGAACCTGTGTCCCCTGCATTGGCAGGCGGATCCTTAACCACTGTGCCACCAGGGAAGCCCTAATGCATTGATTCTTAAATATATTTTTATTTTTATTTTTTTTTTATTTTTATTTATTTTTTTTTTTTGCGGTATGCGGGCCTCTCACTGTTGTGGCCTCTCCCGTTGCGGAGCACAGGCTCCGGATGCGCAGGCCCAGCGGCCATGGCTCACGGGCCCAGCCGCTCCGCGGCATATGGGATCCTCCCAGACCGGGGCACGAACCCGTATCCCCTGCATCGGCAGGCGGACTCTCAACCACTGCGCCACCAGGGAGGCCCTAAATATATTTTTATAAGTAACATTTTGGAGAAATTTAGGAGACTCTTAAGAGTAAAACAAAGCAAATAATTTTTCATAATCTCACTACCCATATACAATAACTGCTCAAATTTTTATGAGTTTTTTTTACGTTCTTCTTCCTTTGTACTTTTAAAAAATTTAGAACACAGTTTTTCCAGCTTTACTGAGATATTTTGACATATAACATTGTGTAGGTAAGGTGTACAACGTGATCATTTGATACACATATATATGACAAAGTTATTATAATAAGGTTAGTTAATGTACTCATCACTCGCAGAGTGACCAGTGTGTGTGTGTGTGTGTGTGTGTGTGTGTGTGTTGAGGACTTTCAAGATCCACTCTTTCAAGTATATAGTGCAATATTGTTAACTATAGTCATCATACCATACATTAGATGCCCAGAACTTATTTATCTTATATCTGGAAGTTTGTACCCTTTGATCACCTTCATCCATTTCTCCCACATGCTACCCCTGGCAACCAGAAATCTACTCTCTGTTTCTATGAGTTTGTTTGTTTGTTTTTTAGATTCCACATATAAGTGAGATGCAGTATTTGTCTTTCTCTGTCTGACTTATTTCACATAGTGTAATGTCCTCAAGTTTCATCTGTGTTGTTGCAAATGGCAGGAGTTCACTCCTTTTTGTGGCTGAGTAATTTTCCATTGTGTGTGTGTGTAGGTGTGTGTGTGTATATATATATATATATATACGTATATATATATGCATCACATTTCTTTATCTATTCATTCATTAATAGACACTTAGGTGTTTCCATGTCTTGGCTATTATTGTAAATAATATAGCAGTACTTTGGCTATAAGCAATCGCTTTCTAAAACAATACAGGCAGAATAAATAGCCCCTTCCAGCTATAAACAGAAGAGTAGACACAACAAGAGAAAATAAAGTTAGAAAAGAATTGAGAAATATGTTCCTAAAGGTGAGCAGAAAAAACAAAAACAAAACAAACAAAAAACAGAGAGTAACTGTGATAAAGCTTCAGAACTTGTGATCGAGGGGCAAGGTCGAGCCCCTTAGGAAACCATAAGGGACTTATCCTTAGAGAACAGAAAGACGAATTAAAGGGAAAGTCTTAAGAATAGTACAAAACAGAACCTCAGTTTAGCCCAGTCCAGTGGAAAGTGAAATAAAGGGAAACTGAGGTACAGTGTGAGGTGAATTAAAAAAAAATCATTTCTCTAATTGGACAATGCACAGAGATGCTAGGGCAAAAACAAATGAAAAAGAACAGCAGAAACAACGTCAGTTAAAGTAGTGGTTCGCAGCAGGGGTGGGGAGGAAATTTTGTGCCCGTGCTCCAGAGACATTTGGCAATGTTTGGAGACATTTTTGGTTGTTACAACACAAGAGGAAGGTGCTACTGGCATCTAGTGGGTAGAGGCCAGGGATGCTGCTAACCACTGTATGATGCATGGAACAGTCCCCCCTCAACAAAGAAGTATTGGACCCTCAATGGTAACAGTGCCACGGTTGAGAAACCCTAAGTGAAAGTATTGGGAATAGCTTTTCATATGCAAATATGGTAAAACAACAATAACAACAAAAAATGTGGACCCCCTTTTGCTCATTCTTCAAGAACCCATTCAGTTATTCCAAACTCTGGGGGACCTTCGGCAGCTCCCAGAGCACCTGGCTGTCATTGTTTTTCCAGCAGTCATTGTCTTGTACTGCAATGATTTGTGTGTTCTTTTCTTTCCCACTCACAGGACTATGAGTGCCCCAAATTAGGAACCTTGTTCAAGTCTTCTTTGTATTCTTTATCATGTTGTAAATATTTGGTAACTATGGGTTGAATGGGTGAGTGAATGAACGGATGGGAATGAGTCACTGGATACAGACCTGTATCTTGGAGAAATGCATCATCTTTAACATTCATCTGTGACCAGCCTCTTAACCCAGACTGTGTTTAGCTTGTAAGGCACACCCAGCCAAAGCAGCAAAATCATAATCAGATGGTCCAGTTCAGTGCAGGCGTTCCCACAGTAATCACACTTAAATGAGATTCTAACTCTTAACTTGAAGTTTTGGAATTAAAGGCATTTACTGAAAAAGACCAAAAGAATATTATATGTAACGTTCTATATTTGCACATAATGTTATATATGCAGATATTGTCTATAATTTCAACATGTGTTTGTTTTTTCTTTTTTTTGGTACACGGGCCTCTCACTGTTGTGGCCTCTACCGTTGCGGAGCACAGGCTCCGGACGTGCAGGCTCAGCGGCCATGGCTCACGGGCCCAGCCGCTCCACGGCATGTGGGATCTTCCCAGACCGGGGCACAAATCCATGTCCCCTGCATCGGCAGGCAGACTCTCAACCACTGCGCCACCAGGGAAGCCCTCAACATGTTTTATATCCATGAATTCTTATTTAATTACAAAATATCTCTTCATGCTGAGCTGACAGAAATCTCTAACCACCAGGGTGGACAGCTGTCTTGAACCTCGTGGTGGTTCTGAATGTATTTATCTTGGGTCGCTGTTTCCTTGAATTTTGTGTTGACAGGACCTCCTTCTTCTCCAGTGGGTGGTTGCTCTTTTCTGGCCATAGTATTGATAGAATTGTGCCTCTGCAGGGGACCCATCTGCATTCATGGATCTCCAGGCTCATATCTTTACAAGTGATGTTACTGTGAACATTCTAGTCCTTGTGTCCCTGGGCCCAAATCTGGGAGTTCCTTAGAAGTGAACCATGGGCTGTAATCATCTTCCAGTTTACTGGTTATTGCCAAATTACTCTCAAAGTAGTTGTAACAAGTCACACTCCTACCAGTAATACACGAGCTTTCCTATTGCTTCACACTCTCACTATACGTGGCACTGTCAGACTTTTTAAATTTTTGCCTTTCTGATGTGAGTGAAATGATGTCACAATGTTACTTTCATTGTCATTTTCCTGGTAGCAGATTGGGGAAAGCATCTTTTCATGTTTATCAGCCATTTTGATTTCCTTTTTTCTGTTATTGTCAGTTTTTGTAGCATCTTTCTTTTCTTTTTTTTTTTTTTTTTTTTTTTTCTTTCTTTTTTTTTTTGCGGTATGCGGGCCTCTCACTGTTGTGGCCTCTCCCGTCGCGGAGCACAGGCTCCGGACGCGCAGGCCCAGCGGCCATGGCTCACGGGCCCAGCCGCTCCGCGGCATATGGGATCCTCCCAGACCGGGGCACGAACCCGCATCCCCTGCATCGGCAGGCGGACTCTCAACCACTGCGCCACCAGGGAGGCCCTAGCATCTTTCTTTTCTTCATCTCCAGTAAGTTGGAAGTTAAAAGTTATGCTTCAACTTTTTAATTTTTGAAAACGTATATATTTAACCATAAAATTTCCTAAGATAGCCAAAAGTTATTCAAAATTTCCACCATCCTCCCAATAACCACAATAACCTTAATATACCTCAACACTGAATACCCTCTTTCATCATGTAATTGCTTTCTAGTCTTACAGTTTTACCTGTTTTTAAAAAATGTTTTAAGTTAGTTTTTAATCAATAGTTAAATTTTCAGACACATTTTAACAATTTCTGGATTCCCCATTATTTCATTCATCCCCTGCTTTCCCTGGGGTGTCTCTTTTGTTCTTGCTGAATACTTATTTTAATAGTTATTTTATTGAGGAATTAATGTCAGAAAATGTCTTTCTTTGACCTTCAATCTTGGAAGATAATTTAGCAGGCATAAAATTCCAGGTCGAAGTATTTGTTCTAACACTTTGCTTCTGGGATCCATTGTAGTTGATGAGAAGTCGGCTGTCAGTCCTTTCCTCCTGGGTACTCTGTCTTTCCTCACTGAGCGCTTTTAATAGTTACCCTTACCCTTGATCCTTTGCAGTTTCATTAGATGAGGGTTTATCATCATCCTTCTGGCTTTGTGCTTAGAGTACACTTTGAGTTGTCCTTATTTTCACTGAGTCCTAATAATTACTTGCTCCTTGTTCCCCTAGAAAAAAGGATTCTGCAAACTTTTTCTGTAAAGAGCTAAATAGTTAATATTTTAGGCTTTTCATGCCACCTATGGTTTCTGTCACTTCTTCTTCTGTTTTTTAAAGAATTTTTCAAAAGTGTAAAACTCACTTTTAGCTCAGAAGTTACACAAAAAGTTTGCCAGCTCCCACCCTAAAATCCCAGTCAGAACTTCCCACGCCACCTGCACACACTGTTCCTACTCTTCATCTCCTTCCCCAATCACCCCAGCTTCTTATGCAAGAGCTACACACACACAAACGCATACAAACACACACACACCCTACATGTGTGCACACGTTTCCACACTGCTATAAACCATGTCCTGCTTAACAGGAGTTGGTTCGAATCACCTGAAACCCAAGGTTTCTGCAGGTATGGAATCCTGACATCCAGAACTGCGATTCTGAACGTGTCCTACAGGGAGACATTTTACTTGGTGGCAACAGTCTTGGCCTACTGCAGTGTTTCTCATACAATAAGAAATACATTTGCATTGTTACCCAGGATATACATAGACACACATATCTGAAACAGAAATTCCATGAAATAGTACTTCCCCTTACCTCATGCAAGGCATTCTGGTATTTTTCTCATCCATTCTATTCTATTTCATTATGTTTATAAAGGCTGTCACCACTCACTAAATTGCTTTTATGACCCACTAGTTAGTTTTGGCTTTCAATTTGAAAAACAGTGGTCTAGAATACTCTTTTTGGAACATTGGGAGTTAAACAGAGTTTTGTGTGCTGACCTGGGACTCTAACCGTCATTTATAACATTGTTTCACTGCAAAAATGTATTCTTATTTCCTAAAAACTGGATTAGAATCCAATTTGGGGAACTCAATTCATCTGTAAACTGGGAACTGCCAAGGTCTAAATCAGGAACATTTTTATATAAGGAGTTCATTTAGACCAAAACAAGGAAGCGCTGACAACCTTCCTAAAGTAATTCCAGTACACTTGTCTGCTTGGGAATAGAGCTTATCAGGAAGTAGTCAACATTAGCATTTATGCAACTTCTTTCCCCTTCGAAAAAGGACTAAATTTGAATTTCCAAAGATGGCACAGAGGAGATTCATTTTCGCTATAACATGTGGACTGGAAGTTACTTTAATGTGTTTGCTACAAAATGTAATTCTGCAGTTGCCTGCAGGGTTTTCTTTAATCCACTGGTTTTTGTTCCTACAGTTCCATCTGTGTCTTAGGTAAGAACTTTTCCATCCTAACTGGTCTTGATGGAAAAAAAGGTCAGGCAGTTTTGGGAAATATTTCCCCTTGTACCCAAATTTCATCAAAGCTACACTTAATGACCTTTCAGAATATCATTAGGAATGATAGAACTTGGCCTTATTTTCCAAGTCTTTTGGCCTTGGGTTTCCAAGTCTTTTTACTTTATTTTATGTAAATTTGAACAATAGTCTAATCCAATGAACTCTAAACCAGGTGCGTATCAGTAGTTATCTTCTGGCTTCTTTTAGAGATCCATAAATTAATCACTTTATGCAGTTGCTCTCTTAACAACTTCCATATAACATATGACAATGTTAATTATATTTATCATGTTGTACATTACATCCCTAGCACTTGTTTATCTTTTAACTGGGAGTCTGTACCTTTTGACTGCCTTTGTTGGGGCTTCCAGTTCAAGCTGGAACACTGAGCACTATTATTTGCTTTCTGTCATTCAAGCTGCCCCTTTCTGCCACATCTCCTACTACACTTAAGATCCCAATCAAATGGTAATAAAAGGATAAATCCATAACAGCAGAGAGAATGGGAGCGGGACAACCACTGGACACTTTGGTGGAGAAAAGACCAGCTCTGACTGACCACAACATCACCAGACTCCAGGATCAGAAAGGGAAATAAAGGAAATTGGGCATAAAGAAAAGAGTTGGCTAGGAACAGTCCCCTCTGATTGGCAAAAGAGTCATGACTTTGGACCTGCAAAAAGGGACAATAAACCTAGCACACAGGGTAAAAACAGATGATTGGTTTTCAGACTTTAAGCATTCACTCATGGAAGATGTCAATGTAATTACAGCACAAAACGTAATATTATCAGTCTTGACTGGAGGTTGTAGAGTACATTAAGAGTGGGGGTTTTGGAGCCAGACTATCTGGATTCAAACCCCACCTCTGTCTCATTGATGTGATGATTAAGTAAAGACTAGAGGAGACGGGACATGTGCATGTCTGGAGGAAATGCATTCCAGGCAGTGGGATCCACAAATGCAACAAATCCAGGCAGGAGGAAACCTGTGTGTTTGGGGAGCAGGATGAGTCAGAGAGTACGCAAATGCAGCCATTAGAAAAAATAAAATAATATCAAAATTCAAGAAGGATAAATGAATAAACAATTTTTGAGAAGTCAGGAAGTATCTACCATATTTTTAAAAGACGTCCAGGAAAAAAATAAAATAAAATAAATAAAAAATAAAAGACATCCAGGGATTTCCCTGGTGGCGCAGTGGATAAAGAATCCGCCTGCCAGTACAGGGGACACAGGTTCAATCCCTGGTCCAGGAAGATCCCACATGCCACAGAGCAACTAAGCCCGTGTGCCACAACTACTGAGCCTGCGTTCTAGAGCCCGTGCTCTGCAACGAGAAGCCACCTCAATGAGAAGCCCATGCACCGCAACGAAGAGTAGTCTCCACGCGCCACAGCTAGAGAAAGCCCCCGAGCAGCAACAAAGACCCAACACAGCTCCCAAAATAATTAATTAATTAAAAAATTGAAAAAAAAAAAAAAAAAAAAGATGTCCAGGTAGCCACCAGAAGAACTAGAAATGAAAACTGTTCAAAGTGGCTGACTCTAGGGGCCTCCCTGGTGGCGCAGTGGTTGAGAGTCCGCCTGCCAATGCAGGGGACACGGGTTCGTGCCCCGGTCTGGGAGGATCCCATATGCCGCGGAGCGGCTGGGCCCGTGAGCCATGGCCGCTGAGCCTGCGCATCCGGAGCCTGTGCTCCGCAACGGGAGAGGCCACAACAGTGAGAGGCCCGCGTACGGAAAAAAAAAAAAAAAAAAAAAAAAGTGGTTGACTCTAGGAAATCATATTGGGGGTGGGAGAGGAGGTAATAACGCACATTTTAATTAAATCTTCTGCACAACAACAAAAAAACCCATGTGCATATAATTTTACTTTGATAAAAGGGAAATGAAATTTAAAACTCTCCACATGGAAAAAAATGTATTTGTCTGCAGTGAAAGTGATCATAACAGCATTTGCATGATCTATATGCCCCTGAAGTAATTCTACAGCAAATATGTCCCAAGTGGACGCTTTACCTTTGAGATTTTGTGTGTCCCTGGAAAAGCCTTTCCACTCTTCTACTATTTTCTTGGGAAACATTATGCAAATCACTTTACACGCTTCTGCTAGTACAGCTCTATCGTTGCCGCATTTTCTGGCCTGAAACAGTCTCTCTACCCTTCCAGAAGCCCCAGATTCAAGTTTGAGTATAGATCACCCAGACACCCAAGGGGAAGCAGATAAAAAGGTGCAACTTAAGAGCAGAAGAATGAGAAGAAAGGGTTTTGAAAGTTCCCTGAGCTCGCAATGCCTGTATAAGACCAGAAGAAGGAAACAACTACATCTGGTTACCCGTGAAGCATGATCACAAAGTCAGCAGCTCTCAGGGAATGACTATTGCTTCCAGAGGCTGCTCATCATACCGGTGTCATTGTCACTACTTTACAGAATATACAAAAAGCAGGGAGTTCATATGTTAACAATTAACCAGAAAATTGCTTTGGACTTAACTAGGAGCCCCACTAGATTTCCCCCTTTTAATTCAAGTATGACGATCTAGTTACCTAATAAGCAAGGGGGTGATAAATACAAAATTCAGAATTGTGGTTAAAGCAGATCAGATAGAGATCTTCTAGATGGAAAGGGGAAGAAGATTGATGCAATGATAGTGTCAATCTTCCAGCTCTTAAGTTAGGTGGTGGATTTATAGGAGGTTGTATTCTTATTATCAGGTTTCATTATTTACATATAGAACATATATATTCTTTTGCATGTGTCAGATATTCATAATACATTTTTAAGGGAAAAAATACAAGTTGCCTGAAAAAGAGACATCTTTTGCATTACCCTACAATATCATTCCATTTCTTAATAGCATTAAGTTATATCTTCCTTTTTTACCCATCTTTTAAGTTCTTCCACATTTCAGTGCTTCGAAAAAATACTGTGCAGGTCGTAGTGGATGAACAGGGATTTAGAGTCAAAGCAACTCAAGTTCAATACCTGTGGCCTCTAAAACTCTCGCGCTAAGTTTCAGCTGTTGATTTTTATTATTGCAGCTACTTCTTCCCTCATTTCACTCGTTCCTGTGCATTGCCTTGTGTCAACATTTACCGTCTTTCACTGAAAGACACCATCGTCCTATAAACTCTAGCTGAGAAAGCGGTATGTCCTGTGGTCAGAACTGATCTCACAGAAGCAATCATTTCTGCTACGGAAATGCCACGACATCTTTCCCATGGACAACTGCACTTACTCCCATGCTGAATCTGAGATCCTGGAACCTCAGCTCAGTCTGCCTCTGACCTCTGCTCGCCTGGCTGGGAGATCCCCACATGGGGGCTGAGGCTGGCTGACGTTCAAGGACACGGCTTGTAAATTCAGATGAACACCAGAGAAAGAAGCCTTGTTGAACCTATGTAACGACTTGCATGAAGACGTCTACAGTGTAATAAAATAGCCATTCACATTCAGATAGCCTCGGTCCTTGAGGTAGACTGACTCCAATATGGACACCAACAATCCCTCCCAAGCCTGTGTGCCGATCACTCCTCCATCAGCAGGTGGAGTCTATTTCCTTCCCCTTGAATCTGAGCTGGCCCTGGAATTGGCCTTAATCAATAGAATATGGCAGAAGTAAACTAACGATAGCTCTGGCCTAACCTATAAGGTGTCTGGCAGCTTTCACTTTCATTCTCTTAGAACCTTGAGCTTCCACATAAAGAGGCCCAGATCCTCTGGCAGAGAGACCCCCATGGAGGGTGAGAGGCAGAGAGATGGGGGGCCTGGTCAGGCTCCAGCTGTCCCAGCCGTCCTAGCTAGGGCACCAGACAGGAGAGTGAATCTCTCCTAATTTCCTTCAGCTGCTGTAGGTAATAAAGTACAATAAATTGGATGGCTTAAGGCAATAGAAAATGTATTCTTTCATAGTTCCGGAGGCTGTAAGTCCAAAATCAACGTGTATCATCAGGGTTGGCCCCTTCTGAAGGTTCTGAACGGGAATCAATTCCTTGCCTCTTCCAGCTTCTGCTAGTTGCCAGCAATCCTTGGTGGTCCTTGGCTTCAGCTACATCACTCTAGTCTGGGGCTCCACTGTCACATGGCCTTCCCCCTGTGTCTGTCTACGTGTCCTCTTCTCTTATAAAGACACAGGTCATACTGGATGTGAGCCCACCCTCATTCAGCATGACCTCATCTTAACAAATTATACCTGCAAAGATCCTTTTTCTAAAAAAGTCACATTCTGAGGTTCTGGGTAAATGGGAATTTGGGGAAGACACTATTCAACCTAATACAGAAACAATCTTGAGCATTCCTATCCCAGTCAAACCTCTACACCACTACAGCTGTGTGAGAAACTCCAGAAGAGATGAGTAGAACTACCCAAATTACATTTTCTTTTGCCTGCCCAAATTGCAACATCGTAAGCAAATGAATGGTTGTTGTTTTAAGCCACTACATTTGGGGATGGTTTGTTACACAGCAGAGATAACCAAAACAGTCCTTTTGAAACACTGGAGAGGTGATTTGACCAATCGTCACCTTGAATTACTGATAATGTGCTGTTACCATGTCAATAAAATTACTAGTAAAAGGATGAGAACAGTGAGATTTTTGCAAAAATGCTATTGTAACTTTCATGAAATGTCCTACATACGATTTCATTAAATTGTTTTTCTTCACCCAAGGGTTTCTGAGAGGTGATTTCCTGTTTAAAATGAGAAGAAAAAAAAAATGTGGGGGAAGGGGGGTCTATGTCTCAAAATGACTGTTAAATGCTGAGTCACATGGAAGGAATGTGCAATGTTCTGAACCAGGGAAGGAAGGTTTGTTTCTTGTGAAGGACAGGAGATTTTATTATATTTGATAGCCCTGGGAAAGAAGAAGTAAGGGAATTGATTGTGTTACAGCTGAGGACCTCGTCTGTAAAGATTATAAGGTGAATAGACTTAAGGTGTGAAAAACATTGAGATCTGACCCTGACCAGGTGTTCAATAATTCACCCCTCATCTCGCCCAGGCAGATGAGACATTCAAGTCTCTCTCTTCTGAAAGCCTTTTGTCAAACTGGATGAAGGAAATGATAGGCTGCCAATTTTCCATAACAACCTCCAAAAATGATGCAGGATGAGAAATGGCAAACGTTAGTCTCTCGTGACCCTAGAAGCAGCAGAGTCTGCTATAAAACTGTTAAGTAAGAAAATATAACATGGGATGGGAGGAAGTCCTCCAAAAGGGAATGGATTGTGACTATCATAGTCTACTGGGAAAATAATCACGAATTTTCATAGAGGGACAAGGACATAGTAGACTCAAATTGAAGTCAAAAGGTAGGGGTTCTTTCCACTTACCAAGCATGAGCATTAGGAAAGTTCCCTGTGCCATTTGGCATTTCATACTCCTCATTTGGAAAAGGGGGATGTTAATGCCCTACTTTCCTCAAAAGGTCATTGTGAAAAACATGAAATTATAAATATGAAAGCACTGTGAACACTTGTATGACCAAGATCAGGTTTAATTATTATTATTCAACATATATTTAAGCACATTCACAGGACAAATATTTTCTGCAGTGCTGATTTCAGATATGGCTGATTAAAAGGAATCACTAGGGACTTCTCTGGCAGTCCAGTGGTTAAGACTCCATACTTCCACTGCAGGGGGCATGAGTTCGAGCCCTGGTAGGGGAACTAAGGTCCCACATGCCACACGGTGCGGCCAAAATATTAAAAAAAAAATTTTTTTTTAATAAAAGGAATCAGTAAAGAAACCTGTAGACACTACTACATATAAAATAGAGAATCAACAAGGACCTGCTGTATAGCACAGGGAACTGTAATCAATATTCTGTAGTAACCTATATAGGAAAAGAGACTGAAAAAGAATGGATATATGTATATGTATAACCGAGTCACTTTGCTGTACATCTGAAAGTAACACAACATTGTAAATCAACTATACTCCAATATAAAATAAAATTTAAAGAAAGAAAGAAAAAAAGAAACCTGTGGAACAGTGGTGGTGATCGCAACCACGATCTCATTAACAGAATGTTGAACTTCTGGACTTCTGACTCCCCATTTTCCACCCTGTCCAGGAATTCTAGGACTTTCTTCTGCAAGATGCTTCCTCTAACCTCTACTCTCATGTATTTACAACAATTATAGTTATTTGCAAAATGTGAGCTTCCTGTTAAAGTCCTCCAGGAAAACCATTCTCCTGGAATCCCCACAGCAGATTCAGCCATCACTTCCTATTTACTGTCAAGTCAAAGACATACCACTGCCAAGACAAAGCTGGTATCTGGAGCATATGTTTTCTCCTTAGGGTCTTGATTACCAGCCAGTTTGGCATCTTATGTGATAATGAGAAGAGAGAAGACTGAATTTATTGTTCTACACCACCACAAATCTCTTGACTTTTGGATTTCCAAGCCAATCTATAAGAAACTAAGTATTAATTCCTGTTAATTATACACCAGACAACTTAGAAAAAAATCTGTCATCCTTACAAATATCTTCTAATATTGATCATATTATTTTCCCCATTGATAAATAAGAAAATCGAAGGTCAAAGATCTTTAGTAACATGCATAAGGCCACAGAACTAATATGTAGTAGAGCTAGAACATGAATCTAGGACTGACTCAGGAATCCAAGCTCTTGCTATTACTTAATACCTTGCTTGGAACCCTCATGTAAGAAATACAGAATGAATGATGAAGCTTACACATTCCTTCCAAACTTGGCTTGTTGGCAGCTACTCCACTGTAGATGAGCATACAAGCTGTGGCATGTCTGTGTTCTTTTGGTGGAAATTTAGTCACCCAGGTTTTGCTTCTTTTGCCTATGATATATATGAGTTCTTCTTCTTTTCTTCTTTTTCGGTAACCTAATTCTACTGCTAGTCCTTCTATATTAAATCTAATGATTTCTTCAGTGATGGTTCAATGAAAGTCTAAATTCCTAAGTATGACATTCAAGACTCTCCGTGAGCTGGTCCTCTCATAGTTCCTGTCTCATCTCCCTCATATTTCCTCATTTGCCCAAAGTGCTAGGCAAACCATATTAAGGGTCACAACCTGTGGGGCCCATGTCTCATATTTTCTTATGATGTATTTTCATGTAGAATGATGTTCCCATCTAGGATTAATTCTTGCCAATATTTCAAAAATCTTAACAGAAATTAAAGAGTTACCTGAAATAATAACTTCATAGGCTAACTAAAATATTAAGTGTTTTGGGTTTTGGCCAAAAGGAATGCTCACTCAGTATGGGAATACTGATTATCTTCTCTGATTAGAAACTTTGATTACCAATAATGCATGGCTTTTGCTATCAAATTCAGAAGTAAAGTACCTCTTGATAAATGCAAATTTTATAATGACAAAATCTTTTTGAAAACAACATGGGTTGGGGGAGGGGATGGGTGATAAAAGTGTGCCTTGGTGATAAAAAACTTAGGAACCAATTGACCCACAGTGGTCTCACTTAGTCTTACTAAAATCCTACATATTTTTGGCACCTTAATATAAATGCTTCTTTCTCCATGAAATCTTCCCCTATATTGTCAGAGAGAAGTAATCCCCTTGCTTTTTGATCCTATGACATGGTGTATATGCTGCTATTACTTCTGTATTTTCTTGGCTCTAAGCTGCTATCACTTATAATCTGCACCATTATTCTATATACCACAAAGAAAGAAAAACACTAACAACTAAACTATGGAACACCATCTTGACTTCAACATGTGAAAAAGCACAAAAAAAATTTGTGTTACAGAACTGATGAGATACAGTATCATGAGTAGTTTGCATTTCATTTCCCTTACCAGATCATTGAGAGAGCTACTATGTCTTGTTCATTTCTATTTTCTCAGGACATTATACTATGCCTTACCTGTGGTATGTATTCAATATGTATGTGCTATATTGAATTCTTAGCTTAGAATTGTCCAAAGCTGGGTGACACTAAGGCTCTTAGTGAAATTTCATAGACTGTTTCTGTCTTTTGTATATACTTATAGATATGAAAAATCTAGTCTATAAATTAAGTAATAATGAATGCATGTGATCCTAATAGACTCCTCATCTTCACAGCAGCTAGAACTAAACATTTTCACTAAAACATTATTTGTTAGATTTCTATTGAGCCTTTTATTCAGATAACTTGGGATGCTGTACAGAATATTTCGTATTTACTTTTGAAAATTGGGCCAAGGGAGGACAAGCATAAAGGAGCATAGGGAGAGAAGGAAAAGTCCATTCAGAACTGAAATCTCTTGTCTTTGTACTGGAAGATACATGCCATAGTCTTAGTGAACCAATGGATGCTTAATTAGCTGGATAGGTGTATGGTTGATGAATGATGTATCAGTCATCCATTACTACAATAATTCTGCATAACAAACTACAGCAAAACCTCTGTGCCACCTAACAATACACATTTCTTTACTTCACATGGTTTGTCTGGGTGCTCTGTTGACCTGGGCTGAACTTACCCACGTATCTGTAAGTCAGCTGGGGGTCAGCTGGTCTAGGCTGGGCTCAGCTAAGGCAGCTGGACTGAAGTGGCTCTGCTCTGCGTGTCCCCCATCCTCTGCCTGGGACCAGAGACATGTTCTTCTCATAGCAACTGGCAGAGCACACAAGAGCAAGCAGAAACATAACCAGCTTCTTAAGACCTAAGTTCAGAACTGCCGGCTGTCACTCTTGCCTCATTCTATTGGCCAAAGCAAGTAATATATTTGCACAATAGTCAAGAGGCAAGGGAATACACCCTCCCTCTTTAGAACAGGACTTGCTAAGTCACATGGCAAAGGGCATAGTTACAGGAAGGGGTGAGGAATTAGGGTCAATGATGCAATTCTACCACGTATAATAATGGCATCCTACATATAAATACTGATCTAGAGTTTACAAAGTATACTTACAAATATTTTCTCAGTTAATTTCACAATGAGACCACAGTGGCAGAGCAGATATAATTATTCCTACTCTACTGAAGCCAAAAGGGAAACTTGAAGAACTTAAGTAACTTGTCCGAGATATATACCAAGTGATTGGGATGGAATTCAATCAGAATTATCAAGTATACTAAACAGATGTATAGGGTTAAGTGATTCAGATAGAATCCAACCCCCTACTACAAAAGCTCTTTGTGGATTAGCACATGTAGTTCCAGGGTAGGCACAGGGCTAGTGTGCTTTCAGTAAAGGACTAGGTCAATTCAGAAGAACAATACTGAGTCTTATCTTCAGGAACAACCAACCACACCCAGAGTTTCTGAAAAGTACGCTCTGGCTGGTTTCTAGGCTACATACATAAACAGGAATTGCTGCTTGTTTTCACACAAACACATTAATTTGTGAAGAGGTTGGGCTAAGAGTCCAAAGAACGATGAAAATCCAAATTGGTGACAGCACTGAAATGCAAACAGCATCACACACTGATAAACTGCTTATGGACTTTCTATCTTCAACTGATTGGAAAAAAAAAATAGTTTGAGGTGATGAACTGTGACATGTTAGAAGTAATTGGTTTACTAAGACAAAAGATGTAATTTAGAAATATCAATACTACTGCCCTCCTGGTGGATTATGTAGAGACAGAACAAAATCAGAGCTGCCCAGTGATCTGATGGTTTATTGTTTCATTTACTACCATGTATGTCTCACAGACATGGTGCTCAGAATAAGTGGGCTTTTGTGTTTCTGCCAGAAACACTGGTGCCCAGCTACCCACTCACTGAAATTTATATTCAGAGGGAGAAAGCATGAAAGTCAAGGTCACCTAATGAAAGAGGGATTGGGGGTAGAACATAAAAGATTAATTGAAAGTCCCAGTAGCTTTCCAATAATTCTACCACTAAATACAATCGGCCCTCCATATTCACGGGTTCCACATTCTCAGATTCAACCAACCATAGATCAGAAATATTCAGAAAAAAAATTCCAGAAAGTTCCAAAAAGCAAACTTGAAGTTGCCACATACCAGCAACAATTTACATAGCATTTACATTGTATTAGGTATTATAAGTGATCTAGAGATGATTTAAAGTATGTGGGAGGATGTGCATAGCATATGCAGATAGATACTAAGCCTGATGGACTTTGGTGTCTGTGGGGGGGTCCTGGAACCAATCCCCAGAGGATACCAACAGATGGACATCTGTATTTAGAGGAGACATTCCCTGAGGTTCCCCTACCACTTCCACCCAAAACTAGGACCCCTGCTATTTGATCTCAAAGCATCTTATGCTATTCTTTTGTTGCATTATGTCAGCTTCAATTTACTATTTATTCACGCGACTGTCTTTGTAATGCATGTTGAATCCTAGACTTTAAGCCTTTTGAAGGGAGATCAGTAAGTTTCTGGTTCATCTTTTGTATCCTAGAACCTAGAACAGTGCTTGCCACACAGTGTCACTCATAACATTTGTCAAATGAAGGATTGATCCAGCATAACCAACTTTTATCACTTCTACTTCCTACAGCACATTCTCTGTAAGCCAGTACCGCAGAGAGCACTGGGGACGTGCTCTTGATTAACTGCCCCGACCCCCTTTCCAATGGCTTCTCCTTAAGAGTAGGACCAAAATCCTTAACGTAATCTATAAGGCACAGGGTGGTCATGCCCCTTCCTACCTCTTTTTCCTGTCTCTTGACTTCTCACCATTAAGCTCCAGATGCATTGCTTCTTCATAGCACTTTCGGTTCCTTGAATGCACTTCAACCCTGCTGGCTCAGGGCTCACTGTACAGATTGCCCCTTCTGCCCTGAACACCGTCTGTGCACCACATTTTCCTCTCTTTTACAAGACTCATCTCCCAGCTGCAAATCTATCGTCACCTTGGGGAAGTCTTTCCTGACCCCCTAGGTCAGGCGTCCCATCACAGTCTCTCACAGAATCTACGCTATTGTTCTCCTTGAGAGCACAAACAAATACAGTTGTTACTTTTCATTTGTCTGTGTGACCATTTGATTACTGGCTATACTTCCCCTGGACTGTAAGCTCCATGAAGGCAGGAACTGTGATGATTTCTCCTTACCATCTAATACTCAGGATTATTGCTCACAAGCATCCAGGGCTTGAGCACTGTGCATGGCTTTGGTCAGAACTCAATAAATATGTATTAAATGAATCAATCAATAAAAGGAACACATACACACACACACACACACACACACACACACACACCCCTCTTCTGTTTCTTTCCTCTCTTCCTCTAGGATGAGCACCTAGAGGCAATAGATCTGGTTCTAAAAATAACTTCTGTTGGTACACCAATAAGTTTGAATTCAGGTGACCTAGGTTTTGGCCAAGAAACAAGTTCCAACCAGTTGTCCTTAGTCGCCGGTAAGAATTGTTTTACTCATCACATACTACCCCTTAGCAATCTTTTGATTAAAAAAAAAAAGACATAGAATTATCTTGTCTCTGTAGAGAGAAACTCCATTCAAGGTAACCCTTCTTACTAACAAACCAATCGTTAGTGAGCTTTCTCTTTATAACTCAGACTTTATCACAGTTTATCACTTCTGTGTTAAAAACTCCTTCTAGGCCCACCGTAACACATATGGCCACAGCTTGTTTGCAAAGAATGTTGATCATGCTTTCAAACAAAACCGTTCCCATAGGCTTATGATTCATTTCCCCCTTTCTGCCTGTGCTTCATTTGTTTTAGAACTGGAGTTTAATTTTGAGACGGTTGCTATGACAGGAAGTGGCTGCCGGGGGAAGAATTAGGAGAGAGAGATACGGAGCTGGGGGGATGAGTGAGACGGACACTGCTTATTCAACACACAGCCAGGATCAAAGACTGTTGGATGGGAAAAGCCCTGTAAAGCATACCAAGTTCCCACTTGATCCCTTCCTTCGGTTTAAAGTTGGGGAATGGGGAAAACACAGAAATGGAGAGACAGCTTCCTTTCCTGGAATGCATGATAGTCCCATTATTTATATTACAACTGAACCCAAGATGTGGTTTGGTTGCTGACCAGAGTGACATTTGGAAAAGTGGAAGCATACTCTCTCCAGAGAATATTAATGAAACCGAGGAAGGAGTGGGGTGATTGCTGCTTACAACTCAATGCATGACCTTTTAATGGAGTAAAATGTTTGTAATATAAAACTAACTTGGCACTCCTGGACAATGTATCCCTTCAACAAATATTATTCAGCATTCTTTACGTGTCATAGCCCTTGCTAGGCACTGGGCGTACAGCAGTGGAAAAAACCCCCAGATATCCCTGCCTTCACAGAGCTTACATTTTAAGGAGGGAGGGTAGACAATTAAACAACTAAGCTAGAATATGTATGTCAGAATTTACTTGGTACTGTTGAGAACGTAAGAAGGGAAAATGATTGCAACACACAAGTGAGTGAGGGTGTAGGGCTGGTATTTTGAAAAGAGTAGTCAGAGAGGGTCTCACCTCTCAGGTAAAGAAGTAAGCCATGTGGCTATGGTGGGAGTGGGTGGGGGAGGGGGAGGTCAATCCAAGCAGCTGGAAGAGTAAGTGCAAAGGTCCTGAGGCAGAGACACGTGTGGTGTGCCTGAGGAACACCAAGGAAGCTAATGTAATGAAAGTGGAGTGTAGGAGATAAAGTCATGCAGGTACAAAGGGGCCAAATTAAATAGAGCTCTGCTGTCTAGTATGAGAATTGTGTATTTTACTCCATAGGAGATGGGACTCAACTGAAGGGTTTTGAAAAAGCAGTGACAGGACCTGACTTATTTTTGAAGGTTCACGCTGGCTGCTGTGCTGAGAGTGGGGCAAGGATAGAAGCAGGGAGATCAGTTAGACAGGAAGCTACTGCAATAATCCAGGCAAGAGATGGCGGTGCTGGGAAACAGGACTGTCCTAGAGGAAACGGCCAAAGTTGTATTGGTTTCCGGTGGCTACTATAATGAGTTACCGCAAACTTCGTGCTTAAGACAACAGAAATGTATTGCCTCTCAGTTCTGGAGGCCAGAAGTCCAAAATCAGTCCCACTGGGCTAAAATCTAGGTGTCAGCAAGGCTGTGCATCCTCCAGACTCCATTTTCACCTCTTACAGCTTCTGATGGCTGCCCTACGTTTTGACATGTGGCCACATCATTACAATCTTTAAGACCAGCATCTTCCCATCTCTCTCTGCTCCATCTTCATGTCCTCTTCTCTGTGGGAGATCCCAAATCTCCCTCTGCCTCCCCATTATAAGGATACACGTGTATTTCGGTCTCACCTGGATAATCCAGATAACCTTCCCATCCCAAGGTCCTTAACTTAATCACATATGCAAAGACTCCTCTTTCCTCCTTTTAATCATATCAGGTAATATTCACAGAGCCTAGGGATTAAGATATGAATCTTTTGAGGGAGCAATTTTTCAGCCTACTACAAAAGTAGCAGATCAGGGATATTTTTCGAAGCCATGACCAGTGGATTTTCTGATAGATTAGTTGTTGGTTCGGAGAGAGAAGAATAAAGGGTAATCCTAAGATTTTTGGAAGGAGCGCCTAGACTCTTCCGCAGAGAAAGATTCTGGAAAGAACACGTTCGGGGAGAAGACAAGTAGCTCAGTTTTGGGATATAAGTTTGAAAAGCCTATTAATTATCCAAATGGTGATTTAAATAGCAAGTTAGACATAAATCTGATTTCAAAAAGGCCAGACAGGGGTTATAAATTTTTGAGTCATCAGAACACGGGTGGAAGTTAAAGCCATGAGACAAAGTGAGATTACCTAGCAGGTGGTTTTGAGTTGCATTCACTTGGCTAAAATGAAAGTATGTATTCCAGAATCTCTTTCCTTATATGGTTCCAGATGTGTGTTGATCAAAAAGGAAATATGAATGAAACTGGAAGGTGGAGGGGTGTTTGGTTAGATGTTGAAAGAGGCAGACACTGAGGTGCTGGTGGATTCCAGCTGGACCCTCTCTCCCCACTCTGCATCCAGCTCCTCTTCCCAGCCGTTGGCCCTGTTGGCAAGAGCAGCCCCAGGTCCACCATCAGACTCAGCGGCAACAGCTTCCATAGACTCTCCGTCTCTCTGGCTGTCCCACCGGAGCAGCAGGATGTGCCTTTGGAAGCTCCAACTCTGTGCTTCAGGAGGGCTGGTTAGAAACTCTACTCTGATCTCTTCAATCCCTCTTTCAGAACCTTCCTTCCCCAGCTTCTTCCACAATCATAGAAGGTCTTATTCCAACAATAAATCTCATTCTGTAATACTCATTGTGGTCCTGTTTCCCTAGTTAAACCCTGACTACCTGTACCCAGGGAGTGAATTCAGACAGGGAAGAGTCTAAGAACTGAGCTCTGGGGCACTCCAAAGTTTGGAAATCAGAGAGGAAAAGAGGAATCAGTGAAGGAAACTAAGCAGGGCTGGCCACTGTTGCACCTGAAGCTTAGACAATTGGCGGGAGGGGGGTGATTTTAAAGAAAAAGAATACTAAATTACAATTCAAAAATAAATATAAAAATGAATATACATTTAGAATGTGAAAAGGGATCATCTCAAGTTACAATTATTAGAAGCTGGCAAATACCATGAATAACATTGTATTTTCAATTATTTAACTGCCTGATACATCCCTATAATACTTTCATCCCTACATTTTTTCGTTGCATACTTTTTGATCAACTCTTCATATTACAATTATCTTCTATTATTATTTTCTTTAGAGAAAATGGAAAAATAAACAGTCTTCCTTCTAGCATGATTGATCCCAGTTTTTAAATTATTTTTCACTTATATGCAAAAAATGCATAAAATCGGTGTCTTCACACACAGACTTCCTTGCTGTTTATAGTCCTGGTAGAAATTTGAACTCCACAAACAAAAGAATCTGCTAAATCTGATTTCAAACAATTCTTTTTTTTTTTAATTTAAAATATACAGTACATGTATTATTGCATTCTCTTATATTCTTGATAAGAGAGAACTTCTATGTTGATAAGGTATCAAAGAATCGAATTTCACAAAAAGAGCGTATCATTTTATACATTTGATGATAAGAAGAATTTTCCACAGACTGCTTTTCAAACTTTGTTTCTCTTTCACTCTCACACACTTCTGATGCTGTATACCAGAGGACAGATTCATCGATACCGTGATTCAATTTCTAAGCAGCACCTTTTGTCTTGATGCCAGTTACATTAGCACACTAGGCAGGAGAAATATTTCTCAAAGCCATTCCTACTCCAGAGGAATAGAAATAACTCAACTGTCCACAAAATAAACTACAACAAAACACATAAATATATCCCACAAAACCCAAACTAAAGGTATCTCCAACTCAACCCATTCTTACCTCCATCTGTAAAACACTTATAGTCATCCTAACATTCCAATATCATCTGACAAAAGGGGAAAATTTTAAACTTTGTAATATGGAAACATTCAAACATGTACAAAAGTAGACAAACTAGTATAATAAATTCCCATGAACCCATTCTCCAGTTTCAATAATTATTGATTCATGGTCAACCTTGTTTCAGCAATATTTTTCCTGCTTTCCTCCTTCCTGGACTGAGTTGAAGAAATTCTATATAGCACAACACATCATCTATAAAATTTCAAATTGTATTTCTAAAATATAAGGATTCTTTAAAAATATCATACTTCAAAAATTTAATAATTATTCCCTTGTATCAGATATTGGGTTCAAATTTCTACCTCATGAGATGCTGTATATTTATTTTTATTTTTAAATAAGTTGTGATTAATTGATATGTTTCTTAAAGTTTTTTTAGCATATAGATTTTCTATCTCTTTTTTCTTGCAAATTATTTATTTAGGGAATCAGGTTATTTGCCCTCTAGCATTTCCCTCAGTCTGCATTTTTCCAACCACATCCCTATGGTGTCATGTGTTTAACATGTCTTCCTGTCTTCTGTATTTCCTCTTCATTGATAGTTGGATCTAGAAGCTGGATAAGATTCTTGTTTGACATTTTTTGGCAAGAATACTTCAACTGGTGGTGTTAGAGGCACTTACCATCTAGTTGTTTCTTGTTTTTTGCTGTTCACAGCTGTTGATGATCAATGTAGCCTTAGGATGGAGTTCCCAAAATAAACCCGAAGACAGGGATTACTGTAAAAAGTACCTTGGGAAACCAGCACAGCACCTTGGGAAAGCACTGCATTTAGTGCCTTGGGAGACAGTAAGGTTGTGCAGGGGGCAGAACAGGAAGGGGAGGAAAGCAAACAATAGTGTGATCTCAGGCAAAATCCCACAGAGGGCAGTTTCTCCCTGATCCCATAGGGAAACTGGGCAGTATAGGTAACACTTCAGAAGCGCTCTGACTCAAGGCAAGGGATTCAGGTTTTCCTACACCTCTACCTTTCAGTGATCGGTCAAGAGGTGCTTGACCATGAGAGTGAGTGGCTGAAGGAGGATCTCTGGAGAAGAGAAGAAACTGAAAGGCTATGCACGGTATTGGATAATCTCTATGGCTACTGCAATCCTAAAGTCTTTGACATCCTGTGGCCTATTACTGAGGAAGGTCAATCCTATAGTATCCTTCTCCCTCCCACCTGGACAACCATAATAAGGGCCATTGTTTCAAAGCAGGCCTTCTAGGATGTCCTGTGAACAAGTTCGCTCCATCAACTGAAATAGCACAATATGGCAGGATGCTGGAGGTCCAACACCAGTCAGTTTTTGTTCTTTACATTACCCATTTTAGAAATGAACGCCTGCCTCTGAAAGTGGGAAAACACTCTGATGCTTTAAATCAAGTCATATAAATATGAGTTTTGTTATTTACTCCTAAAATATTGCCACCTGTAATATTGAGAAATTTCACTTTGTGTGTGCGTGTATAAGAAATTCATCCATCTGTATGAAAAGTTCAGGAGAGGACTTTTCAGAAGGCCAAACCCCTTGTCATCTCCCAGCATTTGTGCCCATAGACCATATTTCCTCCCTGTAACTATGAATGAAACCTGTGTGCTCCTAAGGTCAAAACACAGTAAGAAGCAAAACCACTGATGACAATATGGAGTTACCAAGGGTCCCGGCTATTCATCTTCTAATAGGAAAACCTCCAGATCATTTTAACTCACCTGTCTCTCACCAGGTCCAGGTCCTGGCTGTTGCCAAATTCTGACAGTTTTCCCTTCACATTTCTCAACTCGGCCCTATCCCTCTCACTGTCTTCTTTCAAAGTCAAGGAAATTGACTTGTTGTTCCAAGGAAATGCAAAATATGATTAAAACTAATAGCTAGACAGACTTAGAGAAGAATAAGCAAAGTCTCAGAACAATCAGAGCCTAGAGAGGGAGGAGAGGGGGAGGAAAAGAAGACAGTGTGAGCCTTGCCTTGGACTGTGGTAGCAGCAGGTGCTAAGGATGGGAGAATTGAGCTTGTGGATTAATGGACATAATATTTGTTTGTTTGTTTGACCAGGATCATCTCATGGCCAACATCGCACTGGCAGGGGAAGGGAAAGTTTCAGGGACTCAAGATTCCCTGCTCGATCTATAACCACAGTTCACCTCATGACTCACTGCAGCTTTCTTCCTTCTGGTGCCCTCAACTCCAAACCAGTTGCAACTGAGTCCATTTAAAATGCTGCAGCTGTGACTCTCCTGGTGGTCCAGTGGCTAAGACTCCACACTCCCAATGCAGGGGGCCTGGGTTCGATCCCTGGTCAGGGAACTAGATCCCACATGCCAGCAACTAAGAACTCGCATGCCACGCCCAGCCTGCCACAACTAAAAAGATCCCGCACGTGGCAACGAAGACCCCACGTGCTGCAACTAAGTCCCTGTGCAGCCAAATAAATAAATAAATAAATAAAATAAAATGCTGCAGCCAAGAGTCTCTTTACCACTTCTCTGCCAGACTCTGCCTTCGTGGGGGTTTCTTTGGTACAGGACCAGGAGCCTTACCACTTCCAGGTCCTTGGTGGAGCATGCTGGATGACCTCGCTGCCCTTGAGTCCATCCAGAAACCTAGTACCCCAGCATCATTCCCCCACCTCAGATCATTTCTCCAAAGCTTACTTCTTGACAAGAGCTGAGCCCCAATGCCACCCTAATTCCCCACATGCCTCCTGGCATCAATCATCAATCCCAAATCCACACAGATAGTCTTTCGCTCCTTGACCTAACAATGACATTGACTCCCTAGTGCCTGTGTCTCTGACATTCTCACGAGCTGCCCAAGGAAAGTGCTTTCCCCCATCCTTGTGTGACCTTCCTCACATTGGCCTTTGATGCCCCCAAAGGGCAACACGGAGAAGTGGTTTTGCTGTTTCACACCCCAGAAGATGGAGGATCATATCTAAGAAGTCTTTCCCCACTAGGAGTTTAAATGCAGAGATGACCCTGACAACCAGAAACAGAATTTTCACCCCAAAACTCGGCTTTGCAGGACAGCTGAGCCACTGAATGGGTCACAAGGACTCAGCAGGACTGAAGACAGCTATCATTTGTACAGTTTTCAATCAGCATTTGGAGATTGTGTCAGTATACAATTTTTCTCTAATATTTTTTTTCTTATGACAGAAACAATACTGTAATTAAATTATTATGGAAAAATTGAAAAATATGAAAATGTTATAAAAGAAAATCAAACCATCTCTAATCGCACTAAATGGAAATAACTGCTATTATTATTGGTATTTTGGGTATTGCTTGCCTGTGTTTTTCTACTTACAGGCAATACATTATTGTAGTTAATTTATATACATAGAGTATGAACTGTTTATTAATATAAACAATTTCAATTATTTTTTGTGAATGAACTCTGCATCCCTGAGAATCCTAAAGAACAGTGTTATATTTCACAACATAAATCCTTTTTTTTTTTTTTTTTTTGGTGAGTTAATTGAGATCTAACTACTCTTATAGAAAGATTATGTCAGCTTTTGAGATCATCAGAGTTAAGTACTGGTCTACTCTGTACCACTTAACAGCTCTATGACCTGAGCAAGTTTCTTAAATCTTCTGTGCCTCAGTTTCCTCTCATTTAAAATGGGGATTAATATCAACTTTAAAGAGTTGATGTGATGATGAAAGGAGAAGGTGCTTAGACCAGAGTCTGGCATGCAGTAAGTATTAAATAAAGATTAGCTATCATTATTATATCCACCATCTTTGTTTTACTCCATAGGTATTAATGTCATACACATAGAATTGTAGCTTCCTTAAGTGCTAATAAAGAAATTTTATTTTGTAGTAATTAGAATTTCACTTTGACGTGCCAGAAGCCACCTTTATCTCAAATGATTTTCTTTATAAATTAACATTGTGTTTTTCTGCCAAATTCAACTCATCACCTCCTGCAGGAATCCCCTTAGACATCCCTGAGCAATGACCTTCCGGCCTTTGCTTAAATACCACCTATTATGCTGGAGAGTTTATCACTTCTCCAATGGACAGAAACAAATATTTATCTCAGTTTCACACTTGAGGTAGTATCACTTAGGTTTGCACTATGTTGAAAATAACAGGAAAACCAACTAAACAGTGGCTTAAATAAAGCAGGGCTTTGCATATATTGAGTCCGCCCTACTTCCAGCTGCCTGCTTTCTCGTTCTAGGACTGTGCCTGGCCTGCAACCCCGTGTTTGTAAGAAGTCTCCTATACCTCCAGGCAGCGCTTCTGCATTTCAGGAAAGGAGAAAGGAAAACGCAAAAACATGACCTACTGAGTCAGCCCCTTTATAAAGAATGTTCCCCAAAGCCTCACCAGAAAATGTGCTCTTACATCTCATTGGCCAGACTATTTCACTTGGCCACATCTGACCGCAGAGGTTGAAGTCAAGGTTTTAGAGGGCTTTCCAGAACAAAACTGAGGTTTAGTTAGTAAAAAGTCTAAGATAATTGTTGTTGGGTCAGCCAACAGCAGTATCTGCCCCAAGAATTTAGCCTATTTCCCCATTTTATTCCTTCCCACTTTGAAAGATGAGTAGTCAGAGCCTCTGGGAATAGCTCAAAGCTCAAGGGACCAACTCTGACCCATCTGGGAAGTAAAGGGCTTAGGGGATGATGTCAAGAACAGAGGAACTACTGAGAGCAAACAGAGAAAGCAGAGCCAACTCCTGCTTCCCTTGGGAAAGGAGGCTTCATAAAGGCACCCGGAGGACCTCCAGCTGGTCTGGTAGAGTTCGGGGCGCTGAAAGTGGGAGAGATCAAGTTGAAGACTGAAATAGAAACAGCTGGTGGCTGTGTTTGCTGGCTGGAAGGGGATCGTTTGTGCACATTCAGTGGAACAGTTCAATTTGATCCATGCACATGCAGAAATCATTGCCTCTTTCACTTTTTTAAGCACTTGGAATTATTCTTTCCCCATTTAAGATTTACATTCACTAGGGCTACACATGGCTGTCAGCCTGAAGTTGTAGAACTACCACACTCGGTCCACAAGCATACGGTGCTTACTTACCACCCATCGCTCTAGGAGTTTCATTTTTTGTGGGTTATCACAGACTTCTTCCTGGTAACAGGCCATAGGCTGAGCGCATTGCTGGTTATATTATTGTCTTCATAATGACTTTCACATGCATCCCCTGGCTTCAACTATCACCTGTAAGCTTATGATCCAATGTGGCCTAGGACCTGACTATGTGCCAGACCCTGGCTGAGCACTGGAAATGTCACAATGAATAAGACACAGTCTCCATTCTGAAAGATGATACGGGAAACCTCACCCACCCTAGTGGGCACAGGTGGGAGAAACCTTCCCTGAGGAAGAAACATTGATCAGAGTCTAGGATGGCTGAGTAGAAAAAAGATTGAGAATGGGTGCTAATAAAATTGCACAAGATTTCTATGCAAAACTAGTATCTCTCTATTGAAGGGCATAAAAATGGCCTGAATACACATATATACAATGGAATATTACTCAGCCATAAAAAGAAATGAAATTGAGCTATTTGTAATGAGGTGGATGGACCTAGAGTCTGTCATACAGAGTGAAGTAAGTCAGAAAGAGAAAGACAAATACTGTATGCTGACACATATATATGGAATTTAAGAAAAAAAAATGTCATGAAGAACATAGGGGTAAGACAGGAATAAAGACACAGACCTACTAGAGAATGGACTTGAGGATATGGGGAGGGGGAAGGGTAAGCTGTGACAAAGTGAAAGAGCGGCATGGACATATATACACTACCAAACGTAAGGTAGATAGCTAGTGGGAAGCAGCCGCATAGCACAGGGAGATCAACTCGGTGCTTTGTGACCGCCTGGAGGGGTGGGATAGGGAGGGTGGGAGGGAGACGCAAAAGGGAGGGGATATGGGAACATATGTATATGTATAACTGATTAAATTTGTTATAAAGCAAAAAATAAATAAATTAATTTTTTAAAAAATGGCCTGAATAAATGGAGGGTCACATCATGTCCATGGATGAGAAGATTCAACATTATAAAGTTGTCGGTTCTTCTACTTATACATGTATTTACTACATATGTATGGTACATGATACATAAAAATGGTATCATACCGCACATATACAGTTTAACTTGGTTATTTTCAGTCAATATTAGGTTTTTGTGATCTATGCATGTTGATAAATGTAGATCTAATCCATTAGTTTTAACTATTGAATTGAGTTCCACTATATAAGTAAGCCAGTATATCGATTATTTCCCTACTGAGAGACAGTTATTTTGTTTCCTTTTGTTTGTTTTGTTTTCCTTTGTTTCTTTCCATTTCCAGAAAAACAGTGTTTCAGGCACAGTGAAGGGTATATGTAAAGACCAGAGCAAGAGAGGGGTCAGCTGCATGTAGTTGAGTAGGCCTGGAAAAACACAGTGAGAGATGAGTAACAAGAGGTAAAACTGGAAACATAGTTGGGGACTAGTTCACAAAAGGTCTTATGTGTCCTGAACTCCCATATGTACTTGTATTTGGCCCAGGACTTGTCTCTAAGACTTGATTAGGCAAACTTCCAAGGGACAGTCCCCCAGGATTGCATTTGGGTATCTCACGTTGAACAGATCTGGAAGAAAATTTTGGAAGAAAAATCTGGAAGAAAATCTGGAAGAAAAATCTTGCCCTTAAATGCCCTCCTCCTCCAGTTTTTCTTTTTCTTTTTTTTTTTTTAAACTAAGCCAAGGTACCCACATCCACTGAACATCCAAGCAGAAATATCTACCATCTGTGTGTGACTGCTCCATCCCACAGTCCCTACACCCAGTCAATTGAACAAGCCTGCAAAAGGTTTCAAATATAATTCCTGCCACTGTCCTTGTTGAATTCAAGTTCAGTTAGTCTTTTACCTAGATTATTGCTATCCATGCATCTTAGACCCTTCCAAGTTAATGATAATTGTCCCAACAAGGCCTACTTCAAAACTACACCTGTGGGACTTCCCTGATGGCACAGTAGTTAAGAATCCGTCTGCCAATGCAGGGGACACGGGTTCGAGCCCTGGTCCGGGAAGATCCCACATGCCACACAGCAACTAAGCTCGTGCATCACAACTACTGAGCCTGCGCTCTAGAGCCCGCGAGCCACAACTACTGAAGCCCGTGTGCCTAGAGCCCGTGCTCTGCAACAAGAGAAGCCACTGCAATGAGAAGCCCACACACCACAACGAAGAGTAGACCCCGCTCGCCGCAACTAGAGAAAGCCCATGCATAGCAACGAAGACCCAATGCAGCCAAAAATAAGATTAATTTAACTTAATTTAATTTAAAAAAAAGAATTACACAGAGGGGCAAGGGTTCGATCCCTGGCCGGGCAGCTAAGATCACACATGCCGTGTGGCACAGCCAAGAAAACAAAACAAAACAAAACAAGAATTACACAGAATACTTAGAAATAAGGAAGAGTATTCTAGGTTTCAGAAATGTGAATATTGAGAAATAAATCACAAGAGAAGGTTAGTGCTATTATATCCTTTTTCAATAGATAATTTAAAAGTAGGCAGAAAAAAAAGTCTGAGTAGCTATTTGAACAAGACTCAGGATTATTAAATCTAAAGAATGGTACACACCTAGACAATCTTAGCCCTTTCTGAATTTCAAAAGCAAGTGAAAAGTTTCATTCTGTGTCTGATTACTACCGACTCTATGGCCCCAAGAACTAACCAAGGACCAATTATACCAATAGGGGCACAAAGGCAAAGATAAATAGCAGCCTACAGGCTGCTATTTATTTAACCTACTTTAAAAATGTCTTGAGTTAACAGTTATATCAAATTTGACGACTGTTGTTACTTCAAAGTGTACCCAATATGCTTTCCTCATACAGAGAACCCCAAGGGCCTTCATGGCTCTGGGTCTGCTACTGTGACTCTTGTCAGAAGACGTACGAGCCACAATGAATGTGCTTTGGAGACCAGACAGACACATGAGAAGTTGCCAGAGAAGTAGGAAGGAGGTGACACTGCTGTCCTCACAGACCCATGTGGAACCATAACTACTGCAAGTGTGCAAATTAGTGTGCCCTGAGAAATGGTCCCTGAGGCACAAGCTTTAAAAAAACAATAAGAGGGCCTCCCTGGTGGCGCAGTGGTTGAGAGTCCGCCTGCCGATGCAGGGGATGCGGGTTCGTGCCCCGGTCTGGGAGGATCCCATATGCCGCGGAGCGGCTGGGCCCGTGAGCCATGGCCGCTGGGCCTGCGCGTCCGGAGCCTGTGCTCCGCAACGGGAGAGGCCACAACAGTGAGAGGCCCGCATACCGCAAAAAGAAAAAAAAAAAAACAAAAAAAAAACAATAAGATGATAAATACTTATTTCTATTTAAATGTACCTTTTTTCCAATGGCATCTGTCATATTCCAATACTGTCACTGAAACTGTGCTCTCCTACAGCCTGGCTGTTGCTACTACTGTAACAGGGGCGGGGCGGGGCGGGCACGCAGCCGTTAGCGTGGGACCATTAGTGCAGGATCGTCAGCGCCGGGCCGTGAGCGCGGGGCTGTTAGCGTCTGACCGTCAGCGCGGGGCCGTTAGCGTCTGACCGTCAGCGTCGGGCCGTGAGCGCGCGGCCGTTAGCGTCTGGCCGTCAGCGCCGGGCCGTGAGCGCGGGGCCGTTAGCGTCTGGCCGTTAGCGTCTGACCGTCAGCGCCGAGCCGTGAGCGCGGGGCCGTTAGCGTCTGGCCGTTAGCGTCTGACCGTCAGCGTCGGGCCGTGAGCGCGCGGCCGTTAGCGTCTGACCGTCAGCGCCGGGCCGTGAGCGCGGGGCCGTTAGCGTCTGGCCGTTAGCGTCTGACCGTCAGCGTCGGGCCGTGAGCGCGCGGCCGTTAGCGTCTGACCGTCAGCGCCGGGCCGTGAGCGCGGGGCCGTTAGCGTCTGGCCGTTAGCGTCTGACCGTCAGCGTCGGGCCGTGAGCGCGCGGCCGTTAGCGTCTGACCGTCAGCGCCGGGCCGTGAGCGCGGGGCCGTTAGCGTCTGGCCGTTAGCGTCTGACCGTCAGCGTCGGGCCGTGAGCGCGCGGCCGTTAGCGTCTGACCGTCAGCGCCGGGCCGTGAGCGCGGGGCCGTTAGCGTCTGGCCGTTAGCGTCTGACCGTCAGCGTCGGGCCGTGAGCGCGCGGCCGTTAGCGTCTGACCGTCAGCGCCGGGCCGTGAGCGCGGGGCCGTTAGCGTCTGGCCGTTAGCGTCTGACCGTCAGCGTCGGGCCGTGAGCGTGCGGCCGTTAGCGTCTGACCGTCAGCGCGGGGCCGTTAGCGTCTGACCGTCAGCGCCGGGCCGTGAGCGTGCGGCCGTTAGCGTCTGACCGTCAGCGCGGGGCCGTTAGCGTCTGACCGTCAGCGTCGGGCCGTGAGCGCGCGGCCGTTAGCGTCTGACCGTCAGCGCGGGGCCGTTAGCGTCTGACCGTCAGCGTCGGGCCGTGAGCGCGGGGCCGTTAGCGTCTGACCGTCAGCGCCGGGCCGTGAGCGTGGGGCCGTTGGAGATCCTGCTCTGCCAGTGGTCAGCGTCGCGGCGGTCCGGCAACGGCAAACACCCTGGGTTGCAGTCCGCGGGACCCGGCCCCATTTGGGCGGCCTGAGGAGCCTGAGGGCCGGCCGGGTCCCGGGCACCTGGCTCCCTCAGTGATGATGGCTGAGCGGGGTCTGGGGGCCTGGCCCGGAGGGCGCCGCGCGCTGAGAGCTGCCTCCTCAGCAGAGACCGGGCGCTGGCGGGAGGACCCAGACCCGGGGCTGGACGAGCCCTCCCGGGCAGGTGACCGGCCCCGCAGAGACCCCCGTCCTCTTAGCCGGGGCCTGGACCTCGGAGGGCAGAAGTCAATCTTCGGGACCTTGAACAAGTAAAATGAGGGGTAATGAAGTCGCTTTGCTCACGGGATTTGTTAAGTGTGAAAAGCTGCAAGGAGGCTTGGAGACAGAATTTAATGCCTCCCCTTCCGTCTCTTGTCGGAACAGAGAATAACATTTGTTTTGATGGAGGTTTATAGGGACATCGTGACCTGACCTACGTGGACAGCTGCAAGAACAAAAGATCCGACACCACGTAATCTGTAACAACTAACCACTCCTCTCCGTCACCTTTCCTGTGAAAGGGCTTTGCTGAAAGCCTTCGAGGAGCTCAGGGTTTTTGAAGTATGAGCCGCCCGTCTCCTTGCTTAGCCCGGCTCCAAAGTCCGATGTTTCCGTATTGTTTGGTCTCACTGTGCGTTGGGCACACGGACTTGCATTCGATAACAGTACCGCATTCTACAATTCACAGAGAGATCCCACGGAACGGCTGTCAGATTCACTTCCAGCTCCTTCCCCTCGCTCTCAGTAATGACAACCAGGCTATGATAAGCACGCCCGACAGTGGTAAGGTGCTGCACGCCCTTACACACCTGGTTCTCCTGGGGAGTCTCTCTTTGCCAGTGGTGACAGCAGAGACTCAAAGCAGCATCAGTATAGCAGAGGGATTCCACTGACTGTGTTCTCCTGAGCTGTTGATCCTTCTAAGTTGTCAGCAACTCCGAAGGAATACATCAAACCGTGTTGGGACAGGCTTAGGCCATTTAGACCATCTGCTGTTAAAAAAAAAAAAAAAAGAAATTAAAAAGCTTTACAAATATTTTAGTTGAAGGAAATGACATTATTTCGGTAGTAGTAGCAGCCAAAAATAGTCTTCTTGGGAAAACTTCGGGAATTTTCTTCTTAAAATTTTTAGAAACAAGTTTCTACTCTTTCTTTTCCATATTGTGATTCTAATTATTCAAACTGAAAAGCATTGTGTAATAAAGGATAACACTTCTGAACAAAATGCCACTTTGATCAACGTTTTCATGAAGATTAACGTTGCTGGAACTTCCCAGGTAAGAGATGTCCCTTTTATAGCAACTGCCTGATTCTGTTTTCTTAGCTCCTTAAAACGTGGAGCTAACAAGGCCAAGGATTTGGGTTCGCTTCCCAAGTAAGTAAGTTACCATCAGAGGAAGAAAGGGAAAGAGTCTTCACTGGCGGCAACACTGTCCTGATTCCCAAAAAGCAGTTCGACATGCTTATCTCTGGATCAGTAGACGAGTGCCATCATCTCTCCATGTGGAAAGTGACACAGACCACAGAGGTCCCGGCACCTCACAGACAGGGACAAGCTGCTGATGGGTCAACACAGAGGCTGCGGCAGCTTTGAGAGTCATTTTCAGGGGCATTAATGTCTTTGTCCTCCAAGAACACAATTTGTGACCGAGACAGGAAGGGAACAGCAAGAAGCACTGCAGGGAGCAGAAAATCTGCTCCATTCTTCTGACGGCTTTATGCCACTTTTCATTTTTTCTGCCCCTTTTGAGTAAACTGATGCAGAGAATCCTTTGGATCTCAGCTTCTCTCTTCTTTTTTTCCTCCTGCTCCCACTAATTTTTCTGTCCACCTACAAAGCCTGAGGAGAACGTGATTGCAAGTCAGTATAGGGTCTCTAGCCATTTCAGGTCCCCTAATCCAATCTCCTAGTCGGCGCACAAGGGCTCAGGTAAAGCTTTTTAAAGGGAGAGACAGGGCTTCCCTGGTGGCGCAGTGGTTTAGAGTCCGCCTGCCGATGCGGGGGACGCGGGCTCGTGCCCCAGTCCGGGAAGATCCCACATGCCGTGGAGCGGCTGGGTCCGTGAGCCACGGCCGCTGAGCCTGCGCATCCGGAGCCTGTGCTCTGCAACGGGAGAGGCCACAACAGTGAGAGGCCCGCGTACCACAAAAAAAATAAAAAGGGAGAGACAGAGCGGGATGGAAGGATGATGGAGTAGATGGATGAATGCAGGAAAGAGAAATTCCGTTTCTATCTTGAAGGAAAACGCATTTGCTCTGTTGGCAGCCAGTACTGAATCAGCAAAGTTAAATTTGATGAGGGAGGGAATGGGGGTGTTTAGTACTGGTGATGACTGCACCCCAGGATATATTCAAGAGCAGGCCTGTAACTTCAAAGTGCCAGTCAGAAAAGCAACAATAAAAACTGGGGGACTTCCCTGGTGGCGCAGTAGTTAAGAAACTGCCTGCCAATGCAGGGGACACATGTTCGAGCCGTAGTCCGGGAAGATTCCACATGCTGTGGATCAACTAAGCCCATGCGTCACAACTACTGAGCCTGTACTCTAGAGCCCACGAGCCACAACTACTGAGCCCACGTGCCACAGCTACTGAAGCCCGCGCACCTAGAGCCCGTGCTCTGCAACAAGGGAAGCCACTGCAGTGAGAAGCCCGCGCACCACAATGAAGAGTAGCCCCCGCTTGCCGCAACTAGAGAAAGCCCGCGTGCAGCAACGAAGACCCAACGCAGCCAAAAAAAAACAAACACACAAACAAAAACAAAAAAACCCTGGGGAGTGGGGAAGGTGACTAGGAATGGATGAGAGGGCAGAACAGAGTCCTTTGCAGGAGAAGGTACTGACCGGCCTATTATTAAAGGCCATCTATGCAGTGACAGGAGTCACGTGCATCTGCAGCTCACATCAAAGCGCTCACTGTACTGGGTCAAACTCATCAAGCTGGAGCCAGGCCCCACCAGCTTTGTCCGATGTCAGCAGCCTCCTGGAGGAGCAGGTCCACCAGACAAAATAAGGGAACCTGTGAACCTCGTGCCACACAAGCTCTCAAGTGCAGAGACCCAGGGTATGGCTAACAGGCCCTCACCTCATTATTCATCCCTCTCTGGCCTGCAACACCCCAGAAGCAGTAAAAACAGCAGCCGTCAGACCGACACGAGGTAAGATCTTATAAACGAGAATGTCAGTTAACATTACACAGGGCTCATGGCTTAACAAAGGAAATGCCACTGGAAGGTTTCCCTCTCAGGTTCAGGGAATGTTCCTGTGATGGTGCCCTGTCACGGGGCCTGTGGTGTCAGGCCCTGATGTATGCCAAATCTGGATCAAGGCTGAGAGGACTTGTGTGCAGGGCTCCTGTGGGAAAATTCCCTCTCACATTCTGGATTAGGTCATGGATGCCACAGAGTTAGGGAGGGTGAGGGCCTTCTCAAGAATGCTCCTGAGGCCACGCTTTAAAGGACAACCAGACTTAGGACAAGCTTTCAACTTTCTGCTTTTAACAGAATCCAGACACATAAATACCAAAACTATTGAAGGGAAAAGGAAATTCTCAGGATCTCTTCACTACTTCCAGAAAAATATGGCAGGAATGTTCCAGAAAAGCCAAATCGTCAGCAATCTTGACCTTAAAGGGTAATTAACTCCACCTTCAGGTTTATGTGCTGATATTTTAATAGTCACATTTTGTGGTACTCAAACTTATGACCCAGTAAACTGTATGACTTTCAGATAGAGCGGAGCAGTTGACTTTATTTAGATGGGCAGAAAACAAGAAAATAATCGGCTCCTGAGTCACCCATAGTTTTAGCAAACGCCTCAGCTTTGGGTGGAGCAGAGAAGTGTGTTTTGTGAAATGGTTAGAAGGAGGCTTTTCTCCGAAGGTGTTTGCAACTCCATGAGTATTCTAAGTATTTCCTATAGTTTCTCATGTCCTATGCCATTTTCTTTCTGGTTCTACTTGAGTCATTTGCTGGTTTTGATATAGATCAGGAAGTAATGAAATAGATTTCATCACTGAGAGATCATCTCTAACAATCACTTTTTTTTTTTTTTTTTTTTTTTTTTGTGGTACGCGGGCCTCTCACTGTTGTGGCCTCTCCCGTTGCGGAGCACAGGCTCCGGACGCGCAGGCTCAGCGGCCATGGCTCACGGGCCCAGCCGCTCCGCGGCATGTGGGATCTTCCCGGACAGGGGCACAAACCCGTGTCCACTGCATCGGCAGGTGGACTGTCAACCACTGCGCCACCAGGGAAGCCCTAAAATAAAGTTATTTTTAAAAATTTAAAAGTGGGCCTCCCTGGTGGCGCAGTGGTTGAGAGTCCGCCTGCCGATGGAGGGGATACGGGTTCGTGCCCCGGTCTGGGAGGATCCCATATGCCGCGGAGCGGCTGGGCCCGTGAGCCATGGCCGCTAAGCCTGTGCGTCCGGAGCCTGTGCTCCGCAACGGGAGAGGCCACAACAGTGAGAGGCCCGCGTACTGCAAAAAAAAAAAAAAAAAAAAAATTTAAAAGTAATAAAAAAAGAAAGAAGAGAGCAACCAAACCAACTAACAAATCCACCAATGATAACAAGCACTAAAAACTGTACTAAACAAAACAAAACAAAACAAAACTGGACAGACAGAACCCTGGGACAAATGATAAAAGCAAAGCTATACAGACAAAAATCACACAAAGAAGCATACATACTCACAAAAAGAGAAAAAGGAAAAAATATATATATATATTAAAAAAAGGAAGAGAGCAACCAAATCAATAAACAAATCTATCAATGATAATAAACTCTAAATACTAAAGTAATATAAACATAAAACCAGAAACAAATTAGATGCAGGAAGCAAACCCCAAGTCTACAGTTGCTCCCAAAGTCCACCGCTTCAATTTTGGGATGATTTGTTGTCTACTCAGGTATTCCACAGATGCAGGGTACATCAAGTTGACTGTGGAGATTTAATCCACTGCTCCTGAGGCTGCTGGGAGAGATTTCCCTTTCTCTTCTTTGTTCGCACGACTCCTGGGGTTCAGCTTTGGATTTGGCCCCGCCTCTGCATGTAGGTCGCCTGAGGGCATCAGTTCCCCACCCAGACAGGACGGGGTTAAAGGAGCAGCTGGTTAGGGGGCTCTGGCTCACTCAGGCCGGGGGGAGGGAGGGATATGGAATGCAGGGCGAGCCTGCGGCAGCAGAGGCCAGCATGATGTTGCTCCAGCCTGGGGCATGCCATGTGTTCTCCCAGGGAAGTTGTCCCAGGATCCCGGGACCCTGGCAGTGGCGGGGTGCACAGGCTCCCGGGAGGGGAGGTGTGGATAGTGACTTGTGCCCACACACAGCCTCTTGGTGGCGGCAGCAGCAGCCTTAACGTCTCATGCCCGTCTCTGGGGTCCGTGCTGACAGCCGCGGCTCGCCCCCGTCTCTAGAGCTCATTTACGTGGCTCTCCTAATCCCCTCTCCTCGCCCACCACAAAACAGGGCGGCAAGAAAAAGTCTCTTGCCTCTTTGGCAGCTCCAGACCTTTTCCCGGACCCCCTCCCGGCTAGCTGCGGCTCACTAGCCCCCTGCAGGCTGTGTTCACGTAGCCAACCCCAGTCCTCTCCCTGGGATCCGACCGAAGCCCAAGCCTCAGCTCCCAGCCCCGCCCGCCCCGGCGGGGGAGCAGACAAGCCTCTCGGGCTGGTGAGTGCCGGTCGGCACTGATCCTCTGTGCGGGAATCTCTCCGCTTTGCCCTCCGCACCCCTGTGGCTGTGCTCTCCTCCGCGGCTCGGAAGCTTCCCCCCTCAGCCACCCGCAGTCTCCGCCCGTGAAGGGACTTCTAGTGTGTGGAAACCTTTCCTCCTTCACAGCTCCCTCCCACTGGTGCAGGTCCCGTCCCTATCCTTTTGTCTCTGTTTATTCTTTTTTCTTTTGCCCTACCCAGGTACGTGGGGGAGTTTCTTGCCTTTTGGGAGGTCTGAGGTCTTCTGCCAGCGTTCAGTAGGTGTTCTGTAGGAGCTGTTCCACATGGAGATGTATTTCTGATGTATTTGTGGGGAGGAAGCTTTTCTCCATGTCTTACTCCTTCGTCATCTTGAAGGTCTCCCCCCGACACCCTTTTTTGAAACAGTATAAGCTGAGGTTTTTAAGTGCAAAAGTATGTGGGGACACTTCTGAAGTATGTGTGCCAGGCGGAAGGGAGACTTGAAGGTCGGTTCTGTGGTCAAGCAAGTGGAAATTTGGGGCATATTGCTATCTTGTCCCTTCACAATGCACATACCGAATTAAATTCCCCAGTACTACAAGAAATACACCTATTTAGCTTTGACTAGGTGTTTCTCAAATATATTTGATCAGGGAACCTTTTTTATTATGACATCTATTTGTATCCTAAGAAACCCATGTTCCAAGGGACATACTTTGAGAAATGCTGCTATGTGGCAAATACTGCAGTATTCAGGGTGGTGAGTTAACAACTGTGATCTGTGTTAGTGTCTCTAAGGAAATTAGTAAGTGATACATTACTTCTAAAATGTTCTTTTTATAGAATGAGTATTAAGAGCAGAAATCCCACCCAACTCTTTTACAAACCACACTGATGCAGAAATGGGAAAATGCTACAAGATATTACTACAGTGCTGAAAGCACATACCCTAACAATCCCACTCTTAGGCATTTTACAGATAGAGAGAACGTCAGTATAAAAAGAACAACTCTGAAAAGGTGAGACATTACCAAGTTATCTCAGATCTCGTAAGTAATCCTCAGAACTGCTTGATTTGAGTTGGTTTAGCTCATTCTCTTCGGGGGGGCTCCCCTGGCTCCGCTCCCCGACCAGTAGAGACAATCTAGAGACAATCCCCATGCAATGCCCTGACCTCTGGGCCTGCTCCATCAGAAATTACATATTTGATGGCACAGTTACGTATCAAAAGGTGAAGGCCAAAGGAGTCCCCAGTCCACTACAAGTGTGTAAGGGTGGGGCTGGGGGACATATATGCTCCTAATATCTGAGTTGATTGAAATTCGGAATGAGTTTTTCATGAGAAACAGTATCATAAGTGATGAGTAGATTTTCTAGGTAAGTAGTTCAGCTCTATCATTGTTAAATCGTTTGAGGGGATTATTGTGAGAATATACTACCGCTTATAACATTATTTCCTGAAAAAATTAAAACGCATTTTGTGTTCTAAATACAGCACATTAAAAAAATAGTAGAATTAAAGCATTTGTAAATTACAGACAGGCTGCAGGGAGTTTCCTAAATCCTTAGGGTTTCCTCCAAGATTTATTCATGGTCCATGTGACATAGCATGTTTTTTTGTTGTTGTCCAATATTTTCTCAACCTGATATTCCCACTTTAATTCTTACAGCAATTCTTAATTTAAACAAATGTTAATCAGCAAATGTCTTAAGTCTTGACTTGAAAACCTGGTATTTATGGTTACAATGAAAAAGTAAATGCCTTAAACAGAAATATATTTTACTTAAATCTTATTTATATTTTCTCTGTTTTTCAATATAAAAATATGCATTTCAAAACACTTTAAGATATTCTGATAAGCTGTGAAATAGAAAAGGCCCATCCAGTGCACTGTTCCCAGGTGAGTCTGAGGGGTCCTGTCACAGTAGAGCAAGGCTGGCCTGTGGCTGTAGGGGCAATCCATGTTTTGTAAATTCACACTGATTTGAAACAATATTAAAAAGATGTGCTTCGAAAAGCAAGATAAAGCACCTTTTACCATGTTGTAATAAAATATTCATTAATTCCTCCGTGTGAAAATCTGGAAAAAGATGAAGGCAAAACTAGATATAAAAGGAAAAATAGTAAGTGTTTATAAAGTCAGTTTTCTCTGACTTGTGAAAAGACTGATCAAAAATCCTTTGAGGCAATGTGAAAGTTCATGGGTTCTCCATCTGCCAATACCGTTTCAGCAGCTTCTTAGCCGTCCACCTAGATTTCATATTACAGACTGCATGAGGTCTTACATTGACATCAGTACGTCTCTTGTTCTTTTGTACTATAATGCTTTCGCTGATACCATGAAGTGCTATCACAAGTCAATTATAACTATACTTCATAATAAATAGGAATTAAGAAAGTACATTTTGCCAAACTGATTTCTGAATCTCCTAAATTGTATCTGTTCACTCACCTGCCAATTTGAAAAATCTGCTAATTTGCAGAGGGCTTCCTCATCATTAATATGAATTAGTGATGCTATAAATTAATTCAAAATCAATTATTTTTTAAAAATGGGACTCAGACCAAGAAAGCTTAGCATCAGCCAAACTCTCCTGGCACACCATGGGCAAAAGGCCAACTCCACAGTGATATCTAAAGGTCACTTTATGAAGAATCCAAATAAAAATTACTCTCAAAGTATTTTATCCATTAAAATTAGTTTATGAATAGAAATTAAACTTTAATGAGAGGACTTTGGGCCTTTGGGCTAGAATCTCACAACCAGAAAGAAAAGCAATTTTAACACTGACTTATGATATTTTCAGAAAGTTTAACCATTGATTTAAAGAATTCTGTTGGAATAATGCATGATAAAAGCTTTGGAAGTAAGAGCTATTGAATCTACAATTAAAAACTAATCATTTAGGGGCTTCCCTGGTGGTGCAGTGGTTAAGAATCCGCCTGCCAATGCAGGGGACATGGGTTCGAGCCCTGGTCTGGGAAGATCCCACATGCCGCGGAGCAACTAAGCCCATGCACCACAACTACTGAGCCTGCGCTCTAGAGCCTGTGAGCCACAACTACTGGGCCTGTGTGCCACAACTACTGAGCCTGCGCTCTAGAGCCCGTGCTCTGCAACAAGAGAAGCCACTGCAATGAGAAGCCCACACACCGCAACGAAGAGCAGACCCCGCTCTCTGCAACTAGAGAAAGCCTGCGCACAGCAACGAAGACCCAATGCAGCCAAAAATAAATAAATAAAATAAAAAATTTAAAAACCCCAAAAAACTAATCATTTAAATCTTTTTCCCTATGGACAAGACACAAATAACAAGCTTTTTCTGCTTTTCTATCTCCAGAAATTCCATGAGAATCCAGAAATGGAAAAAAAAAAAGTGAAGGTAAAACCTGCACCTAGCTGATTGACTATGAAAACTAAAAAAGCACTAAAAAGCATAAAATAGTATTGCTGAATACTGAAGAAAAATGAAAAAAACCTGCAAACATTTTTCTACACATCCTGATTGTCTTTGTAATGTTGTTTAGTAGGTAGAACTACTTGCAAAACAAGTGCTGAGAATTGATAAATATTTATGGTGCCACCTGGTGATTTACTTCATGTTCAGCCAGTGCATTGATTTTGGATGTGATCAGTGCTGCCCACTCAGGAGCACATTCTCCTCTGCATATAATACAGGAAGCTGTACAGCTGGGGACCAGAGACTGTTACAGGTGCTCTGAAACCTCGGTGAGAAGAGTTGCCAACTAAAGGAAAAAATGAAAATGCAGAATGCTTTACTCTGCTTTTCCACAGATGTAACCACGACTTCATGCAAAACCTAAAGAAAATGGAAGCTCCTTTATTCCAGATAACCTGTAAATTCAGAATTCCACATATAATTTCCTTTAGATGAGCAGAGTATGTTATACATTAATATCCATCTCCTTTATGAATCCTTGATAAGATTTTAGTTGACAAGGAGAATGAGAAACAGGATCTGGATGCTGAATGATGGCTTTGGCAACATCATATGAGATGGCTTTTGGGTCTGCCACACAGTGTGAGTTTCTTTGTTGTGAGCATCTGTGCCAGGCCATTGAGAAACACCAGAAAGATGGTCATGGACATGACAATCACGTAGTGGCTGATGCTACAGAAGGAGAAAAAGAAACATGTTACAGGCAGAGAGAACACATAAGAGGAAAAGCATAAGATCCCTCTAACTAATGTTTCTAAATGTACAGTTGATCCTTGAAGAACTCAGGGATTAGGGGTGCCGACCTTCTGAGCAGTCGAAAATCAGCTTATAACTTTATAGTTGGCCTTCAGCATCCAAGGTTCCTAAGTATCTATGGTTTGGCATCCTTGCATTCAACCAACCACGGATCTTGTAGTACTGCAGCATTTACTATTGAAAAAAATCCACATATAAGTGGATCCGTGCAGTTCAAACCCATGTTGTTCAAGGGTCAACTGTGTATATAAAATATACAGAATTACAGAGGATACCAATGATTTTGAAATAGATATCAATATGTTAAAAAGGACAAATTTGTTGTAGAAGTAGTGATGAACATAATATTTTGAGATAGCTCCAACAACTATAATGATATGAAAATGTCTGATTGGTATTAGTAGTGCCTGTGTCTTTGTCACCATTAGAAACTGAATTTTAAAATTTAGCTTTTAGAAAAATAAAGATAATTTCCCCCCCTCTAATTCTTATATACTCTGAATAATATCCACAGACTCCCCAAGATGTCCCCCAGTTAAGTGTTCTGATATTTTAGAGCATGCCATCCCATGTTTTGACATAAGTTAGAAGTACTCTGACAAAACTACCAGCCACAAAGAAAGAAAAATGTTACCCAAACTCAAATTCAGTGAAGCAAAAGTTTTAGTCAAAGAATCTAAACAAAAGAAAAGGGACACATCTCTCTATTAATCTCAGAGTCAAAGCTACTATCCCCAAGACGTTTGGAAAAAGATAGAATACGCTTAAAATTACTCAATCCCAGTTCCCATCTATCAGCAATATTAAATATTCAGTTTTTCTTTGTAAACACAGTACATAGTACATGGCTTGATGATAAATTTGGAAATATGGAAAGAAATTTAGGACACAGATCTGACAAATGTGCAACAAAGCAGAGGCTTCCTATAGTGATAATAGTACAGTATTGCCCAAGCTAAGCTTCAGTGCAGATTGGCAAGTTATTTATTCACAATGCCTATCAGAGTTGTGTTTAACTGTCTAACTTCATAATAGATTCACACATTTTACACTCTTCAACAAAGGTGAAGGGAAGGTTCCGCAGGCCTGTAACCAAGCTGGCTTGATGAAGGGAGGTCATATTTTCTCCCCTTTCCTCTCCTCTACCCACAGCAAACAGAAGTCCTGGTGTGGGTTAAAGAAGCCCCTTCCCAAGAATGGCCCCCAGGACAAACCCCAGGGAACTTGTCTTAGGGCATCTGGGAAGGTGCCTTTTGGGTGCATCGAAAACAGGCCGATCAGAGAGGGACATGGAGACTAAGGGGAAAGGGAACAGCAGCCTGCAGGCCTCCCTCCCACCTTCTCAATAACTCCAGTCCAATAGGTGGGCAGCCCCCCAAAATGTCAAACTGCTGGCCCTAGGCCAACCTAGGCAAAGCTTCACTGTGCTGTCAGGTAACTGCCCCATAGGCAAGGCCCCTCGAGGCCAGGAAAGAAGGGCCTCTACGCCACGCAGCTTTTATTTATTTATTTATTTTTGGTATTGTTATAAGCTTTTAAGTAAGAACCTCCAATTGTAAAGCTTTATGGTTTGATAAGATTTCCTTTGGAAAGGCACTGATTCCTATTTAGAATCTTTCTCTATGTTCACTGGTTCATCTTGTAAAGTAAATTTGATATAGAAGAGTTGGCTAATTAAAAAATAAGAATGAGACCTAGTTATGTTAGAAATCTGGTTCTGGACTAGGGTAGGCTCCTGACCTAAAAAGAAAACAATAAGATTAGATCTGTAACTGCTAGCCAAATATTAACATTAAGTTAAGATTTTTGAAATGTTTGTTTATTTTCACTGTAAAAATAATGTAATAGAATATTGGACCTGGAGTTTACTTAAATTTATGTGTGTATGTGTTTGTGTGTATGTGTGTTTATATATTTTTTTTAACCCTGAATTAATATGATATAGCTCTAATCTACCACTTAATTATGTAGATTTTACAAAGCTACTTTCCAACTTTAGTAGCTACAGAGGAAATAAATCACTGATAATTATTTATTTAAAAATGAAAACAATGATAAGACATTTTTATCATTCTACAAAGCCCTTCTGGGAATAAAACTATCTAGATATTTATTTTAACAGAATGCTCTTGAACAACTCATGCCAAAATAGACAAGATTATGTTACTAAAATTATGTGAGTTATGCTGAAATTTTATCACACTTAAGTTGGTAACTGGTTGACTGATTTTACTTTAAACATTTTCCAAAGTGGGGCAATTCAAGTTTATCACAGCACAGAGGTGTTAGAAAACTAGAAGCTTAAAAAAAAAAAAATCAGAAAAACTTCCTTTTCCAGGAGATGGAGTAGGTGTACTTTCCCCTATTCTTCCTGCCAAGTACAACAAAAACTCTGGGCATTGTATATAAAAGAAACATAAGAAGACTGAACAGTGGAAAGAATACACACAGGTTAAGGATCTTGGGACCCAAGGAATGACACAGTGGGTAGTTCCCTGGATTTTCTTTTTGCTGGAACAAATCGGAACAAACCAGAAATGCCAATGGACGTAGCCCAACCCCCCCCGAAACAACCCAACATGATAACAAAAGCCTACTCTCTAGCCAAAGGACAGACAAGGAATGGGGCAGGCCCAAAAGATGGAAAACTTTTAGACAGTAACTGTTCCACTTCAGCCAGAAACCACAGAAAAAAGGGTGGTTCGGCTCCTACCTGCTCCAGCAAAGGCCGAGTGGGGAGCCTACACTTCCACCCTCACCAGGCTGTGATGAGGTACTCCAACGCCCATCCATCCCTGACCCTGAACCCCCATGGCATGAGAGAACGCTGAGTAGGGAAGCTGGTACTTTCACCCAAACCTGGCAGTGACAAGCAATTCCCACTGCCCGACAGTGTCAGTGGAGACCACGTGAGAAGCCTCGACTTGCACCCCCGTCCAGCAGTAATGAGGGCCCCCCTCACTGGGGTAGTATCAGACGAGGCCCAGTGGAGAGTCATTCACCTCCGCCCAGAGTTAACAAGGCCATTCCCCTCCCCACTGTGATGTTAGTGGAGGTCATGTAGGGGAGCAATAAGGACTTCCAGCCCTTCCTAGCCACGGAAATACCAGGGGAGGCCCAGTGGGGAACTGTAATTCCTTCCCCTGCCCTGTAATAACGAGGAGACCCCTTTGGGCATCAATGGAGGCTGAATGGGGAACCTGGATTTCTACTCCACAGTCAGTCAAAAAACAGTTTGGTAGTTTCTTATAAAACTAAACATGCAACTACTATATGACCCAGCAAGTGTACTTCTGGACATTTATCCCAAAGAAATGAAAACTGATGTTCACAAGAATGTTTAGAGGCTTAATTCATAATAGCCCCAAACTGGAAATAACCTCAATGTTCTTCAATGGGTGAATGACTAAACAAACTGTGGTACATCCATACTACAGAATACTACTCCGAAAGAAGAAGGAATGAACTACTGAAACACACAACAGGGCTTCCCTGGTGGCTCAGTGGTTGCGAGTCCACCTGCCGATGCAGGGGACACGGGTTTGTGCCCTGGTCAGGGAAGATACCACATGCCGCGGAGCGGCTGGGCCCGTGAGCCATGGCCGCTGAGCCTGCGCGTCCGGAGCCTGTGCTCCGCAACGGGAGAGACCACAACAGTGAGAGGCCCGCGTACTGCAAAACAACAATAACAACAACAACAGAAAAAACCCCCACAACAACCTGGATGAATCACCGGAGAATTATGCTGAGCAAAGAAGGCTAATCCCATAATGTTACGTACTGTATAATTCCACATATGTAACACTCATGAAATAACAAAACTACAGAAATGAAAAAAAGATTAATGGTTGCCAGGGGTTAAGGAGGGATGGAAGCAAGAAGGAAGTGGTTTTGCTAATAAAAGGACAACACGAAGGATCCTGTGTTGATAGAAGCTGTTGTGTATCTTGACAATATGAACATCAATATCCTGGTTGTTCTATAGCTTTGTTGCATGAAGTTACCCTTGGGGGTAACTGGGTAAATGGAGTACAGGATTTCTGTATTATCTCTTGCAATCTCATGTGAACCCATAATTATCTCAAAATAAAATGTTTAATTGAAAACAACTGGCAGCTTGCAGACAAGACAAAAACAGGAAGTGGGCTGGCTTGCACTAAAGGGTCCTAGATTGCTGACCTCTGCCCTAGGCCGTCAGGTCCCTGGAGGCAGGGACCATGGTCCCCGTTTCTCTCCCCATTGCATCTTTAAGGTCCAGTTCAAGGCCTTGTGGGCCCTTCAGTATTTGTTAAATTATTAAAAATGGTAATTTGTAATTAAAAGAAATCAGAAAATCTTCTTTTGTTTTATATACTCTGGTAAATTTAGCCTGGACTGAAATCAGACTCCCCTAAAATAAAAGTCATAGACATATAATCAAAATTAAATGATAAAAGACAAAATCCCAAAATATTTAAAGAAACAAAGAGTCTCTCCCAAAATGAAGTAAAACTAGCTCTAGGAGAAATTAAAACATAAAGATAAGTGTAATTCTGGCATTAGAATCAATAATCAGAACCAGGGAATGGAACAGAAAGCACCGTACACTAAAGATAAAGGAACCATCACAAAAAACTCATGCCTGTTCTGGCTACGCTCACTTTAATTTTATGGGCACAGATGAGATTTGGTTCTCATGAATGCCTCAATTCTGACTGCACACTTGTGAATTATTTTTCTGTCTCCAAGTCAAACCATTTAATGTCCTTTCTTCTCAAAGTTCTATCACCTTCCTCCCCTCTCAGGAGATGACTTTGCTTATTTGAGAAAACTTTACTGAGAGCTAAGAGAGAACTTCTCTTCTTGCTCCAAACCTACTAAAACACCCATATCTGTCCATATTTCCTCCTGCACCTGATCCTGTCTAAAACAAACCCCTCCACTTCTGTTCTGGATCCTGTTCCAACTTTCCTACCAAAGGACTTTACTTTTGCAATGATTCCCCCGCCTCTCTTATAGCGACATTTTCCCCTTCTCTAAAGCGAGCAAAGCTGTCACCACGGAGATGTGTAATTTCTCTCATCCTAAAAATAAAAGAAAAACTCTCCCAAGATCCCATGGCTTCCTCTGGCACCATCCTAATTTAAGGCATTTTAAATTTGATATGTAAAACCCAGCTCTTAATTTCCCAAATCTTCCTTCATCAACCTCTCTTTTCTGAGGGGTTTCTCCAACTCGGGAAATGGCTTTACCCTTCATTCACTTAGTTACTCAAGATAAAAATCCTAGGAGTCAGGGCTTCCCTGGTGGCGCAGTGGTTGGGAGTCTGCCTATTGATGCAGGGGACACGAGTTCGTGCCCCGGTCCGGGAAGATCCCACGTGCCACGGGAGAGGCCACAACAGTGAGAGGTCCGTGTACCGCAAAAAAAAGAAAAAAAAAAAACAAACCTAGGAGTCACCCTTGATTCTCACCTTTTCTTCTCCTAGCACATCCAGCCCATTAACAAATTCCACTCACCTCTCTTTCAGAATACTTTGTAAATCTAGCCTCTTGTTACCATTTTGAGTCACTGCCCTAGTCGAAGCTGTCATCATCTCTAGTTTAGAATACTGCAAGAGCCTGTTAACCAATCTTCCTCTTCTCTCTCTCGATCCCTGAGTATGTTCTCCATATTGGCCAAAGTGTTGTTTCCAAATGTAAAGCGTATCAAATACTTCCCTGCTCAAGAGTCTAATGCTTTGCCTTATACTTGGAATAAATTCCTAATTCCTTACAATGACCTTCAAAGCCATAAGTAACATCAACTGTCTTTCTGAACTCTCTCCCTACCATGTTTCTCCTCACACCTTTCTCGTCACAATAACCTTCATGTTTTCAAAAGTAATGACATCGGGGGCTTCCCTGGTGGCGCAGTGGTTGAGAGTCCGCCTGCCGATGCAGGGGACACGGATTCGTGCCCCGGTCCGGGAAGATCCCACATGCCGTGGAGCAGCTGGGCCCGTGAGCCATGGCCGCTGAGCCTGTGCATCCGGAGCCTGTGCTCCGCAACGGGAGAGGCCACAACAGTGAGAGGCCCGCGTACCGCAAAAAAAAAAAAAAAAAAAAAAAAAGTAATGACATCGGGAAATGGTTATCATAGAAAGCCAACTTAAAAAAAAAACCTGTATATGTTTGCATATAAATTAAGTCTAAAAGGAGATACATCAACCTGTTGGACAGAGGTTAACTCTGAGACACTGAATTATGTGTGACTTCTTACTTTTTCTACATGCTTTCTGTATTTTCTAAAATGAGCTTGTGATACGTTTCTATTTATGTGATGTTTACAAATTATGGTAGGTTTAGACATAGAACTCTTGGCCGAGCTCATAATTATCACAGAAATCTTCAACTCTCTCCCATTTCTGTTCCTCACAGGACATTTCAAAATCTGCAATGGTTCCTGAGATAAAAATCCTCCAGCCAATAAGCTGGATATAATGGTCACAATTCTTCATGTTATAAGAAGGTTCACTCCCCAACCCAGGGACTGGAGTTTGGAGTCAGAGGTGAGATGAGGGACGGAGTGCAAACTGCCCAGTCTACAGCCTCGAGGATCAAATCCAGGACAGCCCAATCTGACCCTGGTTCCATGGGAAGACCAGGCAAGGAGGTTAGGAGGCAGGTAGATGAAGGAAAGCCATGAGGATTGTAAAAGGTTACACTATAAAACGAATATACAGAATGTGGCCTATCCATACAATGGAACACTATTCAGCAATGAAAGGGAACAAAGTACTGATCCATGCTACAACATAAAGGAATGCCCAAAACATCACACTAACTGGAAGAAGACAGATGTGAAAGACTACATATTGTATGATTCCATTTATTGAAATGTCCAGAATAGGCAAATCTGTGGAGACAGAAAGCAGATTAGTGGTTTCCTGGGGCCAGGTATGGGAATTGCATAGAACTGGGTTGGGCACGGGAGAATTTTTTGAGTGACATTCAAAAATATTCAAATATTCAACAACTAGATTGTGGTGATGGTTGCACAACTCCATAAATCTGCTGAAAAATCACTGAAGTGATTTAAATCATTTAAAACCTTAAAATGGATGAATTTTATGATATATAAATTATACCTCAATAAAGCTGTAAAAAAAAAAGAAGAGATTATATTCTAGCAGATGTTTTTTCCATTAAATTTTACTATCACTTTTAGGTGTTTTTAAAAACTTTAAAATATTAAATATGACTTGACCTCTTAACAAAGTAGTTTGTAAAACCAGAAAGTAGGTGACCCATCCTCAAATTTAGTGACAGTCTGTTTATAAAAGGTATTCCACAGATCACCTATCTCCTTGGCCTGAAGTGGCCTGAAATCATGGACTCTTGGCTCATTTAAGCTAACATCATTGGCAGGGAACAGTTGTGAAGCTCATCATCTTCGTGCCACTGAGTCTAAGGCATTCAGTTTGTTATATTTTCCATCAATCAAGTCTTGGTGTCATCACAGCATAGCAGAGTTAAAGGAGCATCAACTTTCTACTTGAAATGAGTTCCGCTGTTCCCACTCTCTCCCCTTGACTATTCTGACAGCATTTAAATCAGTAATTCTAAAGGTATACATATGAGATGGTAGAGGGACAGGGTCTGTGTGTGGAGGGGCATACAGAATCACCAGGCAGGCCTGTTCAACGTGTACAATGGGTGATAAAAGGTTGATTATACTTCTCAATTAGGATAATGGGCAATAGAAGCAGGTCCTATCTGTCAGATGTACTGGGAAAGAAACAGGTTGAGAATCACTGATTTTAATAAAGCTTAGTATTCATTGTCAAGTGTAAAGATATTTTATGGCACTTATTAATTACATTTAGGAGGATATTAAAATATTACTGAACTTAATGATAAGTTTTCACTATATCTAAAGATAGAAGTGATACTTTAGTTGTCATTTATATTTTAATAATGTATAACAATAGTGCATGTAGGAAACAAAGTCCAAATGAATACCACTATCAAACTAAAGTTCAAACTGATGATGATGACTATTCACCTCATATCAAATACATTCAGAACATAAATTTAAATCTATGTTTTTAAAGTTATGAAAATTCCCTCAAAGGAATTTTTTCTGTAGTTTAAAAAATGCACTTCTCTCAGTATGCAATATAAAAGGCAATACTCTGTAAAGTTTATGGCCTGCTATAAATGAAGAAACTGTGTAAAAGATCAAAAGAAGAAAATGCTAAATTACAGCTCTGTCGGCCCAACTCAGTTTCATGGCCTGGGTAGGATATTTTTCACATGGCTGTTGAAAAAAACACCTGATGCCACAAGGTTCTCCAGAAAACCACAGAAATTACACCTACGGTTTCAGGTGATCATACTGACTGGAGTGTATTCCTTTAACAGTTTCCATTAAAGTCTGGTAAAATCTGCTCCAAAGATGCACTTTGAACATATTGGACTACACTTACAAACAGATATCCTGTCTTATGCCCTAGCAATGCAATCTTTATTTTTAAAGACACTATTATTTATTAACCTGAAACTCATAGCTGAGGAATCTCTCCAACCTATTTTGAAAACCCACTGCAGTCCCCACGACGGCACTACAGACATTACAGATACATGTCAGACTGCATTCATGGGGGTCTTTAGCCCCTAGTCCTCTCTCAAATTCTAGGACAAGTTCTCACCATTTATGTATTTTTAAAGCAATAAAATAGTGAGGACAAAAGGACAACATTCCATTCCTGTGAATAATAGGCATGGAATGGCTGAAGTTATTAACTGTATTACTAATACAAAGGAGTTTGGAAATAAAATTTGTCACAAAGGGAAACCACTGCAGGAGCACAATTCAAATAACCCTGGTTCCCATTAAGGAAATTATGACAGAAAGTTTAATAATATCTGCAACATGACAAGGAACTGCTCAGCTTTTCAAATGTATATCCACATAGGAATAATTAGAAAGCCAAAACTTAAAGCAATATTCTCACAAATAAAATGCAGGATAAAGTAGAATAATGAAGTTTTGATAGGTGAACTTTATTATATGGTGCTTTACTTTTGGATCTTGCAGTGTATTTTCCCCCACTATCCAAGCCTTTTCCTGGCAATCAATCAGATGCTTATGAAGATGCATGAACCACTCTGCACATTAGACCTGTATCACATGGTTCACTGAGGTACTATATGCCATTACTGCTATACAGGATGCAAAGGAAAGATTTTAGAATTCTAACTCACCAACAAGAGCAGCAGCAGCAACGAAAACCTCACCTTGCAGCATCAATTGGGGCAATTCCACTTAAGCTTTCTAGCTTAATTCCACTAACTCAGATTTCATTCTGTCTCTCCATCCCGACCTCTTCCACCTCCCCGCTCCCCATCATCTTCCTTTCTCAAGTAGGCATCTTTTGTACAATACAATAAAAGACAAAGAAGACAAACAGAGCAGAGCAAAGAGATATTTCCGCAGGAGTGACCGGGAGGGGATGTGGGTAATTTATGTAGGATGGTTCAATGTTCTCAGCCTGATGAATAGAACTGAGCTCTGAAATCTGAAGTCTCAGAGCAAGCATCCCAGTTCACCTATGGGAGTTAGACTCGTGATGATGAAGCATTGAGACTGAGATAAACTGAGGTTTAACATAACTTATTAACTGGCTACACCTTTATTCTCTTCCCATCCACTTTGGATTTTTAATGTTGTATAGATGAGGATGTGAAGGTTACACCAGGACAAAAGGCATAAACCGGGGCTTCCCTGGTGGCACAGTGGTTGAGAGTCCGCCTGCCGATGCAGGGGACGCAGGTTCATGCCCCGGTCTGGGAAGATCCCACATGCCACGGAGCGGCTGGCCCCATGAGCCATGGCCGCTGGGCCTGCGCGTCCGGAGCCTGTGCTCCACAACGGGAGAGGCCACAACAGTGAGAGGCCCACATACCGCAAAAAAAAAAAAAAAAAAAAAAGGCATAAACCAGGACTGCTCCAGGTAAACCTGGACATACGATCACTGTATGTGTAGGGCAGCTCCCTTTATAAAAAAATACTATTATCACAAAATATTTCTACAGCACAGTTTTTACCCTGTATAGCATTAATTAACTATATACTATTTTAATATGTAATATAAATGAAGTACAGTACTGAAACAGGGAGTTAGCGTCCTTTTCTCATGGCTAGTGCTGCTGAGGGAGGGGTCATTAATGCATTCACAGCCTACAAGTGCTAATGCACCATTCTGTTTCCCTTGATTTGAATGATGCTCATTGTTTGTTTTATGCCTCTGCAGCCTCTTTTTTGCTATTATTTTGTGCTTTGATGAACACTTTATTTCCCATGATGGTTGTGTAAAGGAATGCAAGGAAGAGGCCTGGAGGTACCAGACGCGTGCCAAGAAGAACGTCACACTAGATATTAAATTCAAGTTTTGCAATGGGTCAAAGCCTCTTTTAGTAACAAAAATAAAGATAGATAAACTGGACTATATCAAAATTTAAAACTTCTGTGCAAAGGACATAATCAACAGAGTGAAAAAGCAAACTACAGAATGGGAGAAAATATTTGCAAATCATATATCTGATAAGGGGTTAATGTCCAAAATACATAAAGAACTCCTACCACTCAACAATAAAAAACCAAATAACTCAAATGAAAAATGGGCAAAGGACTTGACCAGATATTTTGCCAAAGAAGACATACAAATAGCCAACAAGCACATGAGAAATGCTCAACATCACGAACCATTAGGGAAATGCAAATCAAAACTACAATGAGATATACTTCACACCCATCAATCAGGGTGGCTACTATCAAAAAAAGAAAAGAAAACAAGGATTGGTGAGAATGTGGAGAAATTAGTCTTCTGCACTACTGGTAGGAATAAAATGGCACAACTGCTATGAAACACATTATGGCAGTTCCTCAAAAGATTAAAAACAGAACTACCATATGATCCAGCAATCTAATTTCTGGGTGTGTATGTCAAAGAACTGAAAGCAGGGACTTGAATGGATAATGAACACCCATGTTATAGTAGCATTATTCACAGTAGCCAAAGGTGGGAGCAACCTATGTGCCCACTGAGGGATGAATGGATAGACAAAGTGTGATATACACATACAATGGAGTATTATTCAGCCTTCAAAAGGAAGGAAATTCTGATATGTGCTCCAACATGGATGAGCCTTCAGGACATTACCCTAAGTGAAATTAGCCAGATACCAAAGGACAAATATTGTGTGACTCCACCTATACAAGGTACCTAGAGTAGCCAAACTCATAGAGACAGGAAGTAGAAAAGTGGATTCCAGGGGCTGAGAGGAAGGGAAAATGGGGAGCTGCTGTTTAATGGGTATAGAGATTCAGTTATGCAAGATGAGTTCTGGAGATTAGTTGTACAGCAATGTGAATATATTTAATAAAACTGAGCTGTACACTTTAAAATGCTTAAGGTGGTTTTTTATATTATGTATATATTACGATAATTTTTTTTAAAGAAAAGAAAAACATTATCAAGGAAAATGACTGTCAAAGTTGGCAATTTGGATTTAGTGCAAAGTACTATGACATGGTAATGGGCCCTGTAACATCGCTGAAGCCTGGGAGGACAGACCTTGAAGGAAGCAGGAAAAAATTATGCCTGGAAGCACAGAATAACTTCAGGGATCAAAAGAGAATTGAAGCCTGACTGTTAAGGTTATGACACCAGGAGCACTTAAGGATAATGCTTAATCACCCTGATGGTGCTGGTTTCGTTCGTTCCTCTATTTCCAGACACACATTCTACCCCACCTGTCACTCCACGGAATGAACTTGTATAAAAAAGGCAGTCAAGGGGCTTCCCTGGTGGTGCAGTGGTTGAGAGTCCGCCTGCCGATGCAGGGGACATGGGTTCGTGCCCCAGTCTGGGAAGATCCAACATGCTGTGGAGCGGCTGGGCCCGTGAGCCATGGCTGCTGAGCCTGCGCGTCCAGAGCCTGTGCTCCGCGACGGGAGAGGCCACAGCAGTGAGAGGCCCGCATACCGCAAAACAAACAAACAAACAAACAAACAAACAAATAAATAAAAGGCAGTCAAGATTCCTAACTCCTAGGCAATAATTCACTTGTGGAAGTAACATCTAGAATATTAAAGCTCCGGTAGAACCAAAGTACATGGCTGATCACTTATATGCCAACAGAATGTACACTGTAGTTTTGTATTCAAGGTTCTCCAAGTTTAGGTTCCCAAAGGCTATTTTCTGGAAATTTGTTTACCCAAAACCTAAGGTTTCTGAAATTCAACTTATTTATCACACTCCAGATGAGTAGGCATTGGGCTTTTTCACCTCTATGCTTTGCTCATATCCATTACGTCTGCCAAAAATACTCTACGTCCCCTAACTGAAATTATACCCTTCATTCAAGGCCCAGCTCAAATGCTGACCTTGAGCAACGTTTTCTCCGTCACTGCAGTCGGAACTGAAGCGGCCTCCATTCGGTATTCACATAATGCTTAAGCACATGCTGCCTCGTTTTACAGTTATTCTATCTTACAACCCTGAATGCAGGGGCCATGTGTCAGAGTCATATCCTTCCAGGGCTGGAATAGTCCTTATAAGTTATACAGTAGAACTTCCCCCTCAGTGCTTGAATTCCCTACGAAAAACTCTGATGCAGGAGTTATCCATCTCTAGCAGTGGGGCATCACCAAGTCTTGAGGAGGCAATCCCATTCATCTTTGGGCCCTTGGTAACACCTGGGAATGCTTCATGGATGGTGAATGCTCACTATATACTTTTTCCTGAAGAAATGATCTATATATTAAATGTACATACAATGCAAAAAACTGAAACCTACGTATTCCATGTTATTGTTAAAGTCTTTCAGAGCCAGTTTCCTCTGCTGTAAAGTAGAAATAATTATATTTTCTTCACATCACTGTCATTAAAACTAATGAAATAACCTATGTAAAACTCGTAATACACTGTGTGCAATAAATGACATTTTAATACTAATTATTATATCGATTTAATACCTTTCTCAATAATCCTTAACTTTACTCATTTGCTGCTAATTTAATCTGGCTTTTCCCCAGATTTGGGTATAAGTTTTTTTCTGTGGCAAAACAATCCAATCCTCCAAAAGGTTCTGGAAACTTCTAGTGATCCCAGAAAGGAGGAGAGATAAACATGATTGCATTAAATTCCTTAAAACAGTTTAACTTAACATTTCTAAAGAAAGACATTGCAGAATTTTCCAGAGAAAAACGGTGACTATCTTTAAACAAGCAACATGAAAGACTGGGAAAGAGAGAAAATAATTTTTGGACAAAGAAGGATACAGGACTTCCGGAGTGGATCAAGGGCTGATGTTGATGCCAGAAGGTGGAAAATGAAATGCTAAAAAGGGTATTCTTTCTCTTTCTCTCTCTTTCCCTCCCTCTCTTCTTCCCTGCCTCCTCCCCACCCCTCCCTTTCTCCTCCTTCTTTTCTTCTTTCTTTTTCTTCTTTTTGATGAAACAGTATATTACTAGAGAGGAAGAAAAGAAAAGGTAATTTGAGGGGTTGGTGTTGAGGGGAACGTTCTGCTAATTAAGTTTTAGATGAAAGACTGAAGATGACAGAAAGGGAACAGGGCCAACAGTGCTGAATGGAATGGGATCCGTGAAGAACTGACAAGAGATGGATGTGAACAAGAGGGCACAATGTAATGAGAAAGACAGGATTAGAGTTGTTGCTCAATAAGTACTTGTTGAGTGAAAGCATGAAAGACTAAATAAGTCAGTAAGTGGGGGAAAAGGTCCTGAATTCTGGGATCCAATGCTGAAAAGAAATCTCTACTGGAATCCTGAGTAAAAGGTAACCAAGGTCAGCAAAGGTGACGCAGCTAACGAAAATTTCTGATCAGGGCCTTGCTCATGGGTATCTTGATTCATCACTATGTCCGTGAATTTGCCCTTGACTCTCTGTAGCCCTAGCAAAAGTCCTTCTAGGGCACACACAAAGCTTCAGAATTTCATAAGCATCACAGTACTGCAGCGTTTCTTTAACCGTATCTTTTAACTCTCCTAGGAAGAGAGTCTTCTTTATGTCACAAGGTTTTTCTCTCAACCACCAGTATGAGACTATCTGTTGCCATCTTCTGACATAAATAAGACGCCACTTTGCCAGCCGTGCAGTCTGGCAGTGCGTGCTTGGGTCTGGGGTGCCTGGCAGCAGCCTGCATGCCCCGTGACGGCCTTCCCCTAGCACAAAGCTGCCACCAGCCTCATTCCCTGCTTCTCAGTATTTTCTCTTTGAGGACACAACTCCGCTCTGTACACTCAACAAAGGCCTCTGGTCCCAAACAGGACTTTTCTGACCTAAGATGCCCTTACTCTTGGCTCATTCCCTCCTAATCAATATTTCTTTCTCCTGTAAATCCTAGATTTATATTATTCAAAACTTTGCAGTGAATGGTCCCTTTGCAACAATCACAAACATGGGATTAGACACAGAGCCACTTTTCAAAAAGAGGTTATTAGAATTACAAAACAAAGACTCTGGGGAATTCTAAGTAGAGGCACTTAGGGGCAGTGGAAATACACAGCCCTGGTGCCCAAGTGCTGCCTCCCTGACCTGCTCAGCCGTTTACAGGCTCTGTGGCATGAGCAAGTTGCACTCTCCTTAGGGCCACGGGGTCCTCAACTGTAAAATGAGGCACTAAATATATCCGTGGTGGAAAATAATGTGTACTTCACAGTGCTATGCTAAAGATCACATGAAATAATGTGCTGGGAGATACTGTAAACATGGTGGCACAAAACCAGTGTTGGTTATTAGTGCTACAGCTGTGACCAGGGGCAAGCCTTTGGCATCCTGAGCCTCCTACTCAAGTTTGAGCTTCTGTCTTGTTTTGCCTTTTGCCAAATATAAACAGATTCCCTGGTCTCTGAACTGCCTGTATCATGCCTCTCAGGGCCCATGTCTCAAATAACCAACTGCTGGGTACGAGATTCTGTGTTGCAATGCCTTGCTCTGACCTTGCGGGGATGGGTCACTACCCTACTCCGTGAACGGGCTTTTACTACATTTGAGCCCCGATGCTGGACCCCAGTTCTGACACAGGGTAACCAGATCTAGGGACATTCATGCCTTCCAACTATAATATCATTCTTCATATCACTCATGGCTGAAACGAAATGATAACAAAATCTCAAAAGGAGGTAGGAGGGTATTCCCAGGTGATAACGGCCTTATTTCTCCTTCCCTTTCCAATTAAGCTTGAAAGAGTGGTCTGGACTTCTAACTCTACTTCCTGACCTGCCATTTCATTTATGACTTTCCCTTTAATTTTTTTTTTGAATTAGAACCTTTTTTTTGTTGTTGTTATTTCAGTATATTAACAATATACTTATTTCCTGTTTCTCTTCATCTTCCTCATTTTTCTTTTTTTTTTAAATAGTCATCAATTTTATACACATCAGTGTATACATGTCAATCCCAATCTCCCAGTTCATCACACCACCACCGCCACTCCCCCGCCACATTCCCCCCTTGGTGTCCGTAAGTTTGTTCTCTACATCTGTGTCTCAATTTCTGCCCTGCAAACTGGTTCATCTGTACTATTTTTCTAGGTTCCACAAATATGCATTAATATACGATATTTGTTTTTCTCTTTCTGACTTAGTTCACTCTGTATGACAGTCTCTAGATCCATCCACATCTCAACAAATGACCCAATTACATTAGTTTTTATGGCTGAGTAATATTCCACTGTATATATGTACCACATCTTCTTTATCCGTTTGTCTGTCGATGGGCATTTAGGTTGCTTCCATGACCTGGCTATTGTAAACAGTGCTGCAATGAACATTGGGGTGCATGTGTCTTTTTAAATTATGGTTTTCTCTGGGTATATGCCCAGTAGTGGGATTGCTGGATCATATGGTAATTCTATTTTTAGTTTTTAAGGAACCTCCATACGGTTATGGTGTATCTCCATAGTGGCTGTATCAATTTACATTCCCACCAACGGTGCAACAGGGTTCCCTTTTCTCCACACCCTCTCCAGCATTAGTTGTTTGTAGACTTTCTGATGATGCCCATTCTAACTGGTGTGAGGTGATACCTCATTGTAGTTTTTTTTTTTTTTTTTTTTTTTTTTTTTTTTTGCTGTACGCGGGCCTCTTACTGTTGTGGCCTCTCCCGTTGCGGAGCACAGGCTCCGGACGCACAGGCTTAGCAGCCATGGCTCACGGGCCCAGCCGCTCCGCGGCACATGGGATCCTCCCAGACCGGGGCACGAACCCGTATCCCCTGCATCGGCAGGCGGACTCTCAACCACTGCGCCACCAGGGAGGCCCTCATTGTAGTTTTGATTTGCATTTCTCTAATAAGTAGTGATGTTGAGCAGCTTTTCATGTGCTTCTTGGCCATCTGTATGTCTTCTTTGGAGAAATGTCTATTTAGGTCTTCTGCCCATTTTTGGATTGGGTTGTCTGTTTTTTTAATATTGAGGTGCATGAGCTGTTTATATGTTTTGGAGATTAATCCTTTGTCTGTTGATTCATTTGCAAATATTTTCTCCCATTCTGAGGGTTGTCTTTTCATCTTGTTTGTAGTTTCCTTTGCTTTGCAAAAGCTTTTAAGTTTCATTAGGTCCCATTTTTTTATTTTTGTTTTTATTTCCATTACTCTAGGAGGTGGATCAAAAAAGATCTTGCTGTGATTTATGTCAAAGAGTGTTCTTCCTATGTTTTCCTCTAAGAGTTTTACAGTGTCCGGTCTTACGTTTAGGTCTCTAATCCATTTTGAGTTTATTTTTGTGTATGGTGTTAGGGAGTGTTCTAATTTCATTCTTTTACATGTAGCTGTCCAGTTTTCTCAGCACCACTTATTCAAGAGGCTGTCTTTTCTCCATTGTATATTCTTGCCTCCTTTGTCATAGATTAGTTGACCATAGGTGCATGGGTTTATCTCTGGGCTTTCTATCTTGTCCCATTGATCTATGTTTCTGTTTTTGTGCCAGTACCATATTGTCTTGATTACTGTAGCTTTGTAGTATAATCTGAAGTCAGGGAGTCTGATTCCTCCAGCTCCTTTTCTTCCTTCAAGACTGCTCCGGCTATTCGGGGTCTTTTGTATCTCCATACAAATTTTAAGATTTTTTGTTCTAGTTCCGTAAAAAATGCCTTTGGTAATTTGATAGGGATTGCACTGAATCTGTAGATTGCTTTGGGTAGTAGAGTCATTTTCACAATATTGATTTTTCCAATCCAAGAACATGGTATATCTCTCCATCTGTTGGTATCATCTTTAATTTTTTTCATGAATGTCTTATAGTTTTCTGCATACAGGTCTTTTGTCTCCCTAGGTAGGTTTATTCCTAGGTATTTTATTCTTTTCATTGCAATGTAAATGGGAGTGTTTCCTTAATTTCTCTTTCAGATTTTTCATCATTAGTGTATAGGAATGCAAGAGATTTCTGTGCATTAATTTTGTACCCTGAAACTTTACCAAATTCATTGATTAGCTCTAGTAGTTTTCTGGTGGCATCTTTAGGATTCTCCATGTATAGTGTCTTGTCATCTGCAAACAGTGACAGTTTTACTTCTTCTTTTCCAATTTGTATTCCTTTTATTTCTTTTTCTTCTTTGATTGCTGTGGCTAGGACTTCCAAAACTATGTTGAATAATAGTGGTGAGAGTGGACATCCTTGTCTTGCTCCTGATCTTAGAGGAAATGCTTTCAGTTTTTCACCACTGAGAGTGATGTTTGCTGTGGGTTTGTCATATATGGCCTTTATTATGTTGAGGTAGGTTCCCTCTATGCCCACTTTCTGGAGAGTTTTTATCATAAATTGGTGTTGAATTTTGTCAAAAGCTTTCTCTGCATCTATTGAGATGATCATATGGTTTTTCTCCTTCAGTTTGTTAATATGGTGTATCACATTGATTGATTTGTGTATATTGAAGAATCCTTGCATCCCTGGGATAAATCCCATTTGATCATGGTGTATGATCCTTTTAATGTGTTGTTGGATTCTGTTTGCTAGTATTTTGTTGAGTATTTTTGCATCTATATTCATCAGTGATATTGGTCTGTACTTTTCTTTTTTTGTAGTACCTTTGTCTGGTTTTGGTATCAGGGTGATGGTGGCCTCATAGAATTAGTTTGGGAGTGTTCCTTCCTCCTCAATTTTGTGGAAGAGTTTGAGAAGGATGGGTGTTAGCTCTTCTCTAAATGTTTGATAGAATTCACCTGTGAAGCCGTCTGGTCCTGGACTTTTGTTTTTTGAAAGATTTTTAATCACAGTTTCAATTTCATTACTTGTGATTGGTCTGTTCATATTTTCTATTTCTTCCTGGTTCAGTCATGGAAGGTTATACCTTCCTAAAAATTTGTCCATTTCTTCCAGGTTGTCCATTTTATTGTCATAGAGTTGCTTGTAGTAGTCTCTTAGGATGCTTTGTATTTCTGTGATGTCTGTTGTAACTTCTCCTTTTTCATTTCTAACTTTATAGATTTGAGTCCTCTCCCTCTTTTTCTTGATGAGTCTAACGGTTTATCAATTTTATTTATCTTCTCAAAGAACCAGCTTTTAGTTTTATTGATCTTTGCTACTGTTTTATTTGTTTCTGCTCTTATCTTTATGATTTCTTTCCTTCTGCTAACTTTGGGTGTTTTTTGTTCTTCTTTCTCTAATTGCTTTAGGTGTAAGGTTAGATTGTTTATTTGAGATTTTTCTTGTTTCTTGAGGTAGGCTTGTATAGCTATAAACTTCCCTCTTAGAACTGCTTTTGCTGCATCCCATTGGTTTTGGAGCTGGTTTGGTGGTGCTGAATTCTCTTAGCTTTTGCTTGTCTGTAAAGCTTTTGATTTCTCCATCGAATCTGAATGAGATCCTTGCTGGGTAGAGTAATCTTGGTTGTAGGTTTTTCCCTTTCATCACTTTAAGTATATCATGCCACTCCCTTCTGGCTTGTAGAGTTTCTGCTGAGAAATCAGCTGTTAACCTTATGGAAGTTCCTTTGTATGTTATTTGTCATTTTTCCCTTGCTGCTTTCAATAATTTTTCTTTGTCTTTAATTTTTGCCAATTTGATTACTATGTGTCTTGGCGTGTTTCTCCTTGGGTTTATCCTGTATGGGACTCGCTGAGCTTCCTGGACTTGGGTGGCTATTTCCTTTCCCATGTTAGGGAAGTTTTTGACTATAATCTCTTCAAATATTTCCTCTGGTCCTTTCTCTCTCTTCTTCTGGGACCCCTATAATGCGAATGCTGTTGGGTTTAATGTTGTCCCAGAGGTCTCTTAGGCTGTCTTCATTTCTTTTTTTTTTTTTTTTGCGGTACGCGGGCCTCTCACTGTTGTGGCCTCTCCCATTGCGGAGCACAGGCTCCAGACGCGCAGGCTCAGTGGCCATGGCTCACGGGCCCAGCCGCTCCACGGCATGTGGGATCTTCCCAGACCGGGGCACGAACCCGTGTCCCCTGCATTGGCAGGCGGACTCTCAACCACTGCGCCACAAGGGAAGCCCCGTCTTCACTTGTTTTCATTCTTTTCTCTTTATTCTGTTCCACAGCAATGAATTCCACCATTCTGTCTTCCAGTTCACTTATCTGTTCTTCTGCCTCAGTTATTGTGCTATTGATTCCTTCTAGTGTAGTTTTCATTTCACTTACTGTATTGTTCATCTCTGTTTGTTTGTTCTTTAATTCTTCTAGGTCTTTGTTAAACATTTCTTGCATCTTCTCGATCTTTGCCTCCATTCTTTTTCCGAGGTCCTGGATCATCTTCACTATCATTATTCTGAATTCTTTTTCTGGAAGGTTGCCTATTGCCACTTCATTTAGTTGTTTTTCTGGGGTTTTATCTTGTTCCTTCATCTGGTACATAGCCCTCTGCCTTTTCATCTTGTCTATCTTTCTGTGAATGTGGTTTTTGTTCCACAGGCTGCAGGATTGTAGTCCTTCTTGCTTCTGCTGTCTGCCCTCTGGTGGATGAGGCTATCTAAGAGGCTTGGGAGGGACTGGTGGTGGGTAGAGCTGACTTTTGCTCTGATGGGCAGAGCTCAGTAAAACTTTAATCTGCTTGTCTGCTGATGGGTGGGGCTGGGTTCCCTCCCTGTTGGTTGTTTGGCCTGAGGCAGCCCAACACTGGAGCCTACCTGGGCTCTTTGGTGGGGCTAATGACAGACTCTGGGAGGGCTCATGCCAAGGAGCACTTCCCAGAACTTCTGCTGCCAGTGTCCTTGTCCCCATGGTGAGCCACAGCCACCCCACGCCTCTGCAGGAGACCCTCCAATACTAGCAGGTAGGTCTGGTTCAGTCTCCCCTGGGGTCAGTGCTCCTTCCCCTGGGTCCCAATGTGCATAGTACTTTGTGTGTGCCCTCCAAGAGTGGAGCCTCTGTTTCCCCCAGTCCCGTCAAAGTCCCGCAATCAAATCCCGCTAGCCTTCAAAGTCTGATTCTCTGGGAATTCCTCCTCCCGTTGCTGGACCCCCAGGTTGGGAAGCCTGATGTGGGGCTCAGAACCTTCACTCCAGTGGGTGGACTTCTGTGGTATAAGTGTTCTCCAGTGTGTGAGTCACCCACCCAGCAGTTATGGGATTTGATTTTACTGTGAGTGCGCCCCTCCTACCATCTCATTGTGGCTTCTCCTTTGTCTTTAGATGTGGGGTATTTTTTTGGTGAGTTCCAGTGTCTTCCTGTCGATGATTGTCCAGAAGCTAGTTGTGATTCCGGTGCTCTCACAAGAGGGAGTGAGAGCACGTCCTTCTACTCTGCCATCTTGGTTCAGGGCTTCCCTTTAATTTTTATCTGAGCCATACACACAGTATTAAAAAAGCAAAATAAGGGAGAAAGGCTTACAATGAAAAGTAATACCCCTCATTCTTTCTTACCCACTTCTCAAGCAACCACTCTAACTGCTTCCCTTTTTAGACCTTCTGGTGGTTACCTCCTTGACATGAATTAGTATCTTTACATTGCTGTTTATTGATGCATCAATTTAAAACATCATTTATTAAGTCTCTGCTAGGCAAGAGGAGGATTTGGCTGACTTATACCATACCCTACTCGTGTCAATTTTAGGTAGTTATTTTAGTTCTATTTTTCCTTAAGAATCAACTTTGAAGTATAATTTATATATAAGAAAATGGAACCATTTCAAGTATCCGGTTAAATGAGTATTGTCAAATGATTCACCCATGTAACCATCATCACAGTCAAGACATAGAACACTTCCATCACTCCAAAAGTTTCCACATGCCCATTTATAGGCATGCTTACCCTAATTCCCAGGCCCAGACAACAATTGATCAGCTTTCTGTGACTATAGCTTAATTCTGTCTGTTCTAGAATTTTACATAAATGGAATAATACAATATGTACTCTTAATGCACCTGGTTTCTTTTACTCATTAAAAAATTTTTAAGATTCATCCATGTAGTTGGGTTCATCAGTCGTTCATTTTTTTATTAATAAGTAGTTTTCCACTTTATGGATATAGTATAATTTGTTTTATCCATTCAAGTGCTGATAAACATCTGGGTTGTTTCCAGATTTTGGTTATTATTAATAAAGCTACTATTAAAATTCCTGTACAAGTCTTCTGTGTACATATTTTTTCCTTCTCTTGGGTAGGTATCTAGGAATAGAATTGTTATTCTATTCAGAATAGCAATCAGAGGGTAGTGTTAAGTTTTTAAGAAGGTCTTGTTTTCCTCTAGGTCTAACTCACATATAGGATAGTTGCCAGTAAGTTGTGGATATGTAATAAAAATTGCTATGTCATGTTTTAGGAATAGCAGAGGGTTGCCTGCCTCTGCCCTTTGGGCCGGGGTGGAAGGAAGCTATGAATGCTAGAGTGGAGGACAGTTTTTCTATGAGGTAGAAGCACATGTGTCACAGCAGTGAAATTCTTCACATCTCCTCAGCCTCTTTCCAGGTGACCTTTGGTTTGTCCCTGGGAGTAAAATGCAGAAAGTAGTACTTCCTGCATGGGGATGAAGGAAGGAGGAAAGAGGCCATGGAGAGCTCACTGACCATCACTGGACTGAGAGACATGCAGTTAATCCCCTTCCTCACTCCTGTGTTCCATATTACTTTTGACTGAGTCTGGAGCCTCTGGGTTTTCCTGTTCCTTTGGCAGCACTTGCTGATAGATTCTGGGCTGCTGCTTCCTCTCTTGGATTATCCATCTTCTAGGAATTTGTTGAACTTGCATTTGCTGATGGTCATTTTTCTATTCTGTTCACTTTTGCTGGGTTTGTTATTTTATTGAAGACTTGGTAGTGAGGAGAAAAATGATTATCTTTGGTCTGTGGTCCTCACCCAGAAATCAATGGATTTGATTCAGTGCAGACGTGTAATACTAAATCTTACCACTGAACCGTCCCTGGCCAAGCTCATCAATGACCCACTGTTTAATCCAATGCATGTCTTTATGTCTTCTCCTACTTACTTTCTCTGTGACATCTCGATAACCTCCCTCCTTCCTGAATGTTCTTTTGATTTCCACCACACTACTCTCACCTGGTTTCCTCCTGCCTTTCTGGCCACTTCTTTCAGCCTCACTGCCACACCTCCTGTTCTCTACCTGTAAATATCAGTGGTTCCTTAAGGTGCCACTAGATCTTTGCCTTTATTTATGCTACACATTCTCCCTAGATCTTGTGACCCAATGTGCTCTTCTAAATGCTACTCTTGCAGTGTCTAAACAGTCCCTCTCCTGACAAGCCTTCCCTTACCGTGGAGGCTGAGGTAGGTGCCCTGACTAATGTCCCCACAGCACCCAAGAGACTATTCTAGAAATTCTCACACTGCACCATATTGTCTGCTCATAAGTCTGTTTCCTCCTCCAACCTTAAGCCCCCTAAGAGCTTGAGAATGTGCTTTTCATCCCCAGCAATTCACCTGGTGCATAGCGGGTGATCAATAAATATTTGCCCTGTTGAATTGAGATCATGGATATTTAAAAATGCTTTGTGTTTTATGCATGCTATTACTGGTAATAACAGTGAAATTTGTACTTTGAAGAACAAAATCTGCCAAGTAAAGATAAACCTCAAGCGAATCAGAGAAAATCAAATCCTTAATTTGTGTAATATAAATTAATGATGCTGTGCAGAAATTAATGATGCACATCTTCATGTGAGAATTATATCCTCTTCATTCCTTCACACCTCTTTAGAGCCAAAACCAATATAAATTTCTCCCATCAAAAAGTCTCAAACCCATGTTATAGCAGCATTATTCACAATAGCCAAAAGGGGGAAACAACTCAAGTGTCCACAGATGGATGAACGGGTAAACAAAATGTGGTCTGTACATACAATGGAACATTATACAGCCTTCAAAAGGAAGGAAATTCTGACACATGCTATAACATGGATAAACCTTGAATACATTATGCTAAGTGAAATAATTCAGTCACAAAAGGGCAACTACTGTACAATTTAATTTATGTGAGCTATCCTAGCGTAGTCAAATACATAGAAACAGAAATTAAAATGTTGGTTGCCAGGGCTGGTGGAGATGGGGAATGAGGAGTTTTTTGCAAGATGAAAACCATTATGGAGATGGAATGATAATGATAGTTGTACAACAATGTGAATGTCCTTAATGCCACTGAATTCTACACTTGAAAAGGGTTAAGATGGTAAATTTTATATTATGTATATTTTGCTACAATTAAGAATAAAATAAAAAGTCTCATATGTAATAATGCTATATTTTGTCAGAATATTTTCCAAACAAAATTCTGACCTATGTTTAAAATGAAAATACATTAATCAAATTATGGAGAGAATAAGGAGAGGTATCTCAAATACAAGAAACACTACGAAGGATAAAAAAATAATAATAGTTTCCATTTATTGGAGCTTATTTGATGCCAGGCACTGTGCTAAATGCTTTAGATGGATTAATTCATTCAAAACAACAAGAGACAGAGGGAGATTAGAGACGTTAAGTCACTTGCTGACAGTGTCACAGCTAAAAAGTGGCAGAAACAGATCAATCCCAGGAGCTCTGGCTTAAAGCCCATACCATGACCTACTACCTGTCTGGACACTTTGGGATCAGAGGGCTGGTGAGAAGGACACATTAAAACTTTCCCTAAGCTTCAAACTTAAGAGACTAATGAAAACAAAATTAATGACCTATGGAGTACCCTCTTCGTGCCTAGCACACAAGGAATGAAACAGAGTCAAATCAGCTGACTATCAAGGGAGACAGACCTCTATATAAATAACAAGGCGGTACAAGCCTGAGCTGCCTAAGAGGGTAGGAACAGAGGAGAGGACTTGTAATCGAGTACCTCACAAACCTACACAATTCCTGGCTGAACAAATACTGACTGGAGGAAATAAAATTAGTCTATAAAAATGTATTCTATCTCTGAATGCATTTGAAAACAAAAAGGCAAAAGGATCAACCTTGCTTTCTTCCCCTCAAAGAGAAGAAATTTAATAGATTATGGCAATCATTGACGTTCAAATCACAATAAAGAAGAAACTGACTTTTTGTTCAGATTATACTTTAAATAACGATGTTCTAGGTATCACATGTTAACATGTTCCCATATTGAAGATTCTAGGAGGCATATGATGATTACATGAAATGTAAACTGCCACAGAAAATTCACACTGCAACTTGAATAGCTTCATTGTTCTTGAGAGAGATTGAGAGATTATGAGAACACAGACACTGGAGTGATCCACCCCAGATTCCAGCAGTTTTCCTTGTACCTTCCTGCTGTTCTGCATTTCTTTCAGACTTAACATCTGTTCCCACATCATCCCAAGGAAACACCTGATAATGTGTTAATGCCAAGGACTGGAGGGACGTGTCTCACCTCCAGAGGTTTAAAATAATTGCTACTTGCTATGCTTACTTCAAAAATCAAATTGAAATCTTCTATACTATGATACCAAGTTACTATTTTTCACTGCACTCTGAAGAATTCTATGTGAATATATACTATACCTTGTTCCAATATCAAGCCAGCTGCCATAATCTTTGATCAAGAAGAAAAAATGCTGTAAAATAAAACAAAATATGGCTTCATTAAAAACAAAGGCTATATAGATTCAGTCTAAAAGCAACTTTCTTTTAGGATTATGTCTTTCAGATTTCTGACCCCTCAGAACCACTATGACTGGAATCAATAAGAATTTGACCTTTATTGAAATTTTTGCTTGGACTAAAATGAGCAATAGCTTAAAAGCCAGAAACAGTCATATAAGCACAAAAGTGACATCTTGAATAACTAGAAAGAAAACCCAGCCAACTTTCATAAAAGACACTAAGTATCGATTATACCAAAGACTGCAGTGAAAGAAAGCCGTATCATCTATTCATCAGCAAACATTTACTGATCGCCTACTATGTGCTAATCACTGTGTTAGGTCCTGGAGATAAACTCTCTTTCAGGAGATTTATAATCTAGTGACTGATTCGGTCAATTTATCAGGCATGTGTGTGTGTGATGAGTGTTACGACTGGAAATACAGGCAAGTACAGGAGCACAAAGGAAGAGGCACACACCCCAGCTCGGGTAATAAGCGAAGGCTGTCCCAATAAAAAGTCTAAAAATCTAAGTGACAAGTAAGAGTCAGAGGAAAGAGGAGGTTGGAGAGATCCAGGGAGAAGTTTGTTTCTGACAGAGGGAGTAACGTTTATAAACATCCAGGTAGAGCTTGGCAGGTCCAAGGTGAGGCTGGGGTAGAGGAAACAAGGAGGGAGAGGAGAGACACAATGCCAGTCAGGTAAGCAGAACTTAGACCACACATGGCTCTCTAAGTTAAACGCAGCAGTCTGATTCTTCATATAAAATTAATCAGAGAATTTAAATTCTCTTCTGTTAACATGTCTGTCTATTTGCCACTTTGTGAGCAAAACTGAAAGCTAATTTGTTCTAACATTATGTGTGGTCAATTTCAGAAATATATCCAGTTCAGTACAACATAAAAATGTTCTCATCTGAATCAAGTGACTAGGAATCTGATCTGGGAAGTTACCCTAACAGTCGTCTCTCAGCACTTCCAGCATAAGATGTTGTGTAGTGAAGAATTAACCCTATCTAAAGAGAGGTCTGGGCTTTACCTTCAGCTACTAGGAGGCGATTACTAGGCCCTGCCTGATAGGAGTGTTTTGCCTGGGGGACCTCAGCCACTGGACAGTCTAATAATGTGATTTATGTTCAGGGCTTTGGGCCGTGTGTTATCAGTTCTAATTCTAGAAGGACTGGAGATTAAAGGTTAGCGATGGGAACAATATATGATTGGGCTCCAATAAAAAGCCTGGACATCGAGGCTCTGGTGAGCCTGGCTGGCAGTACTCCATGTGCACTGTCACACATCACTGCCGGTAGAGCACGGTTGTCCCAGCTTCATGGGGGGAGTATGGCCAGACCTCCATATCTGGACCCCTTCTGGACTCTGCCCTCTGCATTTCTTCCCTTGGCTGAATTTAATCTGTCTCCTTTCCCTGTAATAAGCCACACTTGTGGATATAACAGTCTTCAGTGAATTCTGTGAGTCCATCTAGTGAATTATCAAACCTTAGTGTAGCTTGGGGAACCCTCCTGAACTTGTAGGTGTAAAATGGGTTCTTTTTGTTAATACATTACATACTAGAGGCCCACCTACCTGTTCCTCACTAGAACTCATTATCAGAGCTATAGCATCTTGATGACATCATCCCACTCTGTTCCCTCTTTCCTTCCTTCCCTTCCTCCTCCCCCCTTTTTTCCTTTCTTTTTCAATCTGACAAAAAGGTTAAAAATCAGCATTTCAAGTAGGAAAATGGTATATTACCTAAACCTAAAGTTAGCTTTTTCTGTTAACTTCCTATGGAAGTTTCATTTCAGATACAGTGTACCATTGAAGACTATGTATAAAGTGACAGATTCTAATAAATCAAGTTAGAAGATTTCTGACACTCTAAGAGCACTCTTACCACATTATAGGTCATATAAAAAGAAAGTAATTTATGTGTAAATTATGCCAGCACTTATAACTCAGTATCTAAAGAGTTCATGTACAGAAATGCATTCATATTTCACTTGATTAAATCAACTCATTGGGGGACTTCCCTGGTGGCACAGTGGTTGAGAATCTGCCTGCCAATGCAGGGGACATGGGTTCAAACCCTGGTCCAGAAAGATCCCACATGCCACAGAGCAACTACGCCCGTGTGCTACAACTACTGAGCCTGAGCTCTTGAGCCTGCGAGTCACAACTCCTGAGCCCACATGCCACAGCTACTGAAGCTCACACATCTAGAGCCCATGCTCCGCAACAAGAGAAGCCGCCGCAATGAGAAGCCCGCTCACCGCAATGAAGAGTAGCCCCTGCTCACTGCAACTAGAGAAAGCCTGCACACAGCAACAAAGACCCAATGCAGCCAAAATAAATAAATAGATTAATTAATTTATATATATATATATATATATATATATATATATATAAATCAGCTCATTGTTTAGCTTGTCAATCTTATTTATATTGAATATCCAGTAATGCCTTACCAAAGCCATGATGTCTGATATGTTGATAACCATGAGAAAAAGACTGGAAAAAAAATAAAGAAAAAACACATGTAATACCGCAGACACATTTTAAAAGCACATTAAAATCAAAATGAGAATAATCAAATAATCTAACATTCTGTTATTAGTATTTCTGCTTCTGAAAATATTACATTTGACAAAGGCTCTTTTCACATTATCATGGACTACTGTCCCACAGTGATGGGCTAGACTTCAAAAATGTTATTTAACACTTTGAATATTTATTTCAATGGTATGAAAGGGGCATGATAGAGAACAAATGTATGGACACCAAGGGGGGAAAGTGGCAGGGGGTGGGGGGTGTGTGATGAACTGGGAGATTGGGATTGACATGTATACACTGATGTGTATAAAACTGATGATTAATAAGAAACTGCTGTGTAAAAAAAAAATAAAATTTAAAAAAGAAAGGGACATGAATTATGATTTTTTTTAAATTAAAGTTTTTATTTTAGATAATTATGGATTCACATGCAACTGCAAGAAATGATATAGAGGGAACCCATGTACCCTCTGCCCAGTTTCCCCCACTGGTAACACCTTACAAAACTATAGTCCAATATCACAACCAGGATATTGACATTGATTCTGTCAAGATACAGAATGTTTCCATCATCACAAGGATCCCTCATGATACTCTTTTATAGTTACATCTATCCTCTTCTTGCTTACCCTCTGTCTAATCCCCAGTCTCTGGAAACCACTAATCTGTTCTCTGTTTCTATAATTTTGTTATTTCAGGAGTGTTGTACAAGTGGAATCATTTGAATCACTTATAACATTTTGGGATTGCCTTTTTCACTGAGCACAATTCTCTTGAGATTCATCTAAGGTTCTGTGTGTATCAATAGTTTGCTCCTTTTTATTGCTGAGCAGTACTCCATTATACCACAGTTTGCTTAACCATTCAAGCACCAAAGGACATCAGGGTGGTTTCCAGTTTGTGGCTATTACAAATAAAGCTGCTATAAACATTCGTGTACAGTTTTTGTGCAAACACAAGTTTTCATTTCTCTAGGAAAAATAGCCGAGTGCAGTTACTGGATTATGTTGTTGGTGCAGTTTCATAAGAAACTGGATAACTCTTTTCAGAGTAGTTGTACTATTTTACATTCCCACCAGCAACGTCTGAGAGCAATTGCTTTGCATCCTCCCCAGCATTTGGTGATGTCACTATTTTTTATTTTTTGCTTCTTCATCATTATTTTGTCAGTTATAGATTTTACTGTGTGGTTTTACCTTTTTACAGTGTTATTTGTTGTTGTTTCTACCAAGTCTAATTTTTCCTGGGTCAAATTTTAGTGCTCTATGGAACCAAAAGGGGGACGTTCTTAAGTCAGTCTTGTGTATAAAAGAAATGTCACAATGTGTAGTAGTAGCCATTTCAAGTTTTATTTTGCGCTGATAACTTCTACCACTAATTTAGCACATATGTTTTCAGTTTCTATTGTATGCCAGCCACTGTTCTTGTTGCTGGTAAAGCATTGGTGAACAGAGCCTACCATCTACTCAGGGAGACAAATAACAAATAGAATGTTTGTAATAACAATAAAATGTCAGGTGGTGTTAAATGTCAGGAGGAAAAGTCGATTGATCGAGGGAGACCTGTATGAGGAGAAGACATTTAAGTAGAGACCTGTGTGAACAGAGTGAACCATGAAACTATATGAGTAAAGAGCACTGCAGGTAGAGAGAGTGTGGAACGTACAAAGGGCATGAGGTGAAAACGTGCATGGTGTACTTGAAGAACAGCAAGAGGGTCAGCTTTAAGCAGAGTGTGCTAGCACAAGAGTTGTGGGAAATAAGGTTGGAGAGATAGATATGCAGGGGCCAGATCACATGGGGCCATTTAGGCCATAATTAGGACTTTAGAATTTTTCCTAGTTGTGACAAGAAGCCATTGGAAGGTTTTAAAGGCTCCTCTGTCTGTTGTATGGATAATAACTGTAGGAGGACAGGAGTAAAAGCAGGGAGATCAGCTAAGAGGCCCCTGAAGATGACTGATGATAGTGGGTTGGTGGAGGTGATTGAAAATGTGAATAGAAAGAAGAGACGATATCAGTGACATGTAGCGAGTGGATTTGGCAATGAGGGATGGATGGACTTGGGCTTGTGTGATGGATTAGAAAAAGAAAACAGGATGAGCAGCTAGAGTTCAACAGGAAGAAAGGGAATTGCTGGGTTCAATGTACGACATAGTAAGTTTGAGGGGTCAGTGTTATATTAGGGGGGAATGTCAGTGACTTGTAAAGGTTTAAAGTTCAAAAGAGAAGACATTTATAAAGCCACAACTTTGTCATCTTTGCCTCAGTTCTCTCCCTTTGTATTTAGTTTTTCATTGTAGAAAAACTAAATACTAAACAAACTAAATACTAAACGAACAAAACTAAAACTCTCCCTTTGTATTTAGTTTTTCGTCGTACTAGTCTCAGGTTAAAATTACTACACACACACACACACACACACACATATACACACACATTTTGATGAGCCTTCTACTTCTCATCCCACATATCCCCAGCTCTTCTTAAACTTTAATTAAAATCCCTTCTAGGGCTTCCCTGGTGGCGCAGTGGTTGAGAGTCCGCCTGCCGATGGAGGGGACGCGGGTTCGTGCCCCGGTCCGGGAGGATCCCACATGCCGCAGAGTGGCTGGGCCCGTGAGCCGTGGCCGCTGGGCCTACGCGTCCGGAGCCTGTGCTCCGCAACGGGAGAGGCCACAACGGTGAGAGGCCTGCCTACCGCAAAAAAAAAAAAAAAAAGCCCTTCTAAAAACTTGCATCTGTTAACAGAGATGTGAGAAAGTACATGTCACTTGCTTTTTTTTTTTTTAATTGCATCTAAGTATCTTCTATGTGGTATTGACAAGGTATAAATGCTTTCTTTTTTTTTTTTTTTTCTTGTGGTACGCGGGCCTCTTACTGTTGTGGCCTCTCCCGTTGCGGAGCACAGGCTCCGGACACGCAGGCTCAGCGGCCATGGCTCATGGGTCCAGCCGCTCCGTGGCATGTGGGATCCTCCCGGACCGAGGCACGAACCCGCGTCCCCTGCATCAGCAGGCGGACTCCCAACCACTGCGCCACCAGGAAAGCCCTATAAATGCTTTTAATGTTAAATTCATGTAAATATCCTGTAAAAATACACTAGTCTAGAAATGAGATTTCTACTATTTTTAAATAGTGCAAGAAAACCTTTTTATTATTATTATTATTGTTATTATGGCAAACACATAATAATACGCTACACTTGGTTCTAGCTTAAATTCATCAAGAAGAACATGCAAATTTATGCTAATATTAGTTATTTCTTTCAGCATTGAATATTCCAGTTTGATTCAAGAATAACAGAACTGGGCCTCCCTGGTGGCGCAGTGGTTGAGAGTCCGCCTGCCGATGCAGGGGATACGGGTTCGTGCCCCGGTCTGGGAGGATCCCATATGCCGCGGAGCGGCTGGGCCCGTGAGCCATGGCCGCTGGGCCTGCGCGTCCGGAGCCTGTGCTCCGCAACGGGAGAGGCCACAACAGTGAGAGGCCCGCATACCGCAAAAAAAAAAAAAAAAAAAAAAAAGAATAACAGAACTGCTAAGAAGCTACACATTTATCTCAAGTGTCTTTCAGAGAGGCTGATCAGTCCTGTGCTGATGACACAATTTCATTGCATCACAAAAGCAAATAGTTGAGTTGACAGCTTCTCTTCCAGCGTCTTGATTGCTTAACACTGACTGCTCCAGAAGTTCCTAGAAACTCAGAAAGGATACTTCCCATTCCATTTGCCAAAAGTGTAGAAATCAAGACTAAGAAACTATGTAAATTATTGACATCTAGAAGTTAATTTCAAGCCATGTAAAATGATATAATGTTAACACATTTGTCTAATACACATTTAAGAAATAATCCAAAAGAAAACAGAATGATATCCCTTGGAGTTTGTAGGCACAGTTTTATCTACAATAAACAAGTTATTAACTACAAGAATTTAATGTTTATATTTTATAGTTTTCTAGGGGGGCTCCTCTCTAGCTTGAATAATATTCTAATAACATTTTATTGTTGAGAAAGCATATTATTCTGCTAGAGGCTCTAATCAACTAATTTCCTCTCATGACAACTGAATTCTGACTAAAAGGGTGAAACATTTTTTTCTCATTTTTATAATAAATCTATGTTACTGTGTCTTAATAGCAATCACACAAAATACCCTCAAGTGTTAACTCTCATTTCTTAAAAACTAACAAATTCAATGTTTCTTAAACATTCATCTTACCTTTTTGATGATAACTGGGTAGTTAACTGAACAGCTTCAAAAGCACACATCACAAGAGCAAAGGGGATTAAAATCTGTTTAAGAGAACAACAAATGATGCCATGGGTAGCTGTAGCATTTGAAGAAATATTTCTATTTCTCAAAGTTTGTCTGTATTAGTGAAAAGCCAATGCTGAAATAAAACCATGATACCAATGACATATAGAACGGTGACGAAACGGATTTAAAAATCCACATCAACAGCATTTGGTGTATAGAAGATAACAACAAATATTTCAAATAAAGCCTATTCCAAGTTTTTGTTCTATTTAACTCAGTATAATAATTAATGAACCAAATCAAATAAACTATGGAGCCTGATGATTTGATTCACAGATCCCTGAACTCATCTGGTTATTTGATACTACAACTCTTAACATGATTTAGCTGCTTTACCATTGCTTGCTGTTGTTTTATTTTAATACTAATTTATTTCTGATTATAAAATTCATACTCTGTAAAAAAAATGGAGAAAGGTATAATAAAATTTACACTGGTTGAAAAATCTATAATCCAGAGGTAACACTGTTAATATTTTGAGATACTGCTTTCCAATGATCAATTAAAACACACACACACACACACAATGTTTAAACAAAGAGGGGAGGGAGAAAATATGGAAAAGAAATGATGTTCAAAACTGCATAAGACTCTTGTTCAAGCAAAGGCTACATGTAGTGAAGGCTACATGACTGAAATAGAGGTCCAGGAGAATTTTCACTTCCAGCCACATCAGTCAAAGAAAGTGACCAAATATATTACGTCAGTAAAACTTATTGAATTAAGCTGGAGATTATAAATCTAGCATTTAGTTTAAACTTCTGTTTTTCTTTCTTTTTTTTGCTTGTTTTTAATTAAAGGCCCATGATCTTTAATAGACTGAGAAAAGAACAACTACCTTTAAGAAAAATGTAAATAAAGAATAAGGAAACTATTAATACACATTTCAAAATAATTCAATAGAGAATGGGAGATGAGAAAACAAACATCTTTTTTAACATTTCTTAAAATTACATTTGTATTAGTGCAGTAACAAAAAAAAGGATATTAATCCTTTAATAAGCACATACTTTTACAATTATTACTTATGTGATCTGAATAGAAGGCAATCAGATTTTAGGCAGATATTAGTTCCTTTATTTAAACAAATATATACTAAGTACATAAAATGTGCCAGGTACTATGGCAGAGGGAATAAGACAAGCTTAATGATCCTAGAGAAAAAGGGAAAGAGCATGAATTACATTCTATTGGAGAGTCTGAACGCCTGGAAAGCTGATAATTTGTCATTATCTTAGAATCCTCAGTACCCAGCTGGTGCTGATAAGCCTTCAGTGACATATTTATTGAATGAATAAATCAGTTCTAAGTACAGGGATTATGAGAAAAGATGATAACATGTTGGCAGTCTTGGGGGTGGGGAACATCAGTTCGGGGAGCCTTTGATCTTGAGGAGCAAGGCAGTTTTGATCCACCCTTCACTTCCCACAGGCTTTAATCACCTTTGATAGGACTTCCTGGGACTAACAGACTCTCTACTTTTTTGAAGTTAAATGGGCTTAGGAGTAAAGTAAAAAGATTAACTATATTTTGGAGTAAAAGCTAAAGTGTCTAACTTCCCATTCAATAGTGTCTGAGAAGGTATCTTCTTTCCATGCGACTTAACTCTGTCACTTTAGAATCTTAATGTCACATGTTACATAATCTTAATTGTCACAATGAGTTCATAATCTTATTAATCAGTATCTTAAGAAAATAAGAAAACCAACCTTCCACATCATCAGGGCTCCCATCATGTAAGGACTAAACACGGTCAGAAAGCAATAGACAGAGGCAAGATCAAAGCTAAGGAATCAACGAAAAGAAAAAGGAGTTTAGAATTCACATTGTAACTTTAAAAGAATGTTCTTCTAAAAAGCATGTTTAAACTAATTTTCTGAAATCTACTCTTACTAAAGCACAAGTATACATTGTCTCAAGAACTATTACAACATCAGTAAAACGAATGAGATAGACTTGTATGTACCCATACATACCAATTTTCAAAGTACATCCTTCAGTGTAAAAAGCAAGGTACAGAACAAAATCCCTATTTGTATTATTTTCTGGTTATACATATGCTGTTTTTATTTTAAATTACCTGTTAACAGAAGCTATATTCCCAGTTCCAAAAAAGGCTGTCATTAAGAAGAAAACCTAAAGAGAGTTAAGGTAATGCCAAAACAAGTCAGAATTCATAAAAGTTCTTTTTCATTTAGAAAAGATACACCTATTCTACCATGAGGGTAATTTGCTTTTCTACTTGTACATTTGATCATAAATTGTTGTAAATGAGTGTTCCATTGTATCTCCTTGTGAATGCATTTGGAAAGAACCAGACTGAACAAGCAATGTACTAAGAACTACGAGGCCTGGGAGGTCATCCTTGTCACTAGTAACCTTGGGAAGGTTACTATTTTCCTCACCTCTAACATTAACAGTTGGATTACTGTTATTTGTAGTTGGCTGCTAATGATTAAAAAAAAAGCGACAGACATTTTCAGCTGAAATACAATTTCATTTCATACATGCTCGCTGTGTGCCCACTACATGTGAAACGTGCCAGGTTCTTTGAAAGGCTTAGGAAGAAATATCATGTTTTAAAATAATTCAATAGAGAATGAGAAAGAGTAAACATCTTTTTGACATTTCTTAAACTTACATTTGTAATAGTGCAGTAATAAAAAGTCGGTATTAATTATATTGGAGTCTAAGAACTCACTGCTAGTAAAGTATTTAAAATAGTGCCTGGCCCACTGAAAGGGCTCGATAAATGTTAGTTACTTTATTATCATAAACACATACACAAAAATGGTACAGAAGCACTAAAAAGGAAGTATGAATCAAGACAAATTTCAGTGAATACGCGGCATTTGTGTTGGTAACTTGAGCCTTAAATATATTCATTGTTCCATGCATTCAACCAGTCAACTAACCAACCAAGATTTATTATCTAGTACATGTCAGAGGCAGAGCTAGGCACTAAGAATATAAATATAAATAAAATAGTTTAAAGTGCTCATATAGTGACTAAGATTATGATGATATGTAGAAGTATGTAAGATGAATTTAAAGGTAAACTGTGGGAAATAAATGATGTAGTCAAGGACTTCCTTAGCGATCCAGTGGTTAAGACTCCATGCTTCCAATGCAGGGGGTGTGGGGTTCAATCCCTGGTCAGGGAACTAAGATCCCACATGCCACCCAGTGCAGACAAAAGAAAAAAATAAATAAAATGATGTAGTCAAGAAACAGTAAACAGGTGTGATAGAAGCTGAGGGTTTATTGAAGGGTACAGTGAAAGATGAAGCAAGAAATATAGATTGGTGGCATATTAATAAAAAACCTTGAACTTCATTGTGGAGACAATGAAGAGCTGGCAAGAATTTTAGGTGAGTAATATAAATAAGAAATACCAATAACAGTGAGATATTTGGATCAGGGATACAAATAATTAGAGGCAGGAAATTCAGTTAGGAAGCTATTTCAGTAGTCTATGTTGGGGACAAGGAGTCTGAACCAGTGTGGTTAGAGTGGAAATGGAGAAGGAGGGGAGACCATGGAACTTTAAAAGTGGACAGGGAGTTGTTAAATATGACACGTTTGATGCCCTGGGTAGCTGGGAGCATGGCAATGCCATTAAATGAGATGAGACCTGTCAGAGAGTGATTTTGGAAAGGGGTGGGCAGTCATTAGTCAGTGTGGACATATATCTGGTGATGCCCAGCAGGATGTTGGACATATGACTCTTAAGGTCAGAGAGGTCAGGGCTGGAGAAGTAGATCTTAGAGCTGTTTGTACAGAGGTGTCAGTCAAAGCTAGAAGAGAGGATGACATTATCCAGGCACAATTAGAGGAGAAGGTTAATGATAGAGCTTGGAGAAAAACATATAGTTCAAGAGCAAAGGAAGAGTAAGTTTCCATGAAAGAGAATAGAGATGGTGTAAAAAGCTGAGAAGAGAACCTGGATCATGTTCTGGATGTCAAGGGAAAAGAAAGAGAAAAATCAATTGAGTTGAATGTTGTAAGAGTGGTCAAGTAAAACTGAACAGATCAGACTGTGCAATCAGGAAGGCCCTGCAGACCACGAGAGGACAACTTCAGCAGAGACATTTGACAAATATTGAAGAGGTACTATGTGCCAAGCACTGGTCAAGGCTTGAGGATATAGTACATAAATGGGAAGGAAGTAGTAGCGGCAAGGAGCTTGGTAGTAGACACAAAGGACAAGATGAAATTATAATTTAGGGAGATGCAGGGTTCAAAGGAAGAAGTGTTTTATTAGTATAGGCTGAGTGGAAGGAATCTGCAAAGACAGAAAGCAAAATTGAGAGTGAAGGCAAGAGGTAGAGGAGAGAATAAGAACATTTATTTTCTGGACCTATAACGTCCAGACTCCACCACGGTAAGTTCAAAGGAAATATCTCCCTATGAGTTTCTTCAACCCAGTCAGCCAGCCTTCCCAAAGTGAGACTTTATTCTGTCACATTGCCTTTCAAACTTCTTACACAAATAACTTTCACACAATATTGCCTCTGATGTGATCCAAAAACCTTGTGGGACAGATGTTATATAACATGAGTACAGTATAAAATACATATAAAAAGATACAAGCCTAACTCATAATAGTGGTTTCTTCTGGATGAGGGAAATTAGTTTGGAGTCGGAAGTTGAAAGGAGACTGTCTTTAGCTGTAATATTTTAATTTTTTAAAATGTGTGACATATATGACAAAATATTAGTTGTTGATATCTTGGATGGCAGGAATACACATGTATACATTTGTTATATCATTCTTTATGCTTTTCTATAGTTTCAGAATTTTTTTGAAGTGTAAACTACATGAGAAAATTATGGTTGGGAGGGTGGTTAAATGGCCTCCAAGGTAATACCACTACCAAATGACAGGCAGAAACCCCTCCCACTTCTTCTTACTGCATTAAATGGGAGGTTGCAGTGCCTTAAAACAGAAGTCCATAAAAAGGATACAAGGAAAAAGGCCCTACGGATGTCATCCAGATAGAGGTCTCGAAACTGGGTTATATCAGTATTATAGGTGAACTGGATACTGGAGACCTGTGAGATAAGAAGAAATTCATAAATGCACAATAACAGTTTGCTTACTTCTACCCTCAAAAGCAAACTTACCGTCAAAGTTACAAGAGCTAGAAAGATAACTTGTACTGACAAGAAAACAAACAAAAACAAATAAATCTTTTCCTTTAGCTTAATTTCACCTTAATAACATCTGCCGAAAGGTAAAATATATTGTTAATAATATACTGAACAGAGTTGTAGTATTGCCATATGTGTAATAAAAGTGAGAATTGGGCTTTTTATTATCCTGTATAAATGCTTCACTTTTAAATCCCTATATAATTTTTCCCTTTTCTAACATCTGATTTCTCAGTGTCCCGATCTTCTCAAACTCAAGTATGGTATGATATTAAAAAGCATGATAAATTAAATATTTTTCTGTTTTTTTGTTCTTCTGTTAACTCATTTCCAGAGAAATTATTTTCTCTCTATAAAAAAGTAATATATTTCTGTCCTGGTAAAATAAAAAGCCTCTCAGTTCCAATATGGTGGGTGCACTCTTGCTTAATCCCCCTTTTTCCACAAAAGAAAAACTCATGGATAAGTTTAAAGGGAGACTTTCCCTATCTCCCACTTCCCATGTAATTTTCTGTTAAGTTCTTGGGATGCTTTAATCCTCTTTTCTAGAAAAAGACATACCTCCTTTCAGTTAAAATATAGAATTTAAAAAATAACACAATAAACCTCATTTTTAATTTAATAATATTTAATTATTAAAATTTTGAATATTTAATACTAAGGACAGTCTGACCATTTACTTGAATCTGATCAAAACTTCTTTTCATGTATTATTTTAATATTCCAGGACTGAAAGTTAAAAACCAGTAATTACTCAATATACTTCAATAAAGTTTCTTCTTTATTGAAATTGTTTATTCTAAAACATCAAGTACTCTTTGTGAACTCAACTAGAACCAGTTAAGGATGAATCAATGGATCAACTATGAAGGTCTTTTCCTGCAATATTTCTTTTCTCTGACCTCAGTAAAATTGTAAATATATTATCATCAATTTCTTATAATTATCTTCAGTTCTGAAATAAAGGCAAGAGACATCAATTAACTCTCTAGCTCAGCATGATAAAGGTGTCCTTAATATCTGGTTGGCTTTTAGCCAATTCAAAGTATATTATGTTGAATAAACAGCCTAAGATTTGGACTGAGGCCACGATCACTAAGGTGACAGAATAAGCATTTTGGATCAGAATGACTAGAAAGAGAAAAATAACACTGGAACACAAATGTCACTTTATGATCAAATTCATAAATTGAAGTGTGACAACATAAATATTATTCCAACGAAAATCAATTGAAGGAAAGAAAAATTAGATGTGAAAACAAAGGCAAACAAGATAAAGAACATTCTTTCTCCTGTATTCTTTCACCTATATTAATGTTTTTTTGCATCAGAGATTCTCAAATAATCTCTAAGAAAAGCCCAACACATATAATGCCCATGAAACAATAAAATCATGCTTTTCTGTTGTAAGTGAAAATTTCCTTACAAACTGTTTGACTTAATTATTAACTTAATTATTAATGCCTTAAGTACTGTAAATTTTTAAGTAGAATTTTTGATGAAATAACATTGCAACCTCTTTATAGGATAGAGAATATTCTAGTATTCTTAAATAAATGCAAGAATGATTTTGACAAGCTACCTTCTGTTTACAGGAAACAACAGATTGTGGCAGGGTTTCTTGTTCCATGTGTATCCAAACAAACATCAAACATGACAATACTAATGGGAAGAGAGCTTCATACCTAAGGGGTGGGGGGTGTGAGGTGGAAGTGGGAGGGTAGAAAAGAAAAAACATTAAACAAATAAAAATGCAAATTTATAATACTAATAGGTCCTTCTCAAAATTAAAACAATCTTGATAATACTTCTAAGTTACAATATCACAAAATTTAAATTTTTTAGGCTTTCCAGAAGAAGAAAGTAGGAAAGGAAAGTAACATTTAAATATCAACTCTAACACCATCTTTTGAAATTTATCAGATCTTCAGATCATTACACGTTTAAAATAGTAGAGATATTTAAAATTCATTCATGAGGTAAATGACAGAAATACACAAAAAAGAAAGAAAACATAAGGTCAAAAGACAATACCTGAGTTAAAATGATTAATATACAGAGAAGAAAAGCAAGACAAACATCCCAAATTTTTTAAAAAATGGGTGCAATACAGGAATATAAACCTCTCAAAAAGAAAAAAAAAGAGCCAATAAATCCATAAAAATGTCTGACCATATTGATAACTGATATAGAAATTATAAAATAGATGCCATAGTCACTTATAATATTTACCATATTAAAAAAATGTCAACAAGAGTATAATGAAAAAGGAACTCTCATACTCTCTACATAGGAATAAACACTTCCTGGAAGGTAATCTAATACTATGCATCAAGAATCTAAAAAATATTCATATAGTATAATCTAATAATGTCACTTCTAGGAATTCACCCTGAGAAAATAATCAGACATATGCACTATGATTCCCATCTGAAGATGTTTGTTACAATATTGTTTACAGAAGAGAAAAACAAGAAAACAACTTAATATCCACAGGGGAGTTTAGTTAAATAATGTATGTACATCTTTAGGCTGGCGCATAATGTGGACATTATAATGTGGACAAAGGAGAAATGTGCATGAGATAACGCAGTGACAGATGCTTTTCCTAATCCTTTTCTGCCCTAGTTTAAGATAAGTGTTTCACCTCTGTAATCCCCAAAATACTCTACATATGATAGTAGTTATCACACTATTTTAATCACATGTCTACTAATATGCATTCCCCACTAGTTTGGAAAATCTTTGACTGGGTCAGTCTTGTCACCACTACAGGCCCCCTCATAATAAGTATTTGTTGATTGGAAGTTACAAAACAAAATCAAGCAAACCAAATTAAAACAAAAAAAACCTGTATTTCTCTTTCAACTTTTTCAACTACTGAACTCTACTCCATATTGCGCTACTTCTTAAACATGAGAAAGCAAAAGAAACAAAATGCTTTAAACTCTACCACCGATCATAAAACTAAAGCACTGAAGATCAGGCAGAAGAAAACATTCAGGTTTGAGAAAGCATACACAAACCACTTGGTATATAAGATTTAGGATGCCCCAGGATATGAACAGACAACACACATGTGAAAAAATACTGTTAGTAAAACAAGTGCAGAAAAATGTATCGACACAAAGCTGCACTATTTTTGGCCTATTAAAATAGCATTTGATATTCTTATTTAAAAATGAAAATATCAAATACTGTGAAGGATATGATGAAGTAGGTCCCCTCATACATTGTTGGTAATATTATAAGCTGGCACTGTTCTTAAGACAAAAGTAAAAAAAAATTCATATTTTACGGCCCACCTATACTACAACTGAGAAGTGAAAAAAGGAAATAATCTAACTTTATAAAAGGCTTATGCATAAAAACATAACTCAAAACATTATTTATGGTAATAAAAACTGTAAATAAAGTGACCAAAAAATACAGGAAAGATCAAGGTGCATCCACGTCATAGAATATTAAAAATCTATTAAAATGATGGTTAGGGGCTTCCCCGGTGGCGCAGTGGTTGAGAGTCCGCCTGCCGATGCAGGGAACACGGGTTTGTGCCCCGGTCTGGGAGGATCCCACATGCCGCGGAGCGGCTAGGCCCGTGAGCCATGGCCGCTGAGCCTGCGCATCCGGAGCCTGTGCTCCACAACGGGAGAGGCTACAACAGTGAGAGGCCCGCGTACCCCCCCCCCCAAAAAAAATGATGGTTAGGAAGCCTATAAGCCAACTAGGAAAATGCTTCTAAAATAAAGTAGAGGGACTTCCCTGGTGACGCACTGGTTAAGAATCTGCCTGCCAATGCAGGGGACATGGGTTTGATCCCTGGTCCGGGAAGATCCCATATGCCAGGAAGCAGCTAAGCCCGTGTGCCACAACTACTGAGCCTGCGTGCCACAACTACTGAAGCCCATGCCCCTAGAGCCCGTCCGCAACAAGAGAAGCCACCACAATGAGAAGCCTGAGGACCGCAACAAAGAGTAGTCCCCGCTCAACACAACTAGAGAAGTCCGCATGCAGCAGCAAAGACCCAACACAAACATAAATAAAAATAAAATAAAAATTTAAAAACATTAAAAATAAAATACAGGGCTTCCCTGGTGGCGCAGTGGTTGAGAGTCCGCCTGCTGATGCAGGGGACGTGGGTTCGTGCCCCGGTCTAGGAGGATCCCACATGCCGCGGAGCGGCTGGGCCCGTGAGCCATGGCCGCTGGGCCTGCGCGTCCGGAGCCTGTGCTCCGCAACGGGAGAGGCCACAGCAGTGAGAGGCCCGCGTACCACAAAAAAAAAAATAAATAAATAAAAAATAAAAAATAAAATACAGCAAAGTAGAAAATAAAGATATAAAATAGTACATGGACTATGATTAATACTGTGTTAAAAAGATAAATACAGAGCTAAGACTGGAAGGAAATATGTCAGAACATCAATAGGAGGGGTAGGGTTAATAGATGATTTTTCTTCCTTATTCCTACTCTTCAAAGTGTGATTATACTATGTTTACAATGATTTTAAAAAATTGAAAAGGAAAGAATTAGAATGCCTATATCCTAGCCATTCTTGAAAATTTAGTTCAATTTCCACATGAGTCCTTGATGGCACCACTTCAGCTCCCTTACCCAAACCCTGTCTCTAGTCATTCTTTATATCACATAATCCACAACTTAAATTACGATAACTTAATTGTTGCATTTTGTAATTGCCTAACATTGTAAAATAGAGTCCATATTTTATAGCAGCTTACAACTCTATTATACACCTGGGGTACACTAATTGTTCTAACTGTATGTCTGTCTAGTGTTCAGGACACTAGAAATGTGAAAAAAACCTTGACTAATTGAATCAAGAAAGTGTACTCTCTGAGCAAAAAACAAACAAAGGAAAAAAACCATGATTTTTAAAATATTTGCACTTATATATGAAATTATTCTTTCCTAATATGTAAAAACATAAATTCCATAGTTCTACAAATAGTACTACAGATTTACTTCTTTTCAAAAACTATAAAATAAAATTTTTGTAAAATGTAGATGAATAAATCTGATAAAGACAATCTTCTTATGGGACTTTATTTCTTTAGAGAATGAATATCTCATATAAAGTCTGTATATCTGAATTAATAAACTGAAATACCAATAAAATGTCATCATGGGCTCAGAGTGTACATAATAAAACCTTTCTAAATTAGGATCTGCTAGTTAGGTCTCTGTGCAAATTGAACAGGGCTGAAAAGACATTTAGTTTGTATTATACTTTGTTAAGCAAAGGGATAATATAATCAAAATTTTGGAGGAAAATGTTTAACCAACTTAAGAGACCTATTTTCAAGTATTATAATAGCTTCCATCTGCATAAAAATAATTAAATGCTGATTAAAAATAAATCTTCTTTATTCATTTAGTCAAGGGTGCATTGTTAGAATGTAGGATTGCTATTATTGTACTTTTGTAAAGTAATGAAAGTGCATTTCTTTTAAATATCCTATAATTCTGACTATTCACTTACTTACATGGAGAACCCTCCAGGTCGTCCAAAAATAGTGACGTGGAATGATAACAGGTGGACTATGTTTTACAAAACTGATTTGACACTGAAAAATGTACTAACTGAAATTATTAGACTGCTGTTTCAGGCTACCTCTGTCTAAGGTAAATTAAAAAAAATTTTTTTTTGCAAAGGTAAATATACTTTCTGATGTTGGGTAATATATTTCTTAATACATTCATTAATAAGGTCATACTTATTCTGATTTTAGGCATGATTTTTCACTTTTTAGATTTCTTAAATTAAATGTGCTTAAATGTGCACAATGGTAAATCCCTAGGTTTCTTCTAATTGGGATCAAGATCCTATATTTGGACCAAATTTTGAAACTGTCTGAGTGGTGGTTATTCGATTTGTCTGCTCTATTCAGTGTTTATTATAAAGTGCATATTTCTCACCCTCATGAAGATTTAAGTAAAGATGAAATAAAATTCAAAAGCAAGTGAAGAACTCTTTTCTTCAAAGTAGATGGGAGAGTATGTCATTGTTCTCACTGATTTCTAGAGAATGCTTCAGAATCCAACCCAAATCAAGCTGTTCTTTTTTGGTTTTGTTTTACAAGAAAATTATAATCTTCAATGAAAATGTTTAACTTTTTAACAGTTTAACTTTTGGGAAAATATTCTAAAAGGTTTCTGAATGAAAAGAAATATCTGTACTATGACATATGTAAGAGTAAAAATAAAATATTATACTCAAAGAAGAATGAACAAATCAAAACATAATTTAAAGTGCATGAAAGGAATGCAACAAAGACTAAAATTCTTATAAGTCATTGTTTGAGACTTAAAATTCCTCCACAATCTATCAGAACTCTCTAACACTGTAGGTAAGCAGTATGTAAGCAACTTCAGGAAATAAACAGAAACACAAATACTACAGGCAATACTGTGAAAATGATAAGAAAAAGAAAACTGAAGATTACAGATCAAGTCACACAGTTTTTACAGAGGAAAAATACTTATAATTTATTCCTCAAGATTCATGTATTTTTCATTTCCAGAGGTTAAATACTCAGAGAAATGTCAATATGTCATTTAAAACTTGCTACTAAAAATTAAAATTTAAAAACAGTTTATACCCTGTGCTTAGAAGTAGGTAGGTCGACATTGAGGAAACAAGAATGCTAAACAGCCGATCAAAGAGAATCAGAGGACTCAGTAGAGGCACGATGAAGGAAGAGGCTGTAATAAAACAAATGTGCGTAGTGTTAGTACAAGCGACACAGGGTATGTTGAGTTTAAAGCACCGAATACTCTATTATCATTTATAGCATTTATTATTTGTGTGACATTTAAAATGAAGCTACATTTGCCCTACTCATTTTTGTAAGGAATTTGAAACTTCACATTTTTAATTAAAATTACATTTCACCATTTTAACCACAATTTAGTTCAGATTTTCCCAATTTATATTCAGCCTTGTTCACTGTAATAACTCTTAAATAATTTGTCATTTTCTAATGTAAATAATAAAAAAAATTACTCAAGATTCAGCAACTTTTCTCCTAATTAAACATTTAGTTCAAAGACAACTTACTCCCCAGAAATTGATTTTTCCTAAACACTCCCTCCTCCAAGTTTTCCCACTGCAAAGTATGCATTGAGAGTTGTAGTGTGCCAGTTAGAAAATTAGAGACAGGAGACAAGGACTTCACCACACATGACAGTTGTAATAAGAGTAAACCAAATAAGTGAAGTAATCTTTCTTCTCAGGATTAGAAAGCAACTACTTCAGTGGGAGAAGAGCAAATAAATTGGGGGGTGGGTAGCAAAACATAAACTCCCCAATCTTTATTTTGGAAAGAAAATGTGCATAATTTCCTAATCCTCCTGGCTAGGATGGCAATATGCATGGAATGAAATGCTCTAAAGTATGAAGACAGATAACTTGGGAGGGCATCCTGGCTGAATTACTTATAACTCTTTAACCATGAGGCAAGTTTGTTAATCTATCTAAGCAGTATTTCCATCTGTTAAGTAGAAATGAATAAAGTTGTTGTGAGGTTTAAATACAATTTCACCTATAAAATGCTCCTTGAGCATAGTGCCTGAGATACAGTAAGTGCTTAATAACTGCTAGGTGCTATTATTACTACTAGTCAACATCTACTAATAAGTTAAATGTAAAGACAATCTCATTCAAAGTTGAGTCACTGCAAGATTTAAGATTATGTGAGTTATATTTACAGTAATCTTAAAGGAATCACTTCTGATTTTTTTTCAGATGTATAGTTCCAGTAACATTATCATCATCTGGTATATATTTTAACAGAAAGAAATAGTATTTTAATATTTATTTAAAAAGGCAGTTCAAATGAGACCTGTTTTACCAACCTGTATTTTCTGTATTTGTTTGACTTTTGTGTAAAGGATTGATAAGATGCTAAAAGGGAAATAAGAGTCCCCATCCTGAGTGACATAAGTTAGAACCAGTTGCATAACATATAACCCATTTAGGGATCCCAGCACATTAGCAAAAAATGTTCACTGGAGCTAGACTATAGTGAATTAGTGCTTGGAAGATACCTCTGGAGATACTGCTGACCTACCTATGAGTCAACTATTTCATGCATTGCACCATATGGTAGGCATCCTCTAGTACCGATGCTCTCCTAATCCCAAGAAGGAAATGTCTTGTTTAAAATATATGTCCAGCCTATAAGAGACTCACTTCAGATTTAAGGACACACATAGGCTCAAAGTGAAGGAATGGAAAAGATATTCTATACAAGTAGAAACCAAAAGAAAGTGAAGGGTAGCTATAGCTATATCAAATAAAATAGACGTTAAGCCAAAAAATGATAACAACAGACAAATAAAGTCATTACATAATGATAAAGGGGTCAACTGATCAGGAAGATATAACAACTATAAATATATATGCACCCAACATCAGAGCCCCTAAATATATTAAGCAAATACTAATAGATCTGAAGGGAGAAATAGACAAGAATACAATAATAATAGGAGACTTCAATATTCCACTTTCAGAAAGGGATAGATCATCCAGAGAGAAAATCAACAAGGAAACATTAGACTTGAACCATACATTAGACCAAATGGATCTAACAAAAATTTATATAACATTCCAACTAGTAGCAGCAGAACACATTCTGTGCATGGAACATTCTCCAGGATAGATCATATAATAGATCACAAAGCAAGTCTTAGCAAATTTAATAAGACTGAAATCATTTCAAGTATCTTTACTGACTATAATGGTATAAAACTAGAAATTACAACAAGAGAAAGCTGAAAAATCTACAAATATGTGGAAATTAAACAACATACTCCTGAACAACTAACGGACCAAAAAAAGAAATTAAAAGGGAAATAAAAAGATACTTCAACAAATGAAAATGGAAACACAACATACTAAAACCTATGGGATGCTAATGTTAATCATATACACTAGTGCACAAGGAAAATATCAGTAGGTTCTATAAGGTAAAAATGATACAAAAAATACTCTCAGACACAATGTAATAAAACTAGAAATTAAAGATAAAGCAAAAATTAATGAGGTAGTGAACAGAAAAACAGTAGAACAAATTAGTAAATCAAAATCCATGTTCTTTGAGAAAATAAACAAAAAGGACAAACCACTAGCTAAGTTAATCAAAGAAAAGGAAGAAAGTGCAAATATACAAAATAAATTATGAGGGAAATGACTAATGATACAGAAGGAATTTTTTTAAATCATAAGAGATTACTTGGGCTTCCCTGGTGGCACAGTGGTTGAGAATCTGCCTGCTAATGCAGGGGACACGGGTTCGAGCCCTGGTCTGGGAAGATCCCACATGCCGCAGAACAACTGGGCCTGTGAGCCACAGCTACTGAGCCTGCGCATCTGGAGCCTGTGCTCCAGCAACAAAAGAGGCCTCGATAGTGAGAGGCCCGCGCACCGCGATGAAGAGTGACCCCCCGCTTGCCACAACTAGAGAAAGCCCTCGCACAGAAGTGAAGAACCAACATAGCCAAAAATAAATAAATAAACAAATGTGGGTTTAAAAAAAAAAAATTAAAAAAAAAACTGGAAATAATAACAGTCCTTTATGTTCTAGGTAAAGGGTATATGGTTATTCATTGTATGTACTAGTTTAAAAAAAAAAAAAAAAAGAGATTACTTTGCATCCCTCTATATGAATAAATTTGAAAATCTAGAAGAAACAGAAAATTCCTTAAGCAAATATAGCTTTCCAAACTAACCACAGTAGAGATAAAAAGCTTAAACAGACCAATTTCATAGAGAAATACAAAGTTATCAGGGGACTACCCAACAAAAAAGGACTAAATTCAGACAGTTTCACAGGGGAATTCTTTCAGGACTTTACAGAACAGATAGTCCCAGTGTTACATAAATTGTTTCAGAGTATAGAAATTAAAGAGAAACAATTCTTTTTATGTAGCAAATATAACATTGATAACTAAGCCTGATAAATTTAGAACACCAAAGAAAATTAAAGAACAATATCATTTATGATGGAAAAATAGTAGCAAATGAACTCCAATGCTACATTGAGAAAATAGTACATTATAATCAAATGTATCTTAGGAGTTTATATCAGAAATGCAAGAATGGTTCAATACTGGAAATCTATTAGTATTATTCACCATATTAACAGGTCTAGGGAAAAAAACTCATATTATTATCTCCATAGATGTTGAAAATGTCTTTGACAAAATTCAACATCCATTCTTAATAAAAACCCTAAATAAAACAGGAGAGCATGTACTTTCTTTAACATGATAAATATATATACCTCAGTCCTAAAGCCAGCATTTGTCTTAAATGGGGGGACTTCAGAGACACTCCCACTAAGATCAGGAAAAAAATCAAGGAGGTTCACTATCTCTACTATTTAACATTGTTCTGTAGGTATTAGCCAATGCAAGTAAATGAAAGAAAAGAGAGGAATAAGAACAGGAAGGGAGAAATACATATCTGTATTTGTAAATTACATGATGGTATACTTGGAAAATTCTACCTAGAGAGTCAATGATAAACCTAACTCAAGAAAGGAAAATTCAGTAAAGAAGTAGTATATAAAATTAACATGTAAAAATCAATAGCATCTTATACTCAAAAAAAAATTAGAAGATACAATGAATGAGAAAAGCTCATTATAACAGCAATAAAAAAGATAAAATACTTAGGAATATATTTAACAAGAAACATTCCCAGCCTATATGAAGGAAACTATGAAGACTACTTTTAAAGGCACAAAGGTAGACTTGAACAAGTGAAAGGACATCCCTTGTTCTTGGTTAGAATGTCTCAGCATAACTCATGGGTAAAATATAAGTTTTCCCAGAGTTAACTGGCTATATTCTTCAAAAATGTCAATGTCATAAAAGACAAAGGGAAAATACCATAAAGGATATTATTAAGTCAACTGAAAAATTAATATAAGGATGGTAGAATAGATAAAAATATTGAATATGATGTTTAAAAAATTTTATACATACATACACTCATAATCACAGATGGACAAGAACATGAAGTAGAGGATGACTTTCTGTAATTCTGGGAAATTTCTTTTTTTAACCTTTTTCGACGTTTTAGATGTTTAAAAGTGAGATACAATAATATGAACACAAATTCTGTTTTCTTTGCTTCTCTTCGTCATGTGGTTTATCCCTAGGTGATATATTGTTTATATGCTGGTGTGTGTTATATACACTGCATATTTTTGAAGTTATGCAGGAAAATAAAAAGACTTCCCTTTAATGTCATCGTTGCCATTCATAATTTTTGATTTTTCTGTGGATTTGAAAACTAACATGTCATATGAGAGACAATTACATATAGATACCTCGCTAGAATACTAGCCCCACCACCCAGCCCTGCAGAATACAAGCTCCAGGAGGGCAGGGACTTGTTCCATATTTATTATTCTCAGAGAACAGAATAGTGTCAGAACACAGTACAAACTAAACACATTTTTTTAAATGAAAGAGCAGTCTCTGCTATTGTCATGCAGAATGAATGTAAATAGTAACTTTAGTAATCAAGATAATTTAAAAGGGAAGGCCTACATAATGCCCATAATGAAATGAAGTTTACACAGTGAAAATAAAGTTATATATACAAGAACACTTATTGTCCAAGAATAACTTCCACTTATACAATGACCAAGGTGTTTAGAAAAGGAGCAAATCAAAACTTTAGGAGATACATGTCTGTTTCCTGTTGTATTTTTAAGCCTCTGCTTGGATTTTAAGAGCAATCCAAGGACAAACACTCCTATCCCTTAATTGTCTTTTTAAGATAAAGTTCCATCCAAAGATCTTTTTTTTTTAATAATGAACAAAAATCATTTATAAATAAATGTTAAATTGCACATCATATCATTCATAGGCATTACAAACTTTTTCTTTTTTTTAATGAAAAACCTGGACTTAAAGTTTGCTCCTGTTTTCCAGTTGGAAGGAATAGGCTAAGTCCTTAAATGACAACTGTTTGCTCCACACACGTATTCTTAAAAGAACTATAGAGGAATACGTTTTAAAATGTATAATCAGGGGCTTCCCTGGTGGCGCAGTGGTTGAGAGTCTGCCTGCCGATGCAGGGGACACCGGTTCATGCCGCGGTCCGGGAAGATCCCACATGCCGCGGAGCGCCTGGGCCCGTGAGCCATGGCCGCTGAGCCTGCGCGTCTGGAGCCTGTGCTCCACAACGGGAGAGGCCACAACAGTGAGAGGCCCGCGTACCAAAAAAAAAAAAGTATAATCAGCTTTATAAAATGTGTAATGTGTTGGGAGGTGACTAATCAATGTTATTTTCAGCAAGGGAAATACAGATAAAATTTAACTGCTTCCTAGTCCCTGTGTAAGAACTGAGAATTTATGAATTGACATGAAATTTCAGCAAAGGAATCTCTTCACAAAACCCTCTTCTCTTCTGGAAGCACTTTTTATCAGGTGCGAATAAATATACAGCCTCATTATCAAGTCATAAATATTCTATCAAGTAATTCTTAATAACACATGAATGCTCACAAAAGTTCTAACTTTCTTTGTCAACTTCCAACAAGAGACAGAAATAATAGCTCGTTAGTATTATTTTCCCACAACAAAATTATTTGTTTCAACAGCAATGATACAGATGTAAGTGGATAATTTTAAGATGTAACTTGATGGAAAGTTATCTCATTGGATTTGATTTACCTCTTACCTAAAATTATCCAGCTAACAACCTGATTAATAAGAGGCAGTCCTTGTTTCTTGAGTAGACTATTATGAGTGCCATACACAACACACATGGAAAGCACCGTGCTTAGCATCTGAAAACAAACACAGAAGACGTAAATAAAAGAGAAGGTGGTGAGTGACTAATTTATATATTAGAAAGAATACTTAGAAAAGTGCTTGAACAACTGGAATCTGGCCAAAATGTTATTGAAATTGGACCAGCTCACCTTCTTGTGGCTAAGACCAACAGTCAGAATTCTTGTACTAAGCAAAAGCCCTCCTTCACAAGCGTGAATGAGGTGTTTTACACTTTCAGGAATATTTTGGCATACATTTTCACACTGTTTTTACTTAGAAATATTTGTTATTAATCTTGAAGTTTTCTTAAATCATTGAAGTGCAGAGAGTGAAATGTATATAGCTTGGCATATATGGCTGAGTGTCTTCCACCTCTGGCCCTCACTAACAGTCATATCTATTTATTCATTCAATACATATCTGTGGCCTGAGTTTTCACTGGTACTGGGAATACAAGGAGTACAATATTCTTTAGGGAATATAGACAAACTAGTGTAGAGTTGGTAAACTATTGCTTTTAGAAATATTGCTTTATTGGAACATGGTAACTCTCATTCATTCACATGTTGTCTACAGCTCCCTTTGCCCTACAATGGTAGAGCTGTAAAGTGACAACAGACTTCCATATGCCCCACAAGCCTAAAATATGTACAATCTAGCACATCAGAAAAATGTTTGCCGACCCCTGAATTAGCGGATTAATAGCCAGTTTAAGAAATGAGCTAAATTATGGCTATGAACAAAGTAAACTCTCTTAAAGATCAGATTAGCAACCTGATCACCAAATCCTAGAGATACATTTAATTTACCCATATTTTCAGTGAATTAAGAAGGAAAAATTGTTGTCAATAAATCTATGACACAATTCTAGGATCCTTTCAAATGTAAGACACATTCTCATTTTAGATACATTAAAATGTGAGAAGACACAAATCTTAGAATCATAAAAAAATATATATGGTACACAATAGAGGAATGAGTGCAAATTAATAAGGTTAATGTCAGAAGGAATTACTTTATACTTAGGGGTATTTCTCAAAAAGTCCGTAAGAATTTTAACATGGTATTCTTTGCTCCTACAGAGTAAGATTCAGAAACACACACTTCTGTCAAAGTATTCATTATTACAGGTGAATTTTTTCAAAGCTACTATGGTTTAGTGTAAAACCAGTCGGTATACCATTTAAAATGAAAAGACATGCTTCAATAGCTTGATAGGATCTTTGACAAAAATACTTCTCTTTTTATATGTTCTCTGTTGTTCTCCAAGAATGAGTTAACATCTTTTAAGTGTTGTATATTTTAATTTTTGAGTGTTCTTGGAAATACTATTATCCCAGCTTTGTTCTAAGTAAATTTTTTGAGGAGACTCAAATAAGTTTTTTTTATCAGTGTTCTAGATGTGGTTTATTGCTTATTGTTGAAAAGGAAAAAAAAAGTGGTTTCCACTCTTATCTACTTTTAAAGCTATCATTTTACAGAATATGACATCAAATAATCTCTTACAACCCTACTGGATATTATCTTTACAGATTAAAAACAAACAGACAAGTTCTATTACTGAAAATCACACATCTAGTACAAAGCATAACTGGGAATTGACTCAATTTTGAAATGTCAAGTTCAAAGTTCTTTTCACCACTCCAAAGCCACCAACCAAAGTGAAGTTTATTTTCTCCTAGTATGTCATCTGAAGTCTTAAACTGACTAATCTTCATATAAACATACTAAGCAGCTGCTTTCACTTCAAAGAGCTTACTTTTTTCCTGACCCAAACTAGGACAACACAGAATCTCAGACCAGAGGAAGTCTTTTTCAGTTCAACTCTTTGGACAATACCTCTTATGTCTCCTTAATCTCTGCTATCTAGGCGTTTTTGGGGGGCCTCCTGTTGACCTTTTTGCTATTTCATACCTGGTATTGAGGTTAAAAAAAACAGGATGGCATCTTAAGAACAATATAATTAAATACAACTGTAAGATACATTTTAGTGTATCATTTGTATAACATAGTGTTGAAAATCTGCAACTGACCTGTAATAGATGTAACACCAGCTCTTCATTTACAAAACTATCTTTTCTTTTTAAGACAGATGTTACAACAAACAGGGATAGCAGAAGAACCAGCAAGCCTGCACCCACTCTGTTTTAAAACACAATTCATAATTTCAAATTTTCTTAAGACATTTATAGAATATATATCACATGAAAATATTAGATATTTTACTCTAATATAGAACCTCTCAATCATTTGCTTAATCAAGATGAAGTAACAAAATGAATACACAGGTGTAAGAATAAAAATCTTAGAATAAAGATCCTGTGGGGATGGTGTTATTTGTAATTTTTCACACAATTTTTTAAGTATCTTCATCTTATTTCTATAATTTGATTTTTTTAACGTTTACACACACCATAATTCTCAGCTTGACTTGGACAAATTTACAGGAAACAATATAAAAGATAGCTAAACAAATATATCAGTATCTACACCACACATTTTCTGACTATGAGCACCTACTCATACAAAAAGGAAAATCTACATTTATAATCCACAAATTGTTCCTCTCTCTATCATTGACGTTGGTGCTTTTGACAGCTTTTTCTGGCTAAGGGAAGGATGGAAGAGGGGTCACAAAAGTAGCATGTGGGTGAGGCATTGGTACAGTAATGAAACAACAAATTACACTTTTCAAGAACACCAGATACGGGCTTCCCTGGTGGCGCAGTGGTTGAGAATCTGCCTGCCAATGCAGGGGACACGGGTTCGAGCCCTGGTCTGGGAAGATCCCACATGCCGCAGAGCAACTAGGCCCGTGAGCCACAATTACTGAGCCTGCGTGTCTGGAGCCTGTGCTCTGCAACAAGAGAGGCCGCAATAGTGAGAGGCCCGTGCACCACAATGAAGAGTGGCCCCCGCTTGCCACAACTAGAGAAAGCCTTCTCACAGAAACAAAGACCCAACACAGCCATAAATAAATAAATTTAAAAAAAAAAAAAAAAAAAAAAAAGAACACCAAATACAATATGGCTCCTGAAGTGGAAGGAGACTAATATCAAGGAAGTTGGTTACACAAAGTTCAAAAGAAAGTAACAAAGATGATTACATGATTAGAAAATAAGAAAGGAAATGTTAAATGAAATAATGATCATTTAATTTGCCAAGCGCCTGCACACACACACACACACACACACACAGCCACTAGATTACATGATAATAACTTTAAAGTTAAAAACAAATGTAACCAATTATTTTAAAATTGGTTTATTTTAAAATTTAAAATTATTTTAAAGATTTGCTTGGGATATATTGAGGAGAAATAAATATAACAGCAGCATGGAGAATTCAGGCAAGGTATATAGAATTTTCTAACAGTTTAAGTGATTAAACATGAGAAAGCTGTCAAGGTACAGAGAGTTTCCTCCCATGGAGATCTTTACGTTCAGATTAGAATAGAAGAGAATTTCATTTTTCTCAGACATTTAAAATGTGGACATGATCAAAGGAGAAGATAGAGTTTGCATCAATCATCAGTGGCTTTTAGACCTTTTAATTTTGGCAACAGAACATTTTTTCATGTGAAACCTTTTACTGATCTCCCAATATATAAAACATACAAAGGCTTCTAGACCTTTAAAAAATTCTTGGCATTTTAAGTTATCACTGGCACAATTTCATTTTTTATGAAGGTCCAGAAGCATCTTCAGGGAGTTTTAATGCCTCTCAGAGCCTGAGCCAAAATTATGACTAATGGTTTGATATTAGTATTTTAACTTCTAGTTTGTTCACATGATTTTAAACTCATGGCCAAGACTTGGTTCATATTTCATAGTGATGATTAAGAAAAACAATTATATTAAAAAGAAAAGTTAAAATATGGTGCATACACTAGAAAGATATTTGGCTTTCGTCCTACAACAGGCATAAGTGGGAACACTGCCAGGAGCAAACAGAAGAAAATCCAACTCAGCGAGGTGCTCTAAAATAAAGAAAAAAGTTATCTTTAGACAATTATGGTACAAAAACTGTCTTCAGTGTTTCACAGACTACATGGCTGTGAAACTAAAAGGAAAATTCAAAGCCTTACATCTGTTTACTTTAAAAAGTAATATAGTTACTATTTGTGAAGGATCTGTTATATAGTAGGCACTATATTAGGTATGATATAGGCATTATCTCATTTAATTCTCACAATAACCTCAATAGGTAGGCTGTATTATTCACAGTATTTCAGATGAGGAAACTGAGCTCAGAGATGGCAAAGGGTAAGCCGCACCAGATCTATTACTAGTAAATGAAGCAGCCAGGATTTACACTCAGGTCTGCTGTTTCAAAGCAAGCACTTCATTCAATTTGTGTTCTACCATATATTGATGACATCTTTAAGAAAGCTGGCCTGCAATCATAATCAAATGATTGTGCCCAGGAGGGAAATAAGTAAAAATACTTCTGTAATTAGATTAAGACAAAAAAATTATCAATAGTCCCATTAATTGGAAAATTTTGTAGGTTCTCATAGAGTAGAAAGAAGGTATTTCTATCTTCCTGCTACCTCCACCAAAAAGTATCAAAGTGGAAACATGAGAGTATTCTTTGTAGAAGCACACTGTAATTACCTACCTAGTTAAAGGCAGAAAATCAGGAGTAATTATACTTTAAAATAATCTATCATGAATAAATACTTCTCCAGAGAAAAACTGTGGTGGCTCCAGACCAGGAGGGAGGTGACTCCTCTGACTTGAGTCCAGAGTGTGGCCTCTCATGCCACCGCACTGCTCTGGGCAGTTCCTCTGTGGCATTTAGATATTTGAGCCTAAAGGAATCTAGGAAGTGCTTCAGAGATGGACAAATCAGCTCTGCTTCTTGAGTATTTCAATCACCACAAGACCAGTTCACTTTGATATGAAAGTCTGCATGAATCACTGAAACCTTAAAGTCAACATCAGTCCTCCTGTCAAAAGGATCAGGATCTTTATGTAAGGTCACATTCTACCCTTTTGTTAAAAAAATGAATAATTCCCTGAGTTAAACGCATATCAAAACAAAGCCGCTATGAATCTGCCTAATTTCAAAGTGAGTACTTATACCTTTGCTCGAGTCCACAGTGGAGTGATAAATGGCCAACCTGCAAACGCAATGAGTCCAGCTGTAAGCATATAGCGGTAGAAAAAACTGAGAACCTAGTAATGCAATCCAAAGAAGAAAGGGAAAATGAGGTCATTTCAAAGGAGTTACATGTGTATGAAAGAGACCTGAAAATGTGGTAATGTGGTAAATTACTTACTAATACTTCAACTCCCAGGATAAAGAGTAACAGGTATCCAACAAAATGACTTGGAGGGAAGGTCAACAGTAATGTGACCAAGCCTTGAATAACTGGAAATCTGTTTAACAAGATTATTTATAAAAAGATTATTTATAACCTATATTGAATATAAAAAATTAGTTATCATATAGTAAAAAATATTGTGCATAGAAATCAGGGAACTTTCAATTCATAGATTTTTTAAAAACTAAGATTATCTCCAACAGACTTGTTTCAATGGCTTTACTTACCTAAATCTTTTTTTGATACCTAGTATTCTAGGAAAAATGTTACTTCTGAATTAAGTTGATAATGATCCCATTAATTTGCTTGGTTTTTTTATAAACATTAATGACAATAAATGAGTCTTATTGGATCTTAGTTTAAACATGGGCACATACAATTACAGATACAACATCAGAAAAAAAATACAATAAACCCAAATGAATAAACATAGAGAACATTTTTAAAATTCACTAAAGTTAATTTTATATTGAAATCTCAACTGTCTTAATAAAATAAAGGTCCGTTTTCCTAGTCTAGGTAGAGAAAATCTTAATTGCACTTTTTCACTGGGCGAAATAACCTTTTCCAAACTCAGTTTAAGATGTCACTAATTGTAATTAAATGTGAATTCATAACCATTCAAAATGTATTAAATATTTGAGTCCTTTTTACATTTCATCACTGGAAAAATTTTTTTAGCATTGGTAGTGCATTATTAAGGAGGCAATTATAAAAAGTCAGTATCACTTGGTTTATAACCTTTTTCTGATTGAAAATAATAGTTACATAATGTCATCAAAACGATTAAGGTGCCATGTTAGGAAAGAAAAGCTAACACCAGTCAAAAGGAGAATGTTTCTTTTGTTCTCAACAGTGCTGATTTTGTAAAATCATTTAGATTATTTCTAGAAGAAAAGTGAATTTTTATGTTTTATTTTCTTTATAATCTGTCAAAAAGATAAAGATAGAATACAACATATTTTCAAAATCACTCTGTCCTTAAAATTTAAATGTATATGTGTTCTTCATAAATAGAACATTTAACAATTCAGGAGGGAATTTTGGATAACACCTTTCATTCTAAAGATTTTTAAGCCAGAGCAAATGACATTAGGAAAAAATCCAATTTAAATATGTACATCCAGCAACACTATTCCTTTCAAATGGAGAAGTAACAGTCTGTTCTTCTGTCAGTGTCTTTTTGCCTTGTTTTTAAAAATGTTAACATTTAAAATATTTTAATATTAATTTTTATTTTTCATATAAAGAAGAGGTGGTCAAAGCTGGAGGTAACAAAAATTAGAAAAGAAAACACATTGTGTCATTGCAACATGCTCGCCAGCCCTGACAACACCCTTATTCTGGGCTGTCATTCCCTGGTCTGCTTTTGGCGTCTGGTTTGCTCAAAGGATGCCCAAGACTAAGTTTAAATTCTAGATTACTGGTGCAAATATAGAAATCAACATGATCTGTAACATGACCCTCGCTGCCTGTGAACATGAACCAGCCCAACATTTTAGTGATTTTCTTTTAAAGTGTTTATAACTTGCATGAGAGCTCTACCTCTGATGTTTCCTACAATGATAAGAATCCATTTCAAGTCCAACTTGTGAGCAAGCACTTAAAGGTAGAACCACAGCATACAAGAATAATCTCCCCTAACCCCTGTAGGTATACATTACTAGATTGGATTTAATGGCGAACTTTCATTCATCTAGGTTTACATGATAGCTGGGAAAGGAGGGGCAAAAACGTATGGAACAAAAGCATGCAAATTGCTTTGTGAAACACGAAGATACACTGGAAACTGGGATGATGAGACAAATTCAAAACGTAAGTCACTCCTGACATGGTACAATCCATATTAATTATTTAATTTTTACTCCAGATTTTTCTTATAAAAGATAACACAAAGAAGGGAATGAGGTCAGTGTTACCTCAGGGCAATCAAGATGAAGTCAAAAGGGAAAAGTAAAATAAAAAGGATGTTTAGGGAATTCCCTGGAGGTCCAGTGGCTAGGACTCTGCGCTTTCACTGCCGAGGGCCCGGGTTCAATCCTGGGTTGGAGAACTAAGATTCTGCAGGCCTCAAGGTGCAGCCAAGAAAAAAAAAAAAGCCTGTTTATATGCAACGTTTATGCTGTTATGAATGAAATGAAAGGGCTTGGAGATTTGAGGGTATTATAATTATCTTTCATGACTTACACTACAGAAATCTAATGCATTTAAATACAGATTTAACTGTCAGTGAAGCGAAAAACAAGACCACAAGATGTGTTACTTACTCTCTCAGAACCGCATACCATACTGGCAGCGGCAACAAGCAATATATGTAGTAAGTCCAGGGACAGGCTTGAATCATCAGGAAAAGTGCTAGTAAAACGCCAACAGCTACAAAACTACATGACAGGAGATGGCTTGGTTTCTGAAAGTTAAACAAAACATTGAAAACACTCCAAACCCATGCTACTTGATAGGTTTTTAAAAGAGATTTTATAAAGTAAAGAAAATACATTACTTTCTTTCAGTGATTCTACAACTAGATGATTAATCTAAGAACTGTATTTTAAAAAATCTGTCATTGGAGAAGCACATTATAGAAGAAAAAGCTGGATAGCCTGGAATTGTTGCAATTAGGTAATTCTCAATTTAAAATGACTATGCTCCTAAAGTTTGTTTGCAAGTAACTTCTTCGGAACTCTGAACATATTTCTCCTTAGTAACAATTTTATAAATGTTGACTGAGTTCACTGACAAGCCCACAAAAGCCCATTTAATCTACCATAAACTGTGGGACCTAATCTTCATTTGGAACAATGATTCTATCTATTCAAACTTCAAGTTGACATGCTGCCCACGCTTCTCTCTCCATCACCCAACCACAGTAGGTTCATTCAGTCATATCTTCTCTCCCAAACACCTGCCAAACAAGAAAGGAGCTCCTCCATGTAAATCACCAGTGACGGCCTCCACAGGCCGTGGGTGCTATGGGCCAGGAGTAATGATGCGAGGGTCAGGGACAGAAATGCCAATGATTGGAACAAGAACACACTTATGGAAAGCTGTGATGCTAAGAGCACACAGGAGAAAAAAACAGGACTGGAGGGGTCACATGGTACTCTCTTGCCTCCGTGCCTTGTTTTCTCTCTCTCTGTTTCCCCCTTGTTTTGCTACCCAAACTAAATAAGGTGAGAATTAAGAATTACCTTATGGAGTAGGGGAGGTTAGGGAGGAAAAGCAAGAGGTATTTTCCCCCTTATAACTCCTCCCTCTGGCCTAAAATGTCACCAGAAAGGAAGTAAAGAAGCAAGAATAAACTAGGGCAGAGTTGTAAAAAGGAAGGTGAGACATAGCATTGTGATGAAGAGTTTGGCGCTACACAGATCAGAATTCAAATCCTGGCTCTGTCACTTGCTCACTGTATGACCACGAGCAAAGTACAAAACAGATTCTGAGACTTAATTTTACTCCATCTATAAAATGCGAAGAATAATTCCATATCTATTTATCAAGGCTAGTAATGCTTAAATGAGATTATGAAAAGAGCTTAACAAAATGCCCAGAATATTACTACTGCTTAATAAATAATGGCTACCATTATCACCTTTATTTTTCTTCTCTCCTCCTCTACCTCTCTGCATTAGTCCCAAAAGTCATTACAGAAACCTCTCAGTGACTAGCACTGGAAATGGAGGTCCCATAGCAAGGGGATGGAAGAAGAAGGAGCAAGTCTCAAACAGATATGGACAGGTAGAGTCTCTAAAGCTCAAGGTGCCTGAGGCAGGTATTCAGTTGAGGAATTGGGACTGGTTTCACATCACTCTGAGGATAGTAAAATAATAAGAAAATAAGTTTAAAGAGTACCTAAAAAAAGACACTCGAGGGATTTTCTAGAGTCAGTACAATATCACATAATTATCCAATCCTTTGATACATAAAGTAATCGACATTACAAATAGACATCTACTTGTAGGAAACCAAATCAAAAAGAATTCAGTTCAGCTAAAGTAAAAATGGAAAGGATTTTAAATAACAGGAATGGGGAACATTTTCTACCTGAACCATGCTGTGTGCACTGTCATGACTCCTCCATCCAACTAACAATGATTAAGTCGCACAGTCTACGCCACGCTCTGTACTAGGTGCTGGCCTATGAGGAGTTTAAACCATACAGGTGGAGACGGAATCCTGGGACTTGGTTTAAGGGGTTAACATTTTGTGATTTCCCTAAGTAGTGAGAGAATAAGGGAAGCATGTGGCAAAATAAGGATATTCAGTTCTAAAGCAAAAGACATCTGAACTAGCAAAAGCAAAGGAGAAGAGTAGATAGAAGTTAAATGCAGAGTTCAATTAGGAGGAGCTATGGCAAATTACCTTTAAAGAGAATGTTCACTGCAGAGTTGTCTGTAAGAGTGATAAACCTGTAAAATCTGGGGGACACTGTCATGGAGAAGTGACAGAAACTTTGGAGTCAGACCTAAATTTAATTCAGCACTGCTGTTCTATTTGCTGTCAATTTGACTAAACCATTTAGCTTGTCTCAAGCTCTGTTTCCTCATCTGGCAGTGGAGGGTAGAATCTGCTGTGAGCTCATCTCTCACTCCCCCCGGGGCCCTCTATAGTCTAGCTGTATCAGTGACTTGCAGGCCTTCCAAGAAGCCATGCTACCTCACTCCTCATCTGGCACGTGCTGCTCTCCTTGCACCTTTTTCCTTTTTTCTATTGGGCTATCCGACTCACCCTTTAAGATTTGACTTTGGCAACAACTACCTCGGTGAAGGCTCCCTACACCCCAACTGCAAGCATCATGTTCTAATGCGTGCATAGCTGCAATCATCTCACGCCCTAATTGCTCTCCAAGCCTCCCTTTGGTTAATGCTGTAGACTTCTGGCAACTTATTCTTCCTCCAGGTGCTGGCACTTCACTAGATTATAAACTCTCGCTGAAGAAGAATCAGAATTTTTTTTTTTTTTTTTTTTTCGGTATGTGGGCCTCTCACTGTTGTGGCCTCTCCCGTTGCAGAGCACAGGCTGGGGATGCGCAGGCTCAGCGGCCATGGCTCACAGGCCCAGCCGCTCCACGGCACGTGGGATCCTCCCGGACCAGGGCACGAACCCGCGTCCCCTGCATTGGCAGGCGGACCCTCAACCACTGTGCCACCAGGGAAGCCCAAGAATCAGAATGTTTTTGCAAACAGAACTAAAGGGTTCAAAATACTTTTAATAACCTCAACTGTAATGGTCAGTTTTATGTGTCAGCTTGGCTAGGCTACAGACCCTAGTTAGTTATTCAATCACACATTAATCTAGGTGTTGGCTGTGAAAATATCTTGTAGATGTGATTAAAGTCCATAATCAGTTGACTTTAGGGAGATTATCCTGAACAATCACAGTGAGCCTGATTCACAAAAGGCTCTAAGAGCAGAACAGAGGGTTCCCTGAAGAAGAAACTGTACCTGTGGAGTGAAGTTTCCGCTCCTGCCTGCAAGTTCCAGTATGCCCTTCCTGATGGCCTGACCTCTGAACTTAGGACCTGCCTAACTAGCCCCACAGTCACATGAGCCAATTCCTTACACTAAATTTCTTAATACAGAGATCCTACTGGTCTATTTCTCTGGTTTAACTCTAAGTGATAGACCAGCTCTTCACTAAATAAAGTCTAAACTCTATAGTCTAGCATTTGAGGCCTTTGATTACTTCCACCTAATCTATATTATCAGTATTATCTCTTATTAGGCCCTTGAACAAACCTCCCAAATCCCCCCCAAACTGAACTATTTATTTTGAAGGCAGCATGGTATAGAAAGAGCATGAATTTAAGTATTAGAGTTCAAGGACACCAGTGTGTCCTTGAGGAAAACATTTATCTCTCTGAGCCTAAATTCCCCCATCCATATTATGAGAATCATAACCATTAAATTTAGGGTAGTATTAAGCTTAACTAAATAACACATGTACAACACCCAGGACAGTCCTGGAATAGTGCAGTTTAATAAATATTACTGATTAGCCCAGCATAAAAACACATCTTCCCATCCCTGCCCCTATTTATATTATTCAATTTGCTTTAATTTTTATCCTCTCCCTATATTCTGACTGTTAAATATCCACCAAGACTTATTTTTTCCTGTTATCATCACCCTAGCTAAAGTGAGATTTTCTTTATTTAAAATATGATAGTCATTGTATCACATTCACTTAACATTTTATATTAAAGTTGTCAAACATTTGTTGTCTTATGTAATATAGCATAGTATATGATCTATACTTGATAAGGTGGCTATGTGTATACATATTTTACCCACTTTATTTAATTACAAGCTCCTTGAGAAGCTTGTAATTTTGTATCTGAATTTTGTATTTCTTGGTGTATCCTATGAAGCATCTCGCATTGTGCTGTATACACAAATATTCTCTGCATTATCAGATTAACGAATAAAGAACTATCAGCTGTGAAATCTGCTGACACAACAATCTAAAGACATCATATGCCTTCTCAATAACCCAAAACGTCAAGACAAATACCAAAAGGCGGCGTTTGGCATTAGACTACTCTGGACTCAAATCTCAGTTCCTCCACATCCTAGCTGAATGGCCTTTTGCAAATTACTTAAATAGCTTCAGTTTCCTCTTTTATACAGAAAAATTATAGTGCCTACTTCCAGCACTGTTACGTTTAAAGTGGCAAAATAGATTTCAAATACCCAGCTGAATGCCTAGTTATATCCTCCACTAAAACACGTTTGTTTTTGTCTCTTTTCCTACCACGTAAGAAATGATTTCTACTATAGCCAATTTCACATACATTCAAATAATGAAAATTACTTGGGGTAAATTATTTAAGATGCATTACAGCATTATAAAGAAATGGAATAAATACTACTGCTCTTCCTTCCATTACAGAAAAATAAAGTATAAAATTGAAAAAAGTTACCACTGGAAATGTCTGTAGACTATTATTATTAATAATACACCATTCAGGTATATTACTTTTTAGAGGATTTGGACATGGTAATAATCATTAGAGAATGAAGTAAAGGAGATGGAAGAGGCGTATTATCCCTGGTAAATGACAGTAATATATTTTAAAAGAGTAAAGTGTTTTAATATAGTTAAACTATATATGTACTGTTATATTTTCTCAGTTGTATAAAGTATTATTAAAGAGCAGGGTTTTTTTGGCATTGAAAGTACAGTAAACTAGGGACTAATTCTTAAAATGAGGATATATAGAAAGTTCTGGAAATCTGTATTTAAGAATTTTAGAGGGCTTCCCTGGTGGCGCAGTGGTTGAGAGTCCGCCTCCCGATGCAGGAGACGCAGGTTCATGCCCCGGTCCGGGAAGATCCCACATGCCGCGGAGCGGGTGGGCCCGTGAGCCATGGCCGCTGAGCCTGCGCATCCGGAGCCTGTGCTCCGCAACGGGAGAGGCCACAACAGTGAGAGGCCCACGTACCACAAAAAAAAAAAAAAAAAAGAATTTTAGAAAGATGAAAAAGGTAAGGATAGTTCCAGAAAAATGTATATTATTTTAAAAGGAACATTTTGAATAAGTGATTTTATTTCTTTCCAGCTCCTAAACTTAATATCAGATAAATATATAAATAAATATATTGCTTTGAAACTGTTTTCTGATCACCTGTACTGTAGAAAGATACGGAATACTTATAACATGCTAAGTAATTATAAAATATAAACAGAAATACAACACAGTTAATGCCATAGGCAAATGTAAATTACACAGCTATCTTTATAGCCTCTTAAGTTACAGGACCATTATTACTGATACACCTTTTTTCCAACTAAAGAAACAGAGATTACTGAGAAAAAAAGACCCAGTACAACAAAAGCAAATGAAAGAGTTAGCTTAGTACAGCATGTACATTATATGAACTCACTGCAGTTAACTTGATATAATTTCTTTCCTTAGTCTTATGATTTTACAACATCATCTGAATCTTCATTATACTTTCTGAACATACCTTGACTTCTTTACTAACACCTCTGTTAAGGCTGCAGTGAGACTTGATGATCAGCAAAGAAACATAAGATGTCCATCCCACAAAACCAAGAACGACATTGAAAGCCAAAAAGAATCTGTCATAAGTGTGATAGTAGGACAATCCTTTCAATGCAAGATTAATCAGCTCCTTGCAAAGGGAGACCTATGGTGAAAGAAAAATATAACTCACCACATGCAAAGACAAAGAAAATCTAAGTTTCAAAGGAAGAAAAATTATTAAAGTAATCGTAGATTATTGATCAAAAACAGATTTTGATTGTTCAAGGATCTTCTTGCAAAGTGTAAGAAAAATTCCTGAATAAAATAAATTTCTAAATCTTGATAAAAAAGGACATTTAAAATGCAAACTATCTATGAGATATGCAATGATTTTAAATGATTCTGAATGATTCATTTTGTGGAAATTATCTTCAAATGACACATGAAAGAAATGGTTCTCTAATATAGGTCCCTGATAGGAGATGCCCACATTTACATTTTTTGACTTTCTCATATGAGATTACCCAAATCAGTTATAAAACATTATTAAAATAGCTTAATATTTTAGTAGAGAAGAATAGCTTGCCATTGTAAAACCATAACAAAAATAAGCATTAGAAATGCCATCATACTACTTAGGCAATTTTAGAAACCAAAATAGAATTCTTTCTTACTTTAAAATTATATGACCACTTAAAACAGAGAAAATTAATGAAAAACATAGTAGGGTAGGAGTTGGGAAAAGTCAGAGCTTCAGTATGAACCATTAGATTTCTAATAGTGTGAAGCTAATTCTAAATGTACAGATATGTCATGTTCTAAAATATTATGCATAAATAAGTTGGATGACAGAAGCTTGGAATATACTTTCTCATTATAGAGAACAGCAATTGTTCATTTCCAATGTTAACCTAAAAAAATTTACCTATAACATTACCTGAAATAAAAGAAGTATGTCCACGTGGCTAAAGCAGCTACTTAGGAAATTCAACCCTTCCTTAAAGGTTCAGGACAGCTCCCTGGCCGGCCCACTGCGCCTTCCATCACCATACCTGCCCCTCCCCATACCTGAATGATCAGCTATTTATATATACAAGGCCTGCATACTTACTGCTTCATCATACTTTTTCTGTTTTATATAAGATCTTGCTTTTCTTAAAATGTTGATCTGTTTAGAATCAGAAAGCGAGCTACAAAAGAAAAAGAAATGCTTTAGGTTTAAAACGTTTCTTCATTTCAATTACATTTTTTCTTGGTTCTTTGCTTAATTGAAAATAAAAGGATGGTGAAAATTGAGTAAAGAAAGAGAGAAAGAAACAAACAAACAAACTCTGAGCCAAACTGTATCACTGCTGGTTATCTGAACTCTTCCAAGAAATAACTTATAATTAAATTTGGTTTTCTTGACTCAAAGTTTCAACTGCCAAGCTCCACTTATGACAGTCATACAATACATCATTGGAAGAAATGTAATGCTCTGGCTAACACAGAAATTCTGATTAAATCAATGTAATTAATGGAACAACAAACGAGTGGTCTGAGTTACAACACTCAGCTCTCTCATGCTCATGGTAGACACAACAGACAGGGCAGATTCATTACGGTGCTTTGTACCCTTGAGCCAGACAGGGCCTGACAATTTTCATTATCAAAGAGATCTGAGCAGAGCTTAACCAACAATTAAAGTTAGTGAATAATTTGAATCTATTTGCTATTTTTGTATTACACCATATACTTTTTTGGTTTTCCTACCTTTCATTTCTCTTTCCACCATTTCCCTGTCCTTGTTTTACCACAGTAAAAACCCTAAATACAAAGGAGAAATACTCCTAATACTGCATAAGTAATTTTTAAATAAGTATATTTAAACACAAAATTGAATATATACTGCTTAACTAGTATCTACATTCCTAAAGTGAATACCTTTACATTTTAAAAGCGTAAAAAAGTTATTTAAGGATATATTAGGTTGGATCATTTGAAACTGATGTTTTTATATGTCAAAAACTCCAAATTAAATTTTGACAATTTCATATGGCTCAATAATCACTTGTCTTCTTTCTACTTGGTTTCAGCAGCTTCTAAAGAGATAAGGTGGAGACTTTGTAGAAAGTTCATCTTTTAAGCAATGTTATTAGTTTGGGTGGGTCACAGACATCTTTCAGAATCAGAAACTCGCTCTAGAAAAATAAATAATCCAAAATCTTACATATAATTTCAGAAAATTCAAGAACCCCAGAACTCAACTATGAACTCTCTACAGTTCTATAGAGGCTTGATTAAGAATCTATGCCTACACCAAGGGATCCCAGATCTTTCAACTCATGGGAACCCAATCACTGTCAGATTGTAGTAAAATCCCCCACCCCTGGACTCAATGGGATGTGGAAGAAAAAAGTACCAGGAAGCAAGAATACATGAAAGAAAAACAAGTTACTTCAACTGTTGCCATGATCCAGTTCTCTGTCCTTCAGACACCACACATTTTGGAATATCTTCCTAGAAGTCTTAGAAATGGAATTACTGGGCCAAAGGGCACAGGCATTCTTTGAAGGCTACATCTAAGATACATTTTCCAAAGTTCTATAAAATCCTTCTAAGTTGATCTTCCTTCTCCTTGCTCTAATCCACTCCACTTCCTAAAATACTGATTACATCTTCTGATATATGTGAAATTGATATGGGTATATTATTGTCTACTTCATCAATTCTAAACTTCCTGGACTACTGATGACCATCTCCTTCTATTCTACTTAATTTCCCATTATCCCAAATATATACTCTGTTATAAAATGGTTAAGCTCTTCATTCTTCACCTATCTTGCATTCATGTCTGAGTTATTGTTCACAAAGATCCTCCCGTCTCTGCTTTCTAAAATCAAATCTTCATCATCCTTTATGGTCTACTCCAAATCTCACCTCACACCATTAGCACTTTAGTGCACTCTCATCATCAATTTATTTCTCTTCAATTAAATTTTAAACTTTATGAGGGCCACTAATTATTTACATTAATATCAATAATACTCAGCAAAGTGCAAAGCACATAAAATGAATCAATAACTCTTAATTGATTAAAATGCTATAAAAAGGGCTTCCCTGGTGGCGCAGTGGTTGAGAATCTGCCTGCCGATGCAGGGGACACGGGTTTGTGCCCCGGTCCGGGAAGATCCCACATGCCGCGGAGCGGCTGGCCCTGTGAGCCACGGCCGCTGAGCCTGCGTGTCCGGAGCCTGTGCTCCGTGGTAGGAGAGGCCACAAAAGTGAGAGGGCCGTATACCGCAAAAAAAAAACAACAAAAAAACCAAAGTTAGCAGAAGGAAAGAAATCATAAAGATCAGATCAGAAATAAATGAAAAAGAAATGAAGGAAAGGATAGCAAAATTCAATAAAACTAAAAGCTGGTTCTTTGAGAAGATAAACAAAATTGATAAACCATTAGCCAGACTCATCAAGAAAAAAAGGGAGAAGAATCAAATCAATAGATTTAGAAATGAAAAAGAAGTAACAACTGACACTGCAGAAATACAAAGGATCATGAGAGATTACTACAAGCAACTATCTGCTAATAAAATGGACAACCTGGAAGAAATGGACAAATTCTTAGAAATGCATAACCTGCTGAGACTGAACGAGGAAGAAATAGAAAATATGAACAGACCAATCAGAAACACTGAAATTGAAACCGTGATTAAAAATGTTCCAACAAACAAAAGCCCAGGACCAGATGGCTTCACAGGTGAATTCTATCAAACATTTAGAGAAGAGGTAATACCTATCCTTCTCAAACTCTTCCAAAATATAGCAGATGGAGGAACACTCCCAAACTCATTCTACGAGACCACCATCACCCTGATACCAAAACCAGACAGAGATGTCACAAAGAAAGAAAACTACAGGCCAGTATCACTGATGAACATAGATGCAAAAATCCTCAACAAAATACTAGCAAACAGAATCCAACAGCACATTAAAAGGATCATACACCATGATCAAGTGGGGTTTATTCCAGGAATGCAAGGATTCTTCAATATATGCAAATCAATCAACATGATACACCATATTAACAAATTGAAGGAGAAAAACCATATGATCATCTCAATAGATGCAGAGAAAGCTTTCGACAAAATTCAACACCCATTTATGATAAAAACCCTCCAGAAAGTAGGCATAGAGGGAACTTTCCTCAACATAATAAAGGCCATATATGACAAACCCACAGCCAACGTTGTCCTCAATGGTGAACAACTGAAAGCATTTCCACTAAGATCAGGAACAAGACAAGGTCGCCCACTCTCACCACTCTTATTCAACATAGTTTTGGAAGTTTTAGCCACAGCAATCAGAGAAGAAAAGGAAACAAAAGGAATCCAAATCGGAAAAGAAGAAGTAAAGCTGTCACTGTTTGCAGATGACATGATACTATACATAGAGAATCCTAAAGATGCTACCAGAAAACTACTAGAGCTAATCAATGAATTTGGTAAAGTAGCAGGATACAAAATTAATGCACAGAAATCTCTGGCATTCCTATACACTAATGATGAAAAATCTGAAAGTGAAATCAAGAAAACACTTCCATTTACCACTGCAACAAAAAGAATAAAATATCTAGGAATAAACCTACCTAAGGAGACAAAAGACCTGTATGCAGAAAATTATAAGACACTGATGATAGAAATTAAAGATGATACAAATAGATGGAGAGATATACCATGTTCTTGGATTGGAAGAATCAACATTGTGAAAATGACTCTACTACCCAAAGCAATCTACAGATTCAATGCAATCCCTATCAAACTACCACTGGCATTTTTCACAGAACTAGAACAAAAATATTCACAATTTGTATGGAAACACAAAAGACCCCGAATAGCCAAAGCAATTCTGAGAATGAAAAACGGAGCTGGAGGAATCAGGCTCCCTGACTTCAGACTATACTACAAAGCTACAGTAATCAAGACAGTATGGTACTGGCACAAAAACAGAAATTTAGATCAATGGAACAGGATAGAAAGCCCAGAGATAAACCCACGCACATATGGTCAACTTATCTTTGATAAAGGAGGCAGGAATGTACAGTGGAGAAAGGACAGTCTCTTCAATAAGTGGTGCTGGGAAAACTGGACAGGGACATGTAAAAGTATGAGATTAGACCACTCCCTAACACTATACACAAAAATAAGCTCAAAATGGATTAAAGACCTAAATGTAAGGCCAGAAACTATCAAACTCTTAGAGGAAAACATAGGCAGAACACTCTATGACCTAAATCACAGCAAGGTCCTTTTTGACCCACCTCCCAGAGAAATGGAAATAAAAACAAAAATAAACAAATGGGACCTAATGAAACTTCAAAGCTTTTGCACAGCAAAGGAAACCATAAACAAGACCAAAAGACAACCCTCAGAATCGGAGAAAATATTTGCAAATTAAGCAACTGACAAAGGATTAATCTCCAAAATTTACAAGCAGCTCATGCAGCTCAATAATAAAAAAACAAACAACCCAATCCAAAAATGGGTAGAAGACCTAAATAGACATTTCTCCAAAGCAGATATACAGACTGCCAATAAACACATGAAAGAATGCTCAACATCATTAATCATTAGAGAAATGCAAATCAAAACTACAATGAGATATCATCTCACACCAGTCAGAATGGCCATCATCAAAAAAACTAGAAACAATAAATGCGGGAGAGGGTGTGGAGAAAAGGGAACACTCTTGCAGTGCTGGTGGGAATGTGAATTGGTACAGCCACTATGGAGAACAGTATGGAGGTTCCTTAAAAAACTACAAATAGAACTACCATATGACCCAGCAATCCCACTACTGGACATATACCCTGAGAAAACCATAATTCAAAAAGAGTCATGTACCAAAATGTTCACTGCAGCTCTATTTACAATAGCCCCGAGATGGAAACAACCTAAGTGTCCATCATTGGATGAATGGATAAAGAAGATGTGGCACATATATACAATGGAATATTACTCAGCCATAAAAAGAAATGAAATTGAGCTATTTGTAATGAGGTGGATGGACCTAGTGTCTGTCTTACAGAGTGAAGTAAGTCAGAAAGAGAAAAACAAATACCGTATGCCAACACATATAAATGGAATTTAAGAAAAAAAAATGTCATAAAGAACCTAGGGGTAAGACAGGAATAAAGACACAGACCTACTAGAGAATGGACTTGAGGATATGGGGAGGGGGAAGGGTAAGCTGTGACAAAGCGAGAGAGTGGCATGGACATATATACATTACCAAACGTAAAATAGATAGCTAGTGGGAAGCAGCCGCATAGCACAGGGAGATCAGCTCGGTGCTTTGTGACCACCTAGAGGGGTGGGATAGGGAGGGTGGGAGGGAGGGAGACGCAAGAGGGAAGAGATATGGGAACATATGTATATGTATAACTGATTTACTTTGTTATAAAGCAGAAACTAACACACTATTGTAAAGCAATTATACTCCAATAAAGTTGTAAAAAATAAATAAATAAAAAGTTACTTAAAAAATATTTATTTAGTTATTTATTTATTTTTGGCTGTGTCAGGTCTCTGTTGATGTACGCAGGCTTTCTCTAGTTGTGGCAAGCAGGGGCTACCCTTTGTTATGGTGTGCGGGTTTCTCATTGTGGTGGCTTCTCTTGCTACAGAGCATGGGCTCTAGGTGCGCGGGCTTCCATAGTTGTGGCTCATGGGCTCCGGAGTGCAGGCTCAGTAGTTGTGGCTCATGGGCTTAGTTCCTCCGCGGCATGTAGGATCTTCCTGGGCCAGGGCTCGAACCTGTGTCCTCTAAATTGGCAGGAGGATTCTTAACTACTGTGCTACCAGGGAAGTCCCAAAAGTTACTTTTTTAAAAGAAGAATTTTGGGTTTGAGGCAGAAAATTATACTTTTAGTAAATAATTAGTAAATCAGATGGATGAAGTGGTAAAAAGATTCACATTAAAACAAATATTTAAAATTTGGTCCAAGGGAGGAATTTTAATCCATGTCAGACTAAAACAAATAAATATATTAAAAAGAATCAAAGTATCTTTTGTCATTTTAGTAGGAAATATTAATATTAAAATATTCTGTTAAAATTTATTTCAGTTCCCTGAATTTAAATAGTGATTTTTAAATAAAATATAACAGATGTTTTGGCTTCTATTGGCAAGGTACAATATCTCCTTCCCATTTTCATTTTTTTCTAAAATATCTCTTAAGAGTCTTCTCTTGTTCTTTTCTCATTTCATGGAATTTTTTTCTTTTAATCTTTTTCTTATCTTACTTTAGCCTCTATACACACTTTTCAAACAGCAAGTGTTTTTTCCTCCTTTTTAAGGTACATGTAGCCAAACTATACTTTTTCTAGTCATTTAGCTCCACCTGCTGGTCATTCCTTGGCATAGACTCAGGGTCCATTAGACCCAATTTTAGTTTTGAGGGTTTTTTGAGCACTTCTATTTGTCATAATGAATATTTCATGATTATTATTCTTTCTTAGAGGTCTTTAAAATATCAAAGGTAAAATTTACTTATTTTTTAAATAATAGGATAAAATAGGATATGCAATTACCATATGGATCCATTGGACCCTTTTACAAGTCTAAGATATGTTACAATCTTGTTCTTCCTATATCTTGACACATTTGCTATTTCATCACCCTAGGAACCATTACATTATTCACCAATATTCATGCTAGAAAAGACTAAATAAGACAATGGATGAATGGTAGAGAGATATTATTAAACCTAAATCTAGTGATACTGGTGAAATTAATCACATAAGTAAAATCTCAAGACTGAATTTTCAGCTGTCAATATCCTAGATAAGTTTTCTTACATTTAAGAACTGATGAATGAACAATATATTTCTAACAAGAAAAAGGAAATATGGTACTTATTCAAGAAGGAAGGACTTCACTGAACAATTATTTGTTACAAGAACCGAGCTGTTTTACAAAAAGGATGTGTGACCACAGCATTCTTTCATCTTTTATGATGTTTATGTTCCAATAATTACTTGATATAGTTTCTAAGTGGACAATGCTAACATTAGGTGTATATATAAAGGTGACTGGAAGGAAAGGGATGGTGTAGAAATGAAAAAAACTCATTGGATTATAGAAAAATAAAGAGCCCATTGTACTCAGATGATAAATGATGATAACTGTTTTTCCTGGTATACTGAACATATGTAACAGGGAAAACAGGATACTACTCATAATAGAAATAAAATATCCAGGAATAAAATAATGAGAAATGTATATTGGATGGGAAAAGATAAAATTTTACTTAGGGACATAACAGAAGATATAAATAAATAAATGAAGTTCAATAGTGTAAAAACGTCAATTCTCTCCAAATTGCTTCCTAAATATAGTGTAATAACCAAAGAATTTTTCATATAATTCAAGTTGATGATTCTAAAATTTATATGGAAGAATAAATTTTTTTTTTATCTGTGCCCATAACTTTTATGATTTTGATTCATGCCAATGATTAGAATACCGTTTGTTTTGGTTTTTGGTTTTTTTTTTGCCGCACTGTGTGGCTTACAGGATCTTAGTTCCCCAACCAGGGACTGAGCCCAGGCCCACGTCAGTGAAAGTGCCAAGTCCTAACCACTGGACCACCAGGGAACTACCTATTTTTTGTTTCTTTTTAAATTATGTTTTATCAAAGCAATATATACATATAATTTTTTAAAATCAAAAACAGTACAGAGGGGCAAAATGACAACCAATGTGTCATTTTGTCACAAAGTCCCACCTTTCTCAGCTCTCAGTTCCCCAACCCAGAAATAAAAACTTTTACATGTGTCTGATTTTAGTTATTCTGGTAGTTACCCTCATTTTTCTTAATAATATGCTTTTATTACTATTTCTTTTTTTAAATTTTATTTGTTTTTATTTTTGGCTGTATTCGGTCTTCGTTGCTGTCCACGGGCTTTCTCTAGTTGTGGTGAGTGGGAGCTACTCTTCGTTGCAGTGTGCGGGCTTCTCATTGCAGTGGCTTCTCTTGTTGCCGAGCATGGGCTCTAGGCACGAGGGCTTCAGTAGTTGTGGCTCGCGGGCTCTAGAGTGCTGGCTCAGTAGTTGTGGCACGCGGGCTTAGTTGCTCCGTGGCATGTGGGATCTTCCTGGGCCAGGGCTTGAACCTGTGTCCCCTGCATTGGTGGGCGGATTCTTAACCACTGCACCACTAGGGAAGCCCCTATTACTATTTCTTGACTTGATAGCCTGAGACCCTTGCTGTTGACTCCCCGCTGACTCTGTTCCTGCTATCTTCTCCCACCTCAATATGGTTATATTACTGTTTTTACCTCCTGGTGGTTACACTAGTCACTTTAATAATCTAATACCCAAACCTCTATCTTATTCTCTCAACTGTAGCTGGAATCATCTCCACATTCTATTTTATGAGGACAATAGCACCACTATTATTCCATTTATATTTCTGCCTTCTAACCTGTAGCCTTGTACATTGCCTAAGTTGGTAACATATGCATTCTATTCTGTAATCATTATTAAGTCTTCCTTGCTTTGTCTAAGGTTTGACTCTAAAAGCTGAAAACCAGTATTTACATTATTTATGATTACTTAAATGCTGTTCACTCAGTAGCAAGGTTTTATACTATAATTAAATTTTCTCATCTATTTCTTTGAAGGCTTGATCCACATGCCAATCTTCAAATCTTTCTTACAGTCCCAACAATTGTTCAAAATCATGTCACATCTTAGGTTGCTTCAGATTTGAAGCCTGCTTTTATTGTACAATTTAAAATGTTTCCTTTCCCCTTAAGTTTCCAGTGTATGGGGGGGTGGTGAAGAAATGACACCTTCCAGTGTTTCCTCCAGCTTCTCATTCAGTGCATATATTACTTAAAATTCATTTCACTTCATTTGAGGTCTACTTGCTGTTCTAATTTGGAGGATTTGCCGTCCATTTGGACCATTCTTGCACAGGTTATAATTCCGTAAGTTTTTAGTTGCATTTTGCATTTAAAGAATGCATTCTATACTCTTTCTCATTTTGTAAAGTTTGTGCTGCTTTTTTATTTATGGATACAACAGTTTCTCAGATATTTCTGAGGATTTTAATATTTTTAAGCTCTTTTCTATTCCTTCACTTATCTATTTCCTCACAAGTCAATTCTTTGTTTTATCCAAGGCTTTTCTGGTCATACTGCAGGCTTTCAACGAATGATGATTTTCAGCCAGACAAATCTTCAGGCAGGGTGGGTGAGCCAGTGTGTGAGAATCAACCATTCTGTTGGGCTCCCTGGTGACACAAAGCTAGCAGTGGCTCCGCAGGCAGGTGTTGAGCATGAAAGCAGGGGAAGTTCATGGGCAGCTCCCGGGCCAAGTGGAGGAAGGTGGGCAATGTGCACTTGAACCCCTTCCAGAAGAGCATTTCCCTGATCAGTCTTTCTCAAGTAGCTGATCTAAAGTAACTCTCAGTTACTTTCAATGTCCTGTGTATTTTCTTCATATCAAAAATTGATAATATATTTCTTGTTCATTTATTTGTTTATTTTGTTACTGTCTGACTATACCACTACATTACAAATAAACAGATGCATATGATATCTAAATGATATAATATAGGGTAAATTCTAATTGATAAAGACTTGGCTTATAGTCTTTATAAGTATATGTGATAATCCTACAATTAGGGACACTCCCCAAAAATAATTCTACCTTTGACATATGTAATATAATTAATTTCATATGGTCATAACTTGCAAAATCCTAATTTTGCTTTGTTTTTGCTCTCCTACACACACACACACACACACACACACAAAGGCAAGCTGCCATAGAGAATGATGTGATTACATGATTCAGAGGGCAATAGTTTCTAGTTTATGAATACTACACTAGTGCTATAAGTTATGAAAAGTAACTCCAGGGAAGTCATTCAATCACATCCTTACCACCCATATTTCAAACAGTTTTTATTAATTTTGGTCAAGAGCAAAATCCTTCCTAATTAAATGTGAGTCCCTACTAACTGCAAACGAAGTCCAAGGAGGCTGAGAAAACCCGCCCGAGTCGGTTGGTGCGGAGCCACATTTATGACTCAAATCTCCCCATTCTCAATTCAAGGAAAGCACATCTTTCTGCATGTGGGACAAAATCTGCTGCCCACCAAAATCTACTCTCCTCTTTTCCCAAGTAGTTGTCAGTGTCTCCCAGAATTGTCTCATTGGCCTTTTCTTGGCACTTTTCCCCAGAGCCTCCCACATGTTTAACAGTTTCCACCACCATCTTTATGCTGTTGGCCCCAAAATCTTAATAACCAATTCTCATCTCTATCTTGAGATCCAAGTCCTTATTTTTAACTAATTAACTGGTATCTTCAAATGTAAGTTGAACTCAGTAAATTCATCCTTACCTTTCATACTAGCTCTTCTTTCTTTCTATAAGCCATAATGGCACAAGCATCTTCCCAATCAACCACACCAAGAGCCCCACACCTTCCCAGTCAAGCCCTGTTGAATTTATCTCCTTAATGTTTCCTATATATCTCTGTGCCCCTATATCTCCTCTACCAGCCATTCAAAGGTATATAGCATCTGGTTCATTATTTATAAAACAATAGAAGAGGCTTTCATTTAGAAGACTGCACTAACGTACCCAAAAAAGACAATGTTTCTAAGTACCTAATCTATCCTGTCAAGCTTTCAAACTCAGTGAAAAGTTATTTCCTACAAGTTAATAAAAAATATAAGAGACTTACTTAAATGGTGTGAACAAAAATGGTAAAGTAGCTTCTTTTTTCTGAGTCATTTTCACCTGGGAACCAAGTAGGAAAATACTTTATATTATAAATGAGAAAAAAATTAATTTCATTTTGAAACATAAACATCCATTGAAATGGTTCTTCGGGGACAGAAATAAATGGAATTTTGTGTTGCTATATTATTTCATAAATATCTAAAGAAAATGTTAATATTACTGTACCATTACAATAAGCTGAGAATTAAGCATATCAAGCCTGCAAAATAACATATTGTAATGTAATTAAACTATACTTCTTTAATTCTTAGGAAACAAAATAAGCCAAGCTGCATTAACATACTCTGTTATTAAGAATAACGGAACGGGACTTCCCTGGTGGCGCAGTAGTTGAGAGTCTACCTGCCAGTACAGGGGACGTGGGTTCAATCCCTGGTCCAGGAGGATCCCACATGCTGCAGAGCAACTAAGCTCGTGCACCACAACTACTGAGCCTGCACTCTGGAGCCCGCAAGCCACAACTACTGAAGCCTGTGTACCTAGAGCCCACGCGCCACAACTGCTGAGCCCACGCACCGCAACTACTGAAGCCCGCATGTTCTAGGGACGGCATGCCACAACTACTGAGCCCACGTGCTGCAGCTACTAAAGCCCATGCGCCTAGAGCCCATGCTCCACAGCAGAGAAGCCCGTGCACTGCAATGAAGAGTAGCCCTGCTCGCCACAACTGGAGAAAGCCCGCGCACAGCAATGGAGACCCAACGCAGCCAAAAACAAAAAAGAATAACAGAAAGTTTCAGTTAAATGGTCACTTCTTTAAGCTCTTAATGCATATAATAATATACATGGAATGACAAGAAATGTTGCTATCTCTAATCCTACTTCTACAAGGCAAATTCCATTGATAAAGACTTGGTCTGTAACCTTTATGAGCATGTGGTACTCTAACAATTAGGGACACTCCTCAAAGGTAATTCTACACCCTCAAACTGATTCATGGAACCTGCACCTCAGATATGGGAAACTTTAGGACACTAGTTAAACACACAAAATTTAAAGATAATAAATTATAGAAAATCATTCCTTAAAATGCAAAATCAAATATTTTCACTTAATATAATGTGCAATTTTAAAATTGTAGTAGCGTCCATTTTTGTGTGTGGTCTTGTTTTACCTTGAACTGTTCAAGAATCTGTACTGCGTTTGTAAACATGCTCTCTGCTTTGAAGAGATCAGTGCTGTTAAGTATATCCACAGGAAGGGTTCCCTGTAAATAATAGACACTGATTTAATATTAGTACTAACAAAGCTCAAAATATTCTTATAAAACAAAACAGACTTACAAAGGAAGCAATAGAGATGACATATGGACGAATTCTTGGAATAATTAAACAAAAAATCTTTTTAAAAACCATAACTAAAAAATGTTCTATTATATTTTCTTACAACGTAGATATAATAAAGTAAATAAAGCAAAAGAGATGAATTAAGTTCAATGAAACCTCACATTTATTTAAAGATTACTATGTGGCAGGCAGTGAACTAACAGTGCCCTGCACACAGAAAAAGTTACTATGGTGGGTGGGCCACAGCCAGCTCACTTAAAAAGAAAAAAAAGGCATAATAAGGAAAATAGGACTATACTACTATGCATAGTAACAGTCAGGATTGTTTTGTGAAACTTTGGTTTCAGTGACAGACATACTCACACACTTATGACTATAGGGGTCATAGCAGAGTTCTGAGGTAGATGACATTTTTTTTTCTTTAAGTTTGATTTGAAGGGCTAGAAAGAATGGCTGATGGGAATGGATTTTGTTTGTTTTTTAGCTTTTCAGCATCCAGTTCCCGTTCTTAATAGCATTACCATTCTATGCTGAGATATCAGGCAGAGCATAGTAGGTCTCTCATGAGGCCCCCCCAGCCTTCCCTCACGGAAGGGTAGACAAATAACCGAGGCCAGACCACTCAAATGGTAAGCACTGGAAGTTGACACCTGAGCGTCAAGGGACAGAGAGCACGACAGGTGTAATGCTACTCTCCCCTAGTGTCGGTGACCTTGCAGACTGGCCCTGCCATGCGACCACGGTGAGCTCCTTTCTCCTGAGTCTCTGGAGCACGCTTGGTTCCCGTTCATTTCCCAGTCTGGCTTTTGAGGACCCCTTTGATTTAGCAAACCAGCAATATCTTTTTCATAAATTTCCTTTAAATGGATTCAGTTTCTGCTGCTTACAATAAAAAATTACTTATATATTTTCCTCACGTAACTAAAATACAAAGACATAAATCTATTTACATTTTAGAAAATAAAAAATTTTTAAGAAAAGCTACTAGGCTTGTGCTCCATGTTGTATTTCATACATAATTATGAGGTGTTACATCTTTAGAGAGAAATATAAAGGAAAAAAGTTTTAAATGTAATCAAAGATCATTCAGAAACACATAAAAAGTAAATTTTACCGTACAATAATTTTTGTTTAATTCTGAGAGTTGGTAAGAAAATTGTATTCTTTACCACTGAATTAAGAGGGAAGGGGACTCCGATAAGAGCAGCCATCAGTGGTGCGACATCAGCCTACAAACGGAAGAAGTTCAAATCTAAGAAGTCGACAGAGATCAACAAGGAAAGTAAGTAATCTAATTAATATCACTGTGGCTTGAAAAGTAACCATGATATTCATTATAATCCATTACCTTCAAACATTGAATACATAGTAGGTACTGATCTCTAAAAAATGTCCTTTGCTAGAGGTACGTGAACTTATGAAAACTTAAATTTGACAAGAAACCACTAGGAGCCCCAAATGTAAAACACATAAAACAAAAAGTTACTTATTCTACATGCTAAAAACGTGACCACTTTATGCACCAGTGTTTGAGTATTATGAGAAGGATGCTTTAACTAGAAAATAAATAGCAAAAATAGACTTTAACTAAAGAAATATATATATATATATATATATATATATATATATATATATATATATATATATATATATATATATAAATTAAAGACAGTATGTATCAGAAGGAGGTTGGTTTGCCAGCCAGTGAAGTCCAGAAAAGATACAAATGAGCTAAGAGGCTCTTTGGACAAAAGACCTCAAATATCGTTTTGGAGAGCTCCCTTCAAGTCCAGTTTCCCAGAAGAGTTGTTCATGCTTTCTGTCTCCATGGCCTCACCTCCCCATCACTCCCCAGGCCACTCTAACTTGTTTTGACTCTTTATCATCCTGTAGAGCGCTCTTCCTAAAGAGCTAATAACCTCCATTTTTCTACAACTAATTGATTGCTTTTATATTAGTCCATACAATTTTTCAGGGAGTAGAATACTTGGCTGTCAGAATGCTCAGTTTCAAACACTTGCTTGTGATCTCCGAGACCTTGGGCAGGTTATTTAACCTCTCCAATGCTTCAGTTTCCTTATCAGTTAAAAAAGAAATAAAAGTTTCTCCCTTACAGAGTTATGGCAGGATCAAATGAGACTAAGTTTATAAAGTACCTGGTGCATAATAGTCCTGCACTAACCGGTGGCTACAAATGCTGTTGTGATGATTATAATTACGTGACCTCTTGGCAGTGCTGCGCGGACCACCCCCTCCTGGGCCTCTGTAACATCGCTCCACTGAGTGTCTCCAATCTCACGGTGGCTTCTTTCCAGATACCTTCTCTAGCCCCCATTTAAAATTGGAGTTTGGTCCCAGGCTCTCAGTGTTACTTTTTACCATCTAGACTCTCTTTACCATCTCATAAGACACTGAAAACCCCATTGGCCGCCTAATCGCTTCCTCTCCTTCCCCCAGAATCCACCGTTGGCCTCCTCTGATCTAGTCTCCATGCTGCAGCCAGAGGAATCCTCTCACAGAAAATCAGATCATGTCACTCCCCAGGCTTTGAACACTTCAAAGGCTTCCTCAAGCTTTAGGATTAACTCCATAGGGCCCATGAGGCCCTGTGTGGTCCAGTGTCTACCTTATTCTGCCTCACATCAAACCACGGCCTGTTGCTCTGTACACCCATTTCAAGATCCTTTAAAATGCCACATACCCTCTACCAGAGCTCTGGGCACATGCTGCTCCTTTGCCTGAAAAGCTCCCTTCCTCCTGCCTTGGCCTGGCAACTGCTACTCATTCTTCAATCTCAGCCCAAGCCTCAATTTCTGGGGAAGCCTTTGCTGACCACACAGCCTATGAGATATATCTGCTTTATACACTGATGGCTTCACAGGCCTCTTTTGTTGTACTTATCACGGCTATAATTTTACGTTTATTTGTATGATAAATACAAATAAAAGTAAAATTTATCTTATTCCTAAACTATAAGCTTCCTAGGGTAGGGAGTGTGTCAGCTTTTATTCACCATTATATCCCTTATACAAAGTTTAATGTTAATGTGTTAATGTTTCAATATTTTAATGTTAATGTTAATGTTTGCACGATGTTTAAACATACTGCAGACACACAACAATGTTGGCAGAAGGAATGAGTAAAGAATTCTCAACTAATATAGATCTGAAGCAGTATTCAGAGAGCAATAGCTGAATCTATATTTAGTTTTTGATTATGATCCAACCTATATAAAAAACATATTCTTGTTTTATGGACTTCAAGTTATTCCTATCCCTTTGACAGTGATTTTTATTGCAAATTAATAGACTGCTATCTGATTCTATACATTGTCACTTACTTGGATAATAAGCATCCATCCTGAGTGAAGAGACCATTCTTAATATGCTGAGAAAGAACAGGCTTCTATAACCGCAAGCCTGAAAATGAGACCCTAGGCCTTGGTTTATCCACCACAGTAAGGAATGTCAGCTTGTGAGGTGACCTGGAGAAGTAAGGTATTCCCGCCATTTTGGAGGCCACATACCAACGATGCCATGCCTTCCACAAATAGTAAAGATGGCTGTCTACACAGCATATCTTCAACAAGATAAATCTGTGCTTCGTATTTACAGATGTTACTGGTCTAGCTTGATTAGGTTGGCCACACATTTTCCTATAATGTAAGGTTTCTAGCTGAGTAATCTATATACTCTTGTCACTTTTTCTCCATTGCATTTGTAAAAACTCTGGGTAGAATTAAAGATAAAATGGGTATTAATAAAAAAGAAATGGTAACTGACACACTAACAGGAGAGAAACCCATAATGGGGTTTTATTAGATCTGTGCTTAAAGGAACTAAGCAAGGCAACCATGACGAGAAATCACAGAAATGTAACAGGCATGCAAATTTTAATTTGCATAATAATTCTTTAATTAGCCAGTGTTATTTGGAGGGAGGGCATCTTCTCTTTTCACTTTTATTTGTGGCTGCTTTTTTTATTTTGCCAAAAGGAAGATTACTTGGGGTTAAGATATTCTCATTTAACAGGATTTCCCTTAGTAACTGAAATGTTTTAGAAAAATCTTTTATCATTATTAATATACTTTTTTTCCAGACTGTTTTGGTCTAAACTTCTTATAGATGAAATTAAATCTGAACATGATTAAATTTAATGAATACCTGATTGACATCTTGTCTCTTCCAGTTCTCCAATTTCCATTCTGAAAGATACAAATAAACACCAGAGTTGATGTTAAGAATTTTTTTAAAAAAATAAATCATTTTATTATTATAAGTGGTCAGTGGAAAAGAAAGTATTGGTAAAGTTCATTTTAAGCCAAGTATGAACAAAAAGCGTGCTTAAGAAGGAAGAGTTGTACATTTTTTAAACTAGAATTTTAAAAGAATAACTGAAAAGTAAATATTTGATTTTTTTTTTTTTTTTTTTTTTTTGCGTTACGCGGGCTTCTCACTGCTGTGGCCTCTCCCGTTGCGGAGCACAGGCTCCGGATGCACAGGCTCAGCGGCCATGGCTCACGGGCCCAGCCGCTCCACGGCATGTGGGATCTTCCCAGACCGGGGCACGAACCCGTGTCCCCTGCATCGGCAGGCGGACTCTCAACCACTGCGCCACCAGGGAGGCCCAATATTTGATATTTTCTGTGATAGTTTATTAATTTGGAAATAATTTGGAGATAATTGTTTCAAAACTTCCAAAGGCTAAGGAAGGAAAGATGGAAGTAAAAGGCACAATGATAACTGTCAGCATGACTACAACTAATGACAGTCCTGTTCCAGGGAATTATTAAGGCAACCAATAGCCCGTTAGTCAATCTAAGCTTTTCTTTTTTCTGTAATGAGAGTTGCTTGCAAAATATTTGAAATTTTTTAGCTCTGATGCTCTTACCGTCACTAATCCCAAATGTGAAAGTAGTATAGTGAGTTACTATTAAAACTGCCTCATTCCCCTATCTTTCTACATATAGATTCAGAAATTTCAATAAACAGTAATCAAAACAAATGATTATGAGGCCATGTCTTGATTTTAAGACTTTGTTTTTGACTTCAGGATATATTACCCAAAGGGTTCTAAGGCATTTTTATGATGAAATTTCCTTTAATAAGCTAATAAAGTTTAAAAATATGATCCTAATTCTTTCTACCAGTCAGCTACTAAAAATTCAGACTAATCACCTGATGAGGAAAAACATGTACATTCCCTTTCTCTGTAACTTATGATACCAAATATCCATATAAGAAAAAATACATTCTTTCAGTAATGATTCTTGAAGTCATATGATTCTAAAACTTTAAGTCACTGAGAAATCAACTGCCAAAAGAAAGTTCTGTCTCCTAAGTATTCAATACAAACATACTATTTAACCTAGCTTTTATTTAGATTCAATCTAATCCATTTAACACAGAGCATAAGAATATAAAATGGTGCAGCTGCTTTGGAAAATAGTTTGGCAGTTTGCAAAAAATAAAACATAGAGGAACACATGACCCGTTAATTCCACTCCTAGGTACGTGCCCAAGAGAAATAAAAACACATATGCACTCAAAACCTTTTACACAAATGTTCATTGCATCATTATCATAACAGCCCAAATGTGGAAACGATCTAAATGTCCATAAGATGACAATGAAATATGGCATAGACATACAATGGAGAGAGAAGTAAGGAGTGACTGCTAATGGGAAGGGATTTGGGGAGGGGGGTGGCAATGAAATGTTTTGTAATTAGATAGTAGAGGCGATTGCATAATCTTGTGAATATACTAAAAAAATTTAATCATACACTTTTAAAACATGAACTTGATGGTATGAGAATTACATCTCAATAAGAAATAAACAAAAAAAAAGAAAGAAAGTGTGTAGGAAAATTTTATTATACAAACCAAAAAGTCTTCTATGGTAGAAATACCTAATACAGCTGGGAGTCCACATCCCTGGAGAAGGTTTTAAAAGGAACATTTCTAGGCCTTACCCAGACTCATGGAATCAAAATACCTATACACAAGGTCTGGAAATCTGTAACTTATTATTTTTTTTGCGGTACGCAGGTCTCCCACTGCTGTGGCCTCTCCCGTTGCGGAGCACAGGCTCCGGATGCGCAGGCCCAGCGGCCATGGCTCACGGGCTCAGCCACCCCGCGGCATGTGGGATCCTCCCGGACCAGGGCACAAACCCGTGTCCCCTGCATCGGCAGGCGGACTCCGAACCACTGCGCCACCAGGGAAGCCCTGTAACGTTTTTTTTTTTAAATCTGTATTAACAAGTGCTTTGAATGAGTCTGACACAACTAATCCAGAGAAAGGCATTTGAGAGGAATTTATTTTGTCCAATTAGTAAAAGCTTTGAAACGCTAAAATACCCTTACCTTACAAAATAACCAGAGCTCCAAGAAAAAGGAATTCCTTTTCGTCATGGACACGGACTGAGAAGCAAGGGAGGCTTGGGCAACAGAGAGAGCCTTCAAAAGTACTAGAGACAGGGCAAAATCTGTCCAGTTTTGAAATATCAATTGTGATATATGTGTGATTTATCTAATTGATAGTCTTTGCAGGTAAGATCTAAGCCAAGGGTTTAATCTAAGTCCTGGAATAATAAGGTTTGTGAAAAAAAAAATTAAAACTTATACTTGAACTTTCACAAGGCAAATAACTAACAATTATATTTCAAGCTGAATATTATAAACCATATAATATGAACTATACAAAAGTAATACATAGAAATAGTAATGACACAAATATCAAAATGAAAGCTATAACTTGAAAAGTAATTTTTTTAAGTTAAACTTTGGTTTTATTCTAAAATGTCACATTTATAAAAACAATAAAGATAAATGTTCATACCTTGCAAATATGTATCATCAAATTTCTGAGCTAACACTTTTTGAGGATACTTGATTCCAGCTCCCCAAGTGACAAAAGGAGTACAAGTCTCGAAAGGATGACCAGCTCCATGGGAACCTACAAATAAGACACAAAGAGTAACAAGACAAGTATCAATATATAAGAATTAACTTATACCTAAATATTTTTTAGTACTTAGTTTTAAAGAGTTGATCTCTATATAGCTAATTCTGGCCACCATACTCCCAAATGTTTGCATCTCTATATAACAATTAGTTTTTAAATATTCCCAAAGAAAGTCAGAGCATCAACAACAAACAGGCAAAAACAAAAAGCAGAACATCCATTGAGTGACTGGTTGAAAGAAGAATAAGAATAATAACAATAAGAGTTGGAGGAGATGCCACCAGAGTAGCACCAAAGGCAGAAAGAACAGGGAAAGCTCCTCTGGGGAGTAACCACCCAAGTTTGAGGCCAGGTCTGCTCTGAAGAGGATAGCAAAGTCTCTATATGCTTTTCTTCCAGGCCACTTTGGCTGGTATAGCCAAAAGCCCTTTATAAAGTGGAACCGGCTCACAAGAATTCTACATTGTGATTTGGTGACCCAAACCTCAGCTTTGCCTTATTTTGTTCTCTGTGCACACACTGTGTTTGCCTTGGGAATCTCACAGAGGGGATAGGCTCATCTAGTAGTACCCTCAGTAATACCACCTTAAACTCACCCCCTCTGCCATCACATACAGTTAATTCTAGGTGGATAAATAATCAGTATTTTTTGTTTTCTTCACCACACTTTTCTCTAATTTCTCATGTTAAATGAGAGTATATTCTTTTCATAGTTAGAAGAAAGATTATATAAGATCAGTCTTTTATACACTAACATTTTATGCATGCTATTACGTGCTAGAGAGTTTGCATATACTAAGATATCTAATCCTCTTCAACATTACAAGATATTTGCAAGCTACATTTACCACTACTTTAATCGTAAAGTATATATCACTTAGAAACAGACTAACCCCAGTCTGTCATTCCATGGTCAGCAGTAAAGATAAATGCTGTTTTCCCATCACTTCCATAAAAATCTTTAAGAGTAGACACAATTTCTTTCAATCCCTCATCAACTATTTTAATATTGTTCAAATATTCCCTGTTTAAAAAGAAAGAGAAGAGAGATTTAAATTATATTAATTACATTAATTTGGAAAAATCAAATTTATTCAATATGAACTTATAAAGTCAATAACTTGAAGTTCTTTTAGATCTCATCTTTAATATTTTTTAAAATCAGAGCTCTTTAGAGTGTTAAAAGTAATTTTCTTCTCTTAAAGAAGTAAAAAAATCTGGAATCATTTTCAAAAATGATTTTTAAAAAGATATTGATTAGCAAATAGATTTTAAGGAATGCTTTTTAAGTCTCAAATGCAACAATGATGACTTTTAAGTCCATGCCTCTCATAATGTAAACTATATTGCTCTTTCCACATTAGTAATAGGTAAGCATCACTGTTTCAACTATAGAATATTTCCATCCCTTAGAGTGTCTGTGATATAAAACACTATAATATATTTTGAACAAACTATATTTAAGCTTTCCATACAGTTGAACAAGGATGGTTTGGTATAAGTTCTATCACTTAAGACAATGCATTGTGTTAAAGAAGGGAAGCATGAGGTATCCATTACTGGCAGCTAACCAATAGGCTTTACAGTTAGTTAGACTAATCTAAATCAAATTCAAAATGAAGAATAAAAGTATAACATGAATTCTTTCTTTCTTATGGTCTGCAAAAGTGAGAAAAATAGTCGCTGTTTTATATAAGGAGTACTACTGAAACATCATATACAAAACTTTATACTATTATCTGCTAGATACAGCACTGATTAAATGGAACATAAGGAACAGCTAATTACATCTTCTTGTGATATAAATATTAACACCATAAAAATGCTTTTTATTTCAAAATTTACTAAAATACTTCTAAAATATAAGTTTTTTCTCTCTGACCTGATAAATGAAGAATATGGAATACACATATAGGATATATTTTATTTATATTAATGTGCAGTGTGGTCACAGCATATGTGATTTTAGCCACTATATCATACTACATCTCATATAAATGAGAACTTATTCTACTTTAGAGTTATTTAAAATATAAGTTCTGTTGTGATCATTACAAAGAAAACATTATAATAATATTTTAAAAGTTCAAACAGGTGTTTCCCTCAAAACCATGAAATTAAACACAGCATTAAAATTACCTTGACGATGGTCGGTGAGCATGTCCATTTGTATCTATTCCTAATAAATGTAAGAAAAAAACTATTTTGTCTTCATTTAGTTTAGAAAACAAAGATTGGTTGTTTCTGGCAGCATGAAAGAATTCCTATATGTAACAAATCAGTTAAAAAATTTTAGTTCATTCATTTTACTTAAAAAGTAATTCCAATGAAAACATTTAATTAAATTTATACATAACTATAAAATTAAATTATCCTATTTTGTTTAAATTTGTCCTCAGGACCTACCAACACAAAGTACTTGTCAGTTCAGACATCTACATTCAAATAGTGAGTGAGCTATTTTCTGTGTTATAATTAGGCTAAAAAAGTTTATAGAAAGGGGATCTCGTTTTCATGAAGTTCTCATAACATTGAATAAAATATAGCAGATTGAAGAACTATTTTGACAAGAGTCAAAAGTAAAACGGTACTAGTGGCAACAGTTTAGGAACGCTTTATGAGTTTAAAATGTTTTCATACTTCTGTTGTTCTATGTTACCACCCTAGTCCAACCATAGTCTCTCATTTGCAACACTGCAAACAGCCTCCTATTTCCTTTGTCCCAAGACTAGAATCTGTTCTTCACATTGTATGATAGAAAAATGTCCACTTAATGAAAGGAAATACGGTTCAAAAATGATTAATTTCATAATGATAAACTGGATTCATAAAGCCCTCTAAGAAAAGGATTCATCCTGTGCTTACATACACATGAACATGTAAGCAAGTACCTATGGAGAGTACTTTTAAATTATTTTAAATAAATCAACAGGCTGCCAAGATATATAATTATTGTTCACATAAATTAACTATAGAAGATGTTAATTTTAAGAATAAGAGGTATTTAACTTCCCAACAAAAGTCTGAAGTATTTTTTCAGATAATTCTTCATTATTACAAACATTAAAAATATAAATGGTGCCAGAGAAACCATCTAGTCAAGAATAGAAATGTCTTTTTAAAAACATAAACATAATGCTACCAATCCTCCTTAAAAACATAAAATGGCCCCCTTTCATATATGTATGAAATGTATATTCTACCTAGCCCCTTTCAAATACATTCTAATTCGCCCCTAAGAAATTTTAAATCTAGATGGAAATGGCAAGTTTTTCAAGAGAAAGGAATTACATTCTAAAGATATAATTGAAAGCTGACAAGAAACAAAAAAACTTAGCAATTGAACTTGAGTCAAATTTACAATTTGTTTCATGACTGATAATATTCAGCTTTGTAAAAAGTGCTATTCATTCATATGTGGACACAAGATCTGTGAAGCCATGAAACACTAATCTTACAGAGCTCAGCCTACTGGATTCCCACTGCCTTTTAAAAAGTTGGTCTTTGGTACCTAAGAGATAGAATACACTCCTAGCTTCTTTCCCCCCAATATTTAGTATAATTATGCCCACTAACCCCACTTTTCTTAGCTCAAAGACACACATTCATTTTTGTACTTAACAAATATTTATTATACTTCATGGGAGACTGCTAGATGACTAACCCAGCATGCAGTCTCTCTTTCTCTCCAAGTAAAACCTCTGATTTTATGGGACATGTCAGTGCTCCAAACTTAAAACCTACATATTTCCTATTCTCTCTCACAGCTACATGTGCCTTTTTGGTTATGGCCAATGAGATATAAGTCAAACATTTCAGTCAAAGGACTATGTGGACCTAAGGCTTTTTGAAATAAATTTAATTTAGTAGGAGAGAAGGTCCTTTTCAATTCCTTGTACTGTTGGCCTAAAACATTTAAAATAATGGCTGGAACTCCAGCATCTCTTGGGTCGTAAGACAACTTTGAAGCTAAAACCATGCCCTGAGGATAGAAGAGAAACTTAGGAGACTGGGTCTTAATGACATTGTGGAACCACTATGGCAATCTTGGACTGCATCAATCTCGGGCTGCCTACTTCTGGCATTATCTTTTATTGAGACAGAACTTCTAAGCAATATTTTTTTTTCTATTACAGAGTTGAATTTAATCTAAATTAATCATGTATCTACGCACCAGACACTTCCATGATAGGAATTTAGATTTAACAATGTGAAAAAGACAGTATCTCTGCCACAAGATGTATATAGGATTGAAATTGTTTGGGTTTTTTTGTTTGTTGTTTTGTTTTGCTTTTAAATCCCCTCCTTTTTGCATAAACAGTACAGAAATGCTTGTTAGATCCAATGGCTTATAATATAGGCAGTTGTAAGCTTAAATAAAAGCAGAGTTCCTTTTAATCCTCTGGGATGTATTGGAACAGTTAGTCCTCACACATCTTTTTTTTTCCATTCCTTTTTAGATTCTTTTCCCATAGGATTGAAATTGTTGCCAATGTATCAAAAATTACAGCATAGCATAATAAAGTACTAAGATAGAGGTATTAAGGGAATATAGAAGAGGGTTCTCTAAGTCAAACTGGAAGTGGGGTAAAGCAAAGGGAAGTCATGGAAGACCTAATAGAGGAGATGGCTATGGATATTTTACCACAATTTTTAAAAAAGTGAGCAGAAATTGGCATATATATGTAAACCGTTTGACTAGAATTAAGCATGAGTCTCTGGCCAGGGCACAAAGTCCAGGTTGGACCCCTGACTCCCTCTCTAGCCTGATCTCAGACTGTGCTCTAGTAAGTGTTCCTGCCATGCTAACCTCCCCTTTTTTCAGTTCCCCAAATCCATTATGCTGGCTCTCCTTTCAGGGCCCAAGTTTACATAACGCTGTTGGCCTGAAATACTCTTCTCTATATGCAATCCAGATCCATCCATTTCTTTGTCTTCTATACTTCTCCAGAGACTATCTCAAAACTCTCAGGAAAGTCTTCCTCTAACTGTTTAGTTTAGATCAGAATTTTCTAAAGATATGTTCTTAGTCCCTGCATTTTTCCTTCACACCGCTAATCATTGTTGATGATTTCATATTTTTGTTATTGATTAATGTACATGTCTCTATTATATCTTATGAAGTTGTAGGCAAATTCTTTTTCTGGTCACTATCATATCACCAACTAGCAGTGTTGAAGTAAAGTAAAAAAGGCATAAAATCAGGCCAGTCATTAGCAATATCTGCCTATCCACAAGGAATCAAATCCATGATTTTGGAACATTTTTGGCATGTTTACGAAATTAGAAGCCAAAGGCCTTTAAGCAGATACTAATATAAGTCAATTATATTAAGAAATGATAGCAAAATAAATTGCTAATTATTTTTTTGAAGAGATTTTATTTAACTTGAAGGTCTTCCCTTTTGACAAAAGCATATGTTAAATGAAAAAAGAAAGCTTCAAGGAAAAATATTCTGATAAAAGAAATAGGGTTTATCAAAGAACACATTGAGCACTTAATTCCTGATAAGTAAATACAAAGAAAAATGCAGAAACATACTGACTGTTTACAAACAAACAATAAAAATGACTACATTATGGAGAAGTCCGCAACGTCAGTCCAAAGACACTACTGGTAAAGGGAAGAATCATTAAGGGTCAATCAATGAATGCTTCTTACAACAGATGAATTATGAGTTATAATTTGGAGATTAGAAAGAATAGATTGGCAGAAAGGAGTGAGCCAATATCTACAGCTGAGATTTTCACACAATTTTTGAAAATATAAATTCTATTGGATTCCTGGTGAAGCTGTGATGATTGTCACTAACAAATAGTCCAAAAAACTCAATATCTTAATGAAATTCAAATATTTTTTATGATTAACTTGTGAATTTGTTTTTGCTTATCTAATTTTTCTTTAAAGTACAAATTTTTTTAAACATCTACTTTATGTTATAATAAATGCATTAGATTTGAACAGCATTTTTCAGAAGACTTTCAAACAAATCACATGTTCCCACTACTTGTAAGAGACTGGTTCTGTGGTCAAAGAAAGATCAAGAAGGTTTACCTAGGATGATTCAGCAAACTAGGAAAGAAATGCAGGTTTCCTAAATCCAACCAAGGGCTCATTTTACTGTCAGAAACACGGAATTTAAGAGTTAATTTTTTTAAAATAAATCTATTTATTTAATTTATTTATTTTTGACTGCATTGGGTCTTCGTTGCTGCGCACGGGCTTTATCCAGTTGTGGGAGCTACTCCTCGTTGCAGCGCGCAGGCTTCCCATTGCAGTGGCCTCTCTCGTTGCAGAGCACAGGTTCTAGGTGCGTGGGCTTCAGTAATTGTGGCACGCGGGCTCAGCAGTTATGGCTTGCAAGCTCCAGAGCACAGGCTCAGTAGTTGTGGCACACGGGCCTAGCTGCTCCGCGGCATGTGGGATCCTCCCAGACCAGGGATTGAACCCGTGTCCCCTATATTGGCAGGCGGATTCTCAACCACTGCACCACCAGGGAAGCCCAGAGTTAACTTTTTTAAATTATTTTTTTTTAACTTCTATTAATTGGTTATTGTAGAATGTGTAATTTCCTAGAACCCAGTCTTTTTAAAATAGTATGCTACAATAAAGTACTTTCAAGTTCATACAAGTAAAAAAAACTAAGATGCATTTACTAACAAATCAGTTTCTAGTACATTAGGTACAAATACGTGTGCTGTAGATTAGCCACTCAATAGGACATACCTTCACATTATCAAAAACCCAGGTATCCAGTTTTGTTACATCCTGGGCACCAAAATCCTCACTGTAAGCGTCATAATTATGTGCAAAAACATGGTTTCCACTAGCACCTGTAAAGGAAATTTGGAGAAAAAAAATTTTAATGATCTGCCATGGACCATAGTTTATACTATAACATATGCTGTTGGTTTTGTTCTCACAGTAACATATTCCAATTTTACAGATACACTACAAGTGAGTTAATTAACTTGCCAAAGTCACAGTGCTAATGAATACACGACAGCACAAAAGTAAACACCAAAGTTTGTCTCCCTGTAAGGATTAAACTATTCAAAGAATTTGTGCATCTAAGGATGGTACAATCTAAAATAGATGAAATCATTTGTTTTACAAAATTCCCTAACCAAGAAGAAATTCAAATATTTCAATTCTTTTATTCATAAAATATGTGCATTTTTCTCAGTATAAGGGAATAAATATTGCTTATTGCCAAATAGTTTGAAAGGGTCAACAAATATATTAATCTTACATAGTTGTAGGATTTTATTAAGAATCTAATCAACTTAGTGAATTTCTGAGTTAGGCTCTTATAGCTCATAAGTAAGAGATATAACAAAATAATGACAAATCTCTTATAATATCAGCTTAGCTCTAATGATACTGTTCTATTGTTCAGCCATTCTACTTCCCACATTCTAAGTAAAGATCTGAGTGGGTCTGTGGGTTGCCATAAGAAATGGAACATTCTTATTCGATTATCTCCAATTCAGGCATCCTGTCCTATCAACTGTAGTCAGAAGTAGGGAGGTAAGTTTGGTAGCCATAGCAACTTAATCCATCCTCACCACCACCAGTCCCCCAAAAAGCTTAACTGCTTTCCAAAGAAGGGAGTATATAAATGGCAAGCAGTATGAGTTTTTTGACCTGCTCTACATAATAATGTTCTGTGACTATCATACAGAAAATTCTGAATATCCGTTTTGCTTTTGAGACATATAATAATCTTTAGTAATTACAATTATTATAATTATATTCTTGACTAAGTGTAAACCTTTTCATTAGGTGAAATGATCATAATGCTCTCACTAAAAAGCAGTTAATGACATAAAATTCAAATGGAATCAAACTGATTTTAGAAAGTAATGTAAATGAATTTTCTAATCAAGAGATGTTTTAATACTTGCAGATTCATGCACACAGAAATACAACAAATACAATAAGTCCAAATGGCATGATCCTGAATATATGCAAATAGAAGTTATAAATTTTAACATTTAAATCTTTATGTGACTATCTATTAACTTCTTAGTAATAATCTATCAAAGTAAAATGAGGGGCCTCCCTGGTGGCGCAGTGGTTGAGAGTCCGCCTGCCGATGCAGGGGATGCGGGTTCGTGCCCCGGTCTGGGAGGATCCCATATGCCGCGGAGCGGCTGGGCCCGTGAGCCATGGCCGCTGGGCCTGCGCATCCGGAGCCTGTGCTCCGCAACGGGAGAGGCCACAGCAGTGAGAGGCCCGCATACCGCAAAAAAAAAAAAAAAAAAAAAAAGTAAAATGAACCAGACGTCTACATCATCATCATAATGAGGAGTTATCATCATCATAAGCATTTTGCTAAATGTTTCACATGAATTATCTTATTTAATCCCCAAAACAAACCTAGAAGATAGAAATTATTATTATTATTATCACATTTTACAGAAAAGAAAACTGAAATTCAGAGAAGTTATCTAGCTTGCCCAAGATTAAAAAGCTATTAGATGTTAAGAGTCATACATATACGATTTCATTGAATCCAAGGTATTAAAAACTGTATAATTCAACATTTCAAGTACAACTAAGAAGGAAAAAAAAATCAAACTGACATGTCTATCTATTGTAATATACACCCTTATTTCAGAGATGTTAAATATGTAAAAACATGTATTTCAAAATCAATAAAATATAGTATATATTTTAAATTACCATATTGATTTATTGCCTATTTAGTAGCTGAGGAAATATAATCAATGACTTTTACCTTTGGCAAACATAGTCAAGATGTCTGGGCTCCCCCAGCACCATGCGTGCCTGGTTTCATTAATAAGAGAATCAAATTCTACAGGATTTTCCTTCCATCCTTCAGGTAATTGAGAAAGAAAGCAAACAATGACAAAAGTAATATATACATGATGAAATATTAGTATATCCCCTAGAGAAGTATTTTTCAAATAATAACAATGAGGATTAATTGCAGAACAAGTGCAAAACTAATAACAGATTTTGTTACATGTATTATATTACAATTTTTTTTTAAAAGCTTACGATAGATAATTTACTTCTTACTAAAATATAGAATCACTTTTGACCTTTCGAGTGTTAAGATCTAGGAAATCCATGAATCCATCCAATCATATTCTATCAATAGCACAGGATGATAAAAAGCTAAAGCTTAGGGCTTCCCTGGTGGCGCAGTGGTTGAGAGTCTGCCTGCTGATGCAGGGGACACGGGTTCATGCCCTGGTCCGGGAGGATCCCACATGCCGCAGAGCGGCTGGGACCGTGAGCCATGGCCGCTGAGCCTGCGCATCTGGAGCCTGTGCTCCGCAACGGGAGAGGCCACAACAGTGAGAGGCCCGCGTACCACAAAAAAAAGTAATAAATAAAAAAAAAATAATAAAAAAGCTAAAGCTTAATTCTTGAGTCAATCCCAGTGTGTGTTTATGTGAGTTAGGCATGCTAAAATACTTGTCAAAAGTATCTCAAAACAGGGACTTCCCTGGTGGTCCAGTGGTTAAGACTCCATGCTTCCACTGCAGGGGGCGTTGGTTCGGTCCCTGGTCAGGGAACTAAGATCCCACATGCCACGCAGCATGGCCAATGAAAAAGTATCTCAAAACATACTTCACTTTGTGTCATGATTCAGTGTTAAAGAAGCAATATTTTTGCAATAAATTTTTCATGTGATAAAATCATCTAAATAACAATACCTTTGGCAACTGCACTGACGTCTTCATAAAACCCTGCTATCAGGGCTACATGGCCTGGCCGAGATTCAGTTGGCACACGTGTGTGAGATATCCCCCAGCTGCCTTCATGCATTATGATATTCCTAAAAGATGTTACAGATGAATAGTTAACACAGACTATGATCAAATGCTCTGTTAAGGCTTTAGAAAAATAAGATTATTACTGAAGGAATCCAGTCAAAAGAATGAGTCAAAATTTAAGAAGGAAAGGAATCTTTCTGATCCCACTTGAGCCCAGTCTTATCCCTCTCACCAGCTGAATTCAGTAGCACAAGAAAGCCCAGGTGAGACAAAGAACCACTCAACCACTGTACAGGATCACAAGACAAAATACACCATTATTGTTTAAAGCCACAAAGTACTGAAATGGTATGTTACATAAGAAATCACTGATATACACAATATTATTTTGTCAATATTAAATTTTATTAGGCGTGATGGTGGTTAAATTATCTTCCTAAATTTGAGATTAAAACAGGCCAAAATTTCTTTTGTTAAAATGTATCAACATTCTTTAAGTTGTCTAACAGGATTTGCAAAATTTCGGGGAAAATGCAAAACTATCAGTAATGCTGTTGCAGGTAAAAGGCCAGCAGAGCAACAAGTTATAAAACACTAATTCATTGGTAACAACTTTCAAGATAAATTTTCAACTCTCAAAATGTTCTGTAGAAAAGTATCTAAAAGTGCTGGTTTAGATACTTTTAATATTGATATCTCATAATAAAACCAACTTTAGTCAAATATATACATAAAAAGTAAAAGGCTTAAAAAACCATTGAACCACCTGCTGAGGGAGAAATATTTTTTAACTTCTTCAGTTATGTAATGGAAACTGAACTCAAACAGAGAGAGGAAGGTATAAAGAAATGCGGAGACTTCTGTTGAAAACACTTTGATCAGATCATATTTTTTAAAAAACAGTGAGGAACAAATAAAACCTTTCAAAAAAAAAGGTTTAGAAGCTAGAATGGCATACAACACAAGGAACATCAACTGTGAGCCCTTTGCCCTCCATATAACACCCCAAGGAGAAGCAAGTGGTATCAGAAAGCCTTGCCTTTGCCTTAACAACCAGTATATTTTATATCTTATTAATTTTACAATGAACTATATTTCTCTCCTTTCTTTGACAACTAAGAAATTCAACCAAATATATCACCCCAATTTTTAAACTATTCATAGAAATTTATGTTACACATTTTTGTGTAGTGAACTTAAGCCATGCTTGATCTTATTTACCTACTCATATTTTCCTACTGCCCTGAGTTGCCCATTTATTTGCATACTTTAGTATATTATGCATTTCTTTGAGGCACCATAAATTTATTCCTGGAAATTCAACATAGAATTCAGGTTCATTCATTCTTCTAGCAGTCAACAAATATTTATTAATTGCCTATATGTTCTAGGAACTAGAGATAAAGTGGTATATAAAACAAAGTCCCAGCCTTAGTGGAAGTTGCACATGCTAAGTAGTACTATAAGGAAAATTGAAATAGGGTAAAGAGATAGAAAGAAATCATGACAGGGGCAGGAGAAAGATAGACGATTTTAGATAAATTTCCACTTGAATTTGAGTTTTAATCTCTCTACAACAGCATTAGGAAGGGCTTTTGAGGGGCTTGCTATGAATCAGAAAAAGAACAGTTGATTGCGGGAGTTCCCTAAGCCCCCAAAATTAAACATTTCTTTTCAAAGCCACTTAATAGAATCCAAAATTACATTATGTAGTGATATAGACTTGGAAGGGCTTTATATATTTTATAGAAGATGTATTTTGAGTTGAAGTCTATATTTTCTAGTTAAACACCTTTGTAATCGGCAATTCACTAATATTTATGCTTGTCATTAATAAGAAAAGGACAATATAGTGAGTTGTAAGTCAGGTTTCAGATATTAGGACAAGTTAGGCCAAGCAGCTAAGGTCATTCATTTCGATTCACCTGATATCAACTTCCACAATAAGAGAAATAACTCTTAGAAGGAAATAAACTGGCTCATCTCTATGGCAAAGGCCAATGTATATGTGCCCTATTCTCTTTCTCATCATCACTCCTCTACCCAACGTGAGATAAACAGTATTAGCATAACATTTTCCAGAGATGTCTTTGTACCAGTTGACATGCTTACCTAATAAAGGGTGCCCTAGGATTTCCATTTTCATCTAATTCATAAAGTTTATCTGCTCGCAGGCCATCAGCAACAAACAGCACTAATCTTTTCGCTGGGGGAGGCAATGGCGTAAACTGAGGAGTCATTCCATGAACCAAAGGAGATGTAAAATAAATGTCAAAGATGGAGGCAAAGAACACCAAATGTATAAGCAATCCCAAAATAATGTACAGCAGCATATCCCGTGTCACTAATCTTCAAGAAAAACTGAAAGGAGGGAACAAAATTAAATTTGGGTAAGCCTTAGTGCAATCATATATATTTTCTCTTATTCTGATGACTACATATAGACTGTATATTTTAAAATATTACATCACACAGCTTCACCTTCATTTATGATGGTAACAAGCATTATTTAATAATGAGATAATACAGAAATAAAATATATGATAAAGTACACTCAAGCAAAAAGAAAAGTTCAAGTATCATAAGTAATTAGCACCAATAAACTATTTATAATAAACTTAAATGCATACTAAGCTCATAAAAACTAACATAGGATCAAAAAACAGAGAAAGAATTAAATGAGTCCTAAAATGAGTTAGGGTTCAGTCAAGTCAAATCCTGTATAAAATAGAAAATATATCTCATGGTGGTCTTCGTTACCCATGTGACAACCATTGATATTCTCAGAATTTAACATTATTTGCCTATTTGTGCTTCTTCTTTTTTTTTTTTTTTTGACTTTTGGTTATCAGCTCAGGACAGTTTTAGCTTCTCTTGACTATCACCAAGTTGAGCAGACAACATGCATTTTGTCCATTTAGTAGGGGAAGGAAAAAGTAGTTAAATTTCATCTTTGCTTCAGAAGATTTACACTCATTAAGGGAACACTTTATTTTAGTTCCCTGAACCAATAAAAAAAGCAGAGGGTTACATTCATTCATTCAGTAAAAATGTTCTGTGCACGTATTAAGTGCATAATTGTGTATTGGGGAACTACAGAGACCACCAAAGTGACACAGTCACAAATCTGATGAGCTTACAAATACTTAGGGAAGGAAAACAAAGCAATGTGAAACATTTAAATAACACATTTAAAGTATACCATTAACTGCCTAAATCAATGGGAGTCCATGGGAGTGTTTTTCAAGCCAGTCTACAATTTGCTTTTGTTGGTGAATCTCTACCCAGATTACAAATAACAGCGAAGTACTCTAACTTGTTCTTGTAATGTAACTGCATTAGTTACACAGAGTGACGCTTGGCTGAAAAACACTAAAGATGAGTTAATTTAATTACAGATAGATCTTATTCTTCCTGGCCTCAAGAAGTACATTATAAAAGGAAAGGGTGGCAAAATATCCTGCAAAAAAAACTGAAACATTGGGGAAAAAACCTTATCAAACTCAAGCTATAATAAAATAATAAAATAAAATAGAGAAAATGGTCAAATTATGGGCCAGGTTTTTCTTGGGAGAATCAAGAGTCAACTAAATTTCAAAGATATTCCACAAATTATGAAAGTCCCTTACTGAGTAGATGCTATTCTGCAATCTAAGGCAACACTCTCAGAATAAATATGTATTTTCCTTATGAGCTTTGACTACATAGCAACTCCCATCTTAATAATAGCAATCTGACTATAAAAATAAAATCACTGTGGTAAGTTTGGAAATATAGAAAAATTACCTATAATTCTACTACCTAAAGAAAAATCTGTTCACAGTTTCTTACAATTTTTTCCTATCTACATTTTTATAGAGGCTCACAATTTTAAATAGATTTTTTCCTTTATTATACATTAACATTTCTGTTATTTAAAAAAAAAAACACCTTTTCCTACACATCATTTACCATTACCATGACTCTATTCTACGGGTGCATTTTAATTTTCCTGATCACCCCCATATTGTTAAGCATGTTTTTACAATTAAAAGTATCGATGCGATTAATCTAAATTTATATATAATTTTTATGTTAATTTTTCAGACATTTCACATTATGTGCTTAAGATACTGCCTATAAGTACAGTCACTGAGTCAAAGGCTATGAACATCTTTAAGGCCTTTGATATGCTATATATGGAAATAATTGTTTCAGCTGAATACTGATTCTCCTAATGATAAATTAATTAAACACTTGCAATATATATTTCTCTTGCTTATCTCACAAGTCCTCCTTCAAATACACACAGTACAACAAACTAAATTTGATGAATTAAAAAGGAGACATTAAGCAGAATATTCTAAAGGACAAGATTTCAAACACAGAAATTATTATTAACATCAGTGTTTCAAGAGAGGAGGGTGTGGTCAACTTTATCAGATACACTTAAAGACTGGAGTAAGAGCAGGGCAGCAAACTGAAGTCCTTGTTAACCTTACTGAGGAATTTCAACAGAGTAGTGAGAGGTAAGCCCCAGGAACGTGCTTGCTCGAAAGTAAATGGGAGGTCAGGGAGGGAAAGACAGTGGGATGAGTACAGCTCTTTGGGAGAATGCTAAGTCTAAAGAAAAGTTCTTTTCTTAAATGAAAATTGATGTATGGCCAATAGAGGGTTTTCCTCAGCTAGGAGACACTAGATCTGTGTGCTGAGGAATGATTTCAAACGTAGAAAGAAATTAGTTCCAAGTGAACTACCTCTGGGCTCTTCAGCTGGCTCTTCCCATGGCGGGCTCCTTATTTTTCACACCATCTTCTCAAATGTCGCCTCCTCAAGGTTTCTACACCACCCTAAAGTAGACCCTTTCCTCATTTTCCCTGAGTTAAACAATGACACACTCTGTATTTATTGGTGAAATTTACTAAGTGATTCTCTTCCGCTAGAATATAAGCCCCATAAGGACACAGATTGATATCTTGTTCACCACTGTTATGTCCTACCTACTGAGAAAGTAGGTGCTCAATCAATGTTTTATAAGGAACTTATTAAAATGAATGGCAAAGTAATTTTGGCTAAAATGAATCCTACTTCAACAACACTTATTCAAAACCTACTATTTTGCAAGTATTATGCTCAGCAACAGAATTTGAAAAGTGAATAGACATGGACCACATGTCCGTGTTGAATACGCATGACCACGTTTTAGTAGGACCACAAAGAACGAGGCAAAGAACCCAGCCAAAGCAAGGAAAGACTCTGAAGATATGTGGGATATTAGGCAATCAAAAGATGTATGCAAAAATACAATTATCTAGTAGCCCACTTTTCAATGCTAACAAGGAGCCCTGTGATAATGCTTTCAGATCCAAAAAATTACCTACTAATGTATGTTTTTAACCATTTTTTTAATATATGCATATTAAATAAAAATTACCACTAGTTCATACAATTGTTTTTCTTTTGAATATAAGGGTTCTTGTTATAATACATTCCACTTATTTAGAGTTAATTATTCTAAGGTCAATAGTCTTACTAAATTTTTTCTGATGCACTCTAATGAATGGCATCTATTTTTAAATTTTTAATCAACTTTATTAAAGTATAATTTATATACAAAAATGGACATTTTACATTTTATAAGTTTTGACCAATATATACACTCATATAACCAACCACCAGAATCAAGATATAGAATATTTTTATCATTCCAAGAAGTTGCCCCATGTTCCTCTGCAGTCAAACCCTGTCCCCACAGCTCTGACCATAAGCAATCACTGCCTTCTGTGATGCAAGATTAATTTTTAGCATTCTGAAGTGTCACTGAGATGGAATCATGCAGTATGTACTTTATTGTATCTGCTTTCATTCAGTATTACATTTTTGAGGTTCATGCACGGCTGTGATTCAGTTGTTTGTTCCTTTTTAATACCGAGAAGGATCCATTGTATGGATACACTACAAATTGTTTATCTATTCACCTCTTGATGGATATGTGAATTGTTTCCAATTTTGGGCTATTATAAATAAAGCTTCTATGAACACTAAATGACTTTGTGAATATATGCTTTCATTTCTCTTGAATAAATATGCAGAATTAGAATTGCTGGGTTAAATGGTAAGCAGATGTTTAAACATATAAAAAGAACTGCCAAACTTTTTCCAAACTGTTTAACACACCTACAAGCAATGTCTTTAAGTGTTTTAAAACTTTATTTTATTGACACTCTATAATTTGGTTATAAATGTCATTTTACAATTTACTTTTATAGTAAGTATAATGTGCTTTATAATTTCTTATATATTGTTATAATGTTTCCCCCCACTCTTGAGTATATTCAATTACAGTTAGTTAGTGGGAGTGTAGTGGTAACCTATTGTGGTTTTAATTTACCTTTCCCCGATGACCAATAACATTGAGCAACTTCTCATGCATTTAATGAGCTTTTTAAAATCCTCTTTTTTTCCCTTTGCACTTTTTAAACAGCGTTTTTCAAATAGCAGTACTTTTAAATTCTGATTAAGTTCAATTAATTTTCCTTTGGTGATTGTATTTTGTGTCCCACCTAAGGAATTCTTGTAAATGACAACACTTTAGTACAGATTGTTAACATTTTTATTTTCAAACAATTCTAAATTCAGAGAAAAATTGCAATAGTGGTACGAACATCCATACACCCCTTAGCCATATACATCTAACGTTAACATTTTTCCCACTTGCTTTATCATTTTCTCCCTCTTGCCTCTCTGGCCCCTGCCTCACCTCTTTAACTTACCCCTCCCATGTGTGCAGGTAGGAGCTTTGGGGTGGGGTGTGTGTCACATAATATTGTATCTGAACCATGTGAAGATAAGTTACATACACTATGGCCCTTTACCCCGAAATACTTCAGTGTTTATTTCCTGAGAATAATGATACTCCCATATATACCTACAGTAGAGTTATCAACTTCAGTACACTCAACGTCAGTATTTTTATCTAATCTACCATCTATACTCCAAATTTTTGAAGTGTCCCAATAATATTCTTTATAGCATTTTTATAGCTTTATTGAGGCATAATTGGCCTATAATAAGCTGTATATATTTAAAGTGTATAATAATCACAGTCAAGATAGTGAACATACCCATAACCCTCAAAAGTTTCCTCATGCCTCTGTGATCCATCCCTACATATTTCATTTTTTGATATTATTGTAAATGATATTTTTTATTTCAATTTCCCCTTGTTAGTTCTTAAATTACCACTGATTTTTATACATTCACTTTGTATCCTGCAACACCGAAAAATTATTAGTTATAGTAGCTTTTATGTAGGTACCTTTTGATTTTCTAAAGAGACAATTATGTCACCTGTGAAAAAAGGACTTCTTAGCAATCTACACTTTTTTATTTTTGTCTCACGCTTGTTGTACTGTCTAGGAGCTCTAGTATAATGTTGAATAGGTGTAGTAACAACAGAAATCCTTGCCTTGTTTCCAGTCTTCGGGTGAAAGTTGTCAGTTTTCCAGGTTTTGTAGATTCCCTTTCTTAAGTTAAAGAAGTTCCCTTTTACTCTCAATATGCAAAGAGTTTTAAACTGTGAATGAATGCTGGATTTTGTCAAATGTTTTTGTTGCATCTACTGAGATGATCATGATCATTCGGTTTTTCTCTTTTAGTCTCCCAATGTGGTGAATTACGCTGATGGAATTTCAAACGTTAAACCAAGCTTGCACTCCCAGAATAAACCCCACTTGATCATTAAGTATTATCCTTTCTATATACTATTGGATTTTATTTCCTGAACTACTATTTAGCATTTTAAAGTAATATTTATTAGAGATATTAGACTATAATTTTCTGTTTTCTCTGGTTTTGGTATCAGACAATGCATTGGGGAGTGCTGTTACCTCTTTTATTTTTTGGAAGAGTCTGTGTAGAATTTATATTATTTCTTCCTTTCTGTGTAACAGAATTCACCAATGAAACAAATGGCTCAGAGTTTTCTTTGCTGGAAGGTTTTTAACTGTAAATTCTTCATATACAGAGAGATGTTATGATTATTTACTACTTGTTGAGTGAGTTTTGGTAGTTATATCTTTTAATTTGTCCATTTGTCCATTTCATCCAAACTGTCAAATTTATTATTCCAAAATTATTCTATTCACTTATCCTTTTTTCTGTCGTCTAGCTCAGGACCCCATCTATCAGGTATCATATTTAGTTATGCAAAGTAAGTCATTTTTCAAGTACTTAATTCATTTCAGTTGGATCTTAAACACTATTTACAACTAAAGTACATACTGTATATATCTAGATGTACAGAAGCTCACACTGATTTAAATACTCCTCTTTACCATGGAAACCTGAGTACTCTCCTTTTCATGCTTATAAATAAGGAAATATGTATATCACTTTTCACTTTCATTTGTGTTTACAAATAACTCCCTGGACTTATGTTCTTTCTTTTCTCCATTGCTATTACACAACTCTTCTATATAAAGTATCGAAGTTTATGTGTTAAAGGATAATACAAATTTTCCACTACCCAAAACCTTACTGAAGTAGTGAAACAAAAATTGTGTTTGAGAACTTTGACCCTGAAGCTGTAACAGCCAACATAAAAATCTAGCTCTGTTATATAGTGACAGTGGGATCCTAGTCAAGTTCCTACCTTGCACTCTCAAGTATCACTTCCTCAGGGACTATGCAGTCCAAATCAGAAGACAAAACCTTTACTTCAGTTTACAATTATATGGCTATGACTCTGACTATTTGTAGCAATGTCTGTCTCTATCATTTAAAGCTGATTCCAGGACAGCAAGACAGGCTTTCTCCAGCACTCATCACAGTCCTGGGCACTTACTAAGGACTAATAAATGACCTACAATTATCATTTCAAAGGTAAATGTAATATGCAGGGTAGCCACTAGAGGCTGCCTTGTTTCTCTATTCCTCCTCCAGAACATACGCATGAACTGTGAAGATTCAGGATACTTAAAAACAACCACAACTTCTATGTTTAAGTCATTTACTATATATAAAATTTTGGTGATTCCAAAATATCATTCTTCACACACTACTTATTTTATTATTGCTAAGCACATGTAATTAAGCAATATTATTACTTAATATTTCTGGTTTTTAAAAATCACTTTTTATTCAGATATAGTGAAAAAGAAAACTTTGTCATGGATGAATGAATCATTTGGAAACCACCAAAATAAATGAATAATTACTAAAAATTTTAAAATACACATAACCATATATAAATAAAAGTTATTTAGCTTATATCTGTGGGATGTTTACCACATGCTGAAAAACAATGTTAAAAAATTAGAATGTATAAAAATGTATAAAAAATTAGATACTTATAAAACTTTAAGTCAATGAAAAACTTGCATTTAAAATATTACTTGTGGTTATTTTAAGACTACTAAAGCAAAAAATAATTTTTTAAACAAGAAAATGATTTAAGTGCTTGGAAAAAAGCGATCTTTTATATTTTCATCACTAAGATACAAACTTCAATGACTATCCATATTATTCAGTGAAACGTTAGCTGTAAAGACCAAATTAATGCAGATCTTGCTAAGTAGAAAGAAAATTTCTCAACAATATTAACAGCAAATTATTAAAAGTAGAGATCAGCAATTATTAATATTCTAGTATGTGCTATTTCTTAAACATTTTTAATTGGTAAGTAAACCTCTATGTATTGCGGAAGAGAAAAGTACTTACTGAGGAGACTGGCCAGTTGATTTGTTACGGGCTTGGAAGGTCACATAAACAAGTCCATGATTATAGGATACGAAGTAGAATCAGGAAACTACAGATGTGTTATAGGAAGCCAATCATGGAAGGACTTCTACATCCAATTTCTTACAACTCTCTGAGGAAACATATTTTAAATCTATTGATATTTTCAACTTTCATTTTAGAAATCAGACCTTAAGTTAAAGATATTCCCTTTGGGGCCTACTACCTTAATTGCTTTTTCTGGCTGTAGCTACTAAACAATTGACAACGGGTTTGTTTTGCTTTATTTTTAAAAGTCTGTCAAATGTTCTCCATATACTAGTATTACATTAATTGAGAACTGACTATAACATTTATTGTGTAATAGGTACCAGGTGACAAGCACATTCCTAATTCTATATACTTTCAGCATCCCCTTGACAGATGAGGGCTGAGAGAAGTCAAGTAACTATTTAAAAGTCTCACAGTAAATAATTGGCAGAACTGGGATATGAACTTTAGGCTCTTCAACCTAATAAGCACAATCCTCTAAGGGAAGACCCTAAGTGCAGGGACCCTAAATACAAAAGATTTCTAAAATTCCCCATTACAGAGATGGAAATATTGTACTATACAAACAACCTATTTCTAATCATGCCCTTTCCATGCCATTCCCTAATCCCTCCCATTCCTCCATTCCAGAAATTGGTTCCATTTTCAGTCTCTCTGGCAAACTCAATAAGGAGCAGCAATCCTTTTAGCTAAGAAATATGTAACAGCATTGACTAGTTTGATACTATTTTTCTAAAATCCAGGATTTTTTTTTCCCATGGCTTTTCTTCAATATATGGCTCACACACAAAAAAATTTAGAATTCAAACATTAGGAGCTAATGTTCTATAAAAAATACTTTGAATTCTTAGTATTAATAACATCAAAAACAACTTCTACCAAAAACAAAACGAAAAACCCAAAGCCTCATTCAAATGAAAATTTTAGTTTACTGAGCCTGGGTAAACTGAAATTAAAGCCGACATTTAACTGTTGGTATACATTTACATGTAAACCAATAACCTGACCTAAGGCTATATGAGAACGCTATATTTTTATTTTTCCACAGACCTAAAGGAGATACTTCACTGCTTCAATGTAACATAACTTACTTGATAACATAATTATTGCCACCTCTATTTTGGTGCTTAAAGGAAGAACCTATGCAGAATGACAGGGAAATCTAAAAGTGCAAAAGTGGCAAACTTTGTATACTTGTGCTAACATTTTTGTATACTGTCCAATATATATATACTGTCCAAAGTATACAATATGCTGTAGACTTTGTATACTGTCCAAACTTAGTATACTGTGCTAACATTTGATAAAGGATATCAAAACTGTCAAAAGCAGCCAAGTTTGAAAACAATTTCTCAGTTCCACAGTCAGTACCTTGACTCCAGCCTAAATGTACAAGTCAGAAATGTTGCAAGGCATAGCGGAGAAAGAATGGCTTTGGACATAAGAGAACTGATTTTAGTTCCTTTGAATACTTATTATGGAGTTGACTTGACTGGGTCATTGAACGTCTCTAGGAGTAAGTTTACTTTTCCCATTTGATATTTTGAAGCATCCCTGTGTATTAAATCCTGAGATCCTAACAGTTTGCTACTGAAGTCGAGGCTATCAGGGTATTCTCTGATGCACGCAAATCCAAACCTCTGAGTTCCATTTTCCATTTACTCTCTCCATCTCCCACATCCCACCCTATGGCATCCTGCCCTATCACTACTAACTCGGTGGCGAGAAGGCGCTCTCCTAGGCCTCCAGGGCAAACGGGCACACGGCTGGGAAGGCAAGGAAGAGAAAGGAAGCCACATTCTGACTACAGCCCCTGCCCTGGGCACTTGCTACACGTGCGGAGAAAATGTCATTAATTGGCGGCACACAGCAGAAAAAGTGAAACGTGCTAAGGAAAAGTGAAGCAGCTCGGCGGCGGGCGTGAGGCCACTTTCGGTGCCACCGCACCTCTCCCCCACTAGTCCCGGACTTTACCTGGGCTTATAGAGGTCAGGCCTGATCTCAGGAATGGGGCCTCCTCACCGCGAAGGCGGGACCCAGCTCGAAGTCAGAGTTCCCCTCTGTTCCCGAAAGGACATCCAAGAGAATGAATGTTCCTAAGCCACCGTCATTACCGCTCCTCAACCACGGAACGCCCCTGACACTTACCTGTCCAGAAGCTGCTCTCGCGATAATTCTTGGGTCAGCCCTCCGTAACTCCAGTCCCCGCCCCCTATCTCAGTTGGCCAATCAAAACGGAGTGGGGGCGGGATTTCGTCTTTGAGCGGGGAGCGGGGCCCTCTATCTTTGCTCACTAGGGGGGGGAGAACGGGCGGGGCGGGGGCGGGGCGGGGGCGGGGCTGGGGCGGGGAGAGGGGGGCACGGCACGCGTTATTTCTCGCGAGACTGGGGACCAGGAAGACGCCTGCAGAGCCGGGCTGCTGCTGCAGCTGCGGCTGAGGCAGCGCGTGGTGCTGCTTCCAGACCGTTTGCCTCCGAGCCTGGGCCTGGTCTACAAGTGAGGAGGCGAGACGTGGCCAATCCAGGGCCCTGGAGGTGCCCAGTGCCCGCTGAGGCTTAGTAGGGATTCAGGCTGCGGCCTGTCAGAACCAGACAGGGAGGCGCCCACGCTCCTGACAGTATAAGATGGCGGCGATGGCGCCTGGAGGTGGTGGCGGCGGCGTGAATCCATTCCTCAGCGATTCGGACGAGGACGACGACGAGGTTTCAGGGACCGACGAGCGGCGGGCAGGACTTCGGCTGAGTTCCGGGGTCGGCCTAGATCCTGGCTCTGCGGACTCGCTATCGCCTCAGGATCCCGTGGCCTTAGGGAGCAGTGCACGACCAGGGCTCCCTGGGGAGGCGTCGGCGGCTGCGGTGGCACTGGGGGGCACCGGGGAGACCCCGGCCCGATTGTCAGTTGATGCGATCGCGGCTCAGTTGTTGCGCGATCAATACTTGCTGACCGCCCTGGAGCTGCACACCGAGCTGTTAGAGAGCGGCCGCGAGCTCCCTCGGCTGCGCGACTACTTCTCCAATCCCGGCAACTTCGAGAGGCAGAGCGGGACCCCGCCGGGGTTAGGGGCGCCGGGGATCCCTGGAGCAGCCGGCGTTGGAGGCGCAGGAGGTCGGGAGCCGAGTACTACGTCGGGTGGGGGACAGCTCAGTAAGTGAACAACAGCCCTGTCACTCCGGCTGGACTGTTGGGATTGCAAGGGGTAGTTGTGGGGAGGGGGTACTTCCGGGCGGGTACTGAGTACGAGGAACATTTTAGGTAGAGAGTTGGGGCGGGGGGTGATCTTTTGCGATGGAAACAGAAGGATCTGGCAGTGACTGTTCTCTGCCTGCCTCCAGCTCTTGGCTGGACTTGCACCTGCTCCTGGCTCCACTCTTGGTGTCGGGATCTACTAAATAGCCAGCGTTTCTAGTTCACTGGCTATTACGTGACCCCAGAAGACTCCCTTGCAACCTTGGTTTATCGCTTTAATCCTTTTTCCGTTTTCTCCAATCCCCTGAATCACCACTACCTGGAAACAGTGTTCCTTAAATTGTTCGCAGTAATTATTTGACTCAAAGTCAAGAGAGAAAAGAATAGGAAATTTCTCTCCACGAAATCAGATCCACTTGAAGACCCTTTGTCTTTGGGATGACTTTCTCACTCAAAAATTAGGTTTTCTGTTGCATAAAATTTGTTCTGTTTAAACTCAATTTAATTCCATTTCTGTTCCTTAATTTCAGTAGGTTTCCAAAATTACAGGAAGTCTAAGGAGCTGGCTAGGCAAGTTCTACCTGCAGTGTATCTGCTGGTCTCACTACCTCACAGGCTTTTTTCTCTGCCTAAGTTAAGAATTAACTTTTTTACCTTGTTATAATCATTGTTAGCAGTATAGAGTAGTCGTTTACTTCATTCATCATATATTTATAAGCATTTCTTATGGCTTTAAAACGTGCTGTCAAGGATGTATACTGTATTCCTAGGACCCACCCCTTTTGAGAGGCATCTTAGATTTTTTCCCTTATTAATGGTATGAGGTGTTTTTGTGCGTATGTGAGGCCAACTGGAATTTACTAACAAATGTTAAATATACAATTTTAAAATTGTAACCCAATTGTTTATTTTTTGTCTATACTTTTTTTTTTTTTTTTTTTTTTTTTGCGGTACGCGGGCCTCTCACTGTTGTGGCCTCTCCCGTTGCGGAGCACAGGCTCCGGACGCGCAGGCTCAGCGGCCATGGCTCACGGGCCCAGCCGCTCCGCGGCACGTGGGATCTTCCCGGACCGGGGCACGAACCCGTGTCCCCTGCATCGGCAGGCGGACTCTCAACCCCTGCGCCACTAGGGAAGCCCTGTCTATACTTTAAAATGGTGCCAGAGACTTATATTTCCTAACTTAGATGTAGTGAAAGTGCAAAGAGTGCACTTTCCATGAGGGTAAATACTGAGCATATTTCTCTCTTGAATATGGAATTTTCTCAGCAGGTGTAACTTCCTTGCTCAATATTATAGGATAATATTCCATTTCTGGAAACGATTTTCTCATTGCTGACCTTTAAGACCATAAAGTGTAACAAAGAGCAGTGTAACAAAATTGTTAGGTAGTTGGCTTTCTTTGTTTGGTTTCAGATTTTTGAACTAATAATGATTTTCACCTGATAAGCTCTCACTACTTCCTCAAGATCCAGCTCAAATGTCATCTTTGTACATGTTTCCCACACTCTCCAGGCTTGGTTGTTTGGTCTTTCATTGTACTATTTTCAAACCTCAACCGTTGCTTTTAACTTTTTGCATTTGATTTGTTAACAATATCATTTTTCTCCATTAGATAGTCAATTCTTGAGGGTTATCTTTATATTCCTCACAGTTTGTACAGTTCCAGGCCTGTTGTTGAACATAATTAAATTGCATCTGCTGTGTTTTTCTACTATATAAATATAATGAAATGGGTTATTACTTACTTCATAATTTTATTCTATTTAATTTAAAAGAATTTATTATCCTGTTCACCCTATCTTATTATGGCTTGATACCACTGTTTATGGTGAAAATGTCTCTTAAAAACCTTTTGTATACAATTATATTTATAATTTAGACTAAATATTATAGAGGTGTTTTAGAGTAAAAATTGACTTCTAAATGCCTTTGCATCATACATTTTTATAGTTTCTTGAAATAACTTAAGTCCTATGATCAAAAATCAAAATTTAACTACAATCAAATATTCATCTGCAGTTGTGCTTTTCTATTATCCTCATTTAATTGGACCTGTTTTGGGTATAACTCAAAAGTATATAATTAGATAATATATTTTAGATAACGTATTTTCAAGTTAATACAAAACAAATGAGCAACAGGAGGAAAAAAAATCAAAATTATCCATAATCCAACCAGTGGTACTTGCCTTTTCTGTCTTTTCTATCCATATAATTTAAAAAGCAAAAATTGTTTTAAACTGTTTTATATAGCTTTATATTAGTTGACAGACACTGTAATTTTTACCATCAACTTTGAGGTAAGATTGCATACAATAAAATGTGCCCATTTCAAGTGTACACTGTGATGAGTTTTGGAAAACAAATTACTACTACAAATAAAATATAAAACATTTTTATTGTCCCCAGAACTCCTTCATTTTCCTTTGCATTCAATATCCCAAGACCATCACCGACCACTGTAGAACACAATTTTCCAGTCTTGGCCTAGGCACTATCGAAACTTTGGGCCTGATAATTCTTTGTTGTGTTAGTGTCCTTTGCATTCTAGAATGTTTAACAGCATTGCTGGCCTATCTGTCTGCTAGATACCAGTAGCAACCACCCCGACCCCATTCCCTAAGTTGTGACAATCAAAAAATGTCACCAGCACTGTCCAAGGAAGGGGAGGGCAAAATTTCCCCAATTGAGAACCACTTCCTTAGTTAAGTTTTATCTATTTTAAAATTTCATATAAATGCAGTTCCAGAGCATATAGTCTTTTCTGTCTGGCTTCCTTTGCTGAGTAAAATGTTTTTGAAATTTATCCAAATAATGTTTTTATGTATATTAATAGTTCATTCCTTTTTTGGTTTATCCATTCATCTGTTAGCTATTTGTGTTTTTTCCATTTTTGGCCTGTATGAATAAAGTTGCCATGAACATTCTTGTATAAGTTTTGCATGGACATATGTTTTCATTTCTTTTGGGTAATACCTAGGAATAGAATTGCTGGGTCTTATACTTAGTATATATTTACATTTGTAAGAAACGGTCAAACTGTTTTTACAAAATGGTTGTATCATTTAAAATTTCCATCACCAGTGTATGAGAGTTTCAATTTCTATACATCCCCCAAACACTTGGTATTTTCAGGCTTTTTATTTAACTCATTCTAGTGAGAGTGCTGTGGTATTTCATTGTGGTTTTAATTTTCATTTCTTGAGGGCTAGTGATGCTGAGCTATTTCTTCTGAGCTTTTTGCCATTGTGTGTGTGTGTGTGTGTGTGTGTGTGTGTGTGTGTGTGTGTGTGTGTGTGTATTGCCATTAATGTATCTTTTGTGAAATGTCTGTTCCCAGCTTGTTATTGAGTTATAGTTCTTTATATATTCTGGACCCAAGTCTTTTATCAAGTATGTGTTTTGCAAATTTTTTCTCCCAGTATGGTTTGCCTTTTCATTTTTTAATAATGGGTCTTATGAACAAAGGTTTTTAATTTTATCAAGTCCAGTTAATCGGGTTTATTCCTTAATGATTCGTGCTCTTTGTGTCCTAAATAAGAAATATTTGCCTATCCTAAGGTTGCAACAATTTTCTTGTGTATTTTCTTCTAGAAGTTTTATAGTTTTAGCTTTTATATTTAGGCCTATGATGGCATCATAAAAAGAAGAAAAAGAAGAAATATTTAATTTAGCAATTTAATTTTGTAAGATTTACTAAATCGTTTACCCAAAAGTCTGTTGACCTCGGTTAATACTAGCATAGTGGTGGTTTTAAAATACTGTAAGAAGTCTTCATACTGTATTTTATCTTTTTTTCTTGATTAGAAGAGTAGTCTATATTTATAAAACATTCAAAAATTAAAAGAATTATGGCTTTATAAGTGTGATGTTTTCAGTAGAAGAATTTAAAATGAGCTCTAATGAAGTCTCAGTGTTTGATAAATTGTTGCAGCATCATTGTGATGTTCCTACTAGATCCATTTGTTAAACTAATTAGATCTTTTGTATTTCATTTTACTTGCTTGAATATACACACACATTAATTATATATTTTCCCCTGTATTCTTTCCAGTTGAGCCAATTTGGTAATTGTTTTGCTTTCCAATTAGATTGCAAGGTAAAAGTTGTGCCAATGCCATTGATTAGCACTGAACAGATTGTAGTATCTTACCCGGAGGAATGCTGGTTCCACTCTAAGCCTTAGAGTTCTAATCAAAATTGGACTGTAATTGCTTAGGATGAGCCAGTTCTTTGTAGAGACAGTAGGTGGTCAAATAACTTATGCCTTTCAATGATGGATTTCTTCTATTCTGTATTTATCATCCTTTCAAATTTTTGTAAGGCTGCTTATCAGGAGGCATTTATGATTGAATTTAATAATTTAACTTGTGAGCCTACAGACTTCTTGAGTCATCTTTCTCCTTTTTTAAATTTTCTGTTTCATTACCTTGCCGATCTTTTCTCAAAACTCTGAAAGAGTACATATCTCACTGTGTTCTGTTCCTTTCTTAGTATCACCTGTGCTATATGATTACCGTTTTCCAGAGTTCCCATCTCTTCTGCTTTACAAAGTACAGTAGTTCCTCCCTGTTAGGTTGGAATTGGGTTTAGTGCTTCCTCTGGCTTCTAACAGGAGAGTATCAACAGAATATTTCTAAAATTTATTAGGTTCACTGCTTTTAGCTGAATGAGACTTCCTACTATTGTCTGGACCATATAGATTCCTAAATTTATCTCTTACATGACTGTCATTTTTTTGCCTATGCCTTTCAGTAGCTTCAGACTTACTAATTCTTGTGGCAATTTAGTCAGATATTTTCATTGCCTAGAACAATGACGAGTATAGTTGGTATTCAATATTTTACATTGATCAATACATTTATTAAACTGTGATCAACTAAGGATTGTAGGAATCCAGAAGAAGTTTAGTGTATGTCCTTGAGTTTATGTTCTTGATGGAGAGGCAAGAAAGTGAGGGTAAAGAGAAGATAATGTTTATTTTATGTTTTGCCTTGTTTAAAACATCATCTGGGAACATGCTTACCATTATCTGGCTCACCGGTTAATAAAGAGATTTTAAAATGCAGTATGATGTTTCAAGCCATTGTGGTACATAGTTTAAAAGGAAGCAAGATAGGGGCATTAATCAGGGGAAACAGGCCTTATTTCTGTCAAAGATTAAATGTACACTTTCTACTTTAGGGGTGATATTCAGAATGTATGCTTATCTGTTTCTTTGCTTGTTTTTTTAAAAACATTTGTTGGAAAAAACGTTCCAGGATTAGTGTAATTTTCATTTTTTTTTTTTTTTTTTTTTTTTTTTTTTTTTTTCTTTTTGCGGTATGCGGGCCTCTCACTGTTGTGGCCTCTCCCGTTGCGGAGCACAGGCTCCGGATGCGCAGGCCCAGCGGCCATGGCTCACGGGCCCAGCCGCTCCGCGGCATATGGGATCCTCCCAGACCGGGGCACGAACCCGTATCCCCTGCATCGGCAGGCGGACTCTCAACCACTGCGCCACCAGGGAGGCCCTTCATTTTGTTTAGTATATTTAGGTCAAAAACTAAATTCGGTTAATTTGTTTTTATATGATGGCTTTTATTTGTGCCCACCCCCTTAACTCCCATGGTTTTAGGATGACTAACTGAAAAAGAACACTTACCTTGATCTAAAAATACAGTCTACTTACATCTAAATTACAAATATCGATTGAGAAGGGTCTTAAATATTAATAGCCTTTTTTTTTTCTTTCAGGTAGTTGTTTTTATTGGCTTCTACCTATAAGTACTGTGAGAGTTGATGGAAAATGTGGTTTCTAAATTATTTATACTAAAAACATACTTGTTGATGCTTAAGTGAATTATGTTTTGCTGTTTGGCCATATTTTGAACACAGCTCCTCTTTGGTTGATTTTTGGGGGTTTTGCGTTAGTTTAGGATTGATCTACTTCAACTCCCTTATCATATGAGTGTTTGTTTCAATATTACAGTTAATTTTTTTTTGAGATCTAATTGTCATATGACATTTTATTAGTTTTAGGTGTCCAACATAATGATTTGATATATGTCTATATTGTGAAATGATTACCACAGTAAGTTTAGTTAGCATCCATCACCACACAAAGTTACAATTTTTTTTCCTGTATGAGAACTTCTAAGATCTACTCTCTGAGCAACTTTCAGATACACAAAACAGTCTTGTTAACTATGGTCACCATGCTGTACATTCCATCCCCAAGACTTATTTATCTTACAATCGGAAATTTGTACCTGCAATTAATTTTTTTAACATCTTTATTGGAGTATAATTGCTTTACAGTGTTGTGTTAGTTTCTGCTGTATAACAAAGTGAATCAGTTATATGTATACGTATATCCCCATATCCCCTACCTCTTGTGCCTACCTTCCACCCTCCCTATCCCACCCCTCTAGGTGGTCACAAAGCACCGAGCTAATCTCCCTGTGCTATGCAGCTGCTTCCCACTAGCTATCTATTTTACATTTGGTAGTGTATATATGTCCATGCCACTCTCTCACTTTGTCCCAGCTTACCTTTCCTCCTCCCTGTGTCCTCAAGTCAGTTCTCTACGTCTGCGTCTTTATTCCTGTCCTGCCCCTAGGTTCATTAGAACCAATTTTTTTTTTTTTTTAGATTCCATATCTGTGTGTTAGCATAGGGTATTTGTTTTTCTCTTTCTGACTTACTTCACTCTGTATGACAGACTCTAGGTCTATCCACCTCACTACAAATAACTCAATTTCATTTCTTTTTATGGCCGAGTAATATTCCATTGTATATATGTGCCGCATCTTCTTTATCCATTCATCTGTTGATGGACACTTAGGTTGCTTCCACATCCTGGCTATTATAAATAGTGCTGCAGTGAACATTGTGTGTACCTGCAATTAATTTTTTTTAACATCTTTGTTGGAGTATAATTGCTTTACAATGGTGTGTCAGTTTCTGCTTTATAATAAAGTGAATCAGTTATACATATACATATATCCCCATATCTCTTCCCTCTTGCGTCTCCCTCCCTTTTAAAGTGGTTGCTGGCCCCCATTTTGCTGGAGCATGATAACTCTAATTCCGCATATGCATATAGTTTCTACAAACTAAGGACATCTGCCCAAGAAATCTGAAAAAGCTGAATGTAAATTGTCTAATTCACTTTAAAAATAGATTCTTCAGATTTCTGAGAAATGAATACCTGATATAATTGAATACAGCAATGGTGTTTACTAAGATTGAGCAAAAGATAACACTTAACTATAACAGGATCAAGAAGACTGTCCTAGAGCTGATATATTTGGATTATAGCAAGCTACCTGACAGATCTCTCACACTGGTATGAATAAAATAGAGAAATATGGGCTTGGTAAAAGAGTAGCTGTGGAAAGATGCATAACTGGTAAAACAACAGTAGGTCTGTGCCAGTCTATACCATCTATACTTTTGAACTTGGCCTATTTTTTGAAGACCACGCAACTTGTAGTACTGATATCTGATCCTCAGTTCTGCTCTGCCATTTACAGCTCTGTTACCTTGGGTAAATTACTTAGCCTTTTAGAGCCTTCTTTTTTTTTTTTTTTTTTTTTTTTTTTTTGCGGTACGCCGGCCTCTCACTGCTGCGGCCTCTCCCGTTGCAGAGCGCAGGCTCAGCGGCCATGGCTCACGGGCCCAGCCGCTCTGCGGTATATGGGATCCTCCCGGACAGGGGCACGAACCCGTGTCCCCTGCATCAGCAGGCAGACTCTCAACCACTGTGCCACCAGGGAAGCTCTAGAGTCTTCTTATTCTGTGTAAAGTATAGTAATCATTTCTGTCCACTGCTAGTTATAGGGTTTTAATGAAGTTTACATGAGGGCATATATGTGAGAGGACTTCAAAAACTCATTTTATATTTACTTCTTTCTTTTATAAGAAAAAATATATGAAGCGATGAGGGAAAACTAGATCAGCTTTGCTGATGATAAAGACTGAGAAAGATAGGTGATATCTGCTAGTACTAATTTATAGGATTAAATGGAACTAATGGGTGTATGGCATCCTAATTAAAATAATCGTTTAGAAAACATACTGGGAACATTTGTACTTGAAATTCACAGGAAAATTTGATAGCATTCCTATTTGAGTAGCCACCATAAATTAGATCAAAGAAGTCTGCTCATTTTAAGGGAAAAAGCTGTATAGCGTAGCGAGTTAAGAGCACAGTTTGGAGTCAGACTACCCGGCTTGGATCCTGTTTCTGCTACTTTTTTATCCCTGTGACTTTGAATAAGTAACTTAATCTCTCAATGCCTCAGTCTCTTCATCTAAAAATGAGGATAACGGTACCTACCTCATAGAGCTGTTGTGAGAGTCAGCGGAATTAATATTTATTATCATTTGCAGTAAGTCTGTGTAAGTGTAAAATAAATTATGAAAAGGCAAACATTGGATTTAGGATTGTGTAATGGTTCATTAAAACCTACTACCATACAGTTAATGCTTTGTATTTTATGTCTGTAAAGGCATTGTACCTACATTTTTACAGATGTGTTTAATCACATTCATGTAAGTTATTTTTAAATATAATTTCTTTGTGTGTTCTTCTTAGGCAATGGTTACTTACTCAATTTTATAACTAACGGATGGCCAGAAAAGGGGGGTTTTCCCTTTATTTATTTATTTTTTGGGAACTTAATAATAGTTTTTAAAAATCAATATATGTTGCCATCTACAGAACAAATACTTTAAAAGCAAAGGAGAGCAGAGGTAGACAGAGTGAAGTATGAAAGAGATTACAGACCAGAAACAAGCTCAAGGAGTCTTTTGTATAGGAAAAAGAGTCAAATCAGTGCGAGAAGGGTAGGCTACTGAATAAATTTTTCGCCTTCTAGAGGGAAATTATTTCTTTACCTCCTACCATATACATACACACACACCAAAACAAAGTCTCCAAATGAATTAAAATACTAAATGTGGGAAATGGAACTTGAAAACTTTTGGAAGAAAATATTAAAACATATTTATGACCTTGAGGTGAGGATTTCTTAGACATAAAAATTGTACACTTTAAAGTAAGAGATTGATATATTTGTATCAAAATTTAAATTCCTGTATGTAAAAAGCTAACATAAAGTAAAAGACAAGACACAGACTAGGAGTACATATTTGCCATATACATATAACAGTCAAAAAGTATTTCAAATTTAGAATCTGTATAGAATGCCTGTAAGTTAAGAGAAGGAAAAATAACCTAATGAAAAATAAGCAAAGGATAAAAATAGGTAATTCAAAAAGAAGCAAACCAATGAAAAGTTGCTCACGTTCACTCGTAATTAGGGAAATGCATTTCACATTACCCAGCCTTCTGGCAACACTGAAGATGTCTGACAACACTTAGTATTCCTGATATGGAGGAAGCAGGTACTCTTGTGCTACCAGTAGAAATGTCGCTACAACTACTTTGAAGAATATTTTGATAAAAGCTAGAAAAGTTGAAGATGTGCACACCCTTCAACCCAGCTTTTCCACGCGTAAGTATTTATCTGGAACTTACGAGGGTGCGTAGCGAGGTGTGTACAAGGTTGGAAACAGTCCTCTTGGCCATACATAATGGAAACATTAGTGATGGTATATTCATAAAATGGAAATCTGAGCAGACTTTAATCAGATCTCGAGTCTGTTGTGGAGCATTACACACAGTTCTATATTATTATGTAAATTTTCAAACACATAAAACAATACTGTATATTATTTGTGGGTACTTGTGTATGTATTACAGATGTAAAAGCACCAACTAGAGTCACACTAAATCCATTATTGTGATTGCCCTTGAGGAGGGAAACATTAGGGACATGAACTTTAAGGTATTATTTCTTTTTAAATTGCAAACTGTTAGCAGTTGTTCATATCAGGTGGTGGTTATATGGTGTCGTACTTTATACTTTAAAGCAATTTAAAGTAAAGCATTTTAAAGTATTTTTGTCAAAATTTGCATGTAGTAAATTCTGGTAAAACAAGAAAAATTTGTAGTGGGAGTTATAACTCCACTATTCCACCATTAATTGTCACCTAATCCTATAACTGTGCAGTGTAAATTGAGTTGTGTTTTTAGTGACATGAAATACCATCTTCTTTCTGGTATATGAACACAGAGAATGAATTTTGCATAGTAAGTTATTTCTGCGTATGTGTTTGGTATATGTCTACCTTTTTTGTTACCTTATTGAATATCTGTCTTGTATCATCTATTAATTAAATTTGCAAAAAATAACAGCAAAAAAAATGTCATTCTTTGCTCACAAACTATTGGTACACATGTACCAGTTTCTCTATTCTCAGTCTCCTGTTGCCATTTGTAACCTTGAGGATCAGTTTTATCTGGAAGGGAAATCTTCAGAATCAGTTAATAATTCTTAGTATAATGTTGACACAAATCTCTTTTAAGATACATTTGACATGTTTCAAGTGAACAAAACTGTACCAATAGCTTTTTATTGCATCATATAGGGAGTCTTGTAACTATTCTGTTGATGTATATCTGTACGGAAATAGAATTACTGTTAGAAAAGTACCTAGCAACAGCCTTAAAGTTTCTAATTTTTCTAGGCAAGAGTAGCTCCTGATTGTAGGCATTCTTTACAATCATGGGAAGCTTTTTTTTTGAAGCTTTTTTTTTCTTCAGGGATGGATATGTGAGTAAGGAGCGTTGACCAAAGAATATAAGGTGGGATGATGAGAGTTGTGAAGGTATCACCAAAATCTCTAATCACATTTTATTATTGTTCTTAATGTTTAATATTTGCATTTTGTACCCTTTAATAAGTTACAGCAGTAAGAATTTTTGTCTCCTAAACCTTCTAATAAGATGTCCATGTCAAATAGGTAGCCTGTGTTGATGGGTGATTTTTGAATCTACAGTCTCACTGAACTCTTCCTAACAGATTTTTTTTCTATAAACAGTATTGTCTTCTGAATGTAGTTTTGATCAAATATGTGTGACACAAAGGTCGGAAAGTAAAATGTATACTTACGTACTGTTGGTAGGATACTCTTTTGAGAATAATTTGGTGATATCAATCATATTTTTAAAATACATATTCCTTAATATCCAATTCCTTCTATAATTTATTATAGACAAGCTTGTTTGCATTACTACTGAACCTAGATTTTTTTCATATATTCTACAAGTAAAGGTATCAAAGATTGAAAACAACCTGACTGTCCAACAGGAGGGGATTGGCTAATTAAAAAAAACGATCTATACGTGCTGATGTGGAATGATCACCAAGATATATGATAAATTGAATAAATTAGGATGCAGGCTAATTTATTCAAGTATTTGTGTTTTTCCATTTACATACAAAAAGGGAGAAATTGGCCTATGCAGAGGATATTTCTAAAAGGATATATACAGAAGAGTCTAAACAATGATTGTCATCACAGAGGGTGATTGGTGGTTGGGAGATGGGCTTACCTTTTCTTTGTATGCCCTCTTATATTTTACCACATATCATGTCTTAAGTGGCAAGGCTGGGATTCCAAACCAGATCACTAACTTCCAAGTGTGCATTCTTTCCATTACACCACAACTACTGTTTTGTCCATTTTAAAGCGCAGTTAAGCAAATATTCTTAAATCATTTTAGTGTATTGTCAGGCAAAGTATCTTAATAACTCATTCAGAGTATATCTTATTAACTCAGAGTAGCCAGTCGTTTTAATGCAGAAGGCAAGTCAGGTAGTATAATATTGATCATTTAAAAAATAAAGTGATAAACTATAGCACCACATCAAGACAGAGGTGAATAATCTGCTGAATGAAATTCTAAGGAAATCCACCAAGGTTGGATTAGCATGTACTCTCTTTTTCAGTCTTGAAGCTTTGCTGCATGGTTACATCTAAGTTTCTGGTCTAGACATGGAACATGGCTAAGCCTCAAGGAGGAGACCCCAGTTGCCATCATGGGTGTAACCTTCTTCCAGATATTCCCACCTATTATTTCAAAACTCCCCAGCAGTAAGAAATGGTGTTCATTTGTTTTTGAAACCAGCTGGTCCTGGTTCGGTGGCTTAGATTGCTCAAGGTAGTGTCATCGTATTGTCGATGTTCTTTCTAACCATCTGTCAGCCCGGTGCTTGTGTGCTGCCTTAGTTCAGGCCTTTAGCTTACGTCTGGACCCTCAGTTTTAGCCTTATAACTGGTTCCTGTGCCTTTAAACTTTTCCTCCATCCTTATTCTTAATTGATTATAAAAGCTATTCATTGCTGTCACTGCGGCTAAAACCTTTTAACATTGCTTTCTCCTGTCCAAGGCAACTTTTTCGAACTCTTTTTTTATTAGCAAAATTATATATTGCAGAAACAAGAATTTAATTCTTTTTAGGAATTTTATTTTTTCCCATTTTTGCATAGTATATGATAAAAATGACTTTGAAATATGTTATTATAAATGTGCATCATAAAGTTCTCCCTGTAATTTTGCTCCTTCCTGCCTTTTCAACCCTGTTGCCAGATACCAACCTTTGGTGTACTCACATTGTTAACTCGGTGTCCCTTGAACATGTTTTATATATTCCTATCTCAGTGCCTTTGACCATATTATTTTTCCTTCTCGGAATTCTTTTCCTCCATCCTCCTCTTATTTTTTCCAGATTTTTCCAGATTCTCTATATCCTTAAGGGAGGGTCCAGTTTATGTTCCTTCTTCTCCCTGAAGCTTCTCCAGCACATAGTGATCTCTAAATCCCCTGAACTTGTGGTATTTTTTGTCTGTCTCACTTATGGAGATTAATTATATGGAAACTTGTGACTGTGTTAGTGTTACTGAAATTTTTGTATATGTTAATGTTTTAGCTGACTGGATTTTTTTTTTAAGATGTTTGTTGGAGTTCCTGTCTCATATATCTTTGACTTCTTTCACACCTGGCACAAATGCCTAAAGTAGGCAATATATAAATGTTTATTTAGCATGAGTATAGAAAAGAGACCATATTTTATTTATCTTTCTGTCACCAGTGCGTAATATTGTGCCTGGCAAATAAGCCTTTGAAAAAATGTTGATGTTATGTTAAAGAAATGATCTTTAGGTAGTGGGATCCTATAAATATGTAAGTTTGGAATATTCCTTGTGAAATTAGCTTTTCCCTGTATAGCCTGAGGAAAGTTGAGTCCAGGCTGATCTTTCTGAGGCCTTTCACAGTATCAAGCCCAACTTAGCTGGAATCTAGGAGATCTGAACCTGCATGCTTTTGCATATTGTTCAAGGGAGCTAATGGTTTAGAGCTCAGGCTTTGGCATCAGAGAGCTTGAGTTCATATTTTGACTCTGCTACTTCCTAGCTGCGTATCTCTGGGACAGTCTCTGTTTCCTTTACTGTAAAATATGGAAGGTAATGACTCCTCTTGCAGGGGGCTGTCATGAAGGTTAAATAAGGTTATCTATGAAAAATATCTGGCACAGAATAAGTGGTCAGAAAATCTTCAATATAATAACTAATGCTGTTATTAATAATAATCTTCCTTTTAACCTGATAGCTGTTCATATGGTAAAATCATCCAGCATTATAGAAATTTTAACTTTAGTGAATAGTTTGTCAATAAAATTTCAGTGTTCAAGTCTCTTCCTAAGTTTAAGTCTTTTGATTTGACGTTTAACTCAGTGTAATCTTGTGACAGAAAAGACAGTGGACTGCAAACTGGGAGACTTACATTGTACCCCTAGCTTGCGCACAGATTAATTTGCTTAACCTTTAACATAAAGAAGTCTAACTGTATTATCATTATCTGTGTACAGCACGAAACTACAGTGGTTTATAAACTTATTAAGGCAAGAACCAAGTCTTACTAAATTTTATCTTTCTACTCCCTACCATGGATTAGTAAATATGCATTGAATGAATACACGGTTCAGTTTTCTCATCAAACTGGGGTGGATGGAGGGGTTGGACTATCTCTAAGATTCCCTCTAGCTCTCAAATATTTTGAACATAGGGGTCAGTGAAGTGAGTCCCAGCGTTAGAGAAGAACTGAGGATCAGAAAATATAAATGTAAGTTTTGCCATTGACAGATTTCTAAGATCCATTTTTAATTTAAGTGGATACATATTAAAGTGTTTATGCATGGCCTCAGGTTTAGGTACGATTACTTTTAAGGTAAATTTGTTATCTTTCTGTTTATTAAATTTATATACTATATACTTCTTTCTATGTTACTTATGACACAGGCATGGTTCAGTAATCTTTACTAAACAAATTGGAATTTAAAGCTAATTGCTTGACATTATTTTTCTTCCTATTCTTTAAGTGTGAACTGGGTACTTTTGTGACTTTTTAATTATAAAATGCCCATATCATAAAAGGTATTAACTGTGTTTGGGGAAAAAAATACCAAAGCACAAATAAAAAAATTCAAGCAGTATGGAGAGGAGTATGTATTGAAAAATTTTAACTCTACTTCTTGGAGTCAGTTATATCTATAACCTTTAAAAATTATCATTCAATATTTTATTGTAGCTTCCTGTCAGTAACCTGATACACTATAGTTGTTCACTAAATGTTCACTGAATTAACCAGTGCTCTTTACCAGTCAGGAGCTGATCAATTTTCCTGGTACACTTAGCTTTTAAAGTGCTATATAATTCCCATAAAAGATACTTTTTCAAGGGTCTGAAACTCATTTTTTTAACTATCGTAAAAGTTACCTTCTGTCATCAGTACTAAAAGATTAAATGTATATATAAATAAGACTACTCTCATATGTGATTTATAAAATCAGTCTGCATGCCTTATAGTCACACTGTGTATAATGGTTTTAGTTTTCAGACCTAGTAAAACTTACATACAGGTTTTACTGGTTTGCCAACTATGATGAAAGTCCCTGATCATTCGGTTTCTGAGTTGTAAAATGAGTTACTAAGAAGTTACACAATGTTGGAATTTGAAGAAAGGCTTTGTGGTATACTTTATATTAGAAAGTGGTAGTAACTTCTTTCTTAATAAAAGAGGCTAATTTTTCCAAACTCTTCTTCTTTTATATTAGAGTATTTGGAAAGGCATGTGCTTGCCCTGGAAAAGAATTGTAGCTGAATCCACAGAAGCATATTTGTCTAGGAGCTGTAATATCACCTATTAGTCTTAAATTCCAAAGTACATTTTATGTACAAAATCTGTTATAGGTTAGCCCCATCAAAGTTAAAATTATTTCCTTCTATAATTTTTTTCTGACATGGAATAAATTTTAATAAATTAGGAGATTTTTTTTACTTTTATGACACTATAGTTATTATTAGTTAAAAAGACATTAGAACTTTTTTTCTTGGAGAATATAAAATTGTTGGCTTGGAACTAAAAAAAAAAATTAGAATATATTTTTCAATAGCCATAATAATACCAAGTCAAAAATTAAGCAGTGTTTGCTTTCCCCAAGAACTCTTCCTATTGCATAGGTGATTTCTTTGAAACTTTTAGAGAAATAGTAACAGTATAATGGAGGAATAATATATGGTGATCAAATAGGCTCTAACCTAGGCCTGTATGTGTGATTGAAAATACTCTAACCTAGGCTTGTATGTGTGATTGAAAATACTAGAAAACACTTAGAAAACTAACATTAGACAGATACTTAACATAATAGAAAAATATTTATCCAGAATCAACAACCAACATCATACTTAACAGTTCGTGATAACCCAAACTCCTGTCAATATATAGAACATTATTGTCACCCCAGAAAGTTCCCTCATGCTCCTTCCCAGTCCGTCAGTCCCCACCCCTTTCAGCCCCCCACTCCAAAAACCACTATAATGATTTTTTCTACCATAAATTACTACTGCCTATTCTAAGACTATGTAAATGAAATTATACATTATATACTCTGTGTAAGGCTTCTATAATTCAGCATAAAGCATTGAGATTCAGTCATGTTGTGGCATATATCTCAATAGTTTTTTTTTAATTGCTGAGTAATGTTCCTGAGTTCAGCCTATATTTAATATGAACTTTCTAGATTTCTGTGGTTACTATTGTTATTTGGTGTTTCTTGGTTTATGCCTAAAATAAATTATGCTCTAATGAATGGTACTGTAATACTTGATTTTCTGTTATTCGTTTATGCTGTCTTAAAACTTAAGTTAATAGCAAGTTGTTATTTATCAGATATAATTAAATTGCAAGGGAATTAAATGCTTCTGTGAATAGGAACACAGTGTTCTCAGAAGAGTACTATATGTAGAATTTCACTTAGTTCACCTTAATAGGAATTTAAAGATAAGTGGTACATTGATAATGACATAGCTGTATTTGAAGAGTCAACCATTTCAATTATTGGCGTGTGCTAATTGTTTTAAAAGGAGGTGAGGGAGCCCTACGTGGAGTTCAAATCTTTATTTCTATAACTTGCATTCATTTGTCCAGACTGTGCTTTCTAAACACAGACAATCTATTCCTTAGGGCAATATGTAAACAGTAGACACTATGTAAGTAGCATGATTTAATAAAAAGAGTTGACCTAGCCTCTCATTTGTCCCTTCTTTGCATTAGCTAGCTAGATCTCCTTTAGTGAGTATCAGCATTGATTTCTTCCTTTAAGTGAGAATGTTTACATCGTGTTTTTCTGTTTAGGGACACTCCCCACTACCACCATGCACTTAAAACACAGAACTCTGAAACCCCTTCATTTGCCTTTTGCATCCCATATTACAAATTCAATAAATGAAGTCTTTGGGAATTATCTTGTTTACTTTCTTTTACTTAAACCCACATCCATTTCACTACCAGGACATGTTGGTTCTACATCAAAAAATAACCCAAATCTGACCACTTCTGACATTTCTACTGCCTCTATTCTAGGCCAAATCTGATCATCTGTCACCTACATGACGCTAATAGCCTCTTTTTTTTAAAATTTTTATTTCATATTGGAGTGTAGTTGATTTACATAGTAGCCTCTTAACTGGTCTCTCTACAAATCACTTTCCTTACAGCAGCCAAAATGATTTTCCAAAAATGTATGTGTTTTTGTTGTTTTCCATTGTACTTGGAATAAAATTCAAGCTGTTTGAAGTTTTGTTGTCCTTAGCTGGGCTTGCATTATATCCTGTGTGTCCGTTATTCAGGAGTTAGTTAGGGATCTGGGCAGGGAAACTTGAGTTACTTCAAAGCAGCTTAATTGGTATGAGCATTTTTACCTTACTGTTTTAATAGAACTCCTATATCTTAGAATCACAGTTTATTCACTGGGAAAAAAAATCATAGCTAATTGATTTCCAATCCCTTATTTTGGCAGTTAAATAAAAATCTGTTTAATTCTATTTTTTTGTTGTTGTTGTTGTTTATTACAGATCGAGCTGGGAGCATCAGTACCCTTGATTCTTTAGACTTTGCAAGATATTCAGATGATGGTAACAGGGAAACGGATGAGAGAGTGGCAGGTGAGTAAGATTGTAAAGACAGATTTGGATTTTTTGGCATTCCAGAAATAATAAAATGACTTGAAGAATTCTTTCTATAATTTGGTACGTGAATATATTGATATAGTTATTATACAAAGTTATGTTACTAATTTATTGGCTGCAGGGAACATCCCAGCCCCCAACTGCTCTTTCCAGTGGTGCTCTGAATTTTTGGTTATGCACATCTACAATTTGCTGAGTTCTGCTTGTAGCCAGTAGTTTACAACCATGTAGCTATACAACTGGTTTAAAAGAGGTTTAAGTTAGCCATGGTTTAGTACAAAGTTAGTTGGTCATTGGCCTCCTCATTCCTTTTATCCTCCAAACCAGGGCTGAGTAATATTCATGTGTTATATACCAATACAGCTCTACTGATCATAAAAATTGGTTTAAATACTTCTATGCTGGTTGGTGAATAAAACTTTGCTTGGTTCCCTGGATGCTCCCTGGCCGTCACTGCATCTCTCCAGAAACTTCTCTTGACTTGCCTGTGATCCAGAAAATAAAGGGTTAATGCTTGGTCCAGCAGGGGCCTCCAGGACCTTGCCCATTCCAAAAAGAAGGCCAGCATCCTTATTAGTTGCTTGGTTTCTCATTCCAATCTCCTTCCCCTCTCCATCCTCCCACCATTTCTGCCTTTTAGGCATCACCACTGGATCTGTAGGGACTTCAGAAAACCAATTTGTACCCTCTGTGTTCTGCCCACATCAAATGAGGCCAGTTGGATTCTTCTGGGGGTCCACCCTGGGATTTACCAGTGTAGCAGCTCTGGCTCCTCAGGTGTCAAGTGACTGGTACCTTTCTGGTGCTTCAAGGCTGTGGCTGTTATTGACGTAATTTTCGAATGTCTTATTGGAATTGTAGTTTTCATAGGATGTTGACTCTGAGATAGATGGGAAGCAGACAGACATCAGTTAGATATTTTAATCCACCAGAATGGTGGGCACACCTGGCAGAGGAAGGATGCCACGTGGGACAGATGGGAGCCTGTGAGGGAAATATTTTTCTTCCATTTACTGGGACAAGTTTGTTAAAACCTACCAAATGTTTGCCTGTCATAGTCATTATGAATAAAAGTGAGTGCTATTTTTTATATAGCACTTGCTCCATTCTGAACACTGTTGAAATATATATTAACTCTTTGAGTTATAGAATTATCATCATCCTCCCCTCCCCAAGAAACTGAGGCACTCAGAAATTATTAAGACTTTAGTGGCAGAGCTAAGACTTGAACGCAGATAACTCAGCAGCAGAGCCCACAACTGACTGCACTGTATGCTACCTCTTAGCATGAAGGATGAAGTTTGACCTAGTTAAAATGACATTCCAATATGTGGTTTTCATTTATTACTCAAGAATAGAGCTATTGAATGTTTAAAAAATCTCTCTTTCCCTAATCTCTTCCCTGAGTTAGGGGAAAAAAATGATGTAATTGTTTTTAGCTCAACAGAGGCTAAGAGAGGATTCAGCAGTGAGAACAATAGCATTATCAATTGAATGGGGAAGTCATTGGAAGAGTTTAATGCAGCTCCATATATCAAGTCATGATTTAGTCATAAGCATTATTAATTGAAAGCTGTATCAAAAAAGAAATCACATCAGTACTGTCTGAAAATTAGCAAATCAAATGGGAATTATTTGAATAATTTTAGGACAGACTTATCCTACTAATTATATCATTTGTTAAGTGGCATTATGTTTTATTTAATTACATAGTAAATGTTAGCTATTCTGCCTTTTCTGTTATATGTTAAGTATTAAATGCATGGTATTTTGGTTTATTAGAGACTAACCAAATATATTTAGTTTTGTATATTGTATTGTTGTTCAGATGGTTATGTATTAGAAAATAACTTCTACCCAGAAACAGACCACATAATTATTTTCTTCCCTTTAATTTTTATTTGAAAACCTAAATTTTAGACTTAGTAAAATATAAGAGGTTCATCATTATTCTCAGTATTTAGGTATTTTAGTATTTCTAATTAGGGGGAACACTGATATAGAAGCAAGATGTTATAATTAAGCAAAATGTTATAACTAAGCATAACTAAGAGTGAATATTTTAAATATTTGGTAGTTTTGACCTTATGTTTTTAATCTAAAGATTATACTCTTGTCTCTAAGTTTGGGGAGATAAAGTAATTTTTGCTTACTATATAATGCTAGTGTATAAATATATGCTGTCTTGAGAAAGAAATACTATGTAGTGTCACTTATATGTGGAGTCTAAAAAATAATACCAATGAATCTATATATCAGTGTAAAACAGAAACAGAGTTATAGACTAGAAAACAATCTTATGGTTCCCCAAAGGGGAGAGGGAGGAGAGGATGGGACAAATTAGGAGTATGGGATTAACAGATACAAACTACTCTACATAAAATAGATAAACAACAATAGATACACAAACAATAGATAAATAATGCCCTCTGTAGCACAGGGCATTATACCTAATATCTTGTAATAACCTGTAACGAAATATAATCTACAAAAAAAATCGAATGACTATGCTGTACACCTGAAGCTCAAGACAATATTGTAAATCAACTATACTTCAGTGTAAATGAGTGACTGAATGCAGTCTTCCATCTTCATTGGAAAAGGGAAGGAAATATATGTTATTCCAAGAGAATGGCATTTAGACTTTTAGTGCTCTCGTGCCATCGCCTGTTATTGAACCAAATGTGTGATACGTGGATGAAAATTTCAATTAATCACAATTCCCATTTACAAAAAGATTTTTGGCTCTTTGCTAACCATTGCTAGTAACTTAGAACCTAATCGAAAAATGAATAATCCAGAAAAGATAATTATCCTGCCATCTATCATTGGATCACATGTAAACCTCACTGAGAAAGAATAAAAATCTCTTTTATTTTCGTACACCAGTCTTGGGCAGAAGGAGATTATAGATAATACAGGTATTGAGTCTGCTGCCCCACGATGCAAATGTAGGGTCTGCTCCAGCCTTTAATAAACTGTTGCTGTTTATGAGACATATATATACTACTACATGTGGGTTCAGCATCATTCTTATCATCTTTTCCCTAAATTAAAAAATCTGGTTATTTTTTCAAGTCTGTACAGGTGTTCCTTTAAAGAGGAAAAGATCTCTAAATGGACAAACGTTTATTGAGCACCTGCTCTGTGCCAGGCACTGTTCCGGTTGCTTTATATAAAATACTTATTTAACCTTGTTAACAATCCTTCAAAATAGGTCATGATATCCTTATTTTATAGATCAGAAAACTGAGAAGTTTACCAAGATTGAAAAATTTTCCCAGTAGCCTCCATATGGTTAAAGGGCAAAATCAGGATGTGAACGTATAGGTTTTTAATCCAGGGCTCACGATGTATCTTTAAGTACCAGGCTGGAGCTTTGACTCATTTGTACATTCATGTGGATAGCAGAACCTTATCTTTCCCATACAAGACTGTTTCAACATAGTCATTTTCTTTCCAAAAAAGTAAAATTTCAAAAGCATTTCATTTCCAATATTTTCCACTGCTGAATTTAGTAGACACCAAACCAAAATGAGCTTAATTTAACTGACTTTTTAGTAAAAAGCCTTTCTATATGTTATTAAACAAAGCTGTACAGTGTACATACAGCGTAGCTGTTAAATTTTCAAGTTTTCTTCAAGATAGCAACGGACATCTATATTCTAAATATTGGGATTGCCATTCTTTAGTTAGACATTTTGAGCATCTGCTATGTATTAGGTATTATGTTAGGCGCTAGATACAGAAGCATGAAATAGACAAGAGTTTCTGCCCTCAAGGAATTTGTACTAAAACCTGTCTATATCTGTAATACAAATAAATGTTCAGTACTTTGGAACTAGTGATAAGGAACTTGTTGATTTTAGAACCATCTGTATCCCTGACTCAGGTTCACTTGATCCATCTTTTAGCATCAAAGTCTCTGACTTTATTTGTTCTCATACCTCTACCTGTTACTGTATTACTTCTCTAGTTCATACCTTAATTTTTGTATTGGGATCTAGAGAACTGCAGAAACTGTTCTTTCTAATTTGCAGGGAAAGACACTACTGAATGTTGGTAAGATCACTGATGTTTAGGTTTATTAGATATGGCATCAAGTACTAGAATGCCCATTCATACAACTAACATTTGTTGAGTCCTCTATATTCAAGGTATTACACTGTTCTGGGAACAATAAACATCAAAGTAGACATATGAAGCCTTTTTAAGCCTACGTAATCTAGTAAACATTCTAAAATGAAATTCAAATTTTTGCCTGTGGGATAACCTGGCCTTACCCCCTGGGTAAGAAGCATCATCAGTAGCCCTCTCATTCCTTAGCTGTTGGGCTGCAGCATACATATCCAGCTTTATCAGGATTAAATAAGCCTATCTGTCTTATTATAATATATTTTTCCTTAGTACAAATACCTTTACTTCCTGTTTGCAGTACTTTTCATTTTTCTTATTTTCAACTTTACTTAAATCTTATTTATGGTTTTGTATTATTTAAAATAGGATAGATGCTCCAACAAGGCTTTTAAGGGCAACAAGCCTTTGATATGAGTTGTAAATTGTTAAAATTTATATAAGTCATAAAGGTCTGAACTAGGACAATTGCAGAGACAATTGAGATGAATGGATATTTAGGATTCAAGGGCTGGAATCATTATAGCTTGACATTGAATTAATGTGGGAGTAAGGGCAAGAGGTAAGTGAAGAGTAATCTCCAGGTTTCTTATTTGGGCATCTGGGTAGACAGTGGTGCCCTTAATGAAGAGATACTGCAGGAGGAGGGAAGGCAGATTTGAGAGGAAGATGATGAAGTTCATTTAGATAGGATCAAATCCAAAGTTTATGAGACATTCAAGTGGGCATGTCCAGGTGATAAACAGGTAGCCCTGTTTATCTTGGGGAAAAAGTTTAAAGATTTCTGAATCTTAAGAGTACTGGTGAGAGTAAAACTGTAAGAGTGAAAAGTGTTTATCATCCCAGTATATAGAGTAAGAAAAGGACCAGGGAGGACACTCTGGGAAACACCAACTTTGAGTTGAATGCTAGAGGAACCTGTAAGAGAACCTGAGCAGGAGGAACAATAATGGGAAGAATTTTCTTCTTTTAAAGTTTAAGGAGGAGGAATTTTTTCGCCCTCAGAAGAATATAGAAACCTAAATGTCTACAAACCATGGAGACTGCATCTTGCTTCCGTTCATTTATTTCTCACTATTTGCTAAGTCATGCGTAACAATCCTCTACCTTTCTTAGGTCTGTAATAGGCAGGAAGCATTCTCTAAACCCAGAAGGAGTGGTGATGGTACTGTCTGGGGATTTTTGTATTATTTTAGGAATATATTTTTATTCTAACTCATATTCTTATGAGAATTTTCCTCTTTTCCTAGAACCTTTCCTGGGATAATAAAATAAGTATTAAGGATGGGGAAGTGGTATTTTATTATGAAGTAAAATCACCTTACCTTATATTCAGGGGAAAAGAAATCCAAGAAATTCTGACTTGAAAGAAGACAATTTCATGTCTACTATGAGATGGCAAGGTCCTCGACTCAGCCCTAATGATATGAACTCTTCACTAGTGAAGAAAAATGGGAATGAAAAATACTTTACTCTGATCAGTATTATAGGAAAGATCTAAAATATGTATTATTTTGAGTTTTGTGCCAAAAAGAACTAAGACTAACAAATATTTCAAGATAATATTAGTAATATATTTAGTTGGGGCAACAAAGAATCAATATTTCTTTCTGCTTTGAAATTTAACACTGCACCTTTGGTGTCTTGACATGGTCAATTGTATATATCCCAAGTCACGAGCACCTGAGCACCTGATCTTGAAGCTCTCAAGTACCCCTGATATAATGCCAGTATTATCCAACCCTATTTAGGAAATAACTATTTCAACTAATCTAGAATTGCTTATACTGACTTAGTCATTAAATATTTTGGTAAGATTGTAATATGCAGTATTAGAATATACCTATGTCTTTGCGATTACTTTAGTTCCAATAAAATTGCATTCAACAGGGTTGGGCTAGTGGAGGGTTGGGATAGTGGAGTGAGCAGGCTGGTTGGTTCCTACAGTGTTTTTAAAAAAATGTACTTCTTCAAACATTTTTATGAAGAATTATAATATTTGAAAAATACTTGGAGGTTGCTTGGTACAATGTATCTCTTCACAGGATAATAAATTTTGAGATTTAAGCCAATATTTTTTTAATGAAGAAGTGACAAATTTATATATGTGTAAATATAGCCGTTCAGACCTTTCTTGTGAAACTTTCTCACGTAACTTCAAATACTTGATCATACTGAGCCTTTATAGAGATGTGCTATGGCTTCAAAGATATGCCTTTGTCTTTTAAAGTCTATATTGTATATTAAGAAACATGCAGCAGAGTGAATTCATTTTGATAAGCACTAGCTTTTCAGAGCATTGGTACCTTCTAATGACATTTGGCAATGTATGTGTAGATGTGCATAAAAATATAAATTCTTGCCGTCTGACATGGGTTTTTCTGGCTTTCTGTGCCTTGATCATTTAGTGTTTTGCTCTTGGTCACCTAAACTTTCACCAGTTGAATTTGAGTTTTTTTCCACAGTTTGTGTTTTAACCAGTTTTTTATTTATTTATTTTTTTCATATTTGTTTCATTCTGGTGCAGGGCATTTCTGATCTGCAATTGTTCTGTAATATATTAGTAAATTGTAAGTGATACTGGAAGCATAATATGTATACTCATTTTGCTTGTGGTATAGTTAAGTGCTTTTAAATCAAAGTAAATTACCTAAAGTTTTGAAATAAAAAGAAAAGTAAACCCATTCTGTACTTACCTAATACACTGAATGTGTGCAGTCTGACTTTAAACACAAACTCTAAGAGTTTCCAGAAGTGTTAAGTTTTAGGAAATGTTTTAACTTTGTTGCACAGAAATATTTGCAGATCAGCATTGCTGACTACCAAAAAAGAAATAGTCACATACATGTCATCTGATTTTTAGTTGTGCTTCCATGTTGCTGCAGGGAAATTCTGTGCATCAAAATAATTGGCTTTAATGTACTAGATGTGATTCAGTTACATCTTAAGTTTTTAATGAAAATATGCAAACTGAGTGAATTCTATTTTTTCCATATATTTTTATAGCTTTGTTGTCTCTGATAGCATTTCATTTGCCATCTTCTTTATTCTGTTTATTAGTCAATGAGGAAAAAATGCATCTTTAAACTGTTAAATTTGCTAATTTTTATGCAGAACTATTTAAATTATAATTTTTTTAAATATACAGTTGTGACAAAGATCACTTAATTTTCTCAGAGCTTTACTTCACAGAAATGGCTTTTTTTCCCCACATCAAAGCTTGCTTTTTCTTCAGAGCAGTATTTATATATTTTAAAGAAAATTCCCAGCAAAGACACATATAGTTAAATCTTGCTCATGAAGAAATATTTTAAAGAGCTCATTAAAATGTCTCCTCAGTATTCATGTTTATCTTATAATCAGACTCTGTGGTAATAGGAGAAATCTTTAAGTTTCATTAATACCTCTTACTATGAACAAATATCTATTTGAAGAGTTGTCAGAAACTTTGAAATTCTACTTAAATTTACTCAGTATCCTTAGATTACCACACTTGTAGAACTGTACTCAGTCATTTGCTTTAGAATGATCTTAATTATAAGTTAAAAGACAAACTATTTCTATCCTTTGGCTTTAATGAAACCTAAAATAAACCCCTCAGAACTTTTTTTAGATATGTATTTAACATATCTTTGCTTGTTTATAGAAGACATACTTGTTTGTAGAAAAATTGATAGGCATCCCACATTTGTTAAATATTTAAACCCTGTTCTTTCAACATCTTAATGAAGGACTATATTCACTAATGTTTCTGTATGTTGATTTATAACATTATTTTAGATAATGCATTTTAAAATACCTTTTTTTTAATCCTAAGATTTTCTTTAAGTGTATTTGCTAGGACTTCATCTAATTTTTGTCTTTTCCCCTAAAATTATGTCACCTGAAAACATTCCATTACATTTCTAGACTGAGTGAAACACAACCACCTAAATTACTTAAGATTTTTATTTACCTAAAGGAGAGTATGCCATAGATTTTATTTTTAAATAGAGCTATTCCTTGTCAGACAGCTGGAACATTTGATCAGTAGTCCCCTGTATTCTAAAACTATGGAAAACATTCACCAGTTTGCTTGCAAATCAACTCTGCTGCATGCGTTCACAAGTTTCATAAAGATTGCATGCTTTCTGTTTTCAATACAAATTGTATTTTTTTTTCATACCCATCCTTGCTTTTTATTTTTTTATTTTTGTTTCCCTTTTCTTGGTTGGATGCCTGTGTGTGTTTATTCCAAATCCCTGTCCAGTCCTGGAGTTTGAACTACGGAAAGCCAAGGAGACCATTCAGGCCCTCCGAGCCAACCTGACAAAGGCTGCAGGTGGTGTACATAAACTTTTTTGAGACTTTTTCTACTTTGACAATGTAGAAGTAGCTGAGATATTTTCTAATGTAAAATAGTAAAATATTATTCATATTTTCTTCCACCAGAACACGAAGTTCCTTTACAGGAACGAAAAAATTACAAATCAAGTCCTGAAATTCAGGTGGGTGAATGACAGATCTAAAAGTATCTTCCATATGAAATGGTAGCACAAGTATTGAAGGAAGAAGACTTACAGTATTGTATCTGTCTTTTACTTATCTCTAGGAGCCAATCAAACCTCTTGAAAAGAGAGCTCTAAACTTCTTAGTCAATGAATTTTTATTGAAGAATAACTACAAGCTGACATCAATAACCTTTTCAGATGAAAATGATGATCAGGTACAATTTCTTTTCATTTTTTTTTTCATTTTTTTTCATTTCTTTTTCATTTTTTTTTTGTTTCCTTTTTAATTTATAATATACTTATTTTCTCTTTTATCTAGTTTCTTTAGTTTTTTAAAAAGTTATACATATTGTAAAATTCCATAAGGCTTCCCAGTCTAGTATTCTGTTGGCTTATAGATTTCCTCTTTTTACATAAAGACTTCTCATTCTTTCCAGGAAGCTTTTTACAACTCCCCTATAACTATGTGATCTACTCATATTTCCATGTATTTATCAAATGTGCTTTCTTTTTTAACTTTAAAACATTTACTTAGTAGTACAGATTAATGTGTACTTATAAATTCAGTTTAACTAAAACCTCTTCAGTAACACTATAATAATTAAGATGATAGATAACAGCAACTAAGAGAAAATATTTTTAATAAGAGAATATAAGTTGTGTCTCTGAATAGGAGCCAATCTTAGAACCTCATTATTTTACTGATAAAATCTTATAGGGGGGCTTCCCTGGTGGCGCAGCGGTTGAGAATCTGCCTGCTAATGCAGGGGACACGGGTTCAAGCCCTGGTCTGGGAGGATCCCATGTGCCACGGAGCAACTGGGCCCGTGAGCCACAATTACTGAGCCTGCACGTCTGGAGCCTGTGCTCCACAACAAGAGAGGCCGCGATAGTGAGAGGCCCGCGCACCGCAATGAAGAGTGGCCCCCGCTTGCCACAACTAGAGAAAGCCCTCGCACAGAAACAGACCCAACACAGCAAAAATAAATAAATTAATTAATAAACTCCTACCCCCAACATCTTAAAAAATAATAAAAAAAATAAAAACAAAGATAATAAATACTCAAAACACATCACTTCATAATTATTAAAAAAAAACTTATAGGAAAAGAAATGATGCTTTGTTTAGTGTTATCTCCTAACTCTGGAATATTTTGACTTCTTAGTGCGAATAGGTCAGTTTGAATCTTGTACCTTAGTAAAGTAAATACCAAGGAGTGTATTGTATAGAAATCAGGAGGCTATCATTTTAAATCAGGTATATCCCATTGGTCCATAAACTATCCCATGGATCATTTAGCAAAAATAGAAGTAGCAAAAATAGAAGTTCTCTAAGGAAGATAGCAGTACAGTTACTCCCTCAGTTATTGTAATGTATTTGGCAAAAACTAAATTTAATAAAATATATAGTTATTCTTTATTAAATGGTAGTTTTACTCAACTATATAAAAGATATTAAACTAATATTTACCTAATATAAATAATGTTATAATATACTATGATAATATTTCAGGTTAATCATGTTTTATCACAAACTTAGGTTAATGATCAACTAAACAATGAATAAGAAATATGTTGAATATATGAGAAACATTGAGAGGCCAAAAAGAAGGCAGAAAAAGAAGAAAAAGGGAACAAAGAATAGATGGCACACACAGAAAACAATAGCAAGATGGCAGATTTAAAACCAGCCATATCAATACTCACTTTAAATATAAATGATCTATCCTTCTAATTAAAAGGCAGAAATTACTGGAGATTTCAAGCTGGCTCTCTCAATAATTGATAGAATAAGGTAATAGAAAATCATTTAGGATATAGAACACTTGTGCTATGCTGTCAACTAATTTGACATAAGTAGAATTTATAAAACTTCATCTTTCAGTAGCTGAATACATGTTTTCAAATACATATGGGTCACTTATCAAAATAGATCATATTATATGTATTGAATAGATGTAGGTGATAAAGCAAGTCAGTATTTAAGAGGATTTTAAATATTTCCAAATAACACATAAGTTAAAGAAGAAATCAAAAGGGAAATTATGAAATATTTTGAACTGAATGAAGATGAAAGCAAAACCATCAAAATTTGAAGGATGTAGCTAAAGCTACAGGAAAGTTTATGACACCAAAATGTTTATAGTAGAAAAGAAGGAAGATTTCAAATTGATGAAAATCAGCTTCTACTTTAAGAAACTAGAAAAAGAAAACTAAGCAAAGCCCAAAGTAAGCAGAAGAAAGGAAATATTAAAAATGAGAGTGTAAATCAATGATATAGGCAACAGAAAACAATAGAGAAAAGCTAATAAAATAAAAAACTGAGTTTTTGAGGTTAATGAAATTGGAAAACCTCTAGCCTGACTGATTAGGAAAAAGAGAGAAGAAGCAAATTATCAAAATCTGGAATGAGCAAGGTTATGTCACTATAAATTTTACTTATTATATATTTTTAAAATATATACCACTGGACTTCTTTTCTTTTTTTAAATATTTATTTATTTATTTGCTTATTTGTCTGCACTGGGTCTTTAGTTGCAGCACGCGGAACCTTCGTTGTCATGTGCGGGCTCTTAGTTGTGGCATGTGGGATCTAGTTCCCTAACCAGGGAACAAACCTGGGACCCCTGCATTGGGAGCGCAGAGTCTTAACCACTGGACCACCAGGAAAGTCCCTAAATTTTACGCAAAAGGATAGAATGGGAATGTTATGAGCAACTTTACTTGAAAGAAGACAATTGCCAAAGCTAAAATAGATTTGAAGAACTTTGTATTTATTAAAGAAACTGAATTTGTACTTAAAAACCTTCCGACAAAGAAAACCCTAGGTCTAGATAACTTCACTTGTAAAATCTACCAGGCATTTAAGGAAGAAGTAATACCACTTCTCCACACAAACTCTTTTAGAAACTGAAGAGAAGGGAATACTTCCAAACTCATTCTATGAGACCAGAATAATTCTGATATCAAAATGAGATAAAAAACATTGCAAACAGAGAAAATACAGGGTCAGTTTCCTTGTGAATTGGATGCAGAAATTCTATATAATTCTATATTTTACTATATCAAATCCAACAATATGTAAAAATGCTAATACATCATGACCAAATGGTTTAGCCAAGGAATGCAAGGTTGATTTAATCCAAAAATCAGTCATTGTAATTCACCATTTTAAGAAACTTTTTAAAAGAGAAGAAAATCATATCTCAGAAGAAAGCATTTGACATAACATGCATTTCCCATAAAAACTTTAAAGAAATTAGGAATTATGAGGAATTTCCTCAATCTCATAAAAGGTATTTACAGAAAAACTACCACTAACATCATGCTTAATGATAAAAGATAAGGAATAAAACAAGGATATCTGTTCTCACTACTTCTACTGAACATCACACTGAAGATTCTAGCCAACACAAGGCAAGAAAAAGAAATAAAAGGCACACATTTTGGAAAAGAAGAAATAAAACTCTAAATTTACTGGTAACATGATTGTATATGTAGAAAATCCTGTGGACTACATAAAAAAATTAGGGACTTCCTGGCAGTCCAGTGGTTAAGACTCCACACTTCCACTTCAGGGGATGTGGGTTTGATCCCTGCTCGGGGAACTAAGATGCTGCATGCCGTGTGGCACGGCCAAAAAAAAAAAAGGTACTATAGCTAATACATGATATTAGCAAAGTTGTAAGACACAAGATCAGTAAACAAAAGTGAATCATATTTCTGTATGCTAGCAACAAATAAACATTGAACTTTTAAAGATACCATTTACAAAAGTATCAAAAAATAGGAAATACTTAGGGATAAATCTGATAAAGGATTATACACTGAAAACTATTATACATGCTGAGAGAAAGTAAAGAAGATATAAGTGAAGAGATATATTGTGCTCATAAATCAGAAGATTCAATATTGTCAAAGTGTCAGTTTCGGCAAATTGATTTGTGTTTTCAGTGCAATCCCAGTCAAAATCTCACCAGCGTTTTTTGTAGAGATTAATTAGTTTATTCCAAAATTCGTATGGAAATAACATAGTATAGCCAAAACAACTTTAATAAAGAAGAACAAAATTGGGGGACTTCAGCTACCTGACTTCAAGATATTGTAGTTTAGACAGTATCTTATTGGCATAAAGGTAGACAAATAGATCAATAGAACATAAGAGAGTCAAGAGATTAATTTATGCATAGATGATCTTTTGATGTCTGACAGAATGCAAAGTAAATTTCATTCAGAAAGGACAGTCTTTTTTATAATTGGTACTGGAACATTTTGATATCTATAGACCTCCAAAAATGAATTTTAAAGCATACCTCACACCATCTACAAAAATTAATTCAAATGGATCATAGCTTAACTTCTAAAACCATAAGGCTCCTAGAAGAAAACATGGAAAAAATTCATTGCAACCTTGGAAGGTGGGCCAAGATTTCTTAGATATGACACCAAAAGTATGGTGTTCTTCAGCAAAATTGTTCTCATCAGAATCAATAACTTCTGCTCTTCGAGAGCCACTCTAAGCAAATGAAAAGTTAAGCCATAGGTTGGGTGAAATATTTGCAACATATATGATAAAGGACTTTATCCAGAATGTTTAAAGAACTCTCTAAACTGAATAATAAGAAAACAGCCCAATTTTTAAAAGCATGGACAAAAAAATTTAAACAGATACTTCAACAGAGAACATATATGGATAGCAAATAAGCACATGAAAAAGGTGCTCAGCATCTTTAGTCATTAGGGAAATACAAATTAAGTCACAATGAGAATACCATAACACTTAATAGGATGTCTGAGACTGTACCAAGTCTTGGCAAAGATGTGGAGTAACTAGAAATCTCATCTTTGCTAGTGAGAATGCAAAATGGTACAGTCACTTTGGAACACTTTTTGGCAGTTTCTTTAAGAAGTTAAAGCCTTCACCAACTATATGACCTGGTCATTCCATTCATGGATATTAAAATCCAAGAGAAATGAAAGCATATGTTCATGCAAAGACTCCTACACAATGTTCACAGCAGCTTTATTTATGGTAGCTAAAATCAGGGAAACAACCCAAATATACAAGAGCAGGCAGTTGAATAAAAAGTTTTAATATATCCTTATAGTAGAATACTACACAGCAACAAAAAGGAATGAACTGCTGACAGATACAGCAACACATATCAGTCTGAAAATCCTTAATCATTAATTTGGGTGAAAACAAACAAACAAATAATAGTACTTGCTGTATGAATTTATAAAAAAATTCTAAGAAATGTAAACTATTATACAGTGACAGAAAACAGATCAGTATTGGCCTAGGAACAGGGCACATGTGAGGAATAAGAGGGAAGGATTACAAAGGGGCCAAGAAAACTTTTGGGAGTGAACAAGTTCATCTTGTTGATTGTGGTGATCTATTCAGGGGTACACACAGATGTCAAAACTTATCAAATTGTACATTTTAAATTAGCTCATGGATTTAAATCATGCAGTTTATTGTGTTTTAATTATATACCTCAGTAAAGCTGTTTTTTATAAAAGGCAGTGGAAGTGCTCATCAATAACCTGTTTTTTAACCATTAAACAACGTTTAGTGCTAATTTCAGATGACCTAAAAGCAGAGCTATATAGAGCCCTCACTCCCCTCATGTTTAGTCTGTAGACAAAATGTAAGACTTTTTGCCCTGTTTTATTTTTGATCATATACCCCGATTTTACCCTCTTAGTGGCACTTACCATTACCTGCAATTATCTCTTGTCTCCCTGACTAGACTATAAGTTTCTTGAAGCTAAAAGAATCTCTTGTTCATCTCTGTATCTGCATGTATAGTAAAACTCTGTAAATATTTATTGATAGTTTTTTCATATTTTTATCTGCATTCAATCATTGTCTTACTGTTCTTTGCTTCCATCCTACCAGTTCTTTTATGATTTTTTACTTTCTATCCTTTCTTCCTGTTGTGCTATGTGAATTTTTTTTTTATTGTAAATAAGCGTTCTGTGTATTTTCAACTTCTCTCAGAATATCCTTTTTTGCTTTAAATAACACTTGTCTCTTAACTGAGGACCCTGTTTCCTCTATTTTCCAAGTACGAGATGGTGGTGCCTCTCACAATCTAGAACCAGGATGTTTTCTCCCAGGATGTTTTCTCAATTGGAACATACACTTTGACATTACAACAAAATTATGATTATGTTGAATTTTCAAGATATTAGCAATAAGGGGACTTCCCCGGTGGTCCAGTGGTAAAGAATCCTCCTTCCAGTGCAGGGGATGGCAGTTTGATCCCTGGTCAGGGAACTAAGATCCCACATGCCGCGGGGCAACTAAGCCCATGTGCCACAACTACTGAGCCCGCATGCCACAAACTACAGAGCCCATGTGCTCTGGAGCCCGCACACCACAACTACAGAGAAGCCCAAGCACCAAAACAAAGAGCCCGCATGCCACAATGGAAGATCCCGCGTGCCACACTAAGACCTGATGCAGCCAAAAAAAAAAAAGATATTAGCAATAAGGAAAAGATAAATTTCAGGGGAGGAGCTTCAAGATGGCGGAAGAATAAGACGCAGAGACCACCTTCCTCCCCACAAACACATCAGAAATACATCTACATGTGGAACAACCCCTACAGAACACATACTGAATGCTGGCAGAAGACCTCAGACCTCCCAAAAGGCAAGAAACTCCCCACGTACCAGGGTAGAGACAAAAGAATAGGGAAGGGATGTGCACCAGTGGGAGGGAGCCTTGAAGGAGGAAAGGTTTCCACACACTAGGAAGGCCCTTCACAGGCGGAGACCGCGGGTGGCGGAGGGGGGAAGCTTCAGGAGCCACGGAGGAGACTGCAGCAACAGGGGTGCAGAGAGCAAAGCGGAGAGATTCCCGCACAGAGGATTGGTGCTGACCAGCACTCACCAGCCCGAGAGGCTTGTCTGCTCACCCTCCAGGGCAGGCGGGGCTGGGAGCTGAGGCTCGGGCTTCAGTCGGATCCCAGGAAGAGGACTGGGGTTGGCTGCGTAAACACAGCCTGAGGGGGCTTATGCGCCACAGCTAGCTGGGAGGGAGTCCGGGAAAAAGTCTGGACCTGCCGAAGAGGCAAGAGACTTTTTCTTGCCTCTTGTTTCCTGGTGCACAAGGAGAGGGGATTAAGAGCGCCGCTTAAAGGAGCTCCAGAGACAGGCACGAGCCGCGGCTATCAGTGCGGACCCCAGAGATGAGCATGGGACGCTAAGGCGGCGGCTGCTGCCACCACCAAGAAGCCTGTGTGCAAGCACAGATCACTATCCACACCTCCCCTCCTGGGAGCCTGTGAAGCCCACCACTGCCAGGATCCCGTGATCCAGGGACAACTTCCCCGGGAGAACGCACGGTGCACCTCAGGCTGCTGCAATGTCACATTGTCCTCTGCCGCCGCAGGCTCGCCCCGCATTCGTACCCCTCCCTCCCCCCGGCCTGAGTGAGCCAGAGCCCCCAAATCAGCTCCTCTTTTAACCCCGTCCTGTCTGAACGAAGAACAGATGCCCTCAGGCAACCTACACGCAGAGGCGGGTCCAAATCCAAATCTGAACCCCTGGAGCTGTGCGAACAAAGAAGAGAAAGGGAAATTTCTCCCAGCAGCCTCAGGAGCAGCAAATTAAATCTCCACAATCAACTTGATGTACCCTACATCTGTGGAATGCCTGAATAGACAACGAATCATGCCAAATTAAGGAGGTGGACTTTGGGGGCAACGATGTATTTTTTTTTTCACATTTTCTCTTTTTGTGAGTGTTTATGTGGATGCTTCTGTGTGATTTTTGTCTGTGTAGCTTTGCTTTTACCATTTGTCCTAGGGTTCTGTCTGTCCGTTTTTTGTTGGTTTTTTTTATTGCTTTTCAAAAAATTTTCCTTAATAATTATTTTTTATTTTAATAACTTTATTTTATTTTATTTGATCTTCCTTCTTTCTTTCTTTTTTTTTCTCCCATTTATTCTGAGCTGTGTGGATGACAGGCTCTTGGTGCTTCAGCCAGGTGTCAGGGCTGTGCCTCTGAGGTGGGACAGCCAAAGTCAGAACACTGGTCTACAAGAGATCTCCCAGCTCCACATAATATCAAACGGAGAAAATCTCCCAGAGATCTCCATCTAAATGCCAAGACCCAGCTTCACTCAACGACCAGCAAGCTACAGTGTTGGACACGCTGTGCCAAACAACTAGCAACACAGGAACACAAACCCATCCATTAGCAGAGAGGCTGCCTAAAATTGTAATACGGCCACAGACACCCCAAAACACACCACCAGACGTGGACCTGCCCACCAGAAAGACAAGGTCCAGGCTTACCCACCAGAACCCAGGCACTAGTCCCCTCCACCAGGAAGCCTACACAACCCACTGAACCAACCTTAGCCACTGGGGACACACACTAAAAACAATGGGAACTACGACCTGCAGCCTGCAAAAAGGAGACCCCAAACACAGTAAGTGAAGCAAAATGAGAAGACAGAGAAACAAACAGCAGATGAAGGAGCAAGGCAAACACCCACCAGACCTAACAAATGAAGAGGAAATAGGCAGTCTACCTGAGAAAGAATTCAGAATAATGATAGTAAAGATGATCCAAAGTCTTGGACATAGAATGGAGAAAATACAAGAAACGTTTAACAAGGGCCTAGAAGACCTAAAGAGCAAACTAACAGTGTTGAACAACACAATAAATGAAATTAAAAATTCTCTAGAAGGAATCAATAGCAAAATAACTGAAGCAGAAGAACACATAACTAACCTGGAAGATAAAATAGTGGAAATAAGTACTGCAGAGCAGAATAAAGAAAAAAGAATGAAAAGAATTGAGGGCAGTGTCAGAGACCTCTGGGAAAACATTAAACACACCAACATTCAAATTATAGGGGTCCCAGAAGAAGAAGACAAAAAGAAAGGGACTAAGAAAATATTTGAAGAGATTATGGTTGAAAACTTCCCTAATATGGGAAAGGAAATAGTCAATCAAGTCCAGGAAGCACAGAGAGTCCCGTACAGGATAAATCCAAGGAGAACCACGCCAAGACACATATTAATCAAATTATCAGGGCTTCCCTGGTTGCGCAGTGGTTGAGAATCCGCCTGCTGATGCAGGGGACACGGGTTTGTGCCCTGGTCCAGGATGATCCCTCATGCCGTGGAGGGGCTGGGCCCGTGAGCCATGGCCACCAAGCCTGTGCATCCGGAGCCTGTGCTCTGCAACGGGAGAGGCCACAGCAGTGAGAGGCCCGCGTACCAAATATATATATATATATATATATATATATATATATATATATATATATATATATATATATATATATATATCAAAAATCAAATACAAAGAAAAAATATTAAAAGCAACAAGGCAAAAACAACAAATAACACACAAGGGAATCCCCATAAGGTTAACAGCTGATCTTTCAGCAGAAACTCTGCAAGCCAGAAGGGAGTGGCAGGACATATTTAAAGTGATGAAGGAGAAAAACCTACAACCAACATTACTTACCCAGCAAGGATCTCATTCAGATTTGATGGAGAAATTAAAACCTTTAGAGACAAGCAAAAGCTAAGAGAATTCAGCACCACCAAACTAAATTTACAACAAATACTAAAGGAACTTCTCTAGGCAGGAAACACAAGAAAAGGAAAAGACCTACAATAACAAACCCAAAACAATTACGAAAATGGTAATAGGAACGTACATACCAATAATTAACTTAAATGTGAATGGTTTAAATGCTCCAGCCAAAAGACATGGACTGGCTGAATGCATAAAAAAACAAGACCCGTATATATGCTGTCTACAAGAGACCCACTTCAGACCTAGGGACACATACAGACTGAAAGTGAGGGGATGGAAAAAGATATTGCATGCAAATGGAAATCAAAAGAAAGCTGGAGAAGCAACTCTCATATCAGACAAAATAAACTTTAAAGCAAAGACTATTACAAGAGACAAAGAAGGACACTACATAATGATCAAGGGATCAATCCAAGAAGAAGATATAACAATTGTAAATATTTATTCACTCAGCACAAGAGTACCTCAATACATAAGGCAAATACTAACAGCCATAAAAGGGGAAATCGACAGTAACACAATCATAGTAGGGGACTTTAACACCCCACTTTCACCAATGGACAGATCATCCAAAATGAAAATAAATAAGGAAACATAAGCTTTAAATGATACATTAAACAAGATGGACTTAATTGATATTTATAGGACATTCCATCCAAAAACAACAGAATACACATTCTTTTCAAGTGCTCATGGGACATTCTCCAGGATGGATTATATCTTGGATCACAAATCAAGCCTTGGTAAATTTAAGAAAATTGAAATCGTATCAAGTATCTTTTCCCACCACAACTCTATGAGACTAGATATCAATTACAGGAAAAAATCTGCAAAAAATACAAACACGTGGAGGCTAAACAATACACTACTTAATAACTAAGAGATCACTGAAGAAATTAAAGAGGAAATCAAAAAATACCTAGAAACAAATGACAATGAAAACATGACGACCCAAAATCTGTGGGATGCAGCAGAAGCAGTTCTAAGAGGGAAGTTTATAGCAATACAGTCGTACCTCAAGAAACAAGAAACATCTCAAGTAAACAACCTAACCATACACCTAAAGCAGTTAGAGAAAGAAGAACAAAACAACCCCAAAGTTAGCAAAAGGAAAGAAATCATAAAGATCAGATCAGAAATAAATGAAAATGCAATGAAGGAAACCATAGCAAAGACCAATAAAACTAAAAGCTGGTTCTTTGAGAAGATAAACAAAATTCATAAACCATTAGCCAGACTCATCAAGAAAAAAAGGGAGAAGACTCAAATCAATAGAATTAGAAATGAAAAAGGAGAAGGAACAACTGACACTGCAGAAACACAAAGGATCATGAGAGATTACTACAAGCAACTCTATGCCAATAAAATGGACAACCTGGAAGAAACGGACAAATTCTTAGAAAAGCACAACCTTCCGAGACTGAACCAGGAAGAAACAGAAAATATAAACAGACCAATCACAAGCACTGAAATTGAAACTGTGATTAAAAATCTTCCAACAAACAAAAGCCCAGGACCAGATGGCTTCACAGGCGAATTCTATCAAACATTTAGAGAAGAGCTAACACCTATCCTTCTCAAACTCTTCCAAAATATAGCAGAGGGAGGTACACTCCCAAACTCATTCTACGAGACCACCATCACCCTGATACCAAAACCACACAAAGATGTCTCAAAGAAAGAAAGCTACACGCCAATATCACTGATGAACATAGGTGCAAAAATCCTCAACAAAATACTAGCAAACAGAATCCAGCAGCACATGAAAAGGATCATACACCATGATGAAGTGGGGTTTATCCCAGGAATGCAAGGATTCTTCACTATACGCAAATCAATCAGTGTGATACACCATATTAACAAATTGAAGGAGAAAAACCATATGATCATTTCAATAGATGCAGAGAAAGCTTTCGACAAACTTCAACACCCATTTATGATAAAAATCCTCCAGAAAGTAGGCGTAGAGAGAACTTACCTCAATATAATAAAGGCCATATATGAGAAACCCACAGGCAACATCATCCTCGATGGTGAGACATTGAAACCCTTTCCACTAAGATCAGGAACAAGACAAGGTTGCCCACTCTCACCACTATTATTCAACATAGTTTTGGAAGTTTTAGCCACAGCAATCAGAGAAGAAAAATAAATGAAAGGAATCCAAATTGGAAAAGAAGAAGTAAAGCTGTCACTGTTTGCAGATGACGTGATTCTATACATAGAGAATCCTAAAGGTGCTACCAGAAAATTACTAGAGCTAATCAATGAATTTAGTAAAGTAGCAGGATACAAAATTTATGCACAGAAATCTCTTGCATTCCTATACACTAATGATGAAAAATCTGAAAGTGAAATTAAGAAAACACTCCCATTTTACCATTGCAAAGAAAAGAATAAAATATCTAGGAATAAACCTACCTAAGGAGACAGAAGACCTGTATGCAGAAAATTATAAGACACTGATGAAAGAAATTAAGGATGATACACCCAGATGGAGAGATATACCATCTTCTTGGATTAGAAGAATCAATATTGTGAAAATGACTCTACTACCCAAAGCAATCTACAAATTCAATGGAATCCTATCAAATTACCAATGGCATTTTTTACAGAACTAGAACAAAGGATCTTAAAATTTGTATGGAGACACAAAAGACCCCGAATAGCCAAAGCGGTCTTGAGGGAAGAATACGGAGCTGGAGGAATCAGGCTCCCGGACTTCAGAGTATACTACAAAGCTACAGTAATCAAGACAATATGGTACTGGCACAAAAAGAGAAATATAGATCAGTGGAACAGGATAGAAAGCCCAGAGATAAACCCACACATGTATGGTCAACTAATCTATGACAAAGGAGGCAAGGGTATACAATGGAGAAAAGATAGTCTCTTCAATAAGTGGTGCTGGGAAACCTGGACAGCTACATGTAAAAGAGTGAAATTAGAACACTCCCTAACACCATACACAAAAATAAATTCAAAATGGATTAGCCACCTTAATGTAAGACCGGACACTATAAAACTCTTAGAGGAAAACATAGGAAGAACACTCTTTGACATAAATCACAGCAAGATCTTTTTTGATCCACCTCCCAGAGTAATGGAAATAAAAACAAAAATAAACAAATGGGGTCTAATGAAACTTAAAAGCTTTTGCACAGCAAAGAAAACTACAAACAAGACCAAAAGACAACCCTTAGTATGGGAGAAAATATTTGCAAACGAATCTATGGACAAAGGATTAATCTCCTAATAATATAAACAGCTCATGGAGCTCAATATTAAAAAAACAAACAACCCAATCCAAAAATGGGCAGAAGACCTAAATAGACATTTCTCCAAAGGAGATGTACAGATTGCCAACAAACACATGAAAGGATGCTCAACATTATTAATCATTAGAGGAATGCAAATCAAAACTACAATGAGATATCATCTCACACCAGTCAGAATGGCCATCATCAAAAAATCTACAAATAAATGCTGGAGAGGGTGTGGAGTAAAGGGCACCCTCTTGCACTGTTGGTGGGAATGTAAATTGATACAGCCAGTATGGAGGTTCCTTAAGAAACTAAAAATAGAACTACCATATGACCCAGCAATCCCACTACTGGGCATATACCCTGAGAAAACCATAATTCAAAAAGAGTCATGTACCACAGTGTTCACTGCAGCTCTATTTACAATAGCCAGGACATGGAAGCAACCTAAGTGTCCATGAACAGATGAATGGATAAAGAAAATGTGGCATATATATACAGTGGAATATTATTCAGGCATAAGAAGAAACAAAATTGTGTTAGTTGTAGTGAGGTGGATGGACCTAGAGTCTGTCATACAGGGTGAAGTAAGAGAAAAACAAATACCGTATGCTAACACATATATATGGAATCTAAAAAAAAAAAAATGGTCATGAAGAATCTAGGGCCAAGGTGGGAATAAAGACGCAGACCTACTAGAGAATCGACTTGAGGATCCAGGGAGGGGGTATGGTAAGCTGGGACAAAGTGAGAGAGTGGCATGGACATATATACACTACCAAATGTAAAATAGATTGCTAGTGTGAAGCAGCTGCATAGCACAGGGAGATCAGCTCGGTGCTTTGTGACCACCTAGAGGGGTGGGATAAGGAGGGTGGGAGGGAGGGAGACACAAGAGGGAAGAGAGATGGGGACATATGTATAGGTATAACTGATTCACTTTGTTATAAAGCAGAAACTGACACACCATTGTAAAGCAATTATACTCCAATAAAGATTTTTAAAAATATATATATAAATTTCAAAAATGCAAGATAAAACTGCCACATAGATTTTTTTTATATTATTATTTTTTTATCTTTTAGGATTTTGAACTATGGGATGATGTAGGGTTAAACATTCCAAAACCTCCAGACTTATTGCAACTCTACCGAGATTTTGGAAATCATCAAGTGACTGGGAAAGATCTTGTGGATGTGGCCAGTGGTATAGAAGAAGATGAATTAGAGGCTCTGACACCAATTTTAGGCAACCTTCCTTCAAGCCTTGAAACTCCTGCTACTGTAGAGGTGAGAGGTATTAGCTAAGTAATCCAGTCCACAAAAAGTATTTAAACCGCATAAAAGCATACTATGAGATTTTGAGTTTCTGTTTTTCTCCCATTTTGATTTTAGAACTCCTTGCTAGTAAAGAAATTAGAAGATAAAATTAGTTTATTAAATAGTGAGAAATGGTCTTTGATGGAAGAAATCAGAAGACTTGAAAGGTTAGTACTTAATCATTATTTCTAAAAAACCTCTTAAAGTTTTTAAAGAAATTGACAAATTATATAAATATATAAAATAACATTTCAGTTGTAAGACATAATTTTTCATATCCTAATACTTCTGGAAAAAAGTCTTAGAGTTGCTTATATACTTAAAGTGTCCTTTTACCCCAAAAAAGTTGTTCCCGTAATAATCATATGATTGCATATGTCTTGGAACCAAGAAATAAGATATTTTTTATTTTCTCCAAGTTGTATCAGTAGTAATAAAATAGCTTTTCACATTAGTGTTGTACATATTTCCCATTCATTATTTCATTTAATTCTTAATTCTGTAGAATTTCCCCCATTTTGCAAATGAAGATAGTTAAGTGCTAATCCAAAGCATAGTTTATAAAACCATTTTTATACTTTATAAGAGTTTGTAGCTGCACTTCTAGGTATATGAAGCATCAGTGTATATGGTGCAGAAAAGATTAATCAGTTGCCAAACCACTTTCTATTAATATGTTATACTTTTAAACCATTAAACCCATTATGAGGTTTATGCTATTGCCAAAGTTTTAAAAAATACAGTTATTCTCTGATAATTTCTCTTTCTTTCTACAGTGAAATGGACTTCCTCAAAAATGAACACTTTGCCAGCCCTGTAGTTTGTGACTCTGTTCAGCCTTCTTTGGATCAGTCTCCCCACAAAGACTCTGAAGACAGTGGACAGAATTCAGTTATAAATATTTCTGACATGGGAGAAAACAAGGATCTTTCAAAATCAGATGAAATTGATTCCACTATTCCTAAAGAGAATTTCCCGCATTCTTTCCCCAGGAGAGAAAGAGAAGGAATGCCATCTTCTTCTCCATCAAATAAAAACACAGTCCATTTTGATAAACCCAATAGGTTAGTATGGATCCTGTGTTTTGAAATGCATCTTTCAGCTATTTAGGACATTGTCAAAATAGAAGAGTTTCAGTTCTTATTTTGCAGATCAGATGTATGAATTTTTATGTTTGGCATGAACTTAACACATAGCAAAGTCCATGTCACCAAAAAAAAAAAAAAATCATAAGTAATTACTAAGTTAAATTGTATTAACAAGGAATAGACCATAAATGAGATAGGTCCTATCTTAGCCTAGTACTTAAACCCATAAATAATATGTATGTTTTATGTGCTGTATTTTACCCAGTGCTTTTTACCTTTTCTGTATTCCACAGTCATTATCAGATTCAGTAGAAGGTTTTGGTACTGAATAGTTGCCTGTACTAAAGAGGGGATTAGCTATTAATCTTAGGCCTTTTTCCTGTGTCTGCTTCCATTACTAATATTGTATCATTAATATTCTCTTAATTCATTTAGTTTTTATTGGATTGCAGTGATTGAACTCAGATGACAAAAGCATGGTCCCTTGCCCGTCATGATTATGTTTTCCAGTAGAGGAGACAAAATGTGTTTAAAATTATTTTACATTTTAATGTGAAAAATGTTAAGAAAGGAACATTTACTGAGTTCTTTTTTATATGTCAGGCACAGTTCTACACGCTTTACGTATACTAACTTAGTTAATCCTCACAAATTACCCTATCGTGCATTCTGAGCCACAAAGCCATGCTTCCTCCTCCTCCTATTAAATGGAGGAATATTATACCAAGTGTTGGGATGTAATAGGAAAACATGACTAATTTGTTTTAGACGTAAAGGTACTCGTTATTAGTGACAAGTATTTGATTTTTTTTTTCCCAGGCAAATCTTTCCACTCATGTGCCACAACTTTCTGTGTACCTGCTTAAGTGTGTGTGTGTGTGTGTGTGTGTGTGTGTGTATTTTTAGGTATTATGGGGGTTGAAATAGACACAGCCCAATCCTCAAAGTGCATTTAATCTTATATGGTTAAGATAACAGTCATAAAAATGATATTCAATAACAGTGGCATTCGTAATAGTTCTTAGTGTTTAGGAGTACTTCCATATATCTCCTTTGATACACCAAAGCCACTCTCTGGAGAAAGATGACTGTTAAATTTCTTCAACTAATTTTTTTAGCTCTTAACTATATGTCAGGCAGTCTCAACGAGGAGTATAATGGTAACCAAACATATGGTCATCCCTTCGGTTACAAACCTTACAGTATGAGAGAGGCCAACAGACAATTATTGTAAGTATGAAGAGTAGTAATATAAGAGAAGTTCACCTTGCTTTGGGAACACGCAGTCAGGGCACCTAACCTAGTCATCAGAGCAGGAAAGATTTCAGGGAAGAAGTATTATCTAACTTTAGTCCTGATGACTAAGTAGTAGTTAACCAGACAAAGAAATAAGACGAAGTCTTCCCACAAAGAGAGAACAGCATGTGCAGGGAGAGCGCTGCACTTGGGGAGCTAAGAAGAATTGATTAAGGTTGAAGCAAAGAATGCAAGTGAGAAGAATGACAGGAGATGAAGTTGGAGAATTAAGCAAAGACTAAGTCATATAAGCCGTGTTAACTCATTTTAGAGAGTTGGGACGTGATGGCATCTAAGTTTTAGAAAGAGTCCTCTAGGGTAGAGGTAATTGGAGGGTAGCAAGACTGGAAGAAAGGAGACTAATAGGATATATCTATTGGAAGAATCCAAGTAAGAAATGATTGAATTTCCTGTATTAGAAAGAAGTGGATAGATTTACAAGATAGTTAGAAAGTAAAAGATTGATTGAATTAGAAGATTAAAAGAAAGGGAAGGATAAAGGCTTTCTGGCTTAGGCAATTGGATGCATTATAGCTACCTCCACTGAAAGAATATGGGAGGGGAAACATAACGAGCAAATAGGCTTAAGCTTTGGCACACTAACTCCACAATGAGATGTTACTGGGGGCCACTTTGTGGTGTATACTAAATAATCTCTCTTATGTAACTTTGGTGTTAGCCCTTTTCTTTGTAGATAGAGCACATAAAGTACAACTCATAGTTATAATATTATGGATACTATTATGTAGAGACCAGTGTTGTTTTAAAAATGTAAATGTTTTAACCTTTTTTATTAAACATAAATAGGCTAATATTTTCAATTACAAAAATACTTCCTTTGAGAAATACCATGAATGTTGAACAAGCCTCTCCTTCATTTATCTTTAATTTTTAATTCTTTTACGTGGGTTTCTAACATTAAGGATTATCATTATCATTATACAGATCTGTAAAACTTCTCAGCAACATACCAGGTCAACCTTTGTATCCACTGTTTACCTTTCTGGGATCATAGAGAATTAGGGAAGAAAAAAAAAAATCCTCATTTCAGGTTTTACAAACACTTTCTGTGGTCATTGACCTGCCATACCACTTCAGGTTTAATCCACTAACATTTATAAGTCATTCATTCCCATAACATCAAGCTCTTTTAAGATCAGCATCTATTGCTGATTTCTTTTCCCCAGTATAATTTTCCACTGAAGTGACCTTTAAGTCTTTTGTGGCTGAGATATTCAGTTAACATTTGTGGGGTAGGGTTCATGCAAGGATGGGAATTATAACCTGCAGCTTACTTTCTCCTTAAATGCCAGTGGTAACTATTTGGTATTGTCCCATTTTCATTCAATATTTTCTTCTAGGAAGTTGTCTCCTGCTTTCCATCAAGCACTACTCTCTTTCTGTCGAATGTCAGCAGATAGTCGTTTAGGATCAGAGGTAAATTATACCAGATTCTTTCAAACTTTCTTAAAACATTCAGTTTTTCTTCTTAGCATCTTACCCAAAAATAATTGTGATAAGACTCTATTTCAAGTACAAATCTATTATTTAAAATAATGCTCTAAGAAATAGTTCCTAAAATTTTAAACTTTTAAGGAAAGTGGTTGATTATTTTTGTCTTTAGGTTAAAGCTTTGTTTAGTATTAAAGTGGCCTTTTACAGTCTAGTGTTAATTTGTTATGTCCACCAACATATGGTTATATGCCTCTCTATGGTATAATTCAGAAAACCAAATCAAGTGTACATATTGTTTATAATTTCAGTTATTTTTAGATTACTGTACATTTAATTTCATTCGGATTGTCTTTTTTCCCCCCACCTTCATGCTTTATGCTTTATAGTCTAATAAGTTTGAACAAATATTTGTGATTCCAGAAATAACTGATAAGGTCCTGCTTCAGGGTCAGGGTAAGGGTATTATTTCAGCAGTTAACATGAAATTACATTTAAAAATACCTAACACACACTAAGCATTATGTTACATGTCATCTCATTTAATCTGCATTTTAATTTGCAAGCTTACAAAGTAGGTAATATTAGTCTAATTTTCCAGATAAGGAAATTTTAGACAAGTCCCATAACTTTCCCAGTGTTAGACAGCTACCCAGGTCTATATGATTGTAAAGCCTAACAGCAGAGTATTTGCATTGGTATCAGGAGCTGAACAACCTACCTCTGCAAAGTGAATCTAAACTTAGGTTATTTAGATGCATAAATCAAAAGTATTATTTCCTTTTGATGCTGACCAAAAGCTGTAAACTCAAATGTCTACAAAGAAACCAGGCAGGTCTCATAATATGATGAAGCAAGAGGGTAATAATAAGGAGTGGTGGGTACTGTAGTAAATTCGAACTTACATCCTTTGCCTAAATCTTCCAGGTGATTGCTTCTGTGTGTGTGTGAGGGCCCAAGGATAGTGCCATTGCTAGACTATATATCACCTTTGTGCAAATTAGAATGATACTCCTTACTTTTGATGGATAAATACCTGGCGTGGCAAATGAGTGCCTGTTGGATGTCAGCCCCACTTACCATTTAGATTGATTCTCTGTGCAAGGCATAGCTGATAACAGTCTTTTTCAAGAGAAGCTGAGCATCTGGATTTTTTTTTTTTTTTTTTTGGTTGTCTGCAATTTTCTTTTTTTTTTTAACATCTTTATGGGAGTATAATTGCTTTACAATGGTGTGTTAGTTTCTGCTTTATAACAAAGTGAATCAGCTATACATATACATATATCCCCATTATCTCTTCCCTCGTGTGTTTCCCTCCCACCCTCCCTATCCCACCCCTCTAGGAGGTCACAAAGCACCGAGCTGATCTCCCCGTGCAATGTGACTAGTTCCCACTAGCTATCTGTTTTACATTTGGTAGTGTATATATGTCCATGCCACTCTCCCACTTCGTCCCAGCTTCCCCTTCCCCTCCCTGTGTCCTCAAGTCCATTCTCTACGTCTGCGTCTTTATTCCTGTCCTACCCCTAGGTTCGGATTGATTGTCTTTGATTTCAGAGTTTATTAGCTCTCAGATTCGTTTTCCTCAAGTCCTTTGTAACTGTGGTTGCAGGCTTATCTTCAGAGGGTTTTTTTCTTCTTTTCTCCTATCTTTATACTCACTCCTCCCTTTCTCGCTGTTTTATGGTTGATTCCACTTCACCTCTTTTGGGCTTCTGTCCCACAATGTCATTAAGAATATGAAAGAACGAGAGGATGGTTTGGATGCAATCTGGCAATCCTCATTGTAAGACTGGGTCAGCCCGCTTGGACTTCCCTTGCATGCAGCTTCATTATACAAACTACTCTTTCATCTTAGGCAAAGCCTGTAGCTTTGTGGGCACCTTTTCCCCAAGAACAAAATTAAAAACCGTTGAAGCTGCCCCAGTCCTGTGTTATCCCTGTTTGTTCCCAGAACTGAAACCTTGTAAGCCTCTCTGTCTTCACCCTTGCTTCTTAACAGTGTTTTAAATCCATTTCTGGTATAAAAGTGTTTATCCCGTTAGGGATTGCAGTTGTTCTTATTGTTGTTTTTATCATCATCATCATCAATTGTAATTTTGGATGTGTGTTTGGACAGAGGTGACAGGGTCCAAAACATAAACTTTAAGTACAATACCATTATGCACAGAAGTTCTCCAGTGTCATCATTTATTAATCCTTTGGTCTTCTAGGTGTCTCGGATTGCAGACAGTGAGAAAAGTGTTATGTTAATGCTGGGGCGCTGCCTGCCACACATTGTTCCTAATGTGCTGTTGGCAAAGAGAGAGGTGAGACACATAAAAGTATTTTCACTCCCCAGATCTCATCATGTTGTCCATTTTTTGTCATTTTGAAGTTTAGTGTTATATTTTTATTTTGTTAAAGTCTATTACTTGCAATCATATTCTTACTTTTGTGCATGCATCTCTGCTCCTAGAGAATGGTTTTACACCTCTGTCAGGTGAGTTCAGTAAAACTGCATGCTATTCATGTTTTCCAGTTTTGCTTAAAGCATCATTAGCTTTTGCAGTACTAACTATTACTGTAGGTCCATTTATGTGCCATGAACACTGTCTGTTTTTTACATTACCAGTTAACTAATTTATTTTATCTCTGCTCATGATATGCGTGATTTGTCTTCAGAAATAGACATGCTTTGTATTGAACATTCACAGGGACTAATAATGTAACTTTTCTTAAACTTAGTTACCTATTATTAATGTTAGTTTTATTGTATTTGTTTGACAGTAATTACACTTGTCTTAGGATGATAGGATAGTTATAATATTGTGTACAATAACTTTTGAAAGTACCTTTTTTGTTTTTCTTGTAGCTCACCTGTTATTGACAGATGCTTTAAATGTCCAAAATAGAGTAGCAAATTTATTTTAGTACACATTGCCTATGTTATAAGCCATAAATACTGTAGAAAGTTATTTTTAGAGTTATATTTAGCCAATAAAAGATTAATGAAAAGTTATCTAATCTCATTTAAATGATAGTAAATGATTTATTTGCAAACAAGTTTAATTATTTATTTGAATTATTCAATTTATGAAATCAATTTTCAGTTCAGACATTTTTTTAATGGGTTAAGAATATTTTAGAATGTGTCATAAAAGTTTCTTTTGTTATCCTCTTAATATTTACCACCGGTTTTAATCATAATTCACGGGACCTACAGTATGATAGGTACACAATGCATTGGCAAAACCCATGTAGAGCTTATCCTTAATTATCTGTTTAGCACAAGAAATTTGTACTGATCCTCAAGAAAATGTATGTGTAGAGCTTAAAAATTTTTTTATACCTACAGGTATTTTTAATTTAAAAAAGATAAACATGACTGTTTTCTTACTGATGGTTTTATTTTACCTAATATTTAAAAATAGCTCTGAGTCATTAATAAGTATGGAAATTTTTCTATGTCTTGAAGGATCAGTGTCCAATTTCAGATTGTTTTGCAGTTCTGCCTGGCAGAATGGTGTTTGAGCTTCTTTTCCTTTTTCAGCTTGTAACATAATCCATGCAGTGCATTAATGTTTGCATCCCTTTTACTATGTTTCCTTAATATAATCTTTAAAATATCACAGAAACCTAATTGTTATGAGATGCAGTTTAAGCTTTTTTATTTTGATTTTCCCTTTTTTAATCATAAAAAACTACCACTAAAATCTGATTATACTGCATGAAGTATTTATAAATTTGCATCACCAGTAATCAGATATATATATAAATATATATGTAAACATATTTATATATACACATTTTATTTGTGGTATGATGTTTACTTTTTGGCTGATTTTAAGGCTTTTATATTTTAAAATATTTATATACTTATAATTTCATGAAGAATTGATCATTTATCTTTGTTTACTTAATTATTTGTACTTTATTCTGTTTTACCAGAAGATTTACCATTTATTATATACCAAAGTTGTATTCCCTCAAAATTAAATTGGTAAATAATGAAGTATACCTTGCCTTTCTTTGAAACTAATCCCAGGGCATAAAAGGTCAAAACTTTTATTTCATTTTATCCTTTGATATTGGATTACTTGTATTTAATATTTTACCCTAGTTCCTTATATCTATATTTTTAAAAAGGTCTCATGATTGAAGGATTAATATTTTTATTTTTTCTTATTTCTCAAGTTTTATGTGTTCTCTTTTCAGTATAAACCTTTTTATTGATATGTAAATACAATTTAAATGTCCCTTAGTAAACTGATCATAGCAATATCCTAGGTAATTAAAAAAATAAAACATTATAAACAGGTTTTAAGGTTTGAATAAATAATATATTCACATGGTTTAACATCTTTTAAATATAAAAAGATGTACAACAAAAACTTGTCTTCCCTTGTCCCTGAGCCACCATCCTACATGCAATAAATTTTATTAGCTTCTAGTGTATTCTTTCAACTTCTTTGCCCATTTTTGGAGTGGATTGTTTGCCTTTAAATTGTAAGAGTTCTTACAATTCTGGATATTAAACCCTTACCCCATACATGATTTGCAAAGATTTTCTCCCATCCTATAGGTTTTCTTTTCACATTGTTGATAATGTCCTTAGATGGACAAATGTTTTTCATTTTTATGAAATCTGATCTCTCTATTTTTTTCTTTTGTTGCTTGAATTTTTGGTATCAATCTAAGAATCCATTACCAAATCTGAACTCAGAAAGATTTATTCCTGTGTTTTCTTCTAATAGTTTTATACCTTTAGCTCTTATATTTAGGTCATTGATCCATTTGGAGTTTTTTTTTTTTTTTTTTTTTTAATATATGGAGTGAGGCAGGAGTCCAAAACTTTATTCTTTTCATTTAGTTATCCAGATATCCCAGCACCATTTGTTGAACAGAAAGTTGTTTCCCTAATGAATGGTCACGGCACCTTTGCCAAAAATCAGTTCAATGTCAATGTTTGGATTCATTTCTATACTTTCAATTCTGTACCATTGGTCTTTGTGTTTATCTTTATGCCCGTTCTATTTTGATTACTGTAGCTTTATAGTAAGTTTTGAAATTGGGAAGAATGAGTCCTCCGGCTTTGTTTTCTTTTTCAATATCGTTTAACCATTTAGGGCCCCTTTCAGTTCCATATGAATTTGATGCTCAGTTTTGATTTCTGCCATAAAGGTCATTTGAATTTTGATAGGGATTGCACTGAATCTGTAGATCACTTTGGGGAATATTGACATTCAAACAACATTAAGTCTTGCCATTTATGAACATGAGATTCTTTACAGTTATTTATGTCTTTCAGCAATGTTTTGTAGTTTTTCACTTCCATGTTAAAATTTATTTCTAAGTATTCTCATGGATGCTATTGTAAATGAAATTGTTTCCTTAATTTCCTTTTCAGCTTGTTCATTGCTGGTATATAGAAACAGAACTGACATTTGTATGTTGATCTTGTAACTTGAAACTTTGCTGGATTTGTTTATTAGCTCTAGTAGTTTTTTGTGGATTCTATGACATTTATATAGAATCATGTTATCTGCAAACAGAGACATTTTGCTTCTTTCTTTCCAATTGGGATAGCTTTTATTTCTTCCTCTTACTTAATTACTTTGGTTAGGACTGCCAATACAATTTTTTTTTATTAGTTTCTGCTTTATAACAAAGTGAATCAGTTACACCTATACATCTGTTCCCATATCCCTTCCCTCTTGCGTCTCCCTCCCTCCCACCCTCCCTTTCCCACCCCTCCAGGCAGTCACAATGCACCGAGCTGATCTCCCTATGCTTTGTGGCTGCTTCCCACTAGCTATCTATTTTACATTTGGTAGTGTATATATGTCCATGCCACTTTCCCGCTTTGTCACAGCTTACTCTTCCCCCTCCCCATATCCTCAAGTCCATTCTCTAGTAGGTCTGTGTCTTTATTCCCACCTTGCCCCTAGGTTCTTCATGACCTTTTTTTTTTTTTTCCTTAGATTCCATATATATGTGTTAGCATACGGTATTTGTTTTTCTCTTTCTGACTTACTTCACTCTGTATGACAGACTCTAGGTCCATCCACCTCACTACAAATAACTCAATTTCATTTCTTTTTATGGCTGAGTAATATTCCATTGTATATATGTGCCACATCTTCTTTATCCATTCATCTGTTGATATACACTTAGGTTGCTTCCAAATTCTGGCTATTGTATATAGAGCTGCATTGAATATTTTGGCACATGACTCTTTTTGAATTATGGTTTTCTCAGGGTATATGCCCAGTAGTGGGATTGCTGGGTCGTATGGTAGTTCTATTTTTAGTTTTCTAAGGAACCTCCATACTGTTCTCCATAGTGGCTGTATCAATTAACCTTCCCACCAACAGTGCAAGAGGGTTCCCTTTTCTCCACACCCTCTCCAGCATTTATTGTTTGTAGATTTATTGATGATGGCAATTCTGACCGGTGTGAGATGATATCTCATTGTAGTTTTGATTTGCATTTCTCTAATGATTAATAATGTTGAACATCCTTTCATGTGTTTGTTGGCAATCTGTATATCTTCTTTGGAGAAATGTCTATTTAGGTCTTCTGCCCATTTTTGGATTGGGTTGTTTGTTTTTTTGATATTGAGCTGCATGAGCTGCTTGTAAATTTTGGAGAGTAATCCTTTCTCAGTTGCTTCATTTGCAGATATTTTCTCCCATTCTGTGGGTTGTCTTTTCATCTTGTTTATGGTTTCCTTAGCTGTGCAAAAGCTTTGAAGTTTCATTAGGTCCCATTTGTTTATTTTTGGTTTTATTTCCATTTCTCTAGGAGGTGAGTCAAAAAGGATCTTTCTATGATTGATGTCATTGGTTGTCCTGCCTATGTTTTCCTCTAAGAGTTTGATAGTGTCTGGCATTACATTTAGGTCTTTAATCGATTTTGTGTTTATTTTTGTGTATGGTGTTAGGGAGTGTTCTAATTTCATACTTTTACATGTACCTGTCCAGTTTTCCCAGCACCACTTATTGAAGAGGCTGTCTTTTCTCCACTGTATATTCTTGCCTCCTTTATCAAAGATAAGGTGACCATAGGTGCATGGGTTTATCTCTGGGCTTTCTATCCTGTTCCATTGATCTATATTTCTCTTTTTGTGCCAGTACCATACTGTCTTGATTACTGTAGCTTTGTAGTATAGTCTGAAGTCAGGGAGCCTGATTCCTCCAGCTCCGTTTTTCGTTCTCAAGATTGCTTTGGCTATTCGGGGTCTTTGTGTTTCCATACAAATTGTGAAATTTTTTATTCTAGTTCTGTGAAAAATGCCAGTGGTAGTTTGACAGGGATTGCATTGAATCTGTAGATCGCTTTGGGTAGTAGAGTCATTTTCACAATGTTGATTCTTCCAATCGAAGAACATGGTATATCTCTCCATCTATTTGTTTGATCTTTAATTTCTTTCATCAGTGTCTTATAATTTTCTGCATACAGGTCTTTTGTCTCCTTAGGTAGGTTTATTCCTAGATACTTTATTCTTTTTGTTACAATGGTAAATGGGAGTGTTTTCTTAATTTCAGTTTCAGATTTTTCAACATTAGTGTATAGGAATGCTAGAGATTTCTGTGCATTAATTTTGTATCCTGCTACTTCACCAGATTCACTGATTAGCTCTAGTAGTTTTCTGGTAGCATCTTTAGGATTCTCTATGTATAGTATCATGTCATCTGCAAACAAGTAAAAGTGACAGTTTTACTTCTTCTTTTCCGATTTGGATTCCTTTTATTTCCTTTTCTTCTCTGATTGCTGTGGCTAAAACTTCCAAAACTATGTTGAATAATAGTGGTGAGAGTGTGCAACCTTGTCTTCTTCCTGATCTTAGTGGAAAGGGCTTCAGTGTTTCACCATTGAGGACGATGTTGGCTGTGGGTTTTTCATATATGGCCTTTATTATGTTCAGGTAAGTTCTCTCTATGCCTACTTTCTGGAGAGTTTTTATCATAAATGGGTGTTGAATTTTGGTGAAAGCTTTCTCTGCATCTATTGAGATGATCATATGGTTTTTCTCCTTCAGTTTGTTAACATGGTGTACCACATTGATTGATTTGCATATATTGAAGAATCCTTTCCTTCCTGGGATAAACCCCACTTCATCATGGTGTATGATCCTTTTCATGTGCTGCTGGATTCTGTTTGCTAGTATTTTGTTGAGAATTTTTGCATCTGTGTTCATCAGTGATATTGGCCTGTAGTTTTCTTTCTTTGAGACACCTTTGTCTGGTGTTGGTATCAGGGTGATGGTGGCCTAGTAGAATGAGTTTGGGAGTGTTCCTCCATCTGCTATATTTTGGAAGAGTTTGAGAAGGATAGGTGTTAGCTCTTCTCTAAATGTTTGATAGAATTCACCTGTGAAGCCATCTGGTCCTGGGCTTTTGTTTGTTGGAAGATTTTTTATCACAGTCTCAATTTCAATGCTTGTGATCGGTCTGTTCGTATTTTCTATTTCTTCCTGGTTCAGTCTCGGAAGGTTGTACCTTTCTAAGAATTTGTCCTTTTCTTCCAGGTTGTCCATTTTATTGGCATAGAGTTGCTTGTAGTAATCTCTCATGATCCTTTGCGTTTCTGCAGTGTCAGTTCCTTCTCCTTTTTCATTTCCAATTCTATTGATTTGAGTCTTCTCCCTTTTTTTCTTGATGAGTCTGACTAATGGTTTATGAATTTTGTTTATCTTCTCAAAGAACCAGCTTTTAGTTATATTGATCTTTACTATGGTTTCCTTCATTTCTTTTTCATTTATTTCTGATCTGATCTTTATGATTTCTTTCCTTCTGCTAACTTTGGGGGTTGTTTTGTTCTTCATTCTCTAATTGCTTTAGGTGTATGGTTAGGTTGTTTACTTGAGATGTTTCTTGTTACTTAAGGAAGGATTGTATTGCTATAAACTTCCCTCTTAGAACTGCTTTTGCTGCATCCCATAGCTTTTGGGTTGTCATGTTTTCATTGTTATTTGTTTCTATGTATTTTTTGATTTCCTCTTTGATTTCTTCGGTGATCTGTTGATTATTAAGTAGTGTATTGTTTAGCCTCCATGTGTTTGTATTTTTTAACAGATATTTTCCTGTAATTGATATCTAGTCTCATAGCATTGTGGTCAGAAAAGATACTTGATACGATTTCAATTTTCTTAAATTTACTAAGGCTTGATTTGTGACCCAAGTTATGATCTCTCCTGGAGAATGTTCCATGAGCACTTGAGAAGAATGTGTATTCTTCTGTTTTTGGGTGGAATGTCCTATATATATCAATTAAGTCCATCTTGTTTAATGTATCATTTAAAGCTTATGTTTCCTTATTTATTTTCATTTTGGATGATCTGTCCATTGGTGAAAGTGGGGTGTTAAAGTCCCCTACTATGATTGTGTTACTGTCGATTTCCCCTTTTATGGCTGTTAGTATTTGCCTTATATATTGAGGTGCTCCTATGTTGGGTGCATAAATATTTACAATTGTTATGTCTTCTTCTTGGGTCGATCCCTTGATCATTATGTACTGTCCTTCTTTGTCTCTTCTAATAGTCTTTATTTTAAAGTCTATTTTGTCTGATATGAGAATTGCTACTCCAGCTTTTTTTGATTTCCATTTGCATGGAATATCTTTTTCCATACCCTCACTTTCAGTCTGAATGTGTCCCTAGGTCTGAAGTGGGTCTCCTGTAGACAACATATATACGGGTCTTGTTTTTGTATCCATTCAGCCAGTCTATGGATTTTGGTTGGAGCATTTAATCCATTTACATTTAAGGTAATTATTGATATGTATGTTCCTATTACCATTTTCTTAATTGTTTTGGGTTTGTTATTGTAGGTCTTTTCCTTCTCTTGTGCTTCCTGCCTAGAGAAATTCCTTTAGTGTTTGTTGTAAAGCTTGGTTTGGTGGTGCTGAATTCTCTTAGCTTATGCTTGTCTGTAAAGGTTTTAATTTCTCCTTCAAATCTGAATGAGATCCTTGCTAGGCAGAGTAATGTTGGTTGTAGTTTTTTCTCCTTCATCACTTTAAATATGTCCTGTCATTCCCTTCTGGCTTGCAGAGTTTCTGCTGAAAGATCAGCTGTTAACCTTATGGGGATTCCCTTGTGTGTTATTTGTTGTTTTTCTCTTGCTGCTTTTTTTTTTTTTTTTTTTTTGCTGTACGCGGGCCTCTCACTGTTGTGGCCTCTCCCGTTGCGGAGCACAGGCTCCGGACGCACAGGCTCAGCGGCCATGGCTCACGGGCCCAGCCGCTCCGCGGCATATGGGATCCTCCCAGACCGGGGCACGAACCCGTATCCCCTGCATCGGCAGGCGGACTCTCAACCACTGCGCCACCAGGGAGGCCCCCTTGCTGCTTTTAATATTTTTTCTTTGTATTTAATTTTTGATAGTTTGATTAATATGTGTCTTGGTGTATTTCTCCTTGGATTTATTCTGTATGGGAGTCTCTGTGCTTCCTGGACTTGATTAACTATTTCCTTTCCCATATTAGGGAAGTTTTCAACCATAATCTCTTCCAATATTTTCTCATTCCCTTTCTTTTTCTCTTCTGCGACCCCTAAAATTTGAATGTTGGTGTGTTTAATGTTGTCCCAGAGGTCTCTGACACTGCATTTAATTCTTTTCATTCTTTTTTCTGTATTTTGCTCTGCAGTAGTTATTTCCACTGTTTTATCTTCCAGGTCACTTATCCATTTTTCTGCTTCAGTTATTCTGCTATTGATTCCTTCCAGAGAATTTTTAATTTCATTTATTGTGTGTTGTTCATCACTGTTTGTTTGCTCTTTAGGTCTTCTAGGTCCTTGTTAAATGTTTCTTGTATTTTCTCCATTCTATTTCCAAGACTTTGGATCATCTTTACTATCATTATTCTGAATTCTTTCTCAGGTAGACTGCCTATTTCCTCTTCATTGTTAGGTCTGGTGGGTTTTGCCTTGCTCCTTCATCTGCTGTTTGTTTCCCTGTCTTCTCAGTTTGCTTCACTTACTGTGTTTGTGGTCTCCTTTTTGCAGGCTGCAGGTCGTAGTTCCCATTGTTTTTGGTGTGTGTCCCCAGTGGCTAAGGTTGGTTCAGTGGGTTGTGTAGGCTTCCTGGTGGAGGGGACTAGTGCCTGGGTTCTGGTGGGTCAGCCTGGATCCTGTCCCTCTGGTGGGCAGGTCCACGTCTGGTGGTGTGTTTTGGGATGTCTGTCGTCTTATTATAATTTTAGGCAGCCTCTCTGCTAATGGGTGGGTTTGTGTTCCTGTGTTGCTAGTTGTTTGGCACAGGGTGTCTAGCACTGTAGCTTGCTGGTCGTTGAGTGAAGCTGGGTCTTGGCATTGAGATGGAGATCTCTGGGAGATTTTCACTGTTTGATATTACGTGGAGCTGGGAGGTCTCTTGTGGAGCAGTGTCCTGAACTTGGCTCTCGCACCTCAGAGGCACAGCCCTGACACCTGGCTAGAGCACCAAGAGCCTTTCATCCACACGGCTGCTAGTGTTGGAGGGTCTCCTGCAGAGGCGGGGGGTGGCTGTGGCTCACTGTGGGGACAAGGACCTTGGCAGCAGAAATTCTGGGAAGTACTCCTTGGCGTGAGCTCTCCCAGAGTCCTCTCGTGCCGCCCCAGTCTCGAAGCTCCCGCCCCTGCTGCTCAGGCTGGGTCCCCCTAATAATTCTTTAAATGTGTTCTAGAATTCATCAGTTCTGATCCTAGAACTTTTCTTTGGGGGAGGGTTTTTATTACTTGTTCAATCTATTAGCTTGTTATTGGTCTGTTGTGATTTTCTATCTCTTGACTCAGTTTTGGTAATTTATGTGATTCTAGGAATCAATTCATTTCTTGATTATCTAATTTGTTGGTGAAGCATCATTTATGGTATTCACTTATAATCGTTTTAATTTTTGTAAGGTTGCTATAATGTCCTCTCCTTTATTTCTGATTCTAGTTATTTGCATCTTCTCTCTTTTTCTCTTAGTCAGTCTAGCTAAAGGATTGTCAAATGTGTTGATCTTTTCAAAGAACCAACTTCTGATTTTGCTGATTCTCTTGTTTTCCTTGTGTATATTTCATTTATCTCTGCTCGAATCTTTATTATTTTCTTCTTTCAGCCGGCCCTTAGTTTAATTTGCTCTTTGTTGCAAGGTTGTTGACTTGGGATCTTGCTTTTTTAATGTAGGCAGTTACAACTATAAATTTCCCTCTGTGTCCTGCTTATGCTACATTTTACACATTTTGGTATGTTCTGTTTCTCATTTTCATTTATCTCAAAGTATTTTAATTTCCTTAGTGATTTCTTTGACCCATTTGTTGTTTAAGAATGTGTTGTTTAACATCAACATATTACTGAATTTTCCAGTTTCCCTTCAGTTATTGATTTTTAATTTCCAATGTGGCTGGAGAAGTTTCTTTGTGTGATTTCAATCTTTTAAAAACTTACCGAGAATTGTCTATAGCCTAACATATGTTCTCTCCTTGAGAATGTTCCATGTGCACCTGAAAATAATATATATTCTGCTGTTGTCATCTAGAGTGGTCTATATATGTCTATTAGGTCTAATTGTTTTACATTGGTGAAGTCCTCTATTTCCTTACTGATCTTTCGTCTAGATATTCTGTCCATTATCGAAACTGGGGTATGGAAGTCTCCAACTATTATTGGAGCTGTATTGTATTCTTTCAGAGGTATTTTCTGCATGTATAAGCAAACTCAAATATATGATCTCTCCATGAATTATGCAAATGCTACCATACTCTGTGCACTATTTTGCACTTTGCTTTTTTTCCATGTAACATATTTTTGTATCTTTCTATGTCAGTAGATAAAGAGCTTTCTCATTCTCAAGACTGCATAATATCTAGTCTTCTATAGTCTTTTAAACATGTGTTAAATTAGTATTTCAAGCTTTATTGACTACACTGTCAGTAAGGAAGATATTTTACATCATGTGCCAGTATATAATTACACGTGTAATTAAAAGAAAAGTGTTACAAATCAAGTCTTGCCTTTATTACAAAAAGTTAGAATAGAAGATAGTATCAAACAGGATTTTATAAATATTTTAAAACACTAAAGAATATACCTAAATAAACTATAAAAAAAGAAAAAAAAAGCTCTTTGTGACCCATTCAATTGACTTTATGACCCACTATTTTAAATGGAGTGACATAAAGGTTAATTAAAACTGTCTAATAAATTAAACTTTATGTTGTATAAAAGTGGAAAGTACAGTGACTATAGATATTAGTGTTATTTGTTTTTGTTTTTTAAAAGAAAAATTGCAACCTCACTTAACCTTCAGGGCACAATTATAGCATTTTCCAAATTCAACATACCATATTTTCAAATTTAAGATACCATTGAGTGTAACAATTATGTACCTTTAAGAAATAAGAATTCCAATTAATTTATGATATGCTGTCCATTGTAAGGTGCATCCCAATTTCAGAGATGATAAAAAGTGAAAAAATAATTTTCTCCTATGTTCTGCGAAGTAGTGATAATCTCTCTTTTTTTTTTTTTTTTTTTTTTTGCAGTACGCAGGCCTCTCACTGTTGTGGCCTCTCCCATTGCGGAGCACAGGCTCCGGACACGCAGGCTCAGTGGCCATGCCTCACGGGCCCAGCCGCTCCGCGGCATGTGGGATCTTCCCAGACCAGGGCACAAACCCGTGTCCCCTGCATTGTCAGGCAGACTCTGAACCACTGTGCCACCAGGGAAGCCCATGATAATCTCTTTTTACCAGCTTGTATTTTAAAAGACTTTTTTGCCTGTTCATTTTGAGAGAAAAAAATAAAATAATGAACTGATTTTGTATATAATAGTTCACGTTAATGGGTTGGTTGAGGAACTTGTATCTTTCAAACCAAATTACAAAGTAAATATATTTGTCATTTGATATATGTATATAGTAGAATAGTCTAAAGAAGCTGATTTTTCACAATTTCTGCTTTAAATGCATTTGAAGGGGAAATTCTGTAATTTAAAATAAGATTTCTTAAAGAATTACTTCTAAAAGCATTTTAAAATAATACATCTAAATTTAACGTTCATTTTTATTCTACGGCAAGGAAATATATGTCATCAGCTAGCTAAATTAGAAAAACAAAGGAGAAGCCTGGGCCTGGAATGGGGGTGCAGCAAGGTGAAATGGAAAATGAGTCCAAGCTTTCTTTGTAGGATGTTCCAAAATTAGGTTGGGGATGGTTTCACAACTCTGAATATACTGAAAAAAAACACTGAATGTACACTTAAAATGGATGAGTTTCATGATATATAAAATATATATCATTAAAGCTATAAAAGGAAAAAAGATAAAGGAGAACACCAATTCCCTAAAAGACTTAAAAGTAGCTAGTACTTCTAAAGACTTGCTCATCTTCTGAGAAACTAAACTTTGCTCTTTTACATTGCCATTCGTGGTTACTCCATGGTAAATTTTTAACTTACATGTAATAATAGCCCCAGATAATTACAACTGTATGAGAGTAATATAGTAGTACAAGTAAAGTAGATAGTACAGTAAAGTACATAAGCTTGGTCCATCTTCTTTATCCTTGTAGACTCTGTGTGTGTGTGTGTGTGTGTGTGTGTGTGTGTGTATCTTGTAATTTTCGGAATAAATCACATGCTCTTTAGCAGCATCAGAGTTTGAAAGTCACTTAAGTATTTCAGTTAGGCTTCCTAAAGGCTGAGCCCCAGGAATTATAGATATTAATAATTGTAAGAATAGCTATTTTAGCAGCCCTTGAAGTGTAAAACTTTTCCAGAGGTGAGTAATCTTTTCTTTTCCTTATGTGAGTCTTTGCAATGTTTTTTCTTTATGTTTTTTCTTTACATGTTATTGTCAACATCCTGACAAATTTCAACTGAAAATCTAAATCGGAGGATGTATACTTGTCGGTACTTGAATTTAAATTGTAATTCATTATTGCTTATCCCTAGGCAAAAGACTAGATGAAAAAAAATTTAATAACAGTTATCTAAAATTATTTATTTATTTATTTATTTATTTATTTATTTATTGGCTATGTTGGGTCTTCGTTGCTGCACGCGGGCTTTCTCTAGTTGTGGCAAGCAGGGGCTACTCTTTGTTGCGGTGCACGGGCTTTGCATTGCGGTGGTTCCTGTTGTTATGGAGCATGGGCTCTAGGTGCATGGGCTTCAGTAGTTGTGGCACACGGGCTTCAGTAGTTGTGACTCGTGGGCTCTAGAGCACAGGCACAGTAGTTGTGGCACACGGGCTTAGTTGCTCCTCGGCATGTGGGATCTTCCCGGACCAGGGCTCCAACCCGTGTCTCCTGAATTAGCAGGTGGATTTTTAACCACTGCACCACCAGGGACGTCCCCTATCTAAAATTTTTAATGAAGCTTGGGTTATAGGAAATAATTTTAGTGGAACAGTGAGGACATGCAGTGAACTATAATTAATTGGACTAATGTCACCTTTCTAGAACTATAGAATTTTGCTTCTTGACCTGAAGTAGTCAAACATTTCCTCCTTGGCATCTGATCTAAATGCAATACTTCCTTTTATGGTTTAGATTCCTTTCAGATTTTGGAGCCATTATCTTATCAACATATCCATGCTTTTTTTTTTTTTGTACTTTTAAAATTTGCCTGATCTCATTTCCTACTTCATTTCTTTCCCCTTTAACATCTGATCACTCACATTGTTTTAGATCCTGTTTAGGTACTTTTTTTTCCTTCTGTTTTTGTAGTCTGAACACACACTAATCTTACTGAAAGTGATTTCTTTATTATTATTAGAAGTTATTTTGTTTTACTTGTAAAACTGAAAAAAAGGGACTTCCCTGATGGTCCAGTGGTAAAGAATCCACCTTCCAATGCAGGGGATGCGGATTCGATCCCTGGTTGGGGAACTAAGATCCCACATGCCTTGGGGCAACTAAGCCCAAGCGCCACAACTACTGAGCTCGCGCGCCTCAACCAGAGAGCCCACGTGCCGCAAACTACAGAGCTCACGCGCTCTGGAGCCCATTCACCACAAGTAGAGAGAGAAAAACCTGCACGCCACAACGAAGAGCCTGCACTGCAACGGAAGATCCTGCACGCTGCAACAAAGACCCCGTGTGCTGCAACTAAGACCCAACATAGCCAAAAGAAAATAAATAAATAAATAAATAAAATATTTAAAGAAAGAAAACTGAAAGGAAAATCCTGGAAGCCTTTCCTGTTTAATTCTGTACAAAATTTCATAGGAAGAGTGGGAGAACCTTCATATAGAGAGAACTAGCGTTGTTAAAATTGCAAAAATCAAAATAGTTAAAGCAAAAATCATTTACTTGAGTAAAGTGCAAATTACTAAGTCTGTAGGTTAATGAATTCTATAGGCCTTGGAAATATGTTTTCAGGTGTTGTGGTAATAAAGTACTGGAATACCTTCTGCAATAGGATTACTACACTGATTTTTTCTCTAATGATCAGTAGATCAGTTTTGTATTTCACTTCAATACACATTAATTGAGTACTATCAGGTGCTAAAGTATGTTTGAATATATTTAAAATTTCTGTTGCCTTGAAATATGGCGACAATAACATTTTTATGGGCGGGGCAAGGGATTCTTTTTGGATATAATGTTACCAAAGCTATAAGTATTATTTTACCATGGTTATTATTCAAAGACATTTTCAAAACCACTATCACATTGTTTTCTGAAGAAAATTTTGCCACCATTTTTTAAACGTTTTATTTATAATTATAAGGAAAGTTTTTTAAACACTAGACTTCATCCGTTGGAGAGATGATACCAAAGGGAGAATATTGATTCAAATCTATAAATTTATGAATACAGTTGACCCTTCCTTGAACAATGCAGAGGTTATGGGTGCTGACCCCCACACAGTTCAAAATCCCAGTATAACTTTTCATTCAGCCAACCACAGATTGTGTGCTACTGTAATACATACTTAAGGGAAAATATCTACACATAAGTGGACCCACACAGTACAAAACCGTGTTGTTCAAGGGTCATCTGTAGTGTGAAAATGGTAAATAGGGTCTTAAATGGATGAATTAGTACCTCAGAGGCTTGAAAAAGGTGAATTCACAATAAATAAGTGATATAAAGCATAGCAGATACACACTTAACACAGAATTCACTATTTCAGGAATGGTACAAATAGAAGTTGTGAATAAATAAATGAATGATAGAGGAAGAGGAAGTTAGGATATTTGGAGCTAGGCATAACTTAGCAATTAAAATCCTTGATGGCTCTATCACAAACAGACTACACTTTCCACTTTTTTCTGCTATCACTTTCTGGGCCTCTTCTCAGCTCAGTGTTGCTGTAAGAAGAGGAGACCATCTGGCATACTTTATACACTGGGTTATAACTGCCATAGCCATTAATGTGCCAGGCTGTACCCAGTTCTCCTTGCCATAGGCTATCAACCAAAACTTATTGGCAATGACTTCCCATATTTGTTGATTTAGCCAGCAATAAATAAAAACAGATGGCAGGGCTTTCCTGGTGGCACAGTGGTTGAGAGTCCACCTGCTGATGCAGGGGACACAGGTTTGTGCCCTGGTCCGGGAAGATCCCACATGCCGCGGAGCGGCTGGGCCCATGAGCCATGGCCGCTGAGCCTGCACATCTGGAGCCTGTGCTCCGCAACAGGAGAGGCCGCAACAGTGAGAGGCCTGCATACCACCAAAAACAAACAAACCAAAAAAAACAGATGGCAATATAAATTATTACTAACTGTGATTGAGCATAATTTTAGAGTTCAAGGAGACAAGGACTGACAAATCGTTTTTCTCCCATGTGTTAGTTTGGATTGGTTGGTAAGGGCTGCTGTGTTGAGAAGGCTTTTTGAGGCCAACTTTGATCTCAGAAGGAAAAATTAACAATCCCATTAGCCATAGATAAGAAAAGTACAGAATATATGTAAAGATATATGTAAAGAAGTTTTGATTTCTGCACTAATCTTAATTAATTCCTATATATTTCACTTGAGGAAACTAAAAATCAGAGAAATTCGTGGTTTTCATTAGGTTCTTCGGTACTAAGAAGTATTGAGGCAGGAGCTCTTCTAGCTCCGAGTTCAGGGTTCTCGGTTTAGCACATCTATAGCCATATTCCAGTTAAAAGATTCTTTATATTAATGTATGACATAAACTTCCTCTTTGATTAAGAATCACTAAGCCTCATGATTTTAAAATAAAGAGAAAAGGAAAAGAAAATGTGAGGCACAAAAAATAAACAGCAACAGCTATTTTGGTATACTTGTTATTGAGATAAAGAAGCTATTTATTCTATATTTTAAACAGAGTGTATATGCATGTATTTGCAATTATAGCAAATATCTTACCTACATTTCATAACTTTATTTTTTAAAGAGTTATACAATAGGAAGAGAATGGAATAAGATAATGTAAGAGCGTATATTTGGAGATGATTGGAAAGCAGGAAGAAGGGTTATGAGGAAGCAAGAAAACCCGTGGGAGAGAAAGGTCTGACATGAGGGCAAAGTACAAATAAAATATTTTGGGTCTTTTTGATTTTCAGGCATTAAAATATGTTCTCTTTTTGTTAGTGCTTTCTAGAATAACTACTTTTTCATCCTTAAAGTTCTACTCTCAGTGTGATATGCTGATGTGCAGTCTTAGTCCTCTTCTTAGTATCATTGGCTCTTAGCAGCCTCAATGGAATCCTTAAGGATCCTTGATGTTAATGGTCTTCTACACTAATATTTTATAAAAGGTTGTTTATTTTCTCCTCCAAAGTCAAGACTTACCCATCAAGCAACATATTAAGCATCTGTGGAAACATTATATAACAATATAGGATCCATACATATACTGTTCCATTCCCAGTGCAAAATTATTTTCCCTAATTATTTTTTATTACTTTTGCTTTTCAGTTATTCACTAATCTAAAACGTACAGAGGTGCCTAAATAGAAAGATGGCAGAATAAATGTTTTAAATTTCTTTTTGCTTCTCAGATTTATTCTTAGCTCTTCTTATCTACATCTTTGTACTTTCCATTTAGAATTATACCGAGTAATTATAATTTTAGCATAATATATAAAGATGTTAGAAATAATGGAAAGGACTTCTAGTCACGCCTTTAAGTTTCAGTCTCACCTCCTCTAAAAAGCATATCATCTGTTTCTAAGGGAGCATCTTCAAAATAGGAAGATACTTCTCCTACAGTGTAGACTTTTCTTCAAGGTATCATGTATTAGTATGCAGTGATCAATTCCTATTTTAAATCTGCTAGTACTTTTTGGTGGGTAGGAAGGCAGATAGGAAAAAGAAATGGGAGTAATCATTCTACCCTTTTTATTACATCATAGTGATTTCTTTAAAATATCTGCAAAGTAAGTTAGAGGATTTCTCTCCAAAAATATTTTCTCACTTTTGGACTTTTATTTCATTAGATTTGAAAATCTATTCCAAAAATGATAAACATTAATATCCTTTGAATATATTTTAGAATTTAGTCTTAATTTAATTAAAATGGGAAACAACTTTAATTTTCAAATACTTCTTTGGAAGAGAGAAATAAACTTTTGTCTATTACTTTCCTTGAAAATATTGAATTTACCTCTGCATGTTGAAAGTGCAACAAACAAAATATTGTTAAAAATTTTCATTTCAGCATAAAGCATTTCTACTAACATTTTGTAGTTGTACTGAGAGCATTCGATACCTGTGGAAATGGTCTTTAAAATTAGCCACTAGGTTAGGTGCTAAGGTTACAAAATTATTAATTATATCTAATCTGAAGAAAGATTATATTGTGCTTATGGAAGTGGGACGAGTTGTCTTTATTTTATGTTTTCACTTTAAGTTTTGAAGTATAGTTAACTTCTGCAAGTGTTTGTTTAAAAACACTTTCAAAATTAAAACTGCTGGGCTTCCCTGGTGGTGCAGTGGTTGAGAGTCCGCCTGCCAATGCAGGGGACACGGGTTCGTGCCCCGGTCCGGGAAGATCCCACATGCCGCGGAGCGGCTGGGCCCGTGAGCCATGGCCACTGGGCCTGCGTGTCCGGAGCCTGTGCTGCACAACGGGAGAGGCCACAACAGTGAGAGGCCTGCGTACCGCAAAAAAAAAAAAAAAAAAAAAAAAAAATTTAAACAACTATATCAGCTTATAGTAAGATAGAATGTTATTTAGTTTAAAAACTAATAGACCCTTGGGAAGTATTGGATAAGAAAACAAGGTTATTTGAATTTTAAGTTACTTTATTACATTGCGATCTGCATCTTCTGCACAACCAACATAAAAATATATGTTTCAGTGTTTTCTCTTGAATCATCAGCCTTACAAAGTTAAAATTTGCTCCTATATACGCTGAGGTTTATTTCATTTTAAATGTCCATTTAAGAATACATTGGGGAAAAAAATAATATTCTGCAATGCATTTTTACTTTGACTTTTTCCACCTTCGTATTTCTTTAGGAGTTGATCCCCCTCATATTGTGTACAGCCTGCCTACATCCTGAGCCTAAAGAGAGAGATCAGCTTCTCCACATACTTTTCAATTTGATCAAGAGACCAGATGATGAGCAAAGGTGGGTATGACCACTTCTTTGGTAAATAAATATAATGTTGACTTATTAATTTTATTAATTTGGCATCATGATTAGCATTTTAATATAAATGCCACCTTTTCTTTCTAATATCTATTTTAATAAATAGAGGGAACACTGACCTTGTTCACAGTGCCCTGCAGTGTTTTCATTCTTGTCATTCCAACTACTCATGTTGAATTTGTACACTTTTGTGTTAGTTACCTTTGGATTTCTAATTCCGATATTTCTTTGCTTTTATTTTTCACATTTGATTTCCAGGAACTTTTTCCCCACAGATGAACTAGATACAGCATGGCCTCTTCATGGTTATGCTTTACAAGAAATAAAATATTTAATATATGAATGTCTGCATCACTGAGCTATCTGTAAAGCAGTTTCTGTGTGGCTAAAGGGATACAGTGTTTTGGTTAGTCCTAAGTCAAATACCCACAATCAAGGATGCCTGAATGGGGAAATGAGTTATACCTGATGGTGGTGGGGTGATGGGCCACACATCGAGAGACTCTCTGGAAGAAAGGGGAATGGGTTTTGATCAAGCAACAGTGATAGAGGTCTGCCTCAGAAGGTAAGACCTTTAAATACTAGGTGAAGCTGTGCAAGTGTGACTGTGAACAAAACATCCCGGTGGATGGGTAGGTAGACTCAGCACCAGTTGGATAAGATTGAGCTATTGAAATGTTTTTCTACATAGTAATTTTCTATCTTAATAAAGAAATAATTTTTGCTTATACTTTTGCAAAAATAGAACTATACATTATGATTAGGTAACTTTATATAATTTCAGTACTTGTTTTACTGACTGTTACAGTTTTTACGTCTTCTGAGAATGTTGGAAAATCATAAAAGTGAAGCATAAGACAAAATCAAGCTCAAAATTTTAAACACAAGGAATCTCTCCACTATGAGAATAAAAAGTCATGTAGACTTTAAAACTCTATAAGCATATATCTCTTTCCTACCCTTACCAAAATATACCTGAGCAAGCAGAGAAACATGTTTTTTCAGGATCCAGTCAAGATTAATCTACATGCTAGTCAAATGGAAATAAGGGAAATTCAATCAAGTTCCATTCATTGCAAACTGAAAATTTTCTAAGGACAATTTGATGGTGCTATATAGGAAAATTAATATTTTATTTTCTCCTTGAAAAATACTATTCCCTATCTTGATAACTTAGTTAATAATTAAATACCACTTATTACATTGTCATTTTTAGATTTGCAAGGCAACCTCTAGTTCTACATAGCCTGTTTTCATAGACTCTGCATTGTAAAGCTAACGGCTGCCGCCTGGTGGCCAAAAGTACCTATAGCCTTACTTCAGGTCAAGATATGTGAGGATTTAAACACTCAGTCCACACTTAAATCTTTCACCTTACAGAAATAAAGTTATTTATTAAAATAAACTAATCAATTTATTAACTATATATATGAATAACAAAGCAAAATTTTTAAGTTAGCATGATATGTTTGACATATAATCAGTTGTTACTTTACTTAATGAATCTCAAGCTTCCTTGCATCCTAAGAGAAACTTAATTTTATGCACAATAGTAGTGCATTTTGGCAGTTCTATGCTAACAGCCATAACTAACACCATATTTCTACCTGTGTCAAATAATTCCTATCCTATGATTTTCTACAAGTAGGAACAGTGTTTATTTTTACTATCACAGGAGCCTGTTTCCAGTGCTGTTAACAATCTGTAGGCCATCTGATCTTTTCTGTTTTCAAATGTATTTCAAAACTGTCCTATTTTTTAGAATTTTGAATCTTAACTCTGCTGACTAAGAAGTTTGTTTTGAGGGGACTAACATTTTTTGAACAAGTTTGTACATCTTTAGTATAGTGATGGTGACTCATGATTTAAAGTCATTTCACATGAAGCTCTTATATAAGTATATACTTCTTATGTGTGTTTGAAATGCTTAAATTTCACCAAAGTTCATTTACTATAATTATCAGATTTTTCTAGAACCTACATATATGATTTCTCATTATTTTAATATACTATGGGGGTAAAAATCAGACATTTGGAAATTTTCAGTGGGAACAGGCAGCTAACGTGCTGTCTTAAAGCTTGGGAATTTCTTTTATTCACTTTATTTGCCTTCCTAAAGTAGGAGAAAATAGAAAAACAAAAGAAAAGTTGAGAAACAGGCATAGAAGACAATGATATAAATATAAAGGGAAATCAGATAGATAAAAATTACGAGGTTATGGTGAGGAGAAGCTGCAATATACAATGAAGACATATTGGCTCAACATTTCCCTTCTGATTGTCCAGATGCTTTTTGTCTGTTATTATTCTCCTCAGCCTGAGAGAACAGTTGTAGCTAACTTGGCTGAACTAAATAGAAATGTAAGGTCATTATTCAGTTTAAGTTAAATTGACGTATTTTGAGAAATAGCAATGAGTAATGCCTGGGGTTTTATAATTAGTATGAATTAAACATTCTATTTTGGTTTTGCTTAAAGTTGGCTACTTTGAAACATCTATGAAAAACATACTTTTTTTTTCAATCAGGTTTTACTGTTTTGAAGTCATAGTCAATCAAAAGTAAAAAAACTTACAATTCTGCCTTTCAGAGTTATTTTAAATGGAACTTAATTCTGAAGAGTGAGAAATCTTATTTAAAATTTTAAATTTTAAATCTATCAATTCAAATGAAATTATCACATTAGTTATTTATATATTATTTCATAACAAATTACCCCCAAAAGAAAGTGGTTTCAAATAACACAGTTTATGTGGGTCAATTTATCTGGGTCTTCTGCTTCAGGGTCTCTTATAAAGCTGTAGTCAAAGTGTTGGCTGCGGCTATACCCACCTCAAGGCCCATGGGGGAAGGATTTGCTTCTAAGCTTGGTCGTTGGCAGGATTCAGTTTCTTATGGATCTTTGGACTGGGGGCCTCGGTTCCACACTGGCTTTTGGCCAGAAGTTGCCTTTAGTTTCTAGCCACGTGAAGCTCTCCAACATGGCAGTGTCTTCCTTAAAGCCTGCCAGCTGAGAAGGCAGAAGAGAGTGTCTCACAAGATGGATATCACAGGCTTTTGTAATCTGATCTCCTAAGTGACCTACCATCACTTTGGCCATTATTCTGTTCATTACAAGCAAAACATTGGGTCCAGTCTACACTCAAGGAGATGGGATTACTCAAGGGCATGAATATCAGGAGATGGACCTCATTAGGAGCCACGTCAGAAGCTGCCTACCACAGTTATCTTGGGTGCAATACCAAAAATTCTCATTTAAGAAATATCATTTTGGGCTTCCCTGGTGGCGCAGTGGTTAAGAACCCACCTGCCAATGCAGGGGACACGGGTTGGAGCCCTGGTCCGGGAAGATCCCACATGCCACGGAGCAACTAAACCCATGCACCGCAAGTACTGAGCCTGTGCTCTAGAGTGCGGGAGCCATGACTACTGAAGCCCTGCACCTAGAGCCCGTGCTCCGCAATAAGAGAAGCCACCGCAGTGAGAAGCCTGCGCGCCACAACAAAGCAGCCCCCACTCGCCGCAACTAGAGAAGGCCCGCACGCAGCAACAAAGACCCAATGCAACTAAAAATAAATAAATAAATAAATAAGTTTAAATCAGCTATACTTCAATAAAAATTAAAATTTTTTAAATAAAAAAAGAAATATCATTTTACTAATACGACATCGTAGTTTTTAATTATAGAAATACTGGGAAAATAATCACTGATTGTTTTATTAGCTAGAAACTGAAATTCATTAGAATCTCAGAATGTATATGTGGGAAGTTAATTTAGGAGGTTATGAGATTCAGCTTCACACCAGTAGAGAATCCCTTCACAACATCTCTCACAAATGGTTTTGCCACTGCTGGAGGGACTAGTCTTAAGAAACTCACTTTCTTGGTGGCAGCCCGTCCATTGTGAAAAGTTGAATTTGTACAAAAATATTGTACTTCATGTTAATTAGAGCTGACTCTTTTTAACCCTTTGTCCTAGTTGTGCTTTCTGTGCAAATACAAATCTTTATTCATCTGTATTATCTTTCAGGCAAATGATACTGACGGGTTGTGTGGCATTTGCACGTCATGTTGGCCCAACACGTGTAGAAGCTGAACTTTTACCACAGTGTTGGGAACAGGTAAATAACTGTACTGGGTTTTCCCTAGCTATTGTATTCTAATTTATTATAAATGTTCATATTATCTTTGAAAAATGCTATTAGGAAATATGTGGGATATAAATTATACTACTGTTTCTATAGCCCAGCACAGTGATTTAATAGTCCTTAAGAAAGCTTTGGGATGCTTTGCTTTATTCGTTCTTCCAGCAAATACTTAACACTATTCCCACTGCCAGGTACTGTTGTAGTCACTAGGGATACAGTGGTGAATAAAAGACAATGACATCCTAGTGGAGAGGTAAGAGTAAACAAATAAATGGAACGATGTCTTGTAATTTATAAACTATGAAGAAAAAAAAAGGTACGCTAAGGGTTAGAGAGTGATAGGGAGTACTGTTTTAGAAAGGGTGGTCAGAGAAGGAATCTCTGAGAAAGGGGTGTTTAGACAAGAATCTGAATCCAATGAGACAAAATACAAAAATACAAAAATTGCTGAGTTCAAGGATCTGAATCAAGTGAGATACAAAAAATATACAAGCTAATGAGTTCAAGGGAAAGCAAGAGGTTGTGTGTATGTGTAGGTAGGTAGGTAGATAATAGAAATCGTATCTGTATATATTGTATACTTGTATATATTACAAGTATATACAGAATATAAAGTGTAAACCTTTGATGTAGGAGGTTTATATATATTTATATTTCAACTCACTATTTACTAACCGTACTTTTGGTTTTATGTTGAATTGTAATTTTCCAGTCCTCTCTAGAACTCAGAATCTTTGACTTTCTAGACTCCATATTTAGGTCATTAAGTAACTTATTCTTCCATCTTAAAAAGATGGATTTCTTACTTATGAAGACAAGTTCCATGGCCTTATTTATACTAGCTTTGTCACTTATTTTTAAGAAAAATTATTAGTCTCTGGAATATCACTAAAGTTTATGGTCTTCTAGAATTCTGTTCCCATTTTCTTTGAGTATTCATTTTTTTCTTTAGAGTTTAGTGGAGTCATATCTAGATTCAGTATTTAAAAGGGAACATTATATATAACCATATTATCTCTGACAATCCATATGTCATCTAGAGGTTATAGTGCATACTAATTTAGGGTTAGGCTGTAACCACTGAAAAGTCAAATTAACTTGGAAACAACATATACAACTTTGAATTTACAATTCTGTACAGTTATACATATGTACATGTAATTTTTTAATAGTTTTTTCCATTTTCTTTTCTTCTTTTAACTTTTATTGAGATGTAATTCAGAGAGCATACAATTCACCTATTTAAACTGTACAATTCAGTGGTTTTTGTAGTCACAGAGCTACACAACCATCACCACAGTCAATTTTAGAACAATTTTATCCCCCCCAAAGAAACCCCAACCCCTTGAATTGGTTCTTGTATTTCAAGATTGTTTTAGGTATTCTGGGTCCCTTGAATTTCTGTATGAATTTTAAGATCAGCCTGTCAGTTTCTGCAAAGAAGCCAGCTGAAATTTTATAGGGATTGTGTTGAATCTGTAGATCAATTTGGAGAATGTTGCCATCCTAATAGCCCTTCAATCCATGAATTTAGGATGTCTTTCCATTTATTTAGGTCTTTTAAATTTTCTTTCAGTAATGTTTTATAGTTTTCAGAATATTACTTATACACTTTTAAAATTTATTCCTGAGTATTTTATTCTTTTTAATACTATTGTAAATAGAATTTTTTAAATTTTCTGTTTGTTCATCACCAATATATAGGAATACAGTTGATTGTTGTGTGTACATTTAATTTTGAGACTCATTTTGCTAGACTAAAGGAAAGTAAAATAGAAGTTTACATATTACATACTATGACATTCAAACCATTTTGTTTTGAGGTTACTATTTCTGGATTAAATTTTATTCAGAGATGTCAGTTACCAGCGTCTCTACCACCACCTCTTCTGTAACCTGAATAAACATGGATATTGGGGATCTATCTAGCCGCCTACCTCCAGTTTGTTGCCCAATAGATTGCTACATAATTTCTTTTCTTAATTTTAGGCATCCAATACATTAATGAATTATGTCACCTTTTCATATGGGAATATGAGAACAGATACACTTCTTTTCCAGTCAAAGAAAGATTTATATTCTATGAAGAAGACATATGGGAACAAAACCCAGTATGTGTCATTTTTTTTGTTTTTGTTATTTTTTGTTATGGTTCAGCGTAGTCATTACAATAGCAAAACCCCATCATCTTGCATATGCAAACAGGAATGAATTGACGTCTGCTTACTTTAAAAACAAAATCATAACACCAGTCAAGGGCTCTGGTTAAATCATCGATTAATTTACATCCTAATCCCTGAGGTAAAAAAAGAGGACTAAGGAATCGTTCCTGGCACATATTGTAGACTGTATCAGTAAATATCTAGAAGCTGGGTTTTCCAAATTTAAAAATATACTAATGTTGCTAGGGAAGGAGAAGGTTGCTCCTGACATCCTAAGGAAAGCTTAGTCTTGGGCAAGCCCACAATCTCCAGACACTTTGCCATATTTTCATCTTTGCTTTATCTTCTTTCTCTTTAACAGGTAACCCCTGTGACCTCATTTTTTAGGCTCTCCCTGATTCCCTTAATCCTGATCCAGGTATAGGGATCCCCGAAGTGGAAAAGAAAGAAGCTTTATTGCATTCCTAACAGGATTTGTGGTGAAAAATAATTCTGTATTGGAGGAAGGGAGGGTATGTTGTTTATGCTTGATTTATTTATTTTTTACTCTAGATTAATCACAAATACCCAGAAAGAAGATTGCTTGTGGCAGAATCTTGTGGAGCACTGGCACCTTACCTTCCTGTAAGATTTGAATTTTTTTCTTAAAAACCTTTTTCTTCCTTTTGTAACAATAGAGAAACCTTTTTTTCAGGTGTCTAATTATACAGTTGAATCCAAATTCTGTCCTAACAAAGGAAAAAGATGAGCCAAAAAGAGAAGGCTCACGTTGACACCATATGGCATTGCAGACAGATAGGTACATTAACCATTGATTTTGCATGAGTATAAATATATGAAACCTCATCAGCAGTTCTCAAAGTGTGGTCTGAGGACCCTGGGGGTCCCGTGAGATGAAAATTATTTTCATAATAATATTGAAACATTTTTTGACTTCTTCTCTGTGTTGACATTTACGCTGTTGGTGCAAAAGTTGTAATGGGCAACAATGCCAGTGCATTAGCACTGATCAAGGCAGTGACACCCAAATAGACAGATAATGATTGTATTCTTCACTGCCATGCACTCGCAGAAAAAGTCAATTTCACTTAAAAATAAGCTTAGTGAATCAGTAAAATTATTAATTCTACTAAATTTTGACCCTAAGTATGTATCATTTTAATATTCTGTGTAATAAAATGGAAGATACTCATATCAAGCCCTTTTGCTGCATTCTGAACTATGATGGCTGTTTCAGGAAAAGCACTCGAGTTGTAAGCTAAACCAGTTTTAGTTGACAGACCACTAAAAAAAAGCTGTGGTTATTCAAACTTGGGATTTTGACAGACATTTGCATGAAAATGAATGAAATGGAACCTGTCATTTCAAGGAAAATAAGTAGACAGCATTCATCGCCAGTGATAAGACTGGAACTTCTAAGTGAGAACAAGAATTTTGGAAAACTTGTACTCACCACTGTGAGCCTGACAGCTTCTATTCTTGTCAGAAGAGGCTATGGAAATACCTCTCCCTTTTTCAATTATATGTGTGTGAGGCCAGATTTTCTTAAATACTTCAACCAAAACAGTACAACACAGTTGAATGCTGAGCAGTTAAGAGGATCTATCTTCTTTTAAGTCAGACATCAATGAGATTTGCACAAAATATAAAACAACACCATTCTTCTCACTAATTTTTTGATTAGTTATTTTCATTAAAATTATAATTTCATTATTCATGTTAACCTTTAATGAATTTATTGTTGTTTTTAATGATTAATCACTTTAAATTTATCTTTTGTTATTTCTGATATGATAAATGTCAATAGATATTACCCACCCAAACAAAAGCTGTTTGAGGTGCTTATTAATTTTTAAATGACTCAAGGAATCCTGCCGCCAAAAGATTGAGAACCACTGGACCGTTGTGCCCCTTTTAGGTATCTTCCCATAGGTCTAGGTCTTAGAAGGGGTGGAGGAATGAGGTGACATCAAAAGTTATTTTAATTTAAACAACCATAGTTTAAAGCAGAGCTTGACCAAATATAGCCTGGAACCACATCTAGTCCACAGCCTGTTTTTTTTGTTTGTTTGTTTGTTTTGCGGTACGCGGGCCTCTCACTGTTGTGGCCTCTCCCATTGAGGAGCACAGGCTCCGGACGCACAGGCTCAGCGGCCATGGCTCACGGGCCCCGCCACTCCGCGGCATGTGGGATCTTCCTGGACCGGGGCACGAACCCGTGTCCCCTGCATCGGCAGGCGGACTCCCAACCACTGCGCCACCAGGGAAGCCCCACAGCCTGTTTTATAAATAAACTTTTATTGGTACACAACCACACCCATTTGTTGTCTATTGTCTGTGTCCACTATCACACTGCAACATCAGAGCTGAATAGCTGCCACAGAGACTTTTTGGCCCCAAAGCCAAGAGTATATACCACCATCTGGCCCATTACAGAAAGTTTGCTGACCCCTGCCTTAAAGGGTCATTTCTGTAAGGTGGTTCTTTTAAAGGGGTACAAAGATTGGCCTTGTATAATACATGAGCTGTTGATGTTGCATTGACTGTTACCTCATAATCTTTGGTGAAGAGTGAGAAACCAGTAGTCAAACAATTGTCTTTTTAAAAAATAAAATTTGGGGGCTTCCCTGGTGGCCCAGTGGTTGAGAATCCACCTGCCAATGCAGGGGACACAGGTTCGATCCCTGGTCCGGGAAGATCCCACATGCCGCAGAGCAACAAAGCCCCTGTGCCACAACTACCGAGCCTGTGCTCTGGAGCCCGCAAGCCACAACTACTGAGCCCACGTGCTGCAACTACTGAAGCTCACACGTCTAGAGCCTGTGGCCCACAACAGGAGAAGCCACCACAATGAGAAGCCCGCGCACCGCGATGAAGACCCAACACAGCCAAAAATAATAAATAAAATAAATACATTTAAAAAATAAATAAATAAAATTTTTGGTTTTTTATTCAGAAAAATATAAAGAATAAAGAATAATTCATAGTCTCACTCCCAGTAACATTTTTTTTATTTTGTTAAAAATAAATTTTCATGCAGTATAGAAAAGAATAAAATGAAAGCCAAAGACTTCCCTGACCCTAGTCATTATCCCCAAAGATTACATCTATGGGTAATGGTTTTTCATTAATACTTACAGAGAATAAAAATTTATGCATATACTAGCTTGCATTTTTACATCCTTTAAATTTTTCTTACCCAGAATTAATTACTCTGTGTGTTAAAAGAAGCAAAATACAGAGATATTAACAGTATGTGAAATTTAAGGGAATCTTCATTTTTAAATTTCACAAACCATTAATACCTGTGTATCTTGCTGCTTTTAACATTTGCATTTGGTTTTGACAGTGTTAAATTGCCCCCAACCAAGATAGCTCAGATTGTACTCCTATCAACGGTGCACTGGAGCCCTCATCTTGCCATACTTCAACTGGGCATAATCACTCTTCTTTAATGTTTGCCTATCTTTTAAGAGAAAATTCTCTTATTGTTGCGATACATGAGTGAGTTTGCGCATCCTATTACTTACTGTTCCAAGACAGAGATGAACATCACATGCTCTCGAAGAAGAAGGCAACTGTTCCACACTGCTCCTAGGACTAGCATGCTAAGCAGTATTAATAATGGACTTAATGTTTCCAACATGGACCTCCACTTTCTTGTTCCCCACTGTAACTGGTAACAGTAAAACCTCAGCGTGGTCATGACCTAAATGGAGTAAAGCATCCTGACTTGTCCTGTGGGTTCCCTTAGCATACTGAAACTAACTGCCACAGTTGACCTCAGGCTAGATCATTGCAAAGCAAATACCCAGCTGAAGTTTACTTACCTCTGTCCTTTTGCCTGTGCTGATATTAACCGAAAAGCCCTTTTAATACACTTCAAAAAAAATTGGGGGAAGCAATTTTAGCCTAAAGGATAAATAAAAAAGGCTGTACCAAAAGGCATATTCACCAACCTAAATGTAACCAAAAATTGCTAAACTTACATATATTTTTGTCTCTAAAAGTCAAAACAAAAACTAGGTCATTTAAAAATGTCTTTTAAGACTTTGCTTTGCATACCATATCACACTGTAAATTTATGAAAATGGTCATATCCTTTTATTTTAACTATTATCTGTAAAAGTAACTTAAACAAGTTTAAAGAATTTTATAAATTTGTCAACTTACAATAATGGTACAAAAAGAGGGAAGGAAGGGCAAGAAGTTGTATAACAGTAACACTTTGTTCTAACCTCAGACACTAATTAGGCTAAAACCGTGGGGAAAAATTGTGTGAAGACACAACAGTGGTTGACATTATATTAAATAGCATCTGAAAATATCAACACAGTTTTTTAAGCACTCTTAAAGTTTACTCTCATGTTTTATCATCCTGTTTTAATATTTTTCCTCAGTTCTTCAGAACATAGAACAGCAGGATTTTATGTTTCCACACTCCTACCCCAGGCGAATGTTTTGCTCACCAGAGTGATTTGTGTAATCCGTCCTATTGTTAAGACTGTCAGTGCTCTTGTCGGAGTTGTACAGGTAGTGGTAGAAGAGTCATTGTCTGTTTATAGCAGAGTGTTGACTGTTGATTGGCCAAAAGGGCACTGTAAAGGTTTGAGGGATTGACACATATTTAGTAAAAATACAAAAATATGCTGGGAGATGATTAATACCAAGTTCAGGGTAGATGGTATCTTTAGAGAGGGAGTTGGAGGAAGCGGGAGAGGGTGGAGAGTGACAGTTCAGCTGTATCTCTAACGTCTTATGTCTTTCAAAACTGAGGACTTGAAGCAAACATAGCAACATGTTAATATATATTTAATCTAGATTTTGAATACATGGATGTCTGTCATTCTTTTCTATCCTTTTCTGCTGCTGGTGTAAATAAATAGTAAAACATGTTCTTGTTTATTTTCAGAAAGAAATCCGTAGCTCCTTGGTTCTTTCAATGTTGCAACAGATGTTAATGGAAGACAAGGCAGATTTGGTCAGAGAAGCTGTGATCAAAAGCCTCGGCATCATTATGGGATACATTGATGATCCAGACAAATATCAACAGGTATGTTTTTCAGAATGAATCCCATTTATTTCATTATAAAATTCCCAATAGTATAATATTCCAAATCTCTGATTCAGATATCCTATAATCTGTAGTAGGGATGGCAGACGTGTCAACTTTAACCAGTTGAATTTGGCTGCCTGGTTTCAGTTCTGTTATTTCAAGGAGGAGATGCTTTGATTCATTTATAGTATCTGACACAGCTTTGTGGCAGTAAATTGGCAACAGGCATGCCATGTTACCACCCTTTCTCTTTGGCTTCCCCATTAACGGATAAATGACATTTTTCTTTAAAGAAATTGGGAAGGATAGGATTGTGAATGGTTCTCTTTCTTGCTTAAAATGTCTGCTAAATGTACTGCAGTGTATATTTATTATGTATTATTATGCTTTTTAGGTTTTTTTTTTTTTTTAATCTACATTTTGCCCATTTCCTTTTGGCAGGGTTTTGAATTGCTGCTGTCGGCCTTGGGTGATCCCTCAGAAAGGGTAGTCAGTGCAACACATCAAGTATTTTTACCAGCTTACGCTGCCTGGACCACAGAACTTGGAAATTTACAGTCTCATCTTATACCTACATTGCTGAAGAAGATTGAAAAACTTCTCAGGGTAAATACTTCCTTTATTTGTGTAGTTAATAGAAATTTAAAAGGTGTGTTCTAAGGCATCTTGAAAGAATGTTGGGGGAACAAAGACAGAAAGTACCACTTAGCAAACATTCTAATTAACTACCTGTTAAAGACTCTATTGGTCTGGAGCCAGGGGAGATTTGAGGAAGTTTTGCTTGACTGAAGCTAGAGGAGAAAGAGCATGGTCTGCCTTTTTAGCTAAAATAACACCTTTGTGGCACTAACTCATATACTATTCACAGTGCTACCTCTTCCTAGCCTCTTCTGAAGACTTAAATATTTTAGATAAAGTGTCAGCATCAGTTCCCAGAATGCAGAGATAACTAAAATATGAGTCTCTAAAGCTTTCTTATTTATACAGTGTCAAAATGCTTTACCTTTTTTTCACTGCAGTAGTTCATGTCCTGACTTTTAAAAGTGAACTTTCCATTCTTCCCAAGTAAAAGAATTGAAGAAAAGTTGAAGAAACAATAGAAACTTATTGGTCTAATTTTTGTACTAAAGGTCTCTTTTAGAGTCTAGAAGAAAAACATTTCTTTAATGTGTATTAATTATGTACTGTTAAGGTAGGTACTTTATAAATAAAGTATGTTATTTCATTCTTATAACCATTTGAATTATATTTTGTTTTTTGTGTGGAAACTGAGTGTTTAAGTAACTTGTTCAAGGTCCCAAAGCTGTCAAATGACAGAACCAGGATCTGATATCAGTCTCTAAAACCAAACTCTTGCCCTTTTTACCCCCAGATTATAAAGGCTCTTAACATAATGTATTTTAACTACTCTGTAGATAGTCTTATATGTATACACATGTATTCATTTAATTTAAAAATTGGGCTATTTTTTCTATAAATTTCAAAATGGGTGTTAAAAAAACTATAAATAGACAACTAGACTGAAGTACTCCTTTTTATGAAACCTAGGGAATTTTTTTAAGTATTTTTTTTAATATTTGCATTCCTTCTATCTGAGAATTATCCATACCTGTTTTTTTGTTTGTTTGTTTTGGGTTTTTAAAAAATATATTTATTTATTTTTGGCTGCATTGGGTCTTCCTTGCTGCACGCGAGCTTTTCTCTAGTTGCGGCGAGCCAGGGCTACTCTTCGTGCAGTGCGCAGGCTTCTCCTTGTGGTGGCTTCTCTCGTTACCGAGCACAGGCTCTAGGCGTGCGGGCTTCAGTACTTGCAGCACTCCGGCTCAGTAGTTGTGGCTTGCAGGCTTTAGAGCACAGGCTCTGTAGTTGTGGCACACAGGGTTAGTTGCTCCACGGCATGTGGGATCTTCCCGGACCAGGGCTCGAACCCGTTTCTCCTGCATTGGCAGGCGGATTCTTAACCACTGCACCACCAGGGAAGCCCTGTACCTGTTTTTTTTTTAGTTCCATTTCATAACACAGCTAATTCCACATTGTTGCTAAACATAGCTGCAGTATTCAGCACACAAGGTAATTCTTACATGAAGAAATTAACTAATTTAGAACTTGATAGTAAAAAACTAACATCTGATATTTCTGACACAGTTGTTATTTATAATATAGTAATGACATCTCAAGTGGATTTGAACAGCAATAAATGCTTTCCTCTCTAATGATTCTATTTTTCACTTTAATATTTGGTTTCTGTGTACCATAGTGATCCTTTTACTCTTTTTTTTTCTGTTATCTCTTTCTTTTGTTTCCTTTTGACATTTCTTCTCCTACATTTTATCTATAAATTGAATTATTTTAAAGTGCTTCCAATGCTGGCAAATACAGTTGTCACCAAATCTATAAAAGGAGTTAGGAATAGCAAGTGCTGCTGCTCGTTTAGCAGTTGAGCGTTTAAAATGATTCCTGTGGCTCACTTTAATTTCATTAACCTGACTTATAAAATGTCAAAAGATAAGACCCTCTTAAAAGAAAAAAACCTGTAAAAGAAGTTCCATACAAATGAGATGACTGATGTTCACCCTAAAGTTTTCCATACAAAAGATTCTATTACTTCCACAATGCCTTAGTACTTCACATTTTCATACACTCAGAGAAATTCAGAAAAGATTCATGGTCATCCCCATTAGGTGTGATGCTGTGAGTCTAACATACATGTCCTTAAATGTCTTATTGTTTGCCACAGAAAGGAAGAACATCATAAATACATAACCTCAGAAGTCTAAAATTAGCTTTCACCTCCTTATATTTCAGGAAGGAGAGCACGGGCTGGATGAACATAAGCTCCACATGTTTCTGTCTGCCTTGCAGTCCTTGATCCCATCTCTCTTTGCATTAGTGCTACAGAACGCACCTTTCTCCAGCAAAGCCAAGCTTCATGGTGAAGTGCCACAGATAGAAGGTACTGAACTTAAATTAAGGAAGGAAGATGTAGAATATTAACAGCTTAGCTTCCCAAAGAATCGTTTCTGATTAAAAATGTAAAAGTCACTTTATATGACAGCATAATTACTACAATGTATTGTATGTGTGGAACTGCATGGTCGTAGATTGTATGATATCTCGGGTGAACTATATGGCTTCATCTTTTATGGATAAGCCTCGTGGTATTATTTTATAATATTTGTACTTTCTTTCCATTCTTAATCTAGAGCCTTTTTTTATAGCTTTTTTTTCAGTGTTATAAGTCAGAAATAAGTGTTTTCTTTCATTAGTAGAGCTGAATTAATAGTTACCAGGGCCAGTTTATGAAGCTTTTCATTTCCACTTTCTTTATGTTTTTTCTTCCCCAGCTATTTCATCTTATTTTCAGTAGGGGAAGGTAAATGTAATTACTCTTTCCTGCTATGTCCTTGATAGGAATATAAGCATATGCAGCACAGTTTCTTTTTTTTCCAAAAAAAAAGAATATGATTTGTTTTCAGAAATACATGAAATTGATAGCAAGAGCCAGTATTTTCTTAGCTCAAAGTCTAGCTAACTAGTAAGTGACCTTTGATCCATGGTACGTGGTAGCCCCACTGCACCTAACCCCCAGGATAAATGGCTATAGACAAGTTATTACTATGTATGAGATTCCTTTGCAGCTTTTTCAGATTTGTGAATTAGCCGTGTCTCTTACGGGCTTCTGATAGACAAAAGAATTATAACATTGAGAAAATCAACACACAGTGTTTTTAGAATTATAGTTTTCATGTAAAGTAAACTGGGCTACCGATAATCTTTGGGATATGAAGCAGTGTGTCCAAGAATACACAAAGCACAGCATAAAAATGGTGTATACTGTTAGAATGCCAGTTTTACTTCAAACATTGAGAATGGATGGGGTAGGGTTAGTTTACTATTTTTTAATGATATCGAGGAGAATAAAAATTCAAACTTTTAAGATAAATCTCCATACAGCACTCACAGCTGGCTGCTTGAGTTTCTACCCTGTCACTCATTAAGACACTTCATCTGCCTAGGGACTTCCCTGTCTTCCTAATTCCCTCTCTTTTTCCTTCTGTCTTGCTGTATTGTTCTGCTGGGGCCAGCATAACGAAGAACCATAAACTTAGTACTTTAACAACAGATATTTATTGTTTCACAGTTCTGAAGTGAACTCTCTAGAAGTCTGAGATCAAGGTGTCAGTAGGGTTGGTTCCTTCTGAAGGCTGTGAGGGAAAAGCTGTTTCATGCCTCTCTCCTCGCTTCTGGTGGTTTGCTGGCAATCTCTGGTGTTCTTTGGCTTGTAGATACATCACCCCAGTCTCTGCCTTCATCTTCACATTCCATTCTCCGTGTGTGTGTGTATGTGTGTGCACGCGCACGCACTTGTCTCTGTCCAAATTTCCCTTTTATAAGATCAGTTATATTGCATTAGAAGTCCACGCTATTCCAGTATGACTTCATCTTATCTAATTATATCTGCAACAACAATATTTCCAAATAAGGTCACATTCTGAGGTTCTAGGGGTTCGGACTTCAACATATGAATTTTTAAGGGAGACACAGTTCAACCCACAGCACTTGCTATCATTCCTTCATTTAGCAAATAATTCTTAAATGTCACCTATTGCCAAGCACATGTTAGAGATTAGATAGAAAATTTTCAAAGCTACTTTACCATCCTGAACGTATTCCTTCTGGTGTTTATGTGACCTTTCCTTGTGATTATGTCTTTATCATGCCAAAAATAATCTTTTAAGTTCTTATTGACTTAATTTGACCCTCTGACTTTTAATAGTAGCTGTAAATGTTAGTTATTATTCTCACATGTAGGTTATAATACATTTATTATAAATGAGGAAATATTATATCCTTATTTAGGGTCTATCTATATATCTATGTCTCTGTGTCTTTCTGTACGTACATCTGTATAATTTGGGATACAGTTTATTACAAGTGAAGATTTAATAGTTTTCTCTTACATAATGAAAATTCCAGAGCACTAGCTAATATTTATGTCAGGCACTATTTTAAACACTTGGGATACACTCATAAACAAAACAGACAAATATCTCTGCCATGAAGAGCTTACATTCTAGTGAGAGGGAAATACATTGAAGAGTCATAACAGTTGTTATTTTGCTGGATTTGAATAATTGTGGTAATTTTTTGATAATAAAATACCTATTAAAATGGCGTTCTGGGGACTCTTCTGTATGGTTACAAGTTAGGTGCTCAAATTTTAAAAAATCTTTTAAAATAGAATAATGTTTTGAGGTCCCTGAACCATTCTGATTGCTTATCTGTTAGAACTGAGTTATCCAAGTAATTGCTTATTTCTTGACATTGTTTTGCTTCTGTTGGACCTAGCTTTAAATCTTTGGACCTCACTTTGCCTATAATAAATCTTGACATTATCTGATTTACTTTTAACTGTTCCACTATTTTTCAATAATTTGTCAGTATTTTTGAAGGAATGATATATTGATACATTCCATCATAGTATCGCAGATTGTGACCCATATGATATAATCCTTTTTGAAATTATCAGATATGCTTCGACAGTATAGAAATATGAAGTATAGATATCCCTCACCATCCAAATCTATTTGATTCCTAGGTTGAGATAATGACAACTCAAGCAGAAACCTCAGATAATATGGGATACCATGTTACCTAAATTCATTTATTTGTTTGTTTGTGTGTGTATTATTATAGCAAATAGGAGACTTCAGCTAGCAAGGGATAACCTTTATCTGTACTTAAGATATTGTTAAAAGCCTTGGGCAGCATAGGAGGACAATACCATCTTAATTTTGTCTTTGAGCATTTTTAAAGTTATTTCATGTTTTCTTAAGTTTAATAATTATCATTACACCATTAATATGTTTTGAGAAAATGCTGCATCCTTAATTGTGTCTTTTTAGGGTGTTAACCTCTATGCAGGAGTTGCTAGGCCGTTAGGAATTTCTGTTCAACAGTTAATGAGCTGTTGGTAGCATTATTCACTTAACAGCCATCTAAAACTTGTTCTTTAATAACCTGGAGTCTAATTATGATCTGTAGAATCATAGATTTTATTGATGTGTTCAAATTTTACAGTATACTAGTGTGTATTCATGTTTTATTTACATAATTTTAAAAGTAATTTTTTCAGTTTTTCCCCCAAAACTTTTAAAGTATATACATGAGACTCTGGTTATAATATTTATAATACATTTTTTAATAATAATTTTGCTTTATCTTACTGGTCACTGGTTTTAACACTTTATAGTAACTTAATGTTTATCAAACTATGGAACATTTTTTAAATAAATCATTTAATATTGGAGATTAAATACTTAAGAAGCCTGTTCAGCTCAAGTTTTAATGTATTTTAGGTCATTTCTCTGGTATTAAACAGTTTTTCCCTACTGTCAACCTATTAGTTTCTTGCTGCCTGAAGGAAATATTTTATCATAGTTATTAGTTTTTGACATAAACAGTCTGGTGGAATTACAAGTCTTTTTATTTTTTTAAAACCAAATTCAAATCCATATTTTAGCTGAGATCTTATTTTGTGGCCAATTTCAACTTAAACTAAGTGAAATTTTACTCTTCACTGGCAAGCTCTTTCATTACAATATTCATTTACTAGTTATTTAGTCTCATAAAATCTTAATTTTTGAGATTTGCTAAATTTGTTCACATGTGACAAAAATTTACAGTTGATCCTTAAACAACAGGAGTTTGAACTGTACACGTCCACTTATATGTGAATACTTTTCAATAGTTAATGCTATAGTACTACATGGTCTGTGGTTGGTTGAATGTGTGGATGTGGAAGAACCTCTGATACAGAGGGTCGACTGTAAGTTGTAGGCAGATTAACCCCTGATTGTACAGGGATCAACTGTATTTCATTTTTTTCTAAAAATGGTTTAATTAATATATTTTAGTTTTATATTTAAAGTCTATAATAAGCTAAATAAATATTAGGAGGCAGAACCTTACTTTTCTTTTGACAGAATAGCTAACTTTCCAAACTGTCATTTTCTGTGTGATTTATTTTGCTTCTAATTTTTATAGTGACTAGGTTCCCTCGGCCTATGTCGCCTCTTCAAGATGTGTCTACTATTATTGGAAGTCGTGAGCAACTGGCAGTACTGCTACAACTTTATGATTACCAGCTGGAACACGAGGGTACAACAGGCTGGGAGAGTTTACTATGGGTTGTCAATCAATTGTAAGTTACCACCTCCGTATTCATTTGGTACATCTCAATCAGTTGAATGAAAGATAGCTTACTATATTTAGCCTGGGCACTGAGGGACAAAATATAACAAAATATTAAAAAACACATAGCAAAACATAACTCGGCATCATCTATGGTAAATTTCTTTAGGAGAGGAGATTTATACTACTAGATACGTAGTTATTTATCTATGAAGATGGTGCTGCTGTATTATGTCAGAAGACCTATCTGCTGCCTTATTGTCTACAAGTGGTGATGGATTTTAAACTACATCCAGACTTTTCATTTTTGAGGCTAAAGTGGATGATGCCATGTTAGCCAAGCTCTTGTATGAAATATCAGCTCCATTGATTTGTCTCATTAACTCCATACTTAGAACCCTACCATTAAGATTCCATATATTTTATGGCAATCAGTTAAAATTTATTTTAAGAACTTTATACAATATAAACTGAAGACTTTGTAAAGGGTCCCAGACAACTCCTTTGCATTCCAATTTTACTAGCTAGGAAAAGCAGAACAGAAGATATTGTTAGATTTGCATTGTTTCAGAAATTGGCAAGGAAACAGTAATTTATTTGTACCCCTGCCTATTTTTCTTTCCTTTCATATTCAGGTTGCCACAGCTTATAGAAATAGTTGGCAAAATTAATGTTACTTCAACTGCCTGTGTCCATGAATTCTCCAGATTTTTCTGGCGCCTTTGCCGGACATTTGGCAAAATTTTTACAAACACTAAGGTAAAAGCTTGTATTCCATGTTTTCTTATATGCAAGAGACATAGAAATGTAATGTGTTAATTAATGCTCTAACAGAGTAAATAAAAGCGTGAGCCCTTCCTTTATTCAAATTATCTTTTAATACCTTAGAAAACTGTGATAGTAAAGGAAAATTCTAGTCAGTAATATTCTTCTCTTTATTGATTTTCAGAAGATGATTTAGCCAAAACTTAATTTGTATCCAGATTTGGATATAAGATCTACTCACTGTGGATATCTCAAAGCTTTCTAGCATAGGAAGTATCAGCTAGGGGACTCAACTGTGATTCTTTGAATGTGTTTCTGGTACTTTACCATCTACCACAGATTCAGGAAGCAGCCATTTGCTCAGCATGCTTTGGTCAAAACTTCAGGTGATTATAGAATCAAAGCAGCTTGTATAGAATACTTGCTACAAGATACAAGCTCTTGGAATAGAATGGACACTCGAGATAAATGCTACATATTTCAATCACTGTCACATTTGCCTATCTAGGTTATTCTGTAGTTTTAGCTATTAAATTGGAATGTCCTTAGGTCCCACTTTCTTCTTCAATCCTGTTAATCCATTTGTCTTCATAGCATATTGTTAAGCCAGTTCTTTAGAGCTCTAATAAAAACATAAAAAGATGTAATTGCTATAATCAAATGTTAATCAAGACATTTAAAAGGTAAAAATTTTGTGTAGCTCTTTACTATTAAACCTGTAGTTACTGAAACATTTAGAGCATGACAGTTTGGTATAGTGGACTGGACGAAATTCGGAAAATGGGTTATGACCCTGTTATGTTTGTATCCTATAATAAATCATTTAATGTATCTGTGCTTAATCTTTCCATGTGTGAAATGAAGAAGTTGCTTCAGTGTCATTTAATTCTATAAGTCCGATTCTGTAGATTAATCTTTTCACAGTGGTCTACATCTCAGTTTAAATGGAATTTGTAAATTAATATGCTTGACCTGTCAATAGGAGGACAAAAACCAGAGCTTGATGTTATTGCAGAAGAAACAAAATCATTTTACATTTTTCACTAACATGTAATTATTAAACAAATATAATTTGATTTTCCTGGTAATCACGCTTGGCACAATTTGTTTGACATCTCCAAAAGAAGTAGCTGTTATTTATTTTACTTTTTTTACAAAAACAATTAGGAGTTCATTTTAGCACTTAACAGTAAGTGGTTGACTTCAGTGGCCTGAAATCTGAAATCCAATAATGTTAAAAATAAAAAATTGAAACAAGCATTTGCTTTAATTTAAAATTTTAATGTTAAATTCTGTACTTGATGTTTAAAATTAAATTTAAAAGAAGTTAAAGACTAACCTAAGCCAATGGATATCACATGATGAATATGTTACTTATTGAATACCCTAAATGAATGGAATTTCATTTTCATTCCTTTTATATACAGCAAATTTTTTCAATAATTCTAATCATATAATACCTGCCTAAATACCCTTTCTAACATCAAGGTCAGTTTTAAGAGGTAGTAATTTCAAGCACTTTCACCTTGGAAATTATTTTAATTTAGTGAAGGAAACTAAAGGCCCTTCATAAAACTTGCTGACCTGAATTGATTTTTTAAAATATTTTATCTCTAAAAGGTGTTGTTTTCAGTAACTTAACTCTTTTTTTTTCCTATGGCTCTTAAGAATTGTTATGTTTTTGACTACTTGAATCAATGGTCTATAAAACAAAATAAATAAGTAGTGGTAGTAAACATTTTATTTATTTAACCATTGATTGGTCTGTTGAACTTGAGAATTTCTGGATATTTTCTTTGGGTTGCTTAGGTAAAACCTCAGTTCCAGGAGATTTTAAGACTGTCTGAAGAAAATATTGGTAAGTTTGTTCATTATTACTTTTTTTTTTTTTTTTTTTTGCTATACGCGGGCCTCTCACTGTTGTGGCCTCTCCCGTTGCGGAGCACAGGCTCCGGACGCGGAGGCTCAGTGGCCATCGCTCACGGGCCCAGCCGCTCCGCGGCATGTGGGATCTTCCCAGACCGGGGCACGAACCCGTGTGCCCTGCATCGGCAGGCGGATTCTCAACCACTGCGCCACCAGGGAAGCCCTACTTTTAAAAACAATTGAATCTCTTTACTCCAGCACAATACTTTATTCATTGTATGTAAAGTGTATAAATAAACTAGCAAGTACAATTGAAAAGGAAGATTTATACTATGGAATTCTTGGTTTTACAACTCTGCCACATCTAATATCCTTTCCATGGGGTGGCAGTGAGATTAATCTTTGTCAATTTGACTGTAAATATCTACCTTCACCGTAATCAAATTGACCTAAAGCTGAGCTTCTCAAACTGAGTACTTGTACCCTTGGAGAGTTGAAGTGGTGTATTCGAGATACTGAAAAGGAAAAAAATAAAGAGCATCTAATTCGTAATTAGTTACTTAAAACTCTTCAAACTTAAAACAAATTGTAATTGAAGAGAATGCAAGATACACATATATGTTTTTTAAATGAAACATGAGATTTTAAAGACACTACAGGCGTTAACGGGCAGCTCCGGCCCCTCTGTTCGTAGTTCTCACGTATCTGTCTTAAGAAGTGTCGTTGTAGCACCACTGGCCGAAGAACCCCTTTATGTGTGGATCTTATGTCCGTGTGTATTTTTCTAATGTCTTAGGAACACATTGTGAAAAATGTTAGGAACAAAAATGTATAGGCCCCCTGTTTTGTTTTTAAACTTGGTCGATTTTGAATGTATAGGTAATTCTTATCTCAGTCCTACCTTAGTGATTTGAATTGAGTCATCTGAAAAACTCCATTTTGGGCTGTCCTCAGAGATAGTTAGAGAATGAATAAATGATTCCCTTTAAGTTTGAAAATGTCGATGAGATTTTTTTTTTGACAAATGCTTCCCAAAGTTTATATTTAATAGCTTTCTAAAGGGTTAAGGCTTGGAATACCTAATAGTTGGTATTATCTCTTTAGTTAATTATTAATTCTGATGATAAATTGGTGAAGAATATTTATATATTTTTGGAAACTGATAGTTTTTAGAATTATTAGTTAGCTGTGAATATTTAGCTGTTCGTATGGGAAGTGATTATTAACCACTGTATATACAGTCTGTATCTGTGAATTCAACTTAAGCTTATGTTCCTAGCCTCAGATTTACCTCTCAGCTACCATAGTCACAGTCAACCAACATCAGTACTCCCCAAAAGAAAAAATTACCCTTACCAAGAGAATAAACAAACCTCAAATATGAATTGATATGAAAATGGAACTTTCTTTTTTGCTGAAAATTCTTTCAGGACAGTTAAATACATTTTTTCAAATCTATTTCTTTATGAACTACTTTCTGAAAAGAATTTAAAACCATATTAAAAATAGAAAAAAGTAATTTAAAAAATTTTGAGTACATAAAAGCAAATGTAAAGCACTTAAAACAGTGCCTAAAAATCAATAAGTGAGAGCTGTGGTGCTATAAATAGCAACTGTCATATCACCTCTGGAACATTTTTATTTTTAAATAATCTACGCATGCTTCATAAGAAAATCTCTTATGTTACAGTAGTCACAGGACACTCACCTGTGATTGGATGCTTTCCCCTCTCCCCATGCTTTACTTAGCCTCCCTACTCCATGAAAATAATCAGGGCTGAAAACCCCTATACAGGATGCAGGAGGAACTCTGGAACTAGGCTAGCACTGGAAACTAAGTCGTGTCTCATATCTGGAAGCAGGTAAAATGTATATCTGGGTGCCTCCTTTCAGCTGAGTGCCTTTATGTTTTACTGAATACTGCAAATTTAAAACCTGACAATTTATGAAGACCTGCTTATATGGGCACTTGGGAGAGTGTTAAAGAAAGCTCTGATTTCTGACTGCAAATAACAGTAGAGCATCTCATTTTGGTTATTAAAGTTTATCCCATCTATCAAAACTCTTTATGCTAATGGCTCTGGAAAGTATTAAGTTGTATAATATTTTCACAACCACCAGTGGATATGTGTTTTAATCAAAATATTTTTCAAAGTAATATTTATTTGTAAGCCTTGTAACCAGTTGTAATTTTAAATATAATTTCTCTTATGACTTTGCTTTACATTTAAAGCATACTCAGATTTTTTAAATTGTTTTTGTGATTTTAGATTCCTCAGCAGGAAATGGGGTCCTCACTAAAGCTACTGTCCCCATTTATGCAACAGGAGTCCTTACGTGTTATATTCAGGTAAGGGAAAAATTCTTTTGCTGGAAAATTTAAAGCACTTTCTATTTAGAAAGATAGCTAATATTATGTCTTTTAATGTGTTTATAATTGAAAATGTTACCCATAAATGAAAACAAAATTTATTTATTCATTTCATTCAATAAATAATTTACAGTGGCGAGCATATTTCAGTAATAGTCTCTGAGGAAAATCTCTGTTGGACAAATAAATTTAGAGATTCTGTGCTTCTTGATATTTTGTTAGAGGTGTTAGATTGCACTTATTTAGCAATTTCTTTGTGTTTCCTGATAACTTTTTCATTAATAAAACAACAAACAAAGCGCATGTGTTAGGTGAAGCAAACTACAAAATGCTGTAGCATACTATATCATCGTTTTTAGTAAGGTACTTTTTAGTAATACTTTATTTTTCTTAATTGTTACTGCATAATAAATTACCCCAAAACATAAAGGCTTATTATAACCCTTTTATTTGCTCACGGTCTTTGCTCAGCTAAGCGTCTCTTCTTGCTGGTAGTCGCTTGTGTTGCTGCATTCACTTGGTTGGTTGGTAGGGGGTTCAGCAAGGATGGCTGAGCTTCAGTCTCCATGTAGTCTTGGGGCCTCTCTCTGTCCTCAGGGCCTATGGAACAGCAGAGCCAGACTCATTACATGGTGGCTCAGGGCTCCCCAAACTGCAAAATCAGAATCTGCTAGGCTAAAGCCTAGGCTTGGAATTAGCACATCACTACTACTGCATTCTATTGCTAAAAGCAAGTCACAGGCCCAGCCCAGGTTCAAAACGAGGGAACTAAATGAAAGCATGAACCAGGAGATGTGGTTCATCGGTGGTCACCAACGTAACAGACCATCTCACTCTACTTAACATTGTTTTAAGTAAACATATTATGTTTATTAAGGCACGTCAGTCATTTTTAAGTGTGAGGCAGTCCCACCTGTGAGGCGAGGATAAGGCCTCAAGATAAAGCATTTTTAGGAATTAGAATGTGAGAAGCAAACAGCAAGATCTTTTTCCCCAAATTTACCCAATTAATACCTAATTTCTTTTGCCTTTTGTATTCAGAGTACAGCAGTTCATATTTATTGCACTCTTCTTCCAAAATAGATTTGAGCCATCCTATAATATTAAAATATAGTTCTACAGTATCATATGATACCTTGAAACAGAAGCTCCAACTCTGTTAAAGTAGTACGGTATTCTTTTAAACTTTTCTACACTAGTTTCTAAGACTACTCCATAATATGTATACACAGAGAATCCCTGTGTTTAGAATATTTTAAGTCATGTAACCTTAACAGATTGTATCTACTGTTATTCTTAAATGCAAGGAGATTAAGTCCTAGCACATATTACGAGGCACAATAGCGTGAATACCATTTTCCTCTTTAGTTTTAGAAGCTCTTCCAGCATAATAACAAGTGTGATATCAATATTTTTCTCTTTCATTTTTAAGCTCTGGCAGTTGGTTAGTACGTTGCTTTTTACCATAAATGGTATTTTAAGGCAGAATGAAGTACAAAGTTTGCCTCATGGTAGTCCCTCAGTATAGGTTTGTTGAATAAATGAATAAAGACATGTTTTTAGAGCCACTATATGAAATCCAAATATCTAAAGAGATAAGAACTTTCCTGCTGGTTACAAAATGTGAATTGAGGTGGCTGTCCTAGATTGCCCACACCAGCTGTTAATATTTTTCTTACTAAACCAAATTTTCTGTTAGAGTTAATCACGCCCTGATTGCTTTGGTAAACAAAACCTATTTTGAATCAAATACATGAGCAGTATTAAATTTCAAAGCTGAGAAATAGTATTATAGTAAATTTTCAAATCAAAGGAATCCATGCTCATTTAGAAGTATATTTCATAGGTCTTATTTCACACTTAAGTTTTTTCAGATTTACAGTTTATCTTCCAAATTTATGGATACTCTGTTTAATATAGTAAGCGACTATAAATGAGTGAGATCTGTATTCCAGCATAGCTCTGATGCTGGTTTGTCAGTGTCTAAGTTCTTCCCTAAACAGACTGGCGTATTATAAAACTGCTGTGTCCATTCTTTATTCATGCTGATCATTACTTTTGTCAATCACTTATCTGTACCTCATTCTAAATTAACCTGACCATGTAGAAAAAAGGTAGGTGGTAATCTAGTCTTCCTCATGGATCTCTTGATATGTACAGAAGCCATTAATTGTTGAGCTAATAAAGACCTAAAGACAAAATACCTGACTCTATATATATTTATTCTCTGATAGAATGTCAGATTCCCTCCCTTACAGATTCAGGTTAATTTAACATACAGTTGTTTTTTTAACTTTCCTATTTAGTAGACCTGCTTTTTCTAACATTTTTCTTAATACAGTACTGTGTAAGAAAAAAGAAAGAAACATTTTTTCAGATTATTAAAATAATGGTTTGTAAAAGAAAGATTAAATGTAAAGATTATTTTTTAGTCAAGGGTGTGACTGTTTTAAGAACACAGTGGTCTGTATTTCAGCAAATGTGAAGCTTCTTCTCACCACTAATAATTTCTCAGATATCAATTTTCTACTATTAGGAGGATAACTATTTTAGTGGTTTGTATTTAAGTATTTAGAGCCAAAGTTAATGGGAAGTAAAATTGGTAAAATAGATTTTAATAAAAGAATATACCTTGTTATGTTTTAAACCAGAGCTATCTAATCGGTAGTGCAATGATGTAAGTAATCTGTATCTGAGCTGTCCGGTAAGGTAACCACTAACCACACATGGCTGTTAAACAACTTGAATTGTAACTAGTGCAACTCAGGAACTGAATCTTTTATTTACTTCATTTTTAGTTTAAATATAAGTAACCACACGTGGTGAGTGACTACCATATTGGACAGCACAGGTCTAAATCTGTGAATCAAGATAGTCTTTGTCCTCATACCATTGTGATCATAAATATGCTTAATAAATATCTTTAATTAAAATGCTCCCAAATTAGGATATTTTCCCCTTATTTGGTAAAATTTTCTAATTATAGTTAGGAAATTATGGTTTTAGTTCTACTTGATTGCGTGGAAATTCATTATCAGTCTTTTTCCTCTGTAGGAAGAAGACCGAAAGCTGTTAATTGGATTCTTAGAAGATGTAATGACCTTGCTTTCATTATCTCATGCTCCTCTTGATAGCCTGAAAGCTTCTTTTGTGGAACTGGGGTAAAAATAATAGCTTATAGTTTTTTAAAAGCTATATAAAGTTTTAAAATTGGATTTATAGAGTACATACTTTTAGTCTAAAAAGATTGGCAAACACACCAAATCTCTTGGTTTTGAGACTTAAGATTTTTTTGTTTGTTTTTTGTTTTTCCTATTTGTACATTCTTAATATTTTGTAATCAATGCATTATAATAAAAGAATGGGGGAAAGGATACAGACATATCTTCTTTGAAGCAGTTGGAGAAATAAAGTCAAGTACAGATTTGAAGAAAATTCAGTATCCCAAAACTGGAAAAGGAGCCCCAAGTGAAAGCCAGCTCCTTAGGCTCCTTTTTCCATTCCATTTGATTTGCCTAGTCCCTCATAAGCACATCATCTAGCTGCTTAAGTAGTTTTATCTCATTCTTTACTTATGTGTTTATTAATAATACGGTCCCACATTTGGATAGGCTTCACAGCCAACTTACCCTTCCATATAGGTGATTTGAGTTATCCTTATTGATCCTACAAACAACCATATGATGTAAATAGGACAGTATTGTCCCAGATTTTTATAGATGCAGAAATTAAAACCCACAGAGGTTATAACTTACCCATCTGGCTCTTAATCCAGTGTTTTTTTCTCATAAGTAATAAATTTTATTTTACTTTATTTTTTTATAATTTTAACTTTTATGCTGTTAAAGAGTTGAAATATCTATCATAATTGCAAATACTTAGAGAAACTAAAAGTATAGCTCCTGACTATGCTAAAAGTTTGTAGTTTTATAAGGCGACTTCCTTTTTTAAAGAATCTTAGATGTAACCTATTAAACCATGCAAAGTAATTCTATATGTTTTGCCAATATTTTTATCATTAATATTCCTCATAAATGTAGTATTTTTCAATGCACCAGTAAGGCAAAATAGACTTTAATGAAAGAATATACCTTTTTATGTTTTAAACCAGAACTATGTGGCTCTCACTTTTAGCATTGGTTTTTTCTCTTTCAGTGCAAATCCAGCCTACCATGAGTTATTGTTAACTGTTTTGTGGTATGGTGTTGTCCATACTTCAGCACTTGTGAGATGTACTGCTGCTAGAATGTTTGAGGTATGTAAACAAACGCTTCTGTTGGTTCAGATCATAATGATTTTCTTTGGAAGAGGGAGAGGGAATATTTCTTCAAAAGGCAGAGAGGCTTTTCATACTATGGTATATTGATGTGTATTTTATGCACTGAAGAGTATCTAGTTGTGTACTGTGTGATGGGGCAGAAATTTAGCTTTGGTACATTTCAGATTATTTCCTAGCCTTATTGATTCCTTGAATGTTATTGTATTATCATTTCCATTTCTCAGAATTTCTTTTAAATCTTATTTTAATTTCCATCCTATGTAAATCTTCCTGGCTATACTTTCTATTTACTGAGGCACACAGCTATTAAAATAAAGTAAAACAATATAAGATATCTTTAAAGTTATAAAATATAGTTGGATTCATGAGTAAAATGTAGTTGGATTCAATACTTGAAATTATGGAAATATTTATTTTACTGATTATTCCTACTTCATTATTCCCTCACCTTTCATATCTGGAATAACAACATCTCTATACATTAACTGCCCATAGACTTATAAGACAAAAGAGACTTCATATAATTTAACTAGATTTTCTTAAATTGCCACCTACCCAAGTTTAGTATGAAAATTGGAATACCTATCTTTTTATCCATCATAGAGGAAATTATGTTAGCCTAGTGTACATATATATATGTTTCTAGAACTTGAATTTGAGCACTAAAAATGGTTTAGAGTGTTATTTACTGTTCTTGAGTCTTCTCTTAGAGCCATACTGGCTGGGTTCAGTGTCTTGTCTCTGCCACTTAATGCCAGTTTCAAACTTCTTTGTGGCTTAGCTTTCTCATCTATAATGTAAGTGAAGATGATAATAATAAGTATCCATCTCAAAGGATTTTGGTTAATATTAAATGAATTAATACTTCTAAGGTCTTAAAACAGTATCTGGCACATAATAATAAGAGCTTAATAAATGTTAACTATCATTATGATTACTGTTTTTTTTTAATATGCTGTTACTTCACAAAATAACATAATAGTTTAGGAAAAGTATACTTATCCAAACTAAAATTGTCCTTAATACACATGTGATTCTTAAAATATCTTAAAGCACTTATTTTCATAAGAATTAGACCATTCAGTTTTTCCTGAATTTCAGAATTTTTACATAATTTAAGATAAATTGCAATCTAAAGGATAGAGCACTGACAGATTCGAAATATATACCTTCTAAAACTCTTAAATATATAAAATAGATTTGTGGAATCTAAAGAAAATTCCATCCTTATGAGGAGGTTGAAAATCCTCTGAACATGTTATTCCCACAATTATACATATTTGATCAAAAAAAACTAATCACATGTTCTTTGTCAAGATAAATTCCAAATTAAAAATTCAGTTAGATGTCTAGCATAAGTGCCTTCTGGGTATAAATAATTTTTGATTATTCAGTATGCTGAAAAATAATTATTACCATGAAAGAAGAAAGTTTTTCTTTAGCCTCCTTTCCCCCACCAAAAGAAAAAAGTATCCTATTTCTTTAATGTACTCACTTAATAGGATTTTTTCTAAGACCATAACAGCTATTTCTTTCTCTTAAACCATTTATTTCTAAAACGTATGTATATATTGGTGAAGCATACAATATAAATGAAAATAAAGAAAATGAAGCATCCTCCCTTTTTACTTGTTTCTGTGGGGTTTTTTCTGCCTTATTTCTTACATGTGGTTTTTGTCTGGTTTTGGTTTCTATGTCTGCTGTCAGTGCTTGTTGGAAACTACACCTATGCTTAAGCAGTTTTCAGTGTTCTCTCAGGTTGATTATGAGTTTCTGAGTCTAATCTGAGAGACTTATTTTAATGATTTTTCAAGTTCATTTATGATAAAAAAAATTTTACTGAGCATGTCGGTAAAAGTCATTAGGAAAAATTAAAGTTACTTTTTTGTCAGTGAGGCTTATTTTGAATAATATTGTATTAAAAGAATAATTATTTCATAAGATTTCTTTTGATAGTAATACTTTATAATTTACAGTTATGCCTGCTTCCCCCACCCCCAAAATGAGTTAATTCGAAATAAAAACATAAAAAACAGGTCACTTAAAATTTTTAATTTTTTTAACGTGAGACCAGAAACTACTGAGAAGAAAGCAATAAATGGATATACCAGGAACATAATATGAGATACTTAGTGAAATTGAACACTAAATTTAGCTCTGAGTTTTCAGACAGCAGGGCAAAAAGGGGAAATCCAATCAGTCATATTATTCTCATTGTTAAATAAGAGACAGTATATTCTTGATGTAACAAATTATTATTGAAATTGATTTATAAAAGAGACTTTATTATGTGACTTCCAGTGTGACATAATGGATTTCCCAAACGATGCAGAAAAGAACTTCATATAATGATTTCTTACATCAATCATAAGGAGATAAATCAGGTAACATTAAGACCACAACTCAAAGAAGGCGTGGGCTTTTAAGGCAAATGGGACTGAGTCCATTTTCTTGCTCTACCTCTTTGGGGCTCTAAAACCCTGGGCAAGTTATTTAACTTCTCTCAGGCTCAGTTTCTTCATCTGTTAAAACATTAATAATAATAATACTTACCTCATCATGTTTAAAAATCAAATGATAAAGTGTGTCTAAAATGTGTAATAATTAATAGCTCTTAAATTTTGCTTTCCGATTTTCCAGCTTATTAAATTAAACCTAAAAACTCCAGTGCAATGAAAAATTAACTTGCCCCCTGGATTATCCCTTTTTTTTTTTTTTAATGCTTTTTGGCTGGCACAAGATAGACATTTCAAGATACACTTTACTAATTCGAATCTAAGCTACCTTATTTATAAAATGATACAGAGAAGAAAGTTGTATTTAATGTATTTGAACTTCTTCCCCCTATTTCTTTCTACCTGACATCTGTAATGTTTAAGGTAGTAACAGAAGTTCTTTTGTCATTTTATTCCTGCCTAAATTATCCATGGTTCTGTTGAAATAAAAATTATTTCAGAATACTGAAGTAGATTCTAAAATGTATCAGTTGTTAAATGGTAACAGATAATTGTAAAATTAAAAATCTCTGAAAAAGGGAGCTCTGCTCTCTGATGTGCTATGTAGGAGGAATAGTTAACCCAACACAGTGTTGCGTTTTTGTTACTAAAAATTCCACAGCATCTTCCATCTTCCATGAGGACTAGTTCCATTACAAGGTGAAGAGATTGATTAGCATTTAGGATTAATTTGTGTTTACATTCTGAAATAGAGAATGTAGGATTAGGATGTTACCCTTTTCTGTTGAACTCATAAAATTCCGTGATTTTTATAAAAACAACACGTACAGCTCAATATTGTCCTCTTGTTCTGCGATTTAGGGTTGGTTGCAAATGAATTGTTTTTATGATTAGATTATAGAAATAGGTCTAATTGTGCTCATTGTATTTTTTTTATTTGAGCTTTTAGAGAAATGCAAAACAAAGAACTATTTTTAAACATTAACTACTTGGATGAGACAAAAACATTTTTTAATTAATAATTTCTTTTTCCAAATATATCACAAATCTTATGTCCTTTGAGTAGTCATAATAATTCAACTTGCATTTCTTGAATGCCTAGTCTTTGTCAGACACAATATTTAAGTATATTATTTGTAGTTAGTAGCACAATGATCCTTTAAGGTAGATGATAGTGTCACCATTTTCAGATGAGAAAACCGAGTTTCAAGGGATTATGTAATATATCTAAGGCCACATGACCAATAAGTGGAGAGCTAGAATCTGAACCCAGGTCTGATTCCCACATGAAATAAGTACTTTCCACTAGGCTGCATTATATCTCTGTACCTCAAGAAATAAAGCTACGTGATGTAAAAGATTGGGAATTTTTGTATGTGATTTTTAAATTTACTTGCGTTAGAACAATCAGAAGCAGTTTAGTGGTGGCTGCTAGCCATTTGAGTTTGGTTTAAAAACAGTCCAGTTTGTACCTTGTTGGTCATAACAAAATTATATCAGATTTATTTAAAGAATTTAACCATAGAACCCAGTATGTCTTCTTTTTAATTTCTTTTAAAAAAAAAAAAAGGTAAAGCTTTCTTTTAAATTGAACATGGAAATTGCATAGACTATTTGACCAAAAGTACAAACTGCCATTGAATTGGTAACAAACTGTTTTCAGGGACTGCTAGGCTGTGTAAGCTTTACTTTTCTCTTAAGCATTCTCTGCCTTTATAAAGCACTCTAGTAGCAATATTTGCTTAGCTTCTAATTTTGGTTTTGCTTTTGTGTTTTCTCTCTTTCTCTTGGTTGTACCTTTCTTCTCCCTGTGGCATTGTGTTTGCTCTTTCCATGCATCACCTGTGAATACCCCCTGCGCTGACCAATCAGCTGTTGGTGAAGGGGGTGAATGAAACTCTTGTAGCTCAGAGGGTTGTTCCTGCTCTCATAACTCTCTCCAGTGACCCTGAAATGTAAGTGTCGTTCCTGCCTTTTACATTCAGCATCCCTTTCAAAATGTGCCTGTCAAGAAATAACCATCAGCTTTTAAATTCACTGAAGACTAGATTTAGCTCTTTAAAATAATAATATTGGATTATGCTTACTTGATTTTAAACTTTATTATACTACTATTGATGTATTTTTTTAAGTCAACCTTCACAGTAAGCCTAATGACAAGGCCATATATTGAAAATAATATATTAGGAGTATTTATTAATCCTCAATAAACGCTTCCAAAACTTAAAACATGCTGATGGACTATTTCTTCCAAGCCAAGAAGGGATGCTCTGCTAATCTCACTAACATGTTATTACCAGTAAGTATAGTGGCATGAACCAGAGGCTTAACATTTTAATGTCTCGTGTGGGTGACTAAACCAAGAAAGGCCAATGAGTCTGCCTGCCCATCCTCAGTCACAGCTAACCCAGTTCTCATTCCAGTTTACCAAACCATTTTTTATTGCATGTTGACTGGTTTACAGCTGACTCTTCGAGGCATGAGTGAAGCGTTAGTTGACAAGCGGGTTGCTCCGGCCCTTGTTACCTTGTCCAGTGATCCTGAATTGTGAGTTTCACAGACTGCGACCTTAAGTTATCCTGTCTGTCTTTTTGAGCATTCTTCTTGGTCTGCTTTTTTTAAAATTTAATTTGTCATTGCTAGAGACTAATACAGTATATTTACCTTGTACTTACTTTGATATATATTTTAATAATAATCAGTTTTTCATCTCAAAGAAAGTTTCAGTTTCTTTCTTCTTTAATTTTAACAGCTCTGTCAGGATTGCCACAATTCCAGCCTTTGGCACTATTATGGAAACAGTTATTCAAAGAGAGGTAGGAAAAGACTGGAATTTATTTAATCTATGTACTGTTGAGGTGATGATAACACATTACTATACATGTACCCAGTAGCATCATACCCTTCATTTTATTTCTTAGTTACTTATGGGCCAGAAGAGGATCTCAGTATTTGAAAATATGATAGCCTACCAAAAGTATATTTTCATATGCTAAGGCAATCTCTAGTCTTTCTTCTCAACTAGAAAATTAAGTATAAGCCAACTCTCGGATGTTCTATTTTAAGTCTATCTGGATATTGCAGTTTTGAATAATCCTTCAAAGCAGATTTAGCTCCAAAGGCTTCTGTTATCCAGTAGACTTCTGGATAGTCTACATAAATTCCCAATTGCCAGTTTGTACAGATTTGAAGACAAGTTTTTCTCAGTTTCACAAACGGAGGCTAGAGGGTACCTGTGTTCTTGTAACTGTCATTGATAATCAAGCTGCAAGTCATGTCGTAGACTGGTATCATCCTTTTGTAGCACACATCACTGTGACAACCCTCTGTCACGCCTGCTTCAGGAGATTACCAAAGTCTTCCTCCCTAAATATGTATTTTGATTCAGAAACTTGTGATTTAATTTTCAGTTTGTTAGGTTCTATCTGCAACATTAACTATAAGACACTTCTCAAAATTAGTTATCAGAATTTTATTCTTTATTATCAAATTGGACATGTCCTTACACAATGAAAAACCCTATACATTAGAAAGTAAATTATTTGTGGGCATATCACTTAGCCACTTAAATGGAAAACAAGGTTTTCCATCTCATAGACATTTAACCAAAAAAAAAATTTTATATATATATATATATATATATATATATATATATATATATATATATATTAAACTGTTCTGCAAAATTTTTTTGTCATATAGATTTTTTTTATAACAAAAATTAAACAACTGTGTTAGTTGTGGGAAAAAATGTTTTCCGTTTTTTCACTTATATATTTCCCCGGTGGAGCAAAATAAAAAAACACATTGTTCTGCAAAGCTTGCAGTCTTGGCAGAATTTCACCATGTTCTTAAATCCCAAAATAAAAATGTCTTTTAGGGAAATATGAGTAAGATGTAAGTCATTAATGACTCATTGCTTTCAGAAGGTGAATAAGTGGGTAACTTACACTCTGATTTGTTTTAAGAATTATAATTTAGATACAAAATCATCAAAACTCTATCTTTATCCCTAAATATTGTGGGGTCTTTTCTACAGTTTGTCAGGGAATATTTGTGTTTTTAAAAAACAAAAAATGAATTAACAAGCATAAACAAAAATTTAAGATCTTTTCTGAGCCAAAAGACTAAATAAGTACTTATTTAATTCCAAATTTCTACTATTATGTTGATATAAGTCATTTGAATCCAGTGATGCAAGCCATGTTTAGTGTGTTTCCTTCTCTCAATTTGACTGTATAATATTCAATTTTAAGTTGCTGGAAAGAGTGAAAATGCAGTTGGCTTCTTTCCTGGAAGATCCTCAATATCAAGACCAGTATTCTTTGCATACAGAAATCATAAAAACATTTGGTAGAGTTGGGCCCAATGCAGAACCAAGGTTCCGAGATGAGTGTAAGTTGCATTTTTTTTTACCATTTTTCCTGAATTGTAAGAGCAAGACCATAAGCTTCACTGAGGATTTGTCATGTGTTACATGACACCTTTCTACACCTTATCTTTCATATACAGAAAGCTGAAAGTGAAACAAGTTTGTTATTGTGGATTGATCGGTATTGCTATTAACTGCTATTAAATGGCTTCTTATACTATATAGTGATTGCTGTAGACATATGAAAAGTAACTCATAAATAATTTCAAGTTATTTTTAAAACAATTCTTACTAACTTAATTTCAAAATACTGTGCTCATTATATTTAGAGCTTATTATTTAATTCTTATTTCTAAGGAAATTTTTATGCGTTTCTAGACATGTTCTTATGAAAGATACATTTCTTCCACTTAGCATGCCATTCCACTATTTTGTTTTAAATCATGGCTTGTTGATCTGCTAAATAATCTGCATGATGATCTGCTAAAGCGTTTTCTCCAGTTTCTATAGTATCACTTTTTACTTTATGACAACAATTTCTTTGGGTGGCATCAAAGCATCCAGTAATTATTACTCCAAAAGCATGACAGTTATCACTGTTATACCTTAGTCCTTTTATTTTTAGCAATTTGACGTGCTCTTGGAAAGTCCGCAAGTTTGGCTTCTTACATCAGTTTGGTTTCCATACAAAATTGGATTCTCCCATAGACTAGTTATTGCATATCTAACCTGGTATTTTTAAGATGAACAACAAAGATATTGTCAGGATTTGGACTGCAGTGTCCAAAAGGTCTGTTGAGGGCATGAACACATGTTGAGCTACAGAAACAACCACAAGGTTATTTTTCAATGGGTAATAGTGTTGGTAGCATGAGGAGAAAATAACAGTATTTCACAATCAGTTAACAGAAAAAGGTTTAGTATTTTAATTAGCATTAGGGATAGTTCCTCATCATAGTAACGTCAGATTTACAGGTGACCCTCTACAGGTGCTTTGACTAACTTTTTTGAGGCTGTCTGTAATTGCTCTGAAACAAGGAGAATAAGTCTTGGCTGTTGGATCAAGGAATAGGCTGAATAGGCAATGGGTCTTTGGTGGGTGCCATGTTGTTGAGTTAGTAACTGTGTAGAATATGATCTAACCTTTTTGTGTACACTCAAAAGAAAGATTTATGCATCACATAGAAAAGAGAAATATTCTTTTCATAATGGTCCCAAAATAACAATTAAAGATTGGCTTGAGAAAAAATTGAGAATAGCAGTTTCCACTGCTTGAATAGGTGTAGTAAACCATTATCCCTGAAGCCTTCAACTTACTGTATACCCACAGTATGTCTTATACAATCTTCCTTTACATTCTGGCACAACGAGACATTTTTTTTTTTAAGACAAAAAAATTTTTTTTCTTCTGTATTTACTACTCAATCAGTTGGCTTCTCTTTTGCTTTAAAACTTTACCCTGAGGAATTTAATGTCCTATATTAATAAGATTAATGGTAGATGAAGTAGAACCCGTATTGACAAGGATGCTATATTGTTATCCATCTGTATTTATAGACAGTTCCTGTTAGGAGTTTAGAGAAAGAACGAAGAATTGCTGGGTGGTAATGTCTTCCTTGGAGTGGCATTTTTGGATATTTTTCCCTCTATTTCTTAGAGAATAGAAGACATTGGTTCTTCCAGTGGCCCTTTTTCTCTCCCAACTCTTAGTTATTATAGGACCTTTTGGTCCTGATTTTATCTCAGGGGCCATTTGTTTTATTCAGAACATGATACAGTTTTGTTTGTTTGTTTTCTACTTTTTTAACTTTATAAGGCTCTCTGAAAATGTTCAGTCATACCTTGGAGATTTTCTAACATGGAAGTTTTACATTTCCAGATCATTTTTTTTCAAAGTTCCTTATTTTAGATCTAAGCCCATTTACAAAAAGAGAGGACAAGATTTCCTTCACTTTCACTATTGGATCTACCCCAGAATATTCTTTGAAAGTTTACAAAAATCTATTTTTATAAAGTTTCCTATTGATTTATCTTTATTTTGTTCGCAGTTTTGAATCTTTGTCCAATCTGCCCTTAAGTGAAAGGCTTCAGAAGTGCCCTTATGTTGTGTATTTCCTACTTTCCTTGCCCACCGAAGGTCAGTTGTAGAATTACTCACATCTAGGTTATTAAATCTTTTAACCATTTATCTCCATCTGAGGGGTTAACAGTTAAATGAATTAATTGGTACAGATGCGGTAGCCCAGGACAATACATATATAATGAAATGTTGAATTCTTTAGTAAACTTCTATCTTCTGAGATTTAGCAAGATCCTTAATTGTAGCCTTTAACTGTCTGTAGACTAGAGTTTAAAGTAACTTGTATAGGTTTGTTTTCTAGTTAAGCAGTTTTACAGGGATCTTATGTAGTGTGGTTGTTGAGTTTCTGAGGAAAACACTGAGGAAAGGATTGCTTGTGTAGGAAATCAGGGAATGAGCGGAATGAATAGAGGCCATGTGTTTATAGATAAAGTAGTGCAAGGAAGGTCAGTTTCAAAATGTTTGGGCAGAAATGAAATAGAGAATCTTTGAGAGACTGTCTCAGAGCCACCATTTTGTTGAGGCCTCAGCATGCCAGTTAATGAATCAGAGTTTCAGTGAATTCATTGGGAATTCAATGAATATTTGGAGTTTTTTTGTCTTCTTATTTTTTCTAGAGCACCTCTGAAGTATGTTGTTATTAATTTTGATAAGTCAAAAAGTCCCCTAAAAATGGCCATTGTTGTCCTAAGTTTGTGTGAGGTTTTTTACCGTTTACTAAGGTGCATAAAAGTTGTAATTATAGTACTGGTTTATTGAGGAAGCAAGAGATTTTTCTAGAAGGAGATTGTGGCTTTAACATATACAAGCTCAAGGTAAACATGAACGAAGTCACTACAGTTGGTCAGAAGTATGTGCTTATGAACCATGTTTTGGGTCCCCCAACTAAGCAGGGACTAGAATGGGACCATGTGATCAACAATTTGATAATCACTTACCCTGGAGCCATTTCTGCAAGGGACCCTGGTTTTAGTGGGAAATGGTATTTAGAGAACACAATCTTAGGCAGTAGGAGTGCTCAGTGCTACTGAAATGGTTACTGTTTCTTGGGCCACCACTTTTATTTTAGCAATGTGTTGTCTGTATTTTTGAAATTTTACACTATTCATTGAGATATAAGATATTAAGCCCATTAGGTGACTTGAAAACTCAACCACCAGTGCTATTTGACACTGGTCTTTGCTAAGAATTTGAGAAACTAAAGCTAATAATAGTTTCGTGAAGTAGTGAAATAATTTGATATTGAAAAAGAATCAGTATACTGTATTTATCTTTTTAATAACAACAGTAATACAAGATTTATATAAACTTATTTATAAAGATGATAATAACACAAGAGGTAGGTTGTTTACATTTGTTTATTTGGCTTTCATTTTTCAAATTGGGAAACTGAATTGCAGTGAAGCCAAATGACCTGTATACATCCTCATAATTAGGTTATAATGGCATGCTATAATCTATTTCTCCCAAATTCTAGATCACTCTTTATTCTGAAAAACATGCTTTCTTCCCTAGTACGAAAAAGCAAGTATGGGATGTGGGTAAGCTTTCGAAATCATCCAGAATTAAAATAAAATTTTATAAAATAAAATGAAAAATTATTTTTAATATATAAGCATGTTTTAGATTAAAATTAATAATTTCTTTTTCTTTTTTCAGTTGTTATACCACATTTGCATAAGTTAGCCTTGGTGAACAACTTACAAATTGTGGATTCTAAAAGACTGGATATTGCTACCCATCTTTTTGAAGCCTACAGTGCACTTTCCTGTTGTTGTATCCTTGCTTTATTAATGTATATCTATATTTAATAATCAATCTTACAGTGAACCTCAGTTGTTAAAGATTGAGAAGTAGAATTTTTTTCTTCAACTTAACTAAGAAGTAGTTAAGTAGAAGATTAAAAATTTGAGTTGACTTGCCCCATAAGATGGCTCCTTATTCTAGTCATCTCATAATTTTAAAAGATAACTTTAAGTCTTCTGTGTTTATATGTTCCATAGTTTTGAAAACATTGACTAAAATTTTATCTATGTTAATCAGCTATATAACTAAGCAAGCAATGAGTTATAACTGAGGCTTCTGTTAATCAAAAGGAATCCTTGTATGTGTCCTGGCATTCATTTTTAATGAATGTTTAACCGTCTTTATGATCCTGTGAATATCTCTTGGAGAGATATCACTCATTTAAAAAAAATACAGGGACACCGTGGTTAATCATTTGCAGTGATGGTAGAACTGGAGGAAAGCTCAGAGATCATCTAACCCATGTCAACCACTACATTTTATAAATGACTAAACTAAAACTTAAAGACATTAGTGACTTCTGTTTTTTATAATTAAAAGCAAAACTGTGACTAGAACGGTGAACTTTAGCTATCCTGTTAAATGTTCTCTTTAATATCCTTGGCCTAGTAAAATAAAAGTAAGAAGGAAGTAAAGATAAAGATGGGCAGAATAAACTCTAGCTTTTAGGCTCTCCCATTAAAAGCCAGAATATTTCAAGAAAGGGGGAAATAAGAGATTGAAAAATGAGTGAAAAGGGCTTCCCCGCGGAGCGGCTAGGCCCATGAGCCACAACTACTGAGCCTGCGCGTCTGGAGCCCGTGCTCCTCAACAAGAGAGGCCGCAACAGTGAGAGGCCCGCGCACCGCGATGAAGAGTGGCCCCCGCTTGCCACAACTAGAGAAAGCCCTCGCACAGAAACGAAGACCCAACACAGCCAAAAATAAATAAATAAATAAATTTATTTTTAAAAAAAAAAGAAAAAAAAAAAGAAAAATGAGTGAATGGCTGAACACTTGAATATAACCGTAAAAATATGTGCTAGACAACATAATCAGAGAATTATGATTTTGACAGAAAAAAAATGATGGTAGAGAAAGAAATGCAGAGCTGTCTATCAAGGAACTACTTGTCCTTTTAGAAATGTTAAAACTTGAAGTTCGATGTGTGGTTGAGAGCATTTCATTTTGGGACTCTGCTACAAATTGCCTATTCATGTGGCTGATATAAGCCACTTTCTTATACTGTAGATCATAAAGTGGGCAGAGATACCATATTTTGATAATTTTGCCTCAACTAACCATATACCTTCTATAAGTTTAATTCCACTAAAAGCAGAACTTACTATCATTCCTGATTTATCTTGTTGGCATTTTCAACTTAGAGAAGATAGAGGAAGCAAAAAGAGGAAGTGATAATTCTGAATTAGCAAGAAAGGACTCTTTAGTAATGGAGAAGTGACAGGACCTTTACAAGAAAGTAATAATGGCATGTCAGAGTTTGGCATGTCAAAGAAAGAAAACATTGATATGCTTATACCTATTCCCTAAACTTTGCGAAAGTAAATGTTTACAAACTTAAGTGAAGAGTTGTGTGTAATTTTATATGGCAGAGTTTCTAAAGGAATATGCCTCAAGGAAAATGAGAAAGTCAAAAGATTAAAAATTTTAGCTCTATTAACCTAATTTTCAAATGGACTAAGCAGTGGTTTCTGAAGAGCATAGAAGTCTGTATAGAAGGAATATTATTGTGTATTTAGGTATGTACAGAATATTACTAGAGAAAATACCGTAAAAAGTCTTTATAACAGCACAGTAAGGGGAAGAACCATCTTAACAATAGACCCTGTTCATGTACTAAAAGCGTTAGTTCTCCATGAGTCAGAACTTGTACTTGTGTCAACAGGGTGGTTATGGCCACTAATAAAATCACATTGTCCATATCTGTTCTGCTGTTCTATTGAATTACGAGCTGATAGAACACAAGAGTATTCCTTTCAGCACGACATCGTATTTCAACAGGAACATAGGAAATCTATGTAATTTAACATTTGGCATGGTATTAAGTCAAGAAATCATGTTTAAGAAAAATCTGAAGGAATTTAGAAATGTTTAGCCTGGAAAAGATGGTTTAGGGATGAAAAGATAATTTGAGAATTATTTTAAAGGTTGTTATATAGAAAAAAGGTTAGGCACGCTTGTGTAACTAAAGTGCAGAGCAAACACTAACAAGCAGAGGTCATGGAGAGGCCTACTGTGTTTATAAGAAAAACTTTCAAATTGAGCTCTCTAAAAATGCAATGATCTGTCTTACAAAACTGAATGTCCTGTCATTGTTAGCAGTCAGAGGCTTTATGACCACCATTCACAGATGAGGTAGAGGTGACTCCTAACATCAGTTAGGACTAAATGATCTCTAAGTTTCCATCCCCTAAGAAAGATTGTGGGGTTCCATGGGGGAAAAGGACCAAACAGTGGGTAGAGAGAGAGGAGAAGGAAAGTGTCTTCCCTCTTACCTCCAAGTAAGGCCATTTTCAGTTTTTCAATCCATGCCCAGATTTCTCTAGATCAGAGACCTTTCTCTAATCCAAAGGTCACTCACAGATATATCTAGGTGATACTTTTCCTATACCCAGAAAATAAAACTACATAGCCATTAGGTTGTAGAACTTTGTACATCTATAGGGATTTGGTTCAACCAAATGATGTCTATATTTTTATAACTGCCTATTTATAAGTCACTCAATTATAGGAGTTTTATTTACAAATAGTGTTTATTTATAACTATATTTTTAAGGCAATAGTTATATGGATTTTTTTACTTAATATAATTTATTATTTTTTTCAGAAAGACTAAGTCATCTTTATAAAGGAACTCATTTACTGGCATTTTTCACTTTAATATGGTATAATATTAAATAAGAAATATTTTTAGATGGCTCACAACTATAATAGGTGAGAGTGTCAGAAGCGATGTGGATAAACAAGGTGAATTGTTTGAGAAATGCATCTGCTTTCCTGACTCCTTTCAATGTCATATAATCAACTAAAACTCATATGACTAGGAAATATAAGTAGTACTAAACTTATTACAGCAAAAGCTCTCTTGCCCAATTCAATGAGGACCAGTGTGGGTCAGTATAACAGAATGGTTAAAGTAAGAAATCAGGAAAATGGTGTATACCTAAGATAACTTCTTTTAACTTAAACACATAAATGTAATTTCTTCTACCAATCTTTTGATGTAGGACTGAGGCATTTCTTTTGTGTGTCTGCTGATTAGAATTAAATATCAGCTTTCTTAGGTGAACACATTCGTAATATAATTGTCTATGAATTTTAGCTTAAGTTTCTTTAAAGAGAATCCAGAAACATTTCTGATACTGGGTACTGAATTTTTCTAGATTTTTATATTTTTCTTTATATTTAAATATGTATATATTTACAGTTGTCTTATATACATAATTAAGCAGCAATTTTTTTAAACATCTTTATTGGAGTATAATTGCTTTACAATGTTGTGTTAGTTTCTGCTGTTTAACAAAGTGAATCAGCTATATGTATCCAAGCAGCAGTGTTTTAAGCAATTGGCCTTTATCAATTTTTTCTGAAACTTTCAACTTAGTTGTCATGGAAACATTAATTTTTTTACTTTTCATACTCATTTAAACATCCAATTAAATTTCATGATTTAATTTTCACCCTTATTATTTCATATGTTTACATACCATGTAATTAAATTATGTGCTGTTATAATAATCAATGCCACTGACATAAAGAGATTTGTGGGAATAAACACAGTTGCCTCTTGACAAGTAACTAACTCAACAAATACAGATCGTGCTTGACGGAAGCCTGTTTGCTCTAAGTGATCAGCATGCCATAGGCAGCATTTAAGAGATCTGCTTCTTCTATATTCTTCTGTTTTTCTGTTGGATATACCAGTTTGGTTTTTTTTTAAATCTCCTTAACTACCTCATCTCAAGTTATTTCAGAGGATTTAATGGTTAATCACTTCTTACCTGGTCTCAGATGTTTACGAATTGACATGGAACATCTTTCTCCAGAGCATGAGGTAAGCTACTATCATGATTAAGCCACTGTGATTATCAGTGCCATGTTCATGTGTTTTAATATCTCCTATATAGACTCTCATTCCTCTCCATATGAGGTGTGATTATGATATTCTGTGCCTAATTTTTTAAAGTCTAGTTCAGTGTCATTTTATGGATTTATTTACTAGCTATGAGATCTTAAGCCACTCCTTCAACATGTTTGAGCTTCTGTTTAATTCTCTAAAGTAGGAATAATGTACTGTCCTTCACTGAATATAATTAGAATTTAGTAAGAGAATGCATATGAAATGCTTTTTATCTATAAAATGCTGTACAGTATTGTCTCTGACCATTAACTTTCTTAGAAGCAAAGTTTCTATTTTCTCTCTCCATTTCCTCATAACTCTTTTCATCCTATTTGTCTTCCTGTATTCTCCAAAACCCTGTTTGTCATTAATTTCCTATTCTAAATCTTCAACCTGTTTTTCTAGCAGCTTTTCTTTAACCTATTATTGTGTTTGACTCTTCCCTCCTAAACAAATCAAAACAAAAACAAAATCTTCCCTTCATCCCTCCCTCATATCTTTTTTTCCTCCCAGCAGTTTACACCCCCTCTCTCAGCTTTCACACTGTCTGTTGGTACGTCGTATTCATTACCATCACAGTAATCCAACAAAACTTCTGTCTCTACGATCACTACTGATCAAAGTGCTGCACCGAAAGGACACTTTTCAGACCTGATAGGAGCATGCAGGAGTATGTAGCCTTTTCATCCATATCTTTGTCAACACTTGGTATTCTTAGACTTTTTAAATTCAGTAGATATAAAGTGGTATATCATTATGGTTTTCATTTGCATTTCCCTGATTATTGTCAAACTTGAGAATTCTTTGTATGTTCACTAACATCAAAGCCTTTTTAGGTTTTTTGCCCATTTTTCCCACTTTGGGTTGTGTTTTTTCCTATTATTTCCTTGGAAGTTTGTTATATAATTGGAATATCAGTATTCAGTCAGTTTTGTGTTTTATGAATATCTTTTTCCAATTTTTGATGTTTTTTCACATTTTTGGCCCGTTTGAACACTCATTTTTAATATTTTAATAGATTGATCATTTCCATGACGTGATCTCCTATACTTCTAAAAATGTTTAAAGTTGTATTTTCACAATAAAATTCTTAATCCATCTAAAATTAGTTTTTATGTATGATGTGAGGTAGTGCTTAAGTTACATTTTTTTCTATATGGATAACCAATTGTCCCATTATTGTTTATTGAACAGTGCATCATGTCTATACTGATTGGCAGTGCCACCTCTATCATAGATGATGTTTCCTTGCATGCATGTGTCTGTTATTAGGGAACATCCTTTTCCACTGGTCTCTTTCTCAATTATTGTAACATTGATACCCTGGCTTCATTACAGTTGCCTTGTTAAAAAGTCCTAAAATCTAATAGGGCAAGTCAAGCACCCTGTCCTTTTTTAGAACTGTTCATGACCCTTAGCGTTTTTATGTAAATTTTAGCATTATCTTATGAGACTCCAAGAAAGATCTCGTTGAGATTCTGATCGAAATTGAGTTGATTCTATAAATTAATTGGGAGAGACATCAACTTCATGATTTTGAGTCTTCCTATCCAGAACATACTATATCTTATATTTATTTAGATCTCCTTTAATGTCTTTTAATAAAGTTTTATAACTTTGTTTGAAAAAACTGTCACTTTATATCTATAATGTTATAATGCTACCTTTTTTAGGATTATATGTTTTTTAACCCTTTCTTGCTGATGTATAGAAATAATATAACTTTTGTATGTTGAACTTATGTCTGGCCAACCTGAGAAACTTCATTATTAATTCTAATAACAAAATGTCACTGGATTTTTTATAAGTTTCAAGTGTAGAAAAGTCACCTGTAAATAATAGATTCTTGTGTAATACTTTTATTTTTTTCCCTTTTCCTTACTGTAAGATCTATTATATTGCTATCCCTCTTTTACTTCTGATATCAATTTGTTTCTTGCTTTCTTTTTAAAATAGTTTTGATAGGGGTTTATCAATTTTATTAACCTTTTCAAATATTGAACTTTTGGCTGTTTTGACTTTTCTCTATGTGTTAGTTTCATTGATTTCTATTTTCATCTTTATTTCCTTCTGCTTTCTTTAGGTTTTTTTTTTTCTGTTTTTCTAACTCCTTAAGGAGAAGGCTTAGATTATTTACTTGTTAACTTTTCTTCTTTTCCGATACATAAATTTAAGGCTCTAAGCGTTCCTTTAGCCACATCCCTTTTACTGCATTGTAGCTTTGTTATCATTTAGTTCAAATTAGATTCTCATTTCCATTATATTTTTATTGATCCATGGATTTTGTTTCATAAGGTAAAGGTAGTTAATTTTATGAGTTCTCTTATATTTGTATTAGCTTTTTGTAATCTGCTTGTTCTATCAGCTATTGAAAGACATGTTAAAATTATGATTGCGAGTTGCGCCTTTCTCCTTTCAGTTTTCTCAATTTTTGCTTTGTATATTTTATAGATTCCCTTTATCAGCCTGAGGAAGTTCGCTTTTTTTGCTAGTTGCTTGAGTATTTTTATCATGAAGGGGTGTTGAATATTGTCAAATGCGTCAGTTGAGATGATTACATGGTTGTGGTTTTTTATTCTCTTACAATGTTTTATATTAATGGATTTTTATATGTTAAAGCAACCTTTGCACTACTGCAATAAATCCCACTTGGTTATGGTATATAATTCCTTTTATATGAAGGTAGATTCAGTTTGCTAGTATTCTGTTCAGGATTTTTGCATCGAAAATGAAGGCTACTTGTAGAATAGAACAAATAAGAAGCCTTATTTTCACTACCTTCCATTAGTGTAGGGTGGGACGGAAAATAGGGGGAGTGGTTAAAAGTTTTTGAAAGGATCAGACTCCCAGATTCCCTTTTGAACCTTGGTGGAAGACTGGAGCTTTCCTTTCTAGACTTGAGATATCAGGCCTAGCTGAGAGCAGGAATAAGGTGCTATAATGAAAGGAGGGAAATTAAGTCAAAGGTATAGTTAGTCATTAGAAACCTCATTACCTTTCTTCTTCTTGGCTCCAGGAATGGGGTGGCAGCCAGAATTATATTTGCAGGGAAAAAAAGATTGGCAGAAAGTTTGTGCCAGAGTCACCTTAAAGTGAATTTACTCATGCATGAAGAGATTCTAATCAACGTTTTAGTACCTCAGTCTTTAGTGGATATCCCAGGATCACCAACCATTTGAGAAAAGCCTCTGACATCAAAGACAGAGATGAAAACATACACACAAGAAAAAGGATACTGGAGGGAACAGACAATACAGGGAGCGGAAGAGAAAGTACAAAAACTCTCCCAAAAAAACACTGATGCAAAAGAAAATAGCCAAACAAACGAAATCTGTAATCTGTCAGATGAGAGAGTGGGAAAACATTAAAAAATCAAGAGTCTTTACCATAATCTGCAAGGCACTAGAGGACCCGGCTCCTTCCTCCTTACCTCCCGGGCCTCACCTTCTCCCTTCTCCCTTGCTCACTCTGCACCCACCACTCTGGCTTCCAGGCTTAGAATACAATAGACATACTCCCACCTAGAGTCTTTGCTCAGCCTCTAACCAGGGTCTCACACACTTACTCTTCATGTCCCTCAGGTTCTTGCTTAAATATCATCCTCTCCATGAAACCTGCTTAGAACACCTCCATGTAAATTGTAATATTCTTCACTTTGGCCTTCTATACCCCTTATCTCGCTCAGTGTTCTTTCCAAAGCCCTTATCACTTTGTAATATGCTATATGATTTACTTATTTTTTGTGTTTGTTGTCTATAACAAAGGAACATAAGCTCTCCACAAGGAGGGAATGTTGTCTATTTGCTACATCCTCTGTGTCTAAAAACATGCCTAGCACGTAGAGGGTGACAATAAGTTTGTTGTCTAGTGACCTCCATGCACCAACATGGGCCAAGAAAATTCAGGAGGGCCATTTGGTTTCCGGTGTGGGTGCCAGCACTTGGGGCAGCAGCTCCCATCCCTCCACCCTTTCCATTACTCACTCAGTCTCCCCGCAAGAGTGATAGCAACTCTTAGACACTCATTGTCTCCCCAGTTGTAGTGACCACAGATCTATATCTGGTCTCTGCCCTAGACTTTAAAATAGAGCATCTTGCTTTTTGCAACCTGGAAAAAGCAAGGGACAAGGGACAGAACAGCTTTTACTGGGAAAATATGTCTGACCATGGTATGTGTATTTGTTAAATGTATAGATGTATATAAATTTTACTTTTAACATTAGATAGTGGGGAAAGCTAAGGGAGAATGGAATCAGACTCAGAAGGAAGGTTAGTGAAAATCAAAGTGAATTATTAAGTTATACGATTGAGATCTTTTAAAGCTATTTCGGTACCTAGTCTAGCAATCCAATGTGAATTCCTTTAACAAAGTAACTGCCAAAATTTTCAATTTTTAGTAAACATATTAGCTTATGGGAATTTTAAAAATTCAATTAAAAACTTTAAACTGTAGCATTTTACTATGTTAACAGTATTTCTCTAAAGTCATTTTTTTTAAATCAGGTTATTTTAACTTCCATGATAAAAGAATGTGAACAAAAAGTAGAGAACAAGACTGTCCAAGAGCCTCAAGGGTAAGACATTAATTCTTTTTTTAAGGCTTTAGTTAACCTTAATTTCTCTATATAAATTTTATTGAGGTGGGTGTAGTGTTTTATATTGTGTTATTTTGTAGTCATTAATTTGGAAGACAAGAAAATCCTTTAAATCAGCAGTTCTCTAATGCTAATCCATAAACCATCTGGGAAATATAAAATTCAGATCTCTATCTCATTCTCTGTGACCTCAACATTCTGAGTCAGCCTAGGGATCTGTATATTTAAAAGCTTCCAACAAAAACACTAATTTGAAAAGATATATGCACCCCAATGTTCATAGCAGCATTATTTATAATTGCCAAGGTATGGAAGCAACCTGAGTGTCCATCAGCAGATGAATGGATAAAGAAGATGTGTGTGTGTGTATGTGCGTATATATACATATATATATGCACATACACACACACACACACATACATACAGTAGAATACTACTCAGCCATAAAAAAAGAATGAAATTTTGCGATATACAACAACATGGATGGACTTGGAGGGTATTATGCTAAACAAAATAAGTCAGAGAAAGACAAATGCTGTATGATATCACTTATATGAAGAATCTAAAAAATACAACAAACTAGTGAATATAACAAAAAAGAAATAGACTCATAGACATAGAGAACAAACTAGTGGTTACCAGTGGGGAGAGGGAAGGAGGGAGGCGCAATACAGGAGTAGAAGATTAAGAGGTACAAAGTATTATGTATAAAATAAACTACAAGGATCTATTGTACAACACAGGGAATATAGCCAATATTTTATAATAACTATAAGTGGAGTATAACCTTTAAAAATTATGAATCATTATATTATAAACCTGTAACTTACATAAGATCGTACATGAACTATACTTCAGTAAAATATAAAAATAAAATAAAATAAATACAAGGTTCCAAAGAGATTCTGATAGGTAGCTGGATTTGGGAATCACTGGTGAACATAGTTTGTAGAAATTTATGAGAGGAGTTGTAAGATTTAACTTGATTCACTGCATAAAGGATTGTCAACTTGTGAATGTTCTGGTCCCATGCTTCTAACCAAACTAATTAGAATTCAAAGATTCAGTGAAATTAAAATATGAACATAGGTGTGAAAGAATAAAGTTGGGCATTTCAGGACAGGAAGTAATTTACAAATAGTCTGTGTGTACTCTAACTCTTTCTGAAGTAACCTTGACCAGTTGATCTTAAATGGACTCTGTTAGGCATGAAACACACTCCTCCACACCCACAACCCCAACACACACACACACACACACACACACACACACACACACACACAGAGTCTTTTGCCTTTTACTATGAGTCAGAACTCTTGCTTTAGCCTCCTGGAATGGTGGGAGCTCTTCTATCACTTTAGCCATGGAAAGTTATAAAACAATAGACATAACTTTGATAGGTTTCTATTCTGAACACAAAATCCATAAAGTTAACATTAAAGCAAATAATTCTGTTCATTTGTATATTAAATATTAAAATTATTTGGTGCCTTATTAGTTTAAAATGTAAAAGGTTTTGGACCAAAACTGAGAAAAATTATATGTGAAATACATTCTAAATGAAATTTCATGAATTATCATGCAGGAATTTTACAAGAAAGAAATCTCTCTGTAACTTCCTAAGATTGCTTTGGTTATACGACCTTCATTTTTAAGAAAAAAAAAAGTTCACATTTATAATCATATTTTCCCATGTTATTCAAATCCTCTATATTATCATTTATTTTTTAACTCTTTTTTTTTAATTTATTTTTTTATACAGCAGGTCCTTATTAGTCATCCATTTTATACACATCAGTGTATACATGTCAATCCCAGTCTCCCAGTTCATCACACCACCACGCACACGCGCCTCTGCTTTCCCTGCTTGGTGTCCATACATTTGTTCTCTACATCTGTGTCTCAATTTCTGCCCTGCAAACTGGTTCATCTGTACCATTTTTCTAGATTCCACATATATGCGTTAATATACGGTATTTGTTTTTTTCTTTCTGACTTACTTCACTCTGTAGGACAGTCTCTAGATCCATCCACATCTCTACAAATGACCCAATTTCGTTCCTTTTTATGGCTGAATAATACTCCATTGTATATATGTACCACATCTTCTTTATCCATTCGTCTGTCGATGGACACTTAGGTTGCTTCCATGTCCTGGCTACTGTAAATGTTATTCAAATCCCCTATATTATCATTTTTTTTTAACTCTTACTGTAGAGAATTTCAAATTAACACAAAAATAAACATGATATAATGATTTCCCATGTACTCATCACTCAGCTTCAACAATTATCAACTCATAGTCAATTTTATTTCATCTATACCCAACTCTTCTCCCCTCCCGTATTCTGATATGCATCTCTAAAAAATAAGTGCTATTTTTTAAAACATAAACACAGTATCATCACACCATAACAACTCCTTAATATCATTTATTATCTGGCCTTCGTTCAAATTTCTAATTGTTTCATAAATGTCATTATTGATTTGTTGTTTGTTTTTTCCTTACAGTTTGTTTCCTTGAGTCAGGATCCAACATTCCATATATTATAAGTGGTTAATATGTTTCTTGAATCTCTTTTAATTCAGAGGTTCCCCTTGTATCTCTTTTTTTCTCCATACAATTTACTTGTTGAAGGAACTGAGTCATTTGTCCTATAGAGGTTCCCACAGTCCAAATCTTGCTAATTGCATTTCCCTTGTGTGGTTCAAAATGTTCCTCTGTATTTCCCATAAATTTACTAGTTGGATCTAGATCTAGAGATGTAATCAGGTTTGGGGCATGTTTTTTATTTGCCAAGACTTCTACATAGGAGGAGGTGTGTTTTCATCATGAGGCAGGTAATGTCTGCTTCTCTCTTTTTTTGGTGATGTTAACATCTATTAATGATGAATGCCAGATCCGTTAATTCATTAGCAATTACAAAATGTATTACTCTATCATTCCTTCTTCATTTGTGAGCTAGAATTCTTCAGAAAGAAAACCGTACCCCATATGTACTATTTTTACCAAGTTATACGGTTTATATAGTAAAGACAAGATAAATGTTCAATTATTTCTCTTTATGTACCAGTTTCCAAAGTAACGAACTGATCCACCCTCCAACCGGAGGCAAAAAAAAAGAGAAAAGGGATTACATGCAGAAATATCAGCACTGTGCAAAAGGACAAAAGTTTCAGAAAAGCATATTTGGGAACTGTAATTGAAGCTAGAGCACAGAGTATGTACGGGAGAACAATAGAGATAAGTCTATAAAGGTAGACGGGCACCATTAATAAAGAACTTTGTATGCTACATGAGAGGTTTGGACTTATCCTGTGGCCAGGAGTCAACAAACCTTCTCTGTAAAGACAGTAAATATTTTAAGCTTTGCAATTCATATGGTCTCTGTTACAAGTACACAATTGAACTCTGCTACTGTAGCAGTAAGCAGCCGTTGATAATATGGAAATGTATGGCTATGGCTGCATTCCAATAAAACTTTATTTACAAGAACAGGCAGCAGACTGGATTTGGCCTGTGACCCTTAGTTTACCAACCCTTAGTAACTTTGCTTCTCAGGCCTTAGGGTCCATCAGAATCACCTGGAAATTTTTGGGTGCCATCTCCAGAGTTTTTGTTTCAGAAGATCTGGGATGGAGCCTGAGAATTTGAATTGCAACCAATTCCCAGGTGATGTTAATACTATGGGTCCAGGAGCCACACTTTGAGAACCACTGCTTTGGAAGCCATGCTCTAGTGAATACAAGCAACAGAGAAGCAGGTGGAACAGAAAGCTACTGTAGTAACCCATGATGAAGGCAGGTGTGGGCATGGATGGGCAGGTAATAATAAGATACACTCATAAACCAGACACCATTCTCAGCATTTTTCATACATTTGCTAATAATTTATCATAATAACCCTATGAAGTAGATACTATTGCTATTCCCATTTTACAGATGACACAGAGGTTAGGTAACTTGCTCAAAGGCCACCTAGCTACTAAGTGGAGGAACCAGAATTCAAACCCAGGCATTGTGGTTCTTGAGACCATGGTCTTAACCACCATGTTTTACTGCCTATATGTAACAGTGGGTATGAGAATAAGCTGGACTCAAGATATATTCAAATGTGAACTCAGTTTAACTTGGCAACAGATTAGAGTAAGAGAGAACTAGAATCTAATAAGAATTCCCAGATTGAATGATGGCACCATACAACCAAATGGAACTGTTCTGAAGAGGAATATTTAAAATTTGAGGTACAGGAAGAAAAACACTCTAAGCAGTTACTGAGATTTAGGAACCATTAGGATATAGGTGGTAATTAAAGGCTTAGGTAAGGACTAGAGGTGGATGGATGATATCACTTGGAAAGGGAGCTCAGACCTAGAATTAGACGAACATTGAAAAGGCAGCATTGGGGGCTCCCCTGGTGGTACAGTGGTTGAGAATCCGCCTGCCGATGCAGGGGACACGGGTTCGTGCCCCGGTCCGGGAAGATCCCACATGCCGCAGAGCGGCTGGGCCCGTGAGCCATGGCCGCTGAGCCTGCGTGTCCGGAGCCTGTGCTCTGCAATGGGAGAGGCCACAGCAGTAAGACGCCCCCATACCACACACACACAAAAATAATAATAATAATAATAAATAAAATGCAGCATTTAAGGGACTTCCCTGGTGGTGCAGTGGTTAAGAATCCACCTGCCGATACAGGGGACATGGGTTCGAGCCCTGGTCTGGGAAGATCCCACATGCCGGGAGCAACTAAGCCCGTGCGCCACAACTACTGAGCCTGTGCTCTAGATCCCAAGAGCCACAACTACTGAAGCCCGCACACCTAGAGCCCATGAGCCCATGTTCCACAACAACAGAAGCCACTGCAAGGAGAAGCCCGCATCGCAACGAAGAGTAGCCCCTGCTTGCCACAACTAGAGAAAGCCCACACGCAGCAACGAAGACCCAATGCAGCCAAAAATAAATAAATAAAATAAATAATTTTTTTTGAAAGTGCAGCATTTACAAGAAGCTTAACTGAGAAATAGGAGGCAAATCAGAGTGGTGTCAAAAAATCAAATAGGGGTTTCAAAGAGAAGGAGTAGTGATTTAAGGATAGGCCAGAAGTAAGAGATTCTATAGATTCAGAATCAATAAGAAATGACAGCTGGTTGGCTATGAGTTGCAAAGGAAAGGTCTGAGAATCCCTTGAAAGCCTGCAGTAAGAAGACATTACAAGGCAGCCCATTTCATTTTTAACAACTCTGTTTTTAAAATATTCCCTTCTCATCCTGAGTTAAAGTCTCCCTTCCTATAACATCTACTCTCTATACCAGGTTTTCATCATTTGGCCGAGGGGTCAGAGTCAGACACTTTTGTCTAACTGATAAAAATGTAAACTCTTTCTTCAGAAAAAAAAAACAAAAAAACCCATAATGCAATGGTTTTTTACTAGAAAACTTTGTAAAATACATACCTGGGTCCTCTACCCCAGATGGAAAAAATCAGAATCACTGGGGTTAGGTCTAGGTGTCCACATTTCAAAAAGTTCCCCCAGGTAATTGTGATGTGCATCAGTAGAGCTCTATGGATATATACAGCCGTGCATATATATATTATATATCTCATTTTTCACAAGTAACACACAGAGGTATCGTAAGTCTCCTAAATCTTCTCTTCTCCAAACCAAACATTCTTCATTCCTTTCACTTTTATCTCTTATGGTTTCCAGACTCCTTAGCATCATTGTTGCACTCCTCTTAGAATATCATTAACACTTGATGGGGGACTTCCCAGGTGGCGCACGCTCCCAGGGAAGCATGCTCCCAATGCAGGGGGCCCGGATTCAATTCCTGGTCAGGGAACAGGATCCCACACGTGTTCCACAACTAAGAGTTTGCATGCCACAGCTAAAGAGCTGGCGAGCCGCAACTAAGGAGCCCACCTGCCGCAACTGAGACCCAGTGCAACCAAATAAATAAATATTAAAAAAAAAAAGACTTCATGGTATCTCAAGTATTATCTGAGCCATGTATCCTGTTTTTGTAGATACAAATTAAAATCATACTTATCTTTTACTTAACATTTTCCTACAGAGAAAAAAAAAACAGTACTATAAACCTAGAGTGTTAAGGAAAGGCATCATGGAAAAGATAGGGCTTGAGCTGGGAATTGAAAGATGGCTAGACACGAAATAAAAGAAGAAATATTTAAGTTGAGAATGGTTTGAACAATTAGACTAGGCAGACCTGACTCAAGGGGGTCTAGAAGTTAAGTAGTGATGGTTGGTTAAAACACATACACACACACATAAGAATTAGATTGCTGTGTTTCTTGAATGCCATGCATATTTTATCTTGTAGGTAGTAAGTGGCCACTGAAGATTTTGAGAAGGGGTGTGATATAAAGAAGTGATTATTTAAGAGGTGAATCTGACTAAAACAAGGAGGCCAGATCTAAAACTTTGGGAATAATTCAGTTGTAAAGTATTGGCATTAGAAATAGAAGTAAACAATAGAGAAGTCACAAGATTTGATGATAGTTTGAAGTGGAGAGCCATTATAGTCACTGTTGGGAAGAGAGGAAAAGGATAGAACCACTGGCAAGTAAAGAAATAAAAGTGAGTGATAAAAACTCTCCAGAAAATGTGCATAGAGGGAACCTACCTCAACATAATAAGGGCCATATATGACAAACCCACAGCAAGCCTCATACTCAACGGTGAAAAACTGAAAGCATTTCCACTAAGATCAGGAGCAAGACAAGGATGTTCACTCTAGCCACGGCCATCAGGGAAGAAAAAGAAATAAGAGGAATACAGATTGGAAAAGAAGTAAAACTGTCACTGTTTGCAGATGACATGATACTATACATAGAAAATCCTAAATGTGCCACCAGAAAACTACTAGAACTAATCAATGAATTTGGTAAAGTTGCAGGATACAAAATTAATGCACAGAAATCTCTGGCATTCCTATACACCAACAACGAAAAATCAGAAAGAAATGAAGGAAACACTCCCATTTACCATCGCAACAAAAAGCATGACATACCTAGGAATAAAGCTGCTTAAGGAGGTGAAAGACTTGTTCTCAGAAATAAAAGTGGGGAGTTATTTCTAAAGTTAGGGTATGAAAAAAACCTTGAGACATTGGCTTTATGTAGCAAACAGTGGTAATGTGGGACTGGCCCTCAGGAAAAATGTTGTGATTCAATAAATATTTTTGAGTCACCCTAAGGAGATGTTACTTAAAACTTACAGCGTGAGTAAGTTTTGTAATTGAAGAACTAGAGGCAAATGCTGAGCCTTATGGAGGATTACTTTGTGGGAAGAGGAAAAGCAGCAGAAGGGGGGTATTCAGAGCACATAGGGACAGACCAGGTTGATGTACTGGCAGGAGAGCAATGGGAAGAAGAGACTTTCAGGATGGGCATCGTGGTCGCGTATTTAACTGAGTAACTCGGCACACACCTTTAAAGACCACATAGAACCAGAGGTCTTAGGTAGCAGCACATACTTCATGTGTAGATTTAACAGACGTCTGTTGAGCTCCTGTACCTCGCTCGCCACTCATTGTCTTTGACATGTTCAAACATATTCTCTCACTTAGTCCTCAAGATATTTTGCAATAACAGTTGAAAATTTTTACAGAGGAGGAAACTGAATCAGAGTGATTTAAAGCATCTTGGCCAAAGCCACAAGGCCAATAAGCTGGATTCCTGAATCCATTACAGCACAATTGTTGGATCACTGAAAAATTGTCCTTTAGCAATACTCTGTTCAGTAATATGATAAACCAGCTGTCTTTAGTAGTCATTTAGATTGTGCTTACTTCCTACACAGAAGGTTGGTCAAAAAGAAAGGAAAAGATTTGACACTGTCCATCAAAACTAGTGCAATTGGCAACTGAGGACATGTTTCTTCTCCCCAACCCCACCCCCCCAAAAAAGTAGTATGTCATAGGATTGTTAAAGACCTCACTGTGATTTCCTTTACTCATCTGTGAAAATAGGGATAATATCTATCTTCCAGGGTTGCTGTAAGAATTAAATGAAGTAATGCTGATAATAAGAAGAATAACTAACACTTAGAGCATGCTATTACGTGCCTGGCACTGCTAATAAGCACTTTACACTTGTATAATCCTAAATAGCCCTGTGAGGTAGGTACTAGAATTATCTCCATTTTATAGGTGAGGAAACAGAGACTAAATAACTTGCCCAAAGTCACACAGCTGGTAAATGACAGAACCAAGATTCAGTCTCATTCCACAGTTGCTCCTAATCACTATACCACACTGCTTCCTTTAAAAAAACAATGAACATGAAAGCTGCTAACCTATTATGGTACCAAAAAACTCGACTCCATAAATACTCGTTTCCCTTTTGTGATACCAGTTCAGAATGTATTTATTAATGTTATACTACTAAAGAAATGAAAATATATATATTTTAGTTTTTTAATTGCTTTACACGAATTTCAAAATTTCTTTCCTAGCTCAATGTCAATTGCTGCAAGCTTAGTGAGTGAAGATACAAAGACCAAGTTTTTGAACAAAATGGGCCAGTTGACAACATCAGGTGCCATGTTGGCCAATGTGTTTCAGAGAAAGAAGTAAAAGCAGGAAGGAAGCCCCCAGCAAACACTAAATGGACCTCAAGCAGACTGGTTCCTTGTACTTGAAGTACTTGCCTTTTTTTAATTTCTTTTTTATGTTCTTGCGTTATAATTTTATCTTAACCTCCAAAGATATTTGCGCTGCTTTTGATTATTGCTGTATATCTGTTAATTTTGGAGTTACAACTGTGGTGATACAAAACTGAGTTGATAGTCTGTACCAAGTCCCTCCTCTATGTTCTTGTCTTTCAGAATAATTATATATATATGAGTTTTTTTAAAATTTTTGGATGGGATATTAGCAAATATCTGTATGATACACTAAGCTATTACAGTGGTACTTAAACTAATGTAACTTTGCAGTCATTGTTATAAAGTAATAAAAGTGGAGATTACTTCAGTATTTAAATTATGAAAGAATAATGCAGACTTTTTATTGTTTCTTAACTGACTAGGAAGAGCCACCAGCCTTACTCTGTGCCTTTTGGACTTCAGTGTGTGTGTCTGTAGGAGTTGTATGCATTCCATTCACACAGTGTTTATAATACTGCAATGAACTTGAATTGCAAATCCTACAGTAAGTAGATAATAATGAAACTTTCAATATTTCAGCACTCTCATGAATATTCTTTAAGTGCTATTTAAACCTCCCCATCACTTACATGCATATAATGGACTTACCTGAGGAGACCCAGCACAGAAGCATGGGGAGTGGTTAACCAAGGTGAATTTTACATACTGGCGTGTAGTAGATTTAAATTCTCAAAACTAAATTTAAGTAAGAAGAACTAATAATTGTGACATTTTTTTCCCAAACCAAAATACAGAAGAAAATATGGTTTGAATCTAATATTTAACACCCATTTACATAAAACATTTTATTAAGATGTTTTCTAATGATTTTAATTTCAGAGATTATCTTTTCATTCTGTGTGTTACAGAGAAGTACAGAAAAGTTCAGGACATTTGGGGGCTGCTTTTTTCCCTCTAAACTAAAAATGACGTTGGCTAAATTATGACTGGTTAGTCATCACCTTGTCCCTTAAAGTCAGTGACTATTCTTGTGTTTGATATATATTACATAGAGTCTTAAGTCAGTGTACCGTTCCGCTGGAATTTGACAGTTGTCTTTAAAGTAATGCAACTTGAAGTAGAAAAGAGTGGTCCTGGACATAGAAGGGAGGTGGTTGGTTTAAGGGGTTAATGTGAGGCCTTTTTGAAAAATGCATATTTTGGTAAAGAGAATTCTCTTTTGAGCACAGCTGATACAAATGGGTGATTGTCATGTTTGTTGTATAAACTGGTTTAATACACTTGGAACATAGGTGGATTATATTCACTTCCTGGGAAAGCTAGCTTACCACATACTAAAGCTTATAAAATAAGTTGCCATAGGCAAAGCCATTTAAAAAGTTTATTCTGAAATTATTTCTTTTACCTACAGTGAAATAATTGTTAACTAACTAGTCTTTATGGAAACTGTTGGATTCTAGGCATTCCTGAGAAATTGAAAGTGGCTACCTTTCATGTCAAAAATGTTGATCTATTATAAATAAAATGTTTTTGCATACTTGTTTTGGTTTTGGTTTTTGCTATGCGTGTTTATTTTCATTTTGAAACACTATATCCTATATCCAAGCAAAATGAAATGAGAAAGTGTATATTCATTAAAATATATTTTATTTTAGGAATATAAGCTGTATAAATTACCTATTTTAGTTTACTTTTACTAAAAAAAGATTATGTTGTATAAAATTAATACATTTCCGAGGTGATTTAAAGAAAAAATGTTTAAATTCTTATTTGCTTTGAACTGTAGTAGAATTAGTATGTTTATTACCTGGTGAATAAATATAATGTATTTTTAATGTGATAATTTATATTAATTTGTGACTCCATTTATCTAAATGCTAATTTTTTTTTGGAAAGGCACCAGCTAGCAAGATAAACAGTATATCTCAAGTGAGCCCCCCTTATTATGCCGTTAAATATCTTAATGTCAGTAAGACTTCCCATTTATTTTCACATTGATTTTTATGGCAAAATATGGATTCTTTAAACACAAGACAGTCACTAATCACTGAAACATGTGTTCTTCCAAAACAAGCTGTAAAACTCCCATCCTCACTCTTTTTATTTTTATTTTTATTTTTATTTTTTTTTTGCGGTATGCGGGCCTCTCACTGTTGTGGCCTCCCCCGTTGCGGAGCACAGGCTCCGGATGCGCAGGCCCAGCGGCCATGGCTCACGGGCCCAGCCGCTCCGCGGCATATGGGATCCTCCCAGACCGGGGCACGAACCCGTATCCCCTGCATCGGCAGGCGGACTCTCAACCACTGCGCCACCAGGGAGGCCCCTCACTCTTTTTAAACAGAAGTAAAAATGATACAAATTAAAGTTAAGTTTGCAAAGTAATGAAAAGTTAATTTGAAATTATGCTCCAAAGCAAGCCAGAGACTAAAATTTTTCAGAAATCCAGAAGTGCCATAGTTAACAATTTTGCTGAATTATTCCAAGAGCGATGCTTGAGTAGTAGCACTATCTACCTCTCTATACATAGTATCCTTGACCTTCATTTGTTTCCATCAGCACACCTTTTGAAAGATTACTTTGCTAAACATCAGATTGACTTACAACCTGAATGAATTTGTGAGTAATTTAAGTAATTTTAAGGGGATATCAATTCAAGGTGCTATCAAACTTCCTTTTCTTACAGAAAAAAAAAATTGGTTCAGATAGTCTCTGAACTAAAATTTAGGGAGGTGAAATCAGTGTGGGCTGAATTGTCTTTTCATGACCCTGATTTTTAACATAAACTATTTTAGACCATTATTTGACCTTTAAGGACATAACTTTGTCTAGACCTACCTTGTTGATCTTTGAACAGTGATAGCCAACTGCCGCTAACATTTTGTGCTGATTACCAATTTCTTAACTACTTTTTGTGTAAATAATGTATATTTAAAGAGCTTTGTAATTGGCTACTCTAATTCCTAAAATTCTCCAGATTGTCCAGGTAACAATATTCCAACTTTATTTTGGTTGTTAACTCTCTTACAAGCAAACTGTGAAATAAATTTAGCCTTTCATATGAATAGACATGTTTGAAAGTTGTAACGTTGCAGTGTACTTGGTTTGGTTACTATTTTATTTCTGTACGTTTAAAAATAATAGGTTAAAGCTATATGCTACTAATCAAAAATAGTAAATGTATCTGCATATTGGTAAAATAATTGGATTTTCGACTTTTTATACTACATAAGGACGCTCTGCATGCATTTCATCTGTGGAATCTGTGTTCTAATCACAGTCTGAGAGTGCCACATCTCATCATTCCTATTTTCCCTTCAGGACTAACTATAGGAAACTTTGTGTTGATTGCCTTCTTTATGGTTTACTTTGTGTATTTAAAAAAATGTTAATATAAAAATTTCTATTCACTGTAAGAGCATACCAATCATAAAGTACACAATAGTTAATATAAACTTACCACAGTATTTAAAAACTTTATTATGTGTTTTTGATAGCATATAAATAATTCCTTCAGTTCAGTGTGGTGAGGAATGTAAATTATTTGCTTTTCTCCAGAGAGTCTTCAGTAATATCTGGAAAATTCTGTTCAAAGCATGTCTATATTAGAGGACTGTTTGCACGCGGGCTTTCTCATTGCGGCGAGCGGGGGCTACTCTTCGTTGAGGTGCGCTGGCTTTTCATTGCAGTGGCTTCTCTTGTTGCAGAGCACGGGCTCCAGGTGCGCGGGCTTCATTAGTTGTGGCTCGCAGGCTCTAGAGCATACGGACTTCAGTCGTTGTGGCACACGGGCTTAGTTGCTCCACGGCACGTGGGATCTTCCTGGACCAGGGATCGAGCCCATGTCCCCTGAATTGGCAGGTGGATTCTTAACCACTGCACCACCGGGGAAGTCCTGTTTTACTATTTTAATTCCTTTTATTTCGTTAAAGATTACTCCATTATATTTATTTCAATTAGATCATTTCATGAATAGATTTCTTGAGGGACTTTAATGTAGCAATATGTATGTTATCTGTAAACTACCATTTTGTGTCATTATAGTTATTAAATTCTTTGTCAGTAATGTTATTTAGGGTTGTCATTTGTTGATAGCAGTCTGCTTTTTTAAATTTTAAGCTACTATCTTAGTGGAAAAGCAACCCTCTCTTGAACTGTTGGCATTTGCAACCTTGGATATTTTTAGATACTGATTTTCAAAAAAGCTGGAAATATTATAAATATCTCTATATGAAATATGCATTGTTGAATAGTACTAATAATTTCTCATTGACATTATGATTTCACAGATGCTTTATCTTTATTTCTGACAATCACTTGACAGTTCTTTAAATTTTTAGCTTTCTCTGTTTGTAAGCTGTCCATCATGTATCAAATAATGAACTTATAATGAATGCTTTAATAATGTAAATCATTTCCTAATTTATTTTTATATGGATTTTATAAATATAGTCACCTTTCTAACAAATTCTTTTGTCTTACCATCAAAGAGAATGAAAACAATAATATGCTTTCTATACCTCACAAGACTTTATGAAAATTATATAATAGTAAACCTGAAAGTGTTTTAGCACTTCTAAAGTTTTATGAAAGGTCAAAGTGAAATTTTAAATTTTAAATTACTGAATCACTAAAGTGTGGATAACCCCCTCCCTCATACTTTTGTTTTCTAGTAAGTGAACATGTTATCATACCAGGGATGATTTACCTAATACTACAGTAGAAGGCAGAAACTACTTTTGATGGTTACTTTGGCCTACTTTAACCACTTCCAGAGTCTCCAACCTAGTGAAGACTAGTGAGGTAAATTTGCTCTTTAGGGACTTCTCTGGCAGTCCAGTGGTTAAGACTCTGTGCTTCCACTGTAGGGAACGCAAGTTCAATCCCTGGTCAGGGAATTAAGCTCCCACGTGCCGTGCGGTGAAGCCAAAAAAAACCTTTTTTTTGCTCTTTATTTACTAAAACTTGTGATTAAATTAAAATTTTTTCAAAGACCCAAATAAATTAGTTTGATAGATTCGTTTTCCATTACATAAGTTGTTTAGGTTTTGAAAAAGTTTTACCCTCTGCATCCCCACTGTTGTCTGTTAGTATACATTTGATTCTTAAAGTAACTAGCTTTGACATGTAGTTTGAAATTCCAGGCTCTTTGCAACTAAACTTTTCATACTGAGGAAAGCAAAATAAGAACCGGCATTTCTTGAAAATAATTGGCTTCTACTGTTATCTAAGAGAAGGAAATCCTTCAGTTAACCATGGACCAATAAAAAAAAAAAAGAATTCAGGTTTCTTGCTGAAGCTACAAAAGTCTTCATAAGGAGGTAAATGCTACATATCAAATTTAGAGACCATTTTGCTTTCTTTGTCATACTACAGAAACAATATTGTAATCATCCTCAAGAAATTATGAAGAGGTGACAGAAGACTAGAGATGAACAAATGTCCTGATTTTTAAAAATGAGAAGCCAGTAGATTCTATAAAATGTGGATTCCCATCTAGTTCTCAATTTATATAAAGCCTCTTCAAGTTGGCCCTTTCTGACCACCCAATTCAAAGTAACCACTGTAATTCCCTCATCAGCCTGGTTTATCTTTTTCATGATTCTTACCAGCACTCATTTTCTTATTTTTTACTGTCCGTCTCTCTCACTAGACTCAGCTCCATGAGAGAAAATGTTGTCTATCCTTTTCAACCAGTGTCTCTCCAGTTCTTGAAGAATGGTATGTGGTTGGTACTCAACAAATATTGATTGAATGAATTAATGAATTGTTGAGCTTGATATCAATTCTATGCAAGTTTTCTAATTAGATTAAAAGAGTGATTATGAGGATAATCAGAAGTCCCCAAAACAGTATGAGTTTACTGAGACTACATTCTGAACTAACCTAATGTCCTTTTCATAGAGCCATTATATTTTGATCAGGAGAATTGTGTAGTCTTGTGCCTTATGAGCTCAGCAAAGTATTTGACTGTTTCTCTTAATGTATTTATTTATTTCCAAGGTAGAAAATATGGGTAAATAAAAGTGCCGATTAAGAGCTGTGCCATGTGCATATGGCCTAAAAAGCTCTTGGAGCTTGTATTCATATCTCTGGCTCCCTGGGCAGCACCTTTAACAACAAACCTTACCATGTTTCCTAAGCCATTTGTAAATGTAGGGAAACCACCCCTTTCTAAGAATTATAAAGTCATTCACCATTCAACCTGTGTATTATTTATGGAGTACCTATGTTGTGCTAGGCATGGGATGCAATGAACGAGACCAACAGAGAACAGAGCTTGCAGCCAGGCAAGGAAACAAACAGGTTGAGAGGGAAGGGCTGAGGAGGACTTACCTTAATTAGGGTGATTACTTTGGAAGGCCTCTCTAAGGTGACATTGTACCTGAAAACTAGGAAGAATGGGCTTTAGCTATTTGGAAATAGGAAGAGAAGAAAGAGCAGTATATGCATAAGCCTTGGTGTATTTAAGGAACTGGAAAAAGAAGGCCAGTGTGGCTGGAGCATTTTGAAATGAGATGGAGTATCAAAAGATGAAATTGGAGGGAGGTATAGCCAGATCACAGAAGGCCTTGGTTAGAAGTTAGAAAGGGAAGCCTTTGCATAGTTGAAGTAGTAGAATGATTTGACCCAATTTGCATTCCGATTAGATATACTTATGCTTTGTAAGAATGCTTTGGAAAAGGGTATGAGTCTAGGCTGCAGACAGAAGCTAATGCATCAATCTAAGCAAGAGATGATGGCAGCTTGGACAAAAATGGAGGGAAAAAGGCAGATCTGAGATAGATATATATGTGTGTGTGTGTGTGTGTGTGTGTGTGTGTGTACTTTTTTTTTGGCTGTGTTGGTTCTTAGTTGCTGCGCGTGGGCTTTCTTTAATTGCGGTGAGCGGGGGCTACTCTTGGTTGCGGTGCGCGGGCTTCTCATTGCGGTGGCTTCTCGTTGTAGAGCACGGGCTCTAGGCGAGCGGGCTCAGTAGTTGTGGCTTGAGGGCTTAGTTGCTCCGCGGCATGTGGGATCTTCCCAGACCAGGGCTCAAACCCATGTCCACTGCATTGGCAAGCGGATTCTTAACCTCTGCGCCACCAGCGACGTCCCTGAGATATATTTTGAAAGTAGAATTGGCATGACAGGTTGGGTATGAAGAGTGAGGGAAAGAGAAAAACCAAGATGTCACTGAGATTTCTGTCTGGAATAATTTGAATAAATAATGAGTGATAACAATAGTAAGGAAGTAAGGTAAAGAACAAGTTTTAGGAGCAAATCTACAATTTTGTTTTAGCTGTGTCAAATTCGAGATGTCTGAGAGTTACCTGTCTAAATATCAAGAAGTTAGTTATACAGGTCTGGATCTCAACAGAGGTCAGGATTGAAAATATAGATTATGGAGTCAACAATATTTGACTAAATCCATGGAAGTAAATGAGACGGCCCTGGGGAGAGAGTAACCGTGGAGAAGAATATCCAAGTCTGGGACACTCCCATATTTGGAAATTCAGCAGAGCAAGAGGAACTACTAAGAGGTTCAAGAGGAGTGAGGTAGGAGGGAAACCAAGAAAGTGTGCCATCTTGGAAGCCAAGAGAAGAGTGTTCCAAGGAGGGTCAATTGCTACTCAGCAGTCAGGATGAGGATGGATCTGAAATCTGGTGGAAGATTAAAGTCACTGATGACTTCAATAGTAGTTTCAGTGGATTGGTGGAAATAGAAGCCTGATTGGAGTGGGCTAAAGAGAGACAATGACCAGAGATGACAGCTCTTTCAAGAAATATTGCCATAAAGGGGAGCAGAAGTACTGGTAGCTAGAAAGGAACATGAGGTCATGTAGGTAAGGTTTTTAACATGAGAAATTAGATCCTCTTCATATGCTGGTGAGAATAAGCCAGTAAATTGAGAGGTAGTGATGATGCAACAGCAACAACAGGCAACAACTGCAAGAGTGAAATCCTTGAGAAGGTAAGAGGGGGTGAGATTCAGAGCACAAATGCAGCCTGGCCTCTTTTGTAATCGGAGAGAAAGCAGAGAATAGATACACTTGGAGGTAATTTGATAGATTTAGTGGTGGGAAGGTTTGGGGGTTTCCATTTAATTTCTCAGTGAAGTATGAAGCAAAGATACTAGCTTGGCTGGCATGTGGAAAGTATTGGAGGTTTGAGGAGAAAGAAGGTAGAAATGGTTGTCTCCAAGAATGGCAGAGTGAATTACTGAGGGAATTGTGGGACTGCCAAGCAATTTTGAAAGCCCATTTTAGAATAGTAATTATGAATTTAAAGAAAGAGTGTTAACACAATTGTGGGGTTTTTTGTTTTTTTGTTTCTTCCAGACAAAATTAACTGTTCAGGAGCAGATGTGAAGATACACAAAATAAAGTATAACCAGGTCTGGGTTTTTCTAGATGCATAAGAGGAGGAGAAAAGACAAAGACATTAAAGCTCTTGCAAAGAAATGATTATAGTGATGGACCATAGACTAAACTGGGAAAGGAGGAAAATGAGATATTGGAATGGGGGGAAATAAATAATCTGAGGGATGGGTCTCAGTAAAGTAAACAACATGTAAGTAAACTGGAAAGATACTTCCTTTGAGAGTAGAAATGGAAAGCAAATAATATACCTGTTCTACCTCCAGCCTTTAAAGTACAGAGGTTTGTGGGAACAAAATTGAAAAGCCTCCACTTTAAAGAATAGCAGGGAAGGTGATGTCTTAGGGGTAGTCAGCTTTCAGTTAGTATAAGATGAACGAGAGACTCTTCAAGAGAAGAGGTTGAGGAGGTAGATAAGAAATCTGAAGGCACCATGAGTTCCCATGTGCCCAGTGGGTGGTGGGGAAGGGTTAGAGATTAAGTAACTTTAAGGAATGTTCAGAGTAGCTCAGGGGTAAGAGCTCCGGTCAGAAAAAGCTTGGGCTTCTGATGAGTGAGGTAAGTGGGTTTGTGAAATGCAGTAGACTGACAGTCTCTGGGAAAATGGGTCCATTGGGCACCTGTACTCTCTGCAAGTCAAAATGTTCCTGATAGTGGCAAAACTTCAAGTTACTCACCATTAAGTATGCTAGCTAGGGTTTTTGTAGATATTCTTTATAAAGTTGAGGATGTTCCTCTTCTATTCCTAGTTTACTGCGTTTTTATCATAAATAGGTGTTGGATTTTGTCAAGTGTTTTCTTCTGCATTTATTGATATGATCATATGGTTTTTCTTCTTTAGCCTGTGAATGTGATGGATTTACATAATTGATTTTCACATGTTGAGTCAGCCTCTCATACCTAAGATGAATCCCACTTGGTTGTGGTGCATAATTCTTTTTATACATTGTTGGATTCCATTTGCTAATATTTTGTTGAGGATTTTTGTGTCTGTGTTCATGAGAGATATTGGTCTGTAGTTTTGTTTTCTTGTAATGTCTTTGTTTAGTTTTGGTATTAGGGTAACATTGGCCTTATAGAATGAGTTAGGAAGTATTATCTCTGTTTCTGTCTTCTGAAAGAGATGGCAGAGAATTGATACAATATCTTCTTTAAATGTTTGGTAAGAATTCACCAGTGAACCCATGTGGGACTAGTACTTTCTGTTTTTGAAAGGTTATTAACTATTGATTCAGTTTCTTTAATGGATATAGGTCTATTCAGATTGTATCTTGGATGAGTTTTGGCAAATTGTGTCTTTCAAGGAACTGATCCATTTCATCTAGGTTATCAAATTTGTGGGCATAGAGTTGTTCACAGTATTCCTTTATTATCCTTTTAATGTCCATGGGATCTGTAGTGATGTCCCCTCTTTCATTTCTGATAATAGTAATTTGTGTCTTCTCTCTTTCTTTCTCTCTTTCTCTCTTTCCTGGCTTGAGGATTATTGGTTTCATTGATCTTTTCAAAGAATCAGCTTTTGGTTTTGTTGATTTTTCTCTATTGATTTCCTATTTTCAATTTCAATGATTTCAGCTCTAACTCTTATAATTTCTTTTTTTCTACTTTTTGGATTGAATTTGAAGTTCTTTTTCTAGTTTCCTAAGGTGGAAGCTTAGATGACTGATTTTATATCTTCTTTTCTAATATATGGATTCAAGGTTGTAAGTTTCCCACTTAGCACTGCTTAATGCTGCATCCCACAAATTTTGATAAATTTTATTTTCATTTTCATTTAGTTCAAAATATTTTAAAATTTCTCTTGAGGTTTCTTCTTTGGCCCATATGTTATTTAGAAGTTGTTTAATCTCCACGTATTTTGGGATTTTCCAGTTATCTTTCTTTTACTGATTTCTAGTTTAATTCCATTGTATCTGAGAACAGATACATCTAACTTCTTTAAAATTTGTTAAGATATGTTTTATGTCCCAGAATATGGTTTATCTTGGTGAATGTTCCATGTGAGCTTGAGAAAAATGTGTTTTCTGCTGTTGTTGAATGAAGTAGCCTACAGATGTCAATTATACCCAGTTAATTGATGGTGTTGTTGAGTTCAACCATGCTCTTATTGATTTTTATGCCTCCTAAATCTGTCCATTTTGAGGGAGGTGTGTTGAAGTCTCCAACTATAATAGTGGATTAATCTATTTCTCCTAGCAGTTCTATCAGTTTTTGCCTCATGTATTTTGATGCTCTGTTATTAGGCACATACACTTTAAGGATTGTTATATCTTCTTGGGGAATTGACTCTTTATCATTATGTAATGACCCTCTTTATCCCAGACAAAGTTTCCTTAGTCTGAAATCTGCTCTGCCTGAAATTAATATAGCTACTCTCACTTTCTTTTTATTAGTGTTAACATGGCATATCTTTCTCTATCCATTTACTTTTAATCATATGTGTCTTTATATTTAACATGGATTTCTTGCAGACAACATATAGTTAGGTCTTGTTTTTTGATCCACTCCAACAATCTCTTTTGATTGGTACCTTTAAACCATTGATGTTTAAAGTGATTATTGAGGGACTTCCCTGGTGGTCCAGTGAGTAAGATTCTGTGCTCCCAATGCAGGGGGCCTGGGTTTGATCCCTGGTCGGGGAACTAGATCCCTCATGCATGCTGCAAGTAAGAGTTCATATGCTGCAACTAAGAGTATGCATGCCACAACTAAGAGTTCGCATGCCACAACTAAGAGTCTGCGGGCTGCAACTAAAAGATCGCACATGCTGCTACTAAAGATCCTGCATGCCGCAACAAAGATCCTGCACGCTGCAACTAAGACCCAGTGCAGCCAAAATAAATAAATAAATAAATAAATGTTTTAAAAAACAAAGTGATTATTGCTATAATTGGATTAATATCTACCATACTTATTACTGTTTTCTATTTGTTGTCCTTGTGCTTTGTTCGTATTTTTGTCTTCCACTCTTTTTCTTCTTTTTGTGGTTTTGATTAAACATTTTGTATGATTTCATTTTCTTCCCTTTCTTAGCATATCAATTTTACCTCTTTTTTTTTTTTAACTTATTTTAGTGGTTTTCCGAGAGTTTCCAGTATATGTTTACAGCTAATCCAAGTCCACTTTCACATAACACTAGAATGCTTCACAGATAGTGTGGGTCCCTTATATTAACAAAATAATCCTAGTTCCTCCCATCCCTTGTATCATTGCTGTCATTCATTTCACTTATATATAAGCATACATAAGCAATATATATAATATATACATAAGCATACATATGTATATGATGTATACATAAGCAAACATCGTCGATATTATTTTGAAAAATCTTTATCTGTTAGATTAAGTATAAGAAAAAAGTTTTTATTTTACCTTCACTTATTATTTCTTCAATGCCTTCCTTTATATAAATCTGAGTTTCTGACCTATGTTACTTTTCTTCTCTCTAAATAACTTCTTTTAACACTTCTTGCAAGGCAGGCCTACGGGCAACAATACCATCACTTTTTGTTTGCTTGAGAAAGTCTTTAATTCTCCTTCACTTTTGAAGGGTAATTTCACTGGTTACACAATCCTAGGTTAGTGAGTTATTTCTCAACATTTAAAAATGTCTCTCCACTCTCTTCTTGCTTGCATGATTTCTTAGGAGAAGTCAGATATAATTCTTATCTCTGCTTCTCTAAAGAGCAAAGATTTTTTTTCCTCTGGCTTCTTTCAGGATATTTTTCTTTATCTTTGATTTTCTATAGTTTGAAAATGATAAGCCTGTATGTAGTTTTTCTGGCATTTATCCTGATGGGTGTTCTCTGAGCTTCTTGGATCTGTGGTTGGGCATCTGACATTAATTTGGTAAAATCCTCCATCATTATTGGTTCAATTTTTTCTTCAGTTTCTTTCCTCTTTCTTCTCTCCTGGTATTTCCATTATACATATGTTATAACTTTTGTAGTTGGTTTTTTTTTTTCAGTCTTTTTTCTGTTTGCTCTTCAATTTTGAGGTTTCTACTGATATATCCTCAAGTTCAGAGATTCTTTCCTCAGCCATGTTCAGCCTATTAATAAGCTCATCAAAGGCATTCTTCATTTCTGTACAGTGGTTTTTACCTGTAGCATTTCTTTTTCATTCTTTCCTGGGATTTCTGTCTCTCTGCTTACATTGACCATCTGTTCTTGCATGCTGTCTACTTTATCCATTAGAGCCCTTAGCATATTTATCATAGTTGTTTTTAAATTTCTAGTCTGATTATCGCAGCATACCTGCCATGTCTGGTTCTGATGCTTGCTCTGACTCTTCAAACTGTGTTTTTTGTCTTTAGTATGCCTTGTGGTTTTTTCCTGATAACCAGACGTGATGTACTAGGTAAGAGCAACTGTTGTAAATAGGCCTTTAGTAATGGAGTGGTAGGTGACAGGGGAAGAGAAACATTCTAATGAGTCCTGTGATTAGGTCTTGGTCTTTAGTGAGCCTGTGCTTCTGGACTTCGAACTTCGCAAGTGTTTCTCAGCTTTGTTCTCCCCTCTTAGGTGTGACAGAATGGCAATGGTGGGCTGGAGTTGGGTATTTCCCTTCTCCGAGTTAGGCTCTGATAATACCCAGCAGCTTAGGCTCTGAGGTTCACTAGTTTTCCTAAGGGCAGGCCTTGTTAGGAAGAACAGAGCAGTCTGGTGTATTTCAAAATTGTTTCTTCTCTCCTCCCCCTGCCAGAAGCACAGGAGATTTTTCTCTGACATCTGCTGTGAGAACCTGGTCAAGCTCCTGGAGGTAAAACTCACAAAGGAGTAGGAACCCCTCTGTGACTGGGTCCCCCTGGAGTTTTTAACTCTCAGACTTGTCCACTCCGGGCCTCCAGCAATTGATCAATTACCGTTGTGGTTTTTCTACCCCTCCCCTGGTTCCCACAGAGGTTACAGCTTGTGAGCTTCTGCTCTGGTAGCTTGTGACTCTCTGTATTTGCCTGTCAGTCTCTCCAATGTGGGGGGCAGTGGTGTGCCCTGTGACCTCCCTTCTCTTAAATGGATTTAGGAAGATTCATCGATTTTTCAGTTTGTTCAGGTTTTTACTCATTGGAACAGAGTGGCAACTTCCAAGCTCCCTACATGTGGAACCGGAAACAGGAAGCAGCCCAGATTTTTTTTTTTAATGCAAAACACAGAAAAGAGGGTAAAAGTCGTATGGGGCAGAAGGGGAGATGAGAGAGATTGGGCAGAAATGTTATTTGAAGAGAGAGTGGCCAAAACTTTTCTCAAACTAACAAAAAACATCAAGAAGGACAAGGAACTACAAACAGGATAGATTCAAAGAAAACTAAGCCTACATATGTTATAGTAAACCTGCTGGAAAGCAAATACAAAGAGAAAATCTTAAAAGCAGCAACTGTAAGACTGATAGTTGGCTTATCGACAGAAAACAAAGCAGTTATATTTTTTAAATGCTGAAAGAAAATAACTGCCACCCTAGAACTTCAAATGAAGGCAAATTAAGATATTTTTAGACACTGTCCCCCTAGAAAAACGCCCCAAAACAGAATTTGTTACCAGCAGACTCACACCAAAGAAAAACCAGAAAAAGTTATTCAGGCCAAAGGAAAGTGGTCCTAGGTGGCATCTTAGAGATGCAAAAAAGAATATGGAGCAATAAAAAAGATAAATACGTGGGCAAATTTTTAAATGTCTATAGGATTTAAAATATACATACCCAACAAAAAGAGCACAAGGTGGGGGTGGGATGTGATTGATGTTAAAGCAGTCTAAGTTTCCTGCATTGCCCAGGAAATAATAAAACTGCTATTTTGCATTAGACTTTAACAAGTTAAGGAGGCATGTTATAATCTCTAGTTTAAGTAACCTTTAAAAAAATGTCAAGCTTGTAGACAGGAGGAATAGAATGATTTTTTTAATCTTTTTTTTTTTTGCATGTAATGGTTTCAAAATATATTAAGTAAACAATTACAGAACTAAAGGAAAAATCATCATATAATCATAGTGGAAGTTTTGTATGTTCTTAACCCACTCCTCTCAGAAACTGACAGAGAACAAGCAGTTTAAAAATCAGGAAGGACATGAAAGATTTGAACAACACAATTATAAATTTGACCTGATCATCTTATGAAGAAGTCTGTTGCAAAAGACTTGTAATTGCAAAATACCCATTTATTTTCAAGTGTACATTTAACAAATGACGATACGCTGTGTCACAGAGCAAATCTCAACAAGTTTCAAAGGACTGAAATCCTACAGAATATCTTCTCTGACCACAGCGGAATTAAGTTATAAATTAATAACAAAAAGGTAACTAGAAAATGCCAAATGTTGAAAATGTAAGCAATGTGCTCTCAAAAGAAACCATAGGTTAAGGAAGAAAGGGTAATGAAAGTTAGAAAACATTTTTATTAAATGATGAAAATTCAAAAATATCAAGCTTGTGAGACAAAACTAAAGCCATGCTTAGAGGGAGCTGTACATAAGCTTTAGATACATAGATTAGAAAAGAAGAAAGGCTTAAGGTCAATTATCTCAATTTCAAGAAGTTTGAAAAGAACTGCAAAGTGGAAGAATCAATAAAGATCAGAAATTAATGAAATAGAAAACTCAAAATACAATACGGAAGATGAACAAAGCTAAAAATTTGATTCTAATTAATTGAACTCTGATTAAACCCCAGCAAGACTAACCAAGAAAAAGAGAAGGCATAAATTATCAGTATTAGAAACTAAAAAGAAGAAACCCCTACAAACACTACATTAAAAATATGAGATTTTATGAATGACTGTATACCAGCAAAGTTAAAAGATTAGATGGAATGAACATATTCCTATTTAGAAACAAACACACACATGAACTACTTACCAAAACCAACACAAAAAGAAATAGAAAATCTCTGTGTTCTATATCTATTAAATACAGTGAACTTGTAATTTTAAACCATGCCACAAAGAAACCCCAATGCCCAAATGGCTTCATCAGTGAATTCTACCAAATATTTAAGGAAAAAAATAACACCATTTATACACCCTTTCAAAGTTCTTCCACATACCTCAATCTTATCCAGCAAAACCCTGACACCAAAACTTGACAAGACCCAATTCAGAAAGGGAATGACAGGCCAATCTCTCTCACGAACATAGGTATGAAATTTCCTATTATATTTGAGTGTCATTATGGGATAGTATTGTACCTTGATTGATCTGTGAGTGAACACTGATTTATCAATGGTTTACTTTTGTTTAAAAAGTGTTTTATAGGCAAGATGAGTGGAGGAGCAAACCGTAACAGGGTAGGTAATAAAAACATTTGTATTTACTAGTAAGCTTTTACTGAAAGATTTGTGAAGTCTGATGTTTACAATAACTTTGCTTTTTAAGTGTTTGCTTTAGCTCTGCCCAGTAACTATTTTGTATCACCACGTGAAAAAAATTACATAAGCTGATTAATTCTTATTCTTGCGGACATTCATAAGCATTTCATTAACAAGATAGTGTCTATTTTCAGATGCCTAAATAAAGACCATTAAAATGTAATGCTATAATACTTACAAACCATCCACTAGAAACAAAAATGATAGCCACATTTTTATTTTACCTTTTTGATTCTGAAAACTAAACAGTTCCTTGCAGAAGTGGGGAGTAGTGGGGATTTCCAGGGTGAGGTGTGCATTATCCATGTAAAATAATTTTCAAATAAACCTACGATGCCTGTATTTGTATAATGTGTTTTATTTTTCCCCAGTACAAATAAAACAATTCACTGTCACCTGATTACTTTTTAAAAATTGGAAATGTTTACCTTTAATAAATGTTAAAACATCTATTATTTTAAATGAATTTTACATTTATTACATATAACCAAAATTTAATTGTACATGTACCTATAAATGTGGGGCTTATAAAAATCATAAATAACACTTAGTTTCTGTAAATGATGAGCAATCTCTTTAGCTATAGTGTATGCATCCTTCACTTAATAGAGGAAGATAGTATTTGATTTAACTTACTTCCATGTTTCTCATAATAATGCTATTCATATAGGAAAGATAATGTCCTCAAGATCATTTTAATGGATCTTGTTGATGACAAATGTATTCTACGTTAATCTTTATAAAATATTTGGATTATTTGAGTGATAGCTCTGTAAATATAGAAAGAGAGTCTCTAAAAGTACTTTCATTTTTTTCCAATTAAACTTGTTTGAGTAGATTTAATATGTTAACATGGGCATTCTGTTGTTCAGAGTGCTTCCAAAACCAGCACACTCACCTCTGGGGCTTTCCAAGCAGAAGTTTTAAGTCCCCTAAACTTTTTTGAAAAAAGAAGGCGTTGATGTTGGAAATGTGCCAGGAGTAACCCTTGGTGTTTCTCATAAAGTGCCACAGTGAAAGTACCCTGTCCCACAAGTCAGTTCCTTTTATCAAAATCATAATCTCACACACTACCATTTCCAGAAAGCCTGTCTCCACATTCAAGACAGCAGTAGGTCAGATAAATATTTTTTAATCTGTATTTTTTACCATTCCTGTACTTACTTCATCTGGAGTTTTAACATCTGTTTACCAAATTTACAGACCTGTCAGTTAAAATGTAAAAGTACTTTTTCCTCAGTGTAAATAGCTTAGGAACATCAAAAGTTAAAAATTAGCAGTCTCTCCTTTTCCTTTTGGAACTCACCTAATGTTAAAAATTAGGTGCTTTAACCTAAGTGTCCATCAACAGATGAACGGATAAAGAAGATGTGATATATATATTGTATGTATACAGATACATATACACACACACACAATGGAATAGTACCCAGCCATAAAAAAGAATTAAATAATGCCATTTGCAGCAACATGGATGGTACTAGAGATTATCATACTAAGTGAAGTTAATCAGACAAAGACAAATATGATATTGCTTATAATGTGGAATCTAAAAAAAATGATACAAATGAACTTATTTACAAAACAGAAACAGACTTACATAGAAAACAAACTTATGGTTACCAAAGGGGAAAGGGGGAGGAGGGATAAATTTTGAGGATGAGATTGACAGATACACACCACTGTATATAAAATAAACCACAAGGATTTACTGTATAGCACAGGGAACTATATTCAACATCTTATAATAACCTATAATGGAAAAGAATCTGAAAAAGAATATATATATATAACTGAATCACTTTGTTGTACACCCAAAACTAACAAAACATTGTAAATCAACTACAGTTCAATTTTTAAAAACCTGAAAAATAAATTGGTGCTTAGTAAGGCAGAACTCACACTCCAGAGCCAGATAGCCAGGGCTTGAATCCCAGCTCTCACTTTTCAGCAAGTGACCCTAGGGCAAGTTATTAACCTCTGTGCCTCAGTTTCCTCATCTGTAGAATGGGACAAATGACAGTACTTCTTACAAAGCTGTTGTGAGGATTCAATGAATTTGTAAGTGTAAGGATGCTATTAGTGTTTGCTACTATTATTGTCTCTCCAGAAACTTCCTCTGCTTAGGTAAATAAATCCTGTTTCTGATTATTGTTTACAACATGGGATGTTATTACTCTGTAACTTGTTTCCTTTACTACGATATGGAATTGCTTTGTCAAAGGATATTTGCACTTTTATTTTTTTTTAAATCAACACTACCAGACTGGTTTCCAAAAAGCACAAAAGTAACTGGGCAGTGTACCAATCAAGCTGCACAGTAGGGAGTTACAAAGTAAAGCAACTAGCACGATTACAATAGCACAAAGGTGGGAGGGGGAAATGGAAGTATGTCACTCCAAGGTTCTTACAATATACCTGAAGTGGCAGAATTTTATCTGAAGGTAGACTGTGATGTCATAGATACAGATTGTAAACCCAGAACTAAAAAGAACAAAACAAGAGGTATATAAAATAAGCTAACAATGGAGAAAAAACAGAATCCTAAAAATACTCAAATCATCCAAAAGAAGGTAAGAAAAGAGGAAAAAAAGGAGCAAAGATGGAACAAACAGAAGACAAATAGGAAGACTTAAACTTCACCATATCTATAATCACATTAAATGTGAATGGCCTAAACACTCCAATCAAGACACAGAGATTGTCAAACTGGATAAATTGAAAAAGCAAGACCCAATTACATGCTGTCACTTTAAATAGACATAGATAAGTAAAATGACAGAATTAAATATACCATGTAAATGCTATTCATAAGAAAGGTGAAGGGCTATACAGTATCAAAGGTTTCAGAAGCCAAAATTTAACCACCGATCAAGGAGGACATGTAATAATGATAAGAGGATCAATTCATCAAAAAGACATAGTAATCCCAAATGTTTATGCCTCTAATCAGAGCTTCAAAAACATGAAATAAGAAAACTGACAGATCAAGAAAAATAGACAAATCCACAGTTTTTGTTGGAAATTTCCAGTTTTCTCACACGTAGACAGAAAATCAATATGGGTATTTCAACCAATTTAACCTAATTGACATTTATAAAACATTTCACCAGCCACAGTGAAATACAGTTTTTCCAAGTGCACATGGAATATTCACACCACTTGCTGGGCTAAAAGTTAAGACAAGTTGATGGTTCTGGAACAAAAAACAATACATTCTATTGACCTGAGGACCAGTGTTTTCACTCAAAAAAGTTATCTGTGCAAAGGCTTGGGTGTACGTGTGCATCCAGCATCCACAGGGCAGGTGAGAGCAGACGTATTCCTAAGCACAGGAGGCGGGGGTGCGGAGACAGCGTGGCGGCTGACAGCTTGGAGGAGGCAAGAGGAAGTGGCTTCTGGCCGTAAGACTGAACGAGGGATATGATGAAGCGTGCTCGATGCTATATTGGGTTGATCCTTTCACTGAGCCCTAAGGAATCGCCGATGGAGACCCTCTCCTCGTTGACTCTTGGTCGAGGTGCACCTGCTTTGGGAGGCCCCGCGGGGAAGCCTGAGCGCGGGCGCGAGGCGGGGGCCAGGCCGTCGGGCTGTCTTCCTTCCCCGGGAGTCCGGCTCCGACAGTCCGGGGATGCAGGCCGGCCGCGTCTGTGACCGTGAAAGACACCCGAAGGCAGGTCGCAGGCAAACCTGCGTACAGGGGCGCACAGTGCGGCAGAGGACGCGGGCGGCGGGCGCGGAGAGCACCCGAGGTCGCCCCCGCGACCCCCACCTCCAGGCACCCTCCCCCACCCCCCGCCACCAAGGCGCGGGAAGCGGACACCGCCCGCCTCGTTCGGGCACCACCTGGCGGGCGGGCGGGCGGGAACAGGTGCCCGGCGCGGGGCGGGGCCGGGCGGCGGCGGGGCGGGGAGGGGGCGGGGCGGGGGGCGGGGCGGGGCGGGGCCCGGAGACGGCGGAGAGGACCGAACCCGAGGCCCTGGGTTGCCGCGCCGCCTGGGCAGCAGAGGCCGCAGAACGGGCCGCCCAGCCCGCCCCTCCGCGCCATGGCCCCTCGCGCCCGGCGGCGCCGCCCGCTGCCCGCGCTGCTTGCGCTCTGCGCGCTGCTCGGCCGGCTGCAGGTAAGGGGGGCTGCCCCGGCTCCCGCTCCCCGCGCGCCGGGTCCCGCGCCCGACGCCTTCGCGGGAGCTGGGGAAGGACGCGGCGCGGCGGCTACCAGACGTCCCGAGACCTGGACGGAGCCGCAGGAGCTGAGGATTTGGGGGCGGAGAGGGCGGAGAGCTGGGGGGCTGCGGGTTGGACGGTGGAAGGAGGGAATGGGCGAGTGGAGGGGAACTGGGGTGCAGAACGGGGAGTTGCGGGACCCCAGCACCCGGACACGGGCACTTCCAAAAGTCCCATTTAGTGGCAGGCTTTAGTGGTGCCGTTTATTCTCTAAACATTTCTGGAGCGTCTGCGAGGTGCTCCTGCAGTGTAGCTGCTGCGGAGGCAGCGGCGTGGACACAGACCCTTCCCCCGCGAGCAGAAGAAGCAGCGAGGGAAAAATTCGGAGCCGCGGACAGTGCCCACGTTAAGTAACCATCCCACATATGATTTCTCCTTTCGGGCCATTTTGAACCCGCCGGAGCCCTCGGTCCTGCCCTCTAACTGGGCTTCACACGCTCTCCCCACCTCAGCTTCGCTGGTAGTCTGAAGACTAGAGCGATGCTCGCCTCCCGGGCGTGTGGTGAAACAGGATTTGGTAGTTTCTTCAGAAAGGCTGACATCAGATTTCTTTCTTATGCTCCCCTCTTTTTTATGTCTCCCTTCTCCCCTCCGACTCCTCCCTACAGTTTAAGGTCCACCGGCTCAGGTTCTGGCCCAGAATGACATAGAGTCACTTGTTCTCAGAACCCCTCTGATGATGTTAGGACAAAATAGTGTTCACAGTCGGAGAAACCAAGGTACCTGGGGTGCTTCAAGCCAGTAGGGGAGCCAGAAACAGCCCTGTCCTCCATGCGCTCAGCAGGGATGGGACTGGGACGGGCCGGCGGGCACAGCGGGCAGTGGTTACTCTCACTGGGGCCAGGCCCTGCTGGGGCTCCCAACCCAGGAGGCACCCGGGGCTCCCCTGGCGGCCCACGGGGCTGATAAAAGGCGTGAAGAGGTCTGGGGGTGCCAGAACAAGAGCATCTTCCTACGTCGTGTTGTTCTCCGCACCCCAAGTCCTCTCAGAAGAGATTTCTTTACAAGATCACTCGGTACAGTTGCCAAATAAATAAAACCAGTTACTGGTTTTCTGCCCTCCCCGGAGGAGAGCTGTAGTGTAGGAAGCCCAGCACCACAAATACCATTGAAAGCCTTGTATACTTGGAAGTCCCTCAGAGGAAAGGGTAAATGTTGGTGGTTTTCTGGGTTTCAGCAGTTTCAGATTTCCCTTCTCTGTAAAGATTGGTTTAGGCTGTTGTTAACAGCTTTCGGGGGAACAGCTCGAAACCCCAAGAAGACAAGGGGAACGGCACTTGGAGAACTGTGTTTGGAGTGAGGAGAGAGGGGGAAGCCAGCCTGTGATTAGAGCCTTGACAGAAATAACAGGAACGTGCTATAAGGCTGGAGCAGACAGTTCTCAGGAAGATTCAGTCTATTTCGTTTCTACTTGTATGAGTCTCTAGGAATGGTTGAGGGCAAAGAAGGCGGAAAAGCCTGCTGGAATTTTTCATTTTAAACACTTCAGGTGTTGCATAATTAAGTGTTCAACAGGTTGGACAGGGTGCTGCCTTATTTGAACCACAGGACTAGGGCTCCAGTGAACAGCTAGCCACCTGAGAAAAACCTGCTCACTACACAGTTTTAAAAAAAAGCATCTCGGGGCTTCCCTGGTGGCGCAGGGGTTGAGAGTCCGCCTGCCGATGCAGGGGACACGGGTTCGTGCCCCGGTCCGGGCAGATCCCACATGCTGCAGAGAGGCTGGGCCCGTGAGCCATGGCCGCTGAGCCTGCACGTCCGGAGCCTGTGCTCCGCAATGGGAGAGGCCACAACAGTGAGAGGCCCGTGTACCGCGCAAAAAAAAAAAAAAAAAGCATCTCACGGTGTTATTGCAAAAACTACATATGTACATATATGTGTAAAATGCAGTACGTTCTAACATGAACTCATTTGCTATCAAAACATTTATTTCTCAGAGCTATCTTTCAGCAAGGGCTATCTTCCCCCCTTTCCCTTTTGGCTACTTATATTATGTGCATTTTTAAATCATACCTAAACAGGAAACAATCAAATGATATTGCGATGGCTCTAATCAAATGATATAAGTTTGTGCCCAGTCTCCCCAGTGGAAATCCATTAATTCTGAAAGGTGGAGCTAGATGTAATGTTGTAGTATTATCCTCCAAAGATACTGTGGTTACAAGCACTCTGTTCAATTACTGCTTCTTTGGCCAACCTGATCTATTAGGTCAAAGAAAGGAATTACACTGGCGATTAGTTATCACACAAAGGGCAAGGCTTAAAGAACTGCTGAGTGTGGAGGATGGAGGAGGTATTGGTTTTGGCAAAAACAGCTTCTGGAAAGTGCTTTATCTGCAAGTATTGTATTTAGTTTCATTTACATTATATTAAATCGATTTAAACTTACCTGGGGGGCTGTAAGTTTTGCCTTTTAAAACATCTCTGTGCTTATATCTCTCTGCGCCTGTGTGAGGGAATCTGACTTCAGACGTAAGAGTATTTGCCTACAGAAAAAAACATTTAAAATTTTTATGTTGATAGTTCTGCTGTTTATTCCAAGGAACTCTAGGAGCAGGCTGTTTTCAATGAGGTCATTGATCACACAGCCATGTTTATCCCTAGGTATCCAAGACCTAAGGGCAGATTCACTCGTACCCAGGCCAGCAAACATATTTGGGATGTAAAACCTTGTGCTGGTGAGAAACAAGGCGAAGACATAGCTGGGTCTTCACAGGCCACAGTCCAGTCGAGAGGACGAGACAGGTGAAGCTGTGATAATAATAACGCAGCCTATGTTACGAGAAGCGCAGAGGGTGGTGGAGGGAAGGAGGGAGTATAGTTGGAGGGATCAGGGCGGACTTTTGGAGGAGGGGGCTTCTGAAGCGGTCTTCGGAGGATGGGTAGGAAATCAAGGGTCAGAGAGGGAATGTTCCCAAGAGGCTGTTGTGGGGAAGAAAGCTTTCTATCTGAGTGGGTGGCGTCAGTGGTTTAGGCCTGAAGGAATCTTGCCAAAAAGAGAAAACCCACATATTTTTATGACTTTATAGATAGCACAAAGCTATCTGTAAAGCTAGCTTAATTCAAGAGACCCCACGACAGACAGGACATTAAACATTTATAGTTTTTGAGATAACACTTGTATGGCCCTTGTTGAGGTGGTAATGTAGACTAATCAGAAACAGATAAGCCACAGAGCCCTGGAAGGCCTGTGGGGAGACCCTGCAGAGGAAATCCCCTGGGTGGGACTGGGACTGTAGGGTAGGTAGGTGCCCGCCCCGGCCCTGGCTGTCTTCCTGCCCTGCCAGCCCATCCTAGTGGGAAGACTTGGCCATAAGTCACTACTTTGTTTGGAGAATCACAGACTTGGGGATCAGTGTCCTTTTCGTTCACGTTGTTGATAAATATTTCAAATGCCTTCCCTGTTATTTCCTTCCCACCACTTCCCCCCAAAATGGCACATCTGTATTATGAACATATTCTCCGTGTTGATAAGGAAATATGAGCTTGCTTTTTCAGTTATCTACCAGAAATTCATATGCCAGGAAAACTGAAACAATAAAGGTATGTCTTTGAACGTCAATAAATCAGTGTTTTATGAGGCCATGAAAAGGGGAGTTCCAAACCAGGGCCTCCTTTGCAGAGTGTTGTTTGAAGAAGGTGCCACGTGAACTTTCTCTGCCAGATCAGTATTAAAATTCCCCCCATGCTATTTTCCTATCTTTGAAGCGCATGGAAAAAGACAGTGGTGTTTTTTTCCACATGGTGTGTCCAGAGGATGCTGTCTGGGCGGGACTCGCTGTGGACGTGGATCTGCATCCCGCCCTGACAGCTGCCCTCTCTACAAGTGATGCCCCAGGGCATCTACCCTCGGGCCAGGTGGCCGCCAGGACAGCTGTGGCCTGGCAGCTGTCTGCCTGCAGCGGCCGCCCCCCAGCCCCCAAGGGAAGCATACCTGACCCCACCTCCCGGCCCCCAGAGCCGGCGTGGGTGGGATTCGCGTGCCAGGTGATTCTCCCTGCAAGTGCCTGTAAATTCTCCACCTGGTTTGTAGGAAGTTGGGCACCTAATCTTCGTGTTTCCCTCTGGCTGCCACGTGGGAGCTTCCTGTAGGACCCACTGCTAGGAACACAGATTAAACTCAACTCCTCCTTTCTACCCCCCAAACCCAAGCCCCGAGCCTGAAGAAACCACGAGTGAGACAGTGGACTTCAGCACAACAGAAGAGCGGGTGGGTCTGAAGTTCTCAGTGCGCTTTTGAGGTTTAACACTGAGTGGGCGGCGGGCGTGGTCACGCGGAGCCCAGCGGGTTCCTCTGCCCTGGTTCCGAGAGGCGCCGTCAGGCTGCGTCCTGCCCGCGAGCCCGGCGGGCGCGCTCCCCGGCGCCCTGCCCTCCCTCCCGTGGGCAGCGGCTGCTGGCCCCGCTCATCGCCCGGCAGCCCCGGCAGCAGTCTCAGCGCGTCTGCGTGCACGTGCGCTAACCTGCTCTCTTTGTCCTGTGCGCCACCGGCGCCCTCCAGCCTGAGATTTCTTTGGGCTGCCACGTCCAGGGCACGGCGCTCAACAGTGAGAAAGAGGACTGCGTTTGGGTTAGATGTGCTCGTTTAGCTCAACAAAGCGAGCGCCTCCTCCAGGTGGGCCGCCCTGCAGCAGGCTAGGGAGACGGAGAGCAGGGGCATAGCCCTCGTCTCCGGGAAGCCCCGGCCTAGATGCGTGCAGACAGAATGCAGTGGGACACTTGTGCCATCAAGAGTGCTTTCAGAGTGTGGTGGGCGCCCAGGACAAGAGCGCTTTAACCGGCCTGGAAGTGTCGGCGGAAAATACCCCCTTTTCCTTACCGTGCGGTTGTGTGTGTCCAAAGCACAGAAAGAGGGGCAAGGGGGCAGCATGTGGTCTAGGGGATCAAGAATGGTTTGTGCTCTGCCTGGTGGTGGGAACGGTGGGGAGGCCAGACCGAGTGCAGCGTTTTCAGGCGACTCTGAAGAGGACAGTGTTCCTGGGCTCCAAGGGCAGGCGGGGAGCGGAGGCGGAGCCAGCACTCAAGGGCCTTATGTGCAAGGAAAACAGTTTAGATTTTATCTCCGTGTATTGTGAGCTGGGGAGGGACTTGATCAGATGCGGAGGTCATGGGGAAGGGTGCCATGGCGCTGCGGGGAGGAGGGGGCCCAGGGCGTGGTGAGGAGGCCACAGCCCCTGCTTTGGGGAAGAGCTGGTAGAGGCTTGAATCGGGTCAGGAGGGTGGCAAGAGAAAGGAGCGATTTCAGAGCCAGCAGGCTGTGCTGGGCGCCGAAGATACGGGGCAAAGGATGTGGTTGGACCTATTATTAAAAAAAAAAAAATGTGGTAGATGTCAGAACAGCTGACCGTTTGATTGTATTTTTTCACAGTTTATTAAGGAAACTTCTTAGTCCAAATCAGAATCAAAGCAGGTTCAGGTTCAAGTAAAGAAGGATTGTTTTTTCCCCAAACAATAAAGAAGGTGGCAGTTTAGGATATGGAATCGCATTTGCTTTGGATTATTTTACTGAGAGGCAAAGGTCCTTAGACCCCACTGGGGTAAAAAAAACAAGCTAAGAGCCCCAAGGCATTGGCTCTGCAGGAAATTTGTGTGCTCTGGAATTCAGAGCCATTTCCTGACCTAAAGGTGTCTTTGAATCAGAGGTTCAGGATGTAGGCAGAGTTTTAAAACTCAGGACTAAAGAGATAAGCACTCAGTGACCCCCAAAGAGTCCAGCATCAGAGCTGGTGTGGCCTACGCCATGGTCTTCCCACGCTGGCCTCAGATAGGTCACCTAACCCCCAGCAGAAGCAGTGTTTACCTTGGACCCACAGCTCAGCAAAAACTTTTTGCTTGCATGAGACACCTTTTCCTGGTGGCTATTAGTGCCTCAGCTGAGTGTTTCCCTTCCTCTCTTCCCACCCCCGCTTCTGCTCCCCACTGCAAAAAGTCCTAGGCTAGCAGGTGACACAGAGGCCCGTCTGGCACAAGCAAAGTCGGAGAGCTGCCAGGTTTCCAAGTGGTAGGAAGAACCGACTGCAAAAACTACCCTTTCGGTTCATCGGAGTAATAATAACTCATTACATTTCCTGTGCAGTGTTGAGAGTACAAGAGCCACTTCCTCCAGCTACCAGAAATTTGAAGACTTTCCATTAAAAATGAGGAAGAAAAACTCTTAACTTTTTGTGAATGTGATGGTTAAACCTGGCAAGCAGGGAGAGTGGATGTGTGCTATCGCACAAATCCTGGGTTCTCCTTACCCACCCCCAGAGTGGGAAATGAGCCACTTTTCTAAGGTTCTGAGTTTTTAAAAATATTTGTTCCTTCTTGGAACATACGTAGCAACTAACTTAGAAGTGTATCCTTAAGTAGCACAAAGAGCCGCCAAATTCATATCCAGTTGAAAAAAAATCTGTCGAGGGTTCTCAATTTTGTACCCAAGGTAGAAAAACAGGATCATGTCTGAAACGTTCATGGTAATTGAGAATCTGTTCCATTTTTCAAGCCTAGTAGAGATTATTCACACCCACCCTTGCTATTCCAGTGCATTATTTAACAATTCCCAGGGGCAGGAACTTCCCTATAGCAGAATCTAATACTGTGTCACAATTTGACTCCGTTTCCTCAAATTTGTTCTTTCATGGGGGTAAAGATCAGTTGGCCAACGTCTTCTTTATTTTTGTGTTTCTCTCGAAGATTGTCAGCCCACGACTTCCCCTTGCTCGGGTTATTCATGCTACTTCCTTCAACCTCTCTGTCAGCCTTTTTTCCTTTCAATTCTCTGGACCCTGGTTTTGCACTTCCATAAGACACTCTGGAAAACGTCAGACTTACCCCCCAGCCTGTGCCCTGGAGAGTTCCCCACCTAGTAGGGAAAATAAGACAGCCCCGTCTTCAGTCCTTGCAGTGAAGTAGGTCTAAAGCTGCCAAGAGCAAGACGCTGCAGGAGCGCAGAGCGCACAGGGTTGCCATGGAGAGCTGGGCAGGTGGCACTTGTCTGGGCCTGGAGGGACAGAAATGAGTCTGAGGGCGGAGTGAGCCGGGGAAGGGTCAGAGGTGGGACAAGCAGCGCCGAACGGGAGAAACTCAAGTCCTGTCCGGTTGTCCGGGGCCCAGAGCTGGCCAGAGCCCAGAAAGGCCAAGGCCAGCTGGGGACGGGAGGGGTGCTGGTTAGTCACGAACAAACCTCAGGAGGGTGCTGGGACTCTGCCCTGTGGAGGGGGGGCCGTGGACCCAGCGTCCGCAGCTGGGAACGTGTTAGAAATGCATGTTCTCGGGCCCCACCCCAGGCCCACTATATCAGACACCGCTTAACCACCTCTGCAGGGGATTCTGACGCACACTCGAGTTTGAGAACCGTTGCTGTAGGCGTGGGATTGCATAAAAAGATTTTGAGCTCAGCTGTAAGTTAATATATATGGTTAATGTACTAGAAGCACCTGCCTCTTGCTGAATCCGTCCTGTGTGCCAGGCATGTGCTAGGTGCTTTACATAGATTTTCTCTAATCCTCCCTCCACTTTGGCAGGAAGATGAGAAAAGTGAGGCACAGAGAGGTGCAGTTTGCACAGCTCATAAGTGGCAGAGCTGGAACCCCTCCCAGGTGTCCGCCCCAGTGGCATGGCATTAACCCCTCAGGGAAACTGCTTATTCAGTCGCCTATACGACAGGTAAGCAGCAGAGAAAGAAACATCCAGGACATGGTTGGGGGGTTGGGCAGGAGCAAGCTCTTTTAGCGTTTTGGGAAACAGCATAACCAGTTGGCATTCGTGGGGCTCGGCTCAAGGAGGTACATTCATTGAGGGCTTTCTGTTGTTAACTGTCATTGAGCAGAAGGAAGAACACTATGACTTTAAGGCTGAGTTTAAACAGGCACCCTGAGCATTCTCAGCATAGGGTCCATGTACCAGTTGGTCCCTGACTCAGGAGGAAAAGACATGTGACATTTTGAATCATCTCTGCCACTTCCTGAAGCAAAGGCATCTCTGACTCCTCTATGCCACACACACGCCCACCAGAAATAAACTGTGCTGTACCACTGACTATAGCCCTGCTCCTGTGTTTGTCAAGACAGTTCATGGGCCATGTTTATCGCACTTCTGCCACCTGCCAGGCTCTGTCCTGGACAGGGTGGGGTGGGGGGAAAGTGCCCCTTCTGATGGGCTTAGGTTTTCTGTGTCCCAGTTGGGATCCCTGTGACCAGGCCGTTGAGGTCCTACTTAGGTGTAAAATTACAAATAACCAAAGCACTAGAATGCACAACCAGTCTTTTTTTTTTTTTTTAAAGAGATTGCAAGTTCTAGAAGGAGGGCATTTTGGGGGGGCGCTGCATTGGGTCTTCGTTGCCACGTGGGCTTTCTTTAGTTGCAGCGAGCGGGGGCTACTCTTCGTTGTGGTGCACGGTCTTCTCATTGCGGTGGCTTCTCTTGTTGCAGAGCACGGGCTCTAGGTGCACAGGCTTCAGTAGTTGTGGCTCACAGGCTCTAGAGCGCAGTCTCAGTAGTTGTGGCGTGCGGGCTTAGTTGCTCCGCGGCATGTGGGATTTTCCCGGACCAGGGCTCGAACCTGTGTCCCCTGCATTGGCAGGCGGATTCTTAACCACCGCGCCACCAGGGAAGCCCACAACCAGTCATCTTAACTGCATGGAGTAGTCCTCACGGGCAAGGGAATGCAGGTGTGACCGGCAGGTGGCCTGGTGAAAGGGGCTTCATCCAGTGTGAGAGGCATTCTGTTCCCAGCACGAGGGACAGCATAAGAGGCTGGAGCAGCTGTGTTGTGTGTTGATTAGGCGGACCTGTGTTCTATCCCTATTAGAAAAGACAATTTGAGCCCAGGAAGAGATTTCTGATCTTGATTTTGCAACCCCTTTCCCCCAGGGTGTCTCTAATTTTGTCCCCAGTTGGTGCAACCTTTCCAAGTCCACGCTTGGGAGTGTGAATTTGATTCAGAGCTAGTAGGAAACCATCATAGTTTTCTGTAAAGGGAAGTTATAAGATCACAACAGTCCTTCAGGAAAAATGATTCATTAATTTACCTAGAATTCGAGCATTTGCTCTGTCTGGCACTGTGCCAGTCGGCTTATCACTAACTGTCTGAATGGGCTGCCTTGTCTCTTTGTGAGGAAGCAGAAATATGCGGAAGGCAAAGCCTCAAGCATGGTGCCTGGCACGCAGTAGGTGTTGCATGAGGCCTCCTCGAGATAAATGGTGTCTGTCTCCAGCGGTGGGCGAGGTTGTTCTCAATGTTCATTACGTAAATGGAGACAACTGTACGGCGTTTGGGAATCTGAGAAAGTTCTGGCTCTGGGTCTTTAATTGTAACCTCTGACCTTGCTACTCAAAGACCAGCAGTGTCAGCATCGCCTGGGAGCTTGTTAGAAAATCTGCATTTTAAAAAGGTTTCCCGTTGATTCTTTTTCACGGTAAGGATTGAGAGGCACTGCTCTGTGAACACGCAGTGGAGGAGAGTCAGATTCCCATACCTGGCACAGTGCAGCGCTTAAAGGTACCGAATAATTTTGAGCGGTTGAGTTCGTTTTCTATATTTTTTAAATTCTTTATTGGAGTATAATTGCTTTACAATGTTGTGTTAGTTTCTGCTTTATAACAAAGTGCATCAGCTATATGTGTACATATATCCCCATATCCCCTCCCTCTTGCGTCTCCCTCCCACCCTCCCTATCCCACCCCTCTAGGTGGTCACAAAGCACCGAGCTGATCTCCCTGTGCTATGCAGCTGCTTCCCACTAGCTAGCTATTTTACATTTGATAGTGTATATATGTCCATGCCACTCTCTCACTTCATCCCAGTTTACCCTTCCCCCTCCCCATGTCCTCAAGTTCATTCTGTATGTCTGCGTCTTTATTCCTGTCCTGCCCCTAGGTTCTTCAGAACCATTTTTTTTAGATTCCATATATATATGTTAGCATACGGTATTTGTTTTTTCTCTTTCTAACTTACTTCACTCTGTATGACAGACTCTAGGTCCATCCACCTCACTAGAAATAACTCAATTTCGTTTCTTTTTATGGCTGAGTAATATTCCATTGTATATATGTGCCACATCTTCTTTATCCATTCATCTGTCGATGGACACTTAGGTGGCTTCCACGTCCTGGCTATTGTAAATAGAGCTGCAGTGAACATTGTGGTACATGACTCTTTTTGAATTATGGTTTGTTTTTAAAAAATATGTAGGTCACTTGTGGCTGAGACCAGAGAAGATGAAGCTCAACTGTGTTAAAAAAAAAAAAAAAAAAGGAAGAAGAGGGACGAGTTCAAACAAGTCCAGGGATAGCACTAGGTGTGGGGTGTAAAGCTTTGAAAAGCAAGATAGATGAAGGGTGCCGAGCATGGCAGTGATTATTCCGGAGGCCAGGGCAGTGGTGTCTGGTGCCCCAGCCACCTCGACGGGGAGGGTCCCCCCGCTGCCTCTCCCCCCAGGTCCAGCATCCTGTGGGCACCTGCTCAGTCGCCAGCACCGGCTTAGTCCTTCCGGGAACTTCGAATCTAGTTGAAGTCCTTGCATGTGGCCCTGTGAGGACATCGGAGCGTGTGAGATGTGGGATACATGAGATACATGGTGGGATACAGGAAGGGTGGAGGGTCTCAAGGGTCAGAGTCCCCGGGCAGGGCTCCCCAGGAGAGGTGGGACGTGCCGAGCCAGGAGTGGGGGCTGGCGTTTGGATTGGTGATGGAGGCGGGGAGAGCCGAGCAAAGCATGGGGGCCGGGTTGGCACAGGAGCAGGCACGGTTAGTAGAGTGGCGTGTGGGTGGTCGGCAGGCACGGGGGACGCCAAACCAGGTTAGGGGGCTTGGGATGCCGGCGAGTTAACTGAGGATCCTGAGCGGGGGGTGACCCTGAAAGTGGTGTAGGGCCGTCTGTTGAAAAATGCTGGGGACAGGCGACTGGAGGGGAGGGGGCGGTGTGCTGAGGGCCTAGTTGCGAGCTTTCAGTCTACCAGGAGGAGCAGGCACACGAAAAACAACCAAAACAACCGTAGAGCATCAAAGGGATTGGGACAGGAGACAGTCCTGGTGAATGTGAGACCATCTAGCACAAGGGGCTAACCAGTCCAGGTCTGAGGTTAAACCAAAGTGGCCAGTGTGGGCGAGGTCATGTGTCGGACTGGTTGACTCAGGCTCCAGGGTTGAGTGGGATGACACGGGTTGGCTGGACGACATGGAGCGGGTGGAGGCCGGGGAATGCGGTGTGGTTTAGGCCTAGGATCCAGGGCAGGGCTGCCGAGGAGACGGTAGGAGGAGGGGCTGGGGTGAGACGGAGCACACGTGCGGCCCGGGGAGCCTTGCCGAGGCGCTGGACTTCATCTTGGCCTTGAACGATCTCTGACCTTGCCACTCAACAACCAGCAGTATGAGCATCACCTGAGAGCTTGTTAGAAGTGCAGGGTGAGGCCCCACCCCACACCTACCCAATGAGAATCGCATTTTAATGAGATTTCCAGGTGATTCTGTGCACTTTTAAGAGGCGGGTGGGGGGAAGTCTAGTCGCTGCCCCGGCCACTTTGGGGCTAACCACCTTATTAGCTTGGTCCACCCCCAGTATGGAGGCAGAGGCTGCGAGGGTCCTTGGCGTCCAGCAGACCAGCACAGGCTTGGAAGCACAGGGGCCATTAGCGCTTACTACAGGAGAGGAGAGAAAGCAGTTCTCATCTCAAATGAATAAAAGTTAAAAAAAAATTTCAAGAATGGTAAAAAAAAAAAAAAAAATCCTTTCGCACTGGGAGAATAAAGGGGCATTCACTGGAGCCTGTGGGGTGAGAGTGTGAGGACAAGGCAAACCCATCCTAATTACTGTGTTTGGGAAACTAACCTTTCTTGTACCTTCATTTCAGGTAGCTCAGGCTGCAGACTTTTCTCACCCTTTATCTCCCCGGAAGACAAAGAAACTTGCAATTAAAGTTTTGACATGCAAAGTTATTTCTTCATTTTCCCTTAGGCCCTATGTTTTCTTGTCTAGGAGCAGAGATAATAAATACATTGGGAGGAAAGTAAGAAGGAGAGCTGAACAAAAATCAATAGACCTTTGATATGCTCCTGTCTAAATAAGTGCAGCACTTTTTTCCTTAAAGGAGCTTATCTGGAATCAAGGTGGTCAGAGAAAAAAAAATACTGATGGGGCCATAAAAAGCAACTTTCAAGACAGCTCATGAAGTCAACTGTAACGTTTGCTAAATCAAAATGGTGAATATACCAAGATTTCTAATAGGCCACAATTACTCTGCATTTTTAAGGGGTTTTTTTTTCTTTTTTTAATCAAACCTGACCTGAGTCAGATTTCTTTTTCTCTGTATAATATCTATTTTTTAAAAATCTGGTGGCAAAACGGTGAAGACAGTAAATTTTATGTTATGAGTATTTTATAACAAATAAACATAAAAATTAAAAACTCATGGCAAATATTGTATTTCCTGCCTGGTGATAAAAATAGTATGAAGTGCTTATTATTTAAAACATTATGTCCACTACTAACCTAAGGTCAGTATCACACAGTCCCGGAGCTGCAGGTGCATATTAACTCACGATCTGGGTAAATTATGTCATCCGTTGTGTGAGTTTATACTCCACCCTCTCCTCGCTGTGCTAGTCACACAGGCCTTCCTGCTGTTCCTGGTCAAGCCAGGCACACACCCTCCCGGGGCATTTGCAAATGCTTTTTTGTCCACCTGAACTACTCCTCTACCTGACACTTGCTATTTATTTGGCTTGTTCCCTCACTTCATGCAGGTCTCCACTCAAAAGCTCATCTCATCTCATCTGGTGAGGCTCCCCCTCATAATCCCATCACCTTACTTATCCTGTTTTATTTTTCTCATCGCAGTCATTCCAATCAGATTCCATTACATGTTTGTTTACTGCCACTCTTCTCCCAAGAAGTACGATGTAAGCAAGGACTCTCTCTGTCTCGTATCTACTGTATCCAAAAAACTTAAAATTGTCTCTGGCACATAGGATGTGTTCAGCTAACCTTTGAGGAGTAAGTGAATGCATATTTAATTTGTTCCACTTTTAGGTTGTAAACTCACGGAGCACATCTTACTTAAACGCTAAACCTCCTTGTTTGTTTTCTAGAGAGCTATGCAGTGATGCCGTTTAGACTGGGAAAGTTTTTCTGAAACAGGAAAATCAAAGATTTCTTTCAAGTTGGTAAAAATGAACCCAAGGGTCCTACAGCCCTCTAATAACCATTCCAGTCCTATATAATAAGTCAATGCTGTTGACAGCTAAATTGAGTCCTGTGAACAGGTCCATGCAAAGTGAAATTACCCCCATAAAAACGGGCAAAGGACTTGAGTGGACATTTCTCCAAAACTGGCCAACAGGCACATAAAAAAGATGCTCAGCATCGTTAGTCACTAGGGAAATGCAAATCAAAACCACGCTGAGAGGGGCTTCCCTGGTGGCGCAGTGGTTGAGAGTCTGCCTGCCGATGCAAGGGACGCGGGTTCGTGCCCCGGTCCGGGACGATCCCACATGCCGCGGAGCGGCGGGGCCCGTGAGCCATGGCCGCTGAGCCTGCGCGGCCGGAGCCTGTGCTCCGCAACGGGAGAGGCCACAACTGTGAGAGGCCTGCGTACCGCAAAAAAAAAAAAAAAAAAAAAAAACCCACACTGAGAGACCACTTCACACCCATTAGGATCTCTATTAGCAAAAAAAAAGGAAAATAATAAGTGTTGATAAGGATATGGAGAAATTGGAACCCTCCCGCATTTCTGGTGGGAATGTATTAAAATAGTGCAGCAACTACGGAAAAAGTTTGGTAGTTCCTCAAAAAGCTGAACATAGAATGACCATATTTGTGTGCCAGTGTTCACTGCAGCCCTACTCACAACAGGGAAAAGGTGGAAACAACCCACGTGTCCATCAACAGATGAATGGATAAACCAACTGTGATGTATTCATACAATGGAATATCATTCTGCCATAAAAAGGAAGGAAGTTCGATATATGCTACAATATGGATGAACCTTAAAGACCATGCTAAGTGAAATAAGCCAGACACAAAGAGACAAATACTGGATGATTCCGCTTATATGGGGTACCTAGAATAGTCAGATTCACAGAGACAGAAAGCAGAATAGAGGTTACCAGGGGCTGGAGAAAATGGGGCATTATTGTTTAACTCCAGGGTTCCCAGGTGGAGGGGAAAATGGGGAGTTACTGTGTAATAGTTAAAAGAGTTTGGGGTGATGAAAATGTTCTGGAAAGAGACCATGGTGACGGTTATACAACATCATGAATGTAATTAATGCCACCGAACTGTACACTAAAAAAATGGTTTAAATGACAAATTTAGTTATATAGATAGATAAATAGATAGATAATTTTTACCCCAATAAAAACAGTTTTAATTAAAGTGCCCCCAAAGTTTTTCAAAAAATGGGTTTTCGAAGGACTGGCATAAAAAGACCTAAATTCAGTGTTTCACGATGGAGACAGCCCTTTCTCATCTCCCTGAGATAAGCCACTTTCTTTGCTCCTCCTGCAAGATCCAGACTCGCTACCTTGTTTGTTCATGCCAGCTGTTTACATGGCTATTCCTTCCATAAGACACCTGTCATTCCCTCCATCAGACACTGTTCATTGCCAAAAGGAGTTCACACCTTCTCATTGGCCCTTCTCATTCCACCACTGTTTGCAATACACTCCATGGCGCTGCTAAAAATGACCCCCCTTTCTTCTATAGCTGCCTCTTCCCAGGACCCCACTCCCCTGCCTCCGCATCTGCCCCAGGTCGCCCACTGCCCCTCCTCTCCCCCTCCACCTGCCCAAGCCCCATTCTTCACTCCTGCCCTCGCCCCTGCCCTCTGGGCTTTGTGCATCTCCCTCTGTGATTCCTTCCCGTGTATCCCAGGCCAGGCTCCCTCCCCTTCCCAGTCCATGACCAGTGAGGGTTACCTCCAGGGACTTGGTGGAACTTGATCTGCAGTGCACCAGGTCTTGTGTTGTCCTGTGGGTCTCTATCTGTTAGTTTTCTCTCCTCTCTAGCTGCCTGTGTCCTCTGCTGCGACACACTTTGAGAGGGTAGGGGTGGACTCATCCCCTTGTCCTACAGAAGCCAATACCTTGCACAAGTATTGATATATGAGAACTCAGTAAAGACAGCTTTGAAGGTGTGATGATAGCAGAGCTTTTTAAGAGACTGGTACTTTGTGTTATTAAACCCTAGACCAGGCCGAAATTTGTCTTCTGGTCATAATCATGAAAAGTCGTCTTACAAGATAAGGCAAATGACTCAGGCAAAGGAATGACTGGCCTTCCTCTAGTGTCTGCACAGTGAGGAAATCAACTCACAACCCCTTCATGGGGAGTGGTCTGTACGTGGGGAGGGGTTTGATTCATATTAGTGGGTTTTCAACGAGACCAGCAGGAGTTGACCAGCTTTGATGAACGCCTTCGAGTTGGAGTTCTGAATACTCTTTATCACTGGAAACACCTTCGTAAAATGCATTTTAGAATGCCCCAAATCCCTTAGTAGCAGGTCAATTATTATAATAGTATTCGTGATGGTCATCATTTTCTTCACATTCTTCTCAAACAGACACATCTTTTCGTATTGTACTAATCAGAGAACAGTTGAGCCTCACTTTTTTTATATGTAAATTATTTATTTTTGGCTGCGTTGGGTCTTCGTTGCTGCGCGCGGGCTTTCTCTAGTTGTGGTGAGCAGGGGCTACTCTTCGTTGCAGTGCGTGGGCTTCTCCTTGCGGTGGCTTCTCTTGTTGCGGAGCACGGGCTCTAGGTGCGCGGGCTTCAGTAGTTGTGGCACGAGGGCTCCGTAGTTGTGGCTCTTGGGATCTAGAGCACAGGCTCAGTAGTTGTGATGCACGGGCTTAGTTGCTCCACGGCCTGTGGGATCTTCGCGGACCAGGGCTCATACCCATGTCTCCTGCATTGGCAGGCGGATTCTTAAGCACTGCACCACCAGGGAAGTCCCGAGCCTCACTTTTAGCAGCAGAATTTTTTTTTCAAGAGCTGTGTGTAAAATATATTTCTGTAAAGTGAATTGTAGTATTTTGGACACTCAGGGAGTTTTCTATTTAAACCCTCTGATTCTCTGTATCCACTTCCATCATGACTTAGACCACATACCTGGCTTCCATAACGTGGGGTCTTCACACTCTTAACATGTTCCACAGTTCAGTGTTTTCCAGGGAGTGCGCAGGATGATTTGCTGGGGTGCACAGGAGATCCCCAAAAGTTGCTCCTTTATTTTGTCTCTTTAATTGATAACATACTATCTTCATAGGTGCCTGTGTAATGTTCTGAAGTATGAAATGTGAAGCTTTGTTTGTGCAAAAGAAAAACAAGCCTGATGTTTTCTCTGTAAACCTGTAAGCTTGAAATTCTTTCTGCTTGAAATTCTGAGTTTTTCTAAAATGAAAATGTCTAGAAGGGCCTTTGGTCATAGCTCGATTCTATCCCAGTTGACAGAAATCACTGACAGAATCTAGCAAACACTTTATCAGCAGAAGCTTTGAGTAAGCTCGCTCCCTCCCCAGCCCGACTTCCGTCCCCATCACCGACTGAAGCTTCAGACAGAAAGCCACTACCATGACTCAGGCCACCTGCCACCATTTCAGTCTCATGAGAAAGCACTTCTTTATGTGAAGTCAAACATGCTTTAAAAGAAATAAACCTTTTGGATTAAAAACATGTTTCTCTGGGAATTCTCTGGCGGTGCAGTGGTTAGGACTCCACGCTCCCACTGCAGGGGGCACAAGTTCTATTCCCAGTCAGGGAATTAAGATCCCGCAAGCCTCGAGGTGCAGCCAAAAAAAAAAACCCCCAAAATCATGTTTTTCCAATTGCCCAGCTGAAACACTCTGCCGCCAGCTTTTGTCATCAGAGCCATGTTAAAACTAAACAGGGATGGTACGCTCAGGAAAATTGCCAGGCCTTCAGAATTTTTCTACGAGTCCCTGGTCTCTTTTCCACCCTCTTTCCTTTTTCTGTCACACTCCTTTCCCTCCAGCCCATGACCAGGGAACGATCTGGTGAAAGTAATTGGAGTTCACCGATTCTGCCCAGGTACGTACAGTAGCATCCCCCCTAACGACCACCAGCCAGGTGTGCGCCCCTGTGCTGAGTAAGTGACGCAATTCCCGTCCCGCCTCATTCCCCCAGCTACCTGCTAGAAAGGTCCTTCGCTTCAAAGTGAAGCGAAAAAAAGCAGAGCCTTCATTTTTCCTGAGTATTGCCACTTGCCATTGATACATCATTTTCCATGAATTATACCATCTCATCCTCACTGAGGTGGGATGGGTGCAATTATTAGCCCCATTTTACAGGTGAAGAGACCGAGGCTTAGAACTGACTTTTTTCCCCCTTGTCCTCAAATTGTAGAAAGGTAGACAGTTTTATTAAAGAAATGTCAGGCATTCTTCTATCCAGGCCAATCTGGAAGTTCAACTCTAAGAGCTGCCCTGGGTGGAAGAATCCTGTCCTGAAGTCTGCCCTGTGCTAAACGACCAGGGGAGCTACCTGGCTGGGCAGCTTCTTCCGTCTTCACCAGCGCACTGGTACCACGCTCCCTTCTCCCTGTGTCTTTCTGGCCCTGGCCTCTGCTCTGCTAAATCCGTACATTCTGGCATGTCAGACTTTACTTCAGTTAGTGTTTCATTTTTCTGTTTTCTCTGGAAACCTGCCTTATCTGATGTGCAAGCTCAAAATGATTCCTCTCTGATATCCACTTCTAATTCTGAACTTTTAACTGAGAGGCATGACAGTGGATGCTTTCTTTGCAGTAACAGACATATAACTGTGCCATGTTCAAGAGTAGAAAGCCGGATAAAATAGAGCAGGGCCACTGGGAGCTTCTGGAGTAAAGGAGCTAAGAAAGGGACCAAACTGAGCAGGTCCCCTAGAACATCTCGGTTGAAAGGGTCTGTGTTTGGATTCACTAACTGAAATGTTTTGAGGGGAGAAACTTAGACCTCGTCTCTGGCCTGACTGCTCAGCCAGCTAAAAAAACAGACATTCAAAGAAATGGACAAGAAGGAACAGCATTTGTTTGTCGGTTCCTCTGGCCTATGACTGAGACCTTTTGTCTGTTTGTTGTCTATTCTATTCTGGATTAGAGCACTTTTCACTCGTGACTTTCTTTAAGGATATTTTTTTCAAGGGAAGCAGAACTATTAGGTGTTATTTTCACATTCAGTAGTTTCTCTCTTAAGAAAAACCACATCTTTCGTTAACTGTAACATTCAGAAATTTGATACCATCTTTACTTAATTTACAGCCAAATTCTCAAGTATAGTCATGGATGATATTTTATAAAATGAAATCTATGGAAAATCCCTCATTTGTTCTTCTGGGTTGGGTTCTTTTCCCCTTGGCTTGACAGAAGGAGCCAAGCTTCTTTCTCTTTTGTTATATGTCAGCATGAATTTTTAGTTGAGTAGAAAAGTAATTTTAGTATTCATAATGGCTTTCACTACAATTGGGTTGATTAACAGCACGAAAAATAAATATTTAAGTCAACCTTCCCTTCAGGATTCTGAATACAGATCCTTCGGTCTCTGCAGCTCAGAAATGTTTTGTTTCTTCAGCTTGGGGTTTCTCAGGATTAGACCCAACATGGCATTGCATTGGGAAATAAATCCACGGAGCTTTATAAAGACAATTTTGATGTACAATTTATTATCTCCCTCCGGCCTCCCAAAGCCTTGCACAGACATGCTTATTCCAGAAGAGTTTGTCAGCCGTTAAAATTAAATACCAGCCCGTATGCCCTGAAACAAATATACACATGACACAAAACACACAAGAAAGTGAGGCAACAGATGGCCAATAAATCAGATGTATTGTCTTGCCATTTTAACTCCTTTATTTAGACTTTCCAAGGAATTTATATGGGGGGAAAGGAAAGGCAGGGGATGTAAAGGATATTTGCTATAAACAGACTCTAGTGTTTCTTATACATTCAGGGGAAGTCTGTTAGAAAGCAGAAGTTAGTCGATGTAAACTCTGTGGGCCAAACATTACTTTTGTAGTTTATTGATTAAGAACTGTGGTAGGACGTGGCTGGTTTTTCTGAGACTTCTAAGTACCATGCGTGAATCAAATCGTATTCCCCAAAACACAAGCGCTGCAACAGACCTGAATTTGAATGTATGTGACTGTATTCTTTATTCAATAAATAGACATTTTAGAAGTGGTTCTGCTTTATTTGCTTAATGAAAACAACGATGGTTCAGAAGCTCTATTGTTTTAGAGGGAAACAAGTCAATCCTGAAGGCAAACTAAGCAAAAACGTAGGTAACTCAAAGTTTGTACGTTTCAACTCGGTTACCAAAGGCCTTCTGTTGCTACATCTTGGGCAAAGAGAGGAGACTGGAGGTGGTTGACAAAACCACCCGATGAACTGAAAATCTGCAGCCTTCTGCTGAATCCCCCCATTCCCTGGGAGGTTGCTTCCAAAACACTGAAGCAGGAACATGTTTTTTATCAAATAACTGCCTTACTAGGATTGCTACCAATAATAAGAGCTACCACCTCATAACCTTTGGGAGCTTGGTCTTGGGGGCTATAGAGTCAGGCCCAGATTCTGAGCTGTTGGGAGGGAAAGGCCAGAGGACCAGGAGGGGCTTGAGCAGCCTGGAGGCTCTTCCAGCTGCTGTTGAGATGGGAGATGTCAGAGCTAGAATCTGTAGGAAAAAGAAGGGGTCACACCGTATGCTAACACATATATATGGAATCTAAAAAAAAAATGGTTCTGAAGAACCTAGGGGCAGGACAGGAATAAAGACGCAGACGTAGAGAATGGACTTGAGGACATGGGGAGGGGGAAGGGTAAGCTGGGACAAAGTGAGAGAGTGGCATGGACATATATACACTACCAAATGTAAAACAGATAGCTAGTGGGAAGCAGCCGCATAGCACAGGGAGATCATCTCGGTGCTTTGTGACCACCTAGAGGGGTGGGATAGGGAGGGTGAGAGGGAGACACAAGAGGGAGGGGAGATGGAGATATGTGTATATGTATAGCTGATTCACTTTGTTTTGTTTTGTTTTATTAATTAATTTATTTATTTTTGGCTGCATTGGGTCTTCGTTGCTGTGTGCGGGCTTTCTCTAGTTGTGGAGAGCGGGGGCTACTCTTCATTGTGATGTGAGGGCTTCTGATTGCGGTGGCTTCTCTTGTTGCAGAGCACAGGCTCTAGGCACACAGGCTTCAGTAGTTGTGGCACGTGGGCTCAGTAGTTGTGGCTCTCAGGCTCTGGAGCTCAGGCTCAGTAGTTGTGGCACATGGGCTTAGTTGCTCCGCGGCATGTGGGATCTTCCCGGACCAGGGCTCGAACCCGTGTCCCATGCATTGGCAGGCAGATTCCCAACCACTGCACCACCAGGGAAGTCCTTATAAAGCAGAAACTAACACACCATTGTAAAGCAATTATACTCCAATAAACATGTTAAAAAAGACAAAGAAGGGGTCAGACTGGGAGGGGCTGAAGGGCATCCGTTCATTCACATCAGAAAAACGCCAGCCTGGGGATGTATTTGGCAGGCTCTCCAGACAGAGGGAGGCTGGTGTCAAGGAGATCCAGCTCAGGCTAACCGGAAACCGAGCCCAAGAAGGTTGGACGCAGGGACTTGGGATCCAGGAGGCAGGCAGGCAGAGCCCGTCTGGCCTGTAGCTTGGAGGGACAAGTCCGCAGGGGATCAGCAAAAGGTGACAGGCCAGGGTGTCCAAGATCTGGATTTCCTAATAGTTACAACTGCGGGGACTGCAGTGCAGAGAGCAAACCACAGGGTTCCCGGACGTGGAGCTCGGGATCAGAGTGAGACCAGCACAGGGCAAGCTTTACATGCTGTGTGAGGTCCGGGGAGCTGCAGATCCTCTCATAAGAGGGTCATCCTGGAGCTGCAGCTCTGCCAGTGGGGGAAAAGAAGCAGAGAGCTTCTTAGAAGCAGAGAGGCAGGACAAGAGAAGGGAAAAAACAACAAAGGCATGTCTTGCCTTCTGAAGGTGTAGGCCTCCTACAGAGAGTCTTCCAGATTCTTTTTATTTACCCGCAAACCACATCTCCTTAACCATATCTATGTACGTACGTTGCCTTTTGAGTTGTATATGTATTGCCATTTTGAAGGTTTGAAGGTGTACTGCAAAGTATCTGATGTAACTCAAGAATAAAGTAGGGTTCAGTTTAAGCTATACCTTAACTTAGATTAATTCCATACTTTTCTGCCTCACCATAGCCAATTCTCCCAGTAGCAGAATTGCTTATGCAGCTTAAAAGATCTGTAATCCTAGAGCTGTGTCAAGCAGACATATCCGTTTTGGAGTGATGAAGGTGTTCTGGAGTTAGACAGCAGCGGTGGTTGTACAACTTTGTGAATATACAAAAAAAAAAACAAAAAAACCAACACTGAATCGCACCCTTTGAAAGGGTAAGTTTCATGGTATGTGAATTATATCTCCATTTTTAAAAAAGAAGACATGTCCAGGTGTAAAGTCACAGTAAGCTTAGGAGACAGATATGGATTCTAAGGAATAATCTGTGAAAATCGGTTTAAGAGCTAAGACATCTGGTTACCTCTGGAATCAGTAGCTTCCCCATTTTTGCTAGGAGGTATTACGCTCCTGGGTTAGATGGTGGATGGGTTGAATGAATCACTGCCACTCTCCTAAACGTGTAAACAAATTGTCCACATATTCAGGTCAATGATGATCACCAGGTACCAGGATTTGGAGCCCAGGGCACAGCCGTAGCACCTGACAGAGCTTCTAAGCTGCTGCTTGGGGGGGAGTCCTTTTACCAATTTCCCCTAAAAAGAAGCTGTGTGTGTGATACAGACAAAGTCTGTGCTTATCTTACAGAGACTCTTGCAGCTTTCCTATGGGTCAGAAGCAATCGACCTTTATCTCCAACCACACATTTCTCGTTTGCCTTTGTCATCAGCATCGCAGGAGCGCTCACATATCATCAGGCTCAGACGAATCCTGTTTGTGAGAAAAAAGTTGCATTGAGGGGCTTCCCTGGTGGTGCAGTGGTTGAGAGTCCGCCTGCCGATGCAGGGGACGCGGGTTCGTGCCGCGGTCCGGGAAGATCCCACATGCCGCGGAGCGGCTGGGCCCGTGAGCCATGGCCGCTGAGCCTGCGCGTCCGGAGCCTGTGCTCCACATCAGGAGAGGCCACAACAGTGAGAGGCCTGCGTACCGCAAAAAAAAAAAAAAGAAAGTTGAATTGACCGAATTCAGCTTCACCGTTTTGCCTCTGCATCTTTCTTTTGTGTGCACACGTTACTGTACCAGGCGCAGAGAAACAGATTCCTATAAAAACAAAGAGAAAAAGAGACCCGAAAGGAGAGGTGGGGTGATTTCTGTTACACCATTCTTCCTAATGTTCAGTGCACTGTCCACCAGACCCTGTCATGTGGTGAATGCTCGGGGAACATCAATCCATGTTATCAGGGGTCCACAGAGAGTGTTAGACAGGTCTCGGAAGCAAGTCTGAATACAACCTTCCTGGCATACCTGGCTCCAGAAGCACATTTGACATTCTCATCAGCCTCAGAGTAACTGTCCCTGGCCCCAACCCTCCTGGAAGCCCTTTACCTGGCCTGGGGGAGGTCAGAGAGGTCCATACTGGGGGCATCCTGCACACCCTACTCAGCTAGCCTGGGTTTTTCTGGGTGTGGTGCTCTCTCTAGAAAACTTCCTTCATAACTGAGGTATTGTGAGGATGCATGGCTTCTTCCAAGCTACACTATTTCTACACCTCCCATCCAAGCTCTTTAATAGGCAGGTGAAGCCCTCTGATTGCTCTGACCGTCCTTGGTCTCATCTCCCAGGACTCTGCTGATGGTGTCCACTGCCAGCCCCACCCGACATGCCACTTCAGGCCTCAGTATCCCTGTTTGAACATCTCATGCTCTGCCAAAGACGGCTTCCTTGCCCTGCCCTCTGCTTCCACGGACCAGTTCCTTTTTTCTCATCTGGCTGAGTTCTTTTTCATCCTGCAAGCCTGTGCTCACTTGTCACACTCCTTGGGACACCTCCCCTGGCCTTCAGCTGAGGGAGGGACCCATCTGGCTCCATCATAGCACACACCCTGGTATGCGGAAGTCCCTTGAGGGCAAGGTTGTAACTTTGGATCCCTGGGACCCAGCAGGAGCCGGACCCTTGGTATTCATAGTGTGAAGTCTGTGCAGCTGAGCCCAACGCTTCCACTTCATCGTTCAGTCTGTAACTCCACTGCCTGCCTGTCAACAGGAATGTGTGGGGTTTTTTCTGACACGGAGAAAGCTGATAAAGAAAAGAGTTTTTCTGTGGCAAACTGATAAGAATCTGAGTGATTGTAGGGGCCTTGGCTTTTTGTTTTGATCTGCTTAGATGAGCAGACTTGGAAATTAATATTGGTATTAGAATCATACAGAAAGGAGACAAGGTTCAAAGAGCTGAAGCAGCGTGTCGGGGATCCCTCAGCCAGCACGCGGTTGGTCGGTCAGGGCTCCTGGCTGTAAGCTCCAGGCTGTAACCCCTTGCTGTCCCACTTTTTCAGATTCTCTGCATGTTTAAAATTTTAAAAGGTAAGCGGTATTAAGCATCTTTTTAAGATCAGAGCTATTTTGTAAGACCACACCTGGCCTCCCCTGGTATAAGACACAGGTTAGGGGGCCCCATTCTCTCCTTCTACAGTTTTATGACCAAAGTGGCCTGAGCAAACTGTCCACCATGTGATGACACAGAAGTGGGACCAATTTCATACGTGGGTTGTGTAAAGCGGTTTTCAACCTTCTGTGTACCATTTGTAAATTTCCCTTTCAGCCGGCCTATTACCATGAGCATGACCAAAATTGTTTTAAATGCTTAAATGGATTTGGGTGCCAGAATCATTGGTTTTGTACATTGTTAGGGAGAAATGGGCTAGAATAGGAAAGCGACATCTTTGGGAGGGGGGTGGTATTATGCAGAGCAGTTTCAGGACTGTTTATGGTGATTTCTTATACTTTTCAGAAATGTGAGTCAGTAATTCACTTTCTGTTTTCTCTAGAAAGAATTTGTGCCTAATCGCTACCTGATGCGCATTTTCTCTTTAGGTGACTTTGCAGATCACCTCTCCGTGTACTAGCGAGAGGCATTACGAGCATCTTGGACGATGCTGTAACAAATGTGAACCAGGTCTGTACTTCTAAACCTCCTGTCATTGTCCTCCAAAAGTGGGTGGGGTTCTTTTTTTAATCTAAGGAACCATTTCTATCCTGCCAGACCAAAAAAAAAAGAAATTGGGTAGGCTTTTTAAGGCAGTGGCAGGTAGTGGTGTTTGTCACTCTGAAGACAAACACTTTTCTCTCAGTAGATGAAATCACTTAAAAATCAAGAGCAATTTCAGAAACTGGTATTTGAATTAAGTATGTGCTGGAACATGAATTAAGTACCAGCTTTCCCAAACGCTGTTTCTTGAGAAGGCAAGATGGTTTCTGAAACTCTGTTTTAGAAGTTTGTGATTCAAACTCTCAAAATATGAGATACAACTCTTATTTAAAAGTATTATTTTGCGAAATTCCCTGGCGGTCCAGTGGTTAGGACTCGGCACTTTCACTGCCAAGGGCCCAGGTTTGATTCCTGGTGGGAGAACTAAGATCCTGCAAGCCATGCGGTGTGGCCAAAAAAAAAAAAAAGGTATTATTTTCACAGAAATTAGCGGAGGATGAGGGTGGTAATCTATCCTAGAATCACTGCTAAAAATTGCCAAAACCCTGTTATAACTCCTCCTCACAATACCTGCTGAGGGTAGAAGGTGGACTGGTCACCACTTCCCCAAAGTTGTTCTGCCAGAAGGTGACCAGGTGTTTCTATGGCCTCAGTGAAGCCCCAAGTCCAGAGGGTCCTCACTCACTCACTCTTCTGGGGAGAGGAGGAGAGCTTTGAGGAAAAGGTGCTTACCTTATAACAAGATCCTTTAGATATTTCAGCCACAGATATTTTGGGGGTTCGTAGAATGAAGATCCAGTGATTTTCATGCATGCGTGTGTGTGTGTATTACTCTCTGATCAAACTCAGTTAACGGTGAGCCCACAGTGTACTTGGGACAAAAGAAGTTAACTATCCAGGTTGACAGTAGAGGGGTTTTGAAGACGGGAGGGGAGAGGGGAGAGGAAGTTCCTCTTGCTTAGCCCCCAGGGAACCCCTCAAGTCCTGCAGGCACCAGCTTGAAAACCATAGTTCTTTTCCTTAGTCAGCAGAGGTTTGGGGTGGAAAGGGTGATCTTTTACTTAGAAGATCTAAAAGACTGCCGTGAACACAGGCACAGCAAACCCAGGAGAGGTTATCTGAGCCAGCCGGGAGGCCTGAGGAGCCGTCGCTGTGAGATGTGGTCGTATCTCATGTATCAGTCTACCTTTGGGGGATGTCCTGGGATAATGGTCATGTAAGGGGTCCAGTAGATTGGTGCTTGTTTTTTGTTTGGTTGGTTTTTTTGGCCACACCCCATGGCTTGCAGGATCTTAGTTCCCTGACCAGGGATTGAGCCTGGGCCCACAGCAGTGAAAGCATGGAGTCCTTACCACTGGACCACCAGGGAATTCCCAGATTGGTGCATTTTTGTTGATTTGTTGGCTTTTGTGGGAGGAAGTATTTTTGATTGGTGCATGTTTCCCCTTCTAATTTAAGGAAAGTACTTGTCTTCCAAATGCTCTGCTACCTCTGAAAGCATCTGTCTGCCCTGTGGCCCGGATGAATACCTGGACACCTGGAATGAAGAAGATAAATGCTTGCTGCATAAAGTTTGTGATACAGGTGAGTCAGTCATGTCGGGGGCTGTGTGGATAAATGATATTTTTAGATACAGCAATACTGTCTCTTTTAGGGGCCATGGGAAGAAGTTTTGACCACAGACCCCCAGAAAGATGTGCTTCGCATCCCAGAAGGATTGTGTTAAAATTCTTCATGTAGAACTTCTGTTCTGGAATAGTTTTGTTTTGTTTTGTTTTTATTGAAGTATAGCTGATTTACAGTATTGTGTTAGTTTCAGCTATACAGCTATACAGCAAAGTGATTCATATATATATATATATATATATATATATATATGAATATTTATATCTCCGATATTTCCTGTAAAGGGCTTATTAGATCTAGAAGCCTGATCAGAATCTGGGTTTTTCTTCTTTGTTTTTGACAAAACTCCTTCAAAGGTGAGCATAATGTGGTGATGTCAGTACTCAGAGTAGCTGCCTCTCTCTCTTTTGGGTGATATTAGCAGCTGTTGATGATCATGGCCTAGATCCACTTTCATTAGGGGCTGCAGAAAGGTGATGTTCTAATTCCATCACGCCATCTTCCTTTATTGGCTGGAATGCTTTCTAAAGAGAAACTTCCCTCATCAACGGGTTGTTACCCTGAAGTACAGTATATACAGGAAAGGCAGAATGAATGCTTGTAACTTTATTTACCACTTTTCAAAATAATGACTCGATCACCAAGTTGTCTCCAAAGGATTTGTATGAAAATTATGAACTCATGCATTTATGTATTTGAGGTGTTTTAATCTATTGCGGTTACTAGTTTTACTGGTGCTTGGATTATCTCACCTCTCCCAGGTGGCCCCCAAGTCTTTCAATGTGGCCCCCGGTGTCCTTCTGAGCTCTCTTGCTCCCAGCCTCATCTTGGACGTTTCCTGCCCTAAAGCTGGAATCAGCCATTTCTCCAAGGATTTCTCATTGCTTTCAGCAGAACATCTTATTTAGCAACTTCAGTCTGGGTGCTGGGAAGGCTCATTGCTACTGGATTGATCCTTGTATATAGGTTTTTTTTTTTTTTTCAGTAGACAGAACTAGGAAATAAGCATTTTTCTAAACATTGTAATTTTTCTAAAGTGTTAGAGATAGCTGGCAGACTTTGTCCAGAGAAGGTAACATGGAAACTCCATTGAGCAGAAGCATCTGATCAAGTCTTTTTTCTTTCCCACTGCTTAGTAATGAGCTTGACTCATTGCTGTCTCTTGGAAAGAAAGATTCACTCTGTCTACTGCCAAAATTGATTAAAGCCCCAAACCTAGTGCATTAAGATATTTAAAAATATGTCAAAATTGTTCATAACCACACAGGCTTACATGCACTTACTTATATATATATATTTTGCGGGGGGGGGCTGTGTTGGGTCTTTGTTGCTGCACGCGGGCTTTCTCTAGTTGCGGTGAGCGGGGGCTACTCTTCGTTGGGGTTCGCGGGCTTCTCATTGTGGTGGCTTCTCTTGTTGCGGAGCATGGGCTCTAGGTGCGCGGGCTTCAGTAGTTGTGGCTCGTGGGCTCTAGAGGACAGGTTCAGTAGTTGTGGCGCACGAACTTAGTTGTTCCCCAGCACGTGGGATCTTCCTGGACCAGGGCTCGAACCCATGTCCCCTGCATTGGCAGGCGGATTCTTAACCACTGTGCCACCAGGGAAGTCCACATGCACTTACTTTTGAGTGGGATACTGGAATTCGAATTTTCCAAGGAAAATGACACTTGTCTGTATGTTCCAGACAGTATGTCCATGTTATGCAAATTGGTCTTGGTGCTTCAGAGCTGACCTGGGCCTCGGAGAGTGAACACAGAGGGAGTGGAGACTTCTCAGGTTCACCCAGCTCTGGTCTGAAAAGAATGGGAACAGGAAGCATTCCCTCCCTGCTGGTTATAACTTGAGACAGTGAAGGAGGGAACAGGTTTCTAGTTTCTTTGTTTTCTCTTGGAACTCTGTCCTAGGCAGTTCAGGCTGCTATAACAGAATACCACAGACTCAGTGGCTTAAACGACAAATATATATACAGAACAGTTCTGTAGGCTGGAAGTCTGGGATAAGGGTGCCAGCATGGCAGGGCTCTTGGTGTATTCCCTATTCCTTGTTTCAAGACAGCCACTTTCTTGTGTCCTCACGTGGTGGCGAACAGAGAGAGAGCGCGGAAGCAAGCTTTGTGCCGTCTCTTATTTTAAGGACGCTAATCCCATTCATGGGGGCTCCACCCTCACGACCTAATCACCTCCCAAAGCCCCACCTCCTAATATCATCACACTGCGGGTGTGGGGGGGTAGGATTTCAACATATGAATTTTGAGAGGACACAAACATCAGTCCATAACAAACTCTGATAAGTATTCAGAAATATAAAGTACAAGGGCTGTTTGGACAATCCAGGTGAGATGGGGATGTATAGGAGGAGTAGGAAGTCTGTTTTAAATAAATGTTATTGTGTTGTTGCATGTATGCATGTGTGCGTGCAGGTAATTCTTGTTATTCACGGTAGTTATGTTCTATAAAGTCACCACAAACACTGAGCTAGCAAATACTGAACCACCACTCCTGGGTGGGTGAACATAACCTCATTTTGTATGTGTTTCTGTTTAAAGACACCTTATTTAAGAAATATTTTGATTCATTAACAATGAACTCACAATACACAGCCTTGAGCAAAGTTTATCTAATGCATGGACTTTCTCCAGAAGACACATCATGGCCTTCTTAGACTTAGAAACACTCGACAGCACTTCAGCCCTATGCTTGGGGGCCATTTTAAACAGTGAACTCACCAATAAAAAACACAAAAATGCCAAAAATAGGACACTAAATAGACCACAAAAAGGACTCTGATTTCCAGTGTAAGAGCTAAAACTAGAAGGCAGTGTCACCCCATTTGCCCTTGGCTGGGGACATCCATGTCCAGCCGGTGACTCAAAATTTTCGCTGTTCTGCATGTGTTGGAGAATAACTGCAAAAGCGCCAGGAGTTATTGATTTGGGGGTTACGATTAAATTTTAACCAGTAGGCGAAATTGCCAGTATGAACCAGTGAATAATGAGGGTCGACTGTGTTCACTTTTACCTCTGTTCCACAAAAACTGGAAAGGGCCAGGAGGTTTGAGATAAGGAGACAGCGCTTTGCTATGTGTTGTGAGAAAAGAGAAACGAACGTGTTATCCTAAGTTTTGGGGGAGAGATTAATTTCCAAGTATGTCGCCAGGCCCAACCGCCTTACTTTGCCCGTATCGAATCCCACAGTGACGCCTGTTTTCAGGACTCTGAATAATCCTGCAGCCCTGCAGGATCCCAAGATGAATCCCCAGTCTCCAGAAACCCAATTCTCCTAGGTCTGATCTAGCATTGGTGTTAAGAATGTTGATCACATTTGAATTTACTAAAACTCAAGAAGCTGTGAAGTCGACTATTTTGCATTCGTCAAAATAGTCAATGATCAGAAACTCCCCAGGCCGTAATCTTCCTACCAACATGAAAACTGACTTTTCAAAAACCACAAGACTCTTAATTATTGAGAGAGAGAGAGAGAAAAAAAAAACAAAAAACTAAACCTTCTGGGATGTTTTAGTGCCAGCACAGGAAGTGTGAGGGGGAACTTGGGAGTTCCTGAATCCCGGCGTCCTGAGTGATTCATCCGTGCGCTGCGTCCGGGGGGGTCTGGGTGGTTCGGGGCTGGTGGTGCTGGAGAGCGAGTGGCACGAGGTGGAAGGTGTGTATCCGCCCTTGCTCCCGCTGCCTCGCCGCCCTGTCTTTCTCTCCCGCAGGCAAGGCCCTGGTGGCCGTGGAGCCCGGCAACCGGACGGCTCCGCGGCGCTGCGCCTGCACCGCCGGGTACCACTGGAGCGAGGACTGCCGCTGCTGCCGCCGCAACGCCGAGTGCGCGCCCGGCTTCGGCGCCCGGCTCCCGGGTACGAGCCGGGGTCCCGCGTCTGGCAGCGCTCCCAAATCCGTGCAAGTACCCCCAGGCCAAAGCGGCCTCTCAGACGGCTTCCCTTAGTCAATCCACTCTTCGGGACCAGGGGGCGCTGGAGGAGGCTGAGGGTTCCCTGGGATCGGACCCCAGGTTGTGCGCCTCCGGGGGAGTGTGAGAGCTCGGCCCACGCGCTCTTCTCAAGGCTCCTCCTTTTGAACCTTCCCATGCCCACTAAGGGGGGAACCGGATCATGCAGGGGTCCCCAAACTTCCTTTAAAAACATGTGCACCCTCTTAGGAGAATTTTGAAAATCGTGCACCTTCTGCCAAAATTTTAAATAGACAGCTAAACATTTTTATTACAAATTGAAAGAGTCGCTTAAGGACTTAGTTTCCACGGAATTGGAACAGCAGTAAGTTACACTTTCTAAAATATTCAGCGGAATCAAAACATGGGATAGCAACTGAATAGCCATCATCATCCATTTAAAAATGCACTGATCGTCTTTAACTGTTGGAAATTTTATATAGTTCTTTTCTCTCCTTTGATTTGTATCCATTTCACCTTCCCCACAGAGTTTTATCCTAATGTAGTTTTAGGCTCGGGGGAGTTATGCTAATCACCTTTTCATACTCTTTCACATGAAAAAAAATGCACCTATCTGAAATTTTAATTTTTAAAAGTTTCTTGTGACTCAGGGTTCTAAGCATAAAAACATTTCTTCTGGACTGAGTTGTTACTACAGTTATTATTATACACAGTTGGTCCAAAAGATGAATATATTATATTTTGCTATATTATAATTATCAAAGTAAAACACAGGGTTGGGAGAATTAAAAATATTATTCGTTTCATTTCGTATGGAGGAAAATGTCCATCACAGAGTCTGACACAGTCAGTCCTTCAATTAAACCAGACAGGCTTTCTCGTGGGAAGAAGTCTGATGATTTTTTAATTACTAAAATAAATCTCCCTATGACAGCCTGCTCCCTTCTGAATTCTGGTTCTGAGATATAGGCAAGACCCAGAGCCTTTGCAAAAGTTTGTTAGCTGCATGAAAAAAGGTGCTGGTCCCTTTCTGCTTTTTTTTTTTTTTTTTTTTTTTCTGGTCAGTGTCCTCTCTGCGTTGCTCCTTTGGAAATGGTGCATCCTTCAGCAAGAGGTGGAGGGTAGAGGGGGTGACGTGGATGACTGAAAATCTTACCCCTGCCTTGCAGTATATTTGAACTCAGAACAACTGAACCTGATCCCAAGTACCCCATATCTGTTGTCACACCCTTGCCCTTAATAGATAGGGAAAGACAGAAGCTGTAATGAGGTGCTCTGAATGCAGGAGCTTTTTTCCATCACCACTATTTTGACTTGTTGCTTTGTTTGGCATCTCAGAAGCTTGGCATTGTGGTAGGATTTGGAGAAGGTATGAAGTGTGCCTTCTTTTATAAAGTGGGAGTGTGATTGTGAAAGAAAAAAAGAGAAAGGAGAATGTGCAGGATGCCCCCAGCAGGTCAGTGTTACAAAGAGCAGACATGAAAGTCGTGTCCCTTTGAGCTCTTCGTGCCTTGCAGCCCCTTTAGGAAGTCGCTTTGTTTTTAAGGGTTACTCTTCCAGAGGGTGTTTATCTTTTTAAAAGCTGTTTGAATTAATACGAGTGATTAGATGTTAAATGCACCTTTGTTGATATCATTTCAAGGCAAATCAAATTGCTAGAGTAAGGGGTGGGTACCCTACTTACTGAGGCAATTGCAGAAATCAAGAATGTACTTCCCACTTGACTTTGGACAAAGAAAATGTAATTCCTTATTTTAGGGTTTTATTCATGAAAATAAACCACAGAAGTGCTACTAATTTCAAGAGTAATTTGTGGTTTTGGCACAAACCAGTTGCTTATTATGGTATCACATGGTAGCCAATGCCCTTCTTTACTGGAATTACCAAAGGGTCATCATGTGTCAATTGCAGTAAAGGTAATAGACATAGGAAATCTGAGACATTTCCTATTTTGATAATGTAGTTCATGTGGAATATGAGAGAGGTGAAGACAGCTCACTAACCAGGATCAGTTCCTGCTTTCAATCCATTCCACCACTTGTGTGTGTGTAAATAGGATGTTATTGGAACACAGCCCCATCCATTTTTTTTTTAACACATTATCTGTGACTTCTTTCACACTACAAGTAATTTGCAGAGACCAGAAGGCCTGCAAAGCCTAAGATATTTATTGCATGGCTCTTTATAGAAAACTGTTACTACCAACCCTTGGTTTAAGGGAAGGAGACCTATAGTGTAGGTTGGTTCCTTTTTTTCTTTTTTCTTTGTTTTGAAAACTTTGTCAACACGCCGATACTTAGACTGGTGAGAGTATTGATCAGAAAGGGTCAAGACAAGAAGTTTCCTTTAAAAGCGGTAAATGGGCTGCCATTCTCTGTACCCAAAGCCTGGTGTAAGCCCCAAAGGGGAGACAGGGGAGAACAGACAGGTGCTTGATTAAAACAAAACAGATAGCAGGCTCCCTGGCCAGGAAACAAAGGATCGGTGACCAGGACGGTGGCGCTGACCGGCAGAGGGTCCGGACCAGAGAGCTGGATCTAATTCAGATCTGGCGTTGGCGCCCTGACAGTGAGCCAGTTCCCCTCTGGACACAGTGCTGTCACCTGCTGTGGGGTCTCGGGCCCGCTGAAGTCTGTGAGGACTTCAGCCACCGGCCGCAGGTGGTGAGGGCAGGAATGGGGAGGCAAGAGGCAGGCGGGGCGCTTCTGATCTCTGGTCCCTCGGGACCATCCTCCTGGCCGATCTCTAAGTGTCCTCGTTTGTCTTGTGTCCTTCTGTCCGTTGGTCTTTTTGACAGTGCAGCTCAACAAGGACACAGTGTGCGAGCCTTGCCTCGCAGGCTACTTCTCCGACGCCTCTTCCTCCACAGAAAAATGCAAACCCTGGACCAAGTAAGTGACCACGAAGGAACCCAGAGGGTTTGTTGATTGTAAACCCAACTCAGCCTCCGCTGTCTCATCTGTTTTGAAAACAGACTGATTCCGTTTGGTGAGGCTTCCTCTGGAAGCCAGGTTCACAGCAGAAAAAGTCTGTCAATTGGGCGTGAGGGACATAAACCAGTGCAGCCGGTCTTCACCCGGATGTGTGACAGGAGTTGTGTATTGCTTGTCAGATTCAGTTTGACTGAAGCTTTGACTTATAGTTGCAGCTGCTTTTTCCCTTTTTTCTAACCTTATTTAGTTGCAAATTACTTAGGATGCTTATTGTCACTCACCAGTCCCACTTTTCCCAGCTTCCCGGCATCACTGGTTTACTTGTACAAAGATGTGTGTGTGTGTGGTATATGTGTAAATAGAAGCCTCCTGTTTAAATAAATGTTTACACACTTGGGGTCTTTTTTTCCGCATAATATATCCTGAAGGAAGCTCATTCCATATTAGTTCACTTAGATCTTTGCGGCTTTTTATAGCTACATAGTATGTCATCCTAGAGATGTACCATAATTTATTTAATAAGCTCTCTATTGATAGTCATTTAAGTGGTTTGCAGGCTTTTGGAGTAGTAAATAAGTTTGCAATGAATCATCTTTTCTATATACTATCTCACACTTATGTGAGTATATCTAGAGTGAAATTCCTGAGTCCTTTCATGGCATGCTTGTTGTTGAATACTCATAATCAATGTCATGATTCTTTTAGTTCCCAATAAATTAATTCTCGTTAAATATTATTTTCTCATCCACTTATCCAAGTTTTATTTTGAAAAGATTTTCTGTGTTTTCAACTTCGAAAGGGTATTCATCCAAAGTTGATCACTTCGCCATGGTAATTGAATTTGGAATCTTCTTCACTGAAGACACCAATCTTTCCTCTTTTGGACCAGCTCTCAGAGTAGTTCTTAGAGAACACTGGCAGTAGCTACTATTGCCTTTCCACCTTAATGATGCGTGGATAGACACAGGCGATTCAAACATCCACAAAGACCTCGTTCCTCTCCTGAATGAGCTTGCAATCTAAAGGGATAGAACCTTTTGTAGCTTTTTTTTTAAAAATAAGAATATAAAACCAAAGCACTTACCTACCTTTCCCCTCACAGCTGTACCATTCTTGGAGAGACAGAAGCACTTCACGGGACCGATAAATCAGATGTGGTTTGTAGTTCTCTTCCACCTACAAAACCACCAAATGGTATGTTGAATAGAGCAGGTTGGTTGAGTAGATGTGCCCCAGTCTAGTCAGCTCTTCTAGATTTCTCCTGAATTACATGCTATATCCAGAGGCGTCCATTTCTCCCTTTTCATCTCGTCCTATCCATGGTCAGCTCAGTATTTCATTTTTATTAGTATTTTAATTCCAGATATGTTGTTTATTTGATAATTTTCTACTGTGGAATGGATAACTAGTAATTTATTCGTATGTGCCAAAAAAAGAAAGAAAACTGAGGTGCAAACATAAATTAAAATGCCCAAATGTGATAGGATGGTGGTGGTCACAGTGGTCACAGTAGGGTACCTATGGGAGATTTTGGTCACCAGCCAGAGTTAGCAACTTGTTAGAAGATAGTTATTATTTCTGGAACATCCTGTAGATCAAATCAATCTCAAGTACAGTTTCAATGATTGACAGAAAGTTGACAGTTAATGGCGGAAGCTGCTTACCCAGGTTAGCGAGATGCTGTGAAGGTGGGTCCAGGTATCACAGCACAGGAGGAGGCATACGTGGCAAGAAAACCTTTCTAATGAGGCAAGAGAACCTAGGCCACAGAGCGATGGGGTTGATGAACATGGACTAAGAAAATCAAGGCCTCAGCTTTGACATTTTGGCAAACAGGAGAACACCAAAGCATTCTGGATAGGGAATTGCACAGTCAGAGCAGCATTTTAAAAAGATCATTAAGAGAACATTCAAAATAACTGAGGGAATAAAACATTGTCTTAAAAAAAGACAGAAGGAGAGGGCTTCCCTGGTGGCGCAGTGGTTGAGAATCCTCCTGCCAGTGCAGGGGACACGGGTTCAAGCCCTGGTCCGGGAAGATCCCACATGCCACGGAGCAGCTAAGCCCATGTGCCACAACTACTGAGCCTGCACTCTAGAGCCTGTGAGCCACAGCTACTGAGCCCATGTGCCACAACTACTGAAGCCTGTGCGCCTAGAGCCCAAGCTCTGCAACAAGAGAAGCCACGGCAATGAGAAACCCACACACCGCAACGAAGAGTAGCCCCTGCTCGCCACAACTAGAGAAAGCCCGCGTGCAGCAGCAATGCAGCCAAAAAAAAAAAAAGACAAGGCGAGGAAAAGCAAGAGTCTGGAAACCAGGTCATGTAAACCAAGAGCTTATAATATAAAGGTACTAGCATTTAAGTGATCAAGGGGGGATGAAAAAAATGGTTGAGTCCTCATTGTGTTGTAGATGAAGTACCTGAAACACTTTGCAGGATGGCTGTGGTTCCATTCTCATGACCAGCAAAGCCCTGGTGCCATGTTGTTATTTGGAAAGAGATTTGATAAGGGACTTCCTTTTGCCTCCAGAGCCCATCCACCTAGAGAGAATGAAGTGTTCTGTTGGTAAACAAAGATGATGGATGGTGTGGGCATCCCTATTAGAGTTGTTCTAAAGTAGAAGCATTGAAATATGGTCCTGGGCTGGCCCCTCAGAGCTATGGCAGCCGGCAGGACGGGGCTGCATTGTCGATTTCACCCTTCTGAATGGGAGGTCTCCCTGACAAACCTACGGTCAGGGCCGGGGACCTTCCTATTGCTTTTATTCCACACCAACACCCTTGATTCTGGGGTTTGATTGAAAGGGTTATGTTTTTAAATGGAGAAAGTAAAAATAAACAATCTTTAATGCCGTTTTTCTCATTTTCTTCCAACACAGAACCCCAGATATACTTGCCCAGTTTAATTATTCTGCTTCTCTTCATATCTGTGGCATTAGTTGCTGCTCTCATCTTTGGTGTTTACTATAGGAAAAAAGGGAAAGCACTAACAGGTACTGTGTCTATGGGGGGTTTTGAAAATGAATCTTAAAGCCAGTAGATACATTTCTAGGTGTATGCTTTGAAGAGGCGTATATTGCCCTCTGACTGCCTCTGGTGATCTGTTTAAACTAAGGTGACACACGCTTTATACCTAATTCATTGTTCTCTGGCAAAACAAACACAAACGAACAAACGAACGAAAATCCATTGTGCCTGTTTATGTATATGCAAACAAAAATATTCTAGGTGCAGGAAACCAATGACTGTTGTATAGATTATATAGTGTCAGATATACAGAGGTTGCATTTATCCTAGAATACAAACATTTTTAATGACTTAAATTTAATTAATTACTTAATTAAAACAGAGACAAAATGTTCAGGTATATGACAGATGGAAAGTTTTGACTGGGGTGTTCCCCTGATAGGTGCATTTAAAATTCTGAAAATAAGTGGTCTTATATTCAGTAAAATGCAGGTGCTCATTCTTAGAATGAATAATCAAGTGTCGTCTTGTTTATTGGGAATAGTTTTTCCACACAAAAAAAATTGTTTGATAGTGTCTTTTAACATCACATCCTGTTTGACTTTTATACTACAAAGCTACAAAGTATAATTTTAAAGAAACTGTTCAAGGCTTCACTACATTTCCTAAGCTTAGCGCACATCATTGTCTTTTATTTATTTATTATTATTTTATTTTATTTTATTATTATTTTTTGTGGTACGCGGGCCTCTCACTGTTGTGGCCTCTCCCGTTGTGGAGCACAGGCTCCGGACACGCAGGCTCAGCGGCCATGGCTCATGGGCCCAGCCGCTCTGCGGCATGTGGGATCTTCCCGGACCGGGGCACGAACCCATGTCCCCTGTGTCGGCAGGCGGACTCTCAACCACTGCGCCTCCAGGGAAGCCCCACATCATTGTCTTTTGAAGCACCTGTGGTCTCACCATCCTTTCGCATTTTCAGTTGCTCACTTGTTTTGTCCACCTTTGCTTTGCTGTGATTCCATCAGTTCTCTCACAGTCACACCCATAGACTTGATGAAATCCTGCATATCTTACTATTTCCATTAACGTTCCATCGCCTAATGTAACACTGGGCAATCAAAAGCTTAAAGAGGGAAGATGGTGACTGACGATGCCAGTGTTAAGCAGAGAGTATTTGAAGAGGAAAAGTTGGAATTAACTGTTTAAAAAGTCTATCATTATTGAATATTGTTATTTAATGCAACTTCACCTCCCCAACATTGGAACTGGGGATTTGAATAATGCATGTTCAGAGATGCTGATGGATTGCTCACTCATATAGCCATGTTTGCATGAGATAAACAGACTCCCAGTGTTTTATTCTTTAGTTTTTGTCTCTGTGATAATCTCTTTTGGCCGTATCTTACCAATGCCAAAGGCAATGGGCCTGCCCATCACTGAGTCGGGATGTGTGACTGTCAGCTTTCTCTTCATCCCTTCATTCAACACATGTTTTTTGGCCACCAGGGACTGGACAGACACTGGGGTCTCAATACTGAGCAACACACACAGAGCCAGTGCCCTCATGGAAGAAGCTTCTCTGTGAGCAAGGCAGGAATTGGCCCATAGAATGAGGCTGAGTGTGGAAAGGGAGGTGCAAGAGCTCCAGGGGTGACAGAGTTGTCTGTCCAGCCTCAGGGTCGGCCAGGGCCTCCCAGGGCGGAGGCAGGGGACCTGAGATCTGAAAGACAAGTTGGAATGAACTAGCCCAAGGGGAGCTAAGGAGGATCAAAAGCATTCCATGCAAAGAGAATTGCATGACTGGGGGGAGCGGAGCAAGTTGGGGGGATTGGAAGGTTAGCGCAGCTGGAGCAGAAAGTCAGAACCAGTGTGACATGAAACTGCTAAGAAGTGTGCTCCCATCCTGAGCAGAGAGAGGCAGAACAACCCTGTAGTTTTTGTATTTGGCTATTTTAGTAATTAAAACAAATTTGGGGGTGCAGAAAGCGTGGATGCAGACCCACCAGTAAGGAGGGCTTTTGCAATCAACCAGGAGAGAGATTGTCATAGTAGTTTTGAGTAATTACCACCTCTGTGTACAAATGTTATTTTTAGTATCATCTGTAATTGTCTATTCCTGATCCCTAAAAGGAAAGGGCTGCAACTTTCCTTTTATTTGGAGTATCTTTATTTTTATTTAATTTTAAAGTGATAGAAAATAAGCACAAATAATAATGATGAGGATAGTCGTAACTGACATATTAAATATTTATCATGTGCCAACACTGCTCTACATATTTTACGTGTCCTAAGTCTCCATGACGGCACTGAGAGGGAGGCATTATTATTTCCCCCGTTTTATGATGTGGAAACTGAGGCTCAGAGAGGTTAAATCGACCAGGCAAGGTCACGTAAGAGGTATCATTACCTATTATGATGATGTCATTATCTTCCAGTGGAAAATGGACAACCTCTTAGCTTTAGTCTTTATAGTGAATTCAACATCAAATATTCAGTGGAGGTGGGATAAAATTTTATATTTGTATTACATACATTCATAGATTTTTTTAATTCATAGATTTGACCTTTTAAGTTTTATCAGTTCTATTTTTAAAAGTTAAGGAACATATACTTTGTACATGCCACAGAACATACTCTTCTTCCTTCTGAGAAGCAGCAGGGTGTAGGGGAGAAGGATTCGGGGCCCGCTGGAATTCAGTGGGGCCTGACACAGCCTTCTGGCATGCACTTTACTTTTATCATACATATATATGTGCTAAGTCCCCTAGACCCACGTCACCTTTGTTCCCCTCCAATACCTAACAGGGTCCCTAATAGTCAAAGAAAAATTGCTAAGGGCATGAGAATGTCTATAGTCAAAACAGCAGCTCTGACAGCCCTCAAATGTGCCTGAAGGTATTCAGTGGAACATTAGGGCATCATATTTGGCTTTACATAGATCAAAAAGTTCTGTTTTTGATAGGAGGAGGAAGATGCCTTCATAGTCTTTGAATTGGTTGATTTTCTTTTAAATGTTTCACTCTCAGATTTGCAGACGATTTTGTTTAAAGACAATATTGATCTGACATAGTGGTCAATAATACTGAATTAGAAATAGGAAATAATAATATGAAGCGCTTATCCTTACTTTGTTTTTCTAGCTAATTTGTGGCACTGGGTCAATGAAGCTTGCGGCCGCCTAAGTGGAAATAAGGTAAATTTAAAAGTCTTAAGTGCCTCCTTTTTTTTTTTTTTTTTTTTTTTTTTTTGCAGTACGCGGACCTTTCACTGTTGTGGCTTCTCCCGTTGCGGAGCACAGGCTCCGGACGCACAGGCTCAGTGGCCGTGGCTCACGGGCCCAGCCGCTCCGCAGCATGTGGGATCCTCCCGGACTGGGGCATGAACCCGTGTCCCCTGCATCGGCAGGCAGACTCTCAACCACTGAACCACCAGGGAAGCCCTTAAGTGCCTCCTTTAAGTACTGTTAACAGTTTGGGGGAATTCCCTGATGGTCCAGTGGTTAGGACTCGGCGCTTTCACTGTCAGGGCCTGGGTTCCATCCCTGGTCGGGGAACTAAGATCCCACAAAGCCGAGTGCACGAGGCCAAAAAAAAAAAAAATTGGCTGATATAACTATTATTAGTCAAATATTGAGTCACATTGTGAATGGGTACTTCCTTGAGAGAGATGGAACCTCAAATCCCAGGATTGATCCCCACAGAGTAACCCAAAGCCCAAGTCAGTGCTCATCCTAAATGCTGTTTTCTTTGTATTTCATTCCATTTCTGTCATCTCTCTGCCCATGTATTATTTATATTATTATTTTAGTGCCTACCTCTATTGCCCAGGACAGACTCCTAGGAGGGAAGAGCAGTCACATTCCTGGTCTCTGTAGTTGTTTTGGTGGCTTTTAATTTTGGTACAACTTCAAAATTGTAGGAAAGCAGTGAGATAGTACAAAAAACTTCCACCTGCCCTATACTCAGATCCACCGATTGTTTATATTTTCACATTGCTTTATTATTTGCTATCTGTACGTTTGTATATGCATATGTATATTTTTTCTCTTGAACCATTTTTTTTAATTAATTTATTTTTTGGCTGCGTTGGGTCTTTGTTGCTGTGTGCGGCTTTCTCTAGTTGCGGCTACTCTTCGTTGAGGTGCGCGGCCTTCTCATTGCGGTGGATTCTCTTGTTGTGGAGCATGGGCTCTAGGTGTGCGGGCTTCAGTAGCTGTGGCTCACGGGCTCTAGAGCACAGTCTCAGAAGCTGTGGCGCATGGACTTACTTGCTCCCCAGCATGTGGGATCTTCCCGGACCAGGGCTCGAACCTGTGTCCCCTGCATTGGCAGGTGGATTCTTAACCAATGTGCTACCAGGGAAGCCCTCTTGAACCATTTTAGAGTGTGTGGCAGACATCATGTTCCTCTACCCTTAAATACTCATGTGAATTTCTTAAGAACAAGGACATTCTCTTATATAACCATAGTACCTTTATCAAAATCAAAAAATTTAGTAGTGGTACAATACTATTATATATCAATAATTTACATTTGATCTTAAAATTTCATTAATTATTCCATTATATCCTTTAGGTCTAGGTTCTTAGGTATAAAGATATATACTTTTTAAAAATTTATTTATTTATTTTTGGCTGTGTTGGGTCTTCGTTGCTGCACGCAAGCTTTCTCTAGTTGCGGCGAGTGGGGGCTTCTCTTGTTGCGGAGCACGGGCTCTAGGCACGCGGGCTTCAGTAGTTGTGGTTTGCGACCTCAGTAGTTGTGGCGCATGGGCTTAGTTGCTCCGTGGCACGTGGGATCTTCCTGGACCAGGGCTCAAACCTGTGTCCACTGCATTGGCAGGCGGATTCTTAACCACTGTGCCACCAGGGAAGTCCCTAAAGACATATACATTTTAAACCTTGAGCTCATACTGATTTCTCCAATTCTGGTACCAACACTACAGGATTTATTGTAGTCTTTCTTTAGCTGTATTTGAATCTTCCCTTCTCCAACAGTAAGAAACCCAGCTCCTATTATTCTCAGTATATTTACTCAATTCCAGAATACACAGAAAGTAGTTTCAGAGTCACTAAGCCATACCACAGCAAAAAGCAAAGCTACTAACCAGAGTTCAATATTTGTTTACAGGGTTTTTAAAAAATTTAGATTGAGGGTATAGACAAAATCCTGTGTTCTAAAGTTATTTGGGCCAGCTCTCCCCCTTGCTTCAGTGTAAACATGCTATCCCACTGGAAATGCAGTTAGATTCATCTGATGCTCGTTGTACTCTATCTGAGGGTTCTCCCCACCCCCTAATCTTAAATAACCCAAATAAAGCGACACAGTGAGTATTCCATCTGTGCTTGTTATGGTGGAAATAATTACTATAAACACCATTTTCAGCCGCGTTTAGCAGACCCATGTTCTAACATCGCTGGATTAATGCTCTGCCTTCTGAATTTAAATCAGCAGGAGTCCTCAGGCAGCAATCTTAGCTGCACTCGTGTGGAAGCCCCTAGTCAGCGTGAAATCTGTGAGGGTGTCTTACTGCTGACTCTGGAACAGAAGATGTTTTCTGAAGATATGTGCTGTCCTGACAGTGGAGGTGCGTGTGCAGGTGGCGGTCCCTGTGTGCCGGGAGAAGATGCCGGGATGCTCACCCTGGTCAGCGAGACTGAGGGGGACCCCTTTAGGCAGATTCCCACGGAAGACGAATACGTGGACAGGCCCCCCCGGACCCCAGACTCTATATTGTTCCTCACTCAGCCTGGAAGCACATCCACACCGCCTTTCCCTGAACCCCTGGAGGTGGGAGAGAATGACAGTCTAAGCCAGTGCTTCACTGGAACAGAGAGCTTGGTGGATTCCGAAAGCTGCCCCTTCGCTGAGCCTCTGTGCAGGACTGACTGGATTCCCATGTCCTCCGAAAAGTACTTGCAAAGAGAAGTGGAAGGTGGCAATTGCCCCCACTGGGCAGCCAGCTCCAGCTCTGCAGATGGCTGTGCAGGCTGCAGGAACCCTGCTGGGGAGGACCGGGAACCCCTGATGGGTTGCCCCCAAAGTGGACCCTTGCCCCAGAGCGCCTATGGCATGGGCCTTCCTCCCGAAGCAGCTCATGGGGCAGAGGCGGGAGGCCAGCCCATGGATGGGGCTGACGCACGGCTTCCCAGCTCCACGAGGGGAGGTCCTGGCTCTGGAGGCCCTTCCAGTGACCAGCCACCTGCGTCAGGTAAGTGACTCTGCTGGTTTCTCCCTTCTGAGCAAAAAGGCCTGGTCTCTGTGCAGTATCTGGGGACAAGTGTCACATGCCGTTCTGGAAAGAGGGACGCTAACATGGGAAAAGTTCAGCTCGAGCATTTTCTCCTGATAAGCCTCTTTACAGGCTGGGTTTTGAGTCAGTCCACATGTTGGCTTTGTGGATTGTACCCCTGGGGCTCTCTCTCTTGGTTTATACGTGCCCCTTGCCCTTTTGCATTCAGGCTTCTCACAATGGGATTAGACCTCAAATCCCAGCATTGACCCCTGAAGACAATGCCAACATTGACCACAAGACTGGCTGAAGTCAAGGCATTCCCTCAGATTTCTGGGTTTGGGTTTTTTCTTTAAAGCGACCTAGGCCTCAAATTGCCCCCTAAAAAAGCTCTTATAAGTTTCAGGATGACAAACAAAATTGTTTAGTTAATCGTTGATTAATTAATATTTATTGAGTGTAGCTTGTTGATTCTGGGCCAAATTAATGAGGCAGTGGCTGTCCTTTGATGCTTTTTATGAGAAGCACCTTTTATAAACACTGCATAGGATATATCTATGGAACCAGGAGGGTGGTTTTACAGTTTAAAATCATTATAGAGATTTATTGCTGCACCACTGCTTGAGCGTGAATAGCCCACCAGTTGTAATATTATAACTTTTTTCTGCGAAGGTAAAACATCCTCTGTTTTATTATGTAGTTACAGGGAACTTTTCTGCTGATGGTGAGGGCTTCCTCTGGTTCCGGGGATTATTTGCTGTATTATGGGAAGGGGGTGGTCAGGGATCTCTGAGAATTTTCTGAAAGCTATAGACCCTCTCTCCAGAAAAAGGAATATATGCATATGTACTTTTTAAGGGGCTTCACAGAATCCTCCCAAACTCCAAAACCACAAAGCCCGTTCATGGACCACCTTTATCCTGGGATGCTTTTTCTTTTTCTTTCCTGCCTCTTTATTTAGACTGCCACCGGGTCTAGCAGCTGGTCTTTGAATTATTTTATAACCATGAGGTAGCTCAATCGGGCCCTAAATGGAGACTCTTTTGCCCCATGCTGATGATGGCTCCTGGCTTATTGGGTAGAACAATGAATTTGAATCTGTTCTCCAAGGTTTGTGGTTTTGCTGCAACTACACAGATTCACTGATGTGTAAATTCTTTATCAGTTCTCAGTCGAACTGAAAGGAGGAGGTGGGCTTGGGGATATTTTCCAAAGAACTGATGTGTTTTTCCTCCAGAAGACCTCAACTGTTTTTTTCAAAGATTTTAAGTGATTTCCGTGTCTAAAAGTTTGGCTCTATGGTTCGTTTGTATTGTTCTCTTTCTTTTCTACAGGTTAATTTTCTTCCCACTGGTTGCACACACAGAGAGAACACGAGTATTTGGGGGTGTGGGGAGGAGGGAGGCGGAACCTCAATTTGGCAGCTGCCACGTCTTGTGACACTGCCAGGGGACAGACCTGTTTTTCAGTTGCTAACATCAGGAAGGTGATGTTTGCTGCTGTGTAAAAAGCAGCAGCAGTTCTTGGAAGAACAGCACTGGCCAAAGTGAAAGAGGTCAATTTTTTCGTAGTGTCGTGAGACCAAAAAGGTGGATCCGAGCTCTCCTATAAGGAGTTAAAGCAGTGCCCATCTCTGCTTTTTTTAATCTTTTTTTTCTCCAGCACTAAACATCTAGGAACGGAAAGAAGAAAAAAAAAAGTGTGTCATCAACTAAGTGGTATTAATTTGCAAAAAGCTTACACTGCTTTTTCTGTCTTAATCTGGTGCTCAGCCATGTAAAACATCCGTAGAGAGTTGCCAGCAAGTGGGCCAAATTCATGTTCGCCTGAGGAGAAGTAGCAGCCAGACTGATTTTTGAGGCTGTGCAGGTCTCTCCATAATTACTTCTACATAAACAGGCCTTCTGATTCCTGCTCAAAATAGCACTTTCTCATTATTGCTTTTTTTTTTAATTGTCATAGTTTATCTTCTATAAAATGTGTGAAAGAGGATGGAGCTTGGGTGGGGTTAATCTTACATGATCTCCTGAAAGCCACTGTGCTCTCAGGACTTGAGGGAGGTGACCTTTTTATTGGCTTTTGGATTTTTATATGTGAGTGTTTAAGAAGAAAAAAACTTACAACCAAATCAAGTGGTTTCTGCAGAAATGACAGGGTTGGGTGCCACCTAAGTAGGGAAAAGTATCTCCTTTGCACCCAGCTTCCTTTTGAAGAGGATGATTGTTCTTCAAACAGCTCACAAGCCTATCTTTCAAAACTGATACCCGTCGGTAAGTCTGTGTTAGCAGTGTCACAGCTCTTAAAGCACGAGGAGGGTTATCAGCAAAAACCAACGAAAGGGGAAAACATACTTGTGGTTTTGTTTCGCGTAACCATGTCTTGATTTACGTCTTAAATTTTCCTGATGACATGACGGTGGTTACCTTGGTATAAGCCCTTTCACCTGGAGTTTGGAGAATTCTGTGTCTAGAAAATGATGTCATGTGAAAGAACCACTTGTGATTAATGTGTCATTAGTTGGCCTGTGACTTGCTTCTGGCTCCTGAGATCACTTAATTGGTTCAGACACTTCTGAACTGGAGAGAGGTGTTTGTTCCCAGGGCCCACAACGATTCTTATTAAGCACCAGTTACATGATTCTCTATCAAATCTTTATTGAGGGTCCACCGAGACACGGAGACTTGGAAAAGCTTGGAAAACAAGTAGGGATTGGTGCTAGGGAATGGACAACACAAAAAGAATCAATAATTTGAGAAAGCAAGGCCCTCCATGGACAGCCCCCCTAACCTGCAGCCTGTTGGTCCTCTTCACCTGCTCACCCACCTGAGTTTGGCCAATGCCAGCCTCAGCCATTTTTAGTGGGAATCTCTCACTTTCCTGCTTCTGCACTGTAACAGGCCTCCCCTAGTGTGGCCACCCTGTCCCTGCACGGTCCCCTTTTCCAGAGCACCCAGCTCCTCCTGACCTTCAAGTCCCAGCTCAAATGCTGCTTCCTAAACCAGGGATGCACGTTGGCTGCCTGGGTGGCCACTCTCCCCTTCCGTGCCCTCGGCAGCCCCTCGTAATTCGTCTTGGCCTCTTTCTCACTGAGCCCAGCACACTCATACCTTTATCAACAGCCATCTCTAGGCAGCCATGAACAGTTAGTTGGTAGGGATTGCCGTGACCTTCACCACTCCCGATCTTTCTAGTCTCTCCCATGGCAGCCTGCTCACAGTATAAATGAATAAATGTTCATAAGCTCATTCATTCATTTGTTCATTCCTCCATCCATCCAGTCATGAATAACTAAAGGAATAAGAGCCCATAGCTTCCTGTTTGTTCCCTAACTCACTCTTCGGTCTGTTCAGGGGAGCAGGGGGCCAGGCAGGGGATGGAAGGATGGCCGCTAGCTGTCCTGGGCAGACTTAGGTGTCCTGGGCAGAGGAGGCAGAGATGGCAGAAAAAAGGATGCGCTGGTCCCTCCAAGTGGCATAGACATACCTAGGCTAATGCCTGGGAGCCAAGGGCACTGGAGGATGAGGGTTCACGCCTGACTCCCACATCCCCCACCCTTGGTCTCCCATCCCTGGGCCCCACCCCGTCCTGAAATGACTATTCTTGACCATCCACTTCCATCCTGAAAGACAGATAAACGTTCTCTTACCCCAGTTTTCTTCCCCTTCCTCCCCTCCCCCTGAGCAAAGGACAGTCCTCTGTTTCTAACTTTCTTCTCTCTCCTGTTGCAATGCCATCCACTAACTTGTGTTTGACTTTTAGCTAAGTATCGTAAGGGCAGGTATTAGCTAGCTGATTCTACCAATTAAAAATATTTTTTAATTCAGTTATTTGGTAATAAAATTCAGCATTCATTGATGCTAAAGGTCAATGCATTATTTCAAAATATAAGAACAATTCGTTCACTGTATCTTTTAGTTTAGCCCTACTTCCCTTCCTTCTCTTCTAATTTTGGAAGGGTTTCATTTGTCAGCCATTCTAAGTAATTTTCAAGCATGATTCAGAATGGAACTATTAAATACTGTTTCCCTTCCCATATCATCATAGACCCAGTTTCTTCCAAATGCCTGAAACAGATCTTGCATTTCCATAAAAAGGAAAATCACATGAGAAGCATATGGGTTAAATATAAAATAAGTTTTTAAAAAATTCCAAAAGAACCCAATATAGCCTGGGTAATTTGAGTGGATTTGTGTATATTTTTAGTTCTTTTCCTTGGAAGAAAATCTACATGACAATTGGGTGATATTATTTGCTATAGTTCTTGTGATTTAATATTCATACGTTATGCATTTTAAACAACATAATAAGCCTTTGAGAAGATAAGTATGCATTACCTTGCTTAAATCTCTCTGCCGGAGAAATAGGGATTCCACGGGGCCTGCTATGCAAAGCAGGGACTTAGCAAACTATAAACATCTTTCTGGTCATGATGAGACACTTCATTTATTCATTGTTTCTGTTGACTTAAAATGCTATTTTTAACTCTCTCAAGTGACCTGAAAATTCTTCTAGCTAAGTCACATTAAATATTAATGTTAAGCCAACCAACCCATTTTAAATGTTAGAAACTCTTCAGTTTTTCTAATTTAATAAAAACCCTCATGTCATGCTAATTCTCAAATCATCCTTTTGGGTAGCCTTCACATAGAAGTCTATCAATCTCCTTGTGTTCAGAGACACATTAAGCCTGTTCTAACATCCCGAAGGTTGCATTTTGATCAGTGACATTATAGGTATTAGTTACCAGGTGCTGGCTAAGTGATTCGTGTAGGTATTACCTTCCCACTTCCTCACAGGAATCCTATGGGCAAGTTCCTTGCCCAGGACCACACAGCGAGTCAGCGATGAAACCATGACTCAACTATCTGATTCTGAAGTCTATGCCTTCAACCATGGCACTGTCTCCCTATAAATCAGTGCCAATGTTACTGATTTCATTTGTTTACCGTGCGCTGGAGAATCCTCAGTGTGCTGTAGAATAAGGGCAAACTCGGGCTGGGATCATTGGCTACTCAGGCTGAGCGCAGGGCAGTGGCCAGGCCAGGCCCAGAAGGTTCCATGGGAGGGGGCGCTAGTGTCTGTGCAGGAGGTGATGGCTACTTTGACCTCTGAGTCCCATTTCTTCTGCCAGTTGTCTCAGGAAGTTACTGTTTTCACTGTCAACGGTTCTTTTGGAAGGAAAGCTCTTTCTTCCATGTGCCTCCAACCCCATCTTTTTTTGAAAGTAAAATAAAATTAAAATAAATGCCAGAGGCAGCTTGCTGGGGAAAGCTGGCGGAAAGACAGCTTCGGAGAGTAGGGAAGAGGGAAGTGACGGGCCTGGCTTTGCTCGTATTCCCAGAGGTCTGTGGACTAATGGGACCTATGAAAACCTTAAGCCTTCTTAAGGCATCTTGGACAAGCCTCATGCACCTCATCCCTCCCTTTCCACATTCCCCCCTTAACCAGCCACCAGCAAGGGAGAAGGTCTCCCCTGACATCAGAACGTCCTGGGGTTTCCTTGGTTCTCAGTGGAGAGGGCTACCCCTTCCGGGCATGTACCAACTGTGGAAACCCCGGCAACCATGCTGATGAGGGGGCCCGCAGCACCCACCTTGCTGACATGGGGTCCTTTTGACTCGCCATCCCAGGGCCTTGCCCTCTCAAGTCCGTTCACACAACCGTGTAAAACCCTCTGAGAGGCAGAAAGCTGATTTCAAGGAACGATTGTAAACAAGGACAGTTCAGGACCGAGGCGTAATACAGGGTAAGGATATCACCAACTCATTCAAAACCTTGACCTACTCTAGTGCTGCATTCAACTAGCTGCTGACTTGCATGATGAGAAGTGAGATGGTGGGGGATTTGTGTAGAATTACACAGACGAGTGTTCAAACCAGAGACAGTCAGAATGATGGATTATTTCAGCAAAGAAAATAAAAGTTGGTTAGATTGCTAGAGGTAAGTGCCCTTTCAGTCTTCAGGGTATTTTGAAGTCCTTCAACAAGACAGGGATGGAAAGGTAACATGACCACTCAGTACATTTCCCGAATCTCATTTCCTGGGGAGTTCCGTGAGCACAAACATTACATTCTGGGAGTAATAATGCCAGCATTGCACCTGTGAGAAACTCTGTGCTATTTCCCAAGCATTTTCAAATCCACTGTCTCGTTTGGCCCTATGCCATCCTGCTGGCTGTTCACACATTCATTTATTCATTCATTTATCATATGCCTGCTCTGGGCGGCTGCACGCTGCCAGGCTAGCTGGGCTTGAAAATGGATGCTCATTTCTTAAAGAGCAGACCGAGTTGTTAGGCAGTTTGTCCCAATTCCACAGCTGGTGGAGGCCGAGCCAGGGCAGGACCAGAGCTGTCAGGGTCCTGCGCTCTCCTCTGTCCCAACCCCCTTTCTGTCCCTCCTGTACTCGGGCAGCCACTGAAACCACCACCCTTTTAGTCACCTGTCATGCTCTTCAGAGAGTGAAACCCCACTCTAAGCTGCTAAAACCTCTTTGCTATTGAAGTTGAGACAGGTGAGACTAGGATGCCATGGATGTTAGTAGATTACTTGCAGGTGAGTCTGTATTGTGATGAGGCTGGAGAAAGAAGGCTCTTAGACCGTTTTCATCCCTGAAGCCATGTCAGTCAGTCGAGGGGGAAAAAGAAGCAAGCCTGGAATGCTCCCATGCGGAGGAACCGCGAGCTGGTGTTTGTAATGCAGCCAGCCTGGCACAGAGGGAGCATGCAGTACATTCTGGATTTGAGGTGTTCCATCACTATGAGTATTATAATAGTGATCTAGCTTAATCTTAATCTAGCTTCACTTAACCATAGATTAGCCCACATTCTCCTAACCTCTGTAGAGTGACCTGACGGAAGCCGACAGCACACTGATTACTCACAGCTAATGGGTCACTCTAGGACACCCCGGACCTTCTGCGCCCGCCCAGAGAATGGCCGCGCTTCCTAAAATCCACAGGTCTGCCCAGTCTTAAGAGTGTGAGCTGATCCTGTTGTAATTTAAAACTTTAACTGTTGCATTAACTGGATAAAAAAGAAAAAAAATGAAGTTGATAAGCATGAGAATTATTTCTATGAAACTATTAAGTGCTTCAGGAAGATTCAGAGAATGAGCTGCTAAAATCTTTCTGCTGTTGAAGTTGAGAGTGTGAGGTGATGAAAGCCTGAGGCAATAAAACTCTAGACGGATTCTGCACTTAGACTGCTTGGCAGCTGGCTTGGTTCTCATTTCACTTTAAATAAACCAAAACGAGATCGGAGGCAAAGCCTGACAGGTAGAATGGATACAGTCAGCAGACCTTTTCTCAAAGGGACAAGCCTCAGTTCTCTATCAGAAAGTGGGTGTTGATAGTTTTATAGCAGGTGGCAAGTGGCTTGAACACCAGGGAAACATATCACAGAGTCCACATTTTAGGAGCACCAGTGGGTCGCCTCTGCAACTCAGAGTTTTACCGAACGTTGAATTTTTTTTTTTTTTGGTACGCGGGCCTCTCACCATTGTGGCCTCTCCCGTTGCGGAGCACAGGCTCCGGACGCGCAGGCTCAGCGGCCATGGCTCACGGGCCCAGCCGCTCCGCGGCATGTGGGATCTTCCCGGACCAGGGCACGAACCCGCGTCCCCTGCATCGGCAGGCGGACTCTCAACCACTGCGCCACCAGGGAAGCCCCGAGTTCTTTATCAATAGAGAAAATTGGATCGGCAAATGTGTCTGCAATATTGAAACTTATCCAACTTATAAGATGTTACCTCCAAAAAGAGTAGCATTAGAGCATCAGTGAGGGGGGGAGGGGGAAACAGAGCAGCACTCCTTATAGCTGTCTGCCATCTGCTACAGAGTTTCCAGAGCCCAGTGAAAAGTGGATATATAAAGCCCCCTGTGCAAAAATTAGTAAGGATTTCAAGATGATGACAACAGAACATTAAACAAGCACGGGGCCCTTCTGAGCACAGGGCCCTGAGCGACTGCACAAGTCACATGCCCCTGAAGATGGCTCTCCTGTCACTTACTGTTACTGGCAAATAAGTAGAGCTTTTTAAAGTTTAGTCTGTACCAGTTCACTACTCTCATAAAAGTCAGTGTGAATGGAACAGACTTGGACTTGATCGAAGGTAGTTTTTGTCATTAATTGTGCTTTCGATGAAGAAATACATGAAGAATAAAATTGAGAATCTCATACTCTTTCTAGGTAGCTTTTCTTTACATCCTAATCGTCAGGAATTTAAAGGCCTTTTTTTGGTCCTGCCCTCCCTACTGTGCCCCCCGCAAGAATAATATTCTTGATCCAGTCTGTGGATCGAAGAATTATGAAATGTTTAAATATATTTCTTAGGAAAAAGGGTTTGAGTTCCATTTTGGAAAAAAAATAGAAAATAAGGATATCGATCCTATAGAATATATCAAAAATATATTGTTGACCATGACCATGAGGTAAAGGCATGGAATGAAATTTTTTTGTTTGTTTGTTTTTTTGGCTGCACGGCATGTGGGATCTTAGTTCCCTGACCAGGGATCAAACCCATGCCCCTTATGTTGGAAGCGTGGAGTCTTAACCACTGGACCGCCAGGGAAGTCCCCTGGAATGAAATTCTTAAGAAGAAAAGTTTAACACAAAATCTTGATGTGTAAGATAATGGTTAAAAAAAAAAGGGGTTTTATCTGAGTTTAGACAAACTGAAGATTCTGACGAGGAAGGTAAACAACAATGGAGTCATGATGATGATTTGTTGGAAAATAAAATTTTAAATGATGGAGAAATTATATATACCATGACATAAACAGATAAATCCATATGAAGAGGACAAAAAAGATATTAAATTCAGGACCATAAATCAATCACGCAGTGGCTAGCACTGCCCTGTGTGTAGGTTTACAAGATACTGAAGAACAACAGAACCATGCTGTTCTTCAATGTTGTAATAATAAAAAGCTAAAGGAATTGTACCAAGAAAAAAATCATACGTTAAAGCAACTTAAATTTGCTCTTATTAAATAATCATGGTTTTTTATTTTTTAATTTTTTAATTTTTTATCTTTTCTGCGATACGCGGGCCTCTCACTGTTGTGGCCTCTCCCGTTGCGGAGCACAGTCTCCGGACGCGCAGGCTCAGCGGCCATGGCTCACGGGCCCAGCTGCTCCGCGGCATGTGGGATCCTCCCGGACCGGGGCACGAACCCGTGTTCTGTGCATCGGCAGGCGGACTCTCAACCACTGCGCCACCAGGGAAGCCCTATTTTTTTATTTTTAAACAGTACATTTTAAATTGGAATATGGTTTATGGTATACACATATTTTTGATTTCTCACTTTGACTTTTTCTGTTAACTAGTGATCCCTCAACTAGGAAGACTTCTCCTGTGTTAATTATTATGCTCATTCATGCTGCTGCTGCTACAGTAGAGACCTTATATCAGCTCTCAGTTAGCAGTTGTCGAGTTACTTGAAAAAGTCATTTACAAGTTCACCTCTTCAACATCTTTTTAAACTTAAAACATATAACTTGCATTCACACATTGATTTTTTAGCATAGGGACATATGTGTTGGCTGAATATAGTTTCCTGAGCCTTTTTCACGTTAACCACACCATCTTAATTTCCAGGCATACAAGTCTGAATGCAAACTCCTTCTGCATTTTTAAAGACTCTTTTTCATTTTTTCTTTTAACAGCTGCCTTGTCCATGCCACCACACACCAGTTCAGCAGCTTGCTGATGTCTTTTGTTTTGCGTTTAGTGGCTCACATTTATTTGGGTCCTTGCAAAGCATTCACTTTAGTTTTCTTAGAAACATTTGCCTTTTTTTCACACTTACTTACATTTCACAACTTTACATAAAGACAGACCTTGGAGATACTGCAGGTTCAGTTCCAGACCACCGCAATAAAGCAAACACCACAATAAAGTGAGTCACACGAATTTTTTTGGTTTCCCAGTGCATATAAAATTATGTTTACACTATACTGTAGTCTATTAAGTGTGCAATGGCATGTCTAAAAAAATAATGTACATACTCAGTTTAAAAATACTTTATTGCCGGGCTTCCCTGGTGGCGCAGTGGTTGAGAGTCCACCTGCCGATGCAGGGGACACGGGTTCGTGCCCCAGTCCGGGAGGATCCCACATGCCACGGAGCGGCTGGGCCCGTGAGCCATGGCCACTGAGCCTGCACGTCCGGAGCCTGTGCTCCGCAACGGGAGAGGCCACAACAGTCAGAGGCCCGCGTACCACAAAAAAAAACCAGACAAACAAACAAAAAAACTTTATTGCCAAAAATGCTAACCATCATCTGACAATGCAGGGTTGCCACAGACCTTCAACTTGTAAAAAACGCAGTATTTTCAAAGCACAGTAAACCCAAGAGCAAGAAGACGAGGTACATTTGTATTTCATTAGATTTCCCAATAGGTTCAACTAGTTAAAAACAGACTTAAGAACTAACTTGGTAACTGGTGAGAGCAGAAAGACATAGACATAATAGAGAGTAGACCTGTAGCATAGAGTACGCTGGATGTTATGAACACCTATGTTTTTTTAAAATTTTTATTTTATATTGGAGGATAGTTGATTCACAATGTTGTGTTAGTTTCAGGTGTACAGCTAAGTGATTCAGTTATACATATACATATATCTATTCTTTTTCAAATTCCCTCCCAATTTAGGTTATTGCGAACATTGAGTAGAGTTATGTATGCTATACAGTAGGTCTCTGTTGGTTATCTATTTTAAATATAGTAGTGTGTATATGTCAATCCCAAACCCCCAATTTATCCCCCCTCCACTTTCCCCTTTGGTAACCATAAGTTTGTTTTCTAAGTCTGTGAGTCTGTTTCTATTTTGTAAACAAGTTCATTTGTATCATTTTTTTTAGATTCCACATTTAAGTGATATCATATGATATTTGTCTTTCTCTGTCTGACTTAACTTCACTTAGTATGATAATCTCTAGGTCCATCCATGTTGCTGCAAATGGCATTATTTCATTCTTTTTAATGGCTGAGTAATATTTCATTGTATATATGTACCACAACGGATTTTCTTTATCCATTCATCTGTTGATGGACATTCAGGTTGTTTCCATGTCTTGGCTCTTGTAAACAGCACTGCAATGAACACTGGGGTGCATGTATCCTTTCCAACCATAGTTTTCTCTGGATATATGCCCAGGAGTGGGATTGCTGGATCATGTCTGTGTATTTTAGAGGGAATGGAGAACATGGGTCAACCTGACTAGTTAGTGAATGGAATACTAGCTGTACTTGCCCAAGTCGCTTGGGGGAATTAATAGGCAAATAAATCCCTGCCACCACCCATCTAGGAACATCCCTGATACAATTGCCAACGGGAGAAAGAGCGTGAGTCACAAATCCTCCCTTGTGACTTTCAATTTGTTGCTCATATTTGAAATCTGTTTTCATTGAAATCCCTGTAATGGGCCACTGTGCCTGTCTCAAGATCTCTGAAGGTACCCTGTGGGTGGAGGGAAGGCTCCTGGTATTTCCTGTATGCTGTTATTTCAGTCAGACCATCCAAAATATGCCTTCCACATTTGGGAGAAATCTCTTCATGGAAAGTAATGACAGAAACGATTTTATTTGTGTAGTTATTATTAAGCTTTGTCACAACAGAGAAGGAAAAAAAAAAAAAGATGAGGTTAATAGGCACTGTTTTTATGTTCACCTTCCCTGGTCAGACTGAAAGATTCTGCTTGTGATGCTGAGTGTTGGGGCATTTCTGCATCTGCTTGGTTTGTGGCATTTATTTTCACCTGGGTCATTTGTAGAGCATCAGTCTTTGACATAGGAGAATAAGAGGTAGTAGGTTTCCTAACATTTGTTGAACTTTCTATTTGTTTTTCAAAAGGCCCACTAATTAAAGACTGGCTAAATCCAGTCACCCACAAAAAGTGATGACAGTACCCCCTGAGGACAAAACACCTCCCAGGGATCAGAAGGAAAGAGTGATTTGTAAGATTGTTTTTGTTTGGTTGGTTGGCTTTTCTCCATTTTAGTCTTGTGAATCTCTTTTTTTTCTAGGAGTTTGAAAAAATGTTAAGGAAGTTAATTTCTGCTAAATACTGAGCCCGGGTGGCCCCATGGCCCTCCAGGGCCGAGCTTAGGGACCTCTCCAGGGAGGGTGAAAAGATGTGGAAGAGTCTGGTCAGAGAGGAGGCCGGGCTGCGGTGGGCTCCAGGGTCCTAACAGGCAGCAACCTTCGCTCCAGCCTTTGCTTCCCTTCCTGATGCATTTGACCATTGCTGAACCATTGGCTGTGTTTGCTGCGTAACCATCACGTGCGCACACCCTTTTGCAACATCTGAATCCTGTCTGTGATTCTGCGATGCGGGCGGGCTCTCCTGCCAGTGTCCCCGAGGTCAATGTGGCCAACGACAAAACTTGAGGATGGCCCACTGTCTTGCTTCTCTTCCCTCGTCTTCTTTCTCTCTCCCTCCCTTTTTTCTTCCTCCACCTCAGTCAGGCCCGGTGAGACGGCAAAGGAAGGAACCACGGGGAGTGCCCCATGCATTTTAGGGGACGGGTGGGTGAGGAAGGGCCGCCCGTGAGAGGGCCGGGGCGCCAGCGCCCCTCCATTTATTGGGAAACTTTCCTCTCACAAGACCAAGTTCTCGCCCAGAACTGATGACTCACCCTCTGCGTGTTCTCTCTTCCTCTCCCCTTGTAGGAAATGTGACTGGAAACAGTAACTCCACGTTTATTTCCAGCGGGCAGGTGATGAATTTCAAGGGTGACATCATCGTGGTCTACGTCAGTCAGAACTCGCAGGAGGGTCCGGCGGGGCCGGGCGGCGGCGCGGGGGAGCCGGTGGGCCGCCCGGTGCAGGAGGAGAGCCCGCAGTGCTGCGACTCGTTCGCCGGCCTCGGGCCGCGCTTCCCGGACACGTGCGCCGGCCTCGAGGTGGGCCCGGGGCTGCAGGAGCGAGGCGCCCCCGGGCCCGACAAGGCCTCGCGGCCGGTGCAGGAGCAGGGGGAGGCCGAAGCCGGCGCGCCCGAGACGCGGCGCTGAGCAGCCGAGAACCCGCTGCGGTTGCAGCCGGGCGGGCGCGGAGCTGCGGGCCTTCCAGCCCGCCCTCCGCGCCGCGCACGTCGGCAGCCGCGTCCCCAGCTGACGACGCCGCGCACCCGCGCCTGGGCGGGGCTGAGGGCGGGTCCTGGGATGGGGCGGGGTCGTAGCCCCCGAGGTGTGCCTTTGAGCCCATCCGTTCGGTACGCCTGCGTCAAATGACCGGACGTTCTTTATCCATCTTGTTCTAAATAGAGTCAGGGACTTTAAAAACAAACAAGCAAACAAAAGGACATTTGTTATTACTACTCACTTCCATCCACAGTCACGTGTCTACTAATTGCACAGGTACACGTTGCTCTCTTCTGTTACTCCACTTTTTACCTCCTTCTATAGTTTCTTCTTCCACTTCCACTTCCCATTATTAGTTCATCAGTAGTTTGTCTCTTTGTGACATCTGTTTTTATGGCTGTCCTGTTCTATTTGGGTCTGTATCCCTTCCCCCACCCCGTCCTCCATGTTTGATATTTGTACGTCACTGTCTCTCATAACGTTTCTCTTGATACTGTCCGCCCTTTTTTCTTTTTACTGTTTAACGATTTTCTTGAAAAGTCTCCTAAGGGTGATGGTCTTCTTTATATGTTTTCTTTTGGTCCCTTCTCACAAGTAGATGCCTGTGTTTTGGTGATGGTGGGGGTGGGGAGAGGTGAGGAGTCTACTAAGCACTTTTGGAAGAAGGCTAGAAATGTGAAGCCTTGGGGGAGGCTCAGAGAACAAGAGGAGGGACTTTTAGCTTTCGAAAACTTTTCTGAGTTCTCAGTTTTCTAAAGGAAGGAAAAGGGGAAACCCCATTTTCACCCTGAATGTTTTTTAAGTTTGTGTCAATTTCTAGGCAGCACTAAGTTGCAATTCGTGTCTGCCTCCTTTACTCCATCTCAAAATGGTTCATTCCCCCCGGGTGAATGTAGTACCCTTCCCAGCAGAGGCAGTCAGGTACTTGGGAAACTAAATCTCAAAAATCCAAGTTGCTGCACGTGGCATTCTTATTCTTGATGTGTCCCTGGAAAAGATGTGGAAAATGAGTAGGACATGGGATGGCCTGCACACACGGTGAAAGGAAGGTGCCAGGAAAGTTCAAGAAAGGAAGAATAAAGTTGTGCATTTGTTTTCCTTCTAAACAAGAATAGCATAAATGTGTTTAGGCAGTAGGCACCATTTTCTTCCTAAAAAATCGTGTATCTGTAATTTAGCCTTGTAGAAGTGGAAAACACTCTTATTATTTTCCATGCGTTTGTTTACATTAAAAACCAAATCCTTATATTGTGAACTTAAGAAAACTTATCATAGAGTTGCTTTTCTCTTAGCATCAGTGCTCTTGTGAGGAAACATACAATGTGAGTCAGAGTGAAAGGAATTACCTAGAATGTTTCATCTGTTGTGGCCAGTGAGCATTTGTTCTCCTCAAATACTAAAGTTAAAATATCTAAGCACATTAAAATTAATTTTGCAGATCTGGTTGGTTTTAAGAGTGCTGATAGTAGTCACTGTCCAGACGTTAATGGCCACAAATGCCCAGCTGAAGGGAATAATCGTTGATCACTGGTTTCTCCCTGTTGGTTGCAGGTCTCTTGGAAATGCTAGAATAGTACCCATCAATTATGACTTCTAATGGAGAAGCAGAGGTGGTTCTATAATTTATGGGGCTTCTTAGCGGACATGAAAAACTGCAGGAAATAACTGTGTTGCCAGGATGATCCGTTGGTGGGAATTTACTGTCTGTGCTGCCCTTTTAGTTCACATCCATCCAAAGAGAGATGTTATAAAAATGGATGAAGCCATTAAACCTTTTGACATATTAAACAAAGTATAGTTCACAAAGGAGAAGGCTGAGCTAAAGATCCAAGTTTCTACTGTGACTGTCATCATCTCACTGATACTTTCCTTTTTTTTTTCTATAAAAAGGCACTAATTTTTGACATTTTCCCAAACTAGAGATAACATAAGGATGCTACAGTGAATGTTAAAGTATCTTGAGCTCCTTAAATAAAAGGTGCTAAATAAATACATAAGAATCTACTTTCAGAAAAGGTAGTGTTCTTTCCCATGCTGATCCCTATTAATTGTATATTGATCCAAAGACAATTAAATGATAGGAGGTATATAGCAAATATAGGTCTGTGTCTGTGTATTATACAGATGTATATGACAAATGTAAACAATGAAATGAAGACAATAATGAAAAACTGGGGAATGTGATAAAGAGATTATTAAACTTATATTTGATGATAAAAAACTTTTTTAGTGGCTTGTTTAAACAAAGCTTTTTGTGAAATAATGATCTGACTTCTTTCTGATCTCTATGATGTACTGTGGTATCAAATGTTGGTTATGTGGTGTCATTGGTGGAAACCTCAACAAGAGTTGGGACAGAAAGTGCCTTGTTTTAATAATATATCTACCATTGATCTCATAAGTACAATTCTTTAAAATGTAGGTTGGTTAGGCAGTGAAAGAGTTGAAATGGAAATGGAGTCTAGTGTCTTCTACCCACACCTAATTCAGCTATCAGAAGTAGGAAGAATTAATTTCTTCTCTCTACCTGCAAGCACAAAGAGTAGTTTGAATGTGAGGTATTGGAACCTTCCTATGGCAAAGGAAAAGAGGACTCTTGCTGTGTAACAAGCTACCCCAAAACTTAGTGGTTTAAAACAACCACCATTGATTTAGCTCCCAGCCCTGTGGGTTGGCTCAGCTTGGTTGGTTCATTAGGCCTGGAGGAGCCCAGCTGGGCTTGCTGACCTGCGTGCAGTCTGCAGGCTGACTGGCTGGGGGAAGGCTGGCTGGACTGAACCCTGTCCACGCGGTCCCTCATCCTCCCAGCAGGCTGCCCTGGCCTTCTTCTCATGGTGGTGCCTGGGTTCTGAGAGCAAACAAAACCATATCAGGCTTTTTGAGACCTAGGCTTGAACTGATGTGCTGTCATTTCTGCCACATTCTGTTGGCCAAAGTAAGACACAGGGTAGCCAGATTGAAGGGGTGAGGACACAGAGTTGCAGGGTGACACTGAGAGAGTGGTAGATACAAGGAGGGGAGAATGGAGCCCTTTTGCCATCTCCACCACAGGAACATTGTTCATAATCAAATGGTGCTGGGGAGAGTGCAGCTGGGAGCAGGAGAGGAACGTTTCCTAGCCCCCAATAAGTGCTTCCTTCTCTGGTGACCAGATTCCTTCGATGCAGAGTACAGTCAATCCCTACAAATGAGTATTGAGATTCCTTCCAAAGCCAAATATCCATGATGAGGGAACTGGGTCTATGGTACTACTGCATTCCATTGGCACAGATCGTGGAAAAGTGACGATTTGTAAAGTCAAGAAAACTGGTGAGATCCTTTGGGTAGAAGAACCTGCTACATAAACAGATAAACGATGTCGTGTTCACCCTTTAGGCTGATTCAACAAACAAACTCTTTATGGTTGGGTACTGGGAAAAAGGGTGAGCTTGAGCAGAAGTACTGTCTTTGGTGGAAGAGGCATCATTTTGAAATGTTTGCTCTTTGACAGTCTCTGATGGCACATGACTCTCCTTGGCCTGGGGAGCTCTGGGGTGCTCTGGGCGTGAGTTGCATAACCTCCTTTTGTGAGAAAGGATAAATCATTCAAAGGCCTAAACATTCGGTTGGTGAGTCATCATTTTTATTTAATGCACTTTTGATGCTTGGGCCCCGAGCATCCCTGAGAAAGGAGATGAAGATAGCTGCAGAGTCCCAGGGAGTCTGGGACGTCCTAGATTTCTGGGGAAGACTGTGGACATTGCTGTGCTCCAGGGCACAAGGAGGGGTTATCGGTGGAATTCCTGACTCCCCAGGGCTATGCTGGTGAACAGACTACTTTGCAACTACTAAAACCTTTCCAAAAATAGGTGGGTAGGACTTGCCTCCTAGCACAGCGGTTAAGAATCTGCCTGCCAATGCAGGGGACACAGGTCTGAGCCCTGGTCTGGGAAGATCCCACATGCCACGGTGCAACTAAGCCCCTGCGCCACAACTACGGAGGCTGCGCTCTACAGCTCGCGAGCCACAACTACTGAGCCCGCGTGCCACAACTACTGAGCCCGCGTGCCACAACTACTGAAGCCCGTGCACCTAGAGCCCGTGCTCCGCAACAAGAGAAGCCACTGCAGTGAGAAGCCCGCGCCCCACAACGAAGAGTACCCCCACTCGCCACAACTAGACAAAGCCCACGTGCAGCAACAAAGACCCAATGCAGCCATAAATAAATAAATAAATAAATTTATTTAAAAAAAGAATAGGTGGGTACCTGAAGTTGGGCAGGGGTGGGGTCAGCAGTGAGCACAAGCGTGTAAGGTGGTATCACTGAAGCCAAGCTCAGAAGTGCAGGGGAGCCACAGATTCTGGAAACCCTGGACCAATGCTCCCATGGCAGCTTCTGCTATGGAGCTGATTTAATATAATGAAATGGGTTATTTCTTCCTTCATAACTTTATTTAATTTAAAAGAATTCCTTAACCCTTTCAGCCTACATTATGGCTTGATATCACTGTTTATAGTGAAAATTTCTCTAAAAACCTTTTTGTATAGAAATAGCTATATTTATAATTTAGACTCTTTAAATATTATAGCATAATACCCTTGAGATCCATCCAAGTTATTGGGTACATCAGCAGTTAGTTCATTTTTATTGCTGAGTAGTATTCTGTTGTATGGATGTACCACCGCTTATTCACCCACACTTGGATTCTTTCCGGCTTGGGGCAATTACAAATAAAGCTGCTATAATAATTTGTGTGGACATGTGTTTTCATTTCTCTTGGGTAAATACCCAGGTGTAGAATTGTGGGATCATATGGTAAATATATATTTAACTCTATAAGAAACTGTGAAATTATTTTCCAAAGTGGCTGTACCATTTTACATTCCGTTCATTTCATCAGCAATGAAGGAGAGTTCCAGTTGCTCCATATCCTCACCAGCACTCGGTAGCATCAGTTGTTGGTTTATTTTAATTTTAGCCATTCTGATAGATGTCATTGTGACTTTAATTTAATTTACATTTTCAGCCCATGACTGAGCATCTTTTCATATGTTTATTTGGCCATCTTTATCTCTTATTTGGTGAAGTGTGTGTTTGAATCTTTTGCCTATTTTTTAATTGGTTTGGTTATTTTCTTATTGTGTTTTGAAAGTTCTTTATATATTCTGGATATGAGAATATATAGGTTTTTAGGGCCTTTTATTTCAATGACAAAGAAACCATGGAAAAATACACATTTAAAGCTTTTAGAGCATTCTGAAAGTATACTTAATACCATTAGTAAAAAAGTGAAGATGTCGCAATTTTTCATTTTATTAAAAAATTAAGGTTCAGGATATGTATAGCAGTAACATTTTTTTCAGAGTAAATGTTTCTACAATAAAACCTCTCTTCACAGTGGGACTCGCAGTGTCAGGGCCCAGAGCCGTCGCTTGCTCTGTGGGCTGCTCTGTCCTATAAGGCTTTATGGAATGCATCAGTCACGCTTCTAGGGAGCGCATTCATCCATGGAAACTGTGAGTTTTGTGTTTTACATGCTGGTATAAATGTCTCTATTTGGTTGGAAACGTGGAATGTTTTTCTATTGATATTTTCTGATTTCATTATTTTATATATTAATAATAATATTATAATAATGAGGTGCTGGGAGAGGGAAACCATGAAAACAAACTCCAAATGCCACCGTCACCTATTCTGGAAATAGAGGGAGCTGGTAGCCATGGGATAGACTTTGTTATCATGGGAAAGGTTGTTTGGTCTTACGAAGTTAAGGCCAGTTGGTATCTGTCGGCTGGAGTGTCATGGGATCCGTTGTGCCCTGACAAAAATGCTCCACAGTTGCCCTTGGTCTGCAGAACTAGTGGAGGGGAAGGCAGTAAGGCCGGGCTGCATGGAGACGTACCACACTCAGGAGCTTTGTGAAGGGTTAGGAGCATCCATGGGGGGTCCCCTGGGAGAAAGGACACCAAGGGTTCTGAGGAGCACTGGGCTGGTGCTGAACAGTTGGGGCTGACAGGTGGACACTCCTGCAGGCCCAGCCACGTCCACTCAGCTCTGGGGACAGTGGCTGAGCATGAGCGAGGTAAGTCCAACATTATCCCTGGAGGCTCTCCTCCCCTCAACAGCACACAGGTACCTATATGTGTGGGACAGTGCTCGACAGTGACCAGAGGCCGTGACAGACCACAACTGAGCTCACTAGCTTTTCTCATCTTCTCTGGGGTATTTGGAAGGAGACCAGTTCCCCTTTGGACCAAGTAAGACCTTGGGGTTCTTGGATGCCTGGAGGGAGAGGCTTTACATGTGATCTGTTTGACATATGGGGGCTCCAGCAATTAATAGGAAAAAGAAAAGAGGTGCAGCTGTGTTTATACTTGCAGCTGGTGAAGCAGGCATGCCAGAGATGGACAGATAATGGAAAAGAGGAATCAGGACTTTATGAATTTGACCACAACTACCCCAAAGAGATCCAAACCTTTCACATGGACTCCACGGCCCCCAGCCCTGCAGGTTCATCCCACACCACCCTCCTCCATTCCAGCTGCACTTGTCTCCCAGTGCACATGCTGCAGGATGGTGCAGTCAGAGGAAATAGCATGTGTGAAGGGATAGGATGTGTGTTCCCCTGGTCCTGACTTCTTCCCTCTGAGATAGACTGGGATCGTATTAGTAGCTCTTTTTCTAACCAATCAGAAAACAAGGACAATCTAGATGGGGAGAGGCCATGCCATGGAGCAGGGGTCACTGATGAGAATGTGTCAGAACCAGGGAGTCTTGTCTCTCTGTGTGTCTGTGCCCCCCCCATCCTCCTGCACTCTTCCTTTCCAACTTCCCTGACCGCCTCTCTGTCCCCTAATTCTGTGTCGCTTTCTCCCTCTTTTCCTGTTGCTCAAGCCATTCTCTGACTCTCTGACTCTTCCCCCAGGCACTTGGTCCGCTTCCCCTTTTCCATCCTTCCATGTGGCTCCCACATTCCTTATTGTTCCCTCAACGCCTCTTCTGTTCCTCCCTGCCTCCTGGGCCCTCAGAGCCTCCCCTGCCCAGATTCCTCATGTCCTGTGTCCAATCCCTGCTCTGGTCCCCTCTGCCAGGTCCTCCATTTCCCTCCTCCACCCCGCGACCTCGGGCTGCAGAGGGCGCTGTGCTGAGGTCTTCTTGCTGAAGCTAAACCTTCTACCCATCACTCTCTAAGAATGTGACTTTTTCTTGGAAATTACCCTGTTTATTCCTCTTGCACCAGTGAGCATATTGCTTTCATGTCAAGCCAAAGTCCAGATCCCACCTTCCTTAGGAAAGGACCCCTCAGGCACAAAGTTTGGACTCGAATCTCACCATTTCAACCTCTGGCTGCATGTATGGATCCATAGCATTGTGTTCTATTATTATTTTTAATTAATTAGTTTATTTTTGGCTGTGTTGGGTCTTCGTTGCTGCGTGCGGGCTTTCTCCAGTTGGGGCGCGCGGGGGCTAATCTTCGTTGTGGTGCACAGGCTTCTTATTACGGTGGCTTCTCTTGTTGCGGAGCACGGGCTCTAGGTGCACGGGCTTCAGTAGTTGTGGCACGTGGGCTCAGTAGTGGTGGCTCACGGGCTCTAGAGCGCAGGCTCGGTAGTTGTGGTGCATGGGTTTAGTTGCTCCGCGGCATGTGGGATCTTCCCGGACCAGGGCTCGAACCCGTGTCCCCTGTATTGGCAGGCGGATTCTTAACCGCTGCGCCACCAGGGAAGCTCAGCATTGTGTTTTAAATGGTTGTTTAAACCCTTAAAGCCTGCTCAATGGTAGGTGAAACCAACAACTATTTCTGACTGCCTCAAAGTCAAGCTTGCACAAAGGAACCCACTGTGGTGAAATCAGGTCAGTTCAGGGAGGGATTTCAAAGACGAACCTTAGATGTTGGAAGGGCAGGAAGGAGGCAGCTCCAGAGGCAGCCCCTCGGTTCTTGCCCCCTCACGTTCCCCCTCAGACTCAGTTTCTCTCTGTCTCCCTTGTAGCTTTGCTATGCGTGGTGCAGGTAATAGCTGCTCTCTTCCCAAGTCTTCAGCACCCAAATCCTTTCATTTCCAGTGTCCACTACCCACTGGCCAGATGTATTTGTGTGTATGTGTATATGTGTATAGATAAACCTTATAGATATAAACTACACCCAGTTTATACATAAGACAGTTCCAAATTCCATGAGATAACACTCTAGGTATCTCAACACAACTTTCCAACCAGAACACCATTCATAGATCACATGGATCAGTCCAATCAGTGGCCAAGGAGGGCCACTAACATAAAACAAGGCACTTGTTTTATGGGACAGTCAGGCCTGTGGGAAGAAGTGTGTCCAGAGGAAGATGGAGGATGCTGGACCCCTGAGCCATGTGTAGCCCTGACTGCTGAGGTCTGATAACATGAGCAAACACAGCGAGGACAAGATCATTACAAGACTTTCATTCTCTTCCAGTTTCTGTTCTATCAATAATGACTCAAGAAAAGATACATCTTTCTAGTTGGAAGACACAATTTAAGGTTCTGCTCTGAAGACGTTGGTGGGAAAGTGGGACTATTTAGAAAAGAGTTCTTTGTGTGCCTTCCTTTTTAAAATAAGCATTTTTATTAAGCCAGAGCTGGCTATGCTTCTGAAGGTAAAGTAAGGATAGAGCAGTCATTCCTGACAATATATTACTCAGCCATAAAAGAAGAAGGTAATTCTGCCATTTGCAACAACATGGATGGACCTCGAGGGCAGTATGCTAAGTGAAATAAGTCAGACAGAGAAAGACAAATACTGTGTGATGTCACTTGCATGTGGAATCTAAAAAAGCCAAACTCACAGAGACCAGAGTAGTTGCCAGGGGGCTGGAGGTGGGGCAATGGGGAGATGCTGGTGAAAGTTACAAAATCCCAGTTATAAGAGGAATAACTTCTGGAGATCTAATGTGCAGCATGGTGACTCTAGTTAGCAATACTGTATTAAATACTTGAAGGTTGCTGGGAGAGTAGATCTTAAATGTTCTCATCACAGAAAATTATGTGAGGTGATGGAGGTGTTAACTAAGTTTACTGTGGTAATCATTTCACAATATACATGTGTATCAAATCATCACGTTGTATACGTTAAACTTAACGCAATGTTATATGTCAGTCGATACATCTGGGGAAAAAGTAATTCCCAGTGATAAGAGAAACAAACCTTAGGCGCCACGAGAGTTCACGTGTCAGGACTGAGGCGCAGTATGACAGCAGAGCCAGGGGCCCTAAGATCTGAGCAGAATCCTTGCCCAATGCTGAACTGTCATTTGTCACTAAGCCCCGGCCTCTCACACTGACAGCGGACTCTGCTCTTGACCTTCAATTCCTGCTGTAAATAAACCCACTTGTGGCGGCCTCCCGGGGAGAGCAACAGCAGTGATCACTGACAGTCCTCGTACAGGAAGACAAGAATGTGGGTTTGACTCAAGGTAAAGAGAGAGCCTCACCTCACGTGGATAACGTTATAGGTAACATCTGCGCAAATAACTACCATTTGTTGAAGCCACCTGCAAAGTTATATACATACATACATATATATATAATCATGTCATATATATATATGATATGAATATATATATATATAATTATATATATTATATATATATAATCCCATTTAATCATCACAGCAAATCCAAAGTGACTCTTGTTATCTTTACAGTAGAGAGAATAGGGTCAGTGAAATTAATGAACTTCCACAAGCTCACAAAACTGGTGTGTGGGTTTTGCACCCAAGCCCCAAGGTTTGCGTTCCTGCCCACTTTTTTTTTTTTTTTTTTTGTGGTACGCGGGCCTCTCACTGCTGTGGCCTCTCCCGTTGCGGAGCACAGGCTCCGGACGCGCAGGCTCAGCGGCCATGGCTCACGGGCCCAGCAGCTCCGCAGCACGTGGGATCTTCCCAGACCGGGGCACGAACCCGTGTCCCCTGCATCGGCAGGCGGACTCTCAACCACTGCGCCACCAGGGAAGCCCCCTGCCCACTTTTATAATGACTTTGTGGATTGTGGTCATGTTTATATCCACTCTGTTTTGCTTCCTCTAAAGTGTTCTGTTTTTGGCTATAGCAAAGTTATGTACACTAGAGTAGAACTGATGTGGATGGAATATATCAGTGATGTGAATATTTTTTTAAAACCCCAAACCCTCTTATTATAATCAGACTTAGTTTCCCAAATTCATTAGTGAGCCCTAAAACTTTGCATTAGACACTTTATAGCCTAGGCACACAGTCTGTTGGCCCTATGTCCCCAAAGGGATTCCTTTCTGTGAATAAGATGATGTTGGTTTTCCTTTTTGTGCACCTAGAGCAAGTGTAGACTCACATGCAACGTCATTTCAAACTCAGCAGTTATCTGACACTTCATATCTGAGTATCCATGGACGGTGTGGATGGTGAGCAGATGTCCACGGGATAGAGGACATCTTCCAGGAGGGGCGGATGGTGGCCTCTGTTCTCCAAGGGCACTTTAGTCAGTCAGGGCCCTGTCAACCTGTGCATCTGTCTCCTGCTCAGACGGAGCAAAGCAGCTATAGCGGAACATCTGGGCTAGTTATTTGAAGAACAAAGGACCTGCCCACCTTCCCCACACTTGTTTGCATCAAGAGTGTTAATGAAAGCTTATTCAACATCAGCATGATACTTAGGAAGTCACAAAATGCCTGGTTTTTAAATCAGTTTTATTGAGTCAGTATAATTTAGTACCTGCAGTAAAATTCACCTTTTCTAGGACTGCAGTTCTATGAATTCTAACAGATGCATGTTGTCATGTAACCACCACCATAATCAAGACAGCATTTCCATCTTTGCAAAAGTCCCCCCTTGCTCCTTTGTAGAAAACTGCCCACCTCCCACCAGCCCCTGCCACCTGCAGATCCATTCTGTGTCCCTAGAGCTTTGCCTTTTCCACCATGGATGGAACCATACAGTGTGCAGCTATTTGAGTCTGGCCTCTTTCACTTAGCACAGTGTTCGTTTTTGCATGTATCCATAGTTTGTTCCTTTTTGTTGCTGAGTAGTATTCTTTTGCCTGGATATGGTTTGTTTATCCATTCACCAGTTGAGTGACATTTGGGTTATTTTCAGTTTGGGGTAATTGTGAATAAAGCTGCTCTAAATCTTCACATCCAGGATTTTGTGTGGATATAGTTTTCATTTCTCGTGAGTAAATACCTAGGAGTGGGATTGTTGGACTCTCTGGTAAGAGTGTGTTTGCAATATGGCAATGTATGAGGGTCAATTACCCACCCTCCCTCCTCGCCAGCACTTGGTATTGTCCACAACCTGGCTCTAAACACAGTTTCAAATATTTACTAATGATGAGCGGACTTTGTATTGTTTTGTTTCCTAAAAGCAAGGCTTCTGAGGACTTTAGATCTATCTGAAGAAGTTAATAATGAGGTACATTATTCTGGGTCATTGCACTCTTAAATTATGGCTTTTTCCCTCTTATGATGTAATTAAAACTTTTACAACCAACATCCCTGATAGCCATGCAGTCAGTAGTCTAGCAATTGATCCTGTGTCCAAGGGGTATTTTTAAACATTCAAATGAGGTTATACTTTCATTAAAAGGAAGCTTTCAACTTCCTTAATGCTGTTTTGAGACGCATGTGAAGATTCCTGTGCTCTGGGGAAAACTGAAACCATAATAAGAGCAATGGTAACCTGGGACTGTTCTCATGTCTCTTGTAGGAAATGGCTTTTTTTTTTTAAGCTAGCTGTCTATATGATACATGTGGATTGTCTGCTTCCAGAATTCTGTACAACCAATTTAGGATACATCCTGAGTTGTCCCCAATTTGCCTCTAATTCCCCTCATTGCCCAACTGATCTTTTCCTAGTCAATCCAGGCATGCTACAAATTTTAAATAATCAGCATTAGTGCAAAGGGAACATAATTAGAGAATCAACACTTTGTAATCAAAATAATTATGTAAACCAATATTAAGACAGAGACTCACAGCTTGAAGTAGTCACCATCTTTGGAGCATGGATTGGGCAGTTCTTGGTTACCCAGGGAAAGAGAGTAATGTGACATTGTGTCGGCCACAGGGTGACAGGGCAGCACGTGGAGAGCCACCTGGGTAGGACTCTCCCTTCCCCCTTGGCAGCAATTCACAAGCCAAGCGAACATTATTTGTAAAATCAGCACTTTACAAATAAAACATGGAAGCTTCTGTGATGATTTTAACTAATTGTCACTGGTAGAATTGTTGAGTGTTTGAATTACTAGGTAGGCAAGGGGCTCCTGGTTTAGTCTCGCTAGAAAGGCCTCCAGATGGGCCCGTTATCTTCAGGCCTGAAGGGCTGACCTGCGAATTGTCAGTCAGGTTCTGCCTCTGAACTACTGAAGCCCCACAGAAGCTGAAAGGGAGAAGATGGAAGTTTCACAAGTGGCTAGAGCGCTCACCGTATCCCTCAGAATTCCAGCAAAATTGTTTCCTCAGTGATGGATCCCAAATAAGAGAGGGAGATGCGAGGAGAGGTTGGAACTAACGTTGATTAAGCAACTACTATGTGCTAATTTGTGCTAGAGTCTGTTTCATGAATTTTCAATTTTAATTCTATCAACCACTCACGAGGGAAGTGTTATCTCCCATAACTACAAATAGCTGGAGAAATCGAGTCTCAGCGAGGTGAGTTAACTTGCTCATGTTGCTAATTAAGTGACAAAACTCAGTCCCACCAAATCCGACTCTAGAACTTGTTCGTTTCCCGCCACCCCACAACTGCCTCCTCGAAGACCGGACAGCATCCCTTCAAAAACCTGCCTTCCCTTGGTGTCCCAGGAATACGCAGGATGCCCAGTTAACTTTTCAGATAAACAACAAATACATTTTCAGTATTTGGATGTCCCAAATATTGCATGAACCATGAAGATTCTAAAAATAATTCCGTGTTTATCCGAAATGCAAATGTAACTAGGCATCCTCCATTTCTATTTGCTAAATAGAGCTACCCTGACCCTCACTGATGCTTTCGGGCCATAATGGAGATGCCAGTAGTCTGCAGGTCACTCTTCACTGCAAACACGTTTTTTCCCGTTGTGTCTTTTGGGTGGTGGAGTGAGAAGGCTGGGCTGTAAAGGAGAGCTCCATCACATGTGTGAAAATAACAAGCGTTTCCCTCTTTAAGGATCACAGAACTGTGATCGGGCTGGAAAACGCTGGGCTGGATTTCCATGATCCCCACGTGCCTAGTTTAGAGCTTTGCAAAGTTCGTTTTTGTGGAGTCCTAGCCCATGAGTGATTTTGTGGAAAAATAACTTTGGGAAATGCCACCTACGGGACCCCCTGGGAGAGTCCTGGGGCACATTAGATCATTGAAGGTCCTGAGAAATCCGATAGGAAAGACTGCTGTTAACTTGCTGAAGCTGAGAGCTTCTCAGTCTCTCCGAAGACAACAGTTGGAGCCCCTGCCTGTGGGATGACTGGAAACCCAGTCCTTCCTCAGGTTCCCCTCTGAGAGTGTTTCTGAGAATCTGCAAGGAATATGTGTACATATACCTTTTTATTTTGGGGGCCTCAGCATGGAGGTGAGTCAGCAGTACTCAGTTGCTAACACCGAGCTTACACGGTCTATAAGTCCTTAGAGGTGTCGGCTCTCTGGGCTGGGCCGTCTCCACCTCCATGTCACCTCTTTCCACCTTGTCACCTGCTTGCTCAGGCAGCTGGGCTCTGCCATATTGATTTGTCCTGTGTGTAGACAATAGCCTGCTCCTTTCTTCCCCTTTCCCAGCACAGAAAAGACAGTCAGCCTTGGAAACCAAGCAACTCCCAGAGCCGGCAGTTCAATCGCCTGCACGGTGCTCCTCATCAGTGGAGCGCTGGTAGATATTTAACAACTGGATGGAGGGGGCTGATTTCTCATCTTTGCACTTCCCATGGTGTACATCCCACCATGGCCAATGTCAAGCTGCCAACTGTGATGTCATTGGATGGAAGTTGGGAGGAGACGTATGGTAGCACACCCTATATAACCTGATACATTATTTCCACCAACTGACACATTAGACTTCGAGAATATAGATAATAGAAAAAGTAGTAAAATAAGTATGAAGTGATGAGCTCGAGTATTTAACTTTGTTTTTAATATAATTTATTTAGTTACACAGTTACATAATTTAATTTTTAATGAAGGTCACGTGTATCACTTAGCTTGCAGAATTCCTGGGAAGCTTACAATCATCTACTGCAAGTCCACACAGCCGGCTCCGGCACACACACTACTGCTTCTTCAAGGTGACGTCCTCCTTAGCCTTCAGCCTGGCTCCATTTTGCATGGCCTAGAATTCCCACCACCCACCCCTTCCACGTCTCCCACCTCCACCCCAGGCAAAGGAATGCGCTTGAAACCATCTTGGCCCTACCCAGAATCCAGGCTCAACTGCTTCCCCCAGAAACAAGCTGCAGATTAGTGAGGACAGATTTTTATATTACCTAGAGGTCCTTTTATCTTGAGCTACCCTATTTCAGAACAGGATATTTGCTCTACTTTCCACAAACAATCAGTGTATTTTTCCCAAAGCAAAAGAATCATCTGCCTCCAAAGATGGCTTCTAACCTCTAGCAGGGAGTCAGCACAATGGAGAACCACTGAAGCTTTGGAATTTGGGGGTCACTTTTCCCCCCAGGATATCAAGGACTTCAGGATCCAGTCCTAGATGGGGCCCCAAGTCTCTCACTCAGGGATCCCTGTCCTCAGTAACTATGGAAGAAAGGCTTTTCCTGTATAGGAGTCCCATGGGGGTGTTGTAAGTTGAATTGGGTTCCCCCCAAACATGTTGAAGTCCTAACACCTGGCACCTCTAAATGTGACCTTATTGGAGGAGTGGGAGGGTCCTGCCTCCTGTCTTAACCACTGTGGACTGCATTGCTCCAAAGAATGTAGAAGCCCACCCAGGACTAAACACATCCCTCTACACAATTAACCCCTGGGTGGTTCTGTCCTGATCTTAACTTATCCTTGATTTGTAACCCATGCAAATGGGAATTTACCTCTACTCCAAAGGTTTGTCATTAGCCGTGGACAGCCCTCTTCCTCCCCGCCCCCGCATTGCCTCCCAAATAAATCACTTCCCAGAAGGGGCCTCAGGGTTCTGGAAGTCTCAGGATTTAAAATAGTTTACCTTGGAAATTCTTAATTCAGTTGATTTTTTTTTCATAGCAGATGTTACATAAATATTTGATCATTAAAGGTATTCTCAATTTGCATAAATGTTTATACCATGTTAAAGGAGATGAGAAGAGACATGATATAATTACTGCAAACTAATTTTACTAATTATTCAGAGTGTGACATAATCAGTGGTTTCAAAAGAGCAGAGAGGGAATTTCCTGGCAGTCCAGTGGTTAAGACTCCACGCTTTCCTTCGATGCCTGGTGGGGGAACTAAGATCCCACAGCAGTGTGGCCGAAAGCACAAGAAGAGCGGAGAGAGGCCCCGAGTGCCGAGCGCTGAGGATTTGGGGTGCACGGGGGACCGAGCACTGGGTGTGTGAGGTGGAGGAACAGCCAGGGTCCTTCACCAGCGAACTCAGGAGCCAGTGGTGTGACTGAGCCTTTCCTGGTACCAGCTCCCAGGCCTGCAGTGGCCCCCTGCCCCCAGTCTGGGTGACCAGGCCCACCACCCCTAGAGTTCTAGGAGGACATGGAACTCCTGAGCTGGTCTAATAAGCTCAGAGGAGGTCGTTGACCAGAAGCCACCAGCTCTTTCCATATATATAGCATTTGATTATTATGTCTCAAGTCCTTTTTATTCTGTTTATCCTATTATAGACTTTTTAAAAAAAATAATGCCATTGATTTGTTTGGAAATGAGTCGTTTAGCCTGTAGAATGTTGTGCATCCTGGGCTTATCTGATTCCTTCCTCGGGCTTTCATTTAACTAGTTCCTCCTACTGTTTCTCCTGTAAAATAATATTTACAACTAGCGTCACGATTAGATTCAGGTTTAATTATTTTAGGCAATTCCTGGGTGGTGGCATGTCCTACTTACTGCATCTTGTCATGAGATATGTTGTGTCTGACAGTCTCACGTTCTTCTGATGCCTGTGTTCTAGATGGAACAGCAGATTCAGCTGGTCTGATGATCACTCCATTAGAAAGACTCTTATTTTTTTTTTAATGGGAATGTTTTATTGTCTTTTCATTCTAGTCAGCAACAAATATTCTAAAGGAGGTAAATACCTCAGAGAAAGAGGAATCTGTATAAGGCAACTCTAAGTAGTCTGTGGTCATTTTTTTTCTTTTGTATTTACTATTTTTTTATTGAAGTATAGTTGACGTACAATATCATATAAGTTACAGGTGTACAATATAGTGACTCACAATTCTTAAAGGTTATGCTCCATTTATAGTTATTATAAAATATTGGCTATATTCTTCGTGTTGTATAATATATCCTTGTAGCTTATTTTATACCTAATAGTTTGTACCTCTTACTTCCCCACCCATGTATTGCCTCTTCCCCCTTTCCTCTTCCCACTGGTAACCACTAGTTTGTTCTCTATATCTGTGAGTCTGGTTCTTTTTTGTTATATTTGTTGTATTTTTTAGATTCCACATATTAGGGATATCATACAGTATTTGTCTTTCTCTGACTCACTTCACTTAGCATAATGCTCTCCAAGTCCATCCATGTTGCTGCAAGTGGCAAAATTTCATTCTTTTTTATGGCTGAGTAGTATTCCACTATATCTATCTATCCATATCTATATCTATATAGATAGATAGATAGATAGATAGATAGATAGATATGTGCCACATCTTCTTTATCCATACATCTGTCCATGGACACTTAAGTTGCTTCCATGTCTTGGCAGTTGTAAATAATGCTGCTATAAACATTGGGGTGCATGTATCTTTTCGAATTAGTGGTTTTGTTTTTTAGAAAGCCTTTATCTTTACGACGTTCTTTCCTAGAAGTGTCATCTCCTCCTGCCCTCAAAGGCTCACCTGATGGTTGCAGCATCCACCAGTGAGTGCCGCTTAGTTCTATTATTTCAAAGTGGCAAAATGGCAATTATTAAATTCTATTATCCCCTCTAAAGTTATCAGCTAGAAGTCTTTTGTTAAAACAAAAACCCTCTCCTCATCAACTCTTGGGCAGGAATCCATTTTAGTGCTATTCTTAAGTGTGTGATGTTGCTTGATTAATGTTTATGAAGGTACCTCTAAAGAAAGCATGATTTAAGCATACACAGCAGCAGAGTTGGGGGAGAGCCTGGCCTCTGTGACTGTGTGCTTGATGCCTTTCTCCTCTTCCTTGGTCTTTCCAAGGTTAAGCCCTTGGTTAGCGCTTTACATTGCATTTCCTGCTACATCACTTTGGACCTTGCTATAGCAGTCGTACTATTTGGTCTTTGTCTTTAAACTCTATGTCTTGATAGTTTCTCTCCTCTGCCTAAAAATATACAGTCATTTTCCCTATTCTGGAAAAAAAAATCCTTCTCTTGTGCTCTAGTGCTGAATTCATCAGCCTGGCATGAGGCTTCCTTCTGACCTGAGCCTCCTCGTCTCTCCAGCTTGGCTTCCCTTCATCTCTTCTTACACCTCATGCCTTGACCCAAACGAATCCTATTATCCCCCCAAAATGGCCTGTGCATTTGTTCCATCACTCTTTTATTCATACCTTCTTCTGCCAGTAACCTTCTTCCCAATGTTTGTCAACCCCACCTGTGCTCAAAGACTTGGTTCAAATGCCATGTCTTCATGAAACCATTCCTGGTGATCCTGCCAGAAGAAAAAGATCCTGACCCTGATCGTCCCAGGAAGTGTGTACCTCTTCAGGATATAATCTACTAAACTTTTGAAGAGGATCAACTAAGTGAAAAACAGATTCAAAGAGACAGTAACAGACATACACAAAATGTAATGGAATAGAAAATACAGATTAAGGAATAAAGAGGATGTAAGCATACCAACTATTCTGGTGAACAGAGTTGCTGGGCTATGGATCCATTTCTCAGCTTCCCAATAGCTTGAGAAAATAAGGGAAATGCTTAAATTCGGTGATTTTCATTACTGAAAGAAATTCCTTCCGTTCTGTGGTGTTCTGGAAAAATTTTCTTGGCCCCAATTTCTGAAACAGACTTTCCAGTTGGCTTTATATAGGTGGTGTAGTGAAGAACATTTTATAGCAACTGCAGAAGCAAATTTCATATGACCATTTCCTATAGCAACATCAGATAAAGCTAAGGCAATTAAAGATAATCTTCTGATGGGTTAATCTAATATACTTCTAATAAATATCGAGGCTTCTGGTGTTCTAATCTGATCAAAGGATAAAACTCAGAATACTTAAAGGAATAAATGGAATGTACAAGCTATATAGACAATCAGCTCTGTTTATCACATTACCAATCCAGTGATATGAGCTGAGTGAATGCTAGTTTAAATTGAACCTATTGGTTAGAATCTAGAGTGCTTGTCTCCTGTATTGCTGCATGAGGGTAGATGCATATAATTTGGAAACCAAGTAAGTAGATGGTAGGGTTGATTACCCTCTAAGGGAGTTGAGAAGTTAATCTCTGTTTTCACTCAGATGGAAGGTCATTCTGCCTGTAATTAGCTGTCCAGAAAGCCAACAGCCCCCTAAAAAGGCAGTTTTTATTGGCTCCTAAAATTGAACACAAAGATCTCTAGAAAAAAAAACATTTTAGGGCCTGGAAATTTTTCAGAATTAAAAAAAAAATTCCTACAATAATATAAGACCTCGATGGTGTTCTCCTAGAACAACTGGTCCTCTGCAGTTTGGCTCCTGTCTGCGTCCATGGGAATGGCCCCATGCAAGCTTTCTTTAAGGAATTATTACGTACCATCCAATTATTCAACATTAGATTTTGGAGAATATCTGACAAGATGATGATTTGCTTGCTTTAATTTATAAACAAATTTTATTCTGGGACTTCCCTGGTGGCGCAGTGGTTGAGAGTCTGCCTGCCGATGCAGGGGACACGGGTTTGTGCCCCGGTCCGGGAGGATCCCACATGTTGCGGAGCGGCTGGGCCCGTGCGCCATGGCCACTGAGCCTGCGCGTCCGGAGCCTGTGCTCCGCAACAGGAGAGGCCACAACAGTGAGAGACCTGTGTATTGCAAAAAAAAAAAAAAAAAAAAAGAATATACGATTCATACAATTATATGGATGTACTATATAAAAAATAGATAATAGGGACCTACTGTATAGTACAGGGAACTCTACTTAGTATTCTATAGTGGCCTATATAGGAAAAGAATCTAAAAGAGTGGATGTACATATATGTATAACTGATTCACTTTGCTGTACCCCTGAAACTAACACAACATTGTAAATCAACTATTCACCAAAGAAACTTTTAAAAAATAATAATAATATGGATGAACTGCAGAAAAAGTTGAAAAAAAGCAAGACACACAAAAATGCAATATGATGCCACTTATAAATCTTTTGAAACATCTGGTAAGAGCTGAAAAATATTCTAATAACTTTATTTTATCTAGTTGACCAAAACACAGAATCTAGAAGTCCCTCAGGGAAATACGTGGAGCCCAAGCTCCAAGCTGTGTCCCGTGGACATTTCCCAGCATTTCTGTGAATCCCCGATCTCAAGAGGTCTCCTGGCCCTCTGCGTCCAGGCTGGTTCATGCTAATCTGGCCGCCTGCCAGAGCTCTTCTCATCTCTGTGCTGCACCGCCCTAGGCAAGAGCCCAGTAGGCTTTTATTGCCCAGTCCTCTCCCCAAAGGCGCACGTGTGCGTGTAGCGCGCACCGGCACAGCGGACCTGCTGACATGTCGTTGGGTGAGCAGGAGGGTGGACGGGGCCCTGGGCTCTTAGACTTGGGGTCCTGGCACCATCACCTAAAGGCATTGTGATCCTGAGCAAGTCACTTAACCCTTTTGCACTTGCACTGTCACCCCCAAAACAAGCATATTAACAGAACCCACTTCATACTGGCTCTTGTGAGAAATAAATGAGGTAAACCACATAGGATGCCAGGCACAGCCTATGTGCCTAATAAATATTCAATATTATCAGCACCTGCAGAAGTACAAATAACGTAAAGGAACGTTTTCTGGGCCTCCAATGCTGGGGATTTCTTGCGGGGCGGACGTCTCTGCAGCCTCTGTTATCTTTCTTGTCGTGTCCGTGGCCACTCCCACCCCCAGCCAAGTCTTTCCCAAGGCTGTGCTTTTCCAGTTCTGGACTTGCCTCGCCCCTAGCCTCCGTCTCAGTTCTGTTGTTTCTGACAGCAGTGTAGTCCCCTCCTCAGCCCCTGGCCTGCCTCGGCACAGCCCAAGGTACCCATGTGCCCCTCGAAGCACAAGGCCATCCTCTCCGGGTGACAACCAACAGGTGAGGCTGAGACGCTTCAGCCTCCCTGGCTCTCTGCCCCCCACTGCCCATCCCTCTACATGGACTGAGCAGGAGGGAATTTATTTTCCCACGGAAATGAATGATGCCACTTCCCTTCTAATGGAGAGGCCGCTACAGTCACCTCAGGTCTTAAATAACAAAATTTGCATTCTCGCTTATAAGTGAGCCGGTCCAGGTCCCTGTTTGATTTGCATCCACTGTCCTCTCAGCTAAACAATTCCCGGCAGGGTGATGAGACTTTGCTCCTTCTGCTACTGTATTTGCAGCTCTCGTCCCTCAGTCGCTGGGTGTCGGCAGTCTGTGGAGTCCAAGATTGGTCAGGCCTGAACCTGAAGGCACACCGTGTCCCTCTTTCTCAGGAGGGCACTTAAACTGGGGGAGCGACAGAGCGTTCTTATTACAGGAGCCTGGGAGCTCTGGCCTGGCCCACTTGGTACTGAGATGAAAGTGGCCAAACCACAGGGCACGTCTCTGTGTGTTGCGTTGTGGACTTTTTCCCCTGTAAACTAGAAAAGAAAAGGACCTCAAGCCTTGGAGATAAGAAAATTCATTTTGTAAGATGCAGGCCTCTGGGAGCAGGTAGTCATAACGTAGGAAAGCTGACGTGTCAGGACGTTTGCTTTAGAAGCAACCACGCCCCATCTCCAAGCAGGTGTGAATTGGTTCCATATTCAGGAGCAAAACATGTCCTATTACTACATTTTTTTCTAAATCAAATTAAACTCGACCCTGAGCCTCCGCTTGACAAGGGTAGCGAGAAATTCACTACCAGCCAGGTCATGGGGTGCCTCTCTGCCCACCTGGGGGACTGTGAGTCTGTCCAGAAAATGTGGGGAAGGCCTTTGGTTTTTAGTCCATCCTTGATGGCGCTCTGGATCCTCACAGGCTTACTGTCCCAGCTCCCCTGGTCCTCAAACGTGGGCTGCCGCGTTCTTCCTGAGCGGAGCTTGCACACAGAGGTCTTTTAGTCTCATGGTTTAGGGACTGGCCTTCTGGTTATCCCATTGGAATATCCCACTGGGTGCTGTATAGGAAGGGGGTGGGAGGAGAAGTGCACCCCGCTCGGGCTTGGAAAATCTAACCCCTCTCTCAGGGGTCACACCAGTGGTTCCTCACTTCCTCAGCCCCCTCAGCCCCTTGGTCAGCTGAGTAATGGTCTCCTAAGATGTCCACATTCTAATTCCAACCTGGAAGCTCCTCCATGGGTGTCCATTTCTGGCTCCCATAGCCAGTGGGTGGGATAAGCCCTTTTACTCCCCAGGGCGACTCCTTAGAGATGTCTGGAGCTGACCCTTGTTCCAGTCCTCAGCACTGAGTTCAGAAACATCCCTGGACCAGGCTGTGCTAGCCTGAATCTGAGCATGCTGAGTGCACTGTGTACCGTAGCCTGCGCACCCAGCGCAGGTAAGATAGTTTCCGGCATATATGCAAATTAGGCTACATCATGCCTGCTTTAACCATATATAAATGGTTAGGTTTCCAGAAGGTGTTGTGTGACCCTCATTCTCTCAGACCAAATGTGCACACCTTTCCCTGATGAGGACTTAATAATCTAAATCTGGGCTGTGGCCATTTACATCTAAATGATGTAAAATTAAATCAAATTTAAAATTCATTTGCTTGGTGGCACTAGCCACATTTCAAGTGCTCAACAACCATATGTGGCTGGTGGCTACCATATTCGACAACACAGGTTCGGAACATTTCCATCATCTCAAAGTTCTGCAAGACAGCTCTGATCTAGATGCTTGTACCTCCGTCTTTGATAGTATTTCTGATTTTCCACAGGTCCCCTAGCTGATCTGACCTCCTTCTTGATCCTTTAGAGATGAAATCCTGTTGATGTCATACAAACCATCTCTGAATCTGCTCTTGTCAGAAGTGTGTGAGCCTGTGTTAACATTTGTCATCACAACGTAGACCATCATGCTTCATTTCTTAAGTGCTGGCTTTTCTGACATTTTTGCCGATTTTGTATTTTATGCATAATATTTCCTTTCTCAGTCACAGTGATGAATGAAAAATTGTCAAAATTTGGAGAAAAATGTACAAAAACTAAAGAGAGCCATTAGGGAGATGCATTAGCTCGAGGTGTGGGTACTGGCGACTTCTGCTGGCCGTTAGGCAGACATGGATATGAGTTTGGTTATTAATGAGGGTATCATTTATGATAAAGGAGTTGTGACAGCAAGCGTTACAAGTAGTCATAATATGCCAGTGTTGACTAGACACACCGTAATCGCTACAGCCAACATAACTGATGTCAATGTCTTCATAGCTGGATATTCAAATAAACTGGTAGTTAATGAAGCCATGCCCATTGAAGATTTCAGTCTAGAGTGAAAAGTCCATAGTCCTAGTAGAGGGGGATCACAGTGATGAATTTTTTCCCTTTTCTACCTATGCTGGAGGACTCCTATCAGAGCATCTCAGACTATAGAAATTGCCTTCTCCAAGTGATTTTCAGGGGGGCAAAACCTGTTCTCCTAAAACACTACTTTTAACTATTCAATTAAATCCTCCTTGAAATGTATTTTTGTTGGTCAAATAGCGGCATCATTACTGCCCAGGCACTTCCCTGAGGATCCCCATTAAGGATATTTCTGAGAGTCTTTTTCCTGAAGAGGTAACTCTTTCAAAGTTATGCTCAGACACCTAGAATTTCCCTGAAAGATTACAGGAGAATACTCCTGGCAGGGGTTTGGCATTACAGCACGTGCTAGCCGGGCTAATAGTTACTAGCCGTCATCTTATGCAGGAAGGTGCTAGCATACTGTATGAATTTAAATTGAAAGTCAGAAATATGGCTCGTGTGGTAATAAAAAGATTTTGGCAGAAGCAATGTGGAGCCCTTGACAATTACAGTTGAGAAAATACAGTGAGATGGCTGGAACATCAATTACAAAATAACCTTCCAACTTGACACTTTTGGAATTTCATATTTTCCAGGGTTCCAACCGGGAAGACAGACTGCTCTAGTAGTCAGACTCATCTTTCAGTGTATTCAGTATATTGAGAAGCCAAAGTTAAGGCAAAAACGTAGTACATACTGGACAGAGAGAAGCAGGCAGACATGGGTGCTGGTTGACTGCTGTAGTAAAGGCAAATTCTTTGGGCCAAAGTTTCCAATCTTTTATGAGATATGAGATAGTAGGAGGTTAAAGACATTGGATCAATCGTTTATTCATGCCTTCATTAAATTATTTATATATTCAATTGATTATCTGTTTGTGGGAGAATGGTATTTTCTCTCCCCCTACAGCGTGCCTTCCTTCTGCTCCTATCCCAGTGAGGAGAGGTTTTGGAAAGACAGCCGAGCAAGGCAGACATGTTAAATATGATAATATATATTTAGTGGTCAATCTGTCTTGTTCACGTCTTGCTCTGAGAAACCCAGAAAGTCTTAGGACTTATGCTAAGCAGGGCAGCAGGGTGGGATGGAGCTCTGCCTTCCTGGACAGAGCAGGATGAATGGCCCCCATGACCCTGTGGGGTGCTGCTGGGATGATGCCGGGATCCTGGGGAAGGGGCGGCAAAGGAAGGAGAAAAGGGAGCAGAGAGAGCAGGGACCCTCTCAGGAGCCCAGTGAGGAAGGCCCCCTATGAAGGGACACAGATGGAAAAGGACAGAAATGTCTGGCCCCAGCTTTCGGGCCAGACGGTTCTGTAACCAACACTTGGAAAATTACTGGGAATCATGAAAGAGGAAAGCTAGTGTTCGTGACAAGTATGAATTTATTCAGGAAATCTTCAAACATAGAAAAGGAGTAAGAATAATATAATGAAGGTCTATGTAGCTATCAAACAAGTTCAATAATCAACACGTGGCCAATCTTGTTTCTTTTACACTTCAACCCACTTTCCCCCATCCTCAATGCATTATTTTAAAGAAAATTCCAGACAAATATTTCATCTGAAAAATACACCAGTTTGCATCTCTAAAGATAAGATTATTTTTTTTAATTAATTTATTTATTTTTGGCTGCATTGCGTCTTTGTTGCTGCACGCGGGCTTTCTCTAGTTATGGCGAGCGGGGGCTACTCTTCATTGCGATGCACATGCTTCTCATGGCGGTGGCTTCTCTTGTTGCGGAGCATGGGCTCTAGGCACGCGGGCTTCAGTAGTTGTGGCACACGGGCTTAGTTGCTCCATGGCATGTGGGATCTTCCCGGACCAAGGCTCGAACCCGTGTCCCCTGCATTGGCAGGTGGATTCCTAACCACTGTACCACCAGGGAAGTCCAAGATAAGACTGTTTTAAACATACCATAGTATTATCCCATATAAAAATAATAATTCCTTAATATCATCAAATGTCTCCAATTCTCTTATGAGCTTTTAACAGTTTGTACAATCCAAGACCTAAACAAGACTCATATATTGCATTGGGTTAGTATGTCTTTTATGGAGGTTTTAGTCTCTCTCTTCCTCTTCCCTCTTAAAAAAAAAAAAAGAGGGAACATCGTCTTGCCATCTATTTATTTAAATACACTGCGTCACTTGTCCTATAGATTCTCCTACATTCTGATTTTTTCTGACTATATCCTCGGTGTCATTTAACATTTCTCTGTACTCTGTATTTTTTGTAAAGATACAAAATACCTTTATAAAATTTTTGAAATATTGACTATAATTCTTCTATAAAGAGTAACTTGCCCTTAGCAAATATTTGGTTACCTTAAGGTATCACTTATACAGAAAAGATAAGATACACACTTGATTCTTTCCCCTTATTTACCAGTTTTCAGAATAATGAGTGGTGCCTTAGCTATCTTCTAAAGCGACCAATAGAAGCTTCTTATGAACTCATGGATTTTAACATAATGTATGTGTTTCATTTTATTAGTTATTATTCTTTTTGATGCTCAAGTTTTCCTATCTTTGGCCAGTGGGAACCACTTCAAACTAGTTTCTGTGTCCTTCAGGCAAAACTCGGTAGTCTTTGATAGCTTCCTTGATTTCTTGTATAAGAAGATTTTCCAGCTTGGCTTATGCATCCCCTGACTCTGAACTGGAATCCACCATTCCCCAAGGAACTTGCTTCTTTTTATTGGGAAATAGTATTTAGAGACCCACATTTAGCACTAGGAATACGCATAGTTACTGGGTTGGTCATTGTTTTTAGACCTTTTTAATGGAATATCTAGGAAACTTTTTTTTTTTTTTGGCTGCATTAGGTCTTTGTTGCTGCACGCGGGCTTTCTTTAGCTGCGTCGAGTGGGAGCTACTATTTGTTGCAGTGTGCGGGCTTCTCATTGTGGTGGCTTCTCTTGTTGTGGAGCATGGGCTCTAGGGTGTGTGGGCTTCAGTAGTTGTGGCACGTGGGCTTCAGCCGTTGTGATTTGCGGGCTCCAGAACGCAGGCTCAGTAGTTGTGGCGCACGGGCTTAGTTGCTCTGTGGCATGTTGGACCTTCCCGGATCAGGGCTTGAACCCGTGTCCTCTGCATTGGCAGGCAGATTCTTAACCACTGAGCCACCAGGGGAGCCCCTAGGAAACAATTTTTAAAAAGATACTGTCCATTCAGAATTAGGATTACAGAATTTTTGCTTTGATTTTTCACATTCTTTTCTCTTATACTGAAAATCTTGCTTCCTAATACCATTAACATAATTCCTTATTTGTTTTATCCTACAAATATGTTCAAAATATTAGTTCAAAATAACAATACCACATCATTACCAACAATATGGTTACTGAAAATAAAATTTCTTTGCGGGTTTTTTTTTTCTGGTTTTTGTTTGTTGATATTTAAGAGATCATATATATGTATGTGTATATATATGTATACATATGTGTGTATATATATATATCATAATATAATAATTAGTGTTTTAAAGTCATTTGCAATAATGACTTTCCGTGTAATTAAATTATCAGGTCAATGTACAGTTAGGTTCAGTTGTTTCCCTTTGCTTTTGAGTTTATTGTTTGTTTGATATTTGCGGTACACGGGCCTCTCACTGTTGTGGCCTCTCCCATTGCGCAGCACAGGCTCCGGACGCACAGGCTCAGCAGCCATGGCTCATGGGCCCAGTTGCTCCGCGGCATGTGGGATCTTCCCGGACCGGGGCACGAACCCGTGTCCCCTGCATCGGCAGGCGGACTCTCAACCACTGCGCCACCAGGGAAGCCCTGCTTTTGAGTTTTTTTAAGCTTTTTCCCCATTTTGATTTAATTTTGCTTTTAAATTGTTAAATATATACACAGTTAAAGGTCATAACCCTAAAACAAGGTATCTTTAGAAAAGTTTAGTTATCATTCCTGTTCCCACTCTTGCTTCCCTTTCTCTATAATAATATATTTTGGGGGGTTTTGATTTGCCTTCAATTTTTTTATATAAGAAAACATGTATCTGAATATATATGAATGTATATTTTTTCATTCTTTTGCCTCTTAGAGAAAATGTAACCTATTACATACATTTTCTGCACCTCAGCTGCACCTAAAAATAACTCCCAGTCCTTTTCAGTACATAGAGAACTGCTTCATTCTTTTATAGCTACACAGTATTCTAATATGTGATGTGCTTTAGTTTACTCAACTGTTTCCCTATTGATGGACATTTGGGCTATGTCCAGTCTTTTACAAGTCGTGTTATAGTGAAAAGTCTTGTGCATATGCATTTCTTATTTTTGAGAGCAGATCTTTGGAATAGAATCCTACAAGTAGGATTGCTAAGTCAAAAGGTAAATGCATGTAGTTTTGCCAGCTATTGCCAAATTCTCATCTACAAGAACTGCATCCCTTAGCATTTCCAGCAGCAATGAGTATGTTCTCCCCTTTTGGATTTTTGCCAAAGGGAGTGGCAAAATAGTCTATCAGTGAAGCTGAGTTTTTATTTCTTTTTCTATGATCTGTATACTAAGAATTTAATTCCAAAGAAGCAGGACTCCTTTTGGACAGTAACACCTTTGAGGTTGTCAAAGTAGAAAAATTTGGCTACATTATATGGTATTGAATAAAGAAGTTTTTCCTATAGCTGGGCTTGAATTGCCAAGCTCTCATTCAGAGTAGCTCAGCCACGCGGAGTTTATACAAAAGGAATGGCCAAAATTCACGGAATAAGAAGCCTCAAAGGGCTCTTTTGAGCAACATGTGCCACTGGATATCTTTGGAGGCATTTATACCCATCAAATAATATGGGCACTTTTTGAGAAGATTGAACCTGCTCTGGAGTTAGAAGTTCTTGGCACAATAAAGAAAACAATGGTTGATACTGATACCGGGTAAACAACATGGTGCTTTCAGTCAAAACTTTATGAAATTCTTACTCTTAAAAGCTCCATCTCATCCTGTGTATGCAAAAGAACACCAGAAGGAATATTCACAGCATATTATATATATTACCTGTTTGGATTTCAATACTGTATAAATGCTTGCAAAAATATAGATTTGCCTTTCCCTTTCTGTTTATTTTTGATCAATTTGGCACTCAGTGCTATACCGTGGATCTTTTAAGTGGGGGACTGACTTTACAGAAAGGGTCAGTATCACATGTTTACAACAAAGCACTCACTGAGGATTTGTTTCTCTTGCACTTAATTTTACCACGTTGCCAGTTAGCGTGCTACCAATTTACTGAGCATTCAACATTTAGTGATGATCTTCTACAGCGTAGAACTGTGCTAGAAGATGGGCACATGAAGATGACTAATGCCTGGTTCCTTCCCTAGAGGAATTTACCATGTGGTCTGACAGACTGACAGGTAAACACATAAGTTAGAAGAACCTCTGACATGGGACCGTTCAGAATGTATGGTAATTGTTTACATATATTTCTGCTAATAGAGTTTACTCTTTCTTAGACACAGCTTTATTGAGTTAAAATTCACATACCATATAATGCACCCATTTGAAGTGTACAGGTCAGGAGTTTCGTGTGTTTCTGCACATTCACAGAGTTGTGCAATCATCACCACATTGATTTTAGAACGTTTTCATCATCACAAAATGAGGAGAAACTCCTCATTTTCCTCCAAACCACTCCCCAGCCCTAGGCAACCACTAATTTTCTGTCTCTACAGATTTGCCTTTTATGGATATTTCAGACAAGGAAATGAAAATGAAGTCACACAATATGTAGTCTTTTGTGCCTGTCTTCTTTCACGTAGCATATTTTCAGGGTTCATCAGTGTTGTAGTACGTATCAGTACTTCATTCTTTTTTGGGGGGCAAATAATATTCCATTGATGGATATGCCACTTTTTTTTTTTTTTTTGCGGGACACGGGCCTCTCACTGTTGTGGCCTCTCCCGTTGCGGAGCACAGGCTCCGGACGCGCAGGCTCAGCGGCCATGGCTCACGGGCCCAGCTGCTCCGTGGCATGTGGGATCTTCCCGGACCGGGGCACGAACCCATGTCCTCTGCATCGGCAGGCGGACTCTCAACCACTGCGCCACCAGGGAAGCCCGTATGCCACATTTTTTGTAGTTGTTTACTGTTCTTTTATTGAGGTAACATTTGTATACAATGAAATGTGCAAATCTTAAATGTGGCTATACCACATTTTGTTTATTCACTTATCAGCTGATGAACATTTAGGTTGTTTCCACGTTTTGGCTACATATAAAGTTGTTAAGAATGTTCATGTGCAAGTTTCTGACTGGACACTTAGTGAAATTACTGGGTGTAACCTTTTGAGAAACAAGCTCACTTAGGGAAGGAGTGCATCTTCATATTCCCAGTATCAAGCGCAGTAGTAGAAATGTAGAGTAAGTTCTCAACTCTGTGCTCAAAACTGGCATCCCATTGATTTTCCTGTGTTCTGGAATCAGGAGGGACCTTTGCTGTCAGAAGGCTTATGCCCTGGGTCAGGTGATCATCCAGCCCATGGTTGTGATGTGATATTATACAGTTCACAGTTCTCCATCTTGTTTACACAGTACCATGAGAACCTTTGCCAAAATCCACATACCTGAGCTCTGTGACTGCCCTGATTTGCTAATCTACTAGTAATCCTATGAAACGGGAAACTGTGGTTAGTTTGGCCATGGCTAGAGCTGAAAACTGACCACTTAATGATAGAATCTAATCTTTAGCCTGGAATGAACACTTCCTTGTCCATCCTTCCCAGATTCCACCTTTCCCCTTTTTCTTAAATGATGACATCATACTTGTCATTGGGATTTGTCTTTTCTCTCTCATCCATCTGGTTCTTCAGACACCACCCTGCACTCACTCCCAGCCCCGCCCCGAACGTGCTTCATCTGAGCTTGGTGGCCTGTCTCATGAACTCAAGATGTTAAAGCTGGAGGGCCCCTCCCTCTCTGGGCTTCACATCTCGAAGCTTATTTTTATTTTGCACTTCCCAGTAGAAAGATCATTTTCCATGATACAGAAGCAAAAGCGCTATTGAATAGCTGAGTTGAAGTTCTGAGTAGTTCTGTATTCCTCCGGCAGGTATTTACACTGTCCCTCAAGGGGGGGAGCAGTCTTCCTCGTTCCTTGACTCTGATTGATGAACAAAGCCCTCGGGATTGGCCACAGTATTTTTCACCAGCCCTGATCGCTGGAGTCTTTAGAACTTCCTGACTTTGTTCTTTTTTTTTTTAAATTAATTTACTTATTTATTTATTTTACAACTTTATTGGAGTATAATTGCTTCACAATGGTGTGTTAGTTTCTGCTCAATAACAAAGTGAATCAGTTATACATATACATCTGTTCCCATGTCCGTTCCCTCTTGCATCTCCCTCCCTCCCACCCCTCCAGACAGTCACAGAAGCGAGAGAGAGGCATGACCATATATACACTACCAAACGTAAGGTAGATAGCTAGTGGGAAGCAGCCGCACCGCACGGGGAGATCAGATCCGACTTGGTTCTTAAAGGTCCAGGCTCCTCTTGGGTGGCTGGCCAGAGGGAAGTCACCCGAGGACTGTTTGCCTGTGGGCGCTGTCTTAGAATAATTTCTGTGGTGGGGATGCCCCCTGGTTTCTCTTTTCAGTGGGTCCTAGGGCTGCTGTCCTTCTTAGCTGCCCCCAGCCGCTTTTCCCCAGGCTTCCTTCTCCCACTTGGGCACTGCAAGAAGGAGCCCAGCTGTACATCTTTCTTGCTCCCCTCCAACTCTAAATAGGCTTAGAAAATATTTTTGAAGCCATCCAAGGCAATTTAGTGCCCGTAAGGGCAGGAAAACAATCAGAGGAGGGAATTAAAAATAACAGAAAAATTATAAGAAAGCTTTAACATCTAAAATAGTCATCCTGGGAACCTATTGTGACAAGATTAAATCTGGATCCCCTCTTTCTTAGTTCCCTCATGGGATCAGCAAGTCAGCTCTCCCCAGCCCCTCTATCCCTGTGTTCATTCGTAGGGACCCCCGTGAGTCCTTCTTCTTATTTATACCTTTCTGCCTTAAATGACAGATACAGATATTAGGCTATTTGGTTTACAAATCAGAAGGCCTCTCCAAATCTAATAACTTTTTTCTTCATCTAGTTTAATTACCTTAATCAATATGTTCCCCTCCCATCTGAGGGCTGGCTGAGCAGCCATGCTGATTTCTGTAGACGCCACCCCTCATCATGTGGAATTCTGTGAATACTCCATAGAACTATATGTGTGTGTATGATGGATATATACAATTCTTCTTATTCACAGTAGTTTGGGTCTCTAAAGTCACCATGAATGTGAACTGGTGAACCCTGAACCATTGGTCCTAGGGAAAATACAGGCTGAGTTTCCTTCACGCCTTTGGCCACAACATTTTCTTTCATCAGTGGGTCAATACATTGCTTTATGTGTGTTTCTGTTTGAAGACCCCTTACTTAATATATGTTGTTAATTAATTACATTGAACTCACAACAGCAACGCTGTAACTCGTGCCTGAAGGGAGCTTACCCAGCACACGTATTTTCTCCTTAAGGCACATCACAGCCTTCTTGCACTGAGGAACACGCAACAGCGCACTCCAGCACTACACTGGGGGCCATTTTAAACCGTGAAATCCACAAAAAGCACAAAGGTGTAAAACATGTGACACTAAATAGATGGTGAAAAGGACACTTGTTTACCGTGTGAGAGTGGAAACAAGAAGGCAGAGCCATTGTCTTGTTTCCCCTCAGCTGGGAAGGTGTCACATCAAGTGATGCAATTTTTTGGCCACTCTGCACATCTGGGCAAATAACCGCAAGTATTGATTTGGGGTTTACAAATAAATTTTAGTGAGTGTGCCAGTTTGCAAATACAGTCAGTCCTTCGTATCGTCTGATTCTGATCTGCAGTGGGTTGAATCCATAGAGGCAGAACCTGTGCGGATAAGGAGGGCAAACTGTACTATGCCATTTCATATAAAGGACTTGAACATCCATACATTTTGGTAAATCCACGGGGTCCTGTAACCAATCCCTTAGCAGATACTGAGGGATGACTGTACAGAATCCACGAATAATGAGGTTCAACTCTGTACACACGTGCACACACATACATATACATACACACATATACACACTCATACACACATATATACGCTCATACACACACACACACACAGACACACAACTCTGAGGGCAGATTTCATCTGTCTGTGTTGCACCTACCATGGCACAGGCCATGGGGTTATGTCATTTGGTCATCAGTGTATACACTATACCTTGCCCAGCGCCTGGCACATTGTCTTGTGAGGTCAATCACACACCCACAGAGAGACTACACTCCATCTACCATCTACTCCAGGTCCATAAAGATTAGATGTAATTTTATAAAAAGCTACCAAGGCTATTTAAAGTTGCCCATCACATCTTCAGCTTCATTAGATATATAATTTTTATTATTACAATTTTTACATTGATGTAGCTCTTTATGGATCAAAAACACATTCACGTAGTTTCCAAGCTTATAGTGTCTATTGTACATAAGTGGATTGCTGATGTCAATTCCACGTGGCATCACTGTGGAATTTTATTTTCACTTTTAATAAAGCTTAGAGAAACACTGTGGTGAACAAGGTACTCCATAGGCCCAGTTTTGTGTGTTTTGACTCATTCATAGTCTGGTTCTGGTTCTATAGCCATTTGGATTTCTAGCACCCAAAGTGGGGAGAGGTGTTCACTAAGAGATTGGGTAAAGAGTTCAAGATCTTTCGGAGGAGAGAAAATAGGCATATCTCCACCTAGCGGTCAAAAGTAAAATGTGGGAATGTTGAGATGGGTTTAGACCACTAGGTGTCAGTGTATGCACCTAAACTGGGGCTGCTTTTCTTGTGAATCAAATGCTGGGGAGAGGAAAAAAAAAAAAACTAGATTAGTCAAGGAAAATCCACCAGGATTACTGTGAAAAATATAAAGGTAATCCAGTATGAGCTTTGGAATCATAAATTTGAATCTAAATTCCAGCTTCACCACTAAAGAGCTATGTGATTTGGGGCAAGATCTTAGTTACTCAAGTCTCAGTTTCTTCATCTGTAAAATGGGAATGACAACACTGACAGCATGATTAGTTTAAGAATTAAACAAAATAATGCATATAAACCAATCAGCACGGCATCTGGAGCATAGAAGACAGTCAGTCAGTGACAGGTATCATTATTGTGTCTGTTTGAAAGGAGAGATAAAGTATTTCCCTAACACTTAAGTGTTGCATACATGCATGTGTTATCAGTAACAAGGCAATACGGACTATAAAAAATATAAGTGGGCTTCCCTGGTGGTGCAGTGGTTGAGAGTCCGCCTGCCGATGCAGGGGATGAGGGTTCGTGCCCCGGTCTGGGAAGATCCCACATGCTGCGGAGCGGCTGAGCCCGTGAGCCATGGCCGCTGAGCCTGCGCATCCGGAGCCTGTGCTCCGCAACGGGAGAGGCCACAACAGTGAGAGGCCCGCGTACCGAAAAAAAAAAAAAAAAAAAAAAAAAAAAAAATATATATATATATATATATATATAAGTAATGAGGGCTATATGCTTTCGTGCAGTAGGATCTATTGAATTACCTGTCAAATAGATAATGTATTAAATAAGAAGGAATCTTAGATAAAAAGACTGAGAGGAAAGTTTCTACGTATTTCTCATTGACTCTCCATTTCAATGGAAATGCACAGATGGTGTTAAATGGGTCATATTTATTTTCTTTACACCCACTAAAAATAAAGGGCAGTAAGTTAGTGACAGATATAAACTGGAAGGCTGTTCCCAATAAATAGTGGACCCTTATTTCCTTTCTAAGGAACAGCATGTCTTTAAAATATATTTCGGGACTTCCCTGGCGGTCCAATGGTTAAGACTCTGCTTCCACCGCAGGGAGCACAGGTTTGATCCCTGGTCAGGGAACTAAGATCCTGCATGCCACACAGCGTGGCCAAAAAAAATTAAAAATTAAAAAAATATATATTTCTAATCCTATCAAAAATAAATAATGCATATCATGGTCTTATCTGATGTTGCAAACATAGCTTCATATTACAGAGGTCTGGATGGATGAGAATGTGGGAATTCAGGAAAAGAACCACCAGCAGCACCGAGGTGTCCCTGTGTCCATCACCTCTCCCTCACCCTTGTAACTGGCGTTGGTCTTGTGTCCATCACCTCTCCCTCACCCTTGTAACTGGCGTTGGTCTTGTGTCCATCACCTCTCCCTCACCCTTGTAACTGGCGTTGGTCTTGTGTCCATCACCTCTCCCTCACCCTTGTAACTGGCGTTGGTCTTGTGTCCATCACCTCTCCCTCACCCTTGTAACTGGCGTTGGTCCTGTGTCCATCACCTCTCCCTCACCCTTGTAACTGGCGTTGGTCCTGTGTCCATCACCTCTCCCTCACCCTTGTAACTGGCGTTGGTCTTGTGTCCATCACCTCTCCCTCACCCTTGTAACTGGCGTTGGTCTTGTGATTTTCTGCCTGCCATTGCCCCTTCCTATTTCTTGTGGGTTAAATATACCCCCAAAAAGATATGTTAAAGTCCTAACCCCCGTGCCTGTGAATGTAACCTTATCTGAAAATAGGATTTTGCAGATGTAATCAAGAGTGAGTTAAAAAAAAAAAAAAGAGTGAGTTAAGATGAGGTCACACTGGAGGAGGGTGAGCCCCAAATCCAATAGGACTAGTGTCCTTATTAGAAGAGCAGAAGAGACCACACAGAGCAGAATGCCACGTGAAGACACCAGTGCGCACAGAGGGAAGACGATGTGAGGACACAGTGTGAGCACCGTGTGATGCTGAGGGAGAGACTGGAGTGATGTGTCTACAAGCTAAGGAACGACAGGGATGGTCGGCAACACCAGAAGCTGGGAAGAAGGCAAGTGTCATCCCCTAGCACCTTCAGAGAGAGCATGGCCCTGCTGACACCTTGATCTTGGACTTGGAGCCTCCAGAATTGGGAGAGAATACATTTCTGTTGTTTCAAGCCACCAGTTCATGGTACTTTATTAAGGCAGCCCTAGGAAATGAATATACTACTTCTAGCAGAGAGAAGTTCCAGAGTAGCTGGGTGGGGTGTTTATTTGAACAGTTTTTAATCCCCTGAAATTCTTTTTTTTGTAATTAATTAATTAATGGCTGCGTTGGATTTTCATTGCTGCGCAAGGGCTTTCTCTAGTTGCGGCGAGCGGGGGCTACTCTCCGTTGCAGTGCATGGGCTTCTCATTGCGGTGGCTTCTTTTGTTGCAGAGCACGGGCTCTAGGCGTGAGGGCTTCAATAGATGTGGCGCGCGGGCTCAGTAGTTGTGGCTTGCGGGCTCTAGAGCGCAGGCTCAGTAGTTGTGGCACCCGGGCCTAGTTGCTCCGCGGCATGTGGGACCTTCCCGGACCAGGGATCGAACCGTGTCCCCTGCATTGGCAGGCGGATTCTTAACCACTGCGCCACCAGGGAAGCCCCTCCCCTGAAATTCTAACCTTATAAAAGTATAGTGAGCTGCCGCTAAACAAGAGGGATGAGAGGATTGAAATCATTTGTGTTCAGACCGCATTAAGCAACAGGTGATGTGCAAAGAATCTAAACATTTAGGATCTTTGAACAACGCCAGCCCGCCTGGGTGGGGAAGAGACAGGGATTTTCCTCTCTTGATGGCTGAGAGCCAGCTTCTGAAGCCTGGGATGCCGGGTCACCTGTCTGCTTCTGTTTTCATGAGGATAACGCTCACTTAATCTGCCCATGCCTGCCTGATCTTTTACGAAAACTTCCAGAACATTGCCTTGTTCTCTCTTCCCCTTCCCTGCTACTTTCCCAGCTGCCTGGGACTCCATCCCAGTGTAAACAGGCCCACTCTGCACCCCTAGTCAAGGGTAAATGGAACTCAAGCTACTAGGCTGTGAAGAGCCTCGCTCAATAAACGTCCAACTTGTTTAAATCCATAATATGTTAACTCGGCTTATTTGGATTTAGGAAGTGCCCAATTATCCTGCTGACACAGCGCCTGAAATAAGAAGCAAACGCCAAGCCCCTTACACAAAAGGGACTCCCTTGGCAGCATACTGCTGGTATTTGAAAGCAATTCCGCTAGGTGGCGCTCCATTGAAGGTTGGGCCCAGGATCCTGGCCCTTCCCTCTCGGTGTCGGCAGGTAATGGAAGCAATCCCGGAATGCATGAGGACGTCCAGAAGGCAGTCCTAAATTGCTCTGACAGATGTAGAAGACGACGTTACTTACCCTTAACCTTCAGATTAGACAGAACCTCTGACTGCTTCCCTCATTGATACCCTCCTCTGTGATCAAGTTCCTTCTACGTCCGTCCCTTGAAGGGCTCCGGATCAACACACAACCAAAGCATAAGGGCAGGTGGAAACAAGTGAATGGGGCTGCGGGGCTAACATAGGAGGTGATTCTCCGTCCGGCTTAGCCTGGTGCCCGGCGTGGAAGTGGTTGGGTGGGCAGAGAAGGCTAATGTCAGCATCTCATGGGTGGATGCCCCCCGGTGCTGGCGAGCCGGCGAGAACCCTCTGTGCCCATTAGCACCCTCTGGATCGTTCAGAGACGGACCAACTGAGAAAGCTGGGATGTTTTCATGTGACAGGATTAAGTGCATTTCCGGTGGGATCTGAGCCAAGTTCTTGCATCCGAAGTATTTAAACATGGAAGTCAGATGTGGGGTCAGGCTAAAAATAAAAAGGACTAAAAAGTTTGACAAAACAAAACAAAGCAAAAAACTCTGAGAAGAGTTCTCTGGCTGCCACCACGGTGTACCTTGAAAGAGGCTTCCCGTTGTATCGACTATAGAAGAGTTTGCGTTTCCTAAGCGACAGAGGTTCTGGCGGACACCAGCTTCCTGACATCCTCTCGATCCCCAATTTCCGAGGCTGGGCGCTGCCAAAAATAGTTCTTTTCTTGTGGTGCTGTGATGAGGCCAGGAAGTAAAACATGAAACTCCCTAGCAGGTCCTCAAGAAATAACTCGCTCCTTCTTTCCCTGCTGCTCTTCTGAGAAGTTTGGAGGCTTTATAAACACAAGAGGTTGACATAATCAGTACACACCAATCACCAAAGCAAAGCTGCCAATACTCTGGTACAGAGTTTTGCCCTACTTACAACTAGAGCAAATCCCGTCATCCCCACCTTCACCAGCTTCGATGTTGGTTGTTGGTTTATGAACAGTGGAGAGGGACGCAGGGGGCTCCCCGTTGCCTTCCAATTTGCCAGCAGAATGGCTCTGGGGACAGAGCCCAAAAGACAAAGCAGGTGTGCTGACTTCCTTAGAATAATCTGAGCACTGGAGGCTCATGGCAAGGGCTCAGTCTGCACCATCCCAGGGACATGGTGAAATAGACAAATCTGATATTGAGCACCTTCCATTTCTTTTTATGTATCCTTTTCCTTACTCTCTCATTGAAATTGCAGGCCCCCATCCCCCTCCCTTTTCTCCTCTATTAAAACTTGGTCTCAGGAAAAAATTGATTATCAGGAACCTTATGTCAACAGACATTTGTACACTGCTCTTCACTAGATGAGGTTTTCCTCATTTATTCACCACCAAGAAGGTGGTAGGAGTGTTTTGGAAGACAGGGACCTTCTGGTGTCCCTGAAATCACCCCCGAAGGACACGTCTGCCCTCACTCTACGTAGGCTGTTGGAAGCGTGAATGTATTTCAGAAGCCCTCCCCCAGTAACAGGTGGAGGTTTGGAATAGTTGGATAATTGCTACTACAATTCCTGAAAAATAGCAGCAAATATCCATAAATAAACATTAGAAATGAAACACAGATGCTTGGCATTTAACATATTTTAAAAACACTGTTTACCCATGTCTTTCCTCTTTGCCAATCGTTAGAGTTGCCAAGTGGCTCTTTAAGATTTGTCCTGGCCCCGCCTCTGCAATGACGAGACCGGCTCAAGGAAAACACCACCTGAATTCAAACAAGCCAGATGTATATTTGTGCTTGCTTAAATCTCCAGATTGTATTCCACTGCCATGTTGAGCCCGTCAGGAAAGGGTTGCCTTAGGATGAAGGACACATGCTTGGCTTTGACAGCGGAGAAGCAAGGACAGGAAAGGCAAGTATGGAGATCCACGTGCCCGCATTGTCTGCTTCCTTTTCCGTAGCAGGGAGTACTAACCCATCTCAGCCTTCCAGTTAGAGCTTCAGGTGGTCCCTAGTGAGAGGGCCAAAGCCGTATTCCAACTGTTAAATTCTCCAAGACAGTGCAGAGCAGGTCTCTCAAAAGAAACTACTGGTTGCCCCTAAAATTCCTCCCAACTCCATGTTGTCTGAGGCCTCAAATTCTGTCACTAGAACATCCCTTCCTGGAGTCCATAGCTTTGGTGCCTACAGGGGCAGACACTATGCTAAGCCCTCTACATACGTTTACTCATTTAATTTTCATAACCTGCTCTTATCTCTATTGTACAGATTAAAAAAATCGTGGCTCAGAGAATGAATTGCCCAAGGTCATACAGCCAGTAAGAGACGGAGCCAGGACATCAAAACTAGGTCTTTTTTTTTTTAATAAAAAATAAATTAACTTTAAAAATAAACAAATTGGGGCTTCCCTGGTGGCGCAGTGGTTGAGAGTCCGCCTGCCGATGCAGGGGACACGGGTTCATGCCCTGGTCTGGGAAGATCCCACATGCCGCGGAGTGGCTGGGCCCGTGGGCCATGGCCGCTGAGCCTGCGTGTCCGGAGCCTGTGCTCCGCAACGGGAGAGGCCACAACAGTGAGAGGCCCATGTACCGCAAAAAAAATAAATAAATAAATTTAAAAAAATAAACAAATTAACTTTATTAAGTTACATTCAGTCCTTACATTGATTTGTTTATGAAAATATCAAAAACTAGGTCTACACACTACTAGATATAAAATAGATAACTAATAAGAACCTACTGTATAGCACAGGGAACTCTACTCAATACTCTGTAACAGCCTATGTGGGAAAAGAATCTATGAAAGAGTGGATATACATATATGTATAACTGATTCACTTTGCTGTACCCCTGAAACTAATACAACATTGTAAATCAACAATACTGCAATAAAAACTTAAAAAAAACAACAAACTAGGTCTATTTTATTCCTTAAGACCCTCGCTTTCTCCACTGTATCCATCACACGGCCTTCAGTAGGTGAGGATTTGAGAAGGCAGGTGAAGAAAGCACGTGAGGCAGAGGAATTAAATTCCTGAGACAGAAGAGAACGAAAGGCAGGCTGCAGGGCCAGAGATAAACCACCCAGATTTCACAGTCCTACCTTGGGCTGGTCTTGGTTTGAAATAAGAGAACCTCAGAGTGGAAGCTGACATTTCCCCCTGAATCAAGGTACCTGCATCCAACAGGATTCAGCAGACTTTCCCTTTAGGCAGCCCAGAAGAGAAGCAGATGGCAAATATCTGCTGTGTGATGAAGGGTAACCATAGAGATGTAAATATCAGGGTTGGTGCTGTTGTTATTACAAAATTATATATTATTATTATTCTCTTGATACGAGTGAATGTCACATTTAATGGGCAGAAACTCCTAGAATGTTATGCTTGTGCCAGTGGTGGACCTCATGTATTTCACACCTGGAGTGGATTCTTTTTAACAACTCCCCTACCATACAACAAAGTTTTAGTAATAATCATGAAATTAAAGTATCTATAACAGCAGAGAAAGAAATGCACGCAATGATATTTTTCTTTTGTTGAACTTCACAAATAATCATGGTGGTTAAATAAATAAATGAATAAATAAGTAAATAAATAGTACATTACCCCAAAAAGGAAAAAGTAAATACTTTTAAATTAGTCTCTTTTTTAAAAAAAATGCCAACTACTTTATTCTTTTTTTTTTAAGATTTTTTTGAAGATTTTTTTTCTTTTTGATGGGGACCATTTTTTTAAGTCTTTATTGAATTTATACAACATTGCTTCTGTTTTATGTTTTGGTTTTTTGGCCACGAGGCATGTGGGATCTAGCTCCCCGACCTGCACACCCTGCATTGGAAGGCGAAGTCTCAACCACTGGACCACCAGGGAAATCCCTTGTTTTTTTCAAAGAAAAGGTGAAAACCCTTTGCCTCCATGCTGGTAACAAACAGAACATTACAGTTTTTGTTTTTGAGACTTCCGCAGATTTGTCAACGATTTCATCAAAATTAATCGTGAATATTCACATTCAGTACGCAACATAGCCAGACTTGTCAATCTAGTTCATAGTTGATTGAGGAATATTTTTCACTCATTTTAATTCCTGAAGTTTTCTCTCACCTGTAACAAGGGACATATAAGTAGTTGGGGAAAGTCTGAAGCATAAAGATAATTTTGACAAAGACCCAGCTCAATCTCATGTCACAGCAAATTCCAGAACTGACAATACAACCTCCTTCTTCAGGATCGATTCTAGCAGCTTTCAAAGGTCTCTGCAGTTGAAAGTTTTTCACTAAAACCCATCACCAGGAAACATCACAAATTTCTGTTGTGTTTGGTTCTCAAGTTTCTCTTCTGCAAAAATCAGTTGGAATGACGGCAAACTGGACTTATTTGAACCACCAAGTACTTGTCCAGTTTATGGCCACAGTGACTCAGGCTTCACATGCTGCCCTTTCATCTGGCAAATGTAAGATTGACATCTTCAGTCATTTCTCCTAACATTTCTTCTTTTAATATGATTTTCTTTGAATTTGATTTTCTTTTCTATATAAACTACATATATAGTTTTCTATATAACTGTCCATTTCCTCAGCTTTTTTTTTTTTTTTTTTGGCAGAAGTAGCAGCCTCTTTCCAGTTTCTTTGCACTGATGTTCCAGGAACAATTCTGAAGCATTGTGTACCTTGTTCAAGGTGGATTCTGACAGTTTGCAAATATTTTTGTATGCTTACATAGAACAGCAGAAATAAAGCCACTCAAGTTCGCACCTCTGTCTACCATCACCCCCACTGTTAACATCTCATGCCGTTTGGGAACAAACGCATGTAGCTGAGTCCTCTCCAGGTGACAGCCAAATTAACTTCCACGTGGAATATTTATTAAAAGATAAACAGCACGAATGTGCTAATTGAGGCTTAAGTATATAATATTGAACTCTACAGTAACCACAGTTGTTTAGAACATAGACCAACAAAAGATGATTTGGGGAAGAATCTTGTATCATTAACATTTAGAATTGCCAGAGCATGGTGGTAATGAAAGGCAGACCAACTTTTAGATGGTTTTACTAGCGTTTTAAAATTCTCTACAGCAGGGGTCCCCAACCTTTTTGGCACAAGAGACCGGTTTCATGGGAGACAGTTTTTCCACGGGGGCTGGGGGATGGTTCAGGCGGAATGGGAGGATGAGGAGCGATGGGGAGCGACGGGGAGCGACGGGGAACAGCAGATGAAGCTCTGCTCGCTCAACCACCCTCGCCTCCTGCTGCGCCGCCGGCTCCTAACGGGCCGAGGGCTGATACAGGTCCACGGCCTGGGGGTTGGGAACCCCTGTTCTACAGACAGTGCTCCCTCCCCTTCCCCCTGCACCAGGCAGGCTGTTCCCACTTGCCTGTCTTTAACTCACAACCTTTCACCAGAAAATTCAGTGGTCTCACCCCTGGGGTTTGGATCTCAGGACCAACTCCTTCTGCTCCCACGACCCCATGACTTCTTACCATCAAGCTAGTTTCATTGCACAGGATTCAACAGATTTAAACAATCCCACACGTGGATTTTTTTTTTTTTTTTTTTTTTTTTTTTGCGGTACGCGGGCCTCTCACTGTTGTGGCCTCTCCCGTTGCGGAGCACAGGCTCCGGACGCACAGGCCCAGTGGCCATGGCTCACGGGCCCAGCCGCTCTGCGGCATGTGGGATCCTCCCGGACGGGGGCGCAAACCCATGTCCCCTGCATCGGCAGGCGGACTCTCAACCACTGTGCCACCAGGGAAGCCCTCACACGTGGATTTTTTCCTGCTCAAGCTACCACCCTTTCCCTGGGAAGGAACCCACGGATATCAAAGTCCAGCTGGCATCCCTCTTGTCTCAAGGCTCATCTCCCAAAGCCAGCTCTCCACAGGGAAGACGGGCTTCCCCTCCAGCTCCCTGGACGTTCTCTTTTTTCCTGGCATCTGGAAAGTAAGGTTCTTGTCCCCTTTTAGCCACTCACTTGGGAACCTGGCAAAAACGACTTCTTCTACTGCTTCCTCACATGCAGACGTTTAACTGAGTAATTTCTGAAGCCCCTGATAGTGTCCCCTGGGGCTGGCCGTGAGGTCAGATGACCTTGGCCGCCTGTCCAGGGCGCCTGCAGACGGTGCCCACGTGGGGAAAGGTCAGCTCCCGGCACCGTCGCTCTCGGAGTGTTCCCCGTCCCGGGGGCACTGCTGACTTTTCAGATTATCGCGTTTCCTTGTTTGGCATCCTCAGAACGGTTGGGCCCTGGAGACTTCCAGATGTCTCCCTTTAACAATCAGAGCCGGATTTCCTGGGCAGTGCCCTCCTCATGCAAACGTTCTTATTTCTCACGGCACTGCCCTCAGGTTGTGCAGGAATGATTTTTAAAAGATATCTCCCGCTCTGTTCCTAGGCTACACGACTGCTCCATATATGCCTCACAGCAACCCTTGTCAGAAGATAGGTGTTTATTCGCATTTTAGAGATGGGGAAACTGAGATGCCAAGGGTTGAAATTACCCATGGGGGTGCATGCAGCTGCCCTTAGGGACAGAACTGAGACTAAAACACTCCCACCCCCAATTTCTTATTCACTCATCCACCCCCACTTCAAGGAGCTTAGCTCAGGCCTGGCCTAAGCCCAGTAATCCTGGTCACACGTGATACCTAGCATGCACTCAGCTGGAGAGTATAAACAGACACAGTGCCTTGCCTCTAAGAATTTACAATTCAAAAGTCAACTTGTGGGCTTCCCTGGTGGTGCAGTGGTTGAGAGTCCGCCTGCTGATGCAGGGGACGTGGGTTCGTGCCCCGGTCCGGGAAGATCCCACATGCCGCAGAGCGGCTGGGCCCGTGAGCCATGGCCGCTGAGCCTGCGCGTCCGGAGCCTGTGCTCCGCAACGGGAGAGGCCACAGCGGTGAGAGGCCCGCGTACTGCAAAAAAAAAAAAAAAAAAAAAAAAAGTCAACTTGTACATTGAGTATCAAGATGTCTTTAGAAATAAGAAGTAGTGATAGCATAGAAATAACTTGTTTCTATGACTTTGTATGTTTTTATATCAGGACATAAAAATCTGTTACCTATGTATGGCAACAACATATTTAGGAAATGGTCCAAACAAAGCTATACACCAGGGATGACAGATTTGCGGCACATGCCCCGAGAGTCCCTGGGGATGTTTGTGGCAGATGGTGACTTTATCGTGACTCTCTTCCCACTTAGCACACAGATGCAGCCTCAGAATCTTTCCGAACACAGCACTCTGCTCAGTCACACGTTTTCTCACCAGATTTCAACTGGATTTGCCATCCCTGCTACAAATTTAGGTTTATTATTCTAGGAAATATGAAATGAGTGAAGTGTGGATGGTTGGCCCTTTCAGGCGGCTACTCCCTGGTCTACCTTACCTTCTCTTTTCCCACTCACACCTCCTCCCAGGCCCCAGACAAGTGCTGGAGTCAGTGGATTGCAAGGAAGTGCCTAATCATGGTTTCAAACAGAAGTTACACACCTGAGATGTAGAAAACATTTGCAGGAGTGCCAGCATTTCACTGTGGAAATGATTTATTTGCAAAGTACTCCTTCCTCCCACCCCAGGCCCCGGGCCAGATAAGACTCCCTGTCACATGATTCTAATTGCCCCACCCCTTTGAGAATAGTAGCTCGAGAAATTATTTCTCAGAGGTATTTGCCATTTCTCAGAGGACTGCATCTTGAAGACTGAGTCAGGTTGCTTAGAAATTGTTCATGGGAAAATTTCAGCCATAGGAGTAAGCGGTGAGGGAGGTACCAGCTACGTATCCCCTTCCACGACATCCTCTCTCCCTACCCTTTCAGCTTAGTCTCACTGTCAACATTAGGTAATTCCAGAGTTAAGGATCCTTGAGCCCTGAGCTGGGTTGAAATTTCACATTCCCCCAGAACCTCAGAATGTAATTAAGGTAAGGATGGAGGTGATTGGGTTCCGGTGGGCCCTAAATCCCACGAGTGTGTCCTTATAAGAGGAACACGCAGCACAAGGCCACGTGATGCGCTTACAAGCCAGGGAACGCCAAGGGTTGTGAGCAGCTGCCGGGAGCCTGGAAGAGGCGAGGAAGTATTTTCCCCTAGAACCTTCAGAGGGAGCGTGGCCCTGCAAACATCTTGAGTTTGGACTTCTGGCCTCTAAAACTGTGAGAAAATACATTTGTGTTATTTTAAGCCACCCAGTTTGTACTAATTTGTTTCAGCAGCCTTAGGAAGTGATTACGTTTTCCAAATGCTCTATCTGCTCCCAATTCTTTACTCGGGCTCTGCTCTTGGGAAAGAGGAAATCCAAACCAAGACAGTAGGTATAAATATCCTGAGATTACAGACTGGGGCACAGTTCTGCTCACGAAGCAGCTGTGGGTGCCAGCACCTAGCCGTTTCGCTGTAGCCTTCCAGAGCTATAGCCCGTCCCCTAAGCGGCCTGCTCTAGAGCATCAGGGAGGCTGGATGTAAGCTGAAGGCCCACAGCAGCTTTAGGAGCTCGGCCAATGACTTGAGAAAGATGGGGGCAACCGTGGGCTACTGGGTTCTGGAAATAGGGTCATAGAAACGTAAAAACATAGGATCCTTTTTCTAAGCAATGGTTGCAGTGAGAAGGGCCGTGGGGAAGTGGGGCTTAATTTCTTATACCTTGCCTAAACAGATCTTTAACAGGCTTAATCACCAGGTGCTCTATTTCACGTGTATGGTCGTAGGTTGTGAGGATACAGTTAATCAGAGCATTTTGTCTGAGAAAACTGCTTTAACAATTAATAGCTCAGAAGGCAACACAAAGGTACTTTTCTTTCTCTTGTTTGATATATTTTTCAAGGTAACATTTCTTACTATTTTTTGAGAGCTCCTGGGTGCAAGCGATATTTTGTCTTTAGGTGGAAAAATCCCCAAGCCGTCTTGCCTTTTCCTTAATTTACAATTATCACTGAAAATAATCCGAAAACATTAGCGACTTATGCTGTATGTTTCCATAAACTCAGATAACCAGTTGGCCAATACTCCTTCATCCCCTTTGGAAAAGAAAAATACCTTTTCCAATAAAGCAGTGTCTCCATGAATGATGATTTACATCTCCGTGGCACTGTTTATTCCCCTCTGGTGGATGGGAGAGAGGCCATTTTCAGAGCACTGGTAGGTTCTAGACAGGACAGTCACCTGGTGTCTGTGCTCCCAGCCAGCAGGGGCTGGTGTCTGAAGACATCAGGAATGGAGGAATCAACAGAAGCACATGAAAAGGAGGACAGGACATCTGCCAGCAGAGTCTCTGTGTCCTTTTGGGTTGCTGCATTTTCATCCACCTTCTTCCCTGGAACAAAGCCCACCTGTATCTGTTCATCTGCCTATTTGCTCCTAGTGCCTCTCTAAGGAGGACTCAGAGGCTCTGGTGAGCTGAGGACTTCCTGCAGGCTGGCATGGCAGCCATTCGAGCTCTGTAGCCACGATGTGCAGGTAGAGGAAGGCCTGACTGAGTGGGAAGAGAAGGCAGCAAGGCCTCTGGCCTTTCCAAGAAAGGCAGCAGGTGATATCATGCCAAACGGAAGACAGATTGAAATCTTGGGGCTGCTTGCACCTCCTTTCTAGTAGGATCCACTGCCCATCCCACTAACAGAAACGCTACAGGAAAGCACAGAAAATGGCTGAATTATTGCCACCTGCTAAAGTGGGTCCAGGAAGGGCCATTGTGTATTCTCAAGATATGCACCAAACATATGCTTTATTTTCATGATTTCTTTTTTTTTTTTTTTTTGCGGTATGTGGGCCTCTCACAGTTGTGGCCTCTCCCGTTGCGGCCTCTCCCGTTGCGGAGCACAGGCTCCAGACGCGCAGGCTCAGCGGCCATGGCTCACGGGCCCAGCCGCTCCGCGGCATGTGGGATCTTCCCGGACCGGGGCACGAACCCGTGTCCCCTGCATCAGCAGGCGGACTCTCAACCACTACGCCACCAGGGAAGCCCGATTTCTTTATTTTTTAATTAATTTATTAATTAATTTAATTTTGGCTGCGTTAGGTCTTCATTGCTGCATGCGGGCTTTCTCTAGTTGAGGCGAGCGGGGGCTACCCTTTGTTGCGTTGCGGTTCATGGGCTTCTCATTGCAGTGGCTCCCCCCTGTTGCAGAGCACAGGCTCTAGGCATGTGGGCTTCAGTAGCTGTGGAATGTGGGCTCAGTAGTTGTGGCTCGCGGGCTCTAGGGCGCAGGCTCAGTAGTTGTGATGCACGGGCTTAGTTGCTCTGCGGCATGTGGGATCTTCCTGGACCAGGGCTCGAACCCGTGTCCCCTGCATTGGCAGGTGGATTCTTAACCACTGTGCCACCAGGGAAGTCCTTTCTTTTCATGATTTCGGAACCATATTTTGATGAACTGGAGTGATTTATTGGTTACATTCCAAATAGAGGTTAATTTGCCCCACCCTGGGTTTCATATTGCCCAGGATGCAGTGTGGAAATTCAGTCACTCCAGAAGGATGGTACCTCCCAAAACGTCAAGAGAGACTCCCGGAGCTGCCCAGGAAACTGCCATCGTATAGGGTGGGGGGAGGGGACAGGAGCCCCATGGGGGAGTGACCATGACCTAGTCTGGATCTTGACCCGGCTCTTCTACTAACTAGCTATTAACTACTAACTAGCTGTCAGCTGCAGAAACATCCCTCCCTTGGGCTCTGGTTAGCTCACCTGCTGGATGGGCAAGCTGTCCTGTGAGTCCCCAGGTGCCAGCTATTCCTAATATTTCCTGACCTTGAAACCCTTTAAGCATCCATGTTACCCTCAGACCACTGGATAGAGGCCCAGTGGTTCTCTTGGATGGTTCAAAACCTTCCTAGCCCTGGAAAGCTCATAAATGAGAAAGGAGAGAACTGTATAGCTGGCTAGTCGCCCCTTCCTAAATAGTGAGCTTGAATAACCACCTTCCTGAGGAGTGGAGAAAACAAATCAGTTAGAAATAAGGGGTGGCAGTTCAGGTCAGGCAAGAATTTGCAAGGACAGCTTCAGGAGGGCTGTGAAAGAAGATGAGGCCTGTGGATTTCCTCTTCATAAACTGTCACAAAACTAGAGAAGCAAACTAATAATCATGTTGTCTATGGCATGATTCTGTCAACTGCAGCTGGGAAGGGGAGGGAAGAGAAAAATGCTACCCTCAGCTTCCAATTATGCTATGATAACTGTTTAAATTTTATTGAGTAAATAATTATCTCTGTGGGTTGAACAAAAAACACAGCACAGCATAACACCCATTAGTCATCTGTCTGAGGTAAGGCTTAAATATATATTTAACGTATGCGTTTTTCTATTCAGCGCCTTGATGCAGAGCAAGGCATGAGCTATTCATACCTCCAGTGGGTAAATGACTAGTTCTTTTGGTACAGTAGGTTTTTGTTTTCATCTATTATTAGAAGTTTTGTTTGAGGTTTTTTAATTTATTTTGAACCAAAGGCCACAATGGAGGGGAACATACAGGTTTCTCAATGTGACCTAGGTGAGAACTGGGTGTGTTTTGTAGAAGAGATGCAAACCCAGTGGGGTTTCCCTGGGTCCAGCTCACAAGGAACCAGGGAGGTACATGAATATGCCTAGAACAAGAAGGGAGGCGGACAATAGAGCTTCAGACACACTGGTTTGTTTTTTAAAGAGTAGTTAGAAGCCCTTTTATAATGTCTCTGCTGGGCTGGAAACGAAGGCTTTGTGGACAATAATAGCAGATGCAATGTCAAGAGAAAGTGGAGAGGTGAGCAGTATTTTTCCCTTTTGATTATAAGTCAAATCAAAGCCTGTGTGTGTGGTTGATGTCGATTCAGCTGTTGGTTTAAACCACAGCTCTCTCTGATTAAAAAAATGAAGGAATGGATCATCCTCTGGGGGCGCTGGCCTCCGATGTAAGGTTTCCTGCTCTGGAGTTGCTCTTGGTCATGACCACATCTGGGTCTTCTTGCCCAGCTGGTACAGGTTTAGGGAATTTAAATTGCCATGGCTGGAAATGGGGGTGATAATGGGGACTCGGGGCTAAAAATAGTAGAGACCTGTCTGTCCTAGCCCAGTGGGGGGGCTGTGGAGACTCTGGCAGAGAGATGCTGGAGAATGCAGAGACGGGGTCCCTTGGTGAAGATGGAAAAGTATATGTTGTCATGCTTTAGACAAGTTTATTTTTATTTTATTTTTTTTACATCTTTATTGGAGTATAATTGCTTTACAATGGTGTGTTAGTTTCTGCTTTATAACAAAGTAAATCAGTTATACATATACATATGTTCCCATATCTCTTCCCTCTTGCATCTCCCTCCCTCCCACCCTCCCTATCCCACCCCTCTAGGTGGTCACAAAGCACCGAGCTGATCTCCCTGTGCTATGCGGCTACTTCCCACTAGCTATCTATTTTACGTTTGGTAGTGTATATATGTCCATGCCACTCTCTCACTTTGTCCCAGCTTACCTTTCCCCCTCCCCATATCCTCAAGTCCATTCTCTAGTAGGTCTGTGTCTTTATTCCTGTCTTACCCTTAGGTTCTTCATGACATTTTTTTTTCTTAAATTCCATATATATGTGTTAGCATACAGTATTTGTCTTTCTCTTTCTAACTTACTTCACTCTGTATGACAGACTCTAGGTCTATCCACCTCATTACAAATAGCTCAATTTCATTTCTTTTTATGGCTGAGTAATATTCCATTGTATATATGTGCCACATCTTTATCCATTCGTCTGACGATGGACACTTAGGTTGTTTCCATGTCCTGGCTATTGTAAATAGAGCTGCAATGAATATTTTGGTACATGACTCTTTTTGAATTATGGTTTTCTCAGGATATGTGCCCAGTAGTAGCTGAGCCATTTGATGGTGACAGGGAAGAACTTTCATGGAAATCTTGGGCTATGAGTGGATTACCTCATCATAGGACAACATTCCTTAAAGAACCCCTTCCTCTTGGTTTGCTACTAAGATTAGTTCCTCATGGGAAAAGAAGGAAAAATATATAGGTTTTTGTGCTTTCTTCACCTTTGTTGACGAAGCCATCTAGTTCCAGTTTGAATCTTCTCAAAGTGTGAATTTGTGGCTGTGGATGCCCACCCAGGTGTTCTTTACATGGCCCGCACACCTGTCCCCCAACTGCTCAGGGCACCCGGGAGCTGCCTTGCCTCAGAGGCTACCCCCTACTCCCAGAATCATGCTGCCCTTGCCAGCAGCAGCCTGATGAACTGCCAGGGCACAATGGCAGGGGTACAAAACGCCGGTCCTCTTACATCAAGATGGCACAGCTCTGCCCTGCAGCTTATGTTCCAGAGCTTTCTTCAAGTTGAATGAACTTAGATCCCAATAATTCCTTGGAGAGCTTTGTGCAGGAGGTCATGGTGGCCTGGACAAAACATCCCAGCCTTCTGGCTAGAATCCTGCCTTCAGGACTAGAGGCCTGATTCTCTCCTTGGTGAGGGAGCTGCTTAAGATTTACTCTGACTGTGTTGGGAAAGTAGTATCTGCCCTGCATAACCAGCTACACCCAACGTGCAGCTTTGTAGGAGAATGGTCCTGGGAGTCGAGTGAAGCAGCTGACACAAGGAGAACAGCACGGTCTCCAAGAAAAGACTTGTTACCAAAGCCAGAGCTTAAGGCAGTAATAACAACTTTGATTTATAACAAGAACTATTTGTACATAATTACTAAAATCTTGATTGCACATTCAACAGTACACTTAAATTAGAGGCAAACCAAGTCTGGTAACAGAATCTTATTGCAAACAGTCACCATTTAGCCCTTTCCTGCAATAATCTGGGATTTTGTAGAGACCATTTCAATATACTGAGCATTGCCTTTGATGGCCGTGGCTCATCCTCATCCTTAAGGAGCTCCTGGTTGAAGGCAGAAAACAGTAAACATGATATAATGGCCGTTCTTTAAGTACAGACTGAGATAGAAACAGGGACGGGGGTGCAAATAAATCAGACAGAAAAGGTCAGGGAAAACATCAAAGACAAAGGACTATGGGAAGGAGAGGATTCCAGATACAAGAGAAGGAATGCCAGGCAAGCCGGGACGGAAGGAACTTTAGGGTCACTTGCGAGCTGCATTTTACAGTTAAATTCATAAGCACTGACTGCATATGGGCATTTAAGGTGTGATTGCCACCTGGCATCATCCCTTGCTATCCTGCAAGGCCCCAGGACCTGCCCCCTACTACCTCTTGGACCCCCGCCCCGTCTTTCCACCCATACAGACCTCTTTTCCAGGAGGTCAGATTTATCCAGTGCATCCCCACCCCTACCTCTGGGCCACGATACTCACTGTTCCTTTGACCTGAAATGCTTCTCGCCCCTCCCAGTATTTTCATGGGCTGTTCCTTCATCTCTTTCAAATCTTTACACAAATGTCAATTTCTTGGCGGGGACTTTTCTGTCCTTCCTATTTAAAATACAGCTCTACTCACACCTGGCATTCTCTATCCTTTTCCCCTGATTTATGTTTTTCAAAGTATTATGCTATGTATTTTATTTTGTTATCTATTTTGTAACCTGTGTGTGGGCGAGGACTTTTGTCTGTTTTGTTCACTGCTATACTCCCCTGGCCTAGAACAGTAATTGACTTGTGGTAAAGATTCAATAAATACTCAAGGATTAAATAAAAATAATCTCTTCAGCTATACTAATTTTCTCTTTTACCTACTCAACTGAGGTGTGTTTTGTTAACTTTTATATTTTTTCATTTTTCAAATTTACTTTTTTTCCCATAATCTTCCTGGTCATTTTATAGTCTCTTATTGCTTACTTATTTTGTGATTCCTTTGTTCCACCTTTAAACATTGATACATCGTTATTTTATATTTTTGTATCCGATTAATTCATTAACCTGAAGGAAGGGAGTTTGATTCTGTGGTTCATAGTTTCTGCTGATTCTCACGCATGGTGGCCTGTTTGCCTGTATTTTTCATGTTGGTTGATTCTGAGCTCATTGGTTGATCTTAATCTGGGGGACTCCCGAGGGCCTAAGATGGGGATGCTTTTATCCAGAGGGGACTCAAGCATCCCAGACGAACTCAAATCTCCGTTTCCCTTCCCCCCATCCCCTTTCACTGCGGCCTTGGCTTAGCCTGATCATGACAGGGCTAACCCTGGTGGCCGAGCTCAAGACAACTCTGCCTTCCTTATTGGCCTGTTCCCCAGTGTTCCCACTCTGGGTTCGTCTCACTTTTTTTCCCCTTTAACATGAGCCCCACAATGCAATAAGAACTCTGTTGTATACAGGAGTTAGGTGTTGGATAGGATACAGTACTGCTAGACTACATCTCGTTTGTCCTTCTCCCAGGCACTTCCATTGAATTCTAAGCTCTAGTTGGGGTGGTGCTGAAACTGTCTCACGCCTCTTCGTTACCTCTCAACACACTGCTTCAGAAATAGGAAGTGTCCCATTTATAACTCCTGGTGTGTCGGCTAACGTTAAACATCAAATCGGGCAAATCAGCACGCTTGAGCTGTGCTCCTGTATGTCGGCGCTCTAGTTCCATGCAGCACGGCCTTCCCTAATGGTTTGAGCCTGAATTATTCTAAAGAGCTTCCTACCTTCACTCACGAGGATTAATGCAATATGGTTGGTACGATCTCACCCGCCACCTCCGAGCCTGCTGCCGGCCGTGGTTTGGAGTGGCTGGGCCTGCATCCCGGAGGCCTGTTTGTTTGTCCTAGTATTCATTACTACTTGGCTCTCCTCCCACTGGCTGCCAGTGCAGAGTTATTTATATCAAATCAGGGAAGCCTTGGTGAGCTTTGCCGTGGTAACTCACATCCTCAGCATGCCTTGCCTCCCCGAGGACTTCACACGTGGTATCCTCGCAGGAAACCCCTACCCCCTGGCCCAGGGGGATCTCCTGGCTTCCCTGGGAAGTGGCAGCTGCTCCGTCCATCTGCTCGGCCGATAGGGCCTTTGCATTTAGGTTAAGAGCTCTGGCCCACAAAACATACAGTGGAACTTATCCAAAGAGGTTGTGTCAGCTGAGTCATGGAGAATAAAATAGCATTTAAACTGCCGCCCTGGGGAAAGGAGAGCGTCTCCCAGGAGTGGAGCTAGAGCGCTGAGTCACGTCTCTCAGCCCAGTGTTCCCTGCTCTGTGTCAAAGTGTCAAAGCTTCCAGAAGGAGACACTGCTTAGAAGCCACCAGTCTCCCCCATCCCAGGCCCCCTCCGTGAGCTCTGCAGTTCTGAGACCCACGTGCATCCCCCCCCTTCCCCCCGCACCGCCCGGAATGATCGAGGCTCATCAATGTCACATTCTGGCTTTAATTCATCAGCCCTCATTTTTTCCCAACCAGTACAGCTTCATTACAGTCAGCGTTTCACAGTTAGACACAGGATAAACCCAAGCGAAAGTCCTCTGATGTTCTGGCAGCAATCTAACTCAATTAACAAATTAACACGAGTCTACAGGCACAGATCGCTCAAGAAATTAGATCAGCTCTGAAAGAAACCAGGCTTGGGGGAGGGGAGGGTCGATAATCATTTTAAACGAAACGGAACAGACCATTGACGGTCAAACCCATACTCCGGTTGGTGCCCGCAGCAAGCAGCGTCAGAGATATGACACTGGGGAAAGAGCCAGTAGAGAGAATGCATGGCCTGGCAAAATTCTGTGCTGAAAATAAACTTTCAAATCAAATTAATTTGCAAGCCTGCCCCACACTATCAAATCACAATGCAGGGAAGCTGCTACGAGGAGAGCTGCTTCATCCTCTAGCCTCTGGGAAGGAGTTTCTGCCAGGGGAATATTGACATTGCTCCACTAGCCCAGTGTTGAAATTCAGAGGGTGCAGAGAGGTGGCCAGTGTGGGCGGCAAGTTTCAGAACATTCGTTTTGAAACACCCACGGTGTCTAGCATCACAGACTCTGTGGCCGACAGAGTCATCGGTGCTGTTTAACACCCATGGAAGATTGTTCGGATTCTCCCAGTAGGAGGAGGCCATTCCAGTTCTAGAAGAGCAAAACTGGCTTCTTTTTCTCTTCAGTGCGGCACTTGTCTCGATGCATTGTAATTGGTCAGTTTTCCCTTTGCTCTGAAAGATTCCCTCCTCGTTCTCACAAGATTAGTCAGAATAAATATTACAATTTGGACTTTAAGCTTAGAACAACCAGAGGTTAACTATCCCATCATTGTCCTTTCTGGAGAAAAGTAAATAGACTGTGGTTTGTGAGAGGTTCTCCAGAACTTGATGACGTTCTTTGATAGAGAAACTGTTCTCGTAGACTGGCAGCTCATTCCAAAGATGAAACCTGATATGTAATTTTTATTCATTGGTGAACCATTGTAAGGGATTTATTTCATGTGATTTTTATCATAGAATATGAAAAAAATCAGGAATAAAAAACCAAAACCTTTGAAATTTGATTAACGTTACCTGTTTCTCTCCTGTTCCCAAGCCTTCAATATTCTGCTCCCTCTCTTAATTACCGGCCATTGATCTTACTGCTCCACCTAGAAAACAGAAGTTCGTTTCTGATTCCTTCTATGTCCGCCTCCTCCAATCTGTTAGGCTGCCTGCATTGGTCCCCTCTTGCTTCAGTTTCCTTCCATTACTCTGATGACCTGTGCTTCCTCCCCATACAAGGTATCCCATCCTCTCCTATCTACTCAAATCTTTGCTTCCATGAGTCTCTGCTCTCTTTTGAGCACTGGGTCCTTCCCACGAGCATACCAACGTGCTGTCCTATTTCCTCTTTTAAAAAGCCCTCCCGACCCCACGTCCCCTTCCAGCCACAGTCTCACTACTCTGCTTCCCCTTCACCTCCTTTCTTCCCATTTTCTGCTAAACCCACTTAAACCAGCCTTTTGTTCTCATTACAACAGTGCAACCACTCTTGTCTAAGTCACAGTATGGTCCCCAACGCCAAAGTCCATGCAGTATATCCAGTGTCTGAGTTGAGGGTGGTACCTCTACCAGGCCAGTTCTGGGAAGCGTTTGGGGGCATCTTTCCTGTTTCAGAAGCCGTTGTCCAAGCCTGGTTCTCTAACCTTCTGAAGGATGTCGGCATCCTTTTAATAAATTCCATTTTGGATTACATTAGCTAGAGCTGGTTTCTGATGTTTGTAGTAAAGAGCCCTGAACTGAGTCATTGGGGGAGCTAGACTGACTTGGTTCTATGGAATCATTCCTGGAATACAATGATTTGGGGGATTTTTCTGGGCTCCGCACCTCCCGGAGGGGTGGAGTAGTATTGTAGTTCCATCTGCTGAGGGCTGAAGAATGGCCTCTTACCACCATCAAGACAAACCAGCCTGTCTTCCCAATGGTGCCTCTCTTCCTCCATTCCAGGGTTGACCATGTTTGTTCTGTCCAGATTTGGCCATTCAAAAATGGGGCAAACAACCTAAAAATTAAAGTGAGCAAATGATACGAACAGGAAGGGGTTCATAGAAGCAGCACCAATGGCCAATAAACACATGCAAAGATAGTAAAATTAGTATTTAGGGACATGTATCTTAAAACCCATCAGATTAACAAAACTAAGTCTGGTACTACTGAGCTGATGAGGCGTGGGGCAAGGATACAGAAGATACAGCTCTCTTGAACAGCAAATGGGCTGTAATTAGAAAAGTTAATGCTGTGCAGACCTTTTGACCACAGCTGTATAGAAACCCGAAGGAACTTGCGCAAGAAGATATGTAGCATCGTTGTTTTTAATGATGATAAACTAGAAACCACCTAAATATTCATCCTTAGAGAGTGGATGAATGGTATATACATACAAAGGAGTGTTAGCAGCAGCAAAAATCAATGAACTTGAGCTACGTGTTCAACATGAATACGTTTCACGGACAGTATGTGGAACAAGACAAGTTACAGAAAGAAGCATTCAGTGTCCTTGTAAAAGTTAAAAAAAAAAAGGGGAAGAAATGCTACATTTTGTTTAGGGATACAAACGTGTATAGTAAAGTATAAGATACATGGGCACGATGGACACTAAATTATGAATAATTGTTATTTGTGGGTACAAGGGTGTGAAGGTGGAAAGAGGAGGTATAGTAATGAGCTTGTTTAACAAGCTGGGTTGTGGGTTCACCTTTTTCACGTATCTACAATATTTCATAGTAAAAACTTAATGAAACAAAGGGATTAGGAAGAAGGGGTCAGCCAGAGAGGGCTTCTCAGGTCACTCAGGGGCAGCTACGGGTTTTGCAAATAGTGATTTTTCTAGAAGTTGCCTCGGGATTAATTTGGCCAACATTTCCACCAACATCAACCCGTTTCCTGTTTCATGAACTAATGATTCTAGTGATACGAAATCTGCCTCCTGCAGCTTAAATTACATGATCTGTTGAGAGGAAGTGTGAGCCGCTAACAATCACTTTGGTTCATTTCATCTTCTCCTTTCCATCTCTTTCCTGTTACGGATTGGATTTGTTTTGGAGAAAAAAAATAGGTAACTGATTTCTGGCAATGTTTTCTTCTTTCTGAGTTCTTGGTCTTGTGCTCACTAGCCTTCTCCAGCAGCAGTGGAAGAAACAAAGCATTTGAATAAAAGAGGAGGTAGGCTGCTATTGCGGGCTTATCGACATCATTGTCCTGTAACAAAAATGATGGGAAGGTTCCATAGCCCATCCATTTCAGGACAATGGCCTCTTTCTCCATGAAGAGTCCATCCATAGGTTGGGCAGTTGTAATACAAGGGTAAGACAACACTAGGATGTGGGAAGGACACGAGTACAAACTCTCTGGAAGTGAATTACTGTTTATCAAATCCTTTCAAATGCCCATGCCCTTTAACCCAGCAATTCCACTTTTAGAACACTAACCAAAGGAAACAGTCAAATGTTATCAAATATTTGTGCCCCCAAATTACAAAACAAACCTAAAGTTCTCAAACAAGGGCCAGTTAATAAAATTATAGAAAATCCAAGTAACGTACAATTAAGCAGCCATTGAATATGATATGCCTAAGAGTGACGAGGAGATATAACAACAGTTTAATTGGAAGAAGCAGGATATGAAACTATAACTACAATATCAACTCTATTCTATAGATTTATCTACCATCTGTCTGTCTACGCAGAAACATAGGAGAAAATCAGCAATAAAATATATAGGACTGTTAGCAGTAGTGATCTCTGGGTAAAGAAAGGGATCATAGAAATTTAAAAATATACTGTAATGGTTTTGCCAAAGTTTTATACAATGCCTATGTATTACTTTAAAAATTAGGGGAAAAGTTATTAAAAGAAAAGCACATTGGATTGAGAAACAGGTAAAAGAGGTGGGTTAGAGAATGCTCTTCCACAATTCTCTTCTGGGTCTCCTTGTTCCAGGCTGTAAGCAGAGACCTTAATATCCCTTCCTTGCCCTGGTAGGGAAGCCTGAACTGTATTTGACAAGATGCTGGAGGCTCAGTGTGGACAACTTTGAGAGTATAAACTCCAGAGAGATCCATTCATGGTTGGGGCGGCTGGGGGGGTCCCCAAAATACGGTGAGTTTTACCTCCAGGAGCTTAATCAGCTTCTTCCTGCTTCCAGCCGGGGGAAGGGAAAAAGGGACCATTCTGAAATACACCAGAGCGTTCTGTTCTTAACAGAGCTTCTGCCTTCAGGGGAAACTAGTTAACCAGAGCCTAACCAACTGACCTGGGGAAGGGAAATACCCAACTCCAGGCCACTCTAGTCATCCTATCCCACTTAAGGGGGGAGAAAAAAAAGTGAGAGACACTTGTGAAGTTCACAATCCAGAGGCACAGGCCCCTGAAGACTGAGACCTAATTGTAGGACCATTGACCATAGCCTCCCCTCCCCCTGCACCTCACCACCACATTACAAAAGGCCTGTTCGGGGACTTCCATGGCGGTCCAGTGGTTAGGACTCATCGCTCTCACTGCTGGGGCCCCAGGTTCCATCCCGGGTTGGGGGACTAAGATCCCACAAGCTGTGCGGTGCGGCCCAAAAAAAACAAAGGCCTGTTTACATCAATTCCTTTGACCCAGTATATCACGTCTGGCTATCAAGAAAAAACTGTAAGGTACGCCAAAAGGCAAAAAAAAAAAACCCCAAAACCACACAATTTGAAGAGACAGAACAAGTTTCAGAACTAGACATGATAGGTATGTTGGGATAATCAGACTGGAAATTGTAAACAACTATGATGAACGTGCTAAGGGTTCTAGCGGATAAAGTGGACAGCACATAAGAGCAGGTGGGCAATGTCCACAGAGAGATGGAAATCCTAAGAAAGAACCAAAAAGAAATGCTAGAGATTAAAAAATCACTAACAGGGCTTCCCTGGTGGCACAGTGGTTGAGAGTCCGCCTGCCGATGCAGGGGACACGGGTTTGTGCCCCGGTCTGGGAGGATCCCACATGCCGCGGAGCGGCTGGGCCCGTGAGCCATGGCTGCTGAGCCTGCGCGTCCGGAGCCTGTGCTCCGCAACGGGAGAGGCCACAACAGTGAGAGGCCCGCGTACCGCAAAAAAAAAAAAAAAAAAAAAAAAAAAAAATCACTAACAGAAATGAATGCTTTTGGTGATCTTATTAGTAAACTGGAAATGGCTGAGGAAAGAATCTCTGAGCTGGAGGATATGTCAATAGAATCCTCTAAAACTGAAAAGAGAACAAAGACTTAAAAAAAAACAATATTCAAGGACTGTAGGACAACTACAAAAGGTATAGCATAATGAGAATATCAGAAGGGGAGGAAAAAAGGTAGGGGAGAAATATTTGAAACAACGACTTTCTTTACCAAATATATTCACATTGTTTCCTCAAATTAATATCAGACACCAAACCATAGATTTAAGAAGCTCAGAAAACCAAGCAGGATAAATGCTACCCCCAAACTACATCTAGGCATATCATTTTCAAATTACAGAAAGTCAGAAATTAAGGAAAAGTTCCCAGACTTCCCTGGTGGTGCAGTGGTTAAGAATCCGCCTGCCAATGCGGGGGACACGGGTTCGAGCCCTGGTCCGGGAAGGTCCCACATGCCATGTAGCAACTAAGCCTGTGCGCCACCACTACTGAGCCTACATTCTAGAGCCTGTGAGCCACAACTACGGAGCCTTTGTGCCACAACTACTGAAGGCTGCGCACCTAGAGCCCATGCTCCGCAACAAGAGAAGCCACCACAGTGAGAAGCCTGCGCACCACAATGAAGAGTAGCCCCCGCTTACTGCAACTAGAGAAAGCCCGCGCACAGCAAGAAAGACCCAACACAGCCAAAAATAAATAAATATTTTTTTTTTTAAAAAGTGAAGGAGAAACAAATCCCTTCTCAGACAAACAAAAACTGAGAATTTGTTCCTAGTAAACCTACTGTGCAAGAAATGTTGAAAGAAGTTCTTTAGAGAGAGGGAAAATAATCCAGGTCAGAAACTTGGATCTGCATAAAGAAAGGAAGAACATCGACATTGAAGGAAGAATAAGTGAAGATAACATAAACTTTTATTCTATTTTTAATTGCTCTAACAGTTAACATTTTGTTCAAAAAAATAATAGCAACAATGTATTCAATTATATATGCTTGTGTGCATGTGTATATATATATTTATATACATATATACTTATATATAAGTGGAATGAATGACACCAATGATACAAGGGACAGGAGGAAAGAATTAGGATTATTTTGTTCTTATAAGGTACTCGTAATACCTGTGAAGTGGTATAGTGTTATTTGAAAGTGAACTTGGATTCGTTGTAAAAGTATATTGCAAGTTCTACACCACACATCCAGCCTTCTGCAGGGGCATAGTTTATTTAACTGTCTGGTCCATCTTTATTACTCATGATACACCATCATACAAGTGACTCATAAAAATTGGATGCAAAGGAGGGTAGTGTCATTTTTAATCCCTTTAATGTAATGTAATGGGGAAATGAATCATTTATCACAGCAGACAATTGAAAACCACTCAGAAAGAGTGTTCTCTCCTTCCTGAAACTTGGCAGCAGAAGGCTCATTCCAACAGTTTTCTGAAATCTTTGCATCTTTTAAATCTTTAGCGAAGGAAACATCAGATAATTTACATAACAAAGTTTTGGGGTTCTTTTGTCTGTTTTTCGTTTTCAAGCTTCCTCACCAAGGGTCCTAAGAAACAAACTGAAAACAGAATGCAGGTGAGTTGATCGTTCTGCAGCTGTCAGCATTTCGGGGCTTCACTGCATTGTGAAAAGAGAATAAATTACCTGCTAGCTACCCAGAAGAGGAGGCCCACATCTAATTCATTACCCATAGTTAACAAATACTCTTCTCAACTCTAATGAGGACCTCAGAATATTTTGCAAAGGGAATTGAAACTTCACAGTGACCCAAGGGATAGACATAGTTCAGCTAAATTTGCAACAAAGTAGGGCAAAAAGCATAGGAGACAGGGCCAGGTCAGCCAGTTGGGCTCTCCAGATAGGCCGGGCCCCTGCTCCAGCACCTTCCCAAGGCAGCTCAGCCTGAACAATCACACCACGGTCGCTCCGTGCAAGTATATCCAATATCACTACCCTGAGGATACGCTAATTGTCTCTTTGAGGCTTGTCCTGGTCCCCGACAGACCCATGCTGGTCCTTGCACTGCTCACGCTCAGCACAGAGAAGCAGCCCAATGGATGCCACTGTCAAGAGCCACCACACTGTCTTCAGGAGAACAGCCAAGGTGACATTGTGGCGAAGCGGCCACTGTCTGCAGAGACTGATGCCACTGGTATTATGGGAAGGCTCCTGCTGCTATGATAAGTCGCCAGCTTACCAAGTGAGGAGATTGGATCTGCTCCAGGCAAACCTAAAACCCCCAAAACTAACCAACCAACAACAAGGGGAGTCGTTGAAGCTACTGAAAGCGAACGTCTCCAGCCTTGTTGGTGCATTATGGATTCAAATGGCAAAGCACAAGTATGTTTCCAAAGGGTTTTTGATTCAAGGATAAATAGTGGTTCCAGGAGTCTGTCAGCGTCCAGGCCTGGGAGAGCTTCCAATAAAGAATCTAATAGGCTGACATGAATTACACGAAACCAGCCGCTCTTTGCTAACTTTCATTGGCCAACTTCTTCCACCTTTTGTCAACGGGGTGTGAAAATGGGTGGACAGGCCCCAGAACATTGCATGTCACCTCCATGAATGCTGGGGCCGCTTTTGCTCACTGGTTTCTCCAAAAGATCTGTGTGGAGATGGCATGATGAGCTGTGCTCTCCACGGGGCTCCTACGCCTCCCCATCGGCCTTCCTGCCTCCCACTTTGGGATGCCTGCTGCCCTGGAGGACACAGTCCCTCCCTGCCTCCCTCCCTCCCTCAGGTTTGGGGTGCGTGATAGAATTTCTTCTCCTTTGCATTCTGTCAGCAATTTGTTGGGTGTCTGCTGTGTGTCCAGTCCAAAGCAAAAGGAAAGACTTAGGTATAATCAGTTCTGGAAAATGTCTTATGTTACGTAGGTCCATGTATTTCATATAGAAGCATCCCTCAGTATTCAACTCTATTCACTTCCTGAGTTTTGGAAAGTGATAGTAAGAAATTAGTTCTCAAGGGGTGTTCTGTCTCCAAACAGCCCTATTTCCAAAAAATTTTATCTAAATCATTCAATTCCTGAGTAATGAAAAATAAGAACATATCAGAAAAAGGAGGAATTGATAAGATGCTTCCAGAAGAGCTAGCAAACCAACATCACAGCACAATATTAGTTATCTCCCTAAGGCTCTATTTCCAATTTTTAAAAATATTAATTTGATACAGGGTCCCTCCCAGGAATGGATTTTATGTATTTGTTAAAAATGCTTTATTGTGTCAAATATTAAAAATAACTGTAACTGAAATATTAAATCTTTAAAAATAATACAAAGTTCACATGACCTAACAAACCAACCATTTCATTTGCCATATTTCCTACTAGTCTTTTTTTAATGTATTCCTATTTTATACATAACTGCACAACATAGATGGAATTTCATTGTCTTTCTCCCATTTTTACCTTAAATCGTAAGGATAAATCACAAATTTCCCATTTTTACCTTAAATCATAAGCATCTATATAAATTTCATGCTTATGAATATTTACTGATTCATGATATTGAATCTAGTAAATATGCCATAATTTACCTACCATTATTTGCTGTTATAAATATCTGCAATAAAGATCTTCACGTGTGTATCATTTTTTCCTTTGGTGGAATATTTCCTTAGGAAAATTTCTACAATTAGGATTATTGATCTAAAGGGTCTTTTAAATATTATTTTATTATTTTTGGTAAATTAAAATGTGTTTTGTTTGGAAAATTTCACAACAGCTTTTGAGGTCATGGGGGCATGAGGGTGTTGCAAAACCCAAGGCTGGTGATCCTAGTGGCTGGCATTGAGTCTGCTCAAGCTATATCACTGGCATAAGGACATACCAGGCTGACCTTTACACACAAAGGAGGGTTTTTAGGAGGCAGACAGAAAAAGAGACTCACGTCTAAAACAATACAGACATGCCATACAAATGACTAGACTAGAGAAATGATCTTTTGCCTTCATTGATTTTTGTTTTCTGCTGTTGTACAGCATGTTATGAAAATAGAGTTCCCAGCTTTCATTTATCTGTGACTCATCAGAAAATCTTTTCAACTATGTTCAGAGCCAGCAGTGGGCCTTATAAAAACAGACACTCAGCAAATATTTGTTGAATTGAATTGAAGGGAACTGAATTTTTATAATTTAAAATTTTTCCGATTTTTACAGTGCACATATAGTGTGAGCAAGAAGTAGACCACTGTTGTAGTAAGCACAGAGATGTGGGGGGTTTTTGTTACTGAGCATAACCAAGACTCTCTGGGCTGACATACCACTTGTCGTGTGCTTTCTATGAAAAATGGCTAAATGTACAAAGGTATTGCATCACTGTTTATAGTTGCAAAATAAAAGAATATGGGAATTATTAAGTAAAGGATGCAATTCCACTCAATTTATTATATAATCATTAAAATGAATGTTTATAAAGACCTTGAAATTACATGGAGAATTCTTATAGTGTAAGATTAATTTTAAAGGGAAGACAATATAGACATAGATACATAAAAACATGGTTAACCTTACATTAAAATTTATACATATGGAAAAGAAATAAAAGCAATGCAACAAAATAACGATAGCTTTAAATCTGAGAGAACAGAGTTGATTTTTGTCCTTTTTTCTACTTTTCTTAATTTTCTAAGTGTCTTTTTTGTTTGTTTTTTATAAATTTAGTTTATTTTTTATTTATTTTTGGCTGTGCTGGGTCTTCATTGCTGTGTGCAGGCTTTCTCTAGTTGCGGTGAGCAGGGACTACTCTTCATTGCGGTGCACGGGCTTCTCGTTGCGGTGGCTTCTCTTGTTGCGGAGCACGGGGTGGGCACATGGGCTTCAGTAGTTGTGGCATGCAGGCTCAGTAGTTGTGGCTCGTGGGCTCTCGAGCACAGGCTCAGTAGTTGTGACGCACAGGCTTAGTTGCTCCGCGGCGTGTGGGATCTTCCCGGACCGGGGATGGAACCCATGTCCCCTGCATTGGCAGGCGGATTCTTAACCACTGTGCCACCAGGGAAGTCCCTTTCTAAGTGTTTTTAAGTGCGTGTCATTGGTTTTTTTTTTGGAGATTATTTTATTTTATTTATTGGAGTATAGTTGCTTTATAATGTTGTGTGTGCATCATTTTTATCATTAAAAAAACTTTTGCAAAAGGCCACTTTCCTTGGGAACCCATCTTTTCTTATCTACTTCTTTTATAGTTATTTCTTCAAGAAATGTTTATTATTGAGCACTTTCTATGTGCTTCTTATGGTTCTACACACCAGAACACAGTTGTGAGCAATACAGACAATAATGTTCCTGTTCTCATAGAGCTTACATCTAATGGAAAATTATAAGCAGAAAATTTCCATAATAATCACTTACGTCAATCATTTTGAGACTTCTTGGAAGGAAAGGAAGGAGAGTGGTATCTATATAAATGGGAAATTGGACCTTGTTTCTTCACCAGATGTTTAAAGATCTGGGTTATTCATTTTCTGTTTTAATTAAAGGCACTTGCTAACACTTTAAAAAAAATCTGCAATCACTCTTAAGAGTTGTGTCTATGTTTTGCAGTTTTACTTAATAATTGTTACTAAAATATACAAAATAAGTTCCAACCAGAATATTGCTAGAGAGTAACCAGTGTTCTCATCAAGATACTGACCATGGACACGTAAAGTATGTGACAGGTATACATTTACTGGAATCCAAGTTTCACAGAAATGTTCAGCTTGATTCTCTGAACTCAGAATCAAAAGCTAGGCTCAAAATAGCAGAAAGACATTGTCCCACTGCTGCAGGAAATGAGGGTAACAGAGATTTCCTCTAGCTCTTAGGGCTATCTTCCTATGTTCTCCAAAGCCAGCAAGGAAAATTGCTCTGATTAACAAAGTTTTTCCCTGAAAGAGGTATAAAACATGTAGGAATTAAAAATTAAACATAATTAGTGGGGTACTCAATCTGGTTTTTAATAACTTTTATTGTTTTACCGATTATAAAAATAATATATGTTCTTTGTAGAAAATATGAATAATGCAGAAAATTAAGAAGAATATAAAGCTCATCTGTAATCCTGGCACAGGATTAAAGATGACCACTGTTATTTTTATGGTGAACCTGTAAGCAACCTTTCTTCTAGAGCAGGGGTTGGCAAGCTGTTTTGGCATAGGGCCAGATAATAAATATTTTTAAGCTGTACAGGCAGCTACCCACGTCTGGTTAGTGGGAGAGCAGATGTACACAACACCTAAATGAACGAGCGTGGCTCTGTTCCCACAAAACTGCACTTACAGAAACAGGCAGCACCCCTGATTTGGTCCCGTCCACAGTTTTCCGACCCCCTATTCTAGAGCGTTCAGTTTGGAGGGGGGCAAGCATGGACTTATACATTCGTATTTCCCCTCTGCCCTTGACATTTCCGTTGCCATCATCCTAACGGAAGACTCTCATCACTGTTCTCCACGTTCACTGGTCAACATTTACTGAAAGCCTATGGCTATGCATTTGCGCCTAGAACACATTAGGGGAGCACCCCCCAGCCCCCATGTTCCTGCCCTCCTAGGGTTACAGGCCGTCAGGAAACCATTACAAATATGTGAATAATGACAGGTGCGCGCAGGAGAGCTGTAGGGTGCCCTGGGAGCGTATAACAGGAGGGCCTAAACCCATCGGAGGTTCAGAGACAGTTTCCGTGGGAGGGTCAATGAAGCTGCGATCTGAATGATGAGCAGGGGTGGCCTGGGCCACGTGCTGAGAGGAGGGGGAACAGCAGATGTGAAAGCGGAAATGTGGGACAGCTCGCATGGCCAGAGCGCAGAGATACCGGACAGCCAATGAGAGAGCAGGTAGGAGGCAAAATGTGCAGGGCTTTTACACCACCTAAAGCATTTGGACTTGATCCCGTGGGCAGTGGGAAGCCACAAAAGAGTTTTAAGCAGGAGAATCATGAGATCAGCCTTATTCCAGTGGATCCTGAACTCAGTACCCACACCCCAGACCACCAGGAAATCTCCCTTACAGTCCTTTCAATGCATCGCTGCAGAGTAATCTTTTAAGTATCCTCATCTTGTCATGGTGCCGCTAAGACACCAGCACCCCATGGATGTGAAATTAAGTCCAGACTCATAGGTCACCTGACACACTTCCTTAGTCTTGCTTTTCTTCAAAGAAAGTCATTTGCTTTTCCCTGTACATATCTCCTATTTCCCCATCTTCATGATTTGGTACAAGCCGTTTTCTCTGTCTAGAATGTTCCATAGCACCAAAGAGGAACACTAGAACTGGCTAAAAATTTTATTTTTTCTAAAAGATTTAATTTCCAAAATTAAAAAAATATAAAGCCTAAAAGAATTAATAACAAACATGGCAATTCGTTACATCTTAATGAAAATATTTATAAAGAATGTAGAAATTTTTAAAAATCAGAAATATATTTATATGAAATATATATATGGAAAATAAAAACACCTATAATCTTGCCACCCAGAGGCAATAATTGTTAATATGCGGGGCATTTTCTTACAATTTGTATTTTAGCAGCATTCAACTTGGAAAGTTAAAATGGAACAACCTAAATGCCAGAGTGCTTCTTAGGGAATGAGTACTTTCAACTTACCTGCTTTTTTTTTTTTTAATTGGCTTTTTAAAAAAAATTAATTTATTTTATTTATTTATTTTTGGCCGTGTTGGGTCTTCGTTGGTGCTGGTGGGCTTTTCTAGTTGTGGTGAGCAGGGGCTACTCTTCATTGCGGTGCGCGGGCTTCTCATTGCGGTGGCTTCTCTTGTTGTGGAGCACAGGCTCTAGTCACACGGGCTTCAGTAGTTGTGGCACACAGGCTCAATAATTGTGGCTCATGGGCTCTAGAGCATAGGCTCAGTAGTTGTGGCGCTCGGGCTTAGTTGCTCCGCGGCATGTGGGATCTTCCCGGACCAGGGCTTGAACCCCTGTCCCCTGCATTGGCAGGCGGATTCTTGACCACTGCGCCACCAGGGGAGTCTCAACTTAACTGCTTTTAAACAGAAGAGTATAGAGTGTAAACTTTTCTGCAGTGAAAGCAGCAGACTTCCTCCCCTGCCCTGCACATACGTCATTTATGAAGAGAGTGCAGAAGAGAAGAAAAATGGGGAAAGAAGAGAAAGAAAGGGGAGCAGGATGGAGAGGAAAAGGCAGGGGAGAGCTGGGCATGAGCAGAAGAGCAGGAAGTGGAGAGGGCAAAGGAGGAGACAGAAGCAGATTGAGAGTTTCCGAAGAGGCAGAAAGAGACGGAGACATACTGGGAACAAGAAGCTTCCACACATGCTGAAGTGAGAGCTGGATTGTCTGTCTGTCAGCTGCCCAGGGCAAAAGGAAAATAAAGTGGAAACAGATGAAGAGAGATTCAAGTTAGGTAACAGCTAATCTGCCCAGAACTCAGGTCCCGGGAGCCCATGTACAGAGGGCTAAAGTGGAGATTTGTTTATTTGAATATTTTTTTATGGTAGCATAACATATGGAAAAGTGAACAGGTCATAAATACACAACTTGACAAGTTTTCACAAAGTAGACACATTAGTGGAACCGCTACCCAGGACAGGAAATAGGGCATTCTTAGTATCCCCAAATCTCCCAGTTCGTTTCCTATCCTCCACCCAGTAATGACACCTCAAAAAATAATTACTATCCTAGCTTCTACATAATGGAATAGTTTTGCCTGTTTGTTTTTGAACCTTGTATTACATTTACATGTAGATTAACTGAGATGGTACCATAAATACTTTTTAGGATCTGGCTTCTTCGGCTCAGTATTATGCTTGTGAAATATGTCAGTGTTACTTTGGGTGCAATAGTTCATTGTCACTGACATCACCATGTTCTGTTGCATGAGTATATAATTATCCCTCTTACTGTTGATGGATATTTGGTATTGTTTCCAACTTATGGCCATTATGAAAAATGCTCCTATGACCATTCTGGAACATGTCTTTTAGTGCACACATATTATCTTAGAATTATAATACCTCTTTTTTTAGTATTTATTTATTTGGCTGTGCTGGGTCTCAGTTGCGACTCACGGGATCCTCACTGCAGCATGCAGGATCCTTCAGCTGCGACATACGGGATCCAGCTCCCCGACCAGGGACCGAACCCGGGCCCCCTGCCTTGGGAGTGCAGAGTCCTAGCCACTGGACCACCAGGGAAGTCCCTATAGTATCTTTTTCAAGTCTGTAAGATCTTTAGCAGTGTCTCCTTTTCAGCCCAGGTAATAGTGATCTGTGCTAATGGGAGAAAATATTTGTAGTGTATTCCATAAGTGTTTAGATTATTTAAAGAACTCTAACAACTAAAAGACAAACAACCCAATCTAAAAATGGCCAAAGACTTGAATAGACATGTCTCCAAAGAAGATATATAGACAACAAGCCCCTTAAAGTATGCTCAACATCATTAGTCATTATAGAAATGCAAATCAAAACCACAGTGAGATACCACTTCATACCAAACTAGGATGGCCATTATAAATAAAGCAAACCAAAAACAGAACCAGAAAATAACAAATGTTGGTTAGGATAAGGAGAAATTGGACCCCTGTACATTGCTGGTAGAAGTGTAAGATGGTACAGCCACTGTGAAAAACAGTTTGGCAGTTCCTCTAAAATGTAAATGTAGAATTACCATATGATCCAGCAATTCCACTCTTAGGTATATACTCAAAAGAACTGAAAACAACTATTTGTACATGAGTGTTCATAGCAGCAGTATTTACAATAGGCAGAAACACCCAAATGTCTGCCAGTGAGTGAATGGATAAACAAAATGTGGTATAGCCATGCAATGGAATATTATTCAGCCATAAAAAAAGAGTTTGGTTGCACAAATCTGTGAATGTACTAAAATCATTGAAGTATACGCTTAAAAAACTTATACTCAGGACCAAACCTGAAGTGCTGAGTGATTCGCTAACCTCTAAGTGATCAGTCTATAGCTTATGTTGTACTGGCTCTGGGAGGATATGAATAAAAAGTGGTTATAAGAAGCGTGTGTTTTAACAGACAGTAGAGCCGTAAATTAAAATACTAAAGCTCGGGCTTCCCTGGTGGCCCAGTGGTTGAGAATCTGCCTGCCAATGCAGGGGACACAGGTTCGAACCCTGGTCTGGGAAGATCCCACATGCCGCGGAGCAACTAGGCCCGTGAGCCACAACTACTGAGCCTGCGTGTCTGGAGCCTGTGCTCCGCAACAAGAGAGGCCACGATAGTGAGAGGCCCGCGCACCGCGATGAAGAGTGGCCCCTGCTCAACACAACTAGAGAAAGCCCTCGCACAGAAACGAAGACCCATCACAGCCAAAAATAAATAAATAAAATTAAAAAAATAAAATAAAATGCTTTATATAAAAAAAAATACTAAAGCTCTGGGTTAATTTCCCACCTTAAATCATGAGTCTGAAGTGAGGTTTGGGGTCTCCTGGAAGAGCATCTGGCTGTTCCTAAAGGGAAGGCTCATTAGCTTTGCTTAAACCATTATAATTTGCTTTCAAACCTGTTTGACTTCAGTTAGGAAAGTCATGCAGTTAACAAGCCTGATTGTGAAATATTTATAAACCCTAATATAGCATCTACACTGCTGTTAAGATATGTTGATAATGTTGAGACTGGCTCAGGGCAACACTGCGTCATAAGGATCATGACAGATTTAATACGTATGGGGTTTTACTCATCTCACCCTCGAATGTTCTTTCTGCCTTTTAAAGGAAATATCCCTCCCAAGGCATTCTCTTATGCTCTTCCCTTCCTTTCATTCCAAAGCTTCTACACTTAATGCTGCTTCTGTTTCACCAGCTCAAGATCATTCCAATGTATCTGACGAGAGCTCAAACTTTTAGAAAAGGGATGTTGGAATGCCATCTGCCTAACCATTAGATGTGTCCAGGCAGACACATTGTGGATTTTCTCCAGGAAGGAAGAAAAATAGAAGAGAGTCTCAGAACTATTTATACAACTATACAGCAGGCTTTGGCCTGGAAAATACGAAACTAGGACTTTAAGGGTTTTGATTGCATTTCCTCTTTCCGGTATTTCATGAAGTTTAAATTATAACCGTCTGTTTCAGAAGATATAAAAATCCTGAATTCCATCTCCTTCCATATTAACAGCCTACTAACCCCTTGGGGAATCTTATATCAGTGGAGGTTCTCAGTAATGACTCTCCTAAAATCACAGTGTAAAACAAGCATTAAGCTACATCTCATTACCTCTCTACCTCATTTGCCTCTTGAATGTAGTGATGAAAAGGGCGTCTAACTCTGAAATGCATCTCCTAATGAGGATGTTTGCCTGTGTACTAACACTGGCATTGTTTTCTGCTTGTTTAATGATGGTGTTGAGGACAGTGATCATGATGGTGATGATGGTAAAAGCTCTCTTTCCTCCAGCTCCTATTAAAGACCATTAAATTACCTACTATTTTGGGCTGATTCTTTTGCTCGTCTTAACCTTTCAAAATATCCCCAAATTATTCCTGGTGAATTCAAAGGCATTTTACACTTGGCAATTAATTTAATTTGCTTTCATTGTTATAGCCTACGAGACATCGTGGATGGGAAAAACACCACGCTGAAATTCACGGACTGCAATGGTCTGATCCCATTCCCCACTCTGTCACCCCTCCCCTCTCAGTTTGGTCGGTAATCCTTGGTGCATTTCCAATAAGCTGGAGGGAAAACATGGCATTGTAGCTGCATAAAATAACCTTTTCTGTGGTGCAGAAAGTCATTGAGTTTCTTTTAGTTAATGTGCTAGACTTCGATTTTCTCTCTCAATAGGCTTTCTCCATTCTTCTCTCAGAAACACTTTCTTTTCTTCTTACCATTAATAAACGTTGATTGAACATCCACTGTTTTCTAAGCACAGTGCTGGGTACTGGAGACACGGAGATAAACAAAATCTGGTTTTTATTCCTGAGTAACCAAAATCGAATATAGAACAAGCCATGTAAATAAATACTCACAACACAGTGAAACAAGAGCCTCATGAGAAAAAAGTTGAATATTGTGGAGGGGGAATGATTCGTAAGCTATAAAATCTTGTTTTTCCTTCGACCATGTATAGGTTTCTAGTATTTGCTGGTGAATTTATTTTTATTTTATTATTTCATATACCTTTAAAATCTCTGTGTCTTCAAGGCTTATGTTTTTCACCTTTCATTATAACACTCTACCTTTTGTGGGTCTCACAGATAAATATAACCTTTTATTGCATCCATTGGATTTTTATTTGGGATCTAGAAATCAGGTAAAGAGAAAGATTTGGAATGAATGGTAATGCGGGTAAAAAGTCTTGTGGGCGTTGCTGAGATATGAGACAGAATATACAGTTGTGTCCCACACCCTCCAATAAACATGCTTCAGGCTGTTAGGAGAAAGGCACAACAAAATAAGTCAGAATGCCTGAGAGGGAAACCTCCCCTCTAGCCATAAAGAGAAAAGAGAAAAAGAAAGCTTGGAAGGCTAGAGAGATTTCAGTCATGTGTCTTTCAGGAGAACAACAGAACACACTCCCATATAAACAATTCACTAACTGCATCATTGTCAAGGTGAAGCATTTTTAAGAACTAAGATGAAAAGCAAGTGAAAGCTGCTCAATACACTGTTCCTTCCTATCAGGTCCCTAAACCTATGGGGAGGCTAAAACCAGTGTCTTAGAACGAAATGTAAACACATGTGTAAGGCCTTTGTCTGGGCCTGGGGATGGAGCCAGGGAAGAAAATACAGAAGTATATTACCTGAGAAAGATTAGAGAACAGAAAAGCTCTTCTTATCTTGAAAAGGTAATCACATTCTTGCATAACTGGAATCGTTAACAGCTCATTGTGAGGGAAAGGGAATTAAATGAAATGAATACTAGAAAGAATTTTCTGGAAAGCATTTAAGGCCTTGACCAACTACATCATCCACCCTCAGAGTGAGATGTAGAGTTCTAGTCGCCCCACTGTACCTGGTTAGGGATGCTGGCTAGAGACTGCGGAAGGTCGAGACGCTTTGCCCGTGCCAAGTGGCTGCACAGCTGGCTGGAAGCCCCCAAGGGTACCGGCAGTGGCAGCGGGTGAAGCCCTGTGGGATCGGAAGCCACAAGATCCCGCAGGCTTTGGGAAGCCTTTGTTCTGTGACTGCAACCAGATGTCACTGCTTCAGGGCCAGGCTCAGTGGGGTGGGGTTGCAAGGTGGGGAGGGCAGGAGGTTCAAGGGCCCCGAGCAGTGGAAACAGCAGGGCAGGTACAGCCCTGAAAGCTACAGTGGAGGGCAGTGACTTCAGGTGGACCTTCGAGTGAAGCACCAGGAAGTCCTTCAATGCGACAGACAGTCCAGGAGACCTGACGGTAGCTCCCAAGGAGGGACTTTCCCTCACTCAGTCCACAGCGAAGGCAGCACAGGCCCTAAGGACGGATGGGCAACATCCTCACACTACACCACCTACTTCACGCTCTTCCGGGCCAGGAAAGGCAAAGTGACCTGCTTCTTGTGTTGTGACATCCACAGGATTTCATCCAGCCTGTTTCAATGAGGTGTTTTTACCCTGGCTGTTCATAATGGTGTCCCCAAACTTTCTTGATTGCATGCTCCACCAATAAAAAAATTTGAACCTGCACCCCAGTGTGCATTTATTTATTTATAAATGAATTATAAACATAAGCTCCTGTATGGTATGTATGTTATAAACCATACACAAAAATAGAAATGACAAAAGGATGAGATTCAAAATATATATAAGTAGAAGTTCTGTTATTTCCTTCCAGTACCCCAGTAGGGTTTCTTGTGCATCTATAGGGTATAGGCGCCCACTTTGAAAGTCACAGAAGATGAAATAGAAAGTATGCATAGAGCATTCTGCCGTGTATCCAACCATCATGGTTATCTCCAGAAAAAGTACTTGTACCACCATTTAAGAGCTGAACCAACTGCTTTCTTCATGGAATATCCTTTTTACTTGAAAGAACAGCTGGCAACTAGGGTTATTCAGACTTGACTGCTTGGTGGGCATTTTCTTGAAAATGCACCAAGTGAGCTTGTCACACCAAGGAAAAGCAACTGATAATATTTGTTTCTTTGAGCTTTTAAGCAAAGATTAGATTTTTAAAAATCTCGTATCAGGCATCATAAGCTTGACAGCATCCTAATACTTAAAGACTTTTCAGATGAGTTTGGTGTGGATCATAATGAATGTGTTTTTTTGATATTGTGTAATGAAATGGGTCAACATTTGGAAGAAGTCCACAACTCAGGGAACCAATATTTTCCAAATAGTCAATGCATGATGTTATAAAATTATGCAAGGGTATGGAGAGAATATCCATTCAAAGTGCATGTGTTCCCCCCCTCCGCAATTCAAACACTGGAGCCTAATCCCCAATGTGACGGTATTGGGGGGGGCCTTGGGAGGTGATTTGATAGGTGATCCTGTCCTCATGAATGGGATTAGTGCTCTGATAAAAGAGACCCCAGAGAGTTTCCTCACCCCTTCTGCCACCTGAGGACATGGTAAAAAGTCTGTGTACGAGGCTCTCATCAAACACTGAATCTGACAGTGCCTTGAACTTGGACTTCCCAGCTTCTAGAACTGTAGAAATAAATTTCTGCTGTTCATAAGCCACCCAGTCTATGGTATTTTTGTTATAGCAGCTTAGTTATAATGAAGTGATTGCACTCATTTAACCACTGGTTATAATTCATCATAAAGTTAGAACAATTTTTTTCAGTTTAATTCCACAAAAATATGTTCACTTTGTGTTCTTCCTCCATTTTTGCTTTTCTCTGAAATTGCTTTCTGTTCTTTGACCTACAATAATATCTAACTCACTAAGAAAGGCCATAGGACAGTCATACATCAAGAAGATGAAGAATTAAGATAAATAGTTAATCTAAAGGAGAACACTTTGCATGAATGTTTTATGAAGGTTTCTGAGGAAGGCAGTGGGGGGGGGCTCTTCTGATTGGTTGCCTGAGTTCTACATGCATTTAATTCCTCAATGCTGTTATCTGCTTTGAAGGTAATGTGGGGATTTTAACGTGGAAGCAAACAAACAAAAACCTTTATCACTAACATTACCAAAGCAGTATTGTGGAATCATCAACTAATCTAGAGTAAAAATAAGACTTTTCATACAAATTTCACTTTTCATTCATTCTAATGCTGACAGTGTGCACTGCACAGATCTTTGCTTTGGATTTTGTAACTCTTATAAACCTTATCTTGGATACAAATAAATCTGTGGCATGTCCAGAGGGTAGCAGGAGATTAGGAAGGCTGTGTGGTAAAGACAACTTTTAAATTTATGAAAAATACTCTCCTGTCATGCATACTGGTTTCCTGGGGTTATTTCCATCCTCTTCTTTCAGTACAAGACCCAATCATGTTTATACACAGTGTCTTGGCAAACACGTGGTATTTACCACGTCACGTACACTAGGATGAGAAGTTCAGTCTTGAACTGTACTGCCCAATATCGTAGCCACCAACCATCTGTGGCTATTCAAATTTAAAAGTAAATTAATTAGATTTAAATAAAATGTAAAATTCACCTCCTCATTCTCAACCAGCCACATTTCAAGTGCTCAAGACCTCCTATGGCTAGTGGCTACCGTACTGGAGAATGCAGATGTAGAATATTTCTTTTGTCACAGCAAGTTCTATTGAACAGTGGTTATCTAGAACACAGCCTGTAGTTCTCATTTTTTAATAGATGGCTGTATGATGATCATACCTGCTTTTTAAAGAATGTTAGTAATTTTCAAAATTAATTACATTTAAAAAATGAGTTTTTGGAATTCTGTTTACAAACTCATGTTTTTAAACTTAAGTAAAATGAATACAGCAAAAGCATGTATTTGCAGACCAGCTTCTTCCAAGTTGCCTATTTCACTCTGCCAACGTTCACTGACTCATTCAAAAGATATTTACCGAGTGCCTTCTGTGTGCCAGGTACCCTTCTGGGCTCTGAAACAAAACGAACAAAATCTCTGGCCTCATGGAGCTTACGGTGTACCCTGTGGGATGAGAGGCAAATATTATTTCTGTTTCCAGGTCCAGACACATGTATCTGTATAGAGTATTATGTGCCAAAGCAGGGAACAAAGTGAGAAGATTCCAATTCTCATGTTGCTCATGAAGAAGGCATAGAAAAAGGCAAATACTAAGAATATAACTTCTGATTTTAAAAGACATTCTCATCATCAAAAACAAAACAGCCTTGCAAAAAAACTTAAACTATTAGTCCTGAAAAACCCCATTTGCCTGACAAAGTGTGCCAGGAACTTATGCACATTTTCCAATGTCACCATCTTCCTTCATGGGATCAGAGTATAGACAGCTAGAAGTGGTTTTAGCCTCTTCTGTTCCAACTTCCTTCTCAGAGCATCCAGCCAGGTAACCGTTTCACCCCTAGCTGGGCACTTTGGATAGCAGAAAGCTCACCAATTTAATGAACAGCAGGGACACATTTTCATCAGTCCTAACTTTTATTATTATTATTATTACTACAGTATTACATAACTGTAGTTAGAAGTTTAGAAACAACAGATAAAAATGAAAATATTAAATTAGTTGTATTCCTGATACCCAGAGAGGTAATCACCAGAAGCGTTTTGATATGTATTCTTCAAGAATTTCTCTCTCTCTTTCTCACTCTCTCTTTCCCACATATATATTATATATGTAAAATGTATATAAATATATATATATTTCTATCAAACCAAAATGGCATCATTTGTATCTCACTTTTTTTTTACTTAACCATATAGTACAAATGTATTTTCATTCAAATAAGTATAACTCTCTATCACCATTTTTTTTTCTTGGTCACGCCACACGGCTTGCAGGATCTTAGTCCCCCAACCAGGGATCAGATCCAGGCCCCTTGCATTGAGAGTGCTGAGTCCTAACCACTGGACCACCAGGGAGTTCCCTTTCCATCATCATTTTAATAGCTGTGTAATATTACATTCACTGACTATATTCAATGAGTTATTTAAGGTCTTGCTGTTGAAAGTTTACATTATTCTAAATGTTTCACCATTATAACCAATACACCATTAAACATCCTTGTACATATATCTTTGTGAAGTTGATTTAATTTCAGCAATCAAAATTTAGAAGTGAAATGCCTGGATCAAAGGTTTGGTACATATTTAAGGCTATTCATGTAAATCACCAAATTCTGTCCCAGAAAAACTGAGCATCTACCCTAATTCCAGCAGTTATGAGAATGCCCCTTTCCCCAGGACTTACCCCCCAATACTCTTCTTGGGAGAACTTTACCTTTTTTCTAGTTTTCACTCATTTGTGCCCAGCTTGCCCCTGGGACAGCCGTTCTAGTGTTTGAACAAAACCGTCATGTCCCAACAAAGTCTCCTCCTTTTTAGCCCTCACCTCCCTCCAGTATGGATTAATAAATTATTGTCAGCCTGGCACCTGGAGGGTCAATAGTTCTGTTCTTGATCTTTTACTGCTCAACATTCTAATAGATGACTTGGAGGAAATTATAAAAAGCATGCTTGCAAATTCTGCTCAACGTTTATTTAGTACCTACCTATCTGCCAGGCATGATGCCTTGTCCCTAAGACATAAATACAGACGAGCTCTCTTCCATGCCCTGGAGGAGCGCATGGTACTATCAGAGCGAGGAGAGTATGATGGGGCTGGACCAGGTGATTGATTTCCAGCATGGCTCACATAGGAAATCGTAATATTTGTGGCAGAGGGCACCGGCCACCCCATCCCTTCCACAGGCTGTAGCACGCTGATTGGGAGACTGAGCTCCATTCAACAAATATTTATTGAGCACTGTCTGTGTGTCACGCTGGTTTCTCCAGAACGATCCCCTAGAAATTAGTTTTTTGAAGTGTGCTGCCCTTTCCCCCAGAGCAGACACAGCAGAAACATGTTTCCAGTACACTCATACCCAAGTGTCCTCTGCTTTAACTCTGCCTTTCCCTGTGCCGTTATTTATTTTCTCTTGAGGCAATTTCCCAAGAGAATTTCTGGCCGACTAATATAAAACCAAATGCATTTTGTAGAGTTCTAGGGTGCAAACACATTAACCTTAAAGGGAGATAAGCTGTTTCGAATCCTTTTGGGAGGGGAATGAGGCAGTGTATAAATACCTAAGATGGTAATTCCAAAACTCCACTGTGAAGTATAAATTAGTCTGGAATAGAAAAAGAAATGCTCCAAACTCTAAAACATTCGGCACTTGGTGATTGACAGATGATTCCGTTACTAATATTAAACCTCCAGAAACTTCTAAACTGTACTCCGAGATCAGCTCTCCCCTATGTTCCATTTCCTTCTGTGCCATGACAGCCAGGTCTCAGATTTGTATTTTCCTCAGAGGATGGGGTCGTTGTATGTTCCAGGAAATCCTCGTGTCTGACGGGATTTAACATAAGAAACAGCTCTCCACTGTGGGCCTCCTGGTCAGATGTCCTGGCGGGGCCAGAGGGACGTAGAAAAGTTTACTGTGCTTTGAACTGTTGGGCGTTGGATGCCAAGATCAACAGCCCTCTTTCCAGAGGAGTACAATCAGCTCGTGATTTGAAGGTTGAAATAATGAAGCATCCCTCGTTCAATTTCAGGTTTAAATATTTTACTCTTTGCCTTGGTGCCTGACATTTTGCTGGATGTCCCAGTAGTTTGTGGTTGATTGGAGCAGAACGGTTGATCTTTGTCTCTGTGTTTTATGAATCATGTCCCGCTCACTAGAGGTCAGAGAGTGTGTGTTAAGGCTGGCTTTGTCTTCTCACTTTCCCTTCCACAATCTTAAAGGGAAAGAAACCATGTGCCTGTCTCCCCTTCCCCTCACTGCAGAGTCCTAACCACTGGGCTGCCAGGGAATTCCCTCATGGTCATGCGTGGTTACTAACATTCTACGCCTTCATTTTCCAAATCAAGCTTGGTTCGTACGCTCCACAAACAGCCACCCCTGAGGCTACCCTTGGGCCGAGAAGTGCACGCACACCAGCAGCGCAGGACAGTTGACTCAGGAGGACGGCAAAAGGGAAAAAGGCCACGCAGGCCCCGGAAGTGGGCTGGAGGCTATTTCCTCAGGGAATTCCAAGGCCTTGGTTTGGAAGGGGAAGCACCCGGCAGCCCTAGGCAAGACCCCGTAGCCTGTGGGCTCCTTGTCCTCTGAGGAGGGGCCAGGCTGAAAGTGACCAGAGGGGGCTCTTGCGAGCAGACAGCCCAGCGCAGGGGCACATCCAGTTTGAGTACGTGGGCCATGCTGCGAACATACACACACATACTCACACACACGCTCTTTCTTTTAATTAAAAGTTTTCTTGAGATAATCATAGATTCAAATGCAGTTGTAAGCAATTAATACAGAGCTTGGACAAGTTGGCTGGAGTGTCCACCCACATACATGAAAGGTCCTTCCTGGGGTAAGACGAGAAGAGTGACAGGGTAGGCCCCTGGCAGAGGCAGGGGATTCTAAATTGGAACATGCTTGCCAAGTCATTGCGAAGTTATATTTGTCAAGGAAGGAGCATATGAATACCATTTAACAGTTTGTTAGCTTGATTTATATCTGGATTTATAGACCTATGGCATGCGGGCCTCCCTTTGTACCTTTTCCCTGCACCCCTGCAAAGGTTAGGGGTGAACCTAGGGCTTGGAGGGGAGTTTATTCCTAAGTTAATTACCCCTAGAGATAGTTTGAAGGTTCTGAAACCTATCTAGAGCAGCCTGCTGGGTCCCAGAAAACGTCCTATCCCTCCCTTGGAGAGCCTTCTAAGAGTCTGGCAGCCAAGGAAGCAGTTTGCTAGAAGTATTGGGGATGGTGTGTGGAAAACGGGGGTTTGGGGAAAGATTCTCTTGGTAAGACTGAAATGAAGAACTCTTGTTCCCGCAAGATAAATGATCCATGTCTCTTTCTCTGCTTTGGTTGTTTCTTTTGTTCTTGTTCTTTGGGGATTTCCCTTAGCATCCAAGTAAGATTTCATATGAAAAACTCCTACATGTCTTGGCTAAGCTGAGAGGCTAAGGGGGAGGTGCACTTGTGGGCTTGAGTCAGTGGTGAGGTCAGCGCCCTGGGACGAGGACAGAGGCAGTAACCAGGGCAGGTGGAGCCCTGGAACCATTTTGTGACCTCTGCTGCCTACAGCAGCTTCGGGAAAGCAGGGTCTGTTCCTGTCCCACCCCCGTGCCCAGGGCGTGTGTGTGCTCAGACAATGTTTGGTCAATGAACGAACAAATGTCCTCATCTAGGCTGCTCCACCAAGTAAACACTCAATGAATTGTTGAGTTGAAGAATTATTCTCAAGCATTTTAATTAATTAAATAGTACTAATAACTGTGCTTAACAAAAAATATTAATGTTCCCTGTAAATCTAATATATTATAATTATATAAATAATTTGCGTACATGGTAATAAAATTAAAATATAATTAATAATTGTTAATTTAGTTAAAATTTAAATAGTAAACAGTTTATTTAGACCATTTCATTGAATTTAGTTCAACTAAATTCATTCCTAGAAAGCTTCACCTCTTCATCTAAAGAGAGAGAAGAGCAAATTATGTTACCAGACTGAAAAGAGGGGGCGATTTAAAATAGCTGCAAGCAAATGCATCATAATTCCTTCCTGGTTTTAGCATACGGTGCACTGTGTTCTGAATTGTTTGCAGTGTCCTTGATGGATGTGCCCTTCCGCAAGATGTTTGCTTGAATTTGTAGAACAAGTTCAACCACCAAGATAAACACCATTGCTTCTAAGCCAGGCCTTCCAAGTAAGGCTCCTCAGGTTGTCTCTTTATATATTTCTTTCAGGTTCTTGCAAAGGTCCCTAAATTGCTGTCTCCGTGTACGTGTTGGCAGTATTTATGCTTAATGTTAACAGCTCTACTCTGTTTATTTTTTTGCTACAAAGCATTTTATTAATAAAGTCCAAGATTGCTAAATAAATATATAATGAGTAATGTGTTTAATGTGTAGCATTTTTTTCCTCCAGTAGAGATGAACAACATTATTCACATCATTATTTGATTTTTGAACGAGCACCTTACTGCAATGCATTCTTACTTAGGTTCAACAGAGGACCTATCAGGTTTCTCTCCAGCCCTAAAATACATGATGCAATTCTATAAATTGAAACTGAATTATTTCCAAACAATAGTGGGCATGTACAGCTCTACTATTTTATCAAATTTACCAAGTGCTATGTATCTGATCTTCGGCCAGAATTTATTGATACATTACCATGACTCAGTGCAAGGCATTCTTATGCATATTTATCCACACCAATTAAAACTGATAAGACGTATAGATCAATGGAATAGAAATGAGAGTCCAGGAATAAACCCATATATCTACAGTTAATTGACAAGGACGTCAAGACAATAAAATGGGGAAAGAACAGTCTTTCAACAAATGGTATTGGGACAGCTGGATATCCACAAGCAAAAGAATGAGCTGGACCTCTATTTTTTAGCATATACAAAAATTAACTAAAAAAATAGATCAGGGATTCCCTGGTGGCGCAGTGGTTAAGAATCCGCCTGCCGATGCAGGGGACACGGGTTCGATCCCTGGTCTGGGAAGAACCCACGTGCTGCAGAGCGACTAAGCCCGGGCGCCACAGCTACTGAGCCTGTGATCTAGAGCCCGTGCTCCGCAACAGGAGAAGCCACCGCAATGGGAAGCCCGCCCACCGCAACGAAGAGTAGCCCCCGCTCGCTGCAACTAGAGAAAGCCCGCGTGCAACAACTAAGACCCAACGCAGCCAAAAATAAATAAATAAATTTATTAAAAAAAAATAAAAATAGATCAAAGACCTAAATTTAGAAGCTAAAATTATAAAATTCTTAGAAGGAAATATAGGGGTAAATCTTCCTGGCTTCGGATTTGGCACTGGATTCTTAGAAATTACATTAAAAGTACAAGCAACAAAAGAACAAACAAATTGGGCTTCATAAAAACTAAAAACTTGTGTGTATTAAAGGGCTATCAAGAAAGTGAAAAGGCAATGTACACAATGGGAGAAAATATTTGAAAAAACATGTATCAGATAAGAGACTTGTATCCAGAACATATAAAGAACTCTTGGAACTCAACAACAGAAAGACAAACAACTAAATTTAAAAATGGGCAAAGAGCCTGATATTTCTCCAAAGATATATGAATGACCAACAGGCACATGAAAGGATGCTCAACATCATTAGTCATTAAGGAAATGTAAATCAAAACCACAATGAGATATACTTCACACCCAGGAGGATGGCTACAATTACAAAAATAAAATAAACAAAAAAATAACAAGTGTGGGCAAAGATGTGGAGAAATTGGAACCCTCATTCATTGCTGGTGAGAATGTAAAATGGTTCAGTTGCTGTGCAAAACAGTTTGGCAGTTCCTCAAAAAGTTAAAAATAGAATTACCATATGATCCTAGACTGAAAATAGATACTCCAATAAATACATGTACATGAATGCTCATTACCACACTATTCACAATAGCCAAATGGTGGAAACAACCCATATGTCCCTCAATGGATAAATGGATAAACAAAATGAGGTATATCCACACAAGGGTATCTAACTCAGCCATAATACTACAGTGCTATCTGCTGTATCCTACAATGTGGATGAGCCCCCAAAACATGATGCTAAGTGAATGAAGCCAGACACAAAAGGTCATATCGTGTATGCTTCCATTTATACAATACGTCCAGAATAGGTAAATCCAGAGACAGAAAAGAAAATTAGTGGTTGCCAGTGGGTATGGGGAGGGGGAATAGGGGGTGACTGCTTAATGGGTACAGGGTTTCCTTCTGAGGTGATGCAACTAGATAGAGGTGATTGTTGCACAACATTGTAAGTGTACTAAATACCATTAAACTCTATACTTTTATTTTATTTATTTATTTTTTGGCCACGCTGTGCGGCTTGTGAGATCTTTGTTCCCCCACCGGGGATCAAACTGGGGCACTCAGCAGTGGAAGTGCAGAGTCCTAACCACTGGGCTGCCAGGGAATTCCCTGAATGCTATACTTTTAAATGGTTACATTTATGTTATGTGAATTTTACTTCAACAAAATAAAGGGGAAAAAAGACAACCACCAGACCCTTCCTTGCCCCTCTCCCAGGTACCTCTGTGGAGCTGCTTCTATAGGAACGAGCCTCAGGCTCCACAAGCTCCTTCAGGTGCTCAGCCCATCCTCAGGGGGCAGGAAGCACAGTGCAGCCCTGTCCTACCATTTACTGGAGTTTAGGGGAAAAAAATCACACACACCAGGGCAGTTGCTGGTCTCCCTGTGTCCCCCCTCTTCGTCTCCCCACCAGCCCTCTGCTAAGCAAATCTTGGACGTTGTATCACGACTGGCTACACAATTTGGGGAGCCCAGTGCAAAGTGAAATTGCCAGGCCCTCTGTGAAAAGATTAAGAATTTCAAGATGGGGATAGCAGAGCATCCAAAGAAGCATAGAGCTCTTCATTTCTGAGCATGGTGTTCTGTCTGCCCAGGTCATGTGCCCTGGAGGTACCCCACCCCTGTCTCCTGTTTCTGGCTCCATCGTCACTTTATAGCACTATATAGACCCCCTCTCTGACAACAATGAATGTTGTATCCTGTCCAAGCTGCCTGGGACCACTCAGCTGTCCCCCCAGAGCCACCTTCCGAAGCCAGATCAGTTTAATGTCCTCCCAGCCTTTCCCCTCTCACCCCCTGCCTCACACTGCTTGGCATTCAGTTTGCCTGAGAACTTCAGTGGGCCCAACAGAAACCTCGGCTGCCTCTAGAACTCACTATAGGAACAGGAGAGATGGGCCCTGAATGTGAGGGGGCTGGGAGGAAGCATGGCAAGACTGAGGCCCTGAATCAATGGAGGGGGTCAGGCCTGGTGGTCTCTAAGTCCCCTTAAAACCCTGAGAGTCTATATTGAATCTAGGCCGACGTGTACCGTTATCCCTATTTTCACAGATGAGTAAACTGAGACTCAGAGAGGTTAAGTAACTTCAGCAAGATCACACAGCTGGATACATGTTTCATTTTGAGTCTAAATGTAACTTAGGAAAACTTAAGACATCTTTACTCTTGGTAATACTGGATAATATATAGTTACCTGCTAGACCTCTGTTAAGATCAGGACTTTTTTTTTTCAAATAGCTTTGCTGGCTAAGTTTCAGTTTCATTTCATTTTCTTTCTATCATTTAAGTTTCAGTTCTGTTCTCAGGATATTCTCTTTCCCTTTTTAGTGGTTTTATCTGATCCTGTTTATTATAATTGTTCATTTGTGCCCTTGAACCTGATTAAGATACACAAGTTATTCTATGGCAGATATTCCTAAACAAGAAGTTTAAACAGATTTAAAGCTTAGCATCATGTGTATTTATTCTAGCATTAAGCAAAATGCATCTACTTTATTATTACCATAAAGTTTCCCAGTAGCTGCTTCGGTATCTATGCATCCATGGCTTAGCTTACCCCATTTATACATTCCTTGATATGAAAAGGCCACCAGGAATCTCTGACACCCTAATCAGCCTATTGTGAATGAACCATATCCAGGGTTTCTGCCTTTGCCAGAAAAAGGACTGATTGAGAACTTTCTGAACTTGCTGGTATTCTGGCCATAAAGTGGAGGAAAGGAGCCTGTGAGCCTCGTCATTCACAGCTTATTCTCAAATCTATCAAAGCCAAACAGGCCAAGGACTCCATGGGACAACATGAATTGGAAAGTGTGAGGAAAGGACTCGAAATAGTGACCAAGTGGTTAGAAAGCTCTTCAGACTTGACAGCACTTAGGGAAAAAGAAAGATTGAACTTCTATTTAGATAACCAACACATACTTAAGACACTAAATCATTAAGATATTTAAACTCTAAAAAACTTCTGCTTGAAACTTGAATCCTTGATGACCCTGTATTTTTTAAAATTAATTAATTATTATTATTTTTGGTTGCGTTGGGTCTTCATTGCTGTGCATGGGCTTTCTCTAGCTGCGGCGAGCGGGGGCTACTCTTTGTTATTGTGCACAGGCTTCTCATTGCGGTGGCTTCTCTTGCTGCAGAGCACGGGCTCTAGCCGCGTGGGCTTCAATAGCTGTGCTTCGCGGGCTCAGGCTCAGTAGTTGTGGCTCCGAGGCACGTGGGATCTTCCCGGACCAGGGCTCGAACCCGTGTTCCCTGCATTGGCAGGGAGATTCTTAACCACTGTGCCACCTGGGAAGTCCGATGACCCTTTAGTTGAAAGTACATGGTTTTCCTTTCCAAAGTTAATATATGCCCCATTTTGACAATTTGGAAAAGAGACGAAAGCAGAAAGAGAAAAAAATTCAAATTGTAATTTCACCATTAAAGATAACTCCTCTTAACATTTTCAGGTATTCTTCTCCATTTCTTTTTTCTACTCATATTTTTGCATATTGTCTTGACCATGCTACTCGTAAAATTTTATACCCTGATTTTTTTCACTTAACGTTATATTATAGCTTTTCCCTGTGTTGGTACAAATTTTACCAACCCCATTTTTGTAATGGTTATGTAATATTCTCTCATTTGAATATAATGCATTTGCCATTCACTTATTTTTGGACATTAATGTTACAAATTATCCTGTTATGAACATGTTTGCATATAAAGTTTGTGTTTTTGTTTGTTTGTTTTGTTTGTTTTTTAGAATTATTTCCTTAGGAATCATTCCCAGAAATAGGTATATAGTCAGGCATTCCATATCTCCCGGTTCTGCATACACAGTTCAACTAACCTCGGATCAAAAATATTCGGAAAGCGCTTCCCTGGTGGCGCAGTGGTTGAGAATCTGCCTGCTAATGTAGAGGACACAGGTTCGAGCCCTGGGCTGGGAGGATCCCACATGCTGCGGAGCAACTAGGACCGTGAGCCACAACTACTGAGCCTGCGCGTCTGGAGCCTGTGCTCCGCAACAAGAGAGGCCGCGATAGTGAGAGGCCAGCGCACTGCGATGAAGAGTGGCCCCCGCTTGCCACAGCTAGAGAAAGCTCTGGCACAGAAACGAAGACCCAACACAGCAAAAATAAATTAATTAATAAACTCGTACCCCCAACATCTTCTTTAAAAAAACTTTTTTTTAAATAAATAAATAAATAAAGTGTTACAGATTAAAAAAAAAAAATCGGAAAAAATAAATTTCAGAAAGTACCAAAAAGCAGAACTTGAATTTTCCATAGGCTGGCAATTATTTACACAGTATTTACATTGCATTAGGTATTATAAGTAATCTAGAAATGATTTAAAGTATACGAGAGGATACGCATAGGTTATAGGCAAGTACTATGCCATTGTATATAAGGGACCTGAGCATCCTCAGATTTAGTATACAAGGGGGTTCTGGAACCTATACTAAATGGTACAAAAAGTTTTAAGATTCTTGACACATAGTGTCACGTTGCTTTACAAAATGATTGTAGCAGTTTACACTCTAAAGTAACCTATTTAGCCTCAAGGTTCCTAGCAAAATCAGCTACTTAAAGTTGTTTGAAGCAAATATTCCCTTAAAAGAAGTTTCCCACACATCTAATTTATACAAAAATGTCCTTTATTTTACCTATGCCTCTGAAAGGTTTTTAGTAGTTCACTACTGTGACCATATTTGAATTTAAAAATCAAGCTTTAATCAGTTTATTTGTGTGACATGGAGGCCTAAAGAGGAGTATAGAATGTGGTCTGTGTCCCATAGGATAGACAAGAATTACATATAGAAATAATTGAGGGAAAACAGCATTGCTGAACTGGGTGGTAAGGGCCCCCATAGTTCAGAGGGAGATGAGACTCCTGGGGACTGGAATGCCTGGGGAGACAGGTGAGTTCTGTTCCTCTGGAAGTGGTGGAATCTGACACGGAAGGATTGTAAGACCCAGATAAACACAGATGAGATGAGGAGGGCCTTCGAGTCTGGGAAAACAGGATTTACAAAGGTTTGCCCTAAAAGGAAATGAGGAGACAGTGGGCTAAACTTTACAAGTGATGTAACCTACATTCGTACACTACATTCGGATGCTCCATCTCCTGATTTGTACTCAAAGAAGTCAGTCCACATAAGCTCATCTGATTTTAGAGCTAGAAGAGATCTTAGCTCAGCCCAGTATCTCCCGTATTCTATAGTTTTCAAAGGAGGAAGTAGAAAAGAGTGAAGGATTAGAAGCTATATGTTCTAATTCCTAGGACAGTGCTTTTTCTATGGGGTCCTACACTCCGGCACACCAGATGGGAATCTGACAGAGACCAGGTTTATTTAATGCCTTATGTTTATATGTTTAAACGCACACACACAACATTCTTACAGAGCCTGGGGAAATAATTGGGGGGAGGGGGGTGCCAGGTAGGAGTGATTATATAGATGTGAAGAGGGGACTGAGTTTTCATCAACTTTAAAGTTTAGTTCCGTACCCGTATTAGAATATTTTTTGTGGAATGATTAAATGGTGTAACTAAATATTAGAGCTATTTATGTCTTGCATACTTAAGTATATTTAAAGAAAGAGTGCAAATATAATCATCATACAAATTAAACTTTTCCTTTAAGTCTTAATAGAAGTCACTCTGCTAAATTTTATGAGGAATGCAATAAATAATAAGATGGAGGGTGTAGCCCCAGGCAACTCACAATTTAACTGAGAAAATAAGATTTAGAAACATATGCCTACAGTGTGCATACGGATACACAGATAACTTTGGTACAAATAACTTTTACCTATCTTCTATCACATAATCAGTGTCTTACAAAGAGTAGGTACTCGATACATATTTGCTAAACAAATAAATGAAGGAAGGAAAAAATGACCATTTCCAGGTGGGATAGCAATGGGAGAGTTCCTGAAAGAGTGAAGATTTGACATTGGTCCTTGAGAGTGGTTAAGATTTAGAAGAATTAGGAGGATGTAAGAAACATTACAGACAAGGAATGAAACAGAAGGCTAATGTGCCTATTTTTGGCAAGTTAGATAAACGTGCTCTCTGATCACTAAAAATTAACTTTCTTAAACAGATAACTGTGGTATACACAGAGGCATGTGAACATACACATAGGATAAAATTAACAGTACACCTCACCAAGAGGTGATTTTTAGGGCTAGGGGAAAAATACATTCTAAAAGATAGCACTGAAAAATAAACTGTTTGTCCTCAAAAAAATAAACACAACAAAGCAAAAAAAACACACCCTGAAAACTTTTCCTCAATTATGTTGCTATAAACTAGAATAGTCTGGAATAGAAAATATACCATTTCCTGAACAGCCTAAGGGATATTAATGATTAGTGATCACATAGTTGCAAAATACTGGTAGATGCTGATTCTCTCCTGGTGTAAAAGATATGTCAGTTCAGTTCTGTGAGATTGCATGAGGGCAAAGGTGTTACAAATATACACAGATCACTCACTCTGCACACAATACCTTTGCCCCAAATAACTTTCTGCACCTTTATACAGTGAAAGAATTAGAGCTACTATTCTAGGCGCTAGTTCCTAAAATATAAAGGCATCCTTTCCTCTTTGAAGAATTTTAAACTATAGGCAAAGACGTGCTATTTATAGATGCAGAACACATGTAAAGAGTTTTTGTTATAGCTTTTTTTCTCTGCTAAAAGCATTTGTCTTATTTTGAGTGAAAGGGGGCTTACTAGTTATTTAATCTAAATCCTGAAAGTTGTTTGTACATGTGTGTAGATACATGATAACACAGTGTAAAGGACAGGAGGTAGGGGTGTTTACAGTCTCTAAGTGGTAAATGAACCTACATATTCCACGACAAAGGAACCTATATAGGAACCTAAGCAGTAGTAAATCAACCTATATATAACAAGGTTTCTACATTTTGTATGATGTGGAAACATTAAATAAAGTAGAATGAAAAGTTAAGGGATGTGTGTTGTATCCCTATAGAAAGAACTGGGGTGGGGGCAGGGGGTAAGGCAGGGGCAGGATTACCCAAATGACTGAGGGAGAAGCACAGCAAATCTTTTCCCCAAACAGCAACAATAAAATTGGACAAAATTATCAAAAACAACCATCTCAGTACTCTGTAAATACAAAAAGTTGAGAAGAATTTATCTGAGACAACTGCTGAACTTCAGTGAGATCAGTGGAAGTTTGTGGCATTTTAGCCTGGGGCTGCTCCCAGCCACCCTTTTCCTTAGCTTCATGGAGAGGTAGTTCTACTCAGGCAGAGTAAGTGATGAGAGACAGCTGCCAGAGCAGGGCAGCATCCAGTAACATATAAAAAGAATGATACATTATGACCAAGTGGGATTTATCCCAGGAATGTAAGGTTGGTTCAACATCTAAATATCATTTAATATAATACACCATATAATAGAATAAAGTGCATACACCACATGATCACCTCAAAAGACCCAGAAAAAGTATAGGACAAAATCCAATACCTATTCATGATAAAAACTCTCAGCAAACTAGGACTAGAAAGGGACCTCTGCAGTCTATTAGAGGGCATTTATGAAAAATGTACAACTAACATCATACTCAGCAATGAAAGTCTGAATTTTTTCCCCACTAAGTTGGGAATGATGTAAGGATGTCTACTCTCACCACTTCTGTTCAACATGGTGGTAGAAATTCTAGCCAGTGCAGACAGGGAAGAAAAAAAAGGCATACTGATCAGAAAGGAAAAATAAAACGTCTTTATTCAGACTCATGATCCTGTACGTAAAAAATCTTAAAACACACACATACACAAACACTCACACAACTAGTAACTGAATGAACAAGTCAGCAAGGTGCAAACTGCAAGATCAACATACAGAAATCAATTGTATTTCCATATACTAGCAATGAACAATCCAAAATTAAAATTAAGAAATCAACATAGTCTTAAGTTAAAAATGTAGCACCCACAAAACTACAGTGTATAATATATATATACCCTGCACAAATATACACACATATATGTGTGCCTACTCAAACACATACAATCACAGGAAAATATTGGAAATAAATTGTATAAGTTACCTCTAGGCAGTGGAATTATGGCTTACTTAAAAATTTTAATTTTAATCAAATTTTTTTATTAATCGAAATTTTAATAGTGACTGTGTGTGGCTTTTATAGTCAGGAAACACGTGGTAAGTTATTCATTATCTAGATGGTATAATGGTTGAAAACAGTGTAAGGTGGCCAATCAGGGTTTGAATCATGTATCAGTCACCTTCTAGCATGAGACCTTGGGAAAATAGCTTATAACCTTTTAGTCTCGCTTTTCTCATCTATAAAATGGCATATACCATTTTATAGAATGTTACGGAGATTAATTGGCAGGTGGATCCTTAACCACTGCACCACCAGGGAAGTCTGATTTTGCACTCTTCTTTAGGAACATTTCCGTCTGAGGATGACCTTGCTTGCATTTGGCTGTGGCCCAGGTTTCCTTCAGAATGCATTGACAAACTGACTCTTGGGACACCTTATGACTCTGCAAGCCATTTCAAGTTGATTCTAACTAGCTTCACTCTCTAATATTTTGAAAGGTCAATATATTGAGGTAACACATTCAGAAAACCCATTCTGCATTAGGCTTGTGTTCCTTTTACAAATCTTATTAATTCTATTTTATATATAGTTTTAAGGGGACTTTGATTCATGTTTTGTCCCATTGACAAAACCAGTTAATTAAGCAACTTTAGGGACTTCCCTGCTGGTGCAGTGGTTAAGACTCCGAGCTCCCAATGCAGGGGGCCCAGGTTCAATCCCTGGTCAGGGAACTAGACCCCGTGTGCCGCAACTAAAAGATCCCGCACGCAGCAATGAAGATCCTGTGTGCCGCAGCTAAGACCTGGCGCAGCCAAATAAATAAATAAATAGTTTTAAAAAAGCGACTTTAAATGTGCTAAACTCCATTCATAAATTTAACAAATTTTATTTTTTTACTCATCCTGTGGATGTGTATTTGCAATCGCCATTTTTTCCCACTTTATTTTGAAAAAAAAAAATCGCACCTAAAGAGAGGTGAAATTGTACAATGTTCACCCATATACCCTTCACCTAGATTTGTCTACTGTTAATATTTTGTCACATTTGCTTTATTTCTCTATATATAATTTTTAAATTAAAAGATTAAATTGTAGGTATCATGACATTTCAACGTTCAGTACTTTGGCATGAACCAACTGAAAACATTTTTCTATACAACCGTGATGTCATTCTCACCCAAGAAAGTTAGCATTGATACAGTAACCATATCAAATAAGAAGTCCATATTCAAATTTACCTAATTATTCCCAAGATGTCTTTTAGAGTTTTTTAAACCCAGGATCCAATCATAGATCATGAATTGCATTTGGCTGTCATGTCTCTTTAGTTTTCTTTAAGCTACAACAGTCCCCTGCCTGTGTTTGCTTTTATGACATTGATATTTTGGATGATTCAGGCCTGTGTCTTGTATAATGTCCCCAATCCAGATTTTGTCTCTTTCCCCATGACTAGATTCAGTGTAGACATTTTGGCAAGAATACTGCAAATAGTGTGTGCTTCCAATGACATCCATGACAGGAGAAGGAACGTTAGACCATCTCATTGGTGATGCTAATTGCGACCACATGGTTAAGGTGGTATCCATCAGATTTATTAATGTAAAAGTACCATCCCTCCCTTTTAACTAAGTGAGGTGTTATTTTGAGGACCCGTGAATGTTTTGCTTCCCAACAACTTTGCACCCAGTGGTGAAAATGCCTGGATCAATTATTGCATTTGGTGGTTGCAAAATGATACTTGCCTTCTAAAATTTTCAGCTGGCATTCTTCTATAAAGAAGCGCTTTCCATGCACCCTTCTCCACCCCTTTTTCTTTGAGAATCCCTATGAACTTGGATTCTTTTTTATTCACTGGCTCCATCTTATTCTTTTTGATATTCAAATTCTGCTAGATTTGGCCAGTGGGAGCCCCTTCACGTACCAATTTTATAGAGTTTGTTGGCTCGTATGTCCATTTGACATATCCCAGTCATTCTGGGTTTCTGAACCAATTGGAGAGAAGTATGGGCTTTCCTGATTGGGTTACTGCTCAATCCACGGAGCTGGCAAAGGTATCCCCCAAGCCACACAGGGTCTTTGGGAGAAGCCTGGCTACTTGAAGAAAAAAAAAATCAGGCTTCTTTTATGAAGATGAAAGGGTAAGATATGGTGGGTTTAAGGTGGGTTGACAATCAACAGCTCACCAATAATATGATGTTACCATATGTTTAAAGAAGTACATGAATTCAGCAAATTCTATTCCAGAGACGCTGCTGGAGCAGAGGTTATTTTTCTATCTAGCAAGTCAGCCTTCCAGAACTTCAATTCTACCTTTCCACAGGTCCCTAGAAGGCAGTGTGATTTTTTTTGGCGGGGGGTGGTGGGGGGGGAGAGACAGCCCTTGCCTTTTTGAGCGATTGGGTACAAGGTCTATTTGCAAAGCTACCAAGGAACCACACAAGTGCCTAAGGTCATCCAGCTCCTTAATTTCTAACACAAATCAGAAGCCTGAGGATTTTGCAAACCAAACCACTTCAGAATCAAGTTTATTTCCGGACAGGCCTCAAAGATTGGTGGATTTCAGGGTTTCTCTAAAAGTTTTGATGTACAAGTGGGAATACTCGGGCAGCCTGGTCAATCTAAGTCCCTAAGAACCTTTCTGATAAGTAGAACCATAACTCCAGGGAGACTCCAAATTTTACCCAATGGCAGTCTTCCAGAAAAGGTGCCATACACCACGGTATTGGGCATGGACTTCCAGCTGATCAGTGAGAATACTGTCACAGCATAAATACTGAGGATTTCTTTTTATCTCAAATCTGTCATATTGGGTGTTTTTGTAAACCTTACAAAAGCTTATCCTTTTAATTTTAAATATGCAATATTTTTTCCCTTAAGTTGTATGTCAATGAATAATTTACCTGTGTTGTTTGCAAGACCTTTAGACCAGCTTTTTAACTGTAATCTCTAAAGACAATTTAATATTTAATCTCTTAAAATAAATATGATGTAACAAAAGGAAAATATGTGACCTAACTAAACAAAAAATTGTTTTTGAGGTACCTTAAACCCATGACAGCTTAAGTGATCAAAACTATAGGTTGTAAGTACAGTGACACTGGACACATGTTGGGTGCTTCCCCGGCACCCATGTTTCCCTTCTTTCCAAAAGCCCTGGATTTCTTTTGGGGGATCCACACAGTTCTGAAGAAGCTGCCTCCACTTCTCTGGCTCCAGGATTGATCAGGAACAGGCATGTAACCGAAGCCAATTCAGTTAGAATAAATCTCAGGACTAGCCCGGCAAGGTTGGCAGCCGATGTTTTCTCTTCCCTGCTAGAGATGAAAAGGGTTCAGGTGATCCCAGGAGCTGTTAGCAGTTACTTTTGGTCCCTGGAGCATTATTCATTCATTGTTTATTTAACAAACATTTAGTAACAACTACTGTGTTCCAGATGTGAAAATATAAAAGTGAATAAAACATCGTCGTCGATGTTAAGATATTTATATTGTAATGGAGGAAACAGGGAGGTATAATAGGGGAGGGGGCAGATAGGTCAACATTCACAAAGACTAGGAGAACAAATTCTTGGTACGGATCAGGTTATAGCTGTTGCAGGATATCATCTGAGGTAGACGTGGCTGTATCTAGGTATCCTTTATATGGAGTAGATGTCATTACCAGTCTGCCTTGAACTATCCAATTAACTGTGGTTTCAGTGAAGTTTCTTGCAGTAACCCAATTGCAAAAGGGTTACAAAGTCTCCTCAATCTTCAACCACTGGCTGGTTCTTAATCCAAAGTATAATCTTAACTTGAAACCAGTCTTCTGGGTACACCATCTTTCATTGTTAAAGAGGCAAATAAAACAAAGTATATTGAATATGCATAAATACCATCTAGGGACAAGACACAATGGCACTTTGTGTCCTTAAAGATGTCTTTTACAGGATATATTCCTCTGAAAGATCTGGACACAAACACACACCCACCATTACCACAGCAATACTATTTGGCCCATCTGAATGATTATATAGAAAATATATAAAATACCAGGGAACCTAGAGCAGGTGTTCCCGATAGGTAGGCCCGGTGGGAGGAATACCTTCCTAGGATGTCTTAGAATCATCTGGATAGTTTTTAACAATAAACATGCCTACACCTCATCTTGGGATTTCCATCTGGGCCCCTCCCTGTTGTAGTACATTCGTCTTAACTGAAGGTGTTCTCTCTCTCTCTCACTTAGGGTGGGGTGGAAAAAAACAGAGGCCTGGTCTAATGAGTAGCGGTATGGAGAGGGACCTCTGAAACCATGTACTGGGGCGTAAATAGCAAATTATCCAGCTGATGGATGATGACCAGAATCATTAAATCACTGTGTGTCATGTATGTGTAGGAGCTTTGATCACTGCATTTTCTAATATGGACGAAAGATAGAAGGACAAAAGTAATCATCATGGATTACAAATCTGAATTCAGACCGAAAATTTATGGATCAAGTATCATGGGGAGCTCATACCAAATGGCTTCTTGTTGCCAAGGAAGAGGTGAAGACCATATGCCTGGATCACCTCGATCCTCATCTGGACAGGGTGACTCACTGTGGACCTGTGAGTATCTAGCAAGATTATTGTTGGTTGCCTAAAGTATTCCACCCTAAGCTTCAGAAATGTGGGAACAGATGAGATAGTATAGAAGATTCCAGGGCAGGTGAGGTTGACAGCAAAAAGGGGCAAGGACTGTAATAATAAAAGTCCTTGTAAAGTTTTCTCCTGATTGTAATGATTTCTACATCACACCAAAAGAACATAAGGAAATAGCAAATTACAGGAAAGAATGGCTTTCATATATTTTACTAATCTCAAGTGTGTTGAAAACAATTATCTCCCTATTTTATCACTGAAACTGATTTAGGCTTTAGTTCAGCCTTTTACTGAATTATAAATTAGCTTCTTAGGGCATAAAGCTGTGGGGTAAAGAGGGCTCAGCATATGCTCTCCCAACAGATGTCCAAATACTTTCAGAAAGACTTTCATAAAAAGTGATTCTTTTTTTACATACTGCCACAATATAGCTATAATAGGACTCCCTAATTTAAAACATTAAGGATTTTTTTTTTAAACCCACCTTTTTAAAGTTAACGCTCAAAAGATCCAGTGGGACCTTAAAAACTTAGGCTCCATTGTTTTTTAAAAAGCAACAAATAGGGGCTTCCCTGGTGGCGCAGTGGTTGAGAATCTGCCTGCCAATGCAGGGGACACGGGTGCGAGCCCTGGTCTGGGAGGATCCCACGTGCCGCGGAGCGACTAGGCCCATGAGCCACAATTACTGAGCCTGCGCGTCTGGAGCCTGCGCTCCGCAACAAGAGAGGCCGCGATAGTGAGAGGCCCGCACACCGCGATGAAGAGTGGCCCCCACTTGCCGCAACTAGAGAGAGCCCTCGCACAGAAACGAAGACCCAACACAGCCATAAATAAAGCAACAAACAGTGAGAGAGAGAGAGAGAGAGAGACATTTTGGAGGTCTTTAAGCCTTAAAAATGTAACAAAACTTAAAAAAAAAAAAGTTGAAAGACTGTCAGGTCACAGGGAATTCGCACCGGCATGGGAATTCAAAATGTTAGCATTAGGCACAGAAACGTTTTGTAGAAAATAAAATAATCCCCCAAAGATGGGGGCTTTGGGGGGCTTTTGCTAACTGTCGTGGAAATAATTTCCAAAGAGCGTTACAGACCAGAGGCAACTGTTAGGCCAGGGGCGTCCACACCAGCGCGTCCCGCCTCGGCCCAGAGGCCGTGGAACTCCCGCGGGTCGGGTCGCCCTGCGCCCCCGGCGTCGCCCCGTGCCGCCCGCGCCCCGGTTGAGCGCTCGCCAGGGATCGAGGTGTCCAGGCCCCCCAACCCACAGCCGCAGCCCAGCTTCCCCACCCTGTTCCCCCGATCCGCAATCCGGAGAGTCGACACAGAGATCCCGGTAAAGCTGCGGTGGGAACTGTCCTGTCGTTGACTTCCAGACAGCCGGCCGGGCAGCGAACCGAAGAAATGCGGGTTAGCGCACTCCCTCCGGAGGAAGCCCGGTTCCTGGGACGCTTACCACGCGGCCGCGAAGGGAACCCGGCGGCGCTCTGGGGCGGCGGCCCCCGCGAGGAGGTAGGGCAGAGTCCGTAGTCACAAGCCGTGCTCGGGCCCTTGGAAAAGGTGCAATTCCCCACTTCCCTCCTCACACGTGGGCCTTGCACCCTCCTCGCCGCGCTCCTGCCCATCTAGCCGCCACCCACGGCGCCACAGCGTCCTCCCCCCGACCCGCAGGCAACCACCAGACATTAGGACCGCGCGGAAGCCGTCCAGAGGGAAGGCGCCTAGAGGGCAGTTGGGCGTGGCTTTTTGGAGAGAGGCGGGCCCCGCGGGCGGGGAGATATACGCAACCATTGGTTCGGGCTGCTGATTGGCTGAAGTGCCTGAGTGGAGTCCGCAAGCGTCTCCGCCCGGACTAGCCGCTCCTCCTCTTCTCCCAGCCGATCGGTCCGCACCGGTTCGCGAGGGCACCGGTCAGGTATCGCCGCCACAGCCCAGTGCCGACGACGGGAGAGAGAGGCGGAAGGAGGACACGCTCGCTCGCTTGCTCGCTCGCACCCGCACCCGGGCTCCTAGAGCCGGCGCGGAGCTCAGGGGGAGGAGCCACTGCGGGCACGCCCCGCCTCCGGCCCGGGAAGACTACGCCAGCGACCCCGCCGGCTGGCCACCGCCCCCCTTGCCGGCCGAGACCCGCCCCCGGCCCTCCCTTGGCGGCATGGAGGGGACCAGCTCCTGACGGCCGCGCCGCCGCCTCGGCCCCCGCCCCTCCTCCTGGCCCCTCCCTCCCGCCCCCGCTCGCATGTCCGCGCCGCCTTAGCCGAGGATGCTGAGGATGAAGCTGCCGCTGAAGTCGACGCACCCCGCGGAGCCTCCGCCCGAGGCGGAGGAGCCTGAGGCGGACGCGCGGCCAGGCGCGAAGGCGCCGCCGCGCCGCCGCCGCGACTGCCGCCCCCCGCCGCCGCCGCTCTCGGGCCCGCCGCGGGGCCCCCCGCCGCCGCCGCCACCCGGGGGGCTCGGGCAGCCTGTTGCTGGCGGATCGGCGGCGGGGGCGGGCATGCCGAGCGGCGGCGGCGGGCCCACGGCGGCGCTGCGCGAGCAGGAGCGGGTGTATGAGTGGTTCGGGCTGGTGCTGGGCTCGGCGCAGCGCCTGGAGTTCATGTGCGGGCTGCTGGACCTGTGCAACCCGCTGGAGCTGCGCTTCCTCGGCTCGTGCCTGGAGGACCTGGCGCGCAAGGACTACCACTACCTGCGCGACTCGGAGGCCAAGGCCAACGGTCTCTCGGACCCGGGGCCGCTGGCCGACTTCCGAGAGCCCGCCGTGCGCTCGCGCCTCATCGTCTACCTGGCGCTGCTGGGTTCCGAGAACCGTGAGGCCGCCGGCCGCCTGCACCGCCTCCTGCCCCAGGTGGACTCGGTGCTTAAGAGCCTGCGCGCGGCCCGGGGCGACGGCTCGCGGGGCGGCGCGGAGGACGAGCCCGGCGAGGACGGCGACAACGAGGAGGACGCCGAGAAGGACGGCTCCGGCCCGGAAGGCGGCGGCGCCGAGCCCCAGCCCGGCGGCGGGCTGGGCTTCAGGGCCCAGGAGGAACTGCTGCTGCTCTTCACCATGGCCTCGCTGCACCCGGCCTTCTCCTTCCACCAGCGGGTCACCCTGAGGGAGCACCTGGAGAGGCTCCGCGCCGCGCTCCGCGGGAGCCCCGAAGACGGGGAGGCGGAGCCGTGCAACTTTGGCGGCCCCAGGGCCCAGGTAAGGCGCGCCAGCCTCCCTGCGCCCGCGGGGCGGTTACTGCCCCGGCGGCCTCCTCCGCCTGCCTTTCGGACGCCCCTTGACCGAGCCTCACCCCGGCGCAGGTGGCTCTGCATCCCCAGCCCAGGCTCCCAGCCCCAGAGCACTAATCTTGCGTTTTGCTGGGCCGCTCAGTTGCACTCCCCCCCCGCCCCTACACACACGGGTACCCGCCCTAACAGAATGCTCTAGAAGTCTCTTCCGTGCCGGAGTTGCCACGGAAAACAAGGAGCTCTCAGCCCCGTCCCCCTCTCGGATGAAGGGTCTCGGGACCTTTCTGGCTTTGAGCATCTCGACGTGCTGGGAAAGGCGAAGCGCTAGGGGAGCCTGTGTGTTGGCCGCAGTCAGCCCTGGGCTGAGCTTTCCCTTTCCTGCCGCCTGGCGCTCTGGTCACACGTTTTAAAGCTCTGCCTTGCCCCTCGGTGAGGCGTCCTAAAGGTGCGCTCCCGGCGTGTGGCCCTGTCTTTGATACAGAGGGGCTCTTTTTGCTCAGTGTCTGCCTGAGTTAAAGGGAGTCGTAGGGTCTTTGGCTCCTGCTTAAAGAACTTGATGTTCCCAGGATAAACGTCAGATGTGGAGACCCGCGAAATGACTCAAATTAGATAAGTCGTAGCGCTGGTTGTGTGGGTAAAGAAACCCCACCTGGGACGGTTGGTTATGCTCTTTGCCTCTGGCGTGTCCTGGTTTCTAACGGGTTTGAGTCGTGCTTACACATTTGGGTACGGGGATGTTTGTTGGTCCTTTACTGAGGCATCAGTGTTTTCTAAAAAGTTATTAAACGCCAAAGTGTGGAAGACGAGAATTAAGATAAGTCATTTGTCGCAAACATTAAAGAAAATAGTTTTATTTGGCCAAGAAAGCAATTTAACAATAATCTAGGCCCAATATAAAGTCCTTGAGCGTCACAATTTCATGGAGTAGTAGCTTTTATTTAGAGTAAAACCCGTAGAGTAAGTTTATTTTCGTGGTTCACAACTATTTAAAAAGTATTTATTTGGATGCCATGTTTTTCAACTTAGGTGATCTCCAGGATGATATATTAGGAAGGGGGAGTTTTTTCACTCCTTGCTTGAAAGTTAAACTTATATATCTGCTGTCGTTCAGTACCTTGGAATTTAAACTGGGCATTGTATTTCTCTAATCGCTGTGTGGACTCAGCACCCATAGAACCAAAGGAATTTGGGGGCTGGAAGGGATTTAGGGATAATCTCGGCGGAACCCCTCCTTTTTAAAACAAGGCTTCTGTGAAGTGACTAACTCACATTTTAGGACATACTTTATCAAACTCATGTAGTAACGCTAGTATCCAGAATTTTCTTGGTGAGCTTGAAATACTATCTTCCAGTGTCTACTACTAGCATGCAACTGTGTATCCTGATGGTATAAGCCCTTACCACTCTTCAGCCTACTCACTAAAATAATTCCAAAAAAATCCTGCGCCCGTCGTTAAATTTAGAGAAGCAAGTCTGAACTCAGAAGCAGTACTTATATATCTTAAAAAAAATTGTTTTCTTGTAATAGTATATATTGTAAAGATAACCTTAGAGTGTAGATATAATCAGAATGTCCCACAGTGGAGCAGTTTATATTATTCCATTCGTATCATTTCAACAAGGGTAACCGATTTCTGGTTTTAAATGCTGAGTCTTTTTTTTTTTTTTTTGCCTTTAAAATTTGCTTATAATGTGTTGGAAGGTGACTAGACAAGGAGAGAGAAGCATGAAAACCACAGTAATGAAATTTTTATCTTGACTGCAGTGTGTGGCCTTTTCTGGCAACCAGTGAGTGCTGGGAAGAGTGAACAGAGTGAGGCTGGGCATCCTGCCATTAATTTCAGCGCACCATTACTTCTCAGGCAGTGCCTTGTGCTGTGGCCATCGGTAGAAGTGGGGGAATAAATAACAGGGGATACACACACTACAGGTGGCACTGAAAGCTATTTCTAGACGTTGGTGTTGTGATGAACTTTTTTTCTCCAGTAGTTGTTTAGGGTTACCGTAACAAGTCACTTAAGTCTCACTAAATTGTTACTGCCCCACACTTTCTGCTTGTTGGCGTGGACTCGGAGGCCCTCAGCTGTGGCTTGTTCTGGCCTTGAAGCCATTTCCGCGGATCTTATTGCTCCCAGGCTCTCTCTCTAGAGGCGGCAGATGGGGGTGGATTGATTTCAATCCCTGTTCACTGCAGTCCAACCCAGCTGTACCGCGGCCTTGCGCCGTCGATGCACTAGGGGAAGGGGGGGGCCCACCTCCGAATCTGCAGGGAGGTGCCCGAGGCTCGCGCCCGAGGGCCGCCGCGGACCGGCGGACCGGCGGACGGCGACTGGGGGCCGGTCCTGCGGGGCTCCTCCCCTCGCCCGCCCTGCAAGATGGCGGCCGCCCGCCTCCCACGTGACTGGCGCTGGCCCCGCCCCCGAGGGAGCGGGCTGAGGACGGGCGGCGCTTCCGACGGGGTGTCCCTTAGGCCTGCGCTGGGCGAGGCGGAGTCGCAGGGTCGAGCGAAGAACCCGGTGGATTGCATGGTGCACTCTGGGAATGGCAAAGGGGAGTTCTTGTGGCAGCCTTTTTTGACCCCGGAAGTAACCTTTCAGACCCATACTTGTAACTTCTTCATTGCTTAGGAAGAATTCTATTTCTTCACTAGTGTCTTAAGCATCACCTATATTAAATGGATGAAGTAGAACTAATTGTCTTTTCATTTTCTGTTAGAGTAAGGGTGTACTAGCCATGACTTTTATGGGAAGTTTTAGGTTGGTTTGGCTGCAGCAAGGAATACAAACAGTTCACTTAATAAATGCCTTTGGGGAGAGGCTTTTAGAAGATCACAGTTAAGCAGTGATTATTTTAGTAGCAAATGGGAGCTATTGGGTATCCTCCTCCAGTTACTTACATTTTTCTCTGCAGTGGTTTTCTCAGGTAAGGAGAACTCAGGGAAAATCTCACTTATACCGTAAGTTAATATACCATTAATTTTTCTGCAAATTAACTAATGTAATATATATCGTTTTTTTTTTTTTTTATTACCTTTTGTGGGTTTTTTTATGGGATAGGGGACAGGAAGTGTGTTGTAGAGGCTATCAAAGCCTTGAAGAGTGATAGCCATGTTTGGTAGAGGAGTAGACTTGGAGGCTGAAATTCCAGCTCTGCCATTTACTTTGTAATTTTAACCAGGCCACGTAAATCCGTGAGCCTCACTCTGATCTGTAAAATGGGAATAATAACTTATTTTTAAGGTTATGGTGATTGAATTAAGCAGATATGATGCAAAATAATTCACATGGTCTTGAGCACAAATTCTTTGAGAATGACGTTCAGTGCGTTTTCTTTTCCACTAAGATGCAGCCATCCAGATTGTTACATCAGTTGTTTTCAGGAGTAGGTTTTCTTTTCTTTTTTTTTTTTTTTAACCTAATAGAAGTCTATACATAATAGTATTTTCTGTATTCTCTATTACCATACCTCTAAATTGATTGGTGCTCAGGAAGGATAAGTAACTAAGCTGGTGTATGAGACACATTTGGGGCAGTTTTGTTAATTCTTACATTGTAAAGATTTGGTATGCTACAGATAAGCCCAAAGGGAAGCATTTCTCTGGGTCACAAATCATTAAAATACGTATTTTCCCCATATTGGATTTGGGGATGGGAATAGAGAAAATACGTATTTTGAATTTGGGTTATCCTGAACTCCCGTGCAACCATAATCTGCTTAAATCTTTTTCACATTTCGTTAGGATGATGTAAAGCTATTTTGCAGCTTTGTTAAGTTATGTAATTTTTCGTTTATTTCAGAGTGCAGCCTGGAATCCATGGATAATTAAACATTTTTATGCCTTTTTTATAGAAGCTATTAAATTGGCTGATGTTTAAGCATATTTAATATTTTTGTTCTTCTTGAGAAATTTTAAGCTTAATTTTTTTTTTTTTTTTAAGAAAAGCAAAAAAGAGCCTGAACTACCCTCAAAGCAGACTGAGCTTCACTTTTATCAACCGTGTTTTCCATTATGGAGGACTGTGTTGTCACAGCGCTCCTTTTCTTCACAGAGAGCGCTTTGTTACACAAGCCGCCTTCATCCAGGCTGTGTAAACAGTCACTCCAGAAGGGAAGTGCCTCATCGGGTGCTTATGTTACAGGTGGCAGACCTGCTGGGTGCTCCGCAGTCCGTTTCCTTCTGTTCTTCCCTATGCTCCAGGGAACATTGGGCTTTACTGCCCTTCTAAATGTCTTAGTTCATTAGGCCTGTTTAATGCTCATTCAAGAAATAATTTGAGGTCAGGTTTAGGTTTTGAAGAGGTCATTCTTGCAAGTTATTTGGTCTTTCAAGTTTCAGACTGCCTAGTATTGAATAGGGATCTCATCACCATTTATTGCATGTAACTGCTGTGAAGATGAACGTGATAACGTACATGGAAATGCTTGGTAAACACGAGTGAGATAGGTCAACCCATCTGTCTCTTGATGGTTCCAAGAGTGGATAGCACAATTTGGTTGCAGTGGATGAACAGAAATACAGAAGCCTGAAGAGATGATAGGGGTTGGGTTACAGAGGGCCTTGAAGGTCAGATGAAAGAAACTGGCTGCAGTGGGAGCAGGTGGAAATTTGTGTGTCTCCCTGAAATGTTCACTGTCACTTTAAATTCATATGTATGAAAAGAATGCATCACTGATTTGTAAAAAAAAAAAAAAAAAAGAAAGATCTTCCAGACTCATCCAGTTTTCTCAATGGTACCATTATATTCCTAGTCACTCTGATTTGCTTGATAATCTTAATCCTCTCCACCTCTCATATGCTGAATCCACCCTTCTCTCATCCTTGCTGACACCATTCTGTTTGGGGACTTTTACCTCTGATTCCCTTGCTTTCAGCCTTCCCACTTCTCACCTGTTGGATACCACTGCCAGATACATCTTCCTAAAGCGATATTTAATCATACCATGTTTTCTTACAGTGACTGATGGGACGTGGTCTCTGCTAGGTCTTCGGACTCAGAATCTTTCTTCTGCTCCGTCCTCTCACGTCTGTTCTTTTATTCAAGGCTGACTCATGCCATCACTTCTTGAATGTTGTTCTCTGGAATTGTCCGTATGGTAGTCTTCTCCTAAGACGCTTTGCTGCCTCTGCATTCCAGTAGCGTGTATATTCTGTGTTACAATTTCGGTACGTATCCTATGATTCTTTTTTTTTTTTCTTTTACTTTGAATTATTTTTAACTTAAAATCCAGGAGGGAAGGTCAATTTTATAAGTTCCCCAAAGACTCAGGCCTCACGTCTCATTTTTTTGTCAACATTGCATATATTGTAAGTGTTCAGTCAAAATTGCCTATGCTTCGGATATTTCAAATATAGCTCTGAAAAGTACCATTATGATTAATTGCTGTAAGACAAAGTGCATCAGGAAGTGATTTTTTTGGGGGGGGGTTGGTGAATTATCAGCTACTTTATGGTTACTTGCAGCCATGTCGTATAGGCACAGTTGTTTTGGAAATAATAGAAGGAATTCCTTTAGGTAGAAAGCATGGAACACTATAGATTTGAACTGAAGCTTCAATGAGTGAATGCTGAATAGTTGTGCTTATTAATTATTCTTTCAAAATCAGGTCGTGTGTTATGTACACCACTCCCTAAATTAACTAAGCTTTTGTGTGTAGGGGTGCATATTGGCGCAAACCTATGGATGATGTTTTGATAGGATGGAAAAAGTCACAACTTACAAACTGTATTATTGTTTGGGTAGTTGTAGTTACTGTTGCCCAGTGTTGATCTCTGATCCGTGATTTGCTTGAGGGGTGGTGGGAGCCAGATGTGGAATTGAGATAGTACCTTGCTTATGATCTGAAAGTTAAAAACTTTGGTCACTCAAGTGAGCAGTTCATAACCTAAGAATTGTGGGGTTTTTATGTTTCTTGTTAGGAACGTTTAAATTGGGAGCGTTAAGAAGCATAATGTTCCCTCAGTATAATTGATTCTTGTTTTGGGTATCAAATGCTTGAAATTCTCTAGTGGTCCTGGAAGGAACAGCATGGTTGTGTGTCAGCCACAGTGCTGTGGTATTTGGAGAAGACTTCCTCAGGAAAGAGGTCAAACACTTACAGAGAGGGTGAGGTTGATTGGTTTTGTTAGTTTGGGGAAGGTGCCTGTTCTCCCAGTTGGTATTAAACACAAGTCCTAATGCACTGTTTCCCAACACTAATAATTACCAGCCTATAAGTCACTTTCTGTCAAGGATGCTTCATAAGCTTTATAAGCTACCATTTCCACATGGTCCCAGGAACATTTCTCCACTGGGGGTGAAGGCTGTGCTTCAGCTAGAAGTCCCTGCAGTGCCATTTGGCGGTCAGGCTCCTGAGCCCAGGCTCACCTCCTACCAAGATCCTTTGGTGTCTCCTGTGGGGTGGGGCTGTGTAGGAGAGGGCAGTTCGGTCATACACGGGCTAGGGAGGAGAGACACCTCCTCGCTAGATCCTTTTGTACCCATGCTCCTGGGTGCGTTCTTTTCAACTCACCCAAGAAACATTCTGGCAAAGTGGGGATTTAAAAATCTGGGGGCTGCTAGCCCAGGGATGTAGCAGTTCTTGTTCAGCCTCCTAATTCCAGGGTAAAAGAAGAGATCTTCCCCCTTCTGTGGTAGGAGAGCAGAAGGTTGGTAAAGGAAACAGACGCTGATGTTAAAGAGGGGGGCACCCCAGCTTTGGTCTAGGCCAGAAGCCATTACCACTACTCCCTGCATTCTATACCTTTGTAGTCCAATACAGTTTATATTTTTTCACCAGTCCACCTATCAACTACAGGTGGCGCTATTGAGGTTCAAAGAGCAGAAACACAAAGGGAGTTTCGTAAACATCACATCCAGGCTGGTTCTCCGGTAAAAACTGCCGCCCTCACCTCTTTCATTCCCTACTCCCCTCATCCCCAGTAGGCTTTTGTATCAGTGTTCTTCTGCTAGATCTTCCCTAATTGTGCATCCTACAAGTTCAGTTCTCTAGAAAAGACGATGACATCGACAATTTTAAAGTTTTTTATTTGTAATAAATTCAGAGTTCCCCAGAATACATAGTAAGTTACAGTGAATCAAGTTTCCCACTCCCATCTTTGTTTGATGCACCCAGTTCCAGGCCACTCCTACTCTACACAGGTAGCCACTGTCAGTTCAGAGATGTCATGTTGGGAAGAACTTAACAGAGCCAGGTCTGGTCTGTGGGCTGTGATGGCAAAGTGTATACATGGAATCAGTACATAGTTTAGCACTTCCTCCCACATTCAGTAACTAGGGCGCGCTTACCCATGCTTTAACATAGTGAATTCTGCCACACTCGTCTTGCTGAATCACCTTATTCGCCCATTTCTAGTTAAACAGTAAATTACATAGGAAGTGAATCCATGGTCATAGCAGAAATCCATGGCATACTGTTTCTAAGCTGCTGATTCATTGCTCCCACCTTTCTGCACTTTTGGGTCAGTTTTGTTCTTTGCGGCATAACTTTAATACATTTACCATCCATGTTTCTTCTCACACCAGAACTTGCCTTTTATCAGATTTCTTTGGGTTGGGTTATACTGTTTCATTGAGTAAAGATGAGACAGGTATCTGCTTTTCTACCACATCCTCTCAATTAAAGAGACAGACAATAATTCTTAAATTCGCCTCAGCTTCTTCCCTCTTCTTCTACCAAAATAGATGAAATTTGACATCTCAGTAATGTTTCTAATAATGAATCATTTTCTGACATTCAAAGGAAGACTTTCTATGAATCTTGCTTAAATAATAGCATATGCTTTAGGTACAACCCTGGTTATTTAAAGAAGAGAATCTAAAACCTAGAACTGTGACAGATTACCCCAAAACTTAGTGGCTTAAAGCAACAGCCATTTTATTATTATTTCTCATAATTCTGTGGCCCGGGAATTTAGACAGGTAACTAACAGCAGGGGCGACTTGTCTCTACTCCAGGATGTCTGGAGACACAGCTGGGGACTGGGGGCATCTCTCCCCCTCTCCTCTCTCTGCATGGTTTCTGGCACGGCAGCCTCAGGGGAATTGCACTCCTCAGAGGCTGGCTCAGGACTCCAAGAGCAAGTGTTCCCAGAGGCCCAGCTGCAAGGCTTCTTATGACCTATCTATAGCCATCCCGGAACATCCCTTCCATCCCATCCTACTGCAGTCAGGTCTCTAAAGTCAGCCCAGATCCACTGGTTGGGAATTAGACCCACCTTTCAGTGGGAGGAGTATCAAAAGTATTTTTGGCTATCTTTCATCTACCACAAAAACTTAATAAGGTGTTGTTGTTATATATACTAGTGTTAAATTCTAAGTCTGATTTGATGAGTGTAAAAACTTCTGAAGTTAGTAAAATTAGTAAAAAAAAAACTAACAAATTCATTTTCTGCTTTTGTTTTTTGTTTCTTTCTTAGAAAGAATGTCTTGGTATTTTAAAATGTACAGTCTGCATCAAAGGACTAGAGGGAGTGTGTAGAACATTGGTAGATGAGCTAAAATAAACTCTACCTGCAGTTTGACCTTGGTTAAAGTAAAATGAGACCAGTGTGATCTTTGTTCTAACGATGTGTTTTCAGAGAAGAATCTTTTTAGGACTGTCCAGTCACTTGACTATTTCACAGACTTTCTCCACATTTAAGAGATCTCAAGTATGTAATTGTGATGGGTCTACATGTGTAAAATTGAAATCTGAGCAATCTCTAGAATGAACGAGATACATTACATGACATGTGGATTTGAGCTAACCAGGAGCACGCCATAGGTCAGAAAAAGCTTTACACACTCAAATGAGTTATAGAAAGGAGAAGGGCACACACATACTAATGCTCTTTTTGTTTCTGTGCATTCTTTTGCCGGCTTAGAATTTTTAAACTTTGTCTTCTTAATCCAAGCAGAGAAAATTCTCCTACTTTCCCCTTGGTCCTGATTCTTTTTGTAAAATGCCAATTCTGGCATGTCATCTATATTGCATTTGCATGGGAATCTGAACTTAATAGAAAAAGTGGGCGTAATTCCTTCCTGTACGATTCCATTGAACCAGTAGTTCTCAGATTTTATGGCACCTTCCTCTACGCAGAGGAAAGCACACGTGACATGGAGAGGGGAAACGGCAGAACTGACCACTGTTCACGCTGGGACCAATAAACGCCGTGATTCTGATCTCTGTAGCTCATGAGGCATTAAATTTTTGTTAAATTAATAAAATTTAAAATTTTATAGTTTCTAAATTTAGTCTAAATGATTTTATAGCGTTGGTACATGCTGAGACTTGGTGTTGGGCGGGGACAGAAAACTTAATTAGTAGATATTTCATGGATTGATGAACTTCAGTCCTTGGATAGAAACTCAAATACCATTTTTCTGCCTATCTTATTAAACTAGGAGGCTTTTTACTTGGTTGTTAAATTGTGTTCTTTAAAGTAACTTCAGGCTTTAAAAACGTGATTTTGATTGTGAAGCAAACTACTTTCACACAGTTGCTTCAATATAAAATTTGTGGAGACAACATGATAAAATTATTCTTCTTAATTTTTTATTGTGGTAAAATATAATAACAAAATTTGCTGTTTTAACCTTTTTTGAGCGTACAGCTCAGTGGCAGTAAGTGCGTTCACACCATTGTGCAACCATCCCCACCATCCATGTCCAGAACTTTTCTTTTATCCCACACTGGACCTCTGTATCCATTAAGCAGCTACCCCTTGTTCCCCTCTCTCTGAAGCCCCTGGTAGCCACCATTCTACTTTCTCCATGAATTTGACTACTCTAAAGTACCCCATATAAGTAGAATCATACAGTATTTGTCTTTTTGTGTCTGGCTTATTTCACTTAGCATAATGCCCTCAAGATTCATCCATGTGTCAATTTTATTCCTTTTTAAGGCTGAGTAATGTTCAGTTGTATATATACCACATTTTGTTTATCTGTTCATCAGTGGACATTTGAATTGTTTCCACCTTTTGGCTATTGTGCATAATGCTGCTGTGAACCTTGGAGTACTAATTATCTGCTTGAGCCTCTGCTTTCAGTTCTTTTGGGTGTATACGTAGGAGTGGAATTGCTGGATCATATGATAATTTTATTTTTTTGAGGAACTGCTGTACTGTCTTCCACAGTGGCTGCACTGTTTTACACTCCCACCAGCAATGCACAAGGGCTCCAATTTCTCCACATCTTCACCAGTACTTGTCTGTTTTTTTGGATAATAGCCATTCTGATGGGTATGAAGTGGTATCTCATTGTAGTTTTGCTTCGCATTTCCCGAATGAAAACTGTTGTTTCTTTTATATTTTGCATTCATTTATATTTAAAGGTGTTATTTTAAATTCATGAACTACATATGAACAGTATGGAAAATACTCTATATAAAATGGTTGACCTATTCAGCTAAACTTCCGTTTACACAAGTATTTGAGAGGATTACAGTACTTTATTTATATTGATTTTTGAAGTATTTACAGCAATTTTAGGCCAATGTGGTTGTATTACTTTGTAGTAAATGATATGGTTTGGGTTAGGAAATACATGATTTTGTTATTGTTAGAAGAATTCCTGTATCCACTTTTTTTTTTATTCAGTAATATTGAAATTGGTGAATGCCATTCGAAAGTTGGATGTTGACTTAAGAGGTCGGTGCTCTCCTTCTTAAGTGTTTCTGTGTAGACAGTCTTTACTTCCTTGGGTTTCTAGAACAAGACATACTATAAGGCTGAAGCTTTGCTCCCAAGAGTATCTATTATGATGCCTTATTCCTAGAAATACAGGTGTCAACTGGCAACCCATACTCATTGGCAGGCCAGGATGAATGATGAGACTATAGAACAAAATATATATTTTTAAACATCTTTATTGTAGTATAATTGCTTTACAATGGTGTGTTAGTTTCTGCTGTATAACTAAGTGAATCAGCTATACATATACATATATCCCCATATCCCCTCCCTCTTGCATCTCCCTCCCACCCTCCCTATCCCACCCCTCTAGGTGGTCACAAAGCACGGAGCTGATCTCCCTGTGCTATGTGGCTGCTTCCCACTAGCTATCTGTTTTACATTTGGTAATGTATATATGTCCATACCACTCTCTCACTTTGTCCCAGCTTACCCTTCCCCCCCCCCATGTCCTCAAGTCCATTCTCTATGTCTGTGTCTTTAAATTAGGATTCTTGGAAAGTTTAGGGTCTTCTGTTTACTTCATTTCTCTATACAGTTAAAAAAATTAATGTATATTATTTATTGAAGATTTGCAAAATTGTAATTGGTTCCTGTAACTGACATAATTTTGATCTGAGTAGTGTTTTGAGATTCTGCACATAAAGGGGAGGATAAGATGTGAGTTGTGATAAAGAACGGTGATAAAGCTGTTTTAATTTTTGGCTTACCCAGTGGGTTAGAGTAACAATATATACAAGACAATACTTGAATTCTGAGAGCTGTGTGTAAGATTAGCATGCTCTTCATTACTCCAAGTAGCAGTTCTGGGGTAAAACTTACCTCTAGTTCACTAATGGTAGTGATGGGCTGAGCAAATTCAGTTGCTATTAGATGGTTTAACATTAATAGTAAAGTCATTGTCCCCACACATTCTTGTTTAGAATTGTGTATTGATGATACCTTATAAAAAACTTTTTCCTAACAAAGCATCTTGTTAGACTGTCACTAAGACCAAGTGATGAATAAAAATTGCATAATTATTATAAAAAATACAAATACCCTTACATCTGGGGAATAGCATAAAGGGTACCATCTTTCTATATTTATTCCTTCGATCCTGGTTCACTTTGGTAAAGAATTGACATCATTGGCAGTTCTGAATAGCAGTTTGCAAGGTGTCCCAAGAAACTGGGACAGTAAATAATGGATAGAATATTGCCATTAAATGAAGATAAATATTGATACTTCTTTCCCCACTGCTCTGACACTGTACTTTTCTGCTCTTAATGTGTAATCACCTATTTTATCTCTAAAAATTGCTATTAAAATTATTGCTATTAAAAGTAATCTGGTTTATTTTTGTGGCATTCACTCTTCTTAGTTTCTGTTAAGATTAACATGTGCCCCTCTTTCTCCTCTAGAATGACTCTGCTCATGGTGATTATATGCAAAGTAATGAGGCCAGTTTAATGGAACAAGCCCCGATACCTCATGATGGACTTACTGTGGCACCTCATAGAACCCAGCGAGAAGGTATGCTGTATTTTTCCTAAACTTTAAAACATTTGTACACGAAAAGATTGCAGAGCGCTATTGACATTGGTTAACTCACTCCACTTTCTCCTTTTTGAAGTAGAGAAAGCCTACAGGTCCTGGGTTTAGCTCAAATGCCAGCCCTCCCACTTCCTTGACTCTGTGTCTGGGTTCTGGCTCTGCAGCCCCTGGCCTGTCCCAGCCCACGCTTACTTGGTTCTGCCTTGTGGTCCCTTGTCTTAAATCTGATTGCATACTTCTGGAGGACAAAGACCTTAACCTACTCCCAGAGTATTAGCATAGTGCTTTATCTGTAGAATGTGCTCAGTGTCTACTGAAGAAATTAATTTTACAGAAGTTCACTGCAAGAGAGTGAAGAAATTCCTTACAAGCCCGTTCTTCCTGCAGTAATGCAGTTTTCAGGAGGACTGGGTGGAGGAGTGAAAGGACATTGTCACCTGAAAAGAAATGAGTTCAGATATTCTCTTCTCACATCTGGGGAGTCCGTTAACCTGTATTGAGGGAAATTTGAAATGGCAAGTGTAGACTGCCACCTGGGCGGTCTTAGAAGGGTGAAGGATGTTCAGTTAGCGTCACACTCAGTTATAACAGCTTTGAATTGATGTTGTTTTGCTTCCTTTTAATTCCAGTAATAATCCTTTCGTGTAATGCATTTTTCTTCACGGAGGAAAAATAGGTGTGAATGTTTAATGTTTAGAAAATGTCTACAGAATTACCACTTCTATTCAATACTATTAAACTACTCGAATCATGAATGAACTGCTTCAGCCAGGCTCAGTGAGCCTACCAGTAACCTAAAGCAGAGTTTGGTTTTGCAGTGAAGGTCCTTTTTTTAAAAAAAGTAAAGATATTAAAAAAAAAACCATAAAGACTACATCAAAAAGGTAACAATTAACTGTAACGTGGTACTCATAGATGGTTTTTCCTTTATTCTTAATTTGTAAACAAATGTACACAGTCCATGCTTTTCAGTTTTAATTTATGAGGGTTAGGGGATCTCCTGTTATCAGCCATTCCTCACCACATACTCCTCTGTTTTCCTCATCTTGATTCTGATAGATCACAGCAGGTATAACTTGAAATCAAGGCTGAAGCCATAGCCATATTCCCGTACCCACACTGCCCCAGTGGTCCCCTTCCCTAGAAGTAAAGCTGCTTCATATTTTGGAACATTGATTAGTGCAGGTGGTTTTTATTTAATAGCATCATCCTTCACATAATTTAATAGAACAGCTTTTGGAAACAGCAGACTCTCACTTCCCCACTTTGGCTTTTATCATACTGCAGCAGTTGTGAGCAATTGAAGGCTTCTCACCTGGCTTCTGAGATTTTCTTTTGTCCCATTCTCAACATTTCTCACCCACCAAGGGAAATTGGCCCAGAAGCAGGCCACCAAACACTATACATTTGGAAAGTTAACACAAAATACTGGTAATGGTATCTCCTTAGTTTATTATACCTGTTTACCAGCAAATTTCTGTAATCTTATGTTTCCTGCTTTCTCAGTGCCCACCTTCTGTGATCTACAGCAATCTTAATTCTTCCTGTATACTTTTGTTACTTTGTATATTCTACTTCGCCTATTTTAACTTCTTCTTTTAAGGCAGAGTGAGTCCTTCCCTTTTCTTCTCCATCTCCTGTCCCCTGAATCCAAGTGACGTTCTGTTGAGTCACTTTCCTAACTTCTTCCCTGTGACCTTTATCATCTTCATGACTATTTCTTCTACTTACACCGTGAGCAACAATCTTTTTTTTTTTTTTCCTTAAGTCCTTATATTATGCTTAGTAGACTGGCTCTTTTCAATTTGTAAAGAGATTTACTTGCTAAGGTGATAACTTTTACTGAAGGGTGTATGAAATGAGTAGTTCGGGGATTTGCACTTCTGCTTATTCACGAGTAAGCTGACCATCTTATCTAGTTCAATTCAGAGTAATTGTTCTTAAGCCATTAATGTAATTTATAATCACTATTTTATCTGTATAATAAATTTTGCTACAGTGAACCATCATAGTTTGTTATAATGTTAAGTTTGTGTTACTGTTATATGATATTAAGGGTCACATTCGAGAAAAACAATTTTTAAATTCTCAATTGGAAGGAAATTTTTACCAGTTCATATTACTTTTGAAGGGTTTTTTCCCCCCAATTAAAAAAAATTTTCTAGTTTACACCTAATATGCATAAATAACTGAATGACTCTAAAGTGCTGTATTTGTGGTAATCTGAATTAACAGTTCTGAAGATTTCATCTAGAAAAATAATCTTCACTGCAGGCGCCTTTTATTATTTATCTTTGGTGCTCAGCAGAGTGCTTGAAATGACTTCAGCCATTCAGCATGCTTAGTGGCTATAGAAATAAATTATTTCATGGATGGACAGCACATTGCTGTGCTTCTGGGTTTTTTTGTTTTATTTCATGATTAAGGCTAGTAGTAAAGATGAAGATAAATAGCTTAATCGTTTGGCTTTGTCAGGTTGGGTAACTGAAATATGTATCTAGTCTCTGTAGAACAAGTCAGCATGTTTTCTTTCTTTCAGCTGTACACATTGAGAAGATAATGTTGAAAGGAGTCCAGAGAAAAAGGGCTGACAAATATTGGGAGTACACCTTCAAAGTAAGCTACTCTCATCACCCAAAAAGATATCTCATACTATGTTAAATGATCTTTTGGAAAGAATGAAAATTGATCTTTGGAACAACTTAATGGCAGGTTTGCCAATTTAAGGGAAGCTATACCCATGTCTGTGTCTGTCTTAATTAAGGGAATGTACTGTTTTCAGTATATACTGCATGGTTTGCCAAGTGTTAAAAATTGTATCACATTAAAGTTACTCTGACAGTTTTATTAAAAAGAAATAAGAGCCTTAGATTTAAGGTGTAAGATATATCTTTAAAAAGTGAAAGTAAACATTCATCAGTATTTTTAAAAATCAAGATCACAGGCATTGTCTTTTCCTGGTATTTTTCTCCTCCTCTTCTTTCTCCAAGGCTTTTATTTTCTGGCCTTTGTTGGCTTTTCTTATCTCTAATTGCTCTGCTGTCATTCTGGCCTTCACACAGCTTTCTGATTAACTGCAGAGCCCAGCTCTGTTAGTCCCCACGGCTCCTTTTTGCCTGTTGACTGTGATGTGCATTCCGAGTCCACGTCTGCCTTCCTCCTGTCAAGCCCTTCCTTCTGACGTGGGACTGCCCACGCCTTGAAGCCACATGGAAGGACGCTGTGTTTCTGTGCGTCCTCACTTCACTTCCTACCCAAAGGTATTGCTTGCCCAACTTTAGCTGTACTTGTCTCACAAAGTCATTTCAGATCCTCCAGCAGAACGTTTTTTCATTCATCCCAGGTGTACCACCATCATCCCTTTCCCAGATTCTTAATTTGGGTTACATGATTTTTCTTTCCAGAAGGCTGTCATCTCATAGAGAGCAGGAATCTTCATCCTCTGCATCTCTCCATATCTGACTTGCTTAGTACATTAGTTGGAGTTTCAGGACTCTGGCTTCTGCCTTCTTCTGTGAGAAATATCCTCAGTTTTCAAATTTTAAGTCCTTATCTCCATGTTTCACCTACGTTTTGTAACATTTAACACAAGTCCCCCTGCTCTCTTCATTCAGTTAGACCACCTCTCCTTTTGTTGCTGGAGCTCTAAGCGCATTCCTTCCTTAAGGCCTTCGTTGTCCTCTGGCTCTGGAACGATATTCCCCCAGACCCTGGCACAGCTGACGTCCCTTCAGCTCACACACAGGCTCAACGGCCCCTACTCTGAGGCTTTTCTTGGCACCCCTCTGACGTGCTTCTCCCAGCTCCTGCTGCATGCCCAGCTCGTTTTCTTTGGAGCACTGATCACTGATGGAACTCCTTGTACATTCATTGGCTCTAATCTGACTCCTGCACTAGACTCTGACCTCAGCCAGCAGAGGCTTCACTGTCTTGTCCACTCCTGTATCCTTTCGTAAGAACGGTGTCTGACACAAGTAGCTGCTCAACAAACATTTGAATAACTAAAAATCATTTAAAAGATGTGCCAGTTCATAAGGATATTTGTTTGAGGGTTGCTAGATAAAACCTTGTATGTATTCTTAAGTATCTGGTTAATTGTGGCATGATTGGTTGGTAAGGCTTATGTATTAGCATAGTTCAAGTATTCACTCAGCTCAAATAATTGTGAAGTAGAAATTATTAGTGGGCTACCATCGGGTCCACTGGGTTAAAGGTATCCAAGAAGTAGGTGGGTAATAGATTTTAGTTCTGGCTCTTCTGCTTACCTAGAGTTGAATCTAAGTAAGTTAACCTTTTTGAGTTTTAGTTTCTCCATCTGAAAACGGAGGTAGTCATATCTGCCTCATCTACGTTAATAGGATTGTAAAGCGTTAAGATAAAGATGAAATCTTTTCATAAACCATAAGTCCCCATAAAAATGCAATACAGTACTACCAAACAAGGGCAGTAAACTTGGTATTTCTCTTAAGAATGTATATTTAATAAGTTCCAGGAGATCGAGTTTTTCTTTTTTCTTGGGGCATAGATCTGTGCTGTCGAAGTGTCATTCTAGAGTCCCTACAATGTCACCAAAAGGAATGTAAGACATTTCCCTTTCTGAAAAATTACTAAAATATAGTCACATTTTTAGAAGACAGCTTGTTTTGAAAACCATGTGCTTTGAAAGGAGTTATTAAAATTTTTTAAGTAGAATGTCAATATACAGTTAATTTTAACAGTTTTGAAGAAATTATGACAATACCAGATGAACTTTATATTTCTAATTGTTAATCTTGATAAAGTTAAAGTAAGGTCATTTGTTTTACACATGGCTTTTTTCCAGTCAGTTCCTGCCTAAGAAATAACTGTATAACGTGTTTTTTTTTTTTAATCAGGTAAATTGGTCTGATCTTTCAGTCACAACAGTAACAAAAACCCACCAAGAACTACAGGAATTTCTCCTGAAGGTACAAGTATAGATTTTGTTGTTAAAATGATTTTTACGTGATATACAGCAGGGGTCCCCAACCCCCGGGCAGCGGGCAGGTAGCGGTCCTCGGCCTGTTGGGAACTGGCCGCGCAGCAGGAGGTGAGTGGCGGTGAGCGAAGCTTCCCCTGCCGCTCCCCATCGCGCCCCATCGCTGGCATCACTGCCTGAACCATCCCATCCCACCACCCCCCTGCCCCGGTCCATGGAAGAATGGTCTTCCACGGAACCGGTCCCTGGTGCCAAAAAGGTTGGGGACCACTGGTACACAGAATCCAAAAACCTTAGTACCAAAACAAACACCAGGAAAATTAAAGCGTGTGTATAGAGGCTGGCTTACAACTCTCCATGAACATTGCTGTAGAAAATGTCATGTTATTTTAAACATAGATTTTGTTACCTTACATTACCAATATAAGGAATTGATGGTTTTCCACATTAAAAAAAAAGGGCGGGGGGAACCTTATTCCTGGTTCCTTGCTGAGATGTGTATCGTTGGTGGCTCTGCGCCTGGCGCCCGACAGGGTCTCTCCTCTGGGTTTCCCTAAACTTTATCTACTCTTTGTATTGACAGATTTCACTTTTCAGTCACAGAATTTCTCTAAAGACTTAGGTGTTTTTTTTAAAAAAATGCAGCCCAGGGCCTCCCTGGTGGCGCAGTGGTTGAGAGTCCGCCTGCCGATGCAGGGGATATGGGTTCGTGCCCTGGTCCCGGAGGATCCCATATGCTGCGGGGCGGCTGGGCCCGTGAGCCATGGCCGCTGGGCCTGTGCGTCCGGGGCCTGTGCTCCGCAGCGGGAGGGGCCACAGCAGTGAGAGGCCCGCGTACCGCAAAAACAAAAAAAAAAAAATGCAGCCCGAAATAAATAATTTGCTCTTCAAAATCACAATAATTAATGGTCCCCCTGCTTAGCCAACATCTGAATATAGTGTTTTTTCCATAGGACCAATGCCTTATCAGGTTATATGAAATAATTGGCAACTAGCATACCTCTAGGAACGAATTGCCGATTATGAAATATCCTTTCAAGTTTACCATATGTCTCTTTTCCTTTTCATCTTCCTCTTAAAATCATCTACATAAGCTGTCCGCTTGACAACCTGTACATACTGACAGTCTTTTAACTTCTGTGGAGGCTGTTGAACTGCACCTAAAGTTTGCCATAGTGAGGAAGGTCAGTGAGTTTGCTGTAGCGAGTTTGAAGCCAGTGCTTTCCAATCCTTTTTTCCATATCCGTAGCAGCCTCTGTCCTCCACATCCTGGCCTCCTTCCCCTGCTGCTCCTTGACAGCTGTGTCTGGCACCTGTGTTGTTTCTCCTTGCCAGAAAGGAAGCTCCATGAAGGCAGGGTTCTTGTTTCATCCTCACTGCTGTATCCACAGTGCCAGAAACAGTACTTAGGACGGGGTCGGAGTTTGAACTATATGTTGACTCAATGAATGAATGGATTAATGGGGAGAGTTGCAAAAACCAAATTGTAATGAGATTTTGTAGATGCTTATCCGTCAGGCCTCAGTGTTTTTAAAGAAAAACTTGTACCGAGGTGTGAATGCCTTCCAGCATGCTGAGCTTGTGCTGTGGCTGAGCCGGGGCCCTGGAGGTGGGGGACTGGGTATGCTGGAACAAAGACCAGGCAGGTGAGAAAGTTCGAGTGACTTGTATAGAAGAGACATGTATTTTTAGCGAATATGCCTTTCTCTAGGACTGGAAGTAGTCCCTGGATTTTGAAGATAAAAGCACTTGAAAATAAATCAGTTTGCAAATACTGATGGCTGCATATCCGCACTCTGCCCAGTCACGTGAGCAGTCACTGACCAGGTGAAAACGAATATATTCTCACCTTCCTGTGTTTAGAAGAGCCATCAGTCATTCGGTAGTTGAAATAAGCTTCTCCACTGAAGCTGGTTTTGGCTGTGTACAGATATTCAGGAGAAATTGTGTTTAAAATGGGTAATGTGATATATGCCTAATGTTCTAAATCTGTATTAAAATGATAACATCAAAGTATAAATACTGAAACGAATGGTCATTTCCTTGTTTGGAAAAATGTGTAGGTCCAGAACGTGTTTCTTCCTGTTAGTGGTCTGAGGACGTGATTTACACAGTGGGTGTGTGGAATGCCAGCAGAGCGTTTGACCTTACCACGTTAATAAAAGGACCAGGAAGAGCTTCATTCTGTTATAACATCTTGATTCCATAGTCTTACTGTGCCTAAAATAGTAATACTTACGCTACCTTTGTTAAATTTTCCATTTCTGAATTGTTGACTCAGAATGCTTATTTGTCAGAAGAATACTTACTTTGGGTTCTCCAATTAAAAATTAATATGTAAACTCACAAATTTGTATAGATTGTTATATTCCCGTGGCACCTTAGATATATGTGTTAATAGTTCTATTCTTAATTTTAGTTAAAGTGCCTGCAGTTCACGAGTTAATTGCAAAGACTAGTTATCAAAAGTCAAATTTAAAACTTCGACTTCTTGAAAGACTTGGAAAATTAGTTTTATAAGGGATCAATTTATTAGGCATTTTAATAGGTAAACTAGTTAATAAAAACAAAGTTTTAAGTCATTTTATTTAATTAAAAAAATTTCTTGGGGGCTTCCCTGGTGGTGCAAGTGGTGGGGAGTCCGCCTGCCGATGCAAGGGACATGGGTTCGTGCCCCCGTCTGGGAGGATCCCACATGCCGCAGAGCGGCTGGGCCCGTGAGCCATGGCCGCTGAGCCTGCGCGTCCGGAGCCTGTGCTCCGCAATGGGAGAGGCCACGGCAGTGAGAGACCCGCGTACCGCAAAAAACAAACAAACAAACAAAAATTTTCTTGGTCAGGTGATGATTTTTTTGTGATTTCTTGTACATGGCTCTGAGGCCACCTCCATCACACTGAGGAAAAGGTTACTAAACCTCCAATTAATCTTTTTATGTAAGGTTCTGAGTTTTCACCCCATCTTTCACACCCAGGTCTTTATTTGGTGTGTAGCGTTGACAGTCTGACATGGCCTGAGGTTCACACGTGATACAGAAGACACAAAAGTGATAACTATAAAGGCAGAGATCACAGTTTTCAGAATACTATTTGAGGATAAAAATAATACTCCCTGCCCTGCGAAAGGCTCCATTTCACTCAAGAACCTTGGTGCGGTGTCCTGGGATGGGAGGGGAGTGCCGGCGGGCCCAGAGCAGGCTTAGCGCTGCCGGCACCCCGGGCCCCTCCCCTTCCCTCGGGACCCCGCGGTGCCCTGTGCAGTGCCGCTTTTGGGGAAGATCTAGAAAAGGAACTGCTTAGGGATGATTTCTGAGTAGGAGGCATTCATCTTCCTTTTGTGCCTCTGGTGTGTGACATATTTGCCAGTAAGTGAGAAACTTAACGTCGGTCGTGCGGTTTTTCTTTCCTAGCTTCCAAAGGAGTTGTCCTCGGAGACTTTTGACAAGACCATCTTAAGAGCCCTGAATCAGGGCTCACTGAAGAGGGAAGAACGGCGGCACCCTGACCTGGAGCCCATCCTGAGGTAACGGTTTACTGGCACCTGCCCGGCAGCCTCCAAGGCTGGGCCACGGCCGTCCCGGGGCTGAGGCTGGAGTTCTAGGGGAGATCACAGAGATTCCTCCTCTGGAGTCCTTTTCAGAATGGACTTTTTAATCCTTGTGTTATTTAGATCTAGGCTAGTAGTAGACACCAAACGAATTTCTCATATCATTGTACTTTTCAGCTGTCTGTTATCATAAAAATCGTTTCTAAAGTATGCAAATACTCAGTGAAACCTCTTATTTTCACCATAAAATGTTTATTGAAAGAGGCCCTTGTCCAAGAGCTCAGCTTTGGAGATGGTTTTGGATCTAAGCTGCTGAGTAAGGTTAGGCTGATGGGTGGGAAAGTGAAGGGTGGCCGAGGTTTGCAGTGTGGTTTCGGTCATTGTTGGCGCTCATCCCTCTCTGAGGGCCCCCCTTTAGGAGAGAGAAACTAAGGGATAACGGCCAAGGAAACAAATGCTGTTACACTGGAAACTTGCAGTTATTAATAAGTAAAATAGTGAAAGCAGTGTTGGCGCGTCTGTGGCTTAGAGTCGGGGCTTAGGTGAGACTGATCTGCCCTCTGAAGCTAAGCGGGCCCAGCTGGGAGGAAGACTTGCTGAGGCAGAGGTGCGAGCCTTTTCATGCAGCGACCCTCCTGCTGCCCCCGAGGCCCCCTGAGTATTCTCCGGATGGGGTGGGGCTGGGGACAGAAGCAGAAATCCGGGAGGGAGGGTATTTTCATTGTATGACAAGATTTAGGGTGTGATTTGGAAGCAAATGAGGGAAGCCAGAGAGGAGATGGAGGGAGTGACTGGGAAAAGGCAGCGGAGCAGAGAGCGGGAGGGTCCGACTCGAAGCCCCCCTGCGAGCCCACGCACGATGGGCCGTGAGGAAAGCGGGCGGGCCGGCAGGACTTTAGAGTCAGAGGCACCAGCCCGTTCACTGAGGGCGGGCGTCCCAGAGGCCACAGTGGGAGGGTCCAGAGAAGGACGAGGAGAAGTGGGAGGGGCTGGGTCTCTTGGGGGTGGGCACAGAGAGCATTCCAGGGCTGAGATGGGGTGGGGTTGGGTGAGGAAGAGTCCCCTGTGCTGCTGCTCAAGCATCGGTGGGCGTGTACATCCCTGGGGAGCCTGTTAAAGGGCAGAGTCGTGCCCCACAGTACTGGGGTGGGCGCAGTGCTGGGATTCTAGGCTGCTGGGGGCGCGTGGTCCGAAGAGCACGCCTTAGAGGGTGGCGAACTCTCAGGCCCCCGCACATACAGGTGGCTCAGGAGGGGCCTGTGCAGCTGTGGTACGGGGGTGGGGGGTGGCAGCGCGAGCCTGGTGTCTGCGCTTTGTGACAGCCTCTGGGGAGGGAAGTCATTCGCCCCCGGGTGATGGTGGTGGGAGGCCTGGCCTAATGTTCCAGAGGGTGCACACGTGACAGGTGGCCTGGCAGGGCGTGGGGCCCAGATGGGGTCAGGAGGGTGTATGCGCAGGGCTCTGAAGGGAGAAGCAGTGACAGTGGGAGACAGATGAGCTTACTACAGGGGGATGGGCCTAGTTAGGGTGTATATTAAGAATCATGAGAAGCAAGTTTCTCTGTTGGAGAAGAGAGTTATGGTATGGAAAGGAGAAAACCAGAATGAAATTAAAGATATCTGTGCAGACTCATGATTTTCAGTATATATAGGTAGATACAGAAATAAATATGGTTGTGTGTGTACACGTGTGTTCCCTGGCTCTAGTCATTGAAAGGGTCTGGAAGCAGCCACACCCCAGTAGCGGTGGGCATCCCTGGTATCCAGAGCTTGACTTGTAACTCTGTTCTCCACTGAACAGAGCTAGGGCTCCTTGGAGGAGAAGCTGATTGCAGGGCTGGAGGAGGAAAAATACAAGATGAGCCCGTCGTGCCAGAGAGCAGGGAAGCGCTCAGGGAATGTTTGGCTTGGTCACAAGGACAAAGGCCAGCTTGAAGGGGCTCCTAGTGGTCAAATCTGGAGCAAATTGAACATCAAAATAAATAAGAACAGTAACGTTGAATAAAATAGGAAACCATGGGTCCATGTTGAAATAAGTAATAAACGAATAGATTGAACGTTTGAGGACTAGGACATTTACATTGTCAAAGTCATTTCCCAGTGCTTATTACTTCTAAAGGAGGGAGAGTACCTCTGGGTGGAGAAGTCTGACTGATGCTACTTGGATCCAGGACGGTGAACTTGACTCAGGACCGCCTACCACACAGTAGGCGGCCACGAAGGAGCACTACCTCGCCCCTGTGATGTTCCTGCAGTGAACCTAATCTCGGGGAAACAGCAGACAAACCCAAATTGTGACCATTCCACAAAACGTCTGCGCTGTCCTCTTAAAGCCAGGACAGTCGAGGGAGGGCTGAGAAGATGGCACGGCTGGCTGGGTGCAGCGCAGGATGTGGACTGGGCCTCTGTGGTGAAAAGGATCCTTTGGGATCAATTGGCAAAAGTCAAATGGCATGTGGGGGTTAGGAGGTCACAGTGTATCAGTGTTAGCATCCCGATTTTGATTGTAGGAGAATGTCTTCGTAGGAATACTCATGTTTCACCCGGGGTTGGGGCAGCAGATGTCAGTTATTTATGGTTTAGAAAGAAAATTCTCTTTATTTGCAACTTCTCTGTAAGTTTGAGGTTTTCAGAGGGAAAAAAATACTTCCACAAGGAGCCACTTTCAGAAACTTGGCTCTTGGCCAACACCACAATTAAGAAGTATGTGTTGGGGCTTCCCTGGTGGCGCAGTGGTTGAGAGTCCGCCTGCCGATGCAGGGGACGCGGGTTCGTGCCCCGGTCCGGGAAGATCCCACATGCCGCGGAGTGGGCCTGTGAGCCATGGCCACTGAGCCTGTGCGTCCGGAGCCTGTGCTCCGCAACGGGAGAGGCCACAGCAGTGAGAGGCCCGCGTACCGCAAAAAAAAAAAAAAAAAAGAAGAAGTATGTGTTGGACTCCTTGTTATAGCTTTTAGGGTTCTCCTCATACGATCCTGTGTGTGTGTGTGTGTGTGTGTGTGTGTGTGTGTGTGTGTGTGTGGATAGCCTTTTCACTATAAAGATGTTATTCAAGCTATTTGTGGAGAATGCAAAGGAAGGTGTAATGTGAAAAGTCCCTAATATCCCTTTCTTCAAGTCTAGGCACTAGAAGTGGCCTTCATTAAAACCTTCCATACCTTTCCAAAAATTTTCTGTGCATGTACACATCCCTGACTTTGTTTATTTGTGTGTATTTCCTTTGCGCACATGAACTCTCCTTTGCACACGTTTTTGCCCCTTAGTCTTTTCATTAAATATAGTGGACGTGGTAAAGCATCAGTACATGTGAAAAGATCGCTGCCTCAGTTTTTATTTGCTACATAATGTTCCATGTTTAGTTGTACCATAATTAAACTAATCAGTGTATTTTATGGCTGTTTTGGTTCTTCCTAAATATTTTAACGCTGCAAGAATATTACAGTGACCGTCCACATATATGTTTCTTAACACACTTCTCTGTAAGAGAAATGTGTGGAATTGGAATTTTTGGTCAGCAGCACAGTGTGCATTTTTTAACATGCGGTACTTCCAGGTTCCTTCTCAGCGGGCAGCAGCACTTTATACCCTCAGAAGCCTTGTTTTTACGTCTCCTCCACACCTCAGCCGACAGAAATACCCTCAGCTTCTCATCTTTGCCAGTCTCTAAAAAAGGAAGACTGTATCTCATTTTACTCTGTATTTGAGTGGCCTCTGTACTTTCCTCTGAGTGAATTTTTCAGTCCCTTTCACTTTTTTATTGATTACTAATTCATAAGAGTTATTTGTTAGGTAAAAGAAAGGAGCACTGTTTGTCATTATTTCTTGACCACGCAAAAGGTTTAAATTTTTATGTAGTTGGATTTATCAGTCTTTTCTCTTACAGGTTCAGGGTTTTGTGTCCAGCTTGAAAAGACTTTTTCTCTTCAAAAATTATATTTTTAAAATGTTTTCTTCGTAATACTTCCTTTTAAAAACATCTTTGATTCTTTTGTATGGCTAGCCTGTGGTCTCAACACCATTAACTGGATTTTAGGACACTTATTCTCAGTTTGTGAATTTTAGATTAGTATTGCTATAATTCATTTAAGAAATGTAGCAATTATAAAGGAGAGGGAGAAATGAAAGCAAGAGGTAGGTAATGAATTTATAAGTGAAGTGGAGATTGGATTGGTACAGGACATACTGCATTTACTTCCAAGTACACTGTAAATTAGGAAAATGAAGGTATGGCACTGAAATGTACATTTGGGGTTGGATGACTTCTGTTATGTCAAAATGTAATCCTGTTTTTCTTATTTGATTGCTTGAGTAGTTTATAGCCACTTTGGGTTCTAGTTGGGTATAACTGCCATCTTGTGGTTAAGCAGCAATGAACCCTGACTTGAGTCTGTATGCTGATTCCAACCAAGCCCCTGCCTTTATCTCAGGTGTGGTTTTCCTATACTGGATATGCCTGTACTTTTGACCAGTTAATTTGGTTTGTAAATGTAACTGGGCAGTAGATGCCTTTGGATTTTAATCCTCAGCCTTAGGTAATGTGTTCAGACCTGGAAATTTAGATTAGCTCCATACTTTGTATCTCAGTTTCTCTTCCATCTTTTCATTTCCTCCCTTTGTATTCCTACTGAATATTTGCCTCCACATTTGAGAACCAAGAAGCAATTTTGTCTAATGCACAAGGCAACTTTGGTCCATAGGGGTCATCTCTTGATATTTATTTTGATGATTTTATAACTAATCTGAATGATAGGTCCAAAACCTTGGGGAGACATTAAGAATTAAATTTTTAAATGAGCATTTAAAATGTTCAAAAGTAATGGAAGGGGGTTTGGATGTTGAGCAGGGTGACAGTTTAATATGCGTATACTATTTGAGTGTCATAACCTTGAAGAATGTTAGTATATTCCCTAAGAAGAAATCGGAACTGAAAGGCCAAATAATTTGTTTAGGGTGATTCAGCTTTTAAGTGATTGAGCTGGTATTCAGATCCCAAGTAACTGTGCTGTAACTATGCCCCTTTCTGCAGAGTAACCTTTTGTGGGGAAGACCTCCAGTTGGAATCTTTTAATGACATTAATAAAACATGAGGAAAGCTGTTTTTTAAAGATAACAGCTTAGAACTGTGTTATGATACATATTGAGATGAATCATCAGTCATACCTTAGTCTGTAGTAATACTTGTGACTAACTTGGCCGCTGCGTTCCGTTCGTAGTTTCCAGAACTCCTGCATCCCGAACTTCCCAACCTCTTACTTTCAGACTGTGGGAAGGTGCCTTCATGGTACACCCAAATGATGAAAAGTAACACCTATGAAGAAGGGTAAAGAAACTGAAGTTGTTTTTCTGAGCAGAAAGGCGACTATTGGACCACTTGGGTAAAAGGCTGAAATAATACATAGTTGGTTAGAATTGAAGCGTTACCACTAGATTATATAAAATTAAAAATAAGCCTGTTTTATTAGATTCTTGTAAATAAGTCTTTTACTCACTTCTTCCTATGGGAAATACATTAGAAAATAATATTCTTTTCCTTAGGAAAACAATTTTTTATACCTGAATTAAACTGCCACTGGGTTTGTTTACAATCTAAACTATCTCATGGATTTGTAGTACATGAAATTAATGAATGTCTTTTCTTTTTATATGCAGGCAGCTATTTTCAACTTCATCACGAGCTTTTCTACAGAATCAGAAAGTACACAGCTTTTTTCAGTCCATATCATCAGACCCTCTACACAGCCTCAGTAAGTGTCCCTTTGCTTCTCTGTAGAAATTTGGCCTTTTTCTTGCTTGGATTTCTTGCTTTACCATGCCATCTTGTATGGGATTGTCATTTTAGTTAAGGTCAAGGAATAGTGGCATACAAAATTAGAAACATTTGTAGTTTTTAGTGAATTTTTTTTTTTTTTTTTTTTTTCTTTTTGCGGTATGCAGGCCTCTCACTGTTGTGGCCTCTCCCGTTGCGGAGCACAGGCTCCGGATGCGCAGGCCCAGCGGCCATGGCTCACGGGCCCAGCCGCTCCGCGGCATATGGGATCCTCCCAGACCGGGGCACGAACCCGTATCCCCTGCATCGGCAGGCGGACTCTCAACCACTGCGCCACCAGGGAGGCCCTTTAGTGAATTTTATACTGCAGTTTTAAAGAAAATAACTTACAACAGCTAATGTGACAAAACAGTAATGACCTATATGCAAAAAGAATATAAAAAAGTGGATGTATGTATATATATAACTGATTCACTTTGCTGTACAGCAGAAACTAACACAACACTGTAAATCAGCTATACTCTAGTAAAAATTAAAAAATTTAAAAAAAAAGCTAATGTCACAAAACAGACTGATGCCAAGGCAAGGGCCAAGTATCTCAAACTCGTGGGCATACTGCATCCTCAAATTCCTTGAGAGATCTGGCTTACAGGTTGTAGAGATGCTTCAGTGCTGCTTGCATGATGGATAACCTCTCGTGATGTGCCCCTGTTCCCATAATGACCTCCCCAGCCTCCCAGGCTGGAAACTCTGGCCTTACTCTTTTCACCTTTCCTCTTTGTATTCAGTCATTTAAAGGCCAAGTCACGCCAGACAAAGGACATCATCCTTTTTACCCCTCCTCACCAATCCCATTGTTAGTTAGGTCTTTTTTTCATGCACAGACTGTGCAAAGCCTCACTTCTCTCAGATTCTAGTTTCTTACTGTACTATAACCTGTCCTGGGCTTGTCTCGGGGATCAATTTGTTAATCCTCTATTTAGAACCTTAAACGTTTGCTGTGAAATTCAAGCCCTGCCGTGAGCCCCTTGAGCCGCCTCTCACCTCTCGGGCCGCCTCTCACCTCTCGGGCTCCCAGGGCTCGCGGGCTTGGCAGCCACCGCAGGCTTGGCAGCCACTCAGGACACCCTGCCTTTTCCTGTCCCAGGGTCTTGTCTCGTTCTGCACCCCCTCTTTTGTTACAGTCTGTTAAAATCACCCCTGTTTCAGGACCCAACTGAAATAACACCTCATGAGGATTTCCTAGATTTCTCGTATGTTCCTGTGGTTTGGTTTTGCCCGCGTGTTTCAGCATTCATCATGGTCTGCCTTGAGTTTAGCTTTATAGACGTCTATCTCAGCTGCCTTTTTTAACAAATATTTTGCCAGTAACATCGACGTGTGCTTTAGGAGAATTTCTGCTAACTTTAAGCACAGCCATTACGGCAAGTCGCTGTGTATTTTTCTTGTTTTTTGAATCTTTCCTTCTGCTTTCAACAAAGCCATGTCTCCCTGTACCTAGAGGGGAAAGAAAATGCATTTTTCCTCAGTTCAAAGTGGGAGGAAAAAAAGAGGTAAAAAAAAAATAGTATGAGTGGATATTTATTGTAACATAGGGGTTAACTTTTAGTTTTTCTAATCATTTGTGTATATGTATATATGCCTTAAACATTTTAAACAAAAAGTAGCAACTAGAATTAACGACTCTTCATGACTAAGACAAGATGAACAACTCCATGTTTAAATTCATGTCTGAATAGTGGCAATAGCTTTTTTAAAAGAGAATCCTGATCATTCTAGAGATGTTAATAGATTTAACAGTCAGTGCTTTCCACTTGAACCAAGTGTGGTTTTTAATGAATATCTATAAATAGCGTCTGTCTAATTCTAAAAAAGCACTGAAGCATGAAGTTAAACTTTTAATTCAGATTTTAGCAGGCTGCCTAGGAAAATGTACCCAAGTGGGTAGTACACACATAAATAACAGAAAACCCGTCTGGAGAGTTTGGCAGTATCTAAATTATATGAGCAATGCTAAAGAGGCTGGTAGATTTTAAGATATCAAATTGTTGTGAAATCAAAATAGTGTATTAAGGGACATGTTTTGAGATTGTGGAAAATCTGGTCAGGATGTTCAAATTATTTCACCAAAGAACACATCATTGGCAAAGTTCATTTGCACTTACTCTTTTAAGAAATGACAGCTCTAACTTCCCCTGCCCCACAATAGAGAGCAATATTCCGTATCCCGACAGCTGAGAGAACAAATGTTAAACTCCTGAATGACTTAAAATGTTGACCTCCAGAAGCCTACTGGTCTGTATTTTAATGGACATATAATCCAGTGCATCAAAGTGGGTTCTCTGGGTCAGTGCTGGTCCATGATTGCTGGTCACTGGTCTATGGTAGAAGAACAGGAGCAGAGAGGAGATGCTGGGAGTAATCTCACGTTGCCACATTATACTGTCTTTCATAAAAGGAGCGATCCACACAAACTGGAAATTCTGAAAAACCTTACACAGCACAGATAGTTGAGAAGCACTAATCTAGTCCATCTCCTCATTTTGCACAAGAGCACATGGGGGCAGGCAGATGTGAAGCAGCTTGCTTCACTCCTGTGGCTTTTATGGGGAGAGCTGGCTCCGTGCTTCAGGGTCCCCACTCACATTCCAGGGTTTTGTGCTATGTCCTCTAGCTTTCTTCAAAGTCCTAACTACTAAACGTGTTCTCTTTACCATTAACTCTCCACTCTCATCCTCCGTGGGAGAAGAGTAATAATTATATTTGTTTTTCTCACTATTATAATTTTCCCTAAAAGTTAATGGTATTTAATACTTCCTGCAGATAACTTACAATCCTCTCTGAAGACTTCTAAGATATTAGAACACTTAAAAGAAGACAGCTCAGAAGCTTCAAGTCAAGAAGAAGGTAAACGCTGATTCACTGGAATAAGTCATTCTGCGTGATATTGTCACAGGGATAGGTAAACAAACCGTTAGAACAGATTAAGGAACTGAGAAACAGACATATGGGAACTTGGAATGTGACAGGTGGCCTTACAGAAAAGTGGGGAAAGAATATGCAATAAATGGTATTGGCTGGCTTTCCAGTCAAAAAAAGTGTTATATAATTAGATCCCTACTTCTGTTGGGCACAGAAAGTTTCAAATGAATAACAAATTATTTGCAACATATATAAACTTAATGTAATATGTAAAATGTAAAACTTAAATTTTTAAGTATTAATAGTCTGGGATGAGAAGGCTTTCTTGACAGGACAGAGCATGACCATAGTGGAGATCTTTCTAATCTAAATTAAAGCTTAACAAGTGGCAAAAGGTTTCCATTCAGAGGACATTTGCAGGATATTTACAGGTGTAAAGACTATACATCCAGACTATAGATTCTTTTAAAAATCATTGAGAAAATCAGTCTGGTCAACAATATGGGGAAAGATAAACACAGGCAGTTCTCACAGAAGAACCTTGAATGGTTCAGCCTCACGAGTAGTCCAGAAAATGCAAACTAAAAACAATGAGAGGAGCTTCCCTGGTGGCTCAGTGGGTAAGAATCCGCCTGCCAATGCAGGGGACACGGGTTCGAGCCCTGGTCCACAAAGTCCCCACATGCCGCAGAGCAACTAAGCCCGTGCACCACAACTACTGAGCCTGTGCTCTAGAGCCCGCGAGCCACAACCACTGAGCCCGTGTGCCACAACTACGGAAGCCCATGTGCCTAGAGCCCACGCTCTGCAACAAGAGAAGCCACCGCAATGAGAAGACCGTGCACCGCAACGAAGAGTAGCCCCCCGCTCGCCGCAACTAGAGAAAGCCCGCGCGCAGCAACGAAGACCCAATGCAGCCAAAAATAAATAAATAAAATAATTAAAAAACAAAAAAACAATGAGAGATTAGTTCACACTCATCAGATTGGCAAACCATTTTCAAGTCTGACATGATCAAAGATATGAAGTAATGGGAATCCTCATCTACTGTTGATGGGAATTTAAATTGGTACAACTATTGGTACAACTGTTTTGGACAAAAATTTGACACTCTCGTGAAGTTGGAGGTGATTAATGCTACTCCCCAGCAGTTCTGCTTCTATGAAAATTGTCGTCCGTGTCTTCAGGGGACAGGGATTCAGGCTCTCCTAGCAGCTTATGGGTAACAGCAAGTACTTGGATGTTAACCCAAATGTTTCAAATGTTAATAAAGTTATAAATAGATTGTGGTACATTCATGCTAGGTGGCAATTAAAATAAAGGGTATTTATAGTATATTCAAACATGTAGCACCACTGTGTGTTTGTGAATACAGGGGTAGTTAAAATAAAAACATGCACTAGATTATTTCAACTAGTTAACCTCTGTGGAGGGAGGGAGCTGAATGGAATGGAGGGAGGCCTTTGGTTGTTTCTGGGATATTTCCTTTCCTAATAAAAAGAGGCAAATACAGAGGTATCTGGGAGGTGGGTACATGGGTGTTGGTTTTATTAACATGTGGTTTTTTGATATTTGAGATACTTCTTTTTTTTCTAATGGTTAAAAAAGAGCCTGAAATTGAATGTGTGGTTTTGCAGCGTAATGCTCACGTCAAATTTCGTAGTCTTGGACAAAATTGATTTTGCTATTGGTGGAACATATTTGAGAGGATATTTAAGGAAATTACTGTGTCTTTGAAAAATTGTTTCTTTAAGGAATTGTGAAAAATGCTTGGACGTGCTCTACGTGGTCTGTCAACACTGTTATGGTCACATACATTAGTTGCGTCTTCCTTTTGGATTTTGCAGAAGCATATGGTATAATAAATTGTTTTTTTCCTCCACTCTAGATGTGTTACAGCACACCATAATCCACAAGAAACATACCGGCAAAAGTCCCCTTGTGAAGTAGGTATCTAGTTCCTAAAACATGAATGACTTTGTGTGTTTTTAAATCACCATCACGTTTACTTACTGATGTATTTGGCTATAATTCTGCCGGTTTACTGTTTGCTTGTTATTTGTCTCACCTTTCCTGTGTTTTCCTTTCTCTCCTTTCTTGCTTTTGGGTGATTTTTTTTTAATTCTGTTTTTCTCTTCTATTAGCCTTGATAGTTTTCCATACATTGTTTTTCGATTCTTCTGATGGTTACCTAGAGGTTTTATTCTACATCTTTGACTTAGGAAGGTCTGATATTTGTGCTTGTACCATTTCCCACGTGAGGACCTTGGATCACTGTAACTTCACTTACCTCCTCCCAGCTTATAAACTGTAGCTGTCATGCATCTTAATTCTGTTTTAAACCTCATGCAACCTTTTTGCATTAATCATTTAGGTGTTTACCATTCCACTGTTCTTCATTCCTTCCAGTGTGCCTGAGCATCCTTCTAACTGAAGAACACTTGAGAATTCCCTGTCATCATATCTGCCAGTAATGAAATCACTTTGTTTTTATCTGGAAGAAATGTCTATTTTGCCTTCAGTTTTGAAAGACATTTTTGCTCATATGACATAGGACTCCAGGCTGGCAGTTACTTTCTGTGAGTGCTCGGAAGCTCCAGTGTCGCTGTCACCGGTCTAGTGCCCTTGGTCCTTCACATCATATCCTCTCAGCCCAGTTTGATTTCTGCTGCAAGCCACATAAAATCATTTATGTGACTTCTGACCCCCCTCACACTGCGACCGTCCCTCCGCAGGCCCTGCCTCGTGACTGTCCGCCTCCTGCCTCAGGGCCCGCGCTGATTCTATGAGCCTGCTCAGCCCTTGAACCAGCCCAGTTCAGGGCTGCACGTTAATTTGCCCCACGGGTCAACCCTCAACTGGTGGGGAGCTCCAGCTTCCTGCCCTTTGGGGAGATAATTCTGGGAGGTCCCAGCTGGTTCGAGCCTCTGTCGCTCAGAGCGGCAGCCTCGCTAACGGACCCACACGCTGGTTTTTCCTCCTTTCCTGTTTCATTCTCCCCACTCCTTGTTCCCACTTCTGGATCACCTCCCAAATCAACTGTGTCATCGCCAGATTCTGCTTTTAGGGGTATCCGTTGTTCTTCAGTCTTATCGCTGCTCTTTGAAAGTTAGTGTGCTTTTCCAAACTGACTGTGTTTTTGAATTTTCCCATTGTCTGGTTTTCAGCAGTTTCCTATGATATATTTGTAGCTTTCTTTGAATGCGTTCTGCTTTCCTAAGTCTGAAGTTTGATACAGTTCTGTTTCAGAGAAGCCCAGGCCATTCTCTCTTCACATATTGCTTCTGCCTGTTCTCTTGCTCCGTCTTCTGAGGCTCGGGGTGCTTACAGGTTAGACTTTTCACCATGTCCTAGGTGTTCTCTCAAATTTTTTTTTGTTTTCCACATTCTTTTCCTCTCAGTGTTCCAGTCTATTGTCTCATGATGAAATTTCCTCTTCAGTGATTTTTTTCACCTGTTTCCATCCATTGAGTTCTTAATTTCAGTTTACTGTACAGTTCTAGGATTTAAATATGGTTCTTTTTTTCTATATTCCAGTATTCTTCCAAAATCCTGTCGTCTTGCAGTCCTTGACCGATGTGAAACACTGTTCATTCAGAGTCCACGTCCAATCACTTCATTCTCTGGACTCTCTCTGAGTCTCCTTCTGTTGTGTGTTTCTCTTGGTTTTCAGTCACATCATCCTGTCCCTTTACTTGCCTTAGACACACACAGGACATAGTGCTTCTCTTGAGATTGGGGCTAACGCCCCAGCTGTGAGTGGTACAGGATGAGTCTAAAGCCAGGCTGTGCCTCTGCTGTCAGCCTCCTCAGAGGCAGGTATTAACTATTAAATAGGTAAGAGAGGTGTGAGCTGGTTCATTCTTACAGTAGGCTTCTTTCCTTAGAGCTGTTGCTGGGCATTCTATGAGACACGAGTACACTGAAGGCGGGGTTAGTGTAGCTTCTTCGTTATGGGACGAGGAGGCCAGAGGCTCACACATGCGTGAACTCTTCTTCCGGTAGCACCGTTGGTACCGGTGGTTCTCCGCCGGACGGGCTCACCCTGCAGTATTCTGAGCAGAATGGGACCACGGATTGGAGGAAGCACACCTGCACCGCCATTCAGCACCCGGAGCACTGCGTGGCCTTAGCTGACCAGGTACGGGGGCTTCGTTTCGTCTTCGTGCCATACCGTTGAAGCATTGTCACTGCATGAGAGTCGAGTTCTTTAAGCATTATTATGTCAGATAGTGTATCTGGTAAGAGGAAATGAAGGAATGTTTGAATGTAAGACTTCAAAGTTAGTTGGCGTACATGATCTAAGCTCCTCTGTGACCTGAAGAAGTGTATATGTATTACTTCGTTTTTTTGTTTTTTGTTGTAATTTTTATTTATTTATTTACTTTTGGCCATGTTGGGTCTTTGTTGCTGCGCGTGGGCTTTCTCTAGCTGAGGCAAGCCGGGGCTACTCTTTGTTGCTGCGCACGGGCTTCTCATCGCGGTGGCTTCTCTTGTTGCAGAGCACGGGCTCCAGGCGTGCGGGCTTCAGTAGTTGTGGCACGCGTGCTCAGTCGTTGTGGCTCACGGGTTCTAGAGCACAGGCTCGGTAGTTGTGGCACGTGGGCTTAGCTGCTCCATGGCATGTGGGATCTTCCCGGACCAGCGTTCGAACCCGTGTCCCTTGCACTGGCAGGCAGATTCTTAACCACTGCACCACGTGGGAAGCCCTGTATTACTTGTATTGCTCAAAAATATTAGTACATTTTATTGTGATGCCTAAAATGTTTCACTAGGGATGCATTGTTATGCCAGGTTTTTTGCTTTTGAGTTATTCACGTTTCAGTCACTGTCTCGCTGTTTATTGGTGATGTGAATTTTGAAACAGACCTTCCCTCATGAGTTGTTGGGCCAGTTTACCAGCAGTCCTGAATGTACTTAGGAAATACTTGGTTTTTAGGAGTTGGTGTAATCAGAGAACAGAATGCTCTCAAGTGTGTTTAGGTAACATGGCACCACAGATACATGAGAGATACTTACTGGTACAGCTATGGAGAGAACCACCTTCTCTCTAGAAAATTGATTTTTATTACTGGCCAACACTCAGATCCAAATGTTAACCTTTACTGGAACGTGTTTTTATGAACTAAAGCATTAAAACATACTTTGAGAAATTGTGTGTTATCGGAGTCATACTTACTTAATGGCCGAGTTTCAGGTCTATGTGATTATACTTTTTCTCCCACTACTTCAGTGCTAGCACCTTTTCTTCTTAGAGTTGACGCAATTGTGTGTTGCAGTTTTACCAACCTGAACTTTACGAGAATATTAGTAAACGTATAGCAAATACTGGTTACTTGGTTGTGTTTCATTTTGTGATAAGACGAAAAAATACACATCCATTTTAAAAGCAAAATACGAAATAGGTATTTTACTCATAATTAATATTAAGTATTTGTTAGAATATGCAGATTTTAGTGGGTCAAGTAGGTAACTTCAAAAAAGAGGTTGGAAATAAAAACGTGTTAGAATATACAACTGGGACTGCATTATTTTAATGTTTTTTATCAGAATAAGAGGATACCTACACGAGTATGGTCTCACTTTAGTCTGATTTTTTTTTTATTCTTTTCCCTAGCATTCAACTGAAAAACGAAGTTTATCTTCAATAAATAAGAAGAAAGGAAAGCCACAAATAGAAAAGTAGGTTTAATTTAATCTTTCCAGCAATAGAAATTGGTAAGAAGAGACAACATTTGATAATGGGCATGTTTAATTTATGTAGTATAAATAGTATTTTTCCATTAGTTTTCTTTATATTTTTACTCTGGACTTAATTTTTTCAGTTCTAAATAATCAACACATGCAGGTGATAAAAATAAAGCTATTGTCAAATATTATATTCAGTTTGGAGAGGCAAAATTCTCAGCCCTGTAAACTAAAGGGTGAATCTTGGATTTACATTGTACCTTACTAAACATTTTTTTTTAATTATAAAAAAAATTTGAGGGGAATTTTATTAATACTGTACTTAGTGTGTTCTCTAGGGACTCTTATAAACAATGTGGGTAACATGTATACTTTCGGCCTAGGGAGAAAATTAAGAAAACTGACAACAGATTGAATAGTAGAATAAATGGTATTCGAATCTCTGCTCCTCAGCACGTCCACGGTGGTTCTGTGAAAGGTAAGGGTGTTTTTCTTTCAAATACACGTCACCTAAATATATTTAGCAGGGTACCTATTACAGTAGGTATTAGGCTGTTGTGTCAACGCCTGATAACACTTTTTTCCTGCGTTAATGTGAATAGTGATTTCTAAATTAACTCCATTAATACTTCAGAATTGTTTAGTGCAGGAAATTTGATTCGGCCACGGAGGTAAATTTCTCCTTTGCCACAGTGACACTCTGGCACCTTTTCCTTCCCCGGGTAGCAGCGGTCTCCTCGATTGTTTCCTTCTCAGCCAATCCCTGCTCCAGAGCAGAGGCTGCGGGACCTGCGGGGTCTTTCCACCCTCGTGGACGCCTGTACTCGTTGTGTAAAGTCACCTTTAAAAACCTTGTTGACTTTTTCGTGTTTTAATGACTGTCCTTTGTGGAGTTTTATGGGACTTAAGGGGAATTCAGACCCTCAGATTTTCGTTGTACTAGGTTTGTGTGGTTTCCATCTACCCACCATTATTTTAAGGTCCTTTTATTTATTTATTTATTTTATTTATTTATTTATTTATTTATTTTTGGCGGTACGCGGACCTCTCACTGTTGTGGCCTCTCCCGTTGCGGAGCACAGGCTCCGGACACGCAGGCTCAGCAGCCATGGCTCACGGGCCCAGCCGCTCCGCAGCACGTGGGATCTTCACAGACCGGGGCACGAACCCATGTCCCCTACATCGGCAGGCGGACTCTCAACCACTGCTCCACCAGGGAAGCCCAAAGGTCCTTTTATTTTTAAGTGAAAGATTTTATGTTCATTTGACTGAGAAATGTCCCTTGTGCTGGTTCATTGGTAACTTTTCTGTGTTACATTTACCTTCACAAGAGTAAAAGCTCACAGACCTCTAGGAAAGTGTTTGTCCATGTGTGTTTCTAACACATGTAGCTGACCCTACAAATAAGATTTGTTTAATTTAAATTTTATTCAAATGTTAGTACCTTCAGTTGTGATGCAACATAAATAACCAGAATATATCCATTTTTTTAATGGAGTATATTTTTAAACTCGCTATTTCTTTAGAGAGATTTAATATTGATAAGGAAATATAGTTGCATTTTGACTCTAAAATCATCTGGCCCACTCATTGAATTAATTAACTGAGCTGTCTTTGGGGGGAAAATGACATGGGGAAAAACCATGTTTATGAGTATATTGTAACACTTCAGTATCTTTGAGGTTTCCTGTGGTGATGGCAGCTAAAAGGAGGGGGAGAAGCTAAAATAAGGAAGACAAGAGTTCCCTGTCAGTGGATGATTAGAAATAGCTTCTGCCAGGCCTCCCTGTCTGTTTCCTCCTTCTGGTTTATTTTCTGCACTGTCTTCTAAAGCACACACTAAATCAGGTCATTCTATAGTTGAAATTCCTGTCAAATATATACCACCCTCATGACATCACTCTCTCTCGTCTCTCACATGATTTGGGAACTACGCCAAAAAAGCTTGTAACAGTTCTTTCCCTTTTAGCGTCATATCTTCAGAGAAGTGTGTGGACTTTGATCTCAGACAGATGTGGGTTTGAATCCTTACTCCACCAGTTTCTTAAATTTGTAAAAGAAGAAGAATATCTACCTCACCAGACTGTAAAACTTAAATGTGATAACATGAAAAGCATTTAGCTAGTATCAAGCACAGAGGTGTTCAATAATGTGGTTCCTTTTCCCTATTCTAATAAGTTAGAAGAAAACATACACTGTATAGGTTATTAAAAACTTTTTTTAAAAAAAACATCTTTATTGGAGTATAATTGCTTTACTGTGGTGTGTTTCTGCTTTATAACAAAGTCAATCAGCTATACATAAAAATATATCCCCATATCCCCTCCCTCTTGTGTCTCCCTCCCACCCTCCCTATCCCACCCCTCTAGGTGGTCACAAGCACCGAGCTGATCTCCCTGTGCTATGTGACTGCTTCCTACTAGCTATCTATAAGAACTTTTGATAACATCTCAGGCTCTAATTCCTTTATTTCTTTATTTTCAAATATTATGAAAGTACAGTCTCAGGATTTTTGATTCAAGATTAACCTTTTCTGTCTATTTTGTTCTCTATATATGTCACTGATTCATATATATTTATATTTATAGAGTACGACTATAAATATATATATCAATACTTTGTACAACTTGTCTTATTGTCTAGTATAGCTCAGATGTTTGCTGGCTCCAACTTAAAGGGAAAACCCTCTGTTTATTAATTCCCCTTTGAAATACTAAGGAATTACCTTTAAGAAGGTGATTACTTTTAAGCATTCAGTGAACTTGATATATTTAAGATTTTTTTTAATAGAACAATCACACATATCATAAATGTAGGTACTATATTGAAGCTGAAAATTTTAAATAACTCAGTTAAAAATAAGTATTATTTATTTTTAATTTAAAATTTAACTTCTATTTTGAGTAAAATACATTTATGTGGTTCAAAATTCTGAAGGTAAAAAAGGGAACAAAATAAATCCCTCACTGCGTCCCTCCATGTTGTCTTCTCCCCAAAGCAGTCAGTGCTGTTCATCATCTGTGTTTTTGCAGTGTGTTTGCTTTTAAAATCTCTTTGAGACATGATAAATAAAACAGTTTATCTCTCTGTTTAAAAGGGCAATTTGTGGGGCCTCCCTGGTGGCGCAGTGGTTGAGAGTCCGCCTGCCGATGCAGGGGATACGGGTTCGTGCCCCGGTCTGGGAGGATCCCATATGCCGCGGAGCGGCTGGGCCCGTGAGCCATGGCCGCTGGGCCTGCGCGTCCGGAGCCTGTGCTCCGCAACGGGAGAGGCCACAACAGTGAGAGGCCCGCAAAAAAAAAAAAAAATAAATAAAAGGGCAATTTGTGGAATAGCCTTTGGCATAGTTATTTCATCCTCACCTTCCAGCCACACCTCTGACTCCAAAGGATCACATATTTTTTTATTATAAAAATTCCAAAGACTCTACACAATTCTGAAGCACCTGGATTGTCAGAAAGGGAAAATTATGTTCAGTATAGATTTACATTTATGTATTTAGTTCTTTGAAAATTGCAAATTAATATATGACATTTGGTGGTTAGAATATTTGCTAGCTGTATAATCTAAACAAAATCATTTCATAAATTCATTTTGAGAAATAGCTACCTTTTTTTTTCCTTTTTACATTTCTGAAACTTACTCTTTGGAGTTTCAAAGTCTTCACTGCGTTTTAGTGAGCAAATCTTGGCTCACTCTATCCCAATGGTTTTTTTTTTTTGTTTGTTTGTTTGTTTTTCCCCAGTCCATCATTTCTGGTTAGAACTCAGGGGTTACTCAGTCTACCTGATGGGAAGCAATTTACTCTTTTTAAATATTCAGGCATAGAAATTTTAACTGAATAGGCATTTTTGGCAGTCAGTTCTAATTTTGAGTTCTTTTAAAGAAAGAATTTTACAACATGCTCTGAGGAGTTAAAAATATATAGACTTAAGTGGCTCAATGTGCTAATATTGGACAGATCCTACAAAGAATCTTAATTCTGATTTTTTAAAGTCGGTTATATTGTTTTTTTCCTCTGCCTTTGTTTTAAGAATGCATTTGTCCCCCCCAAAAAAGTCGTCAATTATTTTCAAATAAAATTGTGCTTCAGGGGCTTCCCTGGTGGTGCAGTGGTTGGGAGTCCGCCTGCCGATGCAGGGTACAGGGGTTCGTGCCCCGGTCCGGGAGGATCCCACATGCTGCGGAGCGGCTGGGCCCGTGGGCCATGGCCGCTGAGCCTGCGTGTCCGGAGCCTGTGCTCCGCAACGGGAGAGGCCATAGCACTGAGAGGCCCACGTACCACAAAAAAAAAAAAAAAAAAAGAAAGAAAAAAAATTGTGCTTCAGTAATGAATTTTTACCTAGGTCAGAGGCCAGCTTTTTATGTAATTATAGAAAAACTTGGGAAAAAAAATTTAAGGGTGTAACTAATTTCTGATGGTTCAATTCAGAAATTTATTTAACTAAACAATTCTATTTTTTAAAAATCACGTTATTTTTAGATGTGAATTTGGACATTGGATCTGGACATGACACATGTGGAGAAACATCTTCAGAGAGTTACAGTTCTCCGTCTAGCCCACGACATGATGGAAGAGAAAGTTTTGAAAGTGAAGAAGAAAAAGACAGAGGTTTGCTCTTTGGAGGGATTTGGGGGTGTCAGAGGAAAATGTGTGCTCTTAAAATCAGTCAAACATAAGTATTTTTATGGTACTGTAAATGTCATTATTGACTTTAATTTGTATAAAGGGTGTCTTGTAGACCACTGACTTAGCAGTTTCTAGTGATGTTGATTTTTTTAAACCTATTTCACTGCATATGAAATTAAAGAGAAAGAAGACAGTCACAACAAAATGTAGTTAATGTAGAAAGATTGAAAACTTGCATATTGTTAGATGCACATATATTTATAACGTTTATGTCTTCCTGATGGATTGACCCTTTTTATCATTATAAATATCCTTCTTTGTCTCTACTGACAATTTTTTTCTTAAAATCTATTTTGTCTGATAATAATATAGCCACTTTAGCTCTCTTTTGGGTGTTTGCAGGGTACCTCTTTTTCCATCCTTTTACTTTAAGCTTGTTTGTGTCTTTGACTCTAAAGTATCTCTTAAAGACACCTTATAGTTGGGTTATGGTTTTTAGCAATTCTGCCCATCTCTGCCATTTGATTGGAGTGTTTAACCTATTGAAATTTACTGTAATTACTGATAAGGTAGGATTTACATCTGCTCTTTTGCACTTTGTTTTCTGTATGTACTATGTCTTCAATTCCTCCTTAAATGGAGGCTCAGAGTCAGCCAGAAATAAGAGTTTAGAGCCTTCTTAGGTCTCTCCTGGGCATGCATATACAGCCCTAGATATGAGCATGGCCTTTTAGATTCCCAGGAATATATTGAAGCTTTTCAGAGCTCCCTGTGAACATCTCATTCTTCAGCTTTTCCTTTTAAGTTTTTTGGTCAGACTATTGTTAGCCTCAACTGGTAATGCCAGCCCAGGCAGCCAAATTGTTAAACAGTTGCCACAGATCGATTGTGACACATGCCCTGTGGGTAAGCAGGTGTTAACACAGAGTGAACTCAAGTTGCCAGACAGATAGTGACGGTTCCTTAGGAAGGTGCTTTTATAGAGTTCCAAATCCATGTTTCTTAGAGTGGCTGCTAGGCTGCTTGTTTTCGTAGGTAGGCTGCTTGTTTTCATCGCTACTGTAGTTCCAAGACTATTAGTTTTCAAGGCTACTTCAGAGGTGGAGAATGTGAGCAAGAATTAGGGCAAGGTGAAATACTGCAGTGGTTACTATTCTTACAAGATTCAGCTGTTTTTCTTTAATAAACACTCTTCACATTGCTGCAAACCTTTAACTGATTTCCAGAGTTCTGAAAAAGTTGATTTTGATAGTTTTTGCCAGGATTTTTGTTGCTTTTATGGAGGAGTGGAGTGTCAGAGGTTCTTACCCTGCCATTCCAGAAATGAGGTATCAAAAATGTATATGTTGGGACTTCCCTGGTGGTCCAGTGATTAAGACTCCCCCTTCCAATGCAGGGGGTGCGGGGTTTGATCCCTGGTCGGGGAGCTAAGATGCCCCATGCCTCGCAGCCAAAAAAAAATGGAAACATAAAAAAAAGAAGCAATATTGTAACAAATTCAATAGAGACTTTAAAAGTGGTCCACAGACACACAAAAAATGTATATGCTGAATGAGGATGTCATTCTTTACAATGATAATGATATCTGATAACATCTTGGCTATAAACGTCTTAGTAATACTGTCTTGGTTATAAGGTGTGTCCATGCTGGTGGGCACTAATAAATGGTTTCTCTTGGGCCGCTTAAAGATCATAAAGATCCTTTAACAACAGCATTTCAGACACGTGGCTTTTTCCTGCACAGTCCACAACTCTTCGAGACCTTAGCCTTTCTGTTATAGCGTCAGGTCACATCTTAGGGAGCTATGACAATGATTCTGCTGCATCACATACAGTTAAAGCCAGTTTTTACTTTGAAGTTATTTTGAAGTCGTAACAAATGTAACATGCAGTGACTACTGCCAGTTCTACTAATCTGAGGCAACACTGCACTTCTGATCTGCAGTTTCCTCATGAAAGAAGAAAAATGAAAGTAACTGCCCAGAGCCCTTATGAAGGTTAAACGAGAGAATTTTTATGCCTTATCCAGAATAGAGAAGCTTTCAATATGCTATGCTCGATTCTGTAGGATGTACCAATAATCCATGGCTCTTAAGCTAACAATGCAGATTTGCCTCTTTGTCAGAATTAAGGGTACATCTGCATGCTTAGATGACTTTGCAGCAGTCCTTTCCTGTCATCAGATAGGGTGAGCTGGTGGGCCTGTATAGAGGAGCTTGCCCTTTTTCAGATAGGCTCTGTTATCGCATGACTAAATGAGCCTTCCATAAATGAAGGATCATTAAGGGCTCACTGAAACCATCCAGGGGGGAAAACGTCCACTGTGATAACAAGTGTTGATCATCTTTAGAATTTCGAGTGCATGGAAAGGTTGCTTTGAAAAGCATGTGGCTTTGTTGTTCTTGTTGGTCGTAAAGGGGTTTTGTTGTAAGACTTTATACTTTTCAGAGTCAGCGCGAAAAAGGAGGACCTCTCTCTAAATAGCTGGGTGAGTCCTTATAATGCTTAGAAAACCATTTGGATCATGGGGCCATTTGCTATGACTTAAGAAGATTTAAACAAAGCCCAATTCCTATAGAAATTTAATTGATCATCTGAAAAATACTACAGCTTCTTTTGAACTTAAATGTTTATTTTTAACTCTATACTTGTATGAAGGTATAGATATAAATACAGTGCCTTAAATAAGTTACTAATTTTTGGATACTTTTTGTTTTGCAAAGTTTAACAAGAAACTCCTCAGCTATTAAGGAGAGTATATGTTAGAACCATTTACTCATAAGTTGAATCTCTTCTAATATAAATTATTATTGTTGAATTAATAACATTGTTGACATTCTGTAGGTTGGTTCAGGTTTAACCTTTCTCCAGGAAGGTTCTATTTAACCTTTCTCCAGGAAGACTAGTATGATTTGTTTTTAGTATTGTTTCAAAAAATTTTAGCATCTTAACTGAATATAACTAGTTATTACCTTAACAAATATAAACATTTTAAGTACACAGTGCAATTCTGCTTATATTTACGAGCAGAAAGATGTTCAATTAGGCACTACATTTAACTGAATGGTCTCTATACATAGTACTGCAGTATCTGGGTTTACGATATTTAAACATTGTGGGTTAGATTTTGTCTTTTGTCCCCTTTATACCAAAAGTCAAGAAATCCAGGGGAAGTCTAGATTGAAGTTATTTCTGTTTACAAGCAGAAGAGTGATGCGGTAATAAAAACAAATGCAGTACAATTTTGTATCTGCCACTTTGCTGTTTTGTTTTAGGAGAAATGGCACTGCTCTCATATTTGCCCTGCTTCTTGTGCTCTAGCACACTTGTTTTATGACCATAATGGTAGCTTTAAATTTTCTTTCCCCCACTGAAATATTTAAAAGTCAGAATATTTATTCCATTCCAGGAAAACTCTCTTCCCTTCCCTATCTCTGGATATTTGAGTTAAATATAGTCCTTTTTTTTTTTTTAAATAAATATATTTATTTATTTTCGGCTGTGTTGGGTCTTTGTTGCTGCACACGGGCTTTCTCTAGTTGTGGTGTGCGGGCTTCTCATTGCGGTGGCCTCTAGTTGTGGAGCATGGGCTCTAGGCATGCGGGATTCAGTAGTTACAGCACGCAGGCTCAATAGTTGTGGTGCACGGGCTTAGCTGCTCCGTGGCATGTGGGATCTTCCCAGAGCGGGGCTCGAACCCGTGTCCCCATGCATTGGCAGGTGGATTCTTAACTTCTGCGCCACCAGGGAAGTCCCGAGTTAAATATAGTCTTGATTGAACTCCTTTAAAATGTATTATTTATGTGAGACAAATGTGAAGACCTCGGGTTTAGTAGTACAGGATATAAATCAAGTGAATTGCCTAAAATTGATTAAGGTTAAAAATATCTGATCCCTTTCTCTGTAATAAAGGTCTGTATTTTATACTGTGCTTCATTCCGTCTCCATTAACCTTTTGTTTCTTACCTCTCCATGGATTTTTTTTTTTAAGATTTAATTTTTTTAGAGCAGTTTTGGGTTTACTGTAAAATTGAGAGAAAGATGCAGACATTTCCCATGTATTCCCTGCTCTCACACATATATAGTCTGCCCTGTTATTAACATTGCTCCCTAGAATGGCACATGTTTTACCAAGGATGAACCAATCTACTTTGACGCATCATTATCACCCAAAGTCCATGGTTTATCCAAGGGTTCACCTTCAGTGGCTTTGGACAAATGTATAATGATACATATCCGTCGTCACAGCATCACACAGAGTATTTCCGCTGCCCTGAAAACACCCCAGGCTCTGCCCGTTCATCCTTCTCCAGGGCCCCCACCCCTGGCAGCCACCAAGCTTTTATTGTTTCCATTGTCTTGCCTCTTTTCCAGAATCTCCATATGTTTACAGTGAAGTCCACAGAAAGCCAAAAATTAAAAGAAGGTCGGCTTGGTAGTCAGGAAGCTTAGGGATACAGTTATTAGTCCAAACTTCAGTGTTTATCTTAGATATACTTAAAGTTTGTTTCTAGCAAGAAGGTTGGGAGATTATACTTGTGTTAACCTCTAGTTATGTTTGTTTCCCTCAGACACAGACAGCAATTCTGAGGATTCTGGAAATCCATCAACAACCAGGTTTACAGCTTATGGTTCTGTCAACCAGACTGTCACTGTCAAGCCACCTGTTCAGATGGCTGCGTTAGGAAACGACGATGCAAACCTTTTAGAAGATCCCTTAAACTCACCCAAGTATCAGCATATTTCTTTTATGCCAACTTTACACTGTGTCATGCACAATGGTGCCCAGAAGTCTGAGGTGGTTGTTCCTCCACCCAAATCTGCTGATGGTAAAACAATAGGGATGCTTGTTCCTGGCCCTGTTGCTATCTCTGCGGTAAGGGAGTCCACGAACTCAACCCCCGTTGGAATACTAGGGTCAACAGCTTCTACTGCAGAATCAGAAAAGCACCTTGAATTACTGGCATCCCCTTTACCTGTTCCATCAACATTCCTCCCACATAGCAGTACTCCCGCTTTGCACCTCACAATTCAGAGGCTAAAACTGCCGCCGCCGCAGGGATCTTCCGAGAGTTGCACGGTGAACCTCTCCCAGCAACCAACCGGGAGTCTGAGCGTCGGATCACCAAACACTGCCTTTATTCCTGTCCATAATCCAGGTAGTTTTCCAGGATCTCCTGTTGCTACCACAGACCCCATCACAAAATCTGCATCTCAAGTGGTAGGACTAAATCAAATGGTGCCTCAGATTGAGGGAAACACAGGGACAGCCCCTCAGCCTACCAACGTGAAGGTAGTTCTTCCAGCAGCCGGCCTCTCGGCCGTACAGCCACCAGCTTCCTACCCCTTGCCAGGCTCTCCCCTTGCTGCTGGCGTGTTACCCAGCCAGAATTCCACCGTCCTCAGCACGGCGGCGCCGTCTGTCCAGGCCGCGGGAGCGGGCATCAGCCAGGCCCAGTCGAGTGTTCCTCCCGCGGTTCCTACCCACACGCCCGGTCCCGCCCCAAGCCCGAGCCCTGCTCTGACACACAGTACTGCGCAGGGCGACAGCACGTCTTACATCAGTGCTGTGGGAAACACGAACGCCAGCGGGGCGGTGTTGCCTCCACAGCAGATGGGCTCAGGTCCTTGTGGTTCTTGTGGGCGAAGGTGCAGCTGTGGGACCAATGGAAACCTCCAGCTAAATAGTTACTATTATCCTAACCCAATGCCTGGACCAATGTACCGAGTCCCTTCGTTCTTTACCCTGCCATCCATCTGCAATGGCAGCTACCTCAACCAAGCACATCAGAGCAATGGAAACCAACTTCCTTTTTTTCTGCCTCAGACTCCGTATGCAAATGGACTGGTGCATGACCCAGTCCAAGCCAACTATGGCATGCAGCAGATGGCAGGATTCGGGAGGTTCTATCCTGTGTATCCAGCACCTAACGTAGTCGCCAGCACGAGTGGTTCGGGGCCCAAGAAGAATGGGAACGTTTCATGTTACAACTGTGGTGTGAGCGGGCACTATGCACAGGAGTGTAAGCAGTCGTCCATGGAGGCCAGTCAACAAGGTAATCATGAGAGCTCCCAGAGGACTTGCTTTTGAGTGTGCCCGTCCCTCCCTCCCCTGGTGATCACGGTGATCCTGTTGGAGCAGAAAGAGCTGTTGTGTGTTTGTTTACGGATGTTGTGCTTTCAGTGACAAATCGTAAAATGCAAACGGCAAAACCCAAAAACTAGCATGGACACACACAGGACACACACACAGCACAAGAAGTTCAGAGAAATTCAGTTTCCAATTAAGGAATAAACCATAAAGGCACTTCTTAAGGAATATAATGAGGATTTGCGAATCTCTTGCTCGCAGCACTTTTTTTTTAAAGCTACAATCCTATGTCATAGAGTAAGCAAAATTTTTAAATGCTGAAAAACTAGGAAGTGATAGTCACCTGACATGGAAGGTTTTTAGTTGTTTGGATCCATCTATGCATAACAACTGGCCTCACGCTACACCCTTCCTTCCCAGCAGACGCTTTTTCTTTTTTCAGTGCTATTGCATTTTAAAAGGCACAAAATATTTAAGCACTGGTTTTTGGAGTAAGGAGATTCAAACTGAATTTAATATTACTACCACCAGAATAAAGAAATTGTTCTTAAATAAGTACATGTAAGATACCAAATTCAGCGTAGACCTGAAACTGTTACCTTTCACTCACCTTAGGCTTTTGTCATTTTGCCAAATCTCACACAGAGAAAAAGTCTTGACTTGGGAGTATGTGCTTGACATTTTTAAGGGAAAATTGAGTTTGATAGCTTTAGGTTGAACTTAAAGCACAAACTTCATTATTACTTTTTAAAAGTCATTTTATGGACCATTTTGCGGTCCGAGTATTGCCGAAGGAGCAGCGGCTGAGGAGCATGCCCATTTGATATCTTGTAGTGGTTTGTGATGCATTGCCTTGTACGCAGTGACTTAGCAGTTCTGTCTTTCCCGTTTTAGGCACTTACAGACTGAGATACGCACCTCCCCTCCCCCCTTCTAATGACACGTTGGATTCTGCAGACTGAAACAAGTAAAGCTTGCCTACTTAATACACTGAAGTGTGGGGAGTCATGGTTGGGGTGTGGAGGGGAGGAAAGGAAAGGTATTTTGTTTGTGTTTCTTTGTCTATACATTTCCTAGATTTCTATGCAGTTGGGATTTTTCATTTCTCTTGTACCAATGTCCGAAACAAAAGAGAATGCGTTGCTTTTGAGCCTCTGGTCTCCTGGTACAACAACAGGCTTATCTGTATGATACATGTAATTTAAACATCCAAACAAACTACCAAAAGGAAAATGCTGATGCGTGCTTTTTTTTTTCTTTTTTTACACTGAATACTTGCTGTGTGCAATGTTTACTGAATCTTTAAAACTGTGTATTTGACCTTTTTTAATAACACTGGTGACAGTCCTATGGTTTTGGAAAAAAACTTTGCTTCTTCCCCAATTTTTCTCACTTTTGCCCTACACTCCGCTTTCCTCCCCCACCCTCTTTCCAGTGGCCGCAGGAGTGGTTGGCACTGCATTGTCCACACTTTGTAAACTGCTCTGCATATAAATTGAGGGTAGAATGTTTCACCTTAATCATAAGGGAGAATCACATTCCCAAAATAGTGTGTATATGTGTAATAAACAGCACCACGTAAATACATATATGCAGCACTTGTTGTCCAAATAAAAATTAAAATAAGTGGAAGAGAGAGGAGGAAGTAAAATCATATGAAACTGAGGAAATATGACATATGGAGTGGACAAAGAGCTTTTTCTTTAAAAAAAAAAAACTTATTACTTCATCATACTTTTTTAGCCTGTTGCTTCAGAGAGACATAAAGTGAACAAACTAGTGTGAGTGTGGTTCTTCTGTGTGTTTGTGTTTGTCATGAAAATCAACAGCCAGTTTTACCTGTAGTCTACCACTGTGTCATGTAAAAGAGACACTTGAGTCAAGATTTCTTGTCCTACACCAACTGTTACAGTGTCCCATTGTGTTTAAAATGTGTTTACTTTATTGCAATCTGAACAGAAGCTCTGCGTTTCTACACAAGTCAGGTATTTGTTCCCTAACTTGTCTCGTAGCAAAGTCACTTTTATAACAGTTGACCACTATGCTTGATTATAATGTGAAAGACTGAATTCTGCGTGTGTTGAGATGGTATGAATCATGTCAGTGTCACATCACTAAGTTTAATGCTGCTGTTTAAAAACAAAAGTTTTTTTAAAGCCAATCTATGTACTAAATTGCTTCCAGGTAATTTTTGATTTCCTAAAGTGCACTGAGGTTATCTGGAAGACGGGGTGCAGGTTTGGACTGCTGCATTCAACAGCAGTGAGCAGCTACCACTGTAGAGTCGCAGGTTGAGGGCTTGGGGTTGGGTTGGTTTGTTTCCCCATCCTCAGTACAGGGCAGAATCGACAGATGTTTGTTGTGTGGGGTCACGTTGGTGTGCAGCAGAGGAACTTGAATATCTGGTCTCGGTTCAGAAGCCTAACAGATTGCCAGACAAAAGGAAACACTTGAAGAAAGAAACTTCTGTGTAATGCTTCACAGATAGAATTTATATTTATAGCACCAATGTACATTTTGAAACCTTCTTTCCGGGGTGGGAGTTAAAGGGGAAGGAAAGGGGGTGTGTGAAAGGGGGGTAGACGAAAGCTTTAATTTGAAAAGAGAAGAAGTCCGAGTAAAGGAAATTATTTTGATTAAATGTATTTTGTTTGATCTGGGTATTTTTGGACCACATGATTGAATTAATTGTTGAGCTGCAGTTGAGTTGTTCAAGTGAGAGTTTTGATAAGCCCCATCTGGACCGCATTGTGAACCACTTGCCAGTTGTACTTTATGGAGCTTATTTTATGATTTAAAAGACTGTACTGTACATAGGAGGTATGTTACCTTCTCCTTATTTGTATGTTTACCATATACTTTGATATTTGAAATGTTATGTACTGGAAAGGCCACTTATATTTCTAGAACAGATTGGATTTTATGCAACCTTTTTTCCTTGAATTAACAGCAATAAAAAAATGAAAAATGGCTTAAGAATTGTGCTTTATTGCAAATTTTGTAAAGTGAAAGATAGGACATCATACCTGGTGGGTTTGGGGTTTTTTCCCTTTTTAAAGAATCAACCCGTTATTTTCCTGCAATGTGGGCAGTGAATCCGCAAGTTATTTACCATCTGGAAATGTTTCCCACAAGCAGCCTTACTACGTATATGGGTCACCTGTGTGACCACCGAAAGAAGAGTCTGCACTTCTGTGCTTCCTGAGCCGCATACCGTGTGCCAGAGGGCACTGTGGCGGCTCAGACAGAGTCCTTATCAGCCGAGAGCGGTGATTCTGGTTCAGGCCCTCCCTCACCCAAAGCGTAGAGGACCTAACTGACTTCCTCAAATTTATTAATACCATTTTGTTTTCCAGGCAACTCTCCCAGTACAGTACCTTTGATTACATTGGTTCTGTCTTCTGTAATCCAGTCTCAAGTCAGTCTTTACACAATCAGTAACTTTATAAGAGATTGTGGGGAGGTGCTTTCCACGTATCCATGCATCAGTCATGTCCTCTGGTGACGATTGATGTCACTCAGCCCAGCCCCTCCTGTTGTCCCCAGCATTCCGTGCAGTGATGGACACTAAGAATGATTGTCCTGAGCCACCTAACGCACGTTCCCTCTGTACCCAGTTGGGCAGTGGGTTTGAAAAGATCACAGGACCCCTGATGGCTTTTCCGTTAGCCAGCAAACAGGCACCTACACGTAACACACGGCAGTTATGGACCCGCCTCCAGTTAACTCACACACCTCCAGTGTCATCACCTGTGTCCCTTAACCGACCCTTCTCCTTCCTTCCCTCACTGCGCAAGGTCACCACTACTCTCAGTTTCACTATTCCTCTTTTCCCCTCACATTTTACATCCTCCTTCCCCAAATACACAGTGTATTTTTACTTTTCTTGAGCTTTATAGAAAGGGTACCCTTTACCTCATCTTCTGTGACTGCTTGCCTGGTTTTACAGTCCTGATGTTGCATTCCTTCAGTTCATTTTCACTAACTTTACAATATTCCACTGTATTGGGGGAGAACAACACACACACACACACACAATTTATCCATTCTGTCAGCAGACATTTGGGTGATTTTCCCTCATTTGCTCTTGTAACAGGAGCAGTTTTGTACCAGTCTCCTGGCTTGTATGTGCGAGAGTTCCCTGGGATATACATCTAGGAATGCAAGTGCGGGGTTGTAGGACACGCCGAGTATTCAGTTTTCCCAGATTTGCCATGTGGTTTTCCAAGTGGTTTACACTCTCACCAGCAGCGTGCATGCCCCTCAGTCCATATCCCGATGCTGTGATAGTGCCCGGGGCGGCTTGGCGAGGGAGAAATAAATGTAGGCTTGTAGGGATTTGTGTGAGGCTTCATGGAGGAGGTGAGTGTGCAGGAGAGCCTGACAGGACAGTGCGGGCGGGGTTTGGACCAGTATGGACCAGGGGACACGCTCTAGGCAGAAGGTGTGTGTAAAGGCACAGGACCCGAGGTGATGGTTTGTGAGGTCGGGAGGTGACACAGGCAGCTATCGTAGAGGGAATATCTTGAAAGAGTTACGAGATTTGTGGTTCAGTAGGTAAAATAGAGCCAGACTGGAGAATTTGGAGTTGATTGAGTGAAAAATTGGAAGTTGCCAAGTTTTAAGTAGAGAAAAAATACGTTGACGATAGTTTTTGAACGTGTCGGATGGTTGAAAGAGGCTTGGAAGTTGAGAGACCGGTTAGGGTGAGGCGACAGGAAGGAGGAGGATGGAAGGAACCCTGGGCTTCAGAGCCACGTTTCCCCAGATAGAAGATAAGCTTGTCTAAGTTATGGCTGTGAGGATTACATGATATATGGGAAAGGTCCAGCATGATGAAGTAGCACCAAGGAGGCACCCAAATGTTAGTTGAATTCCGTTTCAACGAACAGGAGAAGTGTGATTCTGTTTTCAGAGATGAGGAAAATGTGGACGAGAGTTAAGTCTGTGTGAAGGCAGTGGTTCTCTGGGTGGCAAGGAGCCTGGTAACTGTAGTTCTTCATTATATTAAGCTTAGTTGTTTCAGCCCTATCCACTTATAAAAGACAAAATATTTCTTGTGCTCAAAAATTAAATCTATTTGGAGGTAGCTATGGGCTCTATATCCACGGGCTGAGTCTTGCAGTACCAAAGTAGAGCAAGGTCTTACAAGGCAAATCCACATTTAATTTTTTTATGTAATTGCTAAACATCTAATTTTTCTGAGAAGTTTCCAAAAAGATTAAAGCACAGTGTAAAGTAATCTCTCTCTCTCTCTTTTTTTTTTTTAACAGGTAGCATCTAGTACTTGAGCACCACCATCCGTTTGAGCTTGGAGGACACTTTTCAATTCTACATACTGATTACAAAAACATTTAAGGTTAAGGCAGTGAAACCAAGTGGAGGCAAGCTGTGACCGTAGTTAACCCGATAACCCTTCCATCTTTCCTCTCAAAGGATAAAGAAAAATGCTGACTCCCCCCGCCTACCCCATCCATAGAGAGGGCCCGTTTATGTCCAGAGAAATGAGTTGAGGTCTGGGGGATGAAGGAAGAGAGAGGTGCCCTGACCTTAAACATGGTGGCTGCATCTCTGGACCTTTCCTCGGGGATGGAAGACAGTCTGAAGTTGGGTTCTATTATGAGAATGAAGGGCTCCGGGGCCCGAGATTGAGAGGCGGGTGTAAACTCAGATGAGGGCGTGTTCTCACTGCAGTGCCCTAGACTGCCTGCAGAGGGCAGCACCATCCTTTCCCAGAGCACGCCCATCCGCTTGCACGGTTTGGATACCTAAGGTCAATTGAACATCAGTATTTTAGTATACCACTGCTTATAAATCACAGCTGTTGTACTCATATGTGCAAAAATAACTTTTCCACGTTTCAGGAAAAATTGACCTAATTCTTAAATGCTGTCCTCTTTTGAAAACTGTGAGCCCCTACATTGGAGCATGGGTACACATGACGTGAACTCTGTGTGTATGCAAATGTCTGTCCATCTTGGAAGCAAGACGGCTTTAGGCTCCCTCTTTCCTGCTCTGGAAAGTGGGGTACATCACAAGTGTGGGCATCACAAATCCTTCCTGCAGTCGCACCTCTTCTTCAGTGACTGCTGCCCTCAAGTCTCCAGAGCTCTTAATTCCAAGATCCTGATTTGCTACTTGAACTTCGGGGGTGGGGCGAGGTGGGGGGCTGGGTGGTTCTTCATTGTCTTTCTTTTTCCTCTTGCAGCTCCAACTTGATCCGCTGTAAAAGGTCTCGCTCGGCCGGCCAGCCTCTCACCAGAAGAAATTGCTAATTGGGAAGCAGCGCCACCTGGTGGGAGACGAGGACAATGCAAGCAAGCAGACGTCATTGCCCTGTTGACCTGATACAGAGAAAATTGAACGTAAGGCAGAAAACATTTGAGATTGTAAACCTGTGCTCAGAACCTTAAAGAATGCAGGCAACTGGCCATAAAAGTAATCTGAGCTGTCTCCTCTTTCAGCCATTGCAATCTCAGTTTGTTATAAACATCTTAAACGCATTGATGGTACTTTAGAGTTTCCTTTGCACTTTTCTCTGGGCCCGTTGGCCTGCACAACTGTGAAGGGTATGGGGTCTTCCTCCTCCCTGCTTTACAGGTTAGGAGCTCAGGGTTCAGAGGGGTTAAGTGCCACAGACATGCCACCAGTGATGAAGGCCAGGCCCCAGCTTCAGATTAGTGCTTACCTCCTGCCCCACTTCCTGGCCTGCAGCTGCTTCTTCACTGAACCCAGGGCAATGACCTTTTAAACCGTATAAAGCGATAGGCACCCATGGTCTTAAGAACCATGGGGCCTCTGGATTCCTGAGAGAGGAGTGGGCTGGGTCCTGGTCAGTCAGAATATCTCTTTTCTGTATCTCTGTTGAAGGGGTGAGGGAAAGTTTGCAGAGCTGGGAGACCTCAGGACTTTTAGAACTAGGCTTTCAGCATTTGCCTGTCTCAGATGAATTCAAGGAGCAGCAACTGTTGTCTACATCCAAGGTTTGAAACGTGCACCAATATACTCTGTTGGAACACTGAGTCTTGCTCTGCAAAGGTTTTTATTATCCCCAGATGTCTCGGTGACTATTGAGCATTTGGTGACTATTCCATTAATTTTAAGACTTCAGAACTTAAGAAATGCAGTAGCAGGGTACACAGAAAAGACGCTTCACTGCTGATATTTGAAAAGCTCTGGCAGTTATATATAGATTGTCCCAAGCACTCCCTCTACCCGCCACCGCTACTCAAAGACACTCCAAAGACCAAAAATGACGGAAGCAAAGTCACCTTCAAGCAGGAACAGTGACAGTCACACCCACCCCAAAAGCCTTTCTGGATGTTAAGAATGCCACCAGGTCACCGAGTACTCGGTGCTCATTCTTGCTAGCGTATCAGTGTTGGGTATTTGTGACATGGTAACTCACTTTTGCGTTGGAAGCCTCCATCAGATGAACTTGTACAAAGAGGTGGTGCTGGTAAAGCCTTATTTTCAGCACCCACCCACAGTACGTATGACTTTTCTCAGGCTCATTTACAGAATGGGGATAACATCCACTTTGTTAGAATTGTTATAAGGATTGAATCTGGCAAAATACATAAAGCACTCAGCGTCTGGCACACAGTAGGTGCTCAGGAAATTCGTGATGGTGGCGAACGCCTTCATGCCCAGCGGGGGGCAGGCACGGTTTCAGCCTCACCGCAGCCTTATGAGGTGGGTACTCCGCTCCATCTTACAGTTGGGGAGGTTGAGGCATGAAGGCCGCCCACGTGTCTGAGGGCACAGAGCGGTTCAGTGGCACGGCTGGGGCTGGAACCCACCGCTCTTAGCCCCCAGGCTCCTCCAATTCTTTGTGCCCGGGTCACAGGTTGCTACAGGCATGGCGTGACAGTGCAGGGCACCCCGCACTGGGGTCAGGTAGGCAGGACTCAGGCCGGCTCTGCCGTAAACTCTGTCGTCTTGAACACCTGGCCCTCCTGGACCTTCATTTTTCTTACCCGAAAGCTGAGTGTTGCTTGGAAAAGAGTGGTAGAAACTGAGCTAAATGACCTTAGAATTCTGTGGCTTGAAGCTTACTTTTTCACTTTAAGTGATTTATCAAGTTTTTATAATTCTTTACCTTTACACTTTTAACTGATTTGAAGTCCTTTTTGGGTGTGGCCAGGAGCACCGACCCCAGCTGTCACCATGTGCTAACAGGACAGGAAATGTTTCCAGGTCCTTAGGGAGCGGCGAGAGAAAAGACCCCAATCGGGGCTGTCTGGGCACTAGGTGGCAGCACCGGCTTCTGACTGTGTCCGGTCCAGCTGAGGCGCAGGCGCTCTGTCCTCTGTCCTCAAGATTCTAGGCTCTCCTCTACTTGTACTGATACAGTTTTCACTTGGGGGTGGGGGGCTTCCAGTCAAAAAACGAAGCTCGCGTACCGAGTCCTGTGCTGAAGGACACAGGGTTAGCCGTAGCTCACAGGTCGGCAACACGTAGAGATGGACAAACTACGGTCCACAGCTAAGAATGGTTTTTACATCTTTAAATGGTTGAAAAGAATACGTTTTCATGACGCATAACAAATTATATGAAATTCACATTTCAGTGTGCGCAAATAAAGTTTCTTGGAACACGGCCACTCGTTTGTCTCGTTGTGGCTGCTTTCGTCGGAAATGGCCAAGTTGAGCAGTTATGACAGAGACCACGTGGCCCTCAGAGCCTGAGGTACTGTCTGTGCCTTTATGGAAAAAGCTTGCTGACCCCTGACACATAGCAACCTTCTCTAAGTAAAGGTGCGCTCTCCGATGTCTTTCAGGTCCTACGGGCGAGTGCAGGAATTTCACTCTCTCCTTTTTGCTGCTGGGTCTTCTTAGCAAAATGAGATCACCTCTGGTGCACACATTCCATCAGCCGTTTAGCAAATATCTCTTGGCTGGGAGCTGAGTGTCACGAGGGGCATAAGCAGCTACAGCCTGGTCACAAGCCGTGGGGTCCCAGTGGGTGGACAGGTGAACTCTGCCTGCTGAGAACTGGGAAAGGGTTTTCAAAGGACAACATTTCCGCTGGGCCAGAAAGGAAGAAGTGAGATAGTCTTAGTGAAGAGGTAAAGAGATGGCAAAGAAAATGTCATCGAAGATGGACTTCAGGAGTGTTGGGTAGGGGGGTGAGAGGGCGGGAGGAACAGGCAGGGGTGGGCGCGGCGCAGCAGGGCACGGAGACGGGAGGGAGCCAGGACGGGCCGGGGTTTGGAAGAAAAAACCGTGGATTCTTTTGCTCTTGCTGAATTTGTGGTGCTTGAGCGACACCTGGTCATCCAGTGTTTGTCTCACAGTGTGGCCCTGGGTCACCTGCAGCAGAGTCACCTGAAGGGCGTAACGAAAACACACACTCCTCAACTCTCCCTCCCCCCAAACACACACCTAGAGAATGGAAGTTCCCAATGTGTATTTTGGTGGGTGCAGGGGAGGGCAAAGCCGATCCGTCAAAGAAGGCTGAGAAGGAGAATCCAGATAGTGGAGAATGTTCCCGGAAGACCGGAAGATAAACTTTGAGAATGAAATGGTCGTTATTGCCACATACAGTAGAGGTCAGGAGGTATGGCCATAAGCTTGACAGTCACGAGGTCACCGGTAACTTTAAGGGGACAGTTACGGGGGATTGAGAGGAGAGCCAGAGGAAGACAGACAGAAGGATGTGAGGATGGACAACTAACCTCACTCTAGTTGCTACTTATTTTTAAAGGCAGTATAATGTAGTGCTTTGAATCCCAAGGCTGTCACTTGAGCCGGGGCCTCTGAGCAAGTTCCCTTACCTGTAAACAAAAATTACAAGAGTGTCAACCTCCTAGGGTTTTTGTGAGGGTTAAAACGTTCCAACGTGGTGCCAGGCATACAGGGAGCACTAACACAAGGTTATATTTCCTTTACAACTATTTTCTTATTCAGAACCTGCCTTCCTATTTTAGGGCCTGTCAAAATTAGGAATGCCTCCCTTTGGATTATGACTGTGCTTTGTTCTTTTCTGTTAGCTGCTATTTTTGTTTTACATAATTGCAGTCATCCTATACACGCATTTTATATCTTTTCTTTTGTTTACAGCTGATGAGCCAATATCGACACTTTATTACTAACTGAAGTCCACGGTTTACATCAAGTTCACTCTTGGTCTTGTACATTCGGTGGGTTTTGACAAATGTATGATGACATGTATCCAGCATTGTCGTATCACACAGAATAGTTTCACTGCCCAAAACATCCCATGCTCTCCCTATTCACCCCTCCCTCCCACCCCTGGCATCCACTGATCTTTTTACTGTCTCTATAGTTCTGCATTTTCCAGGTGGTCATATAGTTGGAATCACACAGTATGTAGCCTTTTCAGATTGGCTTCTTTCACTTAGTAATATGCGTGTAAGTTTGTAAGTTTCCTCTCTCTTCATGGCTCAATAGCTCTTTTTTTTTTTTTCTCTGAATAATCCACTGTCTGGATGTGCCAGTTTGTTTATCCACTCACCTACTGAAGGACGTCTTGTCTGCTTCCAGGTTTTGGCAATTATAAATAAAGCTGCTCTAAACATCCCCGTGCAGGTTTTTGTGTGGATGTAAGTTTTCATCTTACTTGGGTAAATGCCAAAGAGTGCGATTGCTGGATCATATGGTAAGCTATGTTTAGTTTTGTAAGAATCTGCCAAACTGTCTTCCAAAGTGGCGCCCCGTTTCCATTCCCACCCGCAGTGAACACGAGTCCTTGTTGCTCCGCATCCTTACCAACACTTGGTGTTGTCCTTGTGTGGATTGTAGCCGTTACAAGAAGTACGTAGTAGCACCTTATTGTGTGAACTTGCAATTCTCTAATGACATAAGATGTGGAGCATTTTTCACGTGTTTGTCTTTTTTGGTGAGGTGTCCAGATCTTTTGCTGATATTTTTTAATTGGGCTGTTTATTTCCTTATTATTGAGTTTTAAGCATTCTTTGTATGTTTTGGACACCAATCCTTTGTGCTTTGCAAATATTTTCTCCTTAAAAGCATTCTTTTAACGCTTTTTTCTTTTTATTGGGATGAAACGGGAATGTGAGGCCACCAAGGGATAGAGCCCACAGGGTCCCCCTGCGTCTTTACTCTTCTCAGACACAGCGCCAGACATCTCCAGCGGGCGACCGGCAACATGTCCGAAGCGGGATCCCGCAGTGGTTGCCAGGTCCTCAATGCAGAGCTGGGAGCGCACTTGTCAACTGGGGTGGGACCCTGGAGGCTTCCAAGTACCTCCTCTGAAGGGACAACCGGCAAGATTAAACGGCTGGGCCACCGCTGGCTCTTTTATTACTTGCCCAGAGAACAGAAATTGTGGGTCTACAGCGACATCCCTTCGTAACTTCTTCAACCTTATTTGGGACACAGAGGACCGAGTTCCTCCCCAGTGTGTTTACAGAGACGTGCACGGCAAAGGAAGCAAGCCGTTTCCACGCCAGGCTTCAAGCAGGGCTGCCGGCGTTGCCTGTGCTCCTCGGTGTGGATGAGCTTCCTTTCCGCCAGGCTTCAAGCAGGGCTGCCGGCGTTGCCTGTGCTCCTCGGTGTGGATGAGCTTCCTTTCCGCCAGACACAAACAGACCTTGGCGGGGCCTCGGCGGAACAAGAGACAATAGTGCTTCCCCCAGGATGGAAAGTCGTCACCCCGCAGCGGACGGGAAGTTCAGCTCCACAGAGGGGCTTTGCCTGTGGGTCTTCAGATCTCCCCTCCCACCCACCCACCTCGTGATAAATTGATGCAATGCCCTAATGCTTCCACATAGCTGAGTATCTTCTCTGGAGTTCAGTATCGAAATAGGCATATTTCTGGCTACATTGAAAAACCTGGCGAGGAGGAAGTGAACTACCCTAGAGTGTGTGATCTCCATTGGAAATAAATCATTGTGCCCAGCTCGTTCTGAATCCCAGTTTCCTCTTAAGCCAGACTTTCCACCTAATGGAAAGTGGAGGTGTGTTTACTCTAGCAAAGATGGTCTCTTGATTGAAAACAGTTGGAAAAGGCCCGTCACGTGGAGGGAAATTGGTGGAGCGCATTGTTTCTCCCAGTGCCGTGCCGTCCGGGGAGCCCCTTGGGACGCCTCCAGCACCACCACCACCGCCCCCCGGCCCCCCCTGCACAGGATGCCTGGCGGAGGGCGCAAGAGCGAGCCCTTCACAAGCTCTCCATTCCCATGCACAAAATTTTGAAAATCATTAAGTTAAACTTCAGAAGCCTAAAAAGCTGGCTTTAGATCTTGACTCTGTCACCCAGTAGCCCTGTGACTTTGGGCAAATATTTAAATGGCTTCGTTCTTATCTGCAAAATGGGAATAATAACAATGGGGTCGTGGAGACCCCCCAGTGCCTGCACAGCTACCAAAGCTAAAGTGCTTGAAACATGTGCTGATACACACAAGAGGTCCTCAGAAGACAAGAAAAGGGGCTTCAGAAAGTGTAGGCTGTCCCCCTCCTCTACTGTGGGGTTTTGTTTGTTTTACACGAAGTAATAATGACTAGCTTTTATTTGAGTCCATATCATGCACCAGGCATTATCCTGAGCACTTCCACGAATTATTAACCCTCAAACAAGCCTATAAAATAGGTATAATTGTGATACCCACTTTATAGATGGAGAAATCGAGTCAAGGACAGGTTAAGGAATTGCCCACTCAGTTTCGAAGTCTGCATTTGCATGCGGGACCTCGGAGCCTGGAGCTCTCTTCTCCTTGGGCCTCTAGCCCTTAAAGACCTGACAGTGAACTGACAGAGAAAAATGGAAGTCCACTTCCTGGGAAACAGTGGAGGTTTAACTCCTCTTCAGCAACCACATGGTAAGCATGGAATGTTCAAATAATTATTACTGTGGAGCCCAAGGCAGAACAATGTTTTCTCCGACGAGCCTCACAAACAGTATCCTTTCTGAGATGCTCAGTCTAAACCCGAGCTGTCCAATCTGGTAGCCAGTAGCCACAGATAGTTATTTAAGTCAATCGATCCCTGGAAGAGACTAGAGAGTCCGGATGTAGACCCACACATATGCCCAAAACTGATTTTTGACAAAGGTGCCGCGGCAGGTGCAGCCGGCTGACCTCGGGCGCCCAGACACTGACCGGCTGCAGGGCTGGGGGCGGCGGCGGGGCAGGCGAGGAGGGGCCTTCTCAGCGACACCCCCGGCCTCGGCCCCCCTACCCCTGGCCGCGTGGATGCCCCTCTGCGCTTCTCCGAACGCATTTTAGGACCGAGAGAGCCGCCCAGGTGATCTTCCCCCGGTTCGCCGCCCCCAGGGGTGTTGTCCTGCCAGAGCTGAGGATGCTAAATGTCCTGACAGAGGCCCGCACCAGCAAGGACGGTCCCCCCGGAAAGGCGACCGGGCGCGGAGGAGGCCTCGGCCCTCCCGCCCGCGCGGGGTCCACGTGGAGGCCTCACCCCGCCCTCCGGCGCTCGGGATCCACTTGGAAGCCTCGCCCCTCCCACCCGCGCGCGGGGGCCACGTGGAGGCCTAGCCCCGCCCTCTCGCGCGGCGTCCACATGGCGGCCTCGCCTCGCCCCGCCCGCTCGCCCCCCCTCGGCCTGCGCGGCGGCGTGGAAGAGCCGAAGAGCTGGGGAGGTCGGCCCCAATCCCGCACCACCTGTCCTTCGGAGCAACAGTGTGTGCGGGTCTCGAAGACGGTGAGAAGGGGGCCTTTCCAAGAGGCTCAGGACAGTTTCCCCAGGGTTGGTCTAGAAAGTGCTCCCCGTCCCTTCAGCTGGTTCCCGGCGCCGCAACTGGAACTGTCCTGACCGCGAGGCCAGGGCACTTTCCCCTTGGATGGGCTTGTCCCTCTGTGCACGCGGCCCGCCCTCAGCCCGGATCCTAATGCCTCAGACTTAGCGTCACAGCCTTTGGTTCTATCCTGAATTGAGCAGGGAGGGATTTGGACCTGGGAATATCTGGAAAACAAGCGGTGTCTGTATCTAACAGACTCTCGGTAAATGTTACAGGAAGGCATGAAGTGAGGAACCACCCCCCAGCCGCCACGGTTCCCTTTGTTCTTGCACGAACCAGAAAATGACGAGTGTATTCTGAGGGGGCATTCTAGGACCGCAGCCGTAATGAGAAAGAATTATGAGGACTTTATACTCCTGGGTTTCCCCCCCACCCCTTGAGACGAGAAAAGGCTGTTCAAAGCCATTAACCTCCTTAGAACAAGCAGATAGGAAAGGCGGAGAGCAACGCTTTGAAAACAAAAGCAAATGGCCTTATTTACCTTTAAAAATGATACACGTGGGCTTCCCTGGTGGCGCAGTGGTTGAGAGTCCGCCTGCCGATGCAGGGGACACGGGTTCGAGCCCCGGTCCGGGAAAATCCCATATGCCGCAGAGCAGCTGGACCCGTGAGCCATGGCCGCTGAGCCTGTGCTCCGCAACGGGAGAGGCCACAACAGTGAGAGGCCCGTGTACCGCAAAAAAAAAAAAAAAAAAATGATACACGTAAAACATGAACATATGTTCAAAAAGAATATATTTCTGAAAAGTGTAAACAGTTAAAATCCCTGGTCCCAGAGCCCCAGTCTTAATTCCCTCCCCAGGTGTCACCTCACCCCACCTCACCCCATGGCCCTCCTTGCTCTCTGCGCAGCTCCAGCTGCGGTTTTCTGGCTTTTCTCCACGAGGGACAGTACACCTGCAAGCCTCTTGCTTATTATTCCCTCCACCTGGAAAGCCACCCCCACTTTCGTTTCCCTCTTTTGGGGGAAGGGGTATTTAATTTTATTTGAAGGATAAGTGCACAAGCCTTAAAGTGTGCAGCTGGATGAATTTTTACATACTTTTCTGCATATATATTCACCCAGATTCAGATGCAGACCATCTCCAGCACACGAAGCCTGCCCCCGTACCTCCCAGAGTCAGTACCCTCCCCAGAGGTAAGCACTGTTCTGACCTCCATCGCGGCAGATTCCTTTTGTCTGTTCCTGTAAATGTCCTAACGTCCTTCGGAGTCTCCAGCACTTTCTTTGGGAGCTCATTCCCATCCTCCAGGTCTCAGCTCAGATGTCATCTCCTCTCCTGTTCCTTTCGATAGCAGTATCCATAGCAGTATCCTGTGCCTTTCCTTCAGAGCCCTTCAGGGTTTGCAATTCGTTTACTTGTTTGCTGTTTGTCTCCCCAACTGGAAGGTAAGAGTCCTCTTACCTGAGCTCCCCTGTTCACTGCTGTCTCCTGAACCCCTAGCCCATTGTCTACCATATGTAGACAATCAACAAATAGTTATTCAATGAATGCATACATGTGTGAATGAAAGGAAGAAACGCCCCAGGTATCAGTTTGTACGGTCCTGAATCCAAAACTAATTACAGTCATCCAGACACGCCAGAGGCCTCTGCGCTGTTGGTTACAAAGGCAATATTCACCAAATTCAAATGTGAAGATTTAGAAAGAAATACTGGAGTTGTTCCAGTCTGCCTGGAAGCAAAAAGGGGGCTAATTCTCCCCCTCTATAACAGGATTGCTTTCTCCACCAAGACTGGGCTTTTGCTTTATTGTTTTGAATCAATGTTTTGTAAAACAACTCCACTTTGGCTACATAAAAAGACTCTCTCAACAGTGGTAGACTCTGTTGGAGTGATAGAGGATGATGTTTTTAAAGCTTCCTTTATATTTTGTCATGTTTTAAAAATGAGCACATAATACTTAAAAAAATTTTTTTAATTGTGATAAAATACACATAACATGAAATTTACCATCTTAAATTATTTAGAGTGTACATACAGTTTAGTGGTTCTAAGTACCTTCACATTGTTGTGCAGCCCATCTCCAGAACTCTTTTCAGCTTGCAAAACTGAAACTCTGTAGCCATTAAACAAGTCCCCCATCCCCTCTCCCCCCGTCCTTGGCAACCATCATTCTACTTTATGTCTCTATGAATATGACTACTATGGAACCTTATGTAAGTGGAATCTGTAATACAGTATTTGTCCTAGTGACTGACTTATTTCACTTAGCATAATGTGTTCAAGGTTCTTTCATGTTGTAGCACGTGTGAGAACTTCCTTCCTTTTAATGGCTGAATAATAGTCCACTGTATGTTAAACCACATTTTGTTTATCCATTCATCCATCGATGGACACTTGAGTTGCTTCCAACCTTTGGCTATTGTAAATAGTGCTGCTGTGAACATGGGTATGTAGGTATATCTTTGAGAACCTGCTTTCAGTTCTTTTGGGTAATAACCAGAAGTGGAATTGTTGGATCATATGATAATTCTGTTTAATTTTTTGAGGAACTGCCATGCTGTTTTCCACGGCATCTGCATCATTTTACATTCCCAGCAGCAGTGCACCAGTGTTCCAGTTTCTCCACATGCTCGCCAGCACTTGACATTTTCTGGTTTTTTGATTGCAACCATCCTATGGATGTGAGGCGGTATCTTTTTGTGATTTTAATTTGTATTTCCCTACTGAAAAATGATGTCGACAGCGTCTTTTCATGTGTTTGTTGGCTATTTGTATATTTTCTTTGGAGAAATGTCTAGTCAAGGCCTGTGTCCATCTTTCGTCAGCTTGTTTGCTTCTGTCGTTGGTGTTGGGTTCTGGGCACGTATTACTTTTAAAATCAGGAAAGAATTTTATTTTATGAAGAAATGGGGAAAATGCATATAGAAAGCCAGTTAAAAGAGAGTGTGGTGGTTAAAAGCTTTGGGCTCGGGAATTAGAACACTCAGTCACCGTAATTATTGAGTACCTGCTGTATAAGTCGAGGTACGGTAACTACTCTAACATACAACCCTAAAAGTGACCTAGTACAATAAAAACGTTGCTCGCTTACTTCAAGCCCATGGTGGTCTGAGGCAGAGGTGGGGGAAGGGCAGGACTTATGGAGGGACACTGTGTCATTTGGGGACTCTGAGTGACATAGTCATTCAGGAACCTCGGCTGCATCCATCCTGTGACACTTGACATCCTCAACATGTGGCCTCCAAGGTCACCAAAGGACGGGATAAAAGGGAGGATTACACAAGGGCATCGTTTTAGGGACCGGTCTTTGCCTGTATCGCATCAACCTAAAGTTGTGATTCAGCCTCACCCACTACAGAGGAGACTGGGAAACATCCTCTTCCTGGGTGCCCAGAAGGAAAGGAAATTGTGTTGTCTCTGCCCCAGGACATCCTTTTGGTGACCAGCCATCTCATTCTTCTTCCTCTCCACACACAGTCTCATCCCCTTCTCTCAGGAGACAACCCAAAGTTACATCCAGGATCTCCGGGTCCTGTGTCTGGTGACCAGTGAACTAAGGGGGCGGGGTGAGTTGTCTGCCTGCCCTCCTGGCACCCAACGGACAGAGCTGAAGTAGAAGTGACAGATTCCCATTGAGCAAAGGGAGGGCACAGTAGCCCCTGGTTCACAGAAGTGACAGATTCTTTCCTGAGAGACAGGTTTTGTGAGGGTTCCCAGCCCTGACAAGGAGAATGTTCCCTTAGGTTTCTGATCTGGCCTCCAAAGGGCACCCCAGCTTCATCTCAAAGGAGTTTCTCCTATTTCATTATCTTCCCTGACTACACCTGAAATTCTCCTTGGGGAGTAAACCCTTCTCCTTGGCTTCCTCATCCGGTTCTTGGAGCGTTCTTCCTGCTCATGGAACCCAAAGGGATGTTTTAAGTCTGCTATATGCATAGTCAAAGACATTTTCAGGGTGACTTTGTGATTTCTTCGGCAATAATCTTCTCAGAAAGGTAGTGGGCTGAGTGAAATAGGGAAAACTCTGGGAAGGGTAGATTGGAGATGCCGACCGGAAATCCCTGCACAGATGTAGACTAGTTGGATGTAGGAGCCTGGCATTGGGGAGGAGTCCAGGCTGGAGGGATACGTGGGGAGCCATCACCATCTGGCTGGCATTTATCAGGAGGCTGGCACATGTAGTGGGAAGAGAAGAGGTCCAAAGACTCAGCCTGGGTCCCTCCAGTGGCCAGAGGTGAGGACGAGGGGTGCGTGCCACAAGCCGGGAGATGAAAAGGAGGGCCTGGGAGGTAAGTAAAAACCCAGAAGAGTGGGGGGGGGGTCTCAGAATAAGAAGGAAGAACACGTCTCAAGGGGGAGGGTGCCCTCAACCAATCCAGTGGTGCTGAGGGATCAGTTGGCTGAGGACTGAGGGTGGACACCAGAGGTGGTCACCGGTGACTTAGGCGAGAGCCGTTCCTGTGGAGCACTGGAGTGACAGTCCCACTGAGGTGGGCTCAGCCGACAGCGGGAGGGGAACATGAGTGGACGTGACTGCGGACAGGGTGGTCTTGCTGTGAAGGGGAGTGGGGTCTGGTGCGCAAGGGCAGCAGGGACGCTTCGCCCCTGGTAACCGCCCTGAGACAGGGCAGAGGATGTGGCCGGAGCTGCCGGGAGGCGGGGCAGCGAGAGCCCGGGCAAGTGAAATGTGCAGAGTGAAAGGAGAGCCTGGGCAGCAGCTGAGAGTGAGGATGAAGAGGCGTCTTGGGGGTCCGAGGAGAGAGGGAACTGCCGCGCGCAGGAGTGGCTGGAGGGCGGGGCGTGGGTGGCCTTGGGACCTGTGGCGCCGAGCAGCAGGAAGGCCCCCCAGCGGCCGGGGTCATGCCTTTAAGGAGGGACGCCCCCCCCCCGCCCCGTCCCGGTCGTGGCTGTGCCTCCTCGGCAGAGCGCAGCCTCGTGGGTATGGGCGTGGAGCAGGCAGAGCTGGATTTAACCGCGTTCAGGGGTTTTGCCGCCGTCGGCTCCCCTGGTTCTCAGGCCTTAGGTTTGGACCGGAACTACACGCCGGCCCCCAGCTTGCAGAGGGCGGATCGTGGGGCTTCTCAGCCTCCACCGTTGCATGAGCCAGTCCCTCATAATGGATCGCTTTGTGTATATCTGCATCCATCCTCTTCGTTCTGACTAATCCAAGGCGTATTGGGGGAGGTGATGGGGCGGGGGGGGGGTGGCTGGCTTAGGGAGGAGGGGACAGTCCTGGGGGCCAAGCAGGAGCGAGGAGGCGGGAGGACAAGTGTCACTTGAGAGGCTCCGGAGCCGCAGCGCCCGCTGGGCAGAGCCAGGCTGAGGTTCGCACGTGCAGGTGAAGAGAACATTCAGAGAAGAGATTGCAGATGCAGGAACTGGGGAGTTGGGGAGGGTGGGGATGGGGGCGCAGGGCCCACGGGAGGCTTCGTGCAGTGGGGAAGGGGTTTGGATCGTAGATGTTTATGAATGCAGTGTCCTTCCTCAGGGAGGATAAGAAGCTCACCCAGGGTCACCAGACTACTCAGTGACGGGGAAGCGGTCCTGATGCCAAAGCCTGGACTCCCTCCTCTGAGTCCAGGCTTTTCTGTGAGAAACACGGAAGTCGCTTGTCTGCCTCCTGTTCCAGAAAACCCCAGCACTCCAGTCACCTTTCCTTTTCTACTATGGAGAGCCCATGTTGCTCTCTGGGCTCCCAGATCTCTTCAAGATGCTGGATAAAGTCTGTGGATTTTCCCCAGAAGTGTGCATGTGCACAAAGCCTCTGCATTTCAGGGGTCGTGGCCCGTTCAGGACCCATCCAGAGCCCTCAGGTTGACACATCCTGCCCTGTGGCCTCTATCAGGAGGTGGAGCTGAGGTGAGCTGGATGTCGATCCTGAAACGAAACGGTCCAGCCGCCCTGACGTGACCGCGACCAGCAGCGCCCAGTTACTAAAGGCCAGGTGGCTAAGCCGCCACTTGGGCACCCCGCTGCCCTGTCGGGATCTCCGTGCAGTTGCCTGGACACCGGGACAAAGGAGGAGACGGTGGATGGAAGAGGGAGCCAGCGGTGTTGCCACTGCCACCCGCCGCAGCTCGGGGCTCTTCACGTGTGTCCTGCTGCACCCAAGAGGTGCTGAGCAGGTCCCCTGGCCTGCCCACGAACCCTTCGGGGCTGCGTCAGCACTCAGCAGACCAGCCGTGTCTGGGAAGCTTCCAGGGACCCCTCTCTGTGGACACAGCTCCAAGAAGCTAGGCCTGGCTGGGGGCTGGCTAGGATTTCTTCGTTCCCTGAACCCCAGGGCAGAGCTCCTCCAAGGATGCCTTATGCTCTTGTCTAGTCTCCAAAGTAACAGCCATCTGCACCTGGAAACCACTACTTAACACCTGTGAGGGCAGCAGGAGTGCAGCCTGTCTGAGGCTTCTGAAAAGGTTTGCAGCAGATACCCTCGGGCATTAGCAGAACATTGAATTAGCTTGCTGGCCAGAAGTGCCTCATTCTTCGGGATCCCGCAGGAGTCCCTGGATTTCTCTGTCTTTTCATTTAATGCTGGAGAGACCCAGCCATTGTTTCTCGCTCTCGATTCTTTCTCTGGAAAGGAAACAATCCTTCTTCTTTCTCCCCGTCCCCTCCTATCCCCCCTTTTCACCTAAGAAAATGTAAAAGCTCTCCATACAGTAACTACAGTGAAAGCAGTCCTTCATCTTATCAATGATGACAAGAATTAGAAACACCAAAGTAAAGCAGGCATCTTAGCCGTTAGGGTGTTAAAATGTCCTCAGGCTGGATATGCTGAGAAACCAGGACTCCTATTCTGACGAGAAGACCAAAGCCTGATTTCTGGGCAGTTACTATGTCACCAGATTCCTAGCACCCATGTAGACTAGATCATTTCCTAGTCCAGTAGGAAATGTGCTCTAGTTAGGCTCTTTTCATAGCAAGAGTCTTAAGTTACTAAAAATAAAATAAAATACTTTTTTTTTTTATAAAAGGGGGTTTATTTTAAGGATACCCATGACCGGCGAGAACTGGCCTGGGTCACTGTCGGGGGTTGTGAGGGCTCTGCGTGGTGGCCGGCAGGACCCCGCTCTCCTGCTGTGAGCCTCTGCTTCTCCCTCTGCTGGGTGTTGCTCTCTCCTCCGTCCCACTGCCTCAACGTCCGCAGAGCCACTTCCTCAGGAGGCGGCCCATCACACTCCCTCCCAACCTCCGAGCATCACACTTCAGATTCCCCTTCCATGGCCAACGGCCTCTTGGCTCCAGTTCCAAAGAGAGAGACGGGTGGACTGGCCCATGTGATAGTTTTCTGGGGCTGCCCTTGGCTCAGGCCACTTCTGTTCCAGTCAGCTGTGCGGAAGTGTGTCTTACGTGATACGACATGGTGAGAAGTGGGGACAGCTTGCTGCTCCCAGGAAAGGCGTGGATCTGAGGCCCCGTGACACGCCTTCCACTACGTAGTTTCAGTATATTCCCTTCTAATATGATGCGGCTGTCAAAACACACCTCAACGGAAGCCACATCTAGTTATTGCCTTAGAATCACTAGGCAGGGCCATTTCAGAAACCACCTGCTCAGCAGTCAGTTTCATCCCGGGTTATGTTGAGATCCCTTCTAGATATCCCTCTCCATTCTGTAATCCTTGTACTAAATGGCTCATGTAACCACAGCCAATATAGATCCCATATGACAGTGGCACAGAAGTGAAGCCATTGCATGGCCAGAAAGGGAGCCACCTCCTCCGCTTGGCTCCTGGACCCACAAATTCCAGTGATGGCAGGGACAGCACCATCATTGTGACTTGTCCCCAGACTGCCCTGAGCCCTGCAGGCGCCATCCTAGCCTCATGGTGTGGGACCTCTGCTGTCAGGTTGACCACCTGTGGGTGGTGGGAGAATTTGGGAGACCCCATGTGAACTCACTTCTTTGTACTGCAGTGAGTTGCAGTTGCTCAGTGTGACTTCTGGAGCTTCTACCTGTTGGCAGGGTTGTGCCACCACATCACAGGGAGAGCTAGCTGGCTTTGCAGCTCTGTTCTGAGGTCTCAGGATGAATTGAGGGACCAAGATTCCCTGCCGTGTTTGAGTGAGACACACCCCTTTTTATTAGGCTGAGGACTTTTATGATGCTACAGCTCCTGCGGAGTCCCTGGGGCCTGCCCATCAGTTCCCATTCTGGAATCTCTTGGCTTCTAGATGAATGATTTTGCTTCTCCAGGCGTTTGGATCACCACACCCTTTGGAGTCACCAGCTGTCACAGCCACAACTAGGTCCAAAAGACCACTGCCCTAAGGCTTTTGTTGCTTACCAAGGACCTGGGCTGGCCTCCCCGTTTTAGTGGAGGTGGGGAAGGGCATAAGAGCCTATCCGTTGAAGCGCTTTTCCTCCTGGATCTGACTTTGACCTTGTTGCATGATTGTAGGCTGGACAGCCTCACCATAGAAGCTGTGGGTGGGGCAGGCACTGGGAGCACACACTGCAGACTGTCATTGCGTTCTATGAAATTGAACACCCTTTACAAATAAACGCGTCCCTTTGGCAAGCTGTCAGTGGGGTGCCATTTCCACCCACGGTACCACCCCGCCCCTCCTGAGGGCCCCTGGAGTTGTACACTCTGCTTCCCCAGCCGTGCTCCAAACCATCCTCGAGTCTGCGTGTAGGATTCTGCATCTTATAAATGGGGAAACGGAGGCAGAGAACACTTAAGTGATTTGTTCAAGGTAACGGCACGAATAAGGACTTTAACTTCCTAACTCCTAACCCTATTCTGGGCCTTTAGCTTGGCGGGAGCGACTCTTTACACTTTTAGCAGGGAGATGTGTCCACGAGGGCTGGTTCTCAAGAAAGAAAGGATGACATCCTTAGATGCTTAATTAAGAAGGTCACCCCCCTCCTGTCTGGCGCTGCTCCCCAGTCTTGGCTTCCTCATTATCTTGGTTAGAAATTCACTTTGCCTTCTTCTGCGCTCCTAACACATCGTTGGTTATGTTGGCGGCAGAAGGAATCATCCACTCGCAGGCTTGGCCTCCCTTTGTTCCCAGCATTCTGCCTCCCCCCTGCCTTTTTCCTCCAGAGATCAAACTCTTTCATGCCTTTTTCTAGTTTCCTTTGATGCGAGCCTTGATGGCTGCGAGGCTGTGCTTGTCAGTTGCTGTTTGAACAACTCAGAGGTCATCTCGGTCCGTGCTTCTGTAGAAACGATGAGTCTGGAGGGAGGCAACCCAGCGGCCCCCCCTTCCTCTGCTCCGTTTGTTTATGTGTTTGCATCAGTCTCTCTTCGGCCGTCATTGTCCTGTATATGAAAATGTGAACCTGGTTTTGACAGCTGGCAGTGTCTTTGATATTGGAAGATGGCATTTGGAAAAGAGGGGGAATGACAGCAGATGGGTGGCAGCTGGTCTGCACGGCGGTGGCCCCTGGGCGCAGCTGTGGGTGGCTGGGCTGGGGTTTGGGGGGTGGGAGTGTGTGTGCGCAGTTGTCTCTGTTTCGTGTGTTGCCAAATTCCCCGGGCTGGATGTCATTAGGCCACAGCATCGTGCTCCATCTTGTTAGAACCGGGAGTTCCCGGAGCCAAGAGACGGGACGAGAGGAGAGAAGAGAGCACCCCAAAGGTCGGGTCGGAGCGAAGTGGGGGGAGAAAGGGGAAGACAAGGGGGTGGGTAACGGGGAGCTGGGTGCGTGGAGGGGCTGACTGCCCGAGGTGGGCTTTGTCCTGGTCCATTTATAATAAACCTCCACAGACTGGGTGGTTTGTAAACAAGAGAAGTTTATTTCTCACCATTCTGGAGGCTGGAAGTCCAAGGTCAGGGGGCCAGCCTGGTCGGGTTCCGGTGAAGGCCCTCTGCCATGGCCAGCAGGCTCCTGGCTGTGTCCTCGCAGGGAGGAAGGAGGGAACTCTGTGGGGCGTCTGTAAGGAGGCAGCTGATCCCATCCACGAGGGCTCCACCATCAGGACCAAGCATCTCCCAAAGGCCCCACCCCTTAATAGCATCACCTTGGCAGGTAGGATCTCATCATGTGAATTTCAGGAGGACAGAAGCGTTCAGTGCAGAGCAGGCTCTTTCCCAAGATCTGGCACTTCTCCAGCCGTTTGTGCTGATCGGCATCACGGGGCAACCACGGCCTTGGCACAGGGAGAGGGGAAGCTTTAGGGCTCAAGGCTGTCCTTGAGGGCACCAAGGGCCCACCTGCTGCCGACCACCCACCCTCATAGCAGCCGGGCCAGGCTCCCATCAGCAAGTGGAGGTGAGAAGCAGAAAGCCATTCGCCAGCTGACGTGCTCTGCGGGCTGCCTGTATGGTATCCTAAGCCTCTAAACATGGGAGAAGTGACTTTCTAGCTCTTTCTCAGGGTCCCAAGGCAGCCGGCGAATGGTCAGAAAGGCTACGATGTTGCTGTTCCCTTGAGACTGTCAGCGCCTGGGGCTGCCTGGCACCGGGATCCGCTCAGGGCCCTCCCACCCCACACCCCAGTCCTCCACTCTCCCTCCTTCTGTTTCCGGGTTCCTGTGCTGGGTGGTCCTTGTCACCACCGGCAGCAAGTCCTGCTCTAAGGCCCACAGACACCAGGGCTGTGCAGGGAAATCTGGCCTAGCTCCATCCCTGGGGTTCAAGGGTCAAAACAGGAATCCCAGAGACAGGTGTCTGCTTTATTACGTGCAGAGAGGACCCTTCAAGTAGAGCCAGACACAGGTGCAGGAGTGGACACCCTCCAGGGTCTGTGCCTGGGCCGTTGGCCACAGGACATCAGGAAGGGGGCGCCCTCCTTGGCCTCCTGCCCACAGCTGCCGGGGCTTGCCGGTCCAAACCCAGATTTGCCCACTAAACCAGGGCAGCTGGGAACAAGCCTCTGACCGCAGAGCAGAACCACAGCCCAGGGGTGCTGGTTGCTGGGGCGGCCGCATCCTCCCTGCAGACTGTGAGCTGAGAGCCTGCCGCCCTCCCATGGCTCCCAGAGTCCGGAGTCCCCGCCGCTGTCCTGGCTGCATCCCTTCCTGGCAGCCACTTGCGACTCTGCGGGAGTTGGGGGGGTGAGAGGTGGGTTGTAGGAAGCCTATCCATCCGTGTCACACACAGCTGATAGAAGCTGAGCAATCCCAGGGGGAAGTTCTGGCACTTGCTTCAGAAAGTCCTGGCTACACGGCAGGTACACCGAGCACTGTACTGAGGCCCAGCTCTCAATCCCACCCTCTCGGAGGGAGAAAGGCGCAGGACGGTGGCAGGGGAGCCGTGGCCGGGGCTGACGCCTCCACGGGCTCCCTGCCCTTGGGTCCTCCGGGTGTCAGGGGTCTCCGGAGCTGCTGTCTCCTGCCTATGGCCCAGCGGGGATGGGGCGGGGCCCCGGGGCGGGCCGGCAGGGACGCAGCCCCCAGGGGACTGAGTCGCTCCTCTGTTCTCAGCCAGCCATGGCGGTGGCTCTGCGGCCTCGGCCGGTGAAGCCCCTCCAGGGAGCCTTTGTCTGGCTGGTCCTCCGGACTAGCTTCTCCCCAGTGCCAGCAAGTCGGGCAGAATCCTGAGCTGGGGAGAGTTTCAGGGAGACCAGTGGTCCCCAGCATTCAACGTTGCACAGAGCTCAGGGAAGCACTTACCGAATCTCATAACCAGGAAGTCCCCGAGACAGAGACTCTGCAGAGGACAGCTGGCCACGGCTCCTTTGGGGATCTTGGCCGAGAAGGCGTGACGTAGGCAGATGGGGGCAGGTCGGATCCAGTGAAGGCGTTTGAATGACAAGGAAGGAGGGAATGTAATTTTTTTAAGACTGAAGCGATCAGGAGGCACTAGATATTAGTATTTTGGGAACAGGGCTGTCATACATATCACGACAGTTCATCAGTTCCCAACCTCCCTCGTGTGACAGCTGACATCCACGTGTGACACACGTCCAGGAGCCAACTCGTAGCCGGGGAGTGACGTGTGACTGTGCCTTCTGTCTGCGCTGAAGAAAGCATCTCAACATATACACATCTCAAAACAGTCACGTGTGGTAGTGACTTTACTATACAGACAACAGGGTTCAATCACCTCTCAAATTACTATTATTATTTTTTTTTTATTTATTTATTTTTTTTGCGGTACGCAGGCCTCTCACTGTTGTGGTCTCTCCCGTTGTGGAGCACAGGCTCCGGACACGCAGGATCAGCGGCCATCGCTCACGGGCCCAGCCGCTCCGCAGCATGTGGGATCTTCACAGACCGGGGCATGAACCTGTGTCCCCTGCATCAGCAGGCGGACTCTCAACCACTGCGCCACCAGGGAGGCCCCACCTCTCAAATTATTATTAAACTATTGGAATAAACCAAAGACTGATACTTTAACTATTCGTAACAAACTACCTGCCACAGCCCTCTCAGTACATGAAACTACAAGAATCCTAGTGAGGCTGAAAACTGATGGTTCAGCCAGGACCCTTGCATACTAACTCTTCCCTTAAAAAAAAATTAATGCAAGCGATGTACAGAAAAACTTGATCAAACAAAACAGCTATTTGTTTCATAAAAATTCTCTTTGGGTACATAGTGATACGCACATCAGCTCACAAAGCTGTAATCAACGTGTACCTATAATTTCAGGTTCCACTTTTCTTCACTAAATATTTCATGTACACATTTCCATTTATTGGTATATTCTCACAGTATCTAGTGGCTAAAAATATTTTATTGATTCACATTTTCCTATTATTGAGTGTGGGTTGTTTCCCATGATTGTTTTAAATAGGGCTGCAATGGATTTTTTTACTAGAATTGTTTCCATTTTGATGTACCATGTCCCAAAGTGAAACTACTGGGTGAAAAAGTGTGTAAAGCCTCTGACACTGCATCATATATTGTCAGATCCCTCATCTGCAAGAATAAACCTATTCTCAGTACCACCAGCAATTTATAAATTACTAGTTTCTCTTCGGGCGTAACAGAGTTTCCTCTTTCTTTCTCTTTTTGTCCCTGTCCAGCCCCACTTCTTTCTTCTTTCTTTTTCTGCCTCTTCCTTTCCTTTTTTGTTTAATACATGTGCAATATTACATTAAAGAATTGTTTTAGTATTTCTGAAGTTGAAATGAGGGTATAGCCTGCGCTTCTGTTGCCACCTCTCCATCCTGACAGCCTCATGGCATGCATGTGTTGAACCAAAGAGTGAAGTCTCTTCAAGACCCAAGCCCAGGCGTGCTCAGGAACGCATGTGACCGGTCAGAAGGGATGTGTATGGCTGGCCCAGGGTGCGTCCACCACAACCCTTAGTTCAGGGCCTGGCAAAGGGTAGCCAGTCAGGAGGTGGGAGGAGTAAGGAGAGTGCGCTGTCCTGGGCCTTTCCAGCCCGAAGCTACGTAGGCTCTATGTGGAGTCCTAAAGAGCTTTCCTTCCCCTGTCTTCCATTCTAAGGATGGCAACCACGTGTCCTAAATCTGCTAACATTTCAAACATTTGGTCCTGTTGTCCCCATAAAGGGCACCCCCTCTTTTCAGATCATGTGTCCCCAAGTTGAATTTGGAAAGTGTGGTTACTACTATTTTGGTATATCTGGCTCACCCACTCCACTAGAACGCAAGCCTATTAAGAGCAAAGACTGTGTCTGATTCATCATTCCAAACCTGTATCATCCGTTTCCTCCTACCTACCCATCCTTTCATTCTAAAATTGGTTCTACTTGCTCTCTCGTCACTTAGGGAGCTGCTGTTCTTTGAAAATACAGATCCTAAAATAGCACCGGTCTCTTCTCTCTCTTCCAAGGGCTGTGCGTGTCAAAGTGGGTTCAGAAAATGTAATTTTCCTTAACGTTTTATATGCGGCACCATAGAAGCTAAAGGCAATAATGTAACCAGTAAGCATTGCCTATCAGGTTAATTCTTCTGAATACTTCATGGTGCTGTTGGCAACTGAGTGGTACTTGAAAGTCACAGATTTCACTGCTTTTGCTTAGTATACAAATTAAAGTTGGCATGGCCAATGAAAGATACTCGCTATAGGTGTCAGTCATATAAAGAGCTTTCAGGGCAGTGCTATTTCATAGCTTTCAATAAATATTGTAAAGATGAAAATGATAAACACTCTTAGAAATTATGTACTAGTGCAGCATACCCATACAGCAAATCCTCTAAGGTATCAGGGGAAGAATTCTGGCAAATGCTTTGAGTGTAAATGCTTTGCATTCCACTGACTTTATTACAGACCCCAGCACTTAACATTTTCTCCCAGATTCCTCCTCCTAGTATAAGTCTCCAGGAGGCAATCTGGTTGAATTAGCAGAGTCTTCAATATGTCAGGAGACCATGGCCATCCTCCAACCTACAGCTCAAAATCAAGCTTTTGCTAATGGACAGAAACATCTAAAGGGTTGGGTGAATAGGGGTGAAGAAGGTAGCTTAGCATTTATAAAATGGTAAACTTGAACTGGCAGGAATTGTCTTCCACTGTCCACTAGAATTTTTAATTCCCCACCAAAGAACTTGAATCACAAATTCAAGACAAATGAAGAAGCATCCTTTGGAAGATAGACATCATCTGTCCCATTTGTAGGCTCCCCGGACATCAGCTTAAGTGACTGAAGTGAATCTAGGGTCGTACAAAACATCTTCCCCCGTCTCCTGACTCTGCTGCACCAGCCCCAGATGTGACCTTCTAAGTCCAGACAACTTTCTATGTCGCAGCTATCTTCTGCTGCTCAGAAGTCATGCTTGGACCACTGTGGCTTGCCTGCACTAAGGCCAAGGAGCTTCAGGTCAACCGGCAAGTAGTATCTGTTTTGTTTTTCTCCCAACTTTCTACATGACCTGAGCTCCAGACCTTACACCTAGCAGGATGGAGCAGGTGGGGGGCTCAGCCCGTGTTGGCTCTGAGTCACTGCTCCCAGGGGCCGAAGAGATGGCAAGTCAGGAACCCCACCAGTGTTGAAGGATATGGGGGGGATGTGCACTCAGAAGTCCCAAGAGCACCCACCAGGCAGCCATCCACATAGAACCCCAGCTGGCCATCAGGACCAGGGAAGAGGTCTAACATTAGCAAGAAAAGAGTGGGCCTCTGGAGCAGGAAGGGCTTCTGGAGAGAACCGGCTTCTAGGCTGGGCTGCCTTGCCAATCAACGTCAGCAGAGGAGAGAGATTCTGTGACCCAGAAATCCCTATTGGGAGACGCTGGCCCTCGTATGGTTCACTCATTCAGCATCTACTCTGAGCTCCTCTCATGGCTGGTCCGTGTCCTGGGAGCTGGGAACACAGCAGTGAGTAAGAAAGGCACAGCTCCTGGCCTTGTGGAAGAAATGTTCTGTGAAGGAGGATTTTCAGGAGGGAGAGTTGGGCTCCACTGCAAAATTTAGCAGCTATAACTGGGCCCCGGAACCGACACCTAAGCTAGTGACTTCATTCTCAACCTGCCAGATTCTTAATCAGTTCCTGCCTTCACCATATTTGGCTCCAGAACAAGATGGGACTGTCTGGGCGGGAGAGCATCTTTGGACTCCGCTGCGGAAACTGGGCAGATGTCTCCAGTGGATTCTGCACACCTGTGTTCATGGCGGCACGATTCACAGTGGCCACAGGTGGAAACAGCCCAACTGCACGCTGATGGGGGGAGGAAGGGCTAAACAAAATGTGTCCGATACATACAACGGAATATTAGCCTGAAAGAGGAAGGAATTCTGGCACGCGCTGCAGCAGGAATGAACCCTGAGGACATTATGCTGATTGAGAGAAGTCAGTCACAAGAGGACGAGTACTGTATGATTCCATTCACATGAAGTACCTGGAACAGTCAAAGTCAGAGAAACAGGAAGTAGGATGGTGGTTGCCAGGGGCTGGGGGAAAGGGCAAATGGAAAATTGGTGCTTAATGGGGACCAAGTTTCAGTTTAGGGGATTGAAAAAGTTCTGGAGATGGACGGTGGTGATGGGTACACAACAAAGTGAATGTAATTAATGCCACTGAACTGAACACTTAAAAATGGTCAGAATGGTAAACTTTCTGTTATGTATATTTTACAGTTAAAAAAAAATTTTTAAACACATAACAGAGTAGGTAAACCTTCCTTCAAACTCAAAATTCTTTCCCAGGCCACCTTCCCCACCTGGCCTGTCAACTCCTTGATGTTTGGAAACCTCCCAAAGAATAAACTAGCATGTTCTCTAGTGAAATGGAACAAAACAAAACAAGACTGGGAAGCAGCAGAAGCCGGAGAAGTAGTGAGAGATTAACCCTGTCTGTGAGCTTAGCCTGTGCCCATGGCTCAAACGTTTTGTGCCTCAGAATCCCTTGGAGGGCTTGTTAAAACAAGATGATGATTGCATATCGAACAAGTTCCCAGGTGATGCTGACACCGCTGATTCGGCGACCACACACTGTGAGAACCACAGGCCTCAAACCCAAAACTCTTTAAAGTTTCAAAACCACCGACCAGGGGGCTTCCCTGGTGGCGCAGTGGTTGAGAGTCCGCCTGCCGGTGCAGGGGATGCGGGTTCATTCTGCGGTCGGGGAAGATCCCACATGCTGCGGAGCGGCTGGGCCCGTGAGCCATGGCCGCTGGGTCTGCGCATCCGGAGCCTGTGCTCCGCAACGGGAGAGGCCACGACAGTGAGAGGCCCGCGGACCACACACACACACACACACACACACACACACACACACACACACACAAAGTAGTAGGGATGGTGGTGCTTTTAGCTCTAAGGGCACCCATAAGACACAAGTTTACAGCAGAAAGGATTTGGATTAAAGGAAGAAAAATTTCTTAGCAAAGAGGATTATTAAACGTTGGGATGGGTTAAAAGAGCCGATCCTGGAAGACTCTTACTCCAGAAATTTCTAAAGCTAGGAGGACTTCTCATCTGTTTGGAACCATGTTGGGGATAGTTTAAACTCTCTTCCAGCCCCGACGCTGATGTTCCGATTTACACGACAGGATAGTAAACTAATACAGACTGTTGCCCTCAAGCTTCCAGAAGAGCCATCATGAAAGCTCCCCTCATTATTAGACTGTTAATAAAACAGTCAGCAAATGGTGAACAGATAAAATATTCCTGCACTTACAAGACCGAGTTTGAATAGGAGGACAATCCAGTCTCTTGTTGTCCTGTCACTTAATCCCCTGTGCACCCACAGCTTTTGTCTGAGCGCTCATTCCGCGGGCACCAAGTCTCCAATGCAGAAAAGTAAGAAACTTCCACCTGACAGTATCTTTCTGTGGTCCTGAATTTGAGGTGCAGCTGGAGTTAGGCATCAAGGCCAGCACAGCTGAAAAGGGAAGATCTTAAGGCAAAAAGGGAGGCAGGAAGGAAGGCCCTGAACAAACATAGATATGAATAGCGACTGGGAGGACAGGCTCCGCCCTGGGAGGAAAGTGGGGCGCTGACATCCAGCCAGGGCAGGGACGTGGGACCAAAGGAGAGGCTGCACTTGCTGCTTTCAAGTCTCTTAAGTACTTCTGCTTCAGGAAAGATAGCCGTAGGGAGACCCTCATATTTTTTCACTTGGAGGCATAAGCAAAACGGATATCGAGCTTCTGAAAACCCTCCAGCGGCGTCCAGAAAGTCCAGAAGGCTCCCTCAGTCAAGGAGCACGTTTACGAAAGGCAGCGTCGTGGTTTAAAACACTGGCCGTGGAGTCGGGTGAGTTGGGTTAAATCCCTCCTCTACCACTTGACTGTGGACAGGTATCTTAACACTTCCAGGCCGCAGTTTTCTTATTTGGAATATGAGGACCGTAAATAGAACTGGATCATGGATGCGATTTCACGAGATGATAGTGACTGAGGGTAGGGGCTGGCACATGGGTGCTCGATAAACCTTAGCTCTTCACACTTTTCTAAAGAAGTGCAGGGCTGAACTCGGATCCACCGAAGCAGGGCCTCCCGAATGCCGGGCTGACACCTGGCTGGCACCAGCCTGTGGCAGAGTTTTCAGCATCCCTTGGCAAAACGGGACGGATAAGGACAATGTCCTATGTGTGCATGTTGGCACTTGGTTGCGGATGACAGTTTTTTCCCTCTACTCAGAGAATGCACAGTGCCCTTTGCTTTTGGAAATGATGAGCATAGTAGGAGGTACTTTTAGTTTCATGTTCTTTGCAGCCTTGATTTTTTTTTTTTTCTGGTCTATGAAATTCCAAGAATGGGAACCATTCTTCTAAAAGGTAAGGTAAACACAGAGAGGGTCGGAGGAGGCTCCCACTTCTCCTACCAACACAGGCTTCTCAGGTTCTTCCTCCTTGTTTATTCATTTTGTGTCCTTGGCCAGTTTCTCCCTGCCTTTGAGTATGTTTCTAGCCTTAGTTTCTCCATTGCTTTTGCTCCCGCCCTGGGAGGGTAGCAGAATATGCTGCCCCAGAACATGCCACTTTGGCATAAGGATTATTTTGAGCTGAAGGCGGTTGAGAAGAAGCAGATATAAGAAAAGCACTCCGCCCTCCCCGTATTCACCTAAAAGCAGGACATAAATCTGTAAAGATGTCTCCCCGCCCCTCTTTACCAGGAAGATCAGAAGTTCAGCACTGGTGACAACCCTATACTCTTAGTAACCTACATTACAAACTTCCGAACGAACCCTTATCTTCCGATATTTCCCCATATACTTAACCTTCGCACAATTTGCCACCCTAGAAACTCAAAGTCCTTATCCTTTGTCTTGTCACTTCCTTAGACGTTTATTTTTCTTTCGTTAAGATGCTGTACAAGCCCAAGTTCTGACCACCCCGTGAATCACTCATCTCTGAGTGCCCCCTTGTGCATGTGCGATGCACATGTTAATAAACTTTGTTTGTTTTTCTCTTGTTAATCAGTCTTCTGTTAGTCTAATTCACAGGGCCCCAGCCAGTGAACCTAGGAGCGGAGAGGGGAACAAAGTTAAGTTTTTCCTCTTCTGTACACTTTTGGCCATTTTCTCCCCCTTCCATGCCCCACGTTTTGTTTTGTTTTTTTTCATTCCCCCTGCTCTGTTTCTCCTCCCCCTCACACACTTCATTTCTGTTCGTGTTTTTGCTCCTGATTCTTTTTTCTAGTCACCTGTGCTGCATCCCCACGTGTCCATTCCCCCAGGTGACTGGTGGAGGACACCCAGGTGCTGTGCCTGGCGGGGCAAGCACTCTGCCGTGTCCCCTCCAGACGGAGGTCTGCGCTGAGGGCAGAACAACAAAGGAGGACCCTAAGACTGGTCTCTCCGCGTCCAGACAGGGACACATCATCAATGGAGAGGTTCTCTTTTAGCACCGGAGGACGGGTCATTGCCCGTTAACCCTTCCAACAAGAGGGACACCTTCTGGGCAATGAATTTGAGCGAGAGAAGTCAGGCTCTGTACACACTCTGAGGATTTGAGCCAAGGCACAGGTACAAATCTGTGATTTTTGCAGTGTCCTCAAAACTTGGGGGTGAGACATTTCTCCCCCTTAGAGAGCCAACTCAGCCAGTGTGTCCTGGTTTCAGCTCTGAAAGTCCCATGTCCTGGGAAGGCCCTGGCAAACTGGGACAGTTGGTCATCGGAGAGCCGATAGTGACCAACGCTCCACTGGACGACTTGTCCAAGATTAGGCACAGGTAGGCCTAAATCCAGAGAATGAAACCAATGAGAAGATATTAAAGGGGCTGCAGTCATTTAACCCAGAGAAGAGAAGGCTAGGGGCGGGGGTGGGCAGGGGCTGTTTTCGTGACGACCGTCACATATGTCCTGGGCTGGACTGTGTGCACAGCTGCTGTCCATCTCCACCGGAGCTCAGAGCCAGAGGAAGTGGGTGTGAGCAGAGCCCAAACTTACTCACAACACCGAACTTCCTGACAGTACATATTCTTAGGCACTAGAATGAGTTTCAAAGACACATGAGGTATTGTCCTTGGAGGTCTTCAGCACAGTAAATTCCTAAGGGCTTTAAGAGTTTAGGTGCGACCCCATATGCTCACCTTATCTTTGATAAAGGAGTCAAGAATATACAGTGGAGAAAAGACAGCCTCTTCAATAAGTGGTGCTGGGAAAACTAGACAGCTACATGTAAAGAATGAAATTAGAACACTCCCTAACACCATACACAAAAATAAACTCAAAATGGATTAGAGACCTAAATATAAGGCCAGAAACCATCAAACCCTTAGAGGAAAACATAGGCAGAACACTCCATGACCTAAATCACAGCAAGATCCTTTTTGACCCACCTCCTAGAGAAATGGAAATAAAAACAAAAATAAAAAATGGGACCTAATGAAACTTAAAAGCTTTTGCACAGCAGAGGAAACCATAAACAAGACGAAAAGATAACCCTCAGAATGGGAGAAAATATTTGCAAATGAAGCAACTGACAAAGGATTAATCTCCAAAATTTACAAGCAGCTGATGCAGCTCAATATGAAAAAAACAAACAACCCAATCCAAAAATGGGGAGAAGGCCTAAACAGACATTTCTCCAAAGAAGATATACAGATTGCCAACAAACACATGAAAGAATGCTCAACATCATTAATCATTAGAGAAATGCAAATCAAAACTACAGTGAGGTATCACCTCACACCAGTCAGAATGGCCATCATCAAAAGATCTACAAACAATAAATGCTGGAGAGGGTGTGGAGAAAAGGGAACCCTCTCTCACGTTGGTGGGAATGTGAATTGATGTAGCCCCTATGGAGAACAAACAGTATGGAGGTTCCTTAAAAAACTAGAAAATAGAACTACCATACGACCCAGCAATCCCACTACTAGGCATATACCCTGAGAAAACCATAATACAAAAAGAGTCATGTACCAAACTGTTCATTGCAGCTCTATTTACAATAGCCAGGACATGGAAGCAACTTAAGTGTCCATCAACAGATGAATGGGTAAAGAAGATATGGCACATATATACAATGGAATATTACTCAGCCATAAGAAACGAAATTGAATTATTTGTAGTGAGGTGGATGGACCTAGAGTCTGTCATACAGGGTGAAGTTAAGTCAGAAAGAGAAAAACAAATACCGTATGCTAACACATATATATGGAGTCTAAAAAACAAACAAATGGTCATGAAGAACCTAGGGGCAAGATGGGAATAAAGACACCTACTAGAGAATGAACTTGAGGATACGGGGAGGGGGAAGGGTAAGCTGTGACAAAGTGAGAGAGTGGCATGGACATATATACACTACCACATGTAAAATAGATAGCTAGTGGGAAGCAGCCGCATAGCACAGGGAGATCAGCTCACTGCTTTGTGACCACCTAGAGGGGTGGGATAGGGAGGGTGGGAGGGAGGGAGACGCAAGAGGGAAGAGATATGGGGATGTATGTATATGTATAACTGATTCACTTTGCTATAAAGCAGAAACTAACACACCACTGTAAAGTAGTTTACTCCAATGAAGATGTTAAAAAAAAAAAAAAAGTTTAGGTGCGGCCCAAGAGCCGTGGGGATGGACCAAACACTTTTCCAAGTTTCCTTCTGACCCTAGGATTCTGTTTCCGTCTGCACGTCTATTATGACTCTGATTAGTGTTCGTGTCCTCTTTTGCCCGTAGTTAAACGTAACGATGACCAGGAAAAAGTGATGTGATTGTGGTCTCGTGGGGAAGTCAGTCGAGCTTCCCCAAAGCACAATGGAGGGGAAAGGTTAGCATGTTTGTTTGTTTTTCCTAAGGAATGCTTAAATCTAGACAAGGTTATTTATTGGTCAAACAATTTCATGATGGCAATATTAGAAATTTACAACAGGGAAAAATTCCCTGTGATGCTATTTCTCCAACAGGCTGAGTGACCCACCTTCCCTTTCCACTCACTGGCCTGACATTTCCCTCTGACTTCTTCATGTTTAACCTGGCATCCAACCTGACCCACATAGGACTCGTTCATTACGGCAACTGGATCATATTGAGTGATGAGAGTAAAAAGCAAAACAAAACAAATGAAAAAAAAATCCTATGTTATTTCCAGTTTTTAAAATCAGCTCATTTTCCTTCATAGAATTGTTTCACATTCTGGGAAATCAAGCTGAGCCATCTGATGAATCGTTGTGGTTAAAATGGATAGGGTTTTGGGGATGGTGGGTGCTTGTTGTTTTAGGGATGTTTCCCCCTCTTATGTAAACAGTTCTGTTTGTTGGAAATTGAGCAGTACCTACACAAAGTCTGAGCATCTTTCCACTGTGCTGTTCTGAAATTGTTCCTTATCACTGGTCCCAAACCACCAATCCTGAGGTCAGAAGCTGATGGCATACACTCTTTGTCTTCTTCTGATCAGCTCCTTACAGGAGTTCCTTGGTATATTAGAGTTCTCCAGGGAAACAGAACCAATAGGATATGTACATATGGAGAGAGAGAGAGAGAGATTATTTTAAAGAGTTGTCTGGCAAGTCCAAAATCTGTAGGATGAGCTGTCAGGCTCATATCCAAAGGCTGTCAGGCTGGAGAGAGGTCAGTCTCCATGCTATTCAGGCCTTTGACTGACTGGATGAGACCCACCCACAGTGTGGAGGGCAGTTCAATTAAAGGCCACCGATTTAAATGTTAATCTCCTCTAAAATCACTCACAAAACATGAAGAATAATGTTTTACCAAATATCTGGGCACCGTGGCCCAGCCACGTTGACACATAATATTAATTATGTGTCATTACATTGCATTTTGTCTGTTTCTCATGCTTAGCACTCTCCCCCATCCTGACCCCACCCAACCCACTACAGGAACACCTATGATCTCATCATGGGCTGCTCTCTGGGGAAGAAGGCAAAGGAGGGCGTATTTCACAAATTCAAATGGCTGTGAAAATCTCAACCAGATATAACCAAAGTAATAAGACCAGAGCCAGGACAAATTCTTAACTAACCCAAGAAACAACACCTTATTTCTTACATGAGTGGCTGTTCTCAGGTAGGAATATAAAATAATTTTGGTTTCACCTTTGGACGTAAATTCAATGAAATTATACTCAAGAGAGGTATAGCGTAGGAGGCCCTGCATAGATATTGAATTCATATCTAAAGAAATAGTTGTTACAAAGCACAGCCGTAGAACAGAATGCACTGTGGAGGCCAGTCTGTGGTAAGAGGGAAGGGGACCACTAGCCCTTTAATATATGATTTCAGCAACACACCTGGGAGTTAGCTACATGGATTCTTCCTTTAACAAGAGGAAAGATGGCTTTTGTCCTGTTTTGTTTTCCACTGGGCATCCATTTAGAGTTACAGGCTAATAGTGATGCTCGTGGTACCAGCAAAATGTTGCCAAAGTTGGGGAGATCACTCTGCGTTTTTTTCTACTTACATAAAAGAAGCTCTTCTTTGGTTTAGAAATATATTTTTACTTGGTCTTCCAAATCACAACTTTGTCAGTAAAACTCATGTTGTCATAGCAGTAGGTACACGTATAAAACTAAATTTCTGATTTTATTTTATTATAGTCCCTTAATTGCTCATATTATTCTCCTCTTAGAAACATCCATTCTGGGTTTTATCACGTGTTCTTCTAACTCACCTTCCATACCTTCATATATATAAAGTAGACTTTCATTCACAAAACCTCTCAGTTCCTCTGGGCTGTCTCCCAGGAACAGTATTTCTGGGTCACATGGAGAATATACATATACATGTTTTCACTACTGTTGCCCAACTGACCTCCAAAAATGGCAGCAGCAAGTGACTCCTGCCCATCTGTAGTGCAGTAAGGACTTCCGTGTCCCCACATCCTCGTCAGCACTTGCTGTTACACAACATTGTATTTTTTACCAGTTTAATGGTTATAAGATAGTATCTCATTTTTTATTGAAGTTTAGTTGATGTACAATATTATGTAAGTTACAGGTGTACAATATAATGATTCACAATTTTTAAAGGTTATACTCCATTTATGGTTATTATAAAATACTGGCTATTTTCCCTGTGTTGTACGTTATATCCTTGTAGCTTATTTTATACATAACAGGTTGTACTGCTTAATCCCTTACCCCTATAATGACCCTCCCCTTTCCCTTTCCCCACTGGTAACCACCAGTTTGATCTCTGTATCCGTGAGTCTGCTTCTTTTTTGTTGTAATCACTAGTTTGTTGTATTTTTTAGATTCCACATATAGGTGATATCATACAGTATTTGTCTTTCTCTGTCTGAATTATTTCACTTAGCATAATACCTTCCAAGTCCATCCATGTAGCTGCAAGTGGCATTATTTCACTCTTTTTATGGTCGAGTAATATTCCATTGTATATATGAACCACATCTCCTTTATCCATTCATCTGTTGATGGACATTTAGGTTGTTTCCTTGTCTTGGCTGTTGTGAATAGCGCTGCTACGAACATTGGGGCGCCTGTATCTTTTTGAATTAACGTTTTTGTTTTTCCAGATAGATGCCCAGGAGTGGAATTGTTGGATCATATGGTAGTCCTGTTTTTAGTTTTTTGAGACACCTCCATATAGTATCTCATTTTTAACACAATCTGCATTTCTCTGATGACTAGTGAGTTTGAGAGTCTCCTCATCTATTTACTGGCCATTCTGCATTTACTTCTGTGAATTCCTTTTTCATATTTTTGCCCATTTTTCTGTTTTTTTCTTGCTAAACTGCAGGAGTTCCTTAGATGTTCTGGATTTTAATCCTTTGTCCTAGTTTTGCAAAATATCTTCTTCCAGCACATCTCCTCTCTGTTACCTTTGTCTAGGGTTGTCTTATTTTGAAGAAAAAATTTTACTTTTGATGTCATTAAATTCATCCTTTTCTTTTTTTTTTCCTTTGCAGTTTCTACTTTTTGTGCCCCTGCTTGAATCAGCTACCTTTTGCTGTAATAACAGACCCAATCCAAAGCATAGTGGCTTAAGCCAACAGTGATGAATTACGGTGGGCTGGCAGGGTGGTCCTTCTGGACTGGGCCTGCTTCCTGGGGATGGATGGTCAAGGTGTGGTCTCACATCATGGGGACCTCAGCTGGGGTGGCTGGACCTCTCATCCTCCAGGAGGCTAGCCCAGGCCTCTTCACGTGATGATCTCGGGACCTCCAGCAGCTGGGGGTGGGGCAAGCCCCCATGTACACATCTTTTCAAGCCTCTGCTTCTTCAAATTGTTAGCACCCAGTGGGCCAAAGCAAGTCATATGACCAAGCCCAGATTCAAGAAGTGGCAAAAAAGACTCCACCTACCTCCTGATGGAAGGAGCTGTAGAATGTCTTTCTGTTTTAATAAGCTTCATTTTTTAGAGCAGTAATCATTTCACAGTATATACATATGTGTATCAAGTCATCACACTGCACACCTTAAGCTTAAATACTATTATGTGTCAATTGTATCTCAGTAAAGCTGGAAAAAATCATCTTGAGATTTTGATTTAAATTGCATTAATTTAGAGATTAATTTAAGGAAAATTATCGTCTATTCTGTGCTAAGTTGGCCCACTCATAAATATGCTACATATGTCAGCTTATTTAGGTGGTCTTTTATATCCTTTATTAGAGTTTTAAGTTTTTTCCATAACTTCATGTGATTTTGGGGGATTAGGTTTATAGATATTTAACAGTTTTTGATACTTTTTCAACAATATCAAACAACGGGGTTTTTTGTTTTCTTGTATTTGACCAGACTTCAAATGTTATAGGAGGGGCTTTATGGAATTGTTGACATGTTGTAAAAAAGCTCTGAACCGAGGAAGAAGCATGTTATCTAGGGTTATAACAATATTAATACTTGAAGTGGCAGCATTCATCACGCCTTCTAAACTATAACAAATGATTAGTTTCAAAATGAAATCAGGCTGTTGAAGTATTCACCCAAGAGATTTTAATAGATTTTTCTCTCCCAGTAATGCAGGAAGTCAGTTTTCAGTACAACTCGTAAAGGCATAAGGTCATAAACTGCTCTCTCTGAAATCTTTATTTCAGCAGCTCCCAAGTGTTAGAGAGAATTAATTGCTCAACTGTAAAAACCGGGTCCCAGAGAAGTTTGCAAAACCAGCCAGACGGGAGAGAGTTTTATGGCACACGTGATCTTATACCCTAGCAACAAAAAAACAGGAAAAAAAAAAAAAGAGGTTACATTTCCATTGTTAGTGCAATGCCTTATAATTTTCCTTTGTTCTGGGGATAAAAGCTGAGAGGTGAAAGGTGAAACTTATCTACCTGAGTTTTCATGATGCTGGGTGCTAGGGATGGTCATCACTTGCTCAGAAAAAGATTATAACTGCTTGTCATTTTTGCAGAGAGAAAGGGAATATAACGTGCTTTTGAGGTCTACATGTAGAGACAACTTGAGAGTGCTTTATCTTATGGATGCATAAGTGTGTTAAGCAGAATGATTACCTGGTCTGGATAGCAAATGCCATATGCATTATTTTTTTGTTTAAGACTTGCCCCCTTATTTTTGCATTTTTTGTTTTGATTGCTTTTTATTATATTTTAATCATGTTTTGCATTCATTTTTTAATATTTGGATCCACTGTGAGTATTTCTGTCAATGAAGAGTCATGCTATTTAGAACATGGGAAGCTCAGTTCCAAGTGCCAACATTCCACTTAGTGGGACCTTAGGCAAGGATCATTCTCTGAGCCTCAGCTTACCCATCTGACCCAGGAGGGGTTAGGTGACCTCACATGTCCTCTCAAACTCCAAGATTTTGCATGTCTTCTTGGACTCTTGGCCTTTGGAGGTAATTTGTAAAGTTTCCATAAAGGAAGTGGAAACCAGCTACTTCTTTAAAACCAGTGAGAAGCTTAGGGAACACGGTAATCATGTTTCTGTAGTCCTCTTGGAACTGAATCAGAAACTGCCAGGACAATGGGGACTTCACATGACAGCAAGGAGCAAAGTGTATCTTTCCAAAGTCCACATTTCTTCTGGCAATTTCTTGGATTGCCATGAAAATTGGAATGGATGAGAATTGGAGTTTGTCAACAAGATAAAAGGCTCACGGATAAAGTGAGTTATCTGCCTTTTGTTCTGACCGAAAGGTGACTTCACTCAAAATTCTGCTGAACATCTAAGGAATTAATCTGGATGAGTGAGCTCAGCCTGACATTAAGATGCTCCGATGCCCTTCTTAGCAATGATGCTGAAATAGCAGCAGCTTCAGTTTGCTGAAGCAATAACAGCTGCCAGGGGAAAAAAAAAGAGAGAAACTAGAAAAATCAAAGCCATTCCAAAAGCATAAAGTAGCAATTAAGAGACTGTCCTCTTGAAAGTATTATTTAAGCAATTGATCGACCAATATCCATTGACTGCCTGCTGGTCAAGACCTCACCTCTAAACTCTGTGCCTTCCAGGAGCTTACAATTTAGTTAACAGCTATCAGCTCTTCTGCAGACCAGTGACCCCAGTGCCTGCTGAGCTTTCGCAGACAGCACCACCCCTTAGAACCAGCAGCAGCCCTTTGTGCGTTATGTCTTTGTATCATTGGATCTTTGATTTTTCAGTCCCTTTCCATTTTCAGGTCCCTACTTTGGGAATCCACCCACTGTTGGCTTTTAGCTGCCATATTTCTGGCTAACCACTCTTCATTCTTGGAATCCACCTCAGTTGCTACTGTGTTCGCCCTTCCACCTTCATCCTCTGTTTAGACCCCGGTTCTACTGAATCCTGCAGCTGAAGGCCTTCTCTGCATCCTTCCAGGCTGATGTGGCAGATTGAGGGGGCTTTCTTCCGCTTCTGCATCCCAGCTGGCCCAGCAGAACCTCATCTGTTGACTGGAGCCACCAGGCAGCCTGTCCTCTCCTGGAACTTGACTTCTCCTTGGACCCACAAACGTGCCTATTCACAGCTGACGTGCTTTAGGTCCCTTTATCACTCTCTCAGGTCGTACACCCCTGGACGTGCCCACCGTAGTGGCTTGCTAGACTGAGCAGAGCAGGCCAGAGCAAGAGCAATACATCCTCTGTTCTAGGAACTCTGCTTTTTCGGGGCTCCCACTGAGGATGGAAATCGAGACTTTTCTTGAGTTTGAGCTACAGAGATGAATTCATTAGAGACGAAAGGTTCCAGATGGGAGAGGAATTGGCCTCCTCCAGAAGTAAACAGTTTTCTCTGGGAGGCGAAGCATAGTGACGAGAGAAAACGTTCATTCTTTGCTGCCTAACCAGCTAGAGGACACAGTCCCCCGAAGTCAACATCTATGTAGGCTTTGGAGTTACAAAGTTCAGGGCAGACCCAGTTCAAAATTAACTTCATCTCTCTGACCCCATCATCCTCTTCCTCCTCGTGCGGGTGACATCATTATACAGCCAGCCAGTCACCTGATCCGAAAGCAGCCTCCTCATGCTAATAGAATACTTCCGAGTGTATCGGTGAAAGTGTCACCTCTTTGATCCCTCCCTCCTGTCACCTAGTTCAGGCCCTCATTTGCTCTCGCCCAAGCCAATGTAATAACCCTTCACCCTGAAATTCCCAATCCACTCCTGCCATTGCCTTTCTCCGCTTGGACATAATGGTTTCCCTTTGCCTTAAGAAAGAAAGTTCACGTTTCTTAGTACAACAGTGGAAGTTCTTCACAAGTTGGCCAGCTCCCATCATTCATTACCATGTATCCTATGAAGTCAGGTGAAAAAAGGCAAGATGTTATCCCTGGTCTGGTCTGGGCTGGGCTGGTGTAGTAACTCTCATATTAATTTGTGCCCTGGCACGACAAATGACTTATTGCTTAAACATGCCCGGTATTTCCACCTCTGGCCTGAGCTCCTGCTATGCCTTTGCCTGGAATGCCCTCAGGCACCTCCCACCTCCTCTCAAGCCGATCTCAAATATCCCTGCCATCCTGCAGATCAGAACAACTCTCCTCTTCTTTGTGCTGCTACTGCATTTAGCATCTTTGATCTTGTGCTACAAATGGTTGCTTACGTATCTATCTTTCCTACCAGCTTATAAGGTTTTGGCCTCTAGAGAAATGTAATACTCCTCTTCACAGTTGCCATAGTCACTGGTACTCAAGGAATGTTTGTTGAAATGAATCTGCCCAAATATGTACACCTGGCTCTAGTGCTCGATACAGGCAGGCATGTACATTCAGACACACATGTACACCTGTGCATGCACACACATGCACATAGTACACACCTACACTTGCTTACATATTCATTCATTTATTCACTATGTAACACCCGGGGCTGTCTCACCCTCTGCTCAGAGAAGACAGAGTGATTTGGCTGATAGGAAATTTAGAGAGAACAAACCAGTGTGACTGGCTCAGCCCCTCTCTGTTTTCCTTTTTGGGAGCTACCCTGCCCTCAGGGGACGTGAACTGAGCGTTGGGCTGGGGAAGGGCGGGGCCGGGTGGGAGGCCGCCACAGTCCAGGCTGCTGTGCCTGCGGTTCAGTACTGGAAAGTTTATTTGCTCGCAGGTATAAGCTACATCCTCAGTATCAGCTTAATAAAGGTGTCGTTGTAGCCTTCACCTGCCATCTTTCTTGGTCTGTTTCTCAATTGGCTCATAAAGCAGGCAAGAAAGAAGAGTGTTATCTCTTGGGGCCCCTCAAAGACCCTAAGAGAAGTAGAAAACCAAGGCAGAACTTGGATAATTCTCCATCTGTCTGCTCTGACTGCATGTCTTCAACTTTACCTAAGGAATGGGGGCCGAAGAAATTGCTTCTTGTTACCAGTTGGTGCATTTACTTCCTGCTTGTGATGTATAAGACAGCAGTGCAGGTATCTGTCATCTGTGTCTTGATGTATGATACTTCTGTGATATATGACACATATATGATGCTTCTCAGCTTTCCCAGGGTTTAGAATCTCATTGAACAAAAGAACTCATTCATATTTACCTTGATTTGTTTACAACTGGTTTTGCTGGCAAGGGCCCTCCTGCCCTGTTGGCTTCATCTCCCTGGGGAGCTATGCTCAAACCCTGGGATGTTTGTGTTCCTCCCCTGGGTATGACATCATTGTGTTGGCTGCACCTTGTCAGGCATCTCATCCAGCAGGAGCTGTGTTTTCTTCATTGTAATAATACCCTCTGAAGACACAATCGAGTAGCCCTGTTTTTCACAGCATGCGTAATTCTGAGACAGTCCCTGTCTTTGTCCCAGTGTCACACCCAGTGCTGGTTTCACTTCTGTCCTCTTTAGGGTGAGACAGATTCAGAGGAGATTCCAAGATGAGGGAGGGATGGGTTAGAGTTCAGTTTTCACATAGCGCCAGCTCAGGACAGGTTACAGAGATGAGGGTTATTGGAGAGAGAGGATTGAGGGGCAGGTTAATAAATGTGGTGACCAGCACCTCGGGGTTATGTTACAGACTTAGTGACCAGCTAATGTCCATTTCTGCTGAGTAAAGGAGAGGAAATAGCCTGAGGCTACAGCAGAGGGATGGAGTCTTGGCATGGGTGACACAGGGGCTCGGCGGAGGGGTCTTCTCTTGAGGGGCTTGACAGTTCACATAGATTTTAGTCTACCTGGGATGGTTGGCATTACTCTTCAAATAAGTCTCAAAGAAATAATAAACCCGTCACACTGCAAACATTTCACCATGTCCATTTTCACCAAAACAGGGTTTTTTAATTTGTTTGCTTGCTTTTTGATGTGGGGAATCCAGCAATTACTGCAGACTGCCTTCTCCCCAGGATCCAATCAAATACGAGCAATCCTGTGGAACCCATTGATATAAATGTTACAGTTATTTATGTCTCTAAAAAGAGTGTTACCCAGCTTGGAGAGAGGCCTGTAATTTCTAGCTTTGGAGGAGGGCTGTAGAGCATATATTTAATTTTTGAGTTATACCTAAATAAAACAAATGTTTCCAGAATTGTGTGCTAGTTTTTAGATTTTGAAACTGGAATGAGAATCTCAAAGTGTAAAGGACTGTACAGATCGTGTGGTGTAATGCTGTTAGATGCATAAGTCCTTTTGATAACGTCCCAGACAGCTCACTGCGAATCCCCTGACCTCCACAGTGAGGCGAAGCCCCTGCTTCTCAACCCAGCTGAGAATTTCAAGACTGTGATGTGTACCACTGGTGGTGTTCAAGGCAACTTCAGTGACACAGAGAGGACCCTCTTTTTTACTTTAATACTTGTGTATCTATTTTCTTATACATTAGACAAAAAATAATCAAAGGGCAGACATTTCAAAGAAAAGTGAGGAGAGGCTGAGAATAACATTACAAAGGAACACAATCCAGCATGCCTTTGGTATTTGCAAACAAGAGAGAGAAGAGTATTGAAAAAGTATGATGGGAAGACCAAGTTAAGATACAGGGGAAATAAGATTAGATAGAAAATGTGGAGTCCGTCAGGGAGGACCTGAAAAGCAGTTAACAGATGAAATAAATGGCATGTTAGAAATAGCAAGAACATGGGCTTTGAAGAAAATAGGATGCTGTTCTGAGATGGAGTTGCTTAACTCTCTGACCATGGCTGCAGTGATGACATTTTTCCTTTTTTGCTGGGATACTTGTTGATCTGTGGGTTGTGGTGGCAATAAAGTTAAGGACGTTGAGATGGGCAGATCATTCTGGATTATCCAGGTGAGCCCAGCGTAATCACAGGATCCTTATAAGGAGGACACGGGAGGGTCAAAGTCAGAGAGAAATGTATGGATGGAAGCAGAGGTCAGAGAGGAGAATAGAGGCTATGTTACCGGCTTTGAAGTTGGAGAAAGGAACCATGAGCTAAAGACTATATGTGGCCTCTAGATGCTGTAAAAGGCAAGAAAATGGCTTCTCCTCTAAGGCTCCAAAAGTCATGCAACCCCGTGGACACACTTGAGACTTCTGACCTCCAGAACTACAGGATAACAATTTTGTGTTATCTTAAGCCACTAAATTTGTGGTCCTTTGTTATAGTAGCAATGGGAAACTAATACTTGCTCCAAATTGGAAACAGCCCAAAACGTCCATCATAGGCAAAATGGATAAATAAATGGTGGTATAGTCCTATGATGGAATTAAATTTCTATGATGGGATTTCTATACAGAAATTAAAATGATAGATTACAGCTTCATACAGCAACATAATGAATTCTCACATGAGCTTGAGCAAACATGAGCTTGAGCAAAGAAGCCAGACACAAAGCGCACACACTGAATGATTCCATTTATATGATGTTTAAAGCTTGTGCCCCCATGGCCTTCTTGGGTGTCCTGCAGATAGATGTTCAGCTGTTAAAGTAGGTTAAATCATATGGAAGCCTCACTGTGTCCTTCAGGAATTTGGCAGTGCTAGCCATGGGAATAAGATAATTTGAACGAGTATTATTAGGAAACTCTTGTTTACATTAGGTTCTTGGCTGCTTTGACAACATCTGTATTCAGAGGCAGTCCTCCATAAAATTGAACAATGGGATAATAGGAGGAAAGGCATTCCCTTTGATTACCTTTCAGAGGTGAATAATGGACTAGGAAAGCTAACTGTTCTGCTTTCTTTCTAAACTGCCAAGCAGGAAGCAGGCTGGAGGGTGGGGTTGGCATGTCCCCACATAATAGGGGCCCTCTCAAGAAAGAATTTAAGGGAGTTTTGGCTGTTTTACAACACTTGAGTCCTAAGAATAATCCCTTAGGCTGCTGTAACAGAGGGCTTTGCAAATTAAGGGTCTTGAAGCGGATTCTGCCAGGAGGACAGCTGGGCACTGCTCTTGACTAGGGGTAGGCAGAACCATGGCTTACCTGGCTGGGAACATTCTACCTGAGTCCCCACATCGGAGCGGGACAAGGTGATTAAGAATCTGCACGTTTGGTCCCAAACTGTTTTATAGAAAAGCAAGCTTGGAAAAAGAAAGTCACTGGGCAATCAATCTCTACTTTCTTGTCTCTTTCGTGCACAAGACTGTAGTAAAACCTACGCACTCAAGTGATACAGGGTTGGGTTCCCACCACCGTCTCGCCCATGTAATACCACCTTCTGGCAGCTGGGGTGGCACTTACGTACTCACCCCAAGAGGGCCCCCTCTTCTGCCGCCCATCTCTCTCTCCCAGGCCTGACTTATCCTGAATGGTTAAAGCTTCATCTTATGAATGGATAAAGAAGATGTGGCACATATATACAATGGAATATTACTCAGCCATAAAAAGAAATGAAATTGAGTTATTTGTAGTGAGGTGGATGGACCCAGAAACTGTCATACAGAGTGAAGTAAGTCAGAAAGAGAAAAACAAATACCATATGCTAACACATATATATGGAATCTTAAAAAAAAAAGAAAAAAGGTTCTGAAGAACCTAGGGGCAGGACAAGAATAAAGACGCAGACGTAGAGAATGGACTTGAGGACACGGGGAGGGGGAAGGGTAAGCTGGGACGAAGTGAGAGAGTGGCATGGACATATATACACTACCAAATGTAAAATAGATAGCTAGTGGGAAGCAGCTGCATAGCACAGGGAGATCAGCTTGGTGCTTTGTGTCCACCTAGAGGGGTGGGATAGGGAGGGTGGAAGGGAGATGCAAGAGAGAGGGGATATGGGGATATATGTATACATATAGCTGATTCACTTTGTTATACAGCAGAAACTAACACAACTTTGTAAAGCAAATATACTCCAATAAGGATGTTAAAAAAAAAAAACTTCATCTTAGTGCAGTGTTCTCTAAAGAAGAGTCCAGATGTTTTTCCTGGAGGTTCGTTCACTTTCTTCCCTATGTACACAGTCATCTCCTAGAATGTCACGTTGTTCCACCTGGTTAGAGAAAGACTTCAGATTTACCTCTTTTTTAAGATTGGGTGGTGGTGGTTTCTACAATGCCGATCCTAGGCCAAACTGTGGTGTGATGTGAGCCACAGTTTTCTCTGGAGCTCCCCAGCCTGTCACTGGAGTCTCTCTCCCATATTTTGGGTCTTAAGCTGTTTCCCAAACAAAATCCCTCTCAAGACAAACCCTGAAACCGCATCATACCAAATGTAAATGGCTGTCAACAACCCGCAGCTCAACTAGTTACCTCTAACATTTTCAAAGAGGTCAGTTTCTGAAAGCAAAGGAATCATGTGCCTCAGTATCTTAGGGACTAGCAAACAAGTGAGAGAGTTTATTGCTCAAAGAAGCTCTCCTGGTGCACCAAAAATCACATTAAATAAGCAAATTACAGTTTGTAATGTTCCCTGCTTCCCTATTTTAATATCTCAGAATAGGCAAATTGGGATTTAAAACAGTAACGACCACTGATTCATTCACTACCTCAATTCCAGCTTCTAGGCATGATGAGCCTGCCCTCAGCCCTCAGTATAGCAACAAGCAATTTATACACCACATCACCTAAACATCAAATCCTTCCTTATGAAGAAAAGTTATATTTATAACTGGAAATGATAATTTTATTCTTATTTAATCCTCCAAAGGTCAGACCACAAAAAACTGAGCATTGCAAACATTCGAAGGCTGTTTATTGGATGAACACCAGAATATTACCCACTAGTGGGCTGTCAGTTATTGCCTTGATGTCTGTCTCAACACTGTGTTAACATACATCAGCTGAAATTTCATACATATTTATCTGAAGGGGGAAAGGATTTAGGGGGGAAAAAGATATCCACTATTTTTTACTAAAATTTTGAATTTTCTGAGGAAGCCCAAAAAAGCCTGTTTACTTGGACTGACCCAAAATGCAACACTTTTAATACCAACTTGATATACTTATGACCAGGCTTCCAAAATCATGTTCAACTTTATTCTTAAATTGGCCTCTACATGAGCAATTTTTTCCAAGTTCTTATTTTTAGCCATATTATCTTTCTTTTTCTTGCTGTTTTGGAAATATTAATGATAATTAATACCAATCAATATCTATTCGTTGAGCCCTAGTGCTTTATTTCTAGTTTTTAAAAGTCTTCATGTATATTATTGATTTCACCTTCATACATATCTGTGAAATAGCAAGAGGAATGCAGAGCTGAATGTTTATCATGAAGAGGGTGGCATAGTTCATAAGCTGCTCTTCTGAGAGACCGAGCTTGGAGGGCAGGTGGAAAATGCGGTGAGACACGCACAGATAGGAGTAATGTGGGAGAGAGAGCACAATGTTGTTCTTTTCTCCACTGGAGACATTTTTAAAATTTGGATTGTTCCTTGTCAGTTAAATACCCATATGCTTTTTGAGCCAAATCTGATTTTAAAAGAAAATATTTAAGATATGGAACCATTACAACACAAAGATTAGTGCTTTCTTGCATACCAAGCCTCTCTGAATTCTTGCCAATCTTGGAAAATCTGGTGGCTCTGAGTTTCTGTGGACTCTCAACACCCCTCTCTGGCATTTTGGACCTGGGTGACTTACAATGGAAATATATCCGTACATATGCAGAAATGTCAATATTCAAGGAAAAAATAACTATACAGTATTTTGGAAGTTGCCTGGGAACAGATGCCATAGGTTTGCACAAATTGAGCCTGATTTTGGCAGATCATGAGCGGATATGAGGAGCGGATACTCCTCAGTTCATATGTGGGGTGTGGCCCTCAGAAAGTCCTATCAGAGAACACTGGCCTGATGGACCATTTTCTGCATTGTTACGGGGCGTCCTGACAATGTATTTTACACATTGACGGCTTAAACTGATAACATCCCTGAGGACAGCAATTTAGCAGTGGATTCAAGAACCACAAAAATGTTCATTCCCTTTCACACCGTAGTCCCATTCACTCCTGAAAATTGATCTCAAGAAATATTTTGTTAATTTTGAAATATTTTTGCTTAAAGATTTTTTTTTTGCAGTGGATCTATAAGGCAGGATAGGTGTGAAAATAAGGGACATATAAATTATTCAATGCTAGTTGAATAGCTTTATCAATTATAGCATAGTATCCAGTAGAATTTTATGCTGCAAAGTTGTAATTATGTAACACCATAGGAGAATGTTGATAATATAATATTCATTGAGAACAACAGAATAGAAAATTGTCTGTGCCCTAAGATTATGTGTGTGTGTGTGTGTGTGTGTATATGTGTGTGTGTGTGTGTGTGTATATATATATATGTGTGTGTGTGTGTGTGTGTGTGTATATTAAACACCAGTATCTCAAGAGCAGAGCCTCGAACGGAATGTAGAAAATCAGAACAGATGTTAGAATTGAGGTGGGGGGCTTTTTTCTTTCAAAATCCCTTTTCGTGGGTTTTTTTTTTTTTTTTTTGGCTGCACCATGAGACTTGTGGGATCTTAGTTCCCCGACCAGGGCTTGAACCTGGGGCCACGGCACTGAAAGTACTGAGTGCTAACCACTGGATTGCCAGGGAACTCCCATCTTTCGTGTTATTTTAATAGAGGTTTTATAATAAGTAAAAATTTTAAAAGATAAAATGCAACATTGGAACTACTATGAGGAAAGTCAAAATAAGAAGACAACAGATTGTCAGGCTCAGAAGTTTTCAGCTCGAGTCACTTTTGTGACATGATTGACTATAATGCTGTTTAAGTGCCATTTGTCATACTGGGTTCTCCAGCGCAAGCATGGAGAGGACGTGTTTAATTGTTTAGTGGATGTGCTGGAGGGGGAGGACTTAGCAGCATCCCATGTGCTTTAATAAAGATGTGCCTGTCAGACTTTTTCTTACCAGACACACCGTATGCTAACGACCTCTCCCCTGCCTTGGAGTGGATCATAGTACCGTTGTTCCCTTTGTAATCCTTTAGCTGTGAAGGAGTTCAGATCATGTCATCCCCAAAATACACCGTTTTGGCATGTTGCTTGTTTTGAGTTAAAGGCATTTGAGAAACAGGTGGAAAGAAGAGCGCCCTGACCCTTCTTTTCATCCTGAAAGCAGGAGATAAAACTCCTGAGTGAAAGGTTCCCTCTCTGTACCAAGAGGAAGACATTCTTCTCACCAGCGATGCGGAATTGGGGCTGAGAATCTGTACAAACGCACCTCACTAAACTAACCCTCATCTTCCTAGTTACTGCTCCACAAGTCACTACCCCAGCTCAAGCTCCTTTGTCCTGTCATTTCTCTACAAATTGATTGTTATTTGTTGAAGATGCTATACATATATAAGCTGGAATTCTAAGTTGCCGGTTTCTGTTTTGTTTTGTTTTAATTTTATTTATTTGTATTTATTTATTTTTGGCTGCGTTGGGTCTTCGTTGCTGCGCACGGGCTTTCTCTAGTTGCGGTGAGCCGGGGCTGCTCTTCATTGCAGTGCGCAGGCTTCTCATTGCGTTGGCTTCTCTTGCTGCGGAGCACGGACTCTAGGTGTACGGCCTCAGTAGTTGTGGCTCGTGCAGTCAGTAGTTGTGGCTCGCGGACTCAGTAGTTGTGGCTCGTGGGCTCTAGAGTGCAGGCTCAGTACTTGCGGTGCATGGGCTTAGTTGCTCTGCGGCATGTGGGATCTTCCCGGACCAGGGCTCGAACCCTCGTCCCCTGCGTTGGCAGGCGGATTCTTAACCACTGCGCCCCCAGGGGAGTCCCTAAGTTGCTGTTTTGAGTTACTTTTCCTTTAGGTCTCTCCTGTGTGATGTGTGCTGCACGTGTTAGTAAACTGCTCCTTCTCATGTTAATCTTTTTGTTAGAGTTCCAGCAGAAAATCTAAGGTGGGTGGAAGTAAAGTTTTGCCTCCCCTACAACTGCAAAAACGAATCCTAGAGGAAATATTTCTTGGGGAACTAGGGGATGATAAATACCACGGGGAGCCAGGAAGCAGGTCCAGCACATGACACAACATCAGAATGAATGACTAGGCTGCATCTTAGGTTACAAGGGCAGCGCTGTGCTGTAGAGGAGAGGGAAAGAAGAGAGTACGGAGGAGGTGGTTTGGGGAACCTAAACCCTGCAGTTGGGCAGGACTTCAGCAAAGGGAAGTGCAGAGAACTTCCCAGGAGGAGAAAGCTCAGGCAGGATCCGAACCCTAGGGGAGTTCAGGGCGTGTTCTTAGGGATGAGACAACACATAACTGCTTTGGAAAGAAGGGAGGGGCATCATCTTGTTCCCCTGTCCATTGTGTTTAGCACAATCTGACATGAAGTGTGTACTCAGTAATTGATACTGAGAGAATGAATGAATGAAAACATGGACAGAGGAGGGACTGCAAAGGGTGGAAGCAGGGAACCCTGGGAAGAGGGGCAAAGACTTGGACCAGGGCAGTGTGGCTGTGAAAGAGAAGAATGTCAAGGGTGTGCAGTAGGAGAATCGATAGGAGAGTGGGAAAACAGCTCCAGGGTTGAAAACCTGGGAAACGGGGAAAGTAGAAGACAAGGGGCAGCTGGAGTTGTGGCTGAAATCACAGAAGCAGCCATGGTTGTTTCCGTTACAGAAACATAGGAATCCTCTCAATGCATCGCTCATAAAATAAAATGAAAGTGTGAGCACAAAAAAATTTATTACAAGGTACTATTTTTTTAACATCTTTATTGGAGTGTAATTGCTTTACAATGGTGTGTTAGTTTCTGCTGTATAACAAACTGAATCAGCTATACATATGCATATATCCCCATATCTTCTCCCTCTTGGTCTCCCTCCCACCCTCCCTATCCCACCCCTCTAGGTGATCACAAAGCACCGAGCTGATCTCCCTGTGCTATGTGGCTGCTTCCCACTAGCTATCTATTTTACATTTGGTGGTGTATATATGTCCATGCCACTCTCTCACTTCGTCCCAGCTTACCCATCCCCCCACCATGTCCTCAAGTCCATTCTCTGTGTCTGCACCTTTATTCCTGTCCTGCCCCTAGATTCTTCAGAACTGTTCTTTTTTTTTTTAGATTCCATATATATATATATATATGTTAGCATACAGTATTTGTTTTTCTCTTTTTGACTTACTTCACTCTGTATGACAGACTCTAGGTCCATCCACCTCACTACAAATAACTCAATTTCGTTTCTTTTTATGGCTGAGTAATATTCCATTGTATAGATGTGCCACATCGTTATCCATTCATCTGTCGATGGACACTTAGGTTGCTTCCATGTCCTGGCTATTGTAAATAGAGCTGCAATGAACATTGTGGTACAAGACTCTTTTTGAATTATGGTTTTCTCAGGGTATATGCCCAGTAGTGGGATTGCTGGGTCATATGGTAGTTCTATTTTTAGTTTTTTAAGGAACCTCCATACTGTTCTCCATAGGGGCTCTATCAATTTACATTCCCACCAACAGTGCAAGAGTGTTCCCTTTTCTCCACACCCTCTCCACAAAAAATCTCTTGTTTGTAGATTTTTTGATGATGGCCATTCTGACTGGTGTGAGGTGATACCTCATTGTAGTTTACAAGGTACTATTATTGCCACATGGGACCAAGAGAAAATGGGAAGATGGGGGGAAAAATCCCTCCAAGGTAAATTGCTAAAGTTTATCCTCCAAGGTAAATTGCTTAGGAATAGGGGGGAGGAATCATTTTATGGAAATAAAGGGATCTCAGGAGTCCCTGAACATTCATAAGTTATACTGAGACACAGTTCATGCTGCCACCTGGTAGAGCTGTGCCTTTGTCTTCTTTGTCTGTTGTCATGGGCTACCAATCCTGGAGAGGAAACTAGCTCTGAAACAACTGATTAAATAAATTTAATTAAATTGGAAAACATAAATGGGGCCTCGTGGGACTTCTTTCTGTTTGGCCAGCCTGATACAGGCTGAAACTTGAGAACCACTGGGTTACAGCCTGGATAACTGTATTAGGGTTTTCCAGAGAAACAGAGCCAATAGGCTATATATATACATAAGAGGAGACTGATTACAGGAATTGGCTCAGCAGTTATGGAGGCTGCCATCCCACGACCTGCCATCTGCAAGCAGGAGAACCATGAAAGTCGGCAGTGTAACTCAGTCAGAGTCCAAAGACCTGATAATCGGGGGCTGATGTGAAGCCCTGATCTGAGTCCGAAAGCCCTCGAATCAGGATCACTGATGTGTGAGGGCAGGAGAGGATGGACATCTCAGCTCAAGCAGAGGGAGAACAAATCTGCCCTTCCTCCACCTGTTTGTTCTCTTTGGGCTCTCAGTGGATTAAATGATGCCCATGCACACTGGGGAGGGCAATCTGCTTTACTCAGCTCACCAATTCAAATGCTAATCTCTTCCAAAAAACACCCTAAACAGAAGCATCCAGAAATAATGTTTTATTAGCTATCTGAGCATCCCTTAGCCCAGTCAAGCTGACACATAAAGTTAACTGTCACAATAACTAAAACTGGTTTTTAGATTGAGCATCACAAATTGATTCCTTTCCCTTCTTTTGTTCATTCAGTCACTGTTTCATTTCATCAGTATTTTATGGGGTACTTGCCAGACATCACTATATCTGCTGGGATGATAAAGTAGTCAAGGTTTCTGCTCTTGGACAGAGTTGCAGATAAAATACAGGATACCCAGCTAAATTTGCATCTCAACAATGAAAACAATTTTTATTAGTATAATGTTGTTCCAAGTATTGCATGAAACATCCTAAAAGTTATTCTTTGTTTTTCTGAAATTTGAATGTAACTGGGTACACGGTATTTTTATTTGCTAAACCTGGCAGTGTTACCCCATGACACTTAGATTCTTGTGGGGAATACAGACCAAAAAAAGTACACTTACTTAAAAAAGCAATGCTTTTCAGTGGTGATGTATGCAATTGAGAAATAAAAAGGTATAATGTGGTGAAGAGTGGCATTGGATAGGCAGGTTAGAGCAACCCTCTCTGAGGACCTGGGAGCCAGTTGTGTGTAGCTCTGAGGGGAGAAAATTCCAACAAAAGGAACAATTTGGTGCAAAGTCCCTAAGGCGAGAAAGATCTTAATATGTTCTAGGAATTGGCCAAAAGTCAGCATGGATGAGCATAGTGAGGAAGAGAGGCAGAAAGTGGGGATGAAGAGGCAAAACAGGAGCTCAGGCACTTAGGCCTCAGCAGGCCAGAGCAGAGAGTGAAATTTATTCTCTCACCGGAGTATTTTTAGCATAGAGGAGCTGCAAGCCTGGCTTTGTGATTTTAGGCGCTGTTCTAGCTTCTGCAAGGAGAATGGTTTGTAGAAGGAGCAAGAGTGGGAAGCAGGAGGCGGGTCAGGAAGGGCTTGTTGAGATCCAGGGAGGAGATGGTACCAGCTGGGACACAGGGTGGTAGTAATGAATATGGGAAGAAGCGGATAAATCCGGGCTAAGTTTTGGAGAGGAGTTGACAGGACTGGCTAATGGATGGCATGTGGTGGGTGGAGGGAAAGAGAAGCAACATGGGTGATGGTGCTTTTTACTGAGATGGAAAAAGACTGGGATGGATAGGTTTTGACCAGAGAAAATTGACTTTCTTTTTGGACAGGTTGCATTTAAGAAATCTATTAGATACTCAAGTTAGGAAATCAAGTACATGATTTCAGGGCTAGAGATATAAATCTGGAAACTATCAGCACATGCATAGTTTTCAAACCATGGATCGAATTAATATTACCTAGGGGAGCATCTGTAGATAAACATAAAGGACCAAACAGGGCACTCCGACACTTAGAGGTCAAACCAAGGAGAAGGAGCCATCAAGGGGACTGAAACAGGACAAAACCAGACAAGTAGGCACCTTAACAACCAAGGAGAAAAGTCCAAGAGCAGGTGGGAGTGGCCAGTTGTGCTAGAAAGTCAAGTAGAATAAAGTCAGAAATGTGGTCATTGGATTTACAGCATAGAGGTCATTGCAACATTTAGAAGATCAGTTTTGATGGAACAGTGAGGTCAGAATCCTGTTTGCAGTAGGTCACAGAAATGAATGAAGGCGAGTTAAGTAGAGGCACCCATTATGAAGAACTCTTTGGAGAATTTTTACCGTGAAAGGGAGAGAAGTAGGAATGATAGTTGGAGAAGGATTGAGGATCAAAGGGGAAAGATTAGCGATAGAAAGTACTAGAACGTATTTTATGTTGATGGGACTGATCTGATAGAAGGAGAGAAACTGATGCTACAAGAGAGAGAAGAGAAGTTTGCAGGAGTGAAGTTCTTGAGGAAGAAGAGGGGATGAAATTAATAAAAGCAGGGAAGAAGATGCCCTTTGATGTGACCAAGGACAGTTTATCCATGTAGTAAGAGAGAAGGCACAGAGTATAGATACAGATGCAGGTAGATTTGGAGATTTGGTTAGGGGACAACGAGGAAGTCCCAGGAGGAAGTGGTTTTATTTTTTAATTTATTTATTTAATTTATTTATTTTTGGCTGCATTGGGTCTTTATTGCTGCAAGCGGGCTTTCTCTAGTTGTGGTGAGTAGGGGCTACTCTGTGTTGCGGTGCGCGTGCTTCTCATTGCAGTGGCTTCTCTTGTTGCAGAGCACGGGCTCTAGGCGTGTGGGCTTAAGTAGTTGTGGCACACCGGTTAAGTAGTTGTGGCTTGCGGGCTCTAGAGCGCAGGTTCAGTGGTTGTGGCACACGAGCTTGGTTGCTTTGCGGCATGTGGCATCTTCCCGGACCAGGGCTCAAACCCATGTCCCCTGCATTGGCAGGTGGATTCTTAACCACTGTGCCACCAAGGAAGTCCCAGGCTGAAGTATTTTTTATTTAACATCAGCTTCATCACAAAAATTGTGTGTGTGTATATTGTACTTCTGTGTATATATATACTTGCAAATTATGTCAGCTACCACTTCAGTTGAATCGAAGACTATCACAGCTTGGTTGGATGCAATTACAAATTATGTGTATGCCATGAACAATTTCAAATATATTTTTGCTCCATTCAGCTTCTTTTTTTAGAAACTGTGGTTTAAAAAAAAAAACATAACATGAAAAGTGCCCTCTGAACAAAATTTAAGTGTACAGTATTAACTATATGAACATTGTTGTAGAGCAACAGAACTTCGTATTAGATGCCTGAAATTTTTTACCGGTTAAATAACAACTCATTTCCCCCACCCCAGTTCCTAGTAACCACTATTGTATTCTCTGCTTCTATGAGTTTGACTACTTTAGACACCTCCTATAAGTGGAATCATGCAGTATTTGTACTTCTGTGACTGGCTTACTTCATTTAGCATAACGTCTTCATGCTGTACATATTGCAGGATCTCCGTCCTTTTTTAAGGTTGAATAATATTCCACTGTATGTATAGACCATATTTTGTTTACCCTTTCATCTGTCAATGGACATTTGAGTCGTTTCTACCTCTTGGCTATTGTGAATAATGCTGCAGTGAATATGGGAATGCGAATATCTCTTTGAGGTCCTGTTTTCAATTCTTTTGGATAAATACTCAGAGGTGGGATTGCTGGATCATATAGTTTTTCTATTTTTAATCTTTTGAGGAACCTCCATACTGTTTCCACAGTGGCTGCACCAATTTGCATTTTCACCAACAGTGTACAAGTCTTCCAATTTCTCCACATCCTTGTCAACACTGGTATTTTCTGTTTATTTTACAACGGCCATTCTAACAGGTATGAGGTGATATCTCATTGTCATTTTGATTGGCATTTTCCTGATGATTCGTGATGTTGAGCATCTTTTCATACACTTGTTGGCCATTTGCATGTTTTCTTTAGAGACATGTCTATTCAGAGCCTTTGCCCGGTTTTTAATCGGGTTGTTTGTTTTTTTTGCTATTGAGTTGTAGGAGTTCCTTATATAGTTTGGATACTAACATCGTATCAGATATATGATTCACAAGTATTTTATCCCATGCGGTGTGTTGCCTTTTCACTCTGTGGACTGTTTCCTTTGCTGCACAGAAACTTTGGAGTTTACCATAGTCCCACGGGCCTGGTTTTGCTTTGTTGCCTGTTTTTTGGTGTCATAGCCAAGAAATCATTGCTCAGCCCATTTGGCTTCTTAACAGTATTAAGGGTGAGTGTATTGTTTTGCCCATGGTGCAGTGATCCTCCAAAAATTATATTCACATTTTCCTGCAAAAACACTTCATTTTATTTTTAATGGTGACCTCTGAAACTGAATTTACAATAGAATTAGCAGTAACATCAGACATTTCATGTTTAGTAGAACGAACTACAAAAACTTTACACTGATTCCATGAATTGTATGAAACAATAACAGCAACAAAAGAATCCATTATTGGTCTAAACTTTTCTTTTTGAGACATGTGATGCCATATCAGACCATTATCATTAACCATCTGCAAAGTTTTGTTGCTGCTAATAGAGCCAACGCCGGCAGTGATTGCCTCGTTTCTCATTTCTGCAAGAAAATTGAAATAAAAGGAAGCAAAATTAACTTAGGAGAGTAGTTATTTGATATAAACAAAAAGTCATGCTTCACAGAGTGATGTAGATGACAGCTACACATGTCACATTGTTGTTTGGGGGAATAACTACTTAAAATCAGGTCGTAAATACTACTTTGACAGAGATGCTGATATTTCTTCAGCAGGTTTGTGCCTTCTGGTTTTTGTGTGGCCAGTGATAGGTCAACAACGCCCATGGTGGATGACAAATGTCAACAAACATTCTGACCAAGCCATTTAAAGGGCTCACTCCCCAGGTTACTATTGAGACCAGTGTTTCTTATTCTGGCTCCTATATGTTACCTGCTTGTTATCTCTGAAAGCTTTTCAGATTAAAAAAAAACAAAACTCTCTGGTGTCTTAAAGTTTACAGTGTTATGGTTCACTGTAAGTTTTTTCCAGTCTAGGTGCTCAGTGGAACCTTTAAATTTGGGAAGACACGTTTATTTCTGTAGTCGAGATTGCTAATTGCCTACCTAGTAAGTCTTTCCTTCTTTCTTACTAACAGAATATCTATGCACAGGAGTGCAACGTGCCTAATTAGAGTTTCCCAGCCACCCTTGTTGGTAGATGCAGTCTTGTGACACGGTTCTGTCCAGTGAGATGTAAGTTGGAATCATTGTTGGCATGAATGATTTTGCCCCTTTTCTTCCTGATAGAAACACAGCTGCAAGGCCCGAGAAGGGAAGAGTGTGGCAGAAGCGAACCAGCTTCTCCAGGGCCACCTCACTGTACAGCTCCAGGGAGCAGTGCTCACATGTTATCTGTGGAATGATGGTTCCCTAGAATCTGCGGTGCAGTGACCCTGCAGGGAAAGCCGTGCACCAGTGTGCCGTCTCAGGGGGTGGGGAGCACTGGCCTGTCTTATATGACTTCCAGGAGTCTTGCTCTTTTCAGTAAGGCTTTGTATTCTTCCCTCTACTAAGCTTCATGTCCCCTGGATCAGAATCTCTCTGGTTCAGCCTCCTCAGAGAGCAAACCTGTCACCTGTTGGACGGTGGAGGAGCAATAGCCCTGGCTGCGGCGGCAAGGGGGAGGATCTGGGGTTGAACCCTCTTGTTTTCAGCCGTATCCTAAACCCTGGGTTCAGAGATGTCTGATGCTTTCAGATCCTCAGCCTTTTGAGGATTTATCCTGGATTCCATTTACAGTTTGTTGGCTTCTCCAGGCACAGACACTTAGCAGGATGGAGAAAGCTGAAGCCAAATTAAATGCCTTATTACCTTCCAAAATTTTGTTGACTTCTTTTTGTTTTTTGCATTTCCTCTCCCATTCGCTTCCTCTTCTTTTATTCCTTTATGGCTATCTTAGTGGGTTTGGAGAGGGAGCAGAGATAAAGTTGTGCAGGGTTAACCTGAGGTTGACAGCTGCAGGTGAGAAGGCAGCCTAGGTGAGTTCTTATCAGCACCTATGCGGGAGAAGCCTCAGGCTTTTAGTCCACACCCTAGCCATGTGGACTGAAAAAACGAATAGCAAGTTATAAAGAAAAACATTAATCTAAGTCACAGTTTTATCTGGAGATGCCTAAGCCTAAAGAAACAAAAATCTAACATAGTTACCAAGTTTCCTCTTGAATGACCAATAAAGCAGCTGCATATAGTTACAATAATAAGAACAATTCACTCTCCTCAGCGCCGTGGGACTCCCAGCCCGTGGTCTTTCCAGGTCACTGTGCTTCCATTAGACCCAACTTGCCTCGCACAGATGCTGCTGCTGGTGGTAAAGATGAAGCTGGTGAGGATGAAAGCTGACACTTACACAGCGCTTAGTGTGTGCCCAGCATGTTGAATATTTTAATCCTCACCACCATCCTCTCCTGCAGTTACTATTATTATTCCCGACAGGGTAGGAAGCAGTTAAGTAACTTGCACAAGTTCACGTAGCTAGAATAGTTCAAGTAGAATAAAGGGTTAATATTTCAAATAGAATAGAATGATGCAAAGCCAGGATCTGAACCGAGGGGATCCTCCTCTAGAGGCTTTGCTTGTACAAATGCACTATAGATTAAAAAAAAAAATACTTGAATTTATGTATCACTTGACAACTTCAAAAGCAATTTCATTTGATTTTGTTCGATCCCCGCGGTCGCATTGTACAGTTGAGAGAACTGAAGCCCATCTGACTCCAGATAGTACTAGTAAGGTAACTTAACTCTTTTACCTAGTGACACACTTGTGTATGTTGTTTCTGACATTTCCAGAGCACTGTAGCCCTAAGCACTGGTTCGTTTTGATGATTATTCATTTACACAAAATTCCAAGAAGAGGCACTGTAAAGGCAATATAACTATTCGCGTGCAAGTTATAAGTTGTTGGTTGAAGCCTCAGAAAGTATTTTCCCGTAGAAATAACGTGAGTCACGGTAAGTAGGCGCGTAGGCTAACCCACAAAGGCCAGGATGTTACTTCTGTGACCACTGTTACCGCAGCTCTCTAGGGCCTGGGAGGGAGGAGGAGGGCCCTGTTGGTGGTGGCAGTGCCCCACACGGAAGGGATGAGACGGGGACGGCCAGTTATAATCTGAGTGCAAAGTGGGGCCACTGGGCATACTTTACACCTAATGGCCTCACTCAAACCCATGCCACTGATGCACAAGGGAATAAAATTTGCTTTTTTTTTTTTGTAGTCAAAAAATATTTTTAATTGACGTATAGTTAATTTACAACATTGTGTTAGTTTCTGGTGTACAGTAAAGTGATTCAGTTATACATATATATGTATATATAGTTTCTTTTTCATTATAATTTATTATAAGATATTGAATATAGCTCCCCATACTATACAGTAGGACCTTATTGTCTACCTATTTTATATATATATAAATTGCTATTTAATCAAACAGATTTCCAGGAACAACCCACACTCCCCATCTAGGGATATGGGAATCTACATTTCTGTGCTGAAAGAACCAAGGGTGGAGAGAGGTCAAATGACAGGCCAGCTGAGAGCCATTTGTAGAAGGAACACTAGGTCCAAATAAGGCTGATTTCCCAAAAGGATTCTGCTTCTTTCCCTCTAGTTGTTGGGCCCCTAGTTTTACTATTAACCTACAAACCTCGTATAATTAGAGGCTCTGTTGTTCCAGGGTGACATTAGGAGAATCTTATATTCTGAGCTAAAGTCATCAGTCATGTTAAAGGAAGACTTCTGTGTTTTACAGGCTCCAAATTAGGGGTCTTTGGGGGATAACGCACTTGCCCTCTTGACCCAGGATAAGAGCTGGGCATGATCATGCTTTAATTGATTTTTTAAAATAAATTTATTTATTTATTTTTGGCTGCATTGGGTCTTTGTTGCACGCGGGCTTTCTCTAGTTGCGGTGAGCGGGGGCCGCTCTTCATTGCAGTGCGCGGGCTTCTCACTGCGGTGGCTTCTCTTGTTGCGGAGCACGGGCTCAGTAGTTGTGGCTCGCGGGCTCTAGAGCGCAGGCTCAGTAGTTGTGGCGCACGGGCTTGTTGCTCCACGGCATGTGGGATCTTCTCAGACCAGGGCTCGAACCCGTGTCCCCTGCATTGGCAGGCGGATTCTTAACCACTGTGCCACCAGGGAAGTCCTGCTTTAATTGATTAATTCTAATATTTATAAAGATAATAATCACTCATTCATTCAGTTATTCATCTATCTCCTCTCATTCTAAAAATTATGTGAGGTGAATAAACATGATGATGATGGTGATGATCTGAGTCCATGGATTCCTTAAGTCTTCTGCAATTGTGCAAGGGTAAGCATTTCTGTGCAGGGGGGCTGGATTTTCCTATTGTCCGTGCTGAGAGATTGTTTTATTTTACTTTGTATTTTTTTCCTGAGAGAGATTAAATAGGTTTTACAACCCAAGCTAACTCCTGGCCACAGAGCATCCCCACCGTTTCTTATCAGAGGGGATCGGATAAGAGATCAGCCACCTTAAATTCTAGAAGCTTTGTAATGACTAGCAGCAGTGGTCAACACAGCCTTCAGGGCCCTGCGGCTGTAATGTTGAGAGACCGTAGTACCTTCTGAAGTCTTAGAATAAGCAAAATCCACTTGAGAGATTTTTCTTATTTTGAGCTCAAGGAAAACCACAGAAAAACAGATGCACTTTGAATCATCTGCTGCTTGCTCAGGAGTCACACTGAGGGCTCCAGGGCCCCTCCCTCCCAGATGAGGATGCTCAGTGATGAGTCACTGTTGTGGTCCAGGCCATCCATCCACCCTCACAACACCACCACTGGTGACAGCCGATGGGCAGCCCAAAGGGCGACAAGTTCTCTTTTTTATTTTCACTGAGAAAATTGAGGCCAAATTTTGCCACAAGTTGTTTTCCTCTACTTCTTATCCTTCCAGAGTATATAACGTTTACATCTAAAATCTATCCTGTCTTCTTGTTTGGTGCAAGGACAACTTTTCCATCTATGTTCTGACACTCTTTTCTTTCCCTCGACTTCCATGACATTTCCTGGTTTATGATTCCTGACATTTATCATTCTTTTTTCTTTTTCCATTTTATAATCTTTTTTTTTTTTTTTTTTTTTTTTTTGTGGTACGCGGGCCTCTCACTGTTGTGGCCTCTCCCGTTGCGGAGCACAGGCTCAGCGGCGGTGGCTCACGGGCCCAGCCGCTCCGCGGCATGTGGGATCCTCCCAGACCAGGGCACAAACCCATGTCCCCTGCATCGGCCTCTCAACCACTGTGCCACCAGGGAAGCCCTCCATTTTATAATCTTGAAGTCTTCCACTCATTCCTTAAACTCCAGTGTCCCCCAACGCTAAATCCTCCACCCTCAGCCCTTGTTACACTCTCTCTAGGTGACCTCATTGTTTCAACATCTATGCACTGATAACTCCCAAATCTGTTTTTCTAGCATTTTTGTTTCCCTCCCAAAGAAGAGGACTCAGATATCCTATTGCCTATGAGATGGATAGATAGGTAAATATCTCACATGTGCCAAAAGAGAACCGAAACCATTCCTCCCACATTCTTGATCACAGATGGTATCACACTTGTCACTAGGTTAGAAACCTGAGTGTCATTTTAAGTCTTTCCTGCCTTTCATCATCAACACCCAGATAATCATTCAGTTCTGCCCAGCCTCCTGGGTATTTGTCAGGTTTGCCCAGTTTCCTCCACCCTCATTGTCCCAGTCCAGGCCTTCATCATTCTCTCTTGGACCACTGTGCCAGCATCCTCGCCAGTCTCTCTTGCTCACTCCTATTATTACCTATTTCCTTCCCTCAGCTGCCAAGGAGATAATCTTTAAATACAAATGTAATCACATCCTTCCTGCTTTCCATTCTTCAGTGGCTGCCTGTCTCCTTCAGCTTCTTCATTGATCAGGTCCCTAAACACCTCATCTGTGGGCACCTCCTGCCTTTATGTTACAGCAACCCTAGACTGCGGCCGTCCCACTGCCTTTGCCATGCCTGTCCTCGCCTCGTGCCTTCCCTTCCTCTCCAGCTCCACAGCTCCTACTTACATCATCCTTCATGTCTTTTTGGCTCCATCCTCAAGGTCCCTACCCTAAGCTCCTGGAACCACATGCTTGTGGTGACACCCTTGCCCTGTTCTGTACTGGTCTGTCTCCGTGTCTTTCTCTTTGACTGGTTTGGAAGCTCCTTGTATACTCATCACTTGGCTCCATTCCTGCCACGTTGTTGCTCCTCAAAGTTAATGGCATGAATGCATGCATAAATGACATACAGGCTTCCCCCCGTTTCTGTGGGAAGGGACTGGGAAAAGAGAAATTAAAAGTGATAATTAGACACAATTTTGAGAAATGTCTCAAATAGAAAACGTGACACTGCTAGTTAATCTGATGTTTTTATCATGGTATCAAAAGTATTTTTCAGGGCCTCCCTGGTGGCGCAGTGGTTGAGAGTCCGCCTGCCGATGCAGGGGATACGGGTTCGTGCCCCGGTCTGGGAGGATCCCATATGCCGCGGAGCGGCTGGGCCCGTGAGCCATGGCCGCTGGGCCTGTGCGTCCGGAGCCTGTGCTCCGCAGTGGGAGAGGCCACGACAGTGAGAGGCCCGCGTACAGCAAAAAAAAAAAAAAAAAAAAAAAAGTATTTTTCAGTGCAGCATTTGCCCTTTATGGAATTCTAAATTGGGAGGGGTTATCAGAGGACATCTGTCCCAACCTCCAGTTCCTAAAGCACAGTAATTTTTTTAGATGGTCATTTTTTTTTTTTTTTTTTTTTGTGGTACGCGGGCCTCTCCCTGTTGTGGTCTCTCCCGTTGTGGAGCACAGGCTCCGGACGCGCAGGCTCAGCGGCCATGGCTCACGGGCCCAGCCGCTCCGCGGCATGTGGGATCTTCCCAGACCGGGGCACGAACCCATGTCCCCTGCATTGGCAGGCGGACTCTCAACCACTGCACCACCAGGGAAGCCCTAGATGGTCATTTTTTTAAAATGCCTTTAAAAATAGTTTCATATATCTTAAACCATCATTGGACAGTGAGCTTTCCAATATCTGGACCTGCTAAACTAAAACTGTTGAACTCCAATACTAAAATAAGCTCAAAAGGAAGCACCGGACAAGGTTTGGCATGGAGATGTGGTGTTGCCTAGTAACTTAGAGGCAACGTCTGCTGTAGGCTTGCCCCTGCTGCCTGACATTCTAGGAACCTTACTTTTAGAGGTACCGATATCTCTGTCATCAGGAGGGCATCAATTTTACTTGCCTTTCTCACTCCTGCTGTTTAATAGATCAGTTAATAATGATTTTAAAATGTTCAAGATTGGTAAATGTCTAACACGTTGGAAGGGCTTTTATTTCAATACATTATATGGAGATGCAGAGGGTAGAGAAGAAGAGGGAGATTAGAGACAAACAAACCAAATCATTTTACTCCCTAGTCTGCTGAAAGCAGAAGGAAGAGTGATGTCTAATCCTCCACGGATGGCTAAGAAAAAAGAGCAAGGAGACAGCAACAGGTAGGAAGACACATGACTTGATGCTGCTGGGAACGAAATACCAAGACATACAAATAGCATCACCTGTAAGTCACCAAACTTGAAACAAGAATCGGGCCACTGTGGGCTTCCCTGGTGGCGCAGCATATCACTGCTTCTCAGTTACTGGAGGGATGAGCCTAATCCTCTGGTTCTTTCTAGCCCTCCTTCCTTTCTCCTCCCTCCTCCCTCCCTCTTTCTCTCTCTGTTTTTAAAGGGCACTACCCTTGGGACTTCCCTGGTGGCGCAGTGGTTAAGAATCCACCTGCCACTGCAGGGGACACAGGTTCGAGACCTGGTCCGGGAAGATCCCACATGCAACTAAGCCCATGCGCCATAACTACTGAGCCTGTGCTCTAGAGCCCACGAGCCACAACTACTGAAGCCCATGCACCTAGAACCCGTGCTCTGCAACAAGAGAAGCCACCGCAACGAGAAGCCCGTGCACCACAACAAAGAGTAGCCCCTGCTCGCCGCAACTAGAGAAAGCCCATGTGCGCAGCAACGAAGACCCAACGCAGCCAAAAATAAATAAATAAAATAAATAAATAAATAAAGGGCGCTACCCTTAAACACACAAGTGCAAGTCTCTAAATCCTTAGTCCTTGTGCTTCCAGCCTGAGGCTCTCAGAGGACAGCATGTATCACCTGGAGGGCTTCTTAGACCATAGATCGCTGGGTCCCACCTCCAGAGTTTCAGAGTCAGTAGGTCTCTGAGGCCCAGGACTTTGAGTTTCTCACAAGTGCCCCAGGTGAAGTTGGTGCTGCTGCTCTGGGGAGCATGTTTTGAGAACCCCATTCCATGCCGTCTGAGAATGGCCTCACTGACTCACATCACTCTGTCTTTGGGAAGCAATTCAGTGGGATTTAAGGTGAAGTTTGCACGTCTCTCAAGTACTCACATAAATGTAACATTGCAAGATGTGAACCATCACCTTGTTTGGGCTGCCTGTATTTTTAGTAGTTTTATTTTTCTGTCCTTGGATCCTTGAAGATGAATCTTGGGATTATCACGTGTGACAGTTAGTGAAATGATCTCAGATACGGAATGCTAAGGAATAGGGCAAGTTTGCAAGCTCCAGCCAGAGCCTCCCTATGCATTGTGACCTAGGAACATAGAAACATTTTGACAAGAAAATTTCCTTAAAAATATGAAAAAATGTTCAAAAGTGGAATAACTAAAAAATAAATAAATAAAAGTTAAAGAAAATTTTAAGAAAGAGAAGACCATAAAAAGATGAGCTTTCAAAGTGCTGATGGGAAGCAGCGTGGCTGCCGGTGTCACAGGCACGGAGGTGCCACACGCCCCAGGCGTGGCTGTCTTTATAGGCACACTTGTTCACGCCCCAAACCAGTTTCAAAGCAGGGCTCTGCTCTTCCCTCTGTCCCCCATGGAGGAGATGCCAGCCCGAGTCAGCAGTGAGCCCTGTAAAGTGTGCAGAGTGTGAGAAGGATCCACACCACATGCCACGCAGCACTTCACTCCCCATGTCCCCCTCAGTCATATGTTTCCCAGTTTCTCTGCTTGGCTTCCAGCCTCAGAGCCTTCCTCTCTCTTCAGCCCCTCTCCCCACCTGCAGCTAAGTGCAAATCATGGCTGCCCTTTTCTTTGTGATGCTAAACAGTTTCGCTGGTCTCAGCTCCCTTGAGCCCTGCCACCAGCTGGCCCAGGCCCACAGAAGACCCGGGAGGGCACATCACCAGAGCAGGCCAGTTACAGAGGGATTTTATCATAAGGGTCCTGGCAGGAACAGATGGAGCACTCCACTGGCGTAATTTGAGGAGAATTTAATTGAGGGACCATTTACAAAAGCGTAGGCAGGGTTTCTGGTTAACAGTTCCAAGGTAGGAAGAGTGGGCTGGCTTTCAACCCTGTGGCAGGCAGAATTCTACGATGACCTCCAATGAGTCACAACCTGGTCGAATGTCCTGCCCTTGAATGTGGATGGACCCCGCCACTTGCTTCTGGCCAACAGAATACAGTGGAAGTAAAGAATGTCGCTCCTGTGGTTGAGTTACAGGGTGTGAGGCGCTGTCTGGCTGATGGAAGAAGAGGTTCTCCTGCTGGCCTGGAGGAAGTGGGCTGCCCTGTTGTGAAAGGGCCACGTAGCAGGGAAGTACAGGAGGCCTCTAAGTGCTGGCAGTGGCCCTTGGCTGACAGGCAGCAAGAAAGCAGGAACCTCCTGTCCCACAACTGTAAGAAACTAATTCTGCCAGTAACCACATGAACTTAGAAGTAACCCCCTAAGCTCCAGAGGTTAACTGTCTGGCCCACGCCTAAGTTGTTGCCGTGGGAGACCCCAAGCAGAGGAGCCAGCCGAGCCAGACCCCTGACCCACGGGAACTGTGGTTTAGACTGAATGTTCGTGGCCCCTCGTCCCCCAAATTCGCATGTTTAACGTGATGGTGTAGGAGGTGGGGCCTTTTTGAGGTGAGTGGCTCATGAGGGTGGGGCCCTCATGAATGGATTAGTGCTCTTATAAAGGAGGCCCCACAGGGCTCCCTCACCCCTTCCACCCGGTAAGGACACAGTGAGAAGGTGGCTATCTGCCACTGGAAGAGGGCCCTCGGCAGAACCCAACCGTGCAGGCACCATGACCTCAGACTTCTCAGCCTCCAGAACTGGGAACAATAAGTGTCTGTTGTCTGGACTTCCTCGGTGGTCCAGCGACGAAGACCCTGCACTTCCATTGCAGGGAGCGAGGATTCGATCCCCGGTCGGGGAACTAAGGTCTCACATGCCCCATGGTGCCCCCCCCAAAAAAAAATTTTCTGTTGTTTTTAAGCCACCCAGTCTGTGGTACTTTGTTACAGCAGCCCAAATGGACTAGAACAATGTGAACTAATAAATGCGTGTTGTTTTAAGCTGCTACATTTGTGGTAATTTGTTACACAGCACTAGATAACTATTGCATACCCCTAAGACCCCAGAGGCGAGGGGAAGGAGCAGTCACCCAAACCCAAAGAGAGGGCAGCCTGACCAGAGCTGTGGCCTTTGTAGGCACAGCCAACCGTGGTGGCCTGAGAGGGAGGGAGCTGGGGGATGGGGCCCTAACCTCACATTTGCCCCCTGTGAACGCTCCCATTAGCAAACCCAGCCAGAAGGCAGCAGGGTAGGGCCGACAGTACAGTCTGATGGATCAGCTTCTTGGGACGTAAAGCCCAGTGGAGAAGGGTGGACCAAAGAGTTAGAGGGGCAAATGGAATATATATCTAGCACCAGGGGATTCTCAGACCAGCTATAAGAAAAAGAAGAGTTTTCCTTCATCTTGTTACTTATATAAATGGACAGCAAACAGCAAAACAAAACAAACAGCAAAAAAACAGTGAGAGTTAAGGTTTTTGGTTCCATGGTAGAATTAGTAAATAAAAATATGCTAAAAACTAGGGCTTCCCTGGTGGCGCAGTGGTTGAGAGTCCACCTGCCGATGCAGGGGACACGGATTCGTGCCCCGGTCCAGGAGGATCCCACATGCCGCGGAGCGGCTAGGCCAGTGAGCCATGGCCGCTGAGCCTGCACGTCCGTAGCCTGTGCTCCGCGATGGGAGAGGCCACAACAGTGAGAGGCCCGCGTACCGCAAAAAAAAAAAAAAAAAAAAAAAAAAAAAAACAAAAAAACTAAAATCACTTAAATCTTGATTTTAGGTGGGCTAATCAAAGCATTATCTTTACACAACTTGCTTTACTATAATCACACTTTAGACCCTAGCATTGTTCAAGGTCTACAAAGAGACAATTCATGTAATAAGGCTAGTTATAAGTCAGACAGCTCTGTAATTACTGGGTAAATGAGATGGTCTTTAGAGAACAGTTTCACTGTTATTTTTTTTCCTAGTTATTACTTAGAAGGTACAATTTATTCCCTGCTCTGATAAGAATGGATTTGTTTAAACACACTGTATCTTACTTTACAGCTGTAGAGTTGAGGAATTATATTAGTTTCCTAGGGCTGCCATGACAAAGTACCAACAACTGAATGTCTTAAACAACAAAAATGTATTGTCTCACACTTCTGGACACCACAAGTCCAAGATCAAGGCATCGGCAGGGTTGGTTCCTTTAGAGGGCTGTGAGGGGGTGTCTGTTCCTAGTTTCTGGGAGCCTCAGGCATTCCTTGGCTTGTAGGTGATGTTCTCTCTGTCTTCACATTGCTTTCTTCTATGTGTGTCTGTCTCTGTGTCTAAATTTCTGTTTTGTATAAGGACAGTTATATAGGATTCGTGCCCACTCTGATGACCTCATCTTAACCTCATCATCCACAAAGACCCTATTTCCAAATAAGATCACCTTCACAGGTACTAGAGATTAGGATTTGAGTATCTTTGGGGGGGGGTACATAATTCAACCCAGAAGAGGATCTAATACTAACCTACAGCTTAAAGGTAAAGTCATGTTCAAGACCATAGATTTGTGTCTTTCTGGTCTGTCCTACTCACTTTATCCGGGGAAATTGGGAAATATCCTTTCATGCAAACTGTTCTAGGAAAAGCTACTACATAAACTTTAAATAACTAAGGTAGTAAATGTGATCGGGAGGTGGGTGAGGAAGCCCTATTTATATATTTGCACTCTTTTTTTTTTTTTAGTACTTGCGGGGCCATAGTTAAAAGAGGAAATAACATATTACACTATGTGCTTTTCCTTTTAACAATGTTGGCTGCTGTGGAGGACCCTTATGTTTCTATTCATTGATCTCTGTTCCCTCTTCGTTGTTGTTCTAAGGATAAGAACAGGGTATATAGGTTTTTTTCTAAGTGCAGTAAAATGGCACTTAGAAGAGATATCTATAATGAAGCAATTGGTTTAAAAAAAAGGGGGGGGGAGACTAAACTGACCATTCTTAGAATGCTTTAAAGACCCCAAACACATCAGTCATTAATTCTTTCCTATCCTTTCTATTAGGCTGTGAGGTCCTGGTTGCCATAGGCTCTGAACAGAATGAGTTCTTTGTAGTCAGGCTCCTCTGCTGAAATAATATTCTGTAATTGCTCAGTCCTCTGTGGCCTGAGAAAACTCACCAGCGTCACATTTGGGAAGCTGTCTCACCTCGTCCAGATCTTCATCGTATCAGGCCAGTCAGCCAAGCAGGGTATCAATAGGCGTTCAGGTCTTTGCACGGAGCTGCTGTAGTGTGCTCATAGAGATTTTCCGGGGTGGCTGGGAGTGGGGTAGGGGAAGGGGATTATTATTTTCTGAAAAATGTGTTTCTTTAGATCCAGTACTTTTAAAAATGATATTTTTTATTCAAATTAGCTGTAGCCAAAGGAAAGTACAGGGAAGCATTCATTAACGACAAGGCCTCCTGTTGGCCTCAAGCAAGTCTGTTTCTAAAGCAGGAGGCATAAAAATTGATCCAGCCTGGATGTACCCCAGTTACACTTACTAGGACATTATTAATTTGCTTAACGATGTACCGTCTACAATTCTTACACGCAGTCGCCAAGAAACAAAGATGCTGCAACTTCTAGTCTGCAATTGTGATTTCTACTTCAGGGAACATGGAATAGCAGATCATAGGTGAGGACGTCGCAAGGTGCAGCCTCGCAATTCCTATTTAAGCAGCTTTCAATTAAATGTTCTCTGAATAAATTGATGTATCTGAATACATATATGTATGTGTGTGAACTTAATCATCTACTTTTCTATAAAATAAAACATTGGTAGCTCACGTTACCTACTGAAATAGCCTGGTGATGTTAGTTTCAAGTAAATTCCTCCCCAAGTTTTTTTCCTAATACTTTCTGCTCTAAGTATATTTGGTTACTGGTGTCTAGTCCTCATCCAACAACAGATAACTATTAGCAACACCAACATAGAATGGGGGCAGGGGGTGCCAGCTCAGTCAGAGGTGTAATTAGATGCACATCTAGCCTTTGCTGCGCTCTGTTTCCAAACCCAAAGTCACGTGGTAAATAAACATGGGAGGTGAGATTCCAGCTGGCCGTCTTGCACTTGATCCATGCACTTGACCCCTGCGCTCTAGTGGTCGGCGTGATTCCTTCTCACCAGCCTTACTCACTCTGGATATTATTATTTTGCCCAATTTTTGCCAAGCTGTGGTGTGAGATGGCAAGAGAGTGGTGCAAAATGAGCTGTAAAAGCATTTTCTCTGTACCCTATCTCCAGGGGAAACACACTGCCTGGTAACTGATGACTAGGAAAGCTCCCAAATGTGACAGGGATGATAAGGGCTCGAGTTGCTTCCCACTGGAAATAGAGTTATAAGTAACCAACAAGCAAAATACTGAGGGATAGAAGTCCTCATCAAAAGGTGAAACTGGGAAGTAATTTCCCAGTTCCAATGCCCTCATGGGAAATGGATCACTTAAAAAAATTTTTTTTTTGCTATATTTCGTGAACATATTTTGTGCTTTGTATATCCAGATAAAACCTCAAGATCATTACATGTTGCAGTTCGGAGAAAGTCAATTTATACCCTTATCTTTGAATTTAAGAAGACAAAGATAAATTTACTGTTGAGAAGACAGAGAGAAATACAGTTATATGAATAATGTGTAGTAAAATACAAAATGAGTGTTTACTCAGTATTAATGGAGCTAATATTTATTCCACAGATCAGCTATACGCAAATTAACAAAAGGTGTTTAGGTGCAAGGACTTGTGAATTTGTGTGGTTGATACAATATTGTTGGTTGTGGAAAAGTTCATCTAATAAAAGTGCTTTCAGTGAGAGAGAGAGAGAGAGGCATGGCCACTATAATCAATATAAAAAGAACTGAGTTTGGTGTCTGCAAAGCTAGGCGATAACAAATTCCCAGAGAATAAACCTCCATACATATTCCAGTCATTTTCTGGAACACAGACTCTATTATACTTGAAAGGATAGCTATTGCAATATATTACCTCTTAGATTTTAAAAGAGAAAAGTTGGCAGTGTAATGAGCATCAGCATGGTGTGATGAAAAGGTGATGGTTTTTAGAGACAGACAGCCTAAAATCCCAAATCTGCTACTAATTAGCTAGGTGAACTTGGACTCAGTGGAATCTTTCTGAGCCTCAGTTTCCTCTTCTGTAAAATGGGAACATTCATTCCTCACTCAGTCATTTAACCAACAGTTATTATGTACCGCCAACATGCCAGCCGCTGTTCTCGTCACAGCAATGAACAACGACAAAAGTCCAGTCTTAAGGACTATAGATCCCAGTGGGAGAAGAGAAAGACAACAAATCCACCAGTAAATAAATACCTAGTATGTCAGGTGGTGACATATTAGTTTCCTTGGGCTGCGAAGTTTGGGTAACAAAGTATCACAAACTGAGCAGCTTAAAACAACAGAAACTTAATCTCTCACCATTCTGGAAGCTGCAAGTCTGAAATCAGTGCGTTGGCAGGACCAGGAGGTTCCGAGGAAGAATCCTTTCGTGCCTCTTCCCAGTTCTGGCGGTTACCTGCAACCCTTGGCCTTCCTGGACGCGCAGCTACATCATTCCCACCTCCCATCACTCACGGTCACATGGCCTTCCTGTGTGTATGTCTGTGTGTCCTCTTTTTTTTTTTTTTTTTTTTTGCGGTACGCGGGCCTCTCACTGTTGTGGCCTCTCCCGTTGTGGAGCACAGGCTCCGGACGCGCAGGCTCAGCGGCCATGGCTCACGGGCCCAGCCGCTCCGCCGCATGTGGGATCTTCCCGGACTGGGGCACGAACCCGTGTCCCCTGCATCGGCAGGCGGACTCTCAACCACTGCGCCACCAGGGAAGCCCTGTGTGTCCTCTTTTCTTGTAAGGACCCCAGTCGTACTGGATTCAGGGTTCCTTCTAATCCAGTATAACCTCATTTTAGCTATTGACATCTGCGAAGACCCTATTGCCAAGTAAGGTCACGTTCTGGGTGGCCATGAATTTGGGGGACACTCTTCAACTCAGTACAAATGCTGTGAAGGGAAATAAAGCAGGGTGAGGGGTCATGCATGAGGGAGGTGCTATTAGGGAGGGTCCTGCAGCAAGTGAGGGAGGGAACCTTGTCTCTCCTCTGGAGGAAGAGCACCCAGATGGGGGGCGGGCGGTGGACAGCACGGCAGCGCAGAGTCCAGGGGCGGAGCCTGTCTGGTGGCTTCGGGCCACAGTCAAGTGTTGCGTGGCTGGGCAGAATGGGGCAGCAGGTGGTGAGAAAGTTAGAGGGAGCCAGAGAGGCCACCAGAGCAGCAGCACGCATAGCCTGCTAGACTGACGGGATTTTGGAGTGAGCCTTCCTCCCAGGAATTTTGCCAGCGTGAAGTGAGAAACTATTTGTTAAGCAGTTAGGACTACTCGGCTAAAAGCGGCCGGGGAAGTGTCACTTCTTTCCCATCCTGCTTTAAGAAATTTCTCTTTCTGCGTTTGGTTTGAGTGACTCGTTCCACTGAGAAGTTCTTTCCTACTTATCTAGTCACCTGATAAGGTATCTGACATTTTTTCCATTGCTGAGGGGACTGCATTTCAGGGCTTGTATCAGTTAAACTCCATCAAGTAACCTTTCGTAAGGAGAATACCTGCTAAACCCAGGATACCTGCAGAGCAAGTTTATACCTGCAAAACCTGCAGAGCAAGGATAGCTACTTGGGTTGGAAATAAACCTCTTGTCCTATGTTCTCTCCTAACCCCTGGTCATCTCTGAAGACTCTCTACACACTCTGGAGAGAAGCATGGCTAGATTCTAGAAAACTTCCTTATGTCTTTTACTTCCAAAGTGGGCTTATGATTGATCTAAGTCAGTGGACCTTGAATGTTGACATATCATTTAAAACTGATCTCATCATTGTACTTTTTGTTTGAAAAACATTTTAATGAGTGAAAGGAGTGTACTGTGATGTTAGGTATGAATATATGGCCCATAAATGAATCCTCATTCTATCCCTAGGATTGTTTATCAAGTGTCATAAACATTTGCAAATTTCTAATTAATCTGTGCCAATTTCATCACTCCCTCATTTGTGTTCACAATATGTATTTTGGAGTGATGTTTTGCTGCTTTATGGGAGTTCCTGTGATTTGTTTGGGAAAACAGGCATGTACAGTGGTATTAGGAGGCATTCTAATGCTCACTCCAGAAACTCTGACCCCGGGGACTCAGGGAGAACTGCTCTCCTCACCCCTACCCGCCAAGACTGTTCATTTGGTTGACACCTCAGGGAGGAAACTGCTACATATACTGGCACAAAAATGTTTGCTAACCAGGCTGTTTGGGGTGTCGTTAATGGACTTGGGTAAGCTTTTCTGAGTTCTAAGTTGAAACCATTCTCCTAACCATGTGCCCCTCTGATATGTCTGAGATGGAAATGTCTGGAAGGCAGCAATAACTGACACAAGCAGTTGGGAAAACTCAGCAGTAAAGTGTCACAGTAGGCTTCTGTGAAACACAGAACTAGACCTTCTGTTGTGTTGCATCTGTTTGGAGGGTGTGGAAGTGTGTACAGCAATCTCTACTAGAAAGAGGAGATCATTTGTGGAGCAGTTAGGGAACACTGGCTACCAGTTTTGCTTTTCGTCCCCAAGCCAAGTCCTGACTTCGACTCAGCAAAATGAAGTAGTGAACTCTTTTACCACATTTGCTTTCGTCCTAAGATGAGATTTAACATAACATTTGGTTATTTTGAATGTAGCCTTTGATGCACCAACAAGGAAAAGCACTTTCATTTGATTAGTTTTCTTGTGCTTCCATCTTGTTTGGGATGTCATAACACCATAGCCTAGGACAGGCAGCCGATCACCGGGGAAGTGCAGCCAGAAGGAAGAGCCCAGCCAAGCCATGAACTTCAGTTCAAATGCTCATCTCTGACACAGACAATGCCATCCCTTGTGTGGGAAACAAAACAGGGACAGGGCTTTGTATGCGATTGCTAATGACAATATGCCCTAAGATTCACTTTCTTATTAATGCAGGGTTTATGTGACTGCCCCATGAAAGACAACTGTGTACTTACTGAAAACAGGGTCACAGTCATTGTGTGGTGTCCTGGAAAAACACAAGATCCTTCCAAAACCCAAAACCCTTTTTAAATTTAAGGCTCATTAAAGGGTGTGAATGTAATCCTTAGATTAGAGTACCCTCTTTAGAAATTTTTCATTGTTAATTCTAATGGTCTGGGCCTCTTTGACCCCCTGAGCACTTGACCTTGATTAAACCGTACCCCCCCCTTATTGAAACTCCTGTTTTCCTTGGTTTTCTTGGCTGCTCTTTCAATGGAGTCCCTTCCTCCACTGACACTCCAAATGACATTTATAAAATGTTTGTTTTCAAGGCCTCTTCTCTTTTTTTCTCAGGACCTATTTCCTATAGAGCTAATTTTCTTCCAGTCTAAATAATTATAAAATCTCTGTTCCAAACCTTGTCTTGCCTCCTGAGCTCTGATTGCCCGAATATCTTGCTTCTCCTGCAACTGCAACTTGATTTTAAATCCAACTTATTTCCCCTCTTCCCTCTTTCCAGCAAAAAATGTGGCCCTTCTGATTTTTAAAACTTAATTTTTGTTTTCATCAATGTTATACCTAATGAATCAAAGAGTTTTACCTTCATAACCTGGCAGTTCCCTGCTCCCCATTTCCTTTTCCCTAAAAGCAAATGCTTTCAATCCTTTTAGCTTTTTTTTTTTTTTTGGCGAGAGGGTATTTCCTCCTTGTCACAAATAACCTGTCTGTGTTGCACCTTCTTGCATTTTTCCATTTTAGGCATCATCTATCTCACCATCACCACACACGCTTGCACTGTCTGTCATGCATCCTCCCAAAATACTTAAATCACAATTTTGGTGAGACCAACTTTCAAAGTTCTTTTGACTATGTACGTGCAAAGTGCTGAGTCAGGTGGTATTTTTAAGGCTCTTTTTCCTGTCTTGTAAAATGTCGCTTTAATCCCGCCTTTAACTGGGCTTAGTGTGCCCTGTCCCAGAACTCTCTATTTTACCTGCTTTTTCCAGAGAATAAACTCTGAAGTGCAGTCAGTTTCACAGAGGGAAGGCGAGGGTTACGGGAGATCTAGCGATAGCGCTGCTTCCTAAATGGGTCGGCAACCTCCTCTTTTAAAGGCCCACCTCTCCTCCCTTCAAGAAGAGCCTGGGGTCGCGTTCCTGTGTCTTCAGGAAGTTCTGCACTGCAGAGGAGGCTTCCTCCCAGCTTTCCCCTCTGCTACCTCAGAATTCCGCTTCTTTGTTCTGCTAACTCGGATACCACTCATGCTTCAGGTCTTCAGCTTCCAAAATTTTATTGCCATGCTTCTTCATCTTTCTGTCTATCTCTCATTTTTTAAAGTCCGCTACCATTTTTGGTGAGATTTTTTGAGAGATCAGAGTTAAATGAGTATTTCAGTCTGCTTTCTTTAGCCAGAATTTGGTCTCGTTATTAATAGAAGTTGTATAGAAGATGACTTTATGAATGCTTTTTCTCAATAGTTTCTTCCTTATATTTGTCCTTTAGCATTTCTCTTTGGTCTTTTCCTGGTCTTTGCCCAGGTTCAGCACGGTGCTGACCAGTTTCTGTGGTGAAGGTACACATGGACAGTTGGACTGTTAGACAGTCGTCCTGCTAAATCGTGCTGCACACATTCAGTGTAAATGACATGCTTTTCTTGCACACCTGGACTACCTGGCCAGTTTACTGACTTCTGTGCTGTCCTCGAATGACTGGGACCTCATCATTCTTTGAGATGGGCCTTGAACAAACATTGCACTTCTGTGTTAGCAAATTGGAAAGAGAAGACGTAAAGACATATCTTCCTACTAACGGGTAAATGTGCATTGAAGTGCCTTTTATGGTTTTTACTGGATGAGAAGCCACAAGGGGACTGAACTTTATTTTTGGCCACAAGCAGGATGATTTCTGATTTTTTTATTGGTGCACTCGGTCACCCAGCATGAAAGACTGAGTCAAGGGGGCTTCTCTGGTAGCGCACTGGGTAGGAATCCACCTGCCAGTGCAGGGGACACGGGTTCAATCCCTAGTCCAGGAAGATCCCACATGGCGTGGAGTAGCTAAGCCCGTGTACCACAACCACGGAGCCCACGTGCCACAATTACTGAAGCCCGCATGCCCTAGAGCCCATGCTTTGCAACAAAGAGTAGCCCCTGCTCGCCACAACTATAGAAAGCCCGAGCGCAGCAACGAAGACCCAACACAGCCAAAAAAACAACAACAACGAAAAAAAAGGAGTCAAGGGATCATAGACTTTTCTAGATGAGAAAGTGAAATCCAGAGAAAGAAACCACACAGCAAGTTAGCCGTATGCTCTGCTGGGACCCCTTTCCCTTGACATGACTAATTTCCCTTGTCCCCAAGGACCCAGATCAGCATCACCTCTTCTAGGAAGCCTTCCTGCACTGCCAGCCCTCCCTTCTAGGTTGATGTAAGGACCTTTACCGATGCTCCCAGAGCAACGTGTGCTTACCTCCACTGTTGAGGAGAACATCTTTTTCCTGGACAATATGGGTCAATTCTTAGTCTTTGGCTCCCTTCAGATTATAACAGTCCTTCTCCTGAAATATCCGTCTTTCAGGCAGTTATATTACTACACAGTTGGCAAGGTTGCAGTACACTGTAATCACTTCGATTGAACTTGGATAGTTTTCAGGTCTCCGGAGCAATATATTTACATCTTAGTATGGACTATTTCTACAAATGTCTACTTTCAATAATTCTTTCATTTCAGAGACTTTGTCCTCAAATTCTGTGAGTGGGAGCACCTAATCAGAACTGCCTGTATCCTGATGATGTTTGTCATTTATCTACCTCCCAGACTTGCTGGGAGAATTGCGTGGTGATGTCCATGAAAATGCTTTGTCAACAGGAACGTGCTATAAAGATACAAGGAATTGTTTTTGCGGCATATCTATTCTTTGTTTATAGTCCAACCTGAAAAAAAGTTTGGATTAGAAAATGACTAATCTGGGAAAAAAGAATAGACCTTTAGATATATATTTAATACAAGCTGTCTTATTATGTATATAAAAGTACAACGGTGGGACTTCCCTGGTGGTCCAGTGGTAAGGAATCTGCCTTCCAATGCAGGGGACGATCCCTGGTCAGGGAACTAAGATCCCGCACGCTTTGGGGCAACTAAGCCCGTGCACACCTCAACTGCTAAGCTCCCGCGCCTCAACTAGAGAGCCTGTGTGCCACAAACTACAGAGCCCACGTGCCCTGGAGCCTGCACGCCACAACTAGAGAGAGAAAACCTGCACGCCACAACTAGAGAGAAGCCTGCGCACTGCAACGAAAGATCCTGCATGCCTCAACGAAGATCCCACGTGCCGCAACTAAGACCCGAGGCAGCCAAAAATTAAAAAAATAAAGTACAATGGCTAGAGTTTTATCAGTTTTTCTTTCCTTCCATTTTTTATTTTTGTGTGTGTGTGATGGGCTTGAGATTTTTTCATTTGAAAGTGCCTCTCCCACCCCCCCCCGCAATATTAACAAATAAATCAAGCTTGTTTGTGTTCAGTTCTATACAAAAATTATGATCATTTTGCAAGTGTAATTAATTTAAAATAGAACTGAAATAAACTGCAGACACCATAATATACTTTAAATTAATTAATATCTATTCTAGAAATTCTATGTAGTTTCCTGAGTCTTTCAGTCATGGATGATGAGTCTCCAATCTTAAAAAAAAATTTAAATACATTAACCAAAGCTTGTTTTTTTCCTCCCTTTTTTTTTTTTGGTCTCACTAGTCACTATAAATCTTATCAATCAACTTTGGCTATAATAGTATTTATGTACTTATATTTGAGTAGGGAAAGTACAGCTACGAGCTTTCCCACTCTATTATCCTTCAGTGCCCTTTGCCTGAGTTAAATCAACATGCATCAATTTCACAGTTAGGTTTCTATATTGAATACTTTTAAGTACCAGAAGCAAAGTAGGTTATAATTCTAGAAGATCTGTGTTAATATTAGTATCAACCTTCAGAATACAATAAAGGTATGAGAAAATGTTCATTCTTCAAAATATTCTGGGGGCAAAAACCCCCTCTATGATCAGGTTTTGTGTTCCTAGTTTTTAATGTAAACGCTTTATATATCATTATATATTCCAGCTCAGTGGAGCGGTCGCTCCTCCCTCCCCTCTGTCCTCCTTCCCTCCTGTCTTTGCTGCCTCCATCCCTCTTTCCATTTCCAGGTTACGTGATTCTAAAGGAGAGAACACATTCCAGTTGGAGAAGTTGATTCCCGACGAAGAGTTGAGTGCATCTACTTTTTAAAAAAATTTTTGGCCGTGCAGCATGTGGGATCTTAGTTCCCCCACCAGGGGTCAAACCCCCTGCATTGGAAGCATGGAATCTTACCCACTGGATCGCCAGGGAAGTCTCGAGTGCATCTACTGTTGTAGGAGCAATGCTGCTTGGCAGGTGGGCATTTCTTCTGCCAAAGCCGTTGGGTCCAAGAGGGGGAGGTCTTATGTATGATGTGGCCATCACTGTATTCCTTGTACCTAGCAAAGTGCCTGGCACATACTAGATGCTCAGTCAGACTTTCTTTTTTTTTTTTTTTTTTTGCGTTACGCGGGCCTCTCACTCTTGTGGCCTCTCCCGTTGCGGAGTGCAGGCTCAGCGGCCATGGCTCACGGGCCCAGCCGCTGCGCGGCATGTGGGATCTTCCCGGACCGGGGCATGAACCCGCGTCCCCTGCATCGGCAGGCAGACTCTCAACCACTGCGCCACCAGGGAAGCCCTCAGTCAGACTTTCTTGAATGAGTTAATCTGCATAACTGGACCATCACAATTTGGATCATAATACTGTATTGCCCAGAGTTAATAAGTACAACTCAGATTAAGTCCAGATCTGTGCATTCACATGGAGCTCAAATGAGGAGAGACAGGTTCTGGTCCATGTGCTTTTGCACAGAACATTGATCTTACAAGGAAAATGTAGAAATTAAGACTCATGGGCAGAGTTCCAAGTAAATGCCATTCTACTCCTCTTCCAGATTTTGCTGCCAGTTTTCACGTTGTCTCCATGTATTCACCCAGCTTTCTCCTTCCCGGGGCCCGCCTATCCTGCTAGCACTCCCTTGTCTCCTATCTTGTATGACCAGAGCCCAGAGTTTTATGTAATGAATGGGTTAAATAAATCCAATGTTCCTGTGTCTTAAACAAAGACAAAGCCTTTTATTACAAGATTATGCATAAAGTACTATGAACTTACACACCTTCAAGCCACAATCCAGACTGAGAAATAGAATACTTATCAGTAGCCCAGAAGTCCCCTCCAGTCAGTGTGCCAGGCCAAGGTGAACTTCTGTTGTGACTTGTCAGATTAGTTTTGTTTATTCTTTTCTTAAAAATTGTATTAAAATGTATATAACATAGGGACTTCCCTGGTGGCGCAGTGGTTAAGAATCCACCTGCCAATGCAGGGGACATGGGTTCCATCCCTGGTCTGGGAAGATCCCACATGCCATAGAGCAACTAAGCCCGCGCGCCACAACTACTGAGCCTGCGCTCTAGAGCCCGCAAACCACAACTACTGAGCCTGCGTGCTGCAACTACTGAAGCCTGTGTGCCTAGAGCCCGTGCACTGCAACGAAGAGTAGCTGCCACTCGCCACAACTAGAGGAAGCCCATGTGCAGCAACGAAGACCCAATGCAGCCAAAAAAGAAGGTAAATAAATTTTTAAAAATTACATAACATAGAATTTACTATCTTAACCATTTTTAAGTGTTAAGTACATTGACATTACCATGCAACCAGTCTCTAGAACTCTCTTCATCTTGCAAAACTCAAAACTCTGTACCCATTAAATAACAACTCCCCATTCCCCCCCTGCCTGCCCCCAGCTCTTGGCAACTACCACTCTACTTTGTCTCTATACATTTGACTATTCCAGGTACCTCGTATGAGCAGATTCATACCGTTTCTGTCTTCTGTGACTGGCTTATTTCACACTTTTGCCTATTCTTAAACTTGATTCGTATACAGGAGTCATACAATATGTGTTCTTTTGTGTCTTTTTCTGTTCAACATAATGTCTTTAAGATTGATCCCTGTTGTTGCCTGTTTCAGTAATGTGCTCTTTTTTACTTCCATGGTATAGTCATATGCCACAATTTATGACCCATTCTCATGTTGACGGGCATTTGAGTTGTTTTCCAGTTTTTGGCTATTTATGAATGAAGATGCTATACGTAGTCCTATTTTTGTACTTATCTTTTGGTGGACATATTTACTCATTTCTCTTGGGGATCATACCTGGGAGTGGAATTTGGCATATGTTTGGCCATAATAGATATTGTCAAACAGTTTTCCAACGTGAAATATGGGAGAGTTCAAATTAATTTTGTGGTATGGTACCTCATACCTCACCTGGGCCTGTCACAAGAGCCACCTCCATGGGGATCTCAGGAACACAGTGGGGGGCTGGGACTTGGTCATTTTTCCCTGTTTCGGCTCCACTCTGTCTCCTGTACCCCCCTCGTCCAACACTGCCCCCACTGGCACGCCCTCATTATGGGCCTGGGGAGTTCCACCTCCTATGCAAGAGAAGCGGTGTATCTGCGGGTTTCGCCAAATGGTTTGTCTGGAAAGAATCTGCGTGTGTCGGGAAGGGGAGCAGTAAGGCTAAAAGGCGTCAATGAGGAGAAGCAAGAGAAACAATTCTGGTTGTTCTGGGACCCTGGTTGGTGCCACGCTGCGGGGCTGGGGTTGGCCCTGGATAGGAGAGGATGAAGATAACTTACCCTGTGGTCCTGTTTCCTCCCAGGCTCCAGAGGAACCAGTTCTGGAAAGTTTGCCCTTTGTTTACAGTATTTATTTCATATTTAAACAAACATATGACAAAAAAGCCCATCAAGAAACAAATACGCAGGACTTCCCTGACGGTCCAGTGGTTAGGACTCTGCCCTTCCACTGCAGGGGGCATGGGTTTGATCCCTGATGGGCGAACTAAGATCCTGCATGCTGCAAGGTGCGACCAAAACAAAAACAAAAACAAAAACAAAAAACACCCAAATACTCAACACTCCTGGGGTTTCTAAGAGCGACTGAAATGAAATAGTCTCACTTGACTTATTTGTCCTCAGAAAGTACAATGGTGGGGAAGGGCTGTGGGAGGGGGTGTGTCAGTGGGAAGCCTCTTTTTCCTGGGCTGCGTTTTCGAATCATGTTCAGTAACTTGACACTGTCACCTGGGTCCATTTCTCATTTTTTAAAAAATTAGTACTCGTTTTTAACATAACAATACAAAGGAGTGATGAGCAATTTAAAAAAAGAAACAATGGCAACAACTGAAAACCGAAAACGCCCTCTCTCACCCATAGTACCCTAGGTCTAGTGGATAGTCCACCAAATTTGTAACCCTAATCTTGGTGTCATAAAGCTGGGGTTTCTATCCTTACTTTGCCCCTTTCTAGCCCTGTGACCTTAGAAAAGATACTGAACCGTCCTGAGCTCTTCTTTACAATGAGAACCATATAGAACTCTAAAAGGGGTCGAAGAGTTTAAATTAGAAAATATACATGCCAGGCCTGGCAGTGCCCTAACCTTAAACCTAAAATAACAGGACACCAGGTTAAATTCAAATATCAGATAAATAACGATTTTTTTTCATATAAGTATGTCCAAATATTGCAATTACTGGGTGTCCTGTATTTTATTTGCTATATCTGGCCACCCCATCATGGCATGCTATAGGCACTTGGTAAATGTTTCCTCATTTCCACTTCCTCACAAGCTCACCTAGAAAGGACTTCAGATGCTGCCCGATTTAAGTGTTGCTAAATTGTGGTTGAAGGATGGGGAGATAAGGAAAGATGACTGTGGCAAAATCGGCTATAACCATATTTTTATTTCCACAAGTAGAATAGTACAAAAAATAGCATAGGGCTTCCCTGGTGGCGCAGTGGTAGAGAGTCCGCCTGCCGATGCAGGGTACACGGGTTCGTGACCCAGTCCGGGAGGATCCCACATGCCGCGGAGCGGCTGGGCCCGTGAGCCATGGCCGCTGGGCCTGCGCGTCTGGAGCCTGTGCTCCGCAGTGGGAGAGGCCACAACAGTGAGAGGCCCACGTACTGAAAAAAAAAAAAAAGCATAAAATACTGAGGGCCAGCATGACGTCCTACCTGATCATTAATTCACTCTTTATAGAGGGCTTAAATAATGGTTCTCCAAAACGATGCATTTCTATCTAGATATTTAAATTATGTTTATGGCGAATTTTTTCATGTTTATAGCGTAGTTTTGAGTGAGAAAAGCAGGATAGAAAATTGTAATGACATTATGATCTCTACTCCATTAAAATACAGAGAAAAAAGCTACGAGGAAATATGTGAAAATAACTTTGGGTCATTGGATTTTTTTGCTCATCCTTGCATCTTTATGGTTTTCAATATTGACCAAACTTTCTCTAATGAACTCATTACTCTTAGAATAAGTAAAATTTAAAGTTCTCTCTTAAATTACATTAGAGTTTTAATTTATCAGTTGTTTTAAATTATAAATAAAATTTTAATGAATTAAGTGGTGGGAAACTTAACATAACTTTAAACTTTTAATTATCAACAAAACGTAGAAATTCAGATTGTAACAAAACCGTACAGTTGATCTTAAAAAAACAAAAACGAAACTTTGTTCTGAAGTATAACACAAACAGGAAAGTATATAAAACACAAATATACGACTGAACCCATTTTTAAAAAAACAGAGACTCAGGTACCCACCTAGGTCAATACACAGGACACTGTCAGCATCCCAGATGCCCCCTACCCCTGCCATGTGTCCTATTCCCAGTCACAACCCACTCGCTTCCACCTAGTTGGTTTGCGTTAGTTATTTACTTCCTTTTCCTTTCATTTCAATTTTACCACCTAAATTGTATCCCTAAAACGTGTAGATTGGTTTGGCTCGTTTTTGAACTTGATATAAGTGGGATCATATGCTTAGTATGTTGCTTGTCTGGCTTCTTTCACTCAACATGCTTTTAAGATTCATTCAGATCAGGAAACTTGCACAAGCCTCTTAGATAACCTCATCCACCAAAGGGCAGACAGCAGAAGCAAGAAGAACTACAATCCTGCAGCCTGTGGAACAGAAACCATATTCACAGAAAGATTGACAAGATAAAAAGGCAGAGGGCTATGTACCAGATGAAGGAACAAGTTAAAACCTCAGAAAAACAACTAAAAGAAGTGGAGATAGGCAACCTTGCAGAAAAAGAATTCAGAATAATGATAATGAAGATGATCCAGGACCTCAGAAAAAGAATTGAGGCAAAGATCGAGAAGATGCAAGAAATGTTTAACAAAGACCTAGAAGAATTAAAGAACAAACAAACAGAGATGAGCAATGCAATAACTGAAATGAAAAATACACTAGAAGGAATCAATAGCAGAATAACTGAGGCAGAAAAACGGATAAGTGACCTGGAAGACAGAATGGTGGAATTCACTGCTGCAGAACAGAATAAAGAAAAAACAATGAAAAGAAATGAAGACAGCTTAAGAGACCTCTGGGACAACATTAAATGCAACAACATTCGCATTATAGGGGTCCCAGAAGGAGAAGAGGGAGAGAAAGGACCCGAGAAAATATTTGAAGATATTAGAGTGGAAAACTTCCCTAATATGGGAAAGGAAATAGCCACCCAAGTCCAGGAAGCACAGCGAGTCCCATACAGGATAAACCCAAGGAGAAACACGCCGAGACACATAATAATCAAACTGGCAAAAATTAAAGACAAAGAAAAATTGTTGAAAGCAGCAAGGGAAAAACGACAAATAACATACAAGGGAACTCCCATAAGGTTAACAGCTGATTTCTCAGCAGAAACTCTACAAGCCAGAAGGGAGTGGCATGATATACTTAAAGTGATGAAAGGGAAGAACCTACAACCAAGATTACTCTACCCAGGAAGGATCTCATTCAGATTCGATGGAGAAATCAAAAGCTTTACAGACAAGCAAAAGCTAAGACAATTCAGCACCACCAAACCAGCTCTACAGCAAATGCTAAAGGAACTTCTCTAAGTAGGAAACACAAGAGAAGAAAAGGACCTACAAAAAGAAACCCAAAACAATAAGAAAATGGTAATAGGAACATACATATCAATAATTACCTTAAACGTGAATGGATTAAATGCCCCAACCAAAAGACACAGGCTTGCTGAATGGATACAAAAACAAGACCCATCTATATGCTGTCTACAAGAGACCCACTTCAGACCTAGGGACACATACAGACTGAAAGTGAGGGGATGGAAAAAGATACTCCATGCAAATGGAAATCAAAAGAAAGCTGGAGTAGCAATACTCATGTCAGATAAAATAGACTTTAAAATAAAGAATGTGGGCTTCCCTGGTGGCGCAGTGGTTGAGAGTCTGCCCGCCGATGCAGGGGACACGGGTTCGTGCCCTGGTCTGGGAAGATCCCATATGCCATTGAGCGGCTGGGCCCACGAGCCATGGCCGCTGAGCCTGCGTGTCCGAAGCCTGTGCTCCGCAACGGGAGAGGCCACAGCAGTGAGAGGCCCGTGTACCGCAAGAAAAAATAATAATAAAAAAGTAAAATAAAGAATGTTACAAGAGACAAGGAAGGACACTACATAATGATCAAGGGATCAATCCAAGAAGAAGATATAACAATTATAAATATATATGCCCCCAACAAGGGAGCACCTCAATACATAAGGCAAATGCTAGCAGCTATAAAAGAGGAAATCGACAGTAACACAGTAATAGTGGGGGACTTTAACACCTCACTTATACCAATGGACAGATCGTCCAAAATGAAAATAAATAAGGAAACAGAAGCTTTAATTGACACAATAGACCAGATAGATTTAATTGATATTTATAGGACATTCCATCCCAAAACAGCAGATTACACTTTCTTCTCAAGTATGCACGGAACATTCTCCAGGACAGATCACATCTTGGGTCACAAATCAAGCCTCAGTAAATTTAAGAAAATCGAAATCATATCAAGCATCTTTTCTGACCACAACGCTATGAGATTAGAAATGAATTACAGGGAAAAAAACCGTAAAAAACACAAACACATGGAGGCTAAACAATACATTACTAAATAACCAAGAAATCACTGAAGAAATCAAAGAGGAAATCAAAAAATACCAAGAGACAAATGACAATGAAAACATGATGATTCAAAACCTATGGGATGCAGCAAAAGCACTTCTAAGAGAGAAGTTTATAGCTATACACGCCTACCTCAAGAAACAAGAAACATCTCAAATAAACAATCTAACCTTACACCTAAAGGAACTAGAGAAAGAAGAACAAACAAAACCCAAAGTTAGCAGAAGGAAAGAAGTCATAAAGATCAAAGCAGAAATAAATGAAATGGAAACAAAGAAAACAGTAGCAAAGATCAATAAAACTAAAAGCTGGTTCTTTGGCAAAATTCAACACGCATTTATGATAAAAACTCTCCAGAAAGTGGGCATAGAGGGAACCTACCTTAACATAGTAAAGGCCATATACGACAAACTCACAGCAAACATCATTCTCAATGGTGAAAAACTGAAAACATTTCTTCTAAGATCAGGAACAAGACAAGGATGTCCACTTTCACCACTATTATTCAACATAGTTTTGGAAGTCCTAGCCGCGGCAATCAGAGAAGAAAAAGAAATAAAAGGAATCCAAATTGGAAAAGAAGAAGTAAAACTGTCACTGTTTGCAGATGACATGATACTATACATAGAGAATCCTAAAGGTGCCACCAGAAAACTACTAGAGCTAATCAATGAATTTGGTAAAGTTGCAGGATACAAAATTAATGCACAGAAATCTCTTGCATTCCTATATACTAATGATGAAAAATCTGAAAGAGAAATTAAGGAAACACTCCCATTTACCACTGCAACAAAAAGAATAAAATACCTAGCAATAAACCTACCAAGGGAGACAAAAGACCTGTATGCAGAAAACTATAAGACACTGATGAAAGAAATTAAAGATGATACCAACAGAGGGTTTCCCTGGTGGCACAGTGGTTGAGAATCTGCTAATTCAGGGGACACGGGTTCGAGCCCTGGTCTGGGAGGATCCCACATGCTGCAGAGCAACTAGGCCTGTGAGCCACAACTACTGAGCCTCGCTTCTGGAGCCTGTGCTCTGCAACAAGAGAGGCCGCGATAGTGAGAGACCCGTGCACTGCGATGAAGAGTGGCCCCTGCTTGCCACAACTAGAGAAAGCCCTCGCACAGAAACGAAGACCCAACACAGCAAAAATAAATAAACTCCTACCCCCAACATCTAAAAAAAAAAATGATACCAACAGATGGAGAGATATACCACGTTCTTGGATTGGAAGAATCAATATTGTGAAAATGACTCTACTGCCCAAAGCAATGTACAGATTCAATGCAATCCCTATCAAATTACCAATGGCATTTTTTACAGAACTAGAACAAAAAATCTTAAAATTTGTATGGAGACACAAAAGACCCCGAATAGCCAAAGCAATCTTGATGGAAAAGAGCAGAGTTAGAGGAATCAGACTCCCTGACTTCAGACTATACTACAAAGCTACAGTAATCAAGACAGTATGGTACTGGCACAAAAACAGAAATATAGATCAATGGAACAAGATAGTAAGCCCAGAGATAAACGCACGCACCTATGGTCAGCTAATCTATGACAAAGGAGGCAAGGATATACAATGGAGAAAAGAGAGTCTCTTCAGTAAGTGGTGCTGGGAAAACTGGACAGCTACATGTAAAAGAATGAAATTAGAACACTTCCTAACACCATTCACAAAAATAAACTCAAAATGGATTAGAGACCTAATTGTAAGACTGGACACTAAAACTCTTAGAGGAAAACATAGGAAGAACACTCTGACATAAATCACAGCAAGATATTTTTTGATCCACCTCCTAGAGTAATGGAAATAAAACCAAAAATAAACAAATGGGACCTAATGAAACTTAAAAGCTTTTGCACAGCAAATGGAACCATAAGGAAGACGAAAAGACAACCCTCAGAATGGGAGAAAATATTTGCAAACGAATCAACAAAGGATTAATCTCCAAAATATATAAACAGCTCATGCAGCTCAATATTAAAAAAACAAACAACCCAATCCAAAAATGGGCAGAAGTCCTAAATAGACATTTCTCCAAAGAAGGCATACAGATAGCCAAGAAGCACATGAAAAGCTGCTCAACATCACTAATTATTAGAGAAATGCAAATCAAAACTACAATGAGGTATCACCTCACACCAGTTAGGATGGGCATCATCAGAAAATCTACAAACAACAAACGCTGGAGAGGGTGTGGAAAAAGGGGAACCCTCTTTCACTTTACTGGGAATGTAAATTGATACAGCCACTATGGAGAACAGTATGGAGGTTCCTTAAAAAACTAAAAATAGAATTACCATATGATCCAGCAATCCCACTACTGGGCATATACCCAGAGAAAAGCATAATTCGAAAAGACACATGCACCCCAATGTTCATTGCAGCACTATTTACAATAGCCAGGTCATGGAAGCAACCTAAATGCCCATCAACAGATGAATGGATAAAGAAGGTGTGGTACATATATACAATGGAATATTACTCAGCCATGAAAAGGAACGAAATTGGGTCATTTGTTGAGACATGGATAGATCTAGAGACTGTCATACAGAGTGAAGTAAGTCAGAAAGAGAAAAACAAATATCGTATATTAACACATATATGTGGAACCTAGAAAAATGGTACAAATGAACCGGTTTGCAGGGGAGAAATAGAGACACAGATGTAGAGAACAAACATATGGACACCAAGGGGGGAAAGCGGCGGGGGTGGTGGTGGTGGGGGTGTGATGAATTGGGAGATTAGGATTGACATGTACACACTGATGTGTATAAAATTGATGACTAATAAGAACCTGCTGTATAAAAAAAATAAAATTCAAAAATAAAAAAAAGATTCATTCATATCGCTTAGCATTGTAATAATTTTATTCATTGCTGTTGTAGTGTTGGTATTTCAATGTAAGACTGTGCTACCACTTACTTACCTGTTTTGCAGTTGATGGACATTAGGGCTGATCCCAGGCTTTGGCATTGTGAACTGCGGCTGCTGTCAGCATCCTGTCTGTGTCTCCTGGTGCACTGGGCGGATGTTCTAGCTTCTGTGAGCTGAACTTACTTTGTGCTAATGAGATTTCTACCCACCTGTGACCATAAAAGGGAAAACTGATAAAGACCCTGGAGTTTGGAAATCTGAAGCTGTGGATCTCGTTGCCGTGGATTGACTCCTATTCATGAGAAATTTATATTTCAAAGAACTGAAAACCCAGCAGTTTTCTTAAATGTCAGAATAATCCTGCTGTTATTTAAATGCATTAAAAATTCTTTTAAATGGCAAGAAGCAGCCTTGAGAGCCTTCTTATTTCAAATTAATATCATCTAAATATGAAGACCTCTGCTTTGTGACTAACAAAAACATTTGCCAGTATTCCAATTTAGACAACTTTGCTTTCAGCCAAAAATCAGAAGTTTTTTGAGCCGGGAAAGATTTTTTAGCGACACTAGTTCAACTCCTTCCTTTCATAAATCAGTAGCTGAAGCCTTCTTGAAGGTCAAATACCTTCCCAAGGTCATAGTTAACTAGTTAGTATAGCACCAGGACCATATGAGGACTTTCTGACTTCCAACCTTATATATTATTAAATTCCCCCCAATATTACATGAAGCCACCTTTCAAACTATGGAATGTGTGGAGGACTGAGAATGTTATTCTGCCGTTGTCACCATCATTATATTTGACTCTTCATATACCTACCTAAGCATGATCCCCTCTGCCTGATTTTCCTGGCATCCCATTTTTACTAGAGGTATGGTAAGATTATACATATGCTATGGTACTGGTGCAGTGATCATTTTTTGGGTAATATTTTGATCCATCTGGCAGCAGATGGTTGTACATTATAAAATTCCTGCAAGTCACAGCTCTGTGTTTACCATAACCATCCATTACTGGCTACAGAACAGGGGAGCACTGGAGATAGTACCTCTTTGCAAACTCTACCCCTGTGACTCCCAAATGCCAAGTCTGAGATGTGGTACTGGCTTGAGATGGCATTTTTCTTCATCTGTGGTAAGGCGAGAAAAACAAAACAGTGAAAGGTTTTTCATAAAATTAATTTTGTTCAATTTAAAGGGAACCTTTTATACTGAGATTTGTCTTTCCTACTTTTTCTGCGTTAAATGTATTTTTATGGTATTTATAGTTTAAAATTTTTTTTTTTTTTTTTTTTGCAGTACGCGGGCCTCTCACTGTTGTGGCCTCTCCCGTTGCGGAGCACAGGCTCCGGACGCGCAGGCTCAGCGGCCATGGCTCACAGGCCCAGCCGCTCCGCGGTGTGTGGGATCTTCCCGGACCGGGGCACGAACCCATGTCCTCTGCATCGGCAGGCGGACTCTCAACCACTGCGCCACCAGGGAAGCCCTAAAATGTTTTTGAGGGCAGTGCTTACAACTGTCTTATTCACTATCATACACTCAATTCCTAGCATAGTGCTTGACATAAAACAGAGACTCAAAAAATATTTAAATGGGTGAGTAAAAGTAAATAACCTTAGTTTGGGCATCAGTTTTTTCGGGGAGGCAGGACGGGGGGAAAGATTTTACTAATCCCTGAACTCTAGAAGTCTGATAAATTTCAGATTGTCACTCTTGCGTAGCGATACAAGACATCTAGTGTACTGGATGGAGTGTCCCCCCAAAATTGGCATCTACCTGGAACATCAGAATATGACCTTATTTGGAAATAGGGTCGTTGCAGATTCAATCAAGTTACGGTGAGATCATAATGGATTAGAGTGGGCCCTGATCCAAAGACTGGTATCCTTATAAGAAGAGGGATATTTGGACACAGAGACACAGGGAGAAGGCCTTGTGATCTCAGACACCAGAGGGAAGAGATTGCAGTAATGCAGCTCCAAGTTAAGGAATGCTGGCAACTACCAGAAACTGGACCAGGCAAGAAAGGGTCCCTCCACCCAGCCCTCAGCCTTCAGAGGGAGCATGGTCCTGCCAACACCTTGATTTTGGACTTCAGCCTCCAGACGTTGAGAAAATAAATTTCTGTTGTTTGAGCCATCCAGTTCATGGTACTTTGTTATGGAAGCCCTAAGAAACAAATATATCTAGGAGTCCAACCAGTGGATTTGGTGGGAAATAGAGGGGAAAAGAGCAGGATTTCTAGGGGTTAAGTGTGTCTCGTACAATCTATTTTGGGGCAAAAAAGAGAATTCCCACGCTGATTCTTCAGGGTATAATTAATGACTATAAGTATAGGGGAGTCATCTGGAGGATACTTTTCTATTTTTAGTCATGGAAGATTCAGGGGAAAATGCTTTGGGATGATGTAGGAAGGATATTTGTTAGACATGAATCTTGATGGAAAGCGGTATTAGGCACTTGTTAGAACCCAAAATGGATTTCTAAAAGCTGGGCATAAGTCAGTTTTTACAATTAATATATTTTAAATGTATTATTATTATAGGAGCCCAGTATTTAAAACAATTTTATGATGACTTCATATAAGAGAAAGAACAAATATTTATAGCCTAATATATAATTTATATACCTAGATTTTCTTTTGTTTTAAAATTAATTAATTTTTATTTTTGGCTGCATTGGGTCTTCTTTGCTGAGTGCGGGCTTTCTCTAGTTGCGGAGAGCAGGGGCTACTCTTTGTTGCAGTGGCGGGCTTCTCATTGCGGTGGCTTCTTTTGTTGCAGAGCACAGGCTCTAGGCGCGCGGGCTTCAATAGTTGTGGCTCATGGGCTCAATAGCTGTGGCTCGCGGGTTCTAGAGCACAGGCTCAGTAGTTGTGGCACACGGGCTTAGTTGCTGCGCGGCATGTGGGATCTTCCTGGACCAGGGATCGAACCTGTGTTCCCTGCATTGGCAGGTGGATTCTTAACCACTGCACCACCAGGGAAATCCCTAGCTAGATTTTCATATATCCCATTTGCCTGAAACAAGAACCTTCTATACAAAAGAAGAAACTAGGACAATTTTAACTAAAGCTTAAAAAAAAAATGACAATGCCTATATGTAAGCTTTCTTAGGGCATGTATTTTTGTCTATACTATTTACTGAGTGTAAATGGTGCCTGCATATAAAAGCTTAATAAATACTTGTTGAATGAATGTCCCAGGTAATTTATATTGTTACTGGAAGTGGTGGGATTACATGGCCTCTATTTTGTGGTCTAATACTTCATTGTTGTGATGACAAACACATCTCGTTTACTTCTGTGAGGCAGGATGTGAGGAATGAGAAGGAGACAAAGAATTACAGGATAAAAAAGTGCACTAAAATCTGAAAAGTTATCAAGCCATATCTATAAAATAGACTACCTAAAATGATAGTGGTAATCTAAGCTCTTGACAGAGTTCAGATGATAAGTTTGTGAGGGAGGGGTGAGGTCTTAGAGAGCTGAGAAGGTCTCATCCTGTCAGTGAGCAGGGAACATATGAATTCTGTTTGGCCACCCGGGGCCCATTTAGTGCACTAGAGTACTAATTTGCTAAATGGGTCCCTCATAGTAAAAATGAATGAGTAAATAGTGAGCAATTTAGGGATGGTAAACCACTAGTAGCTCCAGGGATACAGAAATGTGAAACTATAATTATAGTCCTTGTTCATAATGTACTAACTAAATGTATTACATTGTATATTGCATCTTTCTGAGTTTATTTCTGGACACAGCTGAGCCCTTTACAATTCAGACTGAAACCAATCCTGCTGTCAATTCATGCCTCCATTAAAATCCCAACTGCTTATATTAGAAAAAAAATTCCAAAGATGGTTTCTTTTATCTTGGATCTAAGGATGCAAACAGGATTAACCTAGATGCAAAACACAGCAAGTCAGTTATAAATCACACGGCATAAAATAAACTGTGGCAGTAAATTGAAAATTATGTTCTCTTTTTCTATACTTAGCTGTGAAAATATTTTAACAAGTTGGCTCAGGGTTTGCAACTTTTACATCTGTTGTTTCTTTTCGGGATTATCTTTTAGCATTTGAAGATGTGGTTCTTTTAAAAGTGTGGCTAGTCAGAAATGTGGTATCAGATTGTACATTTGGAACATTTTAAAGGATGGGGGGCATTTGTGAGTTATATGGTTTCAAGATAGTGGCCTATTCCCCACTCTACTTTTAAGTAGGAGAAGCTGCGATTTCATGGGTGTCTAGAAAATATTTCTCCCTAACTGAAATCCTTTTCTTATTCAGAGAAATTGTACAGCGTGGGTTGGCTCGGACGGTCTGGATGATGTTCCATGATACCAGCAAACTCCAGGTACAACTTTCATTGCCCTTATCATTGTCTATTATTAAAACTCTGAGGTTCCAGTTGATCTGGTGTTCAGGGAACTGTCTATTTTTATGAACTCTCATTTCTTTCTCTCTCTCCTCTCACCCCCAAGTTTAGTAACTTTACTGAAGGTGTTTGGAGGTGGAACCAGGGATGGATCACACTGTGGATCCTCGGTCTTCTGCTCTCCCCTCAACTCTAATTTCTATTATTTTGGATACAATGGAATATGACATCTTTTAGATTATTGACACTATGCCCGAAATAGTTTCTCTGTGTAGAAATTATAATCTGCATTCTCCCCCCGCCCACAAAAAAAGGACCCACTGTTTTTTGAGGCTGGAATGTACTTCCTTTTTCTTCATGTTGAGATACTTGAACATAATTTATTCCCTTTCTCCTCCTAATTTAGTAATTCCTCATACCAAGTCTGGTAGGTGTGTATGAAGACTCTTCAACCCCTCCCCACTCCAATACTTTTGGAGTATTTGCTTTTTCTTTAAGTTTTCCCGCTTGGAGGAGGTTTTTTGGTTACAAATAACTTCAAGGGGTAAATACAGCTCCTAGAGGATGAAAAGGCAAGAGTCGTGGTGATTGTGTGAAACTAAACAAGACTCAGAGCTTATTGAGAACAGCGCTATGATTTCTTAGAGAGGATGCAAATGGACAGTGGGCCAATGGTGACAGAATTTCTGATTAGAACAGACTTCCCTTGAGTTTGTTACATTAGCTAAATAAAAATAACTCCAGAAAGCAGATATATGAGAATTAATATATATTTCTTTTTTTTTTTTTTTTTTCGGGAAAGCAGCCTCAGAAGAGGTGGTTTTTCTTTATTGGGAACTCAGATGATCAGAGGTCCTCTGTCTCCAGTGAAATACTGAGGCTGAAGGAAGATGCCACAGCGCATTCCTTTGCATCCTGTGCTCTCTCCCAAGGTACAGGGAAACCACAAACACCCACCCTCTAGCCCTCCCCACTGCCACTCTTAAGGACTTTCCCCAGTACCTCCCAAAAGAGGATGCCCCCACACACAAAGTTAGGCCTGGCAAAAAGCCAAGCATAGAAAGCCTCAGTAACTCTTCTTGGTGGAACCAAAGCCAGAGAAGCCCATCACAGCTGCCATCTCATCCTCCTCCTCAAATGTCAAGTCCTCCTCAGCCCTCCTTTTCTTCTCCTTCTGTTTCTCTTTCTTGTAGGCTTTGGCCTTTTCCTCCTCTTCTCTGAGTTCTTTCATCCTTTCCTCAAAATCATAATCCTTCTGCTTCTCTTCCATCTTCTTCTTGTTGACTTCAAAACGTTTCTTCGCCTGATCCGAAGTGGAACGTTCCACACGCATGTCTATGCCCAGGTTTCGCTGATGTTTCTTTCCATTAATGTGATCCAGGAAGTTGATGGAGTCTTTCACCACACAGTCACAGACATTGCAATAGTATCCTCCCATCTCAGACTGTGGGGTGGTCTTCGTAATGACGACTGTCTTCCCAAGTTTGGATTCCAGGTCCACCTTGTAGTCCCTATGCCGGAGAAGCTCTCGCTTGACTGGCTGCACTGGTTTTCCATCCTTCTTTTCTCTCTCTTCCATGAGCCTCTTCTCGGCGAGCTTCTCATATTCATCTTTGTCCCACTATCGGCGGAAGTCCAAGTTTTTTGTCCCACTGCCCGACGCCATCTTCACTGCGAAGTGAATCTATATTTCTTAATATAGAAAAAATTTAAAAGGTTTATAGGAAATCAGCTAAGGAACTAAAAAATATAAAGAAATGTAAATAGTCCGTGTTTCAGTGCTGAAATTTAACGTAGTCTTTGTTTTTTAACCTTATTAAAGTAGGGCTAAATTAAAATACTGTTCTTTTCATTTCTAGAATAGTTTGTGTTAGGTGCTACTCAAGGTACATATGGATTAGGCAGCTGAAATTCATCTTCAAGATCATTACCTCTTTCTCTGCCTCTTTACTTTCTCTCAGAGACTTATCCTTCAGCAAGTACTCAGCTTCATTTGTTCCAGAAAATTTCATCCAAAGTGAGGTCTCTATTGTTGGACTCCCTAGACTAGGTCAGTTCTCGTTTTATTTTTGCTTCCTCCGTGGCACCCAGTATTTTCCCCTCGTCCACATCCCTCTCACTTGTTGAACCTCTTTCTTGCTAATCTATAAGCTCTGTGAAGGCAAGACAGTGTCTGATTTATTCAACTGCTGTAACAGAGTACCTGGCATATAATATGTTTATAATTATTTGTTAAATTAATTGACTTGACTATCTTATTATGTCTCTTGGGAGAACTTGCATTCTTCCTAATTTTAAAAATGTAACTCTGTGCTGTTGATTGAATTGAAATGGAATAAACATTTGTTTCATGAGACCAAGAGGTAATACTTCAAAAGAAAAATATAAAAAATCATTTTCAGGAATTTCAAGAATCAAGATAAATATATATTTTTTGGTCCTGTAACTTCCTCCATTCCTCTTCAATGAAACTGTGTAGATAACCCAAGTACAACTTTCCTTGCCCTTACTAGTTTCTGTTATTTCAGCTACAAGTTCCAGTTTCTCTGTTTCTCTCTCCTTCCTCTTTCCTCAAACCCCCCACTCCCAATTCACCCCCAAGTTTAGTAACTTTATTGAAGTTAAGGCAGTCCCTGGATAGTATGAAGTTGAAAAAGTCACAAATGTGAAAATCCAGATTTATAAAACAATGTGGGGGAATAGTAATTCAATTAAAAATTTTACTAAATTCTTTAAAATAGTATGCTATTTTAATCTAGCCTACAATATTGTTTCAACTGACAAGATTAAGTGCAACTTTTCAGACCACGAATAACAATGTAGCCGTAGAATATAACTTCTGAATGTTGAAAGAAAAAACAAGGGAAGACGTTAAGAGAGAACATACAGGACCAGCCCATCTCATATCCCACCGTGTCTCCTCCATTCCAGCGTTTCCTCTACTTTCCATCGCTTTCTGTGTCATTAAGTTACTTCAAACCTTAAGAGCAACAGGGAAAAATGAGATCTCAGCCCTTTGCCTTTTTCCTTCTTAGATGTAGGAACTGGAGGATCGGGTCGGGGCTGCACGATTTCCATTAAGCACGTTCAGTGGGTGGTGGAGATGAAGACCAAAGGCTGGGGACCTTTGTACCGTTTAGAGTCCCTAGAAGCCCTCTCTTGCAATTAACCGGGAAAACGAGTCTTCTGGGAAGCGGGAGTGGGCGGGCTAAGTACAAGTTAATGAACAAGAACATTCCCGGGCACGGAGTTCAACAGCAGAGGGCAGAATACCCACTGTCCAGGGTACACGGCTGGCTGCAAGGAGGGGCATAGTTTAAGTATCTCTGGGGCTTGTAGTTCACCACGTTTCCTTCGGACATGCCCGTCCGCGCACTGGAACTACAACTCCCAAGGTGCACCGCGCGCATCTGTCCTTCTCTGCCTCCCCGTCTCTGAAGCTCGCGCCGGAACCTCCCGGGAAGCTGCTCCCTTCCCAGCCCCGCCCTCGTACGCCGTCCCGTTTGTTTACCCTGAAGCCCCGCCTCACCGCCGCCCTCCTGCTCTCCCCTCTTCTGCCTGGAATGCCGTCATGCAGGTGATGCATATTCATGAGGCCCGCCGAGGAGCTCCTGCCCTGCCCGCCTCCCGCCTTCCCGCTGCCGGCGCGTGATTAATATTCAATGAGCCCAGCTACGCGGCGGGTTCGCCAGGGTGAGGCGGAGGAGTGGGCGGGGCCTGCGCTCGGCGCCCGCGACCCGGGCGGGGAGGGTGTGTGTGTGTGAGGGGGGGGGGCGGTGGCGGCCAAGCGGGCGGGCGCGCGGGATGGGACACCGAGACACCGACGGAATGCTCCGAATTGCCACATAATCCCCTGAAACGGCCGTGCCGAACGCCATTGGCTTCTCCCTTCTCCCCGCGCCGCCGCCGTCTCCCACCTTCGCCTCCCCGCCTCTCTCTCTGCCCGCTGTCTCCGGAGCTGGGGGGGAAGCGCGAAGCCCCACTGCAATGGAGCCCGCCGCCGCGACTACGGCGCAGCGACTCCCAGAGACCAGCAGGGAGGACCGAGCTCCGGCTCCGGCGGCGGCTGCAGCGGCGGCTGCGGCCGCGGCGGCTCTGGCGGCGGCAGTCGGGGGCGGCCGGAGCCCGGAGCCCGCGCTGACCCCGGCAGCCCCGAGCGGCGGGGCGCGGGAAGAGGCCCCCGGCGAAGCGCAGCTGGGGCCGATGCCTGGCCGGCCGGGAGGCACGGGTCGCAGGAGGAGGCGCGGCGCCCCCCAGCCCACCGCTGGCGGAGCTGCCCCGGTGCCCGGGGCCGGCGGTGGCGCCAACTCCCTGCTGCTGAGGAGAGGGCGGCTGAAGAGGAATCTGTCCGCGGCCGCCGCCGCCTCGTCGTCCTCGTCCTCGTCGTCGTCGTCCGCCGCTGCCGCCTCGCACTCCCCCGGCGCCACCGGCCTCTCCGCCTCCTGCTCGGCCTCGGCGTCGCTGTGCACCCGGAGCCTGGACAGGAAGACGCTGCTCCTGAAGCACCGGCAGATGCTGCAGCTGCAGCCGTCGGACCGGGACTGGGTGCGGCACCAGCTCGAGCGGGGCTGCGTGCACGTCTTCGACCGCCACATGGCCTCGACCTACCTGCGCCCGGTGCTGTGCACGCTGGACACCACAGCCGGCGAGGTGGCCGCCCGCCTGTTGCAGGTGGGCTACAAGGGCGGCGGCGTGGTAAAGGTGCTGGGCAAGGGGCACCCCGACGCCGGTCCCCGGCTCCCGCCCGGCGAGCCGCGGGACTCGGGGCCGCCATCCGGGAGGAGCGGACTGGCCGCCGTCGGGGGCCCGCAGCGCGCTCCTCCCGCCGACCTGCCGCTGCCCGGCGCCCCGGACGGGTGGGCGCTCCGCGCCTCCCGCGCCAGCCCCGCGCCCTCAGACTCCAGCCTGGGCGAGCCGGGCGCCCCGCGGCTCCTGGACGGCGCGGCCGCGGGCCCGGCCTCCGACACCGAGAGCTTCAGCCTGAGCCCCAGCGCCGAGAGCGTGTCGGACCGGCTGGACCCTTACAGCAGCGGCGGCGGCTGCTCGTCGTCGTCCGAGGAGCTGGAGACTGACCCGGCCCCGGCCCGGACCCCGACGGCGGCTCGGGAACAGCCCCGCCTGCCCCGGCTTGGAGCGGGCTCCCGGCCGTCATCCCCGACGGCCTCACCGCCTCCGCCGCAGCCGAAAGCCCAGAGGGGCGTCGAGGGCCCAGGCGGCGCCGCCCGCGATCGGCCTCGGGAGGAGAAGGCGGCGGCAGCAGCGGCCCTCGGCCGCCCCCCGTCGACCCAGGATGGGAACAGGGCGACCGCGGAGCAGGCGCCTCCACCGCCCACCCTGTACGTGCAACTCCACGGAGAGACCACCCGGCGCCTGGAGGCGGACGAGAAGCCGTTGCAGATCCAAAATGACTACCTCTTCCACCTGGGGTTTGGGGAGTTGTGGAGGGTGCAGGAGGAAGGCATGGACTCGGAGATCGGCTGCCTCATCCGTTTCTATGCAGGTAAGGAGATCACCTGCACTTTGACGCGTGGGGAATAAGCACTTCTAGGTCCCGAGGAATGTTTGGCCACCCCGAGAGTCAGCGCGGGTCCTCGGGAGTCTCTGTTACTTCTCTACAGCTTTCAAGTACGATCTGTGTGATACTAAATTGAGCAGTTTTAAAATCCGCGAGCTTTTGTCATTCTTGGGGGCTCCGAGGTTGGGAAGCAAGCTGGGACAGGTGGCAGGGCCACCAGGAAGCACAGGGAGCAGGCACTCCTGAAAGAAGCAGTGGTGGCTTTAACAGTGAAGTGCTGCCTTCGGACGTCCGTTCACCGGTTTGTTGGGTTTGAGGCAGTTTGGGATTTCAGGTAAACATCACGTGCACGTGATACCTACAGAGGAAAATGACCTTGAGAAATGCGCTGGAACACCCTCCCTCCGTCTGACTGTCCGCGGGTTGCCCTTCCAGCCCGGGAGCTCGCTCCGCATCAGCTGGTGCTGCTCGTTTGCCCACTTAGTCCTCGATGGAACCCAGCAGCTGCGGTCCTCTTTAGCGATAAGTTTCCTCAGCGCTTTTTGGCTTTATTTCAGTTTCCTCTGTAAGTTTGATTCTTGCGTCAAAAGTGGTTTTGCCTATTTCTTTCTCTCAGTTTCTTACTTCTAACCTTTAGAGCCAGAACTGACCATTGCGATGTGACTTGCAATAGGGATATATAGGAATCACAATACGACTTGAGGGTGATCTAAAATCTTCCTCATTTTTTTTTTTCATTTCTAGATTAAAGGTCTTAAAAGGAGAGTTAAATCTTCCCCAGATTTACTAAAGTACTAAATTACTTCCCCGCCTAGGTTGTATGGGTGGTGGAAAAATAATCACACTTGTAATTTCATTAATCTGTAGCCATTCTTTCTAATTTAATATGTTTTTGGTCCAGCTCGTGTCCCAGTAGCAATTTAGTCCGTTTGAATGAAGAAATTACTCACACATTGAGATATGCAAGACTGGTAGCATTCCTGGTGAGATGTTCCTTTACGTTTAATTGAAGTTTTTCTGTAGTTCAAGTGGATTTCTGATGGATTTTTGCCTCGTAAAGAAAACCATATCATAATACAATAGCATTTGTAGTATCTGAAGATAATATCCCAAACCGGATGACAAGCCTTTAAAAGCTTATGGTCTAGAAAATAGGTGATTTTTTTTTTCATGTAGGAGCAACAACTATATCATTTTTTCCTGTGGCTCATGTAATTTGTAAAATACTGTTATTTTACAAAAGCAGTAAAGGGTAATCACACTTGGAATGAGAATATTTTCTTAACATGAGAATGATAAATGCCATTATAACCAACCAATTACATTGAAGGAACTATATATAAAGCAAAGGATATGTTAAATAAGCAGTATTGAACATATTTCGTATGGAAAGAGCTCTGCATCCCTTCTTTTCCTCATGACTGAATTGTTGATCATGATAAATGTCCATGGGAAGGGTTTTAGGTGTCCTAGTCATGACATTTAAATCTTTGATTCCCCTTGATTGTCTCTTCAAGTGTGTCTAAAATGTTCTAAGTGGATGATACATAGGTTTTTTTAAAAAAAACTTATCTCTGTATAAAGGTGACAAATTATCTTCCTGGTAAATCGCAAATTTCTGGTGTGCTCATTTTAATCTTTTTGTTTCTTTCTTTATGAAAAGCAGGAATTGTTGCTTCATTCTGAACTTATTTGCTTTATTTCTTATATGCACAGTATAAATACATATATACTTCTGTGAATATGCTTGTAAAAGTAACTAATTAAATGAGGAAGCCATACAGAGCATCCAACCTGTTCTTGAATATGAAGCTGGTATGCAGGTGTCCTAGAAGGAAGATGCCTGATTGTTATAAAGATATAACAGTCTTTATAAAGGTATTATAAAGATGTTATAAAGATGTCTAATTGCTTATTTTATAGCAAGTTGAGCTTATTTTAAGCTTAAGAACATAGCAAACGTCTGTGTTGATGTTCATTTGCCATAGAACAAAATTTACCATATAGTGAGTCCACTTGAACTTTTGCAAGGAAGTTTAGTTACTGATGAACAAAAGGGCCTTGTTATAAGGTGGTCTCACTCATCACCGGAACATTATCAGGACTTCACGTGTAGCGCAGGTTTGCACCAAGCTGGAGGAGATTCCTAGAAGTTACCCGTGTGCTGCAGTGGAATGTAGGACACCCAACAGGAAAGCGGCATGTTTTGGTAGTAATTCTTTTCCATAAGAAGAAGAGAATTAACGTTTGTTTTATATGAGATCCTTTGAGGGGGTGTTTTCCACCACATTCGTTTTTATAATGTTACATATAACTTACTCTTAAGTTTATTGCTGCGTATCTTTTTGTTTATCTGTGTATGTGGAGTTAAGGATAGACTAGGAAATTGCTTTTGAAGGCTTTTGAATATTTTCCTGTATTTAAATTGAGCTCGTTATCTGTTGTTTTTCTAGTTTATCTGTTTATAACTGGAGAAGTTCTTGTGCAGTGGAGAACTTTCATTCTCTTGAGGTCACCTTTCAGTTAAATTTTAGTATTTATAACCTGGCCTAAGTTATTCTTAAAAGGCTTTGAAAGCCATTTGTGGTTGCTTGGAATATTTAAATATTTATTTAGGTAAAGTAAAATGGAAGTCTTTAATGAGCTAAAAGGCTTTGGACAAAAGGTACTATCTAATTACAGAGTTGTTGAGAAAAACTTAGTTTGAAAATTGTTGCTCCTCTGAAGCAACCATTCTCTTAGCTAACTTTAAATAAGAAAAAATTTAATTATGACTCTATCTGAAGTAACTTGTGTGAAGTATTAAGTATATTAGGTACATTAACATTTAATTTTCCTTTAAGATCAGCCATCTTAAACTTTACCTGAGAGTAATTTTAGGTGAAAAAAAATTCAAGAATTTAGGTTACTCGACATAGGTTACGGACTTAAAAACGTTAATGAGGTTATGTTTTGGACTCCCTGGGGGCGTCTGAGTCATTAATCAAGGGCAGTATGAAACTATATTTTTAATATTTTTGACTCTCTTCTACTGCCTTTTAGCTTTAGTCATCTGGCTGTTACAGTTTAAATTGTGATAGTGGGAAATGATGTTGACAGGATGGAGAGTACACCCACTGTGGCTCGTGAATCTTGGACAAGATATTTTTATGTTTGACTTTTTGGGATTGCTCAGGAGAACGGACTCCTTACCCGCGCATATTTCTTCTCTTTTTCTCGTCTGGGATGATCAAACCTTACATGGTTTCCTACATGGAAACCAAGAAGGGGTGGTTCGGCATTAAGCTGTAATATTGACGAGAAGTCTCTTATTACTGTAATTACAACAGTATTCAGTAACGTGGTATGAACACGTGACACCAGTGTGTGCTTAAGCAGTCCTTTTAAGAACAAAGGGTTTAATTTTATTTTTGTTGCTTTTTGTATTTAAATTTTATACTTGTTTTTGATGTAAAGTGAGTGCTGTCTTGTCTTTCATAACTGTGGTTTGATAACGCCTATTAATACGTTGGGTTTATTATCTTCAAAACTCTTAAAGAGCTTTCACATAAATTATCTCATTTGTCCTTTCGGAAACATTATTAGGGAGGAGTGGGTGTCAATCCTCGTTTCAGATAAACTGATGCATAGTTTTGATTCTTGCTTGTGGTTTTTCAGTTCTTGGCAGAGCTGAGAAGAGAGAGCATGCATGTTCTGTTTTACAATTCATATTACTTTCCATGAATCGAAGTTGAATTTCATCTACACTTGAATTTTTCACTTGGTTAAAAGCATTCCGAAAATATTCTATTTTTGTTGGTAATGAGGTGATATTATCCTCTAGTCCAAAGTGGTATTCCTTGTGAAATGTGGTTGGTTCTATTTTTATCATGCTGCCTTTAACATAAAGAAGCAAGACTGGCAAATAAGTGGACAATACAGAAAGAGCACGAAAGTGTTCTAAATATTCTGGTTGCTAATAGTCTTACATGCATTTAAGTTGGCATGAAATAAAGTTCACCTAATGATTCTTTGTTCTCTTACACACGCCTCATGTGTTAAACTGTAAATCTTCATTTCATTTCAAATCTTCATAGAGCATTAACACTTTATCTGAAAAGTGGATAACTTTTGAGGGTAGCGGTGTGACATTTCAGTTCCTTTAAAACATAGCTTTACTTGTAAAGTATCGAAAATAGCTATCATGAAAGGTTTGCATAAACCTTTCATCTTAAAGTAAACTTATTTGTACTTTAGTGATCAGTAGTGCTCTATTGATGTCACCATGCTGTTCATTTTTTATAATTCATATGTTATATAGAGTTAGAGAGTAAGCTACTCTGCCTGGTTTTCATAGTTATTCCTTAAATGCTGTGGGTTTTTTTATGCCTATTGAAATAATTACAGGGAGAGGAGATGAGTGTAAATGAGTTTATGAAGTTTCTGGTTGAAAGTTTTATCTTTTTGTGGCTGTAAGATTGTTAAAACAGCCACCTTAAATGACTGGTTATCCCAAGATTCTTATTATTTTTTAAAGAGTAAGGTGCTTTTGTTGTTTTTGATTCTCTTTCTTTATAGAATGCTGAATTTGATTTCTTGGTAACATAACATTCATTAATGTTGTATATGGTCCAAGGCTAGTATAATACTTGGCATTTTAGTTTAAACATTTGTTGAATTGAATTTGCGGAATTTTGTTAAGCAGCTGGTGGTGTATGTCCTGAATCTTCAGGCTCCCTTCCTTTTAGGGTCCCCAGGGGTTGTGTTAAACACATACACACAGAGGCATTTCTCCCATGGCAGGAGGTTTTAGACGTGCCACACACTGTTAATATCTTCTATTTCCCGTGAGTGGAGCTCTATGCGGATTTTGAGAGAGTTCTCTCTCAAAGGTTTCTTAGAGTTAACAGGTGTTTTTTTTCCCCCCTTTTCAAAGGCATCTCTTACCTAAACTTTAAGATGAATTTAATGAGACATCTGTCAAATGAAGCGTTTTAGATTTAATGATTTTGTTATGTGCCAGGGCTGAACGCGGTTCAGTCTATCTGGACAGGAGAAGGGTTTAATTGTACTGTGAAAGTCGAGAAAAGCCACTCAATAGAAAAGCTTTTCCTTTAAAGACGCCTGGCATTTTGAAAAAGAAAAAAAGATGTTATCAGAATGTCCAAAATAGTCTGGGAAAGTGAAGGCTTTTTTTAAAAGTCCCACTTTCTAAAACCCACTCCACCCCTTGATCGCAGGCATCTGGTACAACACTGGTAATGAGGGGTTTTGAATCTACCTTCATGTCCCTCTGCTTCTTGGGCAAACTTTTTAATACTTACCTTTGGTTTTCTAAAGATAGTATAATTCAAACAAAAAAAAATCGACCATTTGGATTCTTTAGACATATTAGGTATTTATAACCTAAGTCTCTGTGACGGGTTGTGTTTGGATTTGTTATGAAACTTTAACTCTAGGCTTTGGAAAATTTTGATAAACTGAAACTCAAGGGTTGGAAAAAATAGACTTTAATGGTACTTTGATTAAATAACATTTATTTGGTTAACTATGAAATAGCTCTTTCAAGCTGTGTGATAATTGTACTTTAGAATCAAGAATAATAACAGTTACCGGGTTGCTGAAGTGTAATTACATGTTGATTTAGAGATGGAATGGTTTTGTTATATATATAATATATATGCCCAATATTCCTTTTAGTATATTAAGTGAAACAAAGCATAACCATCCCATAATGCCACATGCATGCTGAAATAATTGTTTCCCTGTTGTATTTTTACATTTGAGATTGCTTTAATAGGTTGTAAAATGTATTTAATGATAGAGTGTCTTATTAAGGTACTAGTCCAATGACCTTTGAGTTTGGAACCTAGAAGTTCTCTTGGAAATGGAGTGAAATACTCTATTTGTAGGTTGTACATATTTTGTGAGTTTGTAAATGTCAATACTTTAGCAAAGAACAAAAAAAAAATTCAGAATTTATGACATGTATTTTCTCAAATGAAGCTTGCTAGAAGTAAATTAGTCTCATTTCCAGTTATGTGAAAGCATTCAGTTGAAGACTGAATAAAATTTGAAATAATTTGGTTTTGGACCATTTCAATTAATGAATGAAAAAATCTAATTCAAAATTTGAGATACTTTGAATTGGTTGATTTTGTTTTAGTTTTTTCCCCTGCATTCTTTTCAGGCAGGAAGAGTTTTGAATTTGTTGCTGTCTAGTTCTACTGACTCATACATCTGATGATGAAGAGCAGGTGGAGAGTGAATCTTTTCAGATGTCTGCCTTCATTAACAATGTTAGAATGTTTGGCGCCTTCTTTTCAAATACGAGGCGTGTTTTTAAATATAGCGAGAGAAAGTATGAACTGTATTTGTTTTCACTGTCTATTTAATAATTATCTGGATTTCACAATCAGTTCACTCCTGACACATGGTCCAAAGAGCAAAATTTTATGCATAGAACCAGTTTTTGACCTTTTTGTCATGTATGAGAAATATATTCCTAAGGAATTCTTTCTTTGTTCCTATCCATATATTTTGAGAACTTTTGGCTATACTTTAGCACTTGAAGGGGTGCTCCATCTTACGGGTTTTGAGTTTGGCTGATGTATCCTGGGGTCAGTTGAAAGTAACTTTGTTATGGTTTGTAATTTAAAGAAATGGGTCTGAGAGTTGGGAAAGTTGGTATGACTTTGGGCATTCATTTTAACTTATCCTGGGCTTTGATTTCCTCATCAGTAAAATGATGAGCTTGGAGTAGAATAAGTCTAAAATCACTTCCAACTCTTAACATTCTGGGGCTTCATTAGAGAGCCTGTTCTTCAAATTAGAAGGACTAAATGTTGTAGTTGTTTTAAGTTCTGTACGACCTATCCATGGGTTTAAAAACAGCCAAATCCCCAGCTTTTTGTCACGGAGAAAGGAACAGTCTTGGACCTAATGCACACAAGTCAGCCTAAGGTTGCCAACCAAAGAAGAATACCTTTTTGGAGTCGATTAGGACTAATGATGGAATAGATAGTGTTTGATTACCCTCTCCCTGCCAGCTCTAGTCTTCAAAGTAGAATTCAGCACACTAGAGATGAATTTAAAGAAATACATCCTTTTAAAAGTTGACGTAAGTTTCTGTTCTTAAGTTGACTTGTAAAGTAAGATACTTTTATAATCCAGTTTATAAACTTTACTGTAGTGATAACTCTGTATTTGAGGGATCCAGATATGGGAAACTTAATGGTTCATTAGCTTTAATTCATGGTGAGCTGTATGTGCCTATCTACTTGTGCCTAGAGTCAGTAGGAGAAAAAGCACATAAAAATTTTTTGTGTGTTATTTTTGATTAGATCAAAGAGTTTAGGATTCTGTAGAGATCCTAACATCTGTATTTTTATAGATGAGGAAAGCAAGCCCTGTAGAGGTTGAGTGTCTGGTCCAAGATAGGTGATAAACTCAGTCTCAGAATTAGGAATAGCACCCAGGATTTTGATTATCTGTCTAGTGTTCTTTTTTCCCCCACACTGAATTTATATACCTACTATCTTTGGATTCTCCTTTATTTAGTATTCAAAATGAAAGTTTAAAAAATTGAGTGTGCTTCACACATTTGGTGCTTTCTCAGTTACTTCAAGGTGTTTCTAGTTTCTTTTCATTCTAATCAGTGCTTACGAGAGGTTACATATCACTTTGACAGATTATGGGCGGGCTTCTAATGGAACAGTTGGATATTTTAATTGCAGAGAGGGAAATTAGATTTCATCAGTGATGTTACCCTTCAGGGGTTTTATGATAGAACTTTAAAGTTGACAGATGGTTGACTGAAAAGAGTTACAGTGCTAGAAAATCAGAAAATCAGTGGTTATTTGTCCAGTCCTTTAAAGTTGAAATTGTTAGAGGAATGGAAATTTGGAAAACCACTGAATTTTAAAAAAATATTTGGAAGAAAAATTTAAGAATAGATCTTGAAAAAAAAATCCCATTCAGACATGTGTTCATTAAAAAGATTCAGTATTCATAATATTTTTTATTTCATTTTTTTTAAGAAAAACGTATCTTCTCACAATTAAATGCACTTAATTTATTTAGGTACACATACACAGCCCTACTTTTATGTGATATAAATTGAAACAACTTAGTTCAGTAATCTTTGGGCTTTTGCTGTTTGCTGGTTTTGGAAGTCTTTATCATGAAATCTGGTACTGCTTTGAATATCTTTGAGAGAGGGAGAGAAATGTCCTGCTCCTGTTAGCAAAAAGACAGTTTGTGAATATTTGTAGGGGTGAGAGATTCCCTTTTATATTAGGTTCCATTTTAATTTAATCATTTACCTTAAGTAAAAGTTTTATATGGAAATTAATCTATGGAGTCAATTAATTCCTCAAAGATGACTGCTCAGTTTTTACTATGAGGAAGGGAACTTGTAAAGTGCAGGAGTACAAATGGGTAAAAATACATTTCATCTGGCATATGGAATATGTACTCTAGCTGCTGAAGCAGAAAAGGAATTTCTCTTGATGGTCTCTGAGAGAGGTAGTATGGCTGGGGGTAACTGATGTGCAGGTTTATGTAATAAATTGAATCTCTCCTTCTGGAAAGAAGTAAACATCACTGTAGTTGGAGGAGACGCACTCTCTTCCTTACACACATCCCACACGTGCGTACATGATACACTCACACATGCACGCACACATGTTCTCCACTGAGTGCTGAGGTAGGGTGTAATGGTGGTGGTAGCAGGTGGGTGGGGTAAACAATCTTGGGGGGAAAAGTCTCAATTTAAAAAAAATTATAGTTCTTAATTACGTAGATCATTTTTTTTCACATTTTAATTGGTAACTTATTTCTCCCATGAATGGCCTGTTCATATCCCTTGCCCATTTTTTTGTTTGATATTTGCCTTTTTCCTACTGGCTTATAGATTTGTCTTGAGGGCATGTATCTAGGGGAACTAGCTTTGTTTCGTCAGTCACTATTGTCTTCATCCATTTGCACTGTCGGTCTGTTCCTCAAGGTATTCAGGGCTCTGTGTCATGCTTAGGAAGGCCTCCCCCTCAAGATTAAAAAAAAATTTCCCCTATTTTCCTGTGGTATATTATAGTTTTATTTGTATGTTAAAATTTTTAATCTATCTGTTACTTAAGAAAGATAGGAGCGGGGCTTCCCTGGTGGCACAGTGGTTAAGAATCCACCTGCCAATGCGGGGGACACGGGTTCCAACCCTGGCCCGGGAAGATCCCACATGCCGCGGAGCAACTAAGCCCATGCCACAACTACTGAGCCTGAGCTCTAGAGCCCGCGAGCCACAACTACTGAGCCCACGTGCCACAACTACTGAAGCCTGCGTGCCTAGAGCCCATTCTCCACCACAAGAGAAACCACTGCAATGAGAAGCCTGAGCACTGCAACGAAGAGTAGACCCTGCTCACTGCAACTGGAGTAAGCCCGCGTGCAGCAACGGAGACCCAACACAGCCATAAGTAAATAAATAAATAAATAGATTTATTTTAAAAAAAGGAAGTAGGAAAGAACAAATTGTCCCCACACTTTTTATTCAATAATTGAGTATTTCTTTAGTGACTTAAACTGTCACTTTTCCTCAGTTTATACCTTTTTAAAAAAACGGATAGGCATTTATATCATCCTTTACTATGTGCGAGGCACTGTTTTAAGTGCTTTATAAATATTAACTCATTTAATCCTCATTACAACTCTATGAGGCAGGTAATGTTATCACCCCAGGGTTACAGATAGGGAAACTGAGTTACAGAGCAGTTTAGTACCTCGTGTGGATTTGTCAAGCGAGCAAGGCACAAGGCAGAGTGCAAGCCCCAGCATTTGCTGCCAGAGTTAACTAGTGTGTAATAGCTTGCTTGGCCGAATGTGGAAAACTTGTCCTTGATAACCTTCTGGGGCCAGCTTGGGCACGTCAGCATTTGGGAAGCATGGACTTCGAAGTCCCTGAGGCTGGGACCTGCATTCTGGCTGCGCCCCTGAGCCCAGAGCTCTACCTCCCGCTTTCCTTCTCTGTGGAAATAGGCAGTACCTGTGAGCCACACAGCGTTGCTGAGAAGATCAAAGGAGGCGAGGGGAAGTGCCTAGGACAGCAGGACTCGCTGTCAACCAGGCCCTGGTCTTCGGATGCAGAGAGCACTGATGGAGGAGCCAGGACCTAGATGTGACTGTGGGCTTCTTCTTTACTTGATGGGCAACCTATAATGAACCCTGTAATCTCTTTAAGCCTCATTTATTAGAGAGATTTAAAAAAATCCATCTCAGAGAACTTTGTGAGGCTCAGATTTGATGATATATGTGGAAGTGCTTTGTAAACCGTGAGATGTCATACAAATGTAGGGTGGTAGTGTTATTTTTAGCAATAGTAAATTGCCACAAATGTTAATTGTAGGTAATTAGGGCTCGTTAAGGAAGATGGGATACGCTGTTGCTCAGTGACACAGTGACACTGGCAAACTATACACTTTCACTCACTCATTCATTCAATCCAGTAATTACTATGAGTACCTACTATGTCAAAAGTACTTCTGATTCAAAGATGACTAACTTTAATTTTCTAGGATCCCTTGAAATACTTATAGCTCTGAGGGCATGTTTGTGGAAACAAGCGAGCCAACATTTAGAATACAGAAGTGGAAGATGCTCTAACAGAGGTAGTGGGGTCCACAGGTGACTGTAGTAGCAGCAAAGAAGAGGCTCCTGACTCCACGGTGTGAATCCCCGGAAGGCCCTTGAGCCCTCTTGAAGGACCAGAGGGACTAGACCCTTGCCATAATTCTGGGATACTGAATTGTTCGAGGAGCAACCATAAATTACTAGTCGTTCAAAGTCCAGTCAGACTGAGGATTAGTAATTCCACCTTAATCCTTTAAGATTTACCAGCCCTTTCTATCTACGCCTTTTTATCCACTTGAATCATTGGGGCTTCATTTGGTATCATACTTCGTGAGGATCTAAGTTCTGGGTTAAGCAAATATTAATTTTGCTTCCTTGAAAAGAAAATGCAAATGTGCACATGCTCAAGGTTGCCCTGAAGCCTGGCAGGGGGCCTACACTACGCTTGAAAGACGTTCTCTTATTTCTTTTTGTGAAGCCTGTGAGGGTTTTGCTTTCCTCGGATTTATAAAGTTTATGGGAAATGCTGTGTTCATCTTCTGGAGGCAGATACTTTCTTTTAGTTTAATGTCATGTAGACCAACCACATTAATGTAAAATTTGGAAGATGAGGGAGTAATTGGTCATAACCTGAGGGTATTCTTAATTTTTAAAAAATAAAATTCCATTTTTTTGGTATAAATTTATTTATTTTTGGCTGCACTGGGTCTTCGTTGTTGCACGTGGGCTTTCTCTAGTTGCGACGAGCGGAGGCTACTCTTCCTTGTGGTGCGTGGGCTTCTTATTGCGGTGGCTTCTCTTGTTGCTGAGTGTGGGCTCTAGGCTCGCAGGCTTCAGTGGTTGTGGCTCGCAGGCTCAGTAGTTGTGGCTTGTGGGCTCTAGAGCGCAGGCTCAGTAGTTGTGGCGCACAGGCTTAGTTGCTCCGTGGCTTGTGGGATCTTCCTGGACCAGGGCTCGAACCCGTGCCCCCTTCATTGGCAGGCGGATTCTTAACCACTACGCCACCAGGGAAGCCCCGAGGGTATTATTTTTAACTTTGCCCATCTACTGTCTGGATCTTCATTGGTGAAGGAATTTTTTTAAAAGCCTCTTGTGTGGACTAGGAGGAAACACAACTCTTAACTGTTCATATAAGCAAAAATAACTATTTTATCCATGGCTGTAAAATCTGTACTACACTACTATGGTAAGTTAAGTCTTTACTCATGGCCAGTTACAAATTTCTTTTGTTTTAAGTGGAAGGTAAATGTCTCTGAAATATTGTCTCATGTAGTAATGTGAATAACAACACTGGAAAAGATCTTTATTTTGCTTTTTATGTTAGTTTTAAACGTATGATAAACACCCTGTTTTTAAAAGAAGTTATGCAGATCCTGTCTGACTAAAATAAGTCATGCTTCTTATTCCAATGAAAATACTTCTAATTCAGACTAATCAACATTCAGGTTAATTACCTGCCATTGTGTATTTTCCACTGTCATTTGCACCTTTCTGCCCTCTGTGACAAATTTTTACAGAGGCCTCAGTTAACTCATTAGAGCAGTATTAACACCCGACAAGCTGATTTTCATGGGGGATATTAACAGAAATGTTAGCATCAATGTAGCCATAAGGAGAATAGTTATTAGCCCTTGTGATTATAAAGGAGACGCTAAAAATCCCTTGTAACTAAGTCATAATAGAGACTTGGTGTTTTTAACCAGAATCTGAGTAGTATTGTCTCATTGATAAATACACAATGACAAAAGTTCTATAAACAAGTATCTTGGAACTGCTAAAGATAACGTCATTGTGAAGATACCACACAAAAGTCCATTTCTGAGAGTCGGGATCATCTTGTAGTCGGTACATTTGGAATGCTTGTTTATACCTTGAATTGGCTTGCAGCTGCTAATAGAGAATTGGGAGCCGTCATTGCTTCCTGCTTCTATAGATGTTCATAAGATCTCCCACCCCACCCCCAACCAAACAAAACGGTTGATAGCCTCTTGGTTCTAAGAAACTGATGGATTAATGCAGGTGATATTAACCTCTAGATAATACTGATGGATAAAGGGAGGTGGTGGCGTTCACTTATCTTGAAGGTACTATCATAAGCACAGCTATATATACCCCCTGGCCCGGTATCTTTTTTATCTTTTAGAAACATTTGTAATACTGGAGTAGACTAAACCAGAGTTGTCGGTAGATAGTTACTACTTCAGAAGCTGGTGAATGTGATAATTGAAGTATTACCTGCTAGGGAATAGCTTTGCCAAGCTTCACAGGTGAAAAATGGGTGACAACGTCATGGATATCTCAGGGAGAGCATAGAATCAAAGCACTGCAAAGGACCAGGGGCATCTAGTCCAGTTTCTTACTTAGCGTAGAAATCTGTGCTTATCCAATCCTGATTGATGGTCATCTGGCTTCTGCTTGTTGACGGCTTGCTAGATACATTATTCCAGGACAACACTGAGTGGAGATCTTGCTCCTTGAAATGTGATCTGTGGACCAGCATCGTCAGCATCTCTTGGGAGTATGTTAGAGATGCAGACTCTCAGGCCTCACTTCAGACTTACTGAATAATTGGCATTTTAACAAGATCCCTAGGTGATTCGTTTGCACAATACAGTTTAAGGAGTGCCAGTGTTGGATGAGTCGGGAGTGGGAGAGATTAGAATTGGAGGAGGGAAACCATTAGGGGCTTACATGGTTCAGTGAGATACTGAGGGCTGGAACTAGAGGAGTGGAGAGAGAAAAGGAGGCAGATGTGGATGTTAGCCTAGGACTCAGGAGCTAATATAGAAGCTCAAAGATGACAAGTTTGCACTTTGAGTGATGGGAGAATTGTGGGTCAGTTCATGAAGGTAGGAAGCAAGAGGTCGTGTGTGGGTATCACTAATTAATTCAGTCAAGCTGGAGGACCAGGCGCTCTAGTTAGGAGTTGGTGATGTGAGAATGAATGATGTGTCTCCTGCTCTTGATATTTACAAATATTTTGCAATTGAGAGTGGGTTTTGCTGAGGATGAGTTTGAAATGGTAATACACTTTAAGCTGACAGTAATCATTTGTTTAGCTGGTAAATGGACCTGACTCACCACCCAGCTTCCAGATCTCAGTGGACCCTTTTGCCTTCTACTGTTTATCAAATAAACAATTACAATAAAAGTTGAAATGCCTTAATGAAGGCATTTACAGAGTGCCAAGGGAACCCCAGAAGCCTGACAAACCGATTCTTCCTGGAATGCTCTGGAAAGGCTTCCTGAGAAGGACTCCCTGTATGAATGGGGGACTAGCATTGCATGGAAAGGGCATGTCAGGAACTAAAGCATGAATGAAAGGGCAGGATGTGCGTAGGAAATGGGGAGGAACTGGCGTGGTGAGGTGTTAGGTGATGAGATTAAAAGTGGTAGGAGATGAGGCTAAAAAGGAGGTTGGGGCCAGATGATGAAAGGCCTCACATGCTAAGGGCTTGATTTGATAAGCAGTGGAAGCTACTGAGCATTTTAAAGTGGGGAGTGACATGATTAGATTTGTATTGTAGGGCATTAACTGGCAGCCAGCTGGAGGATGGATTGGAGAGAGACTAGAAATTTGGAGACTGCCTGAGTGGGGCATTTAGTAAACATTTAAAGCGCTCTGTTAGGAGCTGGAGATCTAAAGAAAGAACGGCCTTGCCTCAAGGAGTTCAGCCTGGTAGGAGAGAAAGATATCATTGCAATATAGAGTCCCCTCCTTTGAGGTTTGTACAGTGTGGTTGTTTACCAAGTAGGGATTTAATCAACTCTTGGGGTAGGTGGGAGATGGTTTAGAATATTAGAAAGAGCAGACCCAGCAGTAGGGGTGGATGGGATGGGCATTTCTGGCAGGGGGACCAAGGGGCTACCTGGGGGTTAGTTAGATGGGGGAGATCTAGACTAGGTCAGTGCAGATGAAGAACTGCAGATGTGGGAATTGTTCAGAATGTAGAATTCTTGGATCATATCAGATGATTACATGTTGGGGGAGAAAGAGTACTTGAGGATTTATTATTCATTCCTGAAGTAATTTGAGTATGTCTTCCACATCAGGAAGTGTGTCACTATAATCCATGCCAGGGATATAGTGTGAACAAGAGCGACAGGGTTTTGTGTGTTAGGATGACTTGGAGGTTTCTAGTTTGGTTGACTCTAATCCCATCAACCAACATGCAGAATGTAGGAACAGGAATTGGCTTTAGGGGGAGGGGGAGAGATGGTGAATTAGATTTTGGATGTGTTAAATTTAAGGTGCCTGAAAGACATCCAGGTAGGTCTGAAGAACTCAGGGATTATCTATGTTTAGATGTTAAAGTCTTTGGATCTAATGAAATTGCTAGATTAAGTGGGTTGAGTGAGGAGAGGGCTGAGGAAGCAACTCTGAGGACTGCCTGTATTTAAAAAGTGGTGGTAGTGGATTATGTTGAGTGAGAGAATTCAGGTATAGAAGAGAGACACTGTATGACATTTTTAGGAAGGTCAGTTAACAGGCAAAACTAATTTTTGGTGACAGATCATAATAGTTGTTACCTTTCAGGGGGGTTATCGATGGGAAAGGCTCGAGCCACCTGCTGTTGATAATGTTCTTTGCCTTTTTCTGGGTTTTATTTTCCTAGGTATATGCATACACAAAAATTTATTGACTGTACGCTTATGGTTTATGTGCTGTACTAGATGTAAGTTATACCTCAGTAGAAAGAAGGGGTGTGGTCCTGAAAGAAGAAACTTGAACATTGTTTTTTGTATCCTGAAGGGAAAGAGAGAGGGTGATGGACGGACGAACGGATGGGGGAAAGTAAACAAGGGAAAGTCCTGGAAGAAATAAGATGGGAGGAATCAGGAACACCCAGTGGAGTTAACCGTGGGCGTGGGCGGGAAGAGGGCCACCTGTTTCTTTGAGACTGTTAGGATGGGTGAGTAAAGATAAAGATTCATTTAACTGACACTCAGGAAGTTGGGCCTTGGTTCTGTTAGTGAGGAGGTAAGGAGAAGCCAAGTCTCAGTATTTACTGTAATATGCTTTTTCTTGAGTGAATCAATCAGCTAATCATAGTTTATACCCTCTTTAGGGAATTTATGACTGTGATTTCAGTCTACACTGAATTTTCTGTAGGGTGATCCTCTCTTAATTGTGGTAACCCATCTGCAGCTTACTGCATGGGTAGGGGAGGGGGGATAATAAACAAGAGCTGGAGGAAATGATTGCCAAACTCAGGTTTACAGGTTTGGCTGCGCTTGGCAATGGGCAGGTTTGTTTTGATGGCACAGTTTTGGTTCCCTCCCCCCAATCTCTAAGTGTGTCTTTGGGGCAGGGGTTGGGGAATGGGGTTGGGATGTGTAGGTGTGGAGACATGATGGTCAAAAACCTTCAGAAAAGTTGCAACTTTGACAAAGCTGGGATCGTACCTTCCATTATGTCCTGTTTCCTTTCTGTTTAAAAATCACTTACAGAGTAATAAAACTCCTGAGATCGTTTTATGTTTTTGCTCATGGCCTCCTACTGATACTTGCAGACATAAAAGCTGGTTCTAAAGAACGTGCTTTCCCCATTCCTAGATTGTCAGATTGACTTGTGGCTTGAATCTGTTTATAAAGTGAGCATGAAGACATGATAAATTATAAGTTTACATAGATATAAATCAGATTGTATAGGGGGCAATTATTCTTAACTAAGAAATACTGTTAAGAAACCACATTAAGGGGCTTCCCTGGTGGCGCAGTGGTTGAGAGTCCGCCTGTCGGTGCAGGGGACATGGGTTCGTGCCCCGGTCCGGGAAGATCCCACGTTCCGCGGGGCGGCTGGGCCCGTGAGCCATGGCCGCTGAGCCTGCGCGTCCGGAGCCTGTGCTCCGCAACGGGAGAGGCCACAACAGTGAGAGGCCCGCGTACCGAAAAAAAAAAAAAAAAAAAAAAAAAAGAAACCACGTTAAACCTATCATTTTTCCTCTTGTTAGTTGTAATAAGTGTTGAATTTCTGTTTTGTGCTCAGTACGGGGCTAGATGCTGAGATTTCAAATTGTGGTTATTGAAACAAATGAAAAACACACTTAGGTTGTTCTGAAGAATATAATTGCCCCAATATTTACTGAAGTATCTAGATCATCTGGTTATGTTATATTCCAGTTGTAAAGTTGGTTTCTGTAAATTTTTAATAAAGATGTTTTGGGGAATAAGATAGAAAGTCTTGAGAAAGAAACATAACTGTTAACTCTTCATGTCAAACATGGTGAATTGCCAAACAGCAAACTCCCTGAGGTAGGGAGCCCAGCGTGTTTAAAGACCTGGAGGAGGGGCTCCAGTGAGTGTAGTGTAGCAAGTGAGAGTGTCACGAGGCAGGGCTGGAGAAATAGTCAGGGGCAGATCGTGGGTGTGTGTGCCGAGTTCTGCCAAGTTCAGGGTGCTTCGGTCATCATAGTTCCTCCCCAAGCCCCCTCCCCCTTAAATACAAGGCAGGTAGATATGCACTCTTGGTTGTGTCTGGCTGTAAGGGCCTTATAGGCTACAGTTAGTGTTTTGGGATGGATTTTAAGAATCATAGGAAACCATTACATTGAGTTATCAAACATCATTTAGATTTGTCTCTTTCAAGGACAGGTGCCATGACTATCACTTTATAACTTCCTTTCATCTTATCAGTAAGAAGGATAAAGGCAGGGTAAAAGTAACCCTGTCTTTTCTGTATTTGCTAAGCCTTCTATTCTGGACACCTAAACAGCCACTTCTCTGTTCTTCCTGTGTGCACTCCCCACATGTGCTTTCTTCATCTTTCTTACTTTCCCTGGCCACCCAGGGCTACACAGTCTCTGCACTGGGAACCCAAGATGCTCCCAAATAACATGGGGCCATGGTCTGATAATGAAGGCATAGCCCTTTTTTCTTTCTTTCTTTCTTTCTTTTTTTTTTTTTTTAACTCGTCTCACATTAATTTTTACAGAAAGCTTTATTTTACCCTCTTTTTGTTCCAACCGACCCACTTGTTTTCCCTTTCTTAGAAAAGAAAAATTAGTATCTCTCAGTGAGTGAGTATATAAACATTCCCTGTTGTACACTCTAACTTCCCCCAACTCACCCCAGTAGTTAAGCTGTGCTAAACATCAGGCATGTTTGACTGGGGAAATTAAAAAACACCAATTCAGTGTGTTCTCTTGGCACTTTAGCAACAGACTTTCATTTTAATGAAAATGGGATACAGTGTTACAATTTTTATATCCTGTTAGGTATACATTCAGTGAGATTATACCTCCTTAGGACTTCTTTTTCGTACACTTTTTATCCATAAGCGAGAGAGGTCCTGGGGTCATTTGTGCACAAAGTCAATTATTTTTCAATTAAGGGCAGGTTAATTAGTTCCTCTATAGTTATTATTGAAGCTATTATTCTGTGTTCTCCCTTTTCCCTCTCTTGGTCATCATCTTTTGAATCATTTTCCTACTTTTTTATGAGATCAAGTGATAGTACGTACACAGGAAAGAGGTAAAAACAGTTCTTTATTTTAGGATTTTGTTGTCATTATAGAAAGTATAAAAAAAATTTGAAAAGTAGGCAAAATAGTGTCATGACCTCCTGCCTACTCATTGCTCGGCGTCAACAGTCAGCCACCTACTCGAGGCCATTCTTGTTTTACCTGGAGCCCCTTCTCCTGCGTCAGTTACTTTGAAACAAATACTAGACATCATATCTTTTCATCTGTTCATTTCACTAAACTTAAGTATCTCTAAAACATAAGCACTCTTTAAAAACAACCATGATACTGTGATTTCGTTTAAAAAAATTAACGCTAATTCCCATTTTTCAACGGTGTTCAAATTTCCAGTTGTCTTAAATTTTTGTTTAAATTATGATCCAAATGTGGTCGATACCTTTGTGATTTTTTGTTGTTGTTGTCTTTTCAATGTCTTTTCATTTTAGGTTTCCCTTCTCTCCCACCCTCCTCACCCCCCCTTTCCGTTGCAATTTACTTGTTGGAAAAACCAGGTTATTTGTTCTGTAGTGTTTCATGTTGTCTGGATTTTTGTGACTACATTCCTGTGGTGTTAACAGGAGTATGTTGAGGATTTGGATATATACTTTTGGGTTTTTTTTTCCTTTTGAGTTTTACTTAACATTTATGATCTTGATCAGGTAAGTTAAGTTGGAGGACTTAGAAAAGAGGTCCACATCTAATGCCCTGTGTCACATGTGGCTTACATGTGACCTGTTATGTTTGGTGACATGGTTTGAAATTTTTTTAAATTAATTGCCATCAGTTCAATATTTTAAAGTTTCCCATAAAAATCTAGATTTTTGTTTTTCTTCTTCTTCTTTTTTTTTTTTTTGGTGGTACGCGGGCCTCTCACTGTTGTGGCCTCCCCCATTGCGGAGCACAGGCTCCGGACGCGCAGGCTCAGCGGCCATGGCTCACGGGCCCAGCCGCTCTGCGGCATGTGGGATCTTCCCAGACCGGGGCACAAACCCGTGTCCCCTGCATCGGCAGGCGGACTCTCAACCACTGCGCCACCAGGGAAGCCCCTTCTTTTCTTTTTAAATCAGAAGATCTAGATCTTTTAAATCAGAAGTCCTGGGCTTCTGCAGCAATGCCCACACGTGTAGTGATGAGTGGTGGCAGCTCCCTCCCTGTCCTCTCCAAGGTACCCTGAGCACTTCACGCATGTAGGTTTCCTGAAAGGGCTGGTGTAGGGTTTGTTAACCCTGACTTAGAGCAACAGGAATTACTTTTATCTGCATGGTCTCACTTAAATTTTATTCTTATTGATAGTTTGCTTTTAATCTTTTGCTACATGTTTTACTGTAAGCTGGTGTTTGGGGTATTTTACTAACAATCCATGTTTATTCAGATAAAGCTCAGAGCACCCGCTGATGTTCCCATTGTACCTTGTATATCTATCAGAAGACTCATTCAGTGCATTGTATTCTCATGCCCTGTGGAAATTGGTGTTTATAGTTTTAGAACCTAACAGAATGCTTGGCACATAGTAGGTACTCAGTAAATTCTTGTCGAATGAGTGAAGGAAGAAAGAACCAGTAAATAAACTACCAGATAAAAGATAGAAAAAAAAATCATGTAATGCATATCCGAGTTTGAGTTTCAGTGGTATTTGTACCTCTGCTTCTTTCATTAGCATGTATTATCAGAAAGTGGCTGTAATTATGGTGTGTTATACTACACAATACAATTTAGAAATAACTTCTATATAGATAATAAGAGGTAAGCTGGGGATAGATTTCCTAACAAGAGATTCAATTTATTTGTGCTTTGGAGAACAAACTAGCTGGGCTTTCCTATTTTGCCATAAGAATTTGGAATTTAATTTCTCCTTTGGTTTGTGTCCTGTGTTAACAAGGACTTGTAGCAAGTGTGCAAAAGGAAAGGAGTTCAGCATGGACAGCGCGCACAGACTTGAGGATCCTTTAGGAGGTGTATCTGGCATAATTTGGTAAGGTTTTTAAACCTGGCATTTGAATAATAATTTAAAAAATACTGTTGTGTTTTATGGTTTAATAATCTTATTTAAGTTATACATCCTTTAAAAATTATAATTGAGGTTTTTGTCTCTTTCTTGGTCTGTGGTAAGCCTGCCTGAACTTTTCCTTGCTGACCGACAGACACCTTTTATAAAAAGCGTGGGTGAGGTCAAGTTCTGTACACTTCGACTCCAGGAGGATACTTAATTTATCAGGAGTAAAAGAACAGGAAAAATTAATACATGTTACCCAGTAGCATGCTCTAGCACAGTCTAAATTCTTAGTACCTGGTGGTAATGTGTGAAAATGTAGTTTGGATGACCCCAAGCCATCAATAAACTGACCTTTCATTAAGAAATCTAGCTCATTTTGCTCATCTTTAATTGTGAACTAAAAGGAACAACTAACAGTATTAAAAGTAAGGAGTTTCAGTTTTAAAGAGTCCTTCAGTGGTGTTTGTGGGTGGTGAAAAGTGATAAACTCTTATTGAAAGTGTGTGGTATCTTCACATAGTGAGGTTGAGTATTACAGGGAAGTGCTGTAATACTGAAAGAAATTAGAGGGTTTTTCCTGTTAGATGATTTTAGTAAGAACAAACAACAACAATAATATCGCCATCCTGTACGTACAGAGGCTTTACGTTTTTCAACGCACTTTCAATATTGAAATGGTAATCATTGGATCAAATGAGACTTTCCTGATTAAAAGAAAAATTCATAATGTTACTGTTGTCCCTTTAACTCCTGTTTTTTTTTTTTTTAATTAGTCACTGTTAGTAAATGTTAGCCAATGTTTCCTTTTTACATAAAGAAGAATCTTTACAATTTGGAGGAAAACTATGGTTGAAATTGAGGATTTGAAACTGAAATCATAGGGCTTCCCTGTTGGCGCAGTGGTTGAGAGTACGCCTGCCGATGCAGGGGACATGGGTTCGTGCCCCGGTCTGGGAAGATCCCACATGCTGCGGAGTGGCTGGGCCCGTGAGCCATGGCCGCTGAGCCTGCGCATCCGGAGCCTGGGCTCTGCAACGGGAGAGGCCACAACAGTGAGAGGCCCGCGTACCGCAAAAAAAAAAAAAAAAAAAAAAAAAAAAAAAGAAAGAAACTGAAATCTTATACTAATTTCAAATGAATTGAGTCAGAGACAGACTGTGTGAGAGGTGTTAAATCTAGACAGTTAACCACCGGTTTTATTCCCAGGCCCCAGGGGAGACTATGTGCATGCCTAATGGACTGCTTTATGTATTGATAATTGGAGGAACGTAGTTGGAAGGAAAACTAAATTTTTTGTAGTGAGGCCTCAGATGTTAGCACTTTCCTGCTGTTGTTAAATACTTATGTTTTTTTGTAAACACAACTTGATTTTCTTCTTCCTTTTCTACATACTGCCTGTAACGGCCTTTGAAAATTGTAAGGTAAACATTATTTGAATGATGTGCCTTAAATAACAATTAATTTAGTTTAATTTTGCCCAAATAATTTTAGCTTTGCAGTTTTTTTCTTTAAAAAAAAAAATTTCTTGTAGCTACTTCAAACCTCAAGTTGAGAGTAGTATAAAGAACACCTGTGTAACTGTCTCCAGCCTTGTTGAATCTGTTTTACTTTATTTGCTTCACATGTGATATTTTAAAGATGTGAACCTGCGTACACCTCATGATGTCAGCAACCTGGCTCATGCTTTGTGAGATTCATTCCTATATGTCGTACATTTTAAAAAATTACTTACTATTTTAAAAATTGTCATTTATTATAAGTGGTGAGTTCAGATTTTAAAATATTGTTTGGTGGTATATAGCGATGCTGTTTATTTTTGCATTTTGATCTTAGTCTAGCAACCTTGCTGAGATTTTGTTAGTTTTAGTATTTGTATGAATTATTTTGTGTAGTCACCCATATCTCTTGGAAATAGTGGTGGTATTATTTTGGGTCTTGTATGTGTAATTTCTTTTTCTTGTCACACTGGCTAGAACTTCTAATACAGTGCTGAAAGAAAGTGGTGATAGAAAACTTTGAATTTTATTCTTTACTTTAAAGGGAATATGTTTTGCCATTTAATTTGATTTGTTTATAGTTGATAAACTTTATAAGGGTTAAGAATGGTATGAGAAGTTTGTTTTTAAAATCATGAAAGGAGTGTTGATTTTACTGATTACTTTTCTGTAACCTAGGGATCTTATGGTGGTTTTTTCCCCCCCTTTAATCTGTGGAATGTGATAAATTATATATTTAGATTTTTCTTATGTTAAGTGATCCATGCATTCTTGAGATTTAAAAAATTACCTTGTTGAATTCAATTAGCTAATATTTTATTTAGTAGTGTTTTATTTATGTTATACAAGTAGAATTGGCTTAAACTTCCTTTCTTGAACTGTTCTTCCCTGTTTTGGTTTTACTCAGAAGGTGAATGTTCCCACTTTTTATTTTTTTCTGGAACAGTTTGTATAAGACCCGAGTTATCTGCTAGTTCCTTGAAGGTTTGGTAGAATTTGCTCAAACTCTCTGGACCTGTTAGCTTTTATAGTGGTATTTCACTTTATCTAATGGTTATAGCTATATTGAGGTTTTCTAATTCTTCTGGAGTCAGTTTTGGGAAGATGCATTTTTCTAAAAAATATTTGACATCTGTTTTTCAACATTATTGAAATCTCTATCACATTTTGCAATGTGCCTTCTCTTTATTGTTGGTCTAACCATGGGTTTGTAAATACAATATTATTAGTGTTTTGAAAGAACCATCATTTGGTTTTATTGAAACTTTTGTTGTTCCTCTCCCCCATATTTAATTAATGTATGCTCCTATTTTTAATTCCATTGATAAACTTTTTAGAAGTTCTCTTTCATTTTATTCCTAACTAAAGTCAGATGCTTAGCTTATTAATTTTCAGCCCTTCTTTTCTAAGACCATATTTTAGTCAGTTTGGGCTGCTATAACAAAGTACCATGGACTGGGTGGGTTATAAATAACAAAAATGTATTTCTCATGGTTCTGGAGACTAGAAGTCTCTGACTAGGGTGCCAGCGTGGTTGGGTTCTGGTAAGAACCGTGTTCCAAGATATGGACTAGTGACTTCTTCTTGTATCCTCATATATCTGAAAGGGAGAGGAAACTGTCTGGATCACTTTCTATAAGGGCTAATCCCATCCAGGAGAGCTCTACCCTCATGACCTAATCATCTCTCAAAGGCCCCACCTCCTGATACCATCACATTGGGGCTTCAACATAGGAATTTTGGGAGGACCCATAACTGTCTATAGCAGATCATAAATATCTTTTAATACTGCTTCAGTGGCATCCCACAAATTTTGATATGAAGTGCATTAGTTTTCATTTGATATATAGTTAAGTTCTAAATATTTTGTAATTTTATTGTGCTTTTTTCTTTTATGAATTATTTTGAAAGGCATTTCAGTGTTTTCAAATACATTAGAATTTTAAAAATCTAAATTGTATCATTTATTTCTAATTTTTTGGCATAATTGTCAGAGAAAGTGCCTGTATGATATTGATTCTTTGGTATTTGTTGAGGTTGACTTTGTGCCCTGGTATGTTTTTATAATTGTTCCATGTCTGCTTGAAAAGATATATTCTACTTGTTGCATGTTGGGCTATAATATATGTTGTTAGATCACACTTGTTAGTTATATCATTCAAATTTTCTGTAGCCTTACTAGTTTTTGACTGCTCAATCTGTCGAGAGTATGTAAAAATCTTTCTCAATAATTGTAAATTCATTAAATTCCCCCCTTAATTCTGTTGATATGTGCTTTATGTATTTTGAGGCAATGTTGATAAATTGCAGGTAAATTCAGAATTTTAATCTCATTGACTGCATCTTTTTCTCCTTGTTGTATAATGACTATTTTTGTTTCTAAAAGTGGCTTTTATCTTAATGGATATTTTGTTTGATATTAATGTGGTTATATTAGCTTTCTTTTGTTAATATTTACTTTTTTTTCCTTCCTTTTATGTTCTTTCTGTATTGCTGCCCTTCTAAATTGCATATAGCAGGCTTAAAATTTAATCTGAGAGTCTGAAAATTCAGTCTATTTACATTTCGATCTATTATTTAGTTTTAATTTTGTGCTCCCCCCATCTTTTTAGGTTTTGATTTTCTCTTGACAGGGTTTTCTTTAGTTCTCATTTTACTTTTTGTTCATCTGGAAGTTTTATAATTTGCTTTATTATTTTAGTGATTATCTTAAAATATTAACTTGAATATGTGACCTAAAAAGCTTGTAGTCACCATTTCTTCAGCATCCTCTCCTTAAAAACAAACAACAACAAAAAAAAGGCTTTAGACTTTTATAATTAACCCTTCTCCTGTCATAGGTGTTATTTTTACTAGTATTTTTGTTCTTTCTTAACTTTTTATCCCTGAAATTAGATGCTACTACTTCTATTTAGTCAGCACATGTTTAGATTTACCCATAGTCTTACTGGTATTCTAAATATATACATACATAAGGGGAATTTGTTTTAAGAATTCAAGTTTTACAGCCTCATATTATCAAACTCCAGACTTCTTGGGGTTACTTCTTATCAAAAAACATTGGTTACAATATGAAAAAGTATATAGGAGAAAGTATAAGTTCTGGAAACTTAGAGATAACATTTTGGTTAACTATTTAACTTCTTCCTTTCAACTTCTTTCTTCCCTTCCCAGTTTCTCTCTTCCTTCCCAGTTTCTCTTTTTCCCATTGTATTAGTTTCCTAGTGCTGCCACAATGATACCACAGACTGGGTGGCTTAAACAGAAATGTTTTTTCTCACAGTTGTACAGGTTAGAGGTCCAAGATCAAGTGCAAGTTTGTTTTCTTCTGAGGTCTCTCCTTGGCTTACAGATGGCTGTCTTCTCACTGTGTCCTCACATAAGTCTTTCCTCTGTGCACTTGCAACCCTGGTGTCCCTTTGTATATCCAAATTTCCTCTTATAAGGACACTAGTCAGATTGGATTAGGGCCCATCCTAATGGCCTCATTTTAATTTAATCACCTCTTTAAAGGCCTTGTCTCCAAATAATAGTCACATTCAGAGGTACAGCAGTTAAGCCTTCAACATATGAATTATGGGGGAACACAGCTCATAATACCTGTAATACTCATCTTCTCACTTCTTTCTTTTGGCAAATGGTTTTTTGATTGCCTCTGTGTGCAGATGTGTGTTCATTGGGGATGTAGATGTGAATGAGGCAGAAGCAGTTCACATCCTCACAAGACTTCATCTTAGAGAGAAGTCTAATGATAATTTTTCTCCTTCACTCCCTCCGCCCTCCCCCTCCGTACACACACACACACACACACACACACACACTATACTTGTTTTGTGTTCACTAATATAACCACTCTGTTTTGTATACATTGAGGCATTGAGGAAAAATCCTTTATAGTCTTGAAAACCTGGTCCTTACATTTTTATAGCTTTTCTTAGAGCTCTACTTAGATTCAACTTGTCTCTAGATTTCTGACTACTGAATTTTTGTCTTTTACATTTGTTGCTCTCTTTTCTTTTTCCTGTACTTTCAGCCACTTGTGTGACTAACTGCTGTCATGTAAAGAATATTCTACAGTTCTAATTGTAGGAGGGTGAATTTCATAGGGTTTTAAAAACTCCTGGGGTCTCTACTTTCTTCTGCAGTTCATTAATACATTTTTTTCCTGCATCTCAAAAAAAGCTGTTTCTTCCTCCCTTTTTAAAGTTTTAGATCTCAAGTCACCCCATTTTGGTGGAGGGCCTTGGCAGAAGAATGAAAAGAAAGAGAAAATGAAAGGGCTCAAGAGTTGATTGTTCAGTTTAAATACTGTTTCTCAGGTATCCCTGGTTCCGCACGTACCCAAAGTGAGCTCTACATTTTTTTGTTTTTGGTTTTTTTCGGTTTGTTTGTTTTGTTTTAATGCAGTGTTAACTTCCATTTGATTTTTGAGTACTGCAACTCAGGTGAAGGTGATCCAGAGTGAATCTTGGATTGATTCTTAGAACAACTGCACATCTGACTGAGGTGTGTGATAAGTTTTCCCCACTCCTTATCATAAGTCTAATAGGCAGAGTTGGTATTATTATTATGGTTTTAGAAGTAAGTGTGAAGCATAAACGTGTTTGTGGGAGGAAGGAGGTAGTCTTTCTCTGTTTGAACACTGTCTCTAAAATTATTTATTTGTATAGGAATCTATGAAGGAGTAAAGCTTGAAGGTACCTCAGAACTTGACCTCTCGGTAAGAGAGAATTTGTACTTCTGAAGAGTGGATTAAATTATTATATCTAGCCAACTTCCTCATGAAATGTTTGTCTGAGCGTAAGAACAGCATCAACTCTAGGGTCGAAATGGGGAGCATGTAAGGGAGAGTCAGCTAGCCTTGTTAGTGCAGTCCTTGGGAAAGGCTTTCATTTGTGTGCTGCCTAATTATACTGTAAAATAAAAGACTGAATCCATTAAATAGCCAGGCCCTTTGTGTAGCTCCTGAATTCCTTTAATTTAGTGGCTGCATAGAAGCTTTATTCAGAGTATTCATAGTCCTGTACTATCTTTCCTGTCTAGATGCCAGGTCCTATTCATGGTGTTCTCACTGCAGGAAGTTCTCACATTCATCTGGGGGTGGCTGAAGTGGGGGAGGGAAAAGATGAGGAGGAGGCAAAGGACTGTGGATCTTTTTCCCTCCATTTCCTGCTTTGCTCCTTAAAAGCAAAACAAAACCAAACCCCAAACAAAAAGCAAACTCAAGAAGATAACTATAAAGGAAATTCTCAAGTGACTCAATGGATTGATAACTCCTGGTATATCACAGAAAAGTTGTGTCTGCCTCTGGTATCTATTTACAAATAGTACTAGAACACCCAGAAAAAGCATTTCAGGTCAGATGAGGGTAGGAGGCATTGGAAGAATAGATGGCAGTGTGTTCCAAAGGATTTATTTCCTTCAACTGAATGTATTTTAAAGGACTTTTTTTTTTTTTTTTTTTTTTTTTCTGGTAAAGAATAGCTCTAAGGTTTGTATTAGCAGTCAAGTTGGGCGCTGACACAGAGAAACGAGAGAGGAGTTCAAGTGAACGCCTGAAAATCTAAATGGGGGAATATAAAGAGGCCAAGGAATGCTTTTTATTGCCTCCTTCCACAGAGTTTTAAAAAATAAGTATTATTTTAGATTTGGTTTTGAATATGTGACCTTTGATTAATAGATGCTGAATTGCTGCTTATGTTTCCAATTTTTAAAATAGGTTTGTATTTAAGGAAGAGAACTGGACCGATCTGGATTTTGTTTTGTTTTGAGAGGCTGGTGGTGGTGGAAAATAAAGGAATGATGAGTGTAGATGGACTCTTGTAAATAAACAGTGCACCAGTTTTGAATTGCCGGGATGTTATCTTGGTTAATGGGTAGTTCTGTAAACCAAGGGAAGTTCGATTTTGATGAGTTTTTTTGCCTAGAAATCTTGATAAATGGAGACGTTATCAGAGGGTGATCCCTGTTAGAGTCTGTTCTTGTTTCGTATTTACTGTCTTCTTCAGGACTTCTAGGTATGTGGTGTCATTTCCAGTTTCTGATCTCCTGTTGTCTCAGTAGATCCTTATTGTAGCTGACTATGCAATTAAAAAACAAACCAAAATCAAACCACCGCTCATCTCTGTAAAACCTTCAGAGAAAAACAAGGGGTGAACAATTAGATGAAAACTAAAGGAAAGTGAAGAATGTAGTTACATGTTGTGCCGTGTCTTGTACTGTGTAATAAATTTCTAAAAATTATAAACACAGAAAAAATAGCTATTTAAGGGGTAGGGTAGGAAGAATTCCTGACATATGGAGGCCTTGACTAGATGCATAGGAAACCGAGTAATAGAACCAAGACAAAGAATTGAATATTCAGTAGTTTTCATTGAGAGAAATAATGCAGAATATTTGATTTCATTTTTTGATGAGATGGGAATGATAATGTGCTGCAACATTGTATTACATTTAAGTATATAGTTAGATAAGATTGTCTTTTCTACTATGGGAAGCTGATAAAAATGTTTCTAGTTGAATTTGAAGTAAATGTTGCACCAGAGATTATCTGCATATACTAATGAGTAGGTCTTAAAATAATTTACAAAAGAGAAACAGGTCATATTTTCATACGATATGCCCAAGCATTTTTATTGCCATGCCTCGGGAAAGTAATTTCTGAGATAAAACTGTGATGTTTAAATTGGTTTCTTTCTTTTTTTCATTTCCTTTTTCTTTATCATATTTGCTAACAAGTGTTATAATTATTGAGAAACTAGATCTCAGCTAATGTGTATATCCTTTATAGCTATTCATGATGTAATGTTTTTCTTTAGGTTATGTGCATGTATGAATGTGTTAAGTTTTAGATGAGTAGAGGCCAGGGATGCTGCTAAACATCCTATAAAGCACAGGACAGCCCCCTACAACAAAGAATTATCTGGCTCTAAGTGTTAATAATGCTGACGTTTAAAAGCCTTGATCTAGAAAGTGCTTAAGTAGAGAAAATGGAGATCTTTGATTTAATCCCATAGAATATACCTGCCTACCAAGAACTTTAAAGGAAGAGGCAGGCTTTTATGGGAAGAACACTGTGATTCCCAAGACTAAAAAACAAACAAACCAATAACTGGAAAAATAATGCCATGTGAGGCACTTAATTAAACTGAAACAACCTGCAGAGTTGGAGTCTGTTTTTATTTGTTTCTCATACATGTATGTACCTTCTCCTGTGTTTCAGGCGTTGTTGGGCACTGGAGAGAGGATGTAAACATGTGAAAGACTGGGCCCTTGCTGCACAAAAACCTTCACTGGCAATACCTCGTACAGGTGCTCTAGTAGTGGTGTGTACCGGTTGCTGTGGCAACACAGAGAAGGAAGGACTCCCTCAGCATGGGGAGGCAGAGGGGCCATCTTCCTAGAAGGCATGAAATTAAAGAAGTGAAAGATGTGAAGTTAAACTCATAGAGGATGTCTAGAAGACAGTAGGATTTTGCCAGGTGAAGAAAGTTGGGATACCAGCAACATTTTAGGTGGAGGGGGAAACTTGTACATCATTTTAGGTGGAGGGGGAAACTTGGGGAAAGTGGTTAGTGTCGAGTGGCTGGAATGAAGCCTGCATTGGAGGAGATGGAAGGAGATGGCGATGGAGTCAGCTTGGTAGAAGCACTATGTGAAGGACCCTGTCTGCCGTGTTATGTTGAATGTGGACGTTATTTTGTAGGCGTGGGGAAACATAGGTGAGTGACAGGGTATTCATTTCAGAAAGATGACTTCAGGGCAGAATAAGAGGGACAGAAGCAAGGAGACCAGTTAGAATGTTGGTTGTTTAAGTTAATTTGAGAGAGAATGAGGCAATGAGAATGGAAAAGGGGATAAAGGAGATCAAGTTCAGAGTTGCTTAGAAAAAGAACCTGCAGGCTTTGGTGAAACTAGGATGAGGACTTAAGAGAAAAAAAAATGAGATTGAATTCTAGCTCCAGTGGAAATGAAGAAATAAAAGACGCAGGTTTGAGGGGGCAAGAGGGAAGTGAGTGGTATTAGGGAACTCTGTTTTCACTTACTGCTGAGGCCAGAAAGGTCAAGGATCTTATTGAAGTTCATGCAGGTAGTTTGTGGCAGTGTGGGAATGCTATTCTGGTCTTTTCCCAGAATATGCTGTTGAATGTGGCTTTGTGGGCTGTGCACTGCATGACTGCTTGGTCGCCAATCACGTGGATGAGGGTGTAAATAAAATGCACTTTTATTTAATCCTTATAATAACATGTTTAGATGGGTATAATTATTTTGAAGAACCTGAGATGTTAGGAAGTCCATGCTTTCCATTTTGGGTATGTTGAGCTTGTTGACCACAATAGTATATTTGGAGTTGATCTTTTACTCAAGAGGAGAAGGTACATTACTAGGGACTAGACCACATATTTTATCATTTTAACTGGTCCAGATAGATATTGTTTGAGGATTAAAAAGGAACCATTTAGCAAATTTATCCTTAGACGAGGCAAGGTTTGTTTTATGTAGAAGCTCTCTTAGTTGACCTCTGTCCACACTCTGTAACATTGTCTCAGCAAGGCTGGGAGGCTGTTTTCTAGTATGTTTGTGTAGTTCTCTCCTACCAACTGAGTTGAATACTTTATTGGCTCCTTCTTCAAAATATGTCCAGGATTTGACTTATCTCCTCAGTTCAAGTTCCATCGTCTCGATCCTGGATTTATTATAATAGCCTCTTAATGTCCTATCTCCCTGCTTCCCAACCAAATGAACCTGGTAGAATTAACGTCAGATCATGACACTGTTCTCAAAACTCTAATGGTTTCTGTCTCAGAGTAAAGGCCAAAGTCCTAACTAATTCCTAGAACAGTGCTTCCCTTGAGTTGGGCAAATGTTGAGTTCAACATTTGTTGAACAAATGAATGGCTCCCACTTTAAAGAAACAGAAACTGAATGTTTTAGATAATGCATTATGAGTTTATACTTGGCTCTGCATCAAAAGATTGATAAATGAATACACATTTATGTTTTACGTTAAAATGTAGGTGTTGAAGGTATTTATGTTCACGTTATACTAAATGTTTTATCATTTTAAAACATTTTATCACTTAAAACAAAAGACTGATTGTTAATCAACTGGGTCTGTATAAGTCATATAAGAAGACTTATGATATATATGGAGAGTTTGATTAGAGGAAAATAATTGAGGCCTTGTTTTAATAATAATTAATATGATAACTCTCTTGTATTGAGCCTATACAATGTCCCATAGGCTGTATAGACACTTTGCGAGTATTGTACATCTGCTTCTGTGCCCTGACAGAGGTCGGAATCCTCTATTCACTGCCACTAACAATTTGATCATTGTGTGTAGGTGCATTCAGGAATGTGTGTCAGGAAATGTGTGTAGATGCATTCAGGTGCCCTGCTAAGTAGCGGGACTTTCAAAGTTCATTAGTTACTGACTGCAGCATAAACATGGAAACGGACACGCCATACCCATGTTACTGACTCTCTGGAAGAACCTCACCTTACTCAGGATATGACATTCATGGTGTGACTGTTGTTTACATACCTTCGAAACAGATTAATAAGAGTCATTTCCTCAAGATAATGACTTTAGAAGTTTGTCATTTTCTTTCTCTGCAACTTTGCTTAGAGAAATTGACTGTTCTATAAAATGTCTTATCAAGGGCCAAAGAAACAGATACCAGAATGATTTTTTGATGCTCTGGGATTGAGGCTTTTGCTTTTTCTCAAAGTCAGCTCTTTTGGAGTTGAGTTGATTTCCTTGAGCTGTCCCCTATTTCTTTCTTTTTTTTTTTTTTTTTTAAAATAAATTTATTTATTTATATTTGGCTGTGTTGGGTCTCCGTTGCTGTGTGCGGGCTTTCTCTAGTTGCGGTGAGCAGGGTCTGCTCTTCGTTGGGGTGTGTGGGCTTCGCACTGCGGTGGCTTCTCTTGTTGCAGAGCACGGGCTCTAGGCACGCGGGCTTCAGTCGTTGTGGCACGTAGGCTCAGTAGTTTTGGCCCACGGGCTTAGTTGCTCCACGGCATGCGGGATCTTCCCAGACCAGGGCTCGAACCCGTGTCCCCTGCATTGGCAGGCGGATTCTCAACCACTGCGCCACCTGGGAGGTCGTGTCCCCTCTTGCTGATTCCCCGTGAAGGCTGTGGTGAAAGCTAGTTATAGTCGTGTCACGAGTCCTTCAGCCTGCTGCTCCGGCCCCTCCTGTCCTGACCACTGCAGTTGCTCTTCTGAACGGCGCTCCCACCTCACCTCCTCCAGGCAGAGCCGCCCATCGTGCTCTGCCGCAGACAGGGCCTCTCCCCGTGCCCGAGCTGCTTGCTCAGCTGTTCCTGTTCTGCCGTGGGATTCCTTTCATCCTTGTGCAACAGGCATTCCCTGTCACCTGTCGTGTCACTCTGGCAGATGGTGCTTGGGGCCAGGGCCAGGCAGTTGTTGTGTGTAAATGCTGGGGTAGCACTAGGCTGTGTCCATGCACACAGGAATGCGTGGGGGCCCTGTCTGTGGGTTTGGCCACTCCTAGAGGCGCAGAGGCTGCTACCTCCGTGCTTTTCTTCTCTGAACTGTTTTCTACCAGGTATCTGTGTAATAAAATGTGTCTGGCTGTCAAAGAAGGCTTTCTGGTCAGAGGGATGAGCTTTGCAGTTATGCTCAGAGAGGGGAGGGTGCTTTGGAGAGTGTGACCGAAGGGACCAAAAGGTGTCTGAGAAACTTAGCCTACTTTGTGCTGACAGTATCAGAAGTAGGGCCCTCCTGACAGAAACGTCAGAAGGCAGGGCTGCTCAGCTGTTGCATCAAAGGGCGATGGATGTTGTCGTTTCTCCTCTAATATGCTGTAAGGGTAACTTAATGACACACGCAGTGTGCCAAATTCCATATTTAAATTAAGAGAGGAAAAATGCAAGTAGAGGTTGTCATTTTTGTATTGTGTGATAGAAAGCATCAAATTACTATAGTCTTTCTAGGATCCCTAATGTGTGTCTCTAGGACTAAAATAGGCTTCTTGAAATGAACAACTCACAGATTCTTGTGTTTGAGTTAGCCAGCTAGCATTTTGAAATAACTGATGCAGTCAAATGAGCTAATAATTATTTTTTGTAGGCTATAAAGGCTTAGACATTTTATATTCCTTTCTTTGTTGTCCTTTGGATAGCTGGTCATTATAATCCTTTCATTCTGTGTACATATGGAAAAGTTGAAAAGCACTCTACTTTTGTAACTGGCCGGAATGTCCAAAATCTGATCCCGTCATGCTCTGTCAGCCCATTGGCCCATTGTTTTCTTTTTTTCAGGTTCTTAGCAATACCAGTCTTCTCCATAAATAACTCCTTTCCCTGGAATGAAGATGGATACGTTTAGATAGGAATTTGCTTTAATATTATACTGGTAAGATAGTTTGTAACTACTTTTGTTTTATTGAACTGGGCATTACTGCTAGGGCTTTCTTAGAAGGTACTATTCTCTCTTCAGGTACAGTTCTCTCTTAGTTTCCCTTAGCCAGCTCTTTTTGCCATTTCTTCACATCTGGGTAAACAGAAATATGATTTGTGAGATTATTTTATTTTTTCCTTTTTATTTGTGCTAACTGGGAACTCAGGTTAATGTTTCTTTCATTTGTTTTTATTTTTATTTTAAAATAAAATGTATTAGACCAGCTTCTGTTACACTACAAATTCCCAAATGATTTTAGTGGCTTAAAATAACAAAGGTTTAATTCCTGTTTATATTATTCATTGTGGATTGCTAGTGGGTGGGGGTGACAGGGGTGTGAGAGGGGATCTGCGCTTTATTACTCAGGGATCCAGGCTGATGGAACAGACGCTGTCTGGAATGTTGCGAGTTGCCATGCAGAGGGAAAAGAGAGAGTTCCAGAGGACTTCAGCTCACATGGCTTAAGTGACACAGCCCCACCCAACCATACAGAGCCAAAAGAGCAGTCCTACCAAGTGCCCCGAAGAGGAGACCCACACCATGGTGTGGGTCACTTAAGATGCCTCTGGCTGCAAGTGACGGACAGCCTGAATCAAGCACGCGTAAATCATGAGGGAATTCAGTATTTCACAGCACTGAGAATCTAGAAGTTGGTGGGGTCCAGACGGCAGGTGGTGTGATCAGGAACTCAATGACATCATCAAGGACTTGAGTCCTTTCTGTCTCTCAGCTCCACCAGGTAGGCTTCCCTCTTGGTCAGAAGCTACTTCAGCAGTTCCAGTTAGCACTTCCAGAAATATTAATGTCTATAGAAGAAGAGAGTGCAGGAAGAAACATAATTTTTCTTAGGAGATCTTTCCCAGAAGCTCCCAGTTAGATTTCTCATGTTTCATTGGGAGTATTGTCACATGTCCATTCTAAAGCAGTTACCATGATTGCTTTACAAATTCCAGTCTACTTGTTGGAGCTAAAACTAGAATGAACTTTCCCCTAAAGCACATGACTGTGGACGGGAGAGGTGGGTACTTACACAACAGTGGGGTTCAGTCAAGAAGGGTGATGTGGAATGACCCACCAACAGTGTCTGCTACACTGTGCAGCATGGGTACTTACGGTTGAGGCTTTCATCTCTAGAGGTGATGAGCCATTTTTTAATGGGTCTGAAATGGTACATAGAAGGGAGATTTGAGTGAACAGGGGGTAACCTTAACTTTAAAACCTCTTTTTCAAATAGTTCAGCAGACACAGAATAAGACTGTTTTTACAAAAGTCAACATTGTATGCATAGCACTGCAGTAGGTACCAGGTAATGCATTATATTAGAAAGGACAAGGCTTCAACTGCATCATCAGTTTATATAATGTCATCAGTTTATAGAACGCCTACCTGATCAGCCACCTACAGGAAACAAACCAGAAATGGGCCATTGCTTCTAGTAGCTCTGAAACAGTTCAGTGTTTGCTTAGATAAGGTAAAACTCCAGTGTGAATTTAATTAGTTTTTATTTCATTTCTTGCTCTTTATAGAGTTACATCAGTAATGTTGTAGTGATTTTTCCTGCTGTATTTCAAATAAGGCTTGATGTCTCTTTGAGGTTTTGAAAAAGGTGTGTTGCAGTTTCTCCTTATCTCTCTAGTGCAGGCTAGACTGGCGATACTTTCCACCCATTTGTATGGGGTGGCCACATTATAACTTCTGAAACCCTTGTTTCTATTCTTTTTTCATAGAGTTGAGCTTCACTCTCTATCTAGCCTCTGAGATACCCAGAAAGGGTGCTGATCCATAAAACAGGCAATGTGCTTGGTGGAGGTGTGCTTTATCTCTTTATAGCTTTATATTTGTTGTTTCTCTTTCTGATTCTTTAGCAGGACTGCAGGGGCCAGCCCAGCAGTTCCTCTGCTGGAAGAGGATACCTGATTGTCTTGGTGCTTGCTCTGGGCCACCCCGTGCTTTTTTCCATCTTTGCCTTTTAGCTTTCAGCCCTCCTCCCTGGCTTACTCTTTCACCTGCTTACAGACCTGTATGAACAGATCAACCTCTGAGTAGTACTTCCTGCAAATACCTTTTCATCTTGCCTGTGTGGCTCTAAACCCTTAAGGTGTCTGTTTTTATGAGCGAGGGCTTCTTCATTCATGTGTTTAGGGTTTGAAAGAAATATGTTCAATTAGTTTTCATCTGTGGAAAGTTCCAGATTATGGATACTTCTAAATAAATCCTCATAGATTATAGAATGGTGAAGACAGCTTGCAGTTTGACCCCCATGAACTGGTTTCCATGGGTGTAAAATGCCTTTCTTCTGCAAGTACTTGAAAAATATTCTGCGATTGTAAGGTCTATTATTATCAGAAAGCTGTTATCTTTTTCCCTATTAGGGTATGTTTACCAGAGTAAGTCATACCCTTGTGATCCAGTAATTAATACATAGCTTTTTTTTTTTTTTGAAAGACAAAATGGAACACCTCATTCAGAGCCAGTAAACTGACATTTCCAAGATGAGAAAATGGGCACCAGGAAGCTGAGTAACTTGATGAAGAATACGCAGCTAGTAAAGGGGCACCTTTCTGTACTCAACCTTGCTGTTAATGCTGCTAGTCTCTACCTCATCTTTTCCTTTAGCTTTTTTTCTTTTTCTTTTTTTTTCTTTTGATATAGTTCATATCTTCCTTAGAAAAAGTGAGAGGAAGGTCAGAACTATTCATTTCTTCCACATTTTTATTCTTTTAGGCTGATGACCGTTAGCACTTATTTTTTTAAGAAAAAAAACAGATGAAACAAAAGCAAAACCTTTATTCTTCTGCATTTTTGGGTAGTTACAGAAACCCGTAATTACCCAACAAAGAAAAAAGTCTGATTTCTTTTTGCTGAAGTGAAGAGCCTCTGGCATCTTAACTTCCTAAGTGTTGTGTAGTGAACTGGTCTGAGGTAGAGCTGAAACCCCTACTCTAGTTCAGTTTATTACTTGACTCGGTAAATCCATTGCAGAGAAGAAAACTTCAGTTAATGTCCATACTTGAATTTTGCATGTAGAAAACCATTACCACTGGAATGAACTATTTCCTTAAGAGTTGGGAAAAAAAAAAAAAAAGTAAGATCTCTTTTTTCCCACTGAAAATTCTTTCCTTCTAAGGATAATGAATGCAAATTAACTTCTTTTCATATGGTGACTTTTGTGATGAGAGGGTTGTAAGGTTAAATCTCTGTGCAGAATGGAGGCTGTTGTTGAATCCACTTCTTCATAAACCAAGAAAAAAGGAAAATTTTGTGTCAGATACCTATGCATTGTTTATTAGAACCGACGTGTGATGTTTGTGAGTCAAAACAGGATTTATATGGAAATGTTTATTGGTTGAGTTTTTGAATTACTCTGTGGGAAATAGTGATGATGGAGAGAACAGTCCTTAAGGTAACTTATAGCTGCTTTTTAAACATCACCTAAATATGATAAGTGTTTTAGTTGATGTGGTGTAGGATCCAGTGCTTGTAGGTTTGAGTGCTTGTCATGATGTGGAGTATATCAAATGGCCATGCCATTTAGTGAGAACATTGCTGTAGAAGAAACATAGGTAAAAGAATTGTCTTGAGGCCTCAAATAAAGCGTGGAAAAATGTGTTCTTTGCAAGCTTAAAAAATCGCCATTTACCTGTCAAATGAAAACACTTTTTAACTCTTAGGCCACTTTATACTTTCTGAGATTCTGTGTTTGCAGCTAAAATGTTTTGAATTTATTCACAAACATGTTTCTTTGAAGATGAAACAGATTAGGAAGGCATTGAGAGATGGGAAGAAGTAGCTATACTGGATATGTTCTCATTTGTATCTTTCGCTTAAATAATCCTTGTTAAAATCCTTTGAACATATGAAATATTTCTGTTTTAATTTCAAGATCTTGCTTGAAATGTAACACACTGACATGCTTACTTTTCCTTGGCTATGCTTTGTTGGCTAAGATCAAGAACTAATAGAAAATGACTAATTGTATACTTGGTTGGTAAACCCACAATGTAGTATACTGGTTTTGGAGATCAGTTTCTTTCACCCTAATGTGTGGACCCCACTGATATTTGTTGGTTACTGGGTCTTTTATGTCTTACCCCATTTATTTGTTTTCTAAACCCCAGACTACTTTCCTTTTCAGGTCTACAGGAAGGATGAGTTGGACTAGTGATCTTCCCATTTTGGTTTTAAAAAATAAACCACTTCCAGTGTGTGTGTTCACAGTGAACAGCCATCAGAATACTGAAATAATTGGGAAAAACATAAAATTAATCGTTCAAAATTTCCTCTTACGTATCTACCCTGCTTGGTAATTAGATTTTTAGGTTGTCAGCATCCAAGCTTCCCCAGTATCTAAATGTAAATAACAAAATAAAATTATTTTTCACATACTGGAAATTTCAGCTTTATCTTCCTGTTTACATTTTTGATGTTGCTTCAGAACTATTATGTATATACAGGAATATCAGTGTATTTCTGAAACATGTTAGAAATTTATTGAGAAGGTGGTATGAGCCTGGGATTGCCCACCACTACCCAAATAAATATTAACTGGGTCAGAATTGGTGATATTACAGAGTTTCTATAACTGGTGGCGTAACTGACTCACCTGAGAGTAGGTTGTGCCTGGCATTAAAATTGTTACTACAAAGTTGGTTTGTTCTCCCTCCCTTTCTCTCTCGTGCTCTCTTTCTTTCTTTAACTTTGGGAAATTCAAAACCAAAAAAAAAAAAATGAGAATGAAACATATTGCTAATAACTAATTTCAGTTTAGATTAAATAGACACGTGATTCCTCCCACTTCATAGACTCCAGCTGTTCTCAGACCTGTGCCTCATTGCCCTTTGGGTTCCATACTTGTCTATTTCTAGTTCTGTCAGAAATGATAGTAGTACCTCCAGGAAGTAGTTGCATCTACCAGTTTCAGGGGCTGGATGCTAGTGGTCAACGGATTTATATTGTTTGAGCAGGACATGTTTAATTTTTAAAAGTTAGTTGTCAATATTTTTAAAAAATGAGTTTATTTCCAGTATCTCTCGAGAAGAAGCAGAAAGTTTGGCAACATCAGGCCCACGTTTCTGTGTGAAGTGAAGCATAGCTGCCTTCTTAGGATGATACACACCGTCTCCTTTTACCTAGTTCCACTGAGTTCCCTTCATTTTCTGTTACTTGCCTGACCCCCCAATAGGCATTTGCAACTTGCAGTCCTGCTCTAGAAGAATTCTTGCTACAGGTACTTCCCCATCTTTAAGGCATTTTCTGCCTTACTGCTGCTGATTCTGTGCTTACTATGGCATGTGAACTGGTGAAAAAATGTATGATTGGGGAGGCAGGTATACTAGGTTTTGAAACCTAGCTTTACCTTTTTCTGAGCTAGGCATCTTTGGACAAGTCTTCTGTCACACACCAGGCCCCTCGTATGTGCACGGCTACACTTGCTGCCTCGGGGGGGTGGCTGTGGTGCTGTGTGCCGCTCCTCCTGTTGCCCTCCTCCGCTTTTCTTCCTCCACTTCCACTCTCCTGAAATGCTATGTTTTGTATTATTTTTGTTTGTTATTATTAGTGGCCTGCTTCACAAAACTTAGTGGAATTTGCACAGTGATACCCTTGAAATGGGTGTCCCTCTGGTGTTTTTAATGAGGACATGTGTGCAGATTCTTTGGAGATGAATAAATCCTTTTTTTTTTGGCCTTGCCGCATGGCTTGAGGAATCTTAGTTCCCTGACCAGGGTTGGAACCTGGGCCCTGGCAGTGAAAGCGCCGAGTCCTAACCCCTGGACCGCCCGGGAATTCCCAGAGATGGATAAATCTTAAGTTAAAATTTAAAAGCAGTACACCAGTGGAATTCCCTGGCAATCCAGTGGTTAAAATTCCACGCTCCCACTGCAGGGGGCCCGGGTTTCATCCTTGGTCAGGGAACTAAGATCCCACAAGCCGTGTGGCGCGTCACTCCCCCCAAAAATAAATAAATAAAATAAAAGCAATACACCATCTCTTTTAATATTCTAAGAAGTATGGTGATTATTAAATAGTACAACTTCCTAAGCAAGGTGCTAAAAGAATATGTTTTTTTGAAAATATGAGAGTATAAGAATATAATGAAAAAAATACAGGCATTCTGCAAATCTGAAATAGAGATACTGAATTTATGATTCTATAAGCATTTTTTAAAGATTTAGAAAATACTAGGTTCTATTTTCATTTGTAATCAGATGATCTAAGGCCTAATAAAGATTGAATAAGCATTTTTTAAAGATTTAGAAAATACTAGGTTCTATTTTCATTTATAATCAGATGATCTAAGACCTAATAAAGATCGAATAGTTTTTGCTTAGTATGCGATGACTTAAGTGATAGCATTTATTATCTTTAATAACAATTAATATTGCTTAATAAATTATAGGTGCTGTGAGAGTGTTCCTGACTGTCCAGCTAAATAGAAGCCTGTATTTGTCCTAGAAAATTAATTATCTGTGTTTGTAAAGCTGTGGTTTTGATGTACTTTGAATCTGGTCCAGCTTATTCATTGACAGTTGAAGAGATGGGAACTTAAAGAGAGGGGCTTGATTGTTTAGGGTACTGCAAGTACATAATGATCGGCTGAGCCTCAACTGTGACTCACGTCTTCTCCGTTCAGTTTATATTCTTCCTGTAACTCCTCCCTAACTGGAAAAAAAACAAGTGTTTTTCTAGAAATCATTTCCATTCTCTTGATGTTACATGATTTTCATGTAGATTTATGCTTTGAAATTAAATTTTAGACATTAGAACAGTTCTTTAATTTTATGACTGGGTTTTATGAGTGATCCAAGTAGGATATAAGTTGTTCAAAGGAAATGTCTATATTGCATATCTGTAATTTGTTTTAAGATATTGACTCTTATTCTAACTTTGCCATAATGGTTTTGGTAGAGGTGTCTGTGGGAAAGTGTTCTTAGTTTTTTTAGTCTGGAAATATTAATTGTAAAATTAGGTAATCTGAAACACGGTTGTTACTTTTTAACACCCTTTAATATACCACCTTGCAGCTAAATCCACAAAACTTACCCACTTAACTAGAATTTCCATCCAGATATTTTCCCTGTGTGACTAAGTTACCTCTTTTTTGTTCTCTAACAATTGCTTCTGGCTTTGGAGTACGCATGAGCTCCCAGCTACTTAGGGACACGCTGGCCCCTGTAGCCAAACTGCTGCGCTGAAGGAGCTTGTCTGCCACCCTCCTCCACTGCTCTTGGGCATCTTTTCTCTCTGTGACTTTGACTGCTTCTGAAATAATTATAGTGTAATGGCCTGTAGCCATGTTATCTGACCTCTTTTGGAATTCAGGAGGAAGCAGGGTGCCAGCGAGGAGAGGAGGAAGATGATGAGTGATTTCCATGTGGGTTACAAGTGGGGCTCTGAACAGCTACCATCCTCAGCCTCTGCCTCTGTCCTTTGGTTGGGTACACGCATCTCACCTGCAGGAAACCATGGGCACGCTTCATTCAGCCTCATGCAGTCTGTACTGAACCAGTGCTACCCACCCCACCCAAGGGCTGGGCAGAAGGAAGATGGAGACTGCTACACAACTGCCGTTTCCGTCCCATCCCCTCTCAGATCTTAATCTTTCTTAGTCCCTTCTCTTTGGTGTCTCTGTTTGCAGAGTCCGCCGTCCATGGCACTGTGACGCTGTTTTTTGGTAGCCCTGTGCCAGTCTCTCCTGTGTGTCCCTCCCTACCTGCTCCCTGGACTCTTGATAGCATGCTCCTGCCCTCTAAATGTGACTTTCCCCAGTGGCCTAAGATATTTTTCCTATTGGGCAGACCTAGATCCTGTCACTTCAGCCGATAAACACTTAAAGTTTCAAATAGCCTTCATCTTAAAACAAAACGAACAAAACCCCAAACAAAACCCCTTTCACCTGCAGCTACTGTTCTATCTTCTCTTCCTCTGTTCTTTTACTAGCAAACCTTTTTTAAACTCTTCTTTCTCAACTCTCCTTTGTCCTCAACCCCATCCAGTCTGGGCTCTGCCTTTACCTTATTATGGAAGTAATCTTCTCAATGGGGATGGTAGTACTACTTACCTCACTGGGTTCTTGGGAGGATTAAATGAGTTAATACTTGTGAAACTCTTAGGACAGTGTGCCTGGCATACACTCAGTAGATGCCAGCCTTCCTTATTATTAGTTATTTGCCACACCCACTGTCTCTGTCGCTTGTCTCCTTTAATTATTGACAGTATTTGACACAGAAGGTCATCTCATCCTTTGAAAATGCTTTTCCCTTCCCTTGGCTGCTAAGATACTTTACTGTCCTTGTTCTTTTCCAGTGTCATAGTGACCATTTTCAGCTCCTTCATTAGTTTCTGTCCCACTTGTCCTTTATTTATTTATTTTTTTTGAGAGTTTTCATTTGGGAGTTTCTTTTAATCGTTCTTGTTTTCTGAAGAATAACCATTGTAAAATTTCCTCTTTTAAAGAATAGATCACAGTTCGAGGAAATGAATAAATGAACACATATCTGATTTGGTTACAATTCGAAACCAGTACTCATTTTAAGAATAGTTTAAATGGTGACACGATTCACGTTAGAGCAGCATCTGGCCTGTAAAGGAAAGTACTCTTCTCTACTCGTTCTCATGGCTGTGGCGTCCTCGCACTTCATGACTATTGGCCATTCCCCTCAAGATCAGAAGTGAGGGTATTTTCTTCTCACTGTACTGTACTACAGTTGGTTGCAGGATAGTAAGGATCTCCGAACTGTGCGGGTCTCCTGGAGGCACCACTGCTGTGCCTGTATATGCAGGAGGCGAGTGCGGAAACTGCCAGACTCACCGTCGGTGTCGCTGCCACCGCCCGCAAGAGGTACAATGCTGTGACCCGGCCCTTTTCCTGGGTGCTCCTTCACTGTGTGAGTACCGAAAACCAAATACAAAAAGCACTGAGATGAAGCTTTCCTGTTAATCAGCAAAGGTATGTCATTACTTACAGCAGGGCTCAGCAAATAATGGCCCATGGATCAAATCTGGGCACCTGTTTTTACAAATAATGGTTTTTTTTTTTTTTTTTTTTTTTTTTTTTGCGGTACGCGGGCCTCTCACTGTTGTGGCCTCTCCCGTTGCAGAGCACAGGCTCCGGACGCACAGGCTCAGCAGCCATGGCTCACGGGCCCAGCCGCTCCGCGGCACGTGGGATCCTCCCGGACCGGGGCACGAACCCGCGCCCCCTGCATCGGCAGGCGGACTCTCAACCACTGCGCCACCAGGGAGGCCCGACAAATAATGTTTTATTAGAACTCAGCCACACTAATATGTTTCTATTGTCTATGGCTGCTTTTGTGCTATAGTGGCAGTGTGACAGAAACCATATGGCTCCTATAGCCTGAAATATTTACTCTTTGGTCCTTTAAAGAAAAGTTTGCTGACCCCTGATTTATAATAATCATTAGTAGCGCTCACAAACACATACATTGCTTTTTTTTTTTTTAAGCCGAAGAGTCCCCATCCAGTTTCAGCACTGTGCTGCAATAAAAATATGAGTAAAACATAGTCCCTGCCTGCAAGAAACTCAGTTTTGTTGGGATCTGATGTAGAGTTAGTCGAGCAATGATAACCTCCCTGGCTTTTTGCAGAGATTTAAAAAGTCAGCACCCTCTCACCTTTTAATTAATTAATTAATTTATTTATTTAACAATATACATTTTAAATATTTATTTATTTATTTTTGGCTGCATTGGGTCTTAGTTGCTGTGCGTGGGCTTTCTCTAGTTGTGGAGAGCGGGGGCTACTCTTCGTGCAGTGCACGGGCTTCTCATTGTGGTGGCTTCTCTTGTTGCAGAGCACGGGCTCTAGAGCACAGGCTCAGTAGTTTTGGCACATGGGCTCAGTAGTTGTGGCTCACAGGCTCTAGAGAGCAGGCTCAGTAGTTGTGGCGCACGGGCTTAGTTGCTCCACAGCATGTGGGATCTTCCCGGACCAGGGCTCGAACCCTTGTCCCCTGCACTGGCAGGTGGATTCTTAACCACTGCGCCACCAGGGAAGCCCCCCTCTCACCTTTTAGATCTCAGGAATCTTGGGAAATAAATAAGAGCTTCTCCATTCAAAAAGTTAGAAGTTTCCTGTTTGAGGATTTTCTACTGTAAGAATGTGTCTTTTCCAAGTAGACTCTATATGAAAATTTGAACTCTGCTATTTTTGATCTAAGCAAAGATCCAGAGAAATATGTAGGGAATGACCCAGCACTTGTCTTTTAAATGTAAATATTTCTCCAGGGTCTCTCCATCTAAGTGTCCTGCACTCAAATTGCTGTTTGTGCATTTTTCTTTTTGGTTAATGCTATTACATTCTCTGAGTCATTCAGGATTGTTACCTTGAAATCATCCAAAGTTCCATCTTCTCCTTCACTTACTTTCTCCAGACCACCCCCAAATCTAACCTTTTTCCAAATCCTGTTGATTGCACCTCTGTCATTACATGCGTAACCTTGTCATGTTCATTGCCACCATCCTGTTTTGGGTCTCAGGTCTTTCAACTTTTCCCTCTCCACATTGCTACCAGAGTTATCTTTCTTTCTTTCTTTCTTTTTTTTTTTTTTTAAAGAAGATGTTGGGGTCGGAGTTTAGTAATTTATTTATTTATTTATGGCTGTGTTGGGTCTTCGTTTCTGTGCGAGGGCTTTCTCTAGTTGCGGCGAGCGGGGGCCACTCTTCATCGCGGTGCGCGGGCCTCTCACTATCTCGGCCTCTCTTGTTGTGGAGCACAGGCTCCAGACGCGCAGGCTCAGTAGTTGTGGCTCATGGGCCTAGTTGCTCCGCGGCATGTGGGATCCTCCCAGACCAGGGCTCGAACCTATGTCCCCTGCATTGGCAGGCAGATTCTCAACCACTGTGCCACCAGGGAAGCCCTGAGAGTTATCTTTCTTAAAGCTCAGTTGTGATATCACTCCCTATTGCTGGAAGTGGTGGTCTCTGAAGAGGGGTGCTTGCATTATAAGGAGAATGCAAATAGTTACATTTGGATATGGGAAGTAAATGTTAAAGCTTGTGTTTATGCTTAAATTAAGCTTTACTAATATTTGATGTGTGCCTTGACGTTGGTACTGTCATTGGATCTGTAAGTCATTGGGTCATGTGTCTTGAAATATCCCAAGGGAAGAATGCGGATGAGTTATCAGCCCTCCATTGTTTGCTGCTTTTCAGCATATTGCAATCTATTACAGATTATGTGCCTGTGTAGTGGATTTATAGAGTATATCACTTAGTTTTCAATAAGCAAATGCTCTCAAAATGGATAAGTGACTTACAAAGATTTCTAAAAAATAGGAGGATTGAAGATAGTATTAATAATGCACAATGGGGCTTCCTTGGTGGCGCAGTGGTTGAGAGTCTGCCTGCCGACGCAGGGGACACGGGTTCGTGCCCCGGTCCGGGAAGATCCCACATGCCGCGGAGTGGCTGGGCCCGTGAGCCATGGCCGCTGAGCCTGCGCTTCCGGAGCCTGTGCTCCGCAATGGGAGAGGCCACAACAGTGAGAGGCCTGCGTACCGCAAAAAAAAAAAAAAAAAAAAAAAAAAAAAAAGCACAATGAACAGGTTTTGGATGGGGGCGGTGGAGAGGAAAAGTGTTTCACTCAGAGAGAACAGTGTGGAGGAACTTGGGAACATCATGCTGGATTTAAGGATGTGGTCCCTTTGGTCCTGCTTGTTGTATTAGAACCTCTTTTCTTCTGGTTCTGTGATTGCTGGTGTGGGATGGGCGTTCATTAGGGTAGTACTCCTGGCCTCGCTAGGAACCTTCACGTACTCTTCCCTAAGGCAGGAGAAGTGACTTCTCTCTCTGATGTTTGGAAAAAGGAACGGGGCCTGTCTAGTTCAGCTCATCATTTCCTGCAGAGAGCCTGCATTCCGCCCGGCCCAGTCATGCTCTTGGTTTTCCAGGGCAGGCCTCTGCCGGAAGGCCTGTGGCTGTTGAGCTGTGCCGTACTGTTTGCTGGAGGGGCGGTGTAGGACAGGAGTGCTAAGTACTGAATCTGTTTCACCTCAACACCAAAGCCTCCGTTCTAAGTCACTGATCGCTAACTCTGAAGGTTGTTTTATGAGGGTAGAAGACAGCTGTTTTTGAAAACTAAACTGTCTACAAATGTATGGATTTATGAATATTCTTGGGAGTGGAAGTAGAAACAAGCTAGTGGAAGTAGAAACAAGCTAGGACCTGTTGCTTTTACAGTTAACTGCCATCCACAGGTAGGATCCTAGCTCCTGCAGCCACCCTGCCGCGTCCCTGGGCTACTGGAAGTGATGGTGGTGGTGATGGCGGGGGAGGTGAGTGGAAATAGCAAATAAAAAAGACCTCACTTTGAGTACAACTTAGATATCAGGCTCTTAAGTTGTAGTATTATGATATCACAGAATATTGAAATGAGGCAATATCAGATTAAAAAAATAATTTTCAAACAGGAATGGAGAAAGTTAAAATTAAAATAAACAATTTCAAAGGGAGGCACTAAAGCAGAGTTTGCCTCAGCTTTTCAAAAGTACCACAGTGTTATTTGGCCCTCCGTCTCACAGTGGGAAATGTGCTTGCATTGGATTATGGGAGCAAAACCACAACGGCTCCCACTTGAGAAAGTCCTAGAATTTGAGCAAATACACCTGTTACTTATATAAGACTAGAAAGAAAATCATTTGCAGTTTTCTGTTGGATTTGATCCTTCCTCTCTATGTGAAAGAGACAGCCCATACATGGCAAAACCCAATTCAGTTTCTGAGAGTTTTAAATGAAGTGATTTAATGGTTTGGAGCATGACTTACCTGTGGCATAGGCACGAAAGAGTTGTTGCTACCACGGAGTTTTAGAACATAGGGATGACTGAATTCTCTGAAAATATTTGTATGTAATTTCATTTCTGACTTGGTAAGTAGGTAACAGCTGTTTGAATCTGGTGGTAGCATGTGGTTGGTGGCAGCCTGTGAGAAGGTAGAGTGTATGCTTTTATGTCAGAGAAATTATACCCCCCACCCCAAATCTGGTCTGATAGAGCACAATAACAAAAAAACGAATCAGCTCAAGAAGTGGCCCTTTAAATCTGGCCCCTTTATCCAAGAAGTGGTTTGGAATAAAAGATGCGAAGATGCACTATTTGTCTGTCACTATTTAACTGCATAGAATGTAGAAAAGAGGGTTGGATGTGAGTGAGGCTCAGGTTGTCTTAAGGCTCCTAGGAGAGGGATGAGCACCACTGGTACGTCTGTATCTGGGAAAAGGGGTGTTGCCAAGAAGCCCTGTTTTGTAAATTTATTTAATGTCTATTTTAGAAAGAAACTACCCAGAGAAGGCTAAAGTTAAAAATTTGAGAAGCCACAGCTTTTATGCAGTATTTAAGCTGCTATGATTAAAGAAAAACAAAAACGAAAAAATATTACAAAGACAATAATCTGTCCCGTTCCTCAAGCCCCAAGTCAGTGAGCAGGCACCCTGAGAACCAGAGGTTGAATACAATGGAGAAGATCCCAAAACGGAACCAGACCTGACCTGTAGGGCAGGAAGTACAGCCTTTTTGAGCCTGTATTGAAAACAACTCAACAATGATATCATTGCTGGGGCCGGAGGAGGCTATATTTTATAACACTCTGGAATATGAGCTTAAAAATTGTATTACTCTGGGGCTTCCCTGGTGGCACAGTGGTTGAGAATCTGCCTGCTAATGCAGGGGACACGGGTTCGAGCCCTGGTCTGGGAGGATCCCACATGCCGCAGAGCAACTAAGCCCGTGAGCCCCAACTACTGAGCCTGCGCGTCTGGAGCCTGTGCTCCGCAACAAGAGAGGCCGCGAGAGTGAGAGGCCCGCGCACCGCGATGAAGAGTGGCCCCCGCTTGCCACAACTAGAGAAAGCCCTCGCACAGAAACGAAGACCCAACACAGCCCCCCCCCCAAAATTGTATTACTCTGTAAACAGGACAAACAACAACAACAGACTCTGTCACAACCTCACTCATGTATCTGGAACATAGGTAAAAACAGGAAAATAGGCAGAAAAAATTCTTTGAATATCCCAAATTAATGCCGGTAAGATTTCATTATCTTTACATATAATTCTGCTAAGCTTGGTTACGTGGTTATATTAGAAATATGCAATTGGGAAAGAGGCTGCTCTAAGCGTTCACAGTGCTAGTATCAAGCAAGTATGTGGGTGGGGATGAAAAAGTATATGATTACCTAATAATGAAAACGGAGATAAAAAATACTATAGAAGCAAATACAAGGATATAAAAGCTCGGAAGCTGGTTCTATTATGATAAAACAAACAATTTATATCTTAGTAAGCCTTTAAGTATCAGAACTACAATTAAGTTACTTTATAGGCATCAAGACAGTGGTTTATATGCTGTATTCTCTAGGGGGGTGGTGTTTGTGGGGATGGCAGTCTATTAGTGATGTCTGCTACACTCATTGATCATCACTGCTGAATAGGAGATAAACTTTTGAAAGTTTAATTTATCAGGTATAAAATGATTGCTAATAGTAATAAGGATAATGATAAAGATTGAGGGAAAAAACTCTGTCTAGAAAATCATTAAGAATTGCACATTCAGCTCTATTTACAATAGCCAGGACATGGAAGCAACCTAAGTGTCCATCGACAGATGAATGGATAAAGAAGATGTGACACATATATACAATGCAATATTACTTCATCTACAAATGAATTGCAAAGTTGTGATGTTTCATGCGATGGTAAATGTGAAAGCTTTTCACGTAAAGGTCACTTAGTAAATTGTCTCTTTGCTTACCCTTGTTGAGCTAATATCCTGAGGATCCCTACCTCTTCTTTTAAAAGAGGCAACACACACACACACTTAAAATTGTAGTAAATTTGAAAGTTGTCTTAACTAGTTGAGATGATTATTTAAAGTAGCAATTCCAGGGATCTCCAGAGAAAGAAAACTAAGAGGATAGAGATATAGATATATAAAAAGATTTATTTTAAGGAATCGGCTCACGTGATTGTAGGGGCTGGAAGGTCCAAAATGTTCAGGGCAGACTGGCAGGCTGGGAACCCATGGGAGAGTTGATGTTGCAGGCTTGTGTTTGAAGTCTGCAGGGCAGCCTGTTGGCTGCAAACTCAGACAGGAGTTGATATTATAGTCTTGAGTCTAAAATCTATAGGACCACCTGGAAATTCAGACAGGATTTCTGTGTTGTCCTAAGGCAGAATTCCTTCTTCTCTGAGACACCCCCGTTTTTGTTCTTATGCTTTCGACTCCTTATAATTGGATATCATCATGTGTTGTAAATTTCTTCTTCAGAAAGGGCTTTTTTTTTTTTTTTTTCCTTTTCCTGGAGTTAAGGACTCTTTCTGTTAAAACTCTTTTGTCTGTGTTCAAGCCTTCATTGTCTTTGACCTTCCCATAAAGTATTCTTCTCATTGACCTCCTGGGTATGGTGTCTTCCTTCTTCAATCTGTTTCTATAATGCAATGGATTATTCTTCTAAATCTCAGTCTGTTCATGTTATTCCCTGCTGAAGAATCCTCAGTAACTGTCCATTTCCCCCAAATTGCCTGAGTCTAGGTAGTGTCTCCTGATGAATTTCCATGTTACAGATTATGGCATGGAGAGAACACATCAGCCAGTTTGCTATGTAAAGGGGTAATCTCCAGCTTAGAGGACTCAAGTATGACTTCTGTTATTATATTTAACATATTCTGTTGTTATCATTTTTTTTATTAGCCTGAACTCTTTTTAACACATTGCCTTTGATATCCTCTTTAGCTCCTAACAGACCATTGTGATATAGGAGGCTTTCATACCTCTTCTTTTGAGGGAATAATCAGAGAACGTTTGGGAATTAAAACACCATTGCTGGAAATCATTGAATTGAACACTAGGCAGCCAATAATTTTTGGATGCTATATATATATTTTTAATTTTGTAGCTTTATGTTTAGAGGCCCTAATTTAAAGAGAATAATCTGGAAGAGTAAATATAGTCTTCAGTTTAATTAGGAAGTAACTTTTGTTGAACTAGCAGTGAAAGATGTGTTGAAGAGAATGACGACAGTATCATTGGTTGATTATTCTGAATTTTTTTTGACATATTGTATACTGTGGCTATTCTATCAGGGCCTTGTTGTTTTGGTTTGAGACATAGCTTTCCTTTTAGAAATGTAGAAGCATGTCTTCAAATTGAGTTTGTTCTTTGGAGGGTTTTTTTTTTTAATGGAGGTAGCATTAGAGTTCTAACAGGAATCTCCTTAAACTGTTTTGTGACTGCTATTCTAGATAGTACACAAGCTAAGGATCCAGGAGATAGAATAATTTAGCCTGTGGAGTAACTGTGTGTCAAGGTATTGATTTAATGTCTGTAGGTTGATGATCTGGTGTAGGTTTTGAGTCATTCCTTAGCATGTCTGCTCACACTGTGCTATGGAAATATTTTAAATGAAGCCTTCTGACTCCTGTGGTCCCATGAGAGTTGCTGGGGGGTGATAAACTCAAAGGTGTATTTAGAATTTGTAATGACTCTGTTGTATTCATAAGTAATCAGACCCTGTTGTGCTGCTATTAAAAACCTTCCAGAGGTTTCCCATTACACTTAGAATGAAATCCAAACACCCTACTATCCCTACAAGCTCCTGCCTGCCTCTCAGCCTTACTCCCCTTCCTCTTCCCCTCATTAGCCTGGCCCCAGCTACTCTGCCCTCTGAGCACGCCAGCTCATTCCCTCCCTCGGCCTTTGTACTTGCAGTCACCTCTGCCTGTATTCTTCTTCCTCCAGACATTTCAAATGCCTTTTCAAGGTCTCAGATCAAATGTCACCTCCTCAGAGAGGTCTTTACCAGTGTCTCCTCCTCCCCCGTCACCCTCCTCGATTACACTCTTTTTATTGTCTCCACAGTACTCGTCACTGTCCCCCTTGTTGGTCAGTAATCCTCAGGAGAGCCTGCACCTTGCTGTTTTATCACTTCCCTCACTGCTGTGTCCCTGTGTGTGGAAGTACATAGTGGGTGCTTTGTAAGTGTTCAGAGAGATGATGGAATCCTTATAATTATCCTCACTGAATCAAAGCGATAAAAACAACATGTGGCTAAACAGGTACTAATTCATACGATTGTCTGTTTAAATTACTCAATAATTGATTCATTGTTTCATTACATAGTACAGAATTCAATTATGTTAGAAACAGATACTGTCTCTTGGGGCTGGAGCTGGTATGCAGATACAAGAATCTATCTTTTGTTCAATTTATCAGGTCATGATTTCTGTCAAGTCTTTAAGAGAGATAGCTGAGTAATATATACTTTTAAAGTTTTATGTTCTAGAGGCTTTTTGGAAATTGCCAAAATGTCATTAGATCTTTTTTTATTAAGTTAAATCATGGCTGAGGCAGGGTGGTAGATTGAGAGCGTTCTGGACTGGAGGTCCGAAGGCCCAGACTCTCGTTTTAGCTCTGTCAGTAGCCAACTCTCCACGTGAGTCTTTTGGCCCTCTTTTTCCTAATTTATAAAATAATAGGGTTGAATGAAATGATCTTAAATATCTGTTCTCTTTTAACAGTGTATAATTATCTAGTTTCAAGCATGAACCAGTCATTTTTTCACTTTTGGGAATTTTTATAGGCTGTATGTATATGAGATAGTTGTCCAGATATCATTAAGCTTTTGCAAGAAGGGAAGGTCAAATTTGTTTAGTTTACCAGAACAGTAAAACATCTGAAAGATTCAAAAGAGGTTTGGTTTGTTTCACTTGCTTTTTTTTTTTTTTTTTTTTTTTGGTAGCCCCTGTGGTAAGAAATACTAAATATGATTTATGGGAGGTATTGATTTTAAAATTAACCGTATTATTTAAGTGGATAATAAAGATTTGTCTGTAAGATGCTGATTTTGGCTTTATCACTGTTTCAAGGATTCCCATCTTTTTCTTCTTTGGAGATCATCTAAGAATTTTACAATTGACTTGGCCTAATGTGTCTACTTCAGCATGTCAGTTTTACTTAAAGTTCATATAATTCTTCATTGACATTAGATACATGTCAGTTTTAAGAACTACTGTAGGATACTGCGTCCCATTCTGTATTCTGTAGTTCACTGGTCCTCAGACTTTAGCAGGGGAGTCAAAGTTGCCTCTTGGATTGTTAAAACACAGATTACCGCCCCATCCTGAGTTTCTGATTTAGTAGGTCTGAGATGGGACCCGAGAACTTACATTTCTAAGTTCCCAGGTGTTGCTGATCTGAGACCAACACTTTGAGAACTACTGCTGTAGTTTGTCAAGTTCTTTATTTGTTCTTGCTTCCAACATCTTGATCCAGAGGAGTGTAGGTCCTTCCATACTGTGTAGTGATGCATCTCAATAGTACTGGCCCCCTTTCCCTCTTTACCTTGTGGGCCCTGGTATAAGGTATCTCACATCCTTTCCAGCCTCCTGGAAAGTGTGATACATAACAAATGGTTAAATGCAGCTGGAACCCTTAAGGCAACATACTGCTAGTAGCCTAACCTTTTGGATTCTGTGTTTAAATGGGGAAAATGTGCATTTAAAGGTGATAGGCAATTTATTCTTGTCAGTTTGACAACACTGGCTTTAGAATCAGAAATACTTTGGCTCAAAGGTTAACTCTGCCACTTATTGGCTATTTGAATTTCGGAAAATGATGTAACTTTTCCGAATCTTAGTTTCCTTACTTCTAAAATGGGTTGATAATATCTGCCTTATAGGATTTTTGTGAGGACTTAATTAAATAAGGTACATAAAGTACTTTGTAGGTACGCAATAATTACAAGAATGGAAAGTCAAATTTGTTTAATTTACCAGAACGATAAAACATCTGAAAGATTCAAAAGTGGTGTGGTTTGTTTCACTTGCAAACCAAATGGTCATAACTTCTTTTTTTAAAAATAAATTAATTTAATTTATTTATTTATTATTTTTGTCTGCGTTGGGTCTTCGTTGCTGCGTGTGGGCTTTTTTCTAGTTGCGGTGAGCGGGGGCTGCTCTTCGTTGTGGTGCGCGGGTTTCTCATTGTGGTGGCTTCTCTTGTTGCGGAGCACAGGCTCTAGGTACGCGAGCTCAGTAGTTGCTGTACGCGGGCTCAGTAGTTGTGGCGCACGGGCTTAGTTGCTCCGCGGCATGTGAGATCTTCCTGTACCAGGGCTCGAATCTGTGTCCCCTGCATTGGCAGGCAGATTCCTAACCACTGCGCCACCAGGGAAGCCCTGGTCATAACTTCTGGGTAGTTTTCTATCAGAGCACTGTTCATGGCTGCCCTGATGTGGGTTGCTCCCCCAACCTGTTTGCAGGAGACTGGCCATGGGCAGTAGGTGGGTAGCTGTCTACTGTGTTTACACAGATCCCACTTCTCTTACTTGTTTGGAAATGCTGTGTCTTGTTCCTGTGTAACCTGGCTCTGTATCCCTGGTCCTTTACCTCTGGCCTCTGGTGCCCGAATCAGGCCCTTCTTGCTCTGAGAGCCTGTTTCTCTGCTTCTGCGCCTCACTGTGTTCTGAGTGATCTCATGCTCCTCTTCTGGCTCCACGTGAAAACCAGTGTGTTTGGAGGTACGTAATTCCACCCCTTCCTGGGGTGGGATGACTTTTTTGATCACAAAAATAACTGTTCTCATCTTTAAATACGTCTTTCAAAATGTGTATGATTTTAATTTTACTAGATCCAGAGGACACGTTTTTCTTGTGCATTTGAAGCTCCAGTTTTCATACTGGATGTTCAGTAGACACATAGCCCAATGAAAAGAACTTTGATTTACTGTGTGTCCTCTTAAAAAGTACCTATATGCACTGGATTTTAGTTAGTTGGGGATACACTGGGGAAATTTCCAACTATGATTTCTGTTGATTGGGATGGAGAATCCCCTAAGAAACTGCTTCGGCCACTAAAGATGTTTTGTGAGGAAGTGCCAGTTGCTCCCATCACAGATGATGCTTGGTGGCAGTGTTCGGGGTTCAATGGCTTTTCATTGTTTTTGGATATGACCATGAATTCTCTTGTTGTCCTAAGGTCTATTGTGATGATGTATTTTCATCCGTATTTATGATTTCATGCTTTTCAGAAACAGAAGAGGTTTGTCTTCGTTGCATATTTACACAAACACTTTGCTTCCTATTTCCTTTGCAGTGGACCCGTGCTCATCTAGTTCGTGGGCAGCAGGAGGGCGTCTCAGCAGATATATGTGTCTGACTGGGCAGTTGTCTCCTAAGCATGATTTTGGCTTGCATTTGCAAGTACGTGTAGAGAGAACAGAAGCATCAGATAGACTACCATTTATTTATATTCACAATTACCAAAAAAAATATGACGGATGTAAGGAACAAGATATAGCAGTTTTACTTGATTGAATTGGGATATTTGAGTATTGGTAGAATAATTCAGGATTGGGAGACAATATTATTACCTAAAAATTTATCACTTTCTGTAGTCATATCTATATGATGCTAAAAGATATGACTTTATAGTGTGAAGGATTGAATAATACATAATGGAGCTCTCCCTGCCATTTATGTATTCTTGCTTAAAACTGTTCGATTATAGTATACGCATATAATATACAAATTTAACTTATATGAATTCAGCCATATATGCACTCCATCTTTTGGATAAACTATACATTTGTATATGTCAAAGAATTTACAAGTAAAGAAATTTACGAGGATAATTTCAGTAATATGTGATTTTTATCCCATTCTTCTATCCCTAAGTAAGATGCAACCAAGAGTAGGAGAAGTAACAATGATAATAATTTTCAGTGCTGAAGATTGTACAGCAGAGAGCAATGTAGTAGTAATTTTTGACAGATTAAGATCAGATGGTTTTGGAGCAAAGTGCTGTTTGTTTTTTGACTTCCAGTGTGCTTTTTGGCATCTATTTGTGTTGGAGTAAAATGAATTTATTTGCTTTTCTAACATTTTGAACACTTACCATGGTTTGGGTTGATTTCAGCTCTCGTAAGTAAGTAGCTTCAGTGAAAGTTTGTGAGACTCTTAAATAATTTAGGGACCAATAAAAGATCATTCTTGTCAGAAGATGGAAACAGTACCTGTAAATGGTACCTGTAAATGGTACCTATGCTAAATAAAACTTGATGAGTTAGAATATGTGTTTCTGGAGTTTAAAAAAATTAAAAGTAAGGTAAGTCACCTGTGTAGTTACTAGATTTTGATACTAGTCCTCACAGGCCTTTAGATAAATGCTGTATTGTAATGGTTATTGCAACAAGAAGCTATTGTGCTGCACTCATGAAATGAATATCTTTTCTGATCCATGAATACCACCATTATCAAGGGGATACTTCAAGCCTTGAAGAAAAGTTTTTCTGTTGCCCTTTCTTCTTCATGGACTTTTTCCCCCCCCTTTAGAGCAGCTACCAGCTTATATTTTTGAATACAGCCTAATAACTTGTATCTTAATCTAATTAAATTGTCTTTCATGCAGGGTGAAATGAGTGACTGTAGGCATGACAGCCTCTGTAATGGGGAAAAAAAGGGAATATTTATACTTGTCTTTTAGGAAACTCATACTTCTCAAAATCTTAATCTGATTTCTCGAGAAGCAGGATGGCCACAGCGAGGAGGGACCTCCTGTCTGCCAGCCAGCTAGTCAGAGCCTAAGCAGCTGGGTGCTCTAGTAACTCCAGACCCAGCCTCATGGTCTTCAAGGTTTTTTAATCTTTAAAATTTGAGACAGTGGGAAGAATCTTGAAGGCATTCTCATTGTCTGATTACACTGTCCTCATTCTAGACTTGTATAGAAGCAGACAGACAGTGTAATATCTCTAAAGCAGTTGTTCTTATTTGGGACAATTTTCCCTATCAGGAGACTTTTTTGGTTTCATACTAAGGGGATTGTTCCTTGTCATTGGACAGCTAAATGCCCTATAATACACAGGGTAGCACCTCAAGAAAGAATCATCTAGCCCCAAGTGTCAGTAGTTTCATGGTTGAAAAACCTACTGCTAAAGTATCATCTCAAAGAGAGAACATAAATCTCCAGTATAATTAATATTCTCACCTTGAAGGGTAGTTTTAGGAAAGAAAACAGGAACAGGTTCTAATTTTAGTTCCTGCCTTAGAATGATGGAATAGAAATTGGAAAACTATGGTAAGTCATGACACAGGTTTTGTGGCCTCATCCACAAGTCTTCATCTTTAGAGGGAAGAAAAGTTTATGGTCTAAGTTCCAGTGCAGGCCATCTTGCATTTAAGTGAGTGGTGCAAATTCAGAGACTACTAAAGCCACAGATTGGTCTGAAGAAATGAGGAAATCATCACCAAAAACCTCTCATTTGGCTTGCAGAATGGGATGTAGCCTGCGTCAGTATATGTTACATTGTAGGATCTACATTTTCCTGTCATTTCACTCAGTCTTAATTTGACTTTTTCAGAGTGAATTGTAACAGAGCACAAGTCTACTTTTAGTGACACTTGAATCAACAGAAGATTATTGGTATCTTTTTTTTGAATTTAGTCATTGTGGCTTCTTTTTTGACGTAGTTGCCATAATCAAGAAATTGAAGCATGGTCTCCTCAGGGCAAAATGAGTCATGAAGTCAGAAAACATATAGATACATGTGGAAAAAGATTAATATGACATAAGTAAGTGCTAGAGGAGGGGAGAATAATTTGAAAACTCATTATTTATAATGAAGCAAATAAATCATAGTTCCAAAATTATGTTGTTATAAAACACGGAAAACCAGATAATTGGTGTGTTTTTCTGTTTGACTCTCAACTTTAAAGGACTCTAATTGATGTATTGTTTATACTGTTCACTAAATACAGTGTTTGGATGATAGGGAGGGAGTGGAGAATGCATGTGATAGCAGCTCAGAGATGTGCAGCGCTTCTCCCCCAAAACAATTATAGTGCAGCGGCTGCCAATGGTGATGTCACAGTCAGCAGATAAAGAGCCATTTAAGACTCTTTATAACCATCATTAGAAGGACAGAGAGAATTTGTGTAAAAGCTGAAGCGGTGTTAAGATTCCTACTGTGTTCCTCTGTTTTGTTGCCTTAAATGATAATGTTTTCAACATTTAATTACTTATATAATTTACAAATGATATTTAACATCATCCAGGGGAAGAGAGAGTACTGTTTATAGAGGACAAAGCAGTCACTCTCTTTGTTAGAGCAGAAGCAGAAACTCAAAGCAGTACTTCGGGACTGAGATAGAGAAAATAATGCTGGTTTCTAACTTAGTAATGTGACTTTTAGAGGTGGTGTTGAGCAAGACTGACCTACCTAGATTGTAAAACTTAATCTAGTTTATAGTTATGTGACATCCCTTTTTGGAGAGGAAAATGACATTAACATAGACTTAAGTGGTCTAAGAGGTGTAAAAAAAGCTTCCTACAGGCAGGAAGCACCTAACTTAAAACTGATTCTCCAAATGCCAAAAGGCCTTCACTATCAGCTGTATACTGTGCTTTTTTGTCAAGTTTTTGGCACATCTTTTTCCGGGATTATTACCCTTCTTGCTGGAGCTTCAGTTAGAAAGGAGTATGCTGTCTAGCATTTCTGTTTTAGAGATGAGGAAGCCATGCCTTCATTTGGCATGGCAGGGGTGGGCAGCTCAGGGGCAAGAGTGGTGAGTCTTGAGAACTAGGTAAGTTAGTCCTTGAATTGAATTTTATCTCAATATTTTCAGTCCATAGCTTAGTACCTGACCCATAAGAAGTACGTAATTAGTAACTATAATAATTTATAGGTAGCGACAGGTGGATACTTTATAGGGAGATTACTCCCTCCTAAATATATCTTTTATCACCCTCTTTTCTCTTTCCACCCCTGCCTTAGACCATCAGTTTGAGAGAGAGACAGACAGACAAAGAGAAAGAAAATACCAATACAGAAGAAAGAAAACTAAAGCACATTGGACTAGGCTTCATAAACTTTATTACACTTAATCGTCATAACCACCTTGTGATTAAATAGTGTTCACATTTTATGGATAAGAAAACTCAATTTATAGTAAATAACAGAGCTGGGATTTGATTCCAAAGCAAGCCTCTATTTTCTTTTTTGCAGTTTTCTGTATTTTGTGGTACTTTGGAATTCTACTAAGGACAGGGACTGGTACTTATCTCTATATCTCCCTAATTTAGCAGGTTTAGTGATAGAGAAATGCCAAAAAAGTGTTTGTTAAAGGATCCGTTTCAATCTAGAAACTTGAATTTTCTTTGGAAGAATGGCTGAAAAGGGGGAAGAGTTAGGGCCAGACTTAGAGATAAGATGGAGGCAGAGAGAAGTTAGCGTTTGTGGTGCACACAGTGTGTGCCTGGCAGTGGCGAGCCTCTGCTGAGGGAAACATAAATCAGAAATTGAGCCCCTGAGCTGTGAAAGCAGAGCCACCGCTTATAGATGCGTCAGCTATAAGGGGTCAGCACTGTACCGCCCCTTGGGGTGCCACTCACAACGCAGTATGAGTTGTACAGGGTACGGCTGGGTGCAGTGGCTTGCGTGGGAGCATCTAGGTGTGTGCGTTGAGGGGTGTCTCTTTCTAGAAAAAAGAAGTAGAAGTACCTGGAAGTCTTAAAAGTCAGGGTTACTAAACAAAAATAAAACAAAAACAAAAAACCCCAACTCAATGAAAAATGAGCAAAGGACTTGAATTGACATTTCTCCAAAGGAGATGTGTAAATGGCCAATAAATATATGAAAAAATGCTCAACATCACTAATTAATTATTAGGGAGATGCAAATCAAAACAAATGAGATACCACCTATTAAAAAACAGTGTTGATGAGGATGTGGAGAAATTGGAACTCATGTGCACCGTTGATGAGAATGGAAAATGGTGCAGTTGCTATGGAAAACAATATGACAGTTACTAAAAAAATCAAAAATAAAATTACCATATGATCCAGCAGTTCCACTTCTGGGCATGTATATACCCAAAAGAACTGAAAGCAGAGTCTGGAAGAGATATTTGTACACCCACGTTCATAACAGCATTATTCCCAATAGCCAAAAGGTGGAAGCAACCCAAGTGTCCATTAACAGATGAATGGGTAAACAAAATGTATTTCAGCCTTTAAAAGGAAGGAAATTCGGACATATGCTGCAACATAGATGAACCTTGAGGACATTAGGATTAGTGAAATGAGCCAGTTACAAAAGGACAAATACTGGATGATTCCATTTATATGAGGTCCCTAGAGTTGTCAAATTCATAGAGACAGAAAGTAGAATGGTGGTTTCCAGGGGCTGGGAGGAGGGGAGAGTGGGGAGTTAGTGTTTAACGGATACAGGGTTTTAGTTTGGGATGAGAAAGTTCTGTAGATGGATGGTGGTGATGGTTGCACAGCAGTGTGAATGTACTCAATATCACTGAACTGTATACTTAAAAATGGTTAAGATAGTAAATTTTTTGTTGTGTATTTTACCACAATTTTTTTAAAAAGAGTAACTACTCCCACAAGCCTTATTGTCATCTTCTCTTTTTGCCACAGACTTTTCATTTAAATATATAATTCTCTTGACCAATATTAAGGAGAAAACCGTCATCTATAATTTAAGAATGCAATTTACAAAGCAGAGGACTTTTCCCACATCCACACTTGAAGAATGTCTGAAGCCATTGCCCTGAGTAGCAGCTGCATTTGGCAGAATTAACTTGGAATAATGGTGCTGATGGTCCGCTCTGACTTTTCCTACTAAACGGCCCCCTCTGAAAGTTGCACAGCTGCCACTTGTGTCAAACACGTGATGACGTTTTGTTTTTGTGCCTTTGGATAGTTTGTGTTAAGTTTATTTGATAAGATTAGAACTAGTATTTAGTCAGTTAATTGAAAAAGTTGGCCAAAGCAGAGCATGAAATGCTTTAAGGTATTTTTTTATACGTTCCTTATCCTAGACTTTGTGTGGAGGCATGGAGGTATGATTCCTCTAAAGCATTATATTGAAGAAAGGATCTGAGAAGAGCAGAAGAATAACAGTTTCTGATGTAGTGTGTCTAGACTGACAGGTAGTTCCAGGAACTGAATCAGGAGCAGAACAGTTATTTTAGTTCTTGCTTCAGAACCAGGGGGCTAGATATGTATTACTGCCCCTCCATTTACAATTTTTCCACAAACCTAGTATTTTGTTAATTGATTCACTTTATTGAGTTTCTCCAAAGCATTCAGTTTAGTTTTTATAGAAATAAATTTTCCTTTTATATTCATATTTCTCCATTTATATTAGTTAATATAATTACAAATACAATTGGTATTATAGGGTTGGTTTGAACCTACCACTCAGCAGGTACGGGTAGAAATGTGCCCTGATGCTGTGGGGACCTCAGAGTGCCGTGGATTTCACTGGTGGGTTTTACTGCAGGGATGGAGATGTGGTTAATCCTGGTGGGTTGGTTGAAAGGATGTTGGTTAAGAGAGTGTTATCTCTGTTCAGAGTCTTTATCAAGTCTCTTGCCTTTGGGAGAATGTTTCTAGCTTTATCAGACCTCAGCGGCACAGTATTCAGTCAGTACCCTCCTATCATAAACATTTCATGTCTGTTTTATGTTATTTGGTATTTTCCAGTAATTTGTCAATGAAGAAGTTATGCCAATAGCGTTTTCTGTCTGTTTAAGGCTATGCTCTCCTGAGCTCAGCTGAGAGACCCTTTTATGTTTATTTTCTTTAAATTCCTTTGAATCCGTTGTTACAGAGAACTCTGGGGGGTATCTCTGGGAGATGGATGTCTTTCACTGCCTGGGTTTTGTGTAGCTTGGCACACTTGTATGAGCTGGATACCAGGGGTGTAGGAAGCCAAGGTAGTAAAGTAGGAACTGGAGCAGTGGGAAGAGGGAGGGATGACCATTGTCAGAGGTGGCCAAGACCAGGCAGGGCCTGCAGTGGGCGTGGGCTCCTAGTGTAATCACCCGGGATGAGCCTAACATGAAGTCAGCCCCTTCCCTTCTCATTTTATATTGGAATCGTGCCTTCTGGCAAAGGGTAAAAGCTTTCTCCTTTTGTATGCTATTTATAACAGAGCATCATTTTATGTGGTTCAAGTGAGCCTTCAAAAATAGATGGGTAAGTGAGAGGTTTTTTTTTTATTAAACCTAGGGGCTATTCTCTTTCAGTCTACTGTGGTGTGTCACCATAAACTGGAGTTAAAACTTGTTACATCTTGTGTGTTTAAAAACACCAGTCTTGAGTTTAAAATAACCATAGCTTCTGTTTTTAATACTGGATGGATAAACCTAAAACAGATTTATGTGAAAAGATATTCTGGATTTCAAAGAAAAGATGGTTTATCCAGGATGCCTGTTTCTCCTTTTTCTTTTTTTTTCCTTTTGCTTAGCAAATTGCCCTCAGTTTTTGAAATATGGTTAACTCCAATTATCTTTAAGTGGACTGTAGGCAAGTAGAAACTTCCAGAATATCTTGGCCATTCCCACCCATTCTTTCCTTACTGTCTTTTCTCTTGCAGGCATTAGTTACTATTATATGTTCATGGAGGGCAAACTAATATTAATTTTGGCCCAAGCTTCAGAAAAATCACATTGAAGAATGAATTTTGGGGGAGTATCCGAAATTTTACATACCATTCTTACCTTCTGTTAGCACGCTTAATCGATTGTATGCAGAAACTTGTATCTTGTATTCCTTTTTTTCTGTTTGTATTCTTATGTCTATTTCTGTGTTGTGCAAAGGGAACCAGTTCTCCCAGGCCTTCCGTCTTGGTGTTAGCAAGTATGGAGAGAGTAGAAAACCAGCTTTAACCTGCTGTTGAGGTGGCTAGCTTGATTTTCCGTCACTGGAGATGCTGACATTGTGGCGGGGAAGCCCATAGAACTCAATTAGATGAAGCCACAGCATCAAGGCAACAAGCCAGAGAGGGAGGGCAGCTCTGACACGGTGTCAGGTGAGCACACGTGGAGAAGTGGGAGAGGAAGGTTGACTAAAGATACTTTAGGAGTCTGAACTACACTGTGTAATTTCTTTCCTCGAGCGTTAGTGAATATATGTAAGACTTTTTGTCTGTTTTCACAGAAACAAACATTAGCAGTGAACATTTCATATTCACAGGAAGCACTGCTGCCCTGAGAGATTAATTGCTTAAAGACTCGGAGATGGTTTTTTGTGTGTATGTGTAGCTATATATCAATCAAATAATAAACTTATTTTTGAGTGAAAGCAAAACAGTGCCTTTATTTATTTATTTATTTATTTTTTGCGGTACGCGGGCCTCCCACTGTTGTGGCCTCTCCCGTTGCGGAGCACAGGCTCCGGACGCGCAGGCTCAGCGGCCATGGCTCACGGGCCCAGCCGCTCCGCGGCACGTGGGCTCCTCCCAGACCGGGGCACGAACCCGCGTCCCCTGCATCGGCAGGCGGACTCTCAACCACTGCGCCACCAGGGAAGCCCCAGTGCCTTTATTTTTGAAGAAGCTAACATGCAGGTATATCTCAGATTTTGTAAAATCCTGAACTTTTACCAGAATTTTCTAGGCTGTTTTAGGAATGGTTTTGTGTAGAGGTGAAATACTGATGCTGCTCCCTGCCGTGAAGGTTGCACGTGAAGTAGGAAAGCCCAGTGGCCCCAGTGGAGGCCTCCTCTCTCCACTCTTCATCAGCGTCTCCTCACTCAGCATCAGACCTTCTGCACCTCTGATGTCTAGTCTCCAGCTACCACGGTCCTGCTGTCTGGCTTCTGTTTCTTCATGCTGCAATTCCCTGATGCCCATGGAACGTAGCTTTTATCTGTGGCTGGCTGCAGAAATTCTGATTCACGGCTGTAAATAGTTCCAGGCTGCACTTGAGACCAATTATGTTTGTGTATAGTCCATATATATATGTGTGTGTGTGTATATATATATATATATACATAAATTATAAGAAAACTAAACATACAAACCTTTAGTGCTTTCATAGCAACAACTTAAGCTTTCATAGCAACAACTTAAATTCTCTGGCTTTTTCTGTCGCACACTCCATATGTCATTTATTGTGGTTGTAGTTCTATGTGTAAATATACTTATTTCCCAGCTGATTTTTAAGTAAAATCTGTGTGAGGCTAGTGATTTGATGATAAAACAGTAGATAGGAATAACAGGAAATGTAGATTGCATACAGAGTCACTGCCTTCACAATTTTTCAAAGAATTTGGAAAGACAACACTTTATAAACAAGTTTATAAATACAAGTACATCTCACCTTTTTGGTTATCAGGCAGTGTTACCAATTGCAAACACATCCCTGAGCCAGGAGGCTAGTAAAAGGGCCTCTAAACAGCCCAAATAGACACTACAGAATTTAAGTGCAAGCACTGGGGGTATATCAGAAGTAGCAGTCATAAAGTGGGAGCCAGCCAGCTCCCTGAGGACATTTTTATGAATATCATTTATTATACTCTTACATATCCTTTAATAATGATGACTCAAGGCAATGAAGAAAAAGTATTCACCATTTATTTGATTTTTGACAAGGCAGGACAAGCTATGGTATATTCAAAAGTATTGGAATAAAACTTATTGCCAAAAGAGTAAATTCTTGAACGTCTATAAAGCTTGATAATCTAGAAAAGCACACGATCCCTAGGTTTAGAAAGCTAAGATATTATCGTTACAACTACTACAAGGATTTAAAATGTTCCAGAGAAAGTCACAAGCTTCAGGTGAGACAGGAAGAGGGTCCCACAGTGGATCTGGTAGTGGAATGTGCGCCAGAATGTGCAGTTGGGAGGAACCAGGGGAAGGAACGGTAGTTAGGTGGCTGTCGCCATAGTTGAGAGAGAAGTGGGCAGTTAAGGTCAAGAATTTGAACCTGGGTGGTGACATGGGGAAAAGAGAGGAAGGATGGATGCAAGAGATACTCTGAAGGCTGCAGGGTGAATTGATTAAGTGGATATGGATGACAAGAGGGAGGGAGGTTTTAAAGGTGACCCAGGTTTTGCAGCTCTGGAGTCTGGGAGAATGTTGTTTATTACTGCAGAAGTGGGACAGGCAGCTGATTTTTCAGTGAGGGAGACTGCTTTGTTTTCAGGTGGTGAGTTAAGGAGCTGGCCAGAGACCTGGCAGGTTTGGACTTGAGGCCTTTGGACTTGGACTTGAGGTCTAAGAGGCTCTTTTCAGCCGTGCCCGAGACAAGCGAAGACAGGCATGCTTTCGTTGTTGCCTTGGTAAGTGCTTAGTAATTATTGGTTGGTTTGTACTTCTTTTGAGTTTTGTGGGATGACTGGATTTGCTTGAAAATGAATTTTGTTCAGTTACATAGTTTTTCTTACAAGTAAAATGTCAGTAATTAGGCCTGCTCACGCACTTGCAGAGTAGGAACAGAAGCTGAGGCAGACAGGCTAGCCTGACTTTGCTGTAAAGCCTCAAGTTTCCTCTTGAAATGTTACGTAAAATCTCCGTTCAACTCCATAATATTTATCTTATATAATGAAAAAATGAAAGTATTAATAATCACCAGTGATACAAAATAAAGTTTCCTACCACGTTTCTCTGTGGTTTTGCTTGGTTCTTCTTGGTTCTGCATAGGTATGCTTTATTTGAGCTGCAAAGGGAAATGCAATTTCCTGTCAGCAATATGACGGCTCTTTGGTACATCATTGAATGTTCTTGCTGTATTATTTCCATGATCTTTGGACAAATGTTTTAAATTAGTGGAGCATTATGAAATTCTGCTAGGAAAGCAAGATAGTACAGCTTATATTATTGAAACATTTTTTGTGGCAGGATTTGTAAGAGGGTAATAGGGAACTACTGTTAACTTAAGTGGCTAGTTAAGACTTTTGTCTTTATTGAAAATGGTGCTTTTTATTGAAATGGATAATTAGTAATTGCAGACACTGTCATTAATGGTTAAGAATCCAAATAGATAAATAAGTGGATGCGAGGGAAGTCAGGCCTTAGGTGACTTGGATTAATACCTTTTTTTAAAAAAAATCACTACCCTGCAAATTAATGAGCACACTACTTTTTCCTGTTGTGAGACACTTTCTCTCTTTTTGAATAAAGAAATTACAAAAATCACATTATTTTTAAGTCTGATGTAATCAGCTTGGATTCCTATAGCCAAGGAGAAGATTCTTTTATTACAAACTTTAGCACACATCTTTCTATTCAGAGCGATTAAATCAAACCCATCTTTCTATGCTACAACCCTATTTCAAATGAATGCTACAGAAATAGGAAACTAAACTCAATGGGAGTATATAGTATTGGCTAAGCTTTGCTTCTAGCCTTGGAGAGTTTCCCATCTTTCAAAGTGCTGGAGCTTAAAGGCATCTTGGAAAAGAAGTGTTTTCTCAGGCATAGCTTATTGAATCTCTAATGATTATTTTTCAGTGTTAGGGTAAAACTGTAATTTGCTATCACATTTGTGCTCCATGCACACCAATATGAAACAGTTGACTTTATTGCTGAGGGCCTTTTAGTATAAATTATTTTTCATAATTATTTCAAATGGCATCCTTTTTTTTTTCTTGGGAAAATAAATTCTGATTTTCCTACCCCCTTCTGACTAAAAGACTACTTTTGCTTTCTTCTCACTTTCTTCTAGCCTACCCCTTGCCTTTTTTTGTGGCCACACCATGCAGCATGTGGGACCTTAGTTCCCCAACCAGGGATTGAACCTAGGGCCATGGCAGTGAAAGCACCAAGTCGTAACCACTGGACCACCTGGGAACTCCGCACCCCCCCTTCACCTTTTTTTTTTTTTTTATTGTGGTACGCGGGCCTCCCACTGTTGTGGCCTCTCCCGTTGCGAAGCACAGGCTCTGGACGCGCAGGCTCAGCGGCCATGGCACATGGGCCCAGCCGCTCCGTGGCATGTGGGATCTTCCCAGACCGGGGCACGAACCTGCGTCCACTGCATCGGCAGGCAGACTCTCAACCACTGCGCCACCAGGGAAGCCCCCCCCCCTCACCTTTTTTAATTAGTGTATTCTGATGATTTTTCTAAATATGGGCTTCCCCAGATCTAATGCAAAGGAACATTCGTTGATAAACAAGTTTAAAAACATGTCTTCTCTTTTATTATTAAGCTCTGAATTTGAATTGGTTTTTATGATTCAACAATCCAGTAAGGGTTTTCTTTTTAAATTCCCCCTTTTTTCTTACCTTTCTTTTGAAAATCTGGGTTTTCCCCTAAATTTGATGCTTTATAAGTATCTCACAAAGAAATTACCTTGCAATTAAGAATAAAATATACCCACTGAAATAGAGATGAGAGCATAATTTCTTTAGAAAATCTGTATAAGATTTATCCAGTGAAGGTAGATTACAAGGGGGTACTTGTCATGACCTGCAAGTCACTTAGATATTTGCAAAGAAAACTCAGTTCTGAAAAATGATTTAATAAATTAATTGGATGGGATTTTCTGTGCTGAGAAACATGACTTTCTTACACTTTGAAGAGACTTTCTAACACTAATCAATACATATGAGGAACTAGATGCATTAAAAATTTTTTCCTCTTTAACACGGATTAGCACCTGCCTGCTGCTCGGCATTGACAGCACATCACATTCATTCATTAAGTACTGTGATGCAGAGATGAGCGATACAACCCCTGCCCTGGAGAGCATTCTTGAGCAGATGTCTCCACCAAGTTTTGTAGGATGAGAAGCGTAGCTAACCTGGTGAAGGAGGTAAGATGGGACATTCCAAACAGGGGGGCATCAGTGAGAAATGAAAGCATGTTGGGGTGTTTGGGGTGCTGCCAGTGGGTCTAGTTTGACTACAGGGATGAAAGGTTAAAATAGGACATGCGGAGAGATGAGCCTGCAAAGGTCAAAGAACTTCCTTTGTGTGCTAGGAGTTTAGGTGAGGCAGTATTGTCCAGTGGTTAAGAGCGTGGCTCTGGGTTGGATCCTGGCTTTGCCAACTCCTAACTTACTTTGTGACCTGGGACAACTCCTTTGGTCTCTGTTGCCTCCTCAGTAAATTGGAGCTGAAAATTGTACCCACCTCATAGGAAAGTGATGAGAATAAGTGCTCGGTAAGTGTAAGTTCCTATTGTTGGTGGTGGTATAATTATTGTTACTGTCATCTCAAGGTTGTGGAGGAATCATTAAAGAATATTTCACAGGAGACTAACTAATGACATTATAACATTTTAGAAAACCATTCCTGGCAAGCAGGGTGGAAGGGTGAGGTGTAAGGACTTAAGATGGATAAGGCACATTATTGCAGTAGTCACCTAGGTAAGACACATGAGGGCCTGAACTAAATCGGTTGCAGGAGGAGTGGAGAGAGGAAAGGATGGATTAGAGAGATTCAGAATGGAGATTTGGCTGGCGATGAATTTGATATGGAGGGAAAAAAGCAAAAAACAGTGTGTCCAGGGCTTCCCTGGTGGCGCAGTGGTTGAGAGTCCACCTGCCGATGCAGGGGAAGAGGGTTCGTGCCCCGGTCCGGGAAGATCCCACATGCCGCGGAGTGGCTGGGCCCGTGAGCCATGGCCACGGAGCCTGCGTGTCCGGAGCCTGTGCTCCGCAACGGGAGAAGCCACAACAGTGAGAGGCCTGCGTACCGCAAAAAAAACAAAAAAAACCAATGTGTCCAGCATAACTAGGAGGTTTTAGATTTGAGTGACCAGTGGGGGAGCCAGAGAGAAAATACATGAGGAGGAGAAGCTTTAGGAGGTGAGAAGATGGTAAGTTTAATTTACATTTAGATTTCATATTTGTGGGTCTTCCTAGAAGAGAGGTCCAGCAGCCAGTTGGGTACCAGTATATAGTTCAGGAAAGAGATCTGAGCTGACCTTGAGATGTGGGAGTTACGAGTGAAGTCACGGAAGGGACTGGAGGTGAGGAGCCTGAGAAGCCAGAGCTGAAAGCACGCACTTGTATCGAAGCTGCCATATTTAAAGGACTTGTTGATGGGGGCTTCCATTAGAAGGGATCCCATTAGAAAAGATTTAAAAGAATCTGGAGAAGTAGAAGAAAACTGGAGAATAGGAATGTTAACAGAAGTCTGGATGGGCTGGGCGTGGGGCTGGGGCTTGGGCTGGGGAGACTGATTCAAGAGCGAGCACGTTCATGGAGCCGTGGGGGGACCAGGACACGGGAGGTAAAGGTTGGCGTTGGATACTTTTCAAAGAAATGTGGCTCTGAGGGAAGGAGAGATTCCTACGTATCAACAGAGTTCCCTGCCCCAGTACCCCGCTAATCTGTGGCCGAGGTTCTTAGCATTCTCTCTCCTGTCAAAGCCTCCCAGTAGTTTCAGCTCCACTTGGTATTTTGGGACCCAGCCTGACCGAGATCAAGGCAACATGGCTACTGGGTCCCAGCCATGTCCTTGGTACCTCTTTCTCGTAACTAAACTAAGCTCTTGCCTTGCTTCCGGGGCCCTTTTTCTCCCCCTCAAACTCAACTAACTCCCTCCCTCCCTTCCTTCCCCTCCTCCGCCTCCCATATTGAACTCCCTTCCCTGGTTTCCAGCCCAGCACTTTAGTTGCTGGGAGACTGCGGTTCCACCTTTTCCTCTCAGTTCACTCTAACTCTCAGGAATAAATCCTCAAAGCTGGTTTCTTTCTTTTCTTTCTTTCTTCCTTTCTTCCTTTCTTCTTTCCTTTCTTTCTTTCTTTCTTTCCTTTGTTTTTACCACTTACTGCTGATTTACCCTCATGTCAGCTTGCCTACCTGTTTGAACCATCTCATTCTAACTGCCAGATTCACCTGGTGATGGAGCTTGATCAGTCAGTTGTTTGACCTTGGCCATTCCTAATACTGACTGTTCCTTTGTCCAGTCTCCTAGAGCCTGCTTCTCAGCTCTGCCCTAACAACAACCATAGCCAGTATTTGTTGAACGTGGAGCTGTATATACAAACATTATAACATTAGTTAACAGTGATTGAATGCTTGCAGTGTTTCAGGCACTGTGCCGAACACTATAGGTATATGATTTAGATGGCAGTTTAATCTATTTTATAGACAAATAAATGGAGGCTTGGTTTAGTAACTTGTCCAGGTTCACACAGGAAGAGGTGAGCCAGCACACAAACATAGGCCCGTCTGACCCCTGAGCTTATACTCCTAACTGTCATACCATGTTGACAGTTCCCTGCTCTATTTGCTGTGCTGTGGACTAGTTGAATGTTTCTCAGACTCGGGTCCATTGGCCTATTGTTTGGGTGTTGATTTCCATTGTGTCCAGTCATACTTCAGACCTAAGTTTTACAGGTTTGGTTTCCTGATAGAGATGGGTCTCTGTTGTTGCAGTCTACATGTACAGTGACTTTTGCCGTAACGAACTAATTTGCTTTCCTGAAAGGTAAATTTTATTTAAGAAATTTAAAATCAACATTTTTATTCTCGGGGTAAGTGGCTCTCTGCAAGATTGTGATAAGCCTTCTTTAAAAACTTAAGTAGAAATGTCATAAGTAGACACATACACACATAATATATATTTCATATATATTTGAAGTGCTTGTTTTGTGTTTTGAGGTGAGGAGGAAGCTTGAAGTTCTTGCCTAGATAGAACCTTTTATAAGTCAGTATACTAGTTTGATTTTGGAGATGGGAAAAAATGACTTTTCATTCCACAAGTGTATATTTTTGTGGATAGTTTGTTACTGTTTTAATCTACATTTCACAATTTCATGTATTAGTGGGTTTTTTTTTTTAATACAAATCACTTGGATTTTATTTGTAGATTTATTGTTGGTGATGAAGAAGGATGAAGGACTTTAAAGTGGTCCTTGTTATTTAGATATTCAGAGTGGACTCTGTAGGCCTGGGGTTTGCAGTGCTGGGGAGGGTGTTTTTAATGAGTATTACAGTTTTACTTTTATAATCACGTTGAGGATTATTAGGTAAATGGAGTAGAAAACAAAACTCTTCTCTTGCGGCAGCAGAGCAGAGAGTAGAGAAAATGGAAATCATGGACCTTACACTGTGCAGCCCCTAACCTCTTCATTCTCCATCAGTTCCAGCTGATTTTGGAATCTGCCTTAATAGTGCTTTAGGGCAGGAGTTGGCAGACTTTTTCTGTAGAGAGCTGGATAGGAAGTATTTTAGGCCTTTCAGGTCACATAGTTCTCTGTTGCATATTCTTATTTGTTTTGTTTTTGTTTGTTTACAACCCTTTAACATTTTACTTTAAAAATCTGAGTCGTTCTTAGCTCTCAGCCATACAGAGACAAACCACGGGCTGGACTTGGCCCCTGGGCAGTAGTTTGCTGACCCTTGCTTTACAGGAACCTTTTCGATTGAGCACGTGATCACCTGAAATCAATGTAAGGTCATCTTCCATTCCATCCTCCAGAAAGTGCAAAATCCCTTTGCACTCCCAGTATCCTCTTGCTCCTCTGACCCTCAGACTTCTAGCATGGCCTCTCTCCCCCTTCCTTTCCAGGTTCACCATGTGACCTAAACCCCTATTGCCCTGTTGCTTGGATTGTTAAAGTCATTGCCTGCTCTGCAGGTTTCTCTGCTTCCAGTCTTCTACTGGTTTAAACTGCCCTGTACACAGCTCTTGAAGTAATGTTCTGGAAATACAGTGATATTGTGTCATTTGTTTTACTCAAGGTACATTAATTTCTTGTTGTATGACACTGAAACTCTTCTTATCTTTCTTTGAAAGGTTACGGAGCTTTACATACATAGAACATTTTTTCTTATTCATTTCCTATGTGAGCCCACAGTTTATAAAGCAGGTTATATCCTGTGATTACTTTCTGGGCACACCTAAAATTGTTAGTCATAATGGATTTTATTGAAGTAAATTGTTAAAAGTAAATCCCAAGTTTGTAAGACTTGAGGCCAGTAACAATGGTAAATTCAAAGTGTTAGTCGCTGTGCTTTACAGATACATTGGCCTCTTTAGCCTTCACAACAAACTAATGAGGAAGGTACTGTTTTACAAGCAGGGCACTAAGACATAGAGGAAGTGAGGGGCAATGTTAGTTGAATCGATTCAAACCTAGGCTCTCTGGCGCCAGAATCCATGTTTTTGAACCACTGTGCTATATTGCTTCCACAATGAAATAATAGTTAAGAGAAAGACTTTGAACCTAGTAGAGGAAAGGAAGGAATTGTTCAAACATAGCTTTAACCTTCATCCCTTTCCCTGCCAAGGCCCCAGCTCTCTTTGTATTTTGTTGTTTTGCCAGATAGTTTGTGAACTTGGCTGAACTTCATAGATGGAAGTATTTGAACGTTTGAAATAGGGAAGAGTTGAAGGTTATCAGAACAGAAAAAGTACAGCTCTTTTCCCAGAGCACAATCAGGTGCGTTTAGATAGAGTGTGCTAGAGACTCTATCCATAGGCAGAGAGAAGAGAAAGCATTTGAACATGATTATTCATTGTGAAAATTTGTTAAAAACATCAACAAAGCACCGTTTTGGTCAGCCATCTGCTGGAAGATAGAAATGAACTTGTTAAGAATTTGCAGTTTTTTTTTTTTTTTTTGCGGTACGCGGGCCTCTCACTGTTGTGGCCTCCCCCGTTGCAGAGCACAGGCTCCAGATGCACAGGCTCAACGGCCATGGCTCACGGGCCCAGCCGCACCGCGGCATGTGGGAACTTCCTGGACCGGGGCACAAACCCGTGTCCCCTGCATCGGCAGGCGGACTCTCAACCACTGCGCCACCAGGGAAGCCCTGCAGTTATTTTTGAAAACTGTTGATTACTTGTTTTGTTTGTGGATTGCATATTGTCATCTGGATTGTTAATTGCTTGGGAAGAGAAATTCCATTTTCTGTTTCTTTTGCAATCTAAGCCCAAATTGCCGTTTCTTAGAATTCTGTATATAAGCGGGTGTTCTGTGAATGTTGACCAAGTGAGATACAGATACCTGATCTTATTGGACAATAGTTAACTTTGATCTTCACCCATTTGTTTCAGTTAAATCCTCAGATACTTAAGATTAAAAAAGCTGATCAATAACATTCTTCCTTTCCAACCAGTTTGGTTAAGACTAGATTGTTCTTTTGTAACTAAAACACTTTTATCATAATAAAACATATCTTAAACATTAGCCAGCCAGCCACTGTATGACTGTTTATGGAGGCCACTATGTGTCAGGCATTGAATGACTTCTCTACTGTAGGCACTGATGTAGGTGCTCAGGATACAGCCAACAGAGATTGGTAGCTTATCTTCTGGTGGAGGGAAGAGACTACAAACATAATATAGAAGTAACTTATATAATATATTAAGTAACAGATGCTATGGAAAAGGAAAAAGTAGGACGGCGTAAGTGGTGCCGGCACACTGGGAGGAGGCAGTCTGGTGCTATGAGCAGGGTGGTCAGCGTTACCTCGTTGGGGTTTGAGCAGATACTGGAAGGAAATGCAGGAATAGGCCAAGCGGCTAACTAACTGTAATTCTTGTTACCTCCTCTTATTTTATTACCACTCTTCAGCTTGTTGTAGGTTGACTCTGATTAATTTGAGTCCCTGTTTTATTCCACCAGTAGAATCTGTGAAGGCTTATTTAGCATACGTTGTGGAACCCTTTGCCACCATAATCAGAGCAAATAAATTAAGGCTTAGAGTTTGTGTTACACAGATGTAATTTATTTGGGCTAACTGTAGGTTTTGTGGTTTGATTATTTTTAGCAAGTGCAGTCTTCATCTTTTAGAACTTGCTTAATAGTTATTAATGTTAAGTAACGGTGTGCGGTGGTGGTCTCAATTTTTTTTGTTTTTGCCTCTAGGTCGATCGCATGTCGTGCATGCAGACTCTCATCTTTAGCGTCTTTCATCATATGCAGCAGCTAAAGTTATTCTTGTGGGGGAGGGGATGTGAGGATGGCTGAAGAATGGGGCATTCCTGCGCGGGAGCATGTAAAAAGAAGGGTCCCTATTGTAAAAGACCCTTTCAATTTTGATACTTGCCTTGGTTCCAATTATTTTATTGTTTAGAGTTTGTCTTATCTGCTTAGGATCATAATAGTAACTTATTGGCCTTATTTTCTAGAGTGCCTAGGGGGTATTGGGTACTGAGCTGGCTTCTCTAGATACCTGCAGCCTATGCCTTAGTAGTGAGTCTTTGTAAACACTGATAACATTAATCCTTAGAAGCAAAGATCTCTTGTCACTGCTGGTAGGAGATGTGCCAACAGAGAGATATTCAGCTGAAGTTTATTTTATGGAGTCTTTTTATTGTCTGCTTTCACTTAACCAGAAATTTCCCTTCTTGATATTTGTGCACGTTAAGTTGAGAGTTGGATTAAAACTAATTTCAAATGTCATTACTGAGAACAATTAGTTTTTAACTGTAGCTTTGCCCAGGTGACATATTTTACATGGCAGGTTTGGTTGGCACTGAAGAGCTGCATCAAATAGAAACTGTCTTTATGTAATATACAACTTCACTACCAAAATTTTTCATTTGGACAAGTGAGACGTGTCAAAAAGCAATTATAAAGTACCTGGATAATTTAGTATTTGGAATGAGCTACTTGGGTAAGTGTGCCAACGTTTATCTTAAAAATGGGGTCTCTAGAGTCAGCTGACTTGTGTAGTCTGTTGTGAAACTGCTGAATGAGCCTAAGGATTGTGTTTTAGTTCTTATTTTCCTAAAACAATTAGTGAAATAAAGTACTACCGTTCGTATCAATGGTGATTTTATTTACTAAGCCTGTGAGCTTAGTAAATTTCAAAAGATTTATGTAAGTTTTTTTTTTTAAGTTCTTAGGTTTTTTTAAAAAAATTATTTATTTTTGGCTGCACGTGGGCTTTTCTCTAGTTGTGGTGAGCGGGGGCTCCTCTTCGTTGCGGTGCGCAGGCTTCTCATTATGGTGGCTTCTCTTGTTGCAGAGCACGGCTCTAGGCTCTCGGGGTTCAGTAGTTGTGGCACGTGGGCTCAGTAGTTGTGGCGCACGGGCTTAGTTGCTTTGCGGCATGTGGGATCTTCCCGGACCAGGGCTCGAACCCATGTCTCCTGCATTGCCAGGCAGATTCTTAACCACTGTGCCACCAGGGAAGCCCAAGATTTATGTAAGTTTTATACCCAGATTTTAAAAATTGTCGGCACTATACCTTGGAAAGTAAATTATTTTTTAATTATCTTACTGCTCATTTTGCTCATGATAGCCAGCTGCTGGGAGGAGTACTTCTCTGTAGGTGTGCTCAAATTTCTTTAGTTACATATACCTGCTGTCTAATAAAAAGCTCACTTTATTGAATGCTTTCTGTGGTGCCTGACGTTGTTCTGAATGCTTTGCATGTGTCTTAGTTCACCCTCATAACACTCTGGTTTGATGTAATCTTCATTTTACAGCCAAGGAAATTGAATCCAGAGGTTAAGTGTTTTCACTCATTTATTCAGTTGTTTTGAGTGTGTCCTGTGTGCCAGCGTTGTTCTAGGTGCTGTACTGACAAAAATATTAAAACGAGGAAGAAGAAGGACAAAAAATTCTACCATTAGGGAGTCGTTAAGGAACCTGCCCAAAGTCGTAGAGCTCTTAACGACAGAGCTGGGATTTGGACCCTGGCAGTCTCCCCCCACAGCCCGTGCTCTTCTCCGAGCTGCAGGGACGTCCCACTCATTTTTATGCCCATAGTTTCCCTTCTTTCTTACCAAGTCTTAGACATTTACCTCTATCTTCAGCATCTTAACACATTTTCACACCTCTTTCCTGCCTTTCCCGAATTCCATCTTTTATGTTCACCTGTTCTGTCATATTCACTCACGTTCAAGCACCCTGAGGCCGTCATTCCTGGTCTCCAGTAGAACTGTTGTCTTTGTGCTGTTTTGCTTTATGCCTACACCATTAATATTTTACTTCCTCTGTCTCCCTCCTGCCCTTCCTTTACCTCTTTTCCTTTCACCTTCTTTTCCCCTCATTCCCCTTACTGCCTTCCTTCCTTGCCAGAGTGTATGCTAGCACTTAGAGGCAAAGGAGTGCTGGGGAACCAGCAGATCTAGTCATTGATGGAAAGAGAGGCTCAGAGAAAAGAAGGGCAAACTCGCCAGTGGTCAGTGAGGGAGGGAACGGACGATGTGCCCCGGGAGAGAGAACACTGGGTCTGCTGGTCTGAGGAGCTGCATCTGAGCAGCAGGAGGGCAGCTGAGCCGACCTAGGAAGCAAATGGGAGAGACCTAAGTCTCCTTGGAAGAGGGTAACGTGGGGAAGGGGGAAGATTAAATTCCGTGGAGGGAAAGACCAGAGTGGAACCTGAGCAAGTGGGGATTAATTCCCTCCCAAACAGAATATGACTTTACTAATTTGATGATTGAAACTGTTCTAAGTGTTGCAGTTACGGTATTTGTGGCTCTAGAACATCATACAGCTAACTAAGCTAGGTAGGAAGAGGTAACAAGACATGGACTACAAAATACAGCTGAATTAAAGTAACTTCATTTCTAATTTTGTAGTGAGGGCTAAAAGCCGTAGATAAAATAAGCACTCAAATACTGGTTGAACTGAAAGTAATCTGGTCTCATTCTATAGCTTTTTTTTTTTTTAATGCATATGTGCATGTTTTCATCCATCTTTCTACTGTGTGCCAGGCACTGAGAATGTATAAATCAGTGAGACAGTGCCCTCTCTAGGCACTTGGAGCTTAGTTGAGCAGACAAAGGACAACTTTTAAAGTTGTGTGAAGCGTAGAAGTAGAAACTTACTAATTATGCCTTTTGGGTGGCGGTGTCCAGTGGCGTAGAATCCAAATGAAAAGCTAGATTGGGACAGGAGGTCAGGGAGGCCACTTCAGGCGGGCAGAATAGCAGAACTGAAGTCAGGGCAAGTGTGGAAGGGATTAAGTGTGGAGGAAGCCCAGTGAGGGCTGGATAGGAGGTGAGTGGCAGAAGACGAATTTGCAGAGTACACTGGAGAATTTGGGGAATGCCCATTGCCTATGCCTTCATTGCTTAGATTTTTGTTTTTTATTTCGTGCCTTAAGAGTCTCTCTTAAATGAAGTCAGATTTTAAAATAATCTCAAAATGCTTAGTTCTGGAAGAGTATGCTCTCTGGATATATATTAAGGGTTCATACTGGTGTTAAAACTTGGAATACTAGAAACTTTAATTTAAAAATTTGCTCATTGTTAGTTTTCTAAGTCAGATTGCTTTTAAAGAAAACAAGTCTTTTAAAAATATATAACATACATTCAGAAAAATGCACAAGTCTCAGTCACCAAGTGAGACCTCTGAGCTTGAGAAGTAGAATATTACCGGCACCCCAAATCCCCTTCTACCCTCCCTACTTACTAAATACCTGCACCCTCCTCCTCTAAAGGACCCACTATCCTGATTTCTCACCCTGCCAATTAGTTCTGCCTGTTTGAACTTTGTATAAGTAGAGCTGATCATATGTACTTTTGTGTTTAGCTTCTCCTGCTTAAGGTTGTTTATGAGGTTCGTCCATGCTTTTGCATGTAGTAGTAATTCATTCATTTTCGTTTCTGTTTGGTATTACCACAGTTTATTCATTCTACTGTTTATGGACAGTTGTGTTGTTTCCAGTTTTTTTCTAATTACAATTAATGCTGCTACAGACATTCTTGTGTATCTTTTAGAGAACTTACATATGTATTTTTGTTGGGTAAATCTCTAGGAATAGAATGGATGAGTCCTAGGTTATTCACGTTTTAACTTTAGTAGATCCTGCCAGCAGTTCCAAAGAGGTTGTACCAGTTTATATTTCTACCAGAATAGTATAAGTGTTCATATTGCTCTACATCCTTGTCAATGCATGGCATTATTAGTCTAAATTTGGCCATTCTGGTTGGTGTATAGTGATCTCATTGTGATTTTAATTTGCATTTCCCAATAACTGCAGTTGAGCACTTTTCATGTGTTTATTGGCTCTGTGGATATGTGTGTGTATGACAGAGAAAGGTTGCCGGGGGAGGGGGAAGTCCAGTTTTTTTTTACTGTTTTTTTTTTAATTAAAAAAATAATTTGTAGAGATTCTTTTTATATATTCCAAATATGAGTTTTTAGGTAGTTATATATGTTGCATATATCTCTTTCCCATACTGTGACTTGCTTTTTTCACTCTTAAGGTGTCTTTTGATGGCATTCCTAATATATCCTACTATGTCCACCTATTCCTTGTGATCATTCTTTTCGTGTCCTATTTAAGAAATCTTTGCTTATGTTAAAGTCATATAAATATTTTCTTATAACGTCTACTTACGGTGTAAGGTAGAGGTCAAGATTCTTTTTTTTTTTTCCTTCATCCATATGGATAGCCAGGATTGATTTTTTTTTCTTAGTTTCAAATTATAGGGAATAAAATATTTCCAAATGTTTTATCTGATTCGGTCTACAAGTAATTTTAAATGATTTAAAATGCTCTCTTAATTGACATACTGGTGGTTCTGTTTCTGCTGTGATATCCGAAACTGCAAACAAACTGGTTTTTCTGCCTGTTCATCTACTTCTCTTCATCTGTCTATAGAGAACAAAACAGAAACTCCAGCTCAAGAGTTTCATATAGTGTCTTTCTGCTCAGAAGTCATATCTTTTGTTGGACACAAGAAATATCCTCTAACTTTGAGGTCATCATTGGGTGTGTGTGTGTATGCCTATATAGGCAAATGGAGAATTGGTAAATAAAATTTTAGGTAAGCCTGTCAGGAAAACCAGTGATTTCTATTATTTGATTCCTTTCTATTTCATTCTTCTAGGCTGATCTATAGTGATTCCAAAAAGAATTTATTGATAGATTCAGAAAGAAAGGAAACCTTCTATGTTATTCTTCCTAGTATGTATTTTCTGTGCTTTTTCTTTTCTCCTGCTGTCCCCATTTTTAGGCATATGGCATAAAAATGGTTATAACCGTGGGACTGGTGAGCAAGTATATTACACTTTCCTATTATTGGTTAGTTGAGTCTTTTTCTTGTTGTTATTTGCATTAGTCCTAAGATTTTGAGAAAACCTTTTTCTTCCGAAAGGTAGATAATACTTCCAAGGCAAATATCTTGTAGGGAAATGAAAAGATGGTAAATAAGAATTTTCTGGTGCATTGTATATATTGTGTATACACAACTTTGGACTATCTAAATATTGTTTGCAGTGTTGAAATGTTATCTTTGAGGATCAGTTTAACATCTCTCTTGAAATCCATAATTTCCTATTTATCTGAACAGAACTTTGCCCTCGGATCTAAGTATGAGATTATAATTCTTTAAGTCTAAAGCTCTTAAGTATAGTTTTATTTTCCTTATAAATTTGGGATTATATGAGCTGAAGTGTTGTCTAAAGGAGATAAGATAGAGTCAGAAGCCGTTTGAGGAAACTCCAAGAAATAAAAATCTTGAGGTGAATACTCAGTTCATCAGGAATTCGTTTAAATTAGTATGTTATTTACCCAAACGTTGTCAGCTTTTAGTTTAAAATCCTTTTTATGAATAAAGTTGTTCTTACTCCCTTTGATAATAAAATCTTCTGGTTTAATGTAAGATGAATATATATTTTTTTCAAGTTAATAATCATTAGGGATTATTGTAGTGTGCAGCTACCAAACTTTCATCTTTATCATATGAAAAGGAAACTCTCACATCTCTATAACATAGTTACTGGTAAAATGGAGTAAATAGTGGTGGTGAAGGAAAGTTCTTATAAAATCTATCTTAGTTTGTCTATGAAGTTCTGTTTTCCATTAATTGTATTTACTCTAAAACTCAAGGACATAAAATTAAGGGACTAGGCTAAAATTTTAAGTAAATTTTAATTGTATATATTGAACATTTATTCTAAGGCTTATGGTTTTGGGGGAGAAGCATAAACAAGAAGATATCAGTGTTGTACTCCCACAGTTTATAAACTAAAATAGAACTAAGATGTTTGTGTATGTGGATTATTCTGAGGTGAGCATTTGGAAATAATTGGTTCAGTGGTGTATTCCAGAATTCTCCTTCTACTGTGTGAGAGGAAGGGAATGGGTGAGTCCAGTCTGGTGGAGAGAGAGTCCAGTGGTGTAGGATGACACGCTAGGACGGCTGCAGCACGCACTCATTTCAGAAGCGAGCAACATTTAGTCTTCATGTCAGGACTGGAGAAGTGTCCTCTCCAGCTGAACCTGCAAGCTGAATGGCTCAAGTAAAACTGAAGATGCAGGTAAGCAGAGGCTGATAAACAAGGACTGAGTGAATGAAAAACATTCATTCTTCCAATCTTGGTATAAAAAAGCCAAAGCTAGTCATATAACTAAAAAGTTAATAATGCTGCCATAAAGGAGTTTGTCACCATTAACAACAATAAATATGGAAAATGAAAGATTCTTTTTATTTAGTATAAGAAATGGATGGATTTTGTCATATTCATAGTCTCTTAGAAAGTTCTATGCTTGATTTTCTTTGATCACAGTAGTATATAATTTTGTATCCATAGCTAGTAATTAGTTTTTCTTTGCTCCTAAAAATGCAAAGGTTTTAAATTTAATATTTTATTTTTGTGTGAAGGGCAAGTTTTGTAATAGACTTGATTGGTTGTAAATTTACACTTCTTTCTGAATAGTCTATTAGCTAAATTGTTCTTCTTCAGCTTATTTTACCTTTATATCTTAGGTAATTGAGGCAGTTTCTTTAATATCTTGTTTATTATTAGAAAATACCATATGTAAATTGAACTTTTCTCATCACTAGAAGTGGTTTCATATTTTCTTATCTCCAGTTAGTTCAGTTAATTTGTTTAGACTTTTATTGAATGCCTTCTGTGTGTTTGTCATTGGTCTAAGTCATCTGAGAATAGAAAGGTGAATGGCATGATTCTTGCTCCTGAACTAACAGAAGACAGAAAGGTTAATAATTTTAACATTATGTGAATCATGCTTTAAGTATGAAGTATATGTAAAGTGTTATGGGAAGACAGATGAGGGAGAAATTAATTCAGTAGGCAAAAGAGGCACAGATACAGGGTATTTAAGCAGGGCCTTGAAAGATGGGTAAGAATTGGTTTTCTGATTTAAATACAGACTTTAAGAGAAAATGTGTTATATTAGAATTATATAGGCTGAATTCCATTACAACAAACATAACAAATCTCAATAATTCCTCTCCTCTCAAATTTCCAAATTTCTGTCAGCCGTCTTCTTAGATTAAGAAATATTCTTTTAAACAAGAAAGTTCAAGTAATTCTCAGTAAGGTTTCCATAAGAGATGTGAGCAGACTTGAGACAGTTCTAAAAATATGTAGTTATAGTAGTGATCCATACTTTTGGTGTAATTTTAAGAAATCTATGCTTTTTCTGAAAATAAGTTAATTCATTTTCAGAGTTTTGTGTGCATGTATGTGTGTTCTCTTGCTATTCTATTGACTCCGGGCTTTTTTGTCCTAGCTGTCAGATTTTAGCTAGGCTGATGAAACACAATGTGTAGATTCATTCTACTACGTGATGTAATTTAAAATTTTTACTCATTGGTAATTAGTGAATTAATTGTGTTAGTGTTAAGTACTGATAGTCAAGAATAAATACCATTTAAAACTGCTTATAGTTGTTAATACAGAAGGCTCCCAAGTCCAAATGTGAAACCCCAAAATTAATATAGAAGTCTTTAGGTGGTTAGCCTCAGAAGTTAGTGATTTAGAGTAGAGGGGTGAACAGAAATAACCAGCGATAACATTTGGGGGTGAGGATGGGTACAACTAGTTCAGATGCCTTGAGACAAGGAGGCCTGAGTGGCTGGGAGGACATGGGCCAGGGCGAGTATGGTAGGACAGTGAGTCAGAGAGTTGGTAAAGGGCCCGATCAGTAGAACCTGCTAGGCTATTACAGACTTTGGCTTTTACTCCGAGTTAGGAAGTCATTGAAGGCTTTTGAGCAGAACAGTGAACACAATCTGGTCTGTCTTTAAAAGAATGATTCTGGGTGCTGTGTTGAGAACAGACTAGTGCTATGTTATGGGTTTGAAGGAAGGATGGAATTACCTTTTCCAAAGATGGGTTAATCTTAGAGGAGTAGGCGGAGACGTTCAAGTAGATAGTTGGACAAAGGAAACTGGAATTCAAGGGAAGACTGGGCTGGAGATGCAAATATGAGAAGTTGAAAGTCTGATGTAATGAATCCATACTGTGGATTCCATTTATGCATGTAATTATGTAATTATCGCACTACTTATATGCAGATACTTGTTAATCTCTTACGCTAAGCATTATACTTGTCTAAAATACTTGCTTTCATTTGGAATCAGTACCTAGTGTGATTCCCTAGCACACTGTACTTTTTCTATCATGGTTTCTATCAATTTATACTGCAATTGCCTGCTTATCTGACTAGACTGTAAGGTTTTTAAGGATTGGAACCTGTCTTCTTGCCAAGTATAGAGGTGCTCATGTAGACCATGTGGAGCTCAATTTAATATGTGAGGACTGGAATACTGAGAGTTACTACATTTGAATTTTTCTCTTTTAAAAAATTTTTATTTTATATTGGAGTATAGTTGATTAAATTTGAATTTTTAAGAATATATATCTTATATGAAATCTAGAAACCGCCATTTTTCCATTTACACAAAACTTTGTTGCTGCAAACAAAAAAACCTGGATTTTTTTTTTTTTTCCTTTCTTTTCTCTCTGAAGGGATTTCCTTTGGGGAGACAAGGCTTATGTGGTATCGCAGTGAAAATTAAGTCATAACCATGTAACTTTTTAAAGGACTCCAAATCATTAATTTGAGAGAAGCTCAAAATGGCTGTACTGTGACCATCTTATTCTATCCAAAGTTGAGTGTTTCTGAAGACATACATAGGGTAAGCATTGGAAAGAGTGTGAAAATGAAAACATCATGTTTTCCCTTTTAGCATTAACTGACTCCTCAGCATTATCCTTAATTATAATGCCACAGTTGGGTGAGTAGAAAGGAACATCCTTCTGATCTTTCAAAACTTGCTCGATTTTAGCAGATTTCACACAGGAATGATTCATACATTACAAAGACACATCTGATGGGGTTCCTCTGCCCTCTTGCAGAAGAAAATAGTGCCAGTAAAAGGTATAACAACACCGAAGGAACCATCGCCATTATTTACAAAAGTAAGGAAGACTAGGGAGCCACCCTAAACTCACATGATTAAAAGAATATCTGAGGAATGGTTAATATGTAAATCTTAGGAAGCTACAACTTTGTACCAAGAAGGACCCTTAATAACCTGTGTGTGTTTTCCCCTCAGAGCCCTTTCTTTAAAGGAAATATTATTCAGATGACTTCCTTTTAAATAGAAAACTGCTTTATTATGAGTTGGATTGAGAGAAAGATGGGACTTAAGACCACTGAGGACACAGTTTGGTAACCAGTGATCTAATCTGATTTTCCCATTTTCTATCCGCATTTGAGAGAATAAAGGCCTAGAGAAGCAAAGTGACGTATCTAAAGACATAGAGCCAGTTAGTGGCAAAGCCAGCTCTAGAATTCAGGTTTCCTAACTTTCAATCCAATCTTAACCTTCTTAGTTCTCATTTTGACTTAAATATTTATATTTTATTTAAAGTAATAGTAATGTATTTATTATTAGCCTTTATTTAAAACTGTGAGAAATCTGTTCTATATATTAAGTTAAAGACATTTTATTTTCCTTTCTAAATCCATGAGAGAAACGAAAAATCAATACCCAAGGTATTAACAAAAACACACAATTTTGTTTTTGGTTTAATTTTACTTGTGTACTTGACTGTGGACTCAGAGGCTATACGTTGTTTGTAGGTGAAAGACTGTACAGAACCAGCACAGATGTAGTAGCAATTGTTCAGTCAACAGCACAAAGCCCTGGGATGCGCTGGTGCAGTGGAGTGTCTAGGTTACCCAGCCTGTTCTCGTGCTAATGTGATTAAGCTAAGGATTTTGACATAGGATGATTATCCTGGATTGTCCAAGAGGACCCTGATTCTAATCCACAAGTGTTCTGATAAGGGAGAGTGAGGGGAGATTTGACACACAGAGAAGACGTGAAGACAGAGGTGGAGAGTGGAGTTATGTGACTACAAGCCAAGGAATACTGACAGCCTCCAGAAGCTAGAAGCAAGGAACAAATTCTCCCCAAAACCTCTGGAGGGAGCACAGCTCTGCCAACACCTGTTTCCTGGGGCTGTTGTAACAAACTACCACAAACTGGAGAAATTTGTTCTTTCATAGTTTTGGAGGCTATACGTGCTCCCTCTCAAGGCTCTGAGGGAAGATTTATTTTTCCTAGCTTCTGGTGGTTTCTGGCAATCTTTGGTGTTCCTTAGCTTTGCAACTACATCACTCCAGTCTCTACCTCTGTTGTCACATGGCCATTTTCCTTCTATGTGACTGCGTCCAAATGTCCCTCTTCTTATAAGGAACACTAGTCATTAGGACCCACTCTAATCCAATACGACCTTATCTTAACTTGATCGCATCTGCAAAGACCCTATTTCCATATAAGGTTGCATTCACAGGTACCAGGGGTTAGGACTTGAACATATCTTTTTGGGAAATGCAGTTCAACTCACAGCAGAGGATGTGGATGGCTGCCACAGTGACTGAGATAGTGGAAGCAAGGGAACAAATTGGGAGTTGGTTGTTCTATCGGCAAAAGATGACAGCTGTTAGCTTCAGCTATATTTAGGGGACAGAGGTGATAAGATTTGCTGAGGATAATGAGGGAGAGAGGGAAATTGAGGATGACTTTTCTACTTTTATGTGTATACAGTTGCTGATACAAGGTAGTGAGAATGTTAGATTTGTAGTGATGACCTTGAATACATTTAAGTGATTAAAATTTTTATTGGCATTTCTCAGCACATCGTACAACTAATTGAATCTAGGGTACCATTTTTTGGTGATTTTTTTTACCCTGGATGTTGGTTAAATGAGTGTGTATGCTAAATAAGTATCTTCTGTTTAGTGTTTTACAACTAACGTACACATCATTTGTACCTGTGTTGGCATTTTCGTTCACCCTCCAGTTGGTTGGTTTTGTGTGTGTGTGTGTGGTACGCGGGCTTCTCACTGTTGTGGCCTCTCCCGTTGCGGAGCACCGGCTCCGGACATGCAGGCTCAGCAGCCATGGCTCACGGGCCTAGCCGCTCCGCGGCATGTGGGATCCTCCCAGACTGGGGCACGAACCGGCGTCCCCTGCATCGGCAGGTGGACTCTCAACCACTGCACCACCAGGGAAGCCCCAGTTGGTTTTTTAAATCGATGGATGCCAGCTTTATTTGGAGTTGTGAGTAGGCAGCAAAAATATATAAAATTGTTGAAAAAATATGTAAGACTGTGATAGTCTTCAGGGTTAATCTTCATGGGTTTTAAGTCCTCTTGTAGTGTCTTGAAGACAGTTAAATAAACAATGAGGTTTGCTTAACTCAGAGGGAAGTGAAGTGCTAACACTGGCAGTCTACTAATGTACTGATTGTTGGACTTTAGCCAAGCCATTGCCCTACTACAGGCAAAAGTCATGGAATGCTTCATGTCTCTTTCAGTAGTTTGAATTTCCACATATAATGCTTAGAGACATGATACTTTCGTTTGCTAGAGCATTTTTACCTTTAAAATTTTAAAGTCAAAATGCTGTATTGTGCCTAGCATTCTTTTTGGAGCTCTGCTAACAAGAATTGCTTGATCTTAGGTGATACTTCATGATTAAGTGAGTTTTATATGTAAACTGAATATATTGAAAATATACTCTGAAAATACTGAGAAAGGTAGTACTATAAATTAAAAAAACTATAAAATCAGAGAAAATTAGATTTGTTTAGATCAGATATCAAAAGTGTTGTAGGTGTCCTTCCAAAATTCATGTCCACCCAGAACCTCAGAATGTGACCTTAGGGTTGTTGCAGATTTAATTAGTAAGATGCGGTCAAACTGGATTAAAGTGGGCCCTAAATCCAATGACTGTTTGTGCTTAAAAGAAGAGGATACGCAGAGAAGGTGATGTGAAGATGGGGTTTAAGACTGGAATTACGTTGCACAAGCCAGGGAATGTCAAGGATTGCCTGCAACCACCAGAAGCGAGGAGAGAGGCATAGGGCACCTGCTCCCTCAAAGCCTCCAGAAGGAACCAACCCCAGTAACACCTTGATTTCAGACTTTCAGACTCCAGAACTGTGAGAAAATAAATTTCTGTTGTTTTAAGCCATCCAATTTGTGGTAGTTTGTTATGGTAGCCCTAGGCAACTAACGGTTTATGATTCTAAGACTGATTTTCATTGAAATGAAAGATGGATCATTTGCTGTTTTCAGAGCCACTCGCCCTACTTTTTAAGCTGCCTCTCAGAGTCACTCTTCTTGATAACTGGCTGCCGTTGTGGTGACTGTAAGAAGTGCACTAACGTCACGTTCACATGCCCCTCCCTGTGATAGGCAGCATGGCTGATCACAGCTGTTTTCCCTTGTATCTCAGAAGAAGGATGGAAGCTTGGCCACCTACTTGTGCTCATTGGGGTGCCCAGTTCTAGAGGTGTGCCCATGGATATCACAGCAGTTTATTTCACTTCCAGTTAGGGTGACATTTTGATTTGAATATCACTGTGTTAGGGAAATTCTAGCTGCTGCAAGAACCAACATACTGATCTTATGCTTTAACATAATACATGTTTCTTTTGTTCTCATGGTCAAGTCCATTGCTGATGTTTCTAGTCAAGCAGCTCCAAGCCAAGGGACTCAGAGACCTGGGCTCCTTCCATCTTGTGGTTCACCATCCCCTTGAGCCTCCTCAGAGAGTTCTTCTTGCACCATCTTCATCCAGCTGGTCAGTGGGTGGGGAGCCGGTGAAGGAGCACGGGCGGGGGGTATAGGCCACGTTTTGTTTGGCCAGAACCAGTTGCATGGCTCTACCTGAATTCCAAGAGTGGCTGAGAAAGTAGTTATCATTGTGTGTCCAGGAAGGTGAAATGGGATTGTTGAACATACAGCCAGTCTCTTCCAAAATAGCATATGTAATATATGCTAGTATATGCAAAATAGCATTTTGGTTCATTCATATTTTGAAAATTATCTTAATATATTTTGTAGCCATGAAGCTTTTCTTCTGTTTTATTATTTTGGATGTGCAATATAGGTTTTTCCAGCAAATGTTCTAAGTCATTCCTCTCAAACTCCCCTGGGTGTTTTGAGTAATGACATTTTATTATTTATTTATTTATTTATTATTGGCCACATCAGGTCTTAGTTGTGGCGCTCAGGCTCTTCGTTGTGGCACACAGGTTTCTCTCTAGTTGTGGCATGTGGGCTCTGTAGTTGTGGCACGCAGGCTCTCTAGTTGTGGCACACAGGCCCAGTAGTTGTGGCATGCGGCCTCTCTAGTTGTGGCATGCAGGCTCAGTAGTTGTGACACGTAGGCTTAGTTGCCCTGTGGCATGTGGGATCTTAGTTCCCTGACTAGGGATGTAACCGCGTCCCCTGCATTGGAAGGCAGATTCTTAACTGCTGGACCACCAGGGAAGTCCCAGTAATGACATTTTATAATTTATTGCCCTACTAAAATTAAAACTTCTGTTTGATAATTTAGGAATGAAAAGTATGACCTGAAATTGCAATATAATTGTAAATAAATCCATTGCAATAATATATTACTTCTATAAATCATGGTGAAAAGGAAAAGCTGACTTTTACATTTCTGGTATAAGGTTCCATAGTACCTGGAAATTCATGTTTCTCAAAAGTTTTTGTTTTTCTGGGCTTTCCTCGTGGTGCAGTGGTTAAAGATCCGCCTGCCAGTGCAGGAGGCACGGGTTCGAGCCTTGGTCCAGGAAGATCCCACAGGCTGCGTAGCAACGAAGCAAGTGTGCCACAACTACTGAGCCTGCACTCTAGAGCCGGAGCCACAACTACTGAGCCCGCGTGCCACAACTACGGAAGCCCATGAGCCTAGAGCCCATGCTCTGCAACAAGAGAAGCCACCGCAATGAGGAGCCCGTGCACCACAACGAAGAGTAGCCCCCGCTCGCCGCAACTAGAGAAAGCCCACGCACAGCAACAAAGACCCAACACAGCCAAAAATAAATAAATAAAATAAATTTATTTTTTAAAAAAAGTTTTTGTTTTTCTGGCCGCTTTATTTATAGTCTGGAGAATGAGCTAGCAAATACTTCTTTTCTATTGTCAGCAAGTTTTGGAGGCAGATTTTGGTCTCTAATTTCCAGGGATACTAAAAATGATAAATGGACATTATCCCTGTTGTAAACACAAACCTTCATTTATCCTCATTTCTGATTCTTCCTGGTGTGATCCCTGTTACTCATCCTTTTGTCAGACCTACTTTGTTTGAATGTTTATATGTGTATTGGTTTATCATCATACTCATAATATACTTTATGATGAAAATGAGAGGCTGTTTTTTTTTCAAAACTGCATGTATACTGTAACTAATTCAGCTGAATGACTTTCGTTTGCCTATTGATAATACCCCCTTTCCTTAAAAAAAAGAAAACTTGGGGCTTCCCTGGTGGCGCAGTGGTTGGGAGTCCGCCTGCCGGTGCGGGGGACGTGGGTTCGGGCCCTGGTCTGGGGGGGTCCCACATGCCGTGGAGCGGCTGGGCCCGTGCACCACGGCTACTGAGCCTGCACTCTAGAACTCGTGAGCCACAACTAGCGAGCCCCCGTGCTGCAACTAATGAAGCCCATGTGCCTGGGGCCCGTGCTCCGCAGCAGGAGAGGCCACCACAATGAGAAGCTCCCGCACCGCAGGTAGAGAAGGCCCGCGCGGAGCAGCAAAGACCCAACACAGCCAAAAAAAATAATAATAATAATAAAATAAAGTAAATTTAAAAAAAAAAAAAAAAAGAAAGAAAACTTTATGTTTCTAGAGAAGAAGCTTGAAATATTTGGCTGATAATTCCAGGCAAATGTTTTCCTCTGTAATATAAACTAAAGATTCTTAGAGACTAGGAAGTTGGTTTTGAGCCACCTAGTTTCTCTCCTGTCCTTTGTTTTTCCCAAACACATAGCTATTGATTGTATACTTTTTGTAATTTGCTGTGTATGTTGAGAACTGGCTGTTTTCTCTGGCCTAAACATAGGAGGGTTTTTGTCTATGCAGCAGGTGCTCGTACAGCACTTAGGCTATTGCAGATACTGTGCTGGGCTTTGGACCTGCACTTGGGAAAGAGCCACACCTAGTAGTAGACCGTGTTTGGCCTCCTGGAATCTACAGGCCAAGGGATGTGGTCGTTGGAGGAACTCTGAAGCCCAGGAAGACTGAAGTTCTGGGGTTCTTGATCCCTTTGAAAATCAAAAGACTTACTTGTGAATAAATTCTTTGGTTACCAAGGAATTAAATCCCGTATCTTAGATCTGAAAGACTTAATAGCTTTTATGATAGCAAGGGCTGTAAAATGTATGCTAGTCAATTACAGCTATTTCCTTTTCATTGTAGTTGTCTGGAAATGCTTTTTTTTTCATTGCTAGGTGTTTTGCTGCTCCTGAGAGTCCCAGCTAGTGAAAAGCTGTTCTTTTGCAGGGTTGGGAGTAGAGAGGAAAAACAGTATGGAGTCCTAGATGAAATTAGAATGCTATTTGTGTACAAATACGAAAGTTTTCACCAGAAAATTACAGATTTTTTTGTTTACCTTTTAGTCTATTTTCTTTTAATCATTCTTTAATCTTTTAATCATTATTTTCTTTTAATCATCATTTTAATCATTATTCATACACAGCTACTGGTATCAGTGTGAAACCTACTTTCATTGTGGGGGGTGGATATAGGTTCAGTTTTATTAATTGAATGGCTTAGTGTGCTATTTTTTTCTTTCACATGTTCTTAGGATGTCTGGAAAGCTTACTCATTTCTTTGGGAAAAGTATTCAGTAGTAGAAACATGCTTATTTTGATTTATAGCTGATTTATAGTTGCTGGCTAGGGAGAACTGGTAATATTGAAGAGGGATTAGGAGTTGTAAAAAAAAGTCATGAACTTTGATTTAGCAATTCGTAGAGTGAAAATTCAGAAACAATTATCAATAATGAAGAAATGAGAAAACAAAGGATAGTTCTATGGAGTATCTTGCAAGTCTTTTAACTAGAAAGGCTGAGAACTTGGGAAAGTGTATGATATGATAGGAGGCTAAATAAAGCAGGATATAAAATGCTGGGCATGTTATGATTATATGTATGTAAATGATTTGCAAATTTAAAAAAAACAAAATTCAGCAAAATGTTTATAATACTGTGAAGAAAGTAGGATTATGTTTATTTTCTTGTTTTTAACTCCCCTTTTAAACTTTCGATGATAGAGTTGTACTTAAAATAATAATTGAAAAAATTTAAGTGGAAACATAGTGGATTTTGTGTGTGATTCTGAGAAAGTTTAAAATAAAGATCTTGAAGTTTCCTATAAGTAAATCATAGGAATGGGCTAAATGTGGGAGGTTTTATAATTTTTTTTTAGAGATTTCTAATAAGTTGAGGTATTCTCATCTATTCGGAATGGGTGAGTTTTAGACATTTCTGAGGTTATGTTTGTACAAAATAGTTTAAGGACAGGGTTAGAACTTCTGAATCTAGACTCATCATCTGTGGTGTAATCAACCTTGTAGGGAAAAGGGTAGGTAGTCAAATGAATGTTATCTAATGCAGTAGAGAGTAGTGGAAAATAAGGTTTTTCGGAAATTGTTTTGCTCTTGAAATCTTTGTTTTTAAAAGTCAAATTACACGTTATCAGTATGTATTATAAAGTGGAAAGTAAACTCTAACCCCATCTCTCAGAGAGAACCACTGTGAAAAAGAATTTTGACTCGCATTGCATCTTACGTGATTGTGTAGATATTGTTCTTTGTTACCTTGTCAAGTCACCTTGGCTGAAGTCTGTTCTTCTAGGCAAAGCAAACTGAAATATAGTTTTTTTTGTTTTGTTTTTTACTATGTCTTAGGAGAGAGGTGTGGATTATCCAAAAATTATTCATGCTTGATTTTAGAATTTTTATTTTAGTGTTTGCATGTGTGTGTGCGTGTGCCTGGCTAGAACGTTCCAGCACTCCTAATAAAATCATCTCACAGTGAAGACTTGATTCAGCTGGAGCTGTGGAACTGTCTAGCTTCATCATCCTGATTTCCACATGCACAGCAGTGTGCATCACCTCTGACACAAGTCCCAATTTGTATCTACAGGAGGTAGTGAGTGTGTTGTTTATTCTTTTGGGAGCAGTTAGAGTAAATAGGGGTATACTGACCCTTAGGCATTCTCAGATTTAAGATTTAGTGATTCCTGAGGCCTCTAAAACCTCATGATATATAGTAATTTGCAGTGTTTCTGGGGCACAAGTTTGAATCGAGCCTACCCTGAGGCCTGCTGCCCAGCCTCGTCATTTCAGCGACGTTCAGCTGCTTCTCCTCACAAGTGGTGTTTTATGCTTTAATGCTTGTGCCTCATGCCATTATTCTCTGTGGAGAACTACCACGGAGATAAAGGCAGCTGGGAAAGCAGGTGATGAAAATTCTGACGTCTACCGAAGGGATGGTTTTTAGCCAGAAAATAGAAGGTGTAGGTAATTTAAGAATGTCGCACGTGGTAGAAGCTTAACAAACGTATGGACCGGAACAAGGCTACCATTCATTATAATGGAAACGACAACAAAAAGTTAGTGAAACTGTTTTGGTGATTGTTCTAGCCAAGGAAAAAAGTGCTCATCAAATGAGAAAGAAAACTCAAGAGAACGTTGAAAAGGCTCTTAAGGTATGGTCTGGTCATGCACAGGAAAGATGAGACTGCCGTTTCTGGGAAGTAACAGATGGTGAAGACATTGAACTGACAGGTGCAGGTTGATTTGATAAAGGTTTTCAAATGTGTATTTTTGCCAAATATGAAGTTAATGAGGGGAGGCCACACCAGCTAGCCATATAGTGCTCTGGAACTGAGCTGAAGAAGCTCAGAAAGCAGGGAAAGGTTGTAGTCTCTGTGAATGCAAAATTGTAATGAAACCCACATTTGAAGAAAATACCTTCTCTAAATACACGTCCCATGAAGAGACATGATCATCAGATATTCAGATAACTAAGGGATAATTTTGATGATGGAGTGGTGGGAACTTTAAAGATGCCTAGGCAATGAATCTAGTTCCCTGCGAGGACAGGAGGTGCGGGAAGGAAGGAGGGAGGAGGGGAGTGTAAAAGGCAGCACCGGCTCTCCAGTTCGTTCCCAGCTGCCTCTCTCGTCTTTTCCCCAAATTGATTCACCTGCTTTTTTGGTCAGTGTTCATCAAATGCTGATGATCCACCAGGTCAAAAAGGCATTGTTAACCTGATACTGTAACTCAGTGGGTCTCAAATTGTGGTCCTCAGACCTGCAACATCAGCAAAATCTCGGGCCTCCACCCAGAATTACTGAGTCAGAAACTGGGTGGTGGAGCCTTGCAGTCTGTTTATAGCAAGGCCTTCCTCGTGGTTTTGGTGCATGCTAAAATCTGAGGCCCTCCGTTGTAGCTTGTCTTCATGCAGCATTTCCTTTCAGCATTTCAATTTAATTTAATGTCGTTTAAGTTATCGTTTAATATCGTTACACACAATGTATAGTCACAGTAATTATCTTTATTTGGTTTTTCAGAGTTTTAAAATTTATGGATAATTTTACTGTAGTTTGTATTAGAGTTTGCTTTGGTGGATTTTTTAAACTTACTTTGGCCCTGGGTTTACATAATCTGTACGAGCGGGAAGGGGTAGTGCCCATTTTCCGGGCACTGTTTTCATGTCTCGTATTATAGGGGGAAATTATAAGCTCTGGTGGTATTCAGGAATTGAGAGATTAGAGAAAGGTTCAGGGCATGACATTTCTCAGGGATAAGGGTCTACACTAATTTGGGAGATACAAATAAACCTAATCAGATGGAGTAGCTGTCAGTAAGAAGCAAGATTTACTGGGCAGTTGACTTCGTATATGTTGATCTGATGCGTAAATTAACCGTCTCCAAATATATTTAGCCGCTGGTTGTCATTTCCATCAGCTAAAAGCAACTAGTCTTAAATCTGTTTCAAAGCTCCTGCCAGCACACCTTGCTGAGCTTGCTTCGACTTTCAGCTCTGAGACAAAATTCCCAGCTGCCAGTTCACTGCTCAGGTCTCTGGACCTCGTTATGGGGTCGTCTAAATCCTTCTTCCAGCTCTTGAAATGAACCTGGGCAAATAATTTAATTCAGTCTTTCTGACACTTCAGGTTGTCAGGAAGGATTTAAGGATTTATATGCAATAAGAAACATGCTTTATAGTTTTATCAATCTAAGCTCTAAAGATAGAGAAGGTGAGGTGAGAGTTGAGTGTTCTCACTTATTCCTGAGCATTTTCAGCTCCAGGAACATGGTAAATTCTTCCACTATCTCTTCTGTACTGATCAAACTTTCTTACTTTTTGGTGCTGCATTATCATGAATACTTTCATTCTGTAAAGTTTTTGAAATTGTGATTGCTTAATGTGCTGTTCTTATTATTGTTTTTGATTATTTTGGATTACACTAGGCCCTCACTAGGTTATACAAAGTCCTGTAAATATTTTTGTAGATTATTTTAGGGAAATGTAGGTTATTAATGTTTCACTATGTTCAGGTAAATAGAACTAAGTGAAACCAACACAGTAAAGTTGTATTAGTTATTGCCTCAAAACTCAGTGGCTTAAAACAGCACACATTTAATGTCTCATAATTTCTCTGAGTCAGGAATTCTGGAGTGACTTAGCTGGGTAGTTCTGGCTAGAGATTATCATGAAGTTTGCAGCCAAGATGTCCTAGGGGCACAGTATTCTTGACAGGGACTGGAGTATCTTTCCAGTATGGCTTGCTCACCTGGCTTCTGAAGAGGCCTCAGTTCCCTTTTGGCTGTTGGCAGGAAGTTTCAGTTCCTCACCTGTTGGCCTTTTCATAGGGTCCCTAGGGTGTCCGCATGGCAGCTGGCTTCCTCAGAGGGAGTGATCCTAGAGGGGGTAAGGTGGAAGCTATTTGCCTTTTATGACCTGGTTTCAGAAGTTACAGCAGCCATTGAGTCTGCTACATTCTATTTGTTAGAAGCTAGTCGCTAAGTACAGTCCACAAGCAAAGGGAATGGGATTGGGCTCCACCCTTGAAGGGAAGAATTTAAAAAAATTTGTGGACATATTTTCAAACTACCACAGATAGACACTAGGATATATTTGGCAAAGACATGTAATTGGGAACAACCAAATTTGTACTTATTTCTGTGTTGTTCAGTGGTCTTCTAGTTAAAGCAGGTGTTTCTGCTACTATATATGTTCCCAAAATTTCTCATGTTCTCCAAAGTTGAAAATTAAAAATAAAAGTGTTTATGGGAAAATAGAGTTGGAGAGCGGCAGGACTCTAAGTCCAAGCATCTTTATAACCAAAATATTAACAAAAATAATAATGGATACCTCAGGAGATAACCTGGACAGCCTAGGCAAGTAACTTATTGTGTCTGGAAGTTACAGACACAATATTAGGGAATATTAAAAATGCACAATAACATAAGAGTAGAAATGTTGGCTTGTGGACATTGAGACTGCATTTACCATGGGCTTTTTTTTTTTTTTTCTTTTTGCGGTATGCGGGCCTCTCACTGTTGTGGCCTCTCCCGTTGCGGAGCACAGGCTCCGGACGCGCAGGCCCAGCGGCCATGGCTCACGGGCCCAGCCGCTCCGCGGCATATGGGATCCTCCCAGACCGGGGCACGAACCCGCATCCCCTGCATCGGCAGGCGGACTCTCAACCACTGCGCCACCAGGGAGTCCCACCATGGGCTTTTTTCCTTTGTTTTTGAAAGTTATAATTCCACTCCCAATATTCTGGCTCCCCTTGCCTAGAGTAAATCCTTATGGACCAATACTATGCATATTATAGTGACTTCATTCCCCTATTTATGATCATAAATGAATTAATTAGTATTAATGAAACGTATTGTAGCAGAATAGACTGTAGTTAGTTTTCTTTAAATAAATCTCTTCTAATCATGTTTATTCATTTATTTAATAAAATTCCCTTATGATAGATAAAACATGAGTAGACTTAATTTCAAAAGCTCCTGGTCAAAATTCTAAGTTAGTAAGATCCAAAGAAGTGATGTTTTATTATATTCTTCACTCCCCCTCAAAGCTGAAATTCTCTCATCTTGAGGAATAACATTTAAGTTTAGTCTTTTTTTTTAAACATCTTTCTTGCAGTATAATTGCTTTACAATGTTGTGTTAGTTTCTGCTGTATAACAAAGTGAATCAGCTATACGTATACATATATCCCCATCTCCCCTCCCTCTCGCGTCTCCCTCCCACCAAGTTTAGGCTTTAAACTACAGAAGAGAAGAGAAGGAGAAGAGAGAAGAAAAAGAAAAGAAACGAGCAAAAACCCAAACTCTTATTTTTAAAAATGGAGGGGTTTTTCTGATCATCACAACGATCTCTGTTCTTTGATCCAGACTGCTGTTTATATATATAGGGCTTGTTAAAATACAGATTACTGGGCTTCATCCTCAGAGATGCCAATTCTGTACTTCTAGTGTGGGGCCTGAGAATTTGCATTTCTAATACGTTTCCAGGTGATTCTGGTACTACTGGTCTTGGGACCATACTTTTAGAACCACTCTGTCTGAAGCAACTGTTACAACAATCTGTCCTACTCCCACTTGAGTCAACAAAGGAGGTTATTTTAGAATTCTCAGGATTTTTCTATCAGAGTAGCTCTATCCAGTCATCTTAGTTATATCTGTTAAGGTTGAAGTTCTAATATTTGCGACAGTGTACAGAGATTAATGAACTATGCATTATTCTTTTTACACTTGTTTTTGAAAGGTAGTATAGTGACACCCAGCTTAACCAGAAGTGAATCGTTCAGAAGACTGAACTATTTAGATTAATATATAAATATGCAAGTCAAGAAGGACCTCTGAGTGGAGGAAAAGACCACAAAGTTTAGTCCTTTACTTTGAAAGAGGGTAGAGAGCTAACTTTAGGCCTATTGTTTTAGCATTGAATGTAAAGTAAGGCAGTAAATTAGAAGTTGCTTATATACTCATTACTGTCAATAATTGGAAAAGAAGAGCCAAAGAACTATGATAATACTGAAGTTTGGAGCTATTTTTGGACAAGAGCAGATAGCTCTTCTAGTCCACTGGTCCCACAGGGTTTCTCTGAATTTCTGAATATAGGAATATATTGAGAACCCACCCTTTAAAGAAAATCTTTAATTATGTTAAACATACTTTTATAATCTATAAAAGTGAACGGTATGTATGAGAAAGAATTAAATTTAAATATTTGGCACTTGGTTCCAGCCAAGATGGAGTAACAGCGACTGCATTTACTCTTTAACCTAAAAGAAGAAACAACTAAAAATCAGATGAAATATATGAAACAGCTTTCAGACATTGGGCATCAGGCAGCACAAGACACAAAACCCCACAGCAGATGTGCTCCTTGAGAGAAAGGAAACAGATTAAAACAACCCTACAAACGTACCATCTTACTGATGGTGGGAAAGAGTTCCAGGATTATGTTGTAGGGAGGAGGAACCCAGGCAGAGCCTGGTATGCATGGCGAGTTCAGGAGACAGAGCTGGGAGTCCACTGAAGCTAAGCAGCTTGAGTGTACAGAGTAGAGTGCTGGAGAGAAGAGAGCTGCTCAGAGAGTCCTGGACACGTGCAAGGAGTCATCACTGAGCCTTCAGCTGAGTGCTGATCAGCCACTTATGTGAAGAAGAAACTATGTGAGGCTGAGGGTTAAAAACACTGAAAAGGAGCAGAGGGAATAAACCTTGAAGCTCACACAGGGCGCCAGGCACAGTTCATGCTCCTACCAGCCAGACTGGAGAATCTTATAATTTAGAGGATGTCCGTTAGAGTACTGCTTGCTAATATTGCTATTGTAAATCTAGACTTAGGCTGCTCTGGTCTTATATGACAAATCCCAGAAAGCAAGCCTGGTAAGAACCAAACTGTTTTCAACTAACTTAATTGTGTCCCAGAACAAAACTCCATAAGATTCATATAAATACAAAAATATCCAGCATTCAACAAGGTAAAACTCCTAATGACTAGCATCCAAACAGAAATTACCAGGTGTGCAAAGAAGCAGAAAAATAAGACCCCTAAGAGAAAATGATAAAATAAAACGGACACAGAAGTGATACAGATGATAGAATTAGTTGACAGGGACACTTAAGCAGCTATTATAATTGTCTCATATATTCATGAAGGTAAAAAAAGGCATATTAAGGAGTGACATGGAAGATATATACATATGAGTGTATATGTATGTATATATAAGTATGTACCCACATATAGCCAAATTGAACTTCTAGAGATGAAAAGTACACTGGATGGAATTAACAGTAGATTAAACACTGGAGAGAAACGATTAGTGAACCTGAAACCACAACATACCAGAATTTGTGGAATGCAGCTAAAGCAGTACTTAGAAGGAAGTGTATAGCACTTAAATGCCTATATTAAGAAAAAAGAAAAGCCTCAAATCGGTGACCTCAGTTTCCACAGTAAGAAAATAGAAAAAATAAGCAAAAATTAATCCTAAAATTAGTAAGAGAAACAATGATAAGAACAGATATAAATGAAACCATAAACAGAAAAACAGTAGAGAATGAAACCGAAACCTGGTTCTTTGAGTTGTTTAATAAAATTGGAGGAAGCGGGAAGGGTAAGCTGGGATGAAGTGAGAGAGTGGCATGGACATATATACACTACCAAATGTAAAATAGATAGCTAGTAGGAAGCAGCCGCATAGCACAGGGAGATCAGCTCGGTGCTTTGTGACCACCTAGAGGGGTGAAATAGGGAGGATGGGAGGGAAACGAAAGAGGGAGGAGATATGGGGATATGTGTATATGTATAGCTGATTCACTTTGTTATAAAGCAGAAACTAACACACCATTGTGAAGCAGTTATACTCTAATAAAGGTGTTTAAAAAAAAAAGGATGAATGACTCAAAGATCAAATCTTGTATTCTTTGCTAACTATTGTTGGGAGGAAATATGGGGCAGTAAAAAGACAATGAATAATCTGATCCTCTAGCTTTGTATATTGGTCCTGTATCAACCAACTTGTGACATAGGACAAAATAATTTAAACACTTTCTTTAATATTCTTATCTTTAAAATAAAGATAAAAACTCCTCCCTCAGTTTTTTATGAGAAAAAAGACATAATAAATCCAAACAAAGTTATAAAATATAAAATGTTATTATAATAAACATTTTTATGTGAAAAAAATAAATAATAAATAAAATTGGTAATCCTCTAATCAGACTGATCAAGAAAAGGTAGAAGTTCCTCTCCTAGAGTAATGGAAGTGAAAACAAAAATAAACAAATGGGACCTAATTAATCATAAAAGCTTTTGCACAGTGAAGGAAACCATAAACAAAACCAAAAGGCAACCTACAGAATGGGAGAAAATATTTGCAAACAATGCAGACTGAAAGGGATTAATTTCCAAAATATACACACAGCTCATAGAACTCAATATCAAAAAAACCAAACAACCCAGTTAAAAAATGGGCAGAAGATCTAAATAGACATTTCTCCAAAGAAGGCATACAAATGACCAACAGGCATATGAAAAAATGCTCAACATTGATAATTGTTAGAGAAATGCAGATCAAGGCTACAGGCCAACAGGCATATGAAAAAATGCTCAACACTGATATTGTTAGAGAAATGCAAATCGACTACAGTGAGGTATCACCTCACTCTGGTCAAAAAGTCTACAAATAATAAATTCTGGAGAGAGTGTGGAGAAAAAGGAACCCTCCTGCACTATTGGTGGGAATGTAAATTGGTAGAACCACTATGGAGAATAGTATGGAGGTTCTTTAAAAAACTAAAAATAGAGTTACCATATGATCCTGCAATCCCACTCCTGGGCATATATCCAGAGAAAACCATAATTCAAAAAGATATATGCACCCCAGTGTTCATTGTGGCACTGTTTACAATAGCCAAGACATGGAAGCAACCTAAATGTCCATCAACAGATGAATGGCTAAAGAAGATGTGGTGTATATATATATATATATATATATATATATATATATATATATATATGATGGAATATTACTCAGCCATAAAAAAGAATGAAATAATGCCATTTGCAGCAACATGGATGGACCTAGAGATTATCATACTAAGTGAAGTAAGCCAGACAAAGACAAATATCATACAATATCACTTATATGTGGAATTAAAAAAAGATGCAAATGAACTTATTTACAAAACAGAAGAAAAAGAAAAAGAAGAGGTATGTTACCAATATCAGGAATGAAAGAGGTGACATCACTACAGTTTTTTATTGATATTAAAAGGATAACAAGGAAATATTGTGAACAACTGTATGTCAACTATATGAAAACTTAAATGAAATGGACAAATTTTTAAAAAGTCAAACCACGAAGGCTTACTCAAGAATAACTAGATAATGGAATAGGATAGCCCTAACTCTAGTAAAGAAATTGAACTTATAGTTAAACACTCTCCCCCACACACATACAAAACAAAAAACAAATAAACAAACAAAAACCAGAAAAAGCAAGACTCCAGATCCAGAAGTCTTCACTGGGGAATTCGACCAGATGTTTAAGGATGAAATGATACCAATTTCATCCAAATTATTCCAGAAAAGTAGAGGAAAGAATTCTTCAGCTCAGTCTATGAAGCCAGCATTACCCTCACCCCTGACACCAAATCCAGAATGTTTTTAACCATTTAAAATTTTTTATTTATTTATTTTTGGCTGTGTTGGGTCTTTGTTGCTGCACGTGGGCTTTCTCTGGTTGCGGTGAGTGGAGGCTACTCTTTGTTGCAGTGTGCGGGCTTCTTATTGTGGTACCTTCTCTTGTTGAAGAGCACAGGCTCTAGGTGCGCGGGCTTCAGCAGTTGCAGCATGCGGGCTCAGCAGTTATGGCTCACGGGCTCTAGTGCGCCACCAGGGAAGCTCAGTAGTTGTGGCGCACAGGCTTAGTTGCTCCGTGGCATGTGGGATCTTCCAGGACCAGGGATTGAACCCGTGTTTCCTGCATTGGCAGGCAGATTCTTAACCACTGCACCACCAGGGAAGTCCCCCAGAATGTTTATATATATATATATATATATATATATATATATATATATATATATATATTCTTTTTCAGATTCTTTTCCATTATTGGTTGGAACTATTGAATATAGTTCCCTGTGCCAGTTTGTTGCTCTTAATGGTGAAAAACTGAATGCTACTCCCCTAAGATTAGGAAAACGGAAAGGATGTCTGCTTTCACTAGTTCTGTTCATTATTGTATGGAAGGTTCTAGCTTGTGCAGCAAGGCAAGAAAAAGAAATAAAAGACACCCTGATTGCAGTGGAAGAAGTAAAGCTGTCATTCTTCGCAGGAGAGGACTTATTTTACCTGATTTCAAGACTAATTATAAAGATTCAGTAATCAGGATACTGTGATATTGGTCGAAGATAGACAAATAGATGAGTGGAATGGGAAGAACCCAGAAAGTGGCCCATCCAGCTATGGTCAGTAGAATTTTGATACAGGTGCTAAAGCACTCCAATGGGAATGGATAATCTTTTTTTTTTTTAAATAAATTTATTTATTTATTTATATTTTAAATTTTTGGCTGTGTCGGATCTTCGTTGCTGCCCACCAGCTTTCTCTAGTTGCGGCAAGCGGGGGCTACTTCGTTGGGGTGTGCGGGCTACTCAGTGCAGTGGCTTCTCTTGTTGCGGAGCACGGGCTCTAGGCCACGCGGGCTTCAGTAGTTGCAGTACACGGGCTCCGTAGTTGTGGCTCATGGGCTCCAGAACGCAGGCTCAGTAGTGGTGGCTCGCAGGCTTAGTTGCTCTGCGGCATGGGGTATCTTCCCGGACCAGGGCTCGAACCCATGTCCCCTGCATTGGCAGGCGGATTCTTAACCACTGTGCTACCAGGGAAGTCCCAATGGATAATCTTTTTAACAAAAAGTTCTGGAATAATTTAGATAGCCACTTGTCAAAAAACAAAAACAAAAACCTCCTGAACCTCTACTTGTTTCTTGCTGTGTACAAAAATTAACTTGAAATTAATCATAGGCCTAAATGTAAGAATTAAACCTGTGAAACTTAGAGCAGAAAACATAGGAGAAAATTATAGTGACCTTGAGTTTGTCGGAGAGTTCTTAAATACAACACAAAAAACACTCATTGTAAAAGATAAATCAGGTATTTGGACTTCATTAAAATCGAAACTTTTGCTTTCCCAAAATACTGTCAAGAAAATGAAAAAGCAAGCCAGACTGGGAGAAAATATTTGCAAGTTACACATTTGACAAAGGACTTGTATTCAGAATATGTGAGGAACTCAATTCAGTTAAAATTGGATACAAGATTTGAATTAGTCACCTCAGCAAATAAGGTATGTGAACTGCAAATACGCTCTTGAGAAGATGATCAGCGTCATTAGGAGAATGCAGATTTAATCCGTAATGAGGTACCATTACATGTGTACGAGAGCGGCTAAAAGTGTTGACACGGAGGTAAAGCAACTGGAACTCTCCTGCGTTAGAGATGAGCATGTAAAATAGTACAGCCCAGCCATTCTAGTCCCACGTGTTTACCCAAGGTAAATAAAAGGATATATCCACACAAGAATGTTTATACCAATGTTTTCAGTCAAGATAAGCAAAAAATGTGGAAACAGTCCAAATGTCTATCAGCAGATGCATGGTTAAACAAAATGCGATATATTCATGCAGTGGAATACTACCCAGCAATAAAAAGGAATGAACTCTTGGCACACTCAACAACACGGACAAAAAGTGACAAAAAAGCACATCAGCAGTCGCCTGAACATGGGAGGCCCTAGGTGGGGGTGGGGGTGGGGTGGGAGGGAGAGGGAGGGATCACAGTGGGCAAGAGAAACTGTTAGCGATGATCAGTGTGCTCATTTTCCAGCTCATTTATAGGTGTATATATGTCTAATCAAATTGCCATGTGCCAAGTGAGGAAGACGGGGAAAGCATGTTTTAAATCATTCTCTGTTGTGTTCAGGTTTCTCTCTCAGCTTGAAATATTTGCTTTTGCTGTCCATCTTTCGTCCCAGATCGTATGAGAAATGCCTTAAACCTGTAGGATATTTCTAAAGGAAAAGTTACAACAATGGATCCAACTTTAATTTGGTGGGCATTGGTTCCTTGTGTGATGTCAGTGTTTCTTAGAGCATAGGACAACTTGAATTCCTCTGAATTGAGAAGTTTCGAAATTGGCAGCGCGAGCTAAAATAATTCCTTACGTCATAGAAGAAGGAAGTCTGACACAAAGGGGTGTGCACGGGGGTGACTGCCCAGCTCTGTGTTACTTATTCATCTCCATATTCCCCAGAGCCCAGTTGGTACACAGCCTAGTCCTGAGGGTGTGCCTGAGCTGGGAACACCTAGGGAGGGAGCCGACAACAAGGATGTTTAAATTCACCCAGAGCAAGATAAGAGGGAGTTGATTCCCACGGGGACGTTCAGGGCGGGGACAGACCGATCTTATCATTAGGTCCTGGGACTGTGCAGGCCCCTTGGGAATTTTCCTAAAGAGGGAATAAAAAGCCAGTGTCTGTTGACGTCTCCATACTTTTCTCGTGTGTATCCCTTCTAGCCTTAGTCCTCTATCTGGCAATGTGCTCTGGGGCTTTCTCTAGGATTTTCGTGGAGTTGGAGAATTGAGGGACTGTTGCTTATGTACCTCTGTTGTCTTTTTCTTCAGTCTCTAATTAAATCACAGATCTCTATAAATGTGACGGGTTAACAAGTGTCCTTGAAGCCACTCTCTGATGTGGCTGAATAAAATGCCTGCTTCTTTGCATTCATTAGTGTGTGTGTATGTAAGTATTTAGATCAGATCCCTTGTTAGAGAATGTTGGTGTATTACAGTCCTGGAAATTGGATTTTGTAAATGTGTTGTCCGTTATTTTTAGCCTTGCCGGACCTTTCAGTTTTCTGAATCTCCTTCCGTCCCACTTCTTCTCTACAGGAAGAGAGACTACAATGTAGAGAGGAGCTCTTAGACTGGGAGCCTGGGCGTCTCTCTCTGTGGGTGTAAATGAACTTGTGCAGGATGGGACAAGTGAATGACTGTGGTCTGATCCATCCCTGGCAGCCTTTGACAAGCCATATCTATTTTAAAGTCTCCTGGGCTTCCTATCCCTTTGTGGGAGTGTTAGCATTTGGTAGACAAACAACTCAGTGGAGCTCTCCACTGAGGATGCTAACTGTGTACTTGTTTGCTGGGCCCAGGTTCAAAAAGGTGGACCACTTTTAGACTTCATTCAAGCCTAGCCCTAGCACATTTATGCAGTGTACAGTATTTATTTCATAAAACATTTTGATATACTGGGAGAAAGAGGAAGTGAAATTCAAACCTGCTGGTTTTGTTATTTGCAGACATCTCTGCCCAAAGGTGTGTATTGGGAGGGTTCACACAGTTTTTGGATCTTCTTGAGATCTATTTTTGGTGCTGCTGTTCTTCCTGTTTCCTTCTCCAGTAGCTATTAGACATCTACCAACACTACTTGGCATTTATGTTAGTTTTTAACATTCATAAGAATATAATTTTTCTTGAATCTGTTTCTTCTGCTAGGCAACTAGGCAAACTTTCAAATAAATATAACACTTCTGACTTGGGAACTATTCGGGGACATGTGCCCCTCGTTAATTTATCTGTGAGCATGGGCTTCAGTACTCTGATAAATATTCAGTGTCTAGAACTGGGAAATATTTTTCTTCTTGTTTATACAACTCCATCACTTATTAATCACAGTAGTTCTCCCATTCAATTGATGGGGCTTGTCTGAATGCCATTCTTCCAAATTCACTTCCATCTGGGAAATGAAGACTCTTCAGAGCTTTCTCAGCTCTCTCTTTGTCTCTGAGTCTTAGCGCATCTTTCTCTGTCCCTTTGTTCCCTCCGTGACTCACAGGCACTACAGCACAGCATCCTTCCTGGATTGGCATTAAGCTTATCTTTGAGGACTTAGATTATGTTTATAGAGTTAATATTTTCTTACTAGAAAAGTCATTCTTTTTTTTTTAATCAATTTATTTTATTTTTTAATTTTTGGCTGTGTTGGGTCTTCGTTGCTGTGCACGGGCTTTCTCTAGTTGTGGTGAGCGGGGGCTACTCTTCATCGTGGTGCGTGGGCTTCTCATTGCAGTGACTTCTCTTGTTGCGGAGCACGGGCTCTAGGCGTGCGGGCTTCAGTAGTTGTGGCTCGCGGGCTCTAGAGTGCAGGCTCAATAGTTGTGGCGCATGGGCTTAGTTGCTCCGTGGCATGTGGGATCTTCCCGGACCAGGGCTCGAACCTGTGTCCCCTGCATTGGCAGGCGGATTCTTAACCACTGCGCCACCAGGGAAGCCGAAGTCATTCATTTTTAATTGTCTCCTTAATAGTAACTGTACATTAAAGATCTGTAGGAGGAAGAATATGAGTGGCTAATTCCATTAAAACTGATTAGTTTCATTAAATGCTAGATCTTGAATGTTATCTTTCTATATCAGTCTATAATATTTTCTTCTTAGTGTACTTAAATTAACTCTCACATTCATGAAAATCTTGAAGCCATTTCTGTTTTAAATGTAAAATTAAATTATGAAGGATATAGCAGAAAAAACTTATTAGGTTATAAGTTTTTTAAGGTAAAAACTCTTCTTCACCTGTATTAAAAGGTACATGTGGAGCAGATTTGGTCGTTCTTATCATAATTGCATTACTGCAGGTTTCAGAGTCTCTCAATTATAAATTAGATTGTTTCCCTGTAATTATTCTCTGTTGTCCAAGTAATTTATCTGGTATGCTGATGAGTAGCAAAAAAGCCCATTTCTTTAAGACTAAACTGTTTGCTTGTGTTTGTTGCAGGAAAACCTCACAGCACCGGTAGCTCTGAACGGATTCAGCTCTCAGGAATGTATAATGTCCGTAAAGGCAAAATGCAGTTGCCAGTGAACCGATGGACCAGACGCCAAGTTATCCTGTGTGGGACCTGCCTCATAGTATCATCTGTGAAAGACAGCTTGACCGGAAAGATGCATGTTCTGCCACTAATTGGTGGGAAAGTAAGTTGAAAACAAACCAAATACTAACAGATTTCCCAGTGTCATTAAGAAGCTTACTTTGGGTCATTTCTGTAATCAGGGGTAGATGGTTTTTTTTTTAAGAATTTCAATTAAAAAATATATTCATATGTTTATTTATTTTGGCTGTGCTGGGTCTTAATTGCAGCATGCAGGATCTTCATTGCGGCACATGGGATCTTTTAGTTGCAGCAGGGGGGCTGTTAGTTGTGGCATGCATGCGGTATCTAGTTCCCTGACCAGGGATCGAACCCAGGCCCCCTGCATTGGGAATGTGGAGTCTTGCCCACTGGACCACCAGGGAAGTCCCAGGGGTAGATGGTTTTTGACTCATCATTCCTGTTGTGCCTCCCCCAGTGGACATGTTTGGTTGGTGGAGTTTTGGAAAATAACAACGCCATCGGCTCACGTGAAGCCCTGGTTATGTTCACTTCTTAGTACGTGCACCTTAACTATGTGACTGAAAGTAGAGCAACTAGAATTTCACTGTTATATTTCAGACTGTAGGTGATAAATTATTACTTATGAGAAGATGTCTTTGGATATTGTGAGCATGTATTTTATAGTATAGAACAGTGATCCCCAAGCCCATGACCTTAGGATCATTCAGGCGTGCTTATCAAAGGTTAGACTCTGTTTATTTGTGTTTAGTGACCAGTGGGGTTAGTACTTTTACTTTATCACTATAGCTAGTCATGATTTTTGACCCTGAAACGCTACTCACTTCAGAGAAAACCTGTGATACAGCTGGTAGATATTTCCAACATACTGGCTGCTTTTCTTTGGGCATGTTAACTATTTTATTCCTATCATTTATAAAATATCAACAGAAAGAACAAGATTGCTTAGGAAGATATTACATTCTTTTCTTTGCCAGATTTATTTATAAACTCCAAGCACTGGTAGGGGTATCATTACCATAATTATATGTCAGTATTTCCTGATTTTTAAATGATATGATAATCTGTTAATAAAGGGAAAGGTAAATTTGGATGAAGAAATGGGTTTTTGGAAATTGGGGGCATATTAAAAATTTTTTTCTTGACCGTTACTTGATCGTTCAAAAAAAATAGATTTGGCTAGTCTGTGAGGTGTGTTTAGGTCTATTTCATTCACCCATTTTGAAACCATGGCTTCTTAACTTCTGTCTGAGCATTGAAGAATTAGTGATAGTTTATTACTGAAGATCTTGTCCTTTGGATGGATCTGAAAACTTAGTCATCATTATTACTTCCATAACTCATCATTAAAAATGCATATTTAATGTTTGATGCCCTGATAGGTCAACAATCTGTTTCTTTCTTCTCTATGGTGTTAGGCATTTGCATAGGCAAAGTTAATATAACTATTTATTAAATATCCTCTGTGGGGAAGCCACTTTGCTTGGCGTCCCAGAAATACCAAGATGGGTAAGTCACCATCTCTGCCTTTGAATAGCTTATAATTACTATCTGGAAATGAAGGATGGACACAACGATATCTGCTCTACGAGAGGTGCAAAAAAGTAGTGTGGAAGATAAGTGGAAGAGATTACATTTTGTGGGGGGAATCGGGATTTTGTGATGAAGGAGGTAGCAATTATGATAGAACTTGAAGGGTGAAAAATCTCTTGACATATAAAGGAGATGGTCAGAAAGATTATTGTGCTCAGAGAAGCAGAGGCAGGGAAGCAGTGGCATGTTCAGGTAAGGTGAGAGAAGATCCAGTTATAATTAGCATTTTTATTCAGAGCTAGAGACTTGTTCTGTTTCCCAGGCCTATTACTGGATGTACTTCTACCATTGAGTGAATAGAAAGTTAACAGCTTCTTTTTCTCACAGACAAAGCTTGTAAGACCTGTTTTGTGCTACACCTTTAAAAATAGTTGAGTATGTTGAAAAATTACATTAACCAAGTTAGGAAAAAATAATTCACTCTTTGCAATGTGAGTTTTCATTAATGTTTGTCTTTCCTTTTCTCATTCTGTTCTGTTGTGAAAGGAAAATCTGAGAGTAAATGGAAGGGGTTCTTTGTTTTTGTTTTTGTTTTCTAATTTGTATGAAAGAGCTAGAAATGAGGTGAGAGACAGATGCTATAATTGCTGTGGTAATCGAGTTTGACACACTACTTGAGCATGATCATTAGTTTACGTTTTCAAATGTAGAATTCAAATATGAAGTTAAATAACGCTGTATTAAATTGTTGAAAAACATTTGTTTAATAAGTTTTTATTCATGTACAATTATCATATTTAATGTCTTCTTTAAAATTGAACATAAATTTTTAGATAACTTATTTACATTAATACTTTATGTAATATTCGTTAAGCTATGAGGCATAATAAGCTGAGTAACTGTTAACTTACTACTCAGTTTAGGAAGTACAGCAGCATCAGTACCAGTGTCTCTACCTGAGTTCTCTCTCTCTTTTTTTTTTTTTTTGCGGTACGCGGGCCTCTCACTGTTGCGGCCTCTCCTGCTGCGGAGCACAGGCTCCGGACGCGTAGGCTCAGTGGCCATGGCTCACGGGCCCAGCCGCTCCGCGGCACGTGGGATCTTCCCAGACCGGGGCACGAACCCGTGTCCCCTGCATTGGCAGGCGGACTCTCAACCACTGCGCCACCAGGGAAGCCCCTACCTGAGTTCTCTTTGCATCTGTCCCATTGCCTCCTCCTACCCCAGAGGAATCCACTGTCCTAGAATATCTATTCATCATTTGCTTACTTTTTTGAAATAAATTTTATCATATAACTATATTTTGCTTGTTTTGATCTTAATAAAAATGGTATCATCCTGTTTGTAGTTTTCTGTGATTGAATTTTTTCACTCAATATTATGTTTCATAATAAGATTCCATATTACTTGCTATATATGGTTTTCATTTCTGTATAATGTTCCACTCTGTAAATGTTCCAGATTTCTAAAATTTCTTAAGTAATTTTCTTGCTGATTGACATTTGGGTTGCTTCTAGTTTTCTGTTATAAATAGTGCTCTTGAGATAGTCTTATTTTGATATGCCTCCTGGTTTACAGGTAGTTTTTCTAGAGCAGCAGTTCTCACCTCTTGTCGCTGTGCCTGAAGGGGACATTTGGAAATATGTGCAAGTGTTTTGATTGTTAGATGATTGGGTAGTCAGTTGATGTAAGCTAAGTTATGCTGTGGTAACAAAACCCCCAGATCCCAGTGACTTATCATAACAGTTATTTCTCACTCACACTATTTGTCCAGTGTGGGTGGGTGGAGATTTCTTTTTTCAAGTAATTATGTACGAACCCAGCCTGATGGGGGTTCTTCTCTCTTATAATATTTGTAACATGTGGCTTCCTTTGCTGCTTAGGCAGGAGAAGAGGTAGCTGGAGGGTCATTAGCTGGCTCTTGTATATCTGGTTGTAGAAGTGCACATGCCGCTTCTGCTCATGGCTCATTGGCCAGAACTAGTCACATGACTCCATCTTAATTGCAAAGGTTCTGGGAAAAGCAGATAGTGTGTTTGGTTAATACTAGTATCTTTTGCTGCAAGGGGACACTATTGGCATCTACAGGGCAGGGGCTCAGAGAGTAAAATGTCATGCAAAAATATTAGACAGTCCTGAATAATGTACACAAGGAACTATTCAATCCAAAATTCCTATAATGACCTCCTTGAGAAATATCGCTCTTAAGAGTGCAGTCACTGGGCTATAGGACATATATGCACATTTACTTTTACAAGATGATATCCAGTTGTTTTCCAAGGTTGTTGCACCATATCATGCTCCTATCAGTGTACCTTTCTCTACATCTTTGCCGAACTTTATTGAGGTGTAATTGATATACAACATACTGCACATTCTGATAACAATTTGATAACTGTATTAGACTTCCATGAGTACAGTTTGACAGATAGTCCCCTTGTGCTCCTTTGTACCCTCTGTCCCTACTTTTCTGCTCACTCCTACCCATTCCCAAAAAACACTGCCTGATTTCTGTCAATATGGATTCGTTTAAATAGCATTTCTATAAAATTATATTTTCTCTTTGGTGTATAGAAATGTGGTTGATTTTTTTAGTGTTAGTCTTATATCCAGCCACCTTGCTAAATTTTCTTATTTATTCTAATGTCTCTAGATTCTTTGGAGTTTGCTCTGTAGCTAATTATCTCATATTCAAATAATGGCAATATTCTTTCTTCCTCAATACATTTCTTTGTCTTACTGCAATGGCCAGGACTCTAGTACAGTATTGAACAAAAAAAGTAAGGTAAGAGAATGATGTCTCATCATTAACATTGAAGTTTGCCTTACATAAATATCCTTTGTTGGCTTAAGTGAGTTCTTTGTGTTCTTAGGGTTTTTTTTGTTTGTTTGTTTGTTTTGCGGTATGTGGGCCTCTCACTGTTGTGGCCTCTCCCATTGAGGAGCACAGGCTCCGGACGCGCAGGCTCAGCGGCCATGGCTCACGGGCCCAGCCGCTGTGCGGCATGTGGGATCTTCCCGGACCGGGGCATGAACCTGTGTCCCCTGTATCGGCAGGCGGACTCTCAACCGCTGCGCCACCAGGGAAGCCCCTGTGTTCTTAGTTTGCTTAGAGTTTTTATCATGAATGATGAATGGGTGGAGAATGTCATCAAATGCTTTTTCTGCAACTGTAGTGGTGATCATACGGTTTTCTTCTTTAATCTGTTAATGTGATTAATGACTTTATAGTTCCAATAACGTTAAACCATCTTTCCTTTCCTGAGGTAAATCCAACTTTTGTTCTTGGTGTATTTTTTTCTGTATTTCTGGATTCTGATGCAACATTTTGTTCAAGATAAGTGTTCATGACCAAGGTTGGCCTGTAATTTTCCTTTCTCTTACTGTTCTGATCTGTTTTTGGTTATACTGGCCTCAGAATAGGCTGGGGTCTTTTTCTTCTTTTCTCGTTTGGTGGATGAGTTTGCACAAGTTTGCAATGATCTGTTTCTTGGAACTTTGATAAAACTCACCTACGAAACCATATGAGCCTGATATTTTCTTGGTTAAAAAAGTATTCATTTTCTTAAATGGTAATAAGACTATTTAGGCCTGTTTTTTCCCCCTGATTTAGTGTTGGTAAAATAAATTTTTCTAAAAATTTGCCACAAAATTATTTATAATAATCTCTTTTTAATCCCTGCTTAATCTGTTGTGTCTCCCTTTTCATTATTAATACTTATGTCTTCAGTTGATATCATTGATCAATATCAATTGATATTCAGTTTTGTTAGCCTTTTCAAAGAATTGCTGTTTTGCTTTGTTAATGTTCTCTATTGTATATTTGGTTTTCATTTCTTTCTTTTTTTTAATTTCTTTTTTCTTTTTTAATTTTTTGGCTGCGTTGGGTCGTCGTTGCTGCGCACGGGCTTTCTCCAGCTGTGGTGAGCGGGGGCTACTCTTTGTTGCGGTGCACGGGCTTCTCATTGCAGTGGCTTCTCTTGTTGCGGAGCACAGGCTCTAAGGTGCGCGGGCTTCAGTAGTTGTGGCACGTGGGCTCAGTAGTTGTGGCTAGCCGGCTCTAGAGTGCAGGCTCAATAGTCGTGGCACACGGGCTTAGTTGCTCCGTGGCATGTGGGATCTTCCCAGACCAGGGCTTGAACCCGTGCCCCCTGCATTGGCAGGCAGATTCTTAACCACTGCTCCACCAGGGAAGTCCCGGTTTTCATTTTGTTAACTTCTGCTTTTTATTATCACCTTCATTCTGCTTTGAGTTCACTTCGTTTTTGTTTTTGATATTTTTTCCCTAAGTTCTTGAGATACATGCCAATTAAATTAATTTTCTGCCTTCTTTTCTAATATGAGTATTTAAAATTATAAATTTCCCTCTGTGTACCTGCTTCTGTTACATTCCATAAATTTCAGTATGTAGTATTTTTAATGGTTTAGTGCTAAGAATTTCTATGTTTTGATTACAGATTCTTTTTTTTACCTGTGAGTTGTTTAGAAGTGTATTAACTTTCTAAATGTAGATTTTTAATTGATTTATTATTGATTTTTAACTTGATTTTACTTTGGTCCCAGAATGTAGTCTGTGTGATCTTTCTGAAGTTTTTTACACTTTCACTGTGACTTGGTTTGTGGTCATTTTTGTAAATGAAATATAGGAAACATTCATTCTGTAAGTAAAACGTAAGAGTTTGTGTAATATCATGTTACTTTATTGTTTGGACTTTTTCTCCTTGTGAAGAATTTATTGGGAGTGGAAATTTGATTTGACTATATCGCTGCATTATTGGGACTTGAAATTTCTTATGGTAGGGTTTTATTTCAGGTTAATCTCAATTTCACAATAAGCTAAAAGAAAAAAACTTATTTAACATGTTGAAGACCTCTTTTAATAAAAGGTTGTAATTCAGAGTAATACAAAAGTCCCCTAAGTAAAAATTCACCTGCAGTAAAAATTCTTAAGTAAAATCTTCAGTAAAAGTCCTCCTCAAGAGGAAGTAAGAACCTCAGCACCCTATTGTGAGGGTGTAAAGGATAAAAAAAGGGAGGCTGTTACAATTTTAAACAGGAAGAAGAGAATTTCACGGTTGTGGGGAAATCTATTGAAGGTAATAGTCCCCTTTTTGGTTTCCTTGTAATTCAGATTGGTTGGTCAGACTTAGGAACTTACATGCTTTAAGTAGTAAGAGGCACACATAAAGAGATAGATGCAAAGCTGTGCAGGCTCACTGGTCTAAGGGACAGTTAATGAGCTTGGTAAATGTCCTGCTTTCTGACTTGTTTTTGTCACTCTTTGTTTTTATAGGTAGAAGAAGTGAAAAAACACCAGCACTGTTTAGCATTTAGCTCCTCTGGACCCCAAAGCCAGACTTACTACATTTGTTTTGATACGTTCACAGAGTATTTAAGGTGGCTTCGACAAGTCTCCAAGGTAAGCATTTAACCAAGAATTTTGTTCAGCTTCTGGCTTCTGGCTGGCTAAAGAGTTGCTTCTGCTTTACAAAATATAGTTACACACTCATTTTTTTTTTCAGTAGTTTTTGCCAGTAGTTAGCAATTTTCAGTCTTTTTAAAAGCTCATTTTGGTGAAAAGTAGCTTTTTAAAAATTGTGTTTTATTTGCCTGTTTTGTTTATACTTAAAAAAGAATTCAGTGGGTAGACTGTCATTATTATCTTAATGTTGTAGAGAAGGAACATGAGGTTGAGAATATTTAAGGGACTGGCCCAGGGTAGGACAACTACAAAACCACAAAATACCCAGAGAATTGTTACAAATTTCCCCTTTTCCTCTGACCATTTTTTCTTAGAAGCAGTCTAATCTTGTACCATCTCCCTTTCACCTTTTCAATTTTTGCCTTTTGAATGGTTTGATTTCTTTTTTCGTCTTAATTATTTTTACCATTTTATAGTCCTCTGTTTAAATAAGATTACCATGACCCATGAAACAAAATACCTCTATGTGTGTGTGTGTGTGTGTGTGTGTGTGTACTGGAACCCACAATAAACTGATAAATAAGATAAAGAAATGCTGGTATTTCAGGTGCTGTGTGTGAGAACGTTTTTATATCACATTTGTAGAATTATGTACAGTGGGTTAGATGGCAGTACTTTGTGCCTTGGTTTTGGGTGTGTTTATGAAATGATGAAACCTACCTAGGGGGCAGAAGCATTACAGTGGAATTTGCTTTCATATTTTTGAATTTATAATCCAGTTTGTTATTCAAGTTCAGTGTGATTCAGACTGCTGCATGATGTAATTATTTGTCAAGTGAATGAATAAGGAATAACTTTGTAGAACAGTTAAGAGAAAATTAGAGAATAATGTCTAGAAAGTCTTTTTGACATACTGGGTGCATTTGAATTATCAGGGGGAGAAAACTGTGTTCTCTAACGATACAGTATACTTAGGAACATTAGTTTCTCCTTTTAGGAAGAAGCAATGGACAGAGTTTAGGTTGATAGGACTTTGAATATTCTCCCAACCTAGTAGGCAAATGGAGGTTCTAAACGTACAGGACAGCACCCCTACTAGAGAAAATGGGAAAGATGACACTTCTCCTTCAGACTTGCATGTAGAAATAATGTGATATTAGAGGCAACTAGTATATCTGTCTAGTTGTTTTAAAATTACTCTTGTTGTTGCAAATGTGAGGAGACAAATATTACATAATATCGTGCTTTTAACATTAAGTGGTTGTATGGGTTCAAAGCAATAAGTCAATGGTCCATACGCTATTCAGAATAAAATGCCAAACTATGGTCAAACTGCAGTTTAAAGTAAACTTTTTTTTTCGGAGTAATCTTCTATTTACAGAAAAGTTGCAAGGACAGTATAGAGAGTTTCTGTATACTCCCACTTGGTTTCCCAGACATCTAATATTACCATGATACATTTGTCAAAACTAAGAAACCAACATTAGTACGTTACTCTGTAATTATTTGGATTTCACTAGTTTTTCCATTAATGTTATTTTTCTGTTCCAAGATCTAATCCAGGGCACCACAGTGCACTTGGTTGTCATTTCTCCTTTGTCTCCCCTGACCTCTGACAGTTTTTCAGTCTTTCTGTGTTTTTCATGACCTTGACAGTTTTGGGGACGTAGTGGTCAGGTATTTTATAGAATGTCCTATATGGAGATGTTTTGACCTTTTATACCAAATGCAGTGTAATAGCTGCTTTACATTCTTTTTCGAACAAGTCAGAGGTATAAATTCTTACACAAACATGGATAAGGATGTAAATAGAAGTTTTTGTAAATTAGCAAGCTTACCAATGACAGATTGCTTTGATTGAAACAATAATAACAGAAAGATTCATAGGTATTGAATTTAATAGTCTTGTAAATTAAACATCCACACAATTGATAAATCACTGTTCTAAAGCCAGCAGGCATTTATTAAGCACCTTCTGTATGTCAGGTATGTATTTTATGCACTAAGATACAGCAAAGAACGAGTCCAGTTTCCCTCTCTGGGTAGGGCTTATACCAGAGAGACAAATGATAAATAAGTAAACAGAGAAGAAAGAAAATATCAGTTAATCATCATGCTATAATGCAAAGTGATATGACAGAGAATGATGGGAGAGGAATAACTCTGAGGAGGGGACATTTAAACTGATACTTCAATGAACAAAATATCTGATTATTTGAAGATCTAGTGGGGGTAGCTTTGCAGGTAGTGGGAGAAGGGAGTGAGAGAGCCCTAAGACTGGAAGGAGGGATGGTGAAGGTCAGAGAAGACAAGGGTCTTCTGTTATAGAAGAGGATGAAAGGTCTGGATTTTGTCATTGGCATAATGGCAAGCCATTGAAGAGTTTTCTTCCAGAAGGTTCCGTGATCTCACATCACATCGGCTGTTGTGTAGAGAATGGACTGTAGAGGGCAAGAATAGAAGCGGGGGGTCCTGACCGTCAAGAGGCTCTTGTGGTGTATTCTAGGCAAGAGGTGAAGGTGGAAATGGAGAGAAGTGAGCAGATGTGTTTTGGGGATCAAGTGACAGGTTTACTGATAAATTACATAAAGAGCATGAGGAAAAGGGAAACATAAAGAATGGCTTCTAGGTTCTTTGAATTGCTGTGTAGATTTTAGCCTCAGTCAAAAACCATAACACGAATTAGACTCCATATTTGCGCCTTTAAAACTCTAGCAAAATACAGTTCTTCACTTCAAACAGCTTCTGTTCCTAGGCAAACAGCAGAGAGGTGGAGTGCAAGAGGAAGATTATTAAATATCTCTTAAATAAGGTGTGAAAAATGTTGATTTCTAACTTGTGGCAGGTGATTGTAAATGTCAAGCGTTAGCTTGGTTAGTACTCTTCCCTGTTGCTGGTTGGTTAATATGCCATTTCTATGGTCTAATAGGGTGGTGTCTCTGTAATGAGGCTCTCACTCCGATTATCCCAACCTTGAACTGGTTCAGACATCAGACCTCTCAGGGGAGGGGGTGGGGGGAGAATTGTGACACAGGAACACATGATGGTGGCAGGGTGAGGAACAGGAATGTTGGTGTGATTTTCCCTTTTCCCTCATTATGGTATGGATGTTAGGAACCATCTGATAGGTACGTGCTGAAATGTAATGTAGCTACACACATGTACATACACAAGACTGCAGCTTACACTTCACACTTCCAGGAGGGAAGTTAATTACCTTAGATCACTAGTATTAACAAGTACTCAACTGGTAGTTAACTGATATTAACTAGGATGAACTTGAATCAGAACCTTAACCTCCTCTCCCTTCAGAGCAGCTCTGAATGTTTGGGGAGGCCAAATGGTGTAGGAGTGAAGAGTTTGAGTCTCAACTAAGGAGACCTGGGTTCTAACATTTACTGGCCCTGTGACTGTATCTAAGTTTCTAAATTTTAAGCCCTTTTCATTTGATAAAGGAAATAATAATAGCACTTACCTCTTAGTGCTTATATGAACTATGCATGTCATGGACTCACACTAGCACATAGTAAGTGTGTGTGTGTATGTGTGACTGACTAAATAATACATAAATAAAAAAATAATTTTATGACATCATTCCTGCCATCATCACTGACTGGCTGGACAATATATGTTTTTCAAAATATTATCTGTTTTTATGTTTATTTTAAGCACAAGACACACATATGCTTAGTTTATCTGAACAAGGAACCTTCTGCTGCTCTTAACCAGGACAGCAGCCTTTTGGGGTAAAGTAATTAAGCATGGCAGACATTGGGGAGAAAGAAGATTTCTTCCTGAAAAGTCAGGGGTAGGGGATAGAGGGCAAATACTTTAATAAATGCAGATTTTAGATACAGTGTCTTCCTTTTCGTCAACCCTAAAAACCAGATACACATTTCAAAAAGTTTTAGAAGTTGTTATACTTAGTGAATTAAAGGGGAAATGAGTTGTAAGGGTCTGATTAAAGAGGTTAGGTATTATAGGAGGAATAAGTGCGAGAACTCCCTATTTGGGTATGAAACCCATATAAAACATGGCCACACTCTTTAAACTTTGTATGTTGAGGAAAATCCTATGATAGTGTCTTTTCCTTTAACCCCACATCCTGGGAGGGTAGGTTGGGGCTGCTGGAAAGAGGATTAGAACTCGGTCCCTTTGGGATAATGTGTGTATGGGAAGCGTGGAGTGGCACCAGCTGACCATCACAAGCCACTTCTGCTTCTAGCTTCCCCTTTCCATTGTCTGTTCTTCCTTATATGTAGGTCCTTGGAAGGTATACAGTTTAGTCACACTCAGGGTTACTATGGAAACAGTTTCTTTTTCTTTTCTTCTTATTGAGGAACAAAACATTCACAGAATGGATTGTCCGTATCCTGATGTTTAAATGAGGATTCATTTTAATAATTGAAAGAAAGACAAACCAACAACAGAAAGGAATATCTGAGTTTCTGATTCTTAATGACCATCCTCACCCCAGGGTGGGAAGACAAAAAGAAGCAAATTCCAATGATTTTTGAATTAAAATGAATTAGATAATTAATTTAAAATAAAAATTCTTTATTTTCAGTTTATGCTTCTGGATCTTAGCTACAAGAAAAATGTTATTCTTTGTTCTAATTTTTCTAGTTGACTTTGTGAACATATATAAAAGGTTATTAATTAGCTGTGTTCTACCAAGACAGGCTCTTATATACTTATTATTTTTTAAACTTAATCTTAGCCCTTAGTATTGCTTGCCAAAATAACACCCGAGGCTGTCCCTTTAGAGTTTTTAATTTGGGGCGGGTGTTAGTTACTATGGAAGAAATGGCTCCTCTGGGAGGATTACAATGTTGATTTTAAAGTCATCCCTGAAATATTAGCGCACGGCACTCTTTAAAAATTCAGCAAACATCCTGTTGTATGCTGTGCAGACAGGACTCTGCTAGGTCAACATGGGTTCCTGTCCATCGTGTCTTCAAAGCGGTTGGTGGGGCAGGGATGCGAGGGCGAGGGTAGTAGTTGAGGGAAGAACAGGAATTGCAGAAGCGCTCCAGTCAGGTATACGAGTGACTTTACAGAAATGCTGCCCCGGCTGTCCCTCTTTGTGGCCCACTTTTTGGAGTACATTGGTTTTAGACATGTTGATTGATCCTGTGGATTCTCTTCAAAGTTAGTCTTCATGTGAATCTATAGCCTAAGTCGTACTTTTTTTTTTTTTTTGCGGTACGCGGGCCTCTCACTGTGGTGGCCTCTCCCATTGCGGAGCACAGGCTCCGGACGCGCAGGCTCAGCGGCCATGGCCCACGGGCCCAGCCGCTCCACGGCATGTGGGATCTTCCCGGACCGGGGCACGAACCCGTGTCCCCTGCATCGGCAGGCGGACTCTCAACCACTGCGCCACCAGGGAAGCCCCAGTCGTACTTATTTTTAATTTAAAGTCTTAGTCACTTCTGGGACACTGTATTGTCCCACATTAAAGTCTGTTTCTTGATTTCAAGGAAGCTTAAAAGGGGGTTTAGATCACTGATTTGGTGTTGTGCATGAATGTGGGGTTTTTTGTTTGTTTTTGTTGTTTTTTTCCCATGTGAAAGGCATTTATTTCTTATTAGTTAATTAATTAAGTAAAGTATGCATGAATGTGTTTTTAACTTTTCATTATGGGAAATGTCAAATATTTAGAAGTAGAGATAATATGCACATACCTATTACTCAGCTTCCCCAATTCTTAGTTTGTGGCCAGTTGTGTTATATGTATATGTTGTATGGCCCAGTGGTATAAGTTGACGCTTCATGAGGTCACTTAGTTTGTCCACATATCTCTTTCCTTGTTGATCAGTGGTTAACAGGCTGGCAGTTACCAGCGACGGTGGCTATCACAGTGCTTATCTCTCTGGCTATCTTTCTTTTAGTATTAATCATAGTATTTTAATTCTAGGCCATCTTTTGTTTAATGAAAAAAAGTCATCACGTTGAAGTTTTGGTTGCCGTGATATTTTGGTTCACCCTTAATATGCATAGTGTAGGCAAGTCAGGGCAACATCTCATGCTGAATTAAAGAGCATGTGAAATGATGAGTAAACATCACCCTTTAAATAAGAATAAGATATATGGTGAATCACAGTTGAACTTTTGCTTTCATGTGCTTAAAAAGAGTGTTTTATTGTCCAGATTTTACTCAAAGAATACTTCACTAATCACAGAGTCAAATCAATCTGGTGGAATAGGATTGTTTCCAGCATGTAAATTTGTGTCATTTGATGTAGTTGCAAGGAACCCTTTAAGATCACTTAGTCATCTTTTGCACATATTTACACGTATTTTGTCTCTTAATTTGAAGTGTAATTTAGGGAGTTTTCTGCTTTTTGTCAGCATGTTTGGTCACTTGTCTTTTAGGGATTTTGCTGTTGCTGGTTACATTGGGGTCATGAGGGTAAGAAGCTGTGCTCTCAGTCCTGTTCTGCTAAGGAGTCCAGGGCTTAAAGGGGCTTTTTTTGGAAACCCTCCCTTCACATTTTATACCCATTCTTTAGATAAAGAATCAAGGGCCATTTGACCATGACAATCTAGCAAGTCTATGGCAGAATCTGAAGTAGAATTGAGGGTCTGAGTGACATGGATTTTAGTTTATAAAATGTCACCCCAATCCCTAGAGAACTGCTCCTGTACCAATTCTGTAGTGAAGATATGGAAAAGTTTGGAAATTCAGTGTATGAAATATTTAGGTACAGGAAGCTTCAAGGAGGTAATGAGCAAGCTGAGTTTGAAGGATGAATAGGAGTTGACAAAAAAGACAAGGGGAAAGAGCATTTCAAGGAGAGAGAAAATATCTACAAAGGTACAACTGAGTAAAATGTAAATGTGTAGTCATATCACAGATGTCTGAGCAATGCGAAAAAGGAAAAAATGGAAGCTAAAATTAAAAAGTACTGCCCAGGACTTCCCTGGTGGCGCAGTGGTTAAGTATCCACCTGCCAGTACAGGGGACATGGGTTTGATCCCTGGTCCGGGAAGATCCCACATGCCGCGGAGCAGCTAAGCCTGTGCGCCATAACTACTGAGCCTGTGCTCTAGAGCTTGCGAGCCACAACTACCGAGCCCATGCGCTGCAACTACTGAAGCCTGTGTGCCTAGAGCCCATGCTCTGCAACAAGAGAAGCCACCACAATGAGAAGCCTGTGCACTGCAATGAAGAGTAGGTCCCACTCGCCGCAACTAGAGAAAGCCCGCGCACAGCAACGAAGACCCAACACAGCCATAAAAAAAAAAAAAATCTTAAAAAAAAAGGACTGCCCATCTGGATAGTTTCCTGCTCATTCCATTTTATTTTCTTGGGAAAGTTTGACTATGTTACCAAACATCATAATTAACTTTCCAATATAGTTACACAAAAATTCATATTGTGGAATCCTTCCTTATTATAGGTACAAATAGTTTATGAAATTAGGGAATTTAGAAATTCTGCTTTGAATTTAAACTAAAGTATTTTGGATTACATTAAATTTTGTTTTTCTAATACATAATACTGTGATTTAGTGAAAATATTAAAATGCTCTTTGCCATTATAATTATGCTTCATCTTATTTCCACATTGCTAATCCCTTCTTTTTTTTTCTATAGTAACTATTGGTTCTGAAATCCTAGTGAATATATTCCTAAAGAAGGGGTTTCTCCTTCATTCTGAGTCATTTCCATTTAAAAGTATTTAAATTTATTTCCTTCAGAGTTTTTCAATCCACTTTTATACTAATGAAAAAGATACCTAGTCTGCTTGCTGTGTCCTGACGGAAGCAGCATGCTTTGTGAAACAGTGCTGACTTGTGTACTTTACATGTTACACTCATCCCCTGTGTCTCCATCTTCCCTTCTTCTGTCTTCCCACCCTCCCTCCCCTGTTCTGTCAACAGCTCTGTTGTTGGCGGGGTGGGGGGGGGGCAGAAGGTAGTGAAGGGGGAACGAGAGGATATTTGTTCCACCTTTTCTCTGTGCGAGGCATTCCTCTAGGCTCCACTGCTAGCGTCAGGACTTCAGCAAATGGGAGAAATGTGTTCCTCATGTGTAGTTTATCTGTATGTTGTTATCTTTAGTAAAATACATTTTAGGCTTTAAGGGAGGAACATACAGCTGTGTTGTTTGGTTTGTTTTTTGTTTTGTTTTAATAAATTTATTTATTTATTTACTGTTGGGTGCACTGGGTCTTCGTTGCTATACACGGGCTATCTTTAGTTGTGGCGATCCGGGACTACTCTTCGTTGCGGTGCGCGGGCTTCTCATTGCGGTGGCTTCTCTTGTTGCGGAGCACGGGCCCTAGGCACGCGGGCCTCAGTAGCTGTGGCACATGGGCTCAGAAGTTGTGGCTTGGGGGCTGTAGAGTGCAGGTTCAGTAGTTGTGGCGCACAGGCTCAGTTGCTCCACGGCATATGGGATCCTCCCGGACCAGGGCTCGAACCCATGTTGCCTGCATTGGCAGGTGGATTCCTAACCACTGTGCCTCCAGGGAAGTCCCTACAGCTGTGTTTTAAAGTTACAGCATGTTGGGCTTCCCTGGTGGTGCAGTGGTTGAGAATCTGCCTGCTAATGCAGGGGACACGGGTTCGAGCCCTGGTCTGAGAGGATCCCACATGCCACGGAGCAACTGGGCCCATGAGCCACAACTACTGAGCCTGCGCATCTGGAGCCTGCGCTCTGCAACAAGAGAGGCCGCGACAGTGAGAGGCCCGCGCACCGCGATGAAGAGTGGCCCCCACTTGCCACAACTAGAGAAAGCCCTCGCACAGAAACGAAGACCCAACGCAGCAAAAATAAATACATTAATTAATAAACTCCTATCCCCAACATCTTTTAAAAAAAAAAGAGAGGACTCTTCCCTCTGAACCTAGTCATGTTCTCTGCATGCTTCCTTCATCACATTTAAAATAAATAAATAAATAAAGTTACAGCATGTTATTTTAAGATTGGGAAGGGCCCTTGTAAAGTAGTCACCAAAAAGGTAATATTACTTGTAGTTTTCTGGAACAATTGCCTTAACAATTACTTGGCATTTTCTTTAAAAGTGTTTGTTAACCTTAAAGTCTAGTCATCATCAAGTGGCTCTTAGTTGAGAGAATTAGAATTTAAGATTTGAGAAGGACCTTGTGGACTCCCAGACTTACCTCCCTCCTAGAAAAAGGTCTACAGCCTTTCAGATACCTATAGTGTCTGACAAGACAGCTCTTCCTTAGAAGTGAGCTAAGTCTTTATCCCTATATCTTTGACTCACTGACCCTAGTTTTGCTCTCTGGTTTAACAAAAGGTAATTGTACTCACTCTCCTATTTGACAACCTCTAACTATTGAAGTTTCTGTGATTTCCGTGCCCTCCCCCACCTCTTAGCAATCTACTTTTACGAGAAACATCTCTGGTAATTCCAACAATTTCGTCATCACTTGGTTTCCGATCCCTTCTCTAGCTTTTTCCTTGCAGACTAGCTCTGCAGTTTCTTGATATACCTGCAGATAGTATCTGCTGAGCACAGAGTATGTGACCATTGTTTTCCTTGCTTTAGACATTATGTCCAAAGTGAGTTAGTTATTCATTCATGAGATCAACACCAAAATAAAAAGACTCTTTGTTTTTCCCCCCAAATTGTTAATAGATATATTTTGTTAATAATAAAATCGTTTAGCCGACTGAATTAATGCAGTAGTGACAACAAGTAGTGATAACTAACATTTTGGTAACTTTTTTCTGTGTGCCAAGCGCTATTCTAGATGCTTTATAGTATCCCTGTGAGGTCAGTGCCCATAACATTGTGTGAGGTCCGGCTTTACAACAAAAGGAAATAACCTTCGAGGAGATATTATCATCTCCATTTTGCAGATGAGGGAACTGAGATGTAAAGTATCCAGCACTGCTTTATGCAGGGAGTTCCTCTTCCTTGCTTTTTCTTTAATTGTACTTCCAATGTTTTACAGTGGCCTGAAGGGGCAAAACGAACCAAGATTCAAATAATAACTGAGATTTACTGAAAATGTCAAAGAGAAGTACTTCAAATACACAGTTGTCAGTAGAATCCAGGCAGCTCACTATTAGAATAAAAGGTGATTTACCAGGCAGTGTATTGACTGGGGTGTGCTGCTAAGGACACTTGAGCATAGCCACTGATCACTGATCTTCTTAAATGATGACCAAGACGTATTTAGGAAATCTGAGATGCCTTCTGAGTCACCCAAAGCAAATTAAATTGGTTTCAGTGTTGAGGGGACTACTGTTGTCTAACTTCAAAAACTGGTCAAGTATCGCTATATAAGGAACTTAGCATATATGATTAACCAGATCTCTACATCTGGTCGTCTTATATTTTGAAGTTAAATCATTTAAATCTGAGTGTTTAGACCAATGTAAAAATACATAGTATCTTAAGAGTTTAGTTTCCATGATATATTTACTTACCTTGGAAGACCCCAATATTTGTAACCCAGAGTATTGGATTATCTACAACTGCTCTGAACAGTTAAATTCTTCTACTCACTGGTCTGATTTATTTTATAAAGTAAGGAATACTGGAATAATTGAAAAAATATCAGTGAACTCTCTATGTTAAACATACCAGACCTTGTATGTTAGACTGGTACTTAACCCGTGAGGTGTATGTGTCATTTGTATTTTAAATGGAAAACAAGTAGCCTGTTTCTAAGAGAGCATCATTTAAGTGTGCATTTGTGTTACTTCTTTTAATGGAAAGTTAGAATGTAAGTTTTTTGTGGTTAGCAATCTTTTCCCTTCTCCTTTGCCGAGGAGATGCTCCCCTTGGGGGAATGCTGCCGTGATGGAGCTCAGAGACACTCTCAGGTTGGTCATATTCTAAAGAGCTTGTTTACACATATTTTGCCAATAAGGAAACGAGGAAGGAACTCTGAGTTCAGATTTGATCTCCACCCAAGCCAAGCTCTATTTTTCTGTTCTCACTGAGAAACACAATGGGCTTTGTGTGTGTGGAAGGAAGATAACCGTCAGAGGGGCACGGTTAGTGATTCTGGAGGCCGCGGGTACCATCTTCTCCGAGCCTCTCACACTCAGAGAGGGTGAGGTGCCAGGTGTGCCTTTCTAGTTTAGGCTGTACCACGAGCTCATGGGGCACATCCTGCGGCTCTGCCTGCTCCTGATGGGGGGGTGCCAGCCTCTGCACCGGTGCCGGGGAATATCTGCCCATCTGGGCGCGTGAGGGGACCGTCAGTGCTGGAACGGTCTGGGGAGCGCTGGAGTTTGTGTTCTCTGCTCTGTGTGTCCCTACCGCACCACTGCATGTGCATTTTGGAATTATACTTGTTAGAGGTCTGTGTCTTCAAGGGACCCATTTTTTGAAGACGAAATGTGCATCTCTCCAGTATCAAGTCCAGTGTCTGTTTCATAAAGGCAAATGGTAGATCCATGTTGAAAGGTGTACTCATGCATCCCCTCTACTCACCTGCAAAGAGAAGTCGGGATGCCTAGGAGGAACTCTTCGTCTAAATTTCTCAATATTGTTTTTCTTTATTGTTACAGTCTGGTGCTTTTACAGTGAGCCGTGTGTTTTATTTATTTGTTGGCTTATGTGTCTATCAGTCATCTATCTAACGCTTCTCTTTTCTTTCTCCCTCTCTTTTTCTGTCTCCCCCCCAACTTCCTTCTTTCCTTTTCCAGCCTGCAGCTCTCTCCATACTCTTTTATTCTTTGGTCCCTTAACGATGTTTTAACTGGTACCTTATAGTTTTAGTAAGCCTAATCTTAAAATCATAGTCCCCTCCCTTCCCTGAATAATTTGCCCTCAGAGAGTTCCATCTCTCATTTTTGTCTGTCAGTGATAGCCTCTCCACATCTTCTTGTTTGTCTTCATTGATTTGATTACATCTGGCGGTTTGGAATGGTGTGTAAATTTGTGTATTTTATTTCTTGGGTTTAAAAATTTTTCATAGCATTTACTCATTTAAGGCAAAGAAATGATAAAATACCAGAATTCCAGGTAGAATTTACTGAGTCCCAAATTGGCAGTTTGATATGCCCCTATTCGGACATTATTAATGTATATATTGTAATTAATTTTATAGGAAGGTTTTCTGCATCTGCTGTTAAACAGATTTTATAAAATGATAATTAGTACGGGATCAAGAAATGAGATATCATTGTGAAAATGTCTGCAGTCAAGTTAAGGCATTTCCTATGTTTGTAGAATTTTTTTTAAGAAGTGATTGCATGTTTTGGAGCAGTGGCAGCTTAAAGTTTATTAAAATTGGAAATTTTTTGTTTGATATTATTATAAAACTTTATTGATGAGGATGAAATTAAAAATAAGTCACTAGAGTGCTTAGCTAAGAAAGATGAATAAACTCTATTCTAAATTTATATTCTCCTACTTCATGTCTTCCCAAAGCATTTTTGGGGGATGAGAATTAAAACTAAGTCAGTTGAGGTTAAGAATTTTTTACAGAAGTTTGTTAAACTCCCCAGAGACTATCCCTGTAGCCAGGGCATAGTTTCCCAAACCACTAAAGGCTAGGCCAGAGCAATTAATGACTCAAAATGCCAGTTTACAGCAGTATTTTACTTTGCACAAGCGGAATTATTTGTGCTATTTCAGCTGCTTTGACCAAGCCTTTCAGAATCATTTTGTTCAATTTTGAGCATGCTTTGCACATAATAAGGATAAATACCACTTCACTAAAGTATAGTGGGGACAAAAAAATCACGTGAAAGTTATTCTGAACTTTCCGTTGCTTATAAAAGAAGATTGTCCACTAAGTGAACATCAGGAATAATGTGAGTATTGCAGAGTGCAGTCCTGTTGCAAGGGAAGATGATAATTTTTTTTTTAATTTATTCATTTATTTATTTATTTTTGGCTGTGTTGGGTCTTCGTTTCTGTGCGAGGGCTTTCTCTAGTTGTGGCAAGCAGGGGCCACTCTTCATCACGGTGCGCGGTCCTCTCACTGTCGCGGCCTCTCTTGTTGCGGAGCACAGGCTCCAGACGCGCAGGCTCAGTAGTTGTGGCTCACGGGCCTAGTTGCTCCACGGCATGTGGGATCTTCCCAGACCAGGGCTTGAACCTGTGTCCCCTGCATTAGCAGGCAGATTCTCAACCACTGCACCACCAGGGAAGCCCCAAGATGATAATTTTGAAAGCACGGAGGGGATAGGTTAGGGTTAGGATAGATATATTGGTTTAGAAATGCAACCCAGCTAGACTCAGAGCAGATACTTTATACAAGTGTGCTAACGGTTGGTAAAGAAAGGACTCAGGAAAGCGTCAAGCTGAGTAGGATGTTAGAACTGCGTAGAAGCGCAGCAGGTGATCTGGAAAGTTTGTTGTTCACATTATCATTTTTATGGTTAATCTGCAATGGTCTTTGGGGAAAATATTTTGAGGGCCCAGTGAGCTTTTGGTTCCTACGTGTTCACAAGTCATTTGGAAAAGAAGACAACGTGAGCCAGTGGTTGGGATTCACATTCATTTTAATGTATCTCCGAAAGTATAGCGGTTTATGGGGGGAAAAATATCCCATTTGATTTACTAACTCTAAATTATTAGCCTTAACATGTTTTGTTGTTGTTAATATAAACTAGCACTGATTTCCCAAGCCATGGTTACTTGAACTGATCTTCTAAAACTTGAATCCATTCATGTGCGGTTCATTGATGGTCTGTGAGGGATGACATCAAATCGTCTTTACTCTGGGCTGAGGGTTATGTTAGGATTTGATTGTGGCCGTTGGAGGAGCCTCCCTTTGGGTAGGACTTGAACTGTGTTGGGGCCCTGACTCCATGGCATATGCTGTCATTCAAACTCTGCTGCTGCTTTCACTGTGTGACCTTGGGCACACCCTTTAACCTTCATCTTTGAAATGGGGATACGTCCTTCTTATGCTGAGTTATTGTGAAGACTAAAACTAAACATTACATCTAAAGAAGAGTGCCCCCTAAATGTTAGCAGCTATTATTGTTATTACTATTAGGAAAAAAAAAAGCTAGAATAATAAAAGGCTACTTGCTCTGAGGTGTATACAGGTGGCTTTCTCTTTTTTTTAATTTCTTATCTTGAGGACGATATTAATTTTTTGTTTTGTTTTTTTTTTGCGGTACGTGGGCCTCTAACTGTTGTGGCCTCTCCCGTTGCGGAGCACAGGCTCCGGACGCGCAGGCTCAGCGGCCATGGCTCACGGGCCCAGCCGCTCCGTGGCATGTGGGATCTTCCCGGACCGGGGCACGAACCCGTGTCCCCTGCATCGGCAGGCGGACTCTCAGCCACTGTGCCACCAGGGAAGCCCGAGAATGTTAGTTTTAACAGGTGCTATATAGGTGGGTCACAGCCTCTTTGGGTAGCCCTTTTGGTAGTATTTTCATCTGGGAGTCCAGCAAAACCTCTTTGTGGTGGTGTCCTTATGTGCCCAGGTGGATCTGGGGGAAAGCGTTTAGATCTCCCCTTTGTTTCAGGGCGTGGGACTGGGCAGGGGTGCAGCTAGTGGTAGTAGCTCTCGTGGTCGCCTTGGCCGCCCGCCGCCCCACTGCCATCACGGCGTGTCTAATTTCTGTTCTCGCTGTGCCTGTTCCCCGGTCTGCTGCGACTCCCACAGACCACGTTTGCTTGCTGTAGCTTTGTTACTGTGCTTTCCTCCCCCTTGTTTCCAGCACGAACAGCTTGCGGTCCAGAATGAGGAAAGAAATCAAATACGACTTGACATTTAATTGTTATCTTGTAGCTGTCCAAAGAGAGTATTCAGTATGATGCTTCAGCTGAAATGGAATGTGTCCTCCACAGAGTAGTCCCCACATGGAGGAATGCACCAGATGGGTCAGATGCAAACTGGTGAGAAAGGAAGGGTTGTAAAGTAGTCCCCTGTCATTCTTCCAGCAGATACTTCCTGAGGGTCGTACTAAGTGCTGAGCACAGGGCACATTGTGAACAAAATAGACCCAAATCCCTTCTTTATGAGCTTACAGTCAGAGACAGAGACTCTTCTGGAACCTTTCCACGATGGCCCAGTTTGCTCACATGAAAAACCAGAATCTTTTTTTTTTTTAATTTATTGTATTTATTTTTGGCTGCGTTGGGTCTTTGTTGCTGCGCCTGGGCTTTCTCTAGTTGCGGCGAGTGGGGGCTACTCTGTGTTGCAGTGCGTGGGCTTCTCATTGCGGTGTCTTCTCTTGTTGCGGAGCACGGGCTCTAGGCACACGGGCTTCAGTAGTTCTGGCACACGGGCTCAGTAGTAGTGGCTCACGGGCTCTAGAGCGCAGGCTCAGTAGTTGTGGTGCACAGGCTTATTAGTTGCTCTGCGGCATGTGGGATCTTCCCGGACCAGGGCTGGAACCCAAGTACCCTGCATTGGCAGGCGGATTCTTAACCACTACGCCACCAGGGAAACTCAAAAAGCCAGAGTCTTTTTTTTTTTTTTTTTTTTTTTTTTACGGTACGCGGGCCTCTCACTGCTGTGGCCTCTCCCACCCCAGAGCACAGGCTCCGGACGCGTGGGCTCAGCGGCCATGGCTTAGGGGCCCAGCTGCTCCACGGCACGTGGGATCTTCCCGGACCAGGGCACGAACCCATGTCCCCTGCATTGGCAGGCGGACTCTCAACCACTGCGCCACCAGGGAAGCCCAAAGCCAGAGTCTTTACAATAACCTAAAAGGCGGTGCAAGATCTGCTCCCCCCGCCAACCCCCTTACCTTTCTGACCTCATCACAGGTCACTCTCCCCTGTCTTAACTGGTCTTCATGCTGTTCTTAGAACAGACCAGACACACTCCTTTTTTAGGGCCTTTACACTGGCTACTTCCTCTGCCTGGAGTGTTCTAGATAAATCCTTTCAGCTAACTTCCTCATGTCCTTCAGGTCTAAATGCCACCTTTTAGGTGAGGCCTATCCTGACCAACCTATATAAATTACAACCTACAACCTTCGCAACCATCCTGACCCCTTTTTCCTTGCTCTATTTTTTCCATAGTAGTTACCAATTTTTAACATATACTTATTTGTGAGATAAGTTTAATGAGGGCAGGGATCTTCTTATTGTTTACTGAAGCATACTAAGTGCTTACCCAGGTCAGTAATAGGCATATAGTTGGTATTCAATAAACATGTTGAATGAATGAAAATGAAAAGTACTATGGAAAAGAATTAAGAAGGGTGTACTAGGCTCCTATGGCTGTTGTTAAAAATTACCAAAACCTTGATGGCTTAAGACAACAGAAATTTGTTCTCTCACAGTTCTGGAGGCCAGAAGTTCAAAATCAAGGTGTCGGCAGGACTGTGCTCCTTTTGAAGGCTCTAGGGAAGAATCTATTCCTTGCCTCTTCCAACTTCTGGTGGCTCTAAGCATTTTTTAGCTTGTGGCCCACATCCGTCTCTGCCTCCGTGGTCACATTGCCTTCTCTTCTCTCTCAGAATTCCCTCTGCCTGTCTCATGAAGATGCATGTAATTGTATTTAGGGCCCTTCCAGATAATCCAGGATAAATAAGCACCTCCTCTCAAGATCCTTAATCACATCTTTTGTCATGTAAGATAACAGTCACTCTTTTGCCATGTAAACTAATATTCACAGATTCTGGGAATTCGTACGTGAACATACCTTTTGGGGGGCCGCCATTCAGCCCACTGCAAAGGGTTGGGATCCTTGAGTTAAGGGGAAGAATCAAAAAAAAAAAAAAAAACAAGGGGAAGAATCGTCTCTGATGCACCACGTAGTAGAACACTAGGATGCGAGGAAAGCCAGGAGACTGCAGTCATCCATTTCCCCCCTTTTTACTGAAATTTTCATTGAGATTACATTATTTTTTTCCAATTAAACACACACACACAGAAGAGCCTAAAGGATAATATTACAATTTCCACGTACTGGTCTTGGCCTCCCCAGTCGTTAACATACTGACATAGTTCCTCCATATCTTCCATTCTTTTCTTTTTCTCCCATTCTTATTATAAGTAAATCGCATCACAGCTAAATTCCAAATCCCCTATGCTCCCATTCCTGTTTCCATTTCCCTCCCTGCTCATCTAGAGGCCGTCACTGTCATTGATTTGGCATATGCCCAATGCATAGTGTGTAGCTTTACTGCACATATAACTATTCACACATAATATACAGAGTTGTTGTATGTGTTTATCTTAAAAATGTTTTTCATACATGGCATTATAGTGTATGTAACATTCTGCAGCTTGCTTTTTTTTTTTTAATCAATCCAGGTTGATACATACAAATCTAGTTCAGTCATTTTAACTGCAGCTCTAAGTGGCAGGTTCTCTCTCTCTCCTGGCTTTAGAATGTATATCCCAGAGAAGGCCTTTGATTAGCCTAGCCTGGGTCACATGCCAGTACCCGTTGGATCAATTTGTGGGTTCAGCACTGGGGAGCTCTGATTGCTCGAGCCAGGAATCCATGCCTGCTGCTGTAGCCATAGGGTCAGCCTACTCTGCCGCTCTCGTCAGAATCACATGCATTTGAAGGATTGTTATAGAAAGAAGTGGAAAAGGATTTGGGGCCGACAGAAACACAGATTGCCACTTGAGTTTCAACCTTGAGCTTGGACATCAGGTCCTCTGGGAAGCCTTCCCTGACTCCTTAGATCGTGCTCTGTGCCCTTGCACTTAGTATATTGTCAAGTAGTATATTAATTCACCTCTCCTTGAGGTGCACTCCTTTAGGGCAGACTGTGTCTGTCTTGTTTTACTCCTGTACCTCAGGAAATGGAAGGTCTGACACACCATTCCCTCCTCACCACATATTTTTGCCTGAATGATTCCACCGAGTATAACTTTCAACCTCACTTCCCGTGAATGGGTTCCTGCCAGGGAATCTTGTGTGGCTGTGACATGTTTGCACCTACCTTTCTGCCCATTAAATTCTGGCTTTTTTTCACATCATTTGGTTTGTGTGGGTAACTCGGCCTGTTTTGGATTTTCTTTTTCTTACTTAATAGTGAAAATTCAAGGAAAGATGAAATTGCTAAAATGCAAACTCAGACTTCCTTTGTAAAATCTTTTGAGTTGAGCCCTGCCAGGCCTTTTTCATCCCACTGTCCCTGCAGCTTTCATGTGTGCACAGCAATTTCTTTCTAACCTCAGACATGCCATCAGCAGAATGTGTTTTATGCAAAGTTACTTCTGCATACCTTCTTTAGCATCAGGAGAATGTGGATTCCAATGGGTATAAGATGTATTTGGAAGTAGTCGTAGCAATCATAAATGGTCATAGCAGTCACAAATTATTGAGTGCTTTTTCTGACCAGGCATGTGGATGGAGGTGTCATCTTTATGCCTGTTCTACAGGTGAGAATACGGGAGCTTGGAGAGCTCAGTGATGCACTCAGCTTCTCTCAGCTCCTGAGCGATAGAGCCGGGATGCGAATCCACACATTGACACGAGAGCCACACTCCTAAGGACCATATTCTGCTGCCTTTTATAATCATGAAAGCGTAAAGCTGGGGTTTGAAATGTAAAATAGATAGCTAGTGGGAAGCAGCCGCATGGCACAGGGTGATCAGCTTTGTTGACCACCTTAGAGGGGTGGGATAGGGAGGATGGGAGGGAGGGAGATGCAAGAGGGAGGGGATATGGGGATATGTGTATATGTATAGCTGATTCACTTTGTGAATCAGAAGAAACTAACACACCACTGTAAAGCAATTATACTCCAAAAAAGATGTTAAAAAAAAAAAAAAAAAAGCTGGTCAGCTGGGGTTTGGTAATAGAAAAGGACATCGAACAGATCACAAATACGGAATGGAGTTTTTGCCATAAAGCTTTGATAAAGATAAAGCACGAGGAGGAATCAACCCAGATCTTAGAACAATAACCCCACAGGCTCTGTGAGGGAAGAAGCAGCCAAGGTGTGTTTACGTGGGCCTGAAGCCACGTGCCATGGCGTAACCTGGCGCCACAGTCCCTGGAATGTGGGAGAGAGAATACACACTGCCCAACGCTTTTTCCGCTTCCAGAATGCGCTGTTGTAGCCCTGGGACTCTGGCTATCATAGGAGCCATTTAACCGGGAAAACTTTGAATATGTGGATAAACATTTAGACATAAAACATTTCACTTAGAATACCTATGTGAAGCGAAATGGAAACTGTGGGAGACGCAACACGAGAAGTTCACAGCAGGCAAGCAGTGGAATCTGATTATGTGCTACCACTATTATTAAAGATACGTACAAGGCCACTGATCCTGCGTTTCTTTGTGCTGGTTTTTTTTGTGTGTGTGTGGTACGTGGGCCTCTCACTGCCGTGGCCTCTCCCGTTGCGGAGCACAGGCTCCAGACGCGCAGCCTCCGGACGCGCAGGCTCAGCGGCCATGGATCACGGGCCCAGCCGCTCCGCGGCATGTGGGATCTTCCCGGACCAGGGCACGAACCCATGTCCCCTGCATCGGCAGGCGGACTCTCAACCACTGCGCCACCAGGGAAGCCCTGTGCTGTTTTAAATCAGTATATACAAGGGCTTTCATAGGTTCTGTGTAGATCTTAGTGTCTATCTCCCAACCCTGTATTTACTCTAAAGTCTTGTATTATTTAGCTCTGAATTCTCTTACCATGAATGTTTTCAGGAACATAACCCCTACAGTTGGAGGAGATTACTGATATCACTAAACTTGATAGGATAATCTGTGCTCTTTGTAACCTGTCTCCTATACTGGGTTACTGTAAGTACCTTCCATGGAGGGACACTGTTTCCTGCCTTTGTAATACTTTGCTCAGTCCTATCTAAATAAATATTCTTGGTTTATATTCGAATAATGGTGCTAATTGCATAGCGGGTCTGTGTTCCCAAATGGGGTTATCTTGTTTCTGTCCGTGGAAAACAGTTATAGGATAAAGGATGGTATGAAAATTGAGTTGTGTTTTTATCCCTTTCTAGGTTGCATCACAGCGTATTAGCTCAGTGGACCTCTCATGTTGTAGCCTGGAGCATCTGCCTGCCAACCTCTTCTACAGCCAAGACCTCACTCATCTCAATTTAAAACAAAACTTCCTAAGGCAGAGTCCCAGTCTACCAACTGCAAGGGGGCTCAATGAACTGCAAAGGTGAGCATGCAGAAATGGGTAGATAATTAGGAAGGGGAGGGTGTGTCAGCTTCTGGTTGTTCCTTGAATATTCTGACTAAAAAGCTACAGTTAGTAACCTTTCTCTTTCAGAGAGCAGGGTAATAGAACTTTAGTAGTGAAGACATTTTCAGTTCTCATTTTGAAATTTTTTTCAAGGTCTCTGCCTTTGAAATGAATGATTTATAATAGTCATTAACTGGATAGATTTGTATAAGAAGAACACTTCTCTTTAAATGACTTGTATTTCTTAACCTGTCTACAGATGGGTCTGTGAAAAGTTGGTATTTGCTGTGTTACTTCTGAACTATAGGGGTTTGGTCAGATTAATTACTTCTTTCAAAATTTACAAAAGGTCAGTTTTTTCCATGAAAAGATATTTCCTTAGAAATTTAAGAACGAAAGTTTAAATCCATTAATACTACATCATCTGGGTGATTACTGTATAGGTTTCAAGAGTCGCATGTGAAATGAAAAGGGTCTGCTCCTCTAGTTGGAAGGGACTTTATTTGCATTTATCTGAAACAGATTTAAGAATTTACCATATTCATTTCATTTTCTTTTTTGGAGGAATGATCGATCTTGATTCTGTGGTAAATGAAACCTCTGATATATATTTGTTGCAAATACGTGAGACTATAGCTACAGAAGGATATAACTTTTAAATAAATAATGGATAGTTCATTTGTTCTTAAATGACTGATAATGATCAGAGATTAAACTATGGAAATCAACCATTACGATTATGTGTTTATGGTTTTTTAACATCCAGAAAGAATAATCCAATAAGTATTTATATAAAGTTTGTGCAGACATGTAGAATAAAGGAAGAGTATTTTAATTTTCTTTTCAGATGATTGTGAATATTCTTCTTTGATACTATACCAAAACTTGACAAGTGGTAATTTCTTAAATGTTGGTCTCAGTGTGGAATGTAAAATCCTATCAGTGGACTTTTAAAATTCTTTTACATTAGGATCCATTGATCTTTCTCGTACTTTGAATGGATCTTTGCCCATACATCCTTTTATTGCATTAAGTATTGGTCATTTGGAAAATACTGGTTTGTTGGATAATAATGAGATTCCAGACGTTAATGTATTTCATTATGCAGTTTCAAGAAATGACAGTTGTTAATATCACCACTGATCCCATCAGAAAAATCTTTCAGTATTGGGAAGTTGTCAGGCTCAGTGTGGAAACAAGTTTTCCAAAGTTTTAAATTTCAGTTGAAAGCTTGAAGGCTACCCTTGGCAACAAATACTTTCAGTTGTTTTTCCTGAAGTGACCTTCTTACTTCACTGTAGAGAAAACGTCTGCCAAATACCCAAGTCTGAATGCTGAGTTTGTCAGTTGTTCTTTCAAGTAACAGTGGTATTCCATGAACATTGTGACTGGTTTGGCTCACAACTCGAATAATCGTCCAAGGGCCTTCCTTGGGATAACCATCATACTTCATATACAGCAGAAGTGCTTTATGTGTACGTCCCAGTTTATCACCCAGAAAATAAAAAAGATATGTATTCAGCGGTTGAGATCTAATACAAATAACTTTCTTGCATCATCAAGGACATTTTTAAGTAAAATTGGCATTATGCAATTTTTTAAATTTTTATTTATTTTTTTATACAGCAGGTTCTTATTAGTCATCCATTTTATATGCATCAGTGTATACATGTCAATCCCAATCTCCCAGTTCATCCCACCACCACCACCACCCCCCCGCGGCTTTCCCCCCATGGTGTCCATACGTTTGTTCTTTACATCTGTGTCTCTATTTCTGCCCTGCAAACCGGTTCATCTGTACCATTTTTCTAGGTTCCACATATATGCGTTAATATACGATGCTTGTTTTTCTCTTTCTGACTTACTTCACTCTTTAGGATAGTCTCTAGATGCATCCACGTCTCTACAAATGACCCAGTTTCGTTCTTTTTTATGGCTGAGTAATACTCCATTGTATATAGGTACCACATCTTCTTTATCCATTTATCTGTCGATGGGCATTTCGGTTGCTTCCATGTCCTGGCTATTGTAAATAGTGCTGCAATGAACATTGGGGTGCATGTGTCTTTTTTTTTTTTTTTTTTTTTTTTTTTTGCTGTACGCGGGCCTCTCACTGTTGTGGCCTCTCCCGTTGCGGAGCACAGGCTCCGGACGCACAGGCTCAGCGGCCATGGCTCACGGGCCCAGCCGCTCCGCGGCATATGGGATCCTCCCAGACCGGGGCACGAACCCGTATCCCCTGCATCGGCAGGCGGACCCTCAACCACTGCGCCACCAGGGAGGCCCGCATGTGTCTTTTTGAGTTACGGTTTTCTCAGGGTATATGCCCAGTAGTGGGATTGCTGGGTTGTATGGTAGTTCTATGTTTAGTTTTTTAAGGAACCTCCATACTGTTCTCCATAGTGGCTGTATCAATTTACATTCTAACCAACAGTGCAAGACGGTTCCCTTTTCTCCACACCCTTTCCAGCATTTGTTGTTTGTAGGTTTTCTGATGATGCCCATTCTAACTGGTGTGAGGTGATACCTCATTGTACTTTTTTTTTTTTTCTGTGGTACGCGGGCCTCTCACTGCTGTGGCCTCTCCCGCTGTGGAGCACAGCCTCCGGACGCGCAGACTCAGCGGCCATGGCTCACGGGCCCAGCCGCTCCGCGGCACATGGGATCCCCCCAGACTGGGTCACGAACCGGTGTCCCCTGCATCGGCAGGCGGACTCCCAACCACCGCGCCACCAGGGAAGCCCCTCTCATTGTACTTTTTTTTTTGCATTTCTCCAATAATTGGTGATGTTGAGCAGCTTTTCATGTGCTTCTTGGCCATCTGTATGTCTTCTTTGGAGAAATGTTTATTTAGGTCTTCTGCCCATTTTTGGATTGGGTTGTTTGTTTTTGTGATATTGAGCTGCAAGAGCTGTTTATATATTTTGGAGATTAATCCTTTGTCCGTTGATTCGTTTGCATATATTTTCTCCAGTTCTGAGGGTTTTCTTTTTGTCTTGTTTGTAGTTTCCTTTGCTTTGCAAGAGCTTTTAAGTTTCATTAGATCCCATTTGCTTATTTTTGTTTTTATTTCCATTACTCTAGGAGGTGGATCAAAAAACGTCTTGCTGTGATTTATGTCAAAGAGTGTTCTTCCTATGTTTTCCTCTAAGAGTTTTATAGTGTCCAGTCTTACATTTAGGTCTCTAATCCATTTTGAGTTTATTTTTGTGCATGGTGTTAGGAAGTGTTCTAATTTCATTCTTTTACATGTATCTGTCCAGTTTTCCCAGCACCACTTATTGAAGAGACTGTCTTTTCTCCATTGTATATCCTTGCCTCTTTTGTCATAGATTAGCTGACCATAGGTGCGTGGGTTTATCTCTGGGCTTTCTATCCTGTTCCACTGATCTATATTTCTGTTTTTGTGCCAGTACCATACTGTCTTGGTTACTGTAGCTTCGTAGTATAGTCTGAACTCAGGGAGTCTGATTCCTCCAGCTCTGTTTTTTTCCCTCAAGACTGCTTTAGCTATTCAGAGTCTTTTGTGTCCCCATAGAAATTTTAAGATTTTTTGTTCTAGTTCTGTAAAAAATGCCATTGGTAATTTGATAGGGATTGCATTGAATCTGTATATTGCTTTGGGTAGTAGAGTCATTTTTACAATATTGATTCTTCCAATCCAAGAACGTGGTATATCTCTCCATCTGTTGGTATCATCTTTAATTTCTTTCATCAGTGTCTTATAGTTTTCTGCATACAGGTGTTTTGTCTCCCTAGGTAGGTTTATTCCTAGGTATTTTATTCTTTTTGTTGCAGTGGTAAATGGGAGTGTTTCCTTAATTTCTCTTTCAGGTTTTTTATCATTAGTGTATAGGAATGCAAGAGATTTCTGTGCATTAATTTTGTATCCTGCAACTTTACCAAATTCATTGATTAGCTCTAGTAGTTTTCTGGTGGCATCTTTAAGATTCTCTATGTATAGTATCATGTCATCTGCAAACAGTGACAGTTTTACCACTTCTTTCCAATTTGTATTCCTTTTATTTCTTTTTCTTCTCTGATTGCCATGGCTAGGACTTCTAAAACTATGTTGAATAATAGTGGCGAGAGTGGATATCCTTGTCTTGTTCGGCATTATGCACTTTTAAAAAGAATATTTTTGCCATGATTGCCTGGCAGAGAAGAATACTGTGACAATGGGGACAGTTTGATGCTGCACTGAATTAGCTCCATAGGTAGTAAGAACTCCAGAAGGATATTGTGCTTGAGCACTTCCTTATTGTTTCCTGGAGCTGATGGTTACAGTGAAAGGGGACCACAGGAACTTCTTGAACTTAGGTTTTTATATGCCCTATGCACTCATAATACTATTTTTACTGACACTACTGTAATAAAGTTACAATGATTTTTTTGCTAAAGGGTTATATCATGATTTAATCTGTTTTTGAGGCTTGAAATTATTTTGAAGTATTCTTGTGTATTTCACAGCATTGTAAGCTTCTGCACTTCATTACAGAACATCAAGAACTTTATATCATGTTATTAAATCCTGCTGTCTTAGAACAGAAAGGGGCATAGAATTTATCCAAACCAGTGCTCTCATTTTAGAGATGAGGTAGAGGGAGATGTTAAATGCCAAAATCAGGTTAACGGTTACCTTCTGGGAGGCATTTGGGGATGCAATTAGGGAATGATTTGAAGAGGATTTCAACTATATCCATAATGTTTATTTCTTTACAAAAAATTAGAGACAGACAAAATGTTAATATTTGAAAAAGCTGAATAGTGGATATTTGGATGATCATTATTATTTTCTGTATTTTTCTATTTGTGTATTTCATAATAATCCAAAAATTAAAGCCTAAACAAAAAGGAAATCAAAATGCTTCTCATAACATAGGGGAATATGATAGTCCCAAAGGGTCAGCATATATGGACTAAATACCTAAATACCCAGATGGAGGGATATTTGGGGCATTGCCTTGCCTGTTGGTGCTTTCAGAATCTCCTGATTGGTCCCTCATATCTGTTGATTCTAAATCTGTAAATAGCTTTTCAACACGTCCACCTTTCTCGTCTTCTTCCTCTGCTGCTTCTCCTCTTCTCTTAGCACATACCCTCTCCACCCAGCTGTGAGGGGAAGCACTTCTCAGCTCTCACAGGGGCTATTGCAGGAGCTTTGGAGAAATGGTTGTCTTACTGTCGTTTTCCCACTGCAATTCATCCTCTTTAGTTTTCTTGCCTACTATTTTGTGCATTTTTTGGTTTTGTTTTGTTTTGTATTTTTAAAAATTTAAACTTTGGTCCCATCAAAGTAATATCCTATATAGAGTTTTAATAAATTTTAATAGGCAATAAGACATAAGAAATAGGAACTCCAGCCCATCCTTATACCCAAGTCCTTTTCCCTAGGCAACTACTTTTGATTCTCAGGACTCTTCTTGCTGTTTTCTTCCATCTTCTGAAATAGTATGTATGTACTGCTATTTTTGAATTTTTTGTTATTGGGCATTATGGGTTGGCATATTACAATGGAAGATGAGGATTTAACTCTTAGATTGTCTCACAGCCCCTCAGCCCCATGCCACATGCCCAGACCGCCGCTTCCCCCATCCTCTCAATGTACAGATATCCGTTTCTGGTTAAGTAGATGTTGAGGGCTCACATTATTTTGAGCATGGAACTGTGATTCTCCTAAGCCACTTAAATGCAATGGTTACATTTCCTTTCCTGTGCTGGCTGGATAGTAGCCTCTCTTTTTCACTGGTGTACTTTTCTTTTTCTCTAGTGTTGTTAAGGTGGCAGAACTCTAACCCTCTTCTCAACACCTTTGTCTTGGAGACTTCTTCCCTCCTGGAGCCAGCGTAGGTACCTGCTCCATAGGCCTGCTACCGAGCTGTTGTCCTGGGGTTACCTTTTGTCATTTTCCTGGTAATTCCCTTTTCGTCTCTCCTGTGTTTTCTATATGTCTTCCTGTCTCTAGCGATTCTTTCTTGGTTTACTCCCTCTTTCTAATGGAATATCTTCTAGGATCTTCCTGAGAAAGGGGACATGGGAGATAAATTTACTAGGCACTTTGTATATCTAAAAATATATTTCTCACACACTTGATTGATAATTTGGCTGGTCTCTGGATAGGAAAACATGTTTCCCAGAATTTTGAAGCCAGTGCACTATTGTTTTCTAGCTTCTACAGTTGCTATTAAAAAGTGTTATACTCTTGGTTCCTGTCTTTGTAGACCTCCTTTCTTCTTCTTCTTCTTTGTTTTTTTAATAACCCCCAAAGAGGCTTTAAGATTTTCTTTTTTAGCAGTCTTTATTCATTTCAGCAGCTATGATGAACACTCAATCTGAAAAAAATTACGTCCTTCAGTTCTGGAAAACTTCCTCATTGTGTTTTTTGATAACCTCTCCCCGCCTTGGTTTTCTCTTTTCTTCCTCTAAATTCCTATTAGTTAGGCAGGACCTCCTCATTTGTCCTCTAAAGCTGTCATTTTCCTCTTTGTCTTAATGCCCTACTTCTTGACAGGTTTTCTCTCCTTTATCTTAACCTTCTGAATTTCTGCTGTCTGATATTTTTTAAGAGCTCTTTCTTGTTCGTTGGTTTAATTTGTGTGCATTTTAACAGCATTCTGTTCCCCACCCCTGCCACGGGTGCATTCCTTCTCTTTCTGAGGACATTTAATTAATTAATTAATTAATTTTCTTATTGCACTGTCTTGATTTCTTTTTTTTCCTGTTTGTGTGGGTGTCTGACTTTTATGTGAGGAACTTGACCTCACTGTTTGGAGATCCTTTGCTCTCTGTTCCTATTTAATGGTGAGCTGCTGAGAAGCGAATTGGGTGCTGTGGTCTGTGGACAGCACTTCTCCTCCATACAGCTTCATTGCAGTGCTATCGGGGGTGAGCCTTGTGGTTTCCTTGGGGAACTTCCAAAGACAGTATCTGTGGATCTTCTCCCTAGGACGTGTCAGTTTTACTTGAGAGGAATCCTTTGGTCTTCTGCCTGGGCAGTACATGCCAAGATTCAGGGAGTGGAGTAAGGAAGAGAGCTGCAATCTCAGGGTTTAGCGTGTGGATTTTTATTTGATCCCCTGTTTTCAGAACAGTGTTTTCTACTATTCCTGATGTCTTTGAGCCAGGACTCTGGGATTCAGTTTCTTGCAGGGAATAAACTGTCTCCTGCTGGAACTGGGGAGAGGATCTGGGGGGTCTCATGTAATTCCTTATGTTCCTTATATAATCTTTTCGAAGTCTTTTTGTAGAAGTATAATGAGTGTACAGTTCGATGGGTTTCCACAAAATGAACACATGTGACCAGTGCTCATACTGAGAAATAGAAAATTGCTATTTTAAGGGGGGGCACAGAAGCCCTCCCTGTGCCCCTCCTCTTAGCACCCTAAAGATAATCACTGTGCGCACTTCTAACACCATAAAGAGTTTTGCCTGGTTTTGTTCATAATATAAACGAGTCATATAGTATGTACTTGTGTCCCGCATCTTTCATTTACATTTTTTTTTACAAAGCAAAACAAAGCATATCAAGTTACATATTATCAGCTTGCACTGTATAGTGTGTAGTATAAAGCCATGACTTTGATTTATTTAAGGTGGGAGACTTTTCAGTTTTGCATCGCCAGGAAAGTTTGTTAAGTTTCTTTTTTTTTTTTTAACCTCTTTATTGGAGCATAATTGCTTTACAATGTTGTGTTAGTTTCTGCTGTATAACAAAGTGAATCAGCTATACGCATACACATATCCCCATGTCCCCTCCCTCTTGGGTCTCCCTCCCGCCCTCCCTATCCTGCCCCTCTAGGCGGTTACAAAGCACTGAGCTGATGTCCCGAGCTGTGTGGGGGGGAGGTAGGTTGAGGGGACTTGGATGTGGAGGCTGAGCATCTGGTGAAGGTGATGTTGTATTTGCCCTTCGGGAAAAACTAGGCTTTAAACCAATTTCTTTTTCTCCACATACTAATGTGAGATTTTTGTCTCCCATCCCCATTATTCATGAAAGATTTTATTGCCAAGTTTTCAAAGTAGTAAGTTTGTAAGTATATGTGTACACACACCCAGATGTTCAATGCTAGGAATTGAAATTATATATATTTAAAACTCATTTTTACTTCAAAAAGCACTAATGTAGCTTATTTAGGGTCATACTGTTAGTATGGTTTTTTTGTTTTTTTTGTTTTTTTTTTTTTTTGCGGTACGCGGGCCTCTCACTGTTAGTGGCCGAGCATTGCAGAGCACAGGCTCCAGACGCGCAGGCTCAGCGGCCATGGCTCACAGGCCTAGCCACTCCGCGGCATGTGGGATCTTCCCGGACCGGGGCTCGAACCCGTGTCCCCTGCATCGGCAGGCGGACTCTCAACCACTGCGCCACCAGGGAAGCCCAGTATGGTATTTTTGAGATATGCCATTTATTTAATTTATTATTTTTAGTTGTATGTTTAAGGAATTTGTGTTGATCTCTAGTGTATGTTTCACAGGGAATATGTTAGAGAGGTACCAAAGGGTAATTTATTTTTATGTTTTTACCATAGTCTCAAGGGATGAATTTTTAGGTTACAGTGTCAGGGCGAATATCCAGAGAGAAACTTTACATACAAAGCATTTATAACGCACAGGAGTTCTAAGACTTTTTCTCTTAACCACATATCCCCCTAATATTTTTCTCTCTATTGCAAATTCTCACCTTAAACAAATGAGCAATTTCCATAGAACATTTAAAATGGTATTTGCAGCAGCATTCTAATTCTGGAAAGATGGCATGCTGATATACACACACAGGCCAGCAGTTTCAGAGGGAAAACATTGTTTTTGGACCTACCAGTGTTTGTTTTTCCTTTATTGGCATTGGAACTCTTCAGTTAGTTTTCAAAAATAGAGGCAAGGCAAAATCAGAGTAATGTTTGGTAGTTTTCGTGGTTTCTTTCCGGATTTTGTATGTTACTAATAATTACGATGCGTTATCTACCTCTATTTTATTAATACGTAGTATTTCACTTATATTAACTGTATTCCATTTAGATGACCCAGATGGTATTAGTACTAAATTGTTATTATTTGCAATGGGGAATTGTTTTAATAAAATATAGTAAGTTTCTTTGTAAAGTCAATGAAGAGGACAACTTTTTGTTGGCTTAAATTCAAGGGATATAATTTTCCTTCCCATGTCTTAATCTTATTGTTTTTAATATGGTATCAAAGCACCATGAACTTATTTGTACTAAATTATATTGGTGTTCAAACGTTTCAAGTGTACTTTTACATTTAAAAGAGCTAAATCTATCATTTATTAAAATTTCATGTGTCGTAATGTTGTATTGACTGATCTAAAGTTTGTAAGGGATGATAGCTCACAGTTCTTTCATGGTGATATCCAGTGCAGTGTTTACAAAGGGCAATGTCAAGAGCAAACTCAAAAGCCAAGTTTGATAGAAATAATTTGTATGTGTATGTTTCTGGTAGCTTTGTCCACCCACGGCAATTGGAAGGTTATCTGATGAGATGTGAAATTTCTTTCAGCTGAAAAGACTAAGAGAGATGGGAGAGATGACAATTTTTCAAATGGGAGTGAAGGAATGAAGTTGAGTTGGGTGTGCAAGTATGTGGGTGTAAAAGAATGAAAGTTATTGAAGAAATGAGCATTGAGAAACTCATAATTATGCCTGGCATTTATCAAGTACCTTTCTTCTTAGAAAGCTTAATTTTCTACATTTTTATTCTCCATGAAATGGAAAACAAATGACCTTATTTCCTACCCTGTTCTTTTGGGGATCTTGGCATTCCAGAGCTACAGAGTTATTCGTTTTAATGACTTATCCTGACCAAAAGTTCACATTTCCAGGTTTTTATAGAAAGAGGGATTTTAATTTTTGTTTTTATCAGTGATTTTATCAGTGACTCACTTTTAATGGAAACAGTGATGATTCATTAACATAGTGGGATCAGGAGTGGCATGCTAAAACATTTTTTCAGCTTATTCGCCAGACATAGACTGCAGTACTTAGAACAGTTTCAGCTTCTTTAAAGATGCTCTGTCATATAAGACATATTACAAGCAAACAAGAGCCACTCACTGCTGAAGGAAGGGCATAGCCGATGCATTAAAGACCAAACACTTAGCACGGTCGCTGCTCAGGGCTTGGGAAGGAATTTTCACCACTGGGTTTGGTGAGGCTTGCCAAATGTCTAAGGAATTTCAGAGACTGTATGGAATGCCCTTCTTCCAGTTAACTTTTCCCAACACTGAAGTTCCTTTCTTTGTACAGCTTTGCTTTTCAGATGGAGTTTTGATCCTCTTGGGAAGCTTTCCATCTCACACAATTCCCATTTTCTTTCCCTGAGCATTTGATCAAAGGAAAGCATTTGCTTGGTGCTTGGGACACTGAGATTGTGTAGCCTTTGGTGCTCTCCTTGGTGACGGCTCTCGGCCTCATTTCTGGCAATAATAGCCTATTTTCTTCTGCGCTCATACAGCGCATTTAGAAGAGAGGGCTCAGAAGAAACAAAAGATTTATTTATCAACCAGACTATATTAAATTCAGTTTGCCCTGTTGCCTTCTTGGGATCCTTTAAGATGTTCTTTAACTTTTTTTTCCCCACTTAAATAAAAAGTGGGGAGAGATCTTCAGAAGCCTTGGCTTGAATCCAGTAAGGCTGTATTGTATTCTGGCCAATTCTGTTCTTCTGTTTGTTTTAGTTGAGCTCCTGGCTGTACTCTCTCAGTTTTAACTGTAAGAGTTTAATGTTAAACATAGTATTTGCAGAAATTTGCTATTCTGAGTGGTAACCAACTTTTCACGTTGCCTAGCTCTTAGGGGAAAAGGGTAAGCATGCAGTGAGCGGGCCAACAGATAATTATTTTGCGGTTGTTGATGGTTAAATAGCATAGTAACTTGTGACTTGGGACCATGATTAACATCATTACTGATAACTTCTGCAATAATGTTCTGGTTGCTAGTGTGAGGATGCTGATGGAAACCAGTCATGTTCCTCTTTCTCCCTCTCTCCTCTGCCTCATGTCAGACAGACACAGCTAACAGTACAGCTAACACTGGAGCCCCTTCTAACAACACACGTGTGGAACTCTTGAAAATTAAAGACCCGTGAGGGTTTCTGTTTGTCCTAAGAGTGCCTGTAAGTTTGATGTCACTCACCATGCGCTCTGTAGTGATAGAGCTTTGGGTGGAAGAGTCGGATTCCTGTTGTCATTTCCCATGGCTGGGTTAGGGTGGTGATGCTAGAGCTGGCAAGGTATTGGACAGAGGCCTCTGGAAAGTAGGGCGCACCCATCTCTCCCCGGTGATGTCTGTGGGACTCATAATTAACAAGAAACCTTAGGGAAAATCTGACTTTCCAAATAGCTGTACTTTCCTCCAATTTAAACATTTCTGTCAGAAGGCTCACTTTCACCCCACATAGATCGTGTGTGTGTGTGTGTGTGTGTGTGTGTGTAGGGGAAGCACAAGAAGGGAAAGGGAGCTGTTACTTGATTTATGTAATACACAAATCCATGTGTTCTAGACTCCCCTGTTCAAAAATTTTCGTAGGTAAATAGCAGTGTCTTCATCTGGAATGCGAGGTGCTCTGTGAATACTCTAAGCATCCTTTATGACCACAGGAGTTCTTTCTGCTTAACAATATGGTCTGCTTAACATTTTCCAAGAACACCGTGGAGTTTTTGCCCCCCAAATTAGTGTTTCTCAAAATGTGATTTATGAAGTGCCTACATCAGAATCACCTGGGGTATTTACTAGAAACAGAGGTACCTGGTGTTCATCCCAGACCTGCTGAATCAGAACCTCTGGTGATGGGGCCCTGGAATCTGCCTTCTAACAATGCTAACTGAAGTTTGAGAAACAGTCACACCAGCCTGTTCTTTTGGAATGCTCTCTTTTCAATTCCCCATCTGCCTATTGAACTCTTGTTCATGTCCCTTAGGTAAAAGTGAGTTTTCTCTTCTGCAAGCATTTATGGTATTTTTTTCCCAGTACGTTTCATCCTCTGCTTTTTATTATAGAAGCTTTGCTCCCAAACTGTTTCAAGTCCCTGGAGGGTGAAAAACATGCCTGGTTCACATGTGTATGCTTCACACCCTTTATGCCTGATAAGAACTCAGAAAATGTTTAGTGAATGAATGGTTCAGTCCTAGGATTGAACTTTTTTTTTTTTTTTTAATTTAATTTTGGCTGTGTTGGGTCTTCATTTCTATGCGTGGGCTTTCTCTAGTTGTGGCAAGCGGGGGCCACTCTTCATCGCGGTGCGCGGGCCTCTCACTGCCGCAGCCTCTCTTGTAGCGGAGCACAGGCTCCAGACGCGCAGGCTCAGTAGTTGTGGCTCACGGGCCTAGTTGCTCCGCGGCATGTGGGATCTTCCCGGACGAACCCGTGTCCCCTGCATTAGCAGGCAGATTCTCAACCACTGCGCCACCAGGGAAGCCCTGGACTTTTATTATACCTAGTAAACTTTGGGTATTGGATTTTTTATTTTTTCTATTTAACTATCAGATATGCCTGGTCTGTTTGTGATGTGAGCTTAAGCTTTCCATGTCTGAGCATGTTTTCGTGACATGATTATTCTTTCCGGCTTTAGCTTATGTTCACCTTCTCCTTTGGTAATCTAATATCCTTGATAGAGACATTACCTGATTTTCATTTTTACATATCCTTGTATGACTCAACTGTGATTTTATCGAAGTATACTGTGTGGGTCTTCTCTGCTTTGAGAAGTGGAAATAGCATCCGTTTTCTGCCTGTTACAGAAATGTTCTTTTTATATTTTGTTATTTGTCCTACTAGTGTGGAGGTTAATATTAAACATCTCTTGAATAGTATCTCAATTAAATTGGCTAACTATGGGCAGATCTGTTGGTGAGAAAATGAAAACATGTAGTCATGGATAAAGTGAGAAACTATTTCATAAGAGATGTTTAACTGTAACATAACATATTTCTTCTTTGTTTTTTTGATTGTTATGTTGCCAATTTATAAAAGAATCAGGAAGTGACTGATTTATGCCACTGAGGACTTACTGTTTTCGTGAATTTAGTTAGTGCCCAGTTCCTGTAGATCTAGTGACTGCTCTTAACGCATGGTTACCGTCCTGTGATTTGGAGTGGTTTTCTGTATAATGGAATTACTTGATTCATGGGAGCCTGCCCTTGCATGCCCCCCCCCACCCCTCCCTTGCTGTGGGCAGGAGCTCTGTCTTGTTGGCTGTTGTATCCATAGGGTTAACTGTGTCTAGGATCTGGCACAAAGTAAGTAACCCATAAGTGCCTCTTGTTTGAACTATTTTAAAAGGGAGGATTAAAGTAAACATTTCTCTCTTTAGGGGATGCTTTAATTTGCCCTTCCAGCAACATGTCCATTGTAATTATTGCCAGCACTGAGTGTTCTCTATTTCCTTGATTATTATTTTGGAAAAATTATGTTTATGAATTGTAGCTTTGGTATACTTTTTCTGCTTTTTCACGTCTGCAGCAGTTCTTAGGAAAATGCTACTCAAATTCTTTTCTGGCTGTAAATTTTAAATTTTATCCAAGTAAAATATACATGTGTTTATTTTTGTTTTCTAGTCCTATGAGAAGGTGATATGCTTGTTTTGATTATACTGACAGTCATTTATGGTGATTAGGACGGAGATGGGGTGGTTTCTGTTTATTTTGCTCAAGTATTGAGAAGCTGGCTGTGTGCTGCATTAGCATTTGGGTGCACTGAACCTCCTAGAAGCCCCTGGCAGGTGCTAGCTGGGAACAAGGCCAGTGGGCCACTTGAGCCTTGGAACAGAATGGCATATATAAGTTCACGTGGATTCATTTCAGAAGTGGTAAAGGGACAACAGGAAAAAAGTGCCGCACCAAGAAATGGAGAAGTCACCGCTGAGAGTTCAATTTCAGCACAGTACAGTCTGGGGAGAGCCGTGTGAGAGCTAAGAGGAGATGAGTCACGCTTTCTGAGGCGTAGGTGTTCCCAGCAGTTCTGAAGCAGGCCCAGAGATTCAAATGTGTCTCATGCCACCACAGCTGCAGACAAGTCCAAGAAGAACATGGGGTAAAAGGTATCCTTTCTTTTCTCCTGCATCCAGGAGAGAGAGCCTCTTAACTGTTCTGCAGATTATTTGGCTTTCTTACATAACAGTTAGAGCATGTTCAGGTTGCCCTATATCATTCCTGGCTTGGGGGCAAAAATATTAAAACATGGTGTAGGGACTAAGTTCATAAGCCAGTAAAGTTCCATACTAAAGGAATTGGGATTTGAGGAGTGCATGGAAGATGAATCAGGAAGTTGCTGACTGATGTCTTTCATTCATTGACATAACTAATGTTTCTTGAGAGAAAGTGCATTCAGTACACATTTTTTAAATGTACTTTAATACCCTTCCCAAGATTTGTCCTTCTAAAGATAAAAGAGAAAAGCTACTCTATCAAACTGATAATTTTATTAAAGCATTTTGCTGACTCAGAACCACAAAGTGGGCTCTTAGGAAGAACAAAAATACAGGCACTTGATTTTATAAATTCTCTTGGAAAAAAAGAAAAGAGAAAGAAAAAGTAAATGCAGCTTGTTTTTACCCAAGCCTTTTTCTTCGTCTGTTTTACTGGAATGGCACTAAGCTTCTCTTTTTGTTCTCTCTTCCCCTATTCTATGAAATTTATTTAAACTGAATGGAAATTGAAATGGATGGTTTATTTAATGAACGATATTGGCATAATTAGCTACCAGAAAAAAAATTGTTAGACCTCCACCTAACATAAAATAAATGTCAGGTGAAATAAAGGTCTAAATGTGAAAAATAAAATATATAAATATTAGAAGGAAATACAGGAGAACATTTGTGCCACTTTGGGTTAGGGTAAGAGGACCTTCTCAAGCAAGGTGAAAAACATAGACTCCATACAGGAAAAAATGGCCACATTTGAGCAAATAAAAATTAAAATTAGTGTGTGGCTAAAGTCAGCATTAGCAAGGCGGGAAAAATGAAACCATAAGCTGGAGCGTCCTGTGACACACATGCATCATACGACACCAAGAGGCACATAGTTTTCAGGGAGCTCCTACAAATTGATAAGTAGAAGGTGAACCACCCAGGAGAAAAATGGGCAAAGAACATGACTGTGTATTTAAAAGAAGATGAACTTCACAACAAGATAAACTTCATTGAGAAATAGCAATTGAAATGACCTGATACAACTTTTTGCCCATCAGATTAGCAATAATGCAAAGGATGCTAACATTAAATGGTAGCGAAGGTAAGAAAGGGAAAGAAACCCTCTCCTGTGTGACCGATTGGGAGTGTGAATTTCTACAACTTTTTGGTAATTCTGCCATATGGATTAAAAAATATATATAGGGGTGGGAGATACAAACTGTTGGGTGTAAGATAGGGTCAAGGATGTATTGCACAACATGGGGAATATAGCCAATCTTCTGTAATAACTGTAAATGGAAAGTAACCTTTAAACGTTGTATAAAATATAAGAAAGGTTAAAAAAAATTTTAATTGTACAAACTCTTAGACCCACAGTTATATTTTTAGAAATACAGGTTCACAATCCCTTATCCAAAACTCTTGAGGCCATTTGTAAAGTTTCAGATTTCAGAGATTTTCAGGTTATTAAAGATAATACGGTGCATATACTGTATATTGTATAACACCTCTCTCAAGGTTTGGGACAGCACTCCATAAGCAAACACGTTTATATTTCTAAAGGGATCAGACGAATATTCACATTAGTTTAGATCATTTTTGGCACCACATGAATCAAAGAAAAATTTCTAATTTTTAGAGCTTGTTGGGTTTCAAAAATGTGGGTGGCATTGGGCACCCATAAATACTGCAAAATAAAATCAATTGATGCACAAACAAATAGGCTGAATTATTTCTATCAGCAAAAGACTGGAAGCATTCCGTGTCGATCAGCAGAGGGATGGAATAAATTGGTGGCACATTTGTACTCTGTGTATTATGCAGCTGTCAAAAGAGTGAGTTAGATGTTAACATACTGATGCAGAAAGATGATTTGTTTGTATTAGATGAGAAAACAAGTTGTAGAAGAGAAGTGTGTGGTACAGTCCCACTCACAGAAGAGGGAGGGAGGTTATCACCCACTTACGCGTGTATGTGTTTTACAAGGAAGAAAAGCTTTGGAAGGATGTATACCAGACTCTAGACACTGGTTATCTCAGGAGGATGAGATTTGGAAGGAAGTAGGAGACTGTTAACATTTTGTTTACATGCTTCTAGAGTTTGACTTGTTAAAAAGAGCATGTATTAATTTGGTCACCAAATAAAAGCAGTTTTTCTCTTAAAAGCAAATACAGTTTGTATTACAGAGCCCTGAGAGTTGGCACCTCTCCACTAAGGTGCAGCTCTCCAGACCATGAGGGAACCTGCTTTTCGTAATTAATAATTAATGGAAGGCAGAGGGCTAAGCCTGGAGCTAGGCTTACAGCCTCAGTCCTCGAGCAGGGCCTTCATTACTAAGTACCGAAGCCTAATAATTTCCAACGTGTATTAGCCTGTCCCCCCACGGGAAAAAAACAAGTTAAACTTAGACTGTTTCTGTGATACGGAAATCCAGTCACCCAGAGAGTCTTTTTTTAACTGACCCACTTGTGGGGAATAATAACTCCAGAAAGTAATATTGATTTTTCTTTGACTCGTTGAGTAAGACAAATGTGGTTTCCGCTTCATGAGTGTAGTGTGTGACACTCGTTTTAAGCACATTTAGAATATGTTTAAAAATTAGAACTACTTCTACCATACTGTCATTTTATTTTACAGTCAAGTTTTCCTAGTACTGTACCCTTAGTTCCTGGAAGGAAAATTACTAAAGATTTAGATGGATCTAAAGCTAATTAGTATTATGTCTCCAAACAGTTATCATGCTATTTATTTGGTTTTATTTCCTAAATATATACAGGCTATGTGGCCCTTACCTTTAACTCAGAAGCAGAAAGAACCTTGTACATAAATTTTTGAGTGTGGATAGATTGAATGGATAAATTCTGAGAAAGGAGAAAAGATTAAGCACATCAGTGATCATAATAAAACAAGCCCAGGACAGGGCGGTATATGAAAATTGACAGCATTTGTATGTTTGTTTTTCTCAACTGTGATATCTTATGTGGATGGCATTGGGCACCCATAAATACTGCAAAATAAAATCATTGGGAGCAAGTGCTCCTTAGAAAATAAAGAGAAGCCATTTGCTAAATGTGATACTGTGCCATGTAACTTCATTTTGAGAACTAAGATTACTGTTAGACTGGATGAATGTTAACTTGATTTCTTTTCCCTACTCTGAGCTCTGTATACAACAAATGAACATGAGTTAATATCTCTTTCCTTAAAGCATTTTGCTTGCTCTGGAAAGTGAAGTCAGTCTTTTCAGGTTGTTGGGTAGTTTGGGAGCATGGGCTGTGCCTGAATTTGTTTGAAGGTAAATGTACATAGTGTTCAAAATATTCATTATCCTCCAGGGCCGATAATGCCACCCTCTATAGAGGGAAATGAGGGTGAAAAAGGAGTGCTTTCCACACACTACTCTGAGGCCGTTCTTTGACCTGTGACTTAGAATTGTTAGTAAGTGATATCTATTTACATTTAACTCTTTAGTAAGATGTAATAAAAGAAGGGCGGGAGAGATGAGAAGTAGTACTGATGTTGAAAGGCAGTAGATTCAAGTTGTTTGTGATAGTCACACCATTTCTCTGAGCCTAGTTTCTTTGTCTATGAGCTTGGGAAATGAAAGGCCCCGTCTGTTCTCACTTTTGATAGCCCTGAGAAATAAGGAAGCTTTATCTACTTTAAGTAGCTTTCTTTAGCCTTGGCACTGTGTGTGTGTGTGTGTGTGTGTGTGTGTGTGTGTACGTATAACAGATGTTTTTAAAAAACAAACCACACAGCTTCTTGTCCTTTTAGTTTCTACAGTACCAGAAAGAATCCTTTCTTGTTATTGATAAACTCATAACTGTAATTATTACAATCGTCATTAAAATAATTTTTATTAGTCTTAAATTTTGTGATGCTCTGATCATCCTCTGCTTCCTATATTGAACAGCTATGAGGGGATATCTGCAGCCTGATTGAATATAATGTAACTTCATTTCAAGGATTTAATTTTAAGGTTTAAGAACTGTAATATTAGTTTCAAAAATAAAATTATTTAAAATATTTCACCAAATATGCATTTTTTTCCAAAGCCAGCCAAGTTTTATTTTAGAATCAGGGCCTGTGCACATTTGATAACTTACCTGTCTCACCTGGTAGCATGACAGAGCTAAAAGTCTTTAATTTTGTAGGAGACATAGAGATTTCTGGTCTTTTCTTCCGTTAACAGTGTACTGTCACCTTGCTCTCTCCTCTGCATTCTTTTAAAATGAAGGTAAAGGGAGGAAAGGTCACCCACTCCCTACTTTGATCTCTCATCTCTCTCTTAACTTAAAAATTGCCTTCAGGTATCTGTTTCACCCATTTGAAGACCAGAGGGAAGTGGATTCTAGGTGGACTTTTATTTTTCTAAGAAGGGGTTTTTGAATTGGCAAATGCCTATAATCTGACTGCTTTCTACATAAATAAAGAAAAAGTGGACCTCTAAGAAGGCTAAGGGTTAGAGTTTCCAAAACAGATGAGTTTTACTGTGTTCTGATCAAGAACTTGAGTTCTCAGAAACAATCCATGCTTTGTTTGCTAAACAAGTCTACTGAACATCGTGTTCTTTTCTGGGAAGAATTTGGGGGATGGGCTGTGCAGGGCAGGCTACGAAGGAGGTAGAGAGGGAACGAGAGAAACTTAGGACACTTATAAATCAGAATCATCCCTTAAAATGTATAGGTCTAGGGCAAGAGTATAAATGGAGGCCCCAGCCCACATATCTAAATATTTAATTTATAATTAAGCTATCAAACTGTTAAATAAAATATATTCTCACCTCCTACCTTCACAAATATACTTTTCTGATGACCTCTAGATTCAAATTTATTGAATTCTATCTATATAATCCTCAGACCCCTTGGGATTCTGCACTGGATATGGCTGCATGAGGGGGAACTGGCTCAGTGGCCCAAATCTCATCTTTTTCCATCTCCGACTCTATCCCTCATCCTGCCGGACACACAGCCCATGTGTCCAACCTCTGTCCGCTCCTAGGGCCTATGGGTGCACATACTCAGGGGTGGATGGGCCCAGGGAAGAGGCCCACACAAGCACTGAAAACAGATAAGGCGTCATTTGGGTAAAGGAATTCCAGGATCCTGCTTACTGTTAGTATGGAGAGAATGCTTCTCTAATGGAAATATAATGTGAGCCACATAAGTAACCTTAAATTTTCTGGTAGCCACATTGAGGAAAAGGAAGAAGAAACAGGTGAAATTAATGTTAATAATATAGCTTATTTAATTCAATGTATCAAAATTATCAGTCCTAAAAAATTATTAATAGAGTTTACATTCTTTTTTGTACTAAGTCTTTGAAATCCAGTGTGTATTTTATAATTAGAGAACACGTCAGTTTTGACTGGCCCCATTTCAGATGCTCGGGAGCCACTTGGGTCTCGTGGTATTTGTACCAAACAGTACAGCTCTAGGCCAAGGGAGCCCAAACTCCTTGTTCTGCAGGGGCACTCGGCCTGTACTTAACTAGTTTTTTTTCTCTTCCATTCAAGTTTGTCACCTGCCGTTTACTCATTCAACTCACTGCTGCTTGCCTTTCTTCTCAGGAATAGTATGGTCCTAATAAATTTATTTGCCTAGATGAATATACCTTTTATCCCCCTGTTATTGACAAATACTTTTGCAAAAGCCCATGCTTCCACTTTCCATCTTGAGTAATTACTGGAATTGTAATCCTTCTGTTCTCCACTTTCTGAAGTCTTTGTGCTGTATTGTTTTGGATAATGTCTAGGGTCTTTTTCCTTCCTAGAGGAACTTTTTTTAAAAAAGTTCAGTTTAATTGCATGCATATTTTAAAACTGTGGCCAGTTCTACCAAATGAGCATACAAATCTAGAAGGTAGGGTACTGTTTTTGTTTGGACTAGAACAGCAGTTTTATCTATTTCAGGACAGACTTTCCAGAATTAGAAGAAAAATAAGCATATAGTTAAATTTGAATTTCAGAAAAAAAAGAATATATATTTTTTAGCATAAGTATGTCTCATGCAACATTTGAAACATACTTATACTAAAAACTTATTTGTTGTTTATCTGAAATACAAATTTAACTGGATGTCCTGTATTCTATCTGGCAACCCTATTTCAAGACTGTTTTACTGTCTCAAAAACTGGGGACCCTAAGCAGCTTTCATTTCTGTGGATTAAACTATTGATATTTACTGTGTTAGAAATTTAAGCTGAGAAATATTTTCATATATAGTAATTCATTTAGAAAAATAACAAACCCCATTCTTGTTAACATATATATTTTTTATGAAAAATAACTACCTTCTATAACAAGAAAAAATAGGGAGAAGAATGTTATTATTTTATATTGTTGCAACTCTTTTTTTTTTATTTATTTATTTTTTTTATTTTTTTTTTTTTTCCGTACGCGGGCCTCTCACTGTTGTGGCCTCTCCCGTTGCGGAGCACAGGCTCCGGATGCGCAGGCTCAGCGGCCATGGCTCACGGGCCCAGCCGCTCCGCGGCACATGGGATCCTCCCAGACCGGGGCACGAACCCGTATCCCCTGCATCGGCAGGCGGACTCTCAACCACTGCGCCACCAGGGAGGCCCTGTTGCAACTCTTTTAACACCTGGCTTAAGTAGAAGATAGTTGGATTCTCAAGTCTCCTTCTGTTTCTAATCAGGTGTGCTATCACAAAGACATGTATCATCTGGAAATCTCCACTGGACACTTGGGAGAAAATGAGAGTGGCAAAAGTCAAATGACATCTTAGCGTTGTTCTGAAAATAGTTTTGACCTTGAGAATCTCCAGAAAGGATCTCAAGGACCTCTTCCACGGTCCCCCAACCATGCTTTGAGAACCCCTGGGCTAGGAATAATAGACCCTCTAATTCTAGCTTGTGTGTTAGATAGATCATAGATAATCAGAACAGAGGATAAACATTCATATCCAGGGCCTCCCTGGTGGCGCAGTGGTTGAGAGTCCGCCTGCCGATGCAGGGGATACGGGTTCGTGCCCCGGTCTGGGAGGATCCCATATGCCGCGGAGCGGCTGGGCCCGTGAGCCATGGCCGCTGGGCCTGCGCATCCGGAGCCTGTGCTCCGCAACAGTGAGAGGCCCGCATACCGCAAAAAGAAAAAAAAAAAAAATTCATATCCAGTTTTAAGTAGGACTAATGAATCAAATCATAAAATACAAAACAAATTTTTAAATGATTATTCACGTTTAGCAGTAATTCTTAAGTTTTGTTTTGTTTTTTATTTTTTTACTTTAAAATTACTGTCGGCCGCTCTCGCTTTCTGAGATGGCCCACACTCTGTCTGTGGAGTGTGTTGCTCTCGAAATAAATCCACTTCTTACCTATCAACTTTGTCTCTCACTGAATTGTTTCTGCGATGAGACATCAAGAACCTGGGCTTCATTAAGTCCTGAAACCAGGTACTGAAACCCCCGCCAGGTGGGAGAAGTTAACTCTATGCTGCCACAACAGGCAGACCACAGACTGGCTGGAACCAGAAGGTTGATGATGCTGACTCCCACTTACCTCACCACCAACCAATCAGAAGAAGGTCCATGAGCTGACAACACCCTCCTCTTTGAACCATTACTATGAAACTCCTCACTACCCTCTGCAGGTCGGGACACTCAGTTTTGAAAGCATTAGCCCTCTGTGGCTCCCTTTGCCTGGCAAAGCAATAAAACTATCCTTTTCAATTTCACCCCCACCAAAAATAAATAAATAAAATAAAATTACTCTGTCAAGAAAATAGCTATCAATCTATCAAATAGGTACACTGTCAGCTTTCTATTTAGAATAAAATTTATATAGCCATTTAGAACAAAGCTTTACATTTTTTATTATAAAATTCAATAAAGAGGTCTCATGACAGTTTCTTTAAAATGCTGATTGGATTGGATTGGATTGGGTTTATTTTTAAGATGTGTCTGTTCTAGACATAGTACACATTGCCTAGTATTTAGGCTTGGCCAGTTTATAAAATAATTAGCATAATGCAATAACTAATCTGATTCTCATCTGAAATAGAAAACGTTGTAGAGGTTGGCAATGGGCCAAATGTGAGAGTACACAGAGAAGTGCCCTCAGACTTAGAGGTGACTTCTTGAATTGCTTTAATTGCTTGGACAACTGAGAAAATGAAAGAGCCATTAACAAAAATAGAGCAGGAGGAAGTGCAGGTCTGGGATAAAGATGGTATGTTCAGTTTTGGACTGGAAATGTTGTAGGGTGGGTCAACAGAGAGGAGATGGTGTGTGATAGGGTGAGAGAGAGTTGTCCACAGGGTAGTAAGACGCTTTCCAAGGGAGACAATGTAAAGAGAGAAGAAACAAAGCGCTCATCTGTGAGGAGTACCTAACTGTGGGGTAGGAAAGAGGAGATGGGGAAGAAAAAGGAAGAAAAGGAGGGAAGGTTGGAGGGAGCTAGGAAGAGGCTAGGTGAGGAAAGTGTCCTTAGAGTGAGATGTCCTTAGAAGAGCTCTTCGTGGAAGGGTGTGTGGTTAGCAGGATCGAGACTGAGGAATGGTCGTTGGTTCTTCAGTTTGGAACTGCAAAACTGGTACCCTTAGAGAGAGTGTAGTTTTGATTAATTGTGAAGTTTTTGTTATTTCAGGTTTGGATTGGAGAGAAGGGAAACAGAAAAGTTTTTGACTCGTATGGGGTGACAGAAATCCTAAAGAGCTACATCGGTGTTCTTTTCCTTCCCCTCTGTTGTCATTCACACGGGTGTTAATTAAGCTAGCCAAGGTGAAGCTAAAAAACTCACTCCAGCAAACTCACCGCCTCAAATATTCAACCTTATTTTAGAGTGACGTTTGTTCTTAAATAGAACCTTTATATTTTAGGTAAAACGCTGGCCTTAGAGTCTGAAGATGTGCACTCCAGCTCTGCTGCTCGCTTACCCTCTCAGGGCTCCTTTTTCTGCTCAGCGGAATTAGAGTTGGACTAGATTATCTCTAAGGCTATGCCAAAATCATGTGATGTTATGCATCTATGACATTTGTCTTTTCTTTCCTTTTATTATAACAGGTTCAGCAAGTTGAAGAGTCTTAACCTTTCCAATAATCATTTAGGGGACTTCCCATTAGCAGTCTGCAATATTCCAACCCTGGCCGAGCTGAATGTGTCCTGCAATGCCCTCCGAGCAGTCCCGGCAGCTGTCGGAGATATGCACAAGTATGTACTTCAAACCCTGCTGCAAAGTCTCTCTCAGAAACCCCCAGAAAGCTGCATCAGGGTCGCAGCACATGAGATTAGTTAACTTGTTATGTTGTCATATGTTGGTCTCTTGGTCCCAAATCAAGAGATCATGCTCTTGTGTAGAGTTCAGTTGTTAGCTTCTTTCGGAATCTTGTAAAAAATTAAAATATCCTTGTTTAGAACGAAGACCCCTACAGGTGACTGTGTCTAAATATGGGAGGAGGGGTTACTTTCTCATTTCCTGAGTTATGTTGAACTCTAAGACCTAGAAGTTAATTTTTTAGAATAACAATGAAAGATGGGTATTTGGGCTGATTCACACCGCAGTCAGCTCGTCTTGTTCTCATTTATGCCTATCCAAGTTGGGAAAACTGGTCATAATTTTCGTTTTCAGTAAAAGATTAAGATGTTTATCTCTGATCATTTCTCTCTGGTGTATTATTGCCTCAGGCCCTGTCCTTAGCATTTTGCAAAGGATAGTATATTTTCTTTTTCTGGTAATATGATCTATACTTATGGAACTCGTATGTTAATAATAAAGATGTAAAATTTATACATTCTCTTTCTAATTCTTATGTTTTCTTTAATAGCTTACAGACATTTTTGTTGGATGGAAACTTTCTCCAGACCCTTCCTGCTGAGTTGGAGAACATGCATCAGCTTAGTTATCTTGGTCTTTCTTTCAATGAATTCACTGACATTCCAGAGGTATTGGAGAAATTGACTGCTGTGGATAAGCTTTGTATGTCTGGAAACTGTATGGAGACTCTTAGGCTACAGGCTTTAAGAAAAATGCCTCACATTAAGCATGTGGATCTAAGGTAACCATTTTAAAGAAATATATTGCATTTGAGTGGTTGGCTTATATTTGGGGGGTAGGTTATAGCCCTTTCGGTGGCATTCTTCTGTCGAGGCAAGCAGGCTGGTTAGTTGCAATACGGGCCCGCTTTGCTATTTTTGCCCAGAGGGAAGTATAATGATTAGTAGTAGGGTCTGCTCATGCCTGAAACTTGTTAAAAAATGTTTTTCTCACTGATGAGTGACCACATATCTTGAAGGTCTTAGTTGGTTTTGCAAGTTTGAGACGAGTTTTAATGAGCGTGAATCAGTAGGCCCATCGAGTCAGAGAGAGCTATTTATGGTGAATGAAAACCGTATCAAGAGCCAAGTGGATATTTTTCTCTCTTATTCCTACTTTTCTGTGGCTTGAGGCAGTTGACACCATTGAGCATCTCTCCTTAATTTTTTTTCCCTTCCTTGGCTTCCTTAATATAATATATTCATTAAATTAAATTTATTACTTATTTAATTTACTTATTTTAATTTCCTCTCTCTCTCTATCCAGATGGGTCTGCCCTTAGTTTACGGTTCTTTACAAAAATGTAAAACTCATAATCTCTGGGTAGGCCCAAGTTTGGCTAGAACCTCCACTCTCACCCCTTGCAAGAACAAGGGAACCTGCATTTTGAATCTGATCACACTAAACTCCAGCTGAAACACTAACACAGTCCTTGCTTCATCACAGATGCCCAGTAATCATCCCTTCGTATGTAAACTTCAGTTTTACTTTCTAATGCACAAAGTACCAATACACAAGGAGGAAGCCATTCTAAATTTCTCTTTTCTTAAGGAAAAACAAGAGCCTGTCATTGGGCTTGAGTTCCTGCAAAGCAACATATTAGGTTTAGGCCTTAATATTAACTTGCCCAATTTGATACTTTTTCAGCCAAACTAACTTTCCCATTAACCAGGGAGTGATGACCACATTAAATCTTGGGTGAGATATTTAATGTCTCTGTGCAGCTGTGTTCTCATCTCTAGATTACAGTTAATAACAATCTAATTCATAGAGTTTTGGAAGGAATGGAGTAAATGCCTCACTCTCCCAGCAGATGTTACATATTATTATTACCTGCTGAGGTCTCGTACTCATGAACCCTGCTCAGCTTCAGTCTTGGCATCTTTTCACCTCTTTGTTTGATGGTTCTTTCCTTGTTTTACTACCCGCTTTCCTCTCTGGTGATAACCCCAGACCCTCACTCAGGCCTGTTCATCAGTATAAAGCAGCATCACCTTTTGCTCCCCTTTCATCTCCATTCTTACGGTTTGGCCCCAGGGAACCCATTCTTTCCAGTCCCACAAAGAGTTGACTTGCTTTACCTTTCCTCTGACTAAAGGAATCAAGCCTGTCATACCTGGAGAAGTGTTAGCAATTTGCAGACCTAGAATTCTTAGTTCAGGGAGTTCAAATGGTAATAATTTATCTGACTTTGAGAATTTTTTGGAGTGTGACAGGATAGGGAACTGAACACTTTGTCTTGTTAACTTTCTTTCTAAGTTGTTAACGTTATTTGCCTCTGAGTCACTTGGGTTTAGAACACCTTCGTATTCAAGAATTTGAGCCCTTTTTATTTATTTATTTATTTATTTTTTTGTGGTACGCGGGCCTGTCACTGTTGCGGCCTCTCCTGTTGCGGAGCACAGGCTCCGGACACACAGGCTCAGCGGCCATGACTCATGGGCCCAGCCGCTCCGTGGCACGTGGGATCTTTCTGAACCGGGGCACGAACCCGCGTCCCCTGCATCGGCAGGCGGACTCTCAACCACTGCGCCACCAGGGAAGTCCTGAGCCCCTTTTAAATTCAGCCACCCAGAGGTATAAGGATGGTCGTTTTGACCTCAGGTAGCAAGCATGAGGGGATTTATAAGTTACCTGGTATGGATAAGAAAGCATCATTTTTCTTGATCTGAATTAGCTTACAAATGAGATCAATCTAATATGTTTGGAAGTAACTTCTTATTAAGAGCTTTGTAAATTCTTCAGATTTCTAGTTCTAATTGGGTTTTTTTTAGATGAGATTAGTTACAGGATATTTAAATACCAGAATAGACTTTTGTACATGTAAATGTTGAATGATCATGAGTCGGTAAGTTCTTCCCTTCAGACCACTGAGCTGAGGGGGCACAAGTCTGGTCAGATTTGCTTATAATTCTGCCTTAATATTTTAAACTGAAGCTAGTGGAATGTTTAAGGGGAGTTTCACTTAGTTTCTGTGAGCAGAGGGCTAATTTTATTGATTGAATTTTTATTCCTTCAGATGGAAATATTACATCAGATTAAAAGTAGTCATTTTTCTTTTAATCTTATTCTTTTTCTCGTATTCACGTTTTTGAGTCTGATATTATTTCTTCTATGGCATCATTAATAATTTCTCCTCTTCTCTGTCCAAAATGTGGATGTTACGTCTTTCTCCTCAGTCACCTCTCTTTCTGTTTTGTGCCTTGGTGGTTGGTTGCCTATACTCACAGCACTTCACCATTTACCTTTCATCTCCATGGTAAATATTCCTCAATTTTTCTCTAACTCTTATTTCTCTTCTTGGGATTAATTCCACTTCAGCTGCCAGCAGGATAATTTCACCTTGCTTTCTCCTATTGACACACTCACCCAAATTACATGTGAAACAGAGTTTAATTTCTTTCTATTCAACCAGTTCTTTCCCCTGGATTCCTAATTTTGCTGATAGCAACACTGCTTCATTGGTTATCCAGACACAAAACTTTTGACTCTGTTTTCTAGTCTGCTGCCAGATCTCATCAGTTCTCGCACACTAGTTTGACTCCTTGTCCCTTCCTTTGCCTTCTCACTGCTGCTCTTGTCTCCTAGCTGAGCTATCTGCTGCCATTGTACAGCCTCTCAAGCAAGCACAGCCCTGCTCAGAGCCTTCACTTCTCTAGTTCAAGATATTCAAGCTCTCACGTCTGGTTTCAACCCACTAGCCTGTGAATCCCTTGAGGATGAGGCGTTAGCTCAGAGCTGCTCAAAGTGTGGTCCTCCAGCCTGTGCTAGCAAACCTACTATTTGCTACTTTTCTACAATGAGATATGTGTAGAAATTGAGACTTAATATCTTAGAAACACACAGTGACTTGACATTGCCACAATATCCAAGTAGACTCATATCAGCAGACTCATTGTACAGGGAGTAGACTAGTTTAGGTGCTGGCGAACTTGCAGTGGTGAGCTGTGTCCTGTTACGTGCATATGACTATACATCAGTCTGTGATGGATTAGAAGTTTAGAAAATAGGTCCTTCACCCGAGATAACTTGAGGAGCACTGCTCTTATTTATGTATCCTTGAGTTCCCAGTGTTAGCGCTTAGTAGGCACAGTACTTGATAAGTATTAATTGACTAACCCACCTTTGTAGCCGTATTCTCACTCCTCTCACATAGCCTGCACTCCTGAGGGACCCCTACACCCATGCATGAAACTCACCTTGTGCTCTTCTCTTCAGTCCGAAGGCCATTCAGCAACTCCTCATGGACGCCTTTCTTCTCCCATTTACATCTGTTGAATTCCGCCTGCCCTTGGGGTTCAGATGAGATGGCTCCTCTTGCATAGCATCTTTTTTGACCATTCTCTGTATTTTACATCATCTATGACGTTTATCACATACTTGTATCTTTATACTTCATATTTTAAAGCATATCTGGTTTTCCTCACTAAATTACTACATCTGTTGACAAGCACCTTACTTTATTCATCTCTTATTGATACAAAGCCATAGGTTATCGTCATCATCATCATCACCATGGCTTTTCCTTGTTCGCAAAGCACCAGCACATTCATTTGATTTTCTCAACTGCCTTGTAGGACAAGGAAGGTGTCATCCCCATTTTACAGGTTAGAATTAGACTTAACGGAGACTTTGGTGACTTGCTCAAGGTCACATATGCAAAGTGTTGAGCAGCAAACTGGAACTAGAACATTTTCATACTGCCGATCAACACATAGTAAATGCTCAGTGAGTACTGATGAAATAAATAAAATGCCTGTGTTAACTGAGGAGATTATTGGAAGAAAATTTTTACCACATTTTACCTCTTTAAAACGTCACCCTAAGTAGTTGTATTATTTGTGTGAGCCTGAAAACTTTTGATATTTGCATCCTGATAAGACTTGGCAATTTAAAGGGAATAGTGGGACTAACCTCCCTGTCGTTATAGATTTTCTTTTGTCTCCTCATTAAACCAGCCCTTTAATTACGTTAGTGTTAATACAATGGAGGCGGGGGGGGGGGCGGCGAGGAGATGATAGTGCCACGTGAAGGTAATTTAAAGTGTAGAGTAGGGAGAACCTGGGACATTTTTTCAATTCCTGCAGTCTCTTATATCCAAAATTAGATTTGGGTTTTTTTTTTCTTTTCATTCTGTGTACATATTGTAGTAATCTAGTGAGCATTTGGAGATAGGCAAATTGCTGGGTTGAGGCCAGTTTTTTAATCTTACAACCTGGAATAGAAAAGAAAAGGAGCAAAAAAAAAAATCATCTTGGGGACATTTGAAGAGGCAATATGCTGTTCTTGCAGGTTGACAAGTCCTAGCTCTTTGCTGTCTTGTCACTCATCCTTGTGTTTCAGTGGCTTTATGATATTGCTATTAAAATTTTAGTTACCCTCATTTTATTTTATTTTCTCAAAGGGCAGAAAATCACTGCAGAGAAGACTTGGCTTTTTTCTAAGCTCCTGCCTTTGTATTAATGCTCTTCTAACCAAGTGCGTGGTATCAGCGCTCTGTTGGCTTTGTAATGAGAAGCAGGAGGTTCTCGTGTTTGTTTGTTTGTTTGTAAAGGAGTTGGGCGTAGCCTAGCAAACTAGGAATTGAGATTTTCTTCTGTTTTTCTCCACTTTGAAGCTAGATGTGTTTTTGTTATATTGATTCCTAGTCCCCATTACTACTCATGTATCTTCTTGGCAGCTCATTCATGGCAACTTTAGTCTATTAGCCAACTAGTTCTTATGACTGAGGCTCTGCCAGTTTTTCCCTGTGCCCTGAACTTGTTGATCCCCATTATTGTCCTTTGTTTTATGATTTCTCAGTGAATCCTACGTGTCAAATTTCAGTATTTTCTGCACTTTGCTCTTTCAAGTAGTATTTTAAAATTGGAGATAGTTTTGGTAATTAATCTTTGGTCCAGAACCAACTGAAAATTCAGATATATTTGCACACCTGTCTCTGGTGTATATTTGGCTCCCATTCATTATTTTTTTCCAAGTTCACCGATTAATTCTGTCCTTTATGGCTGCTCATCTACCTGCTCACTCATCCTCTCTCTTTCCTTAAATATCCATGTAGTTGTAATGTGCTTCATGGATTATTCTGGGTTTTGTTTCTCATGTTCTTTCAAACAGATTCTTTGGAAATAAACATTCAAATGATTTTTTTCTCCGTTGAAATGAAGGTAAAATCAGTATGCATATTTCTCTTCCATCCTTAATGATCTAAACTGTGTTTCAGATTATATTGTCAAGGTTAAGACCTCATGGAATTGTAGCTAGAAATAGCCAGAGAATCTGACTAGTTAAGGAAAGCCAGATACTGAGATTAAAGAAATCATGGAGGACTGTGACGGAGTGAGACTTGAGTCCTTCTTGTTAGTCACCATATGAGGGTGTGGCTGTTTATTTATAACATTGCAGTTAATTATAGTCTTTATTTATGTCCTTCTCCTCTTAAGACTGAACTTAATTAGGAAGCTAATAGCAGATGAAGTGGACTCTCTCCCTCACGTCACTCAGCTTGATCTGCGCGACAATAAGCTTGGTGAGCTAGATGCTATGGTTTTCAACAACATTGAAGTTTTACACTGTGAAAGGAATCAACTGGTGACATTAAACATCTGTGGCTATTTCCTAAAAGCACTGTATACCTCTTCTAATGGTATGTAACAAAGACCACATCAGACTTTCTCTTTGTGTTTATTTATTTATTTATTTATTTTATTTATTTATTTTTGGCTGTGTTGGGTCTTCGTTGCTGCACACGGGCTCTCTCTAGTTGCGGCAAGCAGGGGCTGCTCTTTGTTGCGGTGCACGGTCTTCTCATTGCAGTGGCTTCTCTTGTTGCGGAGCACGGGCTCTAGGCGCGCGGGCTCAGTAGTTGTGGCTCGCGGGCTCTAGAGCGCAGGCTCAGTAGTTGTGGCGCACGAGCCTAGTTGCTACACGGCATGTGGGATCTTCCCGGACCAGGGCTCGAACCTGTGTCCCCTGCATTGGTAGGCGGATTCTTAACCACTGCGCCACCAGGGAAGTCCCCAGAGTTTCTCTTTTGGTTCCAAGAATTTACTCAGTGCCATCTTCTCTGCCTCACTTTGATTTTTCTTTCCTCATTTAGGAAAATAAGTTTTTCCAATTTTGCTAAGATAAAAATCATAAAAGAAGAATCCTGGTTTGGTATTTAAAGGAATCAAACAGGAAGATTTTAAAGTTCCTAGTTTGTTTTTCTCATATTGTGATATTTAGATAGTTTACTCCCACTTGTGATTTGGCTCTTCTCCGTGAAGGGCAGACGGGGGGAAGGTGGGGGGTGATTGGGCTACCTTGTTAAGACAGTAAATCTGGAGAATGAAGGTGAAAGGGAGGTCTGTTACGGACTCCATTCAGGGTCTCAGATTTCCTGCTCCACCAACAAAGGAGCTCACCTTAAGAGATACCCAAATTATATACCCACAGGGACACCACAGAGCAAGAGTCTTACTCATTTAATAAGGTCTCCTCCTTAGAATTTGGAAATCATGGCAGTTCTAAAACAGAAAAGGTCGTATGGGCATATGTTTGCTGAAGTGAAGATTTCCATTCCCTCCCACCAGACAACTGAATGGAAACAAGTATTTACTACTACGTGCTGAACAAATATTTATCAAGCTGAATGTTTAAAAAAATAGTATTCATATAGTTAGTCTTCCAGATAAAATTTAGCATGCGTAACAAGAGGAGTGCCACAGTAAGTGGATAAGAAAGAGGTAGGAAAGTAGAATGAGTGATTTATTTCAGTCTCTGAATAAGATCTTGTGATTAAATTAGAAGTTCTTTGTACTTTCCTGTAGTTTCAAAGTTAAACAGATGGATGTATTGTATTTCCTAACCTAAATAAACCATGGAGAATAAAGCACAGGAATGATATTCTACATATAAAAGGAGTCTCTGTGTCACCTGAATGGTAATGTTTTTGTTTTCTGCTTCCTAGAACTTGTCCAACTTGACGTTTACCCAGTTCCGAATTATCTGTCCTACATGGATGTTTCAAGGTAAGAAGGCAAGTCCTAGAGCACTCTGGGGTCTGCTTGAAAATTATTTAGATGATTCTGTCTCAACTTCGGCATAAAAACTTTTTATATATCTTGAAGGTATTCACTAGTGTTGAATACTTATCCTCTGAAAAATGCATGCAACTATCTGTCAGTTAAAATATGTACTTCATTTGTATACTATAGTTTACACCAGAAGAATCAAGATGTTGATGTGGGCACCGGTTTGAATGCCAGGTTTATGCTTGAAAGATTAGTCAGTTGAGGGTTGTATGGCTGGAAGGTCCAGTACTTCTTTAATTATAGTAACCATATCTTCATGTCTTTCCCTGAAACGTTGTTAATTTTGTTAAAAATATATGTTGTGCTATATAGCTCTTTGATTTTTTGCTTCCGTTTTGTATATACATCACCTTACTAAGAACTCTTAAAAAGTGGTGGCTGAGACTACCAAAGTGAGATTTCCATACAGCCTGCTCACTTTTCTCAGCTCATTTGTGAACACCTTTTATACAAATTCACTCCTACAGTGTGTCGTGTGTACTCTGGTTCCCGCAAATATTGTAGTAGACTTTTTCCTGAAGGCCCAAAGCATGTATTTGCACAAATTAGACTTTCATAACCTCAACACACTAAATTGAAACTCACTTTAAACTTAATTCCAAAGGTAGTAACCGAGACTTTTCTGAATGACCACAGTACATGGGAGCGTGTGGCCCTGTCAATGTGACAACTGTTAACTCATTTCAGTGTGTAAAATCTGATACAACTGATATGTGATTTGTCAGGTGCAGAATTTGCCTTTAGTCATGAAAGTACACAAACCTAGATATTTTAATAATACTCTCAATCATAATTATGTCAGAATGTGTCAGAATTTAGCTGATGTGAGAATGATTACAGTTGGTTTTATTAGAAATTTATAGTTCTAAAATCCTTTATGAGTAGTGCTTCATACATTTCCTACTAAATTCCTGTCAGACAGTTTTGTTTAATGAATTTTAAGTCAGACACTACCTAAGTTCTTTCTTTTTTTTTTTTTTTGTCAGCCTTGAATATTATTATCTTCAGCATTTAAATAAGAGTACAGGAGTGGGGTTTGCATACATGGGTGCATATAAATATCTTGAACAGATTTATTCCAGAGAATTGGCCATAGAGTCAATCTATTTTTCTTTTATTTATAGTATATAATTGGCAAGTGGTTCCCATTGAAACCCCTAAGTGAGACTGAATTGGAGACTCTTATGTCATGCTAGTCCCTGAATTCTGCCCTTAAATGCTATTCATCTTGTTTTTAACTCGCATTTCCAGCATCTTTACTGTAACGTGCTCTGCCTAATCCACCTCCCAAACTGTAGGACATTCTTGTAGAAAAACCTCTGCTTCCCCTCACATAGCTCTGGGTATTTCACCCTCTCTTGTGTATTTATGTTCTCTAAAGGAACTGAGCTGTTACTCATGATAGTGTTGACTAGGTTCTTAGAGTTCCTCAAGTTCAAAGTTCTAGGTTATTTTATCACTTAAGAGGAATTTTATTGCTGTATGGTGAGGTTGCTTACACTGAAGGGTACTTTCACTCACCTATCTTACTGAGATGTTTTAGAGATTAACTACTGTACAATAAAGTAATTAAGTGTGTCAATCTGTAGAGCTTCAAAGCCAGAACCGTGTTTATCTATATAAACACTAAACAGAAGATAATGCCCTCTTTTCTATATTTTAGTTGAAAAGTTGATACAATAGCAAAAACTTTTACTCTAATATAATCCTTGTTCCAAGCATCATACTTTTCACAGACTTGTTCATCTGTTTTTAAAGAATTGTAGTCATAACATACATACCACGTTAGATTTTTTGTGCCTAGTCATTTCACATATTTTAAAAAGAAGGTAAAAAGCTAACCATCTGTGTTTAAGGAGACATTCAAATATAGTAGATTTATCTAAGATGTGGTCAATTCATTTAACAATTTAAGTTACCATTGGTTTAGTTTACTTGTTTCTGGTAATTATAATTACTATCTAATGCCTAAGTAAATGTTTTCAAGTAATTAATTCTGAACTTAAGGGTCAGTGTATCTTTTCATTGCTGCCATTTCTTTCCATTTGTCTATGTCACTGCTCTCATGGTACCTTCTGGAGTTAGGAAAAATTTTCATGTTAAGAGTAAAAATGCAAATTGGAAGATAAAACTATTTTATACCATTTGACTATTTACCTTAACTGGAAGTGTGTGTATATGTATTTGTTTGTTTGTTTTCCAGTATAAGACATCTTCTCCCTAAGCTTACATGAGTTTATAGACATTTTGGGATAGTAATTCTGGGAACCAGACTTTTTTTTAGACTTTAGAGATGATGCAGATGATGTGACTATGTTCTTTGCTACTCTTTCTTTATTTCTTATTCCTTATCACAATTCATCTTGCTTCAGATTAAAGTGAATACACATATCCTTTTGATTTATACTCACTGTAATTGGGTATTTCACTTGAAGTTTTATTGTGCTATATAATTATTTTGACTTTTGAACCATATTTTAAGCCAAATTCCCATCAAAAAGAATTGTATATTCTTATATTTAGGAACCGTTTAGAAAATGTGCCTGAGTGGGTATGTGAAAGCCGAAAACTAGAAGTTTTGGATATTGGCCATAATCAAATATGTGAACTTCCTGCACGGTGAGTATTACAGATTAAGTTAGAGAATCTCAAATTAGATGAGCAATGGAAAAAATTGCTGATTCAGTGTTTAATTTGTTATTATGAACCCCTGAAAGAGTTTGTTCTAAAACCTTATTTAGGGACTTCCCTGGCGGTCCAGTGGTTAAGAGTCTGCACTCCCAATGCAGGGAGCACAAGCTCAATCCTGGTTGGGGAACTAAGATCCCACATGCCAAACCGCGCGGCCAAAAAAAAATAATAAAACCTTATTTATTATCTTTTACCTCTCATGGTATCTTCGAGGCACAATCTTCCATCATGCAGTGATGGGTAGACCAAGGCTTTGACTCCTAGCCAGACTTCGCAAAGCCATGTGGCAGTTGATGCTTGGTGGAAGTTTTCAAATAAGCCAAAAGAAATGTTCAGAGACTCAGCAAACAGTACAATTTGTTCACCTCTGTAATCTTAATTCTTTCAGAATCTTTGCCTTCTGTCCATTGTCTTACATGTCTACCTTACCCCAAATAATTTTTGGTTTTATTTGAATGTAACCCTAAAAAAAAAAGATTATTAGATCATTAAACCAGAAAAAGCAAACTAGATTCTGTTTTTCTTGTGTGAAATTTGGAGTAGAAGGTCGAAGAACTTCTCTTTCCTTCTCTCCTCTCTCTTAAAGTGTTATTATTTTTATTTCATAATATTCACTTTAATGGCAAGATTGTAAAGCAGCCACATGATGATATCTGGTATCCATAGATCGAGACAAATATCTTCAAGTTGACTAATTGTGGCATAAAATATTATTGGACTGTTAGTGGCTAGCCATGCAATTAATAACCAGAAGAGTAGTCTATCCCACTGCTGTCCTGAAGAACTTTCTGTGATGATTGAAATGGTCTGTATCTGTGCTCTTCACTACAGTGTCCACTAGCCACATGTGACTGTTGAGCACTTGAAATGTGGACAGTGTGACCAAGGAACTGAATATTAAATTTTATTTAATTTTAATTAATTTAAATTTAAATAGCCACTTGTGCCTAGTGGCTGCCACAACTCAGGTCTAGGTATTTCCACTATTCTCAGCCAGTCACTGGACAGAGTAAGACGTTTGTTTGTTTGTTTGTTTATTTTTTCGGGCCTCTCACTGCTGTGGCCTTTCCCGTTGTGGAGCACAGGCTCCAGACGCACAGGCTCAGCTGCCGTGGCTCACGGTCCCAGCCGCTCCGCGGCATGTGGGATCTTCCCAGACCGGGGCACGAACCCGTGTCCCCTGCATCGGCAGGCGGACTCTCAACCACTGCACCACCAGGGAAGCACTATTTTTAACCATATATAGTAAAAAATATCAATGAAAAATTGTAGAAATATATCAGTATTTTGGAGTAAACTTAGATACACGATCTCTAAAGGTTATGATCGTATTCCTCTGTTCTCTTGTAAAGGACAAGGATCATGAAATACACCTGCTTAGTAAGCCCAGTAAATGTGTCAGAGTTCAGCTGTCCACTATGATAGCCAGTAGCCATTAGCTGAGGGGCTATTGAGCACTTAAAACATGACTAGTCCTAACTGAGAAGTGCTGAAGTATAAAATATACACTGGATGCAAAATATCTCAATAATATTGTATATTAATTACATGTTAAAATAGCATTTTGGATATATTGGGTCAAATAAAAAGTGTACTGTAAAAACTAATTTACCTGTTTCTTTTCACTTTTATAAATGTGACTACTAAAAAGTTTTAAATTACGTATGTGGCTTGCATGGTATTTCTGTTGGATAACATTGTGTTAGAGTCTAGCTCTTGTGGAAGAAATCCGATTTACATTTTCAATCGCTGTAAAACTCAGTTGATTTTACTTTGTTTCTCAGCCATATGTTATACCTGTAAATTCAGTCCATTTGAAAATGCTTTTTGCTTTAGAGTTTTATGTTGAGTGAACATTTAGATGACCCAGTATAGCCCGTCACCGTTATCAAAAGGACTTTGGTGATGTGCCCCGTGGACAGATGTGTGTGTGTGTGTGTGTGTGTGTGTGTGTGTGTGTGTGTGTGTGTGTGAAGGAGGGGGAGAGAGAGAGAGACCCTTTTAGAAGACAAACAGCAAAAAAGAAAACAGGCTACTACTAATGAGGAAAAATAATTTGTTAAAAAAAAATCTTGTACTGTTTTCTTTCTGTCTGTTTTTCTCTTCCCTACTTTGACCTCCCCAATTTAACACATATAGCATGTTGGAGTCTAAGGCCTCTGTGTCACTGTATGCTACAACAAAGATATTATATAAATAAACCAACAATTAAATAAATACAAGATAACTGATACCTTACCCAGTTTTCCCCAGAGTTAATTAATCTTTGATTTGCTCTGCATTAGTACAGGCTTTTTTGGAATCTAAATAAATGCTTATTCAAAGCAAATCCAAATGCTGTCTTGTCAAAAAATTTAAACAGTGTTTGTTTTTGTGGATGTCTGTGTTTTTAATACATGTTTTCTCATTTATGGTGTTGTTTAGTTGCAAACTTTGTATCGGCCCTATCGTTGATCTAATATCCAGGCCAAGACAGTGATTCGTTAGAAGCTGGTTTAACATTCAAGCTTTGTTTGTCTAGGTGATGTGTGTGAAGGGTCTGAGAAAACAGAAATTCATGTTTAGCAGCGGAGCTGTACTGAAAGGAAAAGAAGCTATTTTAATTATTTTAATTCATAGTATCCAAAAGAATTGAACAAATCCAGTTACTAGCATTTATACTCATCCTACAGTTATCAAATCTCCTCTTATCTGGAAAAATGAAGATAAAGATTTTGTAACCTGTCTTTCAATTATCCATCTATGTAAGGTTGAAGTGTGTGTGTGTGAGAGAGAGAGAAATAATCCCATTCTACTCTCTAAGAATTCTAAATTGTACCCCAGGCCCAGCAAGACAGTAAAATTGGTGGACCAAATCCCGAATTATTAGGTTGAAGTGAGCGTTACAGAGACTGGCCCCTGTGATAGCTGTGACTGAATGACAGTCCTGGACAGATTGTCTTGTCACATTAATATCTAAACCTGCAAAGTCAGGTATATCTTTAATGGGGGCCCATGGTGTCACAGTGTTGAGACAGGTTGCTAGCATCTTTATGAACAAAGAATCTAGTTTTGATACTTAAAGTGAATAAAGTTACAGCTGTAATATAGAGTGATTTAAGAACTTCGGATGTCAGTGAGGTCAGAATGGTGGGAAACAGGAGGTGGGTGAGGAAGCCTCATTCTTTGACAGCAGTGTAAATGAGTTCTCATTCCAATGTGATCCGGATGCAAATTATAACCTCATTTTCCCACAGTCCCCAGGTTTCTATGTTTAACCCAGGATCTGCTTTATTCTCTATGACTGTAGTGGTCTTAAGTGATCATAAAGCAGATTTACATAAGATTAACACATATTCATCATTTGTTGCAGTTTTGATAACCCATAGAAGAAAAACACAGTCAAGCTTCCCAGTAGCTTGTTTGATGCTCAAAAGAAAATACTGCATTGAGTGAGTTATATTCTCTTTAGGAGGGAGTCTCTGCTTTGGTCTAGGATTAAACCAAAGAGAAGATAGAAATATACAGATTTAAGGAAGTGAGGAAAGAGAGAAATAATTATTGTGAAGTGCAACTGAGGAAAATGTAGCATTTTTTCAGTTGTCATTGGTAAAAGTTTAACTGGACAAAAGAAGCCTTACTGAATGTTGACCTTGTTAAGTAAAAATTGCTCAACTGTATTTATTCAGATTCTATTGTGGGTAAAACCCCCAGCGTTCCAGGGCGATACCAGATGTAATCCCTGCCTGGGGAAGCCTACAGCCTTTCACAGTTTGCCTTGTGAGTCTAACAAGACTAGGCTGCTGCCTTTGGTGTCTTCTATGAAACCTGTTTTCTTTTTCACTAAGTAGAGCTGCTTTGTTAAATATTCCTTTTCATAGTTTTTCCCACCCTCTTTTTTTTTTAAGTATGGCAAGTATTGAAATATGAACAGCTCCAACTTTGAGCTTATGTTAAAATGAATGTGCACTTGCTCTGAATGAATTTAGGTTTCTTAGAGAGATAATTTTAAGTCTTTTCCCACTCCTCTCCATTTTGAAAACTTCATCCCAAATGAGCTCTCAGTAAGTTTCCTTCTGTCTTTGTCCTTGTGTGCACAGCTTATTTTGTAACAGTAGTCTCCGGAAACTACTGGCGGGACACAACCAGCTGACAAGGCTTCCCGAAAGGCTAGAAAGAACCTCCGTGGAGGTCCTGGATGTGCAGCAGAACCAGCTCCTGGAGCTGCCGCCCAACCTTCTGATGAAGGCCGACAGGTAAAGCTGCTGGTTTGTTTTGGTTGTTCATCGACTTGTAGGATGCCCCCTAATTAGCATTCTTATCTTAGGTGATCTCAGACCATTTCAAGTGGACTTTGTGACTATCTGTCTGTCCTAGATTCATGAAGAAAATGGCATTGCCAGCCACTTCTGTCACCATTTTGTAGGAAATCAAGGCAGGAATATCCTAGAGAGTCTTTCTTAATTTCTCTGCTTCTTTAATTTTGATTCCTTAAGTGGGTTGAGTTGTGCGTAAGTGTGAGCTTTGGAGGTGTTGGTGTAAAACAAGGGTAGGAAGTTTGCTGCCTGGTCAAAACTTGTGCAGCCCGCTCTAGGCTTAGTGTAATTACCTTAGGAGTCTCTGTTCTTGCTTTCACATATTTATGACTTTGGGTGACAGAGATAGATTTTCCTAGAGTTTTACTTTTTTTTTTTTTTTTTTTTTTACCAATTGTCTTATCTTTACCACAGGTTTACCCTTGCATGTAAACTATTTTCTTTCTGAACAAAGAGAATTTTTCTAAATAACTTGTTCACTAAGTATTTGAAGAAATTGTTCCCATCAACAGTGTTAGGAGGGTTCCTTTCTAAGATGTTCAATAAATATTTGTTTAATGAAAGGTAAAAAATTTAAGGAATTTTAAATACTACCCTTGATCTTGGATTTGCATTTTTTTCTTTCTCTCCTTTTCCTTTTTCAAAAAAATCTTTTTATCAAGATGTAACTTACAGTCAAAAAGTGTACAACTCTTGAGCATACTGCTCAATGAACTTCTGCATACATATATACCCCATAACCGTCACCCAGATCAAGATAGAGAACATGTCCAGCATTCCTTTCCTTTTCCTTTGTTTTCCTCATTTAAAAAAAATGTATTCTCTTTACTTAATGTAAGTTACAATGAATTCCTACTGGTATAATTATTGAGAAATAATGGAATTGTGGGGAAATGGGATTGTTACATTGTAATTGACTGGTGCTGTGTCATTCCCCTGACAAAAAGAACGATACTTCAAGATAATTTGAAGAATTGTTCTTGCTTTTGCATTCATATCAAAGGACAATGCATAGCCTATGGGTAGCTCTAGACCTGTTTCTTATTGTTATGAATACTATAGGATTTGGTTTCTTACCCTGTGGAGAATTCTATGTCATGTTGTAGCCTTGTGTTTTCTTTCATAAGGCTAACTAGGGAAAATTTGGGTGCAGTTTTATAATGAGAATCCACTTGTTCTCCTGGGGGATCTACACTGAATCGGTAGAAACCAAAAGGGAGATGGATTCGGGTTTTAGGAGTCTTTGAGTGAGATAAAACCATTTCTGAATCTGAGTCTAGTAGATTAGGTAAATAGTGGCTCGTAGAGTAGGTAAATAGTGCTGGAACCCTCCAATAGATAATAATCATTCTTTATTCATTTCTGAGAATTTTATTTTAAAGGGGCACTTGCATATGTTCTTCATTCTCTAGAGGCGTCCCTAAGCAGTCATTGAGTCTCCCTGGTGCCAGCCAGATCTGACAACGTGTGCCTGAGGTCGCCCACAGTGTGGTCCAGGAGACTGTGTGCTCATGGTCAGACGAGCAGTTGCAAGGGGCAGCTTTAACTTAGACTGTTCCACAGGCAGTTCTGCTGACTCCCAGGGTCGAGAACCGCTGCGTGGACCGTTGACTTTGTGGCCCTGCGCAGGTTTTCCCATGTTGTCTATTCTGTACAGTCCCAGATGGCATCTGTATGTTGGAAAAGGGGTGATTGTATGAACTAGAATATTTCTAGTCATGCAGTATGGAAAATTCAGGACCTGAATTGAGCCACTGAAAGGGAACATTGCTATCAAGGGGAGCAGAATAAGCTGAGCCTACAGTGTCAGCTAAAGGCATTTAGGCAGAAATACCCTCGTCTGAATAAATGGGCCTATCCAGAGCCAGCTGCATTTTGGAAAACAGGGGCTGGTGCGGGGGAAGTAGGCAGCCTCTGTAGGTCTTGGGAGGAGGGCAGGCCGTGCCAGATGCCCTTCCAGCACAAGGAAGTGCTGGAGTAAGGGGCTGAGTGAATTAGAAAGAGCAAGCATCCTGCTTTTATTTTATGAGAGAAAAGCAAATGACCAAAAGAAGCAGAAGTAGGAAACTTTTCCGAGAAGGCGTGTTCCAGTGCCTTTGTTTTCCAAGCACTGCAGTAACCCCGTCTCCAGCCTCGTGTAGCAACTGACCTTATTGTCATGACTCTGAGTCAGAGAGGTTAAGAGGTTTGGTTCTCTCAGGCAGATAGGGTTATAAAGAGGGTGGGGTAAAGTCGATGAGATCTTTTTTGAACAGCATTCTTGCATTATTTCACTCGTTGGAAGACAAGAAAAATAGAACTTTTTAAAATTGAAATGTAGTTGACTTTTACAATATTATATTAATTTAAGGTACACAACATAGTGATTTGATATTTTTGTAGATTACACATCATACAAAGTTATGATAAAAATACTGACTCTATTCCCTGTGCTTTACCAAACTATTTACTGCTTCTTAAAGGGATAATACTTTTTCTATTTATCCCCTTTCCAAAACCTAAATAACTGAGGTTTTCTCTATCTAAATTAAAAAAAAATTTTTTAATTGAGGCATAATTTACATTCAGGAAAATGTAGAGCTACTGTATATTTGGTTTGATTAGCTTGAGGGGAAGGAATAAACTACTACTGACTATTGTGGGAGCAGGTCAACCTAGAAAACATGAAGCTTAAAATATTAAAAGAGGGTTTTTTAGGAAAGAATCTTCACAAGCTCTTTGCAGCTGGTTTCAGTTGTGATTTGTTTTCATTTACATGGTTCAAGATGGCCAATGTCTTACTGACCTTGTAAGTTTAAGTCACTGTGCTGGGTACTGCAGGGGATTGAAAAATGACTAACATCGGTTTTACCCTCAAGGAGTTTACAACCTAATGCTGAGCTTAAAATAACGGCACAATGAACTGTAATAAAAGGTGGGGTTGAGAGGGTAAAGGAGAAGAAGGAAAATGATAGGATTGGTTTTAATTTAGGCTCCTGGTATGAAGAACAGCACTTTGTTGTATAATACAGAGCTTTGTGTTTGGCAGATAGCCCCAGGCAGTAAAAATTGCTTCAATTCTCCTTCCATTCAGTTTGCTCCATAATACAAATCTTAAAATATATATAGATGCTCACTTTTTCTTTTTTTTTTTTTTTTGTGGTAATAAGTTATTGTTACCAGTTCTGTGTTTGGTTCTATAATTGAGGAAAAGGCCTGAATACAAGTCTTCATAAGTTAAACATGGTTTTGTTTGTTCTCTAAGTAGAACTTGTGCTTGGAAGCTTCATGAGAACTGTCAGAAAAACATGTTATTGGACCCAGCAAAAGGCTGAACTTAAACTCTCTTTCTAAGGAGATTTCTTTAGCTCTGAATCTTTCTGCTGAAACACAGTGTCATGGTTTTGATTACATAATATTGTCTCTGAGATAGTACAGCTTTAGAATGGTTATTTTAATCTGCTTTACCTGGTAGCAGGTAACCAGATAAGAGAGGGGAATCTACTTTAAATTAGATGACTTTTAGTGATATCTTTCTCTTCCTCTGAAAACTTCAGACCGATTTTATTAAAATTCTCATGACCTGAATCAACAATTTAAGTTTATGAGTTTACCCTCCATATTCTTCTTTGAGTTTTGTTTCTTTTGACTGGCAGCTCAAAAACGATAGACAGATGTAAAATATGTTAGACCATATTTGCTGAGAAGTTGACTGTGATTTTGTATCTTGTGGTCAGAGCAGGATTTGGTTCTGTGAGGGGAACTGGTAAGTATTCTGATCTGGATCTTACCGGCCTAGATCTCTCATCTTATCCCTTTTTGCTTAGAGTTGAGAATTTTCTTGATGGAAACCCCCAAAGGAGTTTCAGATCATCAGTTTTCATCAACAGATGGGCGAGAGTGGGAGTGGATATTCCCCATTGGTCCCCAAGTTGGATGGACGAGGTACCGCCATCCTCCTGTCCTTTCTGAAATCTCAGCCATGGCTGGGTCCCTGTCCATTTCACATATGCACTCTCATAGCGTGGCCAGAGAGCTGCCCCTGATGAGGTCAGTCACAATGGGCCCTGTAAAGGAGAGTTATAGATTCCTATGGTGGGTGGGGATTAGGGTCTGTTTTGATCCTTGGTTGGAACAGAACAAGGTATTTTCAGGGGATGGGAATGGGGAGAGTGTATGTACAAATGAAGTACATGGTAATTATTAAAATATCCCCGGAGTATTAGTCACATTACAGACCATAAGTTTTAGTGACTCAGACAGAATATGTGTAAATATCAAGGGGACTAAAAGGGAATAGAAAATTTAGGAGAGCGTGATCGATTAACCACGACAAATGGTGCCTTTTGGCAAAGATAGATATTTCTGGCATTTTGAAGAGCTAAGTTGCCTACACTGTTTTTCCTAAGGGAAGAGAGCTATCTTGGGAAGTTCTGATGTTTTGAGAGCCGTAGTGAAATAAAATAGTGTTTCTCAGAGTGTGTTCAGAATCCCCTAGATTACTTACTAAACATGCAGATTTCTGGCCCTTTTCTCAGTTCTACTGACTCAACTTGGCCAATCATCAGAATTCTTAATTCAATAGATTTTTGAAGACTTATGCTGACCTACTTAATAAGAATATCTGGGAGTTGAAGTTGAGAATCACATACCTTCAGGAGCAAAGGCACAACATCACTTCTATGTGTTTTTGCCAGAAATGCATCACATTATTCTAAATTCTAATGATGATAAAACATCAAACAAATCTAAATTAAGACTGATTAGAGGAGACAAATGAGGCATGATAAGGAAGTGGAATGTGTGATCCTAAATTGGATTCTGGACCAGATAGAGAACATCAGTGGTATAATTGATGAAATTAGGATATCTCTAGATTAATTTATAGTGTTACATCAATGTTAACTAATTCTTAATTAATTATACTTAATTTTTAAAATTAATTCTTTTTGAGTTCTTGTTCAACAGTTCATACACCTGTGTAACCTTTGTTCCTTTGCTCTGTAGGCTTACGATCTTTACTGCCCGAGCCAGGCAGATTTTCAGATCTTTCAAAGTAATAGTGTGTGAGTTCTGTTAGGCCATACGTATGCGCTTTCTCTTCACATGCAATCCTCACTATTAGGTGACGTTGCTAGACAATGAATAATAGGCGTCCTTTTTTCAAACTGATAAGTGAGGTGTAGTAATTTAGTGGGTTTCTACCAGCACTTGAAAAAATGGCATAGGGGCTTCCCTGGTGGCGCAGTGGTTGAGAGTCTGCCTGCTGATTCAGGGGACATGGGTTCGTGCCCTGGTCCGGGAAGATCCCACATGCCGCAGAGCGGCTGGGCCCGTGAGCCATGGCTGCTGAGCCTGCGCGTCCAGAGCCTGTGCTCCGCAGCGGGAGAGGCCACAACAGTGAGAGGCCCGCGTACCGCAAAAAAAAAAAAAAAAAAAAAAAAAAGGCATAGAAAATATCAGTGTAAGATAGAGTAAGGTTAAGTATTGTTTCAAGAAACTTTTGTTTCATTTACACATGTATATGTCGCATCTGTACTGGGTGGTCATGTAAAATGTATTTTGTACTGTTGGTTGCCATTAATGGAAAGTTTGAAAGCCCCTGCTTTAAGAGCTATCAGTCTTCTGAAGATATCAATAGATGAAATTGTCAAAAGCATTATGTTGCATGGACAAATGATAAGGAATTTAGAGCATTTTGTTTGGCACCTCTGGAAGATTTTGGGGGCCAGAAATCAGGGAGTTGTATAAAAGTCAAAGAATTTTGCTGCACTTAGGGTCTTAACCTTTTGCATTTTCAATAGACTTACAAGTCCCAGTACTGATCTGCAGAAAAATCATTTGAATGTAGAATGCCTGGTATGCCTGCAAATAGGTAGACCTGCTGTGGTACCAAATCCTGTGCTTTGTTTCAGGACAGAATTTGGCTCTAAAATTTAAGGGTGTGCTGGGAATTACTGAAAAACAAAAACAAAATGAAAAAACCTAGATGAGATAGAACAGACAAACAGAATGTGCCAGGGAAGAAGAGAGTAATTGCTCAAGAAGCAAGAAGTGGATTTGTCTCACTGCTGTCATGGGCAACTTTCCAAATGCTTCAGGGCAGGAGTTGTATGTGAGTCTTTTCTCTACAACGTTTGCACTTCCTGCTAAGAAAAGTTTTTGAGTACTGTGCCATTTATTAAGTTATTTTAGGAATGGAGTTTGAAGCGCTGTGCACATGTGGTCTTCACACTACCCAGCAGGTGCCCTGCTTGACCTCCAGCTTTTTTGGAGAAAGCCTATGAAAATTTCCTCAGGAAAGTTTTATTATTACTGTTTTTATCAGTTGAATTTTGTTAGGAAATAGTGGACTCTTTAAGATTGGTGAGATCTGGGTTTATTTCTGGCTCTGACACTAATTACTATTTAACAACAGCCAGGTAATTTGACTTTTCTCAGCTTCAGTTTGTCTTCTGTGAAGTATAAGGGGGGCATCTCTGGGATGTTGGGAGAATCAAGTGAAACAGGAAATAGGAAAGAGCTGTGGTCTCTAGAGAGCACTTTACAAATGAGAAAAAGTGATATGTTACTGCTTTTCTCTAATGATTATAAGAGGGTTGCATAGTGAAGAGGTTTCTATGGATGAAACTCTCATGGCACATTAAACAAGTCTTTTATAGAGTTATTACAAAAATCTATAAGGGAAAAGCTGGAGGAAGTTCTCTCATATCATACTGAGTTGAGACCAAACTCAGTGCTTTAGGAATTTAGTCTTGGGGAGGCCTTGAAAGCATGGGGTGGGGTTATACACCATATTTATTGAGTAAAACCGTTACCCATACTGGAGAAATTTTACAAAATTAAAGTTGTTGCTCATTCTGATGGAAATACAACACCCAGATGATTAAACCAACTTAATTTGCCTCCTGCTGAAACGTGCGGTTGTGGGACAGGTATTTAATTTTTAAAAGGATGGGTATTGAATTTAATTTCCCGGAGACTATTATAATCAAAAATGTTTTTAGCCCAATTGTTTGCTCTTTGACTGTTAACTAACACGATGATTCAATCAAGCTTTATTCAGTTCAAACTAAATCCTTTGGAACCAGCCCATGTAGTTTCAACTTAGTTTCATTTCCTGGAGGGGAGGGTGCAGGATTCCCCCCCCTCCCCCCAGTTTCCCATAAAGAGTATAAACTTCAATACAGGCAACTTTCAACAAGATGAGAGGACAAGTCTTTTTGGAAATTCCTCTCTTCCCTTCATCAGATGTTGTAAAGAGTTTTTAAAGTCCCTTTTGCAGTTTTCTAGATGAGCATTCACTAGTCAGTCTTTTTTCCTTTCAAAGCAACTTTCCCTCTTTTTCTGGCCTAAAAATATGCAAATATTCATGAGTTAATTTCTTTCTTTTCTTTTCATGTATCTATAACTACATATTTCCTAGAGAATTGTATTTTAATGAGATTGTCAGAGTTTCCCAGCCAACCCCATTGCAAGATGTTTTAGGACAATACATTTTAATTTTTTCTAATTCTCCACTGAAGAAATCTTAACAGGGTATTTAAGTCAGGTGATACAAATGAGACTGGTAAAAGTACTTTAAAGAACTATGGTGCTGGAAGGGGTTTCCTTCCTATGTCAAAACCATTTCAGAAACTGCATGAATGACCTTTATTTTCTTCTCTGTAGCACACACAACTATAATTTCCCATGACTATTTATGGTCTGTACAGACTTTCTCTTTTCTTTTTTTTTTTGTACAGCCTTTTTCTAACTTCCTTTTTTTTTTTTTAATGTCAACGGAATACATGTTTCTTTAATGGAAAATGTTCTATTTTGGGGAAGCTGCTTTTCCTTAGATAAGTAGTGGAGTTGGGCCGTGTGTGTGTAAGTGTGTGGAGGTCGCAAGATTGGAGAGTATTAACTTAGTGGACTGAGGGCTTGGGATGACAGTTTTGGTGATGACTCCCGAATACAAAGCTTTCTTTTTATCCAAGATTAAAAATAACTGTACCTGGTATTCCAGAGTCTTCCTTTTTAAGGAAGATTTTATTCTTTTTTACTAACATATGGTAAAATAGTCCTGAATTGAATGCTGAACATTTCAAACCTGGGTGGTTTTGAAACGAGAAAGGCAGTTCATTAACAGGGTAGTTCTAGGTAAGGGGTGGGGGACAAGTCAGCTTTGACCTTGGTAACTATGGCAGGTGAGTCCTGTGGGCTGGACGCTCTCCATGCTCGGGTCACTGGGGCTTCACTATGGAACACACGTGGTGGAGATCCACCGTGAAGCAGCAGGGTTGTCTGCCCGTGAGCCATGCACAGTTCCTGCTCTGTCCTCCTCTTCCCTTTCCAGTGATTTGGAACCTGATCACAGCAAGGATTCTGTTTCAGTTCTCCAGCTTTTTTGCATTTATCTGTGTTTCACAGTAACTATGGAAGGAATTACAGTTTTTGACAGTTTTAGTTATCTCAGGTGTAAAAACATTCTTCATAGTTTTGCTATTGTTCACTCTATCATTTGGATAACTGGTAGCATATACATCTTGTTTTAATGTAAATTTTACTGAAGTATAATATAGATACAGAAAAGGGGCCGTATCGTAACTGTAGCACTTGACAAATTTTCTCAAAGTGAACACACTCATGTGACCAGCACTCAGATCAAGAACCAGAATGTTACCATATTGGAAAAATTAGAAGCTGTCTCCTAGACACTGCTTCCCGTCCCTGACTTCTAATACCGTAGATGAGTTTTGCCTGATTTTGAACTCTATAATTATGGAATCGTGCAGTGTATCCTCTGGTATCTGGCTTCTTTTACTCAATATTATATTTGTGAGATTCATCCTATTGATACATGTAGTTGTTCTTCATTTTCACTACTACATAGTATTACACTATTTTACTACAGAGTAAATTATCCCTTGCAGTTGTGAATATATGTCAGTAAAATATGGTTTGGGCATCATACTGAAAAGGACTTAGTCACTATGTGATTTAGTTGTATTGTGATCTAATGTCTAATTATTTTATTACTATAAGAGCTCTTTTATTTTAAAATAGGCAATTGTTTTTCTCTTTCTTAAGACAGAATATTAATTTTATCTTATCATTATCCCTTCGACTTCCCACCAGCTATAAAATTAATCACTTGCTCTCACCTTTGTGCTTCCATAAAAATTGATTTCTCTTTGTAGTTAACACACACAGATAGCTCCTGTGTTCATTATGGACAGTGGAGTCACATATCTATATGCCTGCCAAAGCCAAGACCTATCTTTTTTTTTGTTTTAAACTTTTTATTTTATATTGGAGTATAGCCAATTAACAATGTTGTGATAGTTTCAGGTGCACAGCAAAGCAACTCAGCCCTACATATAGATGTATCTGTTCTCCTCCAGACTCCCCTCCCATCCAGGCTGCCACATAACATTGAGCAGAGTCCCCTGTGCTATATAGTAGGTCCTTGTTGGTTATCCTTTTTAAATATAGCAGTGTGTACATGTCAATCCCAAACTCCCTAACTATCCCTTCCCTCCACCCTTCCTCCCGGTAACCATAAGTTCATTCTCTGAGTCTGTGAGTCAGTTTCTATTTTGTAAGTACGTTCATTTGTATCATTTCTTTTTAGATTCCACATATAAGTGATATCATATGATATTTCTCTTTCTCTGTCTGACTTACTTCACTCAGTATGACAATCTCTATGTCCATCCATGTTCCTGCAGATGCCATTATTTCATTCTTTTTTATGGCTGGGTAATATTCCCTTGTATATTTACATACCACATCTTCTTTATCCATTCCTCTGTCAATGGACATTTAGGTTGCTTCCATGCCAAGACCTACCTTTAAATTCATGTTTCTAAACCCAGTTTCTAATATGCCAGGTATCAATCAGAAAAATTCTAGGTTTGTTGAGGATTCTGGACTAGACCTGTGGCTTATCAGTGGGATTCTGTTGCATTTTTGTCATTGTAGCCTGAGATTCCTGAATGCATCTGCAAACAAACTGGAAACCCTTCCTCCAGCCACACTTTCTGAAGAGACAAACAGCGTCTTACAGGAGTTGTATTTGACAAATAACAACCTCACAGATAAATGTGTACCCTTGTTAACAGGACACCCCCATCTGAAGATTCTTCACATGGCCTATAACCGACTTCAAAGTTTTCCAGCAAGGTAAAAGAAGATTGCAGAGTGACATCCTTCCTTGCATTTCTGAAAAGGGATTCATAGATGGAAAGGCAAAAACTAACATGTTTATTTCCCAGATAATGTAAAGCTTGTTCCTCCTGATTCTTATTCACAGTGTCTTTTATATAAGCCATTGTCAGCATTCCCTGAAAGAGAAATGTGTTCATTTTTCTAATATGGATGTATCCAAGGACCCAATTGCTAGAATGTTCTTATGATTTTGAAATAAGGCATGTCATCTAGCAGGTATATTTTTTCTTTTGCTTCCTTTTAACCAGTCAAATTAAAAAAAAAAATTAACCTAGTATGGTGTGTGAGAATTAGAACGTAAACTAGGAACCTGAAGGTTCTCAATTAGCTAATAGCTTTTGTATTTATGCTTATGGTATAAAAAACAATGGTGGCCTGTGCATTCATAGAAACTGTGACATTACAAATAATTTATGGCTCTTAGAAAATTCTACTTTTAAGTCTGTTTTAATTTTAATTTCTAATTTTGGGGAGCAGTGGCATTGTATCTTGCTTTGAGTGAAGCTTTAACAAGTTAGGTCTTAGAACTCACGCCCACACATCAAAGAAGCAAACGCTAACCCCTCTGGTATTCTGCTGCTAACTGCAACTTAGCACTGGGCCAAAGCAAAATATGGGGACAGCCTCCCTCTGCTAGCATCAAGGATACCAGTCTGTTGAAACCCTTACTAAAGGAGGGAGGCCCAAATATGCATTGACTTCAAGTATTACTCTATTTTTGTAGTATACATTTATTTCTTTACTTTTTCCCATCATTTGATGTTACTGATTAAGCTTTTCTTTCTTTCTTTCTTTCTTTCTTTCTTTTTCTTTTAATGTACTTTTCTTTTACTATGGAATGCGATGTTATTTTTGGAAGAAAACATAGTAGTCACATAACAATAATATCTCTGAAAGGGCTCATGGTCCTCATTTGATGATGAATGACTAAGGCCAGCAGGAGAAATGCTCATCAGCTCAAATTCTGAGGGTATCCCCCAGGGACCCATGCCAGTAGTAATCACCCTAACTACAGAGAATTTTTTTTGATCACCTTCTTTCTATGTTGAGGGATAGAAACTTCTTCAACATATTTTCTTTCTTGGACCTGATGTCTATACTTTCAATCTTTTTCCATGCCTGTTACTCATTGGTTTCTCCACATGTCTTTTCACAATATGATGACAGCATATTCAAATAATAATCTTACAAATTCAGGCTATCATAGATGGATTACTTCACAGTCTGTGCATACAGTGTTGTTTGTAGCATATCCTAATACTATGTTGAATGTTTATGATATTAAACGATCTGATTTCATAAGATAAAAACTTAGTTCTTGTATCTTCGGTGTATATTTATTTTCAAGTAAGCAAATAAGGTAACCTTTATTTTTGGGAGAAAACAGAAAGAAAAGCAATAAAGTGTTTCTTGCTAAATTTTTAAATTTTTTGTGACAAATGAAACCACAGCAAGGAGAGGAGATACCAGTAACTCTAAACTAAATGATTTAGATTGTAAGTTTGAGTTGCACTCACTGGGAATCCTGCACTTGTTAGATTCCACCTTCACAAGTGGTGGGAAAAGGGCCAGAGGAGTGATAGGTGCATTATAGGTTTGTAGAGGCAGAGGGTTTTTTCCCTCCAGATTTACAGAAAATATAAGAAACCCTAATTCTGGAGTTTTTCTTTATTGGGTTACTGTAATTATTGATTAATGTAATTAAATAGTAATTCTACATTATAGGTTAAGATTGAACAATACAAGACATTCTTAAACAAAAGTGTTAGATTATATTAGGACTTGTTATTAAGGTAAGATCAGAAAGATTCTTTCTTTGTAGGTGTTTAGCAGGAGTTGAGAGAAATTTCTTTTGGGTACAGATTAAATTGGGGCATTGACAGAGGTCGAGAGATGATCCAGATGACCTTCCAGCATCCTACTCCTCATGACCACCTTGTTATCACAAAGGATGTCCAAGGAATTTGGGGAGTGGTGTTTCAGGAGAAAGCATATCTTCATATAAACCATACCCTTTTCTCCTCTATATATTCCCTTGAGGTTTCAGTGCCAATACAAAGAAATAATACTCTCACACTAAGCTCTTTTAAAGCACATTGATTAGATTACTGCTAACTTTTGACCCATTTGAGTAGGATTTTCACTGGAGTTCAGATTAAGCTACATGGTAAAGTGGTTGTTGTCAGGATAACTTAATTCACACACACAGAGTTTTCATGGGAAAAGGACGTCCATTTTTCTTCTTGTTGCCAATTCAAAGAGCTGAAGTTAAGAGTTTTTGTTTTGTAGTAAGAAAGGAGGTATCAAAATACTTTGATACTCAAAAACAGTAGTGAAAAACTTGTCTGTTAAAATGACTAGTGCAAGTGAATCTTTAAAGAATCTTCAGAGTCATAGTAAATTACCTTTTGGTTCTCATTGTCTATTATTTTCTTTCTAAATTTCCTTATAGTTATTTTGTGACCTGCCCACCCTTGGATTTTCTCTTTTTCAGTAAAATGGCAAAGCTGGAGGAACTTGAAGAAATTGACATCAGTGGGAATAAACTGAAGGCCGTCCCGACAACTATCATGAATTGCAGGCGCATGCACACGGCGATTGCTCACTCCAACTGCATCGAAGTCTTTCCTGAAGTTATGCAGCTCCCAGAAATCAAGGTACGTGGGTCGATTCCATACACTCCAAGCTTCAGGTCCACAGAGAGACTTGTTTTCTCTAATTCGTCAGTTCCGGATGTTCGCACCCTTGTTGGATTTCCTCAGCATGAAGACTTCTCTGATGTCCTTGCTGCATCCTTCCTCAGCACTGGGCTACACCTCTGGGTCGGCAGAGGGAAAAAACAAACAAACAAACAAAAAACCAGTGATCCAAAACCACTGGACTGGGAGTGGGGAAAATTGTATTCTGGGCTCTGTCCCTAACTAGCCACACAGCCACCTAACTCTTTCCCATCTGTCTAACAATACTTGTCCTACTTATTTCCAGGGTGGTTAGGAGACTCAGAGGCTGGATCAGGTTTGACAGCAGTTTGAAATAGTTAACGGTATCTCTGCACAGCCCTCCCCCCAACTCCCCTAATTAAAAGTATCCACCACCCCAGCACCCGATTAGTCCTAATTCCCTATATAGATGTAGTCTCATTACTGTTACCATTACCAAACATTCACTTCAATTTAATGAAGCCTGACAGAACAGATAGTATTCCCATTTGGTAGGTGAGGAAACTGAGGTGCTGAAAAGAAAGTGGTTTCTGTAAACTGAAGACAGCAAATTGGTGGCAGAGACGTTCTGCCATTCCTGGCTCCTGACTCAGGGCAGTCTCACCAGACGAAACCAGTTCACTAGGATGAAAACCATCTAACATCTTTTTATTTATTTTTATTTTTTTTTGGAGCAAAGAGTAAGAAGTTCTTTCATTTTGCATTTTAGCATTTCTGATGGTTAGTTTTGTGCTTAATAAAAAATAATTCTGGTTATAGACTAGGAGCATATTCTAATCTCCTAAAAAGGAACAAAAGTCATCCTATTTGAAGACACTTTGAATAGCATGAATAATTTTTCACCACAGGAGTTTTTGTACATTTTCTTGGTTGAGGTGTGTACAAGCCATTTGATAAGTGTGTGCATGTGTGTGTGTGCTTAAGCCATGAAATATTTTACTGTGAGCGCACTGTCACCTCATGCATGACCGTGGCATTTTAGAACACTTACTGTTAACTAGCAGAAATATTTTATTTTTACTTTATGTACCTTTTACGGTAGGTAAGAGGTGGGGCTCCGGAGGAGGACAGGTCTAGAGGTGGATCCCAACTAAAAGCTGCTTAATTGCTCCGTTTCCTCATATGTAAAATGAGAATGAGGGAAAGAACAGTGCTTCCTTTACAGTATTGCTGTGAAGATGAAATGAAATAATACATGTAAAGCATTTGAAATAGAAGTGGCACCTGGTAAGAACTCTGTAAATGTTAACTATAATTAGTTACAAGACCTCGATGAAGTTCAACTCTGATGTTGATTATATGGAGCAACTGTTCTGGCTGACGATCCACAAAATCCAGGAAATCTGTCACTTAAGCAAATGCTTCTTTGCTTCCATCCCAGGAGCAGTGTTGACAGCTTAGCTTTCCAGGGGCCGCTCCACTGCCCATTACTCCATGGGGCATGTGGTGTCTGTCACGGGGCCTCATTAAACAGGTCTCTGTGCACCGAGGTCTGGAGATTAACCTCCTGTTTGCTGGTCTTACTTTCTGCACCTGTCTTTTAATGTTATATAACTCTTAATCGTAGATTCTTTTTTTTTTTTAAGTATCTGGTTTAAAGTACAGATACAGATAGACATTTAAACTTTTCAAGTTTTGACTGAATTTTGCAAAATACAAATGTTGCTCTATGAAAGCAAATCTTCTCTTAGACCGTTGCTTGGATTCCTGGATTCTAAAATTGGTGCCCTCGTGTTTCCATCTAATTCCTTCCCCTGTACCCTGCTTTACAGCTCCTTTTAAAATTTTACTTTTGGTATTACTTTTTTTTTACAGTTTTTCTTCTTTTGTTCTTTGATTTTTAACCCCAGATATTGTAGCTTAGCATTTTCCTTATGTTAAAAATGTCCAGTGTTTCTGACCCAGCTCTTCCATTACCAAGAGATATTTTGTTGCTGGGGTTTTATTTGGGGGGGGGGGTGCGGTGAGCAGTATCAAGTCCCCTTTATGTACAAAGTACAAACTTTGCAGCCCTGGACAGACAGTGATATTGAAAAAGTAGTACTTATATTGTTTGAGAACTCTGAACTGATATTTTAGTGTTATTTCATATGAGAATATTTTAAGTTGCTATATAAGTATTTATGCAGATTTAAACCATCCAAGGGACTTCCCTGGCGGTCCAGTGGTTGAGACTTCATGCTTGCAATGCAGGGGGGTGCAGGTTCGATCCCTGGTTGGGGAACTAAGATTCCACATGCCGTGCAGTGTGGCCAAAAATAAATAAATAAATAAATAAACCATCCAAAAGAAAATTCCTGGTAAAAATATTTGCTGTAAACAGATGATAAAATACCTATGGGAGTCTTCAGTGCAAAGTGAGCCCTAAAGCATGTTTCTAATGGAAAAGAAATGATTTTTTTCCTAAGTTGAAATACTCCAGCCGCTATTAAAATATTATCATTGAGTTAATAATCCTAGATTGTATTCTTATTGTTTCTTGAAAATAAAGTACAATAATTGTAAAGTATTTCATAAAAGGTATGAAGATCATTGCAATTATAAACATTAACAGATAATTTAATGAAGGATAAGATCCTGGTATATTTAGCTAGTTCTCTGTGAGCAGTCTCATCTTTTAAGACATTAAAAAAAAGTGCTTGTTCACTGCTTTGTTACCAAAGCTTTAATACCAAGTATCATTTAAAGGGTAAACAAGTTTGCTTACTAAAATATATATGCTAAAATGTAGTTTTTTATTTTACTTTATTATTTTTTTAATGTAGTTTTTTAAACTTGTAAAATCAGGCCATTATTCATGTACCCCTAAAACAGAGACTGTATGCATCCCCTATTCTTGGATAAAATTTAGGGCTGGCCTTTTCTCATTTTGGTGCATTTGGTGAGATTTGTTAAAGTGATCATCAGGCATCAAATTCTGTACTTGGGCAAGAAGGTCATATAAATTCGTAGGAAAAAAAGTATATTTTTTTAGAGTTTTTCGATGAGCTCACGTGCACCCAAAGTCCTAGCAGTTTTGTTCCTTAGTATTGACATTATTGTCTTCGCCTTTGTTTAGCACTTTCAAATCAGTCTTCCAAACCCCACCACCAGTCCTGTGTTCCTGGTGCAGGTCATGTTCTGTTCTGATTCTAAAATAGACAGACCTCCCTCTGGATACGGATCAGCTCTCAATCACCACATAAGCCAGACTTGGCTTGGCTGGTCCCAGGCCGAGGTCCTCACGTAGGCTGCTAGAGCTGATGAACCTGAAAAGCAGAGGCAGCCGCGGGTGTGGCACTCGGCTTCTCTTCCTCAGGGGCCCTTCGCCGAACCACATCGCAGTCACGTTGATCGTGTAGGAGTTCTGCAACAACACCAAGGCTTTTAGTTGAGTTACTTCCAATTAGGGACATAGTACTACCTTGTTTGAAGTGTGGTTTAAGCAGATGAAAGAAATGTGTGACACATAAAATGAATGAAATTTGAAATTTAAACACCATATATCAGCAACTTTTGTCAAATTTTCCATTTCCCTGTGGTGTCCTGATTCTGATTACTGGGTGAACAGCATCTTTTAAAATGTTTTAAATTCTCTTCAGAAGGTTATTTTCATGTTTGTGCTATGCAGTAATAAACCACTTGGATAAGTTGAGTGACTTCATCTTTAGGACTGTTATTTCACTTCATGGAGTATGAAGTATTTTTAATATGCCACACTCTTGAGAACAATGGCTACAGGAAGTTGAATTTCCCTTGGAATCAAGCCATGTTGTTTCTAAAGTGAGATGAGAGAGAACCAGCTCAGTCATAGAACACAAAGAACACGGGGAAACGGCTAGGTCAGAATGGATGAAAGAAAAGACACTAATTCTTTGGAAAGTAGGATAATGGAAATAAAGACAGATCAGGGACCAGTTAGATGTCAGTTTGGTAGAGTAGTTGACCTACTAGACTTAAAAGGTCATCTAGGAACTGCAGTATCCAAAAACCAGGAAGCAGGAGCAATTGTCATTATGGTCCTGGAATCTGGGTAATGGTTATTTAGGAATTCTTCTAACATTTGGGGAATCCGGCATCCATTCCTGTTTGGGACAAGAGCTAAGGAAAAAGGAATGAAGCAGTGTCTACCAGGACATGGCCATTTAAGCCACTTTTCTCCCTGCCTCACTAGCAACTCACCAGCAGGAAGCTAGGACTGCATAGTCTCTGTCCTTCAAAGTTGGGATAATTTATTAACTCAGACTACTTTGTTTTTTTAACTCTAGTTTTAAAAATTATTTCAGCAGCCCTTTTAAACACAAAGCCATGCCTTTTACAATGAGATACTGCATGCATCTTATGAAGTGGGTTATGTGTACATACAGATAAAGAACTGGTCCTCTGTGAGCTCATGCATATTAAAAGTATCCCCTTAGAGATGCTCCTGGAGAAAGGAGCACTTGTGACCATGAGTCCTCAAAGAAGTTGGCTGTGAAGTGGTCACTGTCCTGCTCTTCAAAGTCTTCTATTGGTAAGGAGAAAGAGAAGTGAGCTCATATGCCCCCAAATCTGGAATACAGCCTGGAATCATATATAAATTTCTTTGAAGTCTCCTGTTTGATCTAAAATTACATGCTAATTTTGTGCTCTTACTTTTTACCATTTCTTCTAGTTTTAATGTAAAAGTAAAGGCTCTTCCTCTCCATAATCTTTGAGTAACACTGAAGCCCCCAGAAGCATGGGCCAGGTGTCCTGTAACTTTGTGATATACCACTGAGTCTCCCCAAGGGCACACATAACCAACTTTATGAGGTTATGAAATTTATGAGGTAAAGGAATTGCTTAGTTTATATAGGATGCGTTTTCTTAAAGTCAGATTTTATAAATAATTTATTTTGGTGTTTAAGGGAATTTGCTATTTGGAGGAATGGAATGCTATTTGATGGATCAAGGGTTTTTTTTTTTTTAATTTATGGCTGTGTTGGGTCTTTGTTTCTGTGCGAGGGCTTTCACCAGTTGTGGCAAGCGGGGGCCACTCTTGATCGCGGTGTGCGGGCCTCTCACTATCGCGGCCTCTCTTGTTGCGGAGCACAGGCTCCAGACGCTCAGGCTCAGTAGTTGTAGTTCACGGGCCTAGTTGCTCCGCGGCATGTGGGATCTTCCCAGATCAGGGCTCGAACCTGTGTCCCCTGCATTGGCAGGCAGATTCTCAACCACTGCGCCACCAGGGAAGCCCTGAGGATTTTTTTAAAACAAAGTTTTACCCTGATTGTCATTTTTGTCAAGTAGTTGCCAATAAGGTTTCCTAAATCTAAAATCCAGTTGAGAAAAATCACAGATACTGTATATAAATTTAAAAGGAAGAGTCTGTACAAATGAAAGTTCTTCTTTTGCAACTTCCTGAAAGGTGGAGAGGTTCAAACAATATACATTCCTGAATAATTAGAGACAAATACACTATTACATAGAAAAACGAACTTCAACCTTGGCTTTAGGGTCTGTGTTTAAAGTAAAAGGTTCAGACTGGCTCTCTTAGTTAATAGGTTTACTTAGATGTGTGAACATCCTACAGCGATGATGACTTAGCCTTTTGCAACATCAAGAATATGTAATAGTTTAAGTGTTAAAAGAGAATTTGACTTAAAGTTATATAATGAGAAATACTACACATGTGTGTACATGTATTTTACTCTAAAGCTAAAATGTTCGGGTTCCTGTAGAACTCTGAGAGAGGGAGGTGGTATAGACGACTTCAGCGTGAGACACAATCTGTAGCTCACCGTTTGGCCCCTACCTGCCTCTCCAGCCTCGTCTTCTGCTCTCGGGCCCGACCATCTCCAACCACCCCAACCACTCTTGCTTCGTGTCCTCGTATACCGTGCATCACTCTGTCTCCTGCCTGGTGCACGTGCTGTCAGTGCTTGCTAGATGCCCTCCTGTTCCCATCTGCCTCTTTAGCTTTAATTTTGATTCTTCACAAAAATCCTCTCCTGGAAATCCCTCTCTGTGGTCTCAGTAGCTGCCCCTTCTCTGTCACAGCCACGCACACTTGTACACATCGTTGATCATAGCAGCTGGAGGTAGGTAGTGGTGTTTGTTTCCCCCTTTAGCCTGGGAGTTCCTCGGGGTGGGGACTGTGTCTGCCATCTCTCTTGAGGTCCCTGATGTCTGGCTTATTGTCTGCCACTTAGTAGATGCTAAATAAATGTTATTTTGATTGAATACTTGGATGTATTTGCTTCTTTTGACTTCAAAATGGAAATTAGTGAACCTAACGGGGGAACATGTTATACATCAGCGGCTTTCACCCTGTGAGGACTAGGGAGTGCAGAAGGTGAGTGGGAGCCCCGCCGTTTGGAGCTGTCAGAGCTGTTGAGCAGCACGGTTGAGGTGGGGGACTAGCTGTGGTCTGAAGAGGAAAGAAGCAAGGGGGTTGCAGAACCTCAGAGCTCACTAGTTCTGTTAAGTTGCTGATTCGGGGCAGCCCAGGCAATTATTTGGCAGATAATGAATAATACACTGCTGTGAACATTGATATGCTTATTTCTTTAGTAATGTTTTGTGAGGAATCATCATAATTAAGGTATTGCAACTTTTGTGATAATTACACTTGAACTATAAATCACATTGTATTCCCTTTTCTTTAAGATACACTGATTATTTTCCTATACTCATATCTAATTGTATTAGCAGTCATTTCCTCTAAATCATGAGTTCCTTCTCAACTATGAGTTATCTCAGTTCTCAACTATGAGTTATCTCACTAATTCTGTTTTGAGTATTCTTACCAGAGTTTTGTATTATAGCAGAGTGATTTTTGCTAGCTATGTCCTAGAATGGGCCTGAAAGAGGGGATGATAACATTTTAGATTCAACATTCTATTTAACAATGTATTTCCAAGAAAATTTTAGTGCGTTAAATATAAATACATACATTAAACAACATAGAATATGTGGGTACTATTTTTTTTCTCAGGTCTCATTTCCAAATTTTCTATTTTCTTAGTGGTTGCCGTTACAATTATTCAGTCAACAAGTGTTTGTTGAGGACTATTAAAAGAATAGGAAATAGTACTTGTAAGTAAAGCACTCACTATCTGCGTTGACACCAGTAGGTTGGCACCAAGTACCAGTGTCCTGTAATTTTTAGGAATAAACCTCCTTCAGTGTGCAGAACTATATAAAGGTGTTTCTCTGCTTATCTGCCCTTAAAAGAGTTTCCTTCTCATGCAGAAACAATAACATTTTAAAATGTATCAATTGCTTTGCAGTGCTACTTATTCTAGACTGAATTTAACCTAAACATGTGTATCTCAGTTCCCATCCTAAGAGATTTAATTACTGAAAAACCTTCTTATAAGATCCATTCATTTATTCATTCAACAAATAATTGTTTTACCAAGTGCCAGGCAATCGATTGTTTATTTGTTCCTCCTTTCCGTGAAGGCATCCACCAAGCCTCTGTTCTTTGCAGTGCACTGCACTTCGGATATAGGAGGAGAAGAAGCAGTCCCTTCTCTCTAGGAGCTTATGGTCTAGTGAAAGAAATAAACAAGCAGATACTTACAACAAGGGACATCTAATTGAAACAGGGGCTGTAGTGGAATTGAGTGACATTGTAGTGGCGTTGAGTCTTAAAAGAATAAGGCAGATTACCAGGTAGAAGGCAAGGATAGCTTGAAGAGTTCCATTCACAGAGAATAGCATGTGCAAAGGCACAGACAAATGAGAACATGACACATGCAAGAGTTAACTTTGACGCAGCTGAATATAGATTGTGAGGAAGCAGGTGGCGAAAGGTGGGGTGAAGGCCTTAGTTGACATGCTGAGGACTTTGGTGGCAGATTGAAGGGTAGTAGGGAGCAACAGAAAGACTGAAGCTGGAGTGTGATGTGATAGAACAAACCACATCAGAGAATCACCCTGACAGCATTGTGGGGAATGCAGCAGAGGGAAGTGAGACTGAAAGCAGAGTTCGGACGCCATCGTAATCCTCCAGGGGAAACATGATGTGGGTCGGAACAGGACTATGGGAACGGACTGCCGTGAATTAAAGACTTGGTGACAAAACGGGCCTGGGTGGGGGTAGTGCGTAGGCACCATCTCATAAGATCTGCGTTACCATCACCAACGTTATCTTTATAAATGAATACCCTATTGAACTCATTTTATAATTTGGTAATTTAAAGAATGAGCAATTTTACATCTACAGAGCTGTGAAGGTTTAAATCTTTAGAGGTAACATTAAAAAACATTGCTCACCAATTTCAAAAAATTCAGTAATGTTCTAAAATGTCTTTACTCTTTCCCCATAATGCACGCTTTGACCTCTGAATTCGTTTGTGTCAACCACTTACGTTCTGTGTCGCCCACACCTGTCAGTCCTTAAGCTCATGTTTCATCACCACCAGGAGATTGTATTGACACCATGTGTTGTTTTATCTGTACTGATGTATACTGACCATACTGCCAGAATAGCCCATTATGAACCAGTATTATCAGTGTTTCATTAAAGTCCAGTTGGCTATTCATGCAACCATTATTTATATTTGGAAAAACAAAAAAAGGAGATGACCATGTCCCTGTTATTAACATTTAGGTTAAGTGAATTCTCGTACTTCTGTTGAAAGTATTAAGACTATAAAAGGTGTTGGGAGTGAAGATATAGAATAAGTGAAATGTAATGAAATTGTACCTACACTTACGGGTTTTAAAAGTTCTTGGTTTTTTTTTTTCGGTACGCGGGCCTCTCACTGCTGTGACCTCTCCCGTTGCAGAGCACAGGCTCCGCGGCCATGGCTCACGGGCCCAGCCGCTCCGCGGCATGTGGGATCTTCCCAGACTGGGGTACGAACCCATGTCCCCTGCATCAGCAGGCGGACTCTCAACCACTGCGCCACCAGGGAAGCCCTAAAAGTTTTTTATATTAATAATAAGGCTAAAAGAAACAAAAGTAGAGTTCTAACACTGGTTGTGTTCAGGTGTTAAATTTAACGGTAAGTTTTCTAATCTCTGTCCAACTGTTTATAATGTGGTTATAATGCTCTCATAATAAAAAAAATTATAGTATATCATTGCTACTGTTTCAGAGCAAGGGTATGAAACAATTTGTGTGGAAACATTGTATTGTTTGAATTCAACTGAGAATATATTTCTCCAAAAATAGAGGTTTCCATTTTACCCAGTCTCTACCCCTCCCCAATCCATAATAGATTTAAGTTCTTTAAAAAATTTTCCAGATAAAGATGAATTCGTCCACTTTTAAGACTGAAATTCTCGGATACAATTTGCCTTTCAGTCCACCTTAAGATTTTTAATATGCTCTTTAGGCATTTAAAAAAATTATAATAAGGTACCAGCTCAAGCCAGATAATTGAATGCTTTCTCCCCATTCTGCCGAATTGTTGGTTACACATTCTCTTACCAGGAAAACTGCCAACTGTTCTCTCTTGTGCATGTGATCCTTCTTCTACCCTGGTGCCCGCTCCCATAACAGAAATGCAGCACCTCCTTTGGGGACTTAGCTCATTTAAGCCTTACATTTTGCAAGAAAGGTGGTGTTATTCCCATTCACAGATAACATGTAATTTTTGTTCTAATCGGTATGCTGACCCTTTTTGTGGCAGTTTTCCAGGTGAGATTAGGCAGGGCTGTTGGAGAGTCCAGGTATTGGGTGCCTGGAGTGCAGGATCTATATTTGACTCCTGCCTTTTTCCCCATGCATATAGTAGGCAGGCCCACCTGCTAGTCTTTCGCCACTTTCTTATTTAGCTTCTTTTGAATTATCTTCCCATTTTGAATATTCGTTCCCTGCCTTTTCCTCATTTTGCATGTCTTTTGGTTTGTTTTAAAAACCGAAGACAAGCCCTTTAAAGTTCCATCTTGATGTTGTAACTGTAACTCTCATGGCCACAGCAGTGCGGAGATATTGTGAACAGTGTGAGTGAGACACCATCTTTAGGCTTTTTCAGTTAATGCTTAATTTTTAAATGTAGAGATGAGCTTAAAAGGATGAAGCTGGGGAGTATAAAGGACATGGAATTTGTGTTATTCAAAGAAAGTAAAATTTTAATTACATTTAGCAAAGGCTGTTTCAAATGTTTATGGCAGAATAGCAGACAAACGTAGTTTCTGCATTTGGCCATCATAGTACAGTGAACGGTCACACTGATTTTCCTGCAACGAGTAGGAGCATAGAACTGCCTGAACAACTTCTCCAGGCCATCTCCTTGTGTTTCCACTTGTTCCTTCAGTGCGTGGACCTGAGCTGTAATGAGCTAAGCGAAGTCACTTTACCAGAAAACCTGCCTCCAAAACTGCAAGAACTAGACCTGACTGGAAACCCCCGACTTGCCCTCGATCACAAAACCCTGGAGCTGCTGAAGTAAGTATTTTGTGAAGCGCTGCAGCCCCATCGCTATTCACTGAAAATGACATTTACCGCTTAGAACATTAAATGGAATATGAAGCATCTGTTGACTTATTAGGTCTATCTATACACATTTGAAGTGAAGTGATTTGTGAGTCTGTAGTTCACCAAAATGGACGAATGGCCAAAAAAATTTTCAAGTAATTGGATACTCGTGTCCTTTCAGAAAGTTTTTGAGAAAGTGTCCAGACAAAAAGAGATGAGAATAATGAAAACAAAGAGGAAAGGGGATTTAAAGACACAGGAGAGGGCAGTGAACAACCAAGAAGTAAATGTACATCTCGGTTACGAATAATATGGTGTGATGCTTAATGCAAATGTTACAAAGGGATTTTGCAAGAGATTCATAATGTGGGGTAAATGAACAACTTGGAACTAAACTTCAGGTTATTTAAACAAAACTGGGAGAGTGGGGTAGTTAGATCCGCTACGTTGTCTTCCTGTTTTGGGAAGAGAGTTCCGTGGTACTATCTCATGTTTTCTGTTGATGGAGAATAACAGGTTGGATGGAGTTCGCTATGTAAAACATTAAAGTTAACCTTGTTAGAAAAGATGCCTTTATAACAGTGTTCATCACAGAACTCTAAATATCAATAAAATTAAATTATGCTTCACATAATGAATATTATAATGAATATTATCCAACTACTAAAAACAACGATGTGGAGTTACATTACTAACTTGAAAGATCTCTGCATATGACGTTAGGTGAAAAGAAAGTTTACAAAGAAATTTGTGTAGTGTAATCCCACTTTTTGTAACATGAATTTGTGTGCATTTGGGTATGTGTGCATGTGTGTGTGCACATGCACAACTAGAAAATTCCTAAAAGGATATAAAACAAAATGTTAAAATGATGCTGTTCTCTGGATAATATAATTATGGATGGTCTTTACTTTCTTCTTTAAATTTTTCTGAATTTTCAGAATTTTTTGCAGTGTATCTCAAAGTAACAGTCCTAGACATTGACACACATTAGACATTGTGTATGCCATCTGTGCTTAAACCCTGTTGTAATATCTGTTGCTGGAAGTCATCTTCCAATATCTTAGAAAAAACTGAAAAGGAGAATTTTGAAAAGAAGAGTAATATTGGTGGTCCATTATTATTATCCTAGACTTTAGTACATATCAAAATTTGAAAATCACCTAAGGTGATTCCTGGTTGGAATTGGCTTAATTAGTGCCTGTTCGTTGATATTTTAAGTACTTAATGAGAAAATTGATTTAGTTGAAGAATATTGCCTAAGTACAGTGTCCTCGGGAAGCCACGGGGACCTAGGCTCTCTCCACTGTGTATCAGTATGTGAAGCCTTGGCCCAAATCCCTCAGCGTGTCCAGACCTTAGTTTTCTCATCTCTTAGGGAGGATGGCCTACACACTCTCTAAGGGACTTCCAGAACTAAGAATACATGGATTAGCAAAACATATTTCATCTTTATAATGGGTAACTTTTTGAGTTTTTACAAATATGACATAATTTTATGATAAAAATAATTATATAAAAATCTGTTAATAAATGGAAGTAGCTGTTTGGAGAAAAATAAAAGTTGAATTTTTATTGCACACCAAAATAAATTCCAGCTAAATTAAAGAGTTAAATACATAAAATGAAATAATTTTTTAAAGTAAGAGGAAATCATATGGATATGTTTACAAACCAGAAAAGGACTTTTTAGGCCAGAAAAGGGGGTGGGGGAAATCACAAAAGAAGTCAATATGTATAGAGTGGTTTTGATATTTATGTTATGTATATTTTTATATAAAAATCCTTTTTTACATAAAAGTTTTAGATATCTATTCCAAAAGCTATCAAAGGTAAATCTAAAAGGCAAATGACAAACTGAGAAGAAACGCTGGCAAAAAATAAGAAAAATAAAAGCATTAATATTCTTTTTTTTTTTTTTTTTTTTTTTTTTTTTTTTTTGCGGTACGCGGGCCTCTCACTGTTGCGGCCTCTCCCGTTGCGGAGCACAGGCTCCGGACGCGCAGGCCCAGCGGCCATGGCTCACGGGCCCAGCCGCTCCGCGGCATATGGGATCCTCCCGGACCGGGGCACGAACCCGCATCCCCCGCATCGGCAGGCGGACTCTCAACCACTGCGCCACCAGGGAGGCCCAGCATTAATATTCTTAATAGAAAATGTTCTTATGAGTCAGTAGTGATAAGTACTCACTCAAGCAGAAAGTAAGTGAAGCACATTAACATTTAATAAACAAAATATGGATAGTTACATGAAAAGATCATATTCAGCCTTATTAGTGTATCAAGGAAATATTAAATAAAATATTTAAATGATAACATTTTTCCCCCTCAAATTGGTGTTGATGGAGGGTTGTAAATCAATATAACTTTTTAAAAAAGCTTTTGGCCCTGTTATCAAGCTTTTAAAAGTATTCATATACTTAGACCAAGGTTTTCTGTGGTAAAAATTTATTCTAAAAATTAATCAGAGATATGGTATTTATTTTAGGTACAGAGATAGTCATCAAGTCATCTAATTAAATTTAGGATGAATATAAAATGACATGGGGAAATGTTCATGATGTAATTAGAAAAAAGATGCAAAACCATATATATAATAGAATGACCCCATTATTATATAGGCATAAGGCAGTATCTCTTAAAATTCTCTACCAAAGGACATATGTTACTAGAGTGGCCAGAGCTACTACAGTGAAGCACATGTGTGTTCTCAGATTTAAAAAAAATTAGTAACAGACAGTGAAATCATAACACTCTTAGGTAAAAACGTTACCCTCTATTTAATATCTAGCAGGTTGTGGCTTCTTAATAACTTGGGAGAGTTTCCATATCTAATGTATTACTTGCTCTTTTAGAGGGTTGGCCTATTTGTTCTACATGAGGCAGGGTTAGTCCATATGGCGACTCTTCCGTGTGACTGAGCTCCGGCTCCCAGATTCCCTCAGACTAATTTCAAGATGTACGAGAGTCAACATCCAGGTCACTTCAGACGGCTGCTCAGTCACAGTGTGTTCAGCGTGGCGGAAATGAGAGATTGCTGCTTCACTAGAAAGGATTATGGGGGAGTTTAAGGATTACTTTTTTCTTTAATAATCAGGCTAGGAGGACTTCCCCGGTGGCGCAGTGGTTGAGAGTCCGCCTGCCGATGCAGGGGACACGGGTTCGTGCCCCGGTCCAGGAAGATCCCACATGCCGCGGAGCGGCTGGGCCCGTGAGCCATGGCCACTGAGCCTGCGCGTCCGGAGCCTGTGCTCCGCAACAGGAGAGGCCACAACAGTGAGAGGCCCGCATACCGCAAAAAAAAAAAAAAAAAAATCAGGCTAGGAAATGGAATTATTTCTTTGAAGGCTCCCTGTTCTGTAAAAAGTGTAAATGTCTTTAGAAAGGAGTCTTCCGTTTTTCTCCAGAACTCAGAAAGGTAGGAAAAATGTAGGGAGAACCTTAAGGTATGCCTTAAGAAACCCATTGCATTGCTTACCATTGTACGTGGATAAAATTTGGTACCAGGTCATAAGGAAAGCAAACAACAGCAGACTATCTTTTTAAATACACCTTTTATTGATGAGTTTGAAAGGAGGATATATCTGTAAAATGAGGTATTTGATTTTGAGATTTTCTGTTGACACTACCTATGATTTTTATGTTTTTCAGCTTTTTTAGGATAAAGGAAAAGGTGAATGTTTTCTGGTAATTAAGAGTAGAAACTTTTCTTTAATGAAATATTTTTAAATTTCAAAGAAATTGCCACCAAATATTTCTAGAATCAAAGTGAATATTATTAGACATTGATTTACTCCTGAGTTGAATGGTTCTTAGGAAAGGTATTCAGTATTTATTATATTTTGGAGTTAATGAATGCCAACAGATAATTTAAATTCTTGGGCTCAGGACAAAATTGTTTAGGTGTTAAGAGATTATACATAATTCTGTTTCTCTTTTTAAGTAACGGGGAAAAAACTAGTGGCAATTTACAAATAGGGATTTATCTCACCATGTGGTAGGCCGCCTTTTAAAAACCTGCTTCACATCTGTATGACTTCCTGTTTGTGAGCACTGAACGCTTTCTAGTAGGCTGGTTTTTAATGAACTGCATTTGAAGGTTTACTCTTTTAATATTTCTGTTTTGGGTCCTTTTGGACCAGTTATAGCATATGAGAGCCGAGGTGAGATAAGAATTTGTCTCCCAGTTTATTTATATGTAGTTAATGTGTAATTTATTGAATGCCCCTCATTTACTTCATAATTTTATGATATTGGTCTCAGCATGGTTGTGCAGGTGAGGAAAGAATTGGAAGCTTCAGGGGATAGCCAGTCCCCAGTAATATTTGTGAAATATTTGAAGGGGTGATGTGGGCAGATACTGGATTTGAGGATGAGTGTTGCAGAATTCTCTCACGTGATCCAAACACAGTACAGCCGTGGCTCGGGTTTCATTCTTTTCAAATCTGGGCTTCATGTTGTGAGAATACACCCAACTTAATAGTTAAAGTTTCTTTTCTCATACCAAGGTTGAGAGCTGTCCCTTTCATCCCCAGGAGAGAGTAGCCATCTAGGGGCGGTGTGTGTGTGTGTGTGTGTGTGTGTGTGTGTGTGTGTGTGTGTGTGTGTGTGTGTGTGTGTGTGTGTGAAAGTGCCTAATAACTGACATTTGATGCTGATAAAACTAATTTTCATGCCCTGTATATATGCCCCTTTGTTTTCATTATGATGAGTAGCTAGTTCTTGTTACTGATAAATATTTCAGACACATTAAACACAAATGGTAAGTACAGAGTGCTTAGGTGTTTTTCATTTCTCAGGTAAAAGTAGCAATTTGCACATGTTCTGTTTTAATGATTCCTGGCCCCTCTGTTTCTCTGTTCAGTAATATCCGCTGTTTCAAGATTGATCAGCCTTCCGGAGGCGATGCATCTGGAGCCCCAGCTGTATGGAGCCATGGCTACACCGAAGCTTCAGGGGTGAAAAACAAGTAAGTGGGGTGAAACTTTGGAGTGAGAACCGCCACCTGCCCGCCCGCCCGCCTCCCTGCTTTAGTGGGGTGGAAGCCCAGTGCTAGCACACACTTTCCCCGTGTCACATTTATTTCAGTATGTTTCCCCAGAGTGAGGCCACCTCATGACTTAGGCTGGAACATTAGGCTAAGCCCTGCTTGGCATCACATACTCTCTCTTTGTGAGGATGTTGCTAGGATACGGTGTAACTGACACATTATATCTATGTGAGACTCCAGTGTTTGGAGAAGGCATAAGTATTGAAATGCATCCCTGCTCTTTTGAAAAGCCCCTTTATCTTTGAAGCCTGTTTACCAAGCAAAACAGGGATAGTATTAAAGGAGTAGAAGTAGCCTTGATTGTCCATATTCGAGATCCCTTATGTTACTGACAGTCGCTGTTGCTGTGGAGCTGTTTTTTACAGTCTAAATTAGCTTGTCAGGAATTTGATGTCCATTCCCTGTAATGTCAGCTGCTTGTCTTGCCATCAGGTCTTGTCCATCTTAATTTCTTTTTCTTCCCTATTTTCACCAACCTTCCCTGTCTCATATGCAGATGTTGATTTCTTGAGAATTGTAATCCAGCTCTTCAGGCTTGCTTGCTTTTTATGAAGGGGTGCTGATAATCAGTACTAGAAAAGCAAAGGATCCTATAAATTAGAATGGTCATAATTTAATTAGCTACGGTATAAGAACACAAAATATTGAGAGCGGGGGAAGAACAGGAAGTGGAGGATGATCCCATAATAGCTAACAGCATTCAACCCTGGGTGCACATTAGAATCAGTCAGGTGAGGAACTTTAAAGAACATTTTCCAGCCGAGGCCCGTGAAATCAGAATGCTTTAAAATCTCCCCCAGGTGATTCTAATGTGCATCCAGGCTTGAGAACCACTGACTAGCTTGAATACCCTTCGTGGAAAATAAAAGGTGGAATTGTGGTTGCCATGCTGACTGCTTTTCCTTGGGTCAGAAAACAGAATGAACTCGCATTGTGCGTCTGACGCATTGATCCTGTCCTCTTTCCCTGAGAGTGTGCTTCGGCATATTAGAGAAGATGTAGCCCCCATTTCAACATCTCTGTTCCATTTGCCCCCCCCAAAAAAGGCAGAAAAACCAGTTGTGTCTGGGCTCTGACTGCTTATTTCTATGTACTTTGCACTGTATATCATTATATTTTGGGGAGAGAGGAAGAAACTATATATTCTTTGGAGCAGTCAAAGTTCCTTCCTAGAGATCTTTCTTTTTTTAGATTAAAAGACCTTCTGTCTTACTTATAAACCCCAGTATGTGAAAGTGCCCTCTAATTCCAGAACACTGATGTGAAATCCAAGATTGGTTTTTAAACTTCTCTGGATATTAAAATGTATTATCTACTCATATATATTAGTGAAGCAGTGACCAGTTAGGTATTTTTTCCTACATAATTCCCCCTTCCACAATTCCTTTTTAAAAAATTTTTTGCTATATTGAAGTGTAAGATAAACGGTAAGCATACAACTCTATGGATTGTCCTTAAGTGAACCAGCACCTAGATCGAAAAATAGAACATTACCAGCACCTCAGAAGTCCCATGCCATCCCTGGCCCTCACTTTATTTTCCCTTGCTTTTTTACCCTTTGGTTTTGCCAGCAGAAGTTTCTCAAGAGTTTTCTTTTTGAATTGTAGATAAAGTAGATATATAAGCAAGGAGCTTGCTGCTTTGAAGGAAGGAGAGAACTGCAGTTGTCCCTGCCCCCAAATCTCAATAGACATCTATTCTCTTCTCTCCCTCCCACTTTCCCCTATGGGTACTGGTGCTGTGTTGCCTCCCTATCAGGTCATTTCAGATCCTCTGGGAAAATCCAAGCAGGGAGCTGCAATCCTATAATTTAGGTTCTTCCTCAGACTAAAAAACAAACAGGAAGCTTCAGCAGAAAAGAAAAGTCACTACTGTACTTTTAAAACACGTTATTTTTTTCATACCTCCTGCCCCATTCTTTCTAGCAAGGGGAGCTTACAGAGGAAGACAGAATTATAAGATGATTTAATATTATATAATTAAATTTTACTTTGCCACTAATTGTCATATAACTAGGGATGACTTTTTTTTTCTTTAATAAATGGAGGCAAGAATTTCACAGTACTGAGGTAAGAGCCAGATTTCCTAGCTTTGAATCTGGGCTCTATACTTTTTTGCTATGTGACCTTGAGCAGTTACTCAATCTCTCTTTAGCTTACTTTCCTCATCAAAAATACTACTTGTCCTTATAGGGTTATTGTAAGGATCCACTGATTACATACGTGAAGAACTTAGAATAACATGTGCCATATAGTAAACTCTATTTAAATGTTAGTTATTATTATCATTAATGATAATGAGTATTACTATTGTTATTTATCCCCAAACTCCTTAAGATCAGGAATTATATTTTCAGGTTCATACCGCTGTTACCTAGCCATGATACATATTAGGTGCTTAATAACTTTTTTCTTTTCATTAATTTATATACAGTAATAAGGTATAATTTATATTCAACAAAATTCACCCTGTTTAGTGTACAGCTCTGCAAGTTTTTTTTTTTTTTTCGGTACGCAGGCCTCTCACTGTTGTGGCCTCTCCCGTTGCGGAGCACAGGCTCCGGACGCGCAGGCCCAGCGGCCATGGCTCAAGGGCCCAGCCGCTCCGCGGCATGTGGGATCTTCCCGGACCAGGGCACGAACCCGTGTCCCCTGCATCGGCAGGCAGACTCTCAACCACTGCACCACCAGGGAAGCCCCAGCTCTGCAAGTTTTGATGAAAGAGCCCGAGCTCTGCTCGGTGATGGTGATTGTGTAATCACCTCTATATAAAATTATAGAACAGTTCCTCAAAATTCCTCCATGCCCCTCTGTTGCAATTTCTTCTCCCCGCTCCCACCCCCTGGCAACTCCTGATCTGTTTTTTGTTCCATTAGTTTTGCCTTTTCTAGAATGTCATATAAATGGAATTATACAGTATATAGCCTTCTCAATCTAGCTTCTTTCACTTAGCATCATGCATTGTAGATTCATTTGTGATGTTGCATGTGTTAGCAATTTGTTCCTTGTTACTGCAGAGTATTATTCCATTGCATGAATATGTTACGGTTTGTTTATCCATACACAACTTGAAGGATAAATTATTTAGATTGTTTCTATTTTTTAGCAAATACAAATAAAAATCCCATAAACATATAAACCTGCATACAGGTTTTTGGGTGAACAAATGTTGTCATTTCTCTTGGGTGAATACCTATGAGAAGAATTGCTGAGTCGTTATGATAAGTATATATTTAATTTTATAAGAAACTGCCAAACTGTTTCCCAAAGGCTGTACCATTTTGCATTCCCAGCAGCAATGAATGAGACTTCTCGTTGCTCCACATTCTCACCAGTACCTGTAAGATCAGGTAGTGGCAGTGGTGGTAGTGGTTTGGGTCATTCTAATAGTGATATTTCATTGTGGTTTTAATGTTTATTTCCCTAGTGACTAATGATTGTTGATCATCTTTTCACATGCTTATCATCCGTACCTATATCTTCTTTGGTGAGAATGTAATCTTTCACAATTAAATATGATGTTAAAGGTGTTTTTGTGGACTTCCTTTATCAAGTTAGAAAATTCCCTTCTATTCCTAGTTTGCTAAGAGTTTTTATAATGTGTATCAGATTTTGTCATAGGCTTTTTCTGCATCAATTGAGATGATCATATTTTTTCTTTCTTAGTCTGTTGATGTAGTGAATTACATTGATTTTAAAACGTCGAATCAGCCTTGCATTTTCAGGAAAAATTCCCCATGGTCATGATGTATTACCCTTTTTTATATGCTGCCGGATTCAGTTTTTTGGTATTTGTTGAGCATGTCTGTATTCACAGATTAGCCTGTAGTTTTCTTTTCTTGTGGTGTCTATGTCTGGTTTTGGTATCAGGGTGATGCTGGCCTCATAGAATGAGTTGAGGAGTATTTCCTCTCTTCAGTTTTCTGGAAGAGTTTGGAATTTATATTATTTCTTCCTTAAATGTTTGGTAGCATTTACTAATAAATCCCATCTGGGCCTGGAATTTTCTTTGGTTTATAACTAGACATACAATTTCTTTAATAATAGGATTATCTCTTCTTGAATGAACTTTGGTAATTTATGTCTTTCAGAGAATTTATGCATTTTCATCTAGTTTTCAAATTTATTGGCATAAACTTGATCATAATATTCCATTATTCTCCTTTTAATGTCTACAGGATCTGTAATGATGATGTCTCTCCCCTCTCTCATTCCTGATATATTTGTCATTTGTCTGTTTATCCTGATCAAATTGGTTTGAGGTTTATCAGTTTTATTAATATTCTCAAAGAACCAGCTTTTGGTTTCATTGATTTTTCTGTTGTTTTTCTGTTTTCTATTTCATTGACTTCTGCTTTTATTTTTATTATTTCCTTTCTGCTCGCTTTGGGTTTGTTTTGCTCTTAATTTTCTAGCTTCTTAAGGTAGAAGTTTAGGTCATTGATTTGGGCTTAAGGTATTAATATTCTATGCATTTAGAGCTATAAATTTCCTTCTAAGCAATTATTCCAATATGGTTAGAGGACATACTCTGAATCAGTTGAATCCTTTAAACTTACTGAGACATTTTCTGGACGAGAATATGGTTTATCTTGGTAAATACTCTGTGTGCATTTGGAAAAAAATCTTGGGTAGGGTATCATTTAGATCAAGTTGGTTGATAATGTTGTTCAAGTCTTAAATATCCTTGCTGATTTTCTGTCTACTTTTCCATCAGTGACTGAGAGACTATAACTCTAGTTTTATCTGTTTCTCCTTGTAGTTCTCTCAGTTTTTGCTTCATGTATTTCCAAGCTCTTTTATTAGGTGCATAAACATTCAGAATGTTATAGCATTGTGACGAACTGACCCCTTTAACATTATGAAATGACTCTTTGTTTCTGTAATATTCTTTGTGCTGAAATATATTTTGTCTGATATTAATGTAGCTATTCCAGCTTTCTTTTGATTAGTGTTTACTATAGTATAGTTGACCCTTGAACAACACGGGGGTCAAAAAACACAGTCAAAAATCCACGCGTAACTTTACATCAGCCCTTTGTATCCGAGGTTCCACATCTGCAGATTTAACCAACCACAGATTGTGTAGTACTGTAGTAGTATTTAGAGGAAAAAAATCAGCATATAAGTGGACCTGCACAGCTTAAACCCATATTGTTCAAGGGTCCACTGTATATCATTTTTTATCCTTTTGCTTTTAAGCTATTTGTCTCTTTATTTATTTTTTCAATAAATCTAGATTCTTTTTTAGTAAGTGTATTTCATTTATTTATTTGTTTGTTTATTTATTTAGGCTTTGTCTTGTGTTCTGTTTGTGTTCTCTTTGTGTTCTGTTGTGTCTTCGTTGCTGCATGGGCTTTCTCTAGTTGCAGCGAGCGGGGGCTACTCTTTGTTGCGGTGCATGGGTTTCTCATTGCAGTGGCTTCTCTTGTTGCAGAGCTCGGGCTCTAGAGCGCAGGCTCAGTAGTTGTGGTGCACGGGCTTAGTTGCCCCACGGCGTGTGGGATCTTCCCAGACCAGGGATCGAACCCGTGTCCCCTGCGTTGGCAGGCAGATTCTTAACCACTGTGCCACCAGGGAAGCCCGTGTCTCTTTAAATTTAAAGTGTATTTCTTACAGGCAGTATTTAGTTAAATCTTGCTTTTTTATATAATCTGACTTTCTGTCTTTTTGGGTGGTGTTTAGACCATTTTTATATTTAATGGAATTATTGATATGGTTAGGTTTAAATCTGCTAATTTACTAGTATTTGTTTTCTGCTTGTCTCATCTGTTCTTGATTCTTTCTCTTTTTCTTCATTCTTTTGGATTGAATATTTCTTATTCCATTTTATCTCCTTTATTCTTATTAGTTCTACTTGTGTGTGTGTGGTTTGTTTAGGGTTTATAGCATAACCTTTACCTTATTAATTACAGTTTACCTTCAAGTAATATATCAATTCACATATATTATAAGAACCTTACATCGTGTACTTCCATTTCCCCTCTCCTAGTCTTTGTGCCCTTGTTGTCATATGTTTTACTTCTACTTTTGTTATAAACCCCAGAATACATTGTTATAATTTTTATTTTAAACAGTTATTCTAAAGTAGTGTTTCTCCACTTCAGTATTATTGACATTTTGAGCCAGATAATTGTTCGTTGTTGTGGGGCAGGGGAAGGAGGGGGGTGTCCTGTGCATTGTAGGATATTTAGCAGCACCCCTGGCCTCTACCCAATAAATGTCAATATCACCACCACTCCCAATCGTTACAAGCCAAAATGTCTCCTGGGGGCAAAATTTCCCCCATTGAGAACCACTGTTCTAAAGTGATTTTTAAAATAAGAAAAAGAAAATGTTTAGATTTACTCACCTATTTGTCATTTCCAATACACCTCATTCTTTTATCCAGATTTCCATCTGGTAGTATCATTTTCTTCTGTTTCATGTAGTTCCTTTTACATTTCTTGTAGTGGTTGTCTTTTATTTGTGCGTCTGAAAATGTCTTTTTTTGCACCTTTACTTTTGAAAGCTAGTCTCACTGGTTTAGAAATCCAGGTTGACAGTTTCTTCCTATGAGTACTTTAAAGACGTTGCCCCGCTGTCTTCTGCATTGTTGCTGATGAGAACTCTGCTGTCGTTCGTCCTTTGTTCCCCTGTAGGATATGTTGTTCTCTACTCCCCAAACCCCACCTTTATCCCTGGTTTTCAGCAATTTGATTTTGATGTGCCTCAGTTACGTTTTTTTTTACTTGCTTTTACTTACTGTTTGTTGAGCTTCTTGTATCTGTAGGTTATAGTTTTCATCAGATTTGAAATATTTCCATCCATTGATTCTTCAAAACTTTTTTCTGTCTGTCTCTCTTCTCTTTTGAAGACTCCAATCCCCTGTGTGATGGGCTGCTTAAAGTCATCTCACCACTTACTGATGCCCTGGCTTTTAATTTTTCCCCTAGTCTTTTATTCATTTTGGACAATTTATGGGACACCGTTACATTACTTGGAAACAGTCTGATTAAGTGGAGAGACTCTGCAGGCCTCTAGAGCGCCCTGTGCACCTCTCCTCCCATCAGTATATACTTTTCCTGTACTTTTCCTAGTGTTTTAGTTGTTACTCCATTTTTGCTCCATGTGGAAGTTCTCCTTGATAAATGTTTTGTGAATGAATGTGAACATATGCATTCATAATCTGGTGTTATTTCCCATGCCTCCTACTGTCTTTCTTTCACTACCATTTAAAAATAAAATCATCAGAAGAGAAGAGTGGGGGAAAGCCATGAAGCATAAATATGTGCTTATCATTTTTCTTCACTCACAGAAATTAGTTGATATAAATTAGCTGGGGTTAGTTTACCTATTCTTAATCTATGTGGAGTCATGAAGAAAGAGAGAAGACTGGATTAAGCAAACCTGAAAAAAACACAGCTGGGTTGGGCATGGAGAAGGAAAGATGAGTCAACTTAGCACAAAAGCATTCTTGCTTTGCAGGTTGTGTGTTGCAGCCCTGTCGGTGAATAACTTCCGTGACAACCGGGAGGCCCTGTATGGTGTATTTGATGGAGACCGGAACGTGGAGGTGCCCTACCTTCTCCAGTGTACCATGAGTGACATTTTGGCAGAAGAGCTGCAGAAAACAAAAAACGAAGAAGAATACATGGTCAATACGTTCATTGTTATGCAAAGGTAAAACTTAGAGCACCTGTCCTGTGTTTTCTTGCTCTTCTTTGAGTGTTTGCCATCTGGTTAGAAAAACAGGTGTCCAGTAATCTCAAAGCCTATTGTTGAATATGTGTTATTCAAGATGCATTCGGGCGATTTGGTTTTGCCCACATATCAGGGCTGGACTGTGTTCCGTTTGAGACACACTGATGTTCAGACAACTTGGTTGGAGGCCGAGTCAGTGACAGGAATTCAGTTTATCCTGGAACTGGTCTCATAGGCCTGTCGTGATTCCAGATTTTCACCAGATTGTTTACGACACACTCCCCTCACCCCAAGTCATGCGAGCGCCAGACGCTCTTTAGACCTTCTGGCGTGTGGATTGCTCTTTGCAATGGACTATTTCCATCTCGGTTTGTTCCCCCTTATGAAACACTGTCACTGATCCAAGAAGTGCCAACCTTTGAGAACTTGAGATGGTCAAATTTTAGGCCAGGCGTTACATCACTGTTCATATATTGTTTTTCCCCCTTTATTAAATGTTCAGACAGTGTTACTAGTAGAATCCTAGGCCATTCCCTAGAGCTTTTGGTCACCGTGGAAGTTGTGGAATGTTGTTTCTGACTCTGAGGGCTGCATGTTAGGAGCATTCCCACATTCGAAGATTTGCTCGCTCTTTTGTCACTTTAAAGGCTCTGTAGGTTGTAAAGGAACTGCCTGTTAATATTGTATTGCAAGCCCTTGCTCTTGTGGGACCAGGAAGTGGAGAGTGCTCCGAAGGTCATGGGAACAATGACGCTTTTTTCTCTTTCTCTCCCTTTTCCCTGCCTTGAGAATCTGCCAGAGGAAGTATCTTTGCAACAGGAGTAGAAAAAGTGTCTGCTAAGGAATGCTGGTCCAGAGAAGCCTTGAAAGTTCCCCTAAGTCATGAATACTCTTGAAGAGCTCAGTAGAGGCAAGCCCGGTGGGGTTCTTTGCTGCTCGACTCACCTGTCTTTCAGATTCTCAGTGGGCATGTGCAGTTAATAATTGATGCTGGGGCTTCCCTGGTGGCGCGGTGGTTGAGAGTCCGCCTGCCGATGCAGGGGACACAGGTTCGTGCCCCGGTCCGGGAAGATCCCACATGCCACAGAGCAGCTGGGCCCGCCCGTGAGCCATGGCCACTGAGCCTGCGCGTCCGGAGCCTGTGCTCCGCAACGGGAGAGGCCACAACAGTGAGAGGCCCGCGTACCGCAAAAAAAAAGAAAAACACATTGATGCTGGTAACAGCTAGTATTTAGTGAGCCCTTAATATATCCCAGTCATCGTTCTAAATACCTTAATGCCATAAGGTATAAGACAGGGACATCTATCTACTTTTCTGTTTTGACCACCATCTTGCTTTAGGAAAAAAGCAAACACATTTCATACATACAGACACACATAACACACACACACACCCTTCACACACTCCTGAGCGGTCTACTTTTTATAGACCCTCAAACACTGGATAAGAATTAAGAACTTAAGAACCTCAAACTCTGATTACTAGCTGCACTTCTCACAAATACCATCCTAATTCTGGCTTTGCTGGGAGGAATCATTGTGCCTTTGACAGGAGGAAAGCAGTGCTGACTTGGCAGGGCCTAAAGTCCAGTCTGGTCATAGATGTGCAGAAGTTGGAGTTTAGAGACCCAGATGGTCAGCCCATCTCTAGGTCACTTGCTTGCCTCTTATTTTCCCTGTTGGTTAACAGGATACGGGGTGTGTGGTGATCTTTTCAGTCCTCAGGAGAACTGTATGTTCTCGGTGCCTGACATTCTAATTTATATGAACAGGCAGCCCTGGTTTCCATCGCTAGTGGTGCCCCTTGCCTAACCTAGACAGGGTCTGCCCTTGTAAACAGGGGAGTCTGTCCATCTTAACCTTCTGTACCACTCAGGATCTGTCTGGGAGGCACTGCCATCTGTGGGGCTTCTGATAAGAGTTCTTACCTCCTTTTAATTGTTAGAACTTGCAGGTGTCTTGTGTATTCAATACAAGTATGGACCGATGGTGAATAAAAGCACTTTGGAGCTTCATTACTAGAATGTCCTTTCTGTGAATATTCTAGAATAGACATCACTCATCTAGAAAGTCTGCACTGTATAGGACAAGAACATGAATGGTCCGGTACTTGAAAGCATGTCCCCCAAACATCCTAATAAAGAGAGAGGGTGGTCAGGTAATTCTGAAGTGTCAGTGGGTGTAGTGTGTTTACACTTGCTCCTGTTCAGTGGTCACTCCGGCTGTCCTCTCTCGGGAGCAGAGGGGATTTAGAGACGGGGATGAAGAAAGCAGTGGTCACTGCCGCTGTCTTGGGGGCACGCCGATACGGGAGAGGCAGGCTGGATGCAGCAGGAGAAGGGCTCCTTGATTCCACAGCAGCTCCTTGGGTCTTTCGTGGTGAAGTGACACCTGCCCCAGTTGTGAGCAGACACCTCTCCGTGTGTGTGTGTGTGTGTGTGTATGTGTGTCAGATTTCACAGGCTCTTTTCCTGAGTTGAGCAGTGCCTGCTTTGGTGAAAGAGGCCTGGTGGAGCCCCAAGTTCTGTTTTTCCTCCTAACCCCGTCCAGTGGTACAGTCTGGCAAAACTACATGGGACAGGTGTGTGTGGGTTTTTACCCCGTCTCTTCATTTTCCAGGAAGCTTGGAACTGCTGGGCAGAAACTTGGAGGTGCTGCTGTCCTTTGTCATATCAAGCATGACCCTGTGGACCCAGGAGGACCCTTCACCTTGACCTCTGCTAATGTGGGCAAGTGCCAAACGGTTCTCTGTCGGAATGGGAAGCCGCTGCCTCTGTCCAGATCATACGTTATGAGCTGTGAGGAAGAACTGAAGAGAATCAAACGGCACAAGGCCATTATCACGGAGGTGAGGAAGAGGGATTTTCCTCAGGATGGGGGAGGACAGGGCCGGGGTCGTGGCAGAATCAGCCAGGCAGCATTTCCCGCCAAAGCACATTCTTTAAACATTGAAGTTGGTTTAAAATTAAAATTCCAAATCCGGAGTATCACAGAGCAAACTCTGTGTGTGATGTGTCTGGAGACATTATAATATACAGAGTAATATAATAGTTATCAACGGCCTCTCCGCATTGAGGGCTGTGCCACGGTACCGTCTCATCCTCACAGCCGCTCTTGGGAGGCACTTTGGCGGGGGCTGAAGCCTCCAGCCGTGAAGTCACGCCGCTGGTCCTCCTGTCGTAGATCTGCAGCTTGCGGGCTACGACCTTGAAACCTCGAAGCCTCAGGCTCCTCCTCCGTAAAGTGGGCATAGCCGTGTGTCTGTCCTGTCTTACGAGGCGAGCGTGCGCATCGGTGTACCTGTAACGAGGAGTTACTTTGGTTCATGCCTCCTGCTCCACTTGAGTTAAGGCAGTGAGCGGTTCTCAGCTAGGGGCATCTCCCCCCGACAGGACACTTGCTAACGTCCGAGGACATTGTTGTCACAACAGAAATGCTCGGGGCATGTAGCAGGTAGAAGCTAGGGATGCTGCTAAGCATCCTACAGTGCGCAGGACAGCCCCACAGCAAAGAATGATTTGGCCCAAAATGTCAAGAGTGCCGCTCTTGAGAAACACTGGTGTCGGTCTTCGCTATAGAAGATTCCATGTAGCGCAGCTTCCAAAGTGGGCTGGTGGAATTGTGCTCCACTCGCTAGCTCATCCTACAGTGTGGCTCACCTGCTGTGCACCTGAAACGTGATGTGGGCTACAGACGTGATCCCCAGAGACACACGTCTGCCCCCAGGAGGTGTCCAGTCTTGTGGATAAAACCCCTGGAAGCATGTGTAGCTCGGGTAGACAGTGGTGAACGTTTGCGGCTCGGTAGAGAAGGACTGTGACTCCCCGTAGGCTTTGACAAGGGCCGTGAGAAAGATAAAGACTCGGGATCCACCACGAGGGTCTGGCCAAGGAGGCCGCGTGTAGATTTTAGTTCCCTGCTTGTTCTAAGAGCAGAGAGGATTAAAATGGACGCTAGACAGTCTCAGATGGGATTGAATGAAATGATTAAACGTATTGAATTAAATGTTCAGCATTACACGATGCCAAGATTAACCATTTCTGCTACATAAATGCGTCACCGTTGGTGCTTCAGAGGTTTCTCCTGCTTTCTCTGCCTCCCTCTTCCTTGCTTTGTCGGTATCGCTGCGTTGGTTTAATTTAATTTCCCTGCCTTGAGGTGTGCCCCCCCAAACACACACACACACACACAAAATCATTGATTCTGATGTGGTGAGATCTTAAAGCGCTGGGCAGAACAGCGAGGGTAATTTTTGCCAAAGTTCCACGTTTGGGGGAAGAACAAATACATGAGCAGAATTAAGAGAGTTGAAAATTGTGCCTGAAGCCCCGCTTCAGTAACTTTACTTCGAATTGTGCTGCCTGCTTGTATGCGTGGCGGGATTGTCTGTGCAGCTGGGGGACGAACTCCCAGATGAAGGAACGTGGTAGGGTTGGGAAGGGAATGGGTATCCTCCGGAAGAAACACTTGCTTCGAGGGAGATGGTTAGACCATCACTATTCCCTCATCCCAGACACACATACAAGTTGTCCGAATGGAGCCTCCTCTGGAAAAGGTGTTAAAAATAGGGGCATGTAGAGGCACGTCCTAGACCCGAGAACCTCAGACTTGAAGAATAAAGAACCGAGCGGGTACACCCAGGGGTTATCTCCCCTCCTCTCCTCCAGCTTCACAGAAAGGCTTTTTATTGGCAAGTGGTCTGAACCTTTGGTTCGTGGTTTAAGTGGCGTGAACTCGGCTGGACTGAAGCAGGAGACTTTGCCGTCTCCATTTGCTGCCAGGAAAGTGAGTTCAGGGAAGCGGTAGGAGCTGGCACTTCTCCTTAAGCATCTACCTCTCCAAACGCGATCAGTCGTACCCAGCTAGTCACCCCAAGATTTCCCCACCAATTGTTTTTAACCTTCTTACGTTTAAAACAGTGCCTCTCCCCTCACTTCTGGACCTTCAGACATTCCCGCCCCTGACGGTTGATGTGCTTTGGGGAGTGACCTAAGATTCCGGGCGTTATCTGGAACGCACCTGCCTCGGGGGCTGCTCGGCACTGGCGCATTCAGCAAGGCTCTTCCTCTCGGGACCCCCGTGGGTTCCAGGAGGCACTAATCGGCCATGTTGCTGTGTCAGATGATGGTCTGCTTTGGAGATAGACGGGTCCCAATAAAGGGCGTCACTGAGATACTTTCCATTTGTCCCTCCTGCTTCTTACGTGCCCCGGGCTTCTGATGACAGGTGGACATGAACCACTCACAGGAGGGTGGGCAGCCCCTCCCCCTGTGGACCGCGTGTCACGCTCCGGTGGTCCCCCAGGCAGGAGGCCCCAGGGAAGCCGCACGTCGCCCCGCGTGCTCCGTGGTAACGTCTGTTTGGAAACCCCTCTTCTTCCAGGATGGCAAAGTGAACGGAGTGACCGAGTCCACGCGCATCCTGGGCTACACGTTCCTGCACCCCAGCGTGGTGCCCCGCCCCCACGTGCAGTCCGTGGCCCTGACCCCGCAGGACGAGTTCTTCATCCTGGGCAGCAAGGGCCTGTGGGACAGCCTGTCCGTCGAGGAGGCCGTCGGGGCCGTGCGCAACGTCCCCGACGCCCTGGCCGCCGCCAAGAAGCTGTGCACGCTGGCGCAGAGCTACGGCTGCCGCGACAGCGTCAGCGCCGTGGTGGTGCAGCTCAGCGTCCCCGAGGACAGCTTCTGCTGCTGCGAGCTCGGCGCCGGCGGGCCTGTGCCGCCGCCCAGCCCCGGCACCTTCGCGCCCTCCGTCAGCATGGTCATCAAGGAGCGGCCCGCCGACGGGCTGGGCGTGCCGTCGTCCAGCAGCGGCCTGGCCTCAGAGATGAGCAGCGAGCTCTCCACGTCCGAGATGAGCAGCGAGGTGGGGTCCACGGCCTCGGACGAGCCCCCGCCGGGCGCCCTGAGCGAGAGCAGCCCCGCCTGCCCCAGCGAGCCGCGCTGCTCGCTGCACCCCGCCTGCCCGTCCAGCTCCTTCCAGCGCCAGCTGTCCAGCGCCACTTTCTCCAGCGCCTTCTCCGACAACGGCCTCGACAGCGATGACGAAGAGCCCATCGAGGGCGTCTTCACCAACGGCAGCCGGGTGGAGGTGGAGGTGGACATCCACTGCGGCCGCGCCAAGGAGAAGGAGAGGCAGCGGCCCCTGCTGCAGCTGCCGGCCGAGGCCAGCGACGAGGGCATCGTCATCAGCGCCAACGAGGACGAGCCGGCCCTGCCCCGGCGGGCGGACTGTGCCGCCGTGGGGACCATGGGGCGCCGGAGGGCTAACGGCTCCGTGGCGCCCCAGGAACGGAGCCACAACGTGATAGAGGTGGCCACGGACGCGCCTCTCCGCAGGCCGGGGGGCTATTTTGCGGCCCCGGCTCAGCCGGATCCTGATGATCAGTTCATCATTCCCCCGGAGCTGGAGGAGGAGGTCAAAGAGATCATGAAACACCAGCAGCCGCCGCCGCCGCCGCCCTCACAGCTCCACGTGCAGCCGCCGCCGCAGCAGTGCCCGGGGGACCAGCTGCCGGACTGCTGTGACACACCGCTATGACCCACCCGCGCGCTGCTTAAAAATAAACTAACCAACAAAGGCTGAGTTGCCAGAGCCTCCCAGGCTCCCGTTAAACCAGGGGTTTACTCCACGCCCTTCTCCCAGACGCTTTCCCAGCCTGTCTTTGCAGCCAGTCTGTAGGTTCCCCTTCTGTTGGTCATTTTTTAAAATAATTACCACTTTTCTTCTCGTGATGCTGTACCAATATGATTTAAATTTGTTAACTTCTTCCCCTAACATATCAGATGTGTAAAGACAAAAAACAAAAGGTTTAATATATTACAGAGAAACAGTTAATGATAATGTAATACTTTTTAAAGTGGCTTTGTGATGTTTTGTTTGTCTGGAAGGCAGGGCAGGTTGCCAGTGCTAAATGATTTAATAAGATTGTAATTCTGTATTTCTTTGCGGGGGGGGTGGTGGGGGGGAAGCCTTTTTTTTTTTTTTTGTCTTGAAAATGATAGACATTTGTAGAATATGGAGACTAACTCCTAGGAGTTGCTTTACTCTGTCAGGTGACCTAAGTCACTGGATTCACTAATTTTCTCTGAGAGAACAGTTGATTGAAAACTTTCTATTGTAAATAGCTCAGTGTTGTATAGTGATGCTTCACATGTTTTGTAGTTTTGGCATAAGGGACTAAACAACTGACTTCCCTCCCCTCCCCCTCTGACACACCTTCCTGCCCACCCCCCCTCATCCCCCCACCTTTTTAATTCATTGAATGATGAGCCTGAGCATTGCTGAGAGCATTGCTGTTCAAATAAGGTGGACCTTAGGCCACTGGAAACGAACCTGCCCCCGAGGGGCCTCGGACCCTTTTTCTTCCTCTCCTGTTCCCACCCAGCGACACTTTTTAATTGTGTTCCTTTCTGCCGCCACAATCAGCATGACTGTATAGAATTCAGTTAGATCATTGACATACCAAGAGTTAGATTAAAGCAGAATGCACAAATGAACATGTCATTTTTGTTATAATAAATATAAAATTTACAAGTATTGGACCCATCTGCTTTTGTCTCAAGAGCCAGATGTGTCTTGCAGATGATCACACCTAGCTTGGGTTTGGAATGAATGCATGTAACTTTGGGGTCATCAGATATTTCCGACTTTGATTTTTTTTTGAAGGGAAAATACCCAACAGGTTAACTTACGTTGAACGAACGTAGTGAAATCAATCCTGTGGTTAACAATACGCATAGCTGGTCTTACAGCCTTTCTATTTCTTCTTGTTGCTGTGTAGGGTAGATGGTAAAAGGGGAAGAGATGAGGTTGCATAGAGGAGATCCCTGGAAAACTCCCACAAAGCCAAGTTGGTTTCCAGGTCTCTCAAGGCCCCCTCAATCACCTGAACATGTTAATAGATCTTTTTATAAAAATTGGAGTATAGTTGATTAACAGTGTACACCGGAGCTGGCTGCCTCGCTCTCTGCCCCTAGCAGAAATAATGTCAGTGCAGTGGGGTCCACTAGGAAATCCCGTATTCCTAGCTGACTTACTGGCCCCATTTACAGACTCTAGTGCCCCACCCCTCCCTGCCGACCCTGCATCTCGTGAACCATGTTTTGGAGATGCTGTGGGTCTTCTCTCTTGTCTCATGTGGACCAGCTTCCCACGTAGAATGGTTTTCCTTCTTCATATCTGCCCTCCAGTGGTACCTGGCTGGTTCAGTGACAGGACGTGGCAACTAGTCTTTCCTGTAGACTCGGTAATGGGCTGTCCGTCCCCTCGCTGGGTGGCCAGATCAGAGGAACCCCCCTGGTCTTGGTGACGTCCGTTCTTCATTCCGTATCAGGCTACTTGTACACTGTGTACTTTGAAAACCACTAAGGCTGTGGAAGAAGACTGAGTTCCTCTCAGCCCCGTAAGGGACGCAGTGACCAAGGGACTAGACTGCCCAAGCCCGGGCAGAGCTCTCTGCTCTAGAGCCGGAGCAAAACCATCTGAGGGTCCCTGCGCCCAGCCCCGCTCAGCAGCACCTTGCCGCCCCGTCGTCCCTGCTCCAGGTGGATCGGAGCGGACTTGGAAGGCTCTGGGTTTTCACCCCCGTGCCGTAGTCACTACAGAAGATCTGGGCTGGCTCTCTGACCTCCTCGGTGCTTAAATCCCCTGTGGACGGGGCTCACCTGTTGCCTGGAGCGGGGCCTGCCCAGACGGTCAGTGCGGATCCGATTCCATGGCAGCTCCCTTCCAGAGGAGCCATCAACGCTTCCGCCCTAAGCGTGGCCAACAGAGGCGGCAATAATTTGAGGAGTCCACGATGGGTCCCACAGCAACTGCTTGTGCCAGGGGCAGCTGCTGGGACCAGCAAGTCCCAAGTGGGGGCTCACCTCACGTCCTAACGTGTGTGGCTGACTGGGAGAAGGGGCACAGGCTTGGCGCTGCTGTTTTCCTAAGGCCGCCAGTTCAGTGCTTGCTTGCTTCTCAGTTTCTTAGACCATTAAGTCACGTGGAGCGCATGCCGCATATAAGGCACTATGGAGATAAAGGACAAAACTTTGCCCTTTGGGAGCTTGGGGTAAATAGGCTTGTGGGTGAAAAGTAAGAGATGAGCACATATTAAGCGGCTAAAGACGCGGAGACCTACTGCTAGGCCTCCTTGCCCTTGCCTAGGAGCCTCCCAGTTATTGCCTGAGGAGGAGTTTCTTTTCCCTTCTGCTCAGCAAGGTAGCATCTAATAATGTATGCAGAACTGCTTATAAAACTGTGAAGTGCTTAACTGAAGATTCCTCAAAGCCACGGGATCTCCCGGGTGAGCACGACAGGGAAAGGCATCCCCCAGCCCCGCCCCACACTGTCCTTCCCGCTGGGACGGCCAGCGAATTGGGAGAGGGCTGGCTTTGGCGGGTGGGTGGGTAAGAGGCTGGAAGCTCTGACGGGGCTCGCAGCCCTGCTAATAGACTCAGAGCTCCCTACCGAGGGCCCTGGACGTTGCTTGGTGTTGGATCAGCCACAGGCTGCCACGTGTGTGCCCACGGAATAGTGGCTTTCCGGAGGGCACCAGGGCCAGGCTCAGGAGCCCCGACTCCCAATCTGACCTGGTTTCTCTAGATTGCTTTTGTCACAGCACCACCTGCTGGTGAGATTAGATTTTGGGTGGAAATGGGCATGACTCTTGGTCTTTCTCCTGCCCCTCTTCCAAAAGAAAGTTTCAGTTACTTTCATTCCTAGACACCTGACAGAAAGCAATCTCCAGCACTATTAAGTCAGAGAAATATCAGGGACACTGACGTGCAGACATATCAAGACGTGTAGCCGGAATCATAGCATCGACCTGGGAGAGAGGAAGTCAGTCTCCAACATCCATCTAGTTCTCCATTCCCCATAGGGAAAAATAAATAAACACCCCTAATACGCCTTGGATCTAATAGGACAACATCAGCTCATTGGTGGCACTGCCCAACGGGGAGAAAGAACAATTCCCATGCGAACACTCGTCAGAAGGCACTTTGAATTCACTCTGACACGTCAGGAGATAGAGTTTTTGTACAGTGTGGGGTTGTGGTATCTGCCCTCCCTCCTCCCAAGTGATCAAACCACGTAATCTGTAGATAGTAAAGCCTTATGTAAGTGGAAGTACTGTCATTGTTTTAAGTAAAGAACTAAGGGTGGTCACATAGAAAATAATTGGGAACACAGAAAAAATCATTTTTTAAATTAAAAGCTCCCAGAGAGGAAAAAAACCAAAAACCCCTAGGAAACATCTGTTGGAACTGTTACAGGAGGGAGGGATGATGTCATGGGAGAAAAAATAGGCTTTCCTCATCTCTTGCCATTGAATTTCATTTGCTTTCAGTTCATCCCCCCCCAAAATGCATTTTGTGCAAATGGATCTGTGCAAACTTTATTTCCCTATTGTCGTTCACCTGTTGGGAACTGATTCCTATTGCTGCGTCTTTGAAAGATGGCTCTCAAGGTTGTCCCCTCACCCCACCTTTACCAAAATCGCAACCAAGTTCAGACTTAGCTTGGCAGATCCACTGCCCTGATCAGTAACAAAGCAGGAACTACCCCTAGCAGACGAAGCTTTGGGCGAGTGTTAGGAAGCAAGCTCCACAGCCAACCTCACACCCACCCAATCCACCATGTCCATTCACGCCCCGCGTTTAGGAAGCACCAGCCAGAGCCGCCAGTGTGCTCAGCTCTGGGTCCCCTGCCCAGAACCACAAATGCAGTGGGGCTTGGGTGCCACGGTGGCTGTGCTGACCTCCTGAGGTCTTGGTCTCAGCCAGCTGAGGGCAGACTACAGGCCCTACATGTTGCCCCCTGCCTTCTAGAAGACTAAGGTTGAACCTTGACAGGAAGAAAGGGGCCAAGGGGTCCCCAAGGCCGCCTTCCACTTTTCAGACTGTGTGGTAAAGTAGAAAGCCACGCTGTCCCCTGCCCTGAATTTAAGGACCCATAAACAAGTGCTGCTTTTGTTGGGCTCCAGTTCATTAGTCCTTTCATTTTCTTCTAAATCAGAAACACAGTGTTCTATCCTGTTCAAAGGGGGAATGGCAGAACACATGGAGAACTTTCTCCCATCTGCTTAGGACTAGAACTTCTCCCATTGTCACTCCTCTCTTTTTCTAAAGCCGTGGAAGTAAAACTGGCTTCAGACTGAAATTTCAAGTACCTTCTAGTCATTACTATTTCTTAGCTCTTATTCCAATAAACTGAACTTCCCCCTAATTCCTAATCTTATCTATTGGAAGAAAGTTGAAATGGCAACTAAGATCATTTTCCCAAATGGTGCAACTCCAGCTGTTGCCTTTTCCTGAACTCATTTACAGGTCATTTGCCTTTCTGAGTCTTTAAGAAAACTGCTTTGCAGTTAACATTTGGAGGCTCTTTTTTTTTGATGTGGACCATTTTTAAAGTCTTTATTGAATTTGTTACAATATTACTTCGTTTTATGGTTTGGTTTTTTGGCCTCGAGGCATGTGGGATCTTAGCTTCCCAACCAGGGATTGAACCCGCACCCCCTGCATTGGAAGGCAAAGTCTTAACCACTGGACCGCCAGGGAAGTCCCATTTGGAGGTTCTTAAGTCAGTTTTCCACTTAACAGAAATTGCCCTGTAAGCCAGGAATAAATCATGCACGCAAAATAAAGTCTTTTGTTTGTTTGATGGTCTACAATGCATCTTAAGAACTACTCAAATACTCCTTTTCCTAGAGCGTTTCAGTAGGTTAAAGATAGTTCATTGAAATGTGGCCCACCCCTGCTTATCCTAAGCACAATCACCCACACTTTTTCCTCAGGATCTGAAACCACCATCTCTCACAGGTAAACCCACAGGACTTTTTTCCTAGAAACTTCATTGGGCATGTATTTCAATGTCTGCATATAATTTGCATATACCCTTCATGTAAACATTTTTGAGTCCTCCAGCTTTCAAATTTAAAATCTCATCATGATATTCCTTAGATTACAACGTGTTGGGTTTTGTCTTCACTCCTTTTCTGTTACCAACACATGTTCTAAGGGATGAGACGCTGAGTGTTGGGGAAAGAAAGGGCCATGGGCAGGAAAGCCCAAGCCCACCTGTGTGACCACAGTGGTGCCTCTCCTGTCCATTTCCATCCAGTGTGAGCATCGTGGGGCAGGAATGATCTCGAGAGTTCACCCAGTGCCCACTTCTAGGCAGAATCCAAACTGTTGCTCTGCTGAGTGGAATTTTGTTTTTTCCAAAGATAGAGGCTCTCTAACCTCCTTCATAAACTGTTGACCACCTACAGGCAGAAGCTGAGTCCCCACTCTGTGCAGAAGTGCCGGGGTGGGCGGAGCACAGTGAGAGGCCCACAAGGATGAAAAACAGAGCACATTTTAAAAGGTGGTGCTACTCGGCTTCCTGGTGGCACAGTGGTTAAGAATCTACCTGCCAATGCAGAGGACACGGGTTCGAGCCCTGGTCCGGGAAGATCCCACATGCCGCGGAGCAACCAAGCCCATGCGCCACAACTACTGAGCCTGCGCTCTAGAGCCCGTGAGCCACAACCACTGAGCCCGCGCGCCTAGAGCCCGTGCTCCGCAACAAGAGAAGCCACCGCAGTGAGAAGCCCGCGCACCGCAACCAAGAGTAGCCCCCGCTCGTCGCAACAAGAGAAAGCCTGTGCGCGGTAACGAAGACCCAGTGCAGCCAAAAATAAATAAATAAATGTAAAAAAAAGATGACGCTACTACTGCAGAGACCCAGATAACCAAGAATGCAGGGAGACAGGGTGGGTCTCCAGGTCTGAGGTCGCAAAGGGCCAACCCCAAGCTCGGGATTCTCTAACTCCCAGCCCCGCAGGGTGGTCACTGAGATCCAGCACTGTGAGTTCTTCCTGTCCACCAGTGGCCTTCAAACGTTTCTGTCGTGACTTCCTGAGGGACGCTACTGACTTCCCACCTCCAAGGAACAAAGAAGGGGGAAGGGCCCACCTGCCACCAGCTGCTCCTCATTAACGCCCAGCTCGGATTCCTTCCTGCAAGTAGCCAGTAATAACCTCGACCGCTTCTACCCTGAGAGCCTGGCCACAAACAGAGCCTCTTCCACGTGTGCTGAGTGCAGGGGGTGCACGGACAGAGCCGACGGACCCTGGGCCTGCTGTTACAGAGCTCTGAAGACCCAAACTCTTGGGAAAAGAACAGAAAGACCAATGCGCCTTTGCTCTGCCCATCAAACACCACCAAAACCATTTCCTAGCTGTTTTTCTCCAATAGGCAGGGTTTTATTCTGAGCAACTTTGAATTCTACACACCTGTGGAAGATGGACACAGCAGTTGTCTCTGGCACGCTGACCTCAGAGCTCCCTCTGCTTCACGTTTAATTCCTTTTCTGCAACCCATCCCCTGGTACCATACCTGAGATACACACGCCCATTTGTTTAAAAAAAAAAAAAACAGTTTGCAGCCTTTTCCCCTCCACTCCAGCACACTGAGGATGGGCCTCACTCACTTGTGGAGGCACAAGGCTCTCCACATCCAGGGTTGAAGATGGGTCCCTTGGCCTCCACTGGAAATCGCTGACTTGTTACTTTAGCGGGGCTTCTGCTAGAAGTAGCCTCAAGATGTCCAAGCGCCTGTCCTTGAGATGAGTCCAGCCCTCCCCCTTTTCGCTTCCAGCTGGGCCAGAAATAAAACCACTGGTTCATGCAGATGGGCGCCCTGCCTACTGTTTGCAACTTCCAGCCGCCTCCATCCCTCCGGTCCTGGCCTCTGCCCCTCGCCCCTCCTCCCCATTCACGCCCTCCCTCCCGGCCATTCAGCTGCCCTGGTCTGGGTGCTGCTCACCACGGTCACCGTGGCGGGAGGGAGGATGGGGCTGGACGTTGCAGCAGCTGCCACAGCCGATCACTGCCTTGTGCAACCTCTCCGCTTTGGCCCCCAGCCCTCTTGCTTGGCCTTTGAGCCGGCTATAACTGCTGCTTCTCCGCCACATTTTGCAGGCTCTTCTGCCAGATCCTAAGAGTTGGATTCCGCGCTCCTCCCTTCACCTCTCACTCTCACTCAAGGCTCGTCCTGGGGGCGCTCATCGTCCCCCCCCACGCCCATGTCCACACCGCCTCCTGGACACCTCCCTCGCAGGACTCAGGCGCCACAAACCCAACGTACCTCAAACCTGCACCTCCTGCAAGCCCGACGCTGGCAGAACCTGTCATCGGTCACCAAGTCCCGTCAGTTCTACTTCCTAAACCCTCCTGGTGGAGGAGATGGACAATGAATAAGCAAATCTTTAAAAATGAACATGATTATTTCAGATGTAAAAAAAAAAATGTGAAGAAAACAGAAGAGGAAAATGGAATCAAGAATGATATTTGACCTAAAACCTGATGAGAAGAAGACAATTAAGATCTGGAGGCAGAGAATTTCAAGCAGAGGAAACTGCAAGGTCAAAGCCCCCGGGGTGGGGACCGCGAGCGTTGGGATATTAGGGGAGTGGCCCTTAATCAGCTTCCCTCCTCCTTGCCCCGGCTCTGAACCAAAGGCGAAATAAGACAGCGATAAGCAGAAGGGGCAGAAAGGTCAACTTTACTGCTTAACGCTGACAGTGGGGAATGCGGGCTGTGTCACTGCGTGAGGGCGCTTCCGACTACGGAAACCCCTCAGCAGTCAGCCGCTAGGCGGAGGCGGAAGCCCTCAGGGCTCTGGGGCAGAGAGCGCCCCCTGGGGGCGGGGAGGAAGCTGAGAACGCGGTTCCTGAGGGGGCGGGGCGCGGGCTGCGCATGCTCAGTGTGTCCTCTCAAACTCCCGCGAGGGAACGCTGGCGCCGCCCTTCAAGATGGCTCCCGGGGCTGCAAGTCTGGCGTCCTCAGCGTGGCGGCGTGGTTAGAGGTCGGGAACCCAGGGCCAGAGGGTGTGAGATGAGGCCGCAGACCTCCGCCAAGGCCAGGGGCGTGAGAGAGATCTCGTCTTCCAGGAGGTTGGCGCAAGGCAGGTGTTTACTAAACAGTTTCTCAAGGGTCCTCACGCTCAGGCGCCGCCCCTCGGCCTGAGCCCTCCAGCCCCCGACGCACAGCTGTGCGACTCGCGCCGCGGCCTCTGGGCCGCATCCCTTCATTTCCCGTGCGTTGCAATCACCGTAAATGCCCACCCAGTAATGGACGAAAATCCCAATGCGCCTGATTTCAAACATTTGGAAACTGCCTCCTGTAAGTCCTCTCACCCTGGTCACGCTTGGGGTCCGGGTTTTTTATTGGGAATTTGTGGCCCCAGCGCTGTGTCCCTGAGTCGGGACTGGCCTGGGTGGCTTTTGAGCAGCACAGGGACTCGGCCTTTACCGGACAGGGAGTCACTCTTCCCCAGGCCCCCGAGACTGAGGTATGTGGGCGGCGGCGGGAGGAGAATCACCGGAGGTTCAGGATTATCACCCACTCTCCCCAAGAGACTCCCAGGAGGTCCGCTTAGCCTCCGGGTGTGGGAGCCGCCGACTCTTGCCTGGCCCCGGGGACTTGAGAGCAGGAGGGAAGAGCTTTTTAAGCCAGGGCCGAAATCCAGCCTTCCTCTGGGTGGCTTTGGGCGCGTGGATTCATTTATTTCCTCCTGTGCTTCTATTTTGCAGCGCTTTTACCCAGGGTTGTGAGAAATTCAAGGGTGCCCGCCGTGGTGATCTCTCTGACGGAGTGAGAACCAGAACTAACTACGAGTTTCTGATACTCAGCAAAATGTTACTTTCCTCCTTGGATTGATGAACATGACTCGTGTTAATTCAGCTATTGGCCGGAGCTGCAAGGTCGCGCGGGGCACGACGGTTTCGCTGGTCTGCAGAGAGTCCCTTCCCTTCTGTGCGGAGAGACCCCTCCCCTGTTTGAGTCCTGCTGTTGGCCCTTCAAGCGGCAGCGCGTTGTCACAGGTAGGAGGTGGAACCTTTTTCATATGTTTGGTTGTACTAGACATCGGCGGCGTCCCCAAATTTCCTCTGGTTGAACTTAATAGAGTTCCTTGGCGCTGTGAGAGGTGCCTGGTGAGCTGCTCCCACCCACCCACTCCAGGGTCACCTGCCCAGGGTGTGTTTGTGAATTTCCTGGGGACGGATGACTTTGGCCGCGGTTAGGCATTCCCCTGTATCTCTCTATTTTAAATTGCTTATTTGGCCCAGGACAGGCCATTTCACATCCTCCGTGATCAGTAAATATGAAGTAAATTATCCAAAACCAAGTGGAAACCGCAGTCTGGATAATGAGCTGATTTATGCCTTTAATGAATCTCAGCCATTGTCACCACGGTGAGCAGCATTGGGAGCTCGCTTCTCTCCTGTCATTCTTCACATGACTTGAGCCGAAGAGAGATTGGAACAGGCACCGTTCGGGGGTTTTCTCAGGGAGCAGGACTCTTCCCAACAGATGAAATGCTTGTGGCCTGGTTGCATAAGATTCCACTGGGACCGCTGCTGGGCCTCAGGGGAAGGTGTGTGGACAAAGCTGGCGCCAGAGGGACACCAGCGCCATCAGCGCAAAGCCTTGTGAGGAGGTGTGTTTCTGGCCAGTGCCAGCCGGGGAGGGAGCATGGAGGACAGTGTGGTCTCCCCAGGGGCGTGTGTTCAGCCCTGGGATGCGCCAGAGGAACCACTGGGTGTGGGAAGAAAATATCAGAACTTCCCTTTTTGTTTGTTTGCATTTCTGAAAGTTGTGAGAGTTAAATTCATACACGGCTTTAAAGAAGTGTCGGACACTTGCTTTACTTTAGTGGTTGGCTTAATCTTGACAATAACCCTGGGAGGTGAAGACTGTTATAATCCTCATTTGTACAGGAAGCTGAGGCTCAGAGGGTTCCAAGGATCAGCCCCAGGTCAGGTCACCGCCAGGAGGTGTCAGAGCAGCCTGGCTGGCTCCTAGCTGTCTCTTATCACCATTTTTTAACCATTTCGTGGATGAGACCATCTTCACCATGTGGTACATGTATGTAATGTATTAATACACACGCGCACGCACAAGCACACACGTACTGCAGGCTGCACCTTTGTTTTTCTCTGAGAAGTAAAAGTTTGAAACCCCTGGGACCGAGCCCTCTGTGAGAATAAGAGCCAGGTGCCTGCTGGCTCTGACCCAACAGTGGGAATTCAGGCAAGTCCCTTGGGCTCTGGGGACCTCAGTTTGTAACAGGAAGGCTGTGGACACAGCAACCTTGCGTCCTTTCCGGCTCTGGCATTCGCTGCTCCCAGGACAGCACTATGGCAGGAGATTAATCCCCCCCTGATTAATCCTTAGTCAAACAAAAGTTTGAGTTTAGGGCAAGTAGTGGTTTTCCATTGCATTTAACTGCCTGTCTCACTGGGAGTGCTTCAGGGATCGTCAGCACTTTAAATAGTTTGGGACCTTTTCATACTAGATGGATCTGATCTTGCAAAATTTAGCTTAAAAAGATAAGGAAGAGGGCTTTGGGTTTTTTGTTTTTGTTTTTGTTGGAGTTTTTTGGGGTGTGTGTTTGTGTCTGTGGATCTATCACTAGACAGAATTGTGTTTTGCTGCCTTAGTGAAGAGGGACTGCCCAGGAGAGCAAGGGGGCAGGCTGGTCTGTACTTGGGGAGGATCCAGAATGTCACAAACCAGATGACAGCATGGGAGAGGTCTCACGACTGCAAAAGGAAAGATCTGTCGAGTACGATGTAATTTATGGATAGGGAGCTACTTTTTATAGGAGGAGGAAATATAACTCTGAGGTAAGACTTGAGCTCAAACCATATTCGGGAAATTTCTCGTGTGTTGCATTACCTTCCTGTGGAGGGTACTGGAGAGGGAAAGGGGGGATTACAGCCAGACCTTCGGAAGGTTAGGGGATAGATTTGCAACAAATATCAATATTTGGGACCCCCATTTAGGTTGTCACTCTTTTATACTTGGTTGATTGTTTAAATCACTAGATAGGTTTTTTAAATGATGATAATAGAAATGTATTCATCTTTAAGGATTTGGGTCCACCTTTCTTTACACATTCTTTTCTCATTCTGAGATTTTAAATGGGCATCTTGTAAGCTCCTTGAAGGGGAGACCTTGCCTTACTAATATCTCTATCTCAGGGCTTGCCCTGCACCTAGCACATAATATTCTTTCAACACATTTTTATGCATAAAAGAATGCACCAACTTTTCAAACACCTTGTGGGCTTTTTAATTGGTACCCTTCCTTTTCAGCGCTAGAAATGACTAACCGTCTTTAGAAAGGTGCCAGAAATGGAACAAAGGCTTCTCTCACCCCAGAAGCCACAGACACATTTTAAAATATAACCAATAATGTCTTTTTCTGAGTAGAAGATAATGCACACAAAAAGCTGGAAAAGTTAGGAAGCTTAATGAGGAAAAAAGCTGAGTCATTATCCCATTAACACATTGCCATTGTTTTATTTCTTTCTAGTCTTTTGTCTATGTACCACTTTTTTTTTTTTTTTTTCCTGAGCAGAGAAAGGTTTATTACAGGGCCAACCAAGGAAAATGGGTGGCTCGTGCTCAAAAAACCCTAACTCCCTGATAGTTTTTAGGGAGAAGTTTTTATAGGCAAAATTTGGGGTGAGGGCTGCAGGGTGTGTGACTTTCTTCTGATTGGATGGTGGTGAGGTAACAAGGCAGTGTTCCGGGAATCTTGTTAAGTGCCACTTTTTAATACACATTGTGGTTATGTTATATTCAATATCCTTTTTTTTCCAATTATGTGGTGATCATCTTCCCTTGTTAATAAAAATTCTTAGTAAACATTTTAAAAAGCTGGTAATATTCTGTCAGGTGAATGTATCACAGTTTGATCAACTACCTCAATAATGGTAGTCATTTGGATGGTTTCTAGCTTTTTGCTGTTTTAAGTAACAGTGCAGTGAACATCTTTGCTATTATCCTGCTTAAAATTTATGAACAGTTGGAGCAAGAGGTAGGGACCTAAGTTGTTACTGTCTGCAGTGTAGGAAGATGTGCCTTGCTTTCCAGTTGTAGAGTAAATGCAGCCCCATAACGATGGTGAAGGTCAGTGGGTGTGGCAGTGTTGTCTGAGGGAGGACAGTGATGAGGTCAGAGCACCTGCTACAATTTATTTATTATTATTATGTTTTATTTTTGGCCATGCTGTGTGGCTTGCAGGATCTTAGTTCACTGACCAGGGATCGAACCCGGGGCCTCGGCAGTGAAAGCGCCGAGTCCTAACCACTGGACCACCAGGGAATTCCCCATAGAACCTGCTACAAAAGGGGAAAGTGATATATTTTTTTTCTTCCTGGAAAAAGAAAGGACATTCAGTAAAGAGAAAATTCTGATACAGCTTTGGGCTGATTTTTAAATAAACATCTCAGCTTCAAGAAGAAAAATCAAGATTTTTACCTTTCCTCTCTGCAAAGTGTTCCTTTAGTGACTGGTGGTTTATAGCAGATTTCAGTGGCCTGGGTTGTAAGTGCCTAGAGACTGAAACTTGTAGCTGTGATTTCACGGTAGAATTTCAAATGTCAAGACTACTTCCAAATATGGGGCACTTTGCAAACCTAGGGCACTTGGTATTCACCGTGAACCCAGTGTGGCTTGATTTGTTCTTTAAGGACTTGAAAAAGTCCTTAGTGGAGGAAAAAAGTCACTGAAAAACTAATAGCAGCAGGAGTTCTGGATCCGACAGCCTCGAGTTCAGATCCTGACCCTGCCTCTGACTAGCTGGGTGGCCTTGGCAATTTCACCTCCTGGTGCTGTAGTTACTTGGTCTGCAAACGGGGGGGTTCATAGTACCTAGTCATAGCACTCAATGAGAGGACATGACATTAACATAGGCCTGGCTTGTGGGAAGGACTGGATTTCAGGTGTCTCACATGCACAGAAAAGAGCAGCCACTCGGGTCAGGAACAGAGATGGCTTCACAGGGGGGCACTTTCTTCAGTGGTCCTTGCGGATGCTTGGGAGGTGGCTCACGGAGAAGTGGGATAACAGCAACCCCACCAGGGGGACGATTGAATCAGGAAAGTGAAGTTGGGGTGCCACAAAGAAGTTCAAGTTATCTGAGCCCTGATTCTTAACTCTTTGGCTGGATCATTCTGTATTTGTCAACATCTTCTTAGTTCACATTGTCTGCCTCTTTAAAAAAAATTATTCTTCCAAGAATCATATATTATTAGAGCTTAACCAACTTTTTCTATGCAAACTGCAAGAGGGAAAAATGTTCCTTTTCTTTCCCCTTTTGATATTGAAGTTAGTATTACTGTTTAAGTAGTCTACTACAAACCGGCACACAATTGATGGACTTTAGTGTATCTTATCTGCTTTAAATACCATCTATATGGTGATAGCCCACTGTCTGCCGTATCTCTGCATGTGGATGTTTAATAAGTGTCACAAACTCATCCCATCCAAAAACAGAGCTTCTGTTTTTTTATCGCAAACGAATCCTCTCTTAGTCTTTCTCGTTACAAAAATGTCACAAGTAACCATCCAGTTGCTCCAGCGAACATCTCAGGAATCATGCTTGATTCCTCTCCCCCCCCCCGACCCCGGCTGCACACAAGTCAGTTCACCGACAGAGCTGTCTGTTTCATCTTGAGAGCATATCCCAAACCATCCATGTCTCTGCATCGCCCCTGCTCGTCCAAGCCACCCTTCTCTCTTGTTCGGGCTTCTGTATGAGAGTCTGTTGTGGTACCACTCCTGTCAATTTTCCACCAGAACCATCAGTGCAAAATAGAGAAGACCATGCCGGGCTCCAGAGGAGCAGTCTCCAGTGGGCTCCATCATTCTAGAGTGACCCCAACTCCTCATGAGGGCTGCACAGCCCAATATGGCCCCATCACCGCCTGCCCACCTTTGCCACTCTCACCCTCGAGTTTACCCTCTAACCTCAGCACCAGTGACATTTTGGTCCAGATAATTCTTCATCATGGGCAGCTGCCGTGTGCACTATAGGATGTTGAGAGTCGTCTCCACCCCTACTCACTAGCTGCCAGGAGCACCCTCCCCCAGTGTGGCAACACAATTGTCCAGTATCCCCTGGTGGGCAAAATCGCCTTTGTTGAGAGTCACCAGTCACTTCACACTGGCTTCCTTCCTGCTGAACAAGATGAGCATCTTCCCACTTAGATCCATTATATCCTCTTCCTTAGATGGTCTCACGTCTGCCTCCTTCTCTGTTCTGATCTTGGCTCAGATATCACCCCCTCAGAAGGCTCTTCTTGACCACCCACACTAAGGTGGCCCCTTCGAAGTCACCCTGTACTGCATGGCTGCGTTTTAATTTCTTCATATCCTTTGTCAACACTGAAACGAGTTTGTGTATTTCTTTGTTCAGCATCCCTTCATTATGTTGTAAGCTTCATGAGAGTAGAAACTTGCCTGTCTTCATGAAGTATCCTAAATACGACCAACACTACCAGGCCCACAGGCGGCAGGTGATAACAACAAATGTCCAATGGATACATAAATGACTTCCTCCTCCTTTACTGAGACTTTCTGAAAGGTCGAGGTGGGATTACAAAATGCTTGGGGACTTCCCTGGTGGCGCAGTGGTTAAGAATCCGCCTGCCAATACAGGGGACATGGGTTCGAGCCCTGGTCCGGGAAGATCCCACAAGCCGCGGAGCAACTAAGCCTGTGCACCACAACTACTGAGCCTGTGCTCTAGAGCCCAGGAGCCACAACCACTGAGCCCATGAGCCACAACTACTGAACCCACGAGCCACAACTACTGAAGCCCACGCACCTAGAGCCCGTGCTCCACAACAAGAAAAGCCACCGCAATGAGAAGCCCACGCACCACAACAAAGAGTAGCCCCTGCTTGCCGCAACTAGAGAAAGCCTGTGCACAGCAATGAAGACCCAACATAGCCACAAAAAAAAAAAAAAAAAAAAAAGGCTTGGGATAATTCCAGGACATGATTTCTGGAGAAAGTCTAGGGAGATTTTGTTTGACAACATCTTCTAGCCTCAGCTTTCTTAGTCTGGTGAACTAAGTGCCAGGGGTCCCAGGTGAGTGACCCCATGAATCCAATCTTCTTACTGAGGAGTTTCTGACCGAAAGGTCACTTCTGGGACAACCCAAGCAGAAGCCTGGCGGGTGGAGAATATTAAGGTCATGGAGAGGTTGTTGACATAAAGGGAACATTGACTTCCAGGAAAGGGAAGGGGCCCTGATGGGAGCCAAGGTGTGGGAGGGCGGAGGTCATGTCCTAGGAGGCTGGGGTGGGGGCACCTCTCCCTCCCCCAGCAGTGTGGCATCCACCCTATCCTCCTGACCACTGCATGGCCACACACACCCCTCTCTTCGTCTCACAGGATGCATTTCCGGGGCTTCCAGCCAACCTCTTGACTCTCTTCTCTTTGCCAAGTACAAGGGCCAGTTCTGTCTCCTTCTGACCTCTCTGAAGCTGCTGATTCAGTGAATCACTTTCTGTCTTCATTGTCTTTCCCACTCTTGGCAGGCTTCCTTACAGAAAAAAAAAACCCTTTGCAAGATGAATATTGACCGCAAAGGATAAGTTTTTCCACTTTTTTTTTTTTACATCTCATTTTTCAATCTCAGTTGATTCAACTTGTTGCAACTATAATACATTACAGTTAAATATTGGAGGCAGAAGCTGGGGACAAAAGGCAATATTGATAGAATGTATGTTAACTATTGACGTTTTCAAGATAAAAATGAATCACTTTATTATTTCCTATAGACATCCAGTTGCTCAAAACAGCGCACTGCCAGGTGGCAAAAGCATCAATTAGCGTATAACAAGTGCCCACAGGATTGAGCGAAGCGTCCAGCACTCTTTGTGGCTTTTGTTCCCTTGCTGGAGAAACTCAAGCAAGAGTCTGTAGTTCTCTCTCTGACAGCACCAGTGTGTGCAGGGCTGGGATATCCTGTGTCTGGACTCCTGAGAATTTGTCATGTTTACAGCCCTGCGGTGAGCTCGGGGTGAGGAATGCTTTGCCTCCAGCTACTGTCCCACCTGGGTAGAGCTCAGTGATGGTGCTCTAGAAAGAAATCAGAAAAGGAACTGGAGAATTAGTGTTTGAGGGCAAATTCAGACTATTCTACCAAAGGCTTATTAACACACACACACACACACACACACACACACACACACACACACACACACACACACACACACACACACACACACACACACACACACACACACACACACACACACACACACACACACACACACACACACACACACACACACACACCCACCCCCCACCCCCACCCCTGCCCTGGCTACAATACAGCTCTAACGAAGGGTCTTGAAATCTTGGTAGAACTAAAACCTGCTGGGAGACTTTTGTCTCAAGAGGCTAAAGCCGGTGTGTCATATTTCAGGATGACTCCAATACTAAATCCCCTTCCAATCCACAAATGTAAAGAATGGTTTTGTTCTAGGAAACCCATGAGCTAAGTTGAGTGCACATGTTCAGAGGAAAGAGTCTTCTGTCTGAGATGATGAAGCTGTACCCACACCCCAACCTCAGTGACACATGTCCCCTTGTGTAATTCTCCGTGTTCATATAGTCATCTGATGATTATTGTCGACATGCAGATCTCTTTTTATCAAGCAACTGGATTTATAGAATAAATCCCCTTTGTTGTCTAAACCAGTCAGAGTGGGTTTTGGTTGTTACATGTGCAAGCATCCTAACCTGTACAAACTCACTTGGAGGAGAAACTGAAAAACCAAGCCTGAGTTTACCTCTTGTCTTCATTTCCTAGACGTGCCCTGATAAAGTATCACAAACCGGGTGACTTAAAACAACAGAAACTCATTCTTCCGTGGATCTGGAGTCTAGAAATCTGAAATGAGGTGTCGGCAGGGCCACACTCCGTCTGAAACCCGCAGGGGAGGCTCCATCCTTGCTTCCCGCCTCTTTCCAGTGGCTCCTGGCAATCCCTGGTGCTCCTTGGTTTACAGCTGCGTCACTCTAATCTCTACCATTGTGATCACATGGCCTTCTCCCTCTGTGTCTGTGTCCAAATATCCCTCTTCGTAGAAGGACACCGGCCATGTTAGGTTGAGTCCACAGCGTGACCTCATCGTAACTAATTACATCTGCCCCGACTCTGTTTCTAAGTGAGATCACGTTCTCAAGTACTGAGGGTTATTACACGGACATAGGAATTTGTGGGAGACACAGTTGAACCTGCAGCAGGGCGTTTCCAATACCCTGATTGCTCTCAGAAACAACAGCAGGGAACTCTGCGGGGAGCCAGGAGGTCCAGCATGGGGGTGCCCTCATTGTGTCCTTGGATTGGTGATTCCCGAATTGACCAGGTCAGGGCTCACCTGGATGAGTCTGCACCATGAGCTGACTGTTACTCCTAGAACTTGTACTGGTTCAAGCAGGTGTCACCGGCAGTGGCACATTGGAGCTGTGGAGCCCAGGGATGGACTGAGCTGGACTGGCAGACGATGCTGGGGGTCCGGGGCTGTCGGCAGGAGGCTGGTAACAAGCATCCTAACGGCAGCTCTCACCCCCAGGACAGCTCCTGCACACACACCCCCGCCTGGGCTGGGTCCGGAGCAGCCAGCGGGCAACAGGAATGGGGCCAAGGCCCCACCCTGGAGGTGCTCTGTGTTCTTCTCACCAGCACGGCCCCAGCCAGACGTTCCTGCAGACATCGGGGGTGACGAGAACCCTGGGCCGGGCACGTCCACGTTGTCAAAGGGCAAGGGGCCAAGTGTGCATCTGTGTTCCGGCCGGAGGCCCCATCCAGAGGCGGAGGAGCGGGGAAGGGCCTGACGAGGAGTGTATGGGGTTGGCTTTGTCTGGAGCCCGCCCAGCGCTGCTTCTGACGCTCCAGAAACCAGACCACAGGTTGGGTCCGGAGACGGGGCTGGCCTGGCACCTGGCGTTGGATTCAGTGCACTGGAGGCTGGATCTTGTGCCGGGAGGGTCAGAGGTCAGGCAGAATTGGAAGCCTGAGAAGAGCCGCTCCAGGAAGTGAAGGGCCGTCTTGATGAGCCCTAGACAAGCCTTGGAACCACACGTCTGGCGCTGCGTTATCAGGGCTGCTGGCGTATTTTCCCCTCAGTGGTTCCCAACCCTGGCTCCACATGAGAATACTTGGGGTGTATTAAAAAATCCTGATGCCAGCGTTGCACCCCGAGAAATTCTGATTTAATTGGCCTGGGGGTGGGACCTCCATGAGTATTTTTTAAAGCACCCTAGGTGACTCTATTTTGCTTCCAGAGTGGAAAACCATAGTTGTTGAAGGACAAGCAGAGAAAATGGAGAGTTCTTTTTCCAGCTCCGGATGAGGCAAGGACTCAAGTACCCCATTTAACACAACTGGAAACCAGAGCGCTAATTATCACAGAAAAACAAGTTCTGACAGATTTCTTCACCTCTGGAGCCTCCTTTGGAGTGGGGAGGGTACATCCTGGCAGGGCCGCCAGATCGCAGAGCCAGCTGGCCCAGAGGGCAAGGCCTCTTCCCTGGTCAACGGCAGCTTCCTCTCAGAATTCGGGTGTCTGCAAGGGAGGGTGGTGACACTGACGAGACCGTGGCCAGAAAATAGCACTGGCCCCAGAGTGGCACCAACTGATGTCCGCGGCAGGAGAACTGATGGGCCCCCTGGCAGGGCCCAGAAGGCACCACTGGCAAAACACCACAGGAGCGCCCTCGGGTGGCCCCCGGGGATAATGTAGGGGATGAGGACTGGGGTGGGGTGAGCTCTGCCCCTGTGGGTGAGTCACCCCCATGGAGAGAGCACCTCCCTCTCTGACTTCTGCTTAGAAGGAGGGCATGTGAGGCGTCCAGCCAGTGCTTCTGAATTGTAGGCCTGGCCCTTCCGTACAGGGCAAACTAATTAACCTTCCAGCCTTGGCGGCGGGGCAGGGGCGAAGATAGCAGGTCACCTTGCAGGCTTTCCAAAGGTTAATTATTTCCCATTTCAGCACCTCCGGGAAAGTTCTGAGGTCCTTTATCGTGGTTTCTTCCCCACCCTGTTTCCTCTCTCTGCACCCTTCCTTCAGGCTTGATCTCACGTTCACTTGAATTAAATTTCAGCCATCTAAAATGTCATAGCTGGCTGGAACTTAGAGACTGACATTAGGAAAACACCAACGTTTTTATTCATGCCGGTCTCTTTCACCAAGTTAAAAGTCCAAGGCATCCTGTAGCAGAGGTGCCGATAGTTGTACAGTGCCCTGCAGTTTACGGAGCACTTACCTATGTATCATCTTGCCAAATCGTTAAATTCTGAAGACAGATGTAAATAGATCTGGACCTTGTACCATCTCTGCATTATTGGGTACAGGGGCTTCTCATCTCTAGACCACCTTACAATGAGAGATTTTTGGTGCTCAAGGAACTAACTCATTTTGAAGGAATTCATATCAGAGCCACCATATTGTGAACCTAAACTCTAAGGAATAGTATTGGATCAAGGCTCACCTGTCTTCCAGGGCCCATCCGAGCAGACACGGCCCTGGGTGGTCATTTTCTTACATCCAGGAGCAGCCCCGCTCCCTTTATGCCCTCCCTTCTCCAGCCTGTGCATTTAACCCCTGGAGACATGTGATATGAACGCAGCCTTCCATCAGGGCTTACTGGGCGCTCGGATAATTCCCAGTAGGTCCTGAAGAGCCCTTGTAGTTGACCAGTGCCTGAGCTGACTCAGTTGGCCTCCCCATCTCTCCTCCCCCGATCTGCCCCCCTCTGGGGTCCGTCTGTCCGGGATTTTCCTCTCCTCGGGGTCTGAGTGTGGTGCCAGTTCCTGGTGAACCAGACTTTGTAATAAAATCCTGCAGAAACGTATCTGCTCCGAGCATTAACTGTTAGTATTGGCGTCCCGTCCTCCTGTTGTAGAGCCTCAGGACTCAGCCCTTGGTCTGTGCAGCCAGGGCCCTCGGGGTGAGGCTGTGCTGGGAACACGGGAGGCTTCTCCACGTGGAGTTTTCTGAGTGGAGCCCACGGTACGTGCTCTGGTGACTTACGCCTCTCTTCGTGCACACATGACAGAGCTTTGCACAATGGGACTGCCCCATCCAGATTCCCCACCCAGTAGCCTGCTGACCCAGCGTTGTCTTTTCCCATGCTTGTCTATATGCACAGACTCCATAGTCCTGTGTGTTCACCCAGACACGTAATCCACATATGCAAATGCCAGGGGTAGCTAATATTGACCAGTGGGTTCAGAGCGTGTCAGTCTGACCACTCCATGATGGAGGCATCCACCTGCCTTCCACCGAATGGTCTACACATGGACTAATGACACAGCCCAGAGCCGTCGTTCCATTAGATGTCGCAGATGGTGATTTTCTAGCTCTGTCATTCCTTCTGAAATGATTGGCTGGAACTCTTCTAGGAAAATAAACTTTCCCTCATGAACTTTTTTGGCTTTCCTGAATACAGTCTGTATAGGAAAGACAGAATAAATGACACCCTCATACTGCCCAATGGCGACCAATTTTTTTCAGTATAATTATGAATTCATGGATTTTATATATTTCATGGGTTTCAATCCATTGCATTCATTATTCTTTTAAATGCTCAGATCACTCCCACTTAGATCAGTGGGAGCCCTTTCAGGTTTTGGCTCCCGTGGCCAGTTTCCAATTATTTTGTTGTTCTTCCGTGTCTTTAAGTCATATTCCACCAGGTATACACAGTCAGAATACTGCATTGAAAAGCCACAGAGTCATTCTTTCTGTGTGAGGTTCTGCCAGCTGTTTAGTGTACATTAGGTTTGTTATACATTTTTTCTATGTCTGTATGCTTGACAGTTCCGTAATGTAAAGTTAAAAAACACATGACCTCTAGAATCCCATAGAAATGAAGGGTCCGACGTGTAAGGATGTTTGTCACAGCAGTGTGCAGTGACCTGGGACCAGGAAAATGGGGATGCGGGTTAATAATTTTGTGTTTATTTATGTAAACACTCACATGACCCCAAAGTGAAAACTATGAAACAAGGTACATCTCAAGAAGTCTAGCTTCTGTTCTTGTTTCACTCACCCAGTCCCGCCTTCCCCCAGACAAGCTTTTTGTATTCATTTTCTTTATCCTTCCATTGTTTCTTTTTGGAAAGATAAGCGCCAAAGATGGTATACTACAGACACTCTCCTGCACCTTGATTTTTTTTTCCACCTAACACTATATAGGAGATCTCTCCATATCCATACTTAGAGATCTTCCTTGTGACTGTTTACAGTGCCACCTATGGTCCTTCCTGAAGGTGTACACCTCGTTTTAGTCAGTCTGTGGGTGCATATTTGGGTTGTTTCCAAGGTTTTGGTATCACGCATAATGCTACCATGCCTTGCACAAACACTGTTTCGCTTTTCTTTCCAATGTCTCTGGGATAGATTTCTACAAGTGGGATTACTGAGTCAAAGGAAAATGCATGGGATTTCAGTAGGCATTGCAAATTCCCTTTCCTAGACATCGTAGTGGTTTGCATTTTTAACAGCAGTGTATGCAAATGCCTCTTCCCCACGGCCTCTGGTCAGAGTGCTTGTCATATTTATAAATATTTACCAATCTGATAGGTGAGAAATAGTATCACAGGGTAGTTTTAATTTGCATCTCTTCTACTTGAATGGAGTCTAGGATCTCTTCATGTGTTTAAAGGACATTTGCATTTATTTTTTGTGAATTCGCTGTTGTATCTTTTGCCATTTTTTTCATTCATATTGTTAGTCCCTTTCTTTTCAATTTTTGACTCTTTATACATCCATGATATTAGTCCTTTGTGATAAAAGTTGCAAATATTTTTTGTCTTTGACTTTGCTTATTTTTTTTTAATTAATAGACTTTATTTTCAAGAGCAGTTTTAGGTTTACAGAAAAATTGTGCAGAAAGTAGAGTCTCATATACCCTATCTCCCGACACACAGTGTCTCCCATTATTACCGTCTTAGGTTAGGGTTACAACTGATAAGCCAATATATTTGCTACAATTGATAAGCCAATATTGATACACTATTATTATTATTATTATTATTATTATTTTTTTTTTTTTTTGCGGTACGTGGGCCTCTCACTGTTGTGGCCTCTCCCGTTGCAGAGCACAGGCTCTGGACGCACAGGCTCGGTGGCCATGGCTCACGGGCCTAGACGCTCCGCGGCATGTGGGATCTTCCCCAGACCGGGGCACGAACCCGTGTCCCCTGCATCGGCAGGCAGACTCTCAACCACTGCGCCAACAGGGAATCCCTGTTGGAAGATTTTTAATGACAGTCTCAATTTCAGTGCTTGTGATTGGTCTGTTTATATTTTCTATTTCTTCCTGGTTCAGTCTCGGAATGTTGTGCTTTTCTGAGAATTTGTGCATTTCTTCCAGGTTGTCCATTATATTGACATATAATTGCTTGTAGTAATCTCTCATGATCCTTTGTATTTCTGCAGTGTCAGTTGTTACTTCTCCTTTTTCATTTCTAATTCTGTTGATTTGAGTCTTTTCCCTTTTTTTCTTGATGAGTCTGGCTAATGGTTTATCAATTTTGTTTATCTTCTCAAAGAACCAGCTTTTAGTTTTATTGATCTTTGCTATCGTTTCCTTCATTTCTTTTTCATTTATTTCTGATCTGATCTTTATGATTTCTTTCCTTCTGCTAACTTTGGGGTTGTTTTGTTCTTCTTTCTCTAATTGCTTTAGGTGTAAGGTTAGGTTGTTTATTTGAGATGTTTCTTGTTTCTTGAGGTAGGATTGTATTGCTCTAAACTTCCCTCTTAGAACTGCTTTTGCTGCATCCCATAGGTTTTGGGTCATCATGTTTTCATTGTCATTGTTTCTAGGTATTTTTTGATTTCCTCTTTGATTTCTTCAGTGATCTCTTGGTTACTTAGTAGTGTATTGTTTAGCCTCCATTTGTGTGTATTCTTTACAAATTTTTCCTGTAAATGATATCTAGTCTCATAACGTTGTGGACAGCAAAGATACTTGATACAATTTCAATTTTCTTAAATTTATCAAGGCTTGGTTTGTGACTCAAGATATGATCTATCCTGGAGAAAGTTCCATGAGCACTTGAGAAGAAAGTGTACTCTGTTGTTTTTGGATGGAATGTCCTATAAATATCAATTAAGTCCATCCTGTTTAATGTATCATTTAAAGGTTGTGTTTCCTTATTTATTTTCATTTTGGATGATCTGTCCATTGGTGAAAGTGGGGTGTTAAAGTCCCCTACTATGATTGTGTTACTGTTGCTTTCCCCTTTTATGGCTGTTAGCATTTGCCTTATGTATTGAGGTGCTCGTATGTTGGATGCATAAATATTTACAATTGTTCTATCTTCTTCTTGGATTGATCCCTTGATCATTATGTAGTGTCCTTCTTTGTCTCCTGTAATAGTCTTTATTTTAAAGTCTATTTTTTCTGATATGAGAATTGCTACTCCAGCTTTCTTTTGATTTCCATTTGCATGGAATATCTTTTGCCATGCCCTCACTTTCAGTCTGTATGTGTCTCTAGGTCTGAAGTGGGTCTCTTGTAGACAGCGTATATATGGGTCTTGTTTTTGTATCCATTCAGCCAGTCTGTGGCTTTTGCTTGGAGCATTTAATCCATTAACATTTAAGGTAATTATTGGCATGTATGTTCTTATTACCGTTTTCTTAATTGATTTGGGTTTGTTAGTGTAGGTCTTTTCCTTCTCTTGTGTTTCCTGCCTAGAGAAGTTTCTTTAGCGTTTGTTGTAAAGCTGGTTGGGTGGTGCTGAATTCTCTTAGCTTTTGCTTGTCTGTAAAGCTTTTGATTTCTCTGTTGAGTCTGAATAAGATTCTTGCTGGGTAGAGTAATCTTGGTTGTAGGTTTTTCCTTTTCATCACTTTAAATATGTCCTGCCACACCCTTCTGGCTTGCAGAGTTTCTGCTGAGAAATCAGCTGTCAACCTTATGGGGATTCCCTTTTATGTTATTTGTTTCTTTTTTTTTTTTTTTGCAGTACGTGGGCCTCTCACTGTTGTGGTCTCTCCCGTTGCGGAGCACAGGCTCCGGACGCGCAGGCTCAGCGGCCATGGCTCACAGGCCCAGCCGCTCCGTGGCATGTGGGATCTTCCCGGACCGGGGCACGAACCCGTGTCCCCTGCATCGGCAGGCGGACTCTCAACCACTGCGCCACCAGGGAAGCCTGTTACTTGTTTCTTTTCCCTTGCTGCTTTTAATATTTTTTCTTTGTATTTAATTTTTGATAGTTTGATTACTATGTGTCTTGGCGTGTTTCTCCTTGGATATATCCTGAATGGGACTCTCTGCACTGCCTGGACTTGACTCTTTCCTTTCCCATGTTAAGGAAGTTTTCAACTATAATCTCTTCAAATATTTTCTCAGTCCCTTTCTTTTTTTCTTCTTCTTCTGGGACCCCTATAATTTGAATGTTGGTGCATTTAATGTTGCCCCAGAGGTCTCTGACACTGTCCTCCATTCTTTTCATTCTTTTTTCTTTATTCTGCTCTGCAGTAGTTATTTCCACTATTTTATCTTCCACATCACTTATCTGTTCTTCTGCCTCAGTTACTCTGCTGTTGATTCCTTCTAGAGAATTTTAAATTTCATTTATTGAGTTGTTCATCATTGTTTGTCCTTTAATTCTTCTAGGTCTTTGTTAAACATTTCTTGCGTCCTCTCAATCTTTGCCTCCATTCTTTTTCTGAGGTCCTGGATCATCTTCACTATCATTATTCTGAATTCTTTTTCTGGAAGGTTGCCTATCTCCACTTCATTTAGTTGTTTTTCTGGGGTTTTATCTTGTTCCTTCATCTGGTACATATTCCTCTGCCTTTTCATCTTGTCTGTCTTTCTGTGAATGTGATTTTTTTTTTCTTTTTCTTTTTTTTATTTTTGGCTGTGTTGGGTCTTCATTTCTGTGCGAGGGCTTTCTCTAGTTGCGGTAAGCGGGGGCCACTCTTCATCGCGGTGCGTGGGCCTCTCACTATCGCGGCCTTTCCTGTTGCGGAGCACAGGCTTCAGACACACAGGCTCAGTAGTTGTGGCTCACGGGCCTAGTTGCTCCACGGCATGTGGGATCCTCCCAGACCAGGGCTCGAACACGTGTCCCCTGCATTGGCAGGCAGATTCTCAACCACTGCGCCACGAGGTAAGCCCCCTGGCAGGAGTTCTTTAGACCCAACCAAGTTGTCAGTTACTTGCTGCGCAGTCTTAATTTGGATGTTTGGTGGTCGTCTGGGTGGATCTTTTCAAGTCCAAAGAGGTAGAGCAATAGGAGAATGAGAAAGACTGAGGGGGAAAAGCCTTGGCCTCAGTGCGCTTCTTCACGGCCAGAGAACTGGTCTCTGCCAGATCCTGCAGGCGACGTCAGCTGCCACTTAACTGGCTACTTGAATCTACATGGCTCAGGATAAGTCCCAGCCACCCTTCAGAGGAGAGCCATAGCCCAGTAGGTGGATCGAGATTATGGCCTTTGAGGCCCCGCATTGGGTGCCAGAAAAGATGTTGCAGGAAAGAGAATGGGGTGCGAGAGGATGGTCACATCCCAAGTCATGTCTGAGTCCCTGGGATGGCCGCCAAGTGTGGGTTCTTGGCTTTGTGCAGGCAAGAATTCAAGAGCAAGACATAGTAAAGTGAAAGAAGGTTTATTCAGGGAGATACACACTCCATAGACAGAGTGTGGGCCATCTTGGAAGGCAAGAGCTGTGAATGTGATTTTTGTTCTACAGGCTGCAGGATTGTAGTTCTTCTTGCTTCTGCTGTCTGCCCTCTGGTAGATGAGGCTATGTAAGAGGTTTGTGCAAGCTTCCTGATGGGAGGGACTGGTGGTGGGTAGAGCTGGGTGTTGCTCTGATGGGCATAGCTCAGTAAAACTTTATTCTGCTTGTCTGCTCCTGGGTGGGGCTGAGTTCCCTCCCTGTTGGTTGTTTGGCCAGAGGTGACACAGCACTGGAGGCTACAGGCTGAAATTTTCCCCAGAAGTCTCCTTTATGTCCCTTCCAGTCACAGCCCTACTAAGGGATCATTATCCTCCTGACTGCAAATACTATGGACTACTTTTGCCTAGTTTTGGACTATATATAAATGGGGTCATTTTTGTATCTGCCTTCTTTTGTTCAACACTGTGTTTGTGAAATTCACCCATTATATCACGTGTAACAGCGGTTTGTTCTTTTTCATTGCTGTATAGTATTCCATTTTCTGGATTATGCTGCAATTTATTTATCCATTCTGCTGTTAATGGACATTTTAGTTTTTTCCACTTTGAGGTTATTATGAATAGTGTTGCAATTAACATTCTTGCTGAATTTCTGTGGGGGTTTATACCTAGGAGTGGAATTTCTGTGTCATAAAGTGTGTATATTCTCAGCTTAGGAGATATGGATGATTGGTTTTCTGGAGTATTTGTACCATGGTATGCTCCCATTATCAGTACATGGGTTTTAGTTGTTCCAAAATCTCATCAACCCTTGGTACTCTCTGTCTTTTAATTTAATTTAATTTTGTGGTGATGTCTTATTATAGTCTTACTTTAATGTTGAGCACCTTTTAGTATGTTTATTGGTCATTTGGTTATATTCTTTTGTGAACTAACTGCTCAAGTCTTCTGTTCATTTTTCTGTTGGGTTGTCTGTCTTTTTCTTATTGACGTCTAGGACTTTTTACATATTTGGAAGATAACTTATTTGTTGAGTATATGTATTATATATGTCTTCCCACACTCTGAGGCTTGCCTTTTCACCTTTTTAATGTTATCTTTGATGAATAACAGTCCCTAATTTCAATTAAATCTAGTTGACCAGTCTCTTCTTTTAGAGTTAGTGCATTTTAGATATTCTTCTATGTTTTTTTAGATGATTTAGTATTTTATCTTTTACATTTAGTTCTACAAGCCATCTGGAATTTATTTCTGTGTATAGTGTGAGTTAGGTGTCAAGGCTCATTTTTCCCTCATGTGGTTATCCAATACATCCAACACTATTTATTAAAAAGATTGGTCTTTCCTTATTGTACTGCTTTGTCATCACTGTCATCAATCAGGTGACCATATATGTATGGGTCTGTGTCTGGACTTTCTATGCTGTTTCATTGGTTTATTTGTCTGTTCTTATGCCTTTATCAAACTGTGTTAGTTGCTGTAGCTTTATAACAAATCTTTTTTTTTAATTGTGGAAAAATACACATAACATAAAATATCATCATTTTAACCATTTTTAAGTATACAGTTCAGTGGCATTGAGTACATTCACAGTGCTGTGCAACCATCACCAGCATACACATCCAGAATTTTTAAAACTTTAAACATTAAAAATTAAAATTAAAAATTAAACATGTTTAAAATTGTGGTAAAGCATATAACATAAAATATACCATCTTAACCATTTTTAAGTGTACAGTGCAATAGTGCCATGTATATTTACATTGTTGTGCAACAGATCTCCAGAACTTTTTTCATCTTCTGAAACTGATACTCTATACCCATTAAACAACAGCTCCCTGTTTTCCCTTGTTCCCAGTTCCTGGAAACTTCTATTCCACTTTTTAGCTCTATTAATTTGACTATGCTAAACACCTCACATAAGTGGAATCATACAATGTTAGTCCTTTTGTGTCCGGCTTATTCACTTAGCATAATGTCCTTAAGGCTCCTTTATGTTGTAGCAGGTGTCAGAATTTCCTTCCTTAGCAAAGCTGAATAATATCGTATATATAGACCACATTTTGTTTATCCATTTATCCATTGATGGACACTGGGTTGCTTCCATCTTTTGGCTATTGTCAATAATGCCGCTATGAACATGAACATACAAATATCTGCTTGAATCTCTACTTTTGATTCTTTGGGGGTAGATACACAGAGGTGGAGTTATTATATAGCAAGTCTTGATACCTGGTGATGTTGATCCTTTAGCTTTGTTCTTTTCCTTAAAGAATATTTTGGCTCTTCTTGAGCTTGTTCATCTCCCAATGAATTTTTATAATCAGTTTGCCAGTTTAAAAAAATCCTGACATTTTGATTGGGATTCCTTTAAATCTATAAACCAATTTTGAATGATCAACATTTTTACAATATTGAAGTATCCTTTCTGTGAACTTTGCATAACCCTCCATTACTTAGGTCTCCTTTAATTTTTTTCAATAATGTTTTGTAGTTTTCAGTGCAAAGTCTTCAACATCCTTTGTTAGATTCACAGCTGGTGAAGGCAAAGGAGTCTCTGGCCCTGTGGACCTCAGTGACGGGGCTGTCAGACCCTGAGGGGCCCCAGAAGGACCCTCCCTGCCCTCAGATCTTACCTCATATTCTACCTCAAGGGCAGGGTCAACTCCTCTTGGCCTTTGGGGGTCAGGGTGGCTCTGGGCTATTTTTACTCAGAACACTCTGATAACAAAGGTGTTTTCCACCCTAACAATGATTTCTCCAACTCTCTGATCACCAACTGAGTGGCCTACAGTTGAATTCAGGTCTGACACTAACCACCTGGCATTAGTGTCAGATTCCACAGATCCAAGGGCTCAGTCCTACAAAGCCCCACTTCAGACACCTGTCACAAGTCCCAGGCCACCTGTACGTCTGACCAACCAGCTATAGATCAGGGGTTCCCACGACCCCTTCTCAGGTTCCATAATTTGCTGGAGTGGCTCACAGAACTCAGGGAAACACTTTACTTAGGTTTACCAAGTTTATTAGAAAGGATGAAACTCAGGAACGCCAGAAGGAAGAGGTGTACAGGACAAGGTATGGGGGTGGAGGGTACGGAGGTCTCTGGGTGTCACCCTCCGAGTACTTCGATGTGTTCACCAACCCAGAAGCTCATCAAATCTCTCAAATCAAGAGGTTTTATAGAGCATAAACTCCAGCCCCTCCTACCCTTCCTGGTGGGTGTGGGTGGGGCTGGAAGTTCCCACTCTCTAATTACTTGGTCTTTCTAGTGACAGTCCCCATCCTCAGTCTATCCAGGGACCCCACCCTAAGTTACCTTATTAGCAAAAGTCAGGTGTGATCTAAGGGGCTCTTTATGAATAACAAAAGACACACTGAGCACTCAGGAAATGTCAAGGGTTTTAGGAGCTCTGTGCCAGGAACTGGGGACAAGGACCATATCCACAGTCAACCCTCCATCTCTGTGGGCTTTGCATCCATGGTTTCAACCAATCATAGATCAAAAAAAAAAAAAAATTTCGAGAAAGTTCCAAAAAGCAAAACCTGAATTTTCCATGCACCAACAACTATTTACATAGCACTAGGTGTTACAAGTAACCTAGAGATGATTTAAAATATACAAGAGGATGTGCATAGGTTACATGCAAATACTGTGCTATTTTATATAAGGGACTTGAACATCGACAGATTTGGGTATCCATGGGGAGTAGGGGGGCATCCTGAAACCAATCCCCAGGGATACCAAGTGACGATTGTATTTCTTATCATACTACAGTGACCCTGCCCAAACATGTGGTCACTTTTTTCTTCTTCAGGAGACACTATGGGCCCCTCAACACCCATGTCTTCTCAAACTGTCTCCTTCTGGTTCTTGCTCTGGGCTCTGTATCCAACTCCTAGTAGATGACTGAGTTTAGGGACCCCAGCAGAACTCACTCATACTTGGTCACCTGCAGGTCCCAGCAACATCTGCTCAGGCAGGCGAGTGTCCTGGAGCTGAGTGTGGAAGAGAGTAGGGAGGCTGTGTTCAGGTTTGTGGTCCCCAGCCAGCTTGGCTTTGGTCAGAGAATTAGCTTATGGTTTATTCCTTGGGCACACAGTTAGAAACCTAGTGGGGTAATCCATTGATATAGAAAGTTTGTTATTCATCTTATATTTTTCCCTCCCTCCATTTCATGTACTCAGAAAGGCTCTGAGTGGCCTCTCCTCAGGGAGGGTTTCAAGATAAGTCTTCTTAATGTCAGTGGCTCTGTTTCTTTTGGGATTGCTTGAGGAGTTGCCTTTAGGGGCTTCAAGAGGGAAGAGGAAAAAAGTTAGTAGGGTCAAGACTAGCAAGACCCAGGTCCCTGGTGAAGTAGCAACACTCCAAAAGGATGCCTGTGTAGGGTGCCATATTGTCTGGGCCCTGGATACTGGAGTTGCCAACAATGACAAAGAGTTTGGAGCCCTCAAGCAAAGCATGGGTGGCTGGCCATTGGCAGCAACCAGGAAAGACAAAAGAACAGAGGGGTCTCCCAAGTGCTTTGGGTTAGCCCAAAACATCAGAAGTTCAATCCTGGGATAGAGGATATGGGTGGGGGTGGGGTGTGTGTGTGTGTGTGTGTGTGTGTGTGTGTGTGTGTGTGTGTGTGTGTGTGTGTGTGTGTAGCTAATGGTAGTCAAGGTGGGGTTTCCTGTTAATTTGGCAGGATGGAGATTACTGTGGGTTGAATTGTGTCCCCCCAAAAGATGTTTTGAAGTTCTAACCTAGTACTTTAGAACATGACCTTATTTGGAAATAGGGTCTTTACAAAGGTAGTCAAGTTAAAATGAGGTCACTAGGGTGGGCCCTAATCCATTATGACTGGTGTCCTTATAAGAGGGGAAATTTGGACAAAGAGACATACACACAGGGAGAACACCATGAACTCCAGAGCTGTGAGACAATACATTTCTTTTTCTTTTCTTTTCTTTTCAAGTATAGTTGATTTACAGTGTTGTGTTAAGACAATACATTTCTGTTGTTTAATGTACCAGCTTGTGGTACATTGTCACAGCAGCCTTAGGAAACTAATATAGAGATTCGGAATTGGATTTAAGGAGAATAGAGAAAGGCAATATTTCTTACACACCTGGATTTGTCAACCAAATTTCCCACTAGATGGCAACAGGAGAGCTAATTTCCTGAAAATCCATGTGATTTTTTGGAAGAAGTTTCCAAGATTGTATAGTATCCTTCAGCTGTCCATTCAAGGTTATAATATCTCCTCTCTGGAAAGCCCTTTCCCCTCCTTTAATCCTTCCAAGCCTGTGGTGAGGTAGATTCCACGTCACCGTTGAGCCAGAGGGGGTCGAGGCCAAGACCGCACTTTTGATTCTTGGCCCCTGGGACGTCCCATCGCTATTTGCTGTCAGGAAGTTCTCTCCTCTATGGTCAGAATCCCTCAGGTTGGAATTTCACTCTATGGTCACATTATGATCCAGTCCCCTGGCAAAAAAACAGGGAGGAAAAGAAAATTCCCATGATTATATTGAAAAAATAAGCCACAGTTAGGAGGTCAGAATAAGAGAGGGCTGGCTTGGCCAATGGAGATGTGAGGGTGATCCAAGCTCAGTAGGAGCCAATTGGGTGCCGCGTTTGATAAGGGAACTAGTGCAGACTCGGTGGCATGAATAGTGACGTCATTTGCATGGTCATAACCTCGCCAGAAGTAACAGCGGCTGGTGCGGGTCTGACCACACTGTGAACATCACGTTCAAGTCTAGGATCCGGTTCCCTGGGGGCTCCACTACACTGATGTGACGTCAGAGCACAGGCAGGAGTTGGGCGCTGGCAACCAAGGCAAATGAAGGAGGGAGCTGTTCTTGGTCTGGACAGGAGACCAGGGTGTCCGTGGGATGACCACATCTCATGAAGGCAGGCTTAGGTCTGATGTGGGAGGTGCCGGGTCGTACAGTGCAGCTGGGAAGGAGGTGAACATTTCATGTTCGATGGAGCTGTCGAGCAGGGGGGTCCGAGAGTGGCAAACAACTGTCCCAGAAAGTATTTACACCAAGGGTGGATGGCCGAGGATGCAGCCTGCAAGGGGAGGAGAGGGGATCGCTTCCCAGGTTCTCCGTGTCTAGGACGATGCCTCTGACTGCACAGGTAGTTTCTAGTAAAAGTGCACTTCATTCATTTCACTTTTAGCACAGGAAACGTTGAGGCTCTAGCAAGTTTAAGAAACTCTTTTTTCATGAGCAATAATAAAAGCTAAGAATAGATTGAGGGCAACGCGGAGGGGCTTCCAGTTTGTCATGAGGCCACTAGGGGGCAGAGGAAGACAGCTCTTTGGAGCCACTAAAAAGCACTGCAATCCCAATCCTTTTTCCGCGCCACAAAATGCTTGAGTAAAAAAAAAGAAAAAGTATAGCACAAACCAGAAATGGGTTTACCATTATCAAGAGTTTCTAGTATTTGGAGGTAGTTTATATTTTATAGCTAGAGTGTTGAGTATCAAATGGAACACTACCTTTAACTGGAATTCAGTGAGTCAAAATTTAGTCACACCTGCTATTCAGCTCCATGCTTACAGCTTGTGTACAAGTACATATATGTAGTGATCACTGTCCTTAAAGAGTGTTCGATCAAGCTGGTAAAAATGAGGACATTTAGAGCTGCTTTGTTTGGCTGTTGCTGACATTTGATTTTGAAGGAAATCTGCCTCAGGTACAGCCTTGGTCTCAGAAAAGTCTGAAATTGTTACTACATGTTGGATCTTTAACATTGGAACCATTTCTGGCTCACAGAGCACAAGGAAAGCAGATAATAATGTATGGTGACCCCATTGCCAGGCACAGGGGAAAAGCACAGTGATGTACCTCTGTTGGTGCCTCATACCTTGTAAGGGACCTTTAGTTAATTATCATATGCAGGGAATTAAGCATTTGATGCAGTGGCCTTATGGGTTTAGTTAAAGCATCCTTTGACCCTGAGGGTCTATCCTCCAAATCCTATGAGGTAAGGATGAAAGATAACATCCCATTCAAAGAAGCTGAGGCTCTGAGGCTTATTTCTCCAAGTTCATTCAGTCAACAAACATTTATGAGCTCTGTGCCAGATCTGATGAATGTTGAGGGGCTTGTAGATGAACCAAGGAAACAGACACATGGCCTGAAAACAGAGTGTTGTCTGAGGTGCCATAGGAGTGTGTACAGGGAGCTATGTGAGCAGAAGGGAGAGGTTCCAAGGCTCAGCTGAGGAAAAGGGATCCAAGGAGGCTGTATAGAGGTGGTCATTTTTTAGCTGCCTTGACTCTCCCCAAGGCACTTGGCAAGAGCGAAACCAAAACCACTATGGAGGGACACTTCTGTTTTCCAAATTGCACAGGATTCCCACAGAAAACAAAAACAGAACAAAACAAGATCATCCATCCCTGTGGACGACAGCCTTACAATAAAAATGAAAACTTATAAAACGCTAAAGGACACAGTCCCCAAGAATAAAAGTAAGTGTCCATACCAAACATTGTAGCTTTCAGATAACAGAATGTTCAGATGGAGGGTATAAAATAATATGTTTAACATAAAAACCACAGAAGAGAGACTAAATATGACCAGATGGACTTGAAGAACAGCCAAATAGAACTTCTAGAAATGGAAAAATAGGATTATTTAAATGGAACACTGAGTGGGTGGAGCAGCTTAGACACAGCTAAAGAGAGTTTGTAAATTCGAAGATGGCACCAAGGGGAGATAGAAAATATTAAAGAAAGCTTAAGAGGCATAGAGGATAGAATAACAAGAGCTGTCATATCCTTGATAGGAGTTTCAGGCAAGAATAGGAAGAATGAGAGAGAGGCAATCCTCAGAGAGATACTGGCTGAGATTTTTTTTTTTAAGAATTAATAGAAAACATAATTCTTCAGATTCAAGTGGTAGGGAGTCCTGAGCACTATAAATAAAAATAAAGGCATACCTAGCAGATGAAAATGAAACTGCAGAACACCAGAGAGGGAAAATGAAACTGCAGAACATCAGTCTCTCTGGATTAAGAAACCAGAGATTAAAAAACAAACAGCCTTGCTTACAAAGCAACGACAGTCCAACTGAAAACAGCCTTCTCAGTATCAACAAGAGAAGTCACAAGACAAGGCACATGCTGGCAGAAAATAAGTACCAAGGTGGATTTCAAAATCTAGGTAAGCAGTTATTTAAGAGCAAGGATACAATAAAGACATCTTCAGTCAAATAAAAACGGAAAGTTTACCTCTAGCGGATCCTCCCTAAAAGAAACTCTTAAGAAATATACTTCAGAGGGAAAAAAATAAATTGAATCTAAAGGAAATGAGTAGGATGCAGGAAAGCCTCCTGCTTTTCCCCGGCCGTTCTTCTCCCTCCATTCTCATTCCTCTCTCATTATTCCTCTACCTCCTACTTCACAGCTAGGAGGGACTGGCGAGGAGGATGCTCACAGGTGGTGAAGGCAGGAGAACCTAAGACGTCCTCCCGATATACTACTGTTCCACCATGACACAGTCTCTGTCCACCTACACGTGTGTTCTGAATACCTCTGGCTGGGCTTCCCTATCAACTCATCACTCCTGGGACAGAAGGTAGCAGCCCAAGGGACCCCAAAGTGCATCAGAGGGCCCCCAAACTGTATACTATAGCTCAGGCTATAGAAGGAGCCACACTTGCTGATTTTGTGAGGGAACCTCCCAGCTGGCCAGTGACTGTTCCTCCACCACAATATCCCACTGGCAGAGGTAGACACCTGTCTTTGGGTTCTCTCTGAATCTGACTCTAAGACAAAGATTCCAGATGGTGTAGTTTATCTGGGAGAAGATCCCAGGAGATGCTGGCAGGGGCATGGAGAAGAAAGACAGGGAAGGGAGGACAGCCAAGAAAGCATAAGGCATGTGATATCAAGCTGGCTACCACTGTGGGCGACTGAAGCTTATATCTGCTCAGAAAGCTCTGGAAGCCAATGTAGAACACACACCTCAGTGTTGTCCTGCCTGAGGGACTGGGGAGCTGGGGTATTTATACACCAGGTCCTGTCCACCATTATTGGGAGGCTGCTCCAGGGGTATCAATTCCCTGGCACTTTGGCCTGCTGTACAGGTGGCAAAGGGGTGGCTCCAGGGCAAGAGAAAGTCTTCAGGCCACAAAATGAGGTGCTGGCAGTTGGAATTCAAGCCTGTCAGCGCTGAAGGGGAAAGAAAAGGGTATGGACAGGGCTCAGGCAGCATCTGCTGTAGCACCTTGATTCAAAGGCTTTAGCAGAATGCACTTCTTTCACAGGTGAAAATAAAAAGACCCCAACAAATTCAATGCCATGGCCAGGTGAGAGGTGCTTTGGAACTTCCTGCTGCTCACTGGCATTTTCTAAATGAGCGCTGCCTTCAGCTCCTAGTTCTCTTGCAGGCTTTGGGAGGGGTTTCAGGAAGCCTGGAACTTTTCACTCTCATTACAGTGACAGAATGTAAAAACACCCAAGCGTGTGCTTTGTCCACCAGCTTTGCTAATAGCCTGGCAGGCAGTCCAGCAGGTAGACGAGTGCGTGGAAAACCGTGCAGGTGCAGCTGGCACTGCAAACAGCAGGTGATGCATTCCAAAGGAGCAGGAAATTCAGGGTACTTGAACTTCTGGCTGAGTTAAAATTAAAAAAGGACACATTTTTATATTACTGATATTTTCCCAGGCTTGAGTACTATAAAAAGAACTGGAGGGGAATAAAATTAGAAACACACCTTTTGGCACTCTTAAAATAAAGTGGAGTGAAAAGTTTTGGGGATTGACAGGAAGAACACCAGGGCAGATGGCATTACACACTGCAGTTTAGCCTGGCGGTAACCACAGTGGGATGACCTGCCCTTTGAATGGTTTCCATGACTCTGTTCTCTTCTTTTGTTCGTTTCTGTGGTCTGCAATTTTGTTTTAAATGCCTGGTACCTTATAAAGTCTCTAATAGCTTGGACATTCATTATTTGCAAGGGGGTTTCAGTGAGCGACCTCACCTGTAAAATAAAGATGCTACCTCTTGCACCTCCTCACTTCAGCCTCTTACGCTCTTGGCCATTTTCTGGTTGTGAAAAGGAAGGATCGCAGTGGAGAGCCCTGCTTCGGTGTCGGCAGCTGTTAACGAGACTAGTCTATGAAGCTGTGAAATTTCCATCCTTCCTAGAAGAGAATTATGTCAGCGACTCCTCCGTCCCTAAGCTGGAACAGGCCACAGTCCTTGAATGAGAGCCTTGTTATACGTTAATACCAGCTTCAGCTTTATCCATTTATTCCATCCATCAATCTAGCCTTACATCCACCCACCCATTATTCTATCACATCCACCTAGCTAGGGAGCCACCCATCCTTTCTTCCATCCCGACCATGCTTCCGTTCATCTTTCCAACCAAGCCAAGCAGCCTCCTTCCCTCCCTCTCCCCTCCCTCCCTCCCTTCCTGCCTGCCTTCTTTTCCTTTCTTCCCTCTTTCAATGAATGCATCTCAAACAATCATCCTTCCATCCATCCGTTCGTTTATCACAACCATCCAAGATTGAGTGCCTCTGGGCGAACTAACTCAGCACTGAAATGCAGAGGTATTTACCCTCAACACATTTACCCTTTAATAACATTTTTTAAAATCTATAACTGGGGGTAATCTTTTTTTTTCTTTTTCTTTTAATGGAAATCATTTCCTCTAGAAGTATTTGTGAATCTGCCCACATTCAGTGGTAATCATATTCAGGGAAAAGTGGAAAGAGAATTCTTGAGAATTTCATTGCAGTTTAACATGGGGCCCTGAAGCAAGTGTCTCCTGAGGGATGCTTCTTCATGTTGGTGAGCCCTTCCTTTTGTGGATTTTTATTGGGCATTGCAGACAACCTTGTACACTTTCCTAGTGGAGTAGGAATTGAGACGAAGCCTTCCAGATGTCTGGGAGGATTCTGGGAATGTGCACAGCAGGCAGAATGAGCTTCCCTGAGCCATGTGTTAGAAAATGTGGTCCAGACGCAGCTTCACTTTAATGGCTCGGAAACTCCCAGCAAACCTCCTAACCTCACGAGTCTCTGTTTCTCCATATGGAGTCATCATTGCCCTGCCTGCTTTTGCATAAATTGTGTGCAAATAGTCCAAAAAGAGCTTTGAAAACCACCTACTATTTCTTTTTAAAATTGTTTATTATTTCTTAATTACATGAATTGCTGACTGTTGAGAGTAGAAAAATCTGAAGATCCAAATGAGAAAAAACTAAAACAAACAAACAGACATAAAAGCCTTTTAGTCCCACCTCTCATTTTCCCCAAGATATGTTTACTGACAGGAAAAGGTATTGATTAATGAACGCTCAAGCTGAAAAAAAGCGGATTGTATAACTGGATATATGCTAATGATTCCATCATTTAAAACTGTATTTTCAAATATACACATATATCTGGAAGATATTTTACCTTAACTTTAATTACAATATTGATACGTAATATCAAAAAAGTCAGATAAGTAAAAGATAAAAATTTAAATTGATCATGACCTACTATGTAGCTGTAACCACTGATGACATTTTGGTGTATTATCCTCACAGAGTTTATTTATATCTATATCTACATTTTTACAAATATTGTACCAGAGCATACAAACAAATACGTAACCTGCTTTTCCATTCTATGATATAACATGACCAACTCTCCATATCAGTACATATACAGTTGACCCTTGAACAGTATGGGTTCGAACTGCACGGAATTTTTTCAAAACATAGGTAGTACAGTACTACCAGATCCACAGTTGGTTGAATCCCTGGATGCAGAACCATGAATAGGAGGGCCGACTATGAAGTTATAAGCAGATTTTTCACTGCAGGATGTGGGGTAGTGCCCCTAACCCCCAGTTGTTAAGGGTCAGTTGTACTATATTGCTATTTTAATTCGCTTTTAGGGTCTGGTCCTATGACTGTATCACAGTTTATTCAACCCATCCTCTGCTGTTGGATATGTATATATTTTTTCTCTCCCTCTTTTTTTTAACACCTTTATTTGAGTATAATGCTTTACAATGGTTTGTTAGTTTCTGCTGTATAACAAAGTGAATCAGCTATATGTGTACATATATCCCCATATCTTCTCCCTCTTGCGTCTCCCTCCCACCCTCCCTATCCCACCCCTCTAGGTGGACACAAAGCACCAAGCTTATCTCCCTGTGCTATGTGGCTGCTTCCCACTAGCTAGCTATTTTACGTTTGGTAGCATATATATGTCTGTGGCCCTCTCTCACTTTGTCCCAGCTTACCCTTTCCCCTCCCTGTGTCCTCAAGTCCATTCTCTACGTCTGTGTCTTTATTCCTGTCCTACCCCTAGGTTCCTCAGAACCTTTTTTTTTTTTTTTTTTTTAGATTCCATATATATGTGTTAGCATATGGTGTTTGTTTTTCTCTTTCTGACTTACTTCACTCTGTTTGACAGTCTCTAGGTCCATCCACCTCACTACAAATAATTCAATTTTGTTTTTTTATGGCTGAGTAATATTCCATTGTATATATGTGCCACATCCTCTTTATCCATTCGTCTGTCAGTAGACACTTAGGTTGTTTCCATGTCCTGGCTATTGTAAATAGAGCTGCAATGAACATTGTGGTACATGACTCTTTCTGAATTCCGGTTTTCTCAGGGTATATGCCCAGTAGTGGGCTTGCTGTTTCGTATGGTAGTTCTATTTTTAGTTTTTTAAGGAACCTCCATACTGTTCTCCATAGGGGCTGTATCAATTTACATTCCTACCAACAGTCTAAGAGGGTTCCCTTTTCTCCACATCCTCTCCAGCATTTATTGTTTGTAGATTTTTTGATGATGGCCATTCTGACTGGTGTGAGGTGATACCTCATTGTAGTTTTGATTTGCATTTCTCTAATGATTAGTGATGTTGAGCATCCTTTCATGTGTTTGTTGGCAATCTGTATGTCTTCTTTGGAGAAATGTCTGTTCAGGTCTTCTGCCCATTTTTGGATTAGGTTGTTTGTTTTTTTGACATTGAGCTGCATGAGCTGCATGTAAATTTTGGAGATTAATCCTTTGTCAGTTGCTTCGGTTGCAAATATTTTCTCCCACTCTGAGGGTTGTCTTTTCATCTTGTTTATGGTTTCCTTTGCTGTGCAAAAGCTTTGAAGTTTCATTAGGTCCCATTTGTTTATTTTTGTTTTTATTTCCATTTCTCTAGGAGGTAGGTCAAAAAGGATCTTGCTGTGATTTATGTCACAGAGCGTTCTGCCTAAGTTTTCCTCTAAGAGTTTTACAGTGTCTGGCCTTACATTTAGGTCTTTAATCCATTTTGAGTTTATTTTTGTGTATGGTGTTAGGGAGTGTTCTAATTTCATTCTTTTACATGTAGCTGTCCAGTTTTCCCGTCACCACTTATTGAAGAGGCTGTCTTTTCTCCATTTTATATTCTTGCCTCCTTTATCAAAAATAAGGTGACCATATATGTGTGGGTTTTCTATCCTGTTCTCTTGATCTATACTTCTGTTTTTGTGCCAGTACCATACTGTCTTGATTACTGTAGCTTTGTAGTATAGTCTGAAGTCAGGGAGCCTTATTCTTCCAGCTCCGTTTTTCTTTCTCAAGATTGCTTTGGCTATTCGGGGTCTTTTGTGTTTCCATACACATTGTGAAATTTTTTGTTCTAGGTCTGAAAGATGACATTGGTAGTTTGATAGCGATTGCATTGAATCTGTAGATTGCTTTGGGTAGTATAGTCATTTTCACAATGTTGATTCTTCCAATCCAAGAACATGGTATATCTCTCCATCTGTTTGTATCATCTTTAATTTCTTTCATCAGTGTCTCATAGTTTTCTGCATTCAGGTCTTTTGTCTCCTTAGGTAGGTTTATTCCTAGGTATTTTATTCTTTTTGTTGCAATGGTAAATGGGAGTGATTCCTTAATTTCTCTTTCAGATTTTTCATCACTAGTGTATAGGAATGCAAGAGATTTCTGTGCATTAATTTTGTATCCTGCTACTTTACCAGATTCATTGATTAGCTCCAGTAGTTTTCTGGTAGCATCTTTAGGATTCTCTATGTATAGTATCATGTCATCTGCAAACAATGACAGTCTTACTTCTTCTTTTCCAATTTGGATTCCTTTTATTTCTTTTTCTTCCCTGAGTTGCAGCTAAAACTTCCAAAACTATGTTGAACAATAGTGGTGAGAGTGGGCAACCTTGGGCAACCTTGTCTTTTTCCTGATCTTAGTGGAAATGGTTTCAGTTTTTCACCATTGAGAATGATGTTGGCTGTGGGTTTGTCATATATGGCCTTTATTATGTTCAGGTAAGTTCCCTCTATGCCTACTTTCTGGAGGGTTTTTTTTTTTTATCATAAATGGATGTTGAATTTTGTCGAGAGCTTCTTCTGCATCTATTGAGATGATCATATGGTTTTTCTCCTTCAGTTTGTTAATATGGTTTATCACATTGATTGATTTGCGTATGTTGAAGAATCCTTGCGTTCCTGGGATAAACCCCACTTGATCATGGTGTATGATCCTTTTAATGTGCTGTTGCATTCTGTTTGCTAGTATTTTGTTGAGGATTTCTGCATCTATGTTCATCAGAGATATTGGCCTGTAGTTTTCTTTTTTTGTGACATCTTTGTCTGATGTTGGTATCAGGGTGATGGTGGCCTCGTAGAATGAGTTTGGAAGTGTTCCTCCCTCTGCTGTATTTTGGAAGAGTTTGAGAAGGATAGGTGTTAGCTCTTCTCTAAATGTTTGATAGAATTCGCCTATGAAGCCATCTGGTTCTGGGCTTTTGTTTCTTGGAAGACTTAATCACAGTCACAATTTCAGTGCTTGTGATTGGTCTGTTTATGTTTTCTCTTTCTTCCTGGTTCAGTCTCGGAAGGTTGTGCATTTCTAAGAATTTGTCCATTTCTTCCAGGTTGTCCATTTATTGGCGTAGAGTTGCTTGTAGTAACCTCTCATGATCTTTTGTATTTCTGAAGTGTCAGTTGTTACTTCTCCTTTTTCATTTCTAATTCTATTGATTTAAGTCTTCTCCCTTTTTTTCTTGATGAGTCTGGCTAATGGCTTATCAATTTTCTTTATCTTCTCAAAGAACCAGCTTTTAGTTTTCTTGATCTTTGCTATCGTTTCCTTCATTTCTTTTTCATTTATTTCTGATCTGATCTTTATGATTTCTTTCCTCCTGCCAACTTTGGGGTTTTTTTGTTCTTCTTTTTCTAATTGCTTTAGGTGTAAGATCAGGTTGTTTATTCGAGATGTTTCTTGTTTCTTGATGTAGGATTGTATTGCTCTAAACTTCCCTCTTAGAACTGCTTTCGCTGCATCCCATAGGTTTGGGGTCATCGTGTTTTCATTGTCATTGTTTCTAGGTATTTTTTGATTTCCTCTTTGATTTCTTCAGTGATCTCTTGGTTATTTAGTAGTGTATTGCTTAGCCTCCATTTGTTTGTATTCTTTACAGATTTTTCCTGTAACTGATATCTAGTCTCATAGCATTGTGGACAGCAAAGATACTTGATACAATTTCAATTTTCTTAAATTTATCAAGGCTTGATTTGTGACTCAAGATATGATCTATCCTGGAGAAAGTTCCATGAGCACTTGAGAAGAAAGTGTACTCTGTTGTTTTTGGATGGAATGTCCTATAAATATCAATTAAGTCCATCTTGTTTAATGTATCATTTAAAGGTTGTGTTTCCTTATTTATTTTCATTTTGGATGATCTGTCCATTGGTGAAAGTGGGGTGTTAAAGTTCCCTACTATGATTGTGTTACTGTTGCTTTCCCCTTTTATGGCTGTTAGCATTTGCCTTATGTATTGAGGTGCTCCTATGTTGGGTGCATAAATATTCACAATTGTTCTACCTTCTTCTTGGATTGGTCCCTTGATCATTATGTAGTGTCCTTTTTTGTCTCTTGTAATAGTCTTTATCTTAATAGTCTTTATTTTAGTCTTTATTTTTTCTGATATGAGAATTGCTACTCCAGCTTTCTTTTGATTTCCATTTGTATGGAATATCTTTTTCCATCCCCTGAGTTTCAGTCTGTATGTGTCCCTAGGTCTGAAGTGGATCTCTTGTAGACAGCATATATATGGGTCTTGTTTTTGTATCCATTCAGCCAGGCTATGTCTTTTGGTTGGGGCATTTAATCCATTTACATTTAAGGTAATTATTGGTATGTATGTTCCTATTACCGTTTTGTTAATTGTTTTGGGTTTGTTAGTGTAGGTCTTTTCCTTCTCTTTTGTTTCCTGCCTAGAGAAGTTTCTTTAGCGTTTGTTGTAAAGCTGGTTGGGTGGTGCTGAATTTTCTTAGCTTTTGCTTGTCTGTAAAGCTTTTGATTTCTCTGTTGAATCTGAGTGAGATCCTTGCTGGATAGAGTAATCTTGATGGTAGGTTTTTCCCTTTCATCACTTAAAATATGTCCTGCCATACCCTTCTGGCTTGCAGAGTTTCTGCTGAGAAATCAGCTGTCAACCTTATGGGGATTCCTTTTTATGTTATTTGTTTCTTTTCACTTGCTGCTTTTAATATTTTTTCTTTGTATTTAATTTTTGCTACTTTGATTAATATGTGTCTTGGCATGTTTCTCCCTGGAGCTATCCTGTATTGGACTCTCTGTGCTTCCTGGACTTGATTGACTCTTTCCTTTCCCTTCTTAAGGAAGTTTTCAACTATAATCTCTTCAAATATTTTCTCAGTCTCTTTATTTTTCTCTTCTTCTTCTGGGACCCCTATAATTTTTTTTTTTTTTTTTTGCTGTACGTGGGCCTCTTACTGTTGTGGCCTCTCCCGTCACGGAGCACAGGCTCTGGACGTGCAGGCTCAGCTGCCATGGTTCACGGGCCCAGCCGCTCCACGGCATGTGGGATCTTCCAGGACTGGGGCACGAACCCATGTCCCCTGCATTAGCAGGCAGACTCTCAACCACTGCACCACCAGGGAAGCCCGGGACCCCTATAATTTGAATGTTGGTGTGTTTAATGTTGTTTCAGAGGTCTCTTAGACTGTCCTCCATTCTTTTCATTCTTTTTTCTTTATTCTGCTCTGCAGTGGTTATTTCCACTATTTTATTTTCCAGGTCACTTATCCGTTTTTCTGCCTCAGTTATTCTGCTATTGATTCCTTCTAGAGAATTTTAAATTTCGTTTATTGTGTTGTTCATCAGTTTGTTTGCTCTTTAGTTCTTCTAGGTCCTTGTTAAACGTTTCTTGTATTTTCTCCATTCTATTTCCAAGATTTTGAATCATCTTTACTATCGTTACTCTGAATTCTTTTTCAGGTAGACTGCCTATTTCCTCTTCATTTGTTTGGTCTGGTGGGTTTTTACCTTTCTCCTTTATCTGCTGTGTGTTTCTCTGTCTTCTCATTTTTCTTAGCTTTCTGTGTTTGGGCGTCTCCTTTTCGCAGGCTACAGGTTCGTAGTTCCCGTTGTTTTTGGTGTCTGCTCCCAGTGGGTCAGGTTGGTTCAGTGCATTGTGTAGGCTTTCTGGTGGTGGGGACTGGTGCCTGTGTTCTGGTGGATGAGGCTGGATCTTGTCTTTCTGGTGGGCAGGACTGCGTCCGGTGGTGTGTTTTGGGGTGTCTGTGGCCTTATTATGATTTTAGGCAGCCTCTCTGCTAATGGGTGGGGTTGTGTTCCTGGCTTGCTAGTTGTTTGGCGTGGGGTGTCCTGCACTGTAGCTTGCTGGTCGTTGAGTGGAGCTGGGTCTTAGGGTTGAGATGGAGATCTCTGGGAGAACTTTTGCCGTTTGATATTACATGGGGCCGGGAGGTCTCTGGTGGACCAATGTCCTGAACTCGGCTCTCGCACCTCAGAGGCTTAGGGCAGACCACTGGCTGGAGCACCAAGACCCTGTCAGCCTCACGGCGATGAGCTGCTGCAGGTGAAAACGGTGGAGGCGGCAGCTGAAGTGGCAATGCCCTTGCCTTCTCTGAAGGCTACAGAGGCGACACTCTCGCTCCTTTGCCCGTGTCCAGTAAGGTGGCGGATGGTGTGCAGGGACTGGGAGCCGCCTCCTCTTCCTCAGCGACTGGGCTCTTAATCCTCTGCAGAAGTCACCGAGGAGCCCAACAGGTGGGGGGAGGGCACGCTGGGCTGCAGGTGAGGGAGCTGATGTTGGATATTTAACATGTCCATCTTCCAAAAATTTGGAATTTTTCCCTATGAACAACATATAATCAGGATCCTTCCGGTGACATTTTTGTGTGCATGCGTCCTGCTGAATTTGCTGAATTGCGTTTCAGAAATGTTGGACTATGTATTCTCCCATTGTGATATATGAGTATCTTCCCTACCCCCAACCCCATAAGAATACATTTATTTAGGGAATTCCCTGGAGGTCCAGTGGTTAGGGCTCCGTGCTTCCACTGCAGGGGGCATGGGTTCAATCCCTGGTCAGGGAACTAGGGTCTCACGTGGCATGGCCAAAAAAAAAAAAAAAGAATATATTTATTTAAGTCTGAATTGGTAACCCCTTCTTCCTTTCAACAGTCAACACAGAAAGGGGGGCATGGAAAGTGTGTCTCCAAGCCTTACCCTGTCCATCCAGGTGCCCCACCTGGCAAGTAACCTCTTTAGGTAGTGTTTTCCTATATCCATTCGGATTTGTCTTGCAAAACCAAGAAAATACAAATATAAATTCTTATCTTCCGCCCCTTTTGATACAAAAGGTAGCAAATTATAGGCACTGTCCTGACCCTTGCACTTAGAGCACTTTCCACACCAGTACTGGGAGCACAGCCTCCTCTCTGTTTCAGCAGTGAAGTGGTCCATCCCAGGGAAGCATCAGATCTGGAAAGAGCCACCTGCTGTTTCCACTGTTTTTTTATCACAAACATGGTTGCAGTGAACAATCTCCTGCATATGTCCTCTTCTGTGCGTGCCCGATGCCACAGAATACATTCTCAGAAGTGGGATCATGTATTTGGAATTCTTTTTTTTTTTTTTTGGCTGTGCTGTGCGGCTTGTGGGATCTTAGTTCCCTGACCAGGGTTTGAACCCAGGCCCCTCAGCAGTGAAAGCATGGAGTCCTAAGCCCTGGACCCCCAGGGAATCCCCCACGTATTTGTAATTTTTGATGGATAGGCCACATTCCCCTCCATAATGGAAATACCGGTTTACATCCCCACCAGCAACGTTCCACAGTGCCTGTCTCTCCACAGCCTAGCCAACAGAGTGTGGTATTAAACATTAGGATTTTTGCCTATTCAGTGGTTGACAGTGTATTTCAGGGATGCTCTCTTGTCAATGCTGCCCACATTTTCTATTGGGTTCTCTCTCTTTTTGTTACTATTTCTAGGTGCTCTTTTTGTATTAGGAACTTTTAGCCCTGTTTTGTCATATGAATTGCAAGAATTTTTTTCTTTTTAACATTTGTCATTTTAAAAAATTTAGCCTGCAGTGGTGGTTTTTTCCTTTCCATGCAAAAGGTTTAAACAGTGTAGTAGAACATGTTAGTCTCATCCTCCGTGCCTCTGGATTTTGAGTCACATGTTGGAAGAGGGTGGGTGAGAGCACATCTTAGGCCTCCAGGAGCCCACGGCCAGCACCCAAGTCCCAGATGGCGCTGCAGCTCCTTGGGTTCTCAGAAGCAAGCTGCCTTTTTCTTTTCTTTTTGTTAAACCTCGTTTCATGGGAACAGGAGTGGTGTAAGTATCTCACAAATCCATTTAGAGAGAACAGAGGGAACAGATTCGGGAATGGGCTTATGTCTGGGAAACATCATACCGTCAGGCCTGTGCCTGCCCCTCTCCCCCAGGCCCTCCTGAATGGGTGACTTGGGCTGCAGTTCGCAGACTGCCCAGAGGGGCAGCACTGATTGTGGAAGGAGATGCGCTTTATGGTGTGTGTAGACCGTTCCCATGCACACTTCACGTGTTTTTAAACTGCACTCATCACAGCCCAACAGCCCAGTAGATTATAAACCATGTCCTATGGAAACCGGGAAATCATTGGACATCCCTGAGTAAGTAAGGGTGTGCACGGGCAACATGTTTCATGTGCATCTTTGCTGTTCCTCCTGCCTCTGATGCAACATTCTAGAAGAGTACTGGGACTTTAAGAATCATGCAGAAGGATCGTAAGAGTCCAGCAAGCTTTAGTGCCAACCAGAGAGCCTCCCTCTGAGGCAGCTCTTTCAGCCCTGTGACGTTAACAGTGAAAACACCCACTTAGCACTGCGGTGCCAGGCTTGGAGTCACTGCCATTAGCCTACTTCTCACAGGTGGGAACACGGAGGAACAGAGAGTTGAAGAAAGTTGCCCCAAACTACCCACCTAGTATGTGGCGGAGCTGGGCTTTGAACGCAGGCAGCCTGACTCCAGGGCACAGGCTCCTAGTCAGTGCACAGAGTGTCCTCAATTAATTACAACTCCAGACCTAAGAGGAGAAAATACCATTTAGAAGGAAGATGGGAAAGACAGTTAAAAAGAAATAGAGGAGAAACCTGTGTGAGTGATTCCCGGTATCCCTGCTCCTGCTGTAACTGCCCGCCACTGTCAGCAGTGTGGTTTCTATTTCTGGAGAAAGCTGAGCCCAGGAAGCATACCTCAGGGTTCCAGGCCCAGCACCTCAACTCCTGTAGCTCTATGACCTGGGGTAAATCACCTTATTTTTATTTATTTCTCTTGTTTTTGCTATGGTAAAATATACATAACATAAAGTTTACCATTTTGTTCTATTTTCAAGTGTACAGTTCAGTGGCATTCAGTGTATTCACAAGATTGTGCACCCATCCCCGTGATCCATTTCCAGAGCATTTTCATCATCTCAGACAGAAACTTCATTCTCATTAAACAAGAACTCTCCATTCCTCCTCCCCCCAGGTCCTGGTAACCACTGTCTACTTGGTGTCCGTGAATTTGACTATTCTGCATACCTTGTGTAAGTGGAATCGTACAGTAGGTGTCCTTTCATGTCTGGCGTATTTCATATAGCATAATGTGGTCAAGGTTCATCCCGTTTAACGTGTATCAGGATTTCATTCCTTGTGAAGGTTCAGTAATGTTCCATTGTATACATATTCCACCTTTTGTTTATCCATTCACCTGTTGATGGACAGTTGAGTTGTTTTCTACCTGTGGATGTTGTGAATAGTGCTGCTGTGAACATTGGGCCTGAGACCCTGCTTTCAGTTCTTTGGAGTCTATACCTCAGAGTGGTTGCTGGATAATTGCTGGATAATATGGGAATTCTGTGTTTAACATTTTGAGGAACTGCCAAACTCATTTTATTTTCAAAGAGGAGATTTTTTTCCTCACTCACGACCCTGGGCATAAGCTTCCTAATCATTTCCCTGGGCCAATGAGCAGAATTTTTCCAGCCCCTTCTCCCTGAAGCATCAGCCCTACGACGTCTATTGTGTGGGGGGGGGGCTCACACAGGCCTAAGGCCACAGGCCCCGTGAGTTAAGTGCTCGGCACCTGCACGTGTGTCCTCCCGTCTCCTCACTTGGCACCCTGTGGACCATCTCTTCCTTCTAGGGTCACTTTCCACGTTTGTTTCCTTCGTAGTTTCTCCCTCTCCACAATACAAGTTCTGTGGCGGTGAAGACATTTTTTTCTCTTGTTTTCTATTATATCGTCAAATTATAAGATGGTAGCTGGCACATAGTAGGTACTCCAGAAGTAAGAGAAAATGCCAAGCTTTTGTATACATTGCCTCATTTAACCCTTATAACAACTTTTATCCCCTGCTTCACCCTCCAAAAACAGGACCAGATAGTTTAAGTAACTCCCCTAATGTAGCACGGCTAGTAAAATATATATCCGACGTGTGATCTACATGGGAATGCAACAGGCACGCACTAGCGTGGCTGAAGGAAACCAGTACCCCTCCAGCTGCCCATGAGCTATTCTTGAGTCCCCCGGGATGCTGCCCCTGCCATTGGGCACGCTCCTGCCCTTTCCAGGGTCTGGACTTGAAGACCCTCGTCCTGGGGCATAACGGACCTCAGGGGCCCACGGAGGGCGCCCTCACCCCCAACTGCTCTATCCTCAGTGAGGACCTTGTCCTTAAGTTCCCACACAGAGCAGAGGCCAGGCAGTGACATCGACTGGAACTTTACTGACGGCGCGAGGATAATGAAGGCACACGCGGGAAATAAATTACGAAGTCCTCAGGCTCAGACCCTCACCCAGGGCTCCTCACGGCACCACCCGGCCTCGCTGCCATCCTGGCCATGAGCCAGGAAGTTCACGGCCATCAGTGCTCTCCAGGCATACCCCCACCCCGGCTGTCGTAGTTGGCTAGTGCTGCCAAAACAAAATACTGCAGACTGGGTGGCTTAAAAAGCAGAAATTTCTTCTCTCACATTCCTGGAGGCTGGAAGGCCCAGGTCAAGGTGTGGCACTGTCTGTTCCTCCTGGGGCCCTGCTCCTCGGCCCACGGATGCTGTCTTCTCCCTGCGCTCTCACAGGTTCTTCCCTCTGTGTGTGTCTGTGTCCTCGTCCCTTCTAAGGCGGACACTAGTCGGATTGGATCAGGGCCACCCCCATCACCTCATTTTCACTTAATTACCTCTTTCCAAATACAGTCTCTTTGTGAGGTGCTGGGGGTTAGGACTTCAGCATATGGATTTGGGAGGGGACACAGTTCAGCCCGCGACAGCTCAGCCAGAGAAGCATGTTTCTCCTGTTTCCTAGGAGTGTAAGATTTTGCTCCAAGGCACAGCCATCTCCTCGGCCTCTTCCAAAGACGACTGCTAACAGTACCTATTCGTTTAGGTTTTTCCTATCAAGCGGGGAGGTTCTCCAGCCACATGGTTATGTGTAGAAGAAAATGTGTCTGCTGGATATGATGGGCTAAAGGGGTCTGCCATGCTATAAAGTTGTGAAATTCTGTGTTTCAAAAGTATTTCCAGAGAATGCGGGTTATGAGATGATGTGGAAATGGGTGCGAGGTCGAGAGCTGGGATGCTGTAATCAGAAGCCCATCCTCAGTCCAGAATTCTCCTCTTCCTGGAGTCTAAGCTCCTCATTTTAATGCTGTGAATGAAACCATTGCCTATCCTGTAAGAGCAGATGATCTTGCTTCCCACGAATCGATGTGGACCACAAAGCATGGCTTTCTTCCTCTCCTGGAACCATAAATTAAGGTCTGTTCTGCACTCATCTGCTCGCCAGGTCTTGGCAGCCTTCTCTGGACCTTGGGGCTCCTTGAGTACTTACAGTCTTTGTTCACATAAGCAGCCTCCCGATGGCTGGCCCAGATGTGAGGCCCACATCTGGAAACTATCCCTAGTCTTGGCCCAGGCCTTCAGGCTTAGGAGATGTGTGTGTGTCAGGTACAACCCCGCCCTGCCTGGTGATCCACACACAAGGCCCCGTGCAGGGCAGAGGTCTTGGGGAGTGGCGGCTGGGTTTGGAGACCGTGGGTTGGGTTCAATCCCAATGGGCTGCCTGACAACAGCACCACACTCGTGTTCCCATCCCACCATCCTTCCTTGATTCTCTGGCAGGGCCCACAGTGCCAGGTCTGCCACAGACGTCCAGCGTGCAACCCACCGACCTTGAGGCATCTCACTGATGCTGCCGCCATGGCTTGGCCCATGGACGGAAATGGTTGTCTGAGCCTGGAACTGGGTCTCCCAGCTTGAGAATTTATACCTGAGATTTATGGCGCAGGCATGAGGGTGAATTGTTTGTATATCACAAAGTGCTTCGTTCAGAGAGGGCTTCAATGCTTAAAGAAAACCCTGTGCTCTAAAGCCAGTAATACAGCATGACCCACTTTGGACCAGTGGTGCCTGTCCAGGGAAATGCCCTGCCCACCATTCTTAAGGAACAGTGAGCACCCAAGAGTGGTTTACGTGCAGGAAGGAGGTGGCATTTCTGGTAGGACCAGAGTTTGCGCAAGTGCTTGTATCAGGTACTCGTGTAAAGCTGCCGGCTGCTATTGACAGATTGGAGGTCTGACTGACCCTCTGGGCCAAGAAGGATCCTCACTGATGTGTCTGCCTGGCCTGACCTATTGGTTTTTGGTTTTTTTTTCGTCGAATGCATTTTACAATTTCCCAACTAGAAAATTTTAAACATACAGTAAAACAAAAGAAAAAAATTATTCCTCAAATCCCAACATCAGAGATAACCGTTAACATTTTGGTTTCTATATGCCAAATCTTTTCTCATATGTATGTATAAATAGTTTCTAAAATAATGAAAGACAATCATCCCATAATACTGTTCTAGAATCTGCTTTTCTTTCAATATCTCATAAATATTTCCATGTCAAAAATATACAACTACATCAGCGGTCTTAAGAGGAGCAGTACTGCTACTTAGGACTGAAGATCTATGAAGGCATTTTCAGTTGTCGCAATCATGGCAGAGTAGGAGAGGGTGGGTGGGAGATGTGCAGCTGGCACTTAGAAGGCAAGGGACCAGGAAATTAAGTATTCTGCAAAGCTTAGTCCAGCTCAGATTTTGAATATCCTGATGGATATTTACAACAGTGGGAAAAAATTTATAATAACTTCAGCCTAAGACCTAACTCCTTTTTTACGTATAAACACAAAGCTTTTTGGCATGGTTTTAGTATACACAGAATTTTATAACAATGCAACTAATGAGTTTTATTTTGTTTACACTTTATACTATGAATTGTCAGCTCAACCATTTGGAAAATCTCATCAGCAACGGCAAAGCCACTCCCAGCCTCTGAGTCAAGGTTATAGCCACCTGGATCTATCTGTATTGTAGTCATTGCATTTAGAATGAGTGTGCAACTAGTCGCCCGGCTAGCTCAGTCGGTAGAGCATGAGACTCTTAGAATGAGTGTACATACATGGGAATACACTTATCCGCCTTTTGTTTCCAAACGTCAGATGCAGAAAGTATCTACAAACGTTTAGTGGTAGAATTGTCTTACTTCTATTAAGTCCCAACTTACTTAAAAGCAGATTCAAACACCTGGTTTCTTCATTATGTCTTCAAATGTAGCTGCGCCTAAACATTTGCAAATGGCAACTGTTATCTGTCAGCCCTGTACCCCCTTCTAAGCCCTGCTCTCCATCTCTGAGGTTGGAAACCTCCAAGTTATATCTTCCAGATTCCTTCCCATCTGGCTTCTTTGAGCGTCTGCCAATGGGAGGCACTGGGGGAGGTTGGAAGAGGAGATCAGGGAGACGCTATTTTCCCGGGGCTTCTGGGTTGTGTAGTGTGCGCAGCGGCAGCTGCAGCAGCCTGGCCGTCGGAGGCTCCCGGTAACTCTATTTTCCCTGTTGCTTCTCCAGTTCTAGGGAGTAGTGGCTCCTTGGAGTTTCTAACCCTGGACAACCCTACCTTCCTCTCTGTGCTCTTCCAGCCCTTCCCAAACCTTTATAACCAGTTCCCTAGATTAATTTACTTCTGTTTGAAAATACCTAGAATGGTTTGTTTTCCTGATTAGACACGAAAGGATAAAAAGGGCTTAGAATTATATTCTGTTTGACTTGTTTAATGTTACGGTCAGGCCATTATATCCCTTTTAAAAAAAATTCTGCACTTGGGTAGGTATATTGCCTATGAATTCAATTTCAGGATAAAAAGGGGAGTATTACAAACTATTTATCACTATAAAAAACTGGTTTTGAGCTTGAAAGGAGTTGAAAGCAATCCATGCCATCGTTTGTAGTGACCTCTTTCATCTTTTCCACAACCCCCTATTGTTTGACGTTGAGAATTATTTCAGACTTTTCATTATGACAGTGGCGCTTCCAGGAATATCCTGGTACTTAGAGTTTCCAGTGCATTTCAGAACTTCTGAGGGCAACTGTTTCTACTAGAACTCATTTCTGTTGCAGATCTCATCTCCTTCCTGGATGTGAGTTTTCGTAAAGAAAGACCAAAAAAAATTGCACTTGCAGAATACACTGTGACAGCCCTGATGGGGGGAGGGTGCAGGTAGCAGGTGGGCATAGGAGGGGTGCAGGACGGGGTACAGGATGGAAAGTGAAGATGAAAAAAATCATATACTAAGAAAACACTAACCAAAAGAGAAATCAAGTAGTAATATTAACAGCAGGCTAAGTAAACTTTGAGATAAAAAGTGTTACTAAACATAAAGGTCGTGACATAATAAATGATAAAAGGTCCCATTTTCCAGAAATATATAACAGTTCTAAATCCGAATGTAACTAATAACAGAACCTCAAATATACATAAAACAAAAATTGACAGCTTTACAGGAGAAACTGCCAAATTCACCGTATCTCTGGGAAATTTTAACACACCTATTTTGGTAGCTATTTCAAAGGATTGATGTCAGACAGGACATAATCTTTAATCACAATTCAATTAAATTATAAATAAAAAGATAACTTTTTAATCCAAACCCCACGTCTTTGGAAACATACATAAAACACTTTAAATTTAATCATGTATTAAAAACAAAATCACAATAGAAATGAAAATATTCAGAACTAAACAGTAACTAAAAATTATGAACCAAAATGTGCCAGATGCAGCTAAAGTTGTACTTAGAGAACAACTTATAACTTTAGATGTTTATGTTAGGAAATAAGAAAATCTAATAACTTAATAAACCAAAGAGCCAACTTAAGAATTAGGGGAAAAATAGCAGCATAAGCCCAAAGAAATAAGAAATATAATGAAGGTAATGCAGAAATTAATGAAATAGGACATATATATTAGAGAGGATCAACAAAGACAAAGTTGTTTTGGGGGAGGGGAAAAAATAAATATCTAGCAATATTAATCAAGAAAAAAGAAAACAAACATGAATAAATTCTTTAAATTTAAAGAATTTAAAAGGGGATTACAACTACAGGTGATGCAGACCTTAAACAGATAACTGGAGGATACTATAAGCAACAGTGAGTGGTCGTGTTACCAGTCAGTGACTTAGATAGGCCATTCCTTCTTTGATAAAAATGTTTGAATTAGCTGATCACATATAAAGCATAAAGCAGCATTGCTCATTAGTTAGTGACTATATTGTGAAGATGCAGATTCTGACTCAGTAGGTCTGCGTGGCGCCTGAAAATCTGCATTTCTTTTTTTCCTATTCCTGAGTTTTGTTTTATTTGCTTATTTATTTTTATTAAAGCATAGTTGATTTACAATGTTGTGTTAGTTTCAGGTGTACAGCAAAGTGATTCCGTTTTTAATATATATATATCCTTTTCAGATTGTTTTCCATTATAGGTTATTACAAGATATTGAATATAGTTCCCTGTGCTATACAGTAGGTCCTTCTGTGTTTATTTATTTTATATACAGTAGTGTGTATCTGTTGGTCCCAAACTCCTAATTTATCCTCATCCTTTCCCCTTTGGTAACCATAAGTTTGTTTTCTATGTCTGTGAGTCTATTCTTAGGGTTTTTTTTAATAACAAAATTATATTTGAAGACATAGTCCATGGCATTTACATAAGAATTCTTTTTTTTTTAATTTTATCATTTATTTAACTATTGCTTTGGCCTTTATGGCAGTCTTTTTTTTAACATGTTTCAATTAAACTTTATTTATGGATATTGAAAGGTGAATTTCATATAATTTTCACATGTCATAAAATAATATTCTTTTTTTGAAGAAATTTTCAACCATTTAAAAAATGTAAAAAGCATTTTAGCACATGAGCCATACAGAAATAGGGGATGGGTTGGGTTTGGCCCATGGGCTATTGTTTGTTGACTTCTGATCTAAACCAGTGCTTCTCAAACTTTTTTTTTTGGCTGTATAGTTGATGTACAATATTATAAGTTTCAAGTGTACAACACAGTGTTTCACAATTTTTAAAGGTTATACTCCATTTATAGTCGTAAAATATTGGCGATTTTCCCTGTGCTGTACAATATATCCTTATAGCTTATTTATTTTATAAACAGTAGTTTGTACCTCTTAATTCTCTACCCCTATCTTGCCCCGCCTCCTTTCCCTCTCCCCACTGGTAACCAAAGTTTTTTCTCTATATCTGTGAGTCTGTTTCTTTTTTGTTATATTCACTAGTTTATTTTTTAGATTCCACATATAAGTGATATCATACAGTATTTGTCTTTCTCTGTGTGACTTATTTCACTAAGCATAATATCTTGCAAGTCCATCCATGTTGTTGTAAATGGCAAAATTTCATTCTTTTTTCTGACAGTATTTCGCTACATGTATACACCACATCTTTATCCATTCATCTGTTGATGGACACTTAGGTTGCTTCCATATCTTCGCTATTGTAAATAATCCTGCTGTGAACATTGGGGTGCATGTGTCTCTTTGAATTAGTGTTTTTGTTTTCTTTGGATATATACCCAGGAGTGGAATTGCTGGATCATATGGTAGTTCTACTTTTAGTTTTTTGAGGAACCTCCATACTATTTTCCACAGTGGCTGCACCAATCTACATTCCCACCAACAGAGGGTTCCCTTTTCTCTACAGTCTTGCCAACATTTGTTATTTGTGGTCTTTTTGATGATGGCCATTCTGACAGGTGTGCGGTGATATCTCATTGTGGTTTTGATCTGCATTTCTCTGATGATTACCAATGTTGAGCATCTTTTCACGTGCCTGTTGGCCAGAGAATCTGCATTTCTAACAAGACCCCCTGAGTGGTGTAGATGTGCTGGTCCATATTTGAGTAGCAAGGCCTTAGGCATCATTGTCTCATACACCAGCATTACTGTCTTTTTAGGCAGATTCTGTCCTGCAGTCTGTGCTGCCTTTTTTCAGTTACTCCCAAACTCCCAAATCCTTCCCATTCCACCCAGATATAGTAAAGCTAAGTTTCATCAGTTGAAACCTGAAATAACCTTGAAAGAAGCAGAACAAAAAACAAAACAAGATGAGTACCCTCTAATTTTACTACAAGTTGCAACTAAAAAGACATCATCCCTAAAAGAGAACACCTACAGTCAAGCCCTTTTTTCTTTCTTTTGTTTTTTGTTTTGTTCTGTTTAGATGAACCAATTTTCTCTATATTATGGGAAATGGGTGAATTGAAAAGTGCTATATAGACGTAATGCCTGCCAATAATTATAATGACATACAATTATATAATCCATTCATTGACAATAAACACTATGAAAATTTCTGTTTTAATTATATAAGGGAAATTTCTGTTTGTCTTCATAAAATGTTTTAGAGGCTTATCTTAATTATCCCCATATCATTCACGGTTGAATAAAAAGTCAGTTTGATGTGCAATGTGGGATTTAAAAAAAGTCTCCTACATAACGCCTTCCAAAGCATGAACTTTAACTTCAAATTCCCTTTGTGTAAGTCAAGGAGAAATTGATGAAGTCATTTTGCTTGAGTGCACAAAATGAGAATTTTACTTACAGTTTCTGACAATAATAAGGTTGTCATCTTTAATATTTAAGCTCAAGGCTGGAGGGGAAAAGATATGTATGCACATATTTGTACAACCTAGCAAATATTAGTCATTTGTCCCCAAACACCTAGAACCAAGCAGAAAAATAAAACAGGGTGCTCTGGCCGTCCCAGAAAATGTATAAGGTTTTAGATAAAGTATGACATAGTCTTTGGTGTGACTGCCACCCTGGGTGTCCCTCTTCTGGTTGCTGCTGGCACTCTCCACAGTGTCCTCATTTCCACCTTGGGCCAGTGCTGAATGAGCAGGAGGAAATATTTGATAGATGTCAGGCCTGTCACTGGAGCATTACAGGCAACAGGCCTGCAGGAGTGAGTGTCCAGTTCTTCATGCCATCTTCAGCTCAGTTCTAATCAGCTGCACCTCAACACAAAACTTGACCTAGAACCAAGTAGGCCATTTACAAATTCCAAAACACAAGCACCCAGGGTAATCAATTTACTCTATATTTTGAGTATAATTCTAAAACACCAAGCACTAGATAATATGAGTGAAAGACCCAGGGCCTAGACCACAAAGCCCGCAGCCACTGAAAGCACAATTTTGTGGCAGCCTCCTTCTTGGTCACGGAATTCCAACAGAGACATTTATGATGAAGCCCTGGGTAGACACAAGGTAAGTGGGAAACAAGACAAATTATTTCTCAAAACTGTGTTTCTAAAAACCTAGCACAGGTTTCAGACCTCTCAATAGGCTTTCCCAAGGAAATCTAATCTAATAGCTAATATCAGGGACTTTTTCCATATCTGGTTTAAGAATTGTGGCCCAGAAAAATGGCCATACAAAAGCGTTCCCTCATGAGACTCTCCTGACTATTCATGAGGTTGGAATGCTCCCACCTTTCTTCAGGTGAGCACCCTGAGGCCCAGACAAGTTAGGTGACAGATCAAGGCCCAGGGGTTGGGTTAGTTAGCTCCTCCATTCAAGCCCGGGGCTTTCAAACTCCAGAGTGTTTCTGCTCCACTATGCTGCCCATCTTACAATAACGTAACACGCAGCTCAGAGATGGATCTGCTCCTTACAAGTGCCAGGAAGCTCTGAATAAAAATCGTAGAATCATACTTTGAATAATCACATCTAGGGAATAAGTCTGTTCTTCCTCTGAAGTATCGTCCGTATGTATTAGACAATTTAGTCACTGAAGCCTTTTAGACATAATCATTTGTTTCATTCTCCAAGGTCCATAAGAGGGGAGATTCTGTCTCTCTTATTCACAGCTAAATGCTATGGCCAGACAATTCTTAGCACATAGTTTGTGTTCAACAAATATCTGTGACTGATAGCTTAAGAACTACCTGTTGAAAGAATTCATTAATGAGTTCAGGAAAGGACAGAAAGGTCATCTATGAGGTCATCCAGAGGATTTGGATTATGACATAAGCCTAGTTCTTGGACTCCACCCTTCTGAATATTTAATATAATACAGACATGGGGCTTCCCTGGTGGCGCAGTGGTTGAGAGTCCGCCTGCCGATGCAGGGGACACAGGTTTGTGCCCCAGTCCGGGAAGATCCCACATGCCGTGGAACGGCTAGGCCCGTGAGCCATGGCCGTTGAGCCTGTGCATCCGGAGCCTGTGCTCCACAACGGGAGAGACCACAGCAGTGAGAGGCCTGCGTACCGCAAAAAAAAAAAAAAAAAAAAAAAAAAAAAATATATATATATATATATATATATTTATTTATTTATTTATTTATTTATTTACTTACTTATTTATGTGTATATATATATATACAGACATGATAGAATATGTATATATAAAATTAAAATGTACAATCACTGTATTCATTTTCTAGGGATGCTGTAATAGGATACCAGATAAACTGGGTGGCTTAAACAACAGAAATTCATTGCCTCACAGTTCTTAGGGCTAGAAGTTCAAGATCGAGGTGTTGGCAGAGTTCGTTCTTTCTGAGGAACTATTGACAAATCTCACCCTTGCATACAGAGCTTCAAATCAGCCTTTTATGGGCCTTTAATCCTGGACAACCAAGGATCCTCAAACACACAAGGAGAACCACTAACACAAAGTAGCCCCAAGCAAACAACTGCAAAAAAGAAGCTGGAGGAAATGGGATGAATCAGGGAAGAGAGAAAAAATGTAAATAACCCCAAATTATATCCTTAGAAACAAGAAAACACTGCAGCTTTAAAGCAAAGAGTAAAATTCTATAAAATGGTAACAATTAGAGATTAAGAATAAGCTCTTGGAAAATTAAAACATATACAACAGCCAAAATAAAAATATTCAACATGGGGGTTAGTAGGTAAAGTTGAATAAATTAATACAAATGATTAAAAAATGGAAAATGTGATAGAAAAGATGAGACATGGAAGGTTATTCCTGAATGTCCAACATCTGACTAATAGGAGTTCCAGAATGAGAGAACAGAGAAAATGGACAGGAAAAAATTTATTGAGCATTTTCTAGAGCTGGGACTCAGGTCTCCAGATTGAAGAGCTGACCATGGGGAAGTGATTCACACCCAGGTAGCTGCTGTGGACAACAGAGATAAAGGAATGTTCCTAAAATCCTTCTAAGGAGAAAAAAAAAAAGCATCAGGCCTCTCAACATTACATGCAGAAAATAGGGGAGCAATGTCTTTTAAATCCTCAGAAAAATGAACTCAATCTAGAGCTTGGCTCTCTGATAAACTCACTTGAATGTGAGGCAAAATAGATTTTCAGTCATCCTAGGACTCAGAATCTCTACCTTGCATTCATTTTGTCATAGAAAGTGAGTGATGTTTATGCTCAGGTCATATGGAGTAAACCAAGAAAGGCAATGAACTAGGATCCCAGAAAGAGTGGATGTAACCCAGGAAAAGGGTGAAGAGAAGTTTCAGGAAGACAGAAGAGCAGCAGACTCACCTGGACAGGAGGACAGAGGGTTCAGGGAAAGGAGACCCTGAAGAAAACGGGGGCTCCCTAGAATATCTGAGATAATAGATCACTCGGGTAAGATAAAAGACGGACAGATGGCAGAACTGAGGGAGCACTTGAAACAAAATAAGTAAATTCACATAGTCATAATCATATGATTTAATTTAAAATAGTGATCCATCATAACAGATAATAGATACCATCAAAAATGGATAAGAGCAAGCCATATAAGCATGTTATATAATAACATGAAGGCAGTTGCCAGAAGCAGTAGCTAAAAGAGTTCAAAGTGGTTCCTCCAGGTATTAGAACTAGAGTCCGAGGAGGGGGGGAAGCAGCAAGGAGGGGTGAAGGGTTGCTGGGATTTATGACCAGCCTTGGGGCACTATTTGGTTCTTAACTCTATGTAAACACGAGTTTGGTAAAAAATTTAAAACTAAAGGAAAACAACTACAATGTGGTAAGTGCTACCAGAGCGGGAGTGGAGAAGAGGAAGCTTTGAGTCTGCATTGAAAGGAAACCTTCCTAGAAGAGGCTGGTCACGGTTACGTGATGCCAGAGTCAGACCTGCCAGTTTCATTCACTCATTCACTCCTATACCGTGCTCTAGACACTGCTCTAAGTTCTGGGACTAGAGCAGTGAACAAAGAGACCTGGAGAGTGTATGCCATTTTCCCAGCTGCCAGTGAGCAGCTGACACTCATGCGTTCGCTTCTAATCCCCACATAGCACTTTGAGTAGTGCCGGAGTGACACGGCCAGTGAATCCTGGTTAAATGAGTTAACGAATGAATGAATGGTGTAGCCTGTAAAATCCACAGCCATGTGAACGGGCAAGTAGCCATGAGGATAAAGAGCATTTTCTGGACTTGAAGTATAAAGAAATTTCTCCTCTAATCAAATGGCAGCGTGTTTAGAGAAAATTTAGAAATCCAATATCCCAGACAGGAAGGTCGTGGGTCCCCACTTCGCTCATTAACTGTGTAGCCCTTTGTTGTCACTACATTTCTCAGTATTACAAAAGTCTCATCCATAAAATGGGAATCATGGTAATACCCCATAGCATTATTATAGGAACCAGTTGAGATAGTGCTTTGTAAACTGTAGAACACTATAAATATTTTAATTGCTTTACCCTTGGGATTTTTAGTAGACTTTGCCTATTACTTTTAGAATAACGGGAAGTTAGAACCTTGGAGTTCATGGAATCCATCCTCTCATTTTATTAGAAGAGGAAACTGAGGGCCAGAGTGGGGCAGTGGGTTTCCCAAGATCACACAGCCAGGCTGTGCAATGTTGAGACACCCATGTCTCCTGAGTTCAGTGCTTCTTCTTGTTCAACCCAGTTTGTCCCCTTTGGGTTCAGAGGTTTCAATTCAGAATCATTTGGAAGTGCTGTAATTCAGAAGTAGAATTCTGTCACTTAAGAGTGAAAAAAAAAAAAAAAAACTAGTCAAGCATGAAAGAACTCAAGGTTTTGCATATCAGAAAGTCCTAAAGCCCAAATGAGTAAGGTTAGCTCTTGACTCCAAGAGAATCTTCCGTCTTATTTCAAATGATGTGTCCATCCCTTATTTCTTAAGAGCAGAAGTGACACCAAAAATGTGACTGCTTTATGAATTACTGTAGGATGGGAAGCCTGCTGCCCTGGTTTCAGGAGACTCCGCATGGATGTGTGTATTTGATACCATGCTGCGTTCTAAATTTTTCATCATAAGCTACAATAGTCACAAAAGATGTACTTTCCAGCGTGCTGTAAACATTGGCATTTGAAAAACAAACTGGCTCAGAACGCTTAAACATGTATAATGGAGTCTAAATACCACAAGAGATGAACACCTCCATCATTCATTTAAAAAAGGATGTGAACCCCACTCTTGTTTAACCCTTGGGACGTCTGTGTCCTCCCTTTTTCTTCTCAAACCCACATTTCCATTCTATTTCTCCCACAGAATTTTATCCCAATGTAAGATCTGTGCTTCAAAGTAGTAATTGATTACCCGATTATGCTTCTCTGCCACAGTTGTATGTGTATAAATTGAAATTTTTAACTGTTCAAATTTTCCAGTGACCATAAGGCACGAGGCATTCACTTTTATCTGGATAAAAATGAGTTATTGCTATAATTATTATTAGTTCACAATTGATCAAAACAATATAAATATTATTGCAAATGTTGATTTGATATATAATTGTTACATATAACCGTAAAATGTTATTGGAGACGCCTCTCTTAAAGAGATGGATTCATCCATAGGTGAATATTACTGATTGCTAGAATAAGACAAAAAGTTCAGCTTCAATTCTTTTCCTAGTTTTCATTCTTACACGTGTAAGTTCTACAGCTCTCTGTTCCCATAAATAAGTAGCAGGCATTTTGTTACAGCAGTGGCATTCAGTTCTTTGAACTTCTTCCAAGAGATATTTCAAAAATCACATACTAATCCATCTTTAAAAATTATTAATCTATCAGCTGACAACTCAGTTAGGCCCTCCTTCAATTTTATTAAAAGCCAAAAAAACCCTACAAGGAAACCATTTGATTTACAAAGAGATTTGTTATCCAGTCATTGGAGTTATTTAGTTTCTCAATTTTGGGAAAATATAACCAAAAAGGAGGGCTATATTGAGACTTAGTAAATGACAATTAATTATACTTGTTATCTATCCCTTAGGCATTTTATTCCACCCAATATTAACAAAAAGATTTATGAACATCTAAATACTGTTAATTTCAGTATGCCTTTACTAATAGGATATTTTTGATAAAATGCTACTACCTTATCAAGGACTTTTTTTTTTTTCCCCCAGAAAAGTATGCTTTTATTTTTTGACCTAAAGATTGGTGTTTGATGAAGTTATTGTAATCTTTAGAGCCACCATCGTGTTGTCTTTCTTTCCCATCTAGCCTCCAGCGTCTGTGATTGCAGGGACCATAACTGGTGCATCTATGCTAGTACCTAGCACAGTCTCAGGAACATGGTAGTTATCCAGGACTTTAAAATCTATTTTATTCAAGACACTGGAGCAATCATTTAGTTCATTTAATTTATGGAAATCAGCTGCCATATAAACGAATTAACAAAGTCAGTCTTCTATTGTCCAGTCAGTCAACCAAATTAACTTTGGCTTCCTGTTAGAAGAAAGAGTCTGCCTTCCTTTCTCAATTCAGGTGAATGTGATAAGCTGTGTCTCCAGCATAACTTCTCACTTCACAGAGAGTGGAAGAAAGCATAGAGGCTGCCCCCACTGCCTGTGTTCCTGCTTTGCTTTCCCTCCAGAGGCAAGTACTCTGTCAGTAGTCAGGGCATATGAGAGGAGAGATCTTTAAAGTAGTCCGAACACCTGACTTGGACTAAAAACCTCAACTCTGAAGCTATGCTTCTCCTGAACAGAAATATGTGTAGATGGCAAGTTTATGATGCCCGATTAAGCACCAGTGTGTCAGATTGCCCTTGGTTTGGAACTCTAATTCTTATTCTGGGGCATCTATGAAAAGCACGCTTTTCTTCTGTAAGGAAGAAGAAAAACAGTTGGAAAAGGAGGTTGTCAAAGGAGACCAGGTCCTTTCTCAGAGAAGATGAGCAGCAGGCAGATTGCCCAGAAGTTGGGAATCTGGAAATCTATTTGAATTAACCCAACTCTGGAGTGTCTACTGCTGCAGGGACCCAAAGACTTTCAGGAGAGATACAAAGAGTTGGGTTAGTAAAATACACCCCCCAGATGCCCAGCTTCCTTGGGAGTCTTCCTGATACTGATCCTCCTGACAGAGTCCCTAACACCCAGAAGGCTAGAAGGCAGCCCTTCTGTTATCCTGCAGAGTTCATGGATGAGCCCAGGGGGCTGCGGATCCTCCCCCAGGCCCACTCAGCCTGCACCCTCTCCAACCATGAGCCCAAGGTTGGCAACAGTCAGATCCGTAGTGCCTTTAAAGATGCACTTAGAATGCACTGAGGGGTGCAAGTTAGGACCAAAATGATTTAAAATATATTTTTCATTCTAGTAGAAAATGAGTCTACTGAAATAATACAGGCGAACCTCGGAGATATTGCGGGTTCAGTTCCAGGCTACTGCAAAAAAAAAAAAAAAGCGAATATCAAAATAAAGCAAGTCACACAAATATTTTGGTTTCCCAGTGCATATGAAAGTTATGTTTACACTATACTGTCTATTAAGTGTGCAATAGCATTATGGCTAGAAAAAAATACGTACCTTAATTTAAAAATGCTACATTGCTAAAAAATAAACCATCACCTGAGCCTTCGTGAGTCGTAGTAATAACATCAAAGATCATTAATCTCAGATCACTAGGACAAATACAGTGATAATGATAAAAGTTTGAAATATTGCAAGAATTACCAAAACGTGACACAGAGACACAAAGTGAGCAAATGCTGTTGGGAAGATGGCGCTGAGACACTTGCTTGATGCAGGGCTGCTGCAAACCTTCAATTGGTAGAAAATGGAGTATCTGCAAAGTACAGTAAAACAAGGTATATCTCTACTGAAGATTTTAGTTCAGCCTAATAAAAGCTCCAAGTAATTATTGGTCAAGGTTCTAATCCAAATTGTGGAGAAAGATTCTTTGCTGGGTTCACACATCAGTGGTCTTGTAAGTAGGCATGAAAACCCAGCAGTAAAGAAAAGTAACCAATAAAGTAACACTGGGAAGACAGCTCCACTGGCCTCCAGCAGTCTTTTAAACAGAACAAGGATGCAAAGGGCCCCCGAAACACGTCCTTTCTGGAGCAGAGGTTAGAGCACTTCTCCCAGAAGGACTTTGCTTGAGGTGTATTTCAGAGGGAGTAAAAACACCCAAGAATCGCTCCAGGTGCCCTTGAGCACCACAGCGAAGGGAGATCAGGTTGTCTTGAACTCGCTTGGTGGATGGGGGTGTGGAAATCCGTAGGAGGCCAAAGAAAAGAATGTGCTTGTAAAGTTTCCATGTCTCAGTGCTTCTGAAATAGGTGGAAATTACAGCTCCAGTCCCTTCACCATGGGAACATCTGGGATAAAAGTACTTCTGTGCATATTAAGAGGACTATTTATAGTTTTCTACGAATGTTAGGGAAGGCAATTATGTAAAGCACTACTGTATTATTAGGTATTTGAAAAATACCAGGCTTGCAGTAACTATTTGCAAAGATCTAGAAGCAATTTAGACGTCCACAGATCTGCCTACTCCAAGTGGGAAAGCACTGGCTTATTTTCCTGATGCAGCAACACCACCAAACTCCAGCTAAAGTCTCTGCTGACAGCAACGAACAGAGCGGTGTCACCAGGCGTGTCCGTCCTGCTGAAGTCATGTTTGTGCTGGTTCTACCCGCACAGGGAGTCAAAGGGAAATAAGAGCTTGAGTCACTTATGGGACGATTTGGACAATGCTCCTGCATAGTAGGGTGGGTGCTCAGACCTACAGGACAGGCTTCTTACCTCCTCTGCAGGACGCTGAATAGAAGCAGACAACTGCCGGGGGGGCAGGACGTGGAACAAGAGCCCATCCAGGTGTTCTGTCCACAGCCAGTCCCAGGTTTGCACAGGTCCTGAAAGAGGGTAGGATGGAGCATGGTTTCCTGGGTCCAGCTGGGCAGAGAGGGATGATTTTTGACAACTTTGCAAATCAGAGCTTGATTTACACATGGTTGTGTCACGATTTTCTGGACCTTTTGCTACTTCTTAAACACCTCCATTGTAATCAAGCCCCATTTTCTAAAACAACTCAGGACCATTTACAACTCTAACCAATTTTCCCCTGTACCGTGGCTTAACGAAGTGTTCCCCAGCCCTTTGAAATAAAGATGTGAACCTTGATCTCATGGGGAATATGACTGTGCAATCCTGAGTAGTCTTTTCTGGCCCCTTTGTCTTTGAATTACATAGTGAGAAATGGCTAGAGAGAAGAAATTAAATTCAAAAGTAAAACAGTAGAGCTGTGAGAAGAGACCCTTATAGAGGAGAAGGGTGGCCTAAATCCTGTTGACTTAATAATGAAATAGAAGAATGTAGATGTGAGAGGAGGGTTACAGAGCTATTAGGAGACTGGTCACCAGAGGGACAATTAAACCAGTGGCTGGAGATGGGGAGGAGGGGTACCCCTGCTGCTGCTGCTGCTGCAGGAGATGAGGAACTAGAAAACTGAGAATGAAGCTTGGAGGTTGCTTATAATGCAGCCTCCCCAAACATGTGATTTAATTTCGTCTTGAACCACCCAAATCCTCTCTTGAATATTAGGTTCCACTGACTGGCATTGTTTGTGGAATTCTTGTCTTCGTCCATGAAAGAGGAGCAAAATTACAAAGGCCAACAGTAATTACATTTTAAATAAACTTAAGCCACCAATTCTTAAATGGGTCTTTTTAATTTCAGTGCACAATTTTATACTGAACTGTCATCCCTCCAGATTCTACTTCTTCGTTTTAGCCATTGAGGATTAAGCGACCAATCAGTTGTTAATATTTTTGCCAATCGGAAATATGATTTTAAACATTTAAAAGACGGCCACGTCCTAAGTTAAACAAAAATGCAAGTTAAATGCCTTAGAGAAAATAGTGTTTGATATTCACGACGTTATAATGAACCTGAGTGCCAGGGTCTGAGGCTGGCCTTTCCTCAAACTGACAAATAAAGCCCGGATGATTGAAGGCAGCAAATCCTGTGGGATCCAAGTCCTGACTGTGGTGCCTCCTCGTGTTTCCTGAGAATAGGTAACCCCTTCTCGTGCCAGAAACACAAAACCCGACTCTCTACCCTCCAAACCTGGAGCCTGGACTTTCCCCTTTTGGACACATAAACAGAGAATGACAAGGGCAGAGAGAAGCTAGGGATGCTTCTTCATTGTAGCCTAATGAACGAGTCTCCCAGTGAGAAGATGATGCCCCAGGAAAAAGTCGCCCCAAGGGTCCCACTTAATAGTAAATTACTGCCTTAGTGTATTAAATTGTACCCTAGAGGCCAAAAGGAATTATGGAAAACTGCCTGATTTACAAAGTGATTTACACACGAGGTGTTATCTGTCTCCATAAATCTGAAACATCTACAGAACAAGCCACTCCTAAGGTAATACAAAGCAAGGCGATTTCAAGTATGTAGTTATTTACCACCACTCCGTTCAGCCTCCCTCAGAATCAACGCCGGAGACAATGAACACGGGCCTCTTTAACTCATTCTGTCACGTGAAGACCATTTTTCTCATGTGGAGAGAAAACAAGGGGAAATGCAGTAAAAAGAATCTCCCTCCCTTCCTCTCCTCTTTCTCTCTCTCCGAAGCACAGTCCTGAGATGTTCTGAGGCGTGTATGTTCTCAGACACTGCCAGGGGGCTTTTTACAAAGGACCTGAAGCTCTTGGGCCCACAAATGACAGAACAGAGGATGTCTCACTTTCACCAGGACTGCTCTTCTTTCACATTTACCCGCCTCTCCTTTGGTTCTGCAGTTGGATTCATAACTGAAGGGTGAATCTCAAGTTCAATGAGTCGACAGCTCATTCATTACCTTGAAAACAGAAATGGCATATGCAAATAGATTTTAAAGAAGGTCTGTCTTCTGTTACTTCATGTTTGAGTCCGAGTTCACAAAACTCTTTTCAAATCTAATATTTATTGAGGGCATTTCCTCAAAGAGCATTTGCTAAGGTTGCTGCTGCCAGAAGCTGAAAATATAGTTCACTTAAAAGCAATTTTATTTATACAACTTGAGGATATTTATGACACGATCATTGATTGAATGTTCAGCCCGTTTTCTTATCAGCAGTGCATCTCCCCAAAATGAGAAGAGGTGAGAAGGAGCTGTGTGGACTGAAATACCCATCAAGTGTGACAGAAGCAGGTCTGTATTTAGGGGAAGACGCTCTAAGTCTGGAAAAGGCCGCCGGAACAGAAACCATCTCCTCTAAGTAGTTGATCATAATAAAGCTCTGATCAAATTCACAATCCTAAGACACACACTCAAACTTACTCAGACAAATTACTTCTCTTCCTGAAAACCATTTTGTAAGCCTGAAACTTCAGCAGGGAAAGGATTCTAACCATTTCAAAGTACATTAAAAAAACCTCCTTTCCCTTCCTTACCTCACAATTCTTCCTAACACAAAGATGAAAACCCCAGCAAGACCAAGATGGCAAAGTAGGAGGCCCCAGCCTGGGTCCCCTCACAGAGATCAATAATTAGACAGCTATCCATGGACAGAAACAGCTCTGGGAGAGCTCAGGAGTCCACTTAAGAAACGTCAGCAACACAGTAGGAAAAACACCTGAGGATAACCGTGCAAAATGGGAAGAAAAGCAGCTTCATTTTGCCTGCATCATCCATCTTGTAGGCCAGCCCTGCTCAGTGCCCAGAGGGAGCTCCCCACTAGAAAGGGTTCCCCTCGACAGGAAAGGAGAGGGGGTGAGTGGGAGCCTTCCCAGCTTTTCAAAGGGCACAGCACCAATGATCTGCTTCGGTTCCACCCCACCCAGAAACCTGCAAAGCTGAGACTGACAGAGATGGTTAGGATTGGGGAGAAGAGCAGGGGCTACACGGAGTGGCTGCAGTTCCCAGTGACCGGCTCTACAGAGGACCCAGCCACTTGCCACTGAAGAAACCAATGCCCAGAACAGCTGTCAAGAACCCTTTGCAGATTTCACAGGTTTTCACCCCACGGGTGTTTGCATCTGCAGATGCCAGAAGACTGAATCCCTCCCTGCTCCCTCCCTGCCCTGCCCTGCCCACGCCCTGCCCACGCCCGGGATCTGCACCAGCAGCCAGCCCAGGTCTCTGTGGCTGCATGAGTGCAAGACGCCAGCTTAGACCCCTATGGCTGACTCCCACTATTGTGTACATACTTGGGGCTAGCCCCTCCAGCTGTGTACCTGCATCCCACTGGCCCGATCCCTGTCACTGGCTTCCACTGCCCTATGCACACCTGTTGGGTGGCCCTGTAGCCACAGGAGTGCACGCTGACAGCCAGGGCCCTCACAGCTGCCAGTGCGCCTGCAGTTGGCCCTGGCCTTCGCTGCTGAACCTGACTCCTAGCACTGTGTGTGTGTCTGCAGCCAGCCCCTGCCACTACACAGGCCCCTGCAGCTGAGTGGGTGCACACCACTGACTCTGGCCACCATAGTTGCCTGCCCTGGTCCGTAGCTGCTGGACCTGGAGGTGCCACTGAGGACCCTAACAGGCCTTGTAGCCACTGTGGACCTGCTGCAGTACTCACAAAGGACCACACAGTTTTTGATGCTGTGGAGTCCGTTGTCCTGAGCCAACAAAACATCATGCTCCCTGGACCCAGAGCCACCACATACCCTTGCAGTTGGTGCCCTTCACCACTAGACCCAGGGGCACACCATATTCCAGTATGCCTCCACTTGCAGCAGGTGAAAGTCTTTGCTTACCAAAGTTAGTCCATAAAGGCAGGAGGAGGTGTGTGATTCTTCAAGTGAACAGATACTTGCACAAGGCTACAGGCATCACAAAAAATCAGGGAAACATGACATCACCAAAGGAACACAGTAAACTTCTGGTAACGGACCCCCAAGAAATGGAGATTCAGGAATTACCCAACAAAGAATTCAAAATAATGGTTCTAAAGATGCTCAGAGAGCTACAAAAGAAACAACTCAATGAACAATTTAATGAAATCAGGGAAACAGTACAAGAACCATGTGAGGAGTTCAACTAAGAGACAGAAAACACAAAAAAGAACCAAACAAATTTTGGAACTGAAGAATACAATAATCAAATTGAAGAATTCAATGGAGAGCTTCAACAGTGGATTGAACCAAGCAGAAGAAAGAATCACTGAGCTTAAAGACAAATCATTTGAAATTATCCTGTCAGAGGAGCAAATAGAAAAGAATGAAAAGGAATAAGAAAGTCTACAGGACTAATGGGGCAACATTGAAAGAAACAATGCACACATCACTGGAGTCCCAGAATGAGAAGGGAGGGAGAAATAGGCAGAAAACTTATTTAGAGAAATAATGGCCAAGAATTTCCCAAACCTGGGGAGAGAGTTGGACATTCAAGTTCATGAAACTAGGAGATCACCCCATAGTTTCAATCCAAAATGATCTTCTCAAGACACATTGTAATAAAACTGTTTAAAATCAAAGATGAGGGGGATTTTTAAAGCAGCAAGAAAAAAAATTCTCTTATACAAAGAAACTCCATAAGGCTATCGGTGGATTTCTCAGCGGAAACCTTCAGGCCAGGAGAGAGGAAGATGATCTATTCAAAGTGCTGAAAGAAAAAAACTGCCAACCAAGAATACTTTACACAACCAAGTTGTCCTTCAGAAATAAAGGTGAGATAAAGACTTTCCTGAACAAACAAAAGCTGAGGGAGTTCATCACAACTAGACCTGCCTTACAAGAAAGGCTCAAAGGAGCTCTTCAGGCTAAAACGAAAGGACACTAATTAGTCATATGAAAACATCTGAAAATACACAACACACTGGTAAAAGTAAGTAGATAGATTCAGAATACTCTAATACTGTAATATAGTAGTAGTGTGTTAACCACTTAACTCTAGCATAAAGGTTAAAAGAAAAAAGGACTAAAATAGCTATAGTTATAATAATTTGCTAATGCATATATGAAAGGATGAAATCGTGACATCAAACACATAAAATGTGTGTGGGGTCAGTGAATGGATAGAGTTGTTGTGTGCAGTGGAAGTTCAGTTATTAACAGCTTAACATAGACTGTTCTATTTTATATATATCAAGGAAGCCTCAGGGTAACCACAAAACAACACGCTTTCCCTTTGGTAGGTACACACAAGATAAAGAGAAGGGAATCAAGTACACCACTGTGGAACATCATCAGTTTACAAAGGAAGATAGCAAGAAAGGAAGAAAGGAGCAAAGGAAGTACAAAACAGCCAGAAAACAATTGACAAGATGGCAATAGTCAGGGAGATGGCTCAAGCAGCCATAAACCAGCCCCAACGCCGCTCTCAGGAAGGGCACCCAACGTGGAATTTATTGTCCCCAAGCTTCCCTCAAGGCCCTTACACACTTTGCTAGGACCTAGCTCATCAGGTAAATGGCTTCTCAGGGGCAGAAGTATTGTATCACTGTTCTCAAAAGAATGCGTGAAGCACAAAATCAGGGTTTTCTGTGGTTCTAACAGACAGGAAAGATCTGGGGAGTACAGAAAAGCCATTTCCAACCCCAGAAATCACACCTCATACAAGGGTCATGTTGGGGTGATGGAGGGGTCACAACAAATCCATCTCAAGCCCCTGTGTAGAGCCATGTGATTAGCCATGGGCTAGGAACCCCAAGATAAAGAATACTCAGCCCAAGCCCCCAGCCTGTTTTCAGGCTGGAGGTTACCTTGTTTCCCAGTTGGCAGCAATGATGTTTGTTGATGTGGTTTCCAAAATGTAAGCAGCAGCTCAGCCTGGGATCTCCTGGTTGGGCTTGACTGGCAGAGGGTGCAGGACTCCCATTAGGCGAGTGAGGTGGGCCTGGGCAAGGTGACCAACCACCATCCCCCAATAAGGGGCAGCATTACAACCCTCCGGCCTCCTGTCCTTAGCAGTCTGGCACAGTTTGGAATTTGGCTTGAAAACTCACAGCTTGTAAAGATGGGGTTTTTCTGTTTTTGCAAGGTGTTGTTTCGTTTGGTTTGGTTTTGGTCTTGATAGAAGAAATTCCAGTTTCTGCAAAAGGTACATAGCATTAGTTCACAGGCTTTTTAAATATCCCCTTTACAGTAATGGAGAAGTCTTGTTACTTATGGTGGAATTTTTTAAAATTCTCAAAAGCTGATACTCCTGAAGATTGTTTTGAAAGATACACTGGGCTTTCATTGCACATAGAGGCAATTTGAAAATATAGATTTGTTCACTGTGTGGTTTGTTCATTTTATTTTTAAAAAATAAGTTGGCTACAGAGTAATCAAACAGCACTGGTACAATGTACACGAGGTTACCTGCTTTCTGATGAAATATAATAAGTGCACCCATCAATTGTATAACATTCTGACCCCAAATATTTAACCTGAATCTAATCATCAAGGAAAAATTAGACAACCCAAGAGGTAGAAGATTTCTATAAGACAGTTTGTGTGAACTTAAAAAAATCCAAGTAATATAAAACAGATAAGACAAAACAAAAAGGTGGGGGGACTCTTCTAAGTTAAAATTTTTTGAGACTAAAAGAGACAAGAAAACCAGAAACAAGTTACGAACCCAGGGGTATGATAAAACGTTTTAAGGCATAAAAGACATTTTGAAGATGCTTGTGGATTTTGAATATGGACTGTACATTAGATCTTATTAAATTAAAGTTAATTTTCTTCAGTGTGATAATAGGGTTGTGGTTGCGTCGCAGGATGTTTGCTGAAGTATTTAGGGGTAAACGTCATGATGTCTGAAGCTTACTATCAGATGGTTCAGCTAAAGCACACATATATGAAAGAAAAATAATATGTTGCCCAGAGAAGAGATACAATAGGCTGCAGTTTTCTTGTGGGATAGATTGTATTCTAAGGAATTCACTTGGGCTGGTTTCTCGCCTTGGTTCCTGGCAGTAGATTGAGATAAAAAATGCTTGATGGTTTGGGCTTGATTCATACCAGGGAATGAATTTAATTCTGTAACTCTAAAGAACCAGATAAGCAACTTTAGGTGCCAGAAGTGAATGCACCTTCCTTAGAAATGAGAATTCGTATTGTGGCTTTATGGGCAAATATGCTGCTGAGTCTTGTTTTTATTTCTCAGTCTGAACTGAGAATCGGCCCTGTTTCAGAGGACAGGTTAAGGCTGGTCAAAGTTAAGACCAACGTCGTGAATGCTTTGACAGTGGCCCCTGACTGCTTTGAGACCACTTCCATTTGAAAAATATGAAGCATCCTCTTACTATTTTGAGGATAGACTTGGAGCAGGAGGAAACAATTTATTTTGAGAGTGGCTCTCCATTTCTCTTATGTACCAGCCAAGCTTTGGATGCTGGAACCCAGTCAACTCCCTTTCTGCACAGGCCACCGTGGGACTGTGATCAATGTGGAGGAGAAAGGATTGAATTCACTCCCTCGGGACTGGGAATGAGACCAAGTCAGATATTGGATTTGAGTGCTAAGTGTGAGGTAATGCCCTCTGGTTGCTTTGCCAGTCGACTGTGTTAGGACTATATCAGGGCCACTACCAGATTTGAGATTTGAAAGAAAGGCACTGTGGACTTCCCTGGTGGTGCAGTGGTTAAGAATCCGCCTGCCAATGCAGGGGACATGGGTTCCAGCCCTGGTCCGGGAAGATCCCACATGCCGCAGAGCAACTAAGCCCGTGTACCACACGACTGAGCCTGTGCTCTAGAGCCCGTGAGCCACAACTACTGAGCCCGCGTGCCTAGAGCCCGTGCTCCGCAACAAGAGAAGCCACAGCAACGAGAAGCCCGTGCACCGCAACAAAAGAGTAGCCCCCGCTCGATGCAACCAGAGAAAACCCGCATGCAGCAATGAAGATCCAACGCAGCCAAAAATAAATAAATAGATTTATTTTTTAAAAAAAGAAAGAAAGACACTGGATTTTAGAAGGCAATCTTGCAAATATTAAGACAACAAGCACTCTTTCAGTTTACACCATGGATGCTCATCAGCTCTTCAAGTGGCTACATAAGCATTGACCCGAAGGAGACATGCACACGATTTTGTTGAAAACAACTTAGTTGAGTCAGTAATTTCTAAAAATATTAATTATAATTTGGTTGAAAATGAATAATTTCTGATCACTGTTGGTTGTTTTCTTTCTTCCTTCTTCTCTTCCTCTCTTCCTCCTTTCCTCCTTCCTTCCCTTTTTCTTTCTTTTTTTTTCTCTTTTTCTTTCTTTCTTTCAACAAATATTGGCAAACTGTGTGCACCAAGGGGCATTTTTAAAACACTTTATTTCTTTAAGCAATTTGGTCTGTCTTTCCAGAATTTCTCCAGTTGTTTTCCTCCTTTCCCCCCTCCTCTATTTGCGATTTATTTTCATCCAGTTATTCTGACTTTCTGTTGGTTTGTTAGGGCCAAGTTGGAAGCAACCAAAATGTCCAACAATAGGAGTTCAGTTGGAAACAACTCAAAAGGCTAACAATCGTGGACTGCTTAAATAAATTATAAAAGGTGTTTTACAGTGTGCCAAAACACTTTAAAAATGGTAATATTCAATTTTGCCCGATTCTAAAATTTCATGAACACATTGGCAGATGAGCAAAGCAGGTTAAAAGTAAATCAGATATATGTATATGTATGGCTGATTCACTTTGTTATAAAGCAGAAACTAACACACCATTGTAGAGCAATTATACTCCAATAAAGATGTTAAAAAAAAGAAAAGAAAAAAAAGAAATATTAACAGTAAGCAAGGCTATATAAAGTAAATTTAAAATGTTCCCATTGGAATTTAAATTAAAGTACTTTGATTAGATACCCAAGATATGAACTAAATATAGGATGTACTTGTATGCTTAGAAAAAAAAAAGGTAAATCAAAAAATATTTAAACCTTAAACAATTCCAGATAATTTTTTTCTATTTTATCATCTATGATTTTTTTTTTTTCTGCGGTACGCAGGTCTCTCACTGTTGTGGCCTCTCCCGTTGCGGAGCACAGGCTCCAGACACGCAGGCTCAGCAGCCATGGCTCACGGGCCCAGCCGCTCCACGGCATGTGGGATCTTCCCAGACCAGGGCACGAACCTGTGTCCCCTGCATCGGCAGGCAGACTCTCAACCACTGCGCCACCAGGGAAGCCCTCATCTATGATTTAAGATTATTTTATTTTTCTAAAATCAGCTGACATTCAGTAGATTAAAAGAGGTATAGTCAAGCAAAAAGAAGATAATAATGGCAGTAGTATTTTTAGCCTTCAGGTGACAACCACGATTATCTTGGTATGATTCCAGCCAGATGATTTTCTATGCATTGATCCATCTTTCTCCCCCACCACTCCACCAAAATGGCGTTTGTCAAGGTCAACAATGACTTACATGTGGCTGAATTCTCAATCCTCATTGCACTCGACAGATCCATCAGACACGGATGATGCTCTCTCCTCCTTGAAGCACTTTCTTCACCTGGTTATCAAAACAGCACAGTGTCCTGGTTCTCCTCTTCCTCCCCAGGTGGCCTCTCCCCATCTCCCTCACTTCTCCACGGCCGAGCTCTCCAGAGCTTGGTCCTGGAATTCTTAGTCTTGATGCCCTTACGCCATGCTTTGTCTTAAAATAACATTTTTCTATGATGCATTCATTTATTGATTCAATACATATTTGTTAGGTATCTGTTAAATGCCAGGCATTGTTCTGGTCACTGATTATTTTTTTTTAAAGAAAAGGAAAAAATCATGGTGCTTAAACAGTTGCATGGGAAGAGGGCTTAGAAAATAAGCAAGATAAGTTTAAAATATCCTGTGTTAAAGGGTGATGTACTGGATTAACTAGGGTCCCCCCACAATTCATGCTCACCCAGAACTCCAGAATGTGAGGTTATTTGGAAATAGTGTATTTGCAGTTAACTGAAGAAGCAGTCATACTGGATTAGGTGCTGTGTTCAGTGATTGGTGTCTTTATAAGAAGGCCATGTGAAGACAGACACAGAGGGAAGAAGGCCATGTGAACCAGAAAGTGGAGGTTGAAATGATGCAGCTACAAGCCAAGGAACACCAAGGACTGCCAGCAACCACCAGAAGCTGGGAGAGAGAATGGGAGGGTTCTCCCTGAGAATTTCCATAAGGAATCCACCATGCCAGCACTTGATTTTGGATTTCTGACCCCCAGAACTGTGGGAGAATAAATGTGTTGTTCTGAGCCACCCAGTTTGTGGGAATTTATCACAGCAGCCTTAGGGAACTCATCCAGGTGAGAAGTGCTGTGGGGAAAGTAGGGATGGAGGAGAGAGAATGTCCAGTAGAGGAGGAGGTTTGAAATTGTACTTGGGAAAGTCTCGTTGCAAAGGTAATATTTCAATAAAAACCTAACGGAAGTGAGAGAGAGATTTATGGGGCCTCCTGGGAGAAGAGTATTCCAGGCAGAAAGAAAAACCAGTGCAAAGGTCATGCTACCCTCATCTGCAGCAGTGGCTCTCAAAGTGGGATGCCTGGACCAACAGTAGCCGCATCACCAGGAATTCACTAGAAATGCAGATTCTTGGCTGCACCCCAGACCTCCTGAATCAGAAGTTCTGGAGGCAAAGCCTAGGACTCAGTGCTTTAGCAAACCCTCCAGGGGACTGTGATGCAGCTCCAGTTTTGAGGCCCACCGTAAAGTATTGTCCTTGCACGCGAATCACGTCGTGATTGTTTCCACTTTCTACCGAGTCTTGGGAAGCAGAAGGCGGATGTCCATCTTCACCCAGCGCACAGCTGTGAGCCTGATGGCTGCAGCTTCTGAGCAGGTGTGGAGTGCTGTCTACCTGCGGCTCAGTCATTTCATGCATCTGTTGAAGTGGCCCTCACTCCATCATGCAGGGGATCGGGGAACGTGGAAAACATAAATCAGATAAGCCAAGAGCCTGTCATAGCCACCAGCACCATAGCACTGCCACTTAGTGGAGTGATTTGAATTTCTTCTCTTCTCCTTCCGGTGGAGGATCTGTGAACAGAGTACCCAGGTGGAGTGTTCTGGCAACGAGAGACGCTGGACGTGAGCGCAGAATACAGGTCCAGCTGAACTGACAGACCTGGACGCTTTGTGCCCAGAAATGTGAGTTGATGTCCTAAAGGCAGCAAAGGAGACCACAGGATAAAAGGCAGAAATCTGGGGAAGCAGATCGGGCTCAAAAGAAGGAAGAAATTGGGCTAGCACTGCAAGGGAGATGAATTTAATTCTTAGGTTTTCAGATGTATTTAGAGATTGTTTTATAAGATCACATGAGTAGTCAAACTAATAAAGCAGGTAAGAGCTGAGTTCCTCTGTTTGGTAGACCCTGTAGACATGGCGGGGGTGGCACCCTGACTCTAGCACATTGTGGGAACTTTTGGCTTTGTTATCTCATTGATTACACTGTGAAATTGAGTCTTAGGGTTGGATTTAATTTTACTTAAAAGAAATGAAAGGAGCTATCTGTGTCAGATTAGATAATCTCTCAGGTATTGTTTGACAGAAATGTTGTCTAATATAATGGACTCTCAAATCTCCTTCAGAATACCATGCTTTTCAGTCTCCTCCTCTGATTGTCCCACCATCGGCTAAGCCCCACCTTACGTGTCTGCCAGCCCCTCCTCTTCCCGGAATGAGTCTCTCAATGGCATCATCAGTTTCTTCAAATTCAAAATGGATTCACTTACTCTCTCCTAGCTCCCAATTCTCCTCCATTACAGCTGAGCTTTCCAAGGGGGCGAGACCTTGTTTTATGATTCCAAACAGTATTGGGCCCAAAGAAAGTGATTCATGCATTTATCAGCTTAAAAGCAAGAGTATGGGGGAGGAGGATTACATGGATAGGGAAGGAAGGAGAGAAAATTTGTCAGTGATAAGAAAGCAGGAGACAGAAAGAGGTCTAGAAAGAGGCTTGAAATATTGAGATATTAAGTTGTGTTTATCCTCACTATGACTTTTCCTTACCCTTATTCCCAGTAGGTAGGAAGCATGCCAGGTAAGAAAGTGGGAGCTCCTTCAAGACAGCCTTCTTCCTGACTTCTGTTCTTCTTGAGGGACTTGTTCTGGAAGTGAGGAGTAGATGTAGAAGCTGTGAGGAAAAGAAGAGACGTATCCCTAGATTGGGAAGGGCAGAGGTTGTTGGGCTGCCCAAGTTATGGACAGTTAGGACTCCTTTCATTGCAGTTGCAGAGTCCAACTTAGGCTGACTGTTAAAGAGAATTTAATGGCTCACGTAATTGTGGATCTAGCTTCAGGCATGGCTGAATTCTGTTGCTTAGGAGGACTGGTCTCTTCTGGTCTCTCTCATGGCTTGGCTGCCCTCTGGGCTGGCTTCATTCTTAGTCAGATTCTCTCCATGTAGGATAATCCCACTAAGCCGGGAGTCCTCAGCGCACTGAGCTGAAGCCCGGCAGGCAGAGCTTCCCAGAGAGCAATCCCGGGGGCTAACTTTCCTTGCTTTGGACTGGCTTAGAATTTGGGTCAGGAGCTCAGTCAGTCACTTACGGGGAGGATGTTTTCCCAAAGAGAAATTGAAGTGCTGTTGCTGGAAGAAGGGGAAATGTATTGGGTAGACAAAAATATCAAATCTCCACTGCCATATTCCATAGAAGCTGGTGACTCTCCAGGAGTTGAAAATGCATCCGAGGGGAGTGGCTACAGGGGCAGCCTGGGGAAGGTCAGAGACCCCCAGCCTGTGCAGGGATCCCTGTATTCCACCTGGCATGGCCCCTGGGTACTGCATGGAAATTGGATACCCATATAGGAAAAAAATGAACCTCAACCTCTTGTTTCACTCCAGCTTGCCTTCAAGGAAATGGTCAGGCTTGATCCTTAAGGATGTCAGTTGTTCCCTTTAAGGACCAGAGAATAGAGTCCCCACCTCCCACCTAGCCCTTCCCTCCCCCCCACAATTTTTCAGCCTGCTGAAAGAAAGATTCTCTTGTAACCACGGGGAGGGAGACATCTTAAGACAGACTTGCATTGATTTTCCTACCAGCACGGAGTATAACGGCTTAAAGGCAGATTGAATTTTTTTAACTTTTTTTAAAATAAATGTATTTGTTTTATTTTATTTATTTTGGCGCGTTGGGTTTTCGTTGCTGCGCGCAGGCTTTCTCTAGTTGCGGTGAGCGGGGGCTACTCTTGTTGCGGTGCGCGGGTTTCTCATTACGGTGGCTTCTCTTGTTGCGGAGCACGGGCTCTAGGGGCTTTAGTAGTTGTGGCTCACAGGCTGTAGAGTGCAGGCTCAGTAGTTGTGGCACACGGGCTTAGTTGCTCCGTGGGCATGTGGGATCTTCCCGGACCAGGGATCGAACCCATGTCCCCTGCACTGGCAGGCGGATTCTTAATCACTGTGCCACCAGGGAAGCCCCAGATTGAATTTTAATTCAAGAAAAATAAAGCTAATGTGTCCTTCTTTTTTTGTGTGGAAGAAGGTTTATACCTGACATGTTGCTTCCTTTTGGTGTCTGAAAATATTGTCCCCCAAAGTACTGTAATTTAACAAGCATGTGCTTTTATTTTCTCAAAACCAAGGATTCTCTATCACTGCCTTTAAAGGAAAGACTGAAATTTAGGAAGTCTTGAAAGGCCTACTCTCCAGGTGACTGTGTTGCTTAAAAAATTATTTCTAGTGACTCCAGATATAGACCCACCCATAGATAGTTGATTGATTTTTGACCAAAGTACCAAGTCAGTCCAATAGGGAAAGGAAAGTCTTTTAAACAACTGTTGCTGAATAAATGTATACTCATATGGAAAAAAAGTGAACCTCAATCTCTACCTCACTCCATGAATAAAAATTAATTTGTGCTGAATTACAAACCTAAATATAAAATCCAGAACCATACAAATCTAGAAGAAAGTATAGGACTCTGTCTTCATAATCTTGTGGTAGGCAAAGATTTCTTGGACAGAACCCCCAAAAGATTAACCACCAAAGAAAAACTTGATAACTTAGTCTTTATCAAAATTAAAAATTTCTATGCATCTAAAGACACTGCTAAGAAAATGAACAGATAATCCTGGACAGACTGGGAAAGAATATTTGCAGCACAAATATCTGACAAAGGACTTGAATCCAGGATATAGAAAAAAACTTACAAATCAACAGTAAAAAGATGAACAACCCAGTTTTAAAATGAGCAAGACTTGAGCAGTCACTTCACAAAAGAGGATGCACTCATGGCTATAAGACATGAAAAGGGGCTCAGCATCCCCTGTCATCCGTCACCATGCAAGTCAAAACCACAGTGAGGAAGCATCTTGTTTCTGCTAGACTGGCTGAAAACAGAACAAAACCAAAAAATGGACAATACCAAACTTGGGAGGGAAGGTAAAGCAACTGAAATGCTCATCTATTGCTGGTGGGAACGTAACATGATATCATAGTTTTGGGGAACTTAACTGACAGTTTCTTATAAAGTTAGACATATATATATAACCCAATGATACAGATGTTCCATTCCTATGTATTTCCCCAGGAGAAATGGAAACGTGGGTACGTAAAGATTTGTGCATGACTCTTCACAACAGCTTTTTTAATAAAAGACAATAACTGGAAACCACGCAAATGTTTATCAACAGGAGATTGGATAAACAAATTCTGGTACCTCATACAATGGAACTCTACTCAGTAATAAAGAAGAACAAACTACTGATTCATGCAACAACATATTAATAGATGAACATTATGTTGAGCTAAAAAAAAAAAGCCAGAACCCAAAGAATGCAAATTTTTTGACTCCTTTTATATGAAATGTAAAAAATAGAAAGTGATAAAAATCAGAAAGTGATTGCCTCTGTGGGGTGAGGGTGGGAACTGCCTGAAGAGGAGCACAAGGAAACTTTCTTGTGTGATGGAAATGTTCTATATTTCGATCGAAGTGGTGGTTACATGGGTATATACAATTATCAAAACTTAATAGACCACTTAAGATCTGTGCATTTTTCTGTGTTTATTATACCTGAATTTTTAAATACGTTGGTAAATGAGGTTATTCAGACATGCGAGTGATTAACACGGGTTTGACTTCTCCCAGTGGTGCTCTGGAAGACAGAGAGGAAGGCATATGAGAGATGGCAGAACCTTTTCTGTAGAGTGTTTTCCTTCTGTGGAGTGTTCCCTGGGGACTTCCCTGGCGGTCCAGTGGTTAGGACTCCGCGCTTCTACTGCAGGGGCCCTGGGTTCCGTCCCTGGTTGGGAACCAAGATCCTGCAAGCTGTGCGGTGCGGCCAAAAAAAAAAAAAAAGTGTTTCCTGGAGCCTTAAAACAGCTCTCCCTTGAAGCGGGCAGTCTGCCGTTCCCAGGGGCAAGCTGAGCCGCCCACAAGCCGCATGATCTGGAAGGGCGGACGTTAGGACCTCGGTCTTCTCTAAACTGAGATTAGGGTCTTGCTCGGAGCTTGGACCTTGACCGTGGTCCTCTCTTCTCCTTTGATTCGAACCTGCCCATCATTTCTCCACACTGAATTGTGTTTGGCAGCCAACATCAAGGGCGCTAGTGCCCGGTTGTAAAACGGTAACAGCTCTGTTTGATTAGACCAGCCATAATTTATTGCTGCTTTAACCTCTCTGTTGCTCAGGCAACCAATATCCTGAATTCAGACTCAGGGTAGTTTAGTTAAGTTTAAAAATTTATTACCTTCCAACCGGTCAGCCCATCACTGTGCTCATGTCCCACTCCTGTGAGTCACGCTGACCCTTCAGAGTCACCCCTAACTCTGCATTAACTGAGACCTGTGGCATGGGTGCCTGTGAAGGGCTGCGACAAACGCACCATGGTTCATGTGTGCAGAGCGCGCGGCTCTCCCCTGGCTGAGCACACCGGCCAGGACCCCCCCAGGGGACCTCCACGTTGACCTTTCAAGGAGCCTTGCGTTTACTGCAGGATGACAGTTTACTGCTGAAGAGGCAAGCTTATGCACAAAAACTAGGTGGGTCCACGGTTAATTCTGTAACTTAAAAGGTTTGCCAGTGCCAAGGGTTAGTGAAGAAAACAAGCACACAAGCAAACCCGCTTGGGAAAGCCAGCCTTGCAGTGGACGTTGGCTTTGCCCTCTCCCTGCTGTTTGTGGGGAGCACGTCCCTGTGCTCTTTCCTCTTCTTCTTTAACTGTCCCTTCTCTCCTGTCACCACCGCATCCCTCTAATCCCAGCTCCCAGCACCCCTTGGCTGGACAACTGTGCTAAATTCTATCTTCCTACCCCCACCCCATCCTGGCACGTCATTCATTCAGCCAACATGTATTCACAATCTGCTCCGTCCTCCACGCTGGGAACACTGCACAGCTCTTAGTCCCAGGAAAGAGAGAGACGAGTGAGCAAATTGCAATGCATGGATTAGACCCTAAGCTTCAGGGCCAGGGACCATACCATGTTGGTTGTAGGCTTTGTGCCTAGTATTGTAAATAAATGAACCATTTTTTGAAAGTTATAGCTTAACACATGTTCAAAGAGCTATGAAAAACTTCAGAAGACAGGGACTGACTGAGTCAGCAGAGGAAAGGGACTGGCTTGGCTGGGCCAAGTGCAGGATGGGGAAACTCTGCAAGGAGGTGACACTGACCCTGCAGTCGCGCCACAGGTGCTGTCCCCTCCAAAGCTCTTCCTGGACACTGCAGTCCTCGGGGAGTCTCCTCTTATGAACTGGGCCCTTTAAAATATCTTGGCATGTCATATTCCTAATGACAGTGTTTGCATATGGATGTGTCATGTGTCCCTCATTAGGCTACAGTCTCTTTTAGTGATTACAGTTTATTTCCCACATGCATAGACCAGATATTCATAAATCTAGTCACTTTTTAATAGGACGTATTCTACTTTGGGAATGCCTTATTGTATATTTTATTTACTCATAATACAAAAGGAATGCTTCCCTTTAAGTATCAGTTTCTCTGGGACCTGTAATTGTTAACTTATAAACCTTTAATTACTTGCTAGTGTCTGGAACAGGGTCAGGAAGAAACTTTAAAGTGCCAGGTGTAACTATAAGTCGTGGTTCAATTCAGAAATGTGAATAAAGTATCTTCGGGTAAGTCAAAGGAAAACTGCAATTTGATTTACCCAAAACTTTGATTTTTTTTTTTTTTTGGTACGCGGGCCTCTCACTGTTGTGGCCTCTCCCTCTGCGGAGCACAGGCTCCGGACGCGCAGGCTCAGCAGCCATGGCTCACGGGCCCAGCCGCTCCACGGCATGTGGGATCTTCCCGGACCGGGGCACGAACCCATGTCCCCTGCATCGGCAGGCGGACTCTCAACCACTGCGCCACCAGGGAAGCCCAACAACACTTTGCTTTTTAACATACATCGGCCCCATTAAAAAAACAGTTTTAGATAGGTTTAAATACTAGTGAATATATTGTTAGTTTTAGCAAGTGATATATCACAGAGATCTTCTGAGTCTATAAAAGGAGCAATCGACTTCACATAGCTGGCATAGAAACGGATTTTGAGAATATAACTCAGAGAGCTTTGTTCTAAACATGGGTGGGTGCTCCATTTTTAAACTGTTCCAAAATAATTTGTTTTGATTTGATTCTGGAATGCAATTAATAAAAGACATATAATTTCAATATGTGATGTTCAAAATCCAACTTAAAGGGATTTTTAAAATTAGAACTCATAAGATTTGAATCTTAAATCTTAAATGGTTGTCATGTGTCTGTTTATGAAAAAGAGATTTTTTTTTTTTCTTCATTCAGCTCAGCTTAAGTAAAAGTCCATTGTAGCACAAATCCAACAGTGGCATCCTGTGGCTTGGCCTGCGAATGACAAGTGTGTGTCACAGTTGTGGTCTTGGGAGGCTTAGATCCATGGCTACACAAAGGTATAGAATCATTGCAAAGAACATGGTGCTGCCAGGAGAAGAAAACAACCGTTAGTTATTTTTTAAGACCTAAAGTCATTATAAGTGAATCTTCATGGTCTTTTCTCTTTATTTCATGAGAGGGAAGTGCATGTATAATTTAAAATTGAATTGAAAATAAAACTACAGGAATTTACTTATTTTTTTAAAAAGCTTATTTTGGAAGGAATCCAGCATGGGGATTCCCCTCTGTGATTTTTGTACAGAGAAAATTCCATTATTTTTCTCATGTGTTATTGCAACATCTTATAATGTATAGTGAGTTTGTCTTTCTCACGTTTTATAAAAGAGAAAGAAAAGAGGAACATTTAAAAAATTGTAATTCCTATGTAAGTGTGGGAAATGGAATAGAAGAATCCATACCAAACCATTAACAACTGCCAACACTTTATCTTTTTTTTCCCAGGAATAAAATACAACTAAATCTTTGGTGCTCTGACACCCTCAGCCTTGTCTTGAAGGACATCACTGTCGTAGCTTCCCTGTGCAAGCTTCAATCTTCTCACTTTTTTTTCACATTTTTAATATTTTCATAAGTGATATAGTGTTGCTTTATCCTATTTAAAAAAATTTTTATAAATAGAATTTTTATAAATAGAATTATGGTGTTCATATTCTGTAAACTTTCACTCTCAAGATGTAGTGGAATTCTCATAAATGCCTACCTTGAGTGAAAAAATTTATAAAATATGAATGCCATAATTTTATTTAAGTAACCTTTTAAATAAGAAATATATATATACACACACACACACATATATATATATATATATATATATAAAATAAAGGTATTTGGATTTCCACTTTTGAAAATTACCTGTTCTCATTTTTTCCCCACTTTCCTATTGGAGTGCTTTCATTTTCTTATTTGTTTGTTTATTTAGTTAGGTTCTTTCTCCATTAAATATAAATTCTCTGATAAAATAAAATATGTATTTATCAGGTCCGTTGTTGTGCAACTATCTTCTCTAAGCCTGTTTCTTCTTTTTTTAATCTCAAACTTTACGATATATTTTGTTATAAAAGTGTTTCCATTTTGAGGGAATTGTATGTTAATTATATTTATTTAGGACTTCTAATCTACATTTATAAGAGAGGTTACCCTATAGTTGTTGGTTTTTTCCTCTTGTACTGCCCTTGTTTCATTTTGGTGTCGTCTATACTAGCTTTATAAATCAGGTGACCTGCTATTCTTTCCTATTGTCTGTAAGAGCTTATAATGATGATCTTTTCCTTGAAGATTTGGTAAAAGTCACTACTAAAATTATCTAAGACTAGTGTTGTAGGGGGAAGGTGGTCAGGAGGTGGGAACGTTTGTCAAATCAACTTTTTTAATGCTAAAATTGCCTTCTTCAGTTTTCTTTTTCAGAGTCACAAAGTTACATATTTTTCTAGAAAATGAGCAATTTTATCTATATTTCCAAATTTATTGATATAAAATTGTGCAGCAGATTCCCTTACGAGTTTTTTCATTTCTGTTGCATCTGGGATATATATTTTTCCATTCCTAGTGTACTTCATTTATTTCAGTGGCTGAATAATATTCTGTTGTATGGAGAGCCACAATCTATTCAATTATCAGTTGCCGGCTATTTGGGTTGTTTCCATTTTTGCCTATTATGAATAATGCTGCTGTCAACGTAAGTGTACCAGTTTTTGTAGACATAGGTTTTCATTTTGGAGGTCATATACTGAGGGGTATAACTTCTATCTAAACACAAAAAGGGAGGAAATTATTAAAGATGTCAGTCTGTTTTTCTGCAGCTGGTCATAAGAATAAGTTGGTTGAATAACTACCCATTCTACCCCCATATTTCCCTTGCCTTTTACCAGCACCTCAGTTGGTTGATTCTTTGCTTGATAACATGATCCAAACTTTTAGTTTTGAGGAGTGGGACTCCTTGGTGATTCTGCCCGTATGGAGTTGATGTCGTCCTTTGTTAACCTTGACCATGGGGCAGGAAGTACAAATAGACACCCTAGGGGTAAGCCCCTAGCTTCTCTGAACACTGTTCCTTCTTAGTGTAGTAGCTCTCTTAGCTCCCCTGGATAGTCAGCGCCAGCCCTCCAGCACTCACTCTGACCTCCCCTCTTTCTTATTCTCTTTCTGGCCTCGGACATTGAAATGCCAGGGAGCAGTTTAGTTCCAATTCAGGGGAATGGGCGGTGGGTCCACTGGTGATGGTGGAAGATGAAAGGAGCGGTGGGGATTGTTACCTGTGTGTGTTACAGTGTTGAAGAAAAATAGACGTGCAGAGTATAGCTACAGGGCTTTCTAGCATCAATGATCTTCTAGCAATTTCGCTCCTAGTAGATACCCAAGAGAATTGAAAACAGGTGTTCAAATAAATACATGTGCACACGTGTACATATGCTCGTAGCAGCACCATTCACAATAGCCAAAAGGCGGAAAGAGCCCAAATGTCCATCAGTGAGTGAATGAATAAACAAATGTGGTACATATAATGGAATATTATTCAGCCATAAAAAGGAATGAAGTATCTATACATGTTACAAGGCAGGTGAACCTCAAAAATATTATTGGGTTGGCAAAAAGTTCATTTGGATTTTTTCATACGAGGTTATGGAAAAACCCGAACGAACTTTTTGGCCAACCCAATATGTTAAGTGAAAGAAAGCCAGACACAAAAGGTCACTTACTGTGTGAGTCCATTGATATGAAATATCCAGAATAGGTAAATCCACAGAAACAGAAAGCAGATTGGTGGTTGCCAGGGGCTGGGAAGAGGAACGATTGGAGAGCAACTGCTTAATGGGACGGGGTTTCCTTTTAAGGGAGTGAAAATGTTTTGCAAGTAGACGGAGGTGGTGGTTATACAACATTGTGACTGTACTAAATGCTACTGAGATGTTCACTTTAAAATGTTTGTTTGTTTTTTTTGCGGTACGCGGGCCTCTCACTGCTGTGGCCTCTCCCATTGCGGAGCACAGGCTCCGGATGCGCAGGCTCAGTGGCCATGGCTCACGGGCCCAGCTGCTCCGCGGCATGTGGGATCCTCCCGGACCGGGGCACAAACCCGTGTCCCCTGCATCGGCAGGCGGACTCCCAACCACTGCGCCACCAGGGAAGCCCCTAAAATGGTTATTTTTATGTTACATGAATTTCACCTCAATAAAAATGAACAAATAAAACCCTCTGTGGTTTTACATTCATTGCACATTTAAACAAGGGATTATTCCCAACCTTTATTTCCTCTCACAGATGTGCTTTTCTCTATCATCCTCTTTTTCTTATCTTTTAAGGGTATTCTTTAGATTAAATGTAGGCTAGGAGTTGTTAATAATTTCAGGATAAATGTTTAGATTAGATAAAAAGATATTTGAAAACAAAACAAAATAAGAGACAGATTGAATTAGCATTCCTCTTTGGTTATATGTTATAGAAATCTCTTTGAAAGAGCTGTGTTTTTAGTGAGAAATTAACACATAAAATCATTTTTCCTTATAAGCTTGGAGCCCTACCAAACATCTTTAACTGGGTGGAATTGCTTCACGTAATGAGTGATTTAAAGCAAAAGTAACAACCTAAATGTTAGACAGTTACAATTGGTCCATTTGAAGAGAACAAGCCTTGTAGGTGGGAGCAGCGCCCCCAGGAGAGCACAGATACCCTTTCCATGATGAGACCCCCCCCCTTAAGGATCATAATACAGACCAATTAGGTAGAGGCAAGCCCAGACGTGTCTCAATTTGTCAGAAGCCTTGCTCTGTTTCCCCGACATGGTTGGGGTCTGATAAAATCCCATACATGGTTTGGTCCAGCACATTCTTCTCAGTATTTACATCCCAAGAGGAGTTTTAAGGGACATTTAATCCTCGTGTTTCTGGTTCATTTTCCCTGAACTCATCAAAATGAGGTTATGAAAGATTGCTTTGATCTCTACCAGGACGTGTTCATGAGAGACATGAGGCCATTACTTTCAAAACAGAAACCTTTTCTCTGCCAAGAGCCTGGGGGTTAACAGCATGACGTCAGAGCTTCATTCGAAGCCCCCAACCTTTGAGACCCAACTGGATCCTAAACTTGGCTTGGGGAGGCCTGCTGCCCTCCAGCCTAATAAAGCCCATTGATTAACTGTCAGACCAGCTGTGTAACGAGTGAACTTTTAGTGGCTGTGCCATTTTCTTGGTTCCAGGCCAGAAATGATTGGTATAAAACTTACACCATTAGGGAGACATTTCAGAGAGAAATTGGTATTTGCATAATGAAGGGCTGCCTTCCAAATAAAAATGTGCCTTGCAGGACAAGTATTTTTTAATAATGAAAATGTAAATAAATCTGTTCACAGCAGCCTTCTTTGGGTTCTTCCAGAGACCATACACACTTGAGGGTGAATTACTATAAGGCTAATCACAGATTCCCTGTCCCGTTGCTTTAATATTTGTGGAGTTCAGTGCCCAAGGTGTAAGGATGGGAAATAAGTATATTATAAAACTATGACCAAAATTCCTGCTTCAATAAACTTGAACGATCCTCTGGTGAGATAAGATCGTAAAAGGCACTAGACTTTAGACTTTAAGGGTCATAGTTAAAGTTCTTTAATTTGTCAGGAATAGAAACCAAGTCATGCCAGATTGGGCAAGAGGAATTTGTTGGAGAGATATGGAGATGTCTTGCGGCGTTAAAGAATGATCTGGACACAGTGTTTAAGAGGGGCAGGGGCTGCACCAGGGCTGCTGGGGGTCTCAGTTGCTAGTGTTTCTTTTTCAGATTGAACTGAGAACTAAAAACAGAAACATCATAGAGGATTGGGCATGGGATACGATTTTGTGAACTGTGTCGAGGACAGGCTAGGTAATCCCAACTCTCATCCCCCCAAAATGAGGTAGTTAAATATTTAAATGACCAGAAAAAAATCTCAGAACCTGAGCTGAAGGCGTCCTTTAATGTCACCCCTTCTTCTTTAGCCCTGACACCTGGGCATTTGGCATCTGTTTAAACACTTCCCATGAAGGGACACTTCTTATGAGGACAGCCTATTCCATTATGGGACCATATGAAATATAAAAAGGTCTCATATTGAGTGAAATTTGACTTCTACCCTTCACTATCTAGAATTTGAACATGCAGATCAAGTCTTACACAACGTACACAAGATGATTGTTTATATGTTGAAGACAAATCAATACCCTGGCCTCTTGGTTTTCTCTTATTCTAGCTAAGCATATTTAATGGCTTCAAATAGTTATCATATAATCACATTTTTCCCCCTGTCCAACCTCCTCTACACATAATTTAGTCTCAAGTGGCCCTCTTAGGATGTAGTATCTAGGATGGAATGTACACTCCAGACATGGTCCGGACAACAAACTTCTATTCATGTGGCTTTGGGTTGTATTACCATTATGGTGTTGACTCAGGTTGTGCTTGTGGTCCAAGCATGAACTGTTGCTAAATCAGCTCTCCCCTCTTACCCTCTTGTGCAATTAATTCTTTAAACATAAATGCTGCCAAAAAGGAACAATGAGTAGTCATTGCTCAGATTATTTTGACTTTTGTCCTTGCCTTCTGTTCTATTAACTGCCTTTCCACCAACAATTGATAAGCATGGATTTTATTCCTTACTCCAAGTCATTGCTTTAAAAAAAAAAAAAAAAGTTGAACTGACCAAGGCCAAGTACAGAGCCTGTCGATCTGGATTGGAAATGTCTCCACAAGTTGACACTGAGCAGTGGTCTCTGAGTACAGTTATTCAACCAACTGTGTATCGGCTCGAATGCAGGGTTTTGCAGAGTATGTCTGATGGAGGAACTGTTTCTTTAAATATTGATACGGTTTACTATTTTTTGTTTTTGATAAGGTTTACTTTAAAAGAAAATGTTCTGAGTTTTTATCATTGTGCCCAGTGAATCATTAAGAATGTGGAATACCCTTTTACGTGTGTCTGTGTGGGGAGTATTATCTGGTGGAGTCTCATAACACACTCTTGGGAAACACTGACTGAATCCTATTAGCGTGAGCCTGCGCGTTTCCGATTGGTTCCACTGGGATTTAAATGAGAGCCTTGATCAAATGCTGTGCCATAATCAAGATAAAGTCTACAGCATGCCTCTGTGCTGCCAGTCTATCAGCTCTGTCCAAGGAGGAGAGAGTTAAGAACTGAGCCCAAGAGTGCCAGAGAAATCCAGGTGAATGTTGGCTGGGAGACTTCAGAGACATGGGATCTCAGGTCTTAAAATGGCCAGAATATTCAGCTGAAGAATGAGAGACAAAGGTTGAATCAAAGGCTGAGCCCATTCCCAGCTAAGATCCAGAAGGAGAGCCCAAGCATGGTGGCCAGGATAGTCAGTGGTGCTCATGAGCAGTGGCAGCTGGGTTTTGTCAAAGTCCTGTGGCATCTGGGTCTACCCTTTAGGGCCAAGATCCTGCCTGAGCGGACACTGGACTTGACAGCTTGAGGGTTAAGAGCTTCTTTCTGTCTGCCTGCTAACACTCTGCTGCCTGCCCCGTCAGGTCTGGTCTTTCTTTGTTCTTCAAAGCTAGGCATGAAAACATAAACTCCCTCTGTTGTCCTTAGGATACACCCCCACAAGCCTTGATTCCATTTGGCTGTTAGCCTTCCTGACATTCTTCCTCTTCCTATGTTTCCTTCCTGGTCATCTTGGTCATCTTGGTCATCTTTGGTTCTTCTCCCCATCTTTCATCTTTAATACATTTCTACATTTTATTCTCTTATAAGTTCTGTGTACTCATTAGCAGCTACATTTGCTCTTGGGCCATTTCTACTAAGTTCAGCAGCAATATCTTATAGCTGGATTTATTGGTACAGTGGATATATTCCAGAAAAAAGCAAATTTCAGTAAATCAAATTCTATTTTGACCACTCACAGAGAGTTTGAAATTTATAGCTTCTTCCAATGGGTATTTTTTTTTGTAAAGTTGAAGAATGGTTTTGTAACTCAAATAACCTCTGATTTGCCAATTGTGTAAGTCTGTACATTTAGTTTTCTTAAGTCATGGTTAATCTACATCAATAAACACTGCATTTTAAGTTTATCAAGTGGCAGAGTATCTGGTCCGTTGACCAGAATTAACTGATGTGATTTCGTGGCTGTGTCCAGCTTTACAGTATGATTTAAGGTGTACACTTAGTAAATTAAATGAGATCATTTTATAACTACTCACAGTAGGGGCTGACTCAGTGTGTGATGTGCGCAATGGAATAATGAATCTGCACTAGCCCAGATGGTACCTTCTGTCATTGCCCTTCATGTCACTTATTCATTCACCAAACATATGGAGTGCCTAGAATATTCTGGAAACTTGGAATACAAATGCCATGGGTTTAATTCACATCAGGCAGGTACTTAGAGTAATTCACTGCCAGGCACCCAATCCTAAATCCCTGCAAATATGTTAATTACTAATTAGATGGGGATTGACACAATCCAAGGAGACAAGCAGGCGATCTGGAATCAAGCTGGAGAAAAGCACCAGTGGGAACTTCACAGACGCTGGACCATAACCAGTGGCTCTTTGCTTGGACGTGGACGGGCCCTGAATCCATATTGAGTCTACGGGAAAGTAACAAAACATAGGTCCAATTCTGGTCGTGTCTCCATGGCCGGGGTGGGGGGGATGATAATAAGAATAATATTATATTCTTATTATATTATATTCTTATAATAAGAATAATCTAATATTCTATTAGAATCTGCTCCCCTTGTGCCAGATACTATTCTAAACACTTTGCGTGTATTGACTCATTAAGTTCTTACAACACCCGCCATGGGGTAGATTCTGCAACCATTTCTGTTTTACAAAGGAGATGACTGAGGACACAGAGGGGTAGAGTATTTTGCCCAAGGTTGCACAGCAGGTACATGGTAGTGCTGGGGTCCCTCCAGGCAGGCTGACCTTGGAGCTCACGCCTTGGTGGTCACAAGGTTCAAGTGAGGTAGCGGTCGGTGGGAGCCTCTTGGCTCTGTGACGCCGCACAGGTGAAGATACTATTAATAGGGCTGCAAATCACCAACACCGGACCTGACTCGCTACCCATACAGATGCTCTTGATTTACCCAGTAATAATCAAATGATTTATACACATCCTCTCCTGGAACAAGTATATAGCAACCTAGTTCTGGTGGGTTATGAAATAGAGAGATTTTAAAAATCCGAATGGCTTATGGAGAAATCAGATTTTACCCTGGGACAGGGGTGATAGAACACCTCAGGTCAGGGGGACCTCAAAGGCTCCCTGTTCAGAATTCTCCCCCAATTCCCACTGTACACTTGACCCTCTCCCACATCCCCATAAATCTGAGTGCCCTGGGTGTCTGGATATTGGATTAGAGATGGGTATTGATGGATGAGGACAGACAGAACAGGCCTGTAAAAAGTGACTCATTAACCTGGGCAACCCGTTATAGCTAGAACTTTCAAAGCTGGGGGATATCTCTCCAAAACACAGATCTAACCATGTGTCTCCTCTGCTGAAAACTTACTAATGGCCCTCCTTTACCACAGGGTAAATTCTCAAGGTCATGCTCAAGGTCCTCCGAGAGCTGACTCCTTCCCCCCCGGCTCCCCCAGCAGGCCCGGCAGGCTGCGCGGTCCAGGCGAGTCCTGCCACCCTCCCCCCACCCACCCTCCTCCGCTGCCCCGGGCTCCTGCTTGGTAGGCCCGGTGCAGATCTGCCTGCCCGGGGAGCTCCTCTCCAGAGCCCAGCCTGCGGCAGAGTCAGGTCCCTGTAGGTCAGAGCCTAGAAATTCCTGCGACCCAGAAGGTGAGAAACAGGGTCCGAAGAGCCTGGAGGAGAAGGGGAGGTTGGCTGAGGGCTTGGCCCTGAGGAGGGGCCAGCCCCATGCTGGTACCCCTCAGGCTCTGTGGTCACAACACAGGGTTGTTGCCAACCCCTGCCGTGTCCTGCTGGGTCGAGAGCTCACTGGGTCTGGAGCAAAATCTGCAGGGACAAGTAGGATGGGGCCCGACAAATGCGATAAAGGCAGGGAACCCCACTGCACCGCAGAGGAAGGGCCCGGGTGGCCCCCCAGCTGACATTTCTCTGACTCCCTGGGGTCCTGGTCACAGCACCAAGAGCCCACTGAACCGAATACGAGGCGACACGTGGGCAGATGTCCCACCAGGAGCCACTCTCTGCCCATGCTGTCTTCCTTTACTCAGCTCCTTGACCTTGTGGCCCAGGCACTTTGTTAGGGGGAAGGACAGCCCCTGCCCCCGGGATCTCCGGGACACCGGGCCCATCGCAGGGAGGCACAGAGGGAGTTGTGGCCCACCCACCTGGGAAGTGTTTGGACTGAGGCCTGAGGGATGGGTGATGTTCATACGTCTGCAGGCCTGGGGTCCTGGGGAAGCGTGGAGGGCACAGCACTGCGCCAGGCCGAGGGAAGGTGGCTTCTCACCGCATGTGGCCACACTGGTGAGACTTCGCTGCCTTCCCTTGTATTCCCCCCTCCACGCTCCCCCCTGCCACTTCTTCCTCTCCCATCCCTCCCGTTTACGTTCTGCTCGTCTTTCTGGGTCAACCTCAGGTTGCATCTCCTCCCCGCCTCCGGGATCTCCCCGGAAGAGCACGTGCGCGGGCTGAGCCGACCCCCAGCGCGTCCCCGCAGCCGCTTGTCCAGGAAAGCTTGTTGGGGAAGGCCCTGCGGAGGATGGGAGCAGTTTGCAGATGGAGAGAGAAATCAGGCCGTGGGCTTTTGGAGGAGGCAAAATTACAATTTGCATTTCTCTGTGGAGTGAGAACTCTGCAATTTAGGATTTTGCCTAATTGCTCTTCAGCGTTTTCCCAGGCACTGCTTCTCCTGGGCGGCCCTGTGATTTTAGGAGAGCTGCGCCGTTAACGGCTCTGAAGCTCCGTCCAACGACGGCTCAAAGAAGACTGAGGTAGAGAGCAGGTCAGTCCTGAGTTCAGCTTTTTTTCCCGGAGTCCTGATTTGCTCAGCATCTGGAGAAGAGGGCGGGACGCTGGCACTGGCGAGAGGTTCCGTGCGCATATTTGCAGCAGCACCTCTGGCCTGTGGCTGCTCCGCTTTCCGCTCTGAGCAACTGGTGGCCAGAACCGAGGGGACGCCGAGGCGGGCACATTACGTTCTCTCGGCAACTGGGCTCTCCTCGCCCATGCGTGTGAGGCTGAAACCCCTGTTACTCATTCACACTATGGACATTTGGGAAGGTTACCTACTTCCTTTAAAAACTTATTTTTTATGGGCTTCCCTGGTGGCGCAGTGGTTGAGAGTCCGCCTGCCGATGCAGGGGACACGGGTTCGTGCCCTGGTCCGGGAGGATCCCACATGCCGCGGAGCTGCTGGGCCCGTGAGCCATGGCCGCTGAGCCTGCGCATCCGGAGCCTGTGCTCCGCAATGGGAGAGGCCACAACAGTGAGAGGCCCGCGTACCGCAAAAAAACAAAAACAAAAACATTTTTTAGTGTCCCTAAGTGGCAGTAAGGCTGCAAGCGGCGTCCTGGAGTACTGTGTGGGGAATCTTCTCCCCCGTGATCCCCATGCAGGTTCACACCCAACCCAAGCTGTGCTGTCTCCCTCCGTCCGAGTTCGAGGTATTGCCAGCAATCTTCTTCTTTTTTAAATGAAAGGCACACCAAAAGAACGGAAGTTACGGCCATTTTTATCAATCACGGGCAAACGCCTTGGCAAGCAAGGACACTTTCCATTCAACTTCAGCTCTTTGTGGTTGTAAGTTAAACATGGCTCGCCATGTTTCCAGGTGGGGCAGGGGCCAAGCTAAGAATATGATGTTCTCCGACAGTCCTACCTCTATCCAGGGCCATTGTCCAATTCAGATCCCTTCACCCGTGGCCAGACCTTTTATACAGGTCAAGCCTGGCTGAAAGGAACATCCTAGAGGTTTTGAAGTGGACAAAAGCACATCAGACTTTGCTACAACATAGCACGGGGCTATACACAGAACAGTGTGAAGTGGACAAAAGCACATCAGACTTTGCTACAACATAGCACAGGGCTATGCACAGAACAGTGTGTGTGTGTGTGTGTGTGTGTGTGTGTGTGTGTGTGTGTGTGTGTAGGAAGCAGGCACTGCTTACAGGAAAGGGGTTCTGAACTAGCTCATTCCATGTTGCGAAATAATGATAAAAGTTACTATGTCTTGTTTGCCTTCTACCATCCAGATGCTTTGCATACATTATCTTACTTTAATCTTCAAAACAACTTCTAAAGGTGTTACTATCCCACTGTTAGAGATAAGGAAACTTAGACTCAGAGAATATATTCATTTGCTAGGGCTGCTATAACAAGGTACCACAAACTGGGTGTCTTAACCCAACAGAAATTTATTCTCACAGTTCTGGAGGCTGGAAGTCTGAACTCAAGGTGACAGCAAGGCCGTGCTCCCTCGGAGATTCTGGATAGAACCCTTCCTTGCCTCCTTCTAGCTCCTCCCGGTGGCTGTCCGTCCTTGGACTCTTTGTTTTTCAGCTACATCACTTTGATCTCTGCCTCTGTCATCCCATGCATTCCCCCTATATGTATCTTGGTGTCTGTGTCATCTCCTCTTTCATAAAAGTCATATCGGATGAAGGACCCACCCTACTCCAGTAAGACCTTATCTCAACTAATTACATCTCAGTGACCCTATTTCCAAATAAGGTCACATTCTGAGGTTCTGGGGGTTAGATCTTCAAATATCTTTTTGGAGGACACAGTTCAGCGTAGAACAGAGCAGGGAACTATATTGCCTAAGGTATCACTTCAAGTGCAGAGAAAATTTGAACCTCATACATACTGACTCCCAAGCTCCTTTTCTTTCCCGTACACTAATTTATGCAACTGATGTGTGTAAGTTACTCGGGCTTATTTCAGCTTTGTATTTGCTTATCCACAGCCTGCTTTGCAGCCCCACTTACTGGTCCCTGAAGTGGGGAGGTGAGAAGGAAGGGAGAGGTCAGGGCCGAGGAGCTGAGTCAGGCTCAGGAATTGCATCTGTATGTATCAGAGGTCCAGTCAGGGAAACAGAAATTATAGTAAGTATGTCAAACGGAGAGGATTTAATACAGAAATTTGGTTATAGACATACTGGAAGGACTAAGAGAACAAAAACAAAACAAAAAAAGGGTGGGGAGAGACTATAGTAGGAACAAAAAAGAGAGTCTATGGTAAGAAATCATGTGGGTAATGTGGCAGCTGAGGTTCTGGAGAAACCTCCCTTTTATAACTTCACAAATGTATGGCTGAGGTAAAGGGAAAGGATTAAAGCCCTGAAAGGATATAAGAGGAAATCAAAGCTGCCATTCACCCCAAGGCATTCACCATCCATGGTGTTCTAGATCTTGGACTTTAAGAGGCTACGGCCCTGGTGGCAGTGGATAGAGCCTAGGACCACTGCAAGCTGGAATGTCAGACCAGAGATACCTATACAAGCTAGGCCCTCTGATGAGTACCACTCTTGAACTAGAGAAAACCACCAGACAGAACAAAAAGAAGACTTGCTTATCTAAAGCTTGGCTCTGAGTGAAGCAAAAAACAAGACTGAGACAGGGAAGGAGACATATTGTGTCATATGGGGGCATTATGGTGGTCTCCCTCAAGGGAGAGAAGCAGAACCCAATTCTGTCTCCCTGGCAGTGCCTGGTGACAGCACAGAACTTCTGGGGAGACAGCTTGTGGGACACCAAATGAGGCTCAGTCTTGGGCCCTGGGGCTCCCAGTCTTGGTAAAGATCCCTGCCCAAGCCTGACCCACAAGCAGTAGGGTAACTTGCCTTCAAGAGATCACTTTGACTCTGAGAAATGACTGACATCAGTGTCAGCCACAACGAACTGGAGATCTTGGCTCATCCTCCATTTTTAGGCAAGAACCTTCTGACTTCTTCTAGGGAAAGGGAGAACTCCTCTAACCAATCAAGAATGAGATGAAGTTTTCTGCCAGCCTGGTGTAAGGGTGTTTTAGAGTCTTGTTTAATTTCATTTCAATAACATAAAGATATGTGTTATTTCTTGCATATCTGAGTTTGTGGAATGAGATTGGTCCACACTACACAAGCAATACCTGTACCTCAGGGGAATTTAAAGAAGGATTTCCTCCATTTATGCCAGGGAAGATCACCTGAGGGATGATCGGTATGCGTGTTCTTTGCAGAAATAGGGTGTGCTTGCCCCACAGAAGTGAAATTCTAGATCTTCTACGAGTTGGCTACAAGAGGGGCCAGCCTTTCCTTTGTCTACGGTATTGAGGGGATTGTAAAGCTGATGGGAGGGCAAGGAATAGGAAGGACATTCATAATATGATAAGAAGATCAAAGTACCAACTTGTTTGCAAATTGTAGGCTACCAGAGAACAATACTTCCAAGCACCAGCCCACCCGGGGAGTAACTTTGTTTCACAAGAAGATCTAAGAGAGAGTCTAAATATACCATTTCATGTTTAGAAACAAAAGTAGAAGTCAAGTAGCTGGGTCTTATTTCTTTAATGTTTAATTAATTTAAGACACTCGGAATATTTGATCCAGTGTCAATGGTTTTGACTACCATTGTTAAGGAATCACCTGCAGAAGGAATTTTTTTTTTTTTTTTTTTTTTTTTTTTGCGGTACGCGGGCCTCTCACTGTTGTGACCTCTCCCGTTGCGGAGCACAGCCTCTGGACGCGCTGGCCCAGCGGCCATGGCTTACGCGCCCAGCCGCTCCGCGGCATGTGGTATCCTCCCGGACTGGGGCACGAGCCCGTGTCCCTTGCATTGGCAGGCGGACTCTCAACCACTGCACCACCAGGGAAGCCCCCTGCAGAAGTAATTTTATCCCAAAACAATTCTGTTTTGGCAGGATCCGTGGTTATATCTATTTATTTTTGCCCTGACTCTTCCTGGGTGAGAGAGCTTTTAGTTATACTTGGTAGGGGAAATTAACTACCCAGAAGAAAATAGGTTATTTTCTTGGGAAAAGAAAGTTCTAGAAAACCAAAAAATTTTGAGGTTTTTTTGGTTTGCTTTTTTAAAAAAGCATTTCTAAGCGGTGTTTTCACATTTCTACTATTATCGGCTTGTTTTTCTTGATGGAAAGAATATTAAGGGTTAAAAAGAAAAAAATGAAAGGGAGATATAGCAATTCAAAAGTGACTATGTTGTCCATGTATCTCTACTTCCAAAAGTTGAAGAGTGGAAAAGTTGGTAAATAAGCCCCAAATTCCACGCGTCTTCTTAACCAGTTGTCTGGTTTTGAGCAGACAACTGAGATACAGTGAGCAGTTCTTGTATTATCTTCAGTGCCAGTGATTAATACTGATTTACTTTGGGCATTTCAGTGGTGTCTTGTGGAGCCTGAATTGGACCATCAAAAATAAATGTTGAACAGTATTTTCCCACAAGGGGCACTGATGTACTTGAAACAAGTCGTCCTTGGCAGGCAGTATGAAGTCAGAAGGAGCTTCTGCCTCTGGCCCACAGTTCCCATTAATAAACCTCCAAGAGCATCATGGCTCCAACCTTCGTGATTTCCGTCTCCCACCTAAACTGATAAATGGACCTCTTGGAAATGAACTATGAGCACAATTTTAAATTTAAATATTGTGTCACCCAGATCGAACATGCTTTCAGTCACGATATTAACTCGAGTGAAGGACGTACTGAATTGAAGATCTGGCTCTGTTGGCAGAGAGGCCTTTAGCCTAATCAAGAAATTTATGGGCAGACAAATCTGTTAGGGAGCCAGACATCTTCTCTAAATCAAAACATCTCGAGTCATTTAGCAGCTGATCTATGGTGTCCCTGAGCTTCCTTGTGGTCAGTTAGAGGACCTTATCCATTTAGCGCAGCGTTATGACTTTAACAAATGACTGTTTTTTTTTTCTTTCTTTCTTTCTTGGTTACCAGAACTAATAAAAACTTCATGGAGATTTAGAGACACCTAATGAAACCAGGAGTGTTGCATTCCATGCCTACCTGTTCTGGTTCTTCCTGGGAAATTCCACATGCCCAGCTTTGAAAAACAGAATGGAAACCAGTCAAGGAATTGGGTATATTGCTATCTAGCCTACCCAGATGGGGGAGACCTTGCACATTTGGTGTCTGCCACTCAACACGGAGCCTGTCACGTGTTATCACTCACGGCTGTGACAACTTTTCTGGCTTCTGCCTCTGAAGACATTCAGTGAGAATTGGCAACTCGGTTGGTATTTCAGACAAAGAAATGAGGGCATGGATTGAAAACAGACAGGGCTTGAAGGCTTTAAGAATGGCAGCTTCATGTCAAAATTCCAACAAAAATATTTATCAGCTGCCCCCCTCCCTTTTTTTTAAGGCAGCAGGAGACTCTAGATCCAAAATTCTGTATAATCCCTCTACTAACAATAACAAACAGCTCTTTGGCACTGTTTATACTATTCTTGGCAAGGCACAGAGCTCAGGTGACATCAAGTGTGACTATATAGATATATATATATACAGTGAAGTCAACTTATAATTAATTTCTGCAGATTTACAAATTTAACTGCATAGGAGTTAACATTTCTGAGAGACAGGAAATACCACAAACAAATGGATAATGGCATATGACACACATGAGACAGAGTGCTTATTTCCTTAATATACAAAGAGCTCTTAAAAGCGAATAAAACGATAAGTAACCCAATGGAATAATGGGCTTTCACATATGTTATAAATATTCTAATCTGGTGTGACATTTACTCTTTAACCCTATTTCTGTGACTTTCCCAGGCTTGTATTTTATGTGGTCAAATCTGTAGGTCTTTCTTTCACTTTTATGCTTAGAAAGGCATTCCTCATTCTGAAATACATCCATTTGATTTTGGATTTGGGAGGGCATAAATTTCTGATCTGTCCACTTTCCTAAATAATTAGCTGGTTGTTCCAGCTTCATTTATGGTGTGGTCCGTCGTTTCCCCACCAATGCATGGTGTCACCTTGATCATATATTAAATGCTCACATGTGCTAAAAATAACAAGTCCTTTGGGTGGAGTGCAGTGGATGAATCAGGGGGCGTTTGCAGAGGGAGGTGGTGTTTGCAAGATGTGGACATCCTTCCTTTTCCCTCTGCCCTCCCCCCTTCCTCCCCAGAGATTGCAAACAGAGGGAAGGAAGCCAGGAAAACATTAAACAAGGTCTGTTGCTCTGGATAATGTCTTGGAAGAAAAAAAGCAGGCGGGGGTTTTATGGTTTAAAAAACGCTTACCTGGGCCTCCCTGGTGGCGCAGTGGTTGAGAGTCCGCCTGCCGATGCAGGGGATGCGGGTTCGTGCCCCGGTCTGGGAGGATCCCATATGCCGCGGAGCGGCTGGGCCCGTGAGCCATGGCCGCTGGGCCTGCGCGTCCGGAGCCTGTGCTCCGCAACGGGAGAGGCCACAACAGTGAGAGGCCCGCATACCGCAAAAAGAAAAAAAAAAAAAAAAAAAAAACGCTTACCTGCTTCAAGAACCCTGCGAGAGGGACCGTAGCTGCCCGTGCTGGGCGCTCACTTGACACCAGGGTGTTTACTCTGAGCACCTACAGGATGACATCGCTCATCCTCAGGACCACCCGCGCCATGGGTGCTGTCATCCACCCCAATGCTAGAGATGAGGAATCAGACCCAGAGGTCTCAGGTCACTTCCCACCAATCATTTGGAAGGACAGCCGTCTAAAATGTGGCTAAGCCAGCCAATCAGCAAAGGTGCTGGGATTGTCACGTTCTCCAAAACGGCTCCTCTCAACAAAGACGTCAAGTGTCACAAACACTTGACCAGGAAGGTCCCTGCAGCTGGGCCGCAGTGCTCTCTGGTGGAAATGGTCCTGGGTTAGAAAGTGATCTAGCCAGGTGACTTGTACGGTTCTGGGAACTGTGGACCGCCGTTGATTTCTAGGTACTCACTGAACTCCTGTTCCTTTCGCATCAACGCTTTTCCTTTCTGGGAAAGTGAAGAAAAAAGGCTTTTCATCTCTCTAACTGGCTCAGGGGGGCACAGCAGAGACCTTTTTACCGCAAGATCCTGTGGTAGCTCAGAGAATTCTGTATCTAAGTCTTTGGAGATTAGTGACCTTTGAGTGTGTGTTTTCATAATTTATAATCAATTGTTGAGTTTTCAGACTTTCACTGAGTGACTCAGTGGGCTGGTAAGGTAACAGGTGTCATGAGCATGTGGTAAAGTGCGGATGAGGCCCCCCGGTCAGGGCAGTGCGATATGGTATAAGGCACAGGTCCCCAACGCCTGGGTGGGGGGCCGCTGCTGCTCTGCAGTCTGCTAGGAACCGGGCTGCACAGCAGGAGGTGAGAGGCAGGCAAACAAGCGAAGCTGCTGCATCTGCTGCCCCGCATCACTCCCCATCGCTCGCATTACTGCCTGAACCCTCCTCCCCGCCTGCCTCCGTCCGTGAAAAACTGTCTTCCACGAAACCGGTCCCTGGTGCCAAAAAGGCTGGGGACTGCTGGTATAAGCTATGGTGGCAGATGCCTTGGGAACCTGCTTTTCTCTCTGAAACAGGGCTCGTTTACGTAAATTCAGAAGCACCGGACACTAGGTTTGGATCAGGTGTCAGGAGTCCTGGATTCCTGAGCCAGCTTTGTTTTAATACAGCAGGTCCTTTTTTTTTTTTTTGCGGTACACGGGCCTCTCACTGTTGTGGCCTCTCCCGTTGCGGAGCACAGGCTCCGGACGCGCAGGCCCAGCAGCCATGGCTCACGGGCCCAGCCGCTCCGCGGCATGTGGGATCTTCCCGGAACAGAACACGAACCCGTGTCCCCTGCCTCGGCAGGCGGACTCTCAACCACTGCGCCACCAGGGAAGCCCCGGGCTTTGTAACTGGTCTTCATAACCAGACCCTACTTCAGTGTTCTTATCTGGAAAATAGGAGTAGCAACATAGCTGTGCGTTTCTCTGTTAAGTGACTGCAAGCATCACATGTATGTGAACGTGTCTTGAAATGTGTACGTTGCTCTAAAGATGCAAAGTTTTACTACCAAAAACAAGAAATATTGTTAGTTGATTGTTTTTTGTGGTGGTTGTGTGTGTATGTGTTTTGTTGCTGTTTGACCGTCTTGGCACTAAGCAACAGGTTTGGCTGATCCAGGCTTGACTGTTGGCTCCAAGTCAGAAAGACACAATCTCTTGTTCTCGCCTCCCCACCGTCGCTTCAAGCTCCCCGATGAGGAATGGGCTGCCTCATTTTTTTGTCAGTTCAAACCACATCCTGCCCATTTCCACTTTCCATAAGACAGCTCGTGACACTGGCGGTTTTAAGATGCGGCAGGCTTCTCCGTGAAGCGATAGCAGAAGACTTTTTAACAGAAGTGAAAATAATTCATCCAGTGGTTAACCTGTCAGGTCTAGGCATTGAGTTTACCCTCCACCCTTCAACTTAATCCAAACCCCTGATTCAGGGGATAAATGGCTACTCAGCCTTCTCTCACGGTCTCAACTCTTACAGCTTTCTAGACAAAAACTAAGTGCAAGGCAGGAAAGACAGAGGTGTCCCCAAGAGAGGGCTGTGTACTGTCCAGGCTTGGGCCCGAATCCAGTTGATGACACAGTCTTCAGTAGGTGGAAGGGACCTGGGCAATCTTCTAGTCACTATACAGATGAGGAAACGTCTTCATTTTACCACTCAGGAAACTGAGTCCAGGGACAGACAGTGCTTTGACCAAAGAGACAGAGAGCCCTTTAGAGGCAGAACCTGGACTGGTCCCTGGGTCTCGAGGCTCCTGGCTCAAGTTCATTCTAAGTAGACCAGTTGTACCCATATCTTTAATTTAAGGACTGTTGGCATCACTAGAATAGGTGAATTCGTCCTGCTGACTGGTTTGGGTCCTGGTGACCAAGGGGCACTTCTCACAGCTGGAAGCTGTTTGCTGAAAGCCAGGATGGGACCAGCACCAAATAGCAGATGAAGCCCACGCTCAACTTAGCCATGTCCCAAGCAGGGACACCAAGTGTTATAAATGTTTTGAAAGAATTTGACACTTGAAGAAGGAGAGAAAAGGAAGAGGAAGAAACAACAGGATTATTATTAAGTAATCGTTCGAGAAGATCAGAGCTCTGGGATTCTTAAACTGATGGTGTGGAATCATTTTTATTTTTAAGCACACGAATGCAGACACCACAGTCTTTCCAGTGTTCATGGGAAACTGGGCCAAGAGAGGGGAGAGCCATGGCCTGGAGCAGGGCTGCAGAAGGAAGCCGGCCAGGAGACAGATTCAGGACCAGCCTGAGTGGCGAGCATCCCCACAGCGGGCACCCCGCGGCCCCGTGCTGTCCAGCGGGTGCCCAGGGCTGGTCTTTCTGCTTCCGTCCAGGAAGCCTGGAAGGCCCAGGCAGCGCTGACCCGTAGGAAACAGCATTCTCCAAAGACACCTGCCTCACAGACTTCTGACCTTGGACAGTGTTTATCCCCAGGCTGAGGGCTCCCTTATCTTTCAAGGGTACGCAGTGGCCTGTAAACGGTTAACTTATTAACTCGACTTTTGATTCTCTCTGGAGAGCCCAGGACTCCAAGGCGCTCTAGCAGGTGCGCGGGTCAGGGGCAGGGTGGTGGGCGTGAGTACCAGGAGGCCTCCCGGGCCTCCCGGGCCTCTGGGAGCGGCGGGAGCCGAGCCTGGACTGGAGGAGCACCAGGGCAGCGGGCACTGCTGCCAACAGCCGGCACCCGGAAGGGCCCGTCCCAGGCCACCCGGCCCAGAGCGGCTCCGCTGCGAGCAGAGCTCCTCCGCCAGTTTAACTGGCGGCCCAGATAAGAGTGCGGGCTTCTCACACGTTGCACAATCAACCGCTCTGCCAACGGAGGGAAGAGACGAGGCTTTTCCAACCCCTCTGGTCAAAACCAAACTTCCTCGAGGGCTGTCTTCTCCACCATCTCCTCTCCATCACCTATTTTTAGTTTCCAAGTTGGTCTGAATTAGGTGTGGCTGTATTTTTGTGTGGGGGGAGGACGGTGGCTGATTTCCCTTTCACTCATTCAACATCAGCCTGGGGTCTGGCCTGGGCCTCTGGCTTCCTTTCCTGGTTCAAGATGTGTCCGGGGCTGTCGTTGAAGGGCTCAGGCCGCAGGTCCCACTTGGGATGAGTGGATGAGCTCGGCCGTGTGGCTGACAGTGAGTTCCGTGCTGCCGCATGTTTGGTGGGTTCACAAAGGCTTTTGCTCCATCAGGAAGGAATAGTCTGTCTGACAGCTGCGTCCCCAAACTGCCACCCAGCAACTTGCCAGGCAGGTCCTCACCCTGCCCTGAAGCTCTCACCATGGAAGAATGATTAGCCTTCCCGTCAGGTGAACTCCACGAGCACCCCTCGCTCCTGAGCAATTGCTGTTCAGTTATTTCCTCTCTGTCACAGCCCCCTGACTGGGCGGCCAGTATAAGACGTCCTGGAAGCAGCGAAGATATCAAACATGTGTTTTGACCTGATTATAAGCCAATTCAGCCATGCGATCCTGGGCTTCTGTCTTACCTGTGGAGGGACTGTACATCCCAAGGAACATCCACGGCAGGTTCTTTTTCTTTTTTTCGACCACGCCGTGCGGCTCTTGGGGATCTTAGTTCCCCGATCAGGGATGGAACCCTGGCCCAAGGCAGTGAAAGCACCAAGTCCTAACCCCTGGATCGCCAGGGAATTCCCACGGCAGGTTCTTTCTAAATTCCAAGGTAGGGTAAGCCAAAGCGGTGATCACACAAGTTCTAGGGCTCAAGAAAAAAGAAAAAGAATAGGAGAGACAAAAAAAAAAAACCCCTCAAGGGACTGAGAACAGAAGAGAGAAAAGGCGAGGGAAACCGGAGTGCGGGGAGCATGGGGAGGTGCCACCCAGGTTTGCACAGGGGCGGCCCCCAGCCCAGGGTTTGCTCAGGCTGATGCTGCAGCTCCTGGTGCAGAGCAGCCCGAGGACGCTGAGACCAAGGAGAGCCAGTAGGGCGTGGACCCCCCCGGGGCCTCTTCCCCACTAGGTCTGTTGAGGGCACTGCCAGCGTTGCCCCAGGACTGGGTGGAGAGGAATGACCGGCTCGGAGCACTCCAAGTCCCCTGCTCTCTGCTCCTCTGTGCTCAGCTATGAGGGACTGACCGCCGGCCTCCGTGCCCTAGGGCAGGGGGACCCCTGCAGCCTGAGCCCGTGGTCCCCTCCCCTCTGCCCCCTGACATCAGGGGGAGGCTCACTGAAGCTCCAATTCCCTAACTAAACTGGGTTCGACAGTTATGTGGCACATTCAAGGACACTGAACCCCCAACTGGAATGAAGGCCCTGAGGAACGGAGGATGCTTTCAAACAAACCTCCATGGGGTGCGTGCACGTGTGAACTAAACATTGCACTCACGCTGTCCCTGCCTCTCACCCGGGGCCACAGGTGAGCCAGCTAGTGTCCCTGACTGCCTGCTGCAGCCTCTCTGCACGGGTCACCTGATTCTCGTTCTTTCCTGGGCCTGGAGCCCTGGGGAGCAGAAGGACCCGCCCTGTCGCCACACTGGACGGAGAGCCTTCTGTGTCCTGCCACTGCCGAATGTACACAGATGGGGTCCAGCAAGGCACGTCCCCAGTGTGACCCCCCGGGCTCTGCTGCGCACGTCCAATCCCTGGCACCGCCCCCCAATCCACCTTTCCCCCTCCACCAGTTGCTCACCAATCATTTGAAACTGTCTTTGGTGACGGAGACTCTGAGTGCCAGCAGTTTATCTGCTGTGCATGATTCCAAGAATTCAAGTGGGAAAGAAAGGTCGAGGGAGAGAGGCTGATCGTGAAAGTTCATGGATAACTTGTCCAAGGTCCCCTGGAAGCCCTGGGACTGGAAGCGAAGCACAAGCACCTCTTCATCGTTCTGGGGTCCCTCTATCATCGTGACATCTTTTTCTGTCCAGCGTTTGTGGCTCCTCTGGGGGTGTTTTGCCTGCCCTGCGTCTCCATTTCTCATGCTCCTGACACCCCCAGAGCTTGCTCGCCTGTGCCCACCTGGGAAGCCGCAGCTTCTTGTCACCGCATGGTGGGCGAGTGGTTGGACATCTGCTGTGTAAGCAGATCCTCCTAGGGTGTGGAGGTGGGAGGCAAAGAATCTCTTCGTTTCAGATCAGCTCAGTTGTAATGAAGAGGCGCTGACAGACAGATAAGAAAACCCCAGCCTTTTCTGTTGGGCATTGCAGTTTATGCTGCGCAAAGTTGTCTACGCCCACGATGAAAGCTGGAAGGAGGACAGTGTCACAGATTGGAATGTGGACGTGGGGGGAGACTGCATGTGCCTGTGTGCATGTGTGTGCGTGTAGGTATGCACATGCATGCCTGTGCATACTCCAGGAAGAAGGAGAAGGGAGCAGCCCCATGTTGCTGGAGAGGGCCGGAGCCAATTATTTCGAAAGACCCTGGGTAGTGATCTGGAGGGGACAGGAGACAAAGTTCTTCTGAGCAGGAGCCCAAGGCTAAGAATAAAAAAGGAGAAACCCTTTTGGCTTGGACTAGAGCCTGGTTCAGGAAGGCTCCTTTGGATTCCTTGGGACCCCAATGGGGTTAGAAAAGAACTTGTTTTTTAAAATAGAACTTGGAGAAAATCCCCTATTGCATGAAAAGGGTCAGAAGAATCAGGTAGTCCTCTGAGTGGGGCAAATCCAGGCCCGCTTCAGCAGAGACACGGCGGCGGCTTTGGGCGCCTCCTGGTGAGGGAAGAACGGAGTCTGTCCACCTCCTGAGGGGCAGGGCTGGTGGTTGAGAGGTCCCGGGAGACCCCTGAAATGAAGAGAATCTTCCAATGGGTTACTTCCCTTTGATATCAGCTGGGAAGCATTTTCTAAGTGGACCAACACAGTAAAAAGACAGAAGATGCCTGAGGTTAAGGCCAGTGAAAGAAGCCTTTAGCTGGGGAGAAGTGAGCGGGCTGGGGGGTCGCACCTTGCTTTCCAGCACCTCCAGTGCCCCCTACGGTGGAATTACTGGACCACGTTCCCTCTGCGTGTTTCCCCACGTGTGGCAGGAGAGGGTGGGGATGCTGGGAGCGTAGCGGGGGTGGGAACAGGCTAGTTGACCAAGTCTGGGTGCTTACTTCAGGTCCCCTTAACCTGCGGTTAAGGCTCCTTCTAGCACAGGTTTGACCAGAGCCCCCGAGAGCGCTCTGCACAGAGATGGTGCTCACCAAGTGTGTGTGGGTGATGGTCCCCCAGATCAACTCGCTGCTTTTCCTTCTGGTATTTGGGATATAAAAAAAGAGTAGGTTTTTGAGGTTTTTTTCTTTTTGCCTGGAATATGCCACCAAGGTCAGGTTTCAAAAGTTACAGGAAATTGAGAACTAACAGGGCTTTCAAAGGGCCTGGAGGAAAAGACACTAGATTCATGCTGGTGTGACTATTTGACCCAGTCAGCTCCCCATCTCTGTAGAGCAGGGGTCTATGGGACCACATAGGATGAAGCCCCGGCATTCAAGAATTTGCAGTCCTTGGGCTTCCCTGGTGGTGCAGTGGTTGAGAGTCCGCCTGCCGATGCAGGGGACACGGGTTTGTGCCCTGGTCGGGGAAGATCCCACATGCTGCGGAGCGGCTGGGCCCGTGAGCCATGGCCGCTGAGCCTGCGTGTCCGGAGCCTGTGCTCCGCAACGGGAGAGGCCACAACAGTGAGAGGCCCACGTACCGCAAAAAAAAAAAAAAAAAAAGAATTTGCAGTCCTGTTGGGGAACCAGGTGAACGTGTTTGGAAACATTAGAGGACAACTGAGGCCACGAGTGCAGGAGAAATCCAGGAGGAGGGACTGCTGCGTGGGTGTCTTCAGGGAAGGATTCACAAGGCGGGGGGTGTGATTTGGCCCCAGAAGAATGAGGATGGTCTAGGTAACGGACAGGAGGGGGAAGGAATTCTAGAAGGTGTATGTATGTATCAGTGTGTGTGAGAGTGTGTGTACGTGTGTCAGAACAAATACAAGTTTGGAAGCAGGGTGAACTGGGGACATTGGCTAAGAAGATTGGTTAACATTGGTTGAGCTTCCCACCTGCCAGGTGACACGTTTACCCACGTTATCCCACCCCATAGTTACAACAGCCCTGAGAGTTGATTATCATGTTCGTTTTGCAGATGAGAAAACCAAGGTTCAAAGAGGCTTGGGCCACGGGGTTCCTAAGGGAAAGAAATAGAATGCAAGCTCACATCTATCTCCAAACCTTTGTTCTTAATCACACCACTCGTGAGACCTGCCTGTTGGAAGTGGAGGGTGCAGAGTTGAGTGGGGAGACGTGGGTGGATGCAGGGGTCCGTGTGGACACTGGTGACAAGAGAGGAAACAGAAGAGCCCAGTCTTACTTCAGGAGGCCACAGGGAGTTGTGGCCAGTCTTTGAGCACCAGAGAGATGTGGATAATGGTGTGTTTAGAACACGTGAACGGCGGGGGGAGGGGGGGATTTGCTGGAAGATGCCAGAGGGCAGAGAGAACACTTAGAAGGCACTGTGGCCCCAAACCGAGGTGGAGAGGGTAGCAAAAGAGAGGCAAGGGCCGAGCAGAAAGGCATCTCAGAAGGAGACAGGACTCGGCCATCGAAGAGGCCTCGGGCGGAGGAAAGTGCCTGGAGAGGTGACACCACGAGCAGAAAGGAAGCTTTCTGGAGGGGAGGCCCCCGGGAGGTGAGAAATGACTTCAGGCTGGGACACCACGGCTGCATCTCCCAAAGTGTGTTCTGCGTCCCCTGCAAGGAAGGACCTACCCCTGGTTGAACTTCAGGAGCCCTGGGTGGAGCAAAGTAAAGGGTCTTCTTCGTGGAACTTCTCATAGCCTTTGATATGCCGATGTGACTCGACAAGAGGGGAATGTAAAATGTGGTATTTCTCAAACTTATTTGACTTATTTCTCAAAGTGTGGAGCTGGTGTTCCACAGAACAGTCTTTGGGAAACATGGGTAACATACCAACCTGGAAATTCGGGTGCAGAGAGGCTCTTGTTACGCTGACCGATTAGGTTTTCTTGTTTGTTCTGGTTTCTTAAATCGCGCTTTGTCCCCTTCTAGAAGCTGGGATTCTCTTCCCTGGAGTCTGCAGCTCAGGGAGCCTTGGGATCATGGGGTTGCTGTTCGTGTGACTGGAGGGCGGGCAGGAGTGGTCCCACCTGGGCAGCGGCCCTCCTCTAGGCTTCCTGAGGACGGGGTTGACCTTAACCCTGCGTGGCAAGCCCGTGCCAGCCTTGGGAAGGGCTCTCCCCAGCTCCCCACCACATCTGTGTGCTGGTAGATGTGGGAGAGCCCTGCTCTGTCCAAATATCATTCTGCCTCAGGGGAGATAACCAACAGGGACTTTAGAACAGCCTGGGGGCTACAGCCAGATCGCAGTAAAAATAATCATCTGACTTCTTTGCTATAGAAGAGAGTTCAGAATAAGAAGGATCTTGGATTCCATCCAGGTGGTGTTAGTTACAAAGGAGCCAGAAGAACCGCAGGAGAAGATCTCACTGGTGCGGCAGTTCTGAGCCCTCGGGGACTGGTGGATGGTGAAACCGGGGAGTATTTAGGGAGAAGGACGTGTCTGTCGGCATCCTTACTGGTTGCACAGCGCCCCATGGCGAGTCCCCACTGGGGACAGAAGGATTGGCTCCAGGGACGATTCAGCAGATTGGGAATCTAGAGACCAGATCGTCTAACCCCAGTCCAGCCACCGATGGGCTGGCTGACCCCAGGGCAAATCACTTTGTGTGGTTTCCTCATTTGGAAAGAAAAAAAAAAGAGAGATAAAATCTGATCTACCTCCCAGAGATTCCGGGTGGTTTCTGTTTTGCTTTTTTGCGAAGAGCAGCTAATAAAAATGATACCAAACTCCTCTGAAAATAAATACAGGCTCTATGCGTTTCTAGCAATAATAGCATGTATTCTCCTTGGGATCGTGGCTCGACTTACGACGATAAAATCGCTGGTCAGTTTCTACAAAGTTACCCCTGTGTGCACATACCTTCTCCATAGAAAATGGTTTTCTGTTAGAAAAAGTTGAAGGACGCTCCAGGCCTTTCATGTGGGGTTTATGTATTTCTTTTCCCTCGTTGAATAACACTCTCTTTCTCCAGGTTTCATTTTGGTCATATTTCAGAAATGGCTGAATTTCAGATTCTGAACACCCGCGCACGGGAGGGCAAATTGAGAAAAATAATGCGATTAGCAGATAAGTAAACAAACATTTTAATTGAGACTCAAACTGTAGAAGTACTTTGGGCAGTATGGAATTACACGTTTCCATAGTCTTTGTTGATTTGCATGAATCCAAAACCCAGAGGTTATATTAAACGTAATCACCTAACTCCATGGGGCCTGGAAAGTGTTTTTCATGTGGCAATTTAAAGGCGAGTGATTGTGCAAAACACAAGGGCACAAAGGAGTGTTTCTGATGCTTTTGTTTCTTTCAGAAAGGAAATTAGCTCTGGGGGAGGGCAGAAAAGTACCATATTTCAGACCCCTACCCTGAAAAAGGGAAGTACCTTGAGGGATCTCACTGATCCCTTAGGAAAGGTGGATTAGAGTCCAACACGGAATGAGGTCTTAATGCAGGTTTTATGTTTTGAGAACCAGGTCTCTGGCTCTTAGGAGTGCTTCTAAGTTGAAAACTTTACTGTATTTGATTTCTTTTTTCTTTTTTCTTTTTGCATTTAATACATCTTTCGTAGACTCCTGTCTTAAAAGCTTTCTGATTGACTGGCCGCAGGGAGCCAGCTCTCTTATCTAACTGGACTAAGTTCCCACCTTCTCTCCGAAAACCCAGAACATCTAGGACGTCCAAGCAGATCATGGAAGAAGTTGCCCTGTCCTTTCTCATCTGATGTCATGAGTTACTGAGTGGTAACTGAAAAGTGCTCACCCGGTTCCTCTCTCCTTTCTCCACTGGTTGCTAAGTGGGCTCGCCTGTCATAAAGCAAGCGTGTGGTTTACTGGGCCTTGCAGCATTCCCTTCCTTGCTCAGCTGGAAGTGTCTGAGAGCAGAGGCAAAGCGCCCTGTAGTCGTAATAGCTAATCGTAGACCCAAGGCCACTCAGTCCCAGAACGTCAGCCTTCACCTCACTTGTAATTTTCCTTACATCAGTTTGGACCCCTTAGAGTTGCCCTGTCCAATGTATAGCTACTAGCCACATGTGGCTATTTAAATTTAAATGAAATAAAATTAAATGAAATTTAAAATTTAGTTCCTTGGTCACACTAGATGCATTTCAGGTGCTCAAGGTGGCTGCTGTATCAGACAGTTCAGATATAGGACATTTCTGTCATCACAGAAAGTTCTGTTGAGCAGCGCTGCCTCAGACATTAGCCAGAGAGGGACTTCATCTTTGCTGAATTTTAAGAAACTGAGACCCAAAGAGGTTAAATGACTTTTCCAAGGATACCCAGGAATTTACGAAAAATATATTTCTTGGCTGTTTTGGAATCCTGAGGATATCCTATATTTCAATCTTGATTTTTAAAATTTCTACATCAAATGCATATTTGATTTTTGCAAGTAAAGGAATCTAATATAACGATGGTCTTGCAGTATAAAAACACTGATTCTTTTTGGAGATGCTCAATCAACCTGTTATAGTTCATTATGTCTAAATTATTTTTCCTGCTTTTAGTGACCTGTGAATTTCACAGGAAAAAGGAAGTCTGGATTAATTTTTGGAGAAACATTGCTTTATTTATTCCCTATCCTGGATTGTGTTAGTAATATTGTTATGCTACTAAAGACACTCGGAAAACTGGAATCAATTACATGAGAAGGCCGGGGAGTCACAGGACCCATCATTGTAACATCCACGGTCAGTTAGCCTCATTGGTCAGACTCAGGGTGGGAAGACAGGGCTAGAGACTTACCACACGTGTGTCCCAAATGTTCTTCGTAGACTCTTAGCTTCACTTAGAGCCAAAACAGACAATAAATGTCTCTCTCACTCAACTGTGTCCAGGATTTATGCAGTGCCTGGTGTGAGATCTCACTGTGGACCAGAATTCACCTTGGGTGGCAGGGCTGAAGCCTTGCTCAGGTGCAGAAATCAAATGCAAAGAGCCCCAGAGCACTAGAGATGGGGGATTCAGGACTTGGGGACTCTTGAAGAAGGTCCATCCAGAGGAGGGGCCCAGAAACTCCTCTGAGAGCCACCTTTCCTGCTAGGCTCCCTTGGATACAAGGAATTTATCCCAATGGAGATCAAAGGGGATTCTGGACCACTGTTTTAAGTTATTAATTAAGTGAAATTGATCTGCAATTATTTCAAAAGCTAACCAAACCATGGTATAGAGAGAAGATAAAAGAAAAAATCTGGGCTCACCGTGGCTCTTATTAACTTCCTCTTTGTAATGAATACCTCTCCTTGTGTCCCAGGGAGCCCTTGCCTACCCACGTGCAAAAAGGAAACACCAAAGAAAGCAGCAAGGCATCTTCTCTTGTCACAGCGAGTTGTGTTTCTCTAACTCTGGGGCTTAGACTTGTTGGCGAAGACACCATAAAAGGCTGATGTGCCCCTTGGGTGTGATTTTTATCAAACAGACACTGAGTATTGGGACAGTGGAAGAACTTCTGGCCAGTGTATCGGGTGAATTACATGATAAGAAGGTGCATCCCACAATAGCAAACCAACTGGGGAGGACTCAGAAAACAGGAGACCGAGTCCAAGAAGAACAGATGAGGCACGGAGCACCCATCAAGTACCACAGGGTGGGGCAGATAAGGAGCCCAGAGGTTGGAGGATTAGCAAACCCAACAGTAGTATTCTGGTCTCTTGTAATTCTGCCCGGCATGGCTGAGCAAGGGCTCCCTGAGTTCTCTTATAGTCAAGAAGGAGGGTTAAAGTGGCACAGAAGGCAAGGCCTTGGTGGCAGTGTCCTCTCAAGGTGAGCCGTTCTCCTGCCCAGACTCAGCCTGGACGTGTGCTATGCGGTTTTTGGAATGGGTCTTCTAGTCCGCAGCACCCTGACCAGCCAGGGGCTAGTGCATCCATGCTCCTTGGAAATGCTTATCAGTTAAACCAGATGTTCTTCCTAACTCCTGATGTATTTTAAGGAGGAAATGGAGAGAGACCCATCTGTAGAAAAGGCATTATCCCTGTGTGCTCTGAGGACAGAGCATGGGAAGAATCTTAAAGGCTCGAGTGGGAGTGAGGTGTGCCTGGAAGATGCACAGGAAGCAAGATGAAATGAAACCAGAGGAAACTGCTGGGCTGCGGCTAGGAAGGAACGGCTGAGCTTTGAAGAGGGGCAGCTCTGGCACCAGACCTTGACCCTGCAGATGATGGTCTCCCTGTACGCTGGGGCTTCTGGATCGAGGCGCGTGGATGGCTGGGAGCTGACCGTGCGGGCTGCTGGTCGTGGGGACCAACATGACTGCGGAAGTGCAGGGGGAAGATTATACTTTACGCATGGGACACTGTGCTGAGTTTGGCCTCAGAGGCATTCCTGGTGAACTCAGAAAGGGAAGTCTGATGTAGTTGGAAAACTCAAACCTCAGCTCCACTACCATGAGCTGTGAGGCTTTGTGAAAATAAATTAACCTCTCTGAACCCTGGTTTCTACTGTGGTAGGCTGAATGATGACACCCCCCCGCCTCCCGAGATGTCCACATCCTAATCTCTGGAATGTATGAATATGTCACCTTATATGGTAAAATGGACTTTGCAGGTGTGATTAAGTTAAGGCTCTTGAGATGGGGAGAATCTTGGGGTTGTCTGGGTGGGTCCAGTGTCATCATAGGGTGCTTATGAGAAGAACGCAAGAAGGTCAGAGTGAGACTGAGAGAGGGGTGTGATGAGGTTGGAATGATGCAAAGAAGGGGCCATGAGCCAAGGATGTGGGAGGCTTCTAGAAGCTGGAGAAGGCAAGGAAGTGGAGTCCCCCTAGAGCTGCCAGAAGGAACATGGCTCTGACGACACCTTGATTTTAACCCAGTGGGACCTATAAAATGCAACGATAATGGCACCCACCTCATAGGGCTGCTGTGACAGTTTAAATAAGACAATGTATCTAAGGCACTTAACAAAGTGGATGTCATGTAAATCGTAGATGGTTTTATCATGTGTTTTATAAAGTCATATTATGAGAGCCGGGGCTGGATCCCACATCTGACTTAAAGCACACCCACTACACTGCACTAAGCCAACTTGGCGTGGTTGGAAGTGGTTGCATCTCTTCTTAGAAATTGTGGTACAGCATTTTAGGATTGCTGGAACCCAAGGAGATGCTTCTGAGTCCTTTATCCAGAAGACTTTTTGGGGACCCACAGACGTGTGACTGAAGTCCTGCATTCCAGCTCTGCACAGCCACCATCTTGGTGGCATTTGAAGGGCTGCAGGTGCACCTAAGGCACTCAGATAATGTGACAGTGGCGAATGAAAATTGTCACCAAGCCGTGTGGCTGTGAAGTAGGCAACTGGTGGGTGTGGATTTCAGAGTAGAACATGTATGTACACGGCTTCCCCACGAGTAGGGGATGAGTGTGATGACATAATGACTAAATTCTGTTCGAACTTGAATTAGTTTGGTACCACTGGGTGGAACATAGGGGAAGTAATTAGTGAAGGCAAATGGGAAAAGTCCAAAACTGGAATTTTGTTTTTAAGTAACACTGGGCAGAGAACCATTTAGGAATGAAGACAGCATATTTCCCTAGTCCCCTGCACACGGATCTCATTTTAAAGAAAACAATGAGAAGGTAAATTTTAAGTGGTGTCATAGGAAATGCTAGAAGCTAATGTTACTAACCTGAAAGCTCTCAGGGCAAGGAACTATCCAGGTGGTTATGGGGTAGAGATATTGCAGGAACTCTCCACAGGCGTCTCAAATTGTTGGTCTTTGAAAATAAGGTCCACGTGCATGAAAATAAGGTCCACGTGCAATGTTCTCTGCAGTGTCATTGTCAAGATAGTTATTAAGTTTATAGCTAGGCGTTATCAAGATGGATTCTCATGATGAGTACCTGTGTCCAAGGACCACAGTTGATTATTATCCTGGGGGTCATTTATCATTCTCTCCCTTTCTGTGTCTCTCTCAGTCAATAAAAATGAAAAGTCAGGGTTTGGAAATAATTAAGAAAATTGTTGACCTTGTAGGTAATTATAGGAATTTGCTTCTTTGATTCAGCTTCCTAATATAAATCCTTACTCTGTCTTTGTAAATATTGCGGGCTGTTATTTCCTGTGGCCGCACAGCTTTTAATAGTTTGGAATAATAAATAATGTGATTTTCTATTTTGGGTGGCACCTCATCCCCTTGACATTCACCATTTTGATCTTCACGCCACTGCCTCAGCAGGTTGGTAGGACATGACAGGACACACGGTACAGTTCTGCTGAGTTGAAGAGACACCTAAGATTCAAAGAGGTGGAATGCTTTTACCCAAGCTCCTACTTCTAGCCAGCCACAATTTGAATCCAGATCTTCTGATAGCAAGGGTTCGAAGCCCACCATTAGGGCTTGAAATACTTTCATTGAACATACCGCAATCTGGTTTCCCTTCTGACCTAACAGCAAATGTTTCAAAAGTAAGAATTCTTTGGGGAAAGTCTGGAAAAGAGGGTTTGAGGTGTTGCAGGAAGGGGGACCCCTTCCAGGGCCTGCCTGAGAGGGGGCCCTTGCCTGACACTCGGAAATGAACTGTCCGAGGAGACACACGTGCTGACAAAGCACGAGACTTTATTAGGAAGGGGCGCCTGGGCGGAGAGCAGCGGGGTGAGGGAACCCAGGAGGACTGCTGTGCCACGTGGCCCGCGGCCTCAGGTTTTAGGGTAATGGGGTTCGTTTCCGGGTTGTCTCTGGCCAATCATTCTAACTCAGGGTCCTTCCTGGTGGCGTGCGCATCGCTCAGCCAAGTTGGATTCCAGCGAGGAAGATCCTGGGAGTTGGTAGGACATATGGACTGGCGTCTCCTCTCTCCTTTTGACTTTTCTGAAATTCTTCTGGTTGGTGGTAGCTTGTTAGTTCCGCGTTCCTTACCAGGAGCTCCTGGTGTAAAGTAACTCATGCAAGTGGTTGCTTTTGTGCCTGGCCAGGGCAGGCAGTTTCCGTCAGTGGTTCCCCTAACAGAGGCAGTCGGAGAGAAAGATGCTTTTCAGCCTTCCCAACTTAATTAGCATGGGGGTAGGGGAAATGGGGGTAGACAGAGGAAGGCATTTTACAGGCATGTTGTTCGTGTGTGGGCGGTAAAACATCTGTACACAGAGTCTAGAGTGTGCCATTCAACATGGTAGCCACCAGCCCCATGCGGAGATTGAGCCCTTGAACTCTGGCTCATTTGAATTGAGATGTGCTCCAACTGTCAATTCCACACCAATTTCAGACTTCATATAAAAAAGGATGGACATGACCTCAGTCATTTTCATATTGATTATATGTTGATACATTGGGTTAAATAAAATGTTATTAAAATTAATTCCATGTACTTTTTTTTTTTTTTTTTTTTTTCTGTACGCGGGCCTCTCACTGTTGCGGCCTCTCCCGCTGCGGAGCACAGGCTCCGGACGCGCAGGCTCAGTGGCCATGGCTCACGGGCCCAGCCGCTCCGCGGCATGTGGGATCTTCCCGGACCGGGGCACAAACCCGTGTCCCCTGCATCGGCAGGCGGACTCTCAACCACTGCGCCACCAGGGAAGCCCCCATGTACTATTTTTAATGCGACTTCTGGCAGATGAAAAATCACAAATGTGGCTCACATTTTATTTCTGTTGGCTGGCACTGCTCCAGAGGTTTCCCGTTTGGATAAGACTTGGTAGGTGAGGGTAAGTGAGGCCAGGAGTCCAGCTGGGTCTCAAAGAGGACAGGGAGTCCTACAGCAGAGGGCCAGGGGAGAGCTGGGCCGCCCTGCCCTAGGGAACGGGGCCTTATTATGCAAGAACATTAAAGAAGCAGCCAGAGTTCCATGTGGCAATTTCAATGGAAACATTTTCACTCCTGAGACCTAGTTTCTTTCCTAAACTCCACCCAAGGCAACATGGATTACTGCTTCCTGGAAACTCAGCTAGGGAACTTGAAAGTGTCTCATATTAAAAACAGAAAAACCCAAGAAGGAGACAAATAATTACATTTCTAAAAACTTTTAGAACAAATGCTTGCCTGTGAGAAATAATTTTCCTATAAATATTTTATTCCTCCTTTTCTTTCTTTTGTACCCCGGCTGAGGAGTTCCACAAGGACACAGGAGATGATGTTCCCCTTGGGAGGGAAGATCAAAGCCGCCCTGGGTCTCCTTGCTGTTGAATTCTCCTCACGGTCTTTGCAGCTTCCACTCCCTCCTGCTTGTGGGGCTCTGAGATGAAGTGGGCTCAAAAGTTTGGAAAAACAGAGAGAGAATGCAGAAAAAAATCCACAGCTACGTAGCATCTAAGCCAGTTGTTTCAGACAGAAAGTTCCAAATCTTGGCTAGAAAGAGAGAAATGTTTACGTTTTTTTGTCTATGGGAACCTGCCCCTAAACAACCCACTTTGAAAGAGAATGTGTAGTGATATAAATAGCAAGTTAGCCTGATTGATGTAAGATGACTGCAGAAAACAAGGAGCTTATTCAATTGGACTTGATAAATATTTTATCAAGAAAAAAAGGAAAACTAAAAAGCCGAACAGACAAGACACTAGATAGAGAGTTCCTGAGGCCAAGGACTGGGTCTTAATAAATAATTCCTAAATCCTAGAGCTCTGTCCCACACCTGTCCTAGGAGCAGCGCTCAACAGACGTTTGTTGGACCACTGGACCCACCCATCACCTTGCAGGAGACCAGTCAGAGTTCTCCAGGGGTGAGAAAAGAGAGAAGGAAAGAACAGGCCCTGATTGCTTTGGGGTTTGCCTTGCCTTATAGGTGTGGGCTCAGATACTTCAGCAGCATAGATTGAGAATGATACAGGAGGGGCTTCCCTGGTGGCACAGTGGTTGGGAGTCCGCCTACCGATGCAGGGGACGTGGGTTCGTGCCCCGGTCTGGGAGGATCCCACATGCCGCAGAGCGGCTGGGCCCGTGAGCCACGGCCGCTGAGCCTGCGCGTCCGGAGCCTGTGCTCCGCAACGGGAGAGGCCACAACAGTGAGAGGCCCGCGTACCGCAAAAAAAAAAAAAAAAAAAAGAATGGTACAGGAGGGGCTTCCCTGGTGGCACAGTGGTTGAGAGTCTGCCTGCCGATGCAGGGGACGCGGGTTCGTGCCCCGGTCTGGGAGGATCCTACGTGCCACGGGGCAGCTGGGCCCGTGAGCCATGGGCGCTGGGTCTGCACGTCCGGAGCCTGTGCTCCGCAACGGGAGAGGCACAACAGTGAGAGGCCCGCGAACCACCAAAAAAAAAAAAAAAAAAGTGATACAGGAGCATACAGCCAAGGACACACAAACAGACAAATGACAAGTGGGGTAAGATGGGCAATGAGCTGCAGTTCTGTGGTTTTTTAATGGGAAAGGAAAAAAAAGGAATTTTAAAACACAGATTTGCAACAAAAATAATACATTGAAAATTGACTAGCCTCTCACGCTTTTCTATGACAGAAGTGAGCCTGTGCATTTAATTGAATTTTTGTGACGCTCAGGCTTTGTTCTTATTTATTTATTTATTTTGTTCCTGGAATGAATATTTATTACAATTATCACTACCCAATTACCTGCTGGGTCCTGGGGGGAGGGAGTGTATCCTCTGCCCCTCCCCCATCCACCTTGGAGCTTCCAATAAAGTCCATGGGGAGGGCCTAGAGGGGCAGACAGGGCAGGAGTCTTCCGACAGTTGCTGATGTTCCATTAAAAGGAGTATGAAAAGGCATTTACCACCCTTCCACATGTTCAAGTTGTCCTTTAACTTTTAAAATTTAAATATAAATAGTTGCAAAGGATTTTCTTTCCAATGCATTGTGGATAGTATGGGAAAGAAAATTGTCCCGAAACTATCTGTGGCAGAACTTTTTTTGTATGATGTAATTTATAACCCCTTCTGTGAAGTAATTATGATTCTTGATAAAATGCTTGAGTAATTTCCAGATAGACTTTAATGGGATTAAGAAATCCTGAGAAGTTAGGCTTCCCCATTCACTATCTTAAGACACATCAGTCAGACTGTGGGCATTCTTTGGTTGTGGGACCACTTTTTTTTTTCCTCTGGATTGTCTCTGACAACCCCTGAATTGAGGCCAGTTTGAAATAGAATTTTGACACATACTAATAACAAGTTTGTCTGAGAAGTTACTTTAGCAAATGACATTGTACAAATAACTTTGTTGCATCACTTTTTCATTATAGACAGTGGAGTCTAAATACCATAATAATAATCATGCATAATACTCAGTATCAATTACATGAAAAAAACAGGAACAAGTTATTTTTTGACCCCAGGAAGTTTTACATTTTTCCTTTTCTTCCCTAAAATTCATATTTCTACCCTCCATTTTATCCTAATATGATATGTCTTACAACTGAAAGTTTAAAATTGGTTAACCTGTCATAACTTTCTAAAACGGAAGTAAACTATGAATTTTTGTGACCATAAGGCTTTACTTTTTTGTTCCTATGTTGAATAATTGAATTATTATTACCCAACTAATAAAAATATACAAATATATTACACATTTTGATAAACCATTATTAAATCTAAATTTTTAATTTTATTGGAAATACAAGTGTTAATGAGATAAATGGGGCTGGTTTATCATCCTCCCCCTCCCCACCAAGAAGGACAAGTATCTATAAATAGAAATGACCTGTTAGTAGAAAGCGCTAGGGTTCACCATCAAACCCATTCTTTTTTTTTTTTTCTTGTGGTACGCGGGCCTCTCACTGTTGTGGCCTCTCCCGTTGCGGAGCACAGTCTCCGGACGCGCAGGCTCAGCAGCCATGGCTCACGGACCCAGCCGCTCCGCGGCATGTGGGATCTTCCCGGACCGGGGCACGAACCCGTGTCTCCTGCATCGGCAGGCAGACTCTCAACTACTGTGCTACCAGGGAAGCCCCCATTCTTTGTTTTTATGGATGTAAGCTTTGAGGAGAGCTGTTCACATACCAAGTACGAGGGAGTGGAAGGAGTTTTGTATAGTAATGTTACACAACTCTGGATTTCTGAGTTATATTCTGAAATCATATTAAAAAAAAAACAAACCCATATCCTGCCAGCTTGACAGGTGGCCGTCTTGACTAGGTGTTCTTTCACCTTTGTTGAAAACAACCAATTGGAAAAGTGATTTGCAAAAGGATTCGTTTCCCAGGCATTAGTGTCTAATACAGCCCAAGGATTTCACATCATACCTTTTGGTAACTGAAGGGTTTTAAATCCCCAGGACAGCGCCCAGAGGTGTGCAGGTAAATTGGCTCTCTGGGAAAAAAAAAAGAAAAAGAAACAAAGAAGAGGGGGTGGGGGAAAAGCTCTATTTTGTATCTTGTGCTCATTTCCATGGTGTAAATGCTTCCACCAGGGCCGATTTCAAGCTACCAAACTTGACTTCACTGGAGTTGGGAAGAGACGGGTGTGCAGTGCCTCACAGCCAGATTCCGGGAGGGACAGCCGTGTGTGCCTCTGTTTTGTGAGCTGTGACAGATGATTGTGAAAGGGAATGTGGGAGATGAGAACTGGCCTGACCTCAGGAGTGTTCTCATGGAGGACAGTTTAGGACTGAGCATCCCTGGGATGCCAAGAATGTTGATTCCTTTAAACACCCCAAGCTTGCTTACCCCTTGCAAGTGTGGTGCCTCAAGGCTCCATGTGCAGCCGTTTGAAGACCACTGATTGAGAAGAGAAGCAAGGACCTGGGAGGCAGCCGGACCACAAGCTCAAATTCTGCCTCTGCGACTCACGAGGTTTGAGGACTGGGGCATATTAACTTTTATGAGTCTCAGATTCCGCCTATAAAGGAGGAGAAGCCAATACCCACCTTCCAAGGTAATAAGAGCTGGTGGTGTTACGTGTACGGGGCTGGCGGCCAGCAGATGCTGCTATCGGAGTCCTTTCAACTGAGTTGAAGGGAAGAGCCTTGGAGGATTGATGCCTTCCTAGGGTAGCAATATAAGACGGAAGCATAGGTGCCCGGCTACTTAGGATTTCTGTGCTCCAAAACAAGTGACTGCTTTGGTTATCTTTTTTTTTTTTAATTAATTTATTTATTTTTGGCTGTGTTGGGTCTTCGTTTCTGTGCGAGGGCTTTCTCTAGTTGCGTTGAGCTGGGGCCACTCTTCATCGCGGTGCGCGGGCCTCTCACTATCGCGGCCTCTCTTGTTGCGGAGCACAGGCTCCAGACGCGCAGGTTCAGTAGTTGTGGCTCACGGGCCCAGTTGCTCCGCGGCATATGGGATCCTCCCAGACCAGGGCTCGAACCCATGTCCCCTGCATTGGCAGGCAGATTCTCAACCACTGCGCCACCAGGGAAGCCCTTGCTCTGGTTATCTTAAAACGCGCACTTCGAACCAGAATTTTTAGCTTCTTTCTCTCCTTTTTATACCATCTTTCATCGTACGGAACAGAGGTTGGGATCTTCACTTGGTCTGAGGGAGCACACCCGGCAGCGACAGTGGGAGTAGAACTCAAGACTGGTCCACCTTGAACCAAACCAGAAGGGTTAGTAACGAAGCAACAAAACCTTCTTCTAAGGTGGCTTCACCCGTTGAGCAATCCCATAGCCGCCGCCCCCCCCCCCGCAGGGCTTCATAACCAGTCAGGCTCCCAGTGGCTCTACTGGCTTGTTAAGGTCTTTGAATGACAGGGCAAAATCACATCACCTCATCACAAACAATTCCAGGGCACAACCGATATCTCACATTGTACTTTATTTTTCTTCACAATATTAACTAGACAAAGAAAGTTGAATGGCAGTGTGGCTTTCCCCAACAATACAAAGAAAATGCCATTATATTTAATGCTGGGCAACCAGAGACTTACTTTATCTTAACTATCTAGAGTACACTTATCATATAGTTTTTTGTGTGTGTACAGTGTTGCAGGATATTAGCCACCCCTAAGAAGTATCCATCTTAAAAACAGCCCATGGAAGGGAGAAGTGTGAACATCTTGATGACAAAAGCTTTCAATACAAAACCACTTTTTATACACTTATTTTTATTGAAAACAAAAATAATCCCAGTAACTCAAAACAAAAGCAAAACTTGGCTGAAAACTTAAGAAGATAGTATAATAAACACAGGTTTCCTCCAAAGAAATGTGATCGGCTATCACTCCTTTAAATGCTACCCCAGAGGCAAAAACTTAATGAAATGAGCTGGCTGGAAGGCTCACTGCAGATTCCCTAAAAGGTTTAGGGACACGGAGTTACTAATATGCTATAGTCATATTTAGTAACAGTCCCGGGATTTTTTGATTAAGCCTTTCCATCTTCCACAAGTGTTTCTGTCTGCTGAGCTTACCTTGGGACCCAAAACAACATTGTCATCAATAGGATATATATTACCTTTCAGTTATTTTTCTGGGGTAGTCATGATGAATTGGGGCAATACCATTCATACTCCATCTGGTTTTCTTTGTGCCCCGTGGGATGCATATTTCATGGTTGTCTAAGGCCAGTCCTATGAGCACAGACATGGAACAGGATGATTCTTTGGGTAAGGATAAGGAACTTGTATTATTACTTACCCAGTTCAGTCTCACTTTTTTTCTCCCCGTATTGTACATAATAAGTATTTAGAAATAGATGTCCCTACCAACCAGAAGGTTTTCATTAAATATCCTGTTGGTTAAAATTACAAATTTATTGTTTAAATAGCCATTAGACATGTCCGGGCTTGAAATTAAAATCATTACCATTGATGGCAGATTTTTCAAAGAGTTTTGGTTCATCTGCATTGCCATACAGAGCTGGACTTTGAGTTGTTCTATTGTCTCTAGAAGCTAAATATACCACAGAACTTGAAAATGTTTCTTGTTTGTCACATAGGGTCCTTCACGGAGGCATCACATTGACCCTAGTGAAGTTTTCACTTGTTTGCATTTCACATCCTACAGTCCTGGCTATTCTGAAAGTCTCCGCACCCTGATCCAATCTTGGGAATGTTTTGCTCATTTGAAAATTCTTCCTCCCAACCCTGCAACAAATGTTCTTTGTCCCATAATAATTAAAAAAAAAAAATCCCTGGGAAGATTCAAATTGAATAACAATAAAGATCTGATTGGAACCTTCATAAGCTTAACAATGTAGAATTGTATTTCTTAAAAGTGTGTAACCACATTTGTCTGGGCTGCAAAAGACACCACAGAATAAGATCAGAATAGAATTTCAACTGACTCCCTAATTTCCTTAGAATGGCTTATATTTCAAGCCCTTCCTGTTTTTTTCTGATAGAGGAGGTGTCCATTACTAACTATAAGTGATAAGGAAGTATAAAAACAGCCGCTGCCTTAGAAGTACAGTCGAAATTAGAATTTAAGTTCACATGTATAAGTTCATCATTTTAGCATAAGTTTAATTACAATATAGACAATTTGCAATTCTATTTATCCCATAGATCCTCGATGCAAAAAACCCAAACATGTGTTGGGACCGTCCGATATATTCATGTCTAATCCTGATTATTAGAACTCCTCTTGATTTGTGATCACTTCCTAATTTCCCACATTGGGCCAGGACTAGGTCTTTAAATGATAAGCATAAACATTTACTAATGAAATAAAGTCACATCTTAATGGAAGGTCATATCTGAATAGACAGAGATAAGTGAGCTGGGCCAGAGGCTGTTGGTTTTTGGCTTGAACTATAGCAAAGTGCTTCCTTCATTCGAAATGTGACTTTAAGCCACATCTTAAGCCTGCAAAATCTGAGATGAGCTGTTTGCTGCAGAAGATGTGAGCTGTCATTTTGATCTCTCTTTCGGGCTGTCTGTGCGGCGAGGGCCTGGGGGGGACCCAGGAGGTTCTTGGGTGCTTTTCTCCTTGTGGCTTTTTTTTAGAGCCCTCGACCTCCATTTGGAAAGTGCACGTGCTCTATTGAACCCTGACCTGGGCCAACATGTGCACCACGCTGATGGTAATTCAGGTGTGAATCCCTCCTCCATACCTGTTAGGTAGGAATGGGTCTCTGCTGTCCAACTGCAAAATAATTGAGACAATGCAAAAAAGGAGGAGAAAAAAATGACTAGTCGAGGCTTTTATATACATTCATTGCTTCTAACATGTTTTTAACAACAAGAGAAATGCAACTTCAACTACTCTTAGAGAAAGTGTAGCTACAATACTGTACAGTTCTGGGGTCAGGTGGCCGGGAACATTTATCATTAAAACCAGATAATGTAACCCCACAGCAAAAGGAAACCAGTCAGAAATTAGCCCCTGTGACCTTTTTTATATATACATTTTTAGAACACTCTGCACATCCCAGCTTGAACAATAACAATAACAACAACAAAAGACAAACAGGCTTTATATTAAAAATGTCCGTGTTCTTCATGGTTACTTCTAAAGCAGCTTGGAGGATCTCGCCACTTGGAGTGTACTGCAAACCGACTCCATTAGAATGATCTTGGCAGGATAGCAGCACAGAATTTGATATTCCATATTCATCACTTTTGACAATGTAAACCTTTCATAAGATAATATTTTGCTTAAAAATTAGAATCATTCAAAGGTCTGATCGTCCTGTTCCCTGAGGCCCGCCAGGGAGGTCTGGCTTCATACCATGGGTTTCTTGCTTTCTCCGTCTGGGGCGTAAGCGCCACTGCATTTCAGGAAGGACCTGAGGACGGCCACAGAGAAAGGCCCTATGGAAGGAGGGTGGGAGGGCTCCAGACAGGTCTCCGTGGAAACGGGCATGGAAACCATCTCTAAAGGGCAAACCATCGGAGCCAGAATTTAATCCCCTGGTCATCTTCCATCTGGATTTCCAGCCGAATGAACCTCATGGGTTTAACCAAACATGTATGCAATCCTAAATGATGTGAGTTAAATTCTGATTTGGCCAAGGACAAGTAAACCTAAGCAACAAGGTCAAAGGGACAACAGATACGTCCCTCACAATAAATAATTCTGTTGACATGGAAGTGGACGTAACTCGGTTCAAGCAAAGTGGCTGGGTGGCCAGCATACTCCAGGGTTTCTCAGGTAGCTGAGACCCAGGGCTTATCTCACCTCCTCAGAAATGCTTTTAAAGAATTAAGAGCCAAAAATCTCAAATGGAAAAAATGATCATTTTTGCTAACAAATAGTGTAGAGGCCATAACTAAATACAGTTTTTTAGAAAGATGCTGAGATGCATGTAATCTTTTTTTTTAAAGCAGCTTTCGAAATATAAACCACAGCATTAAACATTGAACATAAGTACATTCCAAAGTTAATACAGATAAATGGTATATAATGCAATAATGCCACAGTTATTCCACGTATGTCTCAAGGCTGATTCTAAACTTGAAAAAATATTTCTAGTTTATGAGCTGGAGATTTCTTTTCTTTTGCTACTTCTCTGGCGTTTTTCAGCACTGTTTTTTTTTTTTTTTTTTTTTTTTTTTTTTTCTTTTTTAACGCCCCAGGATGTACAGATAATCCCCACATTCCACACCTGGAACTCCCCCCCCCCCCCCGTCAGGTTTTTCAAATAAAACCAAACTACAATGACAAGATAATGTTTTACATTGTAATTCCACAGACATAGGTCAGTTAATCCATTTTAACGCTTCTTTTAGGATTTATGACCCTCCCCAAAGTCTTTAAAATCTTGCTTTAAGCTGCACAGGCAGGCTGGCAGCCGCGCAGCCAAGGCGCATGCAAGTTTCCCTCGGGGGGCGGGCTCCCCAGCCATCACCACCTCCCTCCGCGAGCAAAGGCGCAGTGCCTGTTTCCTTCCCTCCACAGTGATAAACGCCCGAAGAGCCTTGGCTCCCGGCTTCCACGCTCCACGTGGAGAGGCGCCTAACCAGGGGGCCCCAGGGTAGCAGGCCCAGGCCTCCTGCCTTCTTTCCTTGCCCGCGCGATTCTGAGCTCCGTCAGCTTCCAGACATTCGCAGACCACACCGCTCTGTTTAAAACCCCTCGAGCAGGCCAGCGAGTGGCCAGGCTGTGTTCCAGGACGAGGTCTCCGAGCTGGGGCAAGGCAGAGCACACCGCGGCCTCTTGTGGAAAAGCAGGCACTTGTGGCGGCCTGATGCTTCCTGATGCCGAAGAAGTCACCGAAACGTTCACTTCCTCGCATTCCAGAGGATTCTGTTTCATACACAGACAGAGCCAGTATTTGGAGGGGGAGCGTATCCAAAATATATGAATATACATGTCAGGGCTTAAGGTACTGGATGATATTGTATAAATTGCTAAAATGCTTCTCGGCACAATCGGTAGCTTAAAAAAATACTTTCCTATGGTTTAAGGGCGTTTTTCCAGTCACTGTCCTTCGGGGTGGAGATCTTGGCAAATACCAAGTCCATCTGAAGTTCCCGATGGTTTTCTTCCAACCGGGTGTGTACCATATGCAAAGTGCCTGTTCTTCAGGCCAGGGAAGAGTGGTCTCCCCTCCAAGGACCTTCCCTCTATTAAGAACACAGCCTCCAGGGCAAAAAAAAAAGGCAAAGAAAGCGAACACCTTCTCCCTAACCTCCAGCAGCCAGAAACCCGGCTTCTGGAACATCAAGTCCTTTGTCAATTTGTTTGCTTTTCAGATGGTGAGTCAGTTGGGCCAACAACATGGAACAGAAATCCATGTTTATAGGCACAGGAGACCAGGTGGAGCCATCCAGGTGGGGCTTACTAATTAGTGGTAGGGTTTCCAAAGACAATGTTCAATGGGACTGTCTTAAATAAATAAATCTTATTTTTCTTAATAATGTAAAAAATAAATTGTATTTCCCTTTGGCAGTAAGTAGCTGATTCGACGTTGAGCCTGAAAGCTGTTTTTTCGTTGTTGGTGGTGGTTTGTTTTTGTTTTGAAGAGACCACAACTTCGCTTCATGGTACATCAGTGACAATGCATATTATGTCTACTGCTTTAGTGAACCTTTTGCATATGTGTTTGTGGCAGGCCTGTGGACTTCACTTATGGCCCAGATAGGCACCCAGGGTGATGCAAGCTCCCACCAGGGCCAGACTGAGCAGTGCCTTCAGAGACAGCCAGGAGAAATCAAACAGAGGCCGCATGCTGGGACCATACAGCTCCACAAAGGCATCCTGCAGTGGGAAGGGGAGGAAAGAAAAAGCGTATTAGAGCGGCAGGGACGGACGGAATGCCAGATGACAGGGAGAGAGGCATCTGAAGTGCCTGGGCCCCTTCAGGAGGGTGAGGGGAAAAGGTCAAACGCACTTCGGGGGCAATGATTTCAGACCCACTCTTTTCACTTTCATTCAGGAAATATTTTTTGAGACCCTACTTGTGTACCAGACACCGTAGAGATACAGCAGTGCATGAAACAGGCTAAAAGCGCAAAAGCTTTGACCCAGTGGAGTAGGATAGACAGTAAACAAAACTACGTGTTTCACATAGTGTATTAGAGAGTGGTAGGTGCTAAGGGAAAAGATGAAACAGCAAAGGCAGTTAGAAATACAGGAGGCTTTGCAATTGTAGCTAGCATGACCATTCGTAAAAATAATTTTTAAAAAAAACCAACTACTCCTTTATTGAGTGCTTGCTATATGCCAGGCACTTGTAACAAATGCCTGACATGCATTATTTTATTTATTCTTCATACCCATCTTATGGATTCATTTTCTTTGTTCTTGTGCTGTAGGAAAAAAACTGAGACCACTGAGTGCTCATTTCTTAGATTTGTTGGGGAGGATTAGATTCCATGTTTGGACCCAATGAGTACTTGGACAACTCTAAATATATCTGAATATATAAAGCAGTAAATGAAATGTTGTTCCCTTGGTGTGATTAATCAGGCATGGAGAGGAAAACAAGATGTAGCTCCGGTTAGGCCCCCAAACCTGGAATTAGAGCACACGATTTCACTATGGGAGACGGTAACATATGGAGACGTCCAGCGTCACTGTGTGGAGGAGGGTCTGATGATGTTTACCGTGTTTTTGTCTGTTTGGGGACAGACAGTCCTTGCAGTAGAAGGACCAGGTATCATCTTTGTCTCCCCAGTGCTATGTGTAGTCTTGATACATGTAGGTGTTTGAGAAATGTTTGTTCAATTAAAGAGTGAAGTTTTCTGAAGTCAAACATTGGTTTGAATTCTGTGTTTGGCCTAATACTTCACCTAGATGCTTACTCTGCCTTCTTGAAATTATTCCTTCTGTATACAAAAACCTCTGGACATCTTGCAGTAGTCTCGAGAGTTTAAGGCATAGTTAGGGAAAATTCCCATGTTATTGAATATGAACTTGCATAATTATTTTTCATGACTGCATAGTATTCCACCATATATGTTTCTGTATCTATATCTATGCTGTACTTTATTTAACCAATTCTTTATTTGGGTTGTTTTAAACTTCTGCTCTCATAAACAACATTATGATACAGCTTTATACATAAATTCTTGTTTGGATATTTTTAGACAAATTCCCAGAGGTGAACTCAGTTGACCAATCATCAGAATTGCCCCCCCACAGTCATGAAAGGTTTGTGTGGAGCCATCCTCACTCTCTCACTGGTTGCCCTGTGACCAGTGGCACCTTTTACAAAAGGCAAACGAGGGAATTCCCTGGCGGTCCAGTGGGTAGGACCTGGCACTATCACTGCCGAGGGCGTGGGTTCAGTCCCTGGTCGGGGAACTAAGATCCTGCAAGCTGCAAGGTGTGGCCAAAAAAGAAAAAAAAAAAAGGCAGACATGAGTTTAGGGCAGTAGGTCTCACTGCGGTGGTCTTGTCCCCCAGGGGACATTTGGCAATGCCTAGAAACATTTTTGGTAGTCATGGTCTGGGATGGGCGTGCTGTTGGCATCTAATGGGTAGAAGCCAGGGATGCTGTTCAGTATCCCAGTATCCACAAGGCACCAGACAGCCCTTACCACAAAGAATTATCCACCCCAAAGCGCCAACAGTGCTGAGGCTGAGGAGCCCTGCAAAGAAAGGCTCAGAAGAAACTCTAATCACAGCCCAAGGAAGACCCAGTGGTCCATCTAGTGTGTCAATAGCTTTGGTCGAGTTAGTACAAGATTACTTAGTCTAGACAAATGACTGCACCCCATAAGTGAGTGAGGTATACCTTCAGATGTACTGGATTAACTTTTACCAGGAGAGGGCGCAAGGGTTTTCTTCTTTCTTAATCTATTGTTAACATTTTCAAAGTTTGAGGCTTAGCAAGCAAGGCAATAGACATAAATGAAATATGTGCTTAGTGCCCTTAGCGCAAAGCTGAGCTAACACTCACGGCTGTTTGTCAAGACACCTCCTACTTTCCCTACATGTAAGTGGGATAAATGGGGCAGAAAGGGGTCAGGACCTATTTAGAGAAACTGCCTCTTGCAAAGTGCATCCCAGGATCCCACAGACACAACAGCAGACGTCTAACAGCCTTCCCCTCCGTGCTGTTCTCCCTGAGGAATGGGCAGGCTGGAACCCGCAAGAGCCCAGCCAAAGGGCACCGCAAATTCCTCAGAGAAAAACACTGGGCAGTATGCAATTCGGCTTGATGTTGAGAGGGTCAGTGGTTGGACCCAGCATCCCTTTAGTTATCAGTGGAGTTTTCTGTGGCAGAATATGAAACAGGCTAAGGCCTAGGCCATCTGACCTTTCCAGACCAGGAGCCACCCTGGGAAAGTGGAGGAAGCAGCAACGAACTCAGGCTGCTTTGTCTGATGCACAGTACCAGCAGGAGAAGAAACGCCTCTCCAAACACCCCCAACTCTCTGGGGCCAGAATAATTCCCTCTCCCAAGCCCCAGCCCCTCACAGTAATAACTATGCTTCTAACGGACCTCATGGCCCATTTCTGATGTGCACTATAAAGAAAAAAATCATTTCCAAAGTGGAATGAGCTAAAGAAGCATCTCTTAACCCAAAGAATGAGCACAGAGATGATGATGCAGCCCCAGGGATCTGGGAATTAGCTCTGAACTCAGGGGAGAGGGTCTGGGTGAAATCCCAGCTTTGACATTTTATTGCTTATGACCTTGAACAAATTACCCAACCCCGAGCTTCATTTATTTCACCCATAAAATTGGTTGTTGTGAAGATAACCGTAGGTGACTGAGGCCATTTGTAAATGTGGCCCAGAGTGTGAACTAGTGGAAACAGTACCTTGTTCTCTGGCCTGTCTTCTCGCTAACCTGCTACATCCCTCCTAGGACTGCCCTTTCCTCCAGATGGTCTACCGAGCCTGCTCATTTCCAGAAACAATTTACTAGCTCCCTCTAAAGTGTCAGCTCTTGGTTCTGAAGATGCTTGGTGATTTCTATAGAAACTGTGAATTCAAACGTACCTGTCATGTGTTCTGGTGATAACACACGCCCAACTCTACTTCCTTGTAAATTATTAAGTCAGGTTGTAGGGCTGAAGGGCGTTCTTTAAACCCCCTGAGATGGAATCTGGCTCCTATGGTTTGCCCATCTGTGATTCTAAAGTGCAGAGCAGACCCTGTTGTTTCAGGACTGAAGATCCTAAAGCTACTTTCATGGAGAGTCTTCTTGCTTTTTCAAACATCCTGATTAGGGTGATTTCCGAAGTCTGTTTGAACAGTCTGTCATTATTTGTTTAAGTTTGAAAGCTGTTTTAAATAAACACATGCTCATTTTATGTATTAAAAGCAACAAAGAGGGAAAAAGAAAACCTGGGCTGTCGTCATGTGATTCGGACAAAATCCCAGCCTATATATTCAGAAGGCACGGCAGCCCTTGCTCTTGTCAGGACTGGCAAGGGCTCTGCCTGACCTCAGGGATGGGCACAGCAAGTCCCCAGGGAAGGGTCCTTTCTCCTGTTGGCCTCTCACGTCATAGAGAAGGCAGGCAGTACCCCAGCTCTGCGTGCTCTTTTGCAGACAGCTTCCCCACAAACTACAAATTCAGAGGCCACAGATGGTCTGAGTCTGAGTTCCACCCAGGGCTGGCATCAGTGGGGCAGGGCGGCCAACATCCCAACCCCGGACCCTGGCTGCAGGGTTGGAACTAAGCCAGGGAGATGTGGACGGGACGGACGGATGGGAACAGACCAGACTCAAGACTCCTAAACCAGGGAAAGTTGGGGGGAGGCGGTAATAGTATCATCCCTCCTGCATTGGGACCACTCTCACCCCCTTCTCCCTCTCCCTCCCTTCCTTTCCCCTCTTCCTCTATTTCTCTCTCCCCTCCCCGACACAGACACACACATACAGGTCCCTCAAGGCAGCCCACACTCCAAAATTTTCCTTTCCCCTTCAGAATCCTTCAAAAAGTTTCGTTTAAACCTGATTCCAAACAAAACGAGATTTAAAAACGAATCAGATTGGCAAAAACTGAAAAAGAATACTGAGTTCTGCTGAAAAGGATGGGGTAGGGATGGGGGTGGGAGCCCCAGATACTCTTACACAACTGATAGACTCCCAGGTACATGTAAATGGAGAGACCTTTCATATTTGGCAATGCGTAGCGAAAGCTTTAAAAATATTGTCGTTTTGTTAGTAATTCTACTTCTAGTTATTTATCTTGAAAAAATTAATAAAACCTGGGCTTCCCTGGTGGCGCAGTGGTTGAGAGTCCACCTGCCGATGCAGGGGACACGGGTTCGTGCCCCGGTCCGGGAAGATCCCACATGCCACGGAGCGGCTGGGCCCATGAGCCATGGCTGCTGAGCCTGCGCTCCACAATGGGAGAGGCCACAACAGTGAGAGGCCCGCGTACCGCAAAAAAAAAAAATTAATAAAGCCTGAAAACAACAAAAATATCTGAAAATATGATAATGGAATATGGGTCGGTCACTAAAAATTATACCCTATATTTATTGGCAAGGAGAGATATTCCCAACATAACACTGAGTGAAACAGGTAACAATGAAACCAACGTCTGCAAGTCCAGGCCCCTGGCTCCATGCTGGCTCTCACTGCTCCTTGCACTGTGGGGAAACTTCATGTGGTCTTGGCTGGCTATAGACAAATCAGAACTTCAGCTACGTTCCACAATCTTTGAGCTGACTTCTGTGGATACATTATATCATCATGGGAGACCCTAAGGGGGGGAAGTCATCCTGCCCTCAAAGAGCTTCCAATCTAGAGAGGGGATGCCTCTGTGTGCACAGTGAACTAAACTAAATGGAGGCGTGCTGCCATTTTCTACCCTGCACAGAGCAGAAGGTCCTGTCGGCAGAACAAAAAGAAAATCAGATGGTGCTAACAGGAAACTGAACACTGCTATCAAATGCCTTTGATATTTTCTATTTGTCATGGCTTTATCATTTTGCCTCCATGGGGATCACCTCCCTCATGACAACCTGAGGGCAAGGGTTAGAAAATAGAAAAGACAGTGGACTTCCCTGGTGGCGCAGTGGTTAAGAATCTGCCTGCCAATGCAGGGGACACGGGTTCGAGCCCTGGTCCGGGAAGATCCCACATGCTGTAGAGCAACTAAGCCCATGAGCCACAACTACTGAGCCCGCGTGCCACAACTACTGAAGTCCGTGCGCCTAGAGCCCATGCTCCGCAACAAGAGAAGCCACCGCAATGAGAAGCCCGTGCACCGCAACAAGAGCAGCCCCCGCTCGCCACAGCTAGAGAAAGCCTGCGCGCAGCAACGAAGACCCAATGCAGCCAAAAATGAATAAATAAATAAATAAATTTATAAAAAAGAAAGAAAATGGAAAAGGCAAAATATACTAACTCAAAACTGAGTGGGCAGTTACCTCCAAGTAAGTTCAGATCTCCTGCACTTGTGTGGTAATACCTAGTAATGATAACGCCCTTTATATAAATGCGGCAAATGAAATGTAGACTGGGAAAGTAAGTTATTCACAGTGTGTACTAATAAGCTGCTATGAGGCGGAGGAGGACTGGAGGCTGCGTCCGCATCCCTGGCCTCCTGTGCTCAGTGGCTGAGGACCCTGGCAGGCATTTGGCTCCGTCTCCCTGCTCCCCTCCCCCCTGCCTCCCTCACCCTGCGCCTCCCATCCAACCTTGACCCCATCCTGCCCCCCAGTCACCTCTGGCCTTCCAAGCGTTGCTGAAGAAAGTTGTCTGGCCAGGCAGATGGGGGCTGCTGTAAATTCACGGTCTCCAGACTCAGTGAGTTCTAGAAAGCACCGAGCGCTCCCTCACCCTGGGTCAGAGCTTGTCTCTGCTCCTATCTGTGACTATTCCAAACAGCCACCACTGTTCTCATGTGTCCCCTCCCTGTTTAACAGCTGATGTCACCTCTTCTCTGAGAAAATCGGGCCATTGGGTGAGAATCATCCCAGTTTCCTATCTGGGAGCACCCACTAACTCACATCTCTTTCTGTCCTCCCCTGCTCTTTACACCCTGCTCCCTTATTCCACTGTCTCCTGTTGCTTCTGGAACCTTCCTCCATCAATTGTCCCAGCTCCCAACTACAATGTCAACCTCATCCACCTTCTGTCTCTTATTTCCTTGGCATATAAACATTCAGATTTCCTCAAAATGTCCACACTGATGCTGGATTCCACCCTAAACATTAGCTTTTCTCTTCTTTCCCCCCAAGACAAACCACTAACCTACTCTCATCAGCTGGTTTTCCACCACATTTTAATCCATTCAGCCTGGCCGCTTCCTTCACTGTGCTTTTCTTTTCTTTTTTTTAAAAGAGAGAAACTTTTTTTTTAAATTAATTAATTGATTTTTTGTTTTGGCTGCGTTGGGTCTTCATTGCTGCACGCGGGCTTTCTCTAGCAGCGGCGAGCGGGGGCTACTCTTTTGTTGCGGTGCGCGGGCTTCTCATCGCGGTGGCTTCTCTTGTTGCGGAGCACGGGCTCTAGATGCGCGGGCTTCAGCAGTTGTGCTCGTGGGCTCTAGAGCACAGGCTCAGTAGTTGTGGTGCACGGGCTTAGCTGCTCTGCGGCATGTGGGATCTTCCTGGACCAGGGCTTGAACCTGTGTTCCCTGCATTGGCAGGCGATTCTTAATGACTGCGCCACCAGGGAAGTCCTCCACTGCGCTTCTGAAACCACTCTCCCGAGACTACCAATACCCTCCATGTGGCTAAATCCACTGAATACTTTTCAGATCATACCTGACTGAACATTTTGACACACTGGATGCTGAGATCACTGTAAACCTTTGCTTCCTGGAGAATTTCTTCTCCATTTCTTCATGGGCACCTACTCTTCTGTCTGCCCTGATGGGTACTTGATGCTCCCTGAGCAGCCTGGACTGTCTTCTCTCTCTTCGGCTAATCTTCACTCTCATGGTCTTAAACACCCCCCCCGCCAATGATGATGTCTCTGAAACCTTTAGATCCAGCTCCACTTGCTCCTCTGACAGCCAGATTCCTATTCCAATCGTCTTCTTAGATGACCCACCAGAAGTTACAATACAGCCTGTCCAGACTGGAGTCATCAAAGCCCCTCCAGCAAGCCGGCATCTCTTCTCACGTTTACAGTGTCCATGCTGTCAAGTAAACCCACACCCTGAGAGTCTTCTAGATAGATGTTTCCTCTTCTCCCCCATCTATTCATTCACAGGTAATCCCACAGTCTTAGGTTGGGTTCCCCCAGAAGCAGACCCTAAGAAAAAGACTGGAGTGTAAGCAGTTTTTGTGGGAGGTGATCCCACGAAACACTAGCAGGAGAGTGGGGAAGTGAGACAGAAAAGGGAAAGTGGCCATAAGTTACCTTGCCAAGCAAGTTACTGCTGCTGGCAACTGGAACTGAATCCTGCTGGGAAATCTGGGGGTCAGTGCAGAACACACACATTTCGTTATTCCAGTAAGCGGCTAGGGAGCTGGGGTATTTATACACCACCTCCTTCCATTCATTGGCTGAGAGTTGCTCCTATGGAGGTATCAATATCCCAGCACTTCTGGCCAGTCACATGCACAGGTAAAGTGGGCTCTAGAGGCCAGAGAAAGCCCTTGGGGCAAGAGATCCCGATGTTGTATCTCCTGTAGTTGGAGGTCAAGCTAGAGAGCTCTGAAGTGGTAAGGGCAAGGGGATTCCGCAGGACAGTATATGTACCAGTGATTTCACCACCTAACTATTTCTCTCCCCAGGATTACTGCTAGGGTTTCCCATCTGATCTCTCTGCCTTTAGTCTAATGCCCCACCCTTCAGTCTCCTCTCGCTACTGCAGGCAGAGTGATCTATTCAGAATCAAGTCTGTCACTTCCATGCTTACCTCCAAATTCTTTAACATGACATCCAAGGCTCCCAGTGCTCTGCCCAACCTAGTTTCCTGCTCAGCTCTGTCACGTGTAAGTTCATTTTAGTTCATTCAGGAATTCAGTGCAGTCATGTTTTGCAGGCAACTTTCTCCAAGCCCGTGGGTTGAGTTGAATAATCCTCAGCTAGTCCCTGTGTACATGTCTGTCTTCCCCCATTCAATGATTAGCACCTGGAGGTGTAGGGACCATGTTTTATTTATCTTTGGATCCCTGGAACATGTGTCTGTCACATATTTGGCACTCAGCAAATGTTTGTGGAACTGAAATACAATGATTTCTTTTACTAGAGAACAGGTTTTCCAGATGTATCTTAAGAGACGATATTTTTTAAAAGGAGCATGTTCAAAGGACAAATAAATGATGGGCTTAAACAAAAGCCACTGCCTCTTTTTTTGCAGTAGCAGCCTCTAGTGTCTTCCTGTGAGGAACTGATGCTCAGACGGCTCATAACGGTCAGCGTTGGATCTGACTGGTCAGTGTCTGTGCCATATCCGTCGTTAACTATTTTGAATATCATCCCACACGTATGCCCTGTGAGTCTCCAAGGGAGGGATAAGCTGTCGGGCATTTTCCAAACTCACTGGACCATTTATCCCACTGTCAGGGAGATTCCAGCTGCGTTATGAAGACTGAAAATGCTGCCTGGAGGTGAAAAAGAACAGTAATCCTGGGCACGACGAGGGGCAGCATTGGTGCCCGTTGTACAAGACACGGAAGCTGATCAGCAGCCCCAAGTCGATCCTGGACCTTCACGGGAACATAAAGACCGCCGGTGGTCACTAGTCTCGTATTCTACTAAGGGGTCTGAGACTCATTCCCAGTAAACACAATTTATGGTTTTCCAGTGCCCAGAGCCAAGTGACATACAAGCCCCAGGAGAGACGGAGGCACACACACAGCAGAGAGGAGGGCTCTCTCCAAAGCCTGGAGGCAGTGATGCTCCGACACCCACCGTGGCTGAGATCAAAAGGGGAAGCAGGCGGCCAGGCCGCTGGGAGCGGTGGCCAGCACAGCACACGCGAGGAAGTGAGGACTGTTTCTACCTGAATAAAGCAGCTGGTAAGGAAGTGACTCCATTTCCCCCTTATCATTGGCCCGGCAGGGTTTCCTCTGCAGCCACTTGGTGCTGAATGAGTCTGGAGGGCTCCGTCTGGAGAACAGAGCTGCTTTGGGCGGCTGCAGACTTCTGTCCTCTGGGGCTCTTCCTCCGTCCTCCCCATCCCCTTTACTCCCAAAATATTGATTCCGGGTTTGGGGGAAAAGGAAGGAGAAAAAAAAACCCCGACAACCCCAGAGCATATAACTGAAGGACGCGCAGCTGCCTGGCCTGCAGATCGAGGTGCCCAGTGAGCGTGAGAAACAGGATGATCCTTCCACAAGGACTGCAGGGGCTGCCCCCCGAGCCCCCTCCACTGAATGGGGCTTGATCTTGGAGGGACTCTGGCCCAGGGGGAGGGGCTAGTTGAATCATAGGCCAAGGACATAAAATGAAACCTAATCTAAGTGTCATCTGGATGTAACCAGAAACCTGCTAGAGAAATGGCAGGAGATGAAAAACCCAAACAAAACAAAAAAACACAACTTGCCTGCCTACCACAGCGGGTCCAGGGAAGTTTGGGTGTATTTTGTGATGCAAATTGAGCTGAGGATGCAAATCAGGCAGGGGCCCTCAAGATCGAGGGAGGGCAGAAAAAACGAGAACCCCAAGGGTTCCTTCCCTTCTAGAGCAGGGCACAGTTTGAAACAAATCTGCAAAGGGGTCTGTTGCTCTGGGGACCCTGCAGCCACAGGGCCAGGTCAAAGGCCGCTGGCCCTGTCCACCTGCTGGTCTAATCGCCCTGGGGCTGGGGTACACTGCTATCTAGAGAGAAGTACGGTGGCAAATTCCCAGCTGCACTAGCCATGCAAATACTGCAGGGAGTGGGGGCTTGGCCACCTGTGGGCTTAGGTCCCTCCTGCCAGGAAGCGAGACCGGTCCAGAGCTTCAAAAGATGTCTGTGGAATTGGGAAAAGTAATGCATCTATAGCAAAATGTGCTAAAAACTATGGTAAATGATTGGGTCATTTGGTTCATCAGGTTCGGATAATAAACCAAAACGAGACTAAAGCCATGTCTATACGAGACCTCGAAACCTCATCTTGACTTGCTGATGCATTCAGGAACCAAACATTTTTTTATAAGGTGCTGAGGAGTCTTAGAGCTAAATAAGACACAGGCCTGCCTTGTCAGAATTGCTCCTCGATAGCCTCACGCATTCACAGCAGCTTTCGTGAGCTTGAGAGTTCTCTAAACACGTTCAAAGCACTTTGTGTGTGTAGGTGCATATACCCTGCAGGGCGCTGGGGAGGAGGGGGGAGACCAAGTGTGCTGTCCTCCTTTGAAGGGTGCCTTCCACAGGACCTCACAGGCACAGAGGCCACAGGAAACCGCCTCGCAGTGTTTTGGCTTTAAAACAAAGTTACTTCATTTTTCTTCCTGACCTTCCTCATTCCACTACCTTCTTTTGGCTAGGGTGCCCTGCCTTTTCTGGCGCTTGACCTCTTCTTGCTTTGGGCTTATGCTATTTTTACTGTTTGGGGGGAAATATCACCTTATGATGTTTTGTTAGGACAAAAGTACATTGAGCAAAAAAAGTGTAATTATTACAACTCAACAATAAAAAGACAAGTAGGCTAATTAAAGAATGGGCAAAGATTTGGATAGATATTTCACCGAAGAAGACATACAAATGGCCAATAAGCTCAAGAAAAGACATTCATCCATCATTAGGGAAATGCAAATGAAAACCACAACGAGATATCACTTCACACCCACTAGGCATGGCTTTAAAGTAAAAAGTGGACAATAACCAATGCTGACGAGGAGGAAGAGAAATTGGAGACTGCGCACGTTGCTGGTGGGGACAGAAAACCGTGCAGCCTCTGTGGAAAACGGTGGTGGTTCCTCAAAGAGTTGACCGGTTATCCCATGACTCAGCAATTCCACTCCTAGATATATGCCCAAGGTAACTGAAAATATATGTTCACACAAAAACTTATACACAAATATTCACATCGGCATTATTCATAATAGCCCAAAGTGGAAATGACCCAAATGTCTATCAGCTAATGAACAAATAAACAAAGGGTAGTACCATCCGTACCATGGAATATTATTCAGCCACAGAAAGGAATGAAGCATTGATACAAGCTACAACATGGGTGAACCTTGAAAACATTACGCTGAGTGAAAGAAACCAGGCATAAATGGTCCCATATTGTAATGATGCTATTTCTATGAAATGTCCAAAATAGACAAATCCATAGTGACAGGAGTAGATTTGTGGTTGCCTGGGGCTGGGGAGAGAGAAGACTGGAGAGTGACTGCTAACGTGTACAGGACTTTTTAATTCCAGAATGATTAAAAAAGTTCTGGAATTAGGGAACAGTGATGATTGTACAACCTTATGAATAGAAAAACCAAAAACCAGTAAGTCAACCACTTTGAACTGAATTTTAAGGTACATCAATTATTCTTAAAAAATTATATTTCTTACAACTACATGAGGAAGGGCACTAAACTATTTTTATGCCATGCAGAATTGGACAGAAGAGTTCGCTTGTTCCGTAAGCCTTGCTCACAGGTGTGGCCCCCTCGCCAGTGTCCAGGCCTACCTGTATGTGAGCATGAACTTCATCCCTGCGCGCTTGGCAGCAGGTTAGCACCGGCGCTCCCCGGAGGTCACTGTCTGGGCTGTGCCTGCCACGTGGTCTGAACGCAGGGCATGGCCAAGGTACCTACCCCTCTCCCCCTCTCCCTGGCACACTGCAAGAGTTAATTCATATACCAAAAATGGGAACTGAAAGCAGATGCTTGCTGAGTTCTGCAGCTTGGCCTAAATGCTGTCATCAGGACACTGCTGCTGGGGGACAGGGGGTGAAAGAGGGTCCTTCATTTATCAGTCGTGGAGGACCAGAGTCGAGGGCCGGATGTCTGATCCTCACTTGTTTAAATCAGCAAGTGTTGATGGAGGGTGGTGGTGGTGCAGAGTACAGAGAACCTGCATTTCCTAATAGGAACTTGCTGAAAGTGGCCTCAGACCTGAAGGGGGTGTGTCGCAGTGAAAAGAGCAACGCAGAGTGAGTTGGGAGGGTGCCATCCTGAGCGGGGCTCCGCCAGCCTCCAGCCGTGCCTGCTCTGACGCTTGCTTTCAGGACTGGTTAGAAAGTCAGCACGGGCATCTTTTTTGGAAGCTCCACACCACACTGGCCGTTGCCTTGATGACAGGCTTAGATGTCTGTCCAGGACCTCATCTGCCCCCGGCCCGCTGCCCGCCCCTGGTCTCAGTCTGCAGCAAGTGAGTCACCAGCTCTGCTTGAACCTCCCAGGATGCTAGCTAGCGTCCTGCTGCAAAGCACCTCGGGATATAATAAGCCGTACCCTTGTTCCCAGCTCCCCAGTTCTGCAGCCCCGTGAGTCATTGTGTGATGGTGAGAATGACAAGGGGGTCCCCAAGCGGCCCGTTGAGAGAAGCCTCTCCCGCACACCACGGATCCGTCCACCTCTCAGTAAGAGAACAGCGAGCCTGCCCTCCACACCTGGGGAGAGGGGTGGGCATGGCGGAGAACTTGCTCAGTCGGCTCCATAGGGGTGTGCACGAAAAATCTGCTTTCACTTTGTAGTCTATGACTGAGTTCCGTTCACCTGGAAAGACTCAATGGGAATAAAAACAGATGCATTTCAAGGTGCACTGCCTGGCTCTCTGACAGCCCTCTTCCTTCCACATCAGACAGCCTTCCTGCGTCCAGGGAAGACAGCAGACCTCCCCATCACAAGGAAGACGCAAAGTCTCCGTTCACGGCAGCAGCTGTTATTGCTGAGACGTACAAACCCGGTCAAGGTCAGTGCTGTGGTTCTGGATTCCGGCTCATTACAGGGATCCAGATATGCTGGTGCAGCCACTCGTCTAAATAGATGCTCACGGTGAAGGACATCTGACAGTGTGTGCTGTCTGTTGCCAGAACGACTCAGGGCCTTATATACAAACACACAGAGAGGGACACTTATAGGGAGAGACAGGGAGGAGAGACAAACAGAGAAAGAGACAGAAACAGGGAAAGATAGAGGGAGACAGAGACAGAGAGAGAAGGAGACTGACATATACACAGAGAAAGACAGAGACAGAGACGGAGACACACACAGAGACAGTCACAGAGACCACAAGACAGAGACAGAGTTACAGAGAGAGGGAGATAGAGACAGAGACATACAGAGAGACAGAGACAGACACAGACTTACAGGGAGAGACAGAGTCAGAGACAGAGATCCTGCAAGCAACCCCGGATCTTCCCTCAGCGCAGCCTCCGGGGGACTACTGACTCCACACAGGGACGCCCCTCACAGTGAAGCAAACCTGCTGTGGACACCAGCAAGGTAGCAACATGATGTGTGCGCCCTGAACAGGCCTGTCAGTGTCGTTGGCAGTGGGCCCTGAGAGGGGGAGGCCACGCCCCTGGAGTTCCACTTCCAAGGCCACCGGCACTCCCGTCACGTGCTCAGACACACGTGCAGCTGGCCGCGCGGAGCCTGTGGGACCCCCCCACAGAGGCGCTTGGGCATCTGCTGGCTGGACCTAGGATGGGCTCCGAACCACGCCCTGGACTCCTCCTTGGCGAGGGGCCAGCCCAGGACCCCCAGGTGGCCCCGGCAGGTCAGCGGCCAGTGCCCCGTTCACGTGCCAGGCCTCACAGCTTCTCCTGTCGCTGGTGCCTCAGCGCGGGGCAGCTGCAGCTGATCTCCACGATGCAGGCACGCAGCCGGCAGCTGCTCCATGCCCAGCACTCAGCGCCCAGGGAAAACGCGGGGCACCGCGGCGCCTGTGTGACAATGCATTCCTCCAACCCGGTACAGCGCCTCAAATCAAGGACTCAGCAAACACTCTCCCACTGGGATGACTCCGAGATGGCAGTGTCCCACTGGAAACACTGCTCACCCCTAAGGTCATAAGGAGAAGTTCAAGTCTGGGCTGGCGAAGGCTTCAGGTGGGACTTTAGTCCTAACAAATTGTTATTTCCAACGAGGGAACCCCTTGGCCAAGTGCATGAACCTTGGATCCACGCGCAACATGCTTTTCACAATGAATTCGGCGCACGGTCACACACTTGGGGCGGCTCTTGGTGGCACCACATGGGGCTTTTTCACGAGTACAGCCCTGGTTCCTCTCACTTTGATCTCTCCTTCAGACGCATCGGAAGCAAGCAATCCATCCACAGTCAAACCACTTATCCAAGTACTTCTTTAGTGTCTACTTCCTGGAAGAGGAGAGAGAACTAACCGTGTGCCAACCCCCATGAGGTGGCTCTCATAAACGATATTACACAGAAGAGACTGGGGTCAGAGAGGTTAGACGACTTGCCCAAGGTCACACAGCTGCAGTGTGAGCTGTGCAACTCCTGGTTATGAGCTTTTTCAACTCACTTTGCTTCTCCTGTTGGAGACAGAAAAGAAGTAGGAGGTCCAGGCTTTGAGGAGACAAGCAGTAAGTCAGACAGGTTAAACAGAAGGTCCTGAAGGGTGGCAGGGAAGGCTCGATAAACCCGTCAACAGCCTTTAAGATGGGCTGGAGGGGACAAAGTTAGAAGCCCAGCCTGAAGGACTTGCATAAGGGGAGAAAAGAGGTGCTGGTGTTTCAGGGCAAGGGATTCAGGTCAGGGTCGGGGCCACACCGCGGCGGATAGGCTTGTGTGTGCAGGTGCGGCCGAGCGGAGGGAAGAAGCCCCCGTGATCAGGGAGCACACGCAGGTCCCAAGCCCCCCACCAGCCCAGCTGCTCTGCAGTCTGGATCCCCCAGGAACGTGTGCGGCTTTCTGGAATCCCTCACTGTGTGGTTTGGCCTTGGGGGCCGCTCCTGCACACGTCACCTCAAGAGTATTTAAAAATGACGTGTAGACAGAGATGTGAACCCCAAAGGAGAAACTCCTTCCACAGTGTTCGGGAAAAGCCCTCCTACGTATGGGGCTGCTTCACCGGGACATCTGGAAGGTGAAGGAGAACGTTTCCTTGCGTCACAAAAACAAGTCCAGCTAGAAGCCTATTTAGGATGTTAAGATAGGAGACTCCAGAGCCTCCATGGTGGGGAGTGGATTTCGACCCTTCCAAGGGTTCTGCTCAAGGGTTCCTGCCGAATCAAAGTGTCCCCAGCAGCGCCCCCCTGACCCCGGTCTCGGGCGGAGAGAGAGGCAAGGAGAGCCAGCCATGTGGTCCAGACCCCGCCCCAGAGCTCTTGTGTGATCCAGGCATCACCCACTCCATCTCACGACCACTAACAGTTTTCTCTGCTGACTCCAACTTGGACATCGTTCAGAACTTAACAAAGCCAGAGGCCTTTAAATCCCTAGGAACCTCCCCACAGAGCTTTTTACAAAACCCACCTGCTCGCTGGGTATTTAATCCTTTCATGTTCAGTTTGTTTCTGGAAAGCTGGAAGTTTGCGAGGTGAGTTTGTGATCGCCACAGTCAGGCCAAACTTAGTCAGAATCGCTTTTTTTTAAAAAAACGTTTCAGGAGTTGCAGCTGAGAGAGCATATGTTCAGGGCAAGGCCTCTAACACACCAAGGTAAAGATGGGCAAGTGGAGGAAGAGTTGCTTGTATATGCGGTGGCTCTGAGCTCAGCCCCCGAGCACACAGGACCTGACTTCCCACCAGTGGGGCGCAAGGGACGGGCGCTAGAGATGCTGGGCCTGAGCCCGTCCTCGGAGCCTCACCACCTGGCTGCCTGACTCCACCAACCCAGGCAGGACACCACCCTTCCATCCCAGAGCCCTTTCCCCCAAAGTCCCCTTTCTGTTTTTCTCCTTTGCCTTGGTCTTTTGTGTGGCTTTGCTGTTCTCTCCTCGTCTTGCGTTTTATCGGCTGAGGTTCATTTCTTAGTTCCAGTGTTTTGGTTCCTGGTCTCCCTTTGTCTGCCCTTCTCTGGGACACGACTGCTCCGAGTTTCCTGGGAGACGGTGAGTCCCCACGCTCTCGGATGTGTAGAGGGCTGCACGTGGGCTGTTTGGTGAGGTCTCTGCAGCCACGGGAAGGGCTGCATGGGGACCTTCCATGGAAAAGGTCATTTTATTAAGGGCCATTTTATTTTATTTATTTTTTTTTAAAACTTATTTATTTGTATTTATTTTTGGCTGCGTTGGGTCTTTGTTGCTGCACGCGGGCTTTTCTCTAGTTGCGGCACGAGCGGGGGCTTCTCATTGGGTGGCTTCTCTTGTTGCGGAGCACAGGCTCTAGGTGTGTGGGCTTCAGTAGTTGTGGCACTCGGGCTCAGTAGTTGTGGCTTGTGGGCTCTAGAGCGCAGGCTGAGTAGTTGTGGTGCACGGGCTTAGTTGCTCCGTGGCATGTGGGATCTTCCTGGAACAGGGCTCAAACCTGTGTCCCCTGCATTGGCAGGCGGATTCTTAACCACTGTGCCACCAGGGAAGCCCTTAGGGTCATTTTAAATGTTAAAAATTATAATGTCACTGCCATCATGTCTAAAAGACCTTTTATACAAACTTCCAGATATAAACTAAGTCCTGGGATGTAACGTACAGCATGGTGACTATAGTTAATAATACTGTATAGTATATTTGAAAGTTGCTAAAAGAGTAGATCTTAAAAGTTCTCATCACTAGAAAAAAGTTATAACTATGTGTGGTGATGGATGAATTGTTAACAGACATCGTGGTGATCATTTTGCAATATATACATATTCATTTTGCAATATATACATAATCACTGCTGTACACCTGCAACAAGTATAATGTTTTATGAGTATAATGTTTTACATCAATCATGTCAGTTAAAAATATATAATTTCACTGCCATCAAGTCCGCAAGGCCTTTGGTAAGAAAGTAAGAAATTCCAAGTTTTAATGTTGGACAAGGGAGCACTTCAAAGACAAGAGTCTGAGCAGAGCTGTTCCTTGGCTCAGAAGCCCATCACACCATCCTTGTTGTCATGACAACCCACACAGTGGGCAAGCTATGGGGTCTGAGTGTCAGCTACCCCAGGCTCAGGCCCTCCTCCTTGCCACCAAGGGAGTCACCTCTCCAGGTTTCAAGGGCCTCCTTTGTGACAGGAAGAGAAAGCCCCCACCTGTCCTCTGAAGGCCCTTTTGGGTCCTAAAGTTCATAACTTGTAGGTTCAGGGACTCCGTTTTGTGTTTGTGCCTCAAAAGCAGGGAGGAAAGGGGTTACATAATTGGCAGACTGGGAGAAACAGTCCACTAGGGCCTTCTTGGCTCTCATGAAAAGTCCCAGAGTTGCCATTCCATCTATTCTGGGTGCAACGGAGGCCTGAATCCTACAGCTGGTTACAGTGGAAGAAACTGGAAGCCACAGCCCTAACAGGGAAGCTAGGAATGTGCCTGCTCTCCTAGGCATCAACAGAAACAAGCACCCAGACCTTCAAGGCACCAGGAATGAGACTCCCGGCAGGGTTCCTAAAGGTCCCACTATGCACCCCTGCTTAGGGCTCCACACAACAGCGATTTAGGACTACAGTTCAAATGGAATGAAAGCCGTATTTCAATAACGCGAAGATGATTTTGTGAAAAACTAACAAACAGACACCTTCCCTGGATGTATCCTGCTTATCACTCATAAATAACATTCATTAGTGGTAACTTTCAAGGATATGTTAATACATCAACCAAAGGAATCATACGGGCTTTTTTCATCCCTCTTCTGTGGATTATAGATCCCTGTGGTACTCAAGGTTACCATGTTATTCCTTTGTGGCCCCTCCAGCACTTCTTGGATCTCCCAGAGCATCCCTTGAACTGAAATTCTCCCCCTTAAGTCTTTCCCAGAATGTCTTCCGACCCTCCACCCCCGACCCAAGAAGTTACAGAGAAAATGCCTTCAAGTCATTTTTGAGTTATCAGGCTGTAGAAAATTTGTTTCTCAATCCAGAAGATTGTTGAACTGCTTTTTTTTTTTTCATTTCAGATAACTCAAAACTGGTTTGGTTCCATGACATCAACCTTGGCATGTGTGAAGAATAAGGAATGAAGACTTTGTCTTATTTGGAACCAAAAGAGAGGAATCTCCACTTTCTCTGTCTTTTCCATTTTTATTAAGACAGTATTTTTTCCTTTTAGCTGGATGATGTATACTTTTAACACTCCAGGGGAAAATTGTCAGTGATATGCAAGTCATAATAAGAGAAAATCAAAAGAAATGCAATTACAAGGGACAGGGAACTTCATCATTTTTAGTATGAAATGCCCAAAGGAAAATCTAATTTTAAAAATTATCAGCACCATATAAAGGAGAAGAGAATATGCAGAAAGATTTGTTATTTTAAAAATTAACTTAATCCTTAATCTTTCTGGCTCTTGGCCTTTTCTCTTTATTTTTAAAGGCCAAAAATTTTCATTTGGCACTGGCTAAGGAGTAAACCTCACACCATTGCAGTGTGATTCTAGGAAGTGGCAAAGGGATCCTCCTGGTCTCTGGTTTGCTGGCTGAAACACAGTAGGACACAAAAAGTGTTATTAAATAAGGAGCAAATGTATATTGAGGATGAAACTATAACTGTCTCTTTCCCATTAATATAACGGTACCTATTACAAATGGAAACGAGGGCTTTCCTGGTGGCGCAGTGGTTAAGAATCCACCTGCCAATGCAGGGGACACGGGTTCGAGCCCCGGTCTGGGGGGATCCCACACGACGTGGAGCAACTGAGCCCATGTGCCGCAACTACTGAGCCTGCACTCTAGAGCCCGCGCGCCTAGAGCCCGTGCTCTGCAAGGAGAAGCCACTGCAATGGGAAGCCCGTGCACCACAACAAAGAGTAGCCCCCTGATCGCCGCAACTGGAAAAAGCCCGTGCACAGCAACGAAGACCCAACGCAGCCAAAAATAAATAAAATAAAATAAATTTATTTAAGAAAAAAAGGAAACGAATATTCACGGGGCACACTGCAGTTGATAAAGTTCTTCCATATCTATCAACTGGTTTGATCCTCCCAACAAGCCATAGATAAGTCATGACTCTTGTCACCCTCACTTTACAGATGACCAAGAATAGGTAAGTGTTCCAAGGACACATAGTTAACTGATGGCAGAACCAGGACTCGGACCCAGAATCCTGACATAAAGCATCTCGCCCTTCCACTCTCTCACACGGCCCCCCTGAACGAAGTTACGACTCCCAGCTAAACGCGCTTGCAAAGAGCCCAGATGTCACAAGTTGACTACAGCCGTGACTTGCTTATTTATAACAGCTCTGTCTCTACGAAAAGGTAAAAAGTATGAGGAAAAAAGATCAAGCTCATTTATAACATAAATGTTGGCTGACATGAGGGGCCTTTGACTCGTTTCTAAGTTGCTTCTCTAACCCAGCGCGATTTAATTCAGCACCCTCAACCCATATTAAGAGAAATTGGAATCATTCATATATTCAGAGGGAGAGTCCAAATAATACTGCAATAACACAGCCTTCCTTTAAAAGACTTTTCTTGATGGAGTCTCTGATTTTCCTTTCAGGCATGAAAAATAACACTGTTATTATAGCGGCCTGGCCGAGGGTTAGCAGTGAGGAAGGAAGGAGACGGCACACATAATATTGATTTCTAACCCTTTATCTAATTATTGGTTGGAATCAAATTCAGTGTTTAACGCTGTGGCTCTCTACAGTAAGGGTTCTCTTGACATAAGTCTTTTAGATTTGAGGAAATAAGTTTCCTTTGTCCAGATGTGATTTTTCCCCACTTTGCTTGAGTCAGCCTGAAAATGGAAGACATGGAGAGCTGGAAGAAAGATTCCCAAGGGTTCTTTCTCTCCTTTTCAAGAGTGGATTCCACAGAAAGCCCTCTGCTCGCACCTTCTAGCCATAGTGGTGGGTCTAGGAGGGCCCAAAGAAAAACAGAAAAGTCACCTTTCTGTCCATTGCACATTGTGATGATTTTTCTTCTTTTATTGCTATGTATATCTGCTCTTTTTTTTCGTCCTTTATCCCTCTTAATTTGCCATCCTCCCACTTTCTCTTAGCATTTGTCTTTGCTCCCATCTATCTTCTCTCAAGGCATAGTCTCCCTGTGCTGTGAAACTATCATTCCTGAGCCCTTCCTGAACTCCCACAGCCTGGCACAAATTCTAGAACCAGACTCTGCTCAGCCTTCTAGTGAGCTGTTTCAGGCTAATACACCAACAGTCTCCATGTAGGGATAAAGAGGTAGATTTAGATGGGGAGTCCTAAAAACGCTGAAGCTTAGTGAACAACGTTTTGGAGAACTTCTGGCAGTAAACGTTCTAGGAATGTTGGAATCTGGCATAACATTTACTGCTTAGGAAGGAGTTATCCAGACTGCGAGAATGGAGATGAATTCTCCAACCTCCACTGGGCGACTCCTGTCATATTCTTCCAATCTGACAGGCAACACTTCAAAGAGTCCTACGCCATATGTCCACCGAGAAGGCAAACGGGCCTCTTTCATCCTGACTACACCGAGCTCTCATGGTAGCTTCAATAAACTACTTGAGAAGTCATCTGGGTTTCCTCTTCTGTAAAGCAATAAGGGGCATTCCCTGCTTCGCTTTCACCTCTCTCATTGCTCAAAGGGAATTTTCCCCCTTCTTGTGCTTTTTCTATAAATTAGCCTAAGAGACGGGTCAAATTAACCTGTTCAGACTTTCCACCAAAATTCCCTTCCCCACAGTGTCTGTAGTGACCCTAAGCTACTTCCCCCCATGGCTCATCCCCTCCCACCACACCAAGCCACCCCCTGCCAGACTAACCGTCTGTCCTGCATTATTTACTAGGCATCAGCTCTGTGACTAGCACGACCTCAATTCTGGGGTGGCCTCAAGAGACAATCGCCAGTCCTCTCGCTCTAGTTGGAGTCCAGTTTCTGTGGGAAGCCAAGAGGGAGTGACACAAGAAGCAAGGCCCTAGGTGGCAGAGGGGATGGCACAGACACATGGGCCTTGAGCAGGGTTCCCAGAAAGATGGAACAGGGTGCACAGTTCATGCAGGCAAGGTGGCCGGTAGTGAGTGAGGGGCCAGGGTGAGAGTGACCAAGAGAGCACAAGCTGGAGGGGGAGGGGACACGTGTGCATGAGGAACGCCTGGCTGCATGGCTCTCCAAACAAAATCTCATGGAAAAGATCACTGAAATGAACGTCGGAGCCTATTCCATTTCTGTAGGCCCAACCCAATTTCTCATCCTTCCCAGCCATGTGGATACGTGCTCATTTCCTTGGCAGCCTTAGCTAAAGCTCTTAATGTGATTTGAGTGCCTTAGAGATTAGCATGATTATAAATATCAATGTTCACACACAAGCAAGTTGAAACCAAATGCCCCTCAAACACTGGCTCTCTGTGATATGAAGGCTTTCAGTGGTGCCTTGAGCCCTTGGATGAACGAGCTAGAAAACAGAGTAAAATAGGCCCATTGGTGAATTCTCAAGGCCAGGCTCCTACACAGAAAGGAGGAGGCTCAGTAGCTGTTCCCCACGGATGAAATCTACAGCAGCTGGCCGCACAGCTTCGGACAACAATCTGAGAAATACGAATTCAGAACTTCAAGTAGGGGCTTGGGTGGGAGATAGACTGATCAAAACAGATGGTCTTGACTCCACAGCCAACCTGCAAAACATCCCCTTCATGTTCTAACTGCTTTGTAGAGCTTAGGGGAGACTCACGAACGAATAGTTATAAATAGCCATCAAGGACTTTGTTTATCTAACTAAGAGAAAACAGTGTTCAAGATTTTAAAAACATGCATTTGACACCAAAGCGATGTAACGGCCATGGGTGCAGAAACAGCACACCAGGCTGAGCCTGCTGTTTTGATGTGGTCACTATTTGCTAAACAGAGCTGCCACTTGGCAACACTTTGTGTGCCCAAGTCTAGGTATTTGAAAATTTAAAAACATACCTCTTTCAAGAAATTCTAAAATTACAGATTTTGTCATTAATTTGTCAAAACCTTCCCCAAAGTTAGTCCAAAAGCCTGAGATTTTACTGTCAAGTCACATGAAGGCAGAAGGGATTATGATGACCGAATCTCGTTTAATCTCCTAGCATTTGTGTATCAGCTTTTGTCAACCTAACCGAGCAACTTATCTACAAAGCGCCACTCCTAAACGTTCTTACTGTTAAATAATAAAGTGCAGAAAGCATTCCTGGTAGGCAAAAAGATAATAACCACTCACGTGCCTACTGTCAGCACCTGCTTTCTTATTGGAAGATATAATTATGTGGGTTTGGTGAAACTGTAGGATACCCATTGTATCAGGATGGTGGATAGTCAGGTGGTAATGCCTCATCATGTCTTCAATTTTGGTATTTTCTACCTACGTATCTGACCATGGCTCCTTCAGCAGTGGATACAGGAGGCTAGCGTACCCATAGAGCCTCAGCTCAGAAATGGCATCCAATTTGCTCGCATGAAGAGCCACACTGCCTGCCACTCTCTGTCACCTGAAAAACGATTTCACTTGGCCTCTGATTCTGCCACTCCACTTCCGCCCCTCCAGAAGGCAGCTTGATGGAGGGGATGGGGCACAAACATTAGAATAAGACAGAACTGGGCTGGAACCTCAACTCGGCACATTCCCGGCTATGCCAGTGAGTTGGATGAGTTCATTGTTCTCCTTTTTTTCCCTGGAATGCTTAAATCTAAGTCGGCAGGTGACGTCTTCAACGTCTCTGAGCCTCCATGTCTTAGTTCATAAAATACAGAAAATAGTTCTAGAGTTGTCATTAGCATAAATGACATCCGTGAGGCGTGCAGCGCAGGGACTGCGCTGTCATTGATTCCCTTCCACTCCTCTCATCTTTCCATTTAACTGTCAGAGATCTCAATTTCCCCTTCCTTTCTGGGAGGTGAAAGGAAATGCAAATATGAAAATAGCAGTGTGAAACGCTTGAAGCTGGTAAAGTTCTTTTTGCAGGATTTGTAGTTTTTGATTTGAGGATCTTACTTACTTACATCATTCGTCAAGGAAAGTTCTTGAAAAAACAACTCAAACCAGACTCCATACTTTTGAGCTATCAGATGCAAGCCTGGAAGAGTTCTGGAGCCAGCAGAAGCTATTCCTTCACGACCTCGGTGCAGAAGGGCCAGCCTGTCCTCATCAGGAAGGGACTGCCAACCCAAGAGAAAGAACCTCTGACCTTGTACTAAGCCATGAGGTCCCCATCTGGAATATTCTATGAGAGGCGGTTACTTCAAAAAGCCAATGGCAGGTCCAGAGGGAGAGGGACAGCTGACACAGTCAAGGGGAGAAGAACCTTCCATGAGACAATAATATTTAATAATCAGGTACAGCCCTGGAAAGGGGAAGCCTGAATGCAGATGCTGGAGATATTCATGAACGCTTAATGGTGCACAGTAAGGATGAAAATCACTTATTCATCACATACCTGAACCTTCCAACTCTGGGCTGTGGGAGTTTAGGGACAGAGTTTAGTTTATGGACAAAGATAATGCAATGCTATTCCACACACATTTATGGAAATGGCTGCATACCTCCCCAAGGAGTAGAGACCTCACACCCTTCCTGACTTCAGCTACAACCTTGCTAAGGGGCTTTTAGGTGGTTGCTTCCCAAATCTCTTAAGGAGCCTTCAACCCTAATTTAGAATCAAATATATCCACATGTAACTCAGGTACTTCAAACTCAACACACCCCAAAGGGAGCTCATTCAGCTTTCCCCAAGTCTGTCTCTAGAAGCCCGGTCAGCTCCCCTGATAGCCTACCACCCAGCTGCCCACTGGGACGTGAGCCTCGGCTTCTCCCTCTTCCCTCCCCACCCACATGCCACCACTGCCACCTCCGCCGTGTGGATGGCTCCTCTTTCTAGCCCCACTGCCGCCAGATCCCTCAGCCCCTCTGCATCGCTCCTGATCTCCCCGCCTCCCCGTGTCCCCTCCAGCCTGCCCTTGGCACTGCTTCCGGGGGCTTCCTCTTAAACAACAGAGCACTTGCGACCTTCCCTCTCCCGAGCGCTTTCCCATTGGCCACAGGGTGAACGGGCTCTGACCTATGCCTCCAGACCCACCCCTCCCCATGCCCACCTCCTGCCTTCAACTCCCTGTGCTACTGGCAGCATCAGCCTGAAACCTCGTACCTCCGGCTGACCCCGGCTCACACCACATCCTGGTGTCTCTCAAGACTCTGCCGAAACACCCCCTCTTCTGTGAAGCCTTTCTTGACCAAGCCCCAGCACCTCCCCAGCACACCCACTTCTCATCCTGCCCATCTCTGCCCGCTCTTGAGCTCTCCACTACGCGTCCTCTCCTCGACGGCAGGGCCTGCGTCATCTCCATCTTTGTCCTCCAGGTTCTAACGGTGCCTGGCACCGCGGGTAAAAGCGGAGTAAGCATTTGTGGGATGAATACGTAAATAAATTGAAATCAAGATGATTTCAACAACACAATCCCAAAGGATGGTGCCGTGCTCAAGGAAGACGGACTCATGACACATTGTAAGAGCCTCAGGGCCGTTTGGAGTCGAAACAGCAGCGTAGTGTGTGGTAGAGTCTAGAGTCTTGAGACGGATTTCCGAGTCTGCTACGTCATAGCTTTAAGACCTTGGCTGAGATGGCTAATCCCTTTGAGCCTCCGTTTATTCATCTATAAAAAATGAGGGGATGGCAGCATCGGCTGCAAGGGCTGGGGTGAGAATGCCGTGAGATAACATTCGCCAAGGGTCCCTCGGAGGGGACGCCATGGGCAGGAGGCAGCCGTCAGCGCCCGCTCCGCGCGTCAACACAACTGAGCGCAGACCCTGAGGTCTGTGGGGAAACAGCGGGGGTTAGAGCATAGCTCCTGCCTCAAGGGGCGGATGCGCACCTTGAAGAGGCACAATATCCTCGCTGGAAAGGCTGAGAAACCATCCTGCGAGTCGATACTATCAGATGTGTCACGAAGCCCACAACAGCCCCGAGCCAGGTTGGCCTGGGCTGCGCGATGCACGGAGTGGGGAGGGACGTCTGGGGGCGGGGGGTGCTGAGGGTGAAGAGAGGCGCCTGTGGAAGAGGAGGGTCTCAGAGACCCAAGCTGCTGGGATGGAAGCCTCAGGGCGCCCTGGAGGCCAGGGGAGGGGCTGGCTCGGAGACTGGGGTTGTGGCTGGTGGGCTCTGTCTGCTGCTGTCTGCTGCCCCCTGTTGGTGTGGAGAGGGAAGGGCAAGCCGGTGAGAGGGGCGGGAAGAAACGGGGGCAGGCCGTGGGGGTGGGGAAGAGAGCAGGGCCTGTCAGGGTCCGCTGCGGCCCCCTCCTCCTTTCCGTCCCCGGAGTGCCTGTCACAGCCTCTCATCTTCTGCCCTCCCTCCCCCCGCCCCATTTTCTCTTTGCAGGTCGGAGGTTCGTCACCTGGGTCTCCCAGGACCCTGGTGTGGACCACTGGTGTGACCGAGGAAGGTGCATTTAGCATTCTTGGGCCTCCTGGTCTCACTGCTCGTCTTGCCTGAGGGTATTCCCCAAGTAAGACCAGAAGCCCTTTTGGCCCTGAATGCCCCAGTTAATATTCATGAAGTTGGTTCAGGAGAAAAAACAGAAAAAAGGCTGAGGGGGCTGAAGACGGAGGCGGGGGGCACACAAAGAGGTGAAGGAAGCAAGAGCTAACACCAGGCCCCGCCGGCAGCACAGAGGGATTGTCCCTTGTGGGGAAAATTGCAAATGACTTTTCCCATTCACCTCAGCCCAGTGTTTTCAATTTATCGAATATGACTGGGCTTCGGGACTTAGACCATCCCACATATGTCTTTGTTGGGAGAGGGCATCGTGGGATGCTCAGCAGAGCCCCTGGCCTCCACCCACTAGATTCCAGTGGAAACCCCTGCCTAGTTGGGACAACAGAAACATCTCCAGACCTTGCCACTGTGCCCTGGCTCACGAAGCCCTGCCTTAGAGCACTGGGAGGTGGTACCCAGATGCCCAGAGCTGTGCTTCCCCCTGCATCTCGCCCTGACCTGAGTGCTGCAAGGATGCTACACGTCCACCTACCTGTCAGAAACAGAAACAAGGCCAGGGAATCCCTTTCCAGGTCCTGATTTGGGGGGCCCCTCTCCTGTTCTGCTCAGGACCTGCAAATCAGTGGACTCCATAACCCTAAGGGGCTCTGCACCCAGCGTGCTGGTCTCCCGATTTCTTGGGTGACCAGAGATGCGGGTCAAAGCGTTTGCCCAGAGGCAGCTCCCTCTGGGCTGGAGGAATAAACCAGTGGAGACTCTGCCCTCCATCTTCTCCTCCATTTTCTCTCCTCTGAGCTGGCTGCTCTGTGAGAAAAAGACACAGCAGCGACTCATGTGAGCCCAAGCCCGGGGCCATCCTCCAGCACATGTAGACAGCGAGTCTGGGGGCTAAATAAGAAAGCCTTCACACAAATAAACAATTACGTTAATTGTGGGTCAGACAGTTTTTTTTCCTGAGGAACTAAGTACTCAATTGGGAGTTGGCATCCTCTATCTGGAAAAAACAGAATGCAAGATGATGAAGGAAAAGGGGTCAAGCCCCTTTATTTTGTAAGTAAGGAAACTGAGTCCCAGAGAAGCGAAATGTCAGCCAGCATGGAAGCCAGGACCAGACACCTCATGACGTGGAGAGTGGCCCCGGGGAAGGGAGGTCCTCAGAGTGTGTGTCACCAGTACATCTGTATCTCGAGAGATGGATTGTCTCATGGAAACCCTGCACCTGGGGTTGGTCTGTAAAATAATGCAAGTAACAAGTGAACAGAGTCCCCCAGAGGGGCACCTATGCCTGGCTTTGTGACCCTGTTTTCAGTGAAAATTAGTATTAGCTGCTTTTGGCTTTAACCTTGAACTCCAGCTGGCTTTATCTTCTCTCACTTATTATAATTGTAAGGCCATACATGGTGTAAAGGTCACACCTGGGCTTATACGTCATATGTCATCAAAATACCGTGAAGAGAATGCTATGTGGTCTCTATCAGAAGATCGAAAAAAAAAGAAGAGCAAGAGCTTCCCTGGTGGCGCAGTGGTTGAGAATCTGCCTGCTAATGCAGGGGACACGGGTTCGAGCCCTGGTCTGGGAAGATCCCACATGCTGCGGAGCAACTGGGCCCGTGAGCCACAACTACTGAGCCCGCGCACCTAGAGCCCGTGCTCCGCAACAAGAGAGGCCGCGATAGTGAGAGGCCCGCGCACTGCGATGAAGAGTGGCCCCCGCTTGCCACAACCAGAGAAAGCCCTCGCACAGAAACGAAGACCCAACACAGCAAAAATAAAATAAATTAATAAACTCCTACCCCCAACATCTTTAAAAAAAATAAAGAAGAAGAGCAAGAGGCAGGTCCGGCTTCTGACTCAGGGCAGCTCGGCCCTCCTCGAATACCGAGACGCACCGGGGCCCACCGTGGCCATCGGAGGTTGTCCAGGCCAAACGCACTGTTTATTGACAGAGAGACAAAGAGGCACCTGCCCGGTTTCAGGGTGACCGGGGAGTTTCCAATCTGGATATGAGAAAACTTTTACACTCTACCAAACATTCTTTTTTCTTTTTTTCAAAAGCCAAAATTAGAAAGAAAACAAACATATTCGGGGCTCAACGTAGCAGGAAAAAGAAACTCAGAAGTCAAGACATTTCATAAGAAAAGCTCCGACTGGGTCTAAACTCACCTGGCCTAGAGTCTAGGGTTCCTGTGATTGGGGTGGGAACAGGCTGTGGCCCCCGGAGGCCTGGGAAGCTAGTTGTCCCCAGACAAGTGCCCAGGTAGGAGGTGCCCCCTGGTTCCCACGCTGCAGGAGTGGATGGGAAGGATGCTGGGGGAGTGAGAAAGGCAGACGGTTCCTGGAGGCGTATTTTTCTTGTCTAGCCTAGCGGTGCCTTGAGGTGCGATTAATAAGTAACTGCCAAGAGCAACTCAACAGCGAAGGCACCGAGCCACTGCCCCCCTCTGCCAACGCAGAGATAACCCAATACTGTTTACCTGGCCGCCCAGTGACCCGGCCCTAGCAGGCATCTCGCTAATTAGCATAGTCCCTCTAGCCCGGCCTTGGGACTGGCTGTCACAGGCTCTCCCACATTCCAGGCCTCAGTCTGTGCCGGGCCCTCCGAGCCCCCAGGCAGCCTGCCAGCTGGTCCCCAAAGCTGCGGTGAGATCTGCCTTCCTCTGGGGGCCCTTCCACCTGCGGGCACATCGGACATAACCCTGTCCCAGCCCCAGGATCCAAGACCTACTACATCCGTCTTCAAGAAGGCATCCTCTGAAGCAGTGTGGGAAAAAAGCTTTTTTGCTTGAGAATCACCTTGTATTGTACTGACTTGAGAACAGGTCAGTCAGCTTCCATTCAGCCAGGGTGTAACTGGAACTGAAGGGTATCCATTAACACACAAAATGCCAGGAGTATTTTATACCATTCAGGCATTGGTGAGTCATTAGTGCACGTTCATCAATTTATAAAAGAGACTGGAGAAATTAATTATTTAAAATTATGTGACTATCGATTTATACTCACGTTATCTACTTAAAAAAAACCAGTATCTCAGTCGGGCTCCTTTTCTCCCAAGCAGTGAAAATCACGTTATTCTCTCGACCGCCTTCTCCAGCCTCTGCTCCAAAGAGAGCTGGGATCAGGCTTCTTAAGCAAACCAGAGGTAGGGCCGAGCAAGTGATTTTCACCAAAATTGCAAAAACACAACTGAAAGAGAACTATTCTTAAGAAAGACTCATGTACCATAAAAGGGGAATTTCCAGAAGCCTCTGATATTAGCAATTTGCTCGTCCATTCCCTTCCTCTCTAGTTTCAAGATGAGATGATGACAGAAAGACTGACTTGTCAGAAAAAAAAAAAAAAACACATGAAACTCCGTATACAAACGTGTAAACGGTCACAGTTTACACTTGCGGGAATTTCCACACCTGTTCTTCTGAGCGGCCATGAACAGGAGGAAAGAGGGAGAGAAAGGAAAGGTCTGCCCCCATTCACCCTCATTCAGACAGAATCATGAACCCTGTTTTCTTACTTTAAAATAAATAGCACTATGTACTGAGCACATGTTTTATTTTTCTTATGGGGCAAAAGTAGTTTTTCCAAAGTAAAAGTTCTGAAATGGATTTTTTTTTTAGAAACAGACATAGCTGGGAATTTTCTGAAAACTAGTGCAAGTAGGGATGTTTCTCCTTTCACTTTCCATTTTTACATATGCATTTAAGGCCAACATGCACTGGCTAATTTCAGTAGAATGTTCCAGAGCAAGGGGAAGCATGGCATCTCAGGGGATGGGTGGGCATTTATTGGGCATTCACTTTTTATAGGGCCTGGGATATCTGGGAGTATGGGGGACTCATATTCAGGAAATAGAAAAAAAATCCAATTAAACAGGGAAATAAGCCAAACAAAAATGGACATCAAGATAAAACACCACATATGAAAACACAGACGCAGGCACAGAACCAGCTGTAGTTTCTACAAGCTGGGCTGAATCTGCTCACCTTGCAAAGATTTCCCGGACGGCGGTAGGGAGGGTGGGGGGACTGCCCACGAATATTTCTTCGTTTCTACCGGCTGACTCTTAACGTTTCTAAATCCCTTGAATGGAGTCACTCTTAGTTTTTTCCCAAGCTCAAGCCACTTTATTATTTTAAAAATGTTCACGGGGGTTTAACTTACAGACAGCAAAATGAACACTCTGTGTGTGTGTACAGTGTGATGAATTTTGACAAAAGCAAATACCCCTGGAACCCACTCCCCTCTCAAGATATGGAGCCTTTTCTGTCCTTCCAGAAGGATCCCTCGAAGCCACTTTGTTTTAAAATTATTTGCATCTGAATGTTTTAGCGTGGAGACTATCAGAGCCAAATGTGTGGGAAGCAAGCCTCACCATCCATCATCTACTGCAAACACAGGTTGTGAAGGTTCCGAAGATGCGCTTGAGCCTGCACAGACACGTCTGCAGGGATGGGAGCTTGTAGTAAATGCCAAGGGGCTTTTCAGGGACAAGCACGTGGGCCCCTCTCAGCAGCCCAGCTGGCAACTTGACCGTGCAACTAAGACCCAGTGGGTTTCTTTTCTGGTTGTGTTCTTCAGGCATCAGGGTTTACATGTTTAGAAAGAGGGAAGTTGAGGCGGGATAGTCAAATCGACCATATTCTCAAAGGAGCACAGGCTCTCTGATGAGGAGGGTTCAACCCAGCTCAGAGCACTCCCTTCCAGAAGTCTATTGCGACATCGAAAGAGGAGTCCACATGACCAGGCCAATTAGAAATTGTCTTCACATTTCCTGTTTCCCAAATTTCCAAGGAGACCTGCAGGGAATGTCTGGCCCAGAGGCACACATTCAGGGTGAGGAGGGACAGTGGCTCCACTTTGCTATGATGTCGCCCTCCTGGCAAGGCGGGGGCGGGGCTGGAGGGGAGAAACGAGGCCAAATGCGCGTCCTTTGGGTCCAGGGAACCAAACTCCTGGCAGAGGCGCCAGGAGCGGAAGACCGGATGGGGCAGGCGCCTGCACCTCTAGACTTCTGTTTTCTCAGGAAAGGTAGAGCTACTTCAGACGTCTGAACTGCACATCTTCAAAGCTAAAACAGAATGAAAAAAGTCCCGAAACATTATGTAGGAAGCAGTTTCTTTCTTTCTTTTTTTTTTTTTTTCTGTTCATCACTTTTCCAAGATGGTGCCGCGAGGTAATCCTTTCTTAAATCTTCCAGCAATCAAAACAATGTGGTCACAGAAGTTTACAACTTTAAAACCTTTCAAAGGTCACCTCCCTGCCACACACCCTCTCACATTAAGAGCATAACGGATATTTTGAGTCACACATATTGTTCTTTGTTCAATTTGCATTGGGTGAAATCCCTCCTTTGGACCAATTTAGTAAGCCGTGCCTTGGCCTCCCTTGGTGATGGTTCTCTTGTCTTCTCTATTTTCGTGTGTCAAAAAAGTTTAGACTCCCAACGGGTAAAATGGAGGTGTAGCCTTTGTCATTTACGCTTTCTTTTTGCTCAGATGGTTTTTCCATCGTGCTGGGGTTGGAATTCCTTCTCCTTCACGAGGAACTAAGCCCTTCAAGGCTCAGCTGAAGTTCAAGTGCTCCATGATGCTCTTGGACCTCCTCTCCTTGGCCCTTCCCTACCTGACCTTTCACTGAACTGACCTACTTCTCCATATTTCAGGCTCGGATGGCTTGGTCTCCACCACTAGACTGGGCTACTGAAGGCCTTAATCGAGAGTTCTCGAGCCAATTACAAAGTGAGATGGTGAGAGAAAGAGTGTCTAAATGGGAAATTGATCCCAAGCACCCACTGCTCCAATGCGGGGGTTCCCACTGATGAATTGTCTCACCTCCAAATACAACACGCGGCAAAGAGCCCTCAGGCCCGGGACCCACTCTTCCCACCAGATGCACTGTGCACGCCAGCTGTCACAGGAGGCCTGAGTGCTTTATGAGGCTGCCTGCTCACTCCCCCGGCTTCGTGTGTAAGCCAACGGTGCTTGGCTTTTAGAAACATATTTCTTTCTCTATGAGTAATTTAAAAGTGACTCATGTTCAGCTTCACCAGCCGGTCCATGTGACCCGCAGTGCTGGTTGAGTGTATCTATAGATGTGTAAACCAAAGCAGTTCTTAGAACACAGATTTCCCCCCTCCCACGTGCTGTTTATTTCCCTCCACTTCACAGGGGCTGAGCGATGATGCACACGAGCTGCCGGGGACCGCCTGCCCCTTACTCAAGCCTGTAATGGGCCCATGAGGAGGAACCAAAGCACAGCGTCCAACAAGAGAAAATAAAAGACCAGAGGAGGAAAGAGACAGGCAAACGGAGCTAATACGTTTCTTTCGTATGAGCCGATGATCAAGGAGCTCTGAGAAAAACTCATAAAAATCTAATACAATGGGGATTCATCTAAACAAAAACTACTGTGTCTCTTTCTGTTCCAGTGGAGGTTGGATGTAAAGAAGTAGAACTCGCACCCTCACCGCCTCCAAGCAGCCCACCACTTCATTTCCTAAAACAGAAAAACATTCCTGGGATGTGTTGTGGTTGGACTGGATAGCTCACATATATTAAAATGTTTTCATTTCCCCAGCTTGTCTTCACTCCTCTGCCGCTGGAGAACGCGCAGGGCCCAGCTTGGGGACGCTGCTGCTGCAGGAAGGACGTCGGGTGACACAGCTGCCAAGCGCACCAGATAGTGGTTCCTACCTCCTTCTCACTTCCTTTTTTCTATTAAACCAAATCTAAAAACTCATTTGCCTGCTTTGTGAAGACCACCACAGTCTGGCCTCTCTCACTTTATTTTCCGGCGCTGTCTATGTTAACTGTGCAACGTATCCGCAGCTACAGCCTGGGAGTGTCTTCACTGCTTCTCCAATGAGCTGAATCGGTCCCACCCCAGAGCCTCACCCACTCCCTCCGACCTCCCAACACCCTTCATCATCACCCTCCATCTCTCCCGCCCCATGGCACCTTGTTACCTCCATCACCCGAGTCTTCACCCAGTCCTCAAGCTCAGCTCATCCCACCTGAAAACCTTCCACGGAGCCTGGCTGGACCATTCCAGCTGTCTTAGCATCTACGTCTCCTGAACTCCTCCCATATTTCATTTTGTCTGCTCTCCAGTTTTATTTTGCTACTTGATATACGACAGTCATGCTTCTCCAGTTGGATTGGACTGCAAACTCTTTGGGGAGGGGAATCACGTATCTTATTCCCATTTATCCCCACAGCACCGAGCCCCACAGCAATGGGCAACGTGAACTTCCCAGTTAGAAGAACTATTTTGTTTTTGCCAAAAAGGTGTTGTATGCAAGGTCTTACCAAACTTTTAGTTCTCTGTTCAGTGTGACTGCATGCCAGCTGAAAGAGAAGCTTTACTATTCATCCTAGTTGGAGGCTATGTGGAGAGGAATAAATATTTTGTTGAATTTTCAACAAAATGACAAACATGCGCAGTAACAGGCATTTACCGAGCACTGCGTTCAAGCGTGGGTTTAAGCATTTGACAACATCAATTCGTCTGAACCTCACACTGTATGCAGTAGGTACTGTTATTAACCCCACTTCTCACAGGAGGAGACTGAGGCAGAATAGGCAACTTGTCCAAAGCCACATGGTTAGAAAGTGCTGGATTCAAGCTCAGCTCCTGTGGCTCCAGGCTGTGCCCTTAGGTGCTATGCTGTACTCCTATTAACAGGTGCGTTTTAGGTATCCAGCTTCCACAGGGCCATCCTGTCCCAGTCAGGTATACTAAAAACTGTCATCACTCAAGTCCAACGTAAACAGAGCTGATGACTAAATGTCACCTTGCACGGAAACTTCAAAAAGAAGTGTGGCTATGTGGGAGCTAAATAAACAGCATCTTTAAAGTGAAGGGTATAAAATCTGCCAGTCCATCCCGGGGGCCCCGCAGAATAGCACTGGCCATGCTCAGCAGAAATTCCAGGTTCAAACCTCTGGGCAACCTTGAGGTAGAATCCCTTTCAGACCAATGTTACTATACACCCAACAGCATCTTCCCTAATCCTTAATTTCTCAACATAAAGAAACTTAATACAATCCAAATCATAGCTGCAGTTAGATCTGTTTACTATATTTTAAATATGATCTTGCAGACCCACATACGGCATTCTTGAAAACATCAGATTAGGTACAAGAAGAAAAACCTCATCCTGGTGGTCAAATCATAGCAGGAAATGATGCCACCAGCAATTATTCATATATTAGCAGTTGCTTAAGTACCATAAGGCTTTTAGGGGAAAAGATTGTGAGCCAGTGGTTGGAAATGAAGCCCCATTATTAATGCAGTCAAGCTATTCAGCTGGATTCAATAAAATAAAAAGCCCTGCCCAGACCAGTGTCTGTAGCAGAAGATGCTAAGAGCTATTTTTTAAAAATCTGGTTTTATTGAATCCAGGCTTTATACACAGCATTCCTTCTTCCCGAATGGCTGAAGAATCATCCCATGCATTTTAAGCCATTTGAGAGGAAATGGACTTAAGCTGTGTCAGGAAAGCAGAGTTAGATTTAAGGAGAGAACTTCATAATATTCAAGGTGATAGAAACCTTGGTAGCCGCTGGATATGCTGTCAAAACAGGATGTGAAATCCTCTTTTATCAACTCAGTTCAGGTTAAAAACCATTCCTGGGTGCTTCCCTGGTGGCGCAGTGGTTGAGAGTCCACCTGCTGATGCCTGGGACACGGGTTCGTGCCCCGGTCCGGGAGGATCCCACATGCCGCGGAGCGGCTGGGCCCGAGAGCCATGGCCGCTGAGCCTGCGCGTCCGGAGCCTGTGCTCCGCAACGGGAGAGGCCACAGCGGTGAGAGGCCCACATACCGCAAAACAAACAAACAAAAAACATTCCTGGGAGCCTACTATGTGCCAGGCCCCTTGTAGGCCCTGCAAGGCCCTGAGCATCCCAAGATGAACAAACTCTAAGCCCTGCTCATGAGGAAGTTACAACCCAGGGGAGAAGACAGGAGTTCAGGGATGACCAGCACTGGGAGACGTCGTCTCGTTGGGATGAATGTATTTGGTATAACTCCGTCTGTCCCTCTCCCTGGACTTGCCGCTGTCACGTTTTATGTCTCTGGCTCTATATTCATTGTTTTGGGACAGTTTTGTCCCCATCTTCCAGGCCCCAAGCCTCAGACCTCCCGGGTCTGGGTAGCCCACAGGGCACCATCTGTCTTTATCCCGCCAACCACAGCCTCGGCCAGCTGCTACCCCTGCCTCTACTGCCCTGCTCAGTGGCCCTGTTCACACTGGTCAGTAATGCTGGGAGACCTTTCTGATCCCAGATCTCTCTCATCCTTGTGGGCTGTACACCTGAAAAGAAACCACGGGAATAATTTACTCCTTGGGTGAAGGCATCAGGCCCAGGTGTTTCACATTCACCTGCTCGACAAACATTTACTGAATGCCAAGAGCCAGGTACCGATGGGGAGAAAAGAAAGATTGGGTAAGACTCTGTCCTCGAGGACCTTTGGATCTAATAAAGGAGTAAAAAAGACATCAGCCCAGGGGAAAGTGCAAATAACAAACTATAAGACAAGGTTAAAAAATAGAGATGACTGCCAGGGAAGGTCTAATTGGACCAGTTATCGTCAAAAACCAATGCCCCAAATGAGCAGAGTTCTTGTACCAGATCTCCTGCCAAGCTATGCTCTCTACCTTAGAGCAAGCCCGTTGCCTTTTTGTTAAGCCATGGGGCTTGATCCCGTATCAGTTATGGTGAGGGTTGCAGGCCCACAAGACACAAAGCCTGGCCCCCGGGTGTGAGAAAGCTGCTGGCTGCCCTCCCCAGAAGGGACCATGGGGGTGACAGCCTCTCAGGGCTTTACAGACTGCCCAGTATGATGCCCCAGACAGACAGTCACTGGGACAGAGGGACCTAAGGGGGTGCTAAGGAGAGGAGAGACGGCTCCAAGGGAAGGAGAAGGATACTCTGCAGAGCAGGAGAAACTTGGCCAACCAAACCTTGGATTGAGCCTTGAACGATGAGAGGGTTTGGATTTGGGGAAAAGGAAGGAGAGTCACCCAGATTAGCTGCTAGGAGACCTGGGTGGGGAGGGATCATACATGCGTATCCTTGACTGGCTCGGCGACATGATCTCGGGCATATAGGGTCACAGTGATGTCCCCACCATCACACTGTCACTTCCCATTCTCCTAGACACCCCACCCCCTAAGTCATGCCACACCACCGGCCCTGATTCTTCCTCAGTTCCCTTTATGTTCCAGTGGTACTGATGATGTCCCTCGCCAGGTCACAGGACTTCCCAGCAAACCTGAACTTCCAGCTGATCTTTGCTTCATTTCCCTCGACTTCCCACGATGGCATTGGAGCTGGTCCTTTCACTCCCATGCTTTTTTTTTTTTTTTTTTTTTTTTGCTTCATTTACAATTTACTAAGCTCTTCCAGTGTTTCAGAGTGACATGGGGATTTCAACTAACATGAATGGGACAAAAGGTGGACTTCGAACATATCAAGCAAACGTCTTGATCGAATCAGACTACTGGTATAGTTTTTCAATCTATCTGTAAGAAATGTCGGTCTTCCATCCAGGCGATCTTGTACTTCACAGGGTTGGGGGTGGGGATGTTACTATCCTTAAAGTTGGAGAGGAATAGGCCCGTATTATGCTGGTTACGCTATCTCATACTGGTTATTTGTTATGGCGCGAGAGAGGCAGTGGGCTAGAAAGATTCCAATCAGCTGGAAGCAAGCGACTCCAGAAGAAATTCCCGCAACAACTCCCATTTCTGACTCTATAACGGTCGTCACCTTTATAAAACAACCTTCATTGTTTACTTTATCTGCATCTCTCTGAGGAGAACAACCTTCAAGTTTACAGCAGCTCTTGGGAAATCCTTTTTCTGAGTAATAATTAGTATCCTTCCAATCTCTATAGTCGGTGACACCACAACGATGCAACGTATTTTGGATCTTGTCTACTGCATCGCTTCTATAATCTCCCGTAGCGTTATATTGCTTTAAAGCTTTCTCATAATTATTCTTAAAGCTGTTCTTAATCTCATGTCCGAAAACAAATCCTACGACGGCAGCAACCAGTTCAACCAAAAAATGAGAGTCAGAAACATTGCATACAGTTTTAGCATCCATGCAGATGCTCGGCAGGTAGCAAAACAGCCGAAGGTGCCCAAAAGAATAATGACAGTGCCAGTGCCAATGAGCACGAAGGGGACATTGGTGGCCTTTTCATTTAAAAGGGAGAAATAACTCTCTAGGCTCACCTTGCCCCAAATGCCAACAGCAAGAAGGATAACACCAGTGATCCAGGAGATGAATGTGTCGATCAAGAGGACGCTCTTGAAACAAGTGATGACCGGTTTGGTCTGCAGCCTCCGAGACGGGGACACCACGACTAGCCCGAGACCCTGCCCCGCCGTGCCAGGCGATCGGAACAGAGTGAGTGAGGCGCGGAGCCCCCGGGTCTCCCCGGAAAGTGCCAAAAAGTTACTCTCTCCCATGCCTTTTGTCAGCCATCGTGTGTCAAAGGCAGAGTGTCAGAGAAAACAGAGCATACTCAACAACAGAAAACGCAGACAAAACTCAGTGGCTGAAGACCTTTGTAGAAGGTACTCTCACAGTCACTGGCCGAGAGGATACCTTACCCTTTGTCACACCAGCTCTCACTGGCTGAGACCATACAACAGAACTGTGGAAAACGTATACATATATAAACAATGAGCTCTAATGAAATACATTTGGGAGGAAATTATTGCAGAGAGAAACATTATCATAAGGAATTGGTATTCCTTAGAAAGGTGTTAAATGGGGTTAAATTAACAAACCCTTCCAACACCGGGCAGATTATGTATATAATCGTATTGACTTTGAGTGTGATAGCTAAGCGCTAACTGAGGGGAAGGAGGCCATCAGGTTAAGTTCGGGTAGGAAAACGTTGATATTATAGCGTTAGGAATGACGCACTCCTTAAAGAAGTTTATGTATCATATTGGTTGACCTACCTTCCTCCATCTCTTCGTTCGTTCGTTCGTTCCTTCCTTCCTTCCTCCCTCCCTCCCTTCCTTGGAACTAGGCACTGGGCTAGATGCTGAGACTAACGAGAAGAATAAGATATGACCTCTGCCTTATAGGGCTCACATTCCAGCTAGGGAGACCAACAGCCACCCCGTTCTAGTGTTGCAACACCATAAGGTGCTATGATAGAGGCATGTGGGAAATGCTTCAGGAGCATGACGGAAGGTGGCATCTGCTTTGAATGGGTTTCAGTGGACTCCCTGGCAAATAATTCTGTAATAAATATTTCTCTTATGTCTCACTGCTAGGGGTTTAGCTGTCCTTCACAATCACCTATTCCCACCCTTTCTCTTCTTCTGTCTCTCCCTCTCTCTCTTCCTTCTTCCATCATCTATTTATCTACCTCTCTCCACCCATCAACTATATCTACCTACCTACCCATCCATCCATCCATCCATCCATCCATCCATCCATCCATCCATCTATCACATTTTAAATCATGTAACTTTCTAAGATAGGCTCTTATCCTTACTGCAGGGACAGCCTAGCTACCAAAGATCATTTTGCTAAAGTGAAAGTTGACAAAGGGAGTCTGGAGTTCCTTCTCCAGAGGTCTTTGAAAGGATTCTTCTCATCTGTCTGAAACGGTTAGATGGTCCTGCCTGAAGGCAGCCGGGCCGACTAGAGGGCATCTCAAGGGCTCCTCTGTGTCCTTGTTTCCTCTGTTTCCAAGAGCCCCTAAGTGTCCTTGGACCATGAGCAGCTGCTACCCTTTCAGCACTGGGCCCGGCTGCCCAGGCCAAAAGCTGAGCTGAGAAATGGCAGCCCTGGAGGGTCTGTTTCCATATTCTTAGAGGTCACTGTTGCAGCTGGCTGCTGTTCTAATAAAGACTGCCAACTCTGCATTAAGAGTCACACATGGGTTACAATCATTCCTAGCTGACATCAAGAGCCAAAAATCCACGAGATGCTTGGACTCAGCATCTTGTTATGTAGCTTGCATTTTCTAATACCTTAAAGCTTCTGATCTGTTTCCAGTTGGAAGGAAATGGAGACTGCTCCATTCACTGGTAAATTAATTTGGCCTCTGTAGCATTAATTTCCACAGGTTCCCTCATCTTCTGTTAAGTATAAAGTCTTCCTGGGATAGCAGGGCTTTTTAGGTGGTCTGCATATCCATGGGAAAAGGAAAGGAAATCCGAGGGTGGTATCTAGAGACATTGTTAGCCAGTGGTTACTGAACTTTCTCGACTGCATCCAAAGCAAAGGGGCTGGTCACCCTCAACAGCTAAACATAAACAGTGTGGCATCCTGCACACTGGCAGCCTCAGTGGGCTTGAGTCTTTATCTTGGGGTCTTACCTCTCTTTGCTAAGAACTGCTTATTGACTTAACAGTACTGAATCAACGGGTCTGATTCTGAGGCTCTGGTTTACTGTCTCGGAGGCACTCCAGCTCTTGATCCTTAAAGGCTGACAAGGGCTCCACAGGTCTCTAGGCAACGCAGACACCCAATAATGTCTAGTGACATGAGTTCCCCAATTGATTCCATGAGGGACTTCTTTGGAGTTGTCAAAAGGAACCGGGCCTGTTTTCTCAATTAAATGCAGACAAAGAGTTGCCTTTTCTTTTAGGGATAGATACCAATGGACATCGTCAAAGTAATTTTAACCCTATTTAAAATTAGAGGGCTTCCCTGCTGGCGCAGTGGTTGATAGTCCGCCTGCCGAGGCAGGGGACACGGGTTCGTGCCCCGGTCCAGGAAGATCCCACATGCCGTGGAGTGGCTGGGCCCGTGAGCCATGGCCGCTGAGCCTGCGCGTCCGGAGCCTGTGCTCCGCAACGGGAGAGGCCACAGCAGTGAGAGGCCCAAGTACCGCAAAAAAAAAAAAAAAATTGATCTTTTGGGGACAGCAAAGGTGACCTGTTTACATTCTTTTACATTTTTTGATGTCCTATTTGTGATTACAGTGATCAAACTCATATAATCAATAGCCAGATTATGAGTATAATCAGTGATCAGCACCTGAGAGGAAGCCTGACATGGTGGCTAAGAACATAACATGGGTTTCATCCTGGCTCAGCCACTTCCTACGGCATGATCTTGGGCAAGGTGCTAAATGCGTCTCTGGGCCTCAGTTACTTCATCTGTAAAGTGGGGATAATGACCGTACCTGCCTCATTAAGTTCTTGTGAAGATTAAATGACTCATTGTATGTAATATGCTTAAAGCGGTGCTGGCCCAGCACATGGTAAGTGCTGTATGTTAGCTAGTATTATATTAAGAATGAATCAATCATGGAGCTAATCAACACCTAGCAGACAGGGCAACATCTAAGAATCTGAATTTTAATTTAATTTAATTAATTTATTTTTTGGCCACACCGCAAGGCTTGTGGGATCTTTAGTTCCCCAACCAGGGGTCGAACCCCGGTCCCCGGTAGTGGAAGCACGGAGTCCTAACCACTGGACCGCCAGGGAATTCCCATGAATCTGGATTTTAGATGAGATACAATAATACAGCAAAGAGCTTGGAACAGTGCCTGATGCATAGTAAGTGTGCAGTGTTAGCCATTTATACCCCGGGCAGCTGGGACCTACTTCTATTTTGATCTGCTGTTTTCGACCTTGTCTTATCCTTGCAGAGCTCTGTGGCACCACATTTTGCTTCCTCTCTGCCATCCATGGTGTTCAGAAAAGGCCCAGCCCCCAGCCCCAGGTCAGGGGGAGTCCTCCACTAACACGGTGAGGTGCAGAGTCACAGGCTGATACATGACCAGTAAGTTGGGTCCCATTTTGGAGTCCTTTTTCCCTGCTTCATTGTCCGTCTACATGTTTCCCCTCGCATCCTCTCTTTATACGTGAGTCTTCAAATCATGCGGCCGCCTGCACCCTCTGAAATCTTCATCCACTTGTACTTCTCTTTTGCACATAAGGAAACACAGGTACAAATGATAACATGAAAAGGGTGTATGAAATCAACCAGGCTCGTCATCGAAGGTCACTGCGTTGCTGCTGGCAGTTGGCTGGGCATTGGTACAAAGAGAATTATACCAATCAGGTGCCTTCTTCCAAAAACTGAGAATCAGAAGACAACCCTTCATTAGGTATTCTTGGTAAATAGACTTTTTTGACAAGATTGGAAAAGGGTTAATTTATCTTTGAGATAATGTTAATAAAATATTACAAACTGAGTTTCTGTGGGATTTTCTCACTGTTATAATCAATGTTTTCTTCTACTGTGAACTCAAAGAGAACTTTTTTGTATAAGTCTAAAATCCATGTTTTTGCCTACGTACTCATAGCCATGTGTGATGTGGAGCCATTACCCTGCCACTGGTTTAATGTGTACTTTTCAAGTTTTAGTCCCCAAGTTGGACTAATGGGTTAGAAAAACAACAACAACAAAAAAAACCCTTAATTTCAAAGATCTGGCCTTTTAACCTTTTGGGAAGTGAAAGGCTTTAAACAGTCCAGCAATACATTTCACAGTGTCCATCGTGCCATTCTACAAACACTGTGTGAATGAAACCAATTCACTGCCCCGGTTAGGGAGGTTAGCAGATCCTGATACATTCAGATAAAGGGTAATGACAATGCTTAGCAACTGGGGGCCCGGTAGGGTTCAGAAGGCTTGCAAAAGAAAAGCACTTATAGTCATGAGATGAGAAGGGATGTTACTGACAACAGCCAACGGATTGATAACGTCATTTTTTCTTGTACAAGTCTAGTTAAGTGCATTCACAAAAGCACTACACAATGCCACGGGTAAAATGAAACTGGAGAACCTTCTGGAAGAGAGCCAGCCAAATATATATGATAAACATGCTTCAAGTTCTAGGAGATGGAGATAATATGTATAACGAATAGAACCGAGATTTCAACTCTGACCTGCGGTTGGGCTAAGGCATCCGAGGCACAGATTTTTCCACTGACCCCCCAAGATGAAGAGCACTGGGCTTCCTCAAGGTCTGTGCAGTTAAAAACCCAGCGAATGGGGCTTCTCTGGTGGCGCAGTGGTTGGGAGTCCGCCTGCCAAGGAAGGGACACGGGTTCGTGCCCCGGTCCGGGAAGATCCCACATGCCGCGGAGCGGCTGGGCCCGTGAGCCATGGCCGCTGAGCCTGTACGTCCGGAGCCTGTGCTCCGCAACGGGAGAGGCCACCACAGTGAGAGGCCCGCGTACCACAAAAAACAACAACAACAACAAAAACCAGCGAATGAACGCAATCTGAATGAACACCTTCTGAAGCCAAGGGAGCACCTCCCTGGGTAATTACTAATTCATTCTTATTAGTCCTCGCTTATCTGTTTACGGAGCAGGAACAATGTGGACATTAAGGATGCTGCGACTGCTGGCCCTGAACAGCTGGTGAGATGGATCTTGCTTTTTAATCAAGAGATAATCATTTTCCCACCTAGGATCTCAGGGAGCCAAGGATCGTGCTCTCAGGGTAAGGATCAAAGTTGAATGTGATGAATCCTAAACGATCAATCCTACCTGAAAATTTAAAAAGCCTCCTATGAGGTCATGAAGGCAGAAAAGTCTATCTTTACACACACGGGGCTCAACTGAGCATTCATTCCTCTTCTAGCTCATCTTTTTCCTCATTTACACCATTATCAGCATTTCCACTGGCTCTGCACAGGATGTCTATAAATAGCACTTAAAAACTGGGGGAAAAAAAAAACTGGGAAAAAAAAAGGCAGTATATTGTCTAACTTGAAATTACCTTTCAAAGCTACATTAGCTTCAATGTAAAAGTTGGGCTCAATTGTTCTCTTTGTCTTATTCCTGGAAGAAATGAACACACCTAAGATGAAGAAAAATTCTGTTCTAGTGTATATACCTTATGGGCTCACTGTTAAAATGCACAAATGCCAGAAATACCAACTCTACCTGAACATTTTGGGTGTTATTTGTTTAAACATGTTTGTTTTCTTAGTTAAGCTAAAAATATTTCCCCCTGGTGTTTCTGAAGGGACATTTAGACTAAAATAAAAATAAAAATAAAAATAAATGACATGTTTAAAAAGTTATATTCATCAGACCTGCAGCAGAGCACAGAAAACGGATGGAGGAAGTGAATTTTAGGACCTGTGTGGTGGCTTTCCTATTTTGGTTGCTCTAAATAGATGTGGAAAAACAAACTGAAAGAAAAAAGCACATCTCCACCCTATGCAAGTGAGGAATGAAAAAATATTCCTCATATTGAGTTAAGCTTAGAAATAAATTAATACATGTCCATATACAAGTTCTTCCTGTTATTATATATCAAACCCTGTTACTATGAACTATAATAATTATATAAAGCCTTTTTTGTACCAAACTTTTTATCATTTGGTATATTTTTTTCTTTTTGGCCGTGCTGAGTGGCACGTGGGATCTCAGTTCCCCGACCAGAGATCGAACTCGGGCCCTTGGCAATGAGAGCACGGAGTCCTAACTACTGGACCGCCAGGGGATTCCCTCATTTGGTGTATTCTTAACTGAGCTTAGAAATCTTAGGGGGTAGTGATCATAAATATTTATTGTAGAATATGGACTACAGTCAAATTTGACTTAGTTTCCTTTTAAGTGAGAAAAACATAATAAGAATTTTAGCAGAGAAAGGAACATACAATCCAGGGTTTCTTCCCTTAGATAATAGAACCTTTTATTAGGATGCCTATGGCTTCAGGGAGTCCATAAATTCCCTGAAAATAGTTAGCTAAGTTTCCTGTGTTTGTGAATTTTTCTGGGGAGAAGGTACACAGCTTTAGTTTAATTCTCAAGGGAGATATATATATATATATATATATATATATATATATATATATATATATATATAAAATCATGTACATACACTCACATATACTCATTTAATTCTTTATAAAACCCCTATAGTGTCAGTATTACTTGACCCTCATTTTATAGGTGATAAATTGAGGCCTAGCAGAGGTAAATGACCTGTCCAGAGTCATATGTCAGATGGTAGCACAGTCCATTCTGAAAGCCAGATTACCTGTTTTCTAGGGTAGCAGTTGTTTCACTAAAAGCTAAGGGACCCAAACAAGACTATGAACCCAAAACATTACTCACTGAGAAACAAGATTGGAACTCAGAATTTCTAGCAGGTGCCTCAGCACAATGGGGTGTGGGAGTAAGGGGATGGCCGTGTTTGCTTCTTATTTTCCTCTCCCTACTCTGCTTTCCCTGATGCACATGGATGTGTCTCCTGTTGTTTATATTCTAGTCTAAAATTAAGCACCAAATCGTGCATTTCTTTTCTGAGACCCAACTGAAAAATGGAACATCATTTTCCATTATAAGTGGCCTAAAGAGGGTCTCTGTAGCCCTCCTTAAATGTAATCACATCTCTTGTCATCTCTAGCAAAACGCTGAATTTCATGGCATTCCATTAAGAACTACAGAGCACACCCCCGCGAGGGATGTGGGATCTTAGTTCCCCGACCAGGGATTGAACCCGTGCCGCCTGCAGTGGAAGTCCCCATACCCCCTTTTAAAAATGTTTATTGTCTGCCCTTTCACCTAAGATGTCATGCTGAACCACCAATCAAAGTGAAGGCGTGTCCTGACATTCTAGAGAAGTCTATCATATTTTGTCAAAGTCACCTTGCTCAAATATAATCTCCATTCAAAAGGCCAACATGAGTGGTCCTTCCGTCACTCTCTGAGGCTCAGAAGTGGTTCATCCCCTGGAAAGTCAGAAAGCCAAATTCTTAGGACTCATGAAAAAATACTAGATAAGAATGTTTGAACCTAAATGTCGCGTTACTTCTCCTTTGTTGAACCTTAAAAGGTAGAGGCTAATTTGAAGATTACTAACCTGTCAAATGATGGAAAAATATACATAGAAAAATATATATTTAAAGTTAAACTTGGCAGTGGTGACTACCCAAACGCCATCACCAAACCAGCTATTCGTGTTCTGTACTGTCTACAAGCTCTTTCACATAAATTATTTCCAGGAGTCATATCAAAATATTTAACAACCAGCATGGTGTGCACCCAAGCCAATCAGAATAGATTTCAGCTGGCTGTACATAGCTGGCACAGCTGTGCTGGGGCATCCCAGGTGAATTCCAGCCCTGTTTAGTTCATTTGAGGTCCCTTGTTGGCACTAAACTGTTTTACCAATGGGTTTAAGAAGAAACTCAAAGGTGAGGAAACCCGAGCTCAGAGATGTTAAGAAGTGGCCTGGACCAGTCAGCCAGTTGATGGTAGAGATAAGATTCAGATTCAGATTTTCTGACCCCTGCTTTCTCCTCTTCCCATGACACGTGACCAAAAATATTTCCAGGGAGACTAGGTTGCCTGGAGCCCATGCCACGTGGGACCATGAAGCTATTGGGACCACACAGGAGATGATCTATTTGGACACGTTTTTAGAACCTGTGGGACAGGGGAACTCTGTTCTCGAGGTTTCTGTGGGGCCTGCACCTCTCAGAACAGAGTGACCAGGGGCTGGGTCAGTAGCACCCACTTCACCGGAATCCTTGAAACCTCACAAGGGAAGTTCTCACACCAGAGATCTGACTTAGGCTAAAGGGAATGAAGTTGGCTTGGAAGATGGGAATGAAGTTGACGTGGGATGATGGGAAGGCGGGGGAAAGCTGTGGACGGCGTTTTCAAGCAAAGCTACGTCTAACAAAATGACCTCAGCTCACGGTACTGCCACTCTCATCTGATTGTTTGCTTCCCGGACAAGCCGTGCAGTGTGTGCCCGTCAGCATTCTGCACGGTCCACTAACAGGACATCATGCTACTGAAACACGGAGCAGGGGCGGGAATGGAAACCAGTGTCCTGAGAACCCTGGCGATCAAATCACTTGCAGACTAATCCGGATTTTCCATAACGATGAGACCTGGCCCGAGAGACGGCTCTCTGCCTCTGGTCCTCTCTCCACACCTTTCTGACTCTAGGGACCCACTGAGTGTGTGGACGGAGGCCGAGGAGGCCGACGCAGGTGGTCAGGCATCTGAGGACTGAAACCCTTCCTACTGTTGGCTCGTGACAGGACGTTTGTCTGCCCAGCAGTGTCCAGGGCACGGTAAACGCGTGCTCAGGAAATGTTTGTTGATTGAGTGAGTGAATGGGTAACTGAAATAATGAATGAGTTAGTGAATACGTGAGTGAAGGAGGGCGTGGGTGGCAGGTGTGTGGTGAGGGGCAAGGGCGGTAACACCCAGACTTCAGTCAATTCCTGGGACGCCCCCCGAGCCCCCCCACTCAGGTAGGCTGTACCAGACACGCCTTTGCTAAGGGCAGGTGAAGGTTAACTGTTCAGCCACACCTTGGCACATCTCATCTCATTCACCTCTACCACAAAGTGAAGAATAGTACACAGAACCCTTAAAAGACCAAAACCTAACCCGGGGGCTCTGATTCCAGGCGCAGGTCCCCTCCAGGACGACATGCCAGAGGGTTCCCTGCACTTTCTCCGAGAATCCACCCTGAGCCTCCCCCGTCACGCTGTCCACTCAGCCTGCAAATCCCTTTCTTCTCCCTCACCGCTCTCCTAAACAGCCCACCTCAGGAGACCACGGGCCACTTCCCCGTTGCCCGAGAAGCCCTCCTGGCCACACTTCTCACCGCCCACCTCCCCGGGCGTTGGCCTCAGACTGGAAACTTTGCTCACCTTCTAAACAGGACGGTGAGTTGGCCAGTGTCAGAGAAACTAGCGCCAGGCTTGACGAACGGATGTTTGTTGATGAATTACAAAGGCATTCTGGCCAGTTAGAGTTGCCCTTCAAGAGTTTAGGCTTTTACGTTTTCAGTGACCCTCAGGACACAGCCCTGGGCTCTGGGGTGGGCAGTGGTGATGTGCTCTCAGAGGGGCTGGGGGAGCAGGGCCACCAGACGTGTCTGAGGGATCGAGCTTCCGAGCCTCCCCGTCTGCAGGCTGGCCATTCACCAGGGAGGGGCGTGCCCACCCGGCCAGGAGGAGACAGCACTGGAAAATGAACCCACCCCTCCTCCTCCTCCAAAGAACAGCACCACCAAGCCCACCGGGCGTGGCTGTGTAGGACGGACACACCTCTAAACAGTGTTTGGTCATCAGCCGCTTCCCAAAGCTCAGAGTCCCAGTGTCGCAGGGTGGCAAGAGAATCGGGGATGCTGGGGTCCCCCTGGGTTGTGTCCCCTGAGCCAGGGGCCCTCATGATAAATCAACAGGAGACCAGGGGCCATGAAAACACTTGGCTGTGGCATAAACTACCAGCTAGTGGCAGATTATGGTACTTGATGGCACCGCCGCGTAACAGATTTTGTCAATTCTTATTCTCTGGAGATCATAGGCCACCTGGCTACGGCCGCTTAATAGGAAAGCACTCCAAGATTCCAAGAGACGAAAAGGCTCATAACCGAAGTTTACAAATGTAAATGGCCTTCGATTACACCCAGAGAGGGAAATGCATCTAGGGGGAGGGAGGGATGATCTGTAATCCCGTCTCAGGGTTGAATCCAAGGCACAGGGAGAATACAGACGGTTTAAAGATGTGGGCAAAGGTTCTCAGGGCGAAGGATGTCCATTTCCATCCAAGATCAAAATGCGGTTTGGGAAAACAATTACCTGCCTGGGATCCTGGGAAAGTAAAACTTCCTGGTTTCTCTGCCAGGAAGAGCGATTGTAAAACAAGGGCTGAGAATCGCACAAACAAGATTTTAGAATTTTATCCAAACAGCTGCAGTTCACCTTCGAGGAGCCCAGACTCACTTGGGTCTGATGGATGTTGCGACACCAAATTCGAGGTCTCCCCAGCCTGCTGCCAAGAGCTGGCCCCGTGGGACAAAGAGAGAACAGTTGCTCTCTTAATGGGAGCAAAAAACAAAACTCTCCCCCCACCCAACTCCCTGCTTTGTTGTGAAATTGTCACTGTGCCTTTGAGGAGAGATTAAAATCCGAGCCATGTCAAATTTAAAGGGCAGGTTCCCAGGCAGGGAAGGGAGAGGGTTTCAAGGGGGAAAAGAGCCAGCTGCATGTGAATTTATGGAGGATTTGGGAATCACAGAAGTCATGGGACTTGACTCAATTAAAACGAATGGAAAAGCACAAGCCCGTCATTTAAAAATAATACTAAAGGAAAGCAGCAAGGATATTCTGGCTTGCTTTGCTCATTCTTGAGCCCGCTTGGGAACCTCGGAACAGGTTTCCTGAAGCACAGCATGGGTGCCGAGCAGCTGTTTTTACCTATTTTCCTGCACTTGACACACAAAGATTCTGCAATGGAGATCGAGAATGAATGGTCCACCCACCAAAGAACATTTCCTGAGAATCAGGGAGGTGCTCAGCAAAGTTGCTGCAGTTGGGGAAAGAAAAAGTATTCTAGTTTTCAAGGCGTGGGCAGAAGAGACTAGAGAGTTTGAAACCAGCTACAGGAAAGCGGCCTGCTTTGGCAGCCTTGCCAGATTCTCAGACACACAGAACACCTTAGCTTTCCAGAAGGCAGCCCTGGATGCCTCCAGAGCACCTGAGTCTCTCATCTGGTTCCACATCTTTGGAAGAGCCCACGCCGGCTCTGTATAGGAGCCCTTCCACACGTTCCCCCCGGTGCCATTTGTAAAGGTGAGGAAAGATGGATGATGCCAGAGAAGTTCGAATCCCATAGCTTTGTTTCCCAGAGAACCACACATTGGGGTGTGGGAGGGAGAGCCCCAACTCCATCTTAGGAAGGGAGGACGTCTCAGCAAGGGGCCTGATTGTTTCCAGGTCTGAATATTACCATTGGTCTTTGCATGGACATTGACACTGAAGAACTATTCCTTGACTACTCGAGTCCAGAGATTGTTTTCAAGTTGGCTCATCCTCCTTTCTAAGAGGGGAATAATAAAAGTATCTAACTTATAGGTTAGAGTTCTTACGAAGATGAAATGAACGCTTATGAAGATGTGCGGTGCTTTGAATGGAACTCAGCACACAGTAGGTGTTCAGTAGATATTAAATTTCATTACTGTCATGAGTGCCATTTTTCTGTTCATTCATTGAGCTTTCTGTTTTCTCATTCAACGAGATCTGTATTTTGACACATATCAAAAGGTATTTTTATGAATGTTTAATGCCCCCTTCATTTATGAAAGAACTCCAGGATCTCCCCGTTAACTAAGTATATGGCAATCTATGCTATCTATCAATTAAGCACCATTTTTGACACGATTTTTAAAGCCTTACATTTCTGCAACATTCCTTCCTTCTTCTCCCGTCTTCTCTCTCCCAAATCCTCTAAAGATCCCTAGCAGATATTTTATTAACCCCTGATAGATTATGGGAAATGAGTTTTAGTAGTAGGAAGATAAAGGTCATTTATAAAGTTGCTTTTCAAACACCAGCACCCTGGCCACATCGCGAAGAGCAGGAGAGTGATTAAAATCCCGCCCGTAAAGCAGAAGCCCTTGGTGTTGCTAAGGTTTCCTGTCCTTAAGCAAAAACTACAGCAGGAATCCCTACCCCCCCCCCCCCGCCTTCATGAAATGGAAAATGAACCACTGGCCGCTCCCCTGTGAGACAGTTTAGGGTTTACTCCCCTGGAGCGGGGATGGAGGCGGGCGGTCAGCCCACCCCATTGGGCTTAGTCTCCATGGTGTTTTCCACTTTCCCAGGCTGACCAGGGCCACATGAATGACTTGCTACCGGCCAGCCAAGTGGCCAGGCTGCTCCTGGTGAGAACTGTGCCTCGGAGAAGCAGCGGGGACCACACAGGAGAGGAGGTGGGTCTCCCATCCATTCTCCACAGACCCTCTTCCAGCTATGGGGCTCCATCACCGACACTCCACGCCCCTCCAGCTCCCAAGTCTTTGGTGCGGGGCCCCTACAGTAGCTGCTCCTATGAGCAGACACATCCTTTTTCCTATTATAGTTACAACAAAAACAATAAGCAATAAATCCACTGAGGGTCCTTGTGGCCTCCCACGGACCGACATTCTCACAACACCCATGGCAACTTGTTAGTGCCCTGACCCTTTGATTCACTGTGGTCCAGGGGGCTCCTCATGCCTTTAAAAATAAATATTAATGTGGAGAGGGTGCTTTGTTTCACTTTGCACTCTCAGAGCTGATGATCCAAGGCTAGGATGAGACGCGTTCAGGGCCGTCAAGTACAAAAAGGGAGAGACAACCCATTCCTGCCTCTGCAGTCAGATATGAAGAGGCTTTTGCCTTGTTTGGTGAGGGGCTGCTAATGCGGGGGATGCCAGTTTTAGAGTCCGTCTCAGTTTGACTTGTAAATGAAAGGTGGAACCTCGCCAGGATTACCCTGCTGTGTGCCTGCTGGCCCTCTTTTCTATGTAGGGGGGGGCAGAGGTTCACCAAGATCATTAGGAAGTTCAGGAAACTAGGAGAGAGAGCAAACCAAGTAGAAGGTGGTGGGGCTCCGTTACAGAGCATCCCCGGCGCCTCTGTGTGATCCTTCTGTGTCCTCACCACAGACGGTGAGGACCCGGCTTTCCCTTTCAGAAAGGCTCCCCGGCTTTGGCTGTATCAGAATCACCCAGGGGCCTGGTGAAAATACAGGTCCTTCTGTGAGCCTGGCCTCTATACTTTGTATTAGTGCTCCTAAACCAATTATATCAGAACCGCTGCCTTTCAGGAGAGCAGAGAGAAATAACTGATGAGAAGAGTTGGTAATTTTTTTTTTTTTTTTTTTTTTGCGGTACGCGGGCCTCTCACAGTTGTGGCCTCTCCCGTTGCGGAGCACAGGCTCCAGACGCGCAAGCCCAGCAGCCATGGCTCAGGGGCCCAGCCACTCCGCGGCATGTGGGATCTTCCCGGACCGGGGCACGAACCCGCGTCCCCTGCATCGGCAGGCGGACTCTCAACCACTGCGCCACCAGAGAAGCCCCGGTAAATTTTTATTGAAATATTAATAGACATGTCTTCTAATGCTTCTTATTATGAAGCTACACTTGCAGAACGCCTGGCACATGCCAACTTCACCATCGTTCCATCAAACCCATCCCACAGCCCCGCAGGGAGGATCAGAGGACCTGGAACCTCAGGAAGGTTCGGGGAGCCCCATGTCCAGGCACACACAGCTGGTAACTAGTTCGTCTTTAATGCAAGACCAGACGCATTCGACCACCAGTGGACTCCAGCACGGCCTCGGTTCCTCACATCCGAGGGGGCTGGGGTCGCGGCTGGCACCCTGCCCTTTCGTGGCGAGCACCGGGAACTTGCTGGCTAGGGACCACCTCTCTCCACCACACCTGGGCGGCCCTTTGTTTCTTCTCGGTCCTCTTCTTTCCTCTTATCTTGCTTTGCCTTCCTCCTCTCTCCTTGCCTTACAGCAGTGGGTCCCAGGTCTTGCTAACACAACCACTCATACAACCACTCGGGGAGTTCCACGTCCCACCTGTAGAGAGTCTGGAGGAATTTGTTCAGGATGCAGCCTGGGCATCAGGGTTTTCAATACTCCCGGGTGATTCCAGCATGCGGCTAGGATGGAGGAGCCCAGCCTTATTTACAGCTGCCACAGACACAACCTGCAGGATCCAGAAACTCACCCGGACACAGTCATGGCTGACCACCTGCCACTGCTTTAAACGGAGCACCATGAAGAAGCATGAGGTGGCCTCAGGTGACACTCCAGCCGCATCCGCTGAGAAAACACCCGACTACAGCAGCTGACCACACGGGCCGAGGATCCTGCCCCTAGCTGGGCAGAGTGTGCCTTGTCTGGTCTCTGCAGAGGGGCTCAGGGAGGACGTACGCTGCCCCCTTGGGACCGGGGAGGCCATGGGGTGGGTGACGGGAGGAAGCACAGCTACCACGGCCTCCCTGCCTATCAAACAACCTGCAACACGAGCGGCTGTGCCAACTCTCTGCTGGTGAGATCAGCACCATAAAGAAGCCCATAAAACTGGCTCCATCACCCATTCTGCAGACCAGCTCCCCAGTTTCATTACACCCACAAGACGGACAGGACATCTTACACAGAGCCCTGCTCCCACCAACCTCCTTAAGGAGGTCTTTCGGGCCAACACAACCTCGTGTTCCCGCTTTGGTCATTTGTCTAAGGGTAACTCGTCGCAAAGGATTCCCCATCGAATACGGACTGCAGCCCATCAGGGATGAGTGGGCTGGAAACAGAGCCTCACTAAAGCATTAGGAGGCCTCCGCGACCCAGTGAGGTCGTGGCAGTGCCGCGGAGAGCGTGTGTCACATCTCCAGCACTTGGTGCAGAGCCTGGTGCACGCAGGTCACCAGTGACAGGGCAAATCCACGTCACACTGAATATCCACAGCGGGCTCAAACCCACGAGTTGCCACAGAGCAGGACGTGCTGGGGAAGGACAACAAACACGAGGCTTTCCACACGGAGTAAGAGCGGTTGGCAGGTCAGAGCGCAGAAGAGGCAAGGGCCCGCCCCGAGAGCAAGCCGCCGGGGAGCGCAGGGCAAGGCCCCTCTGGCCACCCGTCTCCTTGGCTGTGGGCCAGGGTCGAGGAGAGACGAGCAGAGGTGGGGTGTCTGCTCCTCCAGGCCCCCCAGGTGAGGAGATCGGGCCTCCTGCAGGACCTGCTGTTGTGGGACCTGCCCCCGACCCCACGAGACTGCACTTCAGCTGAGCCACTGACGCAAGGGGGGCGGGGGGCACACAGATGCTTAGGGACAGTGGGCTCGGGACAGCTGTTCCTCGTGAGAGACAGCTGCAGAGGGGGCCCCCCTCGCGGCCGCCGCTCAGCTGTGCCCGCGGGTACCTCGGAGAGCTGAAGCTCTCATGCTTCTACATGAGAGGAGTTTCAAAGACATCAAGAACTAAAGCAGCTCTGAAAAAGGTGGCCGAAGACGAGGGGTGGCATCTGAATGGTGACATGTGCGGCAGGGGTTCAGAGGAAGGGGAAGTCGTGACATCCCCCTTTTTGATGAGGGTTGGGGGGCTTGAGCAAACGTGTCTGAGGACCCGATATGGACATCTGTAACCACACAGTTGGAAGAGTAAACATGTGCCTGGAGAGAATCCCTTCCTATCTCTTGTGTACTTTAAGTGGTGTGACCAATGTTAGCAAGAATAACTGTACCCCTCTCTTCTTGCCCCACTATGAGCTGCACTGGAAGGCGGCTTGCCAAGGAGCACCAACACTCCTTTCCACGGGGAAGAGAGCCTGCCCTGGGCCCTGGCCCTCAGATATGCGCCATCTCCAGGGCCGCACAGGCACGCATACATGGCAGCCAGAACAGAGAAGTAAAGGCACTTTAAAGAAACCAAATGTATCCGACCCTGAAATCTTTGACTCCAACGCTACGGGTGTTCGTAGGAGACGACTCTGCCAATCAGAACGGAGACTTGTCAGCTGCTGGTCAGTGAGCCAGGGCGGCCAACCTTGGTCATTTCCATGCCAGCCTTGGCCAACTAACCGAGGCAATCTTAGGAGTAAGTATGCAACGTTATCTCGGTGGCATTATCTTTTTTTTTTCAATTTATTTATTTTATTTATTTATTTCTGGCTGCGTTGGGTCTTCTTTGCTGCACACGGGTTTTCTCTAGGTGCGGTGCGTAGGCCTCTCATTGCGGTGGCTTCTCTTGTGGTGAAGCACGGGCTCTAAGTGCACGGGCTTCAGTAGTTGTGGCACGTGGGCTCAGTAGTTGTGGCTCACGGGCTCTAGAGCACAGGCTCAGTAGTGGTGGCACACGGGCTTAGTTGCTCCATGACATGTGGGATCTTCCCAGACCAGGGCTGGAACCCATGTCCCCTGCATTGGCAGGCGGACTCTTAACCACTGTGCCACCAGGGAAGCCCTTGGTGCCATTATCTTGAAACCAACCCAGTCTCCTAACTTTCCTTGTTCAGATTCTGTGCTCACCAAGCTACCTCTGAAGCCTGTCTGGCTTCTGAAGAAAACCTGCCCAGAGAGAGAGCATGGGCTGGGGCAGGTAAGCACACGATGTGTCATTACAAATGAATACACTGGCCTTCTGGTTTGAACACCTGTCCAGTGGGCTGTTAATGGGAGTCGGTCCCTAAGAGACGAATCTATCCTTGAGGAATGAACAAATCAGATCTTCGAGTTGCCAGGATGAAGTTCAGACCTTGGACTGTGCTGAATTCAGCCAGTAATGCCCCCCTTGGGAGTCTCCTGGAGGCCACACTCGTCATCTTCCCATGGTGACAGCCCAACAGACAGCTGAAAGGCTTCCATAGCTACTTCTTGGATTACTACACTTTTTCTTGAGTATGGCCTGCATTTTACAGGGCTTGGATGCTGTGCATGATTTCTACGGAAGCAGTGAGCATCTGTTCCGCTTCTTAGGTATATGGAAAACTTCGCAGCTGATATAGATTCAGATCTGTTTAATCCTTCAGCCATGTGTGATTCTGATATCATCAGACTGAAAGGCAGTCAAAAAGGTTGCCCAGAAGGAGTTACGAGAGATGCTTCCTCTCAAAGAACACAGGATTTAGTTGGGGAGATATAAACTAAGAAGATCAAACATATGCAATGTCACAAATAAAAATATAGCTCAGACGGATAGAGGAGTGAGCCAGAACTGGGTGGAGTTGAACTCAAAAGGCTTTCTGAAAGAGGTATTTCTAAGGAAAAGCAGCTTAGTGTCATGATAAAAAGGATGGGTCTTGAATCAAAGAGACTTGGGTTCAAATGCTTGACGGTTTGTGACTTCACAAGGTACAGGCAAGGCTAAGCGGGATGGGAACAAAGTGCCTGACACATGGGAGGTGCTCAAGGAATGGTCACTGAACAATATCCACACGGAAGGGAAAGGAGGAGAAGAGACATGAGGATAGTTTACCCTCTCTCCACGTCAGGCACTGTTCTAAACGCTTCATTGTATCAGGTCATTTCACTTTCCCAACAACCTAGTGAGGTCGGTACTCTTAGCAACCCCATTTATTGACGAGCAAAACAAGGCACAGAGAGGTTAAGTAACTTGCCCGAGGTCAACACAGCCAGTAAGCGACAGAGCTGGGCTTTGAGTCCAGGCATTCTGGGCCCTGCGTTTGTAATGTTAACCACTTTGTCTTTTCCCATTACTTATGCCACACCGCTTCTCTTTGAACTAGATATATTACCAAACAAATTGTCAAAACAGCTTGGATTTTTAGGATGAATATTTAAAATATTATAAATCCCTTGCTTGTAGGGTAGTGGTCGGTTGGAACAGTTTCTGCTGATCACTCAGGAATCTGTCCAGGACAGTGATGCGTACAGACTATTTTTGTCTCAGTTAATATACAGCACCATATAAACACTGGCTCAACCGAAGAGCCTGAACAATAAATTCTCACTAGCCCAAGTGCTAAAATAGCACTCGATTTTCTCTCTGCCTGAGCATGCTATCTATTTATACTTTGCTTACTTCTGTGGAGTTCAAAGTGCTTTATACACATTTCATCATAGCCATACTTATGTCGATTTACTGTCTTTATTATACACATGTGACTAATGTACCCTACAATGCTTAGTATTTACTACAGGATTCTCAGTTTCCAACTAGGTTTTTTTTTTTATCTAAGGGAACTACTGATTCTCTTTCATTTATAATTAGTGGACATTTGTTGTCTATTAAAAGAATAGCATTTTACTGTTTCCCTTTTAGCTAAATTCATCTTGTATATATGACCATTCTATCCCTGAATATTAATTGTATATTATTTTTTATCATTTCTTTACAATTCCACTTATGGCTGACCTTGAACCAGAATAGATCTGTCAGTTTAAAGCTGTAATACAATTGCCTCTTTTTCTCAGCTGACTTTCTGAAGAATATACACACACACACACACACACACACACACACACACACACACACACACACACACATACACATATATATTCTTATCTTCTCAGGCTGACTGGTGCACTGGCACACATGCATTTTCAAATTTGATCTTCACTCTTTCAGTTTTCATATTCATGGGCAAAAAACCAAATTTAGGTGTTGAAATAGAATACGAAAGAACTCCAAAGAAAGATTTCCTCGAATTGCTGGAGAGCAGGTGAGAGCCCAGACTATGGCACATATAAACTGGGGAACCAGGCTTGTGCACTGCCAGGAGTGAACACAACTCAAGGTTTAGAAGCGTGCCTTAGTGCTGGACGCAGGAAGAGAAATGAAGGAAGAACTGTCATTTGATGTTTCCATCAGTGACAAAGCAAGCCCGAACGCATAGCCTAAGGCTGGGGTATTCTGTTTTCATTTGTCCCCTCCTCCTGTGACTATCCATCTTCATTACTGAAAACAGAAACTCCAGCCTTAAGCATTTCCCTGTTTTTGAAAGAAGCATATTATACCAACAGTCCCTTTTCAAGAATCGGCAGTTATCGTTTCATTCTACACAAGTCCCTAAAGTTTTCTCCTTGACCAAGTACGTCATCTGCCAATGTGAATTTAGGAAGATGGCACAGATACGGAAGATGTAAGAGTCATAAATACTCACACTATCAATAATGATGTTGTAGGAGTGTTTAGAAAAAAAGTCAATTATTCCATGAATGTTTTTGTACCCTCGTCACACTGATATGATATGAGCCTTTAACAAGGTCAAGGGCCTAATGTGTAGTCAATAACCTCATTCAAAAGAGAAGGTCAGACACTTGGAGACACAGCTGCACAGATACACCGAGTTCTCTGGGAGAACCTCTGGGCTTCTACACGTTCTGATCTCTCTTCCTAGATAACTGGGCGCCTCTGTCATTTCTCTTTCAGGACTCAGAATCGTTATCATTTCCTCTAGACGATAAGCCTTTCCTAAAACTGGGTCAGATGCCCATTTTATGGACATAGCCCCCTATGCCAACCCCACTTATCTTACTGGGTTGAAAATGCCAGGATCACCTTCAGATAAAGACCAGATCTCAGGAAAGAGTTGAAGGAAAGAATGGATGAAAGACAACAGAAAAGCAAGAAGGGAGATGGGGGCTCAGAAGGACTGTCCTGTGACTGGTATTGTTACTGCCACGTGGCCATCCTGGGTGAACCCTATGGAACTGTGGAAATCTCTAGAAGCAAAACCAGGCCAAGCCTAAAATTAGTTGAACTAATAAAAATTACATGACTTGAATGTTTTCAAAAGCAGATTTCGCTCTTGTATTTTTCTTTGTTCTTTATTTCAAGAAAATAAACATTGGTATGGCATTCTGAATCAGGTCCAACCCTGAAGGCTGGAGTAGTTCTCAGATGGCACACTGCACTGGGCCCCGAAAACGCCGGGTTGGTTCACACTATGGAAATATCAGCAGAATCAAATAGGCTTGGGAAGTTTCCAACAGCTTCGTAAGCATATGTTCCAAGTTCAGACAAATGTGAAGCACAGAAGTAGTTAATAAAAATGATGAGTGGAATGTGCTAGAAAGCAAGAATAAGAACAATGAAAGCATGTTTTCTGTTCTTTTTTTTTTCAAAACTATCTGTTTCAACAGCAAAACAGACTTTCTGAAAAATTAGTTCACCAGTGCCACATATCAGGCAGAAGGACATATGGAAATAGCATGGTCTTTGGAGTTAGACCCAGTTTGACTGCTAGTTCCCAAACTTCCTGGCTCCAACTTCCTCGCGAGTTACTTAAGTTGGAAGAGCCTCTGTTTCCTCATCATCTTTCAGAATTTTGTGAGGTCTAGAGATAATATAAGTACAAGTGTTTGGCACATAGGTTCGATAAGTAATGACCTGCGTGATCACCACCACCTCCTCCACTGTCAGAGAAATAGTCAAAGCATCATTCTGGAAATTATGAATGACCCTAAGCTTGACTGAAGTTTAACTATGGATGTGACATGCATAAAGGTCTGAATAAGCAAATTAGAAGGCAAACTAGAAGATCCTTAACGAACATAAAAGAGCAAACTTTGAAGTAATTTAATAGTACCCATTTTACTATAAACAATAGATGTATATCAACTCATCTTAATTTGTATTGATTTGTCATAATTATTCATTGTAACTCATAGTACTCATAACTATTAAATTATACTATAATAACAGAACAATATACTGTATATCCTTCCAGAAAATGTTGTGGGTATACATGCATATATACATGTATCTATTTTTTTTTCCTCATGTATGAGGTCAAATGCTCTACAGAGACTTCACCTTTCCCACTCTACAATAATTGGGCATCTTTCTATGTGACTTCATGTCTATCGATCATGTTTGTTTTTTTTTTTTTTTTTTTGCGGTAAGCGGGCCTCTCACTGTTGTGGCCTCTCCTGTTGAGGAGCACAGGCTCCGGACACACAGGCTCAGCGGCCATGGCTCATGGGCCCAGCCGCTCCGTGGCATGTGGGATCTTCCCGGACCGGGGCACGAACCCGTGTCCCCTGCATCGGGAGGTGGACTCTCAACCACTGCGCCACCAGGGAAGCCCTATCGATCACGTTTTTAACAGCTGAATTTTAGTTCATATAAACAATTTACCATCATTTAGCCAGTCCCCTACACAGATGTTTTTCCTTTTTCCCCCCAGTTTGCTTGTTGGTTTTTTGGCTTTTGCTGCAAAAACAAAATAAATAATGCCACAATGGATGTCCTTACATATATGCAGGAAAATCTCCTAGAAATTGGTGAGTCCAAGCGTAGGTAAACTTAGTATTTTCAAAATTAAGGTCAAATTACCCTCCAAAAAGTTTATAAGACTCTACCCTCCCTTTAACAGTATGAAAAAACAACAACAAGAAACCTAGACTTTTTCACACTTGCATAATTCTCTCTCTTGTCCCAGAGATGAAGGTACAATCTGAAATCATAATATTAACTGACTTCACTATTTACCCTTAAATTCATGATAGTTCCTTGCAGTTCTCATCTGCAGACGCTTCATTTAAAAAAATGTAAATAATGCCAGCGGTCCTCGCTCAGGCAAATAAAGTTCCTCCAGCCAAGAAGGAGGTGTGGGAAGAGCTCTCCGACACCCAGAAGAAAAAAGCAACAATTAACCAACGAATCACAGATAAACGTGTTCAACTTACCTTGCATTGACTGAGGGTTTCTCTGTGTGTTCAACTCAGCACTAAATACTTTACATACATTATCTCACTTTAGGGTCTGTGTATTTGTGAGTATTTATAAGCCCAATAAAAGCCTCACAGATTGCCTGATGAGACCTGGGAAAACAAGAACTGTCCTTCACCTCTGGCCAACAGCAGTGATGATTCAAAGCTCCCCACGTCCCTCCCTCTCCCCCATCCCTCCCCCAAGGAAACGCAAGTGTTATTTCCAACCAGCAGTAACAGGCCAGCCTTCTCTCAGCCCCAAATCCCTACCAACGGCCACGTCCAACATAACTGATGTGTTTCTCGATGACCCTGAGGCTTGGGGAAACCCTCAAATATCTTCTGAATCATTCAAAGAGATATACATGTGTCTGGTGTAGTTTTGGGGTTAGGTGTGTTTTGTTGTATTAAATTCTGTAGAAACTAGTCATAAAGAAGTGGTCTAGGTTAAACAGAGGGTTGAATTAACCAGAACACCTCACTCTTCTAGCTAATGCGGGCATTTACTGTACTTCAGACAAACTGGAATTTACCATATTATTCACCCCTGATCTCACCATCAAAAGTTCTCATTCTTTTCTTTACCATCAAACTAAGCAAAAGAATAGGTGCCCACTGCGCCCCACCCACCCTGCCAACCAGGATGAAAAATTTGAAAAAGAGCTATTTCCCCTCATTCCCTGTAGTCAGAATATCCCAAATAACTTTGTTAAGTCCACCCTTGATAAAGATCTCCCAGTTAACAGGACACCACTGAGATTAGAGTAATTAAGTCACTGGTTTCGATGCAAAGCTTGACTAAATGATTTTATGCCACAGTATATATTCTCTGTGCTTTGCTAACATAAATGTAGCCCCTCATTTATTTTTTTTCAATTTTCTAAAAGTTGTGCAAAAGTCAGGTTTTTGAAACTCAATCTACATTTCCTCCCCAAATTAATAAGGTTACACCTCCAAGCACAAAGACATGTTCCATAAAGCATCAGAAGCCAGACACCAACAGTATTGTGAGAGTTAAGTCTCTACTCACCGGAGATCACATCTCATTTTTCAGAAAGCAGGACCACGACCCCTGTACCATCCCTTCCCCCTGCAAGAGAAGAAGGCCTTCTCCCAGCCCCCTTTCTGAAGGTCAAGACCCTGGTGATGGTTTCTGAGCTCTAGAAACCATGGGGATGTCCCAGCAAATGAAACCACTTTAAGAATCTGCCTTTTAGTAGCTATAAATCCCCTTGGTAGGTCTATGATAGGCCTATCTTTGACTGTATCCCACTTTCTAGCCAGAAAAATTTTCATGAGGTTCCAGGATATTCAGGAACTTATCATTTGTATTCAATAGTGTCACCGCTAACTTACTCAAAATGAAAAAGTGCTTTTTATGTGTGTGAAATCCATCAAACTCTATTTGAGCATCTGAGGCAGGTTTCAGGGAAATCACTCACTGTGGGTATCCGTACAGAGCAGCTGCTTACAGAAGAAGTGAAACCAGTCCTGAAGTCCAGGATAAGCCCTCAAGTTTCCTGATGCATTAAGTGGAGATTCTGAAATCAGTGCCAGGGAGTAAGGTTTTAAGAGAGTTTGTTTGCAAAGCGTAAAAGAGCAGTCTGTTTGGATCCCCTTAGGACAGGCTGTTGTATGTGACTGATTCATCTCTGACCAATCAGAAGGAGCTAAATGTTGAGGTGAGTATGAAATTTGGAAAAAAAGGACCTGGCTTTTATTTCTTTCACATTACTTAAAAAATAACCTAAAACAGCCACTATGGAGAACAGCATGGAGGTTCCTTAAAAAACTAAAAATAGAACTACCATACGACCCAGCAATCCCACTACTGGGCCTATATCTGGAGAAAACCATAATTTGAAAAGATATATGCACCCCAGTGTTCACTGCAGCACTATTTATGATAGCCAAGACATGGAAGCAACCTAAATGTCCATCGACAGATGAATGGATAAAGAAGATGTGGCACATATATACAATGGAATATTACTCAGCTATAAAATAAAGACTGAAATAATGTCATTTGCCACAACATGGATGGACCTAGAGATTGTCATACTGGGTGACGTAAGTCAGACAGAGCAGGACAAATATCGTATGCTATCGCTTATATGTGGAATCTAAAAAAATGGTACAAATGAACTTATTTACAAAACAGAAATAGAGTTACAGATGTAGAAAACAATCTTATGGTTACCGGGGGCGTAAGGAGGGGAAGGATACATTGGAAGATTGGGATTGACATACACACACTGGTAGATATAAAATAGATGACTAATAAGGACCTACTGTATAGCACAGGGAACCCTACTCAATACTCCAGAATGACCTATATAGGAAAAGAGTCTAAAAAAGAGTGGATATATGTATATGTATAACTGATTCACCGTGCTGTACAGCAGCAAGTAACACAACGCTGTAAATCAACTATACTCCAATAAAAAAACTCCTAAAAACATAGCTTGTGATATTTAAGTCACCTACAGTTTGAGGACCTCCTTCCTTCATCTGACAGCTGTTCAATCAACTACTATGTGCCGCTGCCCTGGGTGCTGAGAGGTGTTGTAGAGAATAAGACACACATGGTCCCTGCTTTCAAGGAGCTGAAAGAATAAACATGCCAAGCACTGACTGTATAATATGAAAATATCCAGAAGATGAAAGTAGGGTGATAGGGGTGGGGAGGACTGGGTGGTCAGGGGAAGCATCTCTGAGGATGTGACATTTAAACAGGGACTTGAAAGGCCAGAAGGAGCAGTCCCAGGACAATTAGGAGGACTATAATCCCAGCAGAAGTCACAGGTAGCAAAGGCCCTAAGAGGTGAGCTTGCTGTGTTATGGATCAGGAATCAGCCCACGTGGCTCGTGAGCCACGGGCCTGAGAGTTGCAAAGGGGTCAGGTGGTGAAACACTTTGTAGATCTGGACGAGGAGTCTGGGGGTTACCGTAGGCGTGACAGGGAGTATTGGGGGTGATCAGATGAACTGGAAAAAAAAACTCTTCTGTAAAGACCGCAAACTAGAGAGATGACCAGAGACAGTGGGGAGAGGGGGCAGCTGAAGAGCCTCTGCCTCTGGATACCCCTCCCCCAATCAGTGAGAAGCACTGAGGGCAGCTGGGTTCCTGGGATGACATCAGCCTGTGACACCACGGCCACAGCACAGGCCAGGACATCAACCCTTGTTTGGTCGAGATCCAAGTCCGCAAAAGACCCTCCCCCTGCCGCTGCCCCCACTTCCAGACGTAACCCCGCCTCTCACTCCTCCCCAGAAATACGGCCCCGGTCTCCTCTCTGTGTTGAGACGCACAGAAGGATTTGGGTCCCCAAGCACTAGCAGACCCCATACTTCCGTGAACTACTTCTGGGGACAAAAATATCTCTGAAATCCTTAATGCATTTCATCAAAGAGACGAGGTTCATCAATTCTGCAGCTATACATCAACATGTTTCATGATACGAAGAAGAAAACTCCCAAGTACCAGCCCCCCTCAATGAATGTCCCAATCAACCATTCAAGACTTATTTTTAGCAGTCAACCACTAAGTGCTGAGCCAAATGCAAGGTCATGTGTTATCTGAGAAGCACATGTCACTGTGGTCATCAAACAGCTAATCTGGGGTGAGGTGTTCTAGGGAAAGATGCTTGTTATGAAAGGAGAGGGTATTACAGTGATGACTGCTATTCAGAAACTTAAATAAATGGACATAAATGGAACATGGACTTAATAACTAAATTTCAAATATTTCAAATGAGTCCAGTGAAATAACATTACTAGATATATATTATTAACATTGGCAAAAATGTGCCCTAAGGTTTTTCAACCTATCTTTCCATGATAGTACGGTGGCCAGACATCAAATATATGGTTCTAAAATGGTATGACCACATCTAGCATGTTAGTGAGAAGACCAATGTAGATTTATTTCCTTACTGGCCTGACCTTGAGCAAGATAGATTACATTCCTAAACCTTGGTTCCTCATCTGTAAAAAATAAAGATAATCATATCCATCTTTCACAGGGTTGTTATGATGATTATATGAGATAAAGTACCCAACACAGCACATGGCAAAGCTGCAGATACCCAATTACTGTCAGCTCACTACTCCTTCAGTGTGCTGCTTCTGTGGTAATCCACTTTTCTTTTTTTTTTTTTTTTTTTTTTGCGGTACGCAGGCCTCTCACTGTTGTGGCCTCTCCCGTGGCGGAGCACAGGCTCCGGACGCGCAGGCTCAGCGGCCATGGCTCACGGGTCCAGCCGCTCCACAGCATGTGGGATCTTCCCGGACTGGGGCACAAACCCACGTCCCCTGCATCGGCAGGCGGACTCTCAACCACTGCGCCACCAGGGAAGCCCGGTAATCCGCAATTTTAGCAAGCTAAGAGTTTTAATTTGGGGGGCACATTTATTAACGCCATCCAATGACATTTAAGCAAAAGGGCTGGAATTTTTCTCTGTTCAGAGCTGTATGTTCAACACCCAGAGAAGGCTTGCCTTACAGTAGGTGCTCAATAAATAGTCACTGAATGAATGAATGAATGAATCAATGAGAGGTTACAGTGACACAAGGTTAAATTTAAAGGTCAATTATCTTAATAGCTGAATTGTCTTGTATGTTTTTGATGGAAGAGATGTATTCTGAAAGTGCATTCAGACAATCAACTTATAAATGCAGCCTTCTTACAAAATAAGTGATCCAAATCATCTATTGAAGAGAGCAGTTGTTCCAACTATCTATTGTGATACTTCAACCTCAAATCAATGGGAAAAGTCTGGTCCCAAGGGCTCCCGGATCAGCAGGTCAATGATCCCCAGGAAAGTGGGAACCACCATATATAACTGGCCTTGAACTCAACTTCCAGGTAGCTGAGGGTCAGCCTGAGGGTACCCACAAGGCCACCTCTCCTGTCATCGCCTCTCCAGGGCTGGGGCTGCCCCGACATCAGAGTGGTTGGGAATTGACCAGAGTGAGTCCCGAACAGAAGAAAACATCATACTGGGGAAGAGAAACCTACCTTGGTCGGAGAGCTGGGGATAAGGAGCTGGGTCTGCCACCAATAAGCTGTGTGGCTCCGGGTAAGTTGTTTAATATTTGGTCAAGCAGGCCTTGGTTTCATCGAGTTCAAATGATCAACACTGGCCTATTTTATCTCTGAAAGTTCAAAAGTCCCATGCCTGGACTAGGGTAGCCCGGCCGGTATCCATCCACATGGCCTTGCTGTTGTGAAAAATTACATGTACAGAAACCACAGATGATAATAGGGGAGCAAATAAGGAAGAAAAAGTCACTCCTTCACCCTCTTTTCAAGAACTACTGCTCACAATTGCTCACATCTGGCACGCCTCAACGGTAATCATTTGCAAGGTTCAAAAACATTGAACCTTGAAAGTGAAATAAGGAGCTTTATCTTCAAAAGGAAAATTAAAGACCTGGAGCAGACCCCTTGGGGCCTTTTTATTATACCTGGATAATGGCAGGTATTATTACTCTATCCAGCAGTATGTTTTTATGAATAGGCTAACACATACCCTTAGGCTGTAAAATTGTGCTTTAGGATATAACATGTTGATTCAGATACAAAATAAAATACTGTTTGTATGGTGGGTTTTTAATGAAAAGTCTAAAAACACACCTATTTAACAAACCTCTATTTTTTATAGAGCCGGCCTAAAAAAGTCTGCTTAAAAAAAAAAAAAAAATCTAACTATGGGTGGTCTCACACCTAGAAGTGGTACAAGAATCCTTTGTCAGATCATGTGTCTTAATTATTGGTATGGAAAAAGTGGTCACCGTAATTATAAGCCAGAGAAACTAAAGAGTTTAAAAAATTCTGTGCAGGAGGGGAGTAATAGTTCGTTAGCGTTCAATAAAACTGTAATTCAACCAGCTTTTAGGTCTGTAATAATCAGCTTTAAAATTACAGCACTTGACAATTCTCTACGTTACCTTTCGGCTATTTGTCGAAGTGTCTTATTTCCTCCACAAAAGTTATGCTCCATGAAAACCCCTAGAACTACCTCCACTCCACCGCTCACCAGACCTGGTACACGGCTTGTTTTTTGTGTTCAATGAACCACAAAGAATGTTTCAGGAACAACGTCAGGAAAATCAGGCAAGAAATAATTCAGGGTAAGAGGAAATCAATGTGTCACTTGTTTAGAAGCTATTCTCTTAGGCTTCAAGATATTTCAAATAGATCCTTTAAAAGGTTCAGTTATGGAAAAAGTTCATTTGTGCAGATTTTGAAATGAGTTTTAGCCAAGAAAAGAGTCAATAATAATTATTAATGAAGGAGGAGGGGGAAAGTTTAGTTGTGTAACTTAGTCATTTGGTTCCTAAAACCTTTTTCCTGATTGAAAGGCATGATTAGGGGTTGAAATACACATACTGGAGGAAGAGATATAATGTGATTGTTCCTCCCTCTATATGGTCTTTTGGGGCCTTCAAATGAAATGATCAAAGTCAAGTGAGCCTATGGAAAATTAATGAGAGCTGAGCATTTCAGACTGTTAAGATGCCTAGTTAACTCAGGCAGCAAGAAAGAATCACATGGACCTTTATCACACGGGGTAAAATACAAACGCCCTTCCACAAGGCTGGGGCACAGATGAACCTGAAGCATTATAGCTATGACTTCCCCTTGGCTTGGATTTCCTGTATTTCTTGGATTTCTTAATTCCACATTGCACCAACTTTTCTTCTTAATCATTTATATATATATACATATATATATATATATATATATATATATATATATATATATAAAATTCATATAATCCCATTTTTTTAGCATCTAACCTCTATCTCCCAGACTGCACCTCACAACGAGAAGTGGCCAAGAACAATTCTTCAAATCTATCTTCCCCTTGTTTTGATTTCTTAGAATAGGAAATAGGAGGATGATATCAAACCAGGTGAGAAAAAGTAACATTTTCCTGAAGCAGGTAAGAAAGTTATGGCTTGGTGACACGTGGCTGCCAAATTCATAAGAGCTGAGGTAGACCTGAACGTGCTCCTAAGGGCTTGGCGTCTTCCAAGGATGCTGCAGTGACCGAGAGCTTGGCCTTCAGAGTCCACCCTGGGCTCAAGCCCCAGGCTGGCCCTTCGGAGCTGTGCCATCGGCCACAGACCGTTCACTTCCTCTGAGCGTCAGTCCCCTCGTCTGAAAATGGGGAAAATGCCCGCACCTGCCTGCGGTTTCCGGGACTCAGATCGTGCAAGGCAAGCCCCTAGCACTGTGACTATCGTGCCGTGAGAACTCAGGACGTGGGAGCTCTTGTGGTACCACCTTCTGCAGCAATCGGGCAGGATGCACTGGGGAGCCAAACTACTGCCAAACTTTCTGTGAAATTCCTAGCAGGGGGCGGGGGGTTGGGGGCTGCCTCAGAGGGACACTGCCTGGGGGCTGACAATCGCTGCTAGGGTTGGCCTTTGCAAGCTCACGTCTGGGAAGCGAGGGTAACGACAGGAACAGCGATGGAGAGAGAGGGAGGCAGGGAGGAAAGCTTCCATAAGATGATGTCACGGTCAAGCTCTCATCCTCACCCTTCTCCCATAACCACCACTTATTTTAAGTTCAAATGAAAGCCATTCATTACCGGGCAGATATGGAGAGGTGGGATGTGTAGTCGGTGAGACGGCATCTTTCGTTGGCAAATGGGAACAGGGGGTGGAAAAGAAACGCTAACAAGCAAGAAACTCAAGCTAAACTGGCCTGTCTTCCCCAGCCTGGGGTGGGAATTTCTCCATGGAAAATTTCTATGTTTTTAATATTGGGTCATAAGGTAGATTTTATTTGAGCATTTCAGATTATTTGGTCTTTATTTTGTAAGAAGGTCGCTGTGTTTGCTTTCACAACAAAGTGAAGTCGTTTCAGTTAGAGGAAAAGAGAACAGTGATGTTGAAGGAAGGTTTAGCCTGAAAATCCTAGGTACCTACGTCCGCGCCAACACACACAGACACACATGGACACACACACACAGTCACACACAGACAGTCGGACACACAAACATTCAGAGACACACAGACACACGGATACACAAACACACACAGACAGGCACATGGGCACACAGACACACAGAGACACACACAGACACACACAGGTACAGACAGGCACATGAACACACAGAGACACACAGAGAAGCACACAGACATACATATACACACAAACACAGACATACACAGAGACTCACAGAGACACATGGACACACATACACACCAAGACAGAGACGCATACAGACACACACAGACATACATACAGATAGACGCATACAGACACAGACACACACACACACACACACACGCACATGGCTAGCTGGGCTCGTCCCACCTACCCCGTGCTGCGGGAAGCAGCATCTTATCTCCCCTCCCCTTTTTATCAAGAAAACCCTGACATCTGCAACCACACACGGGGTAAATACGGTAGTAAGAACCAAAACCAAAACAGTAACAACAAAACAACACCCTCCCGCCACAAGAAAGCATCTTTCAAGCAAGCAAGCAGGTCTTCAAGGAAATTTTCAAGGACGTTTCAAGATCTTTACTGCTCGGGAAGCACACATCTCACTGTTTTCAAACATGTTCCTGTTTTGTTTGTTTGGGTTTATTTTTGCCTTCGTTCTGCAGGAAGCCTCACAGATATGACAGGGTGATTTAACTCGGCACAAACCTCACCTCCCTAATTCTTAGAACGTAGATAGATACCACTACCGGTATTCTTAGAGTTACACAGCCTCTCACACCAAATCTAGCGAAGTAGAACCCACATTTCGTTGGAATCCCTACTTTTAGTTATTCGCAGGTTTTTCTTTACGACACAGGAAACCAAATATGAGGCAGTGTTGTAGATATTGATACATGGGCTTCTAAAATGTTCTCAATGGCTGGCAGAACAATACCTGATTTACAGCCAAAAAAGGGAGATAACGACTTACCCCTTACCCCCTGCAGAGGAAAGTTGGTCTAGTCACTCTTGTCAGGTGTCAGAATGTATTCATGACAACAGATACTGGCAGATGCATCTGTGAAGGCACTTGCGAAAGTTTCTCCCTGCCGTCCGTCTCAGACGGTCAAGAGCCAAAGATGATAGAAAATTGACAGTGCACCACGTGATGGAAGAAAAACCAAGCTTTGAAGGAAGGGGTGGTGTTCACCTGAATGTCTGAATCCGCTGAGCCCTAAGCCCCATCGAGCAGGGGTTTGGGACAAGTCAGGCACCTTCTGCTTGAAGCGGGCAGTGAGCCTGCCGTACTGCAGAGGAATCAAGTACAAGACCAGGGCCTCTTCCTTAAAGACGTCTGCTCCTCCGCTACACGGATATCCAGTTCACTACAGTGCACAGAGACAGTGCTCAGCCTCGGGCTGAATCTTCCCAACCAGGCTATCTGCACCTCGAGCGGATAACAAATCACTCTAAGAAAAGTCCACTTTTTTCATCTGACACTGACATGTAAGACTTTCTACAAGATGGTCAAAAATGTCTTGAAAGCCAGATTCCTGAAGATCTTTCAAAAGACACTAACCGGATACATGCCCAGGAGTGGGATCTGGAGGAAAACATGGTTCGAAAGGATACATGCACCCCAGTGTTCACTGCAGTGCTGTATACAATAGCGAAGACATAGGAACAACCTAAATGTCCACTGACAGATGAATGGATAAAGAAGATGTGGTACGTATATACAATGCAATATTATTCAACCATTAAAAGAATGAAATAATGCCCTTTGCAGCAACACGGATGGACCTGGAGATCATCATACTAAGTGAAATAAGTCAGACAGAGAAAGACAAATATCATATGATATCACTTATATGTGGAATCTAAACAACATAATACAACTGAACTTATTTACAAAACAGAAATAGACTCACAGACATAGAGAACAAACTTATGGTTACCAGGTGGAAACGGTAGGGGGGAGGGATAGATTGGGGGTTTGGGATTGACATGTACACACTGTTATATTTAACATAGATAACCAGCAAGGACCTACTTCCCTGTGTATAGCACAGGGAACTCTGCTCAATATTCTGTAATAACCTAAATGGGAAAAGAATTGGAGAAAGAATAGATACATGTATATGTATAACTGAACCACTTTGCTGTACACCTAAAACTAACACAACATTATTAATCAACTATGCTCCAATATAAAATAAAAATAAAAAAACAGGGCCTCCCTGGTGGCGCGGTGGTTGAGAGTCCGCCTGCCGATGCAGGGGATACGGGTTCGTGCCCCGGTCTGGGAGGATCCCATATGCCGCGGAGCGGCTGGGCCCGTGAGCCATGGCCGCTGGGCCTGTGCGTCCGGAGCCTGTGCTCCGCAGCGGGAGAGGCCACAGCAGTGAGAGGCCTGCGTACTGCAAAAAGAAAAAAAATAAATAAATAAAAAAATAAAAATAAAAAAACAAAACAAAAACAAGACACTAACCAATTCATCCCTATAAACCCCCCTTTTCTCACCACCCCCGACAGGATGTACCTACTGGAGTGATCTCTACAGTCAACAGACATTTAAGTAAATTAAGTGGATCATTCTATGTGACTTGAATGCATGAGTAACTTTTAAGTAAGTTTCTTTTAAAAGGAAATTAATTCACTCATTCCTTCCCTTTAGTTAGAACGTTGGCAGCACAATCCGCAACTTTACTAAGATTCAGAAGACCTGGCTCTACCACACAAGCAACCCCAGGCCGTTTACCTAAACCTTCGTGCACCTCAGTTTACTTGTCTCTAAAATGGGGAGCCTGGGCAGGATGGTTTCCAAGGTTACTTTGAACCTTAGCATTTGGGGATTCTGCACGTATGTGGAGTCTACTCTATAACAGACACTGGCGGACGCAACAAGGAGGCAAACGTGCAAAGACACGGTCCTGACGCTTCCTGTTTACAGTGTCATTGCTTGGCTGTATTTCCAAACTTCCGTCATAGGTTCCGTTGACTTGGGATCAAATTTCTTTCTTCCTTTAAGTGTATGCCTCTCTTTGATGTGCAGAGATTCTTAGTCAGACAGGGCCCCCTCCTATTTGCACAGGCTTGGCCTAAGCATCCTTCCACTCACCTGCATATCACAGTTCCGCAGGTTTTTTCCCGGCATCCGGCACCAGCAGGAGTTCTCTCGACAACGATGACCTCGGCCTGAGCTGCCATGTTTTCGGGAATTCTAGAATGTGGGGTGGCTCCTGATCCATGCAGCTTGCCCTGCTCCCCGATGTGGATCCTTCCTCCTCTCTCCTGCCTCAAGAACAAACGTCCTGGCCCGCAGCCTGAACCCCCGGGACGAGAGACCTGGGTAAAAATCTGTGCATGTCGGACCTGTCATCATCCAGGCTCCGGCAAACAGGCTGCCCTTGGGCAGAACAGCTTTGCTCATCAATCAAGCTTCAGGGAAGTGGGTGGTTTGTACGTGGGGCCCACTTTGCCGTGACCAAGCCCCTATGAAAACGTCTGAGTGTGAATGAAAAAAAAAAAAACCTCAACAGTCTACTTTCCATGTCTGCTGCAGGAGGGCCAAGACAAGGTTTTATTTAAAAATAACTCCCTCCTCTTTCCTGAAGGCTGAAAGCAAGCACATGAGCTTAAAAAGAATTCCTCTTTCAAGATTTACTAGTGACTCAGATCAGGAAACGCAGCTCTCAACTTAATGATGTCACATGCAAAACGAGAGAAAACTTGAGGGATGTTTCCCAAGTATTCAAAACTTAGAAATGACCTATTTCTAATTTTTAAAAAAGAGCCTCCTGAGAAGACATCTCATGTGATTGGGATGTATTAATGTGGCAGTCAACAAGTGGAGCAAATGAATGTCATTTGAGGCTAAGCTAAGACATGACACAAGTCCCTACAAAAAGAGAGGTAGTTCGTGGGAAGAGGTCAAGTTTCTTGTCACAGGGCTGGATACATATCCCGGCTATAACCTGCTACTGGGGCAAGTCATGTAACTTCTCTGAATCTTAAAAAAGAAAAGAAATATAAATATATATGTATGTTATACCTACACACACATGATATATTGATATATATATATAGGGGCCAATTATACTTTCAACTCATAGAATTGTGAGAACTAAGTGAGACACTATAAGCAAACCGTTTCTATACTGTAAACACAACAGAAATGTAAAGCAGTATTATAATAATAGGCATATTCATTCAAATACATGTTACTCTATTCAAAGTTATTTGATATGTAGTCTAGCTCTTGTCCTTTTTCTTATTTTAGGAATGAGTTTCTAATGAATTCAGTTTATACGTATTTCCTATCTGAACTCTTCACATTTTCAAAGCTCCTACACAAGTGACAGAAGAATACAAGTTTAAAATAACCAGAGAAATAACACCACAGAAATAGAATAGATAGACAATTTAAAAAGCATTTACCCTTTGCCGCAGCAACACTCTGGTAATGTATCCTGCTCACATATGAACGGACCGATGAACAACGTTATCTGTTAAGGCATTATCTGTAGTACCAAACGACTGGAAATAACCAGGTGCCCATCACTAGGGGTGGTTAATTAAACATGTGGAGAAGATAGTTACATAATGACCTCCAACAAATCCCTCTTCCTCCCTTGGGTGTTCACTCTCTTGGGTAGACCCTTCCACACTGATGCTGGGCTGGGCCTGTGACCTTCTGAGGTAATGGAACATCAGCAAACATGCTGCAAGCAGAGTCTTCATAAGCCCTTTTTTATGGGGGCATAATCCCTCTCTGCTTTTGGAATCCAGTCACCATGGGAAGAAGCCTGGGCTAGTCTCCTGGAGACACCTAATCCAGCCGGTGGTGGAATCTACCACCGACATGTGGGTGAAGCCGTCCTGGACCATCTAGGCCCAGCCAAACTCCCAGATGACCTCATCCATATGAGTAAATCCATGAAAAACCAGAAGAAAAACCACTCAGTCCAACTAGCCCACCAAAGAATTGTGAATAAATAAAACCATTGTTTTAATTTAAGCCACTAAGTTCTGGAGCAGCTTGTCATGCAGTGATAGATAATACCACCATGATATTTCCCAAACAGTGAAATACTATGAAGGTAGTAGCCTACCCATGAAGAAAGAAAAAGGATGCACTGACCTGCTACAGTCTCTAAGACACAGAGATAAATTAACAGGCCAAGTGAAGAACAAGGCTGCCTTTTATGTAGGAAAAAGGAAAATTTTAAATACATATGTATATATACTTATTTTGCATGAAGAGACACTGGATATGTATTCAAGAAATTAACATACATAACTACCTGTGTCAAGGGAGTTAGGGGGTAGTGAACTGGGGTAGATGGGGACTCGGTGGGAGTGAAACTCATCAATAAAAATGTTTCTAAATTGTTTCAGTATATGAACCATGTGAATCTATTACCTAGTCAGAAATTATATTTTTTAAAAAGTAAAAAATCAGGGACTTCCCTGGTGGCACAGTGGTTAAGAATCCTCCTGCCAATGCAGGGGACAGGGGTTTGAGCCCTGGTCCGGGAAGATCCCACATGCCTCAGAGCAACTAAGCTCGTGCGCCACAACTACTGAGCCCGCATGCCACAACTACTGAAGCCCGCGCCCCTAGAGCCCGTGCTGCACAAGAGAAGCCACTGCAATGGGAAGCCCGTGCACCACAACAAAGAGTAGCCCCCGCTCGCCCCAGCTAGAGAAAGCCTCCGAGCAGCAACGAAGACCCAACGTGGCCAAAAAATAAATAAATAAATTTATTTTTAAAAAGGGTAAAAAATCAGACTAATCCAAGATAGAAATGACAAAGGTTGAAAAAGTAGAATTTCAAATTGATTATTATAATTCTACCATGATGTCATCCCTTACAACAGCATTCCTTTGAAACAGAATAATCCTCTCTTTGTAATACATAAGGTGATTTGTTAACACAGTTTATCTTTCCTGCTACATTGTAAGTGCCTTGAGGGTAGGGATCAGGTCTCATGCATTTTTGTTTCTTCTGAAACTGGCAAGCACCGTGCAGGGCACAGAGTAAATGCTCCATAAATGGTTGTTGAGTCAAAGAAATAGATAACATTTCTGACATCACCAAAGGTCTCCGTTGTTAATGCTGGTGAGTTCTCAAACATCTTCAGCCTAACTTCTCCCATCCATACACACACTCCACACCATCTTTGAAGAAAATGGTGAGTATCCATCATATTTTGGGTTGGCTTCTCTCATCAACTTACTCTGAACTACTGGGCAGGGTATACACAAGAGCTAAATTTGAATGCCACAAAAGGAAGAAAAGCAAAAGAAACTCCCCCATTTAGAAAGAAAACAACAACACCCATAGAGGAAGTCTAGAAAAAGAAAGATCTTTTATTATTTCTCATCAGTAACAAATTTCACTTCTGTGGTTGAGTAAGCAGCAGCCTGCAGCCAACTAACTCTGCAAAGCCAACCAAGCGATCCAGATAAACGGGCTGTGGGAATGTGGAGCCAGAAGGTCCTCTTCCCCATCCTCAGGCCTCCGCAGAAGTCGGTGCTCAGGCCACTGTGAAGCGGTTGTCTGTTCTGACTCTAGCATTTCCAGGAAAGAGGAGGCCACGGCTTTCTGCGTAGCTCGTTTCGGGGCGTGACAATTCTCCCTGGAAATCGGCACTTACTTTGAACCTGTCACTTTCCTCCTGTCCCCTCCCCTCTGCCTTTTCTGTACAGTTTGCTGTCTCCGGGTCTGACCTAATGAAAGCTTAACCTCTTGGAGGAGGAGGTCTGGGTCACCTCACCTCCATCCCTGTGTCCACATCTCCCCCTCCAGATGTGCTCGTCACGGCCATCCCAACCCCCGGGCATCCTGGACCGCGCCCTCCAACAGCATCCCGTGGTGACCCTGGCGCTCTGTGTAACACAAGCCAAGATAAGAATAACACGGGCAATACAAGGCAGACAGTCCAGGGCTGAGTAGTAAAGGACACGCATAATTGGTGTGTATACACCACTGTCTCAAGAGAGCCAGGGCACCAGAATCTTCCCCCTGTAAGTTCTCACCATTTCTGTTTCCCTCGTATCAAATAATTCCAATTCCTGAATTGCTCTGTCTGATTTCATCTCCCAACTTGTGGATCCATTTCACTGTTGTCTGCCACGTTGCATTTCCCCCACGGCTACGACAGTGGGGGCTCTGTCACTGCGGGGATCATCCTTCGGAGGTTGCACAAGGTAAAGAAGGTCGGAAAGCTGAGGCGGACAAACTAAAAGGCAGCTGTGCTTTTGCCACAAGAGATCAACAAGCGTTGCTTATGTGCCTGCTGTGTGCAAGGAGGTGAGTTAGATGCTGTCAGAGACAGAAAAGAGGAAGACATCATCTCTGCCACTTAACAAGAGGAACGCTGATAAGATGGCATTTCAAGAAAGGAATGTTGGCTTGGATGCGCAGAGCTCACGGACGGGTCAGGCAGCTGTGCGGCCATCAGGACCAGGTAGAACGGAGGCCGTGGAAATGGCAACAGGGGAAAGAATCAACGAGCGGGTCAGAGGAAGCCGGAATGCGGATTCCTGGGTGCAGAGGAGAAATGTATGACGGAGGATGCTTTCCAGATTTCAGGTCTGGAAAAAAAAAGGAAACCTATGCCACTGCTGACAGAGGCAGAGAGCGCTCATGGGGAGTGGGTTGTCCTGAGGACCCAATGAATTTTGGAGAAAACAAGAGGAAATAGAATACGCAACTTCAGATGAGACACTCGGACTGGGGATATAGTTTTATGATGGAAGCCATGAGAATAAAAGCCTTTGTGGAGGAGAGAAGGCACAGGAAAGGAGAAAAAGGGGCGGGCTCGGGGATCACTCCGCACGCTCCGCGATAGGACGGAAGAAGCAGAGGCGGAGGCGGGGCCGGTCTCATCCATCCTTGTAGACGTCCCTGCAAGTGGGCGTGGTTATGCCCCCCCCCCTCCCCGGCCTTCGGTGCTCCATGAATGCTTGTTTCATAACTGTTTGGAGACGGAAAGGGAAATGCAGTGGTCAGAGAAGCGGGAAGAAAACCAGCTACGGATCCAAGTCACATCAGTCAAAGAAGAATAACTCAAAGACGGTCAAGGGCTGATGCTGCGTGGAGAATTACATGATTTTCCGAAAATCCAAGGGCACACCAAGGCTTCCAGGCTGCCTGGTCCCCCAGAGCGCTGGGTGAGTTGAGTCCATCACCGGGAGGTCCTGCCTTCACCATAAAGTCTGCACAGACTCCCCAGGGTGGCGCTGCCTTACTTGGAATCCAAAAAAAAAAAATCCCTGGGATTTATAATATTTTCAATTTAATTTCTGTGCTGTTTCAGTTTTGACAATGAGAACTGGTAACATCGAATAAAAGTCTGAAAGGAAACTTGGGATGTTCAGGCTTGCATGGATTCCACTGACACTGGTTACTCTAACCTTGACTTTGAAAAGAGAAAAACTGGCATGGGAATTACCTTTAAAAAAAAAAAAAAAGACTAGTATTCAAAGATGCTGGCAGTTGATTTCACATCCGAGGGAAGGTACTTGATTAGAGGGACTCTTAACAAGAAGAACTGAAGACCTAAGTCAATATTCCCCATCTGCTCCTGGGCCTACCACCTGGCCGTTATCCTGTCTGCTCTGCTGATAGGTTTCAACCGACCAATTCTGTTTTATTTGTGCAAGTCGAGAAGCCACCTGTCGTGGAATAGACTCACGCATTAAACAAAGTGAACATTTTTTATTTCCATGCTTCCCATATGATTTTTTTTTTTTTAAACACAAAGCACACCCTTTCACCTTGAGCAGATTTAAGAAATGCTGACTTCGAAGAACAGGTACAAACAAGGCAATCTTTTGTTTATGAAGATTGGTAACAACCCACTCGTAGAAGGACCCCTTCTGTCCCCAACACTGGTGAATTAATCCGTCCACACTTTTTAGCTCATTTCCCTGGTTGTTACGAGTGAAAGTGCAGCAAAAAGGTTTTAAAGGGGGCACGGTATATTTGTGCTAAAAACTGGCACCACACAAATCCAGAGATGGGAGCCAAAAAGAAATTCCAGGTGTAGGGAACAGTGTAAGAGCAAAGCGAGAAGAAGGGAGGTGCACGGTGTTTGGGGGACTGTACGTCAGAATGGAGGGGATGCAGAGAAGGGTATTGGGTTGAGGACTTGCAGCCACGAAGGCTGGGAGAGAGGGGGATTCTTCGTGGAAAGCCTCTAACGATCAAGCTGAGGAAGGCTGGCCTCTTCCAGAGAACTGGGCACCAGCGGAAGATTTGAGCCAGGGAACAGGAAGGTCCCAGTGGTGCCTGGGCGGCACCCAGGAGAGGGAGGGGAACACAAAGTGCTGTGGGAATGGCATCGGAGCTAAAACCACAGGGATCCCCTGATTCCATAAGCCCCTGGTCTCACTGGTGGCCCAGAGTCTGGTGGCTTTGGGTCTCCTGGAATTAGTGTCAGTTCAGTGCCCATGCCCAGCAGTCCTCAAAAGGTCTAGTGTTTCCTTTTCCCCAATATGCCGTCACCCTGGTGAAAGGCTGTAGGTCCCTTTGGGGAAAGCTGGGAGGAAGAGTAAGAGTTTAAATCTGGGGCAGTGTGGCAGGGTGCTTCCTCAAGGGGAACCAGCCTCTCCTTCATTCAAGGGGCCCTGGGTCTGTACACTGGCCCAAGTCTGGGAATTGACTGAGGGGCCATGACTTTCGGTTTCTATGATTCAAGTTTGACTTACGTTCACTTGACCTAGAACTGTTCTGCTTATACAGATCAAGTAAGAATTTAGTAGCCTGTCCATGGATTTCACAGCTAGCAACACCGTGAGGACAGAGTTGGAAGTGAAGGAAATGCGGTGAGAGGGTTTGGGTGTGGAAGAAAGAGAGAAGGCGGAAGCACACTTGGCTGAGACGTGGGACCAGGACGAGGTGCCCCCGTGACCAGAGACTGGCAACGTCGGGGCAAGGGGGCAGTTTCGGGGAGGACGAGGCAGAGGTGAGTTGGAAATGGCGATGGATCACCCAGTGGACGTGACCCGCAGAGCACCGGAAATATGGGACGGAAACGGGAGGACTGTCAGGTCGGGACGTAGGGGTTTTGGAACCGTCTGCACACAAGCAGAAAGGCTGGGCGGGAGGAGACGTGATCTGAGACAGGGAGAGAGCAGAAGGCCTCCACCAGGCCGCACGTCGGGATTTACCCGAGTAGGAGGAGGAAGAAAGGCTGGGGAGCTGGTCAGCTGGGCTGCTCGGCAAGATGGGACGAAGAGTGAGGCTTGTGCAATAGAAGCAAGAAAGTCTAGTGTTTCAAGAGGGATGTTTCCTGGGGTTCCCACTGCTGCCGAAGAGTAAAGCAGCATGGCTCTGGATGTGCTCAGAAATTGGTAATCCCCTTGTAAGACAGCTGTTTCAGGGGAGCGACGGAAACAGAAGACCCACTGGAGAGGTGGGAGGGGTGCTGGGAAGGGGGGAGCGGGGGGTGAGGGACTGGAGTTAGAGACGGACGATCCAGCTTTTAAGAAGCTTAAAAACATGGGGAGGAGAGATGATTGTAGTCCTAAAGGAGCAGCAGAGTTAAAGGCAATGTTTTCCAGGATTTGGATGCCCTAAGGACACTTGCGGACAGTGAAGGGGAGATGGGGAAGATTCTGGAAGGTTCTGGAAGGCTGAGGAGCCCTGGAAGGGCCTGGACTATTGAACAGAGGACAGATGTGAGTGTACAGAAGGTCCTTCACGGAGGCCTCGGGGCTCACCCCCTGGTTATAACCTTGGTGGTAGGGGAGGGGTGCAGTGTGGACTCAGGCCCCAGGAAGAACAGTCTTTTATTTTTTACAAAATAGTGAATGCAAAATTAGCATTGAGTCTTTATTAGCTTATCGCTGGCTTCAAATTTCATTCCTGTGTTACACTTTCCCAGTGTGTTTAGTTAAAACTTCCTTAGTTTGGGACTTCGCTGGTGGCGCAGTGGTTGAGAGTCCGCCTGCCGATGCAGGGGACACGGGTTCGTGCCCCGGTACGGGAGGATCCCACATGCCGCGGAGCGGCTGGGCCCGTGAGCCATGGCCTCTGGGCCTGCGCATCCGGAGCCTGTGCTCCGCAACAGGAGAGGCCACAACAGTGAGAGGCCCGCGAACCGCAAAAAAACAAACAAACAAAAAAACCAAAAAAAACTTGCTTAGTTTGTAAATTCTCATCAGCAAGGAGTTTCCAGCAGCAATTCCCAGAGCAAATGTGTTCCCCAAAATGCATATTGCTCTTTTGTGAATGAGACACAAAGAAATTGAACTTCTAACTAATGAAAGATACTGGATTAACAGATAATATTTTTTCTGGGTTTCAGTTCAGTCATATGTCTCAGAACGAGCTTATCTTGCCCTGAAGCCTTCTGCTTTCCTCAGTTCATTTTGTCCCCTGCCATTCAGACCTGGTGGCGGGTTCTTATTTCTTGCCGTTCGCTTCTGCAGGACTCCTCGGAATCAATCCGGTTGCTTCGTGCTGAGCCCGACTTTGAAGGCTGGGCCCTTGCCTGGCACTCCTTGTAACCCACGAGCTCCACCCTCACTCGTGATCTGATTGTTCCTTGACCCAGTTCTGAGTCTCCGGCCCTTCTCTCTACTTCTCTCCACCTCGCCCCAAATACCAGGACTTGGGCTCAAGTGTTGCTCTGTCCTCGGCGTGTCTGCCGTCCCGCTGTGGGCTGCTTCCTCTGCATCCTTCCAGAGCCTCAGAAAACTCCCTCCTGAGTGGCTGCTCCTGTTCTCCCCACCCAAACCTTCCTCTTCTGGTTTTCTGAGCCCACGGGAGTCTCTGTGGGTGGCATCCTTTATTTCCAGTTTTAAACCAGCTCTGCTTTTTAAGTGGTCACCTTAATCCTTCGCTAAAGTTCTCTTTGGTGGAACACTGTAGTTTTGGTAACCCCTTACTGTCTACGTTTTAGGGTGTGGGGCCTGATTTTAGTCCTTCAGACACATACAGTGAAATTGGCACCTGACAATAAGAGAGATCGCTGACAGGCATAGTCTTTTTCTCCTGAATGTAAAATATCACGGCACTTGGCGTTACTCTAACTTAGCTGCAGTCTCTGGCTCTCCCTGGCTAAGGACGCCCTTGCCAACACAGCAGAGCCACGCCAAGCAAAGGCCCTTCTACGAGGCACCAGGGGGAAGCTCTTACATCACGAAAATCAGGGGACAGACCATCTCTGATTCTCCTGGTCCTTGCACAGGTTTTATCAGAAATGTAACCAGTTTGCTCTGGGGGTGGGGGATTTTAAACACTGCATTTCTAGTTGCTTTGTATTGTTACAGGAAACTTCTAAGTGGCCCTAAAAATACTGAATTTAATAGTTTTGAAAATTCCGAGTTTCTCCAACGGAAAGGAGGAAAGGGAAGGAAGTTTTGATGCTTTCAATGGGCACATGGATTAGGGTGTCCCATTTTAGAGATTAGAAAAGCAAGGCTAGACAGTGAGTCTCGTAGTGATAAGTAGCCACAAGCCATAACTGGGATCCAGGTATCTCAGGTCTGAATTCCAAGCCTTATCAAATAGAGGTTGCTACCTTTACAAAAAGGATGAAAAAGTGTGGAAAGGAATTGCAGGAAGGGGGAGTGGGAGAGAGAAAGAACATATAGAAAATTCAAACTTGTTAAGATACATGTCCCTCAATTTATACATTGCTCTTGACTAAGCCTAAGTGACCTGAATTCTTACACACAGTGAAAGGGAAAAGCAGGTAAACAGATTCATGCTGACTGAATATGTTACTTTCCCTCCCCAAACTATAAAGGCTGGTTTCAGAGTCTCAAATAAAAATGTATGTAAAAACAGTAAAACAGGCAAATCACTTACTCTTGCAGCCAGTTGTAGTGACTTGGGTGCTTTTCTTGACAAATATTCAAATGTCACACACCAGCATCACATGCTTAATACTATTTCAGTCTTGTGTTAAAGTCACCTGAACTGGGGGATTGTTTGATCTTAGTATCACCGACAGGGCCTCACACAACACCCCTCACTGCTAACAAACTCAAAAGAAAGACTTTAGTTTAGGAAACTAGCATTTTCTTAGAAAAGGGGGGGGGAAGCAGTTCTCAGTAAAAGATAAACCACAGACCTACTGCGTTCAGCCAAGCTGTACATATTAAACCACACACGCACATACACACACACTCACACAAACATACACTATCAAAATAATGTTTAGGCTCTGTCTAATCCACAAAGGTGAGTAAATTCAGAATTCAGACGTTAAAACCAGAATCCTACTCAAGACTTTCCCTGACATTGAGGCTATACTGAAGAATGCTGGAACTGGATTCTAGATCACCTCGCTTGCTCTCCCTGCAACTCTAATAACCCACATTAATCCAGAGGTTCTTTTCTTGGCGGGACACCAAGAGCCAACATTCTTTTGCAGAACAGGCTGGTCAGAATTCTCTAGGAGACAGAATCTATTTCTACCTCCAAGTACAGGGAAGCCTCAGGCTCTCAGGGACTCAAGGTCCCAAAATGATGTTAGATAAAAAATTAAAGGGGGGGAGGCTGGGAGAAACCTTTCTGTCAGGTGGAGAGCCTATCAACAGAAAAATGAGGAATGGAGACAGCTTACACAGGCCAATGACCTTGAGGTTATATCAAAAATGATATGGGAGAAGGGGGCTTGCTGACCTCAAAGCGCCATCTCAACGGCAGGCATTGGCTGCAAATGCCAAGCCTCTTTGCGGGAAAGTGAGAGGGACAGAAGGGAAAAGAAGAAGAAAAGCAAGAAGGACAACAGAAGTGGTGGCCGACCTTGGCATCCAGGGTAAGAGGAGAAAGCACCAGACAGTCCAGACTTAGAGGAAGATAGGCAGTGGGGAGGGAAGAGAGGGGTTGAGCTGCCATCTTGGAGGAGAGCAGGTACAGCAAACAGCCCAGCTCAGGAGATGGCCTGTAGGATCCAACCCACCCACTGCTTGCAGACTTCTAACACCACATGGACGGTTATTTTTAAAGCACTGGAAATGGAAACCATGTTACAGGAACTCTTACTCAGATCCCATCTTGCCATACAACCATGTGCGCTTTTTTTTTTTTTAAGATTATTTTGATGTGGACCATTTTAAAGTCTTTATTGAATTTGTTATAATATTGCTTCTATTTTATGTTTTGGTTTTTTGGCCCCAAGGCATGTGGGATCCTAGCTCCCAGACCAGGGATCAAACCCGCATCCCCTGCACTGGAAGGCGAAGTCTTAACCACTGGACTGCCGGGGAGGTCCCCCATCTGCGTATTTGAACGCAAACGTTCAGAAGTTGTGTGTGATGTGTTTCACCTTTTGAATTCTGCCAAAAACTGTAAAGAAAAAATTAAAACCAAGAGGGAAATTTCTAGCTGCCATGCTAACCAAATGCTGTCAGGTTAAAAAAAAATCATCCTAAACATAAAATAACACTTCAGGCTATAAGATTCATTTCCATAAATATTTCTTCCCCAGAACCCAATTCTAGAAAACCATAATCTCCTCTTAATGAATTCTCTTATGTATATTACTGTGATGGTCTTATTGTGGCCCCATGCTTGTCTTGAAGTTTGGGACTTCAAAGGGACCCTGTCTCCCCATCCTTCTTGGCAATTTAGAGGCACTGCTCCTTGGTGGTGACAATGTCACAGCCACATGGAAGGATGCAAAAAAAAAGGTACTTCATACACTGCTGGTGGAAACAGAAATTGCTATACCATTTAGCAAGCAATCTGGAAATATCTATCCAAATTCAAAACTACCATCATTGATGAAGTCATCTCATGCCCATAGGACCACAGCACTGTTTGGAGTAAAATCATTCAATAGGTTATGCCATGGTCAACTAAGGAATAGTATGCAGTCATGAAAAAGAAAGAACGGAGGAATTTCAACAATGTATCCTGTGAAGTGAGAAAAAAACAAGATGCAGAGAGGGACATACGATATGATCTGATTTTTATAAGGTAATGACCAAAATCACATGTTTCTGTGCCTATCCATCTATCTACCTAAATGTTTGATATAATTATATGAGTGAAGTGGAGTGAGGCACAGAAGGATGACACACAAGGTTGATAACACTGGCAACATGAGGGAGAGGGGTTAGGGTGGGTGGAAGGAAGGGAGTGGGAGGAAAGAAATAAGTGAAAATGAAAGAAGGTAGCAACCATAAAAACCACATGGATGCCACGATCTCACTTATAGGAAAACATGTATGTGTGCTCAGGTAAACGTCTATAAACAGAAGATGATGAGATAGTCTGCAAAATGTCAATGGTTTTTATTTCAGGGTGTTGAGATGTTTTTAAATATAATGTTTACTTTACTCCTTATATATATTTTGAAAAATATTTACAACCACCTGTATTGTTTATAGAATCAGAAGAATTCATTGAGAGAGAAATATGAAAAGTCCCATGCAAGGCAATACAGGTCCCCAGAGAGGAAGCAACTAGAGAGAGAAGGCTGCAACGTCAAGCTGGGACCAGACTGGGAAGGCTCTCAGTAACAGGAAAGACAAAAGAACAGCTTATAGGCTGTGTACCAACACAATAACAACAGGCTGCTGTTTTGGTGGTAGATTATGAGTGATTTTTTTTCTTCTTTTTGCTTTTCTCTATTTTCCAGATTTTCTGCAAAAACCATATCTTGCTTTCATAATCAGAACAAAAAAATGTATTATTTAAAAAATTATGCCATGAAAGTTTTTAAGTGGGAAGGGTCACTTAATGATTAATGATGAGTGATGTTTTAGGGTATTATGCAGTGGTCCCCAAAGACAGAGATTAAAAGCCATTTATGAAGGAGTAGTATCAGTGAGAGTTGATAATGGCCCCCAATTAAGAGGAAATGGCGGAAATGGAAAGGTACATAGTGGGCCTCAGATGTTTTCTAAATAAAGGGATGAATAAGTGAAACATTGATGAAGAAGAACCGCTAATCTCAGTGGCCCTTTGTCAAGTTTATATGGATGCCCGCAAAAACACAGCCAGATGTCAGTCAGCCGATTTAATCCAAAATTACAGAGAACTGTAATTGTACAGAGAGACCAACCCATTGTGAATATCACGTCCCTAAATGCAGCCACATCTTGCAAGCCATGTCAAAGAAAGATACAATACCCAAGGGAAAAGACCAAAGTGGTAGAAACCATAGGCGATAAAGAGAAATGATGTGATACGATGATGTAAAAAGCTTTCCTCCACCCAAAAAAGATAAGTCATTGACAAGCACTGCATCCAACAAACACTGGAATGTTGTAGATCACATAAAAATATTCTCAGGTAACTTCTGGCTTGCATTCATTTTATACTATAGCCAACTTAAAAAGTTTCTGACCAGTGTCAGGAGAAATTAATTTAAAATGTTTTATCCAATTGTGGTTTGCTTTTTTCTAAAAGTTGGCACATTCTGAGAAGTCCCCTTCATTCGAAGTATTCCCGAAGGGGATGGGTGGCACCGTGTTTGAGAAGGTGGTAATAGAAGGCTTCCAAAGGACTTCCCAGCTTCAAGAGTCTCTGAGTCAAGAGGAGACATCATGTCAACTGCCAGATTTTGTGCCTTCTCTCTCTCAGATGTTCCAATTGGGGTAGTTTACTAAATAAGCCATGTTTATGTTTTTCTGGCATTCCTGAAGCAGATGTAATATAACTGAAGGCAAACAATTTTAGTAATGCCAATTCATGCACTGCCATCTAATCACCACGTAATCATGAAACTAAAATGTTTACCCAATATCAAAGACCGAGGCAAAGAAACCAAAAGGCATTTTGTAAGACAAAGTACTGGCCGGCACTTCCCATAAAAGGATTTATGGAGGGTTATCCTGAAATGGCTCAAGAGGAAAAGTCGATGGGACTTGGTTTCTAATCACACAGAGAATTGCCCTGCTGTTTTTCCAAATGGTCAGAAAAAACGGGAGGGATTGGACAGGTTGTCACAGAGAACCAGGGTCCTCCCGATAGAGTTTCGGGGTGGGCTCATCAGAAAGTAAGCCAGAGCCCAGCCGCCCCCCACCCCGGAAGACGCCGCCCCCTGCTGCCCATTGCTGACCCAGGGCATTTCTCCACCTGCGACCACCTCTGATGGTAAGGGGCATCCTTCCCATTCTCCAAATGGGTGGTGTGTTCCCTTCCGCCTTCCTGCCTTCTCGGCGGCTACTCCCTGGGTCTCAGTGTGGCTCTTCATCACCCCATAGCCCTCTCTTCCTCCAAGTCTGGCTCAAAGCCCACCTCTCCTCAGTCTGATACCAACCAATTTGGGTCTTTCATTCTATCTGAGTCCCCTCTTGGTTTGTACGCTCAATTAACATGAAATAATTGGCAACGTTTTTTTTTTTTTGCGGTACGCGGGCCTCTCACTGCTGTGGCCTCTCCCATTGCGGAGCACAGGCTCCGGACGCGCAGGCTCAGTGGCCATGGCTCACGGGCCCAGCCGCTCCGCGGCATGTGGGATCCTCCCGGACCGGGGCACGAACCCACGTCCCCTGCATCGGCAGGTGGACTCTCAACCACTGCACCACCAGGGAAGCCCAACTGGCAAGTTTTTTTAATGGGAAGAGCCCCAGTGCATGATTCCCATTGGATCTCCTAAAACCCTAAATATCCCACAGAGCGGAGAGAGGAACTTCCTCCCTTCCTTTCCTTCCTTCCCTCCCTCTTTTGATGTAGTGTTTATCCTACATTTATTTCATGCAAAGCACCTTTCAAGGTTTCTTCCTGTACTGTTTCACATAATCTCCTCACAAGCCTCCCTAGAAATCAGGAGCACTCGCCCAGCCCAGCTCCGCTCTTCTCCAGCGTTCCACAGTCTTGTCCTCGGGTCACCGTCTTCTCAGTCCCTTGGTGTCCTGTTTGGTTCTTCTTTCCTCCTCAACCCTACATCCAACCAGCTGCCAATTCTCTAACTCCTCTCTGGCTCCTCCTTTTTTATTCCCCTGCCTTGATATCTCTCCTGAACACCAAAGCCTCTTCATTACCGGTCTCCCTGCAACCAGGTTATCATTCTAACACGAGTGGCTTGATATCACTGCACGAATCCAAAACTTTATGTAATTCCCGTTGTCTGCATGATATAACCCGAGTTCCCTAGTTGGACATTAAAGGACATCCCAACTATTAACATGTATCTTCCAGACACACAGGACTTCTTCTGATTCTCCATACATGCCAAGCAATTGGACTCTTACAGGTTTCTGTTTGTGCCATTCCCGCTCTGTGAAATGGCCTTCACCCAACTCTGTCCTCGGGTAAAATCCTACTTTTCAAACTTAGCTCACATGCCACCTGGCTACCCCAGGTCAAAACTGATTGTTCTTTCTCCTGAACTTTCTTAGACTTCGTTGTTTACAGCTCCAAGGCTGCCTCTAGATATAAAATCCTGGAGGAAAGAGATAGTATCTGTTTGTCTTTGCATTCCAACACCATGGCCCAACCACAACAGTACTCCCTCAGCACAAGCAGGAATGGGGTTACCAGCACTGGGAAGTGAGTTTACTAGCCACCGCTGTCTTCCAAGTGTTCCTCGGAATTTCAAGCTAACAAACACTTATGAAGTACCTACTCTATACACAGCACTCTGGCAGGAGCTGCAGAAGCACGCCAGCTAGTGAGCCACGGTGTTTGTAATGTGTCTTTCTAAAGACCTACCTCACCTATTATGCTAAGCCACCGAATACACCATTATATGAAGACATTTCCAGTCTTGAGGGTCAACGGCCATTCATAAGCCTTCCCTCTATCACTGGATGTACTAGAGGTAAGATCCTATGTTTCAAAAGTACCCAAGAAAACAAGGCTCAGAGCTCTCAAAATCGGGGCTGTTCTTTTTTTCCAGGACAGAGAATGGGTTGATATGGAAAATAAAGGCATTCGTCTGTTTGCAGTACTAGGTCTCAAACCCATCATTTACTTTAACTTCAGTTATAACAAGCACTTAAGGCCAGGAAATTAGCTGAGAAAACATGAACGTCTGGGAAAACTAAACATTCTCTTACCTGTGAAGTCATGCTGGTGGAGGAAAGCTCTTGCAAGGGATGATAATTTTTTTATTTGATGACTGGTATTTTGATAGCAGCTGTGCAAAGTTTTCTGAAGAGCTCAAGGTGATCTATGACATAAGGTGACCATATGTCCCTGCCTGTCAGGAAGAGTCCCGGTTTACACCTGTTGTCCCTGCAAAATTATTTATAGTGCCGCCCCCTTCACTCTCATAACTGTCCCCATTTGAATGATAAATTATATGACCATTCTATCTACAAGTGTACTGTCGGACCACAGCGGCCTGTCCATACGAGGTAAGATGGTTTGCTCAAATTCACCAGGGAGCTGATGCCAAGAAAAGGGGCAGAATCCAGGCTTCCTGACACCAAACCCAGGCTCTATCTCAGGGAACATATTTCCTCTAAGTTGTTTCCTCATCAATTAATCACGAAAATCACTTTGGGAAATGGTAAAGATACATAAGTATGGCTTCTGCAAACTAGCACTTACGATTTAGTTGAGGAGACAAAGCACATACACATTCGATAATTAAACAGGGTCAGACAGATTTGTAATCTGGTGCCAATGACGTGGTTCAAATGACAATTTCAAAAGGAGTTAGAGAAGGGAAAAAACCCTCGATGGGATACAGGGAAGGTTTCTGGGAGATGATGGAACTTGAACTGGGTCCTAAAAGGGAAAAAAAAAAAAAAAAAAAGGAAGAAAGGAGAGGGAAAAAGGTATTTTTCTTTGAAAAAAACAAAAAACAAAATTGGGAGAGGAATAAATCACTTAAGTGATTCTATAAGCTCTATTTCTTTATAGTCCAGAAGATTTTAAAATGACAAAACCACCACAAATAGCCTATGTGTCCTTCCCAAAATCTCACCATGATTTAAGACACAGCCATCATCAGACTGGGGCGTCTTGCAAGCAGACGAGTGCTGGCTGCTGGATGACAGTGCTCCTCCCTGTGATGTGGTGAGAAGAAAGTGGCCACCTTGACTTCTACCCTCAGCTTTTTCACTAACTGGCCATGTGCCTGCGGGCAAGTGGTTTCATCAGTTCTGAGCCTCAGTTTCCTTAAATAAAATGCTAGGGATGGATGAAGTGATCTCTAAGAACCTTTCCATCTCTGGTCCTTTGCAGTCAATTCCAGGTTTTAGTTTAGTTTAATGAATCTATTTATTTATTCTAGATTTAGCTCAGTAGTGGATGTTGAGCTATTTCCAGCAAAATGGCAAACTTTGGGCTGATGCTTTCCACTACAAAGATACGAAATTCTCAAGAAAAATCACAATGCTGTGCCTAGAGGGAAAGAAGAAAGGGAGAAAAGCATAGGCGCCAGGAATGAAGAAACACTGAAGCCAGAGCTTTCACAAAAAGTTGACTCCATGGGGTCCAAGGGAGTTTCAGACCTCCACAAATGTCCCTGGGGATCTGGGGATAGTGATTAGATTCTAATGCCCATGAAGAGACGTGGCCTTGGTCCTGCATGAGGTGGAGGGAGGGAGGCAGGACGGAGCCCTTTTCCTAAATCGTAAAGTCACCCGTCCATGAAGAAGGGACCAAAACACTGCCTGCTGGCCTCAAGATGAAGAGCAGACAAGTGCCTTATATCCAGAGCTTCGGGAGCCTCTGAGAAATCAAAACCCTAAACCCAAACCACATTTAGTTGTAGGATCAGAATTTATATTATCTGCATGTGGGGGGGTGGGACAAGCAATGAATAAAATGCCTTTGATCACCAGAATAAACAAATACGTGACCACTACATAGGGACGATTTCACAACTCAGGACTTACAAGATTCCCATAGAAGAGAAATCTCTATGAACATGAACTTGACAACACACACACACACACACACACACACACACACACACACGTAAGGGAATTAACTACCATGAGGGACAGTCATAAAGAGAATTTTTTTTAAAGGTAAAATCTAAGAACTGGAAAAATACTACAATCTGAAACAGACTACGAAATAAGATTTCTTAAAATTATTAAAGTGATAAAAGAAAGACTAAAAACCATAATGAAATAATAGGAGTAAATAAAAAAAGAAAATAGCAGACCTGAAAAAGAACAAAATAGAACTAAAAATAACTCAATGGAAAAGTTAGACAGTAGAGTGACACAAATATAGAATTAGTGAACTGGAAAAAGAGATTTGAGGAAATCAACCAAAATGTAACACAGGACTTCCAAGTAAAAACAGAGAACTGAACACACCATATCTAACACTGGTCTCTCTGAAACCTCACTAAAACTAGAGAAAGTGACCATTTAAAAGACATAAACCCAGAAGGATAAGAAGAACAAGTGAAGGGATAACAGCAATAAGATTTTGAAAGATGGAAAACAGCTGGACAAGTGGTAACAGAACTAGCAGAACAAAAGAGGCAGAATCCTCAACTAGGAATAAGGAAAATTAGGAACCAAGTAGCAGATGCTCAAAAGGTCCAGGAACAGAAGGCACTAGTTACCTTTGGAAATGGGAAGGGAGGGGAAGGGAGGAGTGACTAAAATGAGGAGATGGGATGAAAGCCGTTTAATAACCAGTTATGTCCCTAGACCCCCAGATCCCCTTCTCTTCTCCACCCTTCTGGGCAGCAGCCTCTACCCCAATGGGTAAAACTGGAGGTATGGTCTCTGGAGACAGGGTTCCTGGATTGGGAGACGCCACACATCAAACGAAGCAGAAAATATGTATATTGAATGCTGACCTCTCCAGTCTGATTCCTCACCTCAGCTGTCAGCACTGGAACAGGCAGAGCTTCACCCTCCAGGGGAGAGTTTGGAAGGGTGTTCCCTGGAGAATCTCACCATCTCTGTAGGTTCTTCAGTAGGAGACTTTAGGGGTTGACATTAGGAGTTCCCCAACAAATGGCATTATCATGTTATTCTATGATAATGCTCAAAGTCAACAAGCCCTGCACATCCTGAGAGCTTCCAATAAACTTATTAGTTCTTCACTCTTAAACATGACCAGACACTCAAGGATTACCAGACATGCAAGGAAAGCCTCTATAGGGAAGACAGTTCAAAAAAAAATAGAAAAAGGCAACACGGGGGAAATGGAGGCCATGAATGGAGAAGAAAATTTCAAAAGAGAATAATTTTTTTTTCAGAATGCTGAGAGAATGTCACACACATGAAAACAGAACAGAATGCTTAAAAAAACCCAACTATTTATAGATGAAAAGAGGAAATTTAAAACAATAACAGAACTGCAAACCCAATAGACAGGTTGGAAATTGAAGTTGAAGAAATTGCCCCAAAAGAGAGCAAACGATAAAGAGATGGAAAACAGGAGAGAAAAATAGGAGGAAATTAGAGGACTGGTCTAGAAAGTACAACACCCACATAATAGGAGTTCTGGAAAGAAAGACAGAAGCTAACAGAAGCACATTCAACAGATTGAAAGAACACACTGATTGCCCAGTACAATAGATGTAAACAGACTCCCACATAGGAAAGTCATTGTGAAATTTAGACAACTGGGGGAAAGAAAAGATTCTACAAGGCCCCAGGAGAAAGGAAAAAGAAGGTCAGGTACAAAGCATCAAGAATCAAAACGGTTTTAGCCTTCTAGCAGCAACGCTGAGAGGTAGCATACAGTAGGGCAATGGCTTCACCCTTTGGAAGGAAATTTGGTTTTGACCTAGAATTCTTTATACCAGACGGACAAGCCTTCCAGTGAGAAAGAGAAAGACATTTCGGACATTCGAAGTACGAATCTCTCTCTCTTGGATCCATTTTGGAAAGGCTGCTTATAGATTGGGAGCCACAAAAATGTGTAAGTGGAAAAAGAGGAAATTTATGTGATCCAACACAGGACTAAAGAAGAGGGGTGATGTAGTGAAGGGAGAGGACTGGACCAGTGGATCAAGACAGACAGATAGTGAGGGCCACCACCAGGGCACCAGGCTTTAATTCTGATCCTGCTGGAGGATGTGCTTCCTCAGTGGAGCCGATCATGAAAGGGGATTCAGCTCAGAAGAAAGGCCAAGGGAAGTTCTAGAATAACAAGGAAGAGAAATCCCAGCACGACAGCTGTGCAACAGGCCTGAAGAAAAGTCCAGAAAAAAAGGGATGTTACCAAGAAAAGAAGAACTCATGGATTTCTGATGTGATCGGCCTTGTGGAAACGTGTACAGGGAGACTATGAAAGATATAGGGGGAACATCTTTCCCTACAAGGACAAAGAACACTAAGGAAATTAAGAAAAAAAAACAAGACAGGTATTAACATATGATATCACTTATATGTGATCTAAAAAAGGGTACAAATGAACTTAGTTACAAAACACAAGTAGAGTCACAGATGTAGAAAACAAACTTGTGGTTACCAGGGGATAAGGGGGGAGGGAGAAATTGGGAGATTGGGATTGACATATACACACTACTATATATAAAATAGATAATAAGCACCCACTGTATAGCACAGGGAACTCAATACTCTGTAATGGCCTATATGGGAAAAGCGTCTAAAAAAAGAGTGGATGTCTGTATATGTATAACGGATTCACTTTGCTGTATACCTGAAACTAACACAACACTGTAAATCAACTATACTCCAATGAAAAAAATTTTTAAAGGCAGATATTAACTTCATAAAAATAAAAAAGTTTAACTGTTAACACTATTTCCATAGGCCAAAGAGTGAAAACACTAACAAATGATTTAACCCAATATTGCAATATAATTATATTGTGAGAAAGGGGTTGGAAAAGCAGCGGATATGGTTATGTAAGAGAGCTAAATCTGTATTTACTATAATAGGAAGTTAAGACATCATGAGTAAAATTGATAAAAGATCACAGCATAGACATTATTTAGCAATGCCAGAAGAGAAAGCTAAAATAGAGACAGTGATGTTCTTTGGGAAGTGGGGGTTAGGGGAAGTAGGATGGGGTAGAATTTGTTCCCATAGAAATTAAGGAACCAGCATGTAAGTAAATATGTATGAGGATGTTTTTATCTACCATGTTTGTGTCAACATAAAACTGAAAATAACCTAAATGTTCACCAATAGTGGAACAGTTGAATAAATTGTAGTATAGCCATACCACGGAACTTACTTAGCTATTTTTTTTTAAAAATAGTTAAATTTGTATTACTTATCTGGAAGATATCCTTAATGTACTATTAAGAGAGATAGTAAGTTGTAAAGTAATGCACAAGGTATTATTGGATTTTTGTGTGCTTATATATGAGCTTGGAGAGACATGTGGAAGGAGGCAGACCAGATGTTAACCTTATATATCTTAGGAGGACAGGAATGGAAAGGGTAGAGGGAGACGGAAAACAAATAGACCACAGAAAAGTAGAGATGTGGGAAATATGAAAACACAGGTTAGCAGACACGAAGAAGAGAAGAACAAGATCTAATAACCTACAACAGAGGACTGAGAAAAAGATAATAAAGAGAGCTGGGAGGAACAATATTCAGAGATTATGACAGTACTTTTCAGAATCAATGACTATCAGGAATCCTTAGATTCAAGAGAGATACTGAATCCCAAACAGGACTGTGGTGAAACTGCAGATCATCAAAGACAGGAACAAAAAGAAAAACAAAGATCTTTTTCTTTCACTAAAAAAGAAAAAAAAACTTCTAAACAAAAGACAGACTGACGCTGACTGCACCTCATCAATACCAGATATCGGAAGACAATGAAGTAATACTTTCAAATGCTGAGGGAAAATATCTCTGTAGAATTCTATACCTAGAAAATTATTACTCAAGACTAAGGGTGAATTAAAGATATTTTCAGATAGAGACTGACAGAGATAGTTTCATATCCCCAAATCCTTGATGAAATAACTACTCAAAGATGTACTTCAGTAAGAAGGAATTTGAACTGAGAAAGGGGGAATGGAATCTAAGAAACAACATCAATAACATTTATTGAGGGCTCACTCTGTACTGTGTACCAGGCACCATTCTAAGTGATTTATAATTAAGTTGGGATTCAGATTAAGGCAGTCTGGTTCTGGATTTCATAGTCTTACCCACAATGTGAATAAAATGACATCTATTTTGATAAATTTTGAAAAGTAGATTTGTAAAAAAATAATTGTATGTGGACAAAACAGATAGAAACAAAATGATAGATGATAATAAAATAGCTGACGGTGTCATAACAGAATATGAGAGAGAGAGAGAAACTGGGTTGAAGTGTTCTAAGTAATCTGTATTACATTGGGGAGCAAAGAGATACAGATAACACTAATTTTAGACTCTGTGAATGCAAATATAATTTTTAAGGTTTAAGGGTAACAGCTGAGATGCAGAACAAAACATATACGATACAAATCAAGAGGGAAACAGTAATCATTGTCTTAACAGTATGACTATATTTTTGTGCTTGGGAGGCAAGATGAAGGAGAAACTTCAACAGTTGAAAGGTAGGGGGAGGCCTGGAGTCTCCAGTAAGAGGCAGGGAGGTCTCTACTGGGCCCATCACAGAATGAGAGGAGAGTCTCAATACATCATTTCCTTTGATTCTCCCCTGGGCTTCCTGAGCTTCTTGAAGTTCTTCAGGATGACATCATATAACACAGCACAAGCTTTGTGGGTCTCCATGATCATCAGTGGGGTCCTGGCACTCTACTTCACTGTGGAAGCCTTCCAGCTTGGTGTGAAGGGTGTTCATCAGCTTGAACACCTTCTTCAAAACTTTTCCCATCTTCAGTCTGAGGTATCTGCAGCTGCAACCAGGTGGTGACCCTGTGGACTGCTCAGTGACATCTGTGGTCCTCAGCTTCAGGCCCTTGCAGGAGGACTTCAAGCCTCTCCTTGCCATTCACTGGGCCACTGGGAGGACCTCTACCTTCATCTTCCCCTTTTGTCTTTTCATCCCTATCCTCCTTCTCCTGCTGTTTCTTCCATTCCTCCTTCTCTGTCTTCTGGACTGGATAGGCACCAAGATGTCCAACAGAGCCTTCAGATAGCTCAGGTTGGCTTCTTGAGAGCTGTTTCCTTCAAAAATTCATCTGACTCAGAAATCTTCCTGGGGAAATAGCTCCTAGGTAGGTTCTGTCTTTTGCCCTGGTCTTTGTGAAACATATCCACATGGGCTTGGGCCCTGGGCATGGCTATGGCTGGGGAGCCTAGTGCCACACAAGGGGCAAGGAGTGGGCATAGGGAAGAGGAAGCAAAATCAACAGGAAAACTCAAGTAATCTAACAGAAGACAGGATAGGAAGAAAAAATAAGTAAAGAAGAAGCACGGCAGATGGAAAGCATTCGGATTCCTCGTGAATTCCAAATATATGACTTATGATAATAAATGTAAATGGCTTAAATTAATCCATTAAAAGGCAGAAATCCTCAGACTGAATTTTGTAAAACTCCAGCTGTTTATAAGAGAGTAGGCTAAAACAAGTCACAGGAAGGATAAACATGAAAAAATATATTCAAATAATAAGTGTTCCTACAAATAATAAATGCTCAATAAATATTTATTTTAATTGAATGACTCAATAGGATAAAATAGACTTTAAAATAGCCAAAAGCATTTGGGGGGATAAAGAAGATCACTGCTTAGTAATAAAAAGATACATTCACCAGCAATCCTTCCATACACCTAATCACACCGTGTCAAATATATACAACAAAACTGATTTAATTATATGAAGGTAACAAATTCAAAATTATAGTGAGAGATTTTAGCACGTATCTCTATGAAATCAATAGACCAAGCTAAAAAAATAGGACAAATGTAAATAATGCATATTACTAACTTCATCTAATGGATATGAAGAAACCCTCTACACAATAAAGAATAAACATGAATGTTTACAAAAATTAACCAGGTTCTACACCACAGAGCAAGTCTCAACAAATTTCAAAGAAGTGCTAACATTCAGACCACACTCATCAACCAAAATACAATAAAAGTTGAAATCAATAACAAAATCACAGGCCCCAAACCCCAATACATCTTGAAATTTCAAAAACATGCTGTTAAATTATTAAATAAAATCAAAATTAAAGTAACAAAATACTTGGAACTGAACAATAATTAAAACCCTAGATATCAGTAGAAGGAATGTTTAGCATTAAATGCAACATCAGAAAACAAGAAAAAATTTAGATTAAGAAAATAAAAAATGAAGCAATAAAGTAAACTCAAAGACAATAGGAGAAAATTCTTTTTCCACAAATGGATAAAGATAAAGTAGTAGGAAGGCAATAATAAAGATAATAACAAATCAATAAAATAAAAACAAAGAAACAATACACATAGGGACAAAACAAATATGGATTCTTTAAAAAGACTAATAAAATAGGTAGATATTCCACAAGAATGAGGAAGAGAAACAAAAGAAGGCACAAATAAACACTATTAGGCATGAAAAGGAGCCATAACTAAAGATTTTTTTTTTAAGCATGAGAATTCGATTCTCTACGTTAAAGCAGTAAAACTAAAAACAGATGAAATGGAAAATCTCCTAGAAAAATATGTTACCAAAATTAACACCAAAAAAAACAGAAAAAGAACAAAAGCTCCTGAATGTATTTTTATAAGTTTAGTCTAAAGCTATATTTTAGAAGTAGACAGTACAAAAAAGGAAAGCAATAGGTCAATCTCAGTTAAAAACATCAATGCAAAAATCCTAAATAAAATATTAGCAAACATACCCAGCAGTGTGTGTATAAATGTATATTTATTTTAAAATATGTTTTTTGATATGATATACCTCAGGTATCATATATATCATAATTGCATGTATCATATTTATCACATGGTAAATATATGGTGTGCATGTGTGTGTTTTGTGTGTGTATGTGTGTGTGTGTTTGTGATGACCAGTAAGGTTTATCCCAGAAGCTCAAGGAAGATTCAACATTAGAAAGTCTTACTGTAATTCACCACACTGACAGATTAAGAAGGAAAAACTAATCATCACAATAGATGCAGAAAAAACATTTATCAAATTTAGTACCCATTCACAATTCAAAAGTACAGTAATATACCTAGCCAACCCAGAATATAAGGAAGTTTTTACTAAGCAGTTTTTACTAAAAATCTATGATAAACCTTAGGAACCTATTTCCTTTAAAGTCAGGAACTAGACAAATATGTTTTTTTCTATCACCACTCCACTCATCATTGTGTGAGATATCTGGCTGCCACAATAAACAAAGGAAAAGGAGTAAGAGAAATAAGGATTTGAAATAGAGAAACAAAAGAAGAATTATGTGCACATAAGACTGTCTACATTGAGAATCCATGAGAAACTATAAACAATTACAAGTCATAAGAGAGTTTGGTAAGAATGCTGGAGATAAGATTAATATACAAATATCCATGGCGTCCTTATCAGCAACAACCAATTAGAAAATGTAATTTTTAAAAGATCCCATCAGCAATAGCAATAAACTATGACAAACCTAGATTCAATCTAAAGAAAGAGGTGCAAGAGTTAAATGAAAGCAAATTATAAAAGTTCACTGAAAGTCCTAAGACGTAAATAAACAGCGATATATCCCATGCTCAGAGATGAGAAGATTCAACATCAACATCAGTTCCTTCTAAGTTAATACATAAATTGAATGTAATTCATATTAAAGTCCCAGAAAGGTTTTTCATGAACATTTTTAGCTGGTTTTAAAATTCATATGGAAGAATTAAGGTCAAAAAACAGCCAAGACAATATTGAAAAAGTGTAAGATGGACACTTGTCCTACCAGATATCAAGACATTTATTAAAGCCTTATTATTAAGATACAATAGAATTGGTGCAGATATAGATTACTAGACCAGTGTAATAGAGAGAGTCCCTCTGCGTATAGGAACTTGGGATGTGACATTATAAAACTGTGGGAAATGACTCAACTATTTATTAAATGGTCCTGGGACAATTGGTTATTTACAGGGGAAAAAAATAGATCTCTAACTCATGCTATATCCAAAAATGAATTCCAAGAGAATTACAGTTAACTTTAAAATATTTAGGAAAAAATACAGACACTATTTTTATAATCGCAGACTAGGCAATGACAAAAAGCACACACCATGAAGCAAAAAAAGAAAAAAATGTTGACCAATTTGATTTTAAAACTTATGTGACAAAAGACACAAGAAAACAACGGTTAAAGGCAAGAAATGGAGACAGTATGTTTTTGTTTTTGTTTTTGTTTTTGGTTTTGGTTTTGGTTTTTTTTAAGTATCCAGGATATATAGTGAACGTTTGGTAACTGTGAGGAAGAAAACCAAATAAGCCACTACAAAAAATGAGCAAAATCTATAAACTGGCAATACATAGAAAAAGAAACCCAAATGACCAACAATCATGAGAAAGAAACGCATAAACCACTAGAAATCAGAGAAGTATGAATAAATACCACAATAAGATACCTTTCAATCTATCAGATTAGCAAAATGTAAAAGCCTGATAACGCCAAGAGCTGGAGAAGATGCGGAGCAACAAGAACTCTCACACACGGGTCTGGAGTGTAAGTTGAGAGCAATTCAGCAACATCTACCAAAGTGGATGATGTTTGTCCCCTAAGACTCAGAAATCCACGTCTGCATCTATACCTTTGAGAAGCTCACATGTCCACGTGGAAACAAGCCCAAAGAAGTACACAACAGCTCTGTCTGTAAAATGAAAAGGTGGAGACAATCTAAACTCCCATCAATTAGAGAATGGATATATTATGATATATTCATTAAAAGGAATTAATATAGCAGGTAAGGAAACTTGCTCTACATCAATTAATTAGGATAAATCCTAAAAACATAATTTTGAGTGATAAGGCAAGTTGGAGAAAGATGGATTACTGAGTAAGAACACTACGGTAAATGTTTTAAACTCACAAAATAACACTAGTTATTGTCCATGACACATAGCCAGGAGCCAAATGCAACAACGTGTATATAACAACACAACTTTGGAAGACTGCTTACCTCTAGGAAAGCTGTAGGGGAATGGGATCAGGGTGGGTTAGAAAAGAGGCTTTAACTGCAACATTTTCTGCAAAAAAACCCAAACTTTTAAAAATGTGGCTAAATATCAACATTTATTAAATGTGAGTAGAGGGCGGCTACTGGTTGATACATTATTCTCTGCGACTTTTTTCTTTTGCATTTCAAATAGTTCGTCATTTTTTAAAGTTACATTTTAAAGGGATGTGTGGATGTGGTATTCATTTGCCCGTTGCCCCCATCTTTCTATCTAGGTATACAGTTGTGCTAGCAGTCTGGAGACCTGAAGAATAGTCCTGGTTCTAACACTACTACACTGTGTGACACTGAGCAAATTACGGAACCTCTCTGGGCCTCAGTGTGCTCATCTGTAAAATGGGGATAGTTACAGTGCTTATGTCTTCAAGAGCACTCTGGAATTAGATTTGGACTTGTTCCAGCCCCACCACTGGGGCTGTGAGACCTCAGTCAATTTACTTAAACTGTCTAAAAGATGCCATCTTCATCTATAAAATAGGAATAGCGATAGTATTTAGCTCACAAACTTGTTATAAGAATAAAACAAAATGAAAAATGAAAAACTCTTAGTACATCATCAGCAAAACAAAATTACAAAACCAAGAGAAGATACATGCCATGCCTATAATAGACAAGGGATTGGTATCAAGAATACATTATATACTCCAATAAATCAGTAAGGAAACAAACACACCAACAGAAAAATGGGCAGAGGATAAGAAGAGAGAATTCACAAAGGAGGAAACTTGACTTCAGTAAGCAAGTGAAAAGATACTCAACCTCGCTAGCAATCAGGAAATCACATCTAAAACCTACCCGGCCATCAGATGGGCATAAGATAATTTTAAATATGGTGATGACCCATACTGAGAGACCATGTGGTGGTGAACTGGTACCATCACTTTGGAGAGCAATTTGGCAACACGTAGGGAAGTTTAAGATGTGCTAACTTTATGACTTTGCTATTGGGTGTGTGTGTGTATACATGTGTACGTGTGTGTATGTATGTATGTATCTATCTATTGATACATCTCCAAGAGAAGCTCAGGTCTCCCACATGTGGGCAAAGAACATGTCCATGTTGTAGCACTGTCTGTAATGCCAAAAAGTTAGAAACGGCTGTAATATTCTTCAAACAGACAGTTTAAAAGTTAGAAACAACCTTAGCATCGTTCCTGTGGTAGAATACTATGCAGCAGGGATGAAGGAGAAGTACATGTTTTACAACAGATGAATTTTACCAACATAATGTAGAACACAAAGCCAATGATATCATTTGGATAAAGTTTGAAAACATTTAAAAATGTAAATGTCGATGGATACACATATGTGTAAAAGATGCAATCATGCATGGTAATAATGTACATCAAAGTTAAATTGATGCTTCACAGAAAAGGGGAATGGGACTGGGAAAGTGCTTTCTCTCTCTCTCTCTCTCCTTTTAAAGGTAGGTAAGAAGATCTGAAGCAAATACGGCATAAAGACATGACAGGGCGATGGTACACACACGTGCACTTGCTATCTTATCCTCTATATTTCCTGTTTGCTTGAACTATTTCACCATATAAGAACCCCGTGTTTTGCATAAAGATATCGATAGATATGATCATTTGTTCCTAGGTGTGCCTAAGGCAGGTAGGGCCAGTGTTCTTACGATCACTTGACAGAGGAAGAGGTGAGGGAGGGCTGGGCGCGGTGGGCACAGGGCTTATTGTGTGCGGGCTCAAAGCCTTCCTCATCAGATTGCAGTGCTCACGCCACTCATTCAGTAATCTATACACACAGGGAACTGGAACTCAGTGCAAATGAGGGTGGGCGGATGAAGAGGAAGACGACCTCTTCCCTTCTGGAACAAACCGCAGCCTGAGGTAGGGCCATGGCATAACGCGATGAAAAAGGGAAGGGGGCGGGCTGCCCAGGTCACCTGACAGCCTTTCAATGAATCTGTAACTCCCTCGTGGAGGCCATCCCCCGTGCATCTGCCCAGGAGGAGGAAGGGGCTGGAGGAAGTGAGAAAAGTGACCTCAGCGCCAGCATCACTTCGCCCCCAGAGCACCAGCCTCTGAAGGGCAGGATGCCGCTGGGCTGGGGGCATAAGACCTGAAGTCTGGTCCGCGACTGGTCCCTCATGCTCTCTGGCTTTCAGCTCTTCTTATTTATAAAACTGAGGAGCTGAGCTACCATCTTGAGGCCAGTGAAATCCTACAGTCTATCTCCCTGAAGGAGTTTTTCCTTAAAAATTGGATCTCTTAAAATCCAAAAGAGGAGGTTCGTATTAATATTTACACATGGTTGTGAGGCTCATTCCTGGACGTGTCACGACAATGTCCTCTCTTCCTGGTGACATACACAAAATGCTGGGCAACAGTACCTGGTATCTGGACGTCTCAGTAGCGCTACTCCTGCCTGCCACCAGCCCCGGCCCCGTTCTTGAGCCCTGGGGACCGACGGGCATGGAGGTCAAAGTGATTGCGGCTTCAGCTAAGCAGCAACTCATATGCCCCATCCCACCCTCAGAGTCACGTATGCTGTGGGGAGATGCGGTGGTCCCCACCAACAACGTAGCCTCTGAAGGAGCACCACGTGCACATTTTAGGCTGGAAGTAAGAAAGAATTTCCTGCCAGTACAAATTGCCAAAGAGGAGGGTGGGTAACCAAAGGAGGTTCCAGAATCTTCTCTGGAGATCTTTAAAAACCCGAGACGAGGGCTTCCCTGGTGGCGCAGTGGTTGAGAGTCCGCCTGCCGATGCAGGGGACACGGGTTCGTGCCCCGGTCCGGGAGGATCCCACGTGCCGCGGAGCGGCTGGGCCGGTGAGCCATGGCCGCTGAGCCTGCGCGTCCGGAGCCTGTGCTCCGCAGCGGGAGAGGCCACAACAGCGAGAGGCCCGCGTACTGCAAAAAAGAAAAAAAACAAAAACAAAAAAAAACCCGAGACGATCTGACATATCTGAGATGATTTTTTTGCAATCCTGCCAGGTGGTCCTGGTGCCTATCTTCCCAGGCATACCCAGTCCTGCCCTTTGCTTTCTCTTTCCTCTCGATATGACAGATGCCTCCTGTATATTTTCTGCCCCCCCCCGGGGGGAGCACACTTGCTACAATCCCTTAGGCTTGTTTTCATTCAATTCCTTCCTCCTCACACCTTTCCTTGTTATTTTATGGAGAGCTGGTCAAAGGTCAGAGTTGCCCAGTTACCCACACATAGTTGGGTGGTGGCATCAGATACCCAGGCAAAACAGACTGATGATTCCAATTCCAGCCTAGACTCCAAAGCTGGATGGAAACGGAGAAAATTAGCTGTTGCTAACAATCCACTGTAAATGAAAATATGACCCCAGTAATTGATTTTAAATAGATTTTTTAAAGAATCCTTGGCCGCATTTCATCAAGAATACAGAGTTTCAAAAGCGTTCATTCCAGGGTTAGATTTTTCCCCCCCTTTCTTCTGGCTTAAACCCCAAATGGCCAAGATCCGAGTCTGAATAAACAGTGTGGGTGGTGACTGTTCTGTGAGGCCCAGTAGAGGATGCAACCACTTTCTTATTCGGTTCAGCATTAAATCATGTGAAACTAGCCTGATGACTCCACAGAACTTTTACTCAGTAACAGAAGGCAACACAACATGTCCTGTTTCTCCGCTTCTCAGGGGAAAAAAAAATTAATTCTCCTAACTGCGAAGGTTTAATTATGTATAAAGTTCATTGACCTCACAGGCGGCTGTCAGATGATCTTTCGAAGGCCCGTGAAAGGCATCCCAGGAATGCGGTGATGTGGGCAGAAACCGTGGATTCACGCCACCGAATGCTTTAAACAGGACAGAACCAGCAGCCATCCAGAAAGACTCCAGTGCAAACAGAACTTTAGGAGAATCAGTCATTTCATCTCACCTAAGCATTTCTAGGCCTTCGAAAGTGATCGTTATAAATCAGAAGCTCGGGAAAACATCCCGTAGGGACGGGGTGAAGTGACTCTATGTGCTGGTTCCTGCCGCCGCTGGCTGCAAATGTATGGATTCACAGTGTTCTTTCCCCATTTTAGAGGTAATGCCTTCTGACTTCCCAGCTACTGACACGAAAAGCAAATGAGGAAGCAATCCCATTCATAACTACACCGCGGGGCTTGAAGGAGATAGTAGAGTCAGTGTTTTTTTTAGACGGTTTTGATAGAAGACAGCACCCGCATGTGTCTGCAGTGACTTTATCATTTGTCAGTAAATGCCCTAAAGTGTGTTCTTCATACACCAAGGCTGCATTTTCCTCTTCCGGCTGAGGGAGAGGAGGGGACAAGCAAGATGAGCTTCCAGAACGCGTGTCCCTCTTCTGAGTCTACACCTGGGGACACCCCTGTCCCTTGGAACCCAGGCTACTGTGAAAGCCGGGCACTGAGGGAACCCTTGAGGACATGGAAGGCTGATTCGGGAGGCCTTGGTGACGGGAGGCCAGAGCCCCAGGGGATGCTGTCAGGGTGGGGAGTAACTTCAGGGCCCTGTGACTCAGAAGGGGGAAATATGAACTATTTCGGCTTGCTGCTTCCTAAGATTAAAATTACCTGTTGGGCTCCAGTATCATTTTTCTTTCAGTAGCTTCCTCACCGAAAGCTTTATTCACTTTACCAGTCAAAATATTATGATTTCAGTGGGTGAAACGTCCCAGGGTTGTGTTCTAACCTAAATAAGCTGCACTCGCTCGGTGGCAGCATTATTGTTGGGAATATAGAGAATGGGGGGCCAGAATTTAGCCAACAGTTTTGATGATGGTAGCAGAATGGAAAGATTATCACTTGCTTCGTTTTTAGATAAACCCACAATTCTTGGGTCCCTGACCCAAATCGGCCACCTAGATTTTGAATACACAGTGTCGGTCGGCATTCAACTCGTGCTAACTCAATAGATCCTTGGGAAACAGAAATAGTGGAGTGGGCGCTATTGGTGATACAGAAGTCAGAAAGGGAACCCTGCCCTCAAGCAGGTCACAAATGAAGAGGCAGACATTAACCCCAGCTGAAGGATTCGGGAAGGCTTCCCGCATGGCATCTTCCAGGGTGAGGTGGCATTTGACCCGAACCTTCACCCAAAGCTCCCTTCACACTTGTTGGCTGTGGCCGTCTGAGAGTCACTGAGTCATGCTTATTGATGGCTGGGGGTCTACAGTTGCACCTTGTTTTGAATCCATCTGATATTTGAGGGGTTTCCTGCCAAGACCCCTCCCTTAAGACCCATACCATTTAATATTACTTTCTTCAGGGAACAGTAAAGTAAAAAGGAAAAGGAATTCCCTCTGTCTTCCCACTCTGAAGAAGGAAGCCTTCCTACAAGTCTTTAAAAATTTTCTAGAAATACGATTATCCTCATAGTTACAGAGGAAATATGCTTCCAGATAAAGAAATCTGGACGCTAAGTAATATCCTAAATCATTTCCACCCTTTGGATACTACAAGTTATAAAATTGCATGAAGGAAATGACTCTTATTTCTCATGAAGTTCCCACTGGGAAATCGTGGGGAGCCACAGTTATGAAAGCGATATCCTTTTTCTTATCCCAATTCCTTCCCTTTGTCCAGGGCCTCTGCCATCTCTGAACTACACAGCAATTTAGTTCTTTCTCGTCTCGCATACATGTTGCCAGAGGTGGCAATTTGGCCCCATGACTTGTCTCCGTTACATGGTAAGTTCTTGGACATTGGGGACTGCTTTCTTTTTCTTTTTTTTAATTCCTCAAAACTTTTTGTATTCCAGAAGTGCAAGATTAATTTAAAATAAGTGACTGATTTAAAAATCACTCATTCTAATTTACCATTTAACAGAATGAAAGAAAAATTATATGGTTATTTCAAGAGATGCAAAAAAATTATAAAATCTAACACCCGTTATTATAAAATCTCTTAGCCAACCAGGACTAGGAGAGAACGCCTTGAATCTGATGAAGAGCATCGTTCAGTTCCACTTCATATGAGATTGGGAAAGAGACAAGAAATGCCTGTTCTCCCCACCGCTGTTCAACGTGTATTAGTTTTTCTTTTTTATCTATTTTCTTCAAATATAGTTGACTTACAATGTTGTGTTAATTTCTGCTGCATAGCAAAGTGGTTCAGTTATACATATATACTTTTTCATATTGTTTTCCATTACGGCTAATCACAGGATATTGAATATAGTTCCCTGTGCTATACAGTAGGACCTTGTTGTTTATCTGTCCTATATATACTAGTTTGCATCCGCTAATCCCAAACTCCCAATCCATCCCTCCCCCACCCGCCCTCCCCCTGCTTTCTTCATCTCTACATTTCTCACATTTCTTTAACAAAGTTGGTGTTCACTGAACAAATGAATAAATGAATGAGTGAGTAAATAAATATCATAGAGATGTCTCTGACTGGTTGGAAAACTTTCAGTAAAGAACCAGAGAGCAAAGGCATCTGGTCTCTATTGTAACTACTCAACTCTGCTGTTATAATAGGAAAACAGCCACAGATAATCTATAAGCAAATGAGTATGGCTGTATTCCAATAAAACTTTATTTACAAAAACAAGTGGCAAGCCAGATTTGGCCCACAGGCCATAATTCTCTGAGTCCTCATCTAGGGTGCTTATCTTTGCCATACATCTCAGTATATTCTTTAAATTTTCATATGGCACCTGTACTTTTCAATAATTAGATGTAAACATTCAAGAGTTGTTTTGGAACTCCAAATTCATGAGTTCATTAAAAACAAAAAACAAAATAATAGGAAAGCACGTACAGAAATTAGCTGTTACTCCAAGTAAGAGCTTGGAGTCACTTATTTTGTATATTGTACGCCTTTAACAGGAACAATTCTTATTCCCCAAATGAGGGTAGTAGTTTTGCCATTTACATCATGATTATTGAGTAAACTTGATATGAGATCTCAGAGTTACTGGGTGAAGGGTCTGGTGCTGGGGCACGGTGAACTTGACACTTTCCTGGAAGGGGGAATAAATGCCCCCCCGCCCCCAGCAAACCCGCCATTCCTCTTCTCCACCACATCATATGGTCTCTGATTTTACTGCTAAAATCCTTCCAAAGGTTATGAATGCAGAGGATACGCCTTTCTCTTGATGATCCTCTGGAAAACATCCAGCTACAAAGAGCACAACAGAATCTGAAAAGCCCGGCAAACACACAGAGTAGTAGGGGGCAGCTACGAGAATGTGATGGAAACAAGATGTCCAACTTGTCACCCGGCCTGATTTGAGAGTGCCCTGCCCGTCATTACTCTTTGCCTCACTATCAGCCCACCTTTTGTGTGTGATACAGTTTTGTTTTGTTTTTTTAATCTGCAATCTATTTATTTATTTATTTGGCCGCACAGCATGTGGGATCTTAGTTCCCCAACCAGGGATCAAACCCGCGCCCCCTGCAGTGGAAGCACGGAGTCCTCACTACTGGACCGCCAGGTAAGTCCCTATAGGGCGTTTTTAAAAAGGATTTGGATTTGAATTATGGTGTAAACTCAAAGGATGCTAAGTGCTAAGGTCAATTGCTTGGTTTGGAAAAATTCAACTAGCGCTTTTCGAGGTATGAGGAAACGCACAGCAAACAACACACAAATGAGCACCCCCAGATGACAATCCGTGAGACGGGCTGCTCTCAGGTGGGGATCTTCAGACTGCACCAGTCATCGCCAGGGTGTCATGTACCCTTCTAGAGATTTCTTGAAAGAAAGAAAAATGAAATTGGAGCCTTTCCCTTATGCCAAGCGTCTCCTCAACACCCAGACCGAACAAGTAGAAAGACTCTGTTGCCTTAAGAAAATCAGACCCTCTGACTCGCAAATGGAAGGTACCATTGCGGGGGTCAAAATATTGAGTTCAAATCCACCACGTACCAAGTTCAAGTCACCTACGTGACTTGAGGCAAATGATCTGATGTTACTGTAACTTGCCCTAACTTTCAACACAGGGCTAGGACATCCACATTATAGAGGAGAAAGCTGGGAGACAGGGGATACTCTTGTTTCTGGCCCGATTTATTTCTGCAAGTGTTGAGTCTATTACGTGCTTGCGTTGGAGGGTGGAAAATGAATATGCCACAGATTCTGAGCACAAAGAGCAGGTGATGATCACTTACTGCTTGTCTGCGACACTCTAGAGCCACCAGGCCTGTTATCAGTCACTCTGACCGCGACATCCCCACCCCCACCCACCGCTGCCAACCACCGAGGCCACTGTCATTGTCCTTCAGAACGGAGCTCTAGCAAACAGCATCGCGTGCGTGACGTGATATCATTTATACAAACTTAATTTCTATTTGATACAATCCCAAATTGTTGACAACGTATGTGGCAGTGACACATGCAAAGCCCACTGCGATCTTGGCTGGGAGTAATACGCCTAAAAATAAAGACAAGAGGGCCTCCCTGGTGGCGCAGTGGTTGAGAGTCCGCCTGCCGATGCAGGGGACACGGGTTCGTGCCCCGGTCCGGGAAGATCCCACATGCCGCGGAGCGGCTGGGCCCGTGAGCCATGGCCGCTGAGCCTGCGCGTCCAGAGCCTGTGCTCCGCAACGCGAGAGGCCACAGCAGTGAGAGGCCTGCGTACCGCAAAATAAAATAAAATAAAGACAAGAGTTAAAAAGAGGGAACACGTGGAGTAGACCCTGAGCGGGGAGTGTAAAGGTAGCTACTGCGAAATTTCCAAAAGGTTGCTGACAATAATGGAGGGCAACCTCCTCCATCTTAGTTATGACCACGTTCCGGTAGCGTGGATCAGGTCCCTGACGTCCCTCAAGGGAAAAATCTCGGAACGTGAAGTATAAACGTATCGGCTTCCTGCTGTGCAGACTGGGTGAGGAGGAAAGGTGACGTGTGAGAGTGCAGAGTAGGACCCTATACTCACAATCCTCTTTGGCTTCCTCTCAGAGAAACGGAGAACGGGCCTACCTACAGGGAACACTTGATCTCTATTCCCTTTGTTCATTTTTTTTGAATTTTATTTATTTTTTTTACACGGCAGGTTCTCATTAGTTATCTATTTTATACATATTAGTGTATACACGTCAATCCCAATCTCCCAATTCATCCCACCACCACCCCTCCCCCCATCACTTTCCCCCCTTGGTGTCCATACTTTTGGTCTCTACATCTGTGTCTCTATTCCCTTTAAACCAGCCTCTTGGGCTGTGCCTACAGGACACAAACAAGTGACTCAAGGGAAAAAAATAATACTTAGGTCAGGGACTTATCTGACAAATTTGAAGTTCAAGCTAGCATCGAGAGAGATGCTCTTCATCTCTTCTGAGGCCTCACAAGAACTTATCTGCTCCTTACTTCTGGCCTCTAGCTTCTTTAATACTGAAAAATTCTGCTTGAAATATGAAATCTTTAAGGAGTCCGTCTGGAGATTTCCAGAGGTTTTGTTTAGCAAAGTAAATGGGCTCCTCTGATTAATGTGTCTAGAACAACCCGGGTACACTGTCCTTTACATCAATCATTCTCAAGTTAGCTTCCACGGAATGCTACTGCAGCATCCAGAAACAGGACCGTACGAGCTGTGTCATCAGATCAGACCCTGGCAGCATTCTGGGCAAAGCAAACAGAAAATCTCGAGGAAAAAAAGAAACCTTCAGAGCCCGCTTCGGGCCCCCTTGCATTCCTTTTTTAAGCATTACAAGATTGATCCTAGGCCACAGATGCAGCTTTTGGATGTCAGATGCAGGCAGATGTTTTCCCTTAAATCCGTTGTCTCTCCCTCAATCTGTTTATAGCTGTTTCCCTTTCGGCCTGCACCTCAAGTTCTCGTTAGCTGCACGTCCTAAAGGTTTCTTCCCTCCACATACAAAGGGGCATCTTTCTACAATTTCTTCTCTTTTCTATAAGGAATGCATCCACTCATGAGGCAACTTGTATACCCACTACCGGTGTGTTTCCTTACTCGGCCATCTTCAAGAAATATTGTACTAGAAGTCCCCTATAGCTTAAGTCCCCAGAGTTATGTGGCATCAAAAAGGGTTTTATTCTTAGAAGTAAACTATTGAGGTCACATGACTGGTCTTAGCCTTTTAAATCAACTAACGGGCTCCCTTGCTAAGGTTGGGGTTATTTATTCAAACCTGTGGTTTTTTGTTCTGGGCTTATACATGTTCTTCCTACAAGTCAGACCAAGGATCCCCACTGCTAAGTCAATTATGCAGATTCCATGGCAGCCAAACCAAGCGATAGATTTCAGAGATTTATCCGACCTCTCTCACTGCAGATTCATCCAGAATATGATCCAGACGAGAAGCAGGATAACATCTGCTGCTATTTCTCATACACGAAAGTGCCATGAGACAAAGGGAGTTTCTTAGAGGTGATGGAATAGTTCTGTGTCCTGATGGCAGTGGTAGCTACAGGAATCTGGACATGGGGTAAAGTACCCACACACGCACACACACAAACGAGCATATGTAAAAACTGACGAAATCCGAATAAGGTCTGGAGATTATACTAGTGTCAATTTCCTGGTGTTGCTAATGTATATACTATAAACATTATACTCTATGCCATGGTTATGCAAGATGTTACCATTGGGGGAAGCAAGGTGAAGGGTACATGGGACCTCTCTGTGCTATTTTTGCAACTTCTTGCGTCTATATTTACTGCAAAATAAAAAGTTTAAAAAGTGCCATGAGAAAGTTTGTGTTTGTCTGGCAGTAGCTTGCGCAACATCGCCTAATTGTTTTTGAAGTTCTAGGCTGCTTCTTTTTCTAGTCAGAGGATTTTAAAGGATTTCCTATGACTTTTCTCTAAGAAGCCTACTGTATAGCACAGAGAACTATACTCAATATTTTGTAATAACCTATAAGGGGAAAGAATCTGAAAGAGAATACATGTATATGATGTATATATGTATGTATAACTGAATCACTGTGCTGTACACCTGAAACTAACACAACACTGTAAATCAACTATACTTCAACAATAACCACAACAGAAAAGAAACGAAGTCAACCTAGCTTCTGATCTCCAGCCTGTCTGAACAAGAGAACTGGGGGCATGGGGAAGGGTAACTAGGTTTCTGAAAGCTTCATACTGGATCCAGCAGGTTGTGTATTACGACCAGGATTCCAATAAGACAGCGTCCTTCTGTTGTTTCCTGGGTGTTCCCGATGACACAGGGGTTTAAAGGGCCATCAGGTCGTAGCCTCAAGCGGCAAACATACACTTGAGGTCACGGGATAAGGAACAGGGAGGGAGGGGAGAGGGGTGGAACCAGGCCAAGATTTTGTTCTTCCTTCTGTCTCCAGAAGTTTCCCCCAGGACGTTTATGGCCCCTCCTCATCTTACAGGGCTGGGGTCCAACAACATCTCCAGGCATGCTCTCATCGAAACCAGTCCACCCCTCCCCACTTACCTGGCGTTACCCTTTTGATGTCTACTAGCTCCTAACTTTCTGGTTTACTTATGTATTATCTGTATCTCTGCCTTCACATATGAGCTCCATGAGAAGCCTGTGGCTTCTGTTCACCCGTGAATCCCAACACCAAGGAAAGTACAGTGGGTATTTGTTGACTGAATGACTGAAGGGGTGAATGAAACATCTCCAAAGCACCGGCCCATTCTTAGACTGCGGCAAGTCTCAAACCCACAGGTCATTATAAAGTGACACAGAAATCACTGAGGCTGATTTATGGATGTCAGGGTCATTCTGTTTGGCCAAGAGAATAAACATGACAAAAATGTGACTGATGTTTTTAAAGTGAGCAGCTGAGTTTCAAGAGCCATGGGGATCCCAACGAAAAGACATGATTTCCTGTCGAATTTTCTCTCTGAGGCTGAAAGAGACCAGTAGTTGGTAAACAGATGGGGAGATAGGAACAAACGTGTATCTAAACACACACGCACATTTTCTCGTCTTCAGTGATGTAATGGGATCTTGGTACTTCCTTTACCTGAAGTGAATGGGGAGTCCTCTACCAGGGGCAAGGCAGAAAAGTACCAGTGAGACAGGCATGGAGGGCACATGTAGGCAGAAAGAAGGGAGAAAGAACCCCTGTGAGATACTGAGAAACACGTGCGACGCAAGAGTCGTGAGAGGTCAGGAGTGAGTCCATAGCTGTCCTCCCCCGAAACACGTCACATCCCTGTTCAAAGCAGGAGAGGCTTTGGACACCCACCATGCCCAAGCTGTCAGAAGAAAACTCTTAGAGGGTTGTGTTTTTAGAGGTGGTGAAATCTTTAAAATAAATGAGTAACTTTACATGCATCTGCTTCAGTGAGAAAAAAAAACTCCCCCCCAAAGACCCCTCAAAATCGTGGGAAAAAGAAACAAGGAGGCCAATGACCCCTTCACTTGAAAAGTCTCCTTGAAGCCAAGCAGCCTGAAGTCCGTCTTCTGATACCAAAGTCAGCCTGTGCTGACTCTCCTTCATTTCACGCTTCTCTTAAAAGAAAACAGGCCGGACTGTTTCAGTAAATAACAAAAGGTCAAGAGAAACGCTACTCACAACATGAGCAAAATAACGGCACAACCTGCCAAAATGTTTCCTAAGGCCTGACCGGCAGAACAATCCAGCGGTGAAATAGTCCACAGATCTCACTGTGAGAGGTTGAAAGGTTCATCTCGGTAAAATCTGCTACGAAGCCCTAGTTCGCATTTCATCCATGAGAAAGGCACAGGCAGATAATGCCATCAGGTTCAACCGACATTTAAGTGCCACGCCTCGCATAAAGGAATCGGTTGTCTACGTGTGTGGTTTGTTTTTACAGGCTCCGCTCCTTGGATTATATTTTGCCATGAGAGCCGAGTGTCAATGTGATGGTGAAACAACCGGGCACCGGTGGCCTCTGTGTCTGCGCGTTCCACATCCGAGATTCCACCAACTGCACGTGGAAAATAGTCCGAATAAAAAGATCCAGAGTTCCAAAAAGCAAAACATGAATTTGCCGTAGGCTGGCAACTATTTACACAGCATTTACACTGTATTTACAACTGTTTACACAGCCTTCACATTGTATTAGGTATTATAAGTAATTTAGAGAGGATTTTAAGTGTTTAGGAGGATGTGGTAGGTTATATACAAACACTAGGCCATTTTATAATAAGGGACTTGAACATCCTCAGATTTTGGTTCCGTGGGGGGGTCCTGAAACCAATCCCTCCGAGGGATGACTGTCTTCAAAAAAGCTCAGAGTCAATTTTGTAAAATCTCCTGAATGAACTTCCAACTGGTTTGACTCCATTGCCTGAGGTGGGGCACCGAACGTTCATTTTCCCTTTGGAATTTCTCTAATGTGAACAGAATAAAAAATACCATTATAAGAGTTTTAGAGAAAGACAAAAATACACACAAGGCAGAAACCAGGACTCTTCGCCCTCAGGAAGCTGCCTCAACTGATTCTGCATCAGCAACCTGCTGGGATACTGTCTTTCAGGCCATTCCTGCAGCAGCCATGCCACCAATGCCACACTTGAAGCCCGGTCACCAGACTTGCTGCAGTGACGGGATCTTACTCATCTCTGGCCTCCACGGGGCCTTGCAGTTGGTCAACACTCAGTATATACTCAGCTCAGCAGGCTGAGTCAATGGTACCTGTGTTCTACCACATTCCTGGCTTAAAACCATAGAGCAGCGTTTTGCAAAATACCTCCATGAAATACTAGTCCAGCAAGAGGTTACCTGGGTGCAAAATAATTCTGATTTTATGATGAAATACATTTTGGAAAAGCTTCAGACTATATTCCCCCATTTCAGAATCAGAAAGCATTTGAGCAGCATTTCCCATGTGATTTTCCAAAAGCTTTTCTCAATTCATACATGTTACCATCTTGAGGAACTAGTGTTTTGTAGAGGACATACTGGGGAATTTGACTTCAGAGGAATTTCTGATTCATGTCTAATCACAGCTCATCTGTCCTTAAGTCTAATTGACTCTTCCTTCACGATACATATTGTGGTCAATTCTGCCCATTTAACACCCTCTTGTGAGTTTCCTCTTCTTTAACCTATTGCTTCATAATATCATCAACTCACAGAAGGTCAGATCTGGAAGTGCTCTTAGAAAGAATCACAAAATAAAGGTCAACCCCTGAATTTAACAGAGCTGTTAACCAAGGCCCCTACGGTGAAGGGACCAGCCAAAGATGTCACAGTACAACACAGTCTGGCTCTCTAAAGGCAAGGGTGGTTTCAGGCACCTATGCTCTGCTGTCCAGGTACACTGCAGTCAGGGCTTACAGCAGCGGGTCCCCACTGGGGGAGAGAAGGAGAGGAAAGCAGGGAAGTCTTAGAGAACCCTCCGAATGCCACACACTTCCACCGCCATCCTCCCACTTAACTCTTAAACATGTCCTGTCTCAAGAGTTTCAACAACTCCTGGGTCAGGTATTTGAAAGGCGAGGCAGTTCAAGGCCACACAGTAAGCAAGAAACTGTGCCAGGGCTTGAGCCAAGAACAGTCTGACTCCAAAACACATCCTCCTGCTAGTGTATTACACTCCCTCCACAAAGAGGCCCTCAAGAAAAGCATGTGGAATTACATACGAAACCAGGAATTTGCATATCTGAAATTAGTGGCAGAGACTATGGCCAGTGCTGCAAGGAAGAAAGAACACACAGCAAGCCTTTGTTCCATCAAAAGACTCTATCACTTGTGAATGTGAAGGAGAGAGTGAATTTTTGAATTCACTGTTAACGAAATGAAAATTTTTTTAATTCATGAAAACGGAACCAACTGAATCAAGTAATGAGAACTACATTCTGCTAGTATTGACTATCACACATAATATATTTGCAAAGTTTTGCATGACCACTTAACGTTAGAAGTTACTGGCTTCTCTCGTTATGTGTTTGGTTATGTTTCATGAAATCTACGAGGGGCACAAGCCCAGTTACTATGATAATGATGGTGGTGGTGACATTTTCATTTTATATCAAAAACATACACTCTTCAAAACTCTTATATTTCTAATGAAGAAAGAAGACTTTCAGATATAATCAACTGATAAATATGAGTGTACTTTCTCATATTCATTTCTCAGGAATCTAAATTTAAAAATTCAAAAACTTTCTATTTGCATTTTTGAGGTATTTTGAACACTAATAAGTGATTTTTCCACTTACTAGTGGAAGTAGTGTCTATGGGGGAGCTTCTGAAGCAACATGTGGTCCATAAGTCCGAGTAGTAAAACTGACAACAATAAACTAACAACAAATAATAATAGTCACAAATCCATGAAAAATCAAATTAGACAAAATACTGGCCTGGGAGGATTTATATTGCTCTTTATAATAATTAGTGTGCAACTCAGCTTATGGATAACATGGAGTTTCAATATTGGTAGAAGGGGAAATTTTTAATTTTAGTACATAAAAGTCAACCATGAGTGTGTAACCTTAAGAAAAAGAATGACTAAGGAGGGTATTTTATACTTGAATGTCAAGATACATTTTTTAGTCAGTGTTAGATAGTGCACTCATTAGGTTTACCACCTGGAAAATTTTTAAAAAGACAAAAATGAGTTACAAGAGTGAATTTATGCCTCTACCAATCTTTTAACCTTCAAATATGAAAAATGCTAGTTTTTCTTATATCTCTAAAAAGTCATCCATGAGATCTTCATTCACTAAGATTATTAGATATAAGAAGCAAAATTTTACCAGGAAACAGAATTTGTTAAATCTTGATCATTCGTGTCATAGTTTATCGAGAGACAATTTACTTACAAGCAAATTGACAACACCTACTCTATCACTTGCTTCATTAACATTCCAAACACGCTTTATTTATTCACTTTATGCACAAGTCCTCATGTCTTAGTGCGAAAGCGCCTATACCACATGCCGCAACTAAGGAGCCCGTGAGCCGTAACTGAGGAGCCCGCCTGCCGCAACGGAGGCCAGGCACAACCAAAATAAATAAATAAAAGTAAAAAAAAGAAAAAGACTTAAAAAAAAAAAGTAGTATTTAGGGACTTCCCTGGTGGTCCAGTGGCTAAGGCTCTGCACTCCCAATGCAGGGGGACTGGGTTCGATCCCTGGTCGGGGAACTAGATCCTACATGCATGCCGCAGCTAAGAGTTCGCATGCCGCAACGAAGGTCAAAGATCCTGCGTGCTGCAACTAAGACCCGGTGAAGCCAAATAAATAAATAGATTTTTTTTAAAAGTAGTATTTACTTCCTCCCATATCCAAGTAAATTTGAACGGGTCAGTTCTGTGTAGGTCCGGCACAGAGAAGTTCTGCTTAGGAAATCTATCAGATCTAGTTCTAGAAGAAAAGAGGTACAGCAGGTAGAAATTAAGAAGGAAGCAGAATAGGCAAAATAAATAGCTTCCTAGCAACTGCTATTTCAGATCTGTTTTTCTTTACATGAATGCATAGACAACAGTTATCAATTCTATAAACAAAAACATATTTTAATGGCAACTAGAATCATCCCTGGAGGAAAACACAGTTCCTTGTTTCCCTCATGGTGAAAATAACAATAGCTGTCACTGACATAGGGTTTAGGGCACGCCAGGCGCTGTTCTAAGCTCTTGACTCACATTAAGTCACAACAGCACTTATGAGGAGGTGTTATTATTATAATTGGCACTTTGCAGATAAGCAAAAGGAAACATCGAGAACTGGGTCAAAAAGGGCAGAGCGGAGGCTTGAATCCAGGCAGGCTGTCTTGGGTCCATGTTGCTAAGACCTGCCAGCAACTACAGAGCTTAAGCTGGGTCCCCTATTCTGACATGCTTGCATAAGAAGTACATTCAAAGTAGTTAATAATCACGTCCCATATAAAAATATATATACAAGAAAGGGTTAAAATATTCTGTGATTCTACCACTACGTCGCATAGCTGGGTCAGCCTAATCACTGGAGAGAAGGAGGTTTCTAAGGGCCATTTCCAAACATCAGTGACCGGGGCAAACCAAACGTCCCTAAGAACATCAGCCGTTTACAGTAGAAATTTGGGAAGAAAACTATTTGAGGTGAACATTAGAGACTTCTGTTATTATAACAATTTGATTATTTCTTTGACCTTCTAGATGTGAATAATTGAATAATTTAATTGCTAGAGTTAAAGACTTGTCTGTTTTTTAGGAAAACGAGATTTTTATCTGGGATTCCCCAGTATATTAGAAAGATGATTCTTAGTATAATTGTGGGCAAGAAGGAAATAATATACATATTTGTGGCTATGAGCAGCTAACCAGAAAAAGAAAAAAAAAAAAAGGAAAGAAAGAAACTGTCTGGACTTGCACAGTTCCAAAAACTACTGAATGTTTTCTTTTTTTTTCTATCCTACTAAGCATTTCTTTCTTATCAAGGAGGATTCATTTCCCACCTGTGTCTTTTACATTTTTGAAATACATATAAAGTTAATGTTTATTTTCCACCCACTGAAAGCTTGTTTAAATTATTCTGTCTTTGGGCTTTACTTTCAGGAGTTACAATTGGTTTGGCCAGCTTCAGCGTGAGAGAAAGCTTCCTTTTATGTGCAGCAAATTCCCAACTATTTAGAATGTTTGCTTCAGAGATAAGGTGATGCCTGGTGGTTTTTCTACTTTATAACAATTCCCATGTACAACATGACTGGACAAAAACTAAAATGTGCTTGCACTGAATTCCATCTTTCTTTGATGAGTATGTCTCATAATTGGGATCAGGATCATCAATGCCAGTTTGTTTTTTTTTAATAGTCCAATGTTATGTGAAACTTCCCAATGTTTGTATTATGCGTTAATACATATATTCCAAATATGGGTTGTGGAAAAGATGCAATATGAGGTGGCCCAAACCTTCGAGTTGCACTGTCTTCATTATGCACACTAAGAATTTGACTTCAACTCCAGTGAAGATCGTATCTTCGGGTAGCTTGCCACAAGGCACCATCCTGACAGCACACCTGTGGCACATTCCCTGGATTTCAGCAAAAACCATGCGACGGGAACAAAAAGACAGAGCGGGATGAGGTCTCCCAAAGGTCACGTGGAACTCGGGCAGAGACGAAACATAGAGGAGCAGAATGCGAAGCTACTGAGGCTTGCCCTGCCTGTACCTGGATCTGGTCCTCCGGTGGAGGACCCTGGCTGCTGAGTGCTTAGACCCGAAGAGCATTTGGTTGCAAGTCTGATTCCTCTTGGGGGTGTTTGGACGAATCAAGGTACATCCAGTGGGAAAGTCTGGTCTGATCCTCTGCTTTCATTGTTTTCATCACTTTCCCATTTTACTGATGGCACAGCTGAGGTCCAAAAGAGCCAACTGCCACAGAGCTAGAGCCGTGTAAGGCCAGCGCCTGTCACCTTTTTTAGCTCCATAAATTATAGCCAGATCTTTTCCGTAGTATCAGGTACTGGTCACCAATGAAACAGGGTGGTAATGAGGACTGCTCGATCTAGGCCGTTACGCCTAATAAACAGACCAGACCAAGCTCGGTGATGCAGTGAGTTTAGAGCCCCTTCCCCCTCGATGGGGGCTGGGTTGCCCTCAGGAGCACAACAGCCAGCTCTCCCTCCATTTCTTGGAGCATTGAAACCTCCAGGGACACAACTCTGTGCTTCTACTTGGAAAGCCATGCTTGATTCATACATTCAACTGTCAGTTGTTCAGTTCTTCAAAAAGCCAAAATGGTCTAGTGTGAATCCTGCAAGTTGAGAATATGGACTCAAAGAGACACCACTTGCTAGCCAGGATGGGCAATGTGGTTTCAAGAGACTGGACTTCCTTTTCTTTTTTTTTTTTTTTTGCTATACGCGGGCCTCTCACTGTTGTGGCCTCTCCCGTTGCGGAGCACAGGCTCCGGACGCACAGGCCCAGCGGCCATGGCTCACGGGCCCAGCCGCTCCGCGGCATATGGGATCCTCCCAGACCGGGGCACGAACCCGTATCCCCTGCATCGGCAGGCGGACTCTCAACCACTGCGCCACCAGGGAGGCCCTGGACTTCCTTTTCTCACTTTGCAACTGACTTGTTGAGTAAACTTGGCCTACTCGCATCTTAACCTTGGTCTACCTTGGATTTCCCCTGTGTAAAAAACGTGGGAAGACCATGCCTAACTACTTCTCAGGGATGTTGTAAAGATCACCTAATCAGTGTTCTGAACCACATGGTCCTAGGGCAGCATAATGTGCTATGCGTTACCCTCACTATGATGGTCTGTGGTCGGTTACGGGCACACACACCAACATTTTTTACCAAAAAGAAAAACAAAAACAAAAAACCTCACAGCAAGAAATTAATTCTGTTCTCATTTGAGGGACTTCACAAAATGTCATATTAAAAACATTAACATTCCGAAAACTAAATTCAATTGTACGTAGCAAGGGAACATACTAAAACCTTGCAATGGTGATATTCAATCTACAAGTGCTTCAAGGAGAGAAAGAACTTAACCAGATGGTTAATTAATCAAATTTATTTAATGGGACAAATATAGCTGGTAATCTCATTCTGTTTTAGGTCGAGTTTAGTTTAAGAATACTATAAAGATGCTGTCAATGTGCAACCATCAAACGCTTAAGTTTGCCAGTTACAGAACCTCAATTACAAAATGACACTGGGAGAACACAGATGGGAAGATACTGTTTTGTGACCTCTTTATGGAAAAAGAAATTAAGGCAGGGTTAGAGGGTGACTCACTCAAGGGCTACATACAAGTGCTAGATCTGCATATGTGGACTTAAATCCCTTCCACCTGTTTGCTCTCATGCTCAACTCCCACATTTATGAGTTGGCTCTGGTGGCCTGGACTAGGGGTACACAGGGATACAGGGATTGATTTCTGGCTTGGGGTCACAGAATAGGGAGCACAACCTTTTCACCCCATATGGAGCCTGTCCCTAGGAAATGAGTGTTTTTTATAGCAGGTGCTAATGAACCAACCTAACCAGCCAAGAATAAGTGGAGAAATTAACAGTTACATTCAGGGGCTCCCCTGGTGATGCAATTGTTAAGAATCCGCCTGCCAATGCAGGGGACACAGGTTCGAGCCCTGGTCTGGGAAGATCCCACATGCCACGGAGCAACTAAGTCCATGTACCACAACTACTGAGCCTGTGCTCTAGAGCCCGCGAGCCACAGCTACTGAGCCCGAGTGCAGCAACTATGGAGGCCCGTGTGCCTAGAGCCCGTGCTCCGCAACAAGAGAAGCCACCGCAGTGGGAAGCCCGCTCACCACAACTAGAGAAAGCCCACGCGCAGCAACGAAGACAAAAATAAATAAATAAATGTATATAAAAAAACAGTTACGTTCAAACATCCATTAAAATGAAACGTGTGTCCGTGAAACAAGGTTGATCTAGGATACCCTCCATCCAGTCTGGTTTTACCAGTCTAAACAAAATGGGGAAAATAGGGAAGGTAGTGATTTTTTTTAAGTTAAATTCATTCCATTTAAAATAGTGTAATTTATTCTAAGATTATGCCCTTCCTATTTTTGGTGTTAAATAGTCTTTATCTTACCAGCGAGAGTAAATAGTAGCTGATTTCTTAATATCCCAACTTGGCAAAATAAGAAGTTAGCACCTCTGTATTGGCCCTTAAATAGAAAAAGTAAAATAGAAAGACTTCTGAAATCCGCAGGTTTGGCTAGCTCTGCCTGAGAATGAGTTACCTGCTGTTAGAAACTCTTAAAGAGCAGAGACCCATGAAGAGTGGGTATAATTTCATGTGACCAAATGTTTCCTAATAAGGCACAAAGCTTCATTTCAACCTGTAATGCAGAAGGATTTCAAGCTGTACTAATGGAGTTTCCAAACCAAGCTAGAAAAGTATGCTGCCATCTAAAATCAAATGAAATGTAGATTCTAAAGTACCATAAAACATACACTTACGTTGTCATTCTTCAAAAGGTAGAAAGCATTTTCGTTAAAACCCAGAGGGCATACAAAGACAATATAATCCAACAGACACAGGCATACTAATAAAGAATGAAAACTCTGTTTACTGGTTTTCCACTTGTAGATCCTCTCAATAGAAGCTAGAGACAAACACCAATTCTGCATCTGTGGACAGGTGGCAAAGGATTTAACCATTCAGTTAACCAAAAAGAACCCAGGTCTTACCAACCTTGGCACTAGTTGACAGAGGCTGGGAGGTGGGAGAGGACAAGGGAGTCAGAAGAGCTAATGCTCTCATTTTTTAATGGATCATTAAGTGATAATCTCTATGATTAACGGAATAAGAAATGTAGACTGTGTTTGAAATGTGAAGCACTGTCCTTTGAGGTGAGGGACTTGGAAGGATGACATAACCGTGGAGGGAAGACGCTGGTGGGAGGAATGGGGCTGATTAAGGCAGAGAAAAGCCATTCACCCTGGAACGAAGTTAACAAAACCAAATGTTTAGGGGCCTCCCTGGTGGCGCAGTGGTTGAGAGTCCGCCTGCCGATGCAGGGGATACGGGTTTGTGCCCCGGTCTGGGAGGATCCCATATGCCGCGGAGCGGCTGGGCCCGTGAGCCATGGCCGCTGAGCCTGCGCATCTGGAGCCTGTGCTCCGCAACGGGAGAGGCCACAACAGTGAGAGGCCCGCGTACGGAAAAAAAAAAAAAACCAAATGTTTACAAACTGAGAAAGAGTGGTGTTAGGGGTTGAATTGTGTCCCCTTTTGATACATTCCAGTCCTAACCCTGGTACCTGCCAATGTGACCTTTTTTTGGAAATGGAGCCTTTGCAGATGTAATCAAATTAAGATGAGGTCTTGGAGTGGCCTCTAATCCAATGACTGATGCCCTCACAAGAAGCGGGAAACACCACGTGAAGACAGACAGAGGGAGAAGGCACGTGACCACAGAGGCAGAGACTGGAGAGATGCAGGTGCCTACCAAAGAATGCCAAGGATGGCCAGCTGCCACCAGAAGCCAGAAGGGACAAGGAAAGTTCCCCCCTGGGGCCTTCAGAGGGAACATGTCTCTGCCCACACCTTGATTTTGGACTTCCAGTCTCCAGAACTGTGGGAGAATAAATTCCTCTTGCTTGAAGCCATCATCTCTGTGGTACTTTGTTACAGCAGCCCTAGGACCTTAGTCCAAATGGTGTACATATATTATTTAAAGAGATGAAGGTAATCACCTTAAGAACTTTTAAAAAGTGTGGGAAGCTTAAAAGGTATTGCCTCTGGGAAGCAGGTCTAAGGGAGGAGAGGAAGCAGCATAGTGGCCGTTATTTTGTATCAAATGCCTTTTGCAGCAATATTTGGCTTTTTAACCACGCAGGTGGGTTACTCTGACCTTTAAAAAGTATGAATAAAATAGCCTTGGGATGGCAGCCCAGCAAAACCTGGTCAGCTTTCTCCACAGCCGATGCTGTACTCTGAGGACTGATGACCGTCCCCTCCGCCCGACCCCCTGGCCCCGTCCTCACCCCTGCAGTGGACGCTCCCTGGACACCGTCCCTGTCTGTCCTCAGGGACGCAGAGTGGCTGAATGTCTGCACGCATGTGCGCTCACACGCCTGCTGGCCCCCTCTCAAGTACTGTTGGACTTTCTGTGGGTGTGTATCATCGATGACAGTAATTTTCCCTATTGACTTGGATGATTAAGACTTGACGACAATGAAAACAGAGAACCTCAGAAAGCCTGTCACTGGCTTCCTTCTCAGATTAACACGCAAAACAATGCCTGACAAAGATTTCCATGATTACGCTACACAGTATTGGAAAACCTCACAATGGAGCTTAATCACAATCATTTGCTCATCAAATTTTATTTAACCCGCAAAAAGAAATGCCGAGGGCTCCCCGGTGGCCTGGATGAAGTCCCTTCGATCTGTGATGCGAGCGATGACTTTCCCAGAGGGCCAGAAGGACGGAAGAGGTCCCATGCCCTCTGCTCGCTCTAAGAAGAACGGTCACATTGAGCCCGGCAGCCTGTGATGTTGTGGAAAAGTGTGTAGTCACCTCCCACATGAATAGGCCTATTGATGACTGTGGAACCCAGTGCAAGGGCACCAGCCCCCGTTCCAGAAGGGGCGGTGTTCCCAGCTCGCCCAGGGAGGGAAACAAAGCAGAAGACAAATACGGTGTGTGTGCCCCAAAGGTCTCCACTCACGTCCATGGGCACGTGGCTCCCGTGGCAGCTGGGGAGCACCTCGCCATGTGCTGGCGCTGAAGCCGTGCCAGGTGGATGAACACTGAATGAAATACCTACCAGCCATCACATGGACGAACACGCAGGGAGCAGAACAAAGGGGCGGCGTTTTATCAGGACTAGGATCCTGACTGCAGTCAATGCCTTGCCTCCGGGGGAAAGTGTTTGATTTCATTTCCATCCCAGCACTCAGCTTCCGGGTGACCCCTCCCAGCCACCCAGGGGGTTACCTGCCCTGCCCTCCTGGCTATCAGACGTCCAGACTCAGCGAGTGATGCTGTTCTTTCCGTGTTGCAGGTGGCAAGGTCACCCCCGAGTGGACTTCCCAAGACAGGTGTGAATTGTGCCCACGAGAAATCAAGTCACAATTGGCAAAGCCACTGCATGCGTGAATCTATACTGAACAGAAGGTACAGGTTAGCTCGATTTTTATTATGTGGCCTTTCAAGGAACTCTCCCTCCAGCCCCACAGACAGAAGAGAGTGTGGCTCCATTTAGAAGGGGCTCCATTCAAGCGTACACATCTGCTTTCTCACTGTCTCAGTGAACATTCTCCACAGCTGGCCTTTCCCCCCTTCTTGCTTTTAAAACATCACCTCTCAACATATCATAATGAAGACCAAACCCTGAGACTCAGATGTTCCAGAAACCTGAGAGATTAGATGTGCCTTGATCATGTCTAGCTCCTTCTCATCTGCTTTGTTCTTGATCACATCAATACTGCCATAAACAAATTGTCATTTTAGGTATGATGGAAGCCTAACAAGTCTTGCCCTATAGCACCTAACATTGGACTGTCTCCTCTTGCTCAATCCATACACACGCACACACGTGTGCACAGACGCGCACGCACACAGCAACATACCACATGAGGACACAGGTGGAGTCCCCTTGCGATGTAACTGAAAATATGCCAATACCCTTTGGATCACCAGGTTCTGGCTTTATTAGGTAAACCGTTTAAGAGGCACATGACGGAGGGCTTCACAACCTCATTTTACGAAAAGAGAATTTGGCAGCTCCTTTTCTTACGCTACAGGGTACCTCTGTAAGGAGCCGCCCCTCCATGAGCCAGGCTCACCTTGGTCAGCAGGGGTAGATGATGGCACAGACCCCAAAGGGACAACCCAGCCAGGATGCTTCCTTAATCGCTAGGAAGGAACATAACCCAGCTTCTTGGGGGTCAGATTTATAACTAATGACGCTCCACAGTATGTAACAAACTCACTAGGGAAAAGGTGACTATTTCTTAAAGATGTCCAGCCAATTGACTTTTAAAATTAAAATTTAAAAAAGGACCAAGCGCATTCTCTCTCTTCCCACCGCCCTGGCAGACGATGGGGATTGACAAAGTGGGAGGAGTAAGAGGAACAATAATTGAATAAACAAGAAGAAATAAAACAAAAAAGAAAAATAAACATGAGCTGGATCAGGAGCAACAAAAAAAAGGCAAAACAAGCAGAAATGATCTTTTGATAAGAAAGGTATTACATAATCCAGTGCCTATAACATGGAAAGCCACTTTGCACTGCAAATCACTTTTCCACCAAGAATTAAAAGAAGCAGAACAAACGCAAATATCAATTAAGGTCCAGAGTAGGGCTCCGTTCCCCCTCGAGGGGCTTGTTCTTATCCAAACACTAATGCGGGTACTGTCAGGCTGCCTAGCAAAGGATATTTTTTATTATCGCTTGAGCTGGTCTGTTCAGGGAGTGATTTTCCCATTTTAGTTTGCAAGGAAAGCTTAAATAGGAGTAGAATGTCTTTCACTTAGAAGATAATACAATCTATCCCAGTGCTTAAGGCTCATGGGGCCTCTGTGGGTGTATCAGCTTCCAAGGAGCCCTCCTGGCTGTACCAAGGACCGGCTGCCAGGGTGTGGGTTAGACCAGACATCGCCCCTTCCTCCAAGGGCGAAAACAGCACTGTTGTTCCAACCGCTCCCAACAGGAACGAGGCAGACTCGGAGAAGACCAGTGCAGTGCTTGGCCCAAAGGAAGCACAAAAATCGTATTTACTGAAGAAATGAGGGGCAAGAAAGATATCTCTCACCCAAAGAGATATAATACCAGAGCCAATGAGCTCCTTGTATTAGCTACAGGACAGCCACGCAGGGCAGACCTGCCTTGCATAGGACAACCCAACGTGTATTAGTCCAATAAATAAGAAAAGGGGATAGCCTTGAAACTTACACAGAAATGTAAACATTCTTGGGAAATAAATCATATTTTCATTATTCTATCTGTACCATTTTGAACATGGTGGTAAATTTTCTGAAAAACAAACTGTTCTACTTTGTCTTTTTTTTTAAATTTATAATGTACAAGTAATCAGATATCTTCATCTATGCACAATACCTTAGATTTCACACTGCTTTTTTTTAATGGTTATTTATTTTTTTCTTATTAGTCATCCATTTTATCGACATCAGTGTATATATGTCAATCCCAATCTCCCAATTCATCCCACCACCACCCCCTGCCACTTTCCCCCCTTGGTGACCATATGTTTTTTCTCTACTTCTGTGTCTCAATTTCTGCTCTGCAAACCGGTTCATCTGTACCATTTTCTAGGTTCCACATATATGCGTTAATATACGATATTTGTTTTTCTCTTTCTGATTTACTTCACTCTGTATGACAGTCTCTAGATGCCTCCACGTCTCTACAAATGACCCAATTTCGTTCCTTTTTATGGCTGAGTAATATTCCATTGTATATATGTACCACATCTTCTTCATCCATGTGTCTGTCGATGGGCATTTAGGTTGTTTCCATGACCTGGCTATTGTAAATAGTGCTGCAATGAACATTGGGGTGCATGTGTCTTTTTGAATTATGGTTTTCTCTGGGTATATGCCCAGTAGTGGGATTGCTGGGTCATATGGTAATTCTATTTTTAGTTCTTTAAGGAACCTCCATCCTACTTTGTCTTACAAAACTGAATTTTTATAACGTTGGGTTTGCCTAAAGATGGGAGAGCACATACTTCTCTTCTTTGGAGTAAAATACAAGTACCCTGTACAAGTACAAAATAAAGGGAAATGATCAGAAGTGCTTTCCTGTTCAGGGTATTTGTTACCAGTTAGTTGTTGCTGATCTGGCTGATGGACCTGAGAACGTGTGAATGAAGCTGGTGATGATAAAATGCTACAGGTCGGGAACTCACGCCAGGGTCACGACTCAACCTCCTGTTCAGGGTAAGTGCCGTTTTTTTTTTTTTGACCAAATTAGGCCTCCTTGGACCTCTGGGGTAGCCCTTCTGCATTTCCAGGCAGGAGGTGGATAAGGGGCTATTTCGGTCTGTCTGCCCATCTGGTCCCTTTGTATCTGGCTAGCTCAGCCACTCAGCTCAAGGTCAGGCCAGCAGATGAGGTGCCTTTGCTCTGACCATCCATCCATCCTACTACGACACGGGCCACTCACTGGATACAGAAGAGACCTAATAAAAAAGTCCCAGCGTGGGAGGCACCCTCTCATCCCCACAACACAAGTGCAATTCCAGGCTGGGGGTCCGGAGCACCCTTGTCACTTAAGGGGAAAGGACATCAGAACTTGACAGAGGAATCAGCACCAAACTGTTGTCCCCAAACAAAGAACTCATATCAACAGGGAAAATAAAAATGTTATTGAGAACTTCTGTTCTCAGATGTTTAATACAAAGGAGAGATTCTTGTGCCAGGGAACAAAGTGATCCAGTATTCACAAAGCAGGAATTCTCCCACTGTACATTTTGTTTCCAAAACACTTAGGACTACAGCAAGTTTTCCAGTTGGGGTAAAGAAGCTACTTCTGGAAGCAACAGAGGAGATAACTGAAATCTTTCACAGAGGAGCTGAAATCCTTCCAAGAAAAAGCACAGCCAATGTCAGCATTTAGGGGCATCCAGTGTGGATGGTGAGCCGACCTGTCCCCTAATATGTGGGGGGGGGGAAATGAGTGCTGAGAGTTCTTAAAGCTACAGAACATTCTAGTAACATACCATGGGAACCCAGGAACCTCAAGCATTTTTTAAAAATTAACTCCTTGAGCCCGGGGTTCCAGGCAGTGCCAGTGTAATTGTCCTTCCACCAGGATTGCTGCCAGGAAGGAACAAGCCGGGCTTCTTTAGTACATATTTTAAAAACCTGTTTTGTGACCTGCAGGAAAGTCAGGTGGTAAGGAGCCTTCTTTTATCAAGGTGGGAGCTGGGGAGCAGGACAGCAGATGAGTGACCTTTCTCTCTGGCATGTTCACCATATGAGCTGCACGATGGAATTCAGAGCCAAAGTCGCCAACCAGAAAGAGAACGCAAGGGTATCGGTCGGTTTCTCTTATTTTCATGTCATTATTTTTACTTTTCACTGAAAACAGTCACATCGCTGTTTGTCCCTCTGTCTGCTTTACCAGGCTGGACGTTCCTGGAAGGAAATGCAAAATGGACGAAGACCCCCGGCTTCGAGACCAGGTTCACCATCTAAATCCTAGCTCTGCGGCCACCGTGCAGTCAGTGTCAACTTCTCTTCAACTCAACTTCCTTACCCATAAACTGGGAATAAAGACGCCCGTCTTTTAGGATTGTGGAAAATCTCAAATGTAAAATTATAAGTGAAGTGCCTACACACAGTAGGTCCTGCCTTTGAGTTCAGGGGCTGGGACTTACTCACCTTGGTATCTATCCCCCATAGCACTTTGCCCTTGAACCCTCTCCCAGGCAGTGTACCAGCATGCTTCCAATTAGTCATGACTAAAATTTCGTACAGCTCACCGTACTCCAAGCATTATTTTATTAATGGCAAGGATAGTGGCAAAACCAAATATGAGATGATCTGACTGCTTTGCTGCATCTCCTACCACTGGAATGTCAAAGGGACAATGTTAAAATAAGTACACAAAGGAAATACTTAAAGAGGCAAAGGAGGAATTAAAGAGAGCAACAGAGATGCAAGTCAGGAAATGGAGTCTTAATTCTCAGCGCTGCGTCCAAAACACCAGTGTCTTTGAACAGCTTGCATAATCTCAAGGCTTTTTAAAGAGTTGGCATCTAGGAGCTAGCACCTGTGACAATTAAGTAAAATTTTAGTAAATATTAACAGAAGCTGACATTATGGAAATTTTTAGGGCCATCATCCACTAAAAACCTTACTACTTAGGATTATCCTTTCTATATGGTCCATGGGGATGGAGACCACACCAAGTGGCTTACGGCTCTCACAATCAACACCTACACTCTCCCACCCACTTGGTCACAGTCTTTTCTGGGCACGTAGCATGTGGAGTGCACTGGCTATATCAAGTCCGCTCCGCCTGTGAATGAGAACGGGAGAGGCACCAGCCCACGGAGATACAGCAAAGGGAGAGGAGGCGACCGCGTACGCGACCAGGGGAAGACTGTCCACGGAGGGGAAGACACAGAGGCGAGGGACCTACAGTGCAGGGGCCGCAAGGTGGTTCAAAGGAAGAGCGAGGACTCTCACTGACGACCCATAGAGAGAAACAAAGCTTCAAGATCCGGCGAGGCGCCGGGGCTGGGAGGACAGATGTGTGACAAGTGGGGACACCGTGGAGAAGCACCTGTGACACTCCAGGTGGCTCCAGCCAGAACTCCAGCCCTTTCCCGCTCGAATCAAAATAAACACTGAAGCAATCAAACGAGCACTCCTGCGCTTCCAGCAGAGCCCCGGACTCAGGCTGGGAGTGGGGCGGGTGAGGGCAGGGCTTGCCGGGGCCAGAGGAATGCAAAGGAAGGAGGAGAAAGGGCTTCTGTCCTGGTGCAACTGTTACGGAACTCGGAGAGAAACAATAACACAGTCAAGGCAGCCATCAGTAATCAAACACAAGACACTTCCCTGTGTTGTTGCATCTGATCGTCATAGGAACCCTAGGACGTAGATATTAATAAGCCATTTAAAGATGTCACCCAAGATGACAGAACTAGTTAAAGATGAAACCAGGGCTAAAAGTCACACCAGTTTGACTCCAGAATTCGTTTGCCAAGCTCCTATCCTCTACTGATGCTCTCTCTGATTCTCTCTCTGAGAATCAGAACTTTATACGTACAGGCATGCACAGGGAGGAGAATTTTATAATCTAGGTGTGGGGCAGGCCGGCCTCACTAGGACTCAAACCCCAGAGGCTATAAAAGAAAAAAAACTGATAAAGCTGATTACATGAAAATAAAAATGTTCTGCCTGGGAAAAAGACACCGTAAACAAAGACAAAGGGCAAACGACAAACCAGAGAACTGTTGGGAACGTAAATCATAGGCAAAGGTTAATTTATTAATATATAAGGAATGCCTATAAATCAATAAGAAAACATCCAACAAGACCTAAAGGACATTCAGCTGTTCTAAAAGAAAATCAAAATAGTTCACAAACACATTAAAAGATACTAAACTTTACTCATAAGAGAAATGCAGACTAAACAATATATTAGCATTAGTGAACACTGAAACATTTTCTTCTACAAGCGTTGGTGAGGATATGAGGAAAGAGGCGCTTTCATAAATTACTAATGAGAGACTAAATGGATACATCCGTTAGGAAGGCAATCTGGTGCTATCTATCAAAATTATAACTGTCTTTACCCTCTGACCCAAAATTCCAATTCCAGGATTTTATCCTGAAGATAAATCACACACATGCAAAGTGATGCCTATAGAAAGCCAATATTTGCAGCAATGTTTGTACCAGGCAAAGTCTGAGAACCACCGAAATATCCAACCAAAGGAGAAGGATTAAATAAATTATGGCATCTCCCTATAATGGCCTATTATTTAGCCGCCAAAGAGGAGAGGAAGCTCTTAATGTGTTGATATGGAAGAAGCCCCAAGGAATATCGCTAAGCAAACAAAGCAAAGTAAAAATGGCAAGCAGAATATGCTATCGCAAATGTCAAAACACAATTATATAGAGTATACATATGTATTTCTGTGCACCCCATGGAGAGACACACAAGAGACTCGTTACACTAGGTTCTTCCAGGGAGAAGGTTGGTGGGTGGCTGGAATACAAGGGTAGGAGGGAGACTTCCTTGTCACTGTATACTTTGTATCTTTTGAATTTAATAACATGTACTCATACCTATTCAAAAAACAAGTTATACACACACACACGTATAGAGACACACTGCATACAAATCAAAATCGAGTGCCAAGCAGTGGCAAAAAAGCTGGCTTCTGGCCCAGCCTTGCAGCCAGTGGGCTAGTGAGAAAAGCTCCCTCACCAAAGTCTCAGTTTCCTCATCCATAAAATGGGATACTTCTTCCTTCCTCTTGTGCTTTTGAGGAGTAAATGAATGAATATACCTAAAGCCCTTAGACAGGTGCCTGGCACACAGCAAATGTACACAAGTGTCTGTTAAATAAGCACCATGTAAGCCGAAATCAAAGATCCACAGGAATTAGACCAGGAAGACAGAAGCACGGGGAAGCAGTATCTGCCGCTCAGAAGGAAGAGCACATGCAAAGATCAGGGGGTAGGAGAGCACACTGCTGTACACAGGGCATCCTGGAGGGGAGGGGGAACCAAAGAGAAGGGGCTAAAGGAGTGAGCGTGGACCAGTCCCGACAGTTTCTCTGCAGGGGATGGGCAGCAAATGGAGCATTTCAGGCGGGGGAATTCCAGGATTGGACAGGCTTTCCTAGAAAGAGTTCTCTGGCAACCGTCTGGAAGACAAGTTGGAGAGAGGCACAAACTGGGTGGCAGAGAGGCCACTTAACCATTGTTGCAGCAAAATGAGGAAGCTGTGAACCAAAATGGTGCCAGCGGGGAAGTAGAAGAGGAAGGATTCGGGAGACACAAAGGAGGCCAAATCCAGCTGGCCTGTGGACCTGGCCGGGGAGAGGGTGGAGAAGATGCAACCAGGGATACTTCCCAAAGGTCTGACTTGGCTTATGTGGAAGCCCAAGACGCAACTCAGTGAGAAAAAGTGTTCAGAAAAAGGAGCTGGTTGGGGGTGGAGGTAAGATGGTAGGTTAGGTCCCAGGTTTGTTGAGGTTCAAATGTCTCCTAGGTAATCCATGGTTAGCTACAGGCATCTAAACCTCAGATGATGGACTCTGGCTGCACATACAGCTTTGGGAGGTACCAGACAAATCTGTAACACTTAAAGGCTCTGGACTATGGTTAAGGCAGCTGCCACCAAATGGCAACGGTCCCTTTGGTCCAAGGAAGAGACTTTTGAGAAGATACATGACCTATGATGCAGGTAAGACCCGTGCTCCTCCCTGCATCCCTCTCTTGTGCTCTCCTTCCCTCTCTCCCTTCATATACTCCCTCCTCTCTCTTCTTCTCTCTTCCCCCTCCTCCTTTCTTCCTAAAAATGGAAAAAAGTTCTCATAAGAGGTTTCCTTAAATGCTTCACGTGAAGCAACCCACTTCTGACAGTCCCAGCTAACTGGAGATGAAGGCTTTGTTTTTTCCAACATTCCTGCCCTGCTCTTGTTTCTCTCTTTACACACAGCAGAAGTCACTAGAAAGTTGTCACTGTCCTGCAGACACATCCCCACGTGACGGGGAGCAGCCCTGAAGACCTCATTTTTCCATGTGTCTGTCTCAACGGCTGCACTGTCTAGGTGTTTCTTAGAAAGGGCATTCTGTGGTTTTTCTCTCCTGCTGAGGGGCTTCAGTGAATGCAACCCCACTTAAAAACCACCTCCCAAAGGGTTTTACTAGAAGACCACCTCCCAAAGGGTTTTACTAAGAGATGTTAGAACTGACTTCTGAAAGAGCATATGAAAAGTACGCTCTGTTTACTTTTCTACTAAATGTAAAATCATGTTTAAGCAAGATTTCTGGAACAAGTTAGGCAAGATCCTGGGGCCAGGATTCAGGAGTTTCCAGCTTTGTTACTCACTAACTCACCCATTCACATGATCCTAAACTTCCCTCAGCTCTGGTCTCCTCACCTACAAAATCGGGGTTGATTGCTAGACCACTTCCAAATTTCCTTCTGGCTCTAAAATTTTGCGAAGTCTAGATTGGAGAGAGGATGGAACTTGGTCTCATGACAGTGTGGACTATTTCAGCAATTCAAACGTGCCATTAAACATTTAAGGCAACTTCAGTTTTAGAGATTAGTCGATTTCCTGACTGGACAATAGAAATATTCCAATTTCATCATCCACCAAGTCTATTGCAGTGGCCCATATACTTATCCCAAAGGGAACCCCAACTGTTATAACCCAGCAAGTGCCACTCACTTTTCAAATTCAGACTTGGCCAAAGAAACCATCTCTTTTCCTGAAGAAACCACAGCTAGGGACTCTGAGGGGAGAGAAAAATGCCATGCAAGGCATGGATGACTACTCAGTCTTTAACTATGTAAATTATAGGCCTGCCTTTTTAAATGCAAGGTAGTTCAGTCTACCAAGAAATGGACAATGTAGTTTCCCACTTACAGAGATTTATGTGACTTGTGAGAACAAGCCAGGAATATGAACGGGGAGACCTAACCTGATAACAGACTCCCTGCCTTCTCTCTCCCATAGAAGTCATGGGATCGTCCAGATGAATTCGGTTATTATAGCAAGGCCACAGCACAAACAGCCACAAGAGGTTTCATGTGGAGCTCAACACAAAGAAAACCAACCAGGAGAAAGTGGCCATTTTTAATCTAAAAAGAGGTTTTTTTTCCCCATCATGTCTGTCAAAATGTGATTTCCCTAGAATCTGTGTACTCTTAGTAAAAAGCAATATGTCAGAGTTTAATTGACTTAAAATATTGTATCTTAAAAGATATCAGGTAATGTACCCTCTTAAACCAAAGCCTGGATTAGATTAGTTTGAAATGCATCATCCTCAAAAATAATTTCAGTTGAAACCTGATTTCAGCAGTGTGCTTTGGTAATCATATAAGGGAGAATATTAGGTATCTTACAACATTCATAGAGTATTTGCTGTTAATCACACAGCAATATAGAAATTAGCTGTCTAATTTACTAGAAACTATAATATAATTAGTTGTGTTTTGATGGGATGCACAGATAGGTTTCCACCTTTGAAATTTATACATATATATATATGCACACACTAGTGTTTATCTTTAAATTGTTCACTATACCCGACATCACTCAAAATAAGAGAAAGGGCAGGATAAATTAAACCATAAACTGAGTTATTTCACCTATTATTTTCACAAATGTAAAAAAGGCTGACGACTAGTCAGACAGCTGGTGGAACTGTAAACCGCTAACTCCTATGGAGGGCGATTTGACAGAACCAATCAAAATGCCAAACACACTCACTTTTGGTTGCAGCAATTCTGCTTCTAGGATTTCTTTCTATAGACACACAAAATAATTTAATACAAAGCTATTCACTGCATCATTATCTGTCCCAGAAAAAATTGGAAACAGCCTAAATATCTATCAGTAAGGGACTAGTGAATAAGCCATAGTAACAAAGAAAGAGGATGCTCGCTCAACTTACTAATATGCACTGAATTCCAGACTGTATTTAAGTGAAAAGCCCTTACGCAGAGCAGCATTTATGTTTGCCATATATAAAAAAGGGGGAAAATAAGTATATTCACATACGTATGCATACGTGTACATATATGTATACCCATATATACGGATGCATATGTGTATACGTAAGTATAAATATACACACACATAACAAGACTCTCATAACACAGATTCTGGGAAAGGCAACCAGGTGCTTGGGCAGAGGAATAAGTGGAAGCCCCCCCTGCATACCTTTAGGGACCTTTTGGGGTTTTTGTTTGTTTGTTCATTTGTTATTGAAGTCTAGTTGATTTACAATGTTGTATTAGTTTCTGGTGTGCAGCAAAGTGATTCAGTATATACATATACTCTTTTTCATATTCTTTTCCATTATGGTTTATTACAGGATATTGAGTATAGTTCCCTATGCTATACAATAGGACCTTGTTGTTTATCCATTCTATATAGAATAGTTTGCATCTGCTAGTCCCTTTTGGGACCTTTTGAATTTTGAACCATGTGAACATGTTACCTATTCAAAAATAATCTGACAAACATAAATAATAATAAATTGTTCACGGGTGAGCAGTAAACACACACTCATATGTATTACTACTTAATACGAACATGAAGGACCATATTTTTTAAACACCAAAACATGTAGGCCAAGATTGGGTTTTTAAAATAATGCTATGAAGAATAAAAATGAGGTGATCTTCCTCTTTCTATTCTCTTGGAGCTCTTATAAAATAATAAATGACATGTAACAGTTTGGAGGAAAACCAATTAAAGGGACATAAATCATCCTTAACCCCTTCCCCAGATGAATGACAAAGAGACACATGTTCTAATTAACACCAAGTAACATTGTGTAAAGAGCAGTTTGCGATGGAAATGAACAGATGGCCAACACGCATATGAAGTATTGGGGTGCAAGACAGAAAACTTGATCTGACACTGAGAACTTCAAGCAAGTGAAAGAAATTGTACCTGAATGAAAATTGCTCTAAAAAGATGAATGAGCTCCCCTATCTAACTTTCTCTAGTTTTTAGGTGCATTTTGGGGGGGGGGTTGCTGCTTTCTGTGTTCAGTCCCCACAAGGCAAATACTATTCCAAAGCCCATCCCACTTTCTATATAGGCAAACACACCCACACACCAACCACGCCCACACACCAACCACGAAGCCACCTTTTTACAACAGAAAGATTTCCTATCCCCAGGCAACGGATGGCTCAGTTCATCTCAAATCAGTCTAGCATTTCAGTTCAACGAAAGGCTTTGGACATCATCTTGGAGTTTGATGTAGTAAGAGCTGACCTAGAGGGTTATGCTTTAACAGCCCTCTCTTTTCTTTCCTTTGAAACAGAGATTTATGACAGGAGGCAGAGAAAGAGAAAAAGATCGCAGGGTTGATGAAACCCTCTTATGATGCACAGAGCAGGTACCAAGGGGTTTGTGCTTCTGACTTCTCTTTGCTCAAAGGCAGACCAAGTAAGGAAGGAGGCACGGTTTCCTCTTGTTTACAGATTCATCCCATTCTTAGCCTTTTCTCTGTGGAAACAAGGAGGCCACAGCAGTGGCAGTTTCATGAGCTGAACCCTCAGCAAAGACCCAGTGACTGACTCCACATGTGGGAGACTTCAGCCCAGCTGACAGATGCTATTTCTCTCTGTCCCCATTGACCCAGACTGGGGAGACGGCACATTTCAGACAGGATGCCCTCCCAAAGTCGTGATGCAACCCTGAAGAAAAAAAAAAATCTGCTCAAGATCCAAAACCAGGATCTGGTTTCTGCCAATTCAGAACGACAGAGACCAGTGGCTGAGACACTGTCCTCACAGAAGGTATGTTGAATGTATACATATTTAACATCAGCCGACACTTCATACTCTCCTGTCTTTTATTGTTTTACCTACATCTCGGGTTTTAAATGTGCATTCTGTAGTGAACAACAGCTGGATAAAAAGCATAAAACTTTGAGTAAACATCAGATACAGTTCCTGCTTTCCAGGCAAAAAGCAGAAAAGGTTTTTGTTTGTTTGATTTTGGAACTCCAAATAACTACTCAGAGGAAAAAATGCACATAGTGGGGTAACCAGCTAGATGAACAACATTTAAGGCCAGGAATTATAAGTATAAAGGATTTGTGCAATCTGGATTTTTGGATTTAAACTGACAGTTTAGTTCCTGTGTTTGAGAGGAATATACATTTATTACATACATATATACACACACACACAGATTTATGTATCTATTTTATACAAAGCAGACAGTTTCCACTAAGCTATTATTTGAAGTATTTGGATTCAAACTCAGTTCCTTTCTCCATCTGAGACAACAGACTCCTCTGGTTTGAGGATATTTTTAAATATAAAAACTAATTATCCTATTTCACTGCCTATAAATTCAATTTCTATTTCTGAGCCTGCTTCTGTTGTATGTCTCCTGGTAGGTCCCCTTGCATTATGGCTTGTTTACAACCCAGTCTCAAATCACAGGAAAGACAGGGATCAAATAAAAATAAGCTTTCCAACCTCTTAGGAGGGTTTGGTAATGCAGCAACATTTCCATAATGCTATATATTTTTTAAAAATCAAGTCCACTTTTGATGAAAGGATAGTTCTTTTTAAGCAGTAAATTTTATAGACAATGTAGAGAGTATAAATCGAATGCATAAAGGGCGAGGCTAATGCCAGTGTCAGAATGCTTTGTCTTGGTGAGATTCTCCTGCAAAACCAATCAACCAGTGTACCTGGAGATGCAGACCAGAGTCCGGGTTTTGCTTTGTGTCAGCCTACTAAGAACTTCCAAGGCCATTCTGGACTGGATCACAGAGTAGAGGTATGCAACGTACAGCGAACACTTTCCCTTCTCAACCTTGCTAACCCCTTAAAAAGAGAGGCCTTCACAAACTTGTCAAGGAGAGCAAATTAACCACCACAATTAACATTGCCCGGCTGGGGTGGTGAAGGTCAAAGGCAAACCAAAATAAATTGTCAATGATAAAGAAGTAAATCAGCCTACCCTTAAAAAAAAAAAATCCTTCAAGTCCATTCTACTGTCTCCGTTTCAGTTATGTGAACGTATCTTCAGAAAGCGCCTCATCAAAAATCTGCCCTTAGATTGCTGGCTTGGCCACCAATTAGCTGGCTCAACCCCGGCAGGCTCTTTAACTCATGAGACCTTATTTTTCTTATCTATGAAGTGAGGGAGCTGGGCAAGGTGACTGAGGTTCCTTCCACTCTAACCGTCCACGGTTTGTGATCAAAGGCTGTGCCCACACCCACTCTGACCCCCCCATCCCAAGCCTTTCGCCTGACTCATCTCTTCCGAGGCTCGGTCTCCACGGTTTTCTGGACCCCGCAGCAATGGTAGCAGACGAAAACGAGATCTTTCTTAGACGTTCCTAACCAAGATGCTTCCTGTTTCTTGGATTTACAAACATCTCAGATCAGATGAATTGTAAGGAGAGGGTCCAAAGGATGAACTAAGATGATTAAGATGACAGGCCTCCAAAAGGAAGAAAAACACATTTGTGAGGAGGACAAAGCCACTTCTGGAAATTCTGGGCTTTTTTTTTTTTTTTCAAGAAGGGATCTAAGAGGACGTTTTCATACTCCACTCCCTCAGTCCCAAGTTTTGAGGCTCTGATTCTTCTTATTTCCCATCCCTCACAAGACCAGGAAAGATGGACAGAGAATTTTTTTCTCACTCTCTTCTGATTTAGCCAAATGGGGATCATTTCTTCACGACTATCGTTTCGTACACTGATTTCTGAGACCTCCTGGTAAACGTTGACTAGGCCCACCTACCATGGACTGGACCTTCTGTAAAGGTATTTTAAAGGTATTTTAAAAGGTATTTTAAACGACAATTTCCCACACTGGATATCCACAAAGGCTGATATCTGGATTCTTCCCACCCTTATTTTTGGAGCAGTAAAGTTTTCTTCAAGCTGCCACATATGAGTGAAGGCCCTGTGTATGGAGCCGGCAGTGATTTCTGCCACAAGCCCCACCTTGCTCCAAAAGAAGAAGCTTCCAGGCTCCTGGCTGAATCCAGGTATTTGTCAACCTAACTGGTACATCTAAATAAATGCTTGATTTTTTAAAACAGAAAATTCTAAGTCCAGCTACACGCAAGCCGTACAGAGCGTAGCCCTGCTATCATTACATTCTAGGACCCAAACATTCGTTCACCAATATACTCAAAAACAGAAACAGGTTCTGCCTTCGAAAGTCCGTGTGTGGTCCTCAAGGAAGTATTTATTCAACTACTATGGTATACACATCCACTCTCTGGCTCCAATATCCTTTTACATCCAAAAATTGGGAAATAATTTTTGATGGCCAAAGTTTGGGTGACCTGAAGACCATTCAGTTACTGAGGCCATGGTCAGTAATGTTAGATTTCATGAAAACTCTGCTGTCCACTGCAGGGTGGCATCCCAGTGGGGTCCTTTGAACCCCAAGCCCTGTCCCACCTGTACGCAAGCATGGCAAGTTCCAAGGGGGCACTACCCTTACTGGCCTTCAACCCAAAACCCATGGGGCCACAAGATGGAAGAGAACTTGGAACATGCCCTTCCACTCTGGTGCTAAATACCATACAGCCCTGACTTTTCTAGAACACTTTGTGAGAGTGCCCTGGGTTTCACGACTAACCGAATTTCCCTGTTGTTGAGAAATAAAGGACAAGTTTTAAGTGGTTTCACATGCAAACATCGCCGCTCGGAGAAGCACACACACTACGGTACATGTAGTTTTCTTTGTTATTGTTTGCAGTTTCCAGTTTAGGACTTATCCAATTATCTACCTATTGTCTGGTAGGCCTGGCACAGGGGATTCCAATTACAGGAAACGCTTCTGCAATCGCAGGCCCAAAGCAAACCCTGGAGCAGATGGCAGCTCAGCCAGAGGGCGCGTATGCACCAGAAGGGGTCCGGCTGGGAGGGAGAGGCTGCCTGGCGAAACAACCCAAGTGTGAAGTTCAACTACAAAGCTACTTCCAACCACTTTGCATGGATCTGATCTTTACTGTAGGAAGGGGAGTGAAAACGGAACAGGGGTGTGTATGGGAGGGTGACGCTGTGGAAAGCTGCTTGAGGTGACAGCCAACACTTGTACTTACAAAGGGTTTGGGGCTCAGAGGACCACACAGGGATGTCACCCTGCAGCGGACAGCAGAGTTCTGCTGAGATGCTTTACGGAGGCCCTGGGATGGTTGATGTAGATTCTCTGGGACAGACAAACAGACTCTGGGCTGGAAAGACTAAGGTCACCTCGCCCCCCTGCAGCTCTCTTGGGGGGTGAAGGGGGCGTGAGCTCTTGCCGAGAGACTCTGAAACCTCAGTCTCCCCCGACTGCTCTTCTGCAGGAGTTTCCTTTAAAACCCAGATCACTTCACTTCCCTGCTCAAAGCTGTCCACTGACTTCGCATCACACACAAAACAAAATCCAAATTCCTGCCAGAGTCTACCGGGCCCTACCGTGGTTCCCGATGGGAACAGAACCGCCCTTGGGGGCACCGGGGGAACCCGTAGGGGCTGTTCCGGACGTCACACGACAACCGGGGTCATGAGTGGTGCTTTGGGGATGGACAACCTGAAACGCATGGGATGGTCCCACACAGCCCAGAAATGCCCCACGCCCCCTGTGAGCTCCCAATGCCCCCTGGACATTCCCAGCGCCATTTTACACTTCAGGTCAATGTGAAGAGTTTTGTCCACGATTTTCATGAGCAGCCAAATGCTAGGAATGCAACAGGGAACAACATAGTTTGTTTTGTTGGGAACTTGACTAAGAAGTATTTACCATATCAGAAATATCACATCACTAATAGCGACACTGACCGTCACTGAATCGCGATATAACACATCAGCAGCCCCTGCCCTTATTGCTGCCACGTTCCCAGGGATCCTACAAGGACGTGTAAAAATGTGACCACCTGTTACGGCTTCCCATGTAGTCATGTCTCCGCTGACATGTTGAGATGCTTATTATAAGTGACTGTGCTTTTGTATTTTCTTTATAGTACAGTTAAGGCATTATATTGATGGTTTGTAATTTATGCGGGTGGACAGGTGGTATTTTCTACAAATTTCATTGCAGGAGAGTAAAAGGAGTGTTACTAAATATCTGTTATGAAAAGCAGGGTTTGGGTCTGGCTGGGGCCAATTCGCACCACCTCTCCCCTCATTCTGAGCCCCTCTGTTAGGCTCTGAAGGTGCCCTGCTCCTACCCTAGGACTTCACCTTGGCCTCCCTGGAAGGCATGTCTCTCAGACATCCTCAAGGCTACCTTCCTCCATTCCCTTCCACCATCCCTTTACTCTCCTTTTTCTTCTATAGAATTTATCATTGCTCGACGTTAAATGTTACCCTTCATTGTTGATTGGCTTTCTCTGCTACTAGAATTAAGCCTGTGAGACCAAGGACCCGTCTATCTTGTTCCCCAGCACCAAGAACACTGCCTGACACGGAGAAGGCGCTTATTAACATCGGTTGACAAATAAAGTAACAAACAGACAAACTGAAGTTTAGTCCTACCAAGGGGCTCAGATTCCCTGGGAAATAGCAAATCCTCCCGTGACCCGTGTTACAAAATGTGCTCTTTCTCCCACTGGCCGTGTTTCTCACGCTGCACCCTTTTCTTAGCCAAAGAGCAGTAAAAGAGAAAGAAGTCAGTGAAAAGGAGGAGGGTAAATTCTTTTAAATAACCATCTTTGCAGGACAAGCTGTATGGGATGGACTCTAACAAGGGGACTCTCCCCCTAATCTTCAGGACATCCTGCCCATCCTCTCTACCCACTGTACAGACACACACTGTGGAGGCAAAGGTTTGATTCCTGAAGAGCCCAAAGCCCCTCAAAAAAGAACCAACTTCTACAATTCCATACCCAGTAAATGCAACTCCAACCAAAAGATATGTTAAGATGGCTGGATCCTGACTGGTGACGGCCAGAGGGTGTTCTCCTTTACTCTTTTGTTCATTTCGACCCGCCCCCCCCCTTCTTTGAAATGAATTGTATTCAGAAATTATCAGGAAGTAATGCTCTTCAAATCAAAATCTCAATAGGTAATTTTGTGGAACTTGATAAGCTGACTTTGAACGTCATATGGAAGCCAAAAGGCCAGAGACAGCCACGAGACACTTAAGAAAAAGAAAATGAGGCAAAGAACTGACTCCACTGGATGTCAAGACTTATAAAGCTATAACAAGTAAGAGAGTGTGCCATTGGCACAAGTGGAAGCAAACAGACCAATGGAACAGAACAGAGAGCCCATCAACAGACCCACACATACAGAGACACCGAATTTCTGAAAAATCTAACACCACAGAGCATTAGGAAAAGATGCTTTCCCCAGTAAACGGGGCTGAGTTGATTGGCTAACCACGTGGGAAACAAGAAAACTTTGCTTTCTCAGCTCAAAACCTTCATGTAACTCAATTCCATGTGTGCTATATAAATGTAAACTTAAGTGGCAAAACAATACAACTTTTAGAAGTTAATATTAGAGAAAAATCTTCATGACCTGGGGATGGCAGGACACAATAAGCACGAACTGTAAAGGAAAAGATGATCAATGAGGCTACATTAAAATTAAGAACTTCTTTTCATCAGAGGATGCTGTGAAGAGCGTAAAAAGGTAAGTCACAGAGGGGGAGAAAGATATTTGCAACCCATACGACTAGTGAAAAGTTCAGTCCAGAAGATGTAAAGAACGCTTACAAATGCACAAGTAAAAGACAAGGCAACACAGTTGAAAAATGGCTAAGAGACCTGAATAGGCATGTCACAGAAGAGGACAGTCAAGAAACATATGAAAACCAATTAGTAATCAGTAATTGATAATAAGAGAAACACAAAGAGCAAAAACAAAAACAACAAAATGACACTGTGATACCGTTATAAACACAGCAGACAGGCTAAAATAAAGAGACTGACAATTCTAAGTTTGGAGAGTAAGCAAAATATCAGGAACTCTCATACACCTGGCGGGAGCGTAAACTAATTCAAACACTTTGGAAAACTCTTTGGCATTACATCTACAACAATTCTACCATTTGACTGGTACCCAACAGAAACGCGGTCTATAAATACAATGGGATATTATTCAGCCTTAAATAGGAAATTCTGACACAAGCTACAACATGGATGAACCTTGAACACATGCTGAGTGAAATAAGCCAGTCACAAATATAATCCTACTTCTATGCGGTACCTAGAGTAGTCAATTCATAAGAGACAGAAAGTGGAATGGCAGTTGCCAGGGGGTGGGGGAGAGGGGAGGATGGGAAATTAGTGTTTAATGGGTACAGAGTCTCTGTTTGGGCAAATGAAAAAAAGAAATGGCAGCAACAGTTATTGTAAGGTACATCCCCAAACCAGAAGCTAATTTTAACATATTCCCAAGAGAGAGAGGCCAGCACATCCACATGGGCTCACCGTTATTTGGCTGTCAGTAGTTTCTTTTTTTCTTTTTCTTTTTTTTTTAATTCCATCCCATACTCAACATAAATACCAACAGGAGTTTCTTACAGTGAAGTGTGAACTAAAATTAGTCCATAGCAGTAACTAATGCTATCAGATTTACTAAGTATTCTATTTGTACTTTGATTGTAGTCTTCATTAGCTAAGGTGAGCTCAATGCTGATCAGGTAAATGAAAGATTATAGTTGAGTAAAAGGGCATTGATATTACCTGACTTAATCACTCAATTCAATAAGGGTTGGTATCCCAAGGTCTTGCTATGTGTAATTAAGAAAGTTAAGCTCCAAGTCACCCTTTGATGATATTAACTGCAATTCTGATTATCTTTAAACTGCAATTCTAATCCATGAGATACAGCTAGCAATTATTTCTCTCATGTGCCGAAGGATCAGAATTTACCCTGGAAGTTTATCAGAATTGCTTCCAATCTTCAAAACCCCATATTTGCATGCTATAGCCTATAGTGGCCTTGAAAATAATCTGTCCAAACACCCAGTTTAACCCATGGTCTAAGCTAAAAAGAAAGTGGACTTCACTTATTTTTCTTTCTTCCTCCTGAATGGAGATCCAATTTGTAAAGCAGGTCGATAGAATGGAAATCTGACTTTCAAGGTTAGCTTTCACATACATCTAAATAATATTTCAGATGGCAGATTTTACAGAATCATACCACAGATTATACTTACTCCAAACACCAAAGAGTTGGCATTGGGACCCTTCCATGATGACTTCTATGAAAGGCACTGAATCTTCGTAATCACGAAAAGTAAGATCATGAATGTCAAAACACAGGCCCTGGCTCACAGAAAAATGCTTAATAAATGGCAGTAAAAAAAAAAATATATATATATATATAATAATAGCAAGAGTTGAATGTGCATGGTCCATGTAAGCTAAATGTCTTATCTCATTTTAGCTGAACAGATTTTAGAACAGTCAGTGATTCCATTCTATTTTGTAAATTATTGAGCTGCACCAATTCGGAAATTCTTCTGAAACTCAATTCCCAGGCATTTGGCTTTTGTTCCTGGGATTTCCACTGCTTTAGAGGATCCAGCTTTAATGGGTTCTTTCTGAGAAACCCTCCACAGGTTCTCAGAAGTACTTTTAGTGAATGCTCCATTTAACTTCATTTTGCAATTAATGAAACTTTCAAGACATATTTCCCCTCCCCTTTTTTCTATTCGAGTGATTTGTTTTTCTTGCCTTCTGGGTAATTAGGAGCAGAAAACTACTCCTACTAGGACCTAAAGGCCATAAATATGGCACCAAAAATGCCAAACGCCAAAACAAATGTCATTTGCAGGGCTCTGAAAAGCCCATCTCTCAGACTTAAAAATATTCCACGTTACCGGTAAAGGTCTTTGGTCGGTAGGTATCAAATGGATCACGTTCTGATTTCAGTGAAATTCAACCAATAGTAAAGCTTTTTGAGTTTTCAGTCTTCCTTGACAAGAATACTTAACCTTTACCAGTCTGGGAGCTAGACTCCTTCCTGCCTTTGCAACTTGACCAGTTTGGTAATAAAACAAACAACCAATTTAGTTGTTTATTTTCTTAGCTTAAAAATGTTTGCATGTTTAACTGAATGCCAATGTACTGTATCTGCTCTTCTTCTTTTAAAGTTTTAAACAAACAATCACTGGACATAATTAACCAGGAACAATCCTCTGCTTGTGAGACACGTATCCCCCATCTAGAAACACGACAGAAAAGAATGAGGCTTATAGGGACCCGTAGTCTCTCCAAATTACTGTTCACTGTCTGGTGAAAAAAACTGTTTCAATCACTTTCCCAGTCACCCAATGCATGACCCCAGAATTTTCAGTTCAATTATAGACCTAGGAAGTCACAGCCCCTTTGGTGATGGATAAAACCACAAGGCTTAGTTCAGAGGAGGCAAAGACGCATCCAAATGTGAGAACAAACTGCTCCCACAGGATTCTTTATACTTCCTAGTTTTAGGTAGATCAAGAGTACTTTTTAAATAAACTTGGCGTTTGTTTCCTAGCCCAGTGGAAAAATCTGACTTCAGACTCTGCGGTGACAAAAAAGAAGCCTTACTTTCCTGGGCAACCAGAACCCAGTTGTCACAGGAACTGCAGCAGGTCAACAAAAAGGGTACGATGTCCATTTGAGAGCCCTGATGAAGGTGATGGTTCAGCTTTGCCTGGGGGAGCATCTTCGAAGCTTTAAAATATGCTGATTCCTGGGTCCCACCCTCCACTCCTCTGCCCGCCCCCACAGTGTTCTGATTAAATTAGTCTGAGAAGTGGCCTGGACATTGGGATTTTAAATGTTCCCTGGGTGATGTTAATGTGCAGCCAGGACTGAGAACCCCTGTGTCTTACTCTATTCCGGCTGTTATTACAGAATACCATGGACTGGGTGACTTATAAACAACAGAAATGTATTTCTTACAGTTCTGGAGGCTGGAAGTCCAAGATCAAGGAGCCAGCAAATTCAGTATCTGGGGAGAGCCCACTTCCTGATGCACAGACAGCCATCTTCTGTGTCTCACGTGTGGGAAGGGGCGAGGGAGCTCTGTGAGGCCTCTCTTCTAAGGGCACTAACCCCATTTGTGAGGGCTCCTCCCTCCTGACCTAATCACCTCCCAAAGACTCCACCTCCTAATGCCATCACATTGGGGGTTAGGCTTCAACATAGGAATTCAGGGGTGGGGACACAAAAGTTCAGTCTGTAGCAACCAAGAATGTGGTCAAGATGTCCCAGGCCATTTAAAAATAAGCTGTAGAATGGGCCAGCGGGGGTGCCCCCTGGGCACGGAGCTTATGGAAACCCTATGAGATGAATGAGACCAGGGCTGAGCTGATGCTGCTGGGAAGGGGAAAATCCCATGATCAGCCACGGCTTCCTCCCAGATAAGAAGGCCAAGAATCCCCCAAAGGCGGGGGGTAGGGGCTCGGGGGCAGGTGGAGGGGGTCACAAAGAGTCCTGCAGGGCTCTTGAGAAAGGATCCAAATGTTGTGCCCATCACGCTCCCCTATTTGGGGCCCCAGAAGTAGACATTCCTAGGATCTGAGTTGTACCAAAAATGTTCAGACTCTTCACAAGGGTCATTCACAACAAGGTGGTCTTCGCTAGGGTGGGCCCTGGGCCCTGTATGCCTGGAACAGACTCAGCCTTTGCAACGCTTACCCGGCAGGGCTCCCAATGATGAACAGGGACCGTATTTAACGTTTTGAAATTTTAAATCCAAAAAGCTAGCTTCAAATCCATGATTCAACAGCATAAAACTTCAGAGCAGAGAACTCTGTGCTTCCCTGGTAGTTTGAGCATCTTATTTCAAAATGGCATGGGGGCATGTTGATTAAATTTTTGGTTGCAGTGTATTCTGGGTGAAGGAGGGGAGAAATGTGAGTGTTTGCTCAAAACTACCCTCCTCCCCCACCAGGCCCAAGTTAGGTTTAAGCAGCTCTGGCTCCAGACTATGAGAATCCTAGAAGGATACAGGGGCTGGCTCCCCTCAGACTCCACTCCAGTGAGTGTAGACGTCAGGAAAAAAGGGGAAGGTGTTTCTGGCAACAGGCTGCAGAGCATCCCTAAGGAAGGAGCCTCCAGAGGTCTCTCAGCCCAGGCTCCCCGCCCCACTCTGTCTTTCAGGGTTCACCACGGCCAGCTCACCTGCAGCTATACCACCCCAGGGACTGAGGTGGGGCTTCTGTGAGCTGCTGGAGGGAAGGAGGCTGGAGCAAGGATTCTTTTTAAATGGAAGAATAAAGATCATTAGGGGAACTTCTCATTCGTCCAAGAGCCGTGTGTATTCAGCTCCCCTGGCAAGGAAGGAGGGTTGTTCTTCGCCTCTGGAGACCATTGCCCTGGAGATGGGCAGGGTGGGAAGAGAAATGTCGGGGAGGGGCGTCTCTGTCTTGCTGTCTTCTCTCTCTGGCTGACCTCTGGAATCGAGCCCCAGAGTGGGAAGAGGCCCTTGCGATTCCCCTGACACTTCCCCAAGGATGCACGGCCTTTGCTGGAGCTGATCTGGGTGGGAGGCAGCCGCAGACTGTATCCTCCCCACAGTCTTGGGAAATGGAACATATGCAAATACGAGATGGGAATTGACGCTGAGGCACTGGATGGGAGAAGTATTCTAGAGGCCTGTGTGGGCCGCAGACTGAACATATGTCAGCCATGTGCTACGGCGCTTACCCAGGAATGCAATCCTGAGCTTGGGTTTCACAGACAGGCTCATGGTGTCCGGGGAGACAGTGAAGTGGAGGTGGTACCAGTTTACACGGAGGGCGAGTGTGTGTGTGTATGGGGGTGCACTGTATCTCAGCATGGGCTTGGAAGATACTGGAAGGTCACCCACTCAGCTTCCTTAGCAAGCATGTCTCTGTGTTCCCTGCCTTCTGCTGGCAACTTAAATCTGACAGCACACACATGACTGGATGGGGATGTAGGGGCAGGGGCCGTGGCGTCAGGTTCCTAAAGCCCTAAGGGGGCCTTCTCCTCCAACCTCCTGCAAAAGCAGCCTGCCTGGCTTTGTCAGTGCAAGGATACCCTTATTTCTCTGGGTCTACCTAGACTGTGTCCTAATCTTGGGCACATTAAAGGGTCACCTGAGGAGCTCTGACCGTATGACAGCTCTTTGAAAGCAGACCGCCTGATGTACTCACAACTACAGGGAATCTGTAAGAGTACAGCTTGCCCCATCACAGGCGTGCCACTTGAACATAGAAATGGGAGCGCAATGGGGGGGGGGAGGAAATGCCTTACTTTCCTTTCACTATTCTCAAAGTTGCTGTGATTATTTAGGAGTTAACTTCATTTCATCAGCCATGAATTGAGACCCTTTTACACAGCTCAAGAGGGAGGAGAGAGACATAGATGAATAACTATGATACAAAACCTATGTACTTTATAAAAACAGAGAAAGAACATAGACAAAGGAGAGATTAATTCGGATTGAAGCAGGGAGAGGATTCAACAAAATGGAGGTGAACACAGCTGGAGCACGAGATCGGGGCAGGAGGCAGAGGAGAGAGAGGTGAGCTGGGAGGAGACCTGGTGCCAGCCCAGGAGGTCAGTCCAGGAGGTCCCTGTACACCAAGCTAAAGAGCTACTTGGGATTTGGGGCCATTCGGGGAAGAGGGGCAGGACAGGTTGGAGATAGCACAGAACTGTGGGAAGAGGGCCAACATTTCCTTAGCATCCAAAGTCCGCCAGGCACGGCGCCCACTCACTAAACCCTGTGCAGTGGATGTTATTGTTCCCGTTGTAGACCTGGGTCCCCTGACTCCCTTCTCAATATGAAGACCCATTCAAAAGGCACCCCGACGGCTCTGGGGGACTTGAGGGAATGTAGGTCTCTAAGGAAGGGGTCCTGAGGGCACCGGGAGATGACCTGCACACTCCACGACACTCATCCTCAACTTCCTCTGCAGACGTCACTGCCCCCAACGGTCTGGTCTGCTGCCTGTGGGTAGCTGCTTCCATCTGTCCCTCTGTTTCGTCTACCCCAGCAGCTCCAGGGCACCATTTCTTACTCAGAGCAACTTAACTGCGTTTCTGGCCTCCACATCCGTCACTCAAATTAGCAGGACAGTATGGTTTTCCATGAGTGTCCATAAAAATAAAACTTTTATTCTGTTTATCACCAAAAAAAAAAAAAATTAGCAAGACAAAGGGTCTTCTTCAGGAGCCAACCTTCATAGAAAGTATTAGAATTCTTCAGGCTAATCTTTTTATACTCTTGCCCTGTCACGAGGAAATGAAAGCTCAGAGAAATTAAGGATTTCTCGAGGTCTAGGGCAGAGATGTGTTTTAGGAAGATATGGCATTGATGAAAAGAAGGGATGGACTGGGAACAGGCGCTCAAAGAGAGAAAGACCAATTTATATGACATTTTGGAAAAGGGATGGAGAAGAGTCAGTGGTTGCCAGGGGCTAAGGGTGGGGGAGGTTTGACTATAAGGGGCAGCGTGAGACAACTTTTTTAGGGGTGAGGAAACTGTTCTGTGTCCTGATTATGGTGGGGGCCATGTCTCTATCCGTCTGTCAAAAATCACCCACTGTACACAAAAGTGAATTTTACTGTATGTCGATTTAAAAATTATTTTTAAAAAAATGACAGGGAAACCAGCTGAGAGATTACAGAATAGTCAAGAAGTAATGAGGAGATGAGTCACAGCAGTAGCAGGATTTAAAAAAAAAAAAAAAAAGAGGGTACTTAGGTGAGAGAGATTTCAGAGGTGGGATTCAAAAGCATGGAGCATACGTATAAAGAAGGAATCACAGAACTACAGATGTACAGGGATTTAGAGCTGGAAAGGATATTAAGAGAAAGATCTACCTCCAGGAAAGCTCTACCTTACAGATGAGAAAACTGAGCTCAAAATGACTTAAGGGTTTGGGCTTTGTCTGGGTGGACAGTGATATCATTAACCAGACAGAACAGAGACGGAACAGCGGGTTCAAGGAGGAAGTTGATGAGTCCACTTGTGGATATTTTGAATTTGGAACATTGATGTCACCAAGATTTCTTTTTTTAGTTTTCAGGAATTTGAAAACCAAACTGTTGGGTTTTGGCATTGAAAGCGATCTCTCTCCACAAATACAGTTTCACTGCAGTTACAATAAAAAAAGAACTCATGACTATAAAGTCCTACATGAAAACGCACTTTTGTGAGTTTGTGAGTGTGTGACCCACAGTCATTCAAAATCACAAATAGAGAGCTGTCCTGATCCGATCCAGATTTTAGGCACATTCTCCATTAATGCATTTGCCATTAACACTACCATATTTTCATGGACCCACACAACAGTCTTTTCCTCCTCATCTATAACATACAGATCAAACTTTGAAAACCAGTTGCTTTCCATTGTATTGATGCCAGGATACAGTTCACTGCTGTTTTATTTTTGCTTTTGTTTTATACGATGTAGCAAATAACCAAAGGAAGATGAGCATCGACTTGCTACTAGTAAACTGGCAGCGGCCTAGCAAGAGTTTCAGTGCTGCAGATAAGACTGAAATCTAGGAGACCTTTGTCGCTGTTTCAGAGCAATGTGCAAAATGACTCGATTTCACACGCAGGCGGGGAAAAGAAGTAGAGTTTTCAACATCCTTACAGCCACTGGGATATGGAACCAATTTTAAGAACCAGATCCTCAAAGCTGCAAATGACCAAGAAGGCATAATGTTCCTGGAAACCAAGTTTAATCACAGAACAACAAACTATAACGTTAATCACATTTAAAATGACTGCTTCCTGTTTCTTCAAGAGATAAGGAGGGTGAATTCAAGGATGGCTTGTTTTAGGAAGAAGCTAGAATGTAAGCAACTTCTGGGCAGGGATCTTTGTTTTGCTCATGTTCTCAGTTTATGATTGTTGCAAGAATGAATGAAGCATAGAGAGAAGTAAACAGGTCTTAAATAAGAGATGGCAAAGCTACTATACTTCATTTGTTCATTCATTCATTCAGCAAATATCATTACAGGTACGAGACTATTTTTAGGCAACATTGTGGATACAGAAACGCAGAAGACATCAACAGGTTTATAACCTCAGCAAGGAAGAAAGAAAAGATAGCAAATGTTTGTATATCAAAGCCATATCGGAGAACATCTCACAAAGCTTTGAAGGGAGTCACAACAAAGGCTGGAAGGAGGTAGAGATGCAGAAGTCAGTGGGGTCACCTTCCTCCAGGAGGTCTGAGCCCGAAGGGATAGAGACTTTCGGAAAACTTGGGTGGAAGCAGAGCCTTCTGGGATGTAAAAATAGCAGGAAAATATAATGCCCAGAGCAGAGAAGACAGGACGGGTTTAAGGAGTAGGAAATCTTGCTCAGGAGTAGCAGGGGCTGCAGAACGCTGAAACGTCACGATTAAAAGGTTCTGAAGCAGCAGAATCCTTTATCTTGGAGGAGAGGAGGAGACTTTTTTTTTTTTTTAAATCAGGGAAGAATTTTGATCAAATCTGTTACAAAGCATAAGATAACCTGGAGTAAGGAGAAACTGAAGCAGGTTCACAGAATTGCCTGGGCGCGAATTAGGGGTGCAAGATGAGTGAGGAACCGAGGAACTTCGCAGTGAGTGCACAGAAGAAGCTGGAAGATGCAGCCTCTGTTTTGCGCCCGGGAGACCAGGAGAACAGCGGTCAACTGAAGAGAAATCACTGAGCCCAAGAAAGGTGTTGCAGGGATAATGAGGAGCTTAGTCCTGAATTAAATATTCTGATTACACGTAAAATGTGAGCTGCCAACAGGAAATCCAGGTGGGAAGGTTCATCGGGAAATACTATATAAGCAGAACTGGAGTTTGTGGAAATACCCATCTGAGAAGCAGCTGCATATGGGTGATACTCAAGCTGCGGGGATGGAGGTCACTCGCAAGAGTCAAAAAAAAGAGAGAGAGAGAGACTGACATTCAGAGCTGGGTCAAGGTAAGCAGTATGAACAGACCTGCCAAACCATTTACTCAACATTTTCCTCCAGAACACGTTTTTCAAAGCAAACGAGAATTCCCAAAACTCGTTTTTAACTTGAAATTAAAAAAACACCTCAACACCTCATTGATAAGAAGGGCGAGAGCTGCAATTCTTTACGACAAAGCTCAGGCTAAACTCCACTGCTGGCATTTCGCTTCAGAGAGCATGAGGGAAGGAGGGAAATATAACCCATGGCTCTGGACGGCTCCCCTTTCACAGACTTCACTCACGCTTCAGTCGGCAGGGAAAAAAATGTCACGTCGTAGGGCTTATACCAGTACTTCTACTTGGTAGAAGGCAATGGAAACAAATAACCCAATTCATTTAATCGGCCACAGCACAGACACAAAAGCCAGAGAAGATGTGAGAGTAGCGTGTAGGATGAATGTCTCTTTCCTCCTCCCACTGTCCTCCTGCTCATCTCTCTTTCCCAGGTAATTAGCAGCACGTATCAAACACCTTGAAGATGTTGATAAAGCAGCTCAACATCTGCCAACTCCTCCACAGAACAGCGAAGCGTCTCAAGAGCAAACCTTCCCACCTTTGCGCGGAACAAAAGCCTGACTTCTACCATCGGCACCCACAGCTGTTTTCCACGAATACAAAGAACCTAAGCCAACCCAACTGGCTCTTTGAAGGTACGCCATCCTTTTCCTGTGGCCTACTTGAGCTGCAGGTTGAAAAGTGCAAAAAAGCAAAAAAATGGATAAGGTTTTCACAAGAGTTACTTAGGAAGATGAAGCTGATTTTCTTCCAGTATCAAATTCTTGGGGCATGTTTGTTTGGTTTCCATTCTTCTTTATTTGTTGAAAGAATCTCTAAATTGCTCCCTAAATGTAGTATTATTTTGGCTGGGCAGATGCAAGTTTGTGGTTACAAAGGAAAATGTCTACATTTTTCGAAAAGTCATCACTCATTCTTATCAAAGACTCACAAAACGGTGTTGATGGGAACATTACCTAGTTGGGCAGCTATTGTCACACAGGGCCTGACGCTCTTCAACAGACCATCATTAGCACTGGAAACCAACACCGATATGGATTCGCGGCCCTGCACTGGGCATCACCCACAGGAAGTGAAACAAACAGAGCCCCTTGGAGTTTGCAATTTAAATCAAAGAATATCTATCCCAACCTGTAAAAGTGCACGTAGGGGCAGGTTCAACAGCACAAAGACACGCAGTCTCGGAACTACTTAGTATGTTTGGAACCCTTCTTGTCACACTAACAAGGTCCTGGGGTACTCATGAGTATTCTTTTTTTTTCCCCCTCAGTGAAACAGAAAAAAACTGCTGAAAGGATTTTTCAGATGCATTCCTTTGTCATGTAGGAAAGGTGGAAGACAACCTTACTGAAACAGTTAGACACAGAGTCTAGCTTATGTCTCTTCCTCCTATTCTTAGACTCCTAAACAAAGAAGTGGATTTGTATAAGAGAAGAATCCCATGGGAAGGAAGTTCAATTACAGTCCAAGAAGGCTCGAAGCCACTTTAAAGCAGTGCTGAGTTCACAGGGGAGCAATGCAGTGGGAAAATGCGAGGTGGCTGCATTGTGAGGGTGGAAATGCAGTGTCCGGATAAGACCTAGTAAAAGACTGAACAGATCAGCTACGGTAGTTCTAGTGAATAAGTTTGGAAGGTGATTTATAAGGACGCAGAGACCTATCAAACAGTTCATTTGGTTTTCAGAAAAATGCTGGAAGGACTCAGCACAAAACAGGAAAAAGAAAATCATGTCCAATCCTTAAAAAGATGGATATGCCCAGTGTTATTACTATAGGTGCCAGTTTGCCTGGGACCATCCCAGTTTACCCTGATGTCCCACAGTAATCATTCCTCATACCTCTTTTCACTCTCAGGAGTATCTCAGCTTGGACAATAAATTTTATGGTCTTCCTAGATATGAAAGAATGGCAATCTAATCGGTTAAGATGAACATTGAAACAAACAAAAAACAAAGTTTTAGAAAATTCTAGATTGCAATATACGTAATAAATAATCCAGACTTCCTATATTGCACTTGCATATACAATTCTAGGTTGGGATTTGCAGTCTGATAATAAAGAGCGGGGCTCACACACAGACGTGGGGCACCCAGCAGGTGCTCGGTACGTGGGCAGCAAACAGAATGGTCTTTGAAAGAAAGCAAAGACAGAACCATTTTCACCAGTGTCTTGAATGAATGGTTCTTCAGCCACAAGACACACCACTGAGGGTTGGCTTAAAAGTTCTGGGTGATTCTGTGAGTGAAAGAGGTGTGTGTAGGTGGGGGGAAGGACCGTCAGAAAAGGTTTCTGTTGCAGAAGGTTCTACTGAGTGAAGCGCCCTCTCACACCACGCGCTAGGAGAGAAAAGCGAGCTCTACCGCATGCAGTAGGCAAGTGGGCCCCCAGACAGAAGACTCTCAGGCCCTGGGCATCTCCCTCCTGTTGCAGGTAACAAGTCATGCCCACAGTGGCCTCATACCACGACCTGGTGGCTGCTGGAGCCTCCCTTTGGTTGGGGGTATGCCCTGATGGGGAAGTTCCGAAAAGAAGAGTCATGCTGAACTCCAAGACTCCCGTGAACACGTGACATGCACACGAGCTGACGCCAGCCCCTGGTCGGACCCACCCCTCCTCCCATCAGGGCCAAGCCAGGCTCTCGGTGGCCGTCCCCCTCCCCCCACCCCTCCGCCCTGCAAGACAGTACACGAGCCGCAGAGATGGGAAGGAAGAGAAGGCAAAGTTTTATCAGAGGAAATCAAAAGACTTCTCTGGGCTGCACTGCCCAGAATGAAATGTTCTCTGATCCACTGAACATTTTAAACCAAAACAGACTCAAACCCCGAACATCAGCGGTCTACTTCTCTTTTTTGGGGGTTGAGAAGGGAGGGCGGGGTGCTGCACAGAACAACAATGTTCAGCGTAGGAAAATCCCCACTACACGGGCTGACACCTGCTTTCTCTCCTCTCTCCTCTCAACAGAGTTCAATCATCACAAACGCCTCTTAGCGAAAAAGCCTCGGCAGGTTCAGAGATGAGAGTGACCAGGACGAAAACGCACGGGCGTGGGGTGGCGGAGGCGTGAGTGTGGGCTGTGAGCAAGGGGATGCTCCCAGCAGAGGGGACGCGGGGCTCAAAGGAGCCGCAGCAGGCAAGGGCACGGCGTCTGGAGGACCCTGGAGATTCGGAACATGCACGAGTGTGTTTGTACAGGGCCTGGGGGAAGATAAGTACACACGGAAATCACCTGGACCACTTTTCTTCTGTTCACACACAAGCACAAAGGAAAGTGGGATTCAGCCGTAGCAAGGCAACCCGCAAAGTCCCGCTTCAGAATTTTAAGATTTCAAAACGGGAAACGCTTTCGTAGCTCATGGCAATTCATGGAAACCCTTCCTCACTGGGCTCCTGACCTTCTACAGGTACCAGTTATGGAACAGTTCAACGTCACGTCTTTTTTAAGAACAAGCTGCCTGCCGACCAGAGATCGTCAGGTCTACACTTTTTTCAGTCAAATCTAGCATCTCCTTTCCATGTGATACTGTGATGCTTAGAGCTGGCACAGCAAAAGCCTGTCATTCTTAAAGCATGAAGAGAATAATTCAGCGCCTTTTCTGTGATCACAGAGAATGCAATTAATACGCTGGCTGCCTTGGTATGTAGACCAAACCTTCTGCCACAGTGTTTTGCGGGACTGTTGTCTAGGGTGGCTCAGCCAATCTTTTCATTCCAACAGAAACCATGCCAGGCTTCTCAGTGCTGAGCAGAGTGGATGAGGTAGGAGAGGTGGCTGGGGCCCTCAGGGGGTGGGGGGGGGCACGTGCCCCTGGAGCCGTGCTCAAAAAATACAAAGCTATCTCGAGACCCAAGGGCTTTTGTCTCCCACACCTACTAAGCAATTGAAATATCGTCTCTGAGAAGAAAAGGTAGTTAAATTCTTACGGTGTTCATCTGTGGCCCGGAAGCTTTTTAATTCACAGGAAGTAGAGGGTAGAGAAAATAGTTGCAGACAGAAAACAGCAGTGATTAACTAAAGCCTATGATGCATGTGGGAAAACGGCTACCTGTGTAATACTAGACTCTCAAGATACAAGATGAGAAATAATTATAAATCACAGAAAGTATCAGGAGGAGAACACAGACAGCCAAGAAAGACAAATAAATATACATGTTTTTAGCTATTCCACTACAAAACGTGTGTACTGGCCACGGATGTAAGGTAACCTTAGACTCAACCCGTCTCATGTGGGGCCAAATGAATGGTCCAGACCAAGGACTGTTATTTGCCATGGATCTCAGTGGCCCCAAGTATATCAGACAAAAGGAAGAACAGCGGTAGAAACCAAACCCCTGTACTATGATGGATAGCTTGTTAATACTATACCTGCTGATTCTCTGGCCTTCAAAACTCATAGAATCACCAAAGTTTAGTGACCGACCCTCTAACCCAACTCCCTGGTTTGCAGATGAAGAAACTGAAACTCAGGAGTAGTGTGTGACTCACACAAACAGCAGGTTCCTGGGAAGACCAGGAGGATACAACGCAAGACCCTTGGCCCTAAGTGCCCTCAATACTGCACTAATCTCACTGGCCATACCCACCTCCTGCTCTTGACCTTGACAGCTCCTCTTTTCTTCCCTAGAAGTGTACCTCTCCATCTTTGTCCATATTGGGTGTGTGACATTGTGACATAAAAGAAATAGGTATTTGGTCTTGTCTCCAGTTCCTGGCACAGAGCTCCTAAAATCCTTGTCATTTCCTGAGTGATGGGGTGAGAGGAGCTTCTGTTATAATATTTGGCCTTAGTCCCCAGTTCCTGACACAAGAGCTTCTAAGACCCTTGGAATCTCCAGTGATGAGTGTCTTCTGTCTGCTAATGAGATGGCTGGGGACCCTAGATCATTTCAGGATGGGGGCTGGTCACCAGAAAGGCCAAGGCATGATTAGGGGGTTGGAACCCCTGACCTCCCAGGGAAAGGGGAGGAGCTGGAGATGGAGTTAATCACCAATGGCCAATGATTTGATCAATCATGTCTACATAATGAAACCTCCATTAAAACCCCTAAACTACGGGGTTCCGAGAATTTCCAGATTGGTGAGGGTACTGAGGCGCTGGCAGAGAGAGGGCATGGAAGGTCCACAACCCTTCCTCCGTACCTTGCCCTATGCATCCCTTCCATTTGGCTGTTCCTGAGTTGTATCTTTTATAACCAACCAGTCACAGTAAGTAAAGTATATTCTTGAGTCTTGTGAGCCAACCTAACAAATTATCGAGCATGAGGAAGGAGTTATAGGAACCCTTGGGTGGCCCAGACTTTCAACTGGTGTCTAAAGTCGGGCAGTCTTGTGGGACTGAGCCCTTAACATGTGCGATCGGATGCTAACTCCAGGTGGTCAGTGTCCAAATTGAACTAAAGTACAGGATGCCTCGCTGATGTCCAGAGATTTGGAGAATTACTTGTTGGTGTAGGGAAAAACCCCACATGTGTGCTGTTCCAAGTGTTGAGAGGAAAATACCTCAGACGTGACTTCCTGGATCTCATCCCTTGCCTCTTTAGTCCAGGGTCCTGCTTTGTCCTTCCACCTCATGGATGACTGTCCTTCCATCCTGTGAATGACCGAACTCAATCTCAGACCTTTCTGACTGCAGATCCACCAACCCTGCTTGGTGCTGACAGGAATTTGACATGACAATAGCTGACTTTCATCAGAAGAAAAGATCTCCTTGTCATGACAACATGCCCTAACCCTCCCCTTGACCCTTAACCCTCCCCTGACCTTGACCTTGACCCGATGGATGCAAAAATTCAACATGAGTCAAATCTTTCCACTGAATATCAGCTACAACCTCTGATTAAAGCATCATATTAGGCTGCAGGATATTCCTGTGTCCATTTACATACACAGACACACACATATTTACTTCTAAATTGGACCCCGTTCTGTTATCTTTGGTATAGAAACACAAGTAAATATTTCCATGGGTAATTTTATTTCTTACCGGCATTGGACTTTAAGTCAAAAGTCTGAAATTATACTTGATTGAAATTATACTTGAAAAATACTCACCTATAAAATAAGCGTGGCCAGGCCTTCCCTCCCTACCTCAGTGGACCGACAATGGGATCAACTAGAAGCTGGGTGTGAACGTACTTGGTGAAGTTACACAACGTGCCATGAAACTGTCTATGCTGCACTCCATCTGTGAGAAAAGAAAAAGTCTTTCTACCCTCTTCTATGATAACATCCAAATATGGGAATCAGAAGGGACCACACTGTGTAATAAACAGTTAGCAGTCTAGACCAGTGCGTCCAATAAAAATATAATGTGAGCTCCATATGTCATTTTCAATTTACTAGTAGCCACACTGAATATATTTTATTCCAACCAATATATCCAAAATATTATCATTTCAACACGCAATTAACAGAAAAATGACTAATGAATAGTTTGCATTCATCTTTTCATACTAAGTCTTTGAAACCTGCTGTGTATTTTATACTCCAATCACATCTCAATTCAGACTGGGCACATTTCACGTGCCCCATAGCCACCTGTGGCTAGTGCTACCGAACTGGACGGTACAGGGGTAGATTTTAGACACGGCATTTGGGTTCCACACTTTGATGGCGCACGTGAGCCTTTGATCAGTGCCTAGCACACTGTCTTGTAGTGAGTCAATGTGTGGGATGCGTAAATGATGGGGTGTATACTGGCATCATGGAACATCTTTGGGATGAGAGGAAGAATAAAGGGCTTTAAAAGGCATTCGTCTGGGAAACCCCTAGCAGTCCAGTGGTTAGGACTCCGCGCCTCCATTGCCAGGGACCCAGGTTCGATCCCTGGTCGGGGAATTAAGATCTCGCATACCGAATGGTGTGGCCAAAAGATAAATAAATAAAAGGCATTAGCCTGTGTTGACCTTTTCCTGTTCTCACAACATGGAAGTCTTGGTTCTCAGGCTGCCAGAGGAAACGCTGCTGCTCAGGACCAAATGCCAGGCGAGGTCTCTACCGATGCCGTGAGCCCTTGCTTCCCAAACTGTCTTTAACCAGCCTCACTGCAGACTCGTCCTTGCCTCTAAAGCGGCCGCTGCTAAAAGCCCAGGGAGAGGGCTGAGCACTTATCCCTGGGTCCCATATTCCTGCGAAATCATTTGCATCCTGTTAAGCGAATTTGCATAAAGTTGGAGCCAAGAGAGCTTGGCTGGCTTTCCAGGCTGTGCTTCCTCCATGCTGCGCTGGCCACCATGCTTTATCACTATTTATGAGGGTGGGAGAACAAGACAGACCCCCAGTTAGAATCCGCATAAAAATGTACTCCTTCCCCACACTGCCACGGGAATCAGTGTCCTCCGGGGTACACGAGCGAAGGAACTCTGAGGTGTAATCTGGCTGCTGCTTCCTTTGTTATGACGAGAGTTTATTTTCTATGTCTCTGACCTGTGGCCTGAAAACACAGCCTCTGCTGGGGTTGTATTGACCCAGGCAGGCACACACACCTGAACGTCGTGGAGCTCAGATTCTGGCTCGTGGGCCACCGGGGAAACCGAACTCACCACGCTTCATTCCAGAAAACCACAGGCTGCCACCCCGAAAGCAGCGTTGACCCTAACGGCCCCGTTCTCGCGTCAGCCAGGTGTGTGGAGGGCACCCTCGAGGTAAAGGAGCGACTCTGGACGCACACACTGGTCTCTCTTCCTTTGGGACCGAGGGGCCCAGGCTGCAGGTGGCAAGTGAACAAAGTAAATGACACAACTGGGCAGGCAAGTGTCGAGGGGAAAACACCCGGAGAACAATTCGATACTATTTAACATTTCTGTTATTTTATTTCAGCTGCCTATCTCTTTCTAGGACGATTTCCCAGAGAAATTCCATTTTCATTACAAAAGGGGTTTCTTCTGCCAGGGAGAAGACTGTGGCTCTGTTACTGCACCGTTCCTTCTACTAAGGTCATCTCAGATGGTATGTCTACGTCTACGGGAGATAAATGGTTTCCTAAACAGGCTTCTCTGCGTCCTGCCGCGGGTTGCGTTTGGCCCGAATCATCACTTCTGGGGCCGTGATAGAAGCAGCTTTCTGGAAACTGCAGAAGAAGGGAGGTGACAGAGAGTCGCGAGGAAGAGCACCAAGTACTCCACGGACGCCTGGGTTCAAATCCCAGCTCAACCACCAAAGCAACTGTAATTAGTCGCCTCTCCAAGCCTCATGTGCGAGACAAAGGACAAAACCGCACCAGCCTCCTCCGACTGTCAGAAGAAATAAATGCGTTAATGTAGACAGAACATTTAGCAAGTGTCTGGCACGGAGCAGGCATCCTAGGAACATCTGCTTTATCACGAGTATAGCTGGGGCGCCCCGTTAATGCTGCTGGTACTGCGTAGTAGGTCCACACGGGCAGCTGTCCATGCAGTCAGTCAGCCGGCATTACTGGGCACCTGCTCTGTGCTTGTCCTGGGCTAAGCCCTGAGTATTCAGTGACGGTCATGTCGCATCCATACGCCTCAACTCCTATGAACCTCGCTGACTCTACCTTTGAAATGACTGGCACGGTTGTCCCATCTTCCCATCTGCCTCCCTGCGGCCCTCCCCCAACACACACACACACACACACCACCACCACCCTGCTAGAAACCTTCACCGGCTCTCCACGGCATGAAAGATCAAATCTGAATTCCTTAGGGAGACACTCAGGGCCTTGGTGAGTCCGCCTCAACTGTCCCTCAGCTTCACCTCCTTCACTCCACCTCATAACACCTCTATTCCGGTCACGCTGACCTCTGTACCACTGCCTAGCCTGTCACACCCTTCCCTGACTCTGTTGATTTGCACGTGGTAGCCTTTCCCATTGTCCATGGAGCAAGCGCTTACTTATCCTTCAAGACCCAGGCCAAATGGCTCTTCCTCTGTGAAGCCATCCTTAACTTTCTCAGGAAAAAACTCACTGGATTTCCATATTCGTTTGTGTGTCTGTCTCCCCAGGAGACTGCCCTCCACAAGGCCAGAGATCACGTCCAGATGCCTAGCAGGCGCAGAGAATGTGAAATGAACAAAGGACCGCATGTTACTGTACGATGGTTTCAGACTGAAGTCCTGAGTCAGATGCTCAGAGTTAAGGCAGCTCCTCACAAGAGCCACTCTGCATGTCACGAGGCTACTCTAAATATGCAAACAGTGTGATGTGAGCACAGTGAGGAAAATTTAGGTAGAGCAACACAGCAAAAATTCCCCCAGAAATCACAGTATCCATATCCACTTGGGTCAAGTTCCTATTAATTCTCCACTCAAAAAAGTGAGGTAGGAGAAGAAAAGGAATGTAACAGGTAAATATCATTTAAGGTCTTTTGGTCTATTTTTAACTTAATTTTTTTCACACTACTATTGCTTTGCTTCCTCTCTTTCATCCTCTGGAATGAATCATTTCACTTAAGTGGATTTTTCAGATGACTGAAGCCTAAACTTTTTAAAAAAATTTTAACCATTTGGAATGGAGACACTTCTGAAACTTATTACCCACTTTCCCTGAACCCTTCAACGCTTCCTACGGAAAATAAGCCTGTCTTGATGAGTCATCAGCATCCTGACGGTCCCCCGCTTACACCCCACTGCTAACCTCGAGGGCGGCTGAGATCTTCATTACTGTCTGCCCCACACAGAGGGGCCTCACGTGGCTGTGTTTTCTAGTTCGTGGGCTGGTCTTAATAGCGCTGTTATCCTATTTCTTACGATCAGACTCAAAATAATTTTTTAATAATTTGCTGGCCTCCTCTGCCAGCTCAGTACTAATTAACTCTATTTGCAGTTTCTATTGGCTGCGGAAAAATGATAGCTAATCTTGTGAGAAAGTGTATTTTTTGAATCGGGTAGAAAGTTATTCGGCCTTAAAAAGAAATGAAATTCCCACACACACTAGAACAGGGATAAACGTTGAAAACGTTACATTAGGTGAAATAAACCAGACACAAAAGGACAAGTATGGTTCCACTTATTTGAGATACCTAGAGTAGTCAAATGCACAGAGACAGAAAATAAAATGGTGGTTACCAGGGCCTGGGAGGAGGAGAGAGTGGGCAGTTAGGGTTTAATGGGTACAGAGTCTCAGTTCAGGGTGATGAAAAAGTTCTGGGCATGCATGGTGGTGTGAATGTGCATAATGTCACTGAACTGTGCACTCGGAAATGGTTAAAATGGTAAATTTTAGTTATATATGTTTTATCACTAGATACTCACACACACACACACACACACACACACATATATTTAAAGCAACCTGTTAAGCATGATGGCCACGCTCTTATGAGTAATGGGTGTGGCCTTTAATTTAGCACGTGAACTTTGTGACATCCTTCTGCATAGCAGGGGTTGAAATTACTTCCCCGTTCCTAGCTGGATTGAGGATCCTCAGAATTGCTTAAACAGAGATCTCTGAAGGCGTTAATGGACTTGGCGGTCATAAAGGCCTTTTATTCACAAATGACAATGCTGGTGACAAAGGGGTGCTCTTTATTTCCATGTGGACACTATGAATAAGCCCAGGGAGAACGGGGACAGAGGAAAGGTGGGCTTTCTCTTCATACTGGGTACCAAGCAGCCCATCCTGGGCACAGATTCCAAACCTTTCCCTTGTCCTGAGATCAAGCCAGAAAACCCCAGGGTCACGAACTTAGCTGTGAGAAGAGCAAAGACCCGAATTATCTTAAGGATTTGTAAAAGATACATAAGGCATCCTTTTAAATATCATACTGTTGGGTTAGGAAACATTTTAGGTTATACTGGACCAATATTTTTAAAGCAGTCTGGTCCACAAAAGAGAGAGGGTATAGCTGGTGGGGTTTCAGTTCGGTGAACACAGAACCCAGGGTTTGGGGAGTTTGGTGTTGAACTGTCTCGCTTAATGAAAGGTTACTGTTGTCCCTCTGCCTGAATAACAATTCCCCTTCCTTTTTTGCTTTCTTATGAAACACCGTGAAGTTCTACTCTAAAAGTTATACATGTTGTGCCTGGGAGAAATGTTTAAGTTTTAAATTCATATATGCTTTTTTCAACAAACCTCTTAAAACAGTTTTTTTTCCCTCCTGAATTTGAGTTACTTCATTCTGCACGTGAGCCTAAAAGTAAAGATTCCATCTATACGTGTTTAATAACCCTAAGAGATAGAAAAATTAATGAGACTGCTGGGGAAAAAAAGAGATTGCTTAATAAGGATCCTGGTAAGAGTTTCCTATCTTGTCAGAATTTGGTGTTTAAGTTTCTTTTAAGAAAATAGTTTCCTGGCCCATGAGGACACTCCCTGAGCCCTGCAGATCCTGCTCAAATGTTATGATGGAAACACTGTGCTGTTCTAGGCCAAATGTACCCAAATTAAACCAAGGGGGATGGGAAGAATGGTCCCTTGATGCTCCATGGTTGCTGAAGGTGGGTTTGTTTGTGAGTAGAATAAAATTTACAGCTAAATATAAAAACAGATACATCGTCATCTTATAAACTGGAGTAACATGTCATTCCTCCTCTGGACTCTTGGAAAAAAACACAAAGGTCATGCCTAAAATAAGAACACTGAAGGGCCGAGGATCACACCAGGGATAAAACCGCAGACTTTTCCCACTTTTGATTAAGGCATTAGGCAGGTTACAATTGGACAGTGAGCTCATTTCTCTTGAACCAGGAAAGCACTGTGGGTTTGTTATTCCAACACACACACACTGACCCCGGGGAGAGTTTCTGAATCAGGTGTCTGGTCTTGGTATGAAGCAGTGATTACTACTTATTTTTCAAAGGCTATTTATACAGACTATTGGAGCCAAAGAGGAGAGAGACAGAAACATTTTGTTTCTGTGTGTGTGTGTCTCTTTTCTTTTTAACTATAAAAGAATTTAAAAAGTCCATGTAGTGAAAGATTTCACCTCCTAGTTACTAAAGTAAAGAAGGCTAATTGGCTTCCTAAAGAGACACAAAAGAAACCAAGAAGTCACATGCATCAAATTGTTATTTTTCATAGGTTTCTGTTTTAAAATTTTTCAAAAATTTCTCGAAGTTTCAGAGGACATCAATGACCACTTGGATGGCCTAAAAAAGCATCTGGTTTTGCCTCTTACTAGGCAGAGTGACTTGATTTTGCAGAACCTCTGTTTCCTCATCCGTAATTCCACTTCCTACCCTCGGGGGAGGTTACTGGGGTCAAATAATCTTCTATCCATAAAAGTGTTACACCCAGAGTGTGGCACATATTGGGGTTCAATTAATGTTAGCTTCCTTCCTTCCTCCTGATTGTCAGTGACGGAGCCAATGACCAACATTGTGGGAAACGGGAATGGGGATCTGGTAGGGTCAGTAGGGGTAATGGGGAAAGTGCTCCAAACATTTGAGCCCAAATAGTAGGTCTTCTTTAATCTTATATTGAGCATGGTAATCCATTTTAAACTGATGTACGGGCTGTATCATACTAATATATTAATTTTAAGTCAGAACACTATGTTTTCAGCTATACATTTTTAAGAAGCCCTTCAACCTCCTCCGGGTAAATTGCGATACTACTAGAAGAACCTCAAAACAAATACAAGAAGTTAATATTGCCCCATCAGCACTCTTGTATTGAATTCCCCTGTTTTTGCTATGTTGTAGCCCCAATATTATTACATTGTTAATTATTTGCCTGTTTACTGTTCTGACCTCCCCACAATGTTGGATTCATAGGAGGTATGAGAGACAGTCCACAGCTGCTCTGTTTTCTGTTATATCCCCGGCACTCTTACAATTATTTGTTGAATGAATGAAGCTGAACTAATGCATAAGCCACATGCCATTTAGGAACTGAGGAAATCCTACTGATGAAAGCTCCACCATTTTTTCAGTTCAAAAACCACTTCACTCACCAAATTTATGTTGGTTACCTAAAGACAGGAGCCCGATCTTAGAAGTAAATAAAAACATGGATCGCTAGTTAGATACCAATAATCAGAAACAATCGTTTATATATAATTCCACTTGCCCCCTGCTGAAAGGGGCGGTTCTCTAGAACCCTCACGTCGAGTTTTAGCAAATTCTCACATCCACCACACTACCATCCCCTTAGAAGGCGTTTCAAGGTCAAGTGTGCCCAGCGCACGAGTCCATCCACGGGCATCACATGGCAAACAGTTAGATGTCCCTCTGCCGTTAACATGAAACATATCTCAAAAGCTGTATCAAAGGAAGGAAAATAACCTGAAACGCGAGACTACATTTTAATTTTCCTGAAAATGTTTGAGATAAAGAGCAGTAGAGGATGCTATTTTCCAAAATTAGATATACGTGATTAGGTTTCTATTGAGGAATCAGTGTGCTTATGAAAACACACCCTGAGAAGCACCACAGTATAAAGAAATATCCTGGAGTCTGGCACTGAATTCCCGCTTCTCTTGACCTACTGGCTCTCACGTAGCTTTGTCAGTCCAAGTTTTCTCTTCACGTGTGAATAAACAAATAACAAAAAGAATGCGGGAAGAGGAAGGCAGAGAGAAGTGGGAATATATCAATAATACCGGCCTTACCTAGAGTTTTGTGAAGATCAAACGGGCCAACAGATGCGAATTCCTTCAGAAACTTTAAAATCCTCCATCAAGGCAAGAGACTACTGTGGTCATGTTTTCACCTGGAAAATAATTCTATGGAAACTGCCTTTCATAACTGAATTCTTTCTTCAAATACACCTTTATTAACTGATTGTTGATGAAGATTTATTGCAATGTGAATACCAACAAAATTAAGTTTTCAACCAGGCAGTGTTAATTTAAGAGAATGGCAAATTTAAAAAATACTCTTCTAGGGCTTCCCTGGTGGCGCAGTGGTTGAGAATCTGCCTGCCGATGCAGGGGACACGGGTTCGAGCCCTGGTCTGGGAAGATCCCACATGCCACGGAGCAACTAGGCCCATGAGCCACAACTACTGAGCCTGCGCGTCTGGAGCCCGTGCTCCGCAACAGGAGAGGCCGCGATAGTGAGAGGCCCGCACACCGCGATGAAGAGTGGCCCCCGCTTGCCACAACTAGAGAAAGCCCTCGCACAGAGGCGAAGACCCAACACAGCCATAAATAAATAAATAAATAAATAAAAGAAATGCATTTCCATTAAAAAAAGAAGAAAAACTCTTCTATAACCAGAAGGTTGACTGTATTCTTTTCAAAGCGACAAGAGAAGAAAGACCGCTGTAACTGAAGAAGAAATGTGCAATGCTTTGAAGCGTTCAGTCAATCGCTGAATCTTCCTAAGAACCTCTCCACTCCAGTCCTCACCATCGCTCAAAGCCAGCAATGCCCTGCCCTCCTCGCTACTGTGCCTCTTCGTCAGGAACACGTGTCTGCTCGTTTCCTGAGCTAACCTCCCACCTGTCGCTAACATCGCCAGGCTCCTTAAGCACGCGGAGCCAGAGTGACCTTTGTAGAATAAAGCCCGCCGTGGTGGTACAACTCCAGCCTCACCTTTCTGATCCCCTCGCTGGCACTCCCCATGCCAGCCAGGCTGGGCCTCCCCGTCCCTGCAGCTCCCCACGTGCTCTCTTGCCTCTGGCCTTTGTTCTCCGGGTTCTGTGTGCGGGGGCCGTCTCTGCCCCTCCTCCCCACATCCCTACCTAGGTTACTTCCAGCTCATCCTCCAGGCCTCAGCTCCCTTTCCTGGGAAAACTTCCCTGACTCTAATAAATGCCCCGACTGGGGTTGCACTTCTTCACCCCCCAGCTTCCCCCCTCCCCAGCCCCTACCCTAACCCCGCTCTTCTGCAGTTGCTGTTTCATGAACTCCACCCGCCAAGACTGCAAGCAGCTCTCTGCAGCTCTCACCTCCCCAGGCTGGCCTACAGCATGCAGCCAATGGGGAAGAAATGTGCGCGATAAAGGAATCTCCTGTTCTGTCTGCTGTAACTGTGTGATCCAACACACACACACACACACACACACACACACACACACACAGAGCAATGATTTTCCGGAAAACACAGAGATGCAAGTGGGCCCTACCTAATATGAACAAGGACATCTTTTTCAACTTCATTCCGAGCCAAACAGGTAGAGAGCTTTGAAGGAAGAGTCAAGTGTCTCAACTCGTATTAAATTTCCCCAAAGTTTCCACATTTGAAAACCACTAATTTACTCACTGGCCATGCCCTTTCAATATTCCCTACAAAAGGTATTTTCAAATTCCATTTGACATGTACTTTCATCAGTTAATTTTTAATTGAGCCAAATATTAAATGCTCACATTAACCGGACAAAGCGTGTTTAGCTACTGATTTGCAGTGACAGCTTGTGTTATTCTCACACACAGGCCAAGCATGAAATAGAAAACTAATAACCCCTTAAGTGTATTCTCAAAGTATCATTTATGGGAAAGAAAACTACATTCAAAGGAAACTTGTGCAATGGCTGTCATTTTTTTTCCCCTGAGCCGCAAGCTGTTACAAAGCAGGGAAGCTCATTTTCTCATGGATCCGGAGGAGCTCAAGAATCCCACTGTCACTGGATGGATTCATTAAGAAGGACTCTGGCAGCAGCATGGGGGACAGATACTTCGGAGAACGGGCCAATTATCTGGGTGTCCTTTATAATGTGAAGTTTCTGAATTCACTCATCGATAAGCCACTTGAAGAGGGTCTGGCAGTGGTAACATAATGCACAGATGGCCACGGAAGAAATGACAGAGAAGAATGGAAGATGGGGGAGAAAAGAGAATTTGCTTGTGGTTTCATTCATGGGGACAGATCTGTAAGCTGACACATCCCTCTTTTGAAAAAGCCTCTGGAGAAGCATGGTCAAGCTTCATTACAAGTAAACAAATCATACAATCTTTCTCTAACAGATGACAAATGATGAGCAACGATGCTTTTGAGTTTGCTTCAGGCCAAGGAACGAGGATTCTCAAAATGCAAATTCCACCAGTTCTTAAAAACCACAAAAAGGCTGTGATGCTTGCTTCAACCAGAACAGAGAACTTAGCCCAAAGCTGCCAGGACAGTGGTTTGCTCCGTGCCACCCTTGGTGGTCTTCTTGTTGGTCAGTGTCTGGAGAAATGAAATCCTAGGTTCTCTTTCTTCTGGGAACACTGAGCTGTACCGACTCCCACCTTGTACTGGCTGCTTGTTTTTAGGGGAGAATAACTATGGGACCATTTATCCTTGTGACTTTTATGCTATAGTTGTTTTATACTTTAGCTACAACAATAATAAGAGAGGAAAACCCACTTTGTCCCCACTGTGAGAACCATGAACAAGTCCTGCTTTTTTTTAATGATAAGATAAAAAAATAATGAATAATTTTAGATGTCAAGACTCTGACTGTCTGAACTGGGCCTGAGATGAGAAACACGAGAATTGAGAGCAACTGCGCACATATATGCAGACTGTGTGCGCGTATTTTTTGTATTAACAGACACAATGTGACAATCAATGGGCTAGTCTCTAATATTACCATTAAGGACTTTCATGAAAGTTGAATGTTTATTATAAAGCAACATCTAGAAGATTCCTTTTCAGGTATGAATGACAAACTTTTTCAATTCAATGGTGAGGGATGAAATCAAAACACTTCAGGTATTTTTCTTTGTTCATTGCTACTAAATATTAATGGATCAGTGGGATGGGACATTTGGAACACATATGTCCCTATAATGGGATGTTACAGAGTGGGACACACATACTCTATTTAATAAGTGCAGTGGGACATTAGTTGGTTAGGGTGAGTTTGATGTCCAAAGTGATCATAATCCATTTATTCAATCAACAATCATTCTGTGCACCTAATATCTACTATGCTGGGTGCAGGTTAAATGTAATAGGAGGACTATTTTTTTTTAATTTATTTATTTTTTGGCTGCGGCACGCGGCATGTGGGTTCTTAGTTCCCCGACCAGGGATCGAACCCACGCCCCCTGCAGTGGAACCTCGGAGTCTTTACCACTGTACCGCCAGGGAAGTCCCAGGACTATTTTATTAAGTAAAGAAGTGCCAGTGAAGGAGAAAACCTTGACTGTTTAAGACCCCTACAAAGGGAGGACAGTATTAGCAGGTTGAAACGACACTAATCTGACTCAAGGTGAATTATCTTCTAAGTAGGCAAACTGGCTGTGGGGAACCAAGCTCTGAACAGTAAAACTTCAAGTTAATCACCTTCATTCAATCCACAGAAGTCCTCAGAGGATTTTGGGGGAAAGGCGGTGTAGAAACAGCAGTAATAAAAGAAGGTAGAATCAGCAGGGGCAGCTAGGACCACTTTTGGAAATAAAGAGGAAAATGGGAAATCTACATGGTCTGGGGAAAAGGCATAGGGTATTCCTGCCCCAACTTCTCTCTTCTAGATCCTTAAGACCAGCTGCTGCTGGGCATTTCCACTTGGATATCCTATTGGGAGCTCAAGTTGAAAATGTCCAAATTAAGTTCATCACACGTATCCCACAGAACAGTCATTGTTCTTATCTTTCCTTTCTCTCTGAAGGACAATATCATTTCTTGAGCCAGCTGGGCTTTGAACTTGTGTCCTCTGCTTCTTTCCCTCCCTCATTTCTCACGTTCAATCTGTTCTCAGTCCTTTGGGTTCACTTCTCCACCAGCCCCCCACACCTGTCCCCATTCCCCCACTGCCATGGTTCCAACTTCCTGCCTGGCCTCCCACTGTCCAGCCTCAGTCATTGTCAATCTTCCACAAGCCCACACATCCCACCTTGTCTCAGAACCCTTTCGATATCCTTTTAACATCTACCAAGTTAAACACCAACCTCTCAACTTAGGGCCAGTCTTATCTTACCAGAGATCTCTCAGACTCTTTACAATCCCCCAGCAAACGCCTCATGCACTCCTGCCTGCTCTGCATCCTCCAGCCCAGCTACCTGGAATGCCCTCTCCCCACATCTCCCAACTATTATCTCCTGCATAAAGCTCTTCCAGATCCCCTTCTAGCTGGCCTGGATCGCTCCGTCCACTAAAGTGTGTAAAGGATTACAGCACTTTACACAGTACTTGTCTTAGTCTCACTATTGGTAGGCAAGTTCCTTAGAGGCAAAGGTTATCGTCCACATTTTCCACTCAAGTGAAACATCTGGCATAGAGCTTTGCACATAGTAGGCCCTCAATAAATGTTTTCTCAATGGAAAAAGGTAGTGTGCATGCTCTACAGAATAACAAGGTCTTTATAATACTTTCCGTTCCCATCACTGCCCTGGTTGCTAGGAACTCCCTGGGGATAAGATTTGCAAACAACTGCTCATTTTCCTTGATTAACACTTCTTATTGTTTTCTCCTTTTTTTGGGGAAGGGATTATTTGTTTGTTTGTTTGTTTATTTATTTATGGCTGTATTGGGTCTTCGCTGCTGTGTGCAGGCTTTCTCTAGTTGAGGTGAGCGGGGGCTACTCTTCGTTGCGGTGCGCAGGCTTCCCATTGCGGTGGCTTCTCTTGTTGTGGAGCACAGGCTCTAGGCGCACAGGCTTCAGTACTTGTGGCACGTGGGCTCAGTAGTTGTGGCTTGTGGGCTCTAGAGCACAGGCTCGGTAGTTGTGGCACACGGGCTTAGTTGCTCTGTGGCATGTGGGATCTTCCCGAACCAGGGCTCAAACCTGGGCCCCTGCACTGGCAGGCAGATTCTTATCACATCATTTTCTTCTTATACTGTCACTTAAATATTTAGTAAGTGGCTCTGCATTATTATACTTAAAATTTTGTTAGAAAATAGCTCCAAACCACCTCTAAAAGTTTTCAGCTTTAAAAAGAGAGAGGAAAAAAAAAAGAGAGAGAGAGAGAGAGGTACATAGACACATATCCCAGCAGGAATTTATAAAGAAAATAGCTAGGAGAGACTTTCAAGATGGCAGAGGAATAAGACATGGCGATCACCTTCCTCCCCACAAACACATCAGAAATACATCTACATGTGGAACAACTCCTACAGAACACCTACTAACTGCTGGCAGAAGACCTCAGACTTCCCAAAGGCAAGAAACTCCCCACGTGCCTGGCCGTGTGGCTGACAGGGTCTTGGTGCTCTGGCAGGGTGTCAGGCCTGTGCCTCTGAGGTGGGAGAGCCGAGGTCAGGACACTGGTCCACAAGAGACCTCTCAGTTCCACATAATATCAAATGGCGAAAGCTCTCCCAGAGATCTCTATCTCAATGCTGAGACCCAGCTCCACTCAACGACCAGCAAGCTACAGTAATAGACACCCTATGCCAAACAACTAGCAAGACAGGAACACAACCCCACCCATTAGCAGAGAGGCTGCCTAAAATCATAATAAGATCACAGACACCCCAAAACACCCTACTGTACGCGGTCTTGTCCACCAGAAAGACAAGATCCAGCCTCATCCACCAGACCACAGGCACCAGTCCCCTCCACCAGGAAGCCTACAAAACCAACTAAGCCAACCTTACCCACTGGGGGCAGACACCAAAAACAGTGGGAACTACGAATCTGCAGCCTGCGAAAAGGAGACCCCTAACACAGTAAGTTAAGCAAAATTAGAAAACAGAGAAACACACAGCAGATGAAGGAGCAAGGTAAAAACCCACCAGACCAAACAAATGAAGAGGAAACAGGCAGTCTACCTGAAAAATAATTCAGAGTAATGATAGTAAAGATGATCCAAAATCTTGGAAAGAGAATGGAGAAAATACAAGAAACATTTAAGAAGGACCAAGAAGAACTAAAGAGCAAACAAACAGTGATGAACAACACAGTAAGTGAAATTAAAAATTCTCTAGAAGAAATCAATAGCAGAATAGCTGAGGCAGAAAAACAGATAAGTGACCTGGAAGATAAAATAGTGGAAATAACTACCACAGAGCAGAATAAAGAAAAAAGAATGAAAAGAATTGAGGACAGTCTCAGAGACCTCTGGGACAAAATTAAATGCACCAACATTCGAATTATAGGGGTCCCAGAAGAAGAAGAGAAGAAGAAAGGGACTGAGAAAATATTTGAAGAGATAATAGTTGAAAACTTCCTTAACATGGGAAAGGAAATAGTATATCAAGTCCAGGAAGCACAGAGAGTCCAATACAGTACAAATCCAAGGAGAAACACTCCAAAACACATATTAATCAAACTATCAAAAATCAACTACAAATAAAAAATATTAAAAGCAGCAAGGGAAAAACAACAAATAAAATATAAGGGAACCCCCATAAGGTTAACAGCTGATCTTTCAGGAGAAATTCTGCAAGCCAGAAAGGAGTGGCAGGACATATTTAAAGTGATGAAAGGGAAAAACCTACAACCAAGATTACTCTACCCAGCAAGGATCTCATTCAGATTTGATGGAGAAATTAAAACCTTTACAGACAAGCAAAAGCTAAGAGAATTCAGCACCACAAAACCAGCTGTACAACAAATGCTAAAGGAACTTCTCTAGGCAGGAAACACAAGAGAAGAAAAAGACCTACAATAACAAACCCAAAACAATTAAGAAAATGGTAATAGGAACATACATATCGATAACTACCTTAAATGTAAATGGATTAAATGCTCCAACCAAAAGACATAGACTGGCTAAATGGATACAAAAACATAACCCATATATATGGTGTCTACAAGAGACCCACTTCAGACCTAGGGACACATACAGACTGAAAGTCAGGGGATGGAAAAAGATATTCCATGCAGATGGAAATCAAAAGAAAGCTGGAGTAGCAATTCTCGTATCAGACAAAATAGTTTAAAATAAAGACTATTACAAGAGACAAAGAAGGACACTACATAATGATCAAGGGATCAATCCAAGAAGAAGATAGAACAATTGTAAATATTTATGCACCCAACATAGGAGCACCTCAATACATAAGGCAAATGCTAACAGCCATAAAAGGGGAAAGCAACAGTAACACAATAATAGTAGGGAACTTTAACACCCCACTTTCACCAATGGACAGATCATCCAAAATGAAAATAAATAAGGAAACACAAGCTTTAAATGATACATTAAACAAGATGGATTTAATTGCTATTTATAGGACATTCCATCCAAAAAGAACAGAATACACTTTCTTCTCAAGTGCTCATTGAACATTCTCCAGGACAGATCATATCTTGGGTCACAAATCAAGCCTTGGTAAATTTGGGAAAATTGAAATCGTATCAAGTATCTTTTCAGACCACAACGCTATGAGACTAGGTATCAACTACAGGAAAAAATCTTTAACAATTACAAACACATGGAGGCTAAACAATACACTACTAAATAACCAAGAGATCACTGAAGAAATCAGAGAAAATTTAAAAATACCCAGAAACAAATGACAATGAAAACACGATGACCCAAAACCTATGGGATGCAGCAAAAGCAGTTCTAAGAGGGAAGTTTAGAGCAATACAATCCTACCTCAAGAAACAAGAAACATCTCAAATAAACAACCTAACCTGACACCTAAAGCAATTAGAGAAAGAAGAACAAAAAAACCCCAAAGTTAGCAGAAGGAAAGAAATCATAAAGATCAGATCAGAAATAAATGAAAAAGAAATGAAAGAAACAATAGCAAAGATCAATAAAACTAAAAAATGGTTCTTTGAGAAGAAAAACAAAATTGATAAACTATTAGCCAGACTCATCAAGAAAAAAAGGGAGAAGAATCAAATCAATAGAATCAGAAATGAAAAAGGAGAAGTAACAACTGACACTGCAGAAATACAAAGGATCATGAAAGATTACTACAAGCAACTCTACGCCAATAAAATGGACAACCTGGAAGAAATGGACAAATTCTTAGAAAAGCACAACCTTCCGAGGCTGAACCAGGAAGAAACAGAAAATATGAATAGACCAATCGCAAGCACTGAAATTGAGACTGTGATTAAAAATCTTCCAACAAACAAAAGCCCAAGACCAGATGGCTTCACAGGAGAATTCTATCAAACATTTAGAGAAGTGCTAACACCTATCCTTCTCAAACTCTTTCAAAATATAGCAGAGGGAGGAACACTCTCAAACTCATTCTACGAGGCCATCATCACTCTGATACCAAAACCAGACAAAGATGTCACAAAGAAAGAAAACTACAGGCCAGTATCACTGATGAACATAGATGCAAAAATCCTCAACAAAATACTAGCAAACAGAATCCAAGAGCACATTAAAAGGATCATACACCATGATGAAGTGGAGTTTATCCCAGGAATGCAAGGATTCTTCAATATACACAAATCAATCAATGTGATACACCATATTAACAAACTGAAGGAGAAAAACCATATGATCATCTCAAGAGATGCAGAAAAAGCTTTTGACAAAATTCAACATCCATTTATGATAAAAAACCCTCCAGAAAGTAGGCACAGAGGGAACTTACCTGAATATAGTAAAGGCCATATATGACAAACCCACAGCCAACATCGTTCTCAATGGTGAAAAACTGAAACCATTCCCTCTAAGATCAGGAACAAGACAAGGTTGTCCACTCTCACCGTTATTATTCGACATAGTTTTGGAAGTTTTAGTCACAGCAGTCAGAGAAGAAAAAGAAATAAAAGGAATCCAAATTGGAAAAGAAGTAAAGCTGTCACTGTTTGCAGATGACATGATACTATACATAGAGAATCCTAAAGATGCTACCAGAAAACTACTAGAGTTAATCAATGAATTTGGTAAAGTAGCAGGATACAAAATTAAAATGCACAGAAATCTCTTGCATTCCTAAACACTATTGATGAAAAATCTGAAAAAGAAATTAAGGGAACACTCTCATTTACCACTGCAACAAAAAGAATAAAATATCTTGGAATAAACCTACCTAAGGAGACAAAAGGCTTGAATGCAAAATATTATACGACACTGATGAAAGAAATTAAAGATGATACAAACAGACGGAGAGATATACCATGTTCTTGGATTGGAAGAATCACTTTCGTGAAAATGACTATTACTACCCAAAGCAATCTACAGATTCAATTCAATCCCTATCAAACACCAATGGCATTTTTCACAGAACTAGAACAAAAAATTTCACAATTTGTATGGAAACACAAAAGACCCCAAATAGCCAAAGCAGTCTTGAGAAAGCAAAACGGAGCTGGAGGAATCAGGCTCCTTGACTTCAGACTATACTACAAAGCTACAGTAATCAAGACAATATGGTACTGGCACAAAAACAGAAATATAGATCAATGGAACAGGATACAAAGCCCAGAGATAAACCCACGCACATATTGTCACCTTATCTTTGATAAAGGAGGCAAGAATATACAGTGGAGAAAAGACAGCCTCTTCAATAAGTGGTGCTGGGAAAACTGGACAGTGACATGCAAAAGAATGAAATTAGAACACTCCCCAACACCATACACAAAAATAAACTCAAAATGGATTAAAGACCTAAATGTAAGTCCAGACACTATAAAACTCTAAGAGGAAAACATAGGCAGAACACTCTATGACATAAATCACAGCAAGATCCTTTTTGACCCACCTCCTAGAGAAATGGAAATAAAAATAAAAATAAACAAATGGGACCTAATGAAACTTAAAAGCTTTTGCACAGCAAAGGAAACCATAAATAAGAGGAAAATACAACCCTCAGAATGGGAGAAAATATTTGCAAATGAAGCAACTGACAAAGGATTAACCTCCAAAATTTACAAGCAGCTCATGCAGCTCAATATCAAAAAAACAAACAACCCAATCCAAAAATGGGCAGAAGACCTAAATAGACATTTCTCCAAAGAAGACATACAGATTGCCAACAAACACATGAAAGGATGCTCAACATCACTAATCATTAGAGAAATGCAAATCAAAACTACAATGAGGTATCACCTCATACCAGTCAGAATGGCCATCACCAAAAATTCTACAAACAATAAATGCTGGAGAGGGTGTGGAGAAAAGGGAACCCTCTTGCACTGTTGGTGGGAATGTAAGTGGATACAGCCCCTATGGAGAACAGTATGGAGGTTCCTTAAAAAACTAAAAATAGAACTACCATATGACCCAGCAATGCCACTACTGGGCATATACCCTGGGAAAACCATAATTGAAAAAAACCATAATTGAAAAAGAGTCATGTACCACAATGTTCACTGCAGCTCTGTTTACAATAGCCAGGACATGGAAGCAACCTAAGTGTCCATCGACAGATGAATGGATAAAGAAGATGTGGCACATATATACAATGGAATATTACTCAGCCATAAAAAGAAATGAAATTGAGTTATGTGTAGTGAGGTGGATGGACCTAGAGTCTGTCATACAGAGTGAAGTAAGTCAGAAAGAGAAAGACAAATACCATATGCTAACACATATATATGGCATCTAAAAAAAAAAAAGGTTCTGAAGAACCTAGGGGCAGGACAGGAATAAAGACACAGACGTAGAGAATAGACTTGAGGACACAGGGAGCGGGAAGGGTAAGCTGGGACGAAGAGAGTGGCATGGACATATATACACTACCAAATGTAAAATAGATAGCTAGTAGAAAGCAGCCGCATAACACAGGGAGATAAGCTCGGTGCTAGAGGGGTGGGATAGGGAGGGTGGGAGGAAGATGTAATAGGGAGGAGATATAGGGATATATGTATATGTATAGCTGATTCACTTTGTTATAAAGCAGAAACTAACACACCATTGTAAAGCAATTATACTCCAATAAAGATGTTTAAAAAAAGAAAATAGGGGCTTCCCTGGTGGCACAGTGGTTGAAAGTCCGCCTGCCGATGCAGGGGACGCGGGTTCATGCCCCGGTCCGGGAAGATCCCACATGCCGCGGAGCGGCTGGGCCCGTGAGCCATGGCCACTGAGCCTGCGCGTCCAGAGCCTGTGCTCCACAGCGGGAGAGGCCACAACAGTGCGAGGCCCGCGTACCGCAAAAAAAAAAAAAAAAAAAAAAAAAAAAGAAAATAGCTAGGAGATAGTCCTGAAATTTTAGACTGGCATCCTTTATAGATTTTCTTTTTTCCCAAGAGATAAAATATCAATATGTAAAGATGATGATATAATTTGTAATTAATTTTATTCCTATGCTAATTGTAAGAAGGCACTGAACTAAGAAGACTAAGTTTTTGTCCCATATTCCCTTTGAAAATTCTAATGCATCTCAGTAGAATATTCGGCCGCAATTGAATTTCAAAGGTAATACATAGGTATGACATTCATCGTGCTGTAAAGCAGAAGAAGTCTTAGTATTTGTGAAGAAGAGTTGGAAAAAGTCAGGAAAAGACAACCTGCAACACTCATGCCTTGTTTGGTGCTCCAAGCATTTGAAGTCATAAACTCCCCATATTCTTTCACAGCTTAAGAAAAGACAGTTAAAAAACAGAGAAATACAGTAACTGGAACTGTCACAAGAAAGATGTATTGGTCTCAATGGTAAAATCTCCCTTGGAAAATTTAAGCTTCACTTGACACAGTGGGTCCTTGGGCTAGTTTCAGGAGAAGTAAGAAGGAGAGTGGGGGCAGTCATAAGCTTCTGACTCATTACGCTGAAGCTCCAGAGAGCTGATTAGCCAATTATTAACTAAAAACGGAATATGGCTCCATCCCTGAAACTCTGAAGGCAAAACAAGGAGCAGAATGGAAATACTGATGCCAGTGAAATTGCTCGTAGAATCTGGTCCATCGCCTAGTAGCCCTTAGTGCTTTTGTAACTGCTACCAATGGCCACGCCAGCATGTCAGGGAGATTCTCTTGCTAACATGTTTAAGAGGGCGTTTGGGGAAGTAATCTTTAGTGTAAGTTATTTTAGTTGTTTAGTTAGTCAAACTTTATCGAAGGCTAGAGTATAACCCTCACTCTACTCTCACATTGCAGAGATCAGAGCTAGTACAAACTCTTCCAGCGGATTCTATGTTTTCCCTGCACAGGGTTGGAATTTATGATCTCTGGAGGGAAAGCATCATATCTGATGACAGAATTTTTCCTTGCCCGGTTGCCTGTAGCAAGACTGGAGTCAGGGTTATAATATTCCAGCTTGGGCAGACCCCTTTTCTGCCCCCACTTGCTGGTTATCTAGACATAATGCCCTTTCCTTCAGGTGAATCCCACCCTTCACATGTTGGAAGGTGACAAAGAGCTACCCCTTGGAGGTCTCCCTGTGGTGGGGTGACGGGCAGGTAGGGGTCAGTGATGGAGGTTGGCGGGAGTGGGGAGGGTCCCCGATGAGAAAGCCCACACGGCTTTGGAGAAACAATCATTCCGTCATCATTCTCACTGGAGGACAGCTGGGTTTATCTTTTGTCTGGCAAATAAAGAGCAGAGAAATCGTGTTGGCACGACAAAATCGAGCACAGATCAGAACACGCAGCAATCTAGGAAAATACTTTTAGAGATGAAAACGGCTTTGTCGTAACTTCAAAAGTTTTACAACCTCCATTTAAAGAAAGATGTTAGATGGTAAACACCTGCTGTTCAGGAACACAAACGTCACAGTGGACTAGGAATTTCTATAAGTAGCGTTTTGGAAGAGAAGCCTCTTAATAAACAGAACAGTGCTAGAACCTAAAACCACACCGAAACAAAAGGTTTTGTTTTAATCTCTCCCCTGTTCTGGTTCAGATCGACTTGGACTTGTCTGCATACCAGAATGATTTAAGAAAGATAGTTCTTCAAATTAATCTATTCTAATCAACCTCATCAGAGTCTCGGGTGTCTTTTACCAAAAAAAAAAAAATTAATGAAATACTTTAAAAACTGCAGGCTAGTGTTTATTAAGTCTTCATAATATGTAGAAAGAGCACCTAATGGGTAAATATTTACCAAGGGAACTCCCCCTGCCTTTCAGTTCTCTTAAGCGAACGTCCGTGTAACAGAGTATTTTCTAAATCATCTATATTTCTCTTCCTAGTTAAATTAGGCCTAATGCACACATGAACAACCATATGGTTAGAAATAACTTTTTCAGACAAAGATTGAAGTGTATGCAAAATAACACATCCTTAGGGTTTTGTTTTGTTTTGTTTCTTCTTTTTCCCTCTAAATCTGAGAGTTTAGAATCATCTTATCAGGCTGTGTGGCAACTGAGTTCACGACGACATCTCCAGCCCTGGTCTGTGAGGGCATCCAGGGCAGGGGAAAAGCCTTCCTCCCTGGACCCCCAAACTAGCCCAGGGCCGGGCACATAGAAGACTTGCAGTCATGTCTGTTGAATAACTGTCTCCGTCCTTGGCTGACTCTCATCGTTAACCGCGTTTCGACGTCAAGCACTGATTTTGTTTGAAATGAACCTCAAATACGATATATGTCTGGGGGAGAAAAAAACCTTTTTACTTGTACACTACGAATAGTGTTGTTTTTCCAGCACAAATGCTCTTCTTCTGAAATACTGCTTTGCTAAACTCTTGGCGAAGACACGATGGATGACCTCAGAAATGGGTGCGGGGACGTGCTGAGTGGGAGAGACCACCATTAATACACACAGCACCCACACACCTGCTTTATGAGTGGGTTTATCATCCTCCAAAAAGCTGACTAGGACTGGGAGTCGAGATAAAGAAAAACTATTTACGAGTTTGGCTTAAAAAAAAAAAAATCTATGGCTTTCTGTTACCTGGTGTGCTGTGTAGCCTAATAACATTTAGCAATTCTGAAATGTACTGGTTCAATCAAGGATTGCTAAAAAGATCATTCAGTTCTCACTAGAAAGCACAGCTAAAAGTAACAGGATGCACAGAAGAAAGCCATGTTTTCCACCGACATTAAACAGCAACAAAGGCCCTAAAACAGAAAAGAGAACTGAGTGAACTATAAAATTTTACAAAAGTCCCCAAAAGCAATCGCTCAACAGCACAAAACTGCAAACTCTAGGAGCAATAATGTATCTTTCTCTACAAAATAAATTACTAAAAGGGGTCATGTGATTCTTAGCAGGCAGAAAGATGCACTTTCCCAAGGAAAGTTCATCATTAAATATATTATTTAAGACTGGATCATCTTCAGGCTATTTTTAATCCTATCATTTTGCTGCCAAAATTAGCTATAAGCAGCTGAAACTCAGCCACTAGAAAACTGATGTTTTTTCATGTATTTTGTACACTAGCCTGAGAAGAGTACTGCTTTCCAGTTAATCAAACGTTTGGGTGGATGTGGACTATGTACAGAAAAGAGAAACTGCTTGCTGACCAACTAATAAAAAGGAAGCCAACCTCTACTGGATGTGGAGAAGTAAGTTCCTGTCTTCCTAAACCACAAAGACCAAATGACAAACACACAAAAAAAGTCACACCACCATGTCATCAACAGAATGAAGCCAATATCCAAGTTATGGCATGTCATTCTTGCAGCTGTCAAACATCTCACTCTCTCCTAAGACATGAAGCGAAATGTCACGTTTCTCAGTTCGGAGGGCGCCATCAATGTTCATTCACCATCAACTTGCCCAAATCTCAACCCTCTGCTTGCAAGAGCCCCTTGGTCGTGAAGTGGTCTCAGGGCCCCTAAACTCATTTACAGAATTTGAACTGTGTTACAAGGGGATCAAACAATACCGAATGGAGCTATGAAAAGAGCTAAATTTCCTGTCTTTAACTGGAGTAGAAAAGCTATCTTACTTTCAGGGGGTCTGTAATGCCAATACAAATTGTATAGCTACCACGCAAAACATTCTTGAGAGGATGGAGCTTATAATAATTTCTTTCCTGTCTCTCTTGCATTCCAGTCTATTTCTTCCAAGAGTCAGATCACTCTAGGGGACACAGGGGAAATATTCAGCATCCTAGGTAATATTATGGACCCGCGGGGCCACTGGAAAGGTACACCGTAGGATCCATCCCAGATTGCCGTTTTTCCTAAAAGGCGTCTATGAGAATCGATGGTCGGTGATGGCAGCCAGCATCTCTAACTCTCACGTGCACACCAACACCTGTAGACGTGCGAACCACAGCTTCTGACTCAGAAGCTCTGGGGCGGGACCTGAGACGCTGCATCTCTAAGAAGCTCCCAGGTAATGCCCAGGCCGCTGGTCCCTGAGCCACACGTGGGAGTGGCAGGGTCTCGGACATCTCCTAGAACCGCTGCCTCCCTCTGGAAGCCTTATTCAGACTTGGGAATAAAGCCATACTCCACTCCACCGCCAACTTCCTCTTTAGTCTTTATATAATTTGTAGACGTCTAGGACCATCTCTCAGACACCTATCATCCAAGGCCCTGCTTTCTCCAAGTTATGGAACATGGAATGCAAACTGTTTTTCCTTGGCCTCAAGAGTAGCAGCAGCAAAGAAAAAACATGTGCCTTAGAATCTAAAGCCCCCGTAAGAATCGATTCAGTAGATGAGCTGATCCACCGAGTCCTGTAAACAGTACAAGTCATTGTCCAACGTTAAAAGAACGTGCTAGCTCTCTTCTGAAATTTTACCATCCTTACTGAGTCCTTTACACTGAAAGACGCAACATATTATTAGAGATGCAACACGGATTGGTGCAAATTTGGAGGCAAATCTGTATGCCAAATGCTTAAAATAAAAATTGAGGTTCATAATGCTCCTTTGAAAGGATAAGTACATCAGGCTCTCAAGTACTACCACTTTTATTATTCCAAAGTGTCCATTTATGATTGCATTTCCTGATATATACTTTTTTTTTGCCAAAGTCCTCTGCTTTCCTGTTTAGTCATCCATCTATATGTTGCCCTGAAAGCTACACATTTTACCATCAGCTATTTGTGCTTCTATATGATTTATTTTTACTATAAGAGGTTTTGTCCAAAAAAAGTTTATCATGTTCTACGGTACGTCATTGTGGTTTGGCATCATAAAATGTAGCCTCTACATTTATCAACCTCAGATACCTGTTGACCACAAAGATAGGCTCTACTAAGAAAACTCTATTTTGAAAGGAGGAAAAGGTGAGCCTTCACTTAAAAAGAAAATTCAACTGTATGAGATGTTAACATACCACAACTCGACAATAAAGATCAAGATTATATCTTAATTTCTATCATAAACATATGCCTCCATTTCCCATCTTTTTATTAAATTACTTGACACATGACAGTTACCACCATGGATTTCTTTCAACTAGAAAGAAAATTTTTAAAATTTTTTTCACAAAAGTATGTAATAGTCAAACTGTTATATTAGTTCTACTTTGGTCTTAAAATGATCCTTTTGGCGTCTGGAAGTCCCTATCTCTTTGGTTATGGTGGTTAAAAATAAAACCACCTACTTAACCAAACATTTAACAAAAATATTCTTTACACACTTCACTGAATTCTTCCAGAATTACTAAAGATCTGATAATATGAGATCTCGAAAAACAAACAATTCACAAAAAGCATTTAAATTTTAGAGATTAAATGGGGATGTTTTACTTTTAAACACTGAACAGTGGCATCAATATTTTGTCAACTTTGGTCAAGTAGGATCAGATGTTCATGTCAGTCATCTACTTTTCTTGGCCTTTTCTCTTTTTGGCCCCTTACCATTTTGTAAACTGTAGTAAAATATGTAATGTGCTTCTTGAAATCGAATCCACCTGTAGTGACTTCTAAGCTTTTTGCTCCTGTTAGGTCCCATAAAATAATAACATTAGTAATTCTCCCTAGAGACTGTGAAAGGAAGCACTGAATTGCATCCTTTTTCAAAGACAGTTCTTCAGATTAAAAGACAAGAATTATTCCTCTTTCACTTTTTCACAAATTAATCACTTCAGATATAAAGTGTAGATGTCAATTACACTTCTTCAGTCTTAGGATCTGTACCCCTCCCCCCAAAGAACCACACACACAAAAAGAACTTTATGGTGACATGATAGAGGCTCTATCTAGCACAACAGTACCAGAAAAAAAAAAAAAACAGTTCACAGATGTTCTTCAAAAATATAGGCATCAATCACTTCAGCTAAAGTCAGAGCACAAGAATCCACAGCTACGAATCAATTCTTCTACACTTTATATAGATACTCTAGATGCAAGTTTTGCCAGCAGAGGGGACCACCAAATCACGTGGATTCTAGGTGGTGAAAAGTAGAAGATACTAAAATTCCAGTAAACCTCAAAATCACACACAAGTTATAGAAATAGAACACAAGGGACGCAGCCAATGCAAATTCTGTCACAGCTTACCTCTTTACAAACATCCAGGTGTTCTAGGGAAAAGGGCTACACTGGTTTTCCTCTTTGGGTAGATCTTACCAAGTGAGTCAGAAAAGGAATGACCTTGGTCCTCTGGGGGAGTCTGTTCTTCCAACTGGATGGTTCTCAAATTTTAGTACCAAGAAGAAACCCCCAGGGGAGCTTATTTCTGATGCGGATTGCCGGGACCCAACCTGGCATCTAGTTTATGAGTCGTCCCTGAAATGTCCCATTTCAACAGGCTACTCAGGCAAGGTACCGTGATGAGGGGGATCCTTGGACCCCCAGTTTGAGAAACCCTGAAGGGATGCCATTTACCCCAAGATCCTACTGAACACCAAAGGCTGGATCTTTGAACCTCAATGGCTGGCAAGCAAGGGAAACAATTTTGCCGGGAAGCAATGATCACAGTTGGGTTGGCAGGGAGACCTCTGTACAGGGAAAGAGGGAGGGAAGCCACAACCCTGATTTTATTTCATTGGCTCATCGGTCTCCCTTGGCCCAGTAGCCCACCCAGACTCCAACCTCCGCATCTCAGACCCGAGAGGTCCAGCCCAGACTCACATTCAATCAAACATGCACCTACCCAGCCTCCGTTATCCTGGATCCAGGTGTGCAGGTGTCGGTTCAGGTACTCAGTCATCCACAGGGCGATGTTGTCCACCAGGGGGGACATCTCCCGGTTGACGCTCTCCACACACATGACCCCGCCGAACTCAAAGAAGGCCACAATCCTGCCCCAGTTCACCCCATCCCTGAAGAGCTCCTCCACCACCGTGGCAAAGCGTCCCCTCGCGGTGAAGGGCGTCAGGTGCAGCTGGCTGGACATCTCGGCGAAGTCGCGGCGGTAGCGACGAGAGAAGTCATCACCGGCCTGGCGCAGGGTCAGGTGGACCACAGGTGGCACGGGGCTGAGCGCAGGCCCCCCGGCGGGGGCGGCGGGGGCGGTCTGGGGCGGCGGCGGGGAGGTCCTGGATGGCGCTGGGGTGCGCCCAGGCTGGGAGAAGATGCCCGGCGCGGGGGCGGCCCCCGGGGACGCGGCGCCCGCGTCTCCGGCATCCCACTCGTAGCCCCTCTGCGACAGTTTATAGTGGATGTACTTCATCACTATCTCCCGGTTATCATACCCTGTTCTCCCAGCGTGCGCCATCCTTCCCCCACGGAAAAGCAGCCGGGTACCAACAGCACCTCTCGCCCCCGCTTCCCGCGCCACGGCCCCGCACGAGAGAAGAATAGTTATAATCCAGCTATTTTATTGGATGCGCTTCGCATTCTTGGATGAGGGGGTGTCTTCAGTCACGCGGAACACTTGATTCTGGTGTTTCCCTCTTGGCATGAGATGCAGGAAATTTTTATTTAAATTCCGTTCGGATCTTTATTTCATGAGGCACATTATTAATTATTGTTAATATCAGTCTACTTCCTCCGTGATGCTGAAAGGTTAAAAAGACTAATCAGTCAAAATCAGGTGCATTTCCCTTTATACAGGTGGGTGAAAGCAGGGCACACACACTACAAGTTACACAGCTGAAAAGAATATAATAAACTGCCTGGCAATTAAACTTACTCGAATGCACTTAAAGTTAAAATCTCAACTGTTTCCATTGAAAGTTACATGAAACCCATTTCCTGTGCAAAGAACTTACTTGTATTTTTTCAGGACAGCATGATCCTCTGTCAAGTTTCCTTTTTCTGTGAAAACAAATGCATAAGGCAAAGATTCCATCAATCTTCAGAACTCTCCAGTGATAGCTGCTGTGAAACTTCCAAATGAATCAGGAGTTGGGGGCGGAGGGTGTAAAAATGAGGAGAATTTCCAGTTTGATTCCCAGACTTCTTCACAGAAATGTCAATCCGTAGGAATCCCAACCGGAGATCTCAAGAGCACGAGCAAAGAAAGGCAGCGGCGGCGGCAGATGAATTACAATTTTCAGTCCAGTATTTGCAGAAGTCCTGTGATTTTCCCCCTCTCGGCAATTTACACGCGCACACACACGCGCGGGCACAGACATGGATCTCTGTCCGAGGGACCGCTTCACGCCTCCACGGGAGAGAGACAGGGACCGGGGGCCGGTGGACGAGCCGGGGACGGGGGCAGGAATCCTCCTCTGATTAAACTCCGAACAGCGAATGAATTTTCCGAAAAGCTGCTTGATAAATGAAGGCTGGACGCGCCCGGCCCGCCGGTGCCGAGCGCGAGAAGCCCGCGCTGTGTGTGGTGCGGCGAGGGCTGGGGAGAAGGACGTGGTGGGGGAGGGCTTTATTTTTTCCCTCTTTTCCTAAAAAGGATGACTGCTACGAAGTTCTCCCCCCTGGACCCCCTCTTCCGCTGCACCCCACCGGCGCACCCCGCCTCCGGGCTGCGCACCCTTTCTCCTCCTCCTGTCCTGCGCGGCGGCGCTGGCGGCGCCCGCCTCCCCCGCGCTCCCGCCGCGCACCCGCTCCGGGCGATGACGGCCGCGCCGGCGGGGAGGGCCCGGCGCCCGGCACCTTCGCTGGCGGCTGCGGCGGCGGCGGCGGCTCGGCGGGGAAACCGAGAGCGGCGGGCGGGAGCGCGGCGGGCGGGGGCGGGGGCGGGGGCGGGCGCGAGGAGGAAGGGGGCGGGCGCGGCGCGGGGGGGCCTGGCCTCTTCATTCTCCTCTCGAACCGACTGGTTTCCTGTACGTACGTCACACGGTTCATTCAAAAAAAGAAGAAAGAAAGAGCCCTCCTCGGAGCCGCCCCGCCGCCCCCTCCGCCCCCTCCGCGCCCTCCGCCCCACTCCCCTTGCCGGGTTAAAGGAGCCGCGGCCGGCCCGGGAGTGGCGCGCCCCGCCGGGAACTCATGGCGCGCAGGCCCGCGGCCGGGGAGGGAGCGCCCGGGACGGCCCCCGCCCGCTGCGCCCGCCCGCTGGGCCCGGCCGGTGGGTGGCGCGGGCGGCGCAGGCCTCCCGCGCGGCCGCGGCGCGGTGGGTGTGCCAGGGGCCTCGTCGGGCCTGAGGCGGGCCCGGCGCGCGCTCGGAGTCTCCGGGGCCCGCGAGGGGCCGGGGGCGCCCGGGGAGCCGCACGCGGCCGGTCGGGCGGCTGCCGGGGCCAGGAGCTGGGGGGACGCCGACAAAACAAGCGCTGGAAGAGCGCCGGGAATCGCTTCGACCCTTCCTAGCCGTGCGCGCGCGGGTGTGTGTGTGTGTGTGTGTGTGTGTGTGTGTCCGCGTCCACACATCGTGTTACCAGGGGCTTCGACCGTTTCTAGCCGTGCGCGCGCGCGGTGTGTGCGTGCGTGTGTGTGTGTGTGTGTGTGTGTGTCCACACATCGTGTTACCAGGGGCCTCCGCGCTGCCCTCCCATCAAGAGAGGCGACGCTGCACGTTCATCCGCGAGGGAAGCCCCAAGCATCGTGTTTACTTGCAAGCTGCTTCCTAGGTGTCCACGCACAACATACACTCCGGAGACACCATCCGTGACCGAGGCCACACAGAGCTCTCAGTGGCGCGGCCAAGGGATTAGTGAGGGATACCAAGGGCTTTCGAGTGGTTAAGTAAATGTTTTTCCTCTGCCCCTAACAATTTCGGCACTGGGTGAGGGCTGGACGCCACGGGGGGCTACAGGGCAACTTTCAGGCCCGCAGCCCCCCAACCAGGGTGGGTGGGTTTCTAAAGGCCTCCGCGGTCGCCTAGCAGCCAATCTTAGATGTCCGCACCTTCTCGAGTTATCTATACATACACAAACCTATATATTACACACACATATGTACCCATTTTTTAAAAAAAAATTCACCAGGATGAATAGCTCCCAGGAGAAAAGCACATAGGGCAAACAAGTTGCATGTGTTTATTTTTATCTCTAAGAGTCTTTGACAAAGTGTCAGGAAAAAATTAGCACGGCGGCTTACCTAATAGGACTCAAGTACAAACATATAGGGACACTGGCCTGTTGAGGTCATAGAAACATGACAAGTGAGTACTGCCATGTGTACAAATATGTTCTCACACTACATTTTGTCTCATTCCTAGTCTAAAGTCAAAGCATTCATTCTGTGGCAAAATAAGCACGGCAAATTATTTTCATTTCTTCATTTTATCAAATACAATCGGCCAACATGCCAACCTCTTGCATATAGGAATGGGTGCCTGGTACAAATGTCTTATCCAGGCAAGAGGAAATGAAGGAAGGTGGTCCTTCTTGCCTTCCAACTGCTGTAACAAAGTCCCCTTTTATCCATGGCCGTGGCAGGGAGGTGTGCTGGCCTGGAGAGAGACACTGGGTATAGACTGACCTGGATATATGTTTTCACAGAATAGCAGAAGCCCGTGTTAAGGCCATACATCATGGTTTAGGGATCTTCTCAGAACCTTGTCCTAACCCCCCAAAATTACTTAAGAGGAATTGAAAGCCTTAGCGCTTGAGACCCAGCATGTCAGTGAGGAAATGAGAGGCCAGAGCTGGAAAAAAGACTGTACTTCTGCAAAGAGGGAGACCAGAAGGAAACAGATATCCCATTCCCAGAAAAAGGAAAGCTGCCTTTTTTTCTCCTTTACTCCACAGAGCCTCACTTTACAGATTCCTCCACACTTAAGTGGCATCTTGACCATAACCAAACATTCTCCAGACAGGTCTGCATTATTCCTTGACTAAGGCTATATATTCCCTAGGAATGTTCTGGATACTCTTTCAATCAAAAGAGTGAAACCGTTCCTCCATTCAGATTGCATGCTTATTAGATTCCACCCAAAATGTAAGGACAAGTATTCCTTGGAGGTGTGTGACTTAACTATTTGTCTGTGAGTATTGGTGAGCTAGTGGAGGGAGAACCGGTCTGTCTGGAGTCCTAGATGCGAATCTAGAGACCTTCCGATAACCTTCAAAATGTAGGCACTGTGGGCTTTTCACTTCCCAAGACGTCTTCCACTTAGAGCCAATGGATGGTCCTTTTCCTGGTTTTGCCTGGCTGGCTTCTAGCAGTAGGGTGGCACCGGGAAGAGAAAAGAACAAGATGCAGGGAATGGAGATTGTACCAAGAGTCTGAAAGGCCTGTGTTTCCCTTCTTTATTCTCCAATCTGCCAAACAAAAAGCTTTTTATTGCCAGTTTTTGCCACCTACTGGTTGATGTTTAACAGTATCATTCAGAAAGTTCTCTTCATCCATCACCAATATAAATCTTCCCAAAGTTTATGAAATTCAAAAAGGACATTATTCTAATCTGAACATAAATACTAATATTTAATATAGGTATATATCAAATCTTCCCAACTATTAAAATTTTTATTTAAAACAAGGATAGAAAGACAGTGTTTACTAAGAGGGAACTGACAACTAATAGGTAAGATGAAAGAGTTAAAAATATAAAACATGACCCCAAACCATTTAGGCAAAGTGACGTGAAAATAAATCCATCAACAAAATGAACTGACTAGGCAGAGTAAAAACAAGCAGATAGCCTGCATAAAAGAAAAAGGAACTGCTTAAAAAATAACATCTCACAGGCCTAGATAAGCAGTCCAAAACACTAATTTCCAATTTCAAGTATCTTCTACATTATTGTTTCCAACTTTATTGAGATATAATTGACATCAGTATCTTATATACTACAAACTCTTACGCTAAATAGGGCCATATGCTTTAAGACAGTTTACACAGGTTGTTGGCAAACATTATATAATAATGTTATTATTATAATACTAATTCCCTATTAGTATTAGTTACTAATAATACTAACAGTAATACTGTTCCTCATTTATGCTCCAGAGCCCCTCTTCTGTAAGTGTGATCGCATCCAAGTAATCCCCTGTGTGCTCTCAAACCATCCTTGTCCTCATCAGGAAACTCTTTTACCAAATCTAAACCAGCAAGCCTTGGTTTAACTGAAAAACCCACCTGGCTAAGTTTTGGTGGGTCCTAAGCCTCAAAAAAATGTTTGGAATCATTAAGCAACAACTTTTGAAACCAAGCAACGAAGTGCAGGTAAGCCATTCTGTTGCACAAGTTTAACAGCCAGCAAATAACGTTTACGTTTGGTTTACAAAGGAAAACACAATAAACTCACTCGTGGCAATTTTTTCCTTTCAAATTAATGACTTGGCATTTAAAGTGAATCAACTGAGATTAGGAACTTGTCTTCTACATTTCAAATGTTTACTGCTCTTGTTGGATTGACATGAAACACCATAGCATCGAGGGGAAACAGGCAAAGAATATACATTCTTATGTTCAATAACTAATGTTTATTCTCTTATACTCTTTAGCACAGAGCACAGTATCTCCCACACATTAACTGTTGATGAACACATTTAGAAGAATCAAGGTTAATATGTTTGTTATCTACAGCTGCAGTAACAAAGTACCACAAACTGGGTGGCTTAAAGCAGAAATTTATTCTCCCACAGTTCTGGAAGCTCAAAGTCCAAAATCAAGGTGTCAGTAGGGCCATGCTCCCTCTGAAGGCTCTAGGGGAAAATCTTTCCTTACCTCTTTCTAGCTTTCGTTGGGGGCTGGCAATATTTGGCTTGCAGCTGCTTCACTCTGATCTGTACCACTGTCCTCCCGTGGCATTCTCCCTGTGTCTCTGTTTTCTCCGATTTTTATGAGGTCACCAGTCACGTTGGATTAGGACCCTAATAACCTCATCTTGACTTGGTTATATCTATGAAGACCCCATTCCCAAATAAGGTCACATCCACAGGTACTAGGGATTAGGACATCAACATCTTTTGAGGACACGCAATTCAACCCATATCAATATGTTTATCTCCTATCTTAATACGTTTTTTTCCAAAGTAATGAGAAATGTTTATTCCAAGGCGCAAGGGCTGAGCAACACCTGAATTTCAAAGGGAACCATGATCTTTCTAAACCTTGCCATTTCCTATTTCTGCTCAAAGCTCTTCAGAGGCCGAAATCTCAACTCCTGCCCATGGGATGATGTGGCCCAAGCCTACCCCCTGGACACCCACCCAATCCTTCCACTTTCCCTTCTTGTAGCTACATCACCTCTATGTGCTTTCTGGAATATGCCAAGATCTCGCATGTCTTTTGCCTTTGCACATCTGCTCATCTCCCTGAAAGGAACCCGACTTTCCTGTGGCAAATTCATATTCATTCCTCAAGGTTTACCTCAACAACTTTCTCCCCTGAGAGATCATCCCCGACTATCCTGGGCAGTCCTAGGATTCCACTTATGCCATTAGAAGAGGTTTCGTATGCAGGCTAGGAGCTTCAAAGACAGAAAACTGGTGTGGATCCTGGCTTCATCGCTTTGCAGTTGCGACCTTGACCTAGTTACTTATACCCGCTCTGTGCCTGTGCCCTCATTTATAACATGGGGATATAAAGGTACCACTGGTAGGGTTAGTGGATGATTTAAATGAGTTAAATGCAAAGCACTCACAACAGTGACTAGCACGGGTTACGTTTTCAAATGTTATGATACCTTAATCATAGCTATTGTTGGATCACCATGTAATTTCTGACATGTGTTTTTCTCCCTAGATTATAAACTATTTGAGGGCAGGGACCATATTTGCCTTTGTGCATTCTCAGCTTAGAATAGTGCCTGGCATTAAAATAGTTGTGGCATAAAATTCAGAGGCCTGAAGAAAGGAATGGGGAGTGGTTCCCCTTCCTCTCATAAGACTTGTAAGAGCCTTCAGAGGGATGTAGAAGGGGGGAGGGAAATAAACAAGAAATGTAATCGCCACGAGGGAGGGACAGATTGTTTATGCAAAGTCATATCCCTGGCGCCTGGATACCGAGCTCGTCACAGGCACTCAATAAATACATGCTGAAGGAGGAAAAATGGGGTGTATAAAATCAGGAGTGGAACAGAAGTCAGGAAATGTTTTTCTTTTTAAACGTCCAAACATAAAAAATTATAGAAGTGATATCCCATGCCATTTACATATATAAGTTGCTCAAATTTAAAGAAAGGTTAAGTTTGCCAATCAAGACATCCAAAGCATCTCTTCTCAATGTGACCAAAATTTTTCTATTTAAGGACGGAGAAATAAATATTAAGGCGTGTCCTTTCCCGTATCTCTCGTCTATGCCCTTCAAGAGTCTAGGAGATATTTCATTGTTGGAATATGAAGGTTTAAAGTATGGGAAATCAATTTATTTGTGTATGAAACATAATTGCTTAAGAAATTTTCTTAAATTCCACATTTCTTACTCTTTTACTCATATATCCCACACTGGAGTCAAACAAACACTGAACATATTTGAAACAAGGGCCCAGAATATGAAATACTTACCGTGAAAATATTACTTCCTAAAAAAGTGATATAAATCAAGCCTTGTCAAGTGTTTAAGATGCAAGGTTAGGATAACAGTATGAAAGAGGTTTGTGTTTTGTTTAAACATCTCTTTAAAAAAATGGACATTTCTAAAAAAGAAGTTTTTGAATCTGTAAAGCGTGTTCCCCATTTATTTCTTGTTGTGATTCAGAAATACAAGATATGAAAATCAGGTTACAATTCTGCCACAAAAGCTTCTAAAGTAGCAAACACAGGTTCTAATATATATCAAAATAGCCATATGCACTCTTATCAGTTTAAAAATGTCTTTAGAGTTGTCACATCAAGCAAGTGTAAAATATAATAGCTAATTACCTCCTCTTCAAAATACCAAATCTGCCATCACTCGTCTGAACTAAACAAGATTTAGTCCAGAATATGGAAGGTTATGGTTAGTAGGTATTTTTCCAAAGCTGAGTCACTAAGAAGATAAGGAAATGAGAAAGATTCAAAACATTTTATGTCAAAAAGTGTGAATCTTTTAAGTGTCCTCAAGTGAGTTAAGACACGTTTAAATTGGAATATGATGTAATAAAATTAAACCTGTTGATGATACAATTCAGTAAGAAAAAAATTATGGTATTGACTTCTTCTAGAAAGACAAAGACATACAATTCTTTGCATCTAAGCAACTATGATCAAAATGCTCTTGTCATCTAAATATTAGAAATGGTCTCTCAAATTTTTACTTCTAAGAGTCAACAATATATGGCTTAACAGATCCAAATAGAGACATAATTAAACATATATGTGTTCATATAAAGGGGCCACCACTAACAGCATTTTAAATTTCTTCTCCTTTCAGGTGTGAAAATTAAATTTTAAACTATAAAGAACAACTCTCTTGACTTTGTTTTTGTAAAAATAAATGAGAATTGTTTTTACACCTTTTTCAATGATAGAGGGTCCTTGAACATATTTTGGAATTTCTAAGGCTGAATAACATTAAGCATTTTAAAATAAATATACTCACAAATACATTATAATAAAACAGTACACCCCAACCTAGCAGAGGCAGACACTTGGAACTGAAACGCACATAATAACCTATGTCTCACACAGAAAGAACCCACACTTCAACAGAATTATGATTGAACTTCTTCTGCCACAAGTAAGACATATCCACTTCTGGGTACAATAGAAAGTGTTGAATCAATGCAATCCTTAAAAAAAAAAAAAAAAAAAGCCAGTAGTTTCCCTAACAATCTGACTCAGGCTTTCTCTTCTTCCCCTGAGCAAAAAAGCAAGTCAGTATTAAAAAAGGCTGTACAAGAATTGAGCCAAAAAAGATAAAAAATAGAATTTGCCTTGTAATATTTTCATGTTTTGGATGAAACCAGATCATTATGTGATGCTGCTTAAGTGTCTACAATCCCTCACCCAAAACCCTTCAGGCCAGATGTGTTTCAGAATTCATCATTTTTTTTTTTTGCATTTAAAAAGGTAATATGGGGCATATACTGGATATTACAAAACATCTCCACAGAGTCTGGGGCAATCCCTGTAAGTCAAACCCATTGGTATTTCTTCGGACAAAATTAATGAACAGTCCATGGAGTGGCATAAATAAAAACTATAATAATCTCAAGTCAGTTCAAGTCAGGTTTTGCTATCAAATGAATTATGGCACCAAATTTAGGAAGAAAAAAAGGAACACCTCAGTTTTCAAAGCTTTTTGGTTACAAGAATGTAGACCTTTGCCATCTATGACAAAGAAGCCCATTCCCTGATACTATAACCTCCACAAATCTGCTCTCATGCCTGAGCTTCATTTGGCTTGGGGATATCTCCCCACCGTGGAACAGGGGATTGCAAATTTGTTCAGGCAGTAGATGACCTGGAGTCACAGTGCTCTCTCTGAGGATACCTTGAGAAATGTATATTGAAATAACTATTGCAAAATAGTTAATTTTATTAAATGAGGCATCACCTGGGACTAGATTTTAATATAGACCTTTAGTAGAAGGTACCAACATTCAAGAAACATTTATGAGAAAAGAATACAATTGAGAAGCACCCAGCTATTAATTTGTATCCGTAAATTAGAAAAACACAGCCTTTACTCCCTTTTAGAGGCTGCCCGATATGACTCAACTTTGCAGATGATGGCTCTCTAAGGCTGAAAGATTCATGAAACCATTATGGGTTCAAACCACTCCCATAAACTGCAATGAAGTCATTCCAAGCAACTTATATATTAAATAATAATTTCTTCTGTCTTTGTCAGTGTTTGAAAATGTGCCATTCTCATGTCTTTTAAAAAGACACCATGGATTAAAGCCATTAGACAACTTACTTTGTAAAAATGAAGTTCATTTTAAAGTCAAGAGTTCAAAAACTCAAAAGCTAAAAAGATTTGCAATAATTTTTAGGTCTTTAATCTTTTGTAGAATTGTATTGTTTTGTACTGTTACCAAAACAATCTCTTGTGTTGTTTTTTTAAAACAATAAAAAAAAGTTTCTTCTTCAAAAGCAGTGGTCTTTTCTCACCAAAAGGAACTCAAAGATGGTAATGTATAAACTTACTGTGTATGCAAAGGGGAGGGGACACAGCGTTACAATGGAGGTGACTGCCCTCAAGTCGGAGGAACACATACAATGACAGAGCGAAGCAGGTAGCAGTGGCTAAAACTCATCAGAGGCACTTGCTGTGGAAATCCAACCAATGGACAATGGAGCCTGGCATCTCGAAACAACACTCAGGGGACCAACAGGATTTCCAGGTCTCTACGGTGAGAGTGATGGCTGGGCTTTCTTAACGTGGTACAGAGAGGATGTTCTCAGGGTCAGTGGGAGAGTCACAGAAAGAACAGGGCAATCATTTCATTTCAAAAACGAGTATCTTCAACATCGGCCTTGTCATCCTACATGTTTTTTCTTAATGAATAAAACTGAAACATGCTATCATCAGCCTTTCTTAAAAGCTACATATATGCTACGAGGAGACAAAGGTCACACTTTCTAATTTTTTCATTTGCTTTAATAAATTCATTAATTAATTTAAAAAGTCAAGTCAAAAAAAACTGGTCTTCTCTTTTTTTTTTACAAAAATATTATAGCAGTATAAGCAAAATTGGAAAGGAAGATATGGGAAGAATAAGACACTACAATGGAATGGGTGAGCTTCAGGTCATCATGGCTATTGAATTAATTGTAAACTTTTAAGCTTCTAAGATCTGCCTTCTCTTCAGAAAACATTTTAGGGCCTGCCTTTCCCGGTGAATGAAAAATGAACAGTGCCCTAAGCATTTGAGTCTAAAGAAGACAAGAAAGCCTTATTTTTTCCAACTGGAAAATATTCACCTCCTTTGTTCCACTGCATTGCCCTCTCCCATCCCCCTTGTAGTTTTATGGGATCAAAGAGAGAGAAGCCACGAGAGTCCACCAGCAACAGAGTAAGTGAGGGACGTTACTATGCACTCAGACACAACAGCAATGTATAAAATGCATCTGGAATAAAATACACCAAGTTAAAAAGAAAAAAAGAAAAAAGAAAAGAAAAAGGCCCCAGAAACCCATAAACTGCCTCTCATGAAAGGTTAAAAAAGTGCTTGGAAAGTACATTTCTGGACTTGATCTCTACCAGGGAAAAAAAAGAATAAATAGAAAAAAAATTTCAGTGATCACTCTGGAATCCTGACCTTTACCCTGTTCACACGCTATGAATTCCCTTACCATCACTTCTCCACCTCGGAGAATCAAGTGGTCTCCTGCTCCAAATTTGCATAGTATTAATAATATTCTCTGGAGTTGAACGTCTATCCCCCTGCTTGCAGCCAGGTTTCTGAAGAGCACTGGTCCAATCTCACAGATTCGAAAGCGAGACATGAATGTCTGCAGGCCAAACACTGCATCCCGTTTAGCAGCAAGCTGGTCAAATTATTTAGAAAGTCTTTTTCCAAGGGATAAGAATTAGGCAGTTTTGTCTGCAATTTCAGATTTCGCTCTCTGCATCATGCAGCGACGAACTATACTGTCGAAGCTTCCAAGGTAAAACAAAGCAATCGTACGGAAGAGGCCCATGGTGACTACCTGCAAGACAAAGAGACCTTTGAGCTCATGCAACAGGACGACACAATCATCCATTTCAAGGGATTTTAGGATATGTCTCTGATAAATAGTTTCTAAGACGCATCTTCCAATCTGCTCCAAGGATAAGTACGTATAAAGAAAACTTTGTAAGTGCCAGCAGAACACGGAGAACAGAAGTTGTCTGCTCTGAGCCACTGGACGGCACAGGGCCTGCCAGACAGGTAACGACAAAACATTTGTCCAGTTAATATATGCAAATTATACAAAGAACAAAATAGGGATTCTTAGTAGTCTTGGGGTTCTCTGAGCTAGGGTAGATCCAGCACAGCACCTCAAATATCCAAGCTACAATCAAGGCTTTTTGGTTTAAGGTTTATGTTCTGATCATAAAAGGCAGACCCTACTCTAGGTGCTGAGAGCGCTGTGGTGAGAAAGACCAGTGCCGGCCTCCGCCAGCGCACTCCATACCAGGGCAGACAACCAACTGAAAAAAGGCAATTACTACTTCAGGGTTAAGACAGCAATGAACCATTTCCATTAATTTTCACTCTTTCCACTAAAGAACTCTCACTACAACACCTGTAAGGGGAAATTTTAAAAGGCATAAAACTACAAAGAGAAATAGTTTCAGATACACAAAGCCTCCAAAAACTTGCCTCCCAAGCACTCTTTTTTTAGGAAGCTGCCAGAAGAGGTAAACAGCCAAAGAGAGCGGTGTCAACAAAGAAAGGCAATGTGCTGTGATGCAGAAGGCAGGGGACCCAATACCCAAGTGAGGCAGAGGGGTCCCCCAGGATGACCGAGAAGGGGAGGCCAGGGTCAGCTAAGCACCTGACGGGGGGGTGGCAGCCAGTCCCGACAGGCAGGTCAGGAGGCATTCCTTCCAGCGGTGAAACTGAGAGAGTATCTGATATTTCTGAGAGGAGGTGAAGACAGTCATTATGAATAATACACAGAAATAGTGCATAAAAAAGGCCAACAATAGTTTCGGGGAAAACAAAAGGTTGTATAAGAAAGGAAAATTAGTTATGTGCATTACATAGCTCAGCTGTGAATAGCATTTAAATAGCCCTACGAGTGGTTATCTCAATACAGATCTAACCAAAATCACAGTATCACTAAAAAGGGAGGGTGGGGATGGAGGAGAGGCGGGTGTGAGCAGGTGGGACAGGGTGGAAAAAGGAGAGCTCCATCCTCTTCCTTCAGAGCAGAGCTAGTACCTGACCCCGAACTGAGAAATCGAGTGGGAGCGGCCACGTAAGTATCTGCCTAGAGATAAGGAGGTGAAGGTCAGAAGGTCCAGCTAAGAGGACAGCCTGACTGCTTCTGAGAAAGGTGAAACGCGGGATATGGGGTGAGGGTTTGCTGTTTCTCATAATGAGTCTTAAAAACGATTTGATTCTCTGAAGTGTGCGCAAGGATAAGTTTGAAAAATGTAAAAACCAAAGGGAAGCTGGAAAAGGAAAACTCTGGAGACAGTAAAAAGATCAAGGGTTGCCAGGGGTTCAGAAGGGGGGGGGAGGTGAATAGGTGGACATAGGGGAATGTCAGGGCACTGAATAGTCTGTATGACACTGTACTGGTGGATACATGTCATTCTACATTTGTCAAAACCCACAGGATGGATGGATAACGCCATGAATAAACCCTAGTGCAAACTATGGACTTCAGTTGGTAATAATGTATCAATACTGGCTCATCAATTGTGACAGTGCGGCCACACTAAGGCAAGATGCTAATAATAGGGAGGGGGGAGGGGAAGAGAGGGTCTGCGGCAACTCACTAATTTCCGCTCACATTTTCTATAACCCTAAAACTGCTCTAAAAAATAAAGTCAGGGCTTCCCTGGTGGCGCAGTGGTTGAGGGTCCGCCTGCCGATGCAGGGGACACAGGTTCGTGCCCCGGTCCGGGAAGATCCCACATGCCGCGGAGCGGCTGGGCCCGTGAGCCATGGCCGCTGAGCCTGTGCGTCCGGAGCCTGTGCTCCACAACGGGAGAGGCCGCAACAGTGAGAGGCCCGCGTACCGCCAATAAATAAATAAATAAATAAATGATTAAAAAATGAAGTCAATTTTTTTTTAAACTTAAGGGAATAAAAAACACACAAAAAAGCAATTATACTACAGCATAATCAGAGGCTAAAATAGGGGTGAGGCCAAGGCATTTCACCCAGTCATGGAGATTTCTGGAAAAAGCAACGTTTAAGGTGAGACCTTGAGGGAAGGCTGGAAGTTGGTCAAAGGAAAGTGGGGATGGAGAGACAAAGACAAAGCGGCAGACAGAAGAGGAGGGGCAGGAGGAGAAGGAAGAGGGGTGACAGGGCCGGAGATCAGAGGGCCGCGCCACAGGGCCTGGGAGTCTGTGTCCTGGGCACCCGTGCCAGCCGGTGACGCCAGGTGAGAATGCAGACCCTGGGCTGCTGGGTCTCCAACAAAAGTCCAAAATCTCGACTTTGAACGTAAATCTAATTTTGAAACTATTCTATTTCCACACGCAGGCTCATACCAGATGGACCAAACAGAACGTTTCACAGGCGCGTGGCTCCCCGGTTCACAACCTCTGGCGCACAGAGCCTCAGGCACGGAGTGTCCTGGTCTGAGCTGCACGAGCAGCGACAGGGCCAGGAAAGTGGGCCGACCCAGGACGAGAGGGCGGGAGGACAGAGCTGCCCCGACATGAGCGGCAGGAGAAGCTGGGTGGGCGATGACACGCCCGTTTCTGGTTGGTCTCGGAAGTGAACGTGAACACTGATCACGGGGACAGGGAATACAGAACTGGTGACGGAAGGCAGGGGGCAGGATATGCTGGGGAAAATACTCTAAAGTCTTCCTGTGGACGTGCTGAACTTCAGATGTAAAGTCACAGCCCAGGGAAAACGTCTAAAGGAAATGTAGTGTCTCGTCCTTTTTTTCTTTTCCTGGCCGCATGGCACGCGTGGGATCTTAGTTCCCCGACCGGGGATCGAACCCGCACCCTCTGCAGCGGAAGAGCAGAGTCTTAACCACTAGACCGCCAGGGAAGTCCCTAGCGTCTACTCTTAAGAGAGAATCACAGTGAGAAGAGAAGAGGGAGGAAACTCAACACCTAAGTCCCGGGGACTTTCCGTCTGGACGTGGTCGGCTGCACATCATGTAGCGCTTTGTCATAAACTGCCCACTAGTGGGGGCAGCCCCTGCTCAGTGGCCTTCCCACCCCTCCCTGCCCTCCTCCTACCCTCCACCATCCTCAGCTTGGTCTTTCTAGAGCAATCCCTCTGTCATAACTCTCGTAACACTGCACTGTACCAGCCTCACCATTCTTATCAGTCTCTCCCTCTAGACTGCAAGCCCCCTGAGGTCAGAGAGGTTGCCTTACCTCTGATGCTCCAATAGCAAACAGGGCACCCGGCTCATCAAGGAGCAGTTAACTTTTGTGTGTGTTCTGGACGAACTATAATTTCCGTGAGGGCAGGGATTGCGTTGAATCCCTGACTTATCTCCCTAAGCTTCTGTGGCCTGACCCACAGGAAAGTGTTCCAGTCTAATATTCCAGGACTTTTAGGCAGGTCCACCCCATCCCCCTAGTGACAGAGATTTCCATTTTTCAAACACAGAAGATGAGTGATTCTCAGAGGAGAACCCAGATTAACACCCCAATAGCAGAGACAGTGTTTTCTCTCTATATCCACAGTACCCAGCATGAAAGTCTTCTTCCCAGACTAAATTCCTCAAGTTACAGCTTTAACCTACTCCCTTTTTACTTCTCCCAGGTAAAGGAAGAAAAAAGTTGATACTTCAATAAAAATTCTTCACATCCTCATGTAAAGTTGCTATGTCTTCCTTTAGCCTTTTCTCATTGAGGTTCACTGAGAGGCGCCTGTTGTCTGTCTGTGTGTCCATCTGTCCGGAGGCCTAGGCACAGCTCAGCTCACCTGCTGGAGCCCTTCAGTGATGGAAGTTACCGGAGCCATTCCACAGGTCAGGGACGAGAGCATGTACCCGTCTGAGCCGATGGAACTGTTGAAATTTCCTTGCTAAAACAGAAGGAAAAGAAAAGACAGAGGCAACAGTAGCGACATGGGAAGGAATCAACTCCGTCACGTTGGAAACAGTGACGTGTGTCTGTTCACTTCAGGTTGGAGGAGAGGGTAACAAAGCACATGTCACAGCTCAGAGCCCAACGTGGCCTCAGCAGATGGGCTGGGATGGCTGGACAGGCGCTTCTCAAAACGCGGGTCCGTGGACCCTGAGTGTCCTGAGACCCTGCCACGAGGACAAAACGGTTGTCATGATGATACTAAGACGTTGAATGCCTTTTTCACCCAGTGCCATTGGCACGGACAGGCAAAACTGCAGTCTCAGAGCACAGACCACACCGGTAGCGCCTCTCCACTGCCACACACACTTGCAGTGATAAACAAACACACAAAGAAAACAGAAACTGTTTAAATCTCCAAAAAATTTTATATGTCAGTTTTGCTTAAAAATGCCCTTGATAAAGCAATAAACTGAATCGTTTTGTTAAATCTCAACCCTTGAGGACATGTCTTAATATTCTGTGACAAATCCACATGGAAGGGGACAGATGTCTTGAAGAAGAGCCCTCCTCCAACCGTGTAAGTCAGGAAAGGTCCTGCTTTTTCTGCAGAACACTATTTTTACATGCAGGAACCACGGACTGACAATCCGTGGTTATTCAAACACGGGTATCCGGAAGATACTTCGCAGAAAATGAAGGAAAGGACTGTCGCTTCAAGGAAAACTGGCAGCTTTTGTGACCCGTGTTCAAATCTGAGATTTCAAGGAAAACTTAAGAATTGGGAAAATGTATATCTGCCATTTTGAGACTGTCAGCTTCCCAATACAGAACGACTTTTATAATAAGATCAGCAGTGATAGTAATGAATGTCCTTTTTTTGATAACTCAGGGAATCCATATTTTCCAAATGACTAATGCATAATGTTACAAAACCACGAATGGGTACAAAACATTCAAAGGGCAAGGCAGACCAATGTACCAAGTAACAGAGAACAGAAGTTCATTGATAAGAGTTTCAATTTCACATTGCAACTAACCTTTAAGAAACTACTATTCATCCACTTTAGGTTTTATGTCCCCCCCCCCAAAAAATAAATAAATAAGAATGTGCACAATTATCTGAGAAGCCTATAACGTATTCCTTCCTTTTCCAACTATACGTCTCTGTAAGGCCAGATCTACTTTATATCCTTCATTCAAAATAACATGTTACAGGGCTTCCCTGGTGGCGCAGTGGTTGAGAGTCCGCCTGCCGATGCAGGGGATACGGGTTCGTGCCCCGGTCCGGGAAGATCCCACATGCCGCGGAGCGGCTGGGCCCGCGGGCCATGGCCGCTGAGCCTGCGCGTCCGCAACGGGAGAGGCGACAACAGTGAGAGGCCCGCGTACCGCAAAAAAAATAAAAATAAAAAATAAAAATAAATGCTATAGCAGCCCGAATGCAGAAGCTGTGAGGATCCCGCTGTCCCCTGTTAACACAGACATTAAAGAACCAGTGAAATGTAAAACAACGCCACCCTTCTCACTAAATTTTGTTTTGAAAAATCATTTTGTTATAAAAAATGTTCATTAAAATATAATGGCTTTATCATTGTTCTTTTAAATGAATACATATTTTTAAAATGACGCAGTCTCAATTTGTGATACGGCAAATATTGGTAAGTATAACCCATGGAAACCAAAGTTCTCTGGGGTTGTCGACAGCTTTAGAGTCAAGAGATGAAAAAGCGTGAGAACCGCCAGATTAAGTGAATCCTGCCAAAATACAAAGAGCTGCTTCGGATCATTAAAAACATGGAGTGTGTTTGCTTTGACTTGAGATAAGCAGGAAAAACAAAGTCCGCCCAATCCGCTGGTGCCCTCTTTCTATGCCTTTGAACACAATCAGGGCAAAGTTCTCCCCACTTCTGCAGATATTTTAATAGCCTTCGATGCTTCCTGTATTCTGCTTGGTTCAGCCTGAACATGCAACGGCACGGACGTTCCTTCCAGGCCAAGGCCCAGCCTCCTGACGCTTCTCGTTCCAATTGTCCCCAGATTTCCTAAATTCAACGGGTCCTAAGGTTTACAGACATCCCCTGTACATGTATACTTTTCTGCATGTGGGTTAACGGGAATGTTGCCAAAAAGATTGTGGCACATACACTGTCCTACAGAATAGCACCTGGTTTCTAAAAATACCACTTTTGACTCTGAATAAACTCGGTAGCCTGGAAGTGCATTAGCTGAGTTGACAGGATGACAGCCCAGTGGGCTTGTGGCGCTTTCTTATTAGTGAACTTTTGGGAAAAGGATACTGGGAAGCAGGAAGGTGAAAGAAAAATCCTTAATCAACACATCGGGCAGTAAGACACCTAAAATAATCTAAAACTGAAAATACTGCAGGAAAGAAGAGGACAACATGCCGTATACAGTATATAGTACATACCGTTTACACATCACAGGCTAAGTCTCATTTTCCTTTCAAAGAACCGAAGTTCTCAGACTGATCAATCTGTTCCTAAGACTAAGATATATTAGTAGTTTCCAGAACCTACTAATCAACATGGAATCAACAAGGGAAGAAAAGTACAACCTAATATTAGATATGATGAATTTAACTCACCAAAAACCCCCAATAATTTATATTTTGAAATAAGCCTTGAGAAAAATATCTTTTTGGAAATACAGTACTGTTAACTATTAATAAAAGGAAACAAGGTTTTCACTTACTATGGCATCTTTAACAATTTGTTTGGCCACTTGTTCTGGTTTGCAAACAGATGTGGTCTCTGAAATAAGACGGGTCTCCAAAGGCTAAAGGTGAAAAAAATAGACATATCAATACCATTACTGCCCACCGAATTAAAAAATAATTTTACAGCCCTCCTCCCCCAATTTATACATAATTCCAGTTTTATACCTTTGAACTGATTCCTGTTTTTAGAATTATCTCTATCTAGATTTCAAATCAGTTTACTGATTACTGGTTACTGTATAAAATTCAGCCCAGTAGCTGAAGCAAGACAAGGAGGCCCCAGCTACTCTCTGTGGGATGTGTGTCTCAGTTCCAATGAGGACCATCAGAGCTTCAGTTTAAAAAATGAAAAAAAATACCTTGCCCTGTCTTTATTTTCATTTTAAAAAAATCTTCTTTGGAGCGACATGCAACACATGTGCTCAAAAATTCTTTAGAAGGGAGTTTCAGTTAGAAGTTTCAAAACTTAAGCCTTAAATGGCATGAAACAATAAATTTTATTTACCATGTAGGCTTGAAAAAATAAAATAAAATAAAAAACAGAACATATTTTCTTAAAATAGAATAGCATAGGGCTCATAAAAGTCAAGTGTTTCTTGATGAACCTAAATTAACAGAAAAGCCCTTTTTTTAACATCTTTATTGGAGTATAATTGCTTTACAATGGTGTGTTAGTTTCTGCTTTATAACAAAGTGAATCAGCTATACATATACATATATCCCCATATCTCTTCCCTCTTGCGTCTCCCTCCCTCCTACCCTCCCTATCCCACCCCTCTAAGTGGTCACAAAGCACCGAGCTGATCTCCCTGTGCTATGCGGCTGCTTCCCACTAGCTATCTATTTTACATTTGGTAGTGTATATATGTCCATGCCACTCTCTCACTTTGTCCCAGAAAAGCCCTTTTGAAGGTGCCACCATTGATTCTTCCAGAACCCCAGGCTAACATAACCATGTGTGGCCAGATACTCAGGAGATTTAAAGGCACTATGGCGCCCCCTACGGGACCCGCAGATCAAGGTAGAATTTTATTTACCCAAAGAAGTCAGCCTGACATTTTAGTGGAGGAAAAACAAAAAACCCCAATTTAACAACAAAATCAAATCTTCACAGGGAAATCACCGTCCTTTGTCAGCTTTGGCTTCTGCCTAAAAGACCACTTACCAAATGTTGCAAATCTGCTTAGCAGATTCCCCTTATTCTAGAACAGGGCATTTGGCTTAAATTTACTTCTTTGAAATAGTAGTAATTTTTAAGAGGCAGCGCCGAAGAGAAATGAATAGGAGAAAAAGCTTCTCAGTCATAAACATCTTTTTGCAAATATACAGCCCATGGAGCAGAAGTGCCAATTTTTATGCTGTGCAGATTCACACTTACTAAGCATCACTATAAAAGAGAAAACACATCAATACCAAGTTCAAGGGGATAAGTTCTGATTGATTCCTTTCTCTCCCACTTTGTTTGCTCAGAGAGTGCCTACCACGTGTCAAGGCAGGTTCATCTGAACAAAGTGCAGAGCTGGCATTCAGCTCAGGATGACTGACAGTCACTGTATTAATGTTCATGTCCAGAGGTGATGAACACTATAGAGAAAAATAAGGCCAGGGAAGAGGATTCACATCTCACGGGAGGGATACTTGAGATAACAGAGGGTCAGGGAAGTCCTCTCCAAGATGAAGGCTGTACAGAGATGGAAAGAAACACAGGAGGAAGATCCATTTGAATATCCAGAGAGAGGATGGCAAGGGCAAAGCCCGCAGGTGCGAACATGCCAGGCAAGCTCAAGGGATAGACAGGGCTCCGGTGTGGCCAAGGCCAAGGAGAGGAGAAAATGCTGTGGGCAGGTGGCCGAGGTCCAGACAGTGCGGGATCCAAAAGGCTCGAGGCCTCTGGATTCTATTCCAGGCGCGCTGGGAGCTCGGGGAGCTGCACTCTCTGATACACAGCCAACACCAACATGTGCTATTTAATTTTAACTTTAAATTACTTAAAATGAAATAAAATTAGAAATTCAGTGTCTTGGTCCCACTAGCTGCACTGCAAGTGTTCAACAGCCACAGTGTGACTTCCGTACAGCAGCGGGCAGGACCATTTCCACCATTCTAGAACATTCTACAGGACTGTGCTGTACAGGAGGTTTTGATCTTCTGGGGTTTTTTTTTTTTTTTTCAGTTTTGTTTTTTGGCTTTTTTTTTACACAAGAGGGGTTTGACCAGGGGAGTGACAAGACCTGACTTGGGCTTTAAAAGGATCACTAGCTACTTTATGAAGAACAGACCCCAGCGGGGTAAGAAAAAGGGGCAGGCAGACCAGGCTGAAGACCATGAGAGCAGTTCAGGCAAAAACATCAGCGGTTCTCACTGCTGGGATGGTAGTGAGATTTGCAGTTTAAAAAAAAAAAAAAAAAAAGGTCTGATTTGGGATAAATTCTGAGAACAGAGCCCAGAGGATGTGCATGTCAGCTGGATGTGTGGTGTGAGAGGAGGAATCAAGGCTGGCCTCGTGGTTTCCAGCGTGAGCAGCTGGGGGAATGGTGGGCGCCGGGTAATGAGATGGAAAATAATAAGGGGGGAAGGAGAGGGAATCGCAAGTTTCGTTTTGGAAATGTTAAGTCTTAGGTGTCCATTAGACCCCCGTGTGGAGACAAATGGATCGGCAACCATTTCAGGTGTTTAAATGTATTTAAGGCCAGGGGAGAAAATATTATTTTTAAAGAGTATTATCTTGTTAGTTAAAATACAAGCTGTACTCTCAATCAGAAAGCAAACACCTTATTAATTAAATAAAGCTTGAAGATTCTTAGCAAAAATGGCCTTTGAAAATAGGGCTACATCCTCCAAGACTCCAAATGAAAGTTCCAGAAAGTTCGGAGGCCTCTTGCAAGCACATAAATTGAAAGGAACTCAATTTTCTGACTGATGAAAATGCCCCCAGGCCGAAGGGTGGAAAGACAGAAAACGGGAAAAGGGGTTTCCTACGTTCAAAACTCGAAACAGGGCACAGAGAGGCATACTTACCTTGGTTTTGTTTTCTTCTGCAAACCCGGGGGTGTCTGTGTCTGGTGGGTAGGCAACTGTGACGTACACATTATACGGCTTCACCTGCATTTCAGAGACAACATCGACCCCTACCGTAAACGAGATACAATTTCACATCCTCCCGTCTCAACCTGCACTGGCTGCCGGGCAGACATTCTAAATGCGGCCCTGATTTTCTCAAAAGGTGGTGAGACCGACAGGGTGATTCTATAAGAGGAGAACTACCACCAGGTGAATCAGGAAAGTCCTGGCCCTGAAGATCATTTAGAAGTAAAGGCAAAAAGCTCACCCCAACCTCGATTCCAGAAAACAGCTGGCCCTGAGCTAGGGAGATTCGTCTCCTTCTAAGTTTCTCCACTCCCGCTGACCAGGGGCCTGGGAGCTGCCCGTGAGGAGAACAGCTGATGCTGAGGGGAAATCCGCTCGTCCTCCCTGCCACCGCACACCACCCGGGCTCGGTGGCCAAGGCCACGGGACAGGTCTACTCCTCGGCCATCAGGAAGGAAAACAAGTTTGTTTTCCTTCACGGCTGCTTCTCAAACCCTTGTTATGTTGATTTCATTTACAAAATACATTGAGATCATTCAAACCCCTTCCCCAATGCCCTTCCTGTGCCACCCCAGACCCGGGTCTAGAATTATATCCATCCCCTGAAAAGTCTGCTGGTTCAGGAACTCCCCTGCCAATAAGGGGCCCAGGGGTCACTTCCTCCACCACAGAACCAGCAAACAGGACGCTCCCCTGCGTGGACCCCCCCAGGTCAAACCAGGACAACCTCACCTGTGCACCATCTCATTCCACATCTATACGTGCAAACTCCTTCCCAGCTTCTCTTCCCAGCACCCTGGCTCTCTCTGGAACAGAATCCTAGGCTTGTTTACCTCACTGCTGGGTCTATTCACTCATAAACACACCCCCGACAATTCTAGAAGATTCTCCCGCTGGTCGGACAGGACACACCTTTCCCACTGACCCCGTGCTCCACACTCGTATCTTGCCCTGATGCTTCGTGACGCTAAGCATGATGGATTAAACCATCAGAATCTCTGCCATGACTTTTGTTTGCTTCTGGCTCACTGTGTAGCTGCACGGAAACGCCTGGGGGAGTTGGCAGCGGGCACGCAGCTGGTCGTGAGGAAGACCACTGTGCGTCTTACGGAAGCTGCAACTGATGATGCTATATTGCTTCCTCGTGCACCAGCCTCTGACAGCATCCCAGGGTCCTGTGTTATGTTTGGCTTTTTTCCTCCCTACTTCCTTCTCTGAAGCACGGTCCTCAGGGCTGCGGAGGAGTCGCAGGAGCAGGAGAAGCACGCGGGCAGGAGAGCCTGGCCAGCCAGCCCAGGAAGTGCAAGAGCAGAGGAGGGTGTCCCTGCTGGTTGGGTTCCAGGCACCTAGGGCTTGAGAGTGCATTCACTCAACATCGCCGGGGCACGCAGCTTCAAGGATGGCCGTGCTCATCAGTAGCTCGGGATTCGGCCCGGCAGTGAGGCTGATGAGCAAGCAATTCCTCTTCCACTTGTTTTTGAGATACTGACTTTAAAAACTGTCTCCCACAGCCTTGCCCTTTGCTGTGCACAGACCAGAGAGAAATACCACCAAAAAAAGAAAAGCCAGGACTTCCCTGGTGGCGCAGTGGTTGAGAGTCCACCTGCCGATGCAGGGGACACGGGTTCGTGCCCCAGTCCGGGAAGATCCCACATGCCGCAGAGCGGCTGGGGCCCGTAAGCCATGGCCTCTGAGCCTGCGCGTCCAGAGCCTGTGCTCCGCAGCGGGAGAGGCCACAACAGTGAGAGGCCCGTGTACCGCAAAAAAAAAAAAAAAAAAAAAAGAAAAGCCAATAAGCAGTAATTAGACAGCCCACCCAAAGCCTGAAGCTGACTGCTCAGACGCGGTCGCTTCTGCGCTGCTCCCTCCCCGGCAATGACCCAGGACAGTGGTACTAAGCTAACATAAGACAGGATGTCAAAGCAGTGTTTCTCAAAGTCAAGGTTATGGCTGAGCTTCCAAATGGTTAAGACAGCTTTCCAGAACAGCTTTTTCCCGGGGTGGGCACAGATTGTCAGGGTTGGGAGAAACCAGTCCAATCCCTGGAGGGTACCAGGGTACTGGGACCCTCCCTACAATCATGGAGCCAAATGACTCTCTCAACCTATGGCTGGATACCTCCAGTGGCTAGTAACCTAACCGCTGTATTTATTTATCCAACAAATACTTACCGCGTTAACTACTATGCCCTCGTGGAGCTTAGAGTCCCCTGAAACTCTTGGTCAAATAATTTGTTAAAATCTATACAAACTATATCTACAACCTTCCTTTAATCGACTAATCCCATAACCCCAGCAGAAAAGGAAATGAGGTTAGTTTGGCTTCACTGGTTCTTGCTAAGACAAGTGCTGACTCCTCAAGACCACTTCTGCTAAGAACTCATAAGCCAGGACGGATTCCCATTTACGTAGCCCCTGTCTGCGTTTCCTGTTCTGCTCACTGACCATTGTCTCCCCCACTGCTCTGCCTTAGTCCCCTCCTGTTCCCATTCCCTCCCTTCTACTTGGCCTCATTCTCAATCAGAAAGACGCCCTCCTTGCTCAAGAACTGGCTTATTACCAAAATTATCTCACCTAAGGTGTGCTCTTCTTCATGCCATCAAAGCAAAGGCATGGGGGCTGAAAAAAGGATTACCGCTGTTGACATGAAGCTCCAGAACTTAAGCTTCGGCTTACTTGTGGGCCATGGCGGGAAAGGACAGGGTTGGGGGGCGGGGCATGAGGCCAAGGGAAATAGAAAGGGGGATGCCTAGTTTTCTTTTGCTTGGTCTCTGCTACCACCACATCTTTGGCTACACCCCACCTCAGAAGTCTGCTTTCCAAAAAGATCAACTTCTAAAATCTTTAAATGATGTATTTGTACCTAAAAGACTGAGTCAAAAAAGGACGACCCCCAAAAAAAGCCAACAAAGCATTCTTTCAAATTTAGTCATTGTATGTAAAACATTGCTAGGTCCAACTTTAGTCTGGGGGTCAAGGGCTGGGGTGGAGAGAAAGATTTAAGAGTTCATTAAACCAAAAAAGAATGATCAACAGCACTTAGAGTCTGACTAAGTCTAGAAGGTTTCATTCACAAAAACACAAAAATCACCTTGGCCAAACAGACCAAATGATCCAGGTTTCAAAAACACAGGATAGGCTTGGATAAGTTTGTAAGGAAACAATTGTTTTGATGCAAGTTCTGCTATGAACAAACTAGATTTTGATTACTGAATCTACTTCCCCTCAAACCTACTTTCCATGTACATGTTTAGTTTTAGTTTTGTTTTTTTTTAAATAAATTTATTTATTTATATATTTTTGGCTGCGTTGGGTTTTCGTTGCTGCGTGCAGGCTTTCTTTAGTTGCAGTGCGCGGGCTCCTCTTTGCGGTAGCTTCTCTTGTTGCAGAGCACGGGCTCTAGGCGCTCGGGCTCAGTAGCTGTGGCACATGGGCTCTAGAGCGCAGGCTCAGTAGTTGTGGCGCACGGGCTTGGTTGCTCCGCGGCATGTGGGATCTTCCCGGACCAGGGCTCGAACCCGTGTCCCCTGCCTTGGTAGGCGGATTCTTAACCACTGCACCACTAGGGAAGTCCCTAGTTTTTGTTTATGTGAGGGCATTTTTAATGGAGTCCAAGTACGGAGCGAAGTCAAGCTGACCAGCAAGTCCAGACCGGCCACTTGCAGCCTGTAAATCACACGTGTCATCAGGAGGCTTCAGGGACTCGTCTAGACTAGCAGCTCCTGTCTTTTCCCTCTGCTTTATTAACATCTTTCTACCCGAAATGAAACCAGGCCACCCGGATCATACACTTTGCCCTACATGAGTGAATCCTGAAGTCGTTCTGCAAGACAAGACTCGGGGACAAAAAGCCCTCATGCACAGACCTTTCAATTCCAAACTATCCCTTCTCCTACTGGGTTTCTGAGACCGACGAGAAGGGGTGAGGCAACCCCTGACCTGAAATATAGACACGTTACAGAGGCAGACAGGGAGCCAAAAGGCAGAACCAGAAGGCATGGACTTTGTTACTACTTCCATCACAGAGTAATGACGTGGCTCTGAGCAACCCAGTGGCTTTACTGAAGACTCAGTTTTATTATCTAGAAGGTGGCATAACAACATCTGCCTCGTATATTTCACAAAACTGTTATAAAAATAAGACGGTTATTCATAAAGGGACTTTTCAAAGTAAAAACTGCAAGAGAAATACCGGTGTTCTTGTTGGAAATTTCACAGGCATACGTGCCCCAATGGCTAAGCATATATGACAATGACCTGTTATTGATTAAGAGTATCAAGGACATTGATGACAATGAAATTTGTGGCTGGTTCCTTTGGGATGAGAACAGTATAGTCTACCAGTCCCTAAGTGGCAGGTCGGGATTCTGTCACTGACCCGAGAACACGTCTGCACTGCATTGCTCATCCAATATCTGGGCAGTGTGGCACTCTGCCATGTACCATCAAGGGCTCTTCTGGGGGCTCTCTGAATCAGGGGTCAGCAAGCTATGGCCCTTTGCCTGTGTTTTTACTGGCACATAGCCACACCCGTTCATTTAAATCTTGCACAAGGCTGCTTTCCTGCTATCCCAAGAGATGTGAGTAGCTGCAATAGGCACCATCTAGCCCTCAAAGGCTAAAATATTTACTCTCTGGCCCTTTACAGGAAAAAAATTTATCCACCCTTGATCTTAATCATTAAATGGGATTCTCAAATCACACTCTTACTATAAGAGGATTGGCCACAGTGAAGTTTCCTGTGGGCTTCTTAACATCGTGATGTAGTGTTATATTTCAGTATACAGCTGACCCTTGAACAACGTGGAGGTCAGGGGCGCCGACTCCCTGCGCAATCGAATTCCACGTATAACTTTCCAGGAGGCCCTCCGCACCCACAGAGCTGCATCCACGGATTCAACCAACCTCAGATCATGAGGAACTACAGTCTTTATTGAAAGAAATCCACAAATAAGTGGGCCTGCGCAGTTCAAACTTGTGATGTTCAAGGTCAACTGTATATAGAAATAGAAAGAATTTTACCTTAAAAAGTACGTGATTTTGGAAAGATACATGCGATGCTCTCTAAGCATCCCCATGCGACAACAATGCAGAAGTCTACTTCACGCAGCTGAGGAGGAAGGTTATACACATCTGACAAGTGCTTATTTTATGCTAATCCTAACCACATCCTCCTTCCACAAGGTGTTCTATTCACTGTGAAGATAAAACGCACTCCCATTCATCAATATTTCTTTAGGATATTAAAATGTGAGTATCAGGAAAGCCAAATGCAACTTTTAGCTTCTCATTTTTACCAACAAGGAAACTGAGATCAAGTTAAATGAATCTGTCTTAAAAGCTGAGAGCTACACAGTAGCTCTTTCTTCAAACACGTTAGTTTTATCAGTCAGTCATAAAGGACAGATCCTTTTGTTAAAGGAGTGTCTTTAAAAATGTTAAAGAACCACAACAACAAAAAGTTAAAGAATAAAATATCTTACAGATACTCACAAGTATTAGGCCAGTAAAGGCACACCTCATTTTATTATGCTTTGCTTTACTGTGCATTACAGATATTGCATTTTTTACAAGTTGAAGGTCTGTGACAACCCTGCACTGAGCAAGCCTATTGGCAACATTTTTCCAATAGCATTTTGCAATAGCAGTTCGTGTTTCTAAGACACATTTTGGTAATTCTCCCAACATTGCAAACTTTTTCATTATTATTATATTTGTTATGGTGACTGAGATCAGTGATCTTTGATGTTATTACTAAGACTCACTAAAGGCTCAGGTGATGGTTAACGTTTCTTAGCAATAAAGTATTTTTAAATTAAGGAATGAATGTACATTGTTTCTTTAGACATAATGCTATGCACTCTTAATGGACCACAGTACTGTGTAAACATGGCTTTTATATGCACTGGGAAACCAAACAATTCATGTGACTCGCCTTATTGCGATATTCACTTTATTGCATCCGGAACCGAACCCACAAAATCTCTGAGGTATGCCTGTAATGCTACGAAGATGGTAGCGGTGCTGTGTATTAAATTTTTATGCAATGAAAAGCATGTTAACTGCAAAGTTCAGGGGTTGTGTCAATTCTCCTTCACTAATGCCAAATCTAATTTCATACAATGACACATGTAAGGAAGGTACAGACTAAAGGGGAACATCTATTGCTGGGCTGACTGAAGACAGCTCTTACCTCCATCTGCAAAGCTTCCGCCAATCCCCTGATGGCAAACTTGGATGAAGAGTAGGCTGTGAAACCAAACAAGCCCAACTGCCCTGCCTGGGAGGACACGAAGACAATTCTGCCCACGCGGCGTTCCTTCATGGTGGTGATCACCGCTCGGCTGGGGTACACGCTGCCCAGGTAGTTGACGCTCATTAATCTCTGCAGGGAACAAAGAGGCCACAAGAACTAAGCAAGGTCAACACCCCAAGGCTGCATCCCACGGGCATCCTGCCTTCTCACCAAGTCTGAGCTCGTCAGTGGAGCCCAAGTGACTGGGAGCTCAGCCGATCTGCTGAACGAATGAAGGCCTAATGATCCTGGAAGTGACCGTGACACACAGGACCTACCACTGGGAGCCTATTTCAATCTAGCCTTACATTCTCACAATGACAGCACTTACATCTTTGCTGAAGACTGGTCAAAATTAGTCTTCTCCTTATAAAAAGTACACTGAGTGTTGCAGGTAACACTTTTCGAGAAACAGTTTTGAGGTAAGAGCTTCTAAGTATTTCCAGCCCTATTAGTTCTAAGTGACAGAAAGACCACAAAGAGACGAGGACCGGGGTTGACAGCAGGGACTGTGGTGTAAAGCCTGGGCTCTACCATTTACTGCCTATTTGATGATGAACAGAAAAGTCAGACACTCTACTTATTTCCTCAGTGAAAACAGGGTTAATATGGGTGTGATCTCACAGGGCTGCAGCAAGGATTGAAAGAGGAAACACAAGGCAAGCGCCTGCACAGCCCCTGACCTGCAGCAATTACTCAATAAATGTCGGCTCTTATATTATGATGGGTAAGAACTCACAGAGGCACCAGGATCTACTTTCCCCTCATCCTGGGAACTCTTAAAAACCTTACATTTTCAACCTGAAAGTCTCAGGATACTGCATTACAATGTTTCTATATTAAAAGTCTTGTAAAAATACTAGATCTATCACCATGTGAAACCAAACACTTCATCGGGAAACTTTAAGTCCATCATGAAATGTTAACTCAACAGCATTAAGTAACTTTTAGAAACAATGACCAGAAACACCAGCAGGCCAGGGGGAAATACTTAGTTTAAAAAAAGCAGAGGGCAGGGCTTCCCTGGTGGCACAGTGGTTGAGAGTCCGCCTGCCAATGCAGGCAGGGGATGTGGGTTCATGCCCCGGTCCGGGAAGATCCCACATGCCGCGCAGCGTCTGGGCCCGTGAGCCATGGCCGCTGAGCCTGCGTGTCCAGAGCCTATGCTCTGCAACGGGACAGGCCACGACAATGAGGGGCCCGTGTACCGCAAAAAAAAAAAAAAAAGAAAAAGAAAAGCAGAGGGCAAACGGTATTTACACTGTGACTGCAACTATTTTGAATATTAAATAAAAGTACACGTGCACAGGTACAAAACCAAAGAAATGTAGAAAATTGTAAGTGATTATGTTAGGATTCTGGGATTCCCATTTTTCCCCCCAAATGTTTTTTATATCATTATGTTGGTTTGACAAAAAAAGGAGGCATACTGAACCCATGTGTAAACCTTAGCTCCCTTCAGAGACCCCACTAAAATCTCCATAGAGATTTTTTTCAAGGCAAGAATCCACATGAGCAAAGAAAATAGCAGCAATGACATTTTGGAAGTTGAAAAGAATGACGAGTGAGAACTAACCTGGCAGAAAGCTGAATGCGAGGTGAGGAGAAGACAAACTAAAAAGGAAGATTAAACCACAAAAGCCCCAAAAGGCTCATGCAGCACCAAGTGCCTCTGGGGGCAGGAGGGCAGGCATGGGGCTGGAGGACAGGAATATAGAGTAAGAGTCTGTTTAAAAAAGTCAGATAGACAAACCCACCCACCATCACAATCAGAGATTTCAGTACCCCACTTTCAATAATTGACAGAACAAGCAGACACAAATCAGTAAGGAGACAGAAGACCTGAACAATGTTATCGACCAACTGGACCTAATCGACACTGATCGAACACTCCACCCAAAACAGCACAATACCATCAACCCTCAGTATCCATGGACGATTGGTTTCAGGACCCCCCCCCCAACCTAGATACCAAAATCTGCAAATGCTCAAGTCCCTCATATAAAATGGCATGGTACAGTCTGCTGTCTGCATCCTCGGATATGGGGGGCTGACCCTATATATTCTTTTCAAGTGCACATGGAACGGCTATAAGATAAACTATATTCTGGGCTATAAAGCAAGCCTCAATAAATTCAAAAGGATACAAAGTATGTTTGCTGACCACAATGGAATTCAACTGGAAATCAAAAAGAGAAAGATTTCTGGAAAATCCCCCAAATATTTAAAAACTAAGTAACGCTTCTAAATAACCCAAGGGTCAAAGTGAAAATGGAAATTATACAATATTTTTAACTGAATGAAAGTGAAAATACAACTTATCAAAATTTGTAGGATGCTAACGCAGAACTTAGGTGGAAATCCACAGCACTAAATATCTGTGTTAGAAAAGGGAAAAAGCCTTAAATGGATGACTCAGCTTCTGCCTAAAGAAACTATAAAAAGAAGAGCAACTTAAAACAAAAGTAAGCAGAAAAAAAAGAAATAATACAAATAAAAGGAAATACATGAAATAGAAAACAAAAAAAAACCAACAGAAAAATCAATAAAGCCAAAAGCTGGTTGTTGAGAAGATCAACAAAATTGATAAATCTGTAGTCATACTGGTAGGAAGGAGAAAGAACACAAATTATCAATATCAAAAATGAGAGAGGTGACATCACTACAAACCCTACGGACGTTAAAATAGTAAGGGAATATGATGAATAACTTTTGTCAGTAAATTCAATGACGTAGATGAAATGGACAAATTCCTTAAAAGAGACAAGCTACCAAAGGTCACTCCAAAAGAAATAGATAAGAAGATATAGATGTAGCCCTACATCTGTTAAAGAAACTAAAGTTAGAAACCTTCCCACAAAGGAAACCTCAGGCTTCACTGGTGAATTCTACCAAACCTTTAAAAAAGAATAAATGGCCTGCGAAGGAGATGCCCTCTGCAGCACGGTGGCCTCCTGCCTCCTCTCAGGGCAGCCAGGGGCAGAGGGGTGATGGCCAGAGACGGCGGGGCCCACAGCAAACAATCCCTGGAACGAGGCCCTGTCACTGGAATAGAGCAACAGGTTTGGGGTTAACCAGCCTTCCTCTTTAAAGCCCAGTCCTTTCGGAGGTGAGGCCAATTCCAACATCCCCTGTCAGCTGCTTAAGCCCCTGCACCGTGCTGGCCTCTGTTCTCACCACCCTCACTCCACGGTGACCCCCGCCGGCACCTCCATCCACTTCCGACATCACCAACCCTTGTCTTAATCATCCTGACAGTCCTAAAAGTCTCCTGACACGGCAGGCAGAAAGAGCCTCTAAAAGCTGCGATGCAGATCTCACTACTCCCTTGCCTGGCTTAAACCCCTTCAGAGGTTTTCAACTGAAATCTAAAGTGGCCCCATCCCACATGCCCAGGGCTCAGGAAGCTCTGGCCTCCTGGCCTCCCAGTCAAGCTCCTGGAGTTTGCCCGGCCCTTTCCACCTCGGGGCCCCTGCGGCCACTGGCTCTCCGGACTGATCTCCTTCTTGGTGTCTCTGCGCCTGTCCTTCGGGTCACCTCCCACACTGTGTAAAAGAGCCTCCTCTTTTCCTTTCCCATTTCCTTTCCCCCAAGTATCAACACTTAGCACATCTGTAATCACACTGCTGATCCGCTGGATCCTGCCTGGTCTGTCCCACCTTAGCTGGGCCAAGGCTTTATTCTCTTGCTCACCACAGCATCCCCGGGCCCTAGAATGACACTCGATTCACTAGAGGCTTTCTCGAATATTTGTGGGTTGAATGAATAAAAGACGAAGGACATTAATATTTACACACAGCTACCCTGAGCTGAGCATCATGCACCCAATTATGCTGCTTCATCCTCATAGCCCTGGGAGCCGTACGTCCCATTCACAGAGATGGAGGCCGAGGACGGAGGCAAACCTGAGGCCAGAAGGAAAAGGAACGGTTTGCCCGAGATCACAGTTAGTAAATGGTTCGACTTGAAACCAGTTGTGCTAAGATTTAAAACTGGTTTAGTCTGATGCCAAAGGCCAGCTTTTTTCCTACTGTCCCATGCTGCTGGGGACAGGGCAACAAATAGTCTCTGTGCGTGGGTACTGGGGTGGGTGGGAAAGAAATCGATGGCTTTTCTAAACGCAAGTGAGAGAGAATGAGAGACAGACAGACAGAAGGAAGGAGAGAGTGTGATGGAGACTGAAGGCTGAGAATAAAGTGAGTTTTTAAAAAAAGATTAGATTTGTGCTTTCTTTTTATATCTCAGCATGCTGCATATTCTATACATGTATTTTACTTCTTCCTTCATCTCACCTGCTTCACGTGTTCTCCTTGTCATTGATAGCCACACACAGTCACCTGGTCTTTTTTTGGGCCGTACCGAGTGGCACGCAGGATCTTAGTTCCCTGACCAGGGATCGAACCCGCACCCCCTGCAGTGGAAGCACGGAGTCTTAACTACTGGACCGCCAGGGAAGTCCCACACAGTCACCTGGTCTTATACTCTTAGTTCCTTCTATTCTTCTCAGTTATAAATCCCCACAAATCATTCACTCCATTACCTGCGGACTTCCACCAGACACACAGACAGAAACAATCCCTCCCTTTCTGTCCCTAGACACACCCCACGTCCTGAGGTCTTAGCCTTACAACTAGGCATTTATTTATTACAGCCACGTAACTACTTACACCTCGATCCTCTTTGCCGTCCACAGCCGGTCAAGGTGAGTCTGATGATTCTCCCTTTATAGCATCTTTCACGCACACACGCATGCAAACACGCATGTATGCACGCACACATACTCCTCTTTCGCTGGCCACCTCTGAAGTCTTTCCCCTCATCATTTCATACCTAGACTACAACTACTTCCCACAACTGATTTTTTACACAGCTGTTGAGAAAATCTTCAAAATCTCCCTGTCAATACTTAGAGATAAAGGCCTACAGGTCAAGACAACTATCTTTTATGCCAAGTTGATAAAGGAGCCTTAAGACGCTAGAGTCCCCACTAAGGTATCCCTCTGCTTCCGTCTCCATCTGGACTCGCCTAGCTCACCTAATCACAGAGTTTACGGTGCTTTTCCCACAGTCTGCCAGAAGCAAGATGTCTAAACTGCTGCTCTTGGAGTCTCCTCTTCCTTAAGAGGAGGATGCATTTTAACTTCAGAGCAAATCATTCAAAACCCATGGCTACCGGGAAGGCTCTAGAGACCAGTAAGAAAGAGATGGTTGATGCAATGTCAACAAAAGAAAAACAAGTTTTGCACCTAAGAAAGCCTTCAAATCTGATGTGCGTTTCTTTGGCTGACCTTCTTAAAAACGTAAGTATGAATATGACGCATTATCTTTGTCTCTTGGTTTCAAAACTCTATAGAGTCTGCTCTTCACCTTTTTTGGGTTTTCATTGTTAAAGACACTGATACTTGACAAGAAAATCCAGCCTCTCTTGGCGTACAAAGAGCTCTCTTGATGATATGACCTCAGTGAATCAACACAGTAATCTGTGTCAGGTTGGAGGTTTCATTCCCATTTTACAGCTGAGGAAACCAAGGTCCAGAGACTTGTCTCAACTTCTAAGGCTGGATGGTCACTGTGACTAAAATCTTGTCCATCCTCTAGTTTTCTCCAGCTTCTGTTAAATCTGAACGCGTTTCACCTATTTCATTCAGAAAGCCTTTAGCTAGGAAGGAGTCCTCCCTTTTAGTGCGTGGGCCACCCCAATGAGGAAAAAACAAATTTTTACTTACTTCAAAAGTACTAACTTCAAGATCTTCAAATTTTCCTGCAAGCGACATTCCTGCGCAGTTTACAAGCATGTCCACTGGGCCCAGTTTCTCTTGTGCCTGGAAAAATGTATCAGAGTGAGCATTAGGAAAGAGAAGAAAAGAATCCCTTAGTAGCTCATCAATGCCAATAGATAAAATCTATAAAACTATTAAATCTACAAGGAAGATACGTCAACTCCAAGCCACACACCAAAATGGCAAACCAATCGAAAGGCGAGCGGATTAATTCCAATTAACCCAACCTCTTACTTGTTTTATGACATTCTCTACTTGGCTATAGTCTTGAGATACATCAACTGATATACAAAGCACCACCTGTTAGACAGAGAAAAAAATAATCAAAGCTATGCAGGGGTCTGAAACCACCTTTAAAAGAACTTTTTTTTTTTTTTTTAATTAAAGGCAATTTTTTTCCAATAGATAAGGAGTCCAGTTTTGGAGGTACAGATTGCAGGGTTTGAAATCTGCTGACAATGCAATTAGGAGAGGCAAATGGGGTGGGGGGAGCACTTTCTTGAAGAAAACCCGTTTGAGCAAACTCAGAAGAATGTTTTAAGAAATGCTCGTTGGGGGCTTCCCTGGTGGCGCAGTGGTTGAGAGTCCGCCTGCCGATGCAGGGGACACGGGTTCGTGCCCCGGTCCGGGCAGATCCCACATGCCGTGGAGCGGCTGCGCCCGTGAGCCATGGCCACTGAGCCTGCGCGTCCGGAGCCTGTGCTCCGCAACGGGAGAGGCCACAACAGTGAGAGGTCCACATACAGCCAAAAAAAAAAAAAAAAAAAAAAGAAATGCTCGTTGGAGGGTACAGACTTTCAGGTGGAAGATGAATAAGTTTTGGGGATCAAATGCCCAGCACAGTGACTACTGGTATTAATACTGTACTGTAGACTTGTAATCTGCTAAGAGAGTAGGTCTGAAGTGTTTTCACCACACACACAAAAGCGGTAACTACGTGACGTGTTGGCCGTGTTAATCCACTTGTTTGCAGTCATTATTACACAGTGTAAACATATATTAAATCGTCATGTTGCAGACCTTAAATATATACAATTTTTGTCTATGTATGCCTCACTAAAGCTAGAAAGAGAAATGTAAAAACTCTCCTTTTAAAATGCAACTAGCCTATAGTGACAGAAAGTACATCACAAGCCACGTGCACCCAGGAGTAGAGGGAGAAACGGGGTGCAGTGGGGCAGGGCAAACTCCAGGGGTGATGGCAATGCTTTGTGTCTGGATTTCAGGGGTGGTTTCACAAGCATTTATGGATACATCAGTCAAAAGCCATCCAACTGAACTCTTTAAATTGGTGTGGTTTATTGTACACAAATCCTACCTCAATAAAGTGGTCAAAAAATAATAGCAAACTTAATAAATACGTTTAAAAAAATACTCCTCTTGGAGCCATATCAGAGCTATCACTGCCCTCTTGGGATTCAATACCAGTAGGTGGAATAAAGAGATAAGTCAACAGGTTCTACTCCCAGAAGCCTCCTTAGTCCAGCCGGGCTGGGAGGCTAAGCTGGTGGCATCGTCTTACTAGGCCAAGGGCAGATCTGGGCCTGTGGGAGCCGAGGGGGAACCAAGTCACATTTGGTTCACTCTGAGGTTTGCTTGAGGTCCCTGACTCTGGACTGACCTGCCATTTACAGATGTTCTAGATGAGGGGTCACCAAGCGGAGTGCAAGCCCACCTAGTACAAACCTGGCCATGTTTAGGGATGCACAGCACAGAGGGATGGTGGGAAGAGCTCAGCCATTTAGTCTTTGAAAAGGAAGGGAGGGAGGGAGGGAGGGAGGGGAAAAGGGGGAAAAAGCATGTATCTCGGTGCTTACTTTGTTTGGGGAATGTATGTATTTATTTATCTATCTATCCATTTATTTATTTGGCTGCGCTGGGTCTTAGTTGCAGCATGTGGGATCTTTATTAGTCGCGGCATGCCTGTGGGATCTAGTTCCCTCACCAGGGATTGAACCCGGGCCCCCTGCATTGGGAGTGTGGAGTCTTAGCCACTGGACCACCAGGGAAGCCCTTCGGTGCTTACTTTGATAGAAATTTATGAAATAGAAATTAAGAACACTAATGGGGACAGTGAGCTACTGGGTTTTTTTTGTTTTTTTTTTGCGGTACACGGGCCTCTCACTGTTGTGGCCTCTCCCATTGTGGAGCACAGGCTCCAGACGCGCAGGCTCAGCGGCCATGGCTCACGGGCCCAGCCGCTCCGCGGCATGTGGGATCTTCCCGGACCGGGGCACGAACCCGCGTCCCCTACATCAGCAGGCGGACTCTCAACCACTGTGCCACCAGGGAAGCCCAAGCTACTGTTTTAACTTTCCTTTTCAGACAATGTTTTCAAATCAGAGCTTAGGCCTCTGACATAGGAAAGGTTCTATGTTCCCAGGGAGGTCACTGAGAGAAGCAGAAGGGTGTTTGCAGTTTCTCAGCCTTTCCATGGTTTCCTCCCTGTTGAGACTGGCCGTCGAGCTAAGAGGAAGACAGAGCGCGTGTGTACGGAAGGGTGCACACACCCACGATATGCACCCAGGTGCAGTTGCACGTCCAGGGCCGTGTGATGTGGTGGGAAGAACAGGCACAGCACTGGGGAAGCCGGGTTCCAATCCCGTCCCTTCACTCACCAGCCGAGCGGAACCCAAGACGTCTGCAGTGGTCTCACCTGTACAGTAACAGTGTCACAGGCTAGTGACGAGCAAGATCCCTTCCAGCTCTAAGAAGCCACGATGTGAGAAGTGAGGCCAAAGGGTTGGATAAAAAGAGCCCCATTCCCTTAGGACTGATACATCAGGCAGGAAGTTGTATTTAATGCAAGAAGGAACCCCATGCTAATGGTCTAAATTCCTATGAAAAGGAAACAAGCCCCTTCGCAAACGTAACCTGGAATATTCCAGACTAGCGAGCTTGGCCTTGAATTTTATCCCATCATCATACAGAAGACATTTTTTAAAAAAGAGAGTAGGGGGGCTTCCCTGGTGGCGCAGTGGTTGAGAGTCTGCCTGCCGATGCAGGGGACACGGGTTCGTGCCCCGGTCTGGGAAGATCCCACATGTCGCGGAGTGGCTGGGCCCGTGAGCCATGGCCGCTGAGCCTGCGCGTCTGGAGCCTGTGCTCCACAACAGGAGAGGCCACAACAGTGAGAGGCCCGCGTACCGCAAAAAAAAAAAAAACCCAAAACAACAAAAAAAAGAGAGTAGGAATCATACAATTAATTTTAAACATGTCTTTTCATACAGTATTAGATCATTTACTGTGAATAAAACCTATACCACAGGTCAGTGACATTTCAAAAAAAATGTTTACAAACTACCAGGAAAAAGAATGCCCCCAGGGCACTGCTTTTGCTAAGAGGAGTAACAAGCCAGCTCTGGGCCCAGTGGCAGGATCAGGCTCCCACTTGCCCAGCCCAGCCCGGATAATCTTCGCCTTCCTTGATGTGCAAGTCAAGAACTTTCCACATGACCTGAAGACCTCTGACAGATGAAGGAGTGTGAATAACAAGGAAGAGCCCAGAGCAGAGATGGTGCTAGCAGCAGGCGGGACTGGCCTTCAGCCAGGACATTTCAGATCTGTGGTTCTGGATGATGTTTCATTCTCTATCAGAAGTTACATTTTTTATATTTAAAAAAACAAAAAACTGGGGAGATTTGCTGAGCTGGCAGCTTTCCAATGTTTGTGGGCTTCAGAGAAGGAGATACAGGCAGAGGCCACGGTACTAGAGAAAAACTCACATAGGTGCACAAAGAGAGGTGGATGAGGATTTTTATGTGCAGCACAGAATGCAAAAGAAAAAAAAATACAAACAGCCAACAAGAGGCAACAGATTAAATAAACGATGGGGTGCTCAATAGTATGCCACAGCAGTTTTAAAAGATGAGGCCGACTTATTTATATTGACATGCGAAGTTCTCTAATATATTCTCGTGGGAAGAAAAGAGGCAATTAAAACTACAGTGAAACACCATTTAAAACTCATCAGAAAGGCAAAAATTAGAAAGTCTGCCAATACCAAGTGTTGACAAAGAGTCAACGACCACTACTGGTGAGAGTGTAAACACTTTGGTGATGCATACGCTCAACTCAGCAATTCCATTTCTAGGTATATTCCATTCTTGCACAAGTGCACAAAGGGATAAACTTTAGTCATAGCAAGAAACAAAGCAAACTAACAAAAAAACTGGAAACAACCTAAGTATCCAACCAACAGTAGAACTGATGAATGGAAGGTAGTCTATACAGACAAGAAAACACTAGACAGCAGGAAAAAAAAAAGAAGAATGAACTACTACTTTAAGCAGCAACAGAGAGGAATTTGAACAATAGTATCAGGTGAAGAAATAAAGTTGCATGAGAGTACACAAAAAATGATGTCATATAAACCTAGAGGGAGAAAGTAGGTTAGTGATTGCCTAGGGCTAGGAGGGGGCTGGGAGAGAACAAGCAGTGACTGTAAATGAATACGGACTTTCTTTATGGGATGATGAAAGCATTCTACAATTGATCCTGGTGATAACTGTGCAACTTTGTGGATAAGCGAAAAACCACTGAACTGTACACCTTAAATCAGTGAACGTTATGGTATGTGAATTATATCGCAATAAAGCTATCAAAATAAGAATGATGCCATAAAGTTCAAAAAGAAGCAGAAGTGGGACTTCCCTGGTGGCGCAGTGGTTAAGAATCCGCCTGCCAATGCAGGGCACACGGGTTCGAGCCCTGGTCCAGGAAGATCCCACATGCCGCAGAGCAACTAAGCCCATGCACCACAACTACTGAGCCTGCGGTCTAGAGCCCATGAGCTACTACTGAAGCCCGTGTGCCTAGAGACTGTGTTCCGCAACAAGAGAAGCCACTGCAATGAGAACCCCAGGCACCTCAACAAAGAGTAGCCCCCGCTCACCGCAACAAAGACCCGACGCAGCCAAAAATAAATAAATTAAAAAAAAAAAAAAAAGAAGCAGAAGTAAATAATACTCTTCTCAGCATCCCATGCATTTACGGTCAAATTATTTTTAAAGAGCAATGGAAGAAGTAACACAAAAATCAAGCCGGGGGTTGCCTCTAGGAATGAGACAGGAAGATGAGGCCGATGGGGGGAACGGAGGAGCCTTCAGGGGCCCTGGTAAATGCCGTTTCTTAAGCTGGTGATGAGTGTGTGGCTATCAATTTATTATTATGTTTTATACTAAAATACATATTGTATAATATACATACCATTTTATTCGTCAAAAATTCCACAACCAAAAAAAAAATTTAATACCTCCTTCCCCTTAAGTTAATTTAAATAATTGAAATGAAATCATTTTCTAGGAAAGCATTCTGGTATTTGGTCACTTGTGTGTGTATGTGTGTTAGAGTCTATACATTGTTTTTGGTAATAACATGAAATCCTAGACAATTCAAACAATTTCATCTTTTTAAAGACAGCCTAATATGTATTTTAATTAGGAAACGCTTACGTGCTTTCAATGAACTATTCACAGTTGAAGTACCTCTTCTTTTCCTCTGCACACCTGTGTTGATTAGTATAGAAAATGCGTCATGAGGACAGTGATTTTTACCTGTTTATCATTAATAGAGTGTTTTTCGATTTCTTTCTTTGCCTGCAACAGTTTGTCCTGAAAGTAACAGAGAACAATTAGTTCTACTGATTGTCTATTTGTCCACTTGTTTGTTTAAAAGGAGAGAAAAAGCCATTAGTTGTACAAGAATTTATTAAATGCCAAAAAACACGCAGGACAGCACCCATATTGCAGAGCTATGGTGGACACATAGCTGTAAAGTATGCTAAGCTATGGCTAAGTGGAAGCAAGTTTTTAAATTCATTGCAGAGAAAGATAATAATAAAAATTAATGAACCTCAAAATCCCTGTTATCAGTATTAATTGCTAAGGGTCACCCTATCAATTCTAATAAATGTTTTAATTTGACGTTACTTAGATATAAAACAAGAACAACCATACTGATATGCAGTGCTTCCCAAACTTAAGGGTACATGTGATTCCATGTCAAGAATGCTTTCCTACGAGATCATCCAATGTTTTCCTCCTCTACTAAAAAAGCAAATATAGTCAAAATCAGTTTTTAGACGGACTAGGTAAACCTATGCCTGGATACTCTCAAAGATACTCTGAGGACAAGCAAAGCTAACCCATGTAATTGTGTAATTCTTCCAAGGTCTCAATTCTGCTTGTTTTAGTCATTTTCAAAAAGACAGAGATCGGTTTACAGTGCCTTAATTGGCTATAAAAGCTGAAATTTAAATACATCATGACAGCAGAGAAGAACAAAAGGAGGGGGGAATCCTTCTGAAAGACAAGTGGGTTTTCTAAACAACAATGTGCCTATAATAAAATTATATTACTCTATTAATAAAGATGTACACCACCTGACTTTACCAAAATCAGAACAGAAAATTACATTAGAAAATAAAGACTTTCTCAGTGCCAGAAGGCTCATTCACCTCCAGCAATGCCAGGACCACAGAATGAGCTTCTGAGCACCTGAAATGCTGGCCTCCCTGCCTCGTTTTTCATCTGCCTTTTGTCAAATATCAGCATTGTCTAAATCGCACAAAATGCCATTTTATCACAGTCGTGTTTTCAGTCACGGAAGGTGGTTTCAATGCCAAAGCAGATGCGTTGTGGGAGGGGTCAGGGGATAAATAAAAGGTAGCTAATTCCGCCTTTCTTCATTTTTAAAAGAAATGATGGACGCCCAAGCCTAATTCTGTGTCATTATTTACACATCTCCCCTGGGTCCTCCGTGACCTGCCATCCCCACTGGGCCCTGCTCAGCTGAGCACCCCTACCTGGCAGCCACCACACTACCGCCCTCCTTATTCACAGGTGAAGCCAAAATCCCCAATCAACGATGCCGCCCTGGAGCGCCCACTCTCTCCATCATCCCTCCCTTCATTTCTTCATCCAACAAAGATGTCTGGAGCACCCACTGTGATCCAAGCAATGGGCAGGACAGCCGTGGTCCTTCCCCCGCCCATAGAGCAAGGGGACGCCATGACTGCTCGTGGGAATACAGTGTCACTACTCTGGGCTCTGGCAAGAATAAGACACTTAAAAAAAAGAAAGAAAGAAAAAGAGACCTTGTGGTGACTCGGCACAGAAAGACACATGTTTTGCTAAACTGCTGGAGAAGAGTGAGATTCCCCTGCAGGGTCTGGGTTTCACTAGAGATGGAGATCATGTCATAAGCAAATTATAGAGAAACACCTACACGTCATCCTTCAGGACTCAGGAACCAGCCCCACGATGGCTGCTGTCGGCACCTCCGGGGAGGTGGCGGCCCCCCCGGCTTCCCGTGGCCAGGTGTGCGCTTAACTAGGTTTTGGCCACTCCTAGATCTGCAGTGTCCATGATATTGCCTAAGAGTTGCTGGCACTGAAAAAATATCTGTGGAACTAACCTGGCTTCAGCCAAGAAGTCTTTGTCCCAAATACAAGAAATAACCAGTGGTTCAGGAATCACACCTCCAACCACAGACGTGAGCGATTTCCCCACAGGTGTGAACACTGTGACGGTCGCATAGCCTCTGTGACTGATGTAATGATGAATTAGTAGGTGAATAGTAATGAACCTAGAAGACTTACCTCATTTCGTGCAACCAGAGTTATAAAAGCTCCTTGTTTATAGCACTCGATAGCAATGCATTTTCCGATGCCACTGGAGCCTCCTGTAACCTAAAAGCAAAAATTAAGAAATCTTAGCACTTGAAATTTCCCTTCTGTGGGAAGTTTATCTAAAATAACTATGATGGGCTCTAAAACCCAACCTACAGGAACTAAATCTTCAGCTAGTGTAGCATCTTCATCCCAGACCTAATGAATGGAGTTTAAGTGCAAACATGGAAAGATTACACTGTCAGCCGGGCCTGCATTGTTTCCAGTACTGAGCTATCAACTTCACACCTATGATATTTTTCTGAGTTCACTGTGGCGGGGGGGCAGGGGACAAGAGGGGGAAGTGCCCTGTACATCTAGCTAATTCGAAAAGACACATGCACCCCTATGTTCACAGCAGCACTATTTACAATAGCCAAGACATGGAAACAACCTAAACATCCACGAATGGATAAAGATGTGGTATGTATATACAATGGAATACTACTCAGCCATAAAAAAGAAAGAAAGAATGCCATTTGCAGCAGCATGGATGGATGCAGAGATTATCATACAGAGTGAAGTAAGCCAGACAGAGAAAGACAAGTATCATATGATATCGCTATACATGGAATCTAAAATATGACACAAATGAATTTATCTATGAAACAGAAACAGACTCACAAACACAGAGAACAGACCTGTGGTTGCCAAGGGGGAGGGGGGTGGGGGAGGAATGGATTGGGAGTTTGGGATTAGCAGGTGCAAACTATTATATACAGAATGAATAAACAAGAAGGCCCTACTGTATGGCACAGGGAACTATATTCAATATTCTGTGATAAACCGTAATGGAAAAAAATATGAAAAATTTTGCTGTACAGCAGAAATTAACATCGTAAGTCAACTATACTTCAATAAAATAAATTAAGAAGTAAAAATAAAAAAAAAAACACTAGTCTGCCTTTGAGTCCAAATCCAAATGAACCATTTCTTTACTACACATCTCCTATGCATGACCAGCTCTACAGGAGATGAAAAGAATAATCACTTGCATATACTTATGATATTTTAAATGACTGCTTATTATAAAGTAACACATGGTCACATGGAAATACTGAAAAGTAAAGCTTGTCTTCTTGCACTAGTCTAACCCTCACCATCTATAGCTCAGCCATACTGGCTGTCTTTTGGTTCTATGCTCTCTCCAACCACAGGGTCTTTGCACATTCTATGTTCCCTTCCAGGAATGCCCTCCTCCCCTCTTTTCATCTAACTGGCATCGATTCACCCATTAAATCTCAGCTCTACCTCACCACCTCAGGAAAGCCTTCATGGACTGCCCTCTACCCCACCGCAACCCACTTTTCAGCATTGCATCCTTTTTTTTCTTTGCTTTACATCACTCCATAATCAAACAGCCATGCATTTACTTGTGTGATTATTTGATTCACAACCATCTCTTCCATTACCACCCCATAAACTCCATAAAAATACCAACTCTATTTTGGCTCCCCACTGTATTCCTAGCGCTTAGTACAGTGCCTGGCATATAGGAAGGACTCAATATATATTTTATTTAATAATACGAATGTAACATTATCTTTCTAGTCATTCTCCCTATACACATCATATAACATGGGCCAGGGGAGTGGGGGGCCTGGAGTTGTCAGGTGAGGGGGGAAAGCAAGTGTCAGAGAGGCATCTGTCCTTACACATTTTTGCACCTACTCTAAAAAACATTATTTTGTAATGTCTGAGGTTAAAAAACTAAAAGGCTTTACAATATTCCATTAAACGGCCATATCAAAACATATTTAACTATTTCCCTGTTGTTAGACATTTAGATTATTTCGAATATTTTACTGTTAGATATAAACCATGCTGTAAAGAACATCTCTGACCAATCGATCTCATGATTTTAAAATCATCATGACACCCTCCTACACAATGTACCTATGTCCATGGGACGACCCTACTTTCTCTTGAGCCTCAACTTCTCACTAATGAAGGGATTTCTTTGGGAAAATTAACCAATTATCTACCGGTTACTGTAAAAATATACCTGCTGCCCCAGCTAACAGTTGCCTCTGAGGACCTCTTTGCTATTGAAATATTTCATGGGTAGTTTTGGCTTATTAATTTTCACCAGATATTCCAATTCCATAGCAATTAGCAAGGTCCCTAAAAATGTCCTTGGCTGTTTCATGATGTGGCTCCTGCTGCCTAGAGGTCCCTCCACTCAACATCTCCCACAGCTGCATTTCCAAATCCTACCTAACTTGCAGAGGCCAGTTTCAATGTCTCCTCCTCCAAGAAATTTTTCTGGACTCTGTCCTGTGCTTTGCCTGTCACTTTCTACCTCATGCAGTTACTTCTGTACCTGCCTTATCTCCCTTACCAGACTCGAAGTTCCCCAACAACAAGCACCAAGTCCAAGTTATCTCCCTCATTCCTAGCACAGCACTTTGCATAAGCAGTTGCTAAATACTTGTCTACATTAATTTGCAAAATGGCGTACGATGCCATTTCCCTGAAAAAAAATACAGTGCCAAAAAAAACTTGTAAGTAAAATTTCCTTATTTGTTATTCAATGAATTGATAGAAGCTGAAGTGATGAGGTTATTGAGAAAATTTATATGCTCTAAAGTGCCATGTAGATGCTAGCTATTCTGATTATTGCTGGCTTTTCTTCTAGACTGTAATAGGTAAGCAAGCTATGTAAAATTACTGCACAGCAAAGGACAGGGTTACCCTTATAAGATTTGTCCATAAAAACAAGAATAAGACTTCAACTTTTGGGTCAGGGTTCATGGGAAACTGACCTTCTAGGCCAAGCCAGCTAATTCATAAAAGGTATCTAAGAATATACATAAGTCCATCTAGACTATGTTACTCTTGAATGGTATAAGAAAACATAAGAGATTTTCCTAATGGCTGAGAAAAATGGTAAATATGTATTGAGTTGCCCGGCCATGGGTAAATTGAGATGTGAGACCCTAAAGATAACAGTTTAATTCCTTTCTTTGTCACTCCCTCTTACTGTTCATTGCAAATATTGTTTTAAATGTTACTATCTCTTTATTCGCACCATATACCTGTTACTGAGGGCAAGAGAAGGGGTGCTTTGCTGCAAGGACAGCTGCTCCCACCCATCTCTCCAAAAGGGAGGACTTGATTTTCTAGTGCTCACCAAGTCAATTAAACAGCTTAAAAAAAAAAAAAAACAGCTGATTTAAATAAGTATATACTGTGTAAGACTTGCTGAATAGGTTTACCACTGTAATTAGAGAGATAACACTAGTTTATCAGAATCGCTCTAAAAACAAAACAAGTTATGACCTAAGCCTGCTCATGCTTCACCATCAGCAAGACATTCTAAACACCGGCCCCTTTTCTAACACGACTGGGTCTAGTCATAACAAATCTCAAGAAAAAAAAATTACACTTTCACTCTTTTTATGATATTAAAAAAGAAGACAGATGGTGACATCATGTGCATTATTCATGTATCCTCATATTATTTATAGTGGCATATTAAAACGGGATGGTGAAAATAAGAAATTCTTCGGAATCTACCCCAGGAGATGTGTTTATTATCTTATCTACAGCCCGCAGAAGCATGATGGGGCTGGTAGGACCAGAGTGAACATCAACTGAAAGTCCCTTCTTATAAACACTGAATGAAATTTTTCATTACTGCTTTGACTTTACATTTTTACAAGTTATGCTCTGCAAACACCACTTCTGAAAAACCCAACTTTTAAAGCCACGTTTTTGAGGCAGAAGTCTTCTTGCAGATGTGACACTTTCAGACTTTAGCATGATTGTAAAATTTTGCTCTTCTCTCCCTCTCTAATGAATTTACACTCACTTCCTCCTCTATCTTCCACATCAGAAATAGCAGGAGTTGGAAAAACACTAATAGTTTTATGAGAGAAATTAAAGAAAATATATGTTCCCATTCACAGACTCTGTCCCGATTTAAAGCACACTAAAAGCAATGACCATTCCATCCCATCCCAGTTCAGCGAACAGGCTCGGATTTTAGCGGAGACACTCATATGTCACCTCTGGCACCAGAAGGATTTGCACTGCCAGCTTAGTAACTAATTTTGCTTATTCATAACCTCCCGCCTCAATGTCCCCGGGGTTGTGAGAAAAGCAAGTAAGAAAACGGACCAGAAAGCCACAGCAAAATGAGACGTGCTGGGCGCAAGTAAGAAGGCATTCCCTCTGTTTAAGAAAGGTGCCCCGCCTGCAGAAAAGGGATCCTTGAAGACATGAGCTTCTGGTAAGAAACAACCCAAATCCATCCAGATCCCCTTCATTCCCAAAGCACTAACTAGCCGGGTCGTTCGGCTCATCCCTCGGACTCCAAAACGACGGCAGAGGATTGCACTGGGACAGCAGTCAGCCGACCCCAGGCTGAGCCCACAAGAGACAGGCAGTGTAGACTGGACAGAAGCGACCCAACACCGCTAGCCAGGACTGCCAGCCCACCACCGGGTTTAGAGCAATCCCGACCCCCCCGACCCCGCCAGGTGAGTCACTTCCTGGATTCCTTTGGCAACTGTCACTCGCACAGGCCACCTTCCAGTTCCCAGCTGCCTCGGCGGGTCCTGGAGGCTGGGACCCGGTTCACCGCTGCCCGCCTCCTTGCGACCCCGCCGGGACCGCGCGCCTCGCCCGGCGTCGCCACCGACCGCGGTGTCCTTGGCAAAGTTTCTCAGCCTCCCTGCTCTTCAGTTGACTCATCGGGAAACCCGAGGACAAAAATATCCCAGGGATGCCCCGGGGATTAACGAGCGCCTCCCGAGCCCCTGCAGTGCGGGGACCCAGCTCGCTGGCGCTGCCCGCGCCGCCCCGCTCTCCGGCCCCGGGAGGAGCCAGAGGCAGCGGAGGGCGGGTCCCCGAGGCCCTCCGAACAGAGAGTGCCGGGGCGGAGGGCGGCAAGTGACCCTCCATTTGGAGAAGGGGACGTCGGCGGCCCGGCCTGAGTCGCGGACCGGCGCGCCGGGGTTCGGGGCGACCGAGCGGGCCGGGAGGCGGCGGCGCAGCAACAGGAGGCCACTCACCACCACATGCGCCCCGGGCAGGGCGAGGGGCTTGGGGCTGATGAGCGGAGACACCATGTAGAGCAGCAGCACGAACGCCACGAGGAAGGCGGCCGCCAGCAGCAGCATCGCTCGGCCGAGGCCGGGGCCTGGGGCGGGCGGCGCAGGCACAGGCGCGCAGGGCTCGGCTGCGCCGGCGATCACGCGCGGCCGCGCGCAGTGGGAGCCCGGTGTTTGGGTTCGCGGCGCGGGGCGGGGCGGCGGCCGGAGGGGAAGAGGCGGAGCCTGCGAGGGGCGCGACCGCGGGGGGGTGGCGCTTCCAGTGGCCAGAGCGTCGCGGCCGCCGCCGGATTCAGCGGGGTGGCCTTTGGGTTCGCCGAGCTCAGAGCGTCGAGACGGGGTCCCGCACCCTCCGCCGGCGAGATGGGCTGCCTCGAGCGCGCAGCGGACGGGGCCCGGGCGGCGCCCCCCGGCGCGCCTCTGGGGGAAGCTCGCGGCTGGTGGCGAGGGTGCTGCTTAGGACCGCGGAGAGCGGGCGCCGGGCCTTCCCGAGCCGCGCTCCCGGGGGGCCGGGCCGCTCCGCGCCGTGGCTCCGGGTGCCGTCCGCCCGAGGCCGGAGGAGGCGTGTCGGAGCTTTCTAAGCCCCGGTTCCGGGATCTCGGCACCTCGTTAGTGTATGGAAGTCAGGGGATCGAGCTCTGAAATCCCGGGCTCCATTTCGTATTTTCTTGGCGTACTTAGAAAATGGTCACAGCCCACTTTCGCTTTGCAGAGGACCGGGAAAGCCTTAACATGGAGTTTTTTAAATCGCCCAGATCATTCAGTTTCGTTGAGCTCAGAGTTCATGTTCTTTACCAAGGCAGGGTTTAAAAAAGATAAAAAGCTTTTTGAGGTCTAATTTGCACACCAGCCAGTTGGCCCGTTTAAAGTGCATAGGTAATGGGTTTTGGTATCGTCAGGGCTGTGCAAGTGTCACCACTGTCAATTTTGGAACATTTAGTTACACCCCCCAGACGCGCACACAAATCGTTACCCGTTCATAGTCACTCCCCAGTTCCTCCCCATCCTGGCCCGGCCCTAGCTCATCACTCACTAATCTTTCTGGCTCTGTAGATTTGCCTATCCTGCCTATTTCATAGAAATGGAATTATAGAATGTGTAGCCTTTGTGTCTGGTTTCTTGCACTTAGCATAATGTTTTCAAGGTTCATCATGTGATACAATGTATCAGTACTTCATGCTTTTTATGACCAAATTATATTCCATTCTGTGGACACACCACATTTCATTTATCCATTCATCAATTGGTGGACCTTTAGGTTGTTTCCTTTTTTTTTTTTTTTTTTTTTGGTACGCGGGCCTCTCACTGTTGTGGCCTCTCCCGTTGCGGAGCACAGGCTCCGGACTCGCAGGCTCAGCGGCCACGGCTCACGGGCCCAGCCGCTGCGCGGCATGTGGTATCTTCCCGGACCGGGGCACGAACCCGTGTCCCCTGTGTCGGCAGGCGGACTCTGAACCACTGCGCCACCAGGGAGAAGCCCTGTTTCCACTTTTTAGCTACTATGAATAATGCTGCTGTGAGCATAAACATTCATGTATAAGTTTTTCATTTCTCTTGGGTATATACGTAGGAGTGGAATTGCTGGATCTTCTAGTAACTGTTTAACCAGAACTGCCAGACTTTAACAAAGCAGCTGCACAATTTTACGGTCCCGACCAACCGTATATAAGGGTTCCAGTTTCTCCACATCCCTACCAACACTTGCTATCATTTGTCTTTTTAATTATAGCCTCCCTACTGGGTGTAAAGTGACATTTCATTATGGCTTTGGTTTGCATAAGGCACGTATTTTTGTTTGCTTGCTTTTCCTTTTTGAAGTTATTTTTAGAAATACTAAGGAGCTCGGGAACAAAGGAATTGATCTGAGTTTTCCTTCTTTCTTAACTTATTGCCCAGAATTAGCCAGATTGCAAGATTTGAGGGTACAGTCCCCAAGACTTCTGACATCAATTGCAAGTTTGGAGGAGGGGCTCCCAAGCCACGCTCAGGTTTGATAATTTGCTAGAAGGACCCAGAGAGCTCACTGAGAGCTGTTTTACTCACGGTTATGATTTACGAATGTCAGCCAAGGGATGACGTGCACAGGGCAAAGTCTGGAGAGCTCCAGATGTGACCCTCCCGGCACTGGGGTGTGGCAGCAACCATGCAGTGTTGTCAACCAGGGCAGCTCCTCTGGCATTCAGAGTTTATACTGGGGCTTCATTATTAGGCTTGATTGATTGATTGCCCATGTAGCTAAAGGCAGAGTCCAGGTCAGCTGATAATGCATGACAGGAGACTTCCACCTAAATCACATGACTGGTCTTTCTGGCATGACCACCCTGAAATCCAGTTTGGCAAGCCCTCATCTAAACAAGGACACTTCTATCAGGTCTGAGATAGAATACCTCCAAGAAGCCAAAGGCAAAGGCCAGACGTTCTCCTGGGGCAAGGCCATCCATCCAAAGCTCTTCTACAGCAAAACAAATATATGCCTAACATTTGAAGGAGGCAGTGTGGAGTAGGAGGTTCTTTTTTTTTTGCGGTACGTGGGCCTCTCACTGTTGTGGCCTCTGCCGTTGCAGAGCACAGGCTCCGGACGCGCAGGCTCAGTGGCCATGGCTCACGGGCCCAGCCGCTCCACGACATGTGGGATCTTCCCGGACCGGGGCACGAACCCGCGTCCCCTGCATCGGCAGACGGACTCTCAACCACTGCGCCACCAGGGAAGCCCGAGTAGGAGGTTCTTAATTCAATTTCCCAATAGATTTGACCATCAATATCAGTATTGCAGTCTTGCTGCTAAGACGATGCCAGTGTTACATCATATTGAGGTGTGAGTAGCAGACAGAACCTGAAAAATAAGAGTCAAATGATAGCAGCACATTTGCTAGAGTTTCACTCCGTCATCAACAACTGGTCAAGCTTAGCATATCATTCAACCAAAATGTCTCCCAAAGCAATGCCACTCAGGTTTGCAGGTTTCCATTCGACTCTATGCGTTTCCCAAAACAGGAGTGATCTTCACCCATCCAGACATCTTCTAACTGAGCTCTCTTCAGAGACTATATCATCTCTTGCTCTGAGCCTCCTTCAAGGCATTTATGTAGCGTTGGATTTTCCTTGTCACATAACCTGTTTATTCATTCCTTTCCCCTTGGCTACCATTTCTCCTTCTATTTGTGATTTACTATTACTCAAACTTTTCCCCATTGGAAAGGATATTATGTTCAGCCTAGCACTCTGCTGCTCCGGATTGCTGGCACGAATACTAGTCTAGCAAAATCCTCCTCTCAGTCCACTCCTACTCATCATATAGGGCAGGGTGACACAGGCACACAGCGAGTGGGCTTTGCCAACCACTAGGCAATACAGCTGCATTCATGATCAATCCCAACTGTGTCAGGTAGAGTGTCATCAGCCTCTTAGGAATTCTGGTGTAAAGGTTTAAAAGTATAGTTACAATTTCTTGCTTGGGGATCATCCCTGATTCCAGCACCCACAGTTGGAGCCCTGGTCCTTGGGACCGCTGCATCAGGCACAAAAATAAGAAGGTTGAGGCAATGTGGAGAAAAAAGAGAAAAGTGTAGTCGTACCACCATCTTGTTTCCATGGAAAGAACTGCAGAGGCATAGCAGCATTCTCCCCCACCCCTTCGCCTGTGGAACCCCCGGAAAAGTGGAGAAATCTACCTACTGGGGACCCTTTCTTGGTTTCCCTCATGGTAAGTGTCAGCACACACTCATGAAGGCATGTAAATCTGCCCCTCTGCCCCCATTTGAGACTACAAACGTTTCAATTGCCTGTTCCAATTCTCTATTAGACCTTTACTCTGAGGATGGGTGCAGCATGGTACATCCATCTGATGTGATAGCTCCTTGCCCATTGTTGGACATTATGGGCTTATGTTCACTTTTTTTTCCATTTAAAAATTTTTTTAATTTATTTTATTTTATTGGACACTATGGGTTTAGTATAAAGTGTGTTCTTTGATCCGAAGAAATGTAACTTGGAAGTCCAAATTCATGCAATGTCTTCTGGTCCAGTCCTTTTACAATATTTTGAGCATTTGCGTCTACCTCTGGGCATGCAAAGCCCAGTCCAGAGTATGTCTATCCCTGTCAAGACCCATTTGTAGCCTTCCAGGGCTACCAGCATCAGTCCAAACACCAGCTCTGTGTTGAGCCTTCCCCCCTGGGGAATCTGCCCCATAGCCATCTGCAGCCCCTGCCATTCTTGTTGGCAGATTAAAAAAAAAGTTCTTCTTGGCATTTTGTGCCCCAGAGGGTACACGAGGACAATGTCTAGATTCAGCCCATCTTTGAGCTGCAGCCCCCCATACCCACTCATTTCAGGTACTCAGGTGGCCACCTCAAGTGGGCACACCAGGATATCCACTTGCTGGTTCCAATCACCTTCTGATCCTAGAAGGAGGTTCTTCTAATGAACAGTGACATTCTCTACCTTAACGTACCCCTTAAACTCCCCTAGTGATTCCCCAGGGCCGTGCCCCCTACAGGCGTCTCTTTAATGGGCCAGTTTTCTGTTTCCCTTCTACCCAGCCACATGGACAGGACGTTAGCCGCTGCCTATGAGTTGGTTTCAAAACCCAAATCTAGGGACTCACAGCAGGTAACTCAGCCCACCAAGCTGATGTTTTCATCTTTTCCAATCAGAGCTGTAGCCTTTCCAACGCAATGCCGTCTACTCACCTCGAAACTGCCATCCATAAACCAAACAGCTCCTTTTTGGTCAATAGAGAGCTACTCAGACGGCACTGCCCAGGTAACTACAGGTTCAGCAATTCCTCAGGTGGTTCCAAAGTCGGTCCTAGGGCAAAAGAGTCTACTTTCTTGTGAACACACGTGCACCTCTTTGCATTCCCCTGGTCCGTGTGCCTGCAAAACCGGTTCCATTTTCTAATGGAAGCCTTCTGGGCACTGCCTTCTCCATTAGAGCGCTTCTTTAACATCACCCAAGACAACATGTGTATTTCAGGTTTCAAGATTATTTTATGTACTTCAGTCCTTGGGGCAGTTTCCATTAATGTCCAATAGCAAGCTAGTAATTGCCCCTTAAATGGCAATTCTCTGGTCTAAAATCTCAGCAGCCATTGACAGGTGGTGCTCACAGCCTTTTTCCATAAGCCCCAGTCTGAGTAAAGATTCCAGGATTTCTTTCAAATGGTTTTATGGATAAGATCTAGCAATATTTCCAGATGAGGAATATATGCACCTCCAAAATTCAAATAAACCAACTAGCCACCGGTCTTATAACGTGTTTTGTCAACCAGGTATCCCATACTTGTTTTGTTTTGTTTTTTTGAGGGGTGCCCCACGAGGCTTGTAGAATCTTAGTTCCCAGACCAGGGATCGAACCTGGGCCACCGGTAGTAGAAGCACGGAGTCCTAAACACTGGACCGCCAGGGAATTCCTTCCCATAGTGTTTAAAATTAACAGCCTGTGCGGGCTCAGGCAATGTTATTGGTTCCCGTTCAGCCTGGTCAATCAATACTGAAGGGCAGATTTACCTGCCTTCTGATTTACAGTACGAGGTAGGGGAAGCTTTCCCCAATCAGACACAAAATCCATCCCCATAGTACATTCACGTAAAGGAGACACAACCACTTTACACAGAGTCTGCCGCAACATTCCAATTTTCATCCAACCTTTCACCTTAATTCTGCCAACCTCTGTAGCCCCATCACCTCTCACCCGAACTGTAGAACTGTAGTCCGTGTTGGGACTTCACCAACAGGTTTTAGAACCACCTAAATGTCCATCAGTGAATGAACGGATAAAGAAAATGTGGTAAATGTATAAAATGGAATATTAGTCAGTCTTAAAAAATAAGGACATCCTGCCGGTTGTGATAACATGAATGAACCTGGAGGACGTTACTCTAAGTGATATATGAAAACATTTCACAGAAACTGTGTGACGCAGAAAGACAAATATTACATGGTCTCACGTATACATGGAATCTAAAAGAAAAAAAATCCAAATTCTAAGTAATAGAGAGCAAAATGGTGGTTACCAGAGTCTGGATGTGGGGGAAAGGGGAGATTAACATTTTTTTAAAAAGAAAAAGAAAAGAGAGACAGTAGAATGCTGGTTTCCAGGGGCTGGGGGACGAGGTCATGGAGAGTCACAGTTTCATGGGTACAGAGTTTCAGTTATGCAAGATTAAAAGAATTCTAGAAATGAAGATGGTGATGGTTGCACAACAATATGAATATACTTCATACCACCAGACTGTTCACTTAAAAATGATTGGGGGGCTTCCCTGGTGGCGCAGTGGTTGAGAGTCCGCCTGCCGATGCAGGGGACACGGGTTCGTGCCCCGCTCCGGGAAGATCCCACATGCCGCGGAGCGGCTGGGCCCGCGGGCCATGGCCGCTGAGCCTGCGGGTCCGCAACGGGAGAGGCGACAACAGTGAGAGGCCCGCGTACCGCGGAAAAAAAAAATGATTGAGGGGCTTCCCTGGTGGTGCAGTGGTTGAGAGTCCGCCTGCCGATGCAGGGGAGGTGGGCTCGTGCCCCGGTCCGGGAGGATCCCACGTGCAGCCGAGCAGCTGGGCCCATGAGCCACGGCCGCTGGGCCTGCGCGTCTGGAGCCTGTGCTCCGCGGCGGGAGGGGCCCCAGCGGTGAGAGGCCCGCGTACCGCAAAAAATAAAAAAACAAAAATAAAAAGGAAATCAGGCTAGTTTCAGATTTCTCCACAGTGACACCGAACATGAGAGAACAATGATACATCTATAAGATCCTCAAGGAAGGAATGGTGAGCCAAGGTTTTCTATCCAGCTAATCTGTATTTCACCCGTTGAACATGTAATAATTAAGGAAATATTTTTCCCATGAGTGCTTCTTGAGAAAAGTATTAAGGCTATTATCTTAGTCTGTCTGGGCAGCTATAACAGAATACCATAGGCTGGGTGGCTTATAAACGACAGAAATCTATTTCTCACATTTCTAGAGGCTGGCAAGTCCAATATCCAGGCACTGGCAGATGGAGTGTTTGATAAGAGCTCACTTCCTGGTTCACAGATGTGTCTTTTCACCGTGTCCTTACCTGGAGGAAGGGGGAAGGGAGCTCTCTAGGGTGTCTTCAGTGAGGGCCCTTATCCCGTTCATGAGGCCACAATCACCTCTCAAAGACCCCACCTTCAAATACCATCATGTTGGGCCTTAGGATTTAACACATGAGTTTGGGAGACACAAACATTCAGCTTATAGCAGGAACTTCAACTGGTCAAAAGATGACTGAGAAAAGTATAGTAAAAGGACTGTCTTTTGAGAATTTGGCAAATGAATAATATGTTTAACTGTAGAACGAAGACTAAAACAAATGTAGGGTCTAGGGTAAAGATGGTATATAAAATGTTATACAGCTTAACAATGTAGAAATAATAAAAGAAACATGTTTTGGGAGGGGAAGGAGGAAACACGTGGAAGGTAGGGTGACTTTACTAATTGCCTCATTTATACCTGACGTCCAAATATACTGGTTAAAATTGACAAATCAAGTAATAGACGTATAAATATTTACCACTATAAATGTAAACATTAAGAAATATATTATTGACTCAAATCAGGTGAGTTGGGAAGGAAGAAGTATATAAATTTTATCGTTGCTTATGGTGAAGGATTAACAGATCCTATCAAAGGAAGCAGGTATGGGGCTAAATAAGGTCTAATTATAGAGGCAAACAACTATACTACAAACTATCCTAATGAGAGGTTATTTGAAAAGGCAGAGGGAAAATAACACTACCGGTCTTTACAGATGATGATTACGCCTCTGCTGCCTTCCACAGCAAGTGCTGTTTCCGAGTCTCGAGAATTCCCCATGTTATGCAGGACCGGTTGGCTACCATCAGGCAGTACTGCCCTTTTCACTCTTAGTTGAGACCAGTGCTTCTCAAACTGTGTTGAATATCCAGGTTCCTTTTTTATTTCCTTTCCGTTGCAAACCAGTTAGAAAAATGAAATGAAAACAAACCAAAACAAAGACATGCAAAATATAACCTTTAACGATTTACTATTAAAGTCAACAGACTTAAAAATACATTAAATAAATATTATCTGAACAAACATAGAGAAAAAGAATGACACAACTGTATAGGCTGTTCATAGAAAGTATGCATAGGGACTTCCCTGGGTTGAGAATCTGCCTGCCAATGCAGGGGACACGGGTTCGAGCCCTGGTCAAGGAAGACCCCACATGCCACGGATCAACAAAGCCCGTGCGCCACGACTACTGAGCCTGGGCTCTAGAGCCCGTGAGCCACAACTACTGAAGCCCGTGTGCCTAGAGTCCATGCTCCGCAACAATGAGAAGCACGTGCACTGCATGGAAGAGTAGCCCCTGCTCACTACAACTAGAGAAAGCCTACGAGCAGCAACGAAGACCCAATGCAGCCAAAAATAAATAAATAAATCTATAAAAATTATTTAAAAAAAGAAAGTATGCATAAAAGTGGTTAATATAGAGAATTATTTTTGCAACAAACTATATTTTCCGAAGATGGCTGCCATGATATCTCCAATCCGTATGTTCTTTTATAATGTGACCTTGATTCTCATTCCACTGAGTGGTGGGGTCTATGTCCCCTTCCCTTGAACCTGGGTGGACCTTTGCAACCGCCTTGACCAATGGGCTGTGGCAGAGGTGACAATGCGGGCCTTATAATTGTAGCTTTGAAAAGGTCATGTAGCTTCTCCCTGGTTTTCTTGGGACAGTAGCCCTTGCATTTGATCCATTGTCCTTGAGTAAGCTCAAGCAGTCTGTGGGTAGGTCCATGTAAACAAGAACTGAGGCCTCCAGCCCACAGTCCAGTTGACTCCCAGCCGGTAGCTGACGCCAACTTGACAGCCATGTGAATAAGCCATTTTCAAAGTGCATCCTCCGTCCCGCAGTGACAGTGCATGGAGCCCTATCCATATGGCAGATTCAGGAGCAAAATAAATGGTTGCTGTTGTTTTGAACCACTGACTTGTGGAGTTATAACTGATAACAGAAGTAACAGATAACTGAAGCACTATTACACTGGCAGCTTTCTATTATTTTGCTTTCACAACAAAATTGAGTGAAATAGCAGTGACTCATTACATGCCTATAATCACACTACGTAGCATTTTTATCGTGAGAAATGAGTTTTCTTCTTTCTTGTTAACTTATCTAATGTATTATAGGTTGAGTTACCAACAATGCAACTCATAAGGGATAATGTTTACGAAAGCTATTTGAAGGTTTTGTTTTAATACATGCTTCATTAATAAGCTAGATACTAAAGGGCAAATGTTGTAGATTCCATTTATATGAGATACTTAGAATAGGCAAATGCACAGAGAAAGAAAATAGAATAGTGGTTATTAGGGGCTGGAGGGAGGAGAGAATGGGGACTTATTATTTAATGGGCAGAGAGTCTGGGTGGAAAGTTCTGGAAATAGTGTGATGGTTCTGCAACATGGTGAATGTACTTAATGTCACTGAATTGTACACCTAAAAATGTTAAATTTTATGTTATGTATATTTTACCACAATAAAAAAATGCTCACTTCATAAAACTTAGAAAATAAGAAAATAAAGAAAAAATGTCTAATTAGTAATTCTACAACTCAGAGAGAGTTGTTCTTAGCTCTACACTTTCCTCAAGACGCCTTCTTGGGATGACTTCACAATACGTGGCACGGTTATTAAGATAATTTTTTCTATTTTCTCTTCCCTTGTTGTTCGAAGATAGCGGGCTTTCTTTGTATTTTGTAAACAGGCAAAAACATAATCTCCTGTACAATATTTTCCTTTCTTCTGGCTCCCCCTACCAACAAATCCTAATCTCTCATGTCACTAAAGAGATTAAGCTAAATACCTGTGAGAGCAACGGGAGAAAAGGGAGATTTTGCAGGCTACTGGCAGGAACGGGGACAGATTTTTCACCTCACATCTGAGGGTTGGAGTGAAAGGCTCCCCCTAGTGGCCAAACCTCAAACAGGGTGTGGCACTAAGATTTTCAGCTTCAGCGAAGATTCTGTCCTGCGTCACTGGTGCGGAAGGGGATAGCAGAGGGCCGTCTATGGACTTGAATAATAAAAATGTCAGCAACACTGTAGGACTGGAGATTTATCTCCTGTTCTGAGCACTATGTAAGCCTTTTGGACTTTAGTACAAGCCTTGGAGGACGAGGTCTAATAAAGACTAACAGTGTTTTTCCTGACAGCACAGCAGATTTAGGTTTGATTTAATGATAATGTGGAAATATGATATTTTAGTCTACTGGAGTTTGTGAACGGAAATTTAGACTCGCCATTAGCGAGTTCCCATAATTTCAACATCCCCTAGAGTAACAGGAAAATTTGTCAACGTGTTTTCTCTACTTTGTAGCCAAACCGATAGCAGAAGGAATCTGTGAGAACTCATGTTTTGCCTCTTAGAGGAAAGGGGTGTGTGTTGTGTGTGTTTGTGTGTGTGTGTGTACTTTTATTTAGATTCTAGACATATCGCCTTGGAGATTAACGGCTGTTGAGAGCAGACAGCCATACTGATTGGCCAGGGCTGTGCCCACAATATACCCGTTGTTAACCATTTTTATCATCGCCCTTCCCACTTTCATGTGGCTGCTACCAATTTCTCCCATTTTCAGTTTTAAGGTTTTTATTTCATAACCTAGAGTTCCTTTGATACTTTGTAATCACTTTTTAATATGGAATGTTTAAAGGCTTCTATAAAATTGTCAGTGGATCCTTAAAAGAATTATTTATGGCCTAAGACATCATATGTTGCAACATTAAAAGGCTTTCATGTACTTAATTGCAATGTATGATGTCTTAGACCATAAATAATTCCTTTAAGAATCCACTGACAATTTTATAGAAGTCTTTGGGAAAATAGGATAGAAGTCTTAAGAGTTTTGGCAACTTTCCAAGATACAACTATTCCCATATCAAGAATACCTACATTCAAATGCTTTGTCATTTCAGCCAGAATGGTGATCACTTGTATACAATAAGCACGGTTTCATGACCTTGTTCATAGATAATTCGTGGGTCTGTGTTAAGTGCTTGGGAAATATCAAGATCAGTCAGTGATGGATTCTACCACTACATGTTTTTAAAGTTGGCTCTTAAATTTCATCTCCTCCAGAAATGATCTTTAATCCTTCGGTCCTAGTTATTTACTTAGTCACATATGCTTTTTGTGGGGCTGTGAATGTGTGTATGTGCAATTTCAAAGTAAGTTGCAGACATCATGGGACTCTTGTCTCTCATCCCTGTATGTCCATAATTCAGGACGTATCACCTGAAAATAAGGGCCCCAGAAACACCCACAATAACCACAATACCATTATCACACCCAAGACAATAGCAATTCCATATTATCTGATATCTAGTTTGTATTCATATTTCTTCAATTATATCCAAATTGTTTTTTTACAGCTGTTTTCCTCAAATCAGGATCCAAATCAAGGTTCTCATATTGCATTAAGTTATTGGGTTATGTGTCTTCAGTTTCTTTTAATCCAGGAAAGTCCTTCAACCTTTTAATTTTATTCATTTTTTTGTTTAATGACATTGACTTTTTGGAGAGACCAGGCCAGTTGTCTAGCAGATGTTCCACATTCTCTTTGGACTGATTGGTTCCTCATGATGTTATTTATTTCCCTCTCCCCTGAATTTTCTGTAACCAGCAGTTAGGTCTATGGTTTGATTGGATTCAGATTACATATTTTTGGTAGGAACACTTCCTAAGTGTATTTGGTATCGCATCCCACCAGGCAGTGCGGTCAGGTTGCCCACCTCAATTTGATTTCTTGGGTAAGGTGGTGACAACCATATATCTCCTGGTAAAGATCATGTTCCCCTCTGCAATGAGCAAGTACTCTGGGAGCGACACTTGGAGATGTTGGTAGATTGCCACCACCAGCCCCTCCCATTCCTATTTGCAATTCCTCTACCCCCGACAAGAGGTAGAATCTATTTCTCATCCCTTGAAGCTGGATTGGCCTTGTAACTTGGTTTGACCAATATAATGTGATAGAAGAGGTATTTCTTTATTTCTGGTCCTAGGCTTTAAGAGGCCTTGAAGCTTCTTTCTGCCCTCTCGGGATTAAGCCACCAAGTAAAGGAACTCAGGGTGGACTCTGAATGATGAGGGACCCCATGAAGGGGAGAGGCCCAGCCAGCCCAGCCGGAGGCACCAGACGTGAGTGGAGCCATCTGGATTCCTCCACCCTGGTCAAGCCGCCCTCGCCAAACGCCACGTGCAGCAGAGGCGAGCCCTCTCCAGGGAGCTCTGCTAAACTGCAGTCATGAGAAATAATAGACGGTGTTTTAAGGCACTGTGATTTTGAATGATTTGTCTTATAGGAAACAGATCTCATGTAAATATTCTTTCATTCAATAGTTTTAGCATCATCGATGATCCTTGCCTGGATCAACTATGTCATTGGGGTTGCCAGAGGATAGTCTAAAATCTGTTTTTCTCTCTACATTCATTAGCTGGCTTGTTTTACTGAGAGAGAGAGCGTGAGTGAGCAGGGGGAGAGGGGAGAATGCCAGCTTTCCCTCACTGACTAGGTATAAACTAACTGTACTGTGCTTCTAAAAATGAGGGTAAATGCTTACTCTTTCCCATTAGTTATTAGTTTCAGAATAAAAAGTTGATGTAATATTTACCTCCAAGGATGATAAATCAGGTTCTCTCCAATTCTTTTCCTCTGGTCTTCTTTAGATGTCTCTCCTCCATAGTCACATGGCACCCTATGTAGAGCTCTGTCACTGAACTCCAAGTGTTGCACTGTATTCATGTGTCTATCCTGTTAACTGGACTGTAAGTTTCATTTTTTTTCTTTTCTGGCTGCGCCATGTGGCATGTGGGATCTTAGTTCCCCGACCGGGGATCGAACCCAGGGCCCCTTAAGTGGAAGCGGGGAGTCCTAACCACTGGACTGCCAGGGAATTCCCTGGACTGTAAGTTTCTTGAGGGCAGGAACATTGGAGGCTCAGACTCAAATACACACAAAGTTCTCAGTGAAACTAGATTTCTGTTTTTTTCTTCATGCATATATCTTGCATAGTTTAGATAATAATTTATAATTTTTTTATCCTGCAACTGTTTTTGTCTTGGTTATCTTGATTTATTGACCTTAGACATGATTCTGTTTCCTATTTGATAGATGAACACTTTGCTCACTTACATTAACCCTTCTCTTCTCCTTCCCAATTTTTGATAGTAAATATCACCATTTAGAATTCTTTTATTGGTTACATTTGAAACTTTTACTATTTTAAAACCACTATTTCTTCATCAATTTTTGAAACCTTGCATTACTACCCATTTTTTAAGATTAAGCTTATATAATGTCTGCATCCTTTTTTAAAAAGGATTTAAGATATGGGGATATATGTATATGTATAGCTGATTCACTTTGTTATAAAGCAGAAAGTAATACCATTGTAAAGCAATTATACTCCAATAAAGATGTTTTAAAAAAAGGATTTAGCTTTTATTTTTAAAAAATATTTTATTTTATTGTTATTTTTTTGGCCGCCCCGCGCAGCTTGTGGGATCTTAGCTCCCCACCACGGATTGAACCCGGGCCCTCAGCAGTGAAAGTGAGGAGTCCTAACCAGTGGATCACCAGGAAATTCCTGTCTATATCCTTTTTAACATACCTCTTTCAATACTCAACGATCTCAGATGCATCTTAATGAACTATTAGGCAAACAGAAGAACATATAAATATGTAGGCCCTGATACTCTCTAAAGCTCACTTTTCTGCACTGTCCATCCTGAGGAGTTAAATGGGTCCCTGGTAGATAACACCACACAGCATCTTCCACGTTCTGAAAAGTGGCACAAATTGGTGTGATTTCTCCTAGCTTTCTAAATACCACTTTACTGTTTTTTCAGGAGGGGGTCGTTCCAGGGGCCCTCCTTTTCCCATTAACCTTCACTCCTTGGGCCAGGGAACTGCTGTGGTGACTCTGACCACTGCTGAGGATACTTGTGCAGCGTTCCACTGGGCCTGCTGTGGTGCAGACTCCAGTCAAAACTCCACCCCACTTATCACTTGCCTCCCATAGATGCTCTCTTGAATAGTGGACCACAATGACTTTCTCATTCTCTGGTAAAGAATATTAGCTCAGGGACCTCCCTGGCGGTCCAGTGGTTAAGACTCTGTGCTTCCAATGCAGGGGGCGTGGGTTCGATCCCTGGTCGGGGAACTAAGATCCCACATGCCGCATGGCACATCCAAAAAAAAAAAAAAAAAAACCACAAAAAACAAAGAATATTAGTTCAGAGCTAGTGTCCAATAATCCTGTGAGTATTCCCTTTCTTTATTTCACAGTAGCCTTAAGCAGCATCAGACCCTTTGGGGAAAGCTGAAGGGAAGCTCCCAGTGCACCCGAGATGTTCCTGTAGGATCCTTCCTCAACAATACAGAGTCTCCACTTCTTTCAAGTGGTGTAGAGTCTATGACCGGATTGTGGTCTGGAAATTGAGTGGGGTGCTCCATCATGATGGGCAGACCTCTGCTTACCAGCTTTTTGGTTATACCAACACAGCAGCCCTTAGTGATGATCCTAAGGACCCTGCCACCCTTGAATCACTGGTCAAGATCTCTGCAGGAAAGACCACCCTGGTTATCACGCCAGCCCTGCAGCCTAATGTGGTGACCAAGTCCACCTGGCTTGTGCTGGCTAATTGCCACTACTTGGCTTCTGCAACCAAAAGATCGTTTCCAGCTCCAATGAAATCAAGGACCCAAAAAACACTCTGAAATGCCTTCCTTTCATCTATCAGTCCCTTGGTTAAGGGGCTGGGTTCTGGGTCTTCTCCAGGAACTTGTGGCTTTGTGAGTGATTCTCATGTGATAAATCCACTCCAGGATTTCTCCTCCTAGATACTGGGTTCTTTCTTTCACATCACCTTAACTGGAGTTCAGAGTGGTCGACTGTCAAGTTCAGTTTCTTCAACCAGTAAAGCGAACAATTAAAATCACTCTTGGCTGCTCAAACCAAAATTCTAAATTCAGAATCTGTGCTGACTGAACCCATACTGATAGATTCAATCAGATCTGAAATCAGACTCTTTTCTTGGCTGATCACTGACATAATCCATTCCCACACATAGTTCTCAAGATACTGCCTGATACTCAGAATCCTCCAAGCTCTCACAAATATACATATTTCGATAGTATGGATCCTACTCTACTAAATTTCCTTACCTTCACATAAAATAATCTTGGTGAATCTGTGAATTCCACTGATACAATTTGGCAACCTGCAGGATCAAATACTGAGTTTTGCTTTTGATTACTTTAGTACTGTGAATACAACAAATGTTTCTTTTAGCACAGTCATGGAGGATCCCTGGGTTTCCAATTAGCAGTCCTTGAAGTTCTCATGCCTTCGTTTTGTTGTACAGCAGCTGCAGAGTAGTTTCCCAATGTCTTGTCCTCACTGGACACTTCACTCCATGAGACCACAGACAATAAAGTAAGTAGCCGTTTCACCATCCAGTTAGCTGCTATTGCTGCAATCCTGTTTTTAATGTCATCTTTGTGGTGCTCAAGACTGAAGGACCTGGGTGGCGGCAGCTGATAAACCAAGGCTAGTCAAGGGCCCACATGACGCCTGCCACCTAATGAAGAAAAGTAGCATCTCCCCACTTCGGTTCCTATAGCAGGAAGCCAGGGCCAGTCCCAAAACCAGGGAGGTGATTTAGATGAACATTCCTCCAAAGAACATTTGTTTGATGAATATCTTTTCTGTTCTTCTTCTTTTTTTTTTTGGCGGTACGCGGGCCTCTCACTGTTGTGGCCTCTCCCGTTGCGAAGCACAGGCTCCGGACGCGCAGGCTCAGTGGCCATGGCTCACGGGCCCAGCCGCTCCGCGGCATGTGGGATCCTCCCGGACCGGGGCACGAACCCGTGTCCCCTGCATCGGCAGGCGGACTCTCAACCACTGCGCCACCAGGGAAGTCCTGTTCTTCTTTTTTGACAGGGGAATAGGATTTACTGGCGGGCAGGAGTAAGGAGGGCACGGCGCCAAGGCGCTCAGGAGCGCAGGGGCCGCCGTGTGTCCAGGGCCACGACTAGGGCTGTGTTCGACCCCACAGTCTTCCAGGGTCATGAGCTGCTTTTCGGCCACCATGTTTTCAAATTCATCCACATTAACCTTAGTATATCCCCGCTTCTTGGAGATGTGGATCTCCTGGTGGCCAGGGAACTTGAACTTGGCCCTGTGGAGGGCCTCAATCACATGCTCCTTGTTCTGTAGCTTGGTGCAGATGCACATTATGACTTGGCCAATGTGGACCCTGGCCCCTGTGCCCTGGGGCTTTCCAAAGGCCCCGTGTGCATACCTGTCTGGAGCCTAGATTGGGGACAGCATGCCAGTCATGAATGTCCACTGGAAAGGGCTGTCTTCAAGGTACCTTAGGGTAACCTGTACAGGAAACAGGCCGCACATACTACAGAGGAGGCTGCTGTTTGAAGCTACTGCACGCTGGGCCCCCATGGGGAAAAGAGCACAGTTGGCTGAATTGGCTGCAAATGCTGTCCTTTTTTCTTCTTTCTCTTCTTAAAGCCTTTTCTGTTATTTCATAGAGTTCCAGAGGAGACAAATTCCTGTGATCAGCTGTCAAGCTGACTGCAATTCTTACTTAAAGACTTTTACTTTAATTTTTGGAAATTAAAGTATTTAAAGATAAAAACAAAGAAAAAAATAAGTATCCATATTTCTATCATGCAGATTTAGCCACTGTTAATTTCTTGATGTATCTGTCTTTTCTAATTTTCTTTTCTTCTAAAAGAAATAAAAATTGCAGGGTAACAGGGAGAGAGGCAAAAACTATACATGATCATTGTAAAGTATTCAGACTTAGAAAAAATACAAAGACTCATTCACTCAATAAATATTTATTGAGCACCCATCAGGCACCAATACTGTTCCAGACAATGAAGGTACAGGAGTCAATAAAACAGACAAGAAAATCCCAGCTTTCATGGGATATACATGTTAGAAGGAAAAATTACAAATAAGAAAAGTAGTAAATTATATAGCATGTTGGACGATGATAAGTGCTACAGAGAAAAATAAAGCAGGGATTGGGGTATAAGGAGAGTCAGGACGAATTGCCATTTTAAATAGGATGACCAGGAAAGGTCTCAGTGGAATCTGAAAATAAACTTAAAGGACCTGAAAGAGGTGAAGAAAGGAAAAAAATCAAGCCAAATCTCACTACCCATAAATAACATAATAAATGTAAGGTGAAAGTAATTCCAGATATCTTTCTATGTATATGTACAGATATCTGAATGAATGGTTATGATGAATGTACAGAAAGATACAGCTGGGAGAAATATGTTATAAAAAATGAATTCACACTATAAAATATTTCTTTTCAATCATCAATAATCTGTTTATTAAGCACCTATTTTTGTTTCCGGAGACATACATGTATACATACATATATCTGTATCACCCAGATGTGGGTTTGGGATTGCATTAAATGTAGAATCAATTTGGTTAGAAATGATATATATATATTTTTGCTTTGTTTTGTTTTGTTTTGTTTTTTGCGGTATGCGGGCCTCTCACTGTTGTGGCCTCTCCCTCTGCGGAGCACAGGCTCTGGACGCACAGGCCCAGCAGCCATGGCTCGCGGGCCCAGCCGCTCCGAGGCATGTGGGATCCTCCCGGACCGGGGCACGAAGCCATGTCCCCTGCATCGGCAGGCGGACTCGCAACCACTGCGCCACCAGGGAAGCCCCGATATATATTTTTTAAAAATTATTTGTTTATGGCCTGCGGGACCTTAGTTCCCCAACCAGGGACTGAACCCAGGCCCCTGGCAGTGGAAACATGGAGTCTTAACCACTGGACTACCAGGGAAGTCCCAGAAATGATATTTTTCATGAGTCTTCCAACTCATGAATGGGTCCCACCACTCCACTTATTCAGGTCTTCTTTAGTTTCCTGTGGTAATGTTTCATAACTTTCTATGCTGAGGTCTTACACATCTTTCAGATTTATTTGAAGGTATTTGATGCTTTCTGATGTTACTGCAGTCAGTACTGTGTGTTTTTTTAATCAGTACTGTTTTAATTTCAATTTCTAATTGTTGCTAGAATATAGAAATGCAATTATTTTTATTTATTAGCTTGTATCCTGTAATCTTCTTAAATTCAGATTCTTTCTAAGTTTATTAATTTGGATTTTCTACATACACAATCATGTCACCTGAGAATGACAATTTTGTTTCTTCCTTTTTAACACTGGCTAGAATCTCCTGCACAAAACTGAAAAGGAGTGGTGACATCAGGCACCTTTGTCTTCTTCCTGATCTCTGGGGAGTTAAAGTTGTCAATAATTCACAGTTAAGTATGATGTTTGCTAGAATTTTTTTGTTTCTTTAGTGGATGCTCTTTATTAAATTCAGAAGCTCTCTTCAATTCCTAGTTTGAGTTAAAAAAAAATCACAAACGGGTGCTGGATTTTATTAAATGCTTTTTATGCCTCTATGAAGATAACTTTTTCCCTTTATTCCTGTAAATGTGGTAAATATTAATTTTTCAATTCTAAACTACAGTCCTTGCTTTGTGTTGCAGCATGTAAACGGAAACTTGGTTTCTGTGGCGTAAATCACTTCCACCATGGCAGGTTTCAAGTTACCAATGAGGTGACTGAACAGGTGGGCAGCAATGTGTAAAAATGGTTCTTGTGAGCCAGTATGAGCCAGCTCTGGCACACTTCTGATTTCAGTTCCCAGTGATGAAAATGTACCACAACTTCACTAGACCAGCAGGAACAAAGCAACTTCAAATTACCTATTTTATTAAAAGTCTCACAGACAATCTAGGAAGTAGATAAAATATGGATATAACTCCCTTAATTTTTTCAAGCCTTTATTAAGTACCTAATAAACAGTGTCTAGCACTATGCTAATACAAAGGAAAATATAACTGTTTGAAGAGCTTACAATCTAAACGATCTAAACAAAATTAACAGAGTGTGCTTGACACTTGGAGAAAAATCTTAAGATAGTCACAACAACTCAGTGCTAAAGAAATCCAAAGGTTGGATGGGGTAGTTTAGGAATTCTTCCTGGAAGAGATTATATGGGTCATGAGCTAGGTCTTAATGGAAATCATGGGATTTGGACTAGCAGAGGAAAGAAGAAAGGAGGCAGGAAAGCACCCGGTACCCGTGAGAGCGCACAAAGCTGGGCAACATTTCCAGCACTGTGTTGGGGAGGTGTGCCTCCATTTCCTACCTGTGCAGCTGCAAGTGGCTAAATAATACTTCACATTAGTAATCAAATACAATCATTCTGTCTTTCTGCATGTTGATGACAGTAAACTCAAAAACCGATTTTCTACTGAAATACTTTTATAATTAAGGTCCCTAGAGAGTTTTCAGACTGAGACAAAAAAATGTTCTTAAACATCCAGGGAATAGCTAGCTCATAGAGTTGCTCAAGTAGGGTTTATTTGGTGGCTCAGAAAACATCTACCCAAAATCATAATGGCCAAGGTGCAGACAGAGCCTGAACATTGTTTCCTCTTGAGTATTTATCTGCCCATAAAGAACACATGGAAGGGCTTCCCTGGTGGCGCAGTGGTTGAGAGTCCGCCTGCCGATGCAGGGGATGCAGGTTCGTGCCCCGGTCCGGGGAGATCCCAGGTGCCGCGGGGCGGCTGGGCCCGTGAGCCATGGCCGCTGAGCCTGCGCATCCGGGGCCTGTGCTCCACAACGGGAGAGGCCGCGATAGTGAGAGGCCCACGTACTGCAAAAAAAAAAAAAAAAAACACACATGGAAATGACCTATGCTCTACCATTCTAAAATAAGTCTAAAATTATTAGATTCTAGAAACAGTTTTAAAACCAGAAATGTGGAAAATGGAGCTATGGCTAGAAGTGACATGGATACTGAGGCACGGTTCTCAGAGCACATGTAAGAACTGAGTGATAAAGTATCCACTTATCATCAACACTGCACTTACACACTACTTGGCCAAGTTAAGTAAAATACTTCCTCAAAACAAATTTTGGATTCACAAAAAAAATCTGGATTTCAGCTATTATATAGTTATAATAATATAGTTATGTTAATTCTCCTAATGATATGATTCATAGCAATACTGTATGATTCTGAGGTGGATAAAGTAAAATGTCTCGTAAGACATCTGCAAAGAACTCGGTGTTGGTGTGCCAAGTTAATTCCCAACCCTCACACAGAAGTTACTGAAAAATAGAATTTTCATGCATACATCCTTAATTAATAGTTTTTAATTATTTCTTTGTATCTAATCAATTTAGATAATATTTTCTCCTATACGTAAGATCCCAAAATAAAGAAGCACACACAGAATATAGCCAATAGTAGGTTGTATCAATTTACTTCACGTAAGAACAGCAAATTTCAGGCCTACGACTTCCATTTAATATCAACGAAAACAATCTGTACAGAAAACCCAGACAACCATATAGCACAATATGTAAAATGTGCAAATATACTTTAAAATGCAAGTTATTCTATAGCATTTTCAAGGCAGAACTTTATAGTAAATTAAGGAATCTACCTCATTCTAGCTGACTTAATAATCCTTTGCATGTAGAGCCAATGCAAATGTACAAGGCACAACTTAGTGTTGGTGCTCAAGTATATAACACACACCCTCAGATTATTTATTTGAAGATATTAAAATAATACAATATCATGTTTGTATTTTATTATTTAAGGAGACATCAGCTCATTTCTAAAGCTTCATGAAACATTACACTGATAACATACGTGTGGCCAGGACGAGCTGTTCCCTGAACTTAAAAGGTGAAAGACAAGACTCTCGCTAACCTGTATTAAAAAAAATTTATATATATGTACACACACAACGCCCCCATCACACACAAGAAACTTCCCATAATCCAAAGGGAGGCTGTTCCTTTTAGCAAAGGTTCCCATTACAGTATTTCATGGCAGAATTATTTAAAAAGTACACATTTATGAACCACCTGTTTTGGTCAATCTTGCTACAAAAAGACACTGAAATAAACAATTTTCTTCTTCAAGATAGAGACAATGCCTAATTTAGAGAGTCTTTCTCTTGAGATTGCACAGTAAAAGGTATTATTTAGTTAATATAAAAAAGCTTGCAGCTTTTATAGAAATTATTTAAATCTACATGGAGAAAAAAGCCAACCTACCAAAAAACCAATAAGAGCCTTGGCTAGAACACAATTCAAAACCTTTCAAACCCAATCAGTGCTCTTTGCTGTTTTACTGCCCATCCCTGAGAGTAAATAAATCATTTTTAATATTTTTAATAAAGTAAATAAATTTTACATTGACAAGAATGATGCTTAAGTTTTTTTCAAAATATGAAATAAGCCCCACTTCATTTTAGTTAAAAAAAAAAAAAGAATGCTCTTTGCAAAGACCACTATTTATAACAATTTTAAATATTTGTATCTCAATTTTAATCTTTTTACTGGGTAATTTCTGTGTTTTTGCTATTTATGTCACTCATTTGCTTATAACCCATTATTTTATAATTTTTGTTAACAGGAGGATTTAATTGGTAATGGAGCAAAAATACATATAAAACTTAAAAGAATGCTGAAGCGAGATCTCTGTTTTCCTGCAGTAAAAGAGTTTTACTGGAAAGAATCTGACTGCCATCCAAGAAAGGCAAAAATACCTATGAAAGAGAGAACACACATGGTAAACGTCTTCCTTGTTGTCTTTGGTCTAGCCTTCTTGGCCAAAATCTTCTGTAAACTTCTTTAATTTCAACAAGTCATGTTCATTGACTGTGGGCTTTGTGCTAGATAGTGACCGTAACATATCCGACTGTCAGGAGAAAGAAGGGGGGGGGCGAGTATTAGTAATAGATTTAATGGAATAAAAAACATTTCATTATCAACATTCCTAACTTTTGCCTACGGTTAAATCTGAAAATCTGCATCGTGCCATAAACTACTGACAATAAACTCTCTTGTTTTCCTGAAGGACATCTTTGACCAAGTTATTCCTTTGCTTAGAAACTTTCAGTTGCTTGCCTTGTCCCGATCACAACTTTCAAAGGCTCCTCAGCACCCTAAGGAAGTACAGTCCTCTTAGCCTGATGATAAAGGCCTCCAGAATTGAGTCCCCGATCGCTTTTCTGGCCGTATCTGTTTATTCCTAAACAAGAGAGCAGTTGTCCAAGTGCAACTCAAAAGGAATACAGTCATTCACTTATACTTATGTGAAACAGAATAATACCATTTAATCAAAATCAACTAATCAAAAATTTTAACTGTTAGTTAAAATTACAATCAAAGTGGTAAGAAAATATACAAATATCAAGGATTCATTAAAAAATTAACTTCTAGGCCATGTCTCCTATAAAACAGTATGGAAAACAGTCAAAAGAAAACTTTAAAAAATAAACCAAGGATTGCAACAAAAAAGGATTTCTGAATAATTTCTCAGATAAGCATTGTGGTTGATTAACACATAAATATATCTATGTTTACAGATATATTTCTCTATATATATGCATACAAACTTATATACATATATGTACATATTTGTCTATATATCTAGGTCTACACATCATGTGAAAGTTTCCCCTTTGAAAGTTACTGTTAATTTTGACATATAGATTTGAAAATCTATAACTAAAGCAGAAGATTTTAAAAAGTGACTGTTCATCAATAAGAAAACATAAACATAATAAATGTACCTTTTCAATCGCAGTAAGTTCCCTAAAATTAATATGGCTTACAAAATAATAAAGTCTTATGAATTATTTTATTTCTTCCAATAGAAACTACAGAAATGTAAACTTTATGAATAGTTTAATTCCTCTAATATAAACAGAAATGTAATTTTTTATAATAAAAATTTTGTTTTCAGAACTTTTTAAAAGAGTAGTGCATTACTTAAACTTTCTATGAAGCTTTGAGAATAAAACAGAAAAATAATATTATGAATACTATGATTCACACATTAGCGTTTCTGGATATTTTACAAAATCTGAGATTCAGGGAAAAACATTTTAACCAATCCCACCATTTTGGTGATAATATCCCAGCTATAAGACCTATAATGTCAGAAGCCTGTATGTTTTTAAAAATAGCTTATTCACTTAAAATTTCCTTGAAGCCCAAGAAAACATTTTAAAGATAATTATTTTGTGTATTTTACATTCAACTAATCTTTAAAACTTTTTAAGTAGTTAGTATTAACTTTTTTGAACTAATTTTAAAAAACTGAAAATTTTATCTGACAAATTATAAAATATAATTTTTTTTGGCTGCACGGTGCAGCATGCGGGAGGTTTAGTTCCCCAACCAGGACTCGAACCCGTGCCCCCTTCACTGGAAGCATGGAGTCTTAACCATTGGACTGCCAGGGAAGTCCCCATAAAATACAATGTTTTAAGATTTTTCTTAAAAGCAAACAAAATGTCAGACCATGCAAACAACTGGCTCCAAAAGTTTATCCCCAGGGACATCCATCCACGTCATCTCAATGGCACCAGGATCACCTGGAGAACAGGGTGTTAGCAGATCATCTACTATATTGTTAGGATCAGCTTGTGAAGGTCCGCGAACCTGGAATAAACAGTACAACAACAGAACAAATTAAATAAACATTAAGATTTAGACCATTATCAGGAAATCTGAAAATGTACTATTATTTTATGTTTTGTTAAAATGCTTACTTCTGAAAATAAACAGAAGGGTATACAACAAAAAGTGCAATTATCTCTGGGTGATGGGATAGATTTTGCTTGATTTTAATTTTTTTCTTGGATGATTTTTTATATTTGAAATTTCCTACAATAACTTACTTAGATGATCATAGGGAGAAAATAAGTTAAAATAAAGAAACAATTACCTGTAGCTAAAATTTTCTTTCTTTTTTTCTAATGATTATTAAGTGGTCATAACCCTAGAGACCAAAAATACACACTGCTATATTTAAAATAGATAACCAACAAGGACCTACTGTGTAACACAGGGAACTCCGCTCAATACTCTGTAATAACCTAAATAGGAAAAGAATTCGAAAAAGAATAGATACATGTATAACAATCACTTTGCTGTACGAAACTACCACAGCAACGTTAATCAACTATACGCCAATAAAAAAAAAAAAATACCTACTTAAAAATTCCTTTAAGTTACTCTGTTTTCCATAGCCGAGAAATTTCTGTGATCTTTGGGAGGTTTATTATTATGAAATTACTGAATCTTTCTGTCTTTCCCCACAAAAACTCCTTCTTCAAATATAAGTACAAAATGAAATGCCAAATGTAATTTCAGTGCTATCTTACAATTCATAACTGATTTAAAAGAAAAAGTTTTAATAACATCCAGAAAAAGAACCTTTGTGACATACAGTCACATATAATATTTAGAAGGCAACACACTTGTATCAAACCAGGGACTGCTTTCATACTTAATACTTGTTTTACAATGATCAATCTTAAATACTGTCTCAGGATTGGGGCGGGGTAGAGAAATAAATATTTTCACTTTACTATGTGTATTTTAGTGTCTGTCTTTGCTCACAATTTCAGTGGCAGGGGTTTTGTGTTTTTTAACTATTGTACTCTGACCTACCTCTGGGCCCAGATTAGTACTTATACATTTAATAAATAAAATACACAGGCAAACTTGTTCTTGCTAACTGAAAAATGGAGAAGAGGGAGCCACAGAAAGATCTACTATAGTTGGTGATACAAAAGGCCTGATGTTAAAAGAGATTTGCCTGGGAACTCCCCAGCGGTCCAGTGGTTAGGACTCGCTGCTTTCACTGCCGGGTTCAATCCCTGGTCTGGGAACTAAGATCCTGCAAGCTGTGCGGCACAGCCAAAAAACAAAAAGGGAAAGAAAGAAAGAAAGAAAAACGAAATTTGGCTGCTTCACCTTTATCCTCCTAACAAGGGCCTGGCTTTAGGGTCATACAAGCCATCCCTAGTAGTTATACAGAGAACTGAACGGAAAGTTCTGAGTATGGAAGGACTGAGTTCCTTCTAAATGGCCAAGAGAATTTAAGAAAAAACACAATGGTTGTGGCATAAACTTGATTCTGAGCTAACTATATTTCTCTCAGTAATGAAATGGCCGAAGAAGAGATGAGTAATATTTACTGGGCTATTCAGGTACCATGACAGCTGTTTTATGAATATTCCTTCATTTCATTTTCATAAGAGCATTTCAAAGTAGTATTATCATCCTTACTTAAGAGATGATAAAAATTGAGACTTAAAAAGGTAATGCAACTTGGTCAAAGAGATAAAACAAGTAAATTGTAGAGTCAGGCTTCAAATCCAGGTTTTAATTCAAGCTCATTTAAAAAAAAATTTTACTGTGGTATATAACAGACATATATGTGTATCAGAGTCATGACATATTAGTTTGTCATATACTAATGGATTAGGTTTGCTAACAGTGTTTCAGGATTTTCACATCTACGTTCATGAGCATACTGGAGACTGCTGCCCTCAGCAGGAGAGCTGGTCCAAATTACCTAGTCTACTGTTACTTAAATTGAATATCCCAAGACCACGGTCTTTTCACAAAATTCTCTCTCAAACCATATACACTCAAGTCATTCATGCAGACCAAACAGTGCATGGGAGGAGCAGGAGAGGAGAATGGTTGAGGCTTCTGAAGTACACCTTACCTAGAGAAAAACCACACCTCCAATCCTCTCTAGCTGTACCTTGGCAAACTGTGTTAAAAACATCCAAGTCCCAGTTTAATCATGTTAGTCTAGGACTAACCATCAACAGGTGGCTATATGTACCTTTTGTAGAGCTTCTGTGAGGACCAAATAAAATAGGAAGATGATGGAGCAAACACAGTGCTGGGCACGTGAATATTTAAACAATATTAGCTATTATTATTTTTACTTTATTTATTTATTTATTTTTTTGCGGTACGCGGGCCTCTCACTGTTGTGGCCTCTCCCGCTGCGGAGCACAGGCTCCGGACGCGCAGGCTCAGCGGCCATGGCTCACGGGCCCGGCCGCTCCGCATCACGTGGGATCTTCCCATACCGGGGCACGAACCCGTGTCCCCTGCATCGGCAGTCGGACTCTCAACCACTGCGCCACCAGGGAAGCCCTATTTTTACTTTATTAATGAGGTGTAAACGTACCAGATTCTGCTCGAGGATATTCTAGTTACATCAGAGACAATCATAGATTTAAGTTTCTATATTTACATCAAAATAATAAATACTTCAAAAATCCCTGCATACAAAGTTTTAAAACACTTTGGGAGAACTTATTTTCAATGAAATGGAAACATAATCTTTTATGTAAATCTACTTATTATACAAAACTGAAATCTTCCTAAAATTCTTCAAAGACAAGTCAATCATGGTCTCAAAACTTGATTTTAAAAATATATGAAAAGATGGATAAAAGTTCCTTACCTTTTTAAAATGAGTGGCTGACTGTACTTTCCTAACTGGCTGCATAAGTGCATCACGTACAATGATACTTATGTCTGCCCCTGAATAGCCTTCAGTTTTCTTCCCAAGTTCCCGGACATCTGCTTCTGTCAGACTGTTCTGAGTGGTCCCCAAGTGCAGTCTAAACATTGCTGCTCGGGCATGGGCCTCAGGCAAAGGAATATAAATTCGTTTCTCAAATCTTAAAATGAAAAAAAAAATTACATCAAGAATATTACTATATAATACTATTTAATTTCTATTAAAAATTAGTTTTTCAAGAAGAAACAAGATATTTAGATATTCTCATTTATACAAAGTTAAGCTGAATAAATTAAATGGGCCCATATCCATCAGAGTTAAACAGATACAAATTCAGGTTAATAAAGGGAAAATATCCAGAACACATTAACAAAAAACAAATAAAACCAAAATAGCCAGGGAACCAGTCTGGAGTGCTTTAGTTTTTCTCACATGATTTTTGAATTATTTTAGCCAGAGTGTTCACATGTCTGGAATTCATGACACAACATGTCCTACAGGATTACAATTTCCTGTAGAATGACACTCTGAACTCCTGATCAAGGGATTAATATGATTAAAAGTGTGAAATAAGAGATGACAAAAGAAATTACCTAAATTCTAAAGAGTTAAATTACTCAAAATCTTATAATTTTGCTTGCCTTCTTAGAATATCAGCATTTGGAGATAAGGTGGAAGCAATGAGGGACAATTTAAATGGGTCTGTGGAGGGGGCACTTCCCTGGTGGTCCAGTGGTTAAGACTTTGCCTTCCAATGCAGGGGGTGTGGGTCCGATCCTTCATCAGGGAGGTAAGACCCTGCATACCTCAGGGCCAATAAAACCAAAAAAACATAAATGGGTCTGTGGAGACATTTTCTTCTCCAGGTAATTATTCTCTGTGGCAATAAGAGGAATTTTTAAAGTTTCCACCACCTCTAGAGATGGGTTTAGAATTAGGCCGTTTTTCAAAAATAACCAGCACATTTCCTTTCTTGATACTGGATGGTAATCTAACATTCTGGCAAACCATCAAGTGAACGGGGTAAAAGCAGCAAAAACTGAAGTGTTCATTTTTACCATGCACAATTAAATCAATGGGATAGGGAACTGTGAAGCAGTGAAAAGTAAGAAGTCTGTATACCTTTCCTGTAGCTCAAGTTTCATATTCAGTTAAAAAATTATAGACAGAATTTTTTTAACTGAAACTATATCTTTCTTAGCATACTTTAACTTGTAGAATTGTCATTTTGCTAAAATTTTATATTTAGCAAAATGGAAAAACCTTCAATGGAAGGTTTTTCCATTGAAATATCAAACTATATATGTAAATTTCTGAAGCATCATGCACCTACTAAGCTTAATTAGAACTAAAGTAAGCATTAGGTAACATACTTTCTGATGTGAAAGATTCCAGTAGGTGTAAATCTTGGATCTTGAACACAGCAGGCAAACAAATGCCTGCCTCTCTTCCCCAAGGCAGGGGTCAATAGGGTTCGAGCACATTAAAAAACATTCTGAAGTTATCAGAATGCCTCCTCAACTAGACAGAATGGGAATTAATATTCACTTGTTATATTGTAATTAGAAATAAGATATTGACTGTCTCCTCATACCTTCGCCTAATGGCAGAATCCAGAACCCAGGGTATATTTGTAGCTCCCAGAACCAAAATTCCATCGTTGTCCACACCAACCCCTGCATCAAAATAGGTAATGTTTTAAATAATTTGTCATTTCAAGTGTTCTTTGAACATCATCTGTGTGTTCTCTTATGAACGTGGTACTTTAATGTTAAAATGCCTCATCTTGACACTTTCTCTCTGAAAAAAACTGTATTTAACCACATTTCTTATTACTAGAATATGATGCAAATATTCCCTAGAATCTCCTAAACTGTGGGAAAATACTATTAATATTCTTTTCAAAATATTTCTTGAAAGATTTAATTTGAAGTTTACATATTCCTTTTATTGATATTGTTTCTGGCATAAGTGAATATATTAATCTCGTCACTATTTACACCAACGAGATGATTACAACTGGGTAAAAATTATGTATGCATGTGGATCAGAATGAGACATGGCATAAGACTTGGCCTATAAGAACGGAGAAATTCTGCTTGAAATTTTTTCCATTACTATCATAATAATGGTTATACAATAAAGAGAAACTATTTTAAAAAATCAGTAACACTACCTTGCATTTGAACTAGGAACTCTGTCTTAATTCTACGTGCAGCTTCACTTTCATTTTCACTTCTTGAACCACACAGAGAATCAATTTCATCAATGAAGATAATGGAAGGTTTATTCTCTCTGGCAAGTTGGAATAAGTACTTAACTTGCCTAAAAATAAATAAAGGTTTCAATTTCTAAAAAAAAAATAGTAAATGACACATGACAATGAAAAAACTAAAACAAAACTATATACCAATATTATAGGAACGCTACAGACCAAAAAGTCTCATCACGTTTTGATCTTTAAAATAAGATTACTACATTTGGATAATTCATTTTATGATTTACTAAACCATGCACATATCATATATGCTATCTTCGCCCTATGAAATAAATTCCAAACTAGGGACTAATCTAACAGAAATGAATACCACCTGTATTTATAATAGCACTTTTTTTGAATGTCTATTAATGATATAAGAAACCTACTACTTTATAGACTGAAATAGTGACTACCAGGCAAAGAAAAATTTTAAAAAAAAATCAATTTACTACTTACTTTTCACTTTCACCTAGCCACTTAGAAACAAGGTCAGAGGAAGATATTGAGAAAAATGTTGAGTTGTTTGCTTCTGTTGCTACAGCTTTGGCTAAATAGGATTTTCCTGTTCCAGGTGGCCCAAATAACAGGATTCCCCTCCAAGGTGTTCTCTTGCCTAAAATTTGCATTAGAAAAATAACATGAGATTTTCAAGACTGTTGACTTCAGTTACCAGAGACATCATCCACAGTGAAGAGTACCGTGAAGAGGTTTCCACTCTAAAGCTAGCCGTAGAATAAAACAAAATTTAAATAAATCCATCTAAGGTAAGTATGTCCCAAGTGTACTTTGCTTTTTCTAGAGACCACTTTGTCAAACTGTGTTTATATAGCTATAATCCTTCTAAGAGGAAGTTCATTTGCTTGCTCACTCATTCAACCACTACGTATTGAAACCACGACATGTAGGCAGAGAACTATGAATACAAGGATCTCTGCCTTCCAAGGCCTTCCAGTCTATTAAAGAGAAAAGAATTCAGTTAGAAGGTACTTCCTGATCATCTACTATGTGCACTGCTCAACATCAGAATATTGTAGGAGGAACTATACTCACAGGGGAAGGGCATCTGGAAATAGATTTTTAAAGTATTTATGACCTTTGGAGGAGTGAAACTAACACAGTTTGGATGACTCGTGAAGTTCTACTCCATTCCTGATTCCACAAGGAAGCACAGGTTATTTCAGGTGGCAGATTCCCATTCCAGTGCTTGGGTAATGATAAGCGGACTCTACCTTAAGTACTAGTTTTGCCAAAATATAATAGCAAGTGAACAAGTAAATTCTTTGTATCTCAATTCTGCTAATGAGAAATTATAATGCTGCCTTAAATAAACCAGGCTGGGTTACAACTGGCAATAAAATATCAAATACACATTAAAAAAAACTACTAGGTGTAAACTGTGGGTGGACACACGGTGTCTGTAAAAGAATGATAAACAGATGACTGATGGCAAAACTAAATATCATGTTTATTGTTATGAAAGCCTCAACTTTTACTTGAATTCTATTTGCCTATTTTAAATGTCTGCAATTATAAATCAGTGTGCCCTTAAGTGTGGTACATATACCATTGGTGGCAATGAGATGCTTTTAGGTGGTATACAAATACTTTTCAATTAAGTAATTTTTAAGATGCATTCTATAAAAACACTACTTTTTCCATTTACAGAGATACAAAGAAGTCTTCTAAAATAAAGTTACTAAGTAAAAACAAGTGAGCAAAACAATCTATGGTATTAGAAGTCAAATATGGGCAAAACAATCTATGGTATTAGAAGTCAAAAGAGTGATTACCTCTGGGGAGGAAAGAGGCAGAGAGGGAGTTCTAGGTTACCAGCAGTACTTTTTTATCTGAGTGATGATTATACAGGTATACTCTGATAATTTATGAAGCTGAACAATTATGGGTTCCTGCATATCTTTGTACATTATGTTACAGTTTAATAAAAAGTCTGCTCTAAAAGTGAGTGATTTAAAGAAAAATATTTAAAAAATAATGGTACACGTATATGGAAAAATTCATGAAGATGATACATATAGGACTCATGTTTGGGAAACACTGGTATAAGTAACACAACATAAAATGAGTTCAACCGTATTTTTGTACCTTTATAGGGTTATGATGTCAACTTTTACACTGTTAGTTTCATATTCCTGAAGTGAGGTTGTGAGTCGTACCTCGAAGCTAGGTGGACAATGGGTGGCCCACGGGTTCTCGCTCTTCATCACTGCTCTATACGACATCACTGTCTGGACCTGTTCAGTTTGAGGCCAATATCACAGATTTGCTCTCTACATAAACCAGCTTGTTTTTAAAAGGAAAAACCTCTGTTTCACTGTTAGACTGTGGGTATAGCCATATCACAAACACAGGCTATCAGTCACAAAAAGGACAATGTGAAGGAACGGTTCAGCACAGACAAACCACCTACTGCTGGAGCTGTAACTTCAACTGTACCCAGATGGTGGGTTAGCAATATTCTCCTTGCAGTGATAAAGAGCTACTAGAGGATATGCGCTTCCTATGAAACTGTTAAATAATTTTGACTCCTCTGTTTAAGAAATGGAAATACTCTATAAGACTAGTACATGTCCACTGCAAAAAAACTCAGATGAAAGTCAAAGGAGAAAGTAAAAATCACCCATAATCTCATCTCCTAGACATACATTAACATTTTTATGTCAATCTTTCTACACCTATTTCTCAGCACACACACTTATTTAACAACGTGGAATCATACTATACATACTATGTAACTTGCTTTTTGATCTTTACAATATAGGCGGACATTCTTCTATGCCAATTATAATGTAGATCTAAATTTCTTAATGTAGATGGTATCCTATACTCTAATGAGTGCACAGTATCCTACTGTATGTCCATGATTTACCCTATGCCCTACTGCTTGACATTTAGGTTTTTTTGCAATAAATATATTACAAGTATGTATATGCATATGAAATAAGTATCTGTGTAAAGGTATATCACTGCCTTACAACAGAATTAAGGTAACAACTCGTGATATAATGACAAGAATTCACAATACTTTACTTCAGTCATCAACACATTTAAAAAAAAAATCATCAAAAATAATTATTTAAAAGTTATCTCACCCGTAAAGAGATGAGGAAATTTAATAGGCAATATCACAGCCTCTTTCAGTGCTTCTTTGGCTCCTTCGAGACCGGCAACATCGCTCCATTTCACATTTGGTCGCTCTATAACAATGGCGCCTACAAAAAATTAGGTCATCTTTAAAGAGGACTATTCCATCAAATTTAGAAGACAACATGAAATAATGATGAAATACAGAAATGCATTATAACTTTGTCTGGAAAAGTTCTATGTATTAAAAACATTTCTGGAAGTGTGTGATGAGCACGAAGTTGTTAGGGAGCAGTGAGGGGGAGTCGGGACCTGGGGAGGGGAGCCAGGTAACCTGCGGTAAAGTCACTTAACTTTCCTATCTCCACTTCCTCATGGTGAAGTAAAAACAATACCATCTGCCCAAACTACTTAGACAGGTTAGTATAAAGATCAAATGATGTAATGAACAGGAAAAGCACCAAACGTTACAAAAACTAGTTGTAATGTTTGAGTATGCTGATTCTGGAATACCTCCTATTTCTCCTTTTAACCAAAAGAAACGGTGATCTAATGCTCTCCTTAACTACAGAAAGAAAATATACTTAACGACTTTAACTGAAGATAGACAGGCAGATGGATGGATGGACAGATAGAGGGAGAGGGGAAGGGAGGGGCAAGGAAGGGACGGGGATGATGGAGAGGAGAAGGTGTACTCTTACAGACTTGCAATACTTTCCCAAGATTTGCCAAATTTTCTATTCGGTTTCTAAATAGACCTATTTACAATTTTTGTACATTAACAAAGTCATTCAAATGATTTAGTTTTGGGACACAATATATTCAAAAGCCATAGCAAACTGTTGCAGTAAGGAGAAGTAAAAATCAGTAAGAGTCCACAAAGATTTCTCTTACTATAGTGTGCTGGCAAAACTTTCCAGATCTTTCATCAAAATCTTTCCCAATTTTCAGTATATAGAAATTGCTCAACTACAAACTACAAAGTAGCCTGTTCAAAGGTGATGTATAATTGTTTTAAGTATAATATCACCACTCACACAATCTACTATTATCTATGATATTACTTTTATGGGTATTTTTTTTGTTTTGAAAGATCATCTGTTATTCTAAGAATGCTATACTCTGCAACTTACTTCCCTAAATTATGAAAATCATTAGTTATACATTAAAATGAAATGAGGGACTTCCCTGGTGGCGCAATGGTTAAGAATCCACCTGCCAATGCAGGGGACACGGGTTCAAGCCCTGGTCCGGAAAGATCCCACATGCCGCGGAGCAACTAAGCCCGTGTGCCACAAACTACTGAGCCTGCGCTCTTGAGCCCGCGAGCCACAACTACTGAGCCCGCGAGCCACAACTACTGAGCCCACGAGCCACAACTACTGAGCCCGCACACCTAGAGCCCGTGCTCTGGAACAGAAGAAGCCACCGCAATGAGAAGCCCGCGCACAGCAAGGAAGAGTAGACCCCGCTCGCCACAACTAGAGAAAGCCCGTGCACAGCAACAAAGACCCAACACAGACGAAAATAAATAAGTTTATGAAAAAAAAATGAAATGAAACCATAAACACTTTTAGCATTCTAAAAGTTCAGACTAAGTATAAATTAAGAAAAAAAGCCAGTTCACTTTTTCTTTTCTATGTCCCATACAGAATAGTAACCCTACATGAGAAAAATATTACATCATCTGATAGGATTTTGTGTCAGTTAAACAAAAGTAAATTTATATATAAGCATTATCTGGTCAACTAAAATTTTTTGTTATGAATTTTCTAAATGTGTCACAATTTATCTTCACATTTAACTAATACTTTTCTCTTTAAAAGTTTAAGCTGGGTGACTTTGGAATGTTCAGTGATAAAAGACTATTTAGACAAAAGTAGTATCAATTATTAGACATTGATTGATTTTTAAAATTAAAAAGAGGGATTATTAGAAAATAAAAGCCAAATAATTTGATAATTCCCAATTGTATAAATTTATCCATTTTTTTGATTATACTATTTATTATACTAATATATTATTTAACGTCAAAGTCACTGAATATCAAAATTAACAGAAAATTCAAATCATGAACTTTAATTTTAATAATAAAATATTACACTTAATGTCATAACCTAAAACAGAAGTAAAAAGATTTGGAAAATTGTTTCAGGAAAAATGAGGAAAGATTCAGAAAAGGATATTATATGATGAAATCCATCAGCAAACCATAAAACTAAAAGATGGAGAAAAAGGACTCTCAGATACAAAAGGCTAGGACCCCTTCATATTCCATTTCATCCTGAAATTCCAAATAAATTTCCTCATTTAAATGTTTTAAGCATCTGTATTTTTATACATCCCTGGGCCTTATCAGCACTCATAGGAAATGTAAAAAAAAATTCCTTATTAAAAATTGTACCTTTTTGAAGATTAAAGATACAATCCAATTTTTACTTCAGTGGGGCAGAACCAGAAAGAGGAGGAACAAAACCAAAAGAACAGATGGAAAAAGCTTTTTGCCTTACAAGTAAAATAAAGCCACTTGGCATGGACCACTGGGTTGCCCAAAAATACTTACTGAGGATGAAGCATGACCACACTGCTCGAGGCAGTGGAAACTCAGTTACTGCCCTTGGACTACACCCACCATTGACGTTGGCGTGGAAAAATACCCTCGTTAACTGTAGTGTTTTCAAAATACTATCCTTATAGTATTACCCTATACATCCCAGAGGGGTCGGTAAGACAAATATTACCAAAATGTAGATTAGAATAGCAAGATTAAAGGTCTGGCCAAGCTAGGTAAGTTCACCAATCACTAACTAAGGCTGAGCCTGTATAATAGATATCTTTCCCAGATATATGTTCTATTCAGCAAGATTCAAATGAATAAAACACATGTTACCAGTGACTGAGCATAAAATTCAACTTGAAAAATCATTAGATAACATATCAAAGAACAATCAAGTCTCAGTAACTAAAGAAGCCAGCAATTAAATAGATGCCTTTTTAGATACACAGAGCTACTATTTATTGAGTCCCTAGTACTGTCAGATGTAATATTAGGCAGTTTTTACATTGTCATTAACCTTTTAATTGCCCTGAAAGTATTCTTAACTTCCATTTTAGAGTTGGGTCTCAGACTCTGAGAGGTTAGGGAACTTGCCCAAGACTAAACAGATTTAAGCAGCAGATCCCAGAGCAGAATCCAGATGTGAATGGAGCTACAATCTATGCCCTCTGGATCATGCCACTTCACTACAGTAGAGGAGAAAGGGCTTTTTATAGGTATGGAAGGTAAAAAACTGAAAGCGGAAAGAGGGAAATGTAAATGGGAATGCTGAAATAGGATAAAAAAGCAGATTAGGAAGAGCAGGTAGGAAACATGAAATAAGTAGCATCAATGAATAAGCTACAGCAACAGCAATAAAAGCCAAGTGTGAGTCCTAATGCATCCTGTTCCTCTGACAGGAAATTTCAATACCATCAGATTTTATAGTAAGCTAATAGTATAACTGCTACCCTCTCCAAAAGGGGGCAAATAAGACAAAATGAAAGAGAGTAAGCTTTTTAAGGAAGATATAAAATGAAACTATTTTTACTGCATGGAAAAAAACCAACCCATTAGAGACCCTACAGAGCAAATCTTATAAAAATGGTCTCAACAAAGCCAGCATGTGACCACTGGGAACCAAAGCCAGTTCTTGAACCTCATTTAAATACAGGTGGGAAAAAAACCCCAATTCAAATAGACAATTCACTATGAGCTTTTTAAAAATAAAATAGTAAATTTAAAAATGAAATCTAAAGCAACCTTGAAGTTGACTCTGTAGTTTCTTTTTTTCAGGATCATCAGATTCTCCTTCCCCATCACTGTCATTCCTAATAAAAAGAATTTAATATATTCAAATAATCACTCATTGCTATCAAAGTAAGGCAAAAAATAAAGGAAAAGATTAACCTGAAATATCCGTAATTTAAGTGGCAAAGTAAGACATTCACATTAAAAGTTAAGCTTATTTTATTACTTTTCAGAATATACTAAACAAAATAGTAAGCAGGCATATTACCCATCAAAATGGAATCATGAACAGGAAATGGACAAAACGATCAGAATGAAGTCAGGAACTAGCTCCAAATTCCCATGACATACCTATTTATGTACTGATATTAATTCATAAATGCATGACCCACACCTCATTCCACAAAAGATTTAAGATGAATTACAGGAGTGTTGTAAACAATTAACAATAAAAAAATCAGGACCAGGCAAACTATATATTAGAACAAGAAGCCATAACTAGGAGGAAAAATATCCCCCAAAACATCAACTATTTAAGGTACAAAGGTGCATAACCCTTAGCCCAGGGGTTCCAAAGGATGGATGAAGCTTTTGATGAAAATGAACCGACCCCAAAGAACAAGGAGATCAATGCACACATTTCATATCTAGGGATTTATTCTGAGGAAACAATTTTAAATGAGTTCAAGGATTTGACTACAAGGAGAATCATGCCCATATTGTTTGCAATAGGGAAAAAATTAGAAATAATGTATATTCAATTATAAGGATTAGCATGTGACAGAATACACTGCAATCTTCAAAGCAAAAAATATGGTATTACATTATTTTTCACATATAAGACATAAAGGGGAATAAAAAGATTGACAGGTTTTATCTCAGAATGGGCTTGCTTGGTTATCACAGGATGGTGGGGTTTATGGGTAAGGTGGAGACTGCAAACTGATTCACCCTGACATTCACCCCAGCCTTCTTCTACTGCGCATTCCTGTACAGTAAAGACTGTACTTGTTATAAAACTGCCCTTCCCAGGCTCCCCTGCAGCTGAGGCTCCACAGGAGACCAAAGTCCTGCTGGAAGGCAGAAGCAAGCAACTGAGGTAGGGGCTGCATGCGAGGAGACGCCTGTATGTGTCTGCTGAGGGCGCTGTGGCAGGGCCTACTGCTCACTCCCCAGCACCAGAATGCTGGGCAAGGGAGCTGGCAGCAGTGGGATCCCTGCTGGAACTACCCTGGCGGAGGGGGGCACTTCTCCTAGCCATATGGAATCCAAACTTGACTCCCTGGCCCTCGAATTCTGTAAGGGGATGCACTACAGGGATCCCTGCTTTCCCAAAGTTTGCTTTATGCCACTTTGCTTTTACAAAAGACCTACATTAGTACCTGTTTTCAGTAACTGAACGATATCCAAAGACGATCATTGCTTTAATGAAAGCAAAAAACCAAAATAGCATTTAGCGTTTGTTTTGCAGTGAGCTCTTATGAGGCAGCAAGCACCCTGAGCAGTGAGAGGGGCCCCGCCAAGAGCCTGCTGAGAACCACACTCCATCTCAGCACCAAGCTGCCACAGCTTTGAACTGTGTCTGTGAGCATCTGTGCTTGAGCTCCATTTATTTTTGTGCATCCATTAGCAAGAGGTAATTGCTTCTCTGCTTTATCCCATTTCAGCTTAAAGTGGGTCCCGCCATCCAACACAGAACTGGTATCCCCGCTAGGCAGACATCTTAGGAGGGACACTACACGGTCTCCAAGCAAGACCAGGTGAGGCTCAACTCCCAGGGGAGAGGACGTTTCTGCGGGCCAGGGGGTCTCAGCGAGATCTGGGGGTCCAGGTACTTGAGGTCAACTGATCCTTCCCAGCAGCTTTCATTTCATTTTCATCTGGAGTCCCAGTCTTACAATACATGCCCTAACTTTCACATAAGAAACCCAGTGAGGTTCAACTGATTTTGAAATCCAATAAGCTACGAGATCAGCTGGGGTCTAATTTCTGTCACGCCAATGCTAGAGCTGTAAGATAAAATATTCTTAGGGTATCAATGGAACTCCCCGGTTCCCCGACCATGTCTTGAACAGAGAATATAAAACCTTGAGCTTATAAGTTTTTTCAAACTCTCCCATGTAATTTGAAGCAGGTTGTCAACTCTAGTTCTTAAAATGGCCTTTCGTAGTAGCCACAAAGCCCCCAAAGCACTGCCTTCAGGGCACTCCATGCCTGGTGACCACAGGGATTATCTAAGTTACTTGTACCACTGCTTACCATGAACTCTAAGTATTACATCCTATAATGCTAACCAGAATTTCCTGCCTTCATATCCATCAAGGCCAGATAACCCCACCCCAGAGTCTTGTTTTCTCAGAGTATGTAGTCACTTGGAACCACTTCTGGCACCAATCAATAGAATGATCAGAGGATCTGGGTAGAATATGTTCCCACTGCTCAGCACAGAGCCTGACATGCACACATTAGGTGCTGAATATATAAATTCTGCATCTGTAAGTGATATATCCCCCATCTAGGAAGACATTTCAAAAATGAGTTTTGATGTTTATAAATTATGCTGTGTCGCTCTCTTTACAATGATAAAGTAAAGCAAATCTGATGCAAATCCACATCAAAAAACTTATATATCCAAAATTTGTTTTACATTACCAGAGTTGTTTTTCATTTTGTCCGTGTGCTTAGTACTAAGTCAATACTACTAGTCAAAGATTCAATTCACAGATTACTCCTACAATTTTAAACTTCATTACATAATGGCCAGAGCGTAAAGAAGTGAGTAGCATTCCTACCAAATGTTTTTTCTACTACTACCAGGCAGTCAAGGAGAGCAATTTGAGGTATATCACCCCCGAAGGTTGGTAAACTAGGGGTCCACAAACTTTTTCCGTAAAGGACAAGACAGTAAATATTTTAGATTTTGTAGGCCATACGGTTCTTTGTCACAACTACTCAGCTTTGCTGGTACAGCACAAAAACAGCCACAGACAACAGGTAAGTGAAGGCATGAGGCCGTGTTCCAATAAAACTTTAGTTACAAAAGCAGGCAGCAGGTCAGATTTGGCCCATGAGTCACGGTTTGCCAACACCTAATTTAAACAAAAGAAATTTACTTCACAAATTAAATTAAATTTTATCCTGTAATTCGAAACAATACAATCTCACTCTAAAATACATACCCCTTCTCATCAGCTGGACTTGGCTGTCCCTCTTTCACTGGCTTCTGCGGTTTTTTCTCCTTCTTCTTCAGGTACTCCTTCAGTTTTTCTGCTCTATCAAGATACTCTGTACACTTTGCCCTGATGCTTTGCTTGGCTTTATCACCCTGTGCTTCATCTATTGAAGGGAAACGAGAGAGATTTTTCCTTTAGTACTCTTTACAGACAGGTCTAAAACCCCTAGACATACTTTTCCAACAAGGAAAATCTATTTTGGAGGAGAGAGAAAAGATCATCTCTAGCTCATCATAATCCATGATTATCAATCTTTTCTACTCCTTCCTCCAGCAGGGTTGGGGGCCAACAGTGAGTGTGAGTCAGAAAGAGTTCTGAGCAAGACACTAGGATATCTTAAGTTAATGTTAAATAATAGTAAGAAATTATTTAATATTCTGTGGGCTTCATACTGTTCCCTTACATTCTGTGCAGACAGCTGAAAGCTGCTTATCTCATACAAAACCAATTATAAGACAAATATAAGTAAAGCAATATTAACCATTTCCATCAACGTCTACATAAGCTTTATTTCAGAGTATAAAAAGCGACAGAAATCCCATATATTATGAGTACCACCAGTACAGTAATTTTACTAAAGGCCCCTGTGAGAGCTATTTGAAAAGGAGACTTCAGCAATATACGCAGTGTATGGGATTAGCCCCACCTATCTTATATGTTATGATTCATTCTTAGTTTCACTTTAATGTGACAGAAAAACCTCAAAATTAAATAGGGAAGCTCAAAAGAAAATCCTAAATTATCCAACTGCTAAAATTTTAATTAAAAAAAAAAACTATGTTTGCCAGAAAGACACTTTTTCAATGTCTTATTTCACATATGTTCAGCATTAGGTTTAAGATCCATGAAGGCAGGGGTCTTTATCCATTTCTTCCTCACTGCTGTATCTCAGTGCCTAGAACAGTAGCTGGCAGGTGGTAAATACTGAATACATATTTGGAAATACACAAAATGTCTCCCAACCTATTTTTGTTTGTTTCTGTTTTGGCTGTACCGCACAGCACGTGGGATCTTAGTTTCCCCACCAGGGATCGAACCCGCACCCCCTGCAGTGGAAGCGTGGAGTCTTAACCACTAGACTGCCAGGAAAGTCCCCCAACCTATTTTTAAAACATCTATTTCCAAAGAGATGTTTAGAAAATGAATAGGTCCAGATTACATAATCTGGGTACATAACCAGTAAAATGAAAACTTTTTCCCACTGACTATATGGCATTTTAATATTTTTAGGTGTACAAAGTAATAACTATGACAGCTGTGCACATTTGTTGGCTGAGTACTTAAAAACTACTAAGAAGCTTTTTTGCAAATTGATGGTTTATAATTTTCTGGCATTGTACTTCAATTTTTATAAATGAAATAGAATAATCTTTTCTTTTAGTGTTTTTAAATAAAAAAACAAATGATGACCTTACATTTAACTACATGGAGAAAATACTGTACAGCGTGTTGGTAGAGTTGAAGGGCTTCCTCGTAGTTCCCAGCTTTGTCTTCCTGGGCTGCTTTGCTAGCAAGATCTATCGCTTTCTGTTTGAAGGAAGGCAAAACCATACCATCAAAATCAAAGCATAGCATAAGTTTGAAATAAATAATCACGTTGAATGTTTTCTTTAAAAATGAAAGCAACCTTAAAACAAATCTATCTTTTTTTTCCTAAATCACAACTGCATTGTATTATAAATTATAATTATTTATAAAATGCAAATTACATTTCTTCTAAAAGGTAAATGCTATCTGAACACCTCTTTATCTAGTACCAATCACTGAGATTCTCACATAATTTTTCACTCAACAAAAGTCAAGCTCAGGGCTAGTAAGGAATAATCAAGTAACATGAAAATTCAAGTTAAAAGCATTTATGGAAATTCTCAAAAATCAAATGTCTAAAGCATATGACAACAGTAAAATTTAAACGGGGTAAAACCCCTGCAGAAGCAATAGGGCAATGAAATCCCAAGAGTCTGAAAAATACCCAAATCTTTTAACCCAGTAATTAACTAAAAGGTTCACTGAGCAAAGACAAACCAGAGAGGTCTTTTGAAAAAACAAAAACAAAACTTGAAAATTTAAATTTTAAATAGCAAAAAGATGCCACACAATATAAAAAGTAGAATTGTTAAATATTAAGCAATATTCGTAATAATATGGAAAAATGAATGCAAGTTTTTAGAAAGCATTATACAATTTTTACATATAGCATGAGATCAAGTATTTGCAACAACAGCAAACTTTTAGAAAGCACAGAAGAAAGATGGGAAGGAAATTTCACAGGGCTTATCTTTGATAAGACTCAATTTTTTTCATTTCCTACTTCTTCGTATCTTCCAGAAATTCCATAATGAAATGGGCAGCTTTTGTAGTACTTTTTTTTTTACTTTTTATTTTATATTGGAGCATAGTTGATTAGCAATGCTGTGTTAGTTTCAGGCGTGCAGCAAAGTGATGCAGTTGTACATATACACGTATCTATTCTTTTTCAAGTTCTTTTCCCATTTAGGTTGTTACATAATATTGAGCAGAGTTCACTGTGCTATACAGTAGGTCCTGTTTGGTTATCCATTTTATTTCACTTTATTAAAACTTATTTTATTTATTTAATTTTGGCTGCGTTGGGTCTTTGTTGCCACGTGTGGGCTTTCTCTAGTTGTGGCGAGCGGGGGCTGCTCTGTGTTGCGGTGCGCGGGCTTCTCACTGTGGTGTCTTCTCTTGTTGTGGAGCGCAGGCTCTAGGCTTGGAGGCTTCAGTAGTTGTGGTGCATGCGGGCTCAGTAGTTGTGGCATGCAGGCTTCAGTAGTTGTGGTGTGTGGGCTCAGTAGTTGTGGCTCGCGGGCTCTAGAGCGCAGGCTCAGTAGTTGTGGCGCACGGGGCTTAGCTGCTCTGCAGCATGTGGGATCTTCCCGGACCAGGGCTGGAACCCACGTCCCCTGCACTGGCAGGCGGATTCTTAAGCACTGCACCATCAGGGAAGCCCAGATCCATTTTAAATACAGCAGTGTGGACATGTCATCCCAAACTTCCTAACTGTCCCTCCCCCACCTCCTCAACCATAAGTTCATTCTCTAAGTCTGTGAGTCTGTTTCTGTTTTGTAAGTTCAAACGTTGTAAATAACTTTAAAACACACACACACACACACACACAACTACCAGAAATAGATCCATACAGCTACGTCCAACTGAATTCTGACAAAGATATAGAAAGGCAAGTTAATGGCAGAAAGATAAGCTTTTAAAGAAATGGTTCCAGAGCAAATGAACATCCATAAGCCAAAAAAAAAGAGAGAGGGGGAACACCTCAAACTAAACCTTGTACTCTGTACAAAAATTAACTTGAAATGGATCATGGACTTAAATATAAAATGTAAAACTATAAAATCCTTAGAAAAAACAAAGAGTATCTTCACCATCTAGGGCTAGGCAAAGGGTTCTTAGACTTGACACCAAAAGCACAATATATAAAAAGAAAAAATAAAAACAGTATATTGGCATAAAAAAAGACAAACAGATCAATGGAACAGAAGAAAGAGTCCAGGAATAAACCAACACATATGTTCTCAATTAATTTACCACAAAGGAGCAAAGAACGTATGATGGGGAAAGAACAGTCTCTTCAATAAATGATGCTGGGAAAACTGGACAGCCAAATGCAAAAGAATGAAAATGAATACTATCTAATACCATACACAAAAATAACTCAAAATGGATTAAAAATTTGAACATAAGACCTGAAACCATAAAACTCCTAGAAGAAAACACAGATGATAAGCTCCTTGACGTTGGTCTTGGTGATAACTTTTTGGATTTGATGCCACAAAGGCAACAAAAGCAAAAGTAAGTGTGACTACATCAAACAAAAAAGCTTCTGCACAGCAAAGGAAATAATCAACAGAATGAAAAGGTAACCTACTGAATGGGAGAAAATACTTGCAAATCATATATATCTGATAAGGAGTTAATATCAAAAAATATAAGATACTCATACAAATCAAGAGCAAAAATCAAAACAATTTGATCAAAAAATGGGCAGTGGATCTGAATAAACATTTTTCCAAAGAAGACACACAGATGGCCAACAGGAACATGAAAAGGTGCTCAACATCATTAATCATCAGGGAAATGCAGATCAAAACAACAATGCGTTATCACCTCACACCCATCAGAATGGCTATTATCGAAGAGACAAGAAATAAAAAGTGCTGGTGAGGATGGAGAGAACAGGGAACTCCAGTGTACTGTTGATGGAAGTATAAATTGGTGCAGTTACTATGGAAAACAGTACGGAGGTTCCTCAAAAAATTAAAAACAGAACTACCATATGATCCAGCAATTCCACTCCTGAGTATTTATCTGAAGAAAATGAAAATATTAACTTGAAAAGATATGTGCACCCCCATGTTCACTGCAGCATTATTTACAACAGCCAAGATATGGAAACAACCTAAGTGTCCACCAATGGATGGCTGGATATATCAAATATTATTCAGCCATAAAAAAGGAAATCTTGCCATTTGCAAAAACATGGATGGAACCTGAGGGCATTAGGCTAAGTGAAATAAGTCAGACCGAGAAAGACAAATACCATATGATCTTACTTATATGGGGAATCTAAAAAAAAAAACCCAAAAAACAAAAAATGAGCTCACAGACAGAGAACAGACTGGTGGTTGCCACAGGTGGGGGGTGGACGAAACGGGTGAAGGGGGTCCAAAGGTACAAACTTCCAGCATAAAGTAAATCAGTCATGGGGATGTCATGTGTAGCATGGTGACTATAAGTAATAATACTCTTATGTATTTTTGAAAGTTGCCACAAGAAAAAAATTTTGTAACTATGTATGGTGACAGATGTTAACCAGATGTACTGTGGTGATCACCTCACGATATAAACAAATATCGAACCACGTTGCACACCTGAAACTAATATAACATTATATATCAATTACACCTCAAAGGAAAAAAAAATGATAAATTGGACCACGTTGCACACCTGAAACTAATATAACATTATATATCAATTACACCTCAAAGGAAAAAAAATAATGATAAATTGGACCTCATCAAACTTAAAAATTTTGGGTCTGTAAAAGAGCCTGTTAAAAGGATGAAAAGACAAGCCAAAGAGTGGGAGAAATGTTTGCAAACCACATGTTTGGGAAAGGACTAGCACTTAGAATACAGAAAGAACTCTCAAAAATCAAGTTTAAAAACAACTGAAGTAGAAAATAAGCTAAAGACATAAATAGACATTTCACCAAAGAGGATATACAGATGGCAAATAAGCACATGAAAAGATGTTCAACATCACTAGCCGTTATGGAAATGCAAATTAAAACCACAGTGAGATTATCACTAAACACGTATCAGAATGGCTAAAATAAAAAATAGCGACAATGCCAAACAGTGGTGAGGATACAGAGAACTGGATCACTTACACATTGCTGAGGTGTAAAATGGTACAGTCACTCTGGGAAACAGGTTTGTTTTTTTTAAAAATCTAAACATGCAACCACCCCATGAATCAGCAACTGCACTCTTGGGCATTTATCTCAGAGAAATAAAGACTACGTTCACACAAAAACTTGTACTTGAACATTCCACATGCCCTTCATGGTTAAACCATGGTACACGCAGACCAGGAAGTACTACTCAGTAACAAAAAAGAATGAACTACTGATATACACAACTTGGATGAATCTTGAGGGAATTAAGCTAGGTGAAAAGAACCAATCCCAAAAGGTTCCATACTGCATGATTCCATTCACATAACCTCAAATGACAAAACCAGAGGTGAAGAACCGTTTAGTATTGTCAGGAGACAGGAATGCAGGGGGAAGAGAAAGGGAAGTAACTGTGCTTATAAAAGGGCAACGAGAGGGATCCTTTGGGAGAGAACTCTTCTGTACCATGACTACGGCAGGGGATACAGGGATTAACTCGACGGAACTCTGTGCACAGACACACACACACACACTTAAGACTGGGGAAATCTGAGTAAGACATTAGAATGTATCAATGTCAACATCGGGGTTGTGATACTGTACTATATAGTTTTACAAGGTGCTGCCACTGGGGACAACTGGGTGAAGGGTACACAGGCTCTCTCTGTATTATTTCTCCCAACTGCATGTGAATCTACAATCATCTCAAAATAAAATTTTCATTAAGAAAACTATCTTTAATATTTTAAAACATGCATACACATACAAATTAAGAACAAGCATGGTTTACTGAAACATTCCACCTGGATTAATTTAGGTAGTAAAACTATCCAACAGAAATAAGAGCCAGTAGAAAAAAGTAATCATGGTTATGCTATGTTAAAAATAAGCATACAATGAAGATAAGAAATTATTCAAATAATCCAAAAACTAATCATATGTTGAAAATACTATATTTTGAAGCAGTTGCTCATGGACGGCATAGAGATGGGATAAATGGGAGGAACAGGCCTTCCCTCTGCTGTGGCAGGAGGGAAGAAAAATAAATGGTGTGTCTCAGAACTGATAAAATGTAGCAGTACATGTTTCACAGTTCAAATAGCCTGAACTTGGAGCTAAATTTCCAAGTTTGTAAACTCAGCAGGATATAAAGGGCGGAGTCACAGCACCTGGTCAACTAGTGGTTTGCTGTACCTGGTCTTATAAAAATGCATCCAGAAGGCTCAGAGGCTAAGTCACGTAGCAGAAGTAAGTTCTTCCTTTTTCTGGCTATAATTTCCTTCTTACGCTATTTTGAATTGCTGTGTCACTCACCTCTTCAGCTATGCATTCCCCTCATTTGCTGTCAGCCCTCTTTTAGGAACCAAAGTGACATTTGTTAAAACTCGTGCAGTCAGTATGTAAAAATCTAGCTCCAAATATGGTACCAATCACTCTAAAGCAGCCTTTCTCTGATGATGGATGCATCTGTATTTGCACTGTCCAATACGGGAGCATATGGCTTTTGAAACTTCTGGCTAATGTGACTGCAGAGTTTTAAGTTTTATTTAAGTAAAATTTAAATTTAAATTGCCATATGTGGCTACCATACTGGACAGCACATGTTAAACCTTCAATCAAAGATGATGATTGGAGGATATGCATCTGTTTTTCCCCTGATGAATGCTCCACTTCACCCTTGTTTGTGTTAGCATTTTTCATTTGAAACAAAATTAACTGTGTCTTGCATGGTTTGGGAGTGCCAATTATTCCTTCAGAATATAATCCTGACCGTCTCCATCGCTACCACCCCAGCTCAATCCACTATCACATTTGTCAAACCTACCGCCTAGCCTCCTCTAAGCGGTCAGCCTGCTTCCACAGTTGATACGGAAGCCCACACAGCACCAGTGAAGGGCACCCTTTGACGGCTTCCCGCTGCAAACAATAAATCCCAAATGCTGGGTCGTGATCTACCTGGGCCCTGGCTCGGTCTGGGTCTCACCTGAAACCCTGTAGCCCTCCTTCACTCAGGCAGCCTGTGGACTAGCACTCCTCTGCCCACAACACTCTTCCCTGCTCTTTCCCCAGATGGATGCACAAGGGTCTCGTTTTCAGTCACAGTTCACGTGCCAAGTCCCCAGAGAGGCCCTCCCTCATCTCCTATTTCAAAGGCTGCACCCCAACCCTGACCTCAGCTCTCCCCTCACCCTGCACTTCTATCCCATTGCTGTGTTTATCACTGTTCCCCTGTGTACTCACTTATTGGCCATCTCCTTGAATATACAGGGAAGGCCATCTCCCTTAGAGGAAGGCCATCTCCTTGAATGTACAGGGAAGCTCCACAAGGAAGGGGACTGCCACCGCTGGCGTGCAAACAGCCCTCCTTTAGCTGTCCCTGACACTAAAACCCCCTTCGGCTTGGTCCTGTGTCTCTGCGACCTTCAGAACCCAAACCTCACCAGAGCGGTCTCTCCTCTTTCCAGTTCCTTTTTTTCTACTTACCCTTCAGCTGCCAATCTGGGCTGCTGTCCCTTATCTTATCAATAAAACTGCTCATATCAAGGTTCTCTGTGATGCCAGATCCAAAGACCAGCTCTGTGTCCACCTTGATCTCTCGACAGTATTCTGCAACAGCATCACTCCCTTCTGGAGCGCTGCCCTCTGCCGAGCTCCCAAGCGCCACTTTGCCCGTTTTCCTCCCGCTGCTGACAGCTCCTGCTCAGTTTCCTTTGCTGACTCTTCTTCTTGAACCTGACCCTGAAATATCAGGGCTCCTCAGGGCTCGGGCTTCCTTCTGTTTACTCCCTCCCTATGTGAGCTGTTCTCAATGACTGAAGCTGATTATCTTCAGGCTGATGATTCCCAAATTTATTCAATTTTAAAACACTCCACTCTTCTGTTTAAAATCCTTCCAGTGGCTTGTTTCTGTGCATGTGGGTTTTGTTTTGTTTTGGCCTGTCCTCTCCCACTAGAATATAAGCTCCATGAGGACAGGAGTCATGCCTGCTGTACTGGCTTTTTTATATTCTGGAGTCTTGCAAAGAGGCTGGCACAAGACTGACTGAATCTCAGGGTCAGCCAGGATCGAGTCATCGATATGGAGGCACAAAGGCTGGGAACACCTGGGGCTGTGCTTTTCAGATTAGGAGACCATGATGTGCCCACGCTAGAAAACCCTGGGAAACTGGGTAAATTCCAGACCCACCCATCTCAGGAGGGAAGATGTCCCAGCCCCTGTCTTTCAAGGCTGATTCTTTCCCTGGTGCTCTGGAGCCCATTCCTACCTTCCTCCTCAGACATCTAGGCCCCTCAATTATATCAGCTCAACTGTTCTCCCCAACCTAACCTTTCCCTTTTTGGGGAGCATTCCTTAGCATAAAAATGTATGCAAGTCCTATCTTAGACTCATAGCTACAAAACACCAACAGAAACACACCAACTCTCCCCAATTCTAAGGTTCCCATGTAGCTACCATCTTATTCAATACTTGCCTCTTCACCTCCACAGCAAAGCCCCAAAGAGCACCCGAAGTTCATCTCGGTTTCTTGATTCCTCCCACGGCAATGCTTCCTGCCCCCTGACTGCCAGATCTCTCACTTATCTAGTTATGGGTAACTAGGTGAGCACTTAGCCCTCGTAAGAGACACCTCACATGGCCTCCTTTGGCCATCAAGGCACCATCCTCTCCAGGTTTTACTCTTGGCTATGTCACGATTCTTTTTCAGGCTCCCTTTTCTCTCTCCTTAAACGCTGATATTCCACTGGGTCTGTACCTTGGTCCTTGTCTTTCCTCATTCTATAAACTTTCCAAGACGGCCACACCTCTGCTACCATCCATATGCGACTAACTCCCCAATCCTTATTCCCAGCCTAGCCTAAGTTCTATACATATGTACCCAGCTCTCAATGGACAGTTCTACCTGACTGTCCCCACAAGCATTTCAAGCCCCAGAAGTTCAGGACCACCCTGGCCCCAAATATGCCCCCTCTTCTTGTAATCCCGACTGTCAAGCTGTGCCCTGTACACACACAATGGTTTCATTCTAAAACAGAAACGTGAGCTTACTGCCTCCTCTGACTCCCCTCTGACAGCAGGATGGGGACCAACCACCTATGTGCAGCACACACTGCTCCTTGTCATGTGGCTTAACGAGGCTTGACCTCTCACCCGGCACACTCCGTTCCCGTCACACCAAACTACAGGGACAACCCAGATGGCTCAGAATTCATACCTCTGTGTACAGTGTGCTCTCCACCTGGAATACCCTATCCCATTGTCTCCCTGTAAAACTCCAGCTTCTCCAACACTCAGCACAGTCACTGTGGTCCTCCAGCTGCAAAGCCCTTCCCAGCACCCCCAGGAGGCCTAGCCTATGCTTCCTCTAAATTTCCACTGCCTCTTGTACATCCTTCCAAAGGTCATAAAGTATCCTAGGAGTCCCTTTATATGTCTGATGTTTTCACATCAGAATATAAGCCCTTGGAAATCAAGGATGATACATTTCTTTTATGATTCCCCAACATGTAGCAAAATGCATGGCACAGTAGACACTCAGAAAAGTAAATATTCAGGACTGAGTAAACTTTGAGTTCTATATACAATGAACTTGCAGTTTCTCTCAACCCTCTGCAAGGTTTATTACACTTCTAGACTGAGGCATATGTTGTTTTTCTCTGCTTGGAATGCATCTCACTTTCTTGTCCAAGAAGGCATGACTTCATAGTGAAAAAGCACAAACTTATAAGCAGATAGACCTGGATTCAAAACTAATCCAAGTCTTCAATACTAATTAACTGTATGTCTTTGGGCAAATCATAAACTTAATAAGCTTTGGTTTCTTATACTGTGAAACTGGAGTAATACCTTGAAGAGTTGTTTTGAGGACTAAATGAGATCACAGCAAACACCAGGCAGACAATTAGTGTCAGTACCTTTCACTCTTACCTAAGCTCACATCATCTTCTCTGTGGAACATTTCTCATTTATCCTTGAAGAGTTACACAGGCCCTTCCTTTCTGCCCTCCCACACTAACCTTTAATTCTATTAGAGCACTACTGCATTATTTTATTTTGATATTTAGTTATCTGCATTCCTCCATTTGATTATAAGCATCTGGCTATGGGGATTTTGCCTTTTTCAGTGGGAAAGCTATTCGTTAGTTGAATATTCTTCATCCAAATTTCCTACATTAGAAGGTGGAAAAGGTTGAATGAGAAAGCACACCTGTGACCCAACCACTGATAATAGTATAACTCATTACCTCTCCCTCTGTTTAACACTATCAGTTATGCCTTTAATATGGGTCAATCTCAAGCTGATTCACTGAAGAACATCCACAATCCAATTCAAATATGATGCAAAGGATTACAGAATGAAACTGCAAATGTTGCAAAATAAAAAAGATCAGTAAATAGATGAAAATTATATTGTAGAATGCCCAAATCACATGCAAACTCTTGATAAATAACAGTTGGTGTACTATGTATAAAATAGATGAGCAACAAGGATATATTGTATAGCACAGGAAATTACAGCCATTATCTTGTATTAGCTTTTAATGGAGTATAATCTGTAGAAATACTGAATCACTATGCTGTACACCTGAAACTAATACTGTAAATCAATAAAACTTCAATAAAAACATTTTTAAAAGATGGTGGAATAAAACTATGCAGTTAACTGACAAACCAACAAGGATGAAGACAAGGCATTTCAAAAGAAATCATCTTTGATCCTCAAAGGAACAACAGTTTTATCAAATGACCAATACTTTTTCCAAGTACATTCACCAAAAAGACCCCTTCTGAATGGGGCTACAAAAAAACCAATGTTAAGTGAAGATTGTTGCATCTTAGTTTAATGAAATCTTGTTGGGAAAAATACACATAAATCAACACATGACTTATTCTTTATTCTAAGAAATAAGTCACGTTGCAATTATATTTTGTTAAAGACATAAAACATTTATTTTCATAATCTTTTGGGTTGATTTCCAAGATAAAAGTCCCAATCAAGTGCCCCACCTCCTTTTTGGTGAAAATTTGATCTCGATTTAAATCAGTCTACTTGCAGTGATTTTTCTTCAGGATCAATTATCCTGGGCTCAGTAGGTCCTGTATTAATTATCCCAGGTGCCTGTACCAGGCACTCAACAAAAGCCTTTTCAACTGCAAGATCAAGACAAAGATTCAAAATAGGGATTCACGCTACTCTTTTATCCCAAACTTGTCTAGTGGACTGGAGCTCTCGAGGTTAAGTCACATTCTAAACTCCACTGAAGCCCCAGATCCATTCTAGGGATGGGAGGCACTGTTTGAAAAATTTCTCATCTCCATGAATTCCATTCCACAGAGGTCTAACAATTAAGTCTAAAGTATCAGGATTACATGTTTTATGAACAAAACACTGAACTCACTGCGGTAGGGGTGGGAAAGTGAAGTTACAAAGGAGTTTAAGAAAACTCCATGATCTCATTTATATACTATATTTTGGGAGCCATTAGCGTGTACCTGAACGTATAGCTCAATGAATTCACGGATTCCTCAGATTCTGAGACTGTGCTCACGTTTCTATTCACCTGACAGCTCGAAAAGAAAGGCTTTGCTACACCAGCTTGAGGAACTAGGAGAGAACTCGAATCACCCTATTTTCAACTGGTCCAGAGTAATGCACTGGATACGTTATGTTGTTTCCTCTCTCCCTTAGACTGACTGCAGCGTTCGTGCCTCTGTTCAAAGCTCTGCCCAGCTCGGTTCAAACTCGGCTGGTGTGAAAAGGAAAAATCAAAAGCCTCAACAAAAGTCAGAAGTCCCACAAAGCCAGTGGGCTTGGGAAACCCCGGAAGCATGCGGAAAGCGTCCGACTCTCCCACCTGCCTCTTGGCCGGCGCGCCGCCGCTTCCTCCCTCTTCCCCGCCCCCACTTCCCACCCCACGCCCAGCGCCTCCCCTTGGCTTGGGCTCTCCAAGGGGCGGGAGGATGGCGATACCTGGAGGTTGCTCGAGGTGGATGCCATGGCGGAGATACGAGGCGGTTCCTCGAGGAGGAACGGGGGCAGAGGAAACCTACAGTGGCAACGTCGAGTCGAGCCCGGAGCTGCCCCAAACGTGCGCAGGCCGGTGGCTCTTGGACCTCAAGCGGCGGCCTCCTTTCCCGAACTTGTTCCAAAACAACACTGCGCTCCAGCAGCCGGCAGCACCCCCCTCAACAAAACTTCCGCAACCCCGAGCCCCTACGGGTTCTCGTCCGGCCTCTAGCCTCAGTACTTCCGCTTTCGTCATCACCACGCGCGACACCCAGTCCCGAACTAAGCCCGCCGAGGCCTGGCGGAAGTCAGGCTGCGCGCAGGCGCACTGCGGCTCCGGCCTAGGGGCAGGGAGACCGCACGGGGTCGAGCCCCATGCGCTTTTCTTCCTTTTGCGGAAGTCTTATCCTTTGAGATGAGTTATTGGTTCTGGCTTCTTTCACTTGACGGAGCATGGAGAGTGCTGTGTCAATCTATGGCTTTTGTGTGAAAAAAGTTATCTCGTCTCCAACACCCACTGGTTGGGGACTTTGGGTCCGTTACCATTTACTCCTGTGTAAAGTGGGGGTAATTAAAGTACCTACCTCAGGGTTGTGGAGAATGCTAGTGCTGCGCGGTTAGGCGCATTGCAGAGTGATAAGCGAACAGGAAGATCTCAGCACGCCTTAGCGCTTGTTATTGCTCACGCTCTACACTTCATCCCACAAGCATTTTCCCAATGGTTATTGTGATGACTCTAGGAAGCCCCGAGAATTTCAATAAAAGTTATGTATGGCGCTGCCCTCAAGGAGCTTACGGCAGTCTGGTGGGGATGCAGGCTTCTGAACACAAGTCTCGTGAAACTGTTAGATCAGATATTATTTATTCCAGTTAACATTACAGGGAAGGTTAATGGCTTGAGCAGGTGAGTGCTTTATGCAGGACCACAGATGTCAGGGCTTAGTGGCAGAACTAAAATAAGACCTTTTTCCAGCATTCTGTTGTTTGCGGGCACAGTCCTCTTTTTTTTCTTCCTTTCATAGTTTAGTTTCTCAAAGGAAAACGAAATAGATGTTTAATCACTCCAACGTTTTATTTCCCACTCATTCCCTAATTCTTTCCAAACATCTGGTGTCTCCTAAATAAAGAACTTCCCTCCCTCGCTTCTTACTTAGTATTGTCAACTACCCAGTTCTTGAAATCTCTTCCAGATAGTGTCCTAATGTCCTTTCTCTAACCTCTTCACTTTCTCCACTTCTTACTCTTAAGGGCAGAATTTCCTCAAGAGTCTGACGTCCTCTTCTTTCTCACTACTCAAGCTCTGCTCATCTTATCCCCTTCCTGGGCTACAGGAGCAATAGAATAGAAATGGCTTCAAATTTAAATCTCTAGCCTGCCCTGTCCTCTGCCCAGCATTTATAGCTACCTCCCAGAGAGCTCCAAAAAACCATAGGGTTTTCCCACAAGAAAAATTCAACACGTTAAAAGCCATATTAATTATCTTAAACCCCAAACTTCCTTCTCTGATCTCTCCTTAGAATAATATATCACCAAATCTCCATCATGCAAGCTCAAAGCCAAAGCCCTCTCTCTGCCTGCGTCTATCAATTCTCCTTCCTACCCACCCTGTCCCCTTCCAGTTACTGATAAAATACTATAGGGACTCCAGCCCTTAGAATATCCGCACATAATAGACATTTAATAAATATTAAACTATTTAACTGAGCTGCTTAAAATAAGTCGCTGGTTCCTTAATGACTTTCAAGCTTGATTTTGCCTGAAGATACAACCAGATTCCAATTTACCTTTCAATTCAATCCCTAAATGTTTACTGAACACCCACTGAAAACAAGTCTACTGGGCATTAGGAACCTACAAAGACGAATAAGGTGTGGTCTTTGCCATTTAGGATTTTACAATTTAGTGGAAGGCAAGACATGTAATAGTGAAAAGAGAATTCATTTGAGTACCACAGTTGAGTACCACCATGTGCCAGGCTGTTTTAGGTGCTGGATATGAACCAGTCAAAAATTCCTCTTTTATCACCAATACAGTAATAAGTCCTGTTGATACCATGTGCTCCCTGATATGCAATGAGGAGAGTGTCACCTGTGGTATCTTAAAAAATCTATAACCTCAGTCTCATCATGAGAAAGCACCATACAAATACAAATTGAGTTTTTTTTAAACTTCTACAAAATACCTAACCAGTGCACTTCAAAAATGTCAAAGTCATTATAAAACAAGGAAAGACTGAGAAACTTGTCACAGATTGCAGGAGATTGACAACTAAATGCAATATGGGATTCTGGACTGGATCCTGGAACAGAACAAGACAGTGGAAAAACTGATAAAATCTGAATAAAGTCTGTATTTTAGCTAATAGTATTATACTGATGCTAATTTCTTAGTTTTGATAAGTATACCATGGTTATTTAAGTTGTTAACAGTAGGGGATGTTGGGTGAAGCATATATGGGAATCCTCTATATCTTTGCAACTCTTTTGTAAATAGTATTTTAAAATAAAATGCTTCCTTAAAAAGTTCTGTTCTTTGGGAGCTTACCTTCTAATGGAATAGAAACTTTTTACCTTTTACATGTGTGAGATAAATAGAAAAAATATATTGGTCTCTGCCCCTGGTTCCTGGCACAGAGCTCCTGAACCCTTGGAATTTCCTGGGTGATCGAAATGTCTTTTGTTCTAATGAGGTGACCCTGGGTGGGCTCCTGGATGGGGGCTGGTCACCACAAAGTCCAAGCCATGATTAGAAACTTGGAATTTTCAGCCACCCCCCTCCATTCTCTTGAGAAGGCAGAAGGGCTGAAAATGGAGTTAATGATTGATCATGCCTATGTGATGTGATGAATCCTCTATAAAAATCCCCTAAGGATGAGGTTCCGGGAGCTTCTGGGTTGGTGAACGTAGAGGTGCTGGGAGAGTGAGCCCCAGGTGAGCCCTTGGAGCCCCAAGAGGGCATGGAAGCACCTCGCCACTTCCCAAATACCTCGCCCTATGCATCTCTTCTATCTGGATGTTCAACTGTATCCTTTATCATAACCTTTATAATAAACCAGTAAGAGCAAGTAAAATGTTTTTCTGAGTTCTGTGAGCTGCTCTAGCAAATTAATTGAACCTCAGGAGGGGGTCATCGTAACCTCCGATCTATAGCCCATCGGTCAGAAGCATAGGTAGCATCCCTGTCTTGTGATTGGCGTCCGAGGACTGTGTGTGTATGTATGTATGTGTGTGCGTGTGTGTGTGGCAGTCTTGTGGGACTGAGCCCTTAACCTGTGGGATCTGACACTCTCTCCAGGTAGATAGTGTCAGAATTGAATCAAATTGCAAAACACCCACCTGGTGTCGCAGAGAATTGCTTGGTGTGAGGAAAAGCCTTCAAGTATTTGGTGACCAGAAGTATCAGAAGTGAAGGACGGCATGTGTAGGCAAAAAAGACAGGCAGGGAAGAAAGACCTAGCAGGGAAGAACTGAGTTTTTCCAGTGTAACATGTTTAAATCTGTAAATGTAAAAATGTTATATTCTCTATGGTTTACAAAGTATTTTCACATATATTTTCTCATTTCCTAATTCTGTGAAGTAGATCTTAAGTATCTCATTTTTACAGATGTGGAAACCAAGGCTGAGAGAGATAGAATTTCCCCAATACATGCAGCTCTTAAGTGGCAGAGCTGGAGTTTGAACCCAGGGAACCAGACTTCGGGTCCAGTATCAGAAGATGGACGGTGACAAGTACTAGAACAGAGGCAGGACACACCGTGATGCCTCAGACGGGAGAATGCTGAATTTGGAAGGTGTGGTTAGGAATTTCTTAGGGAAGGTATCAGTTCAACTGAATCTTCAAATCTTAAAACTGATTTTGACAGAGGCTAGGCCATTTCAGGCAGAGGAAAAGCACGAATAAAGGCATGGAAGAGTGAAGTATATGACGTGTTTGAGGGATGGCTGGAAAGTAGGGAGCCAGGGGAGCTGCAGGGAAGGAGTGACCAGAGAGGAAGCTAAAAAGGCACCCGTGGGCACTGCCAGGTCTTCAAGGCTTTGGAGATAAGGAGTCTGGACTTTGTTCTGCAGGGAGTAAGGATTCGTTGAAAAGTTCCCCGCCCCCCCACCCCTTTGTCCCTCCTTCCCTCCCTGCCTAACTTTGTTCCTTTTAGAAGAAAGTAGCTAGTAGAGTCCTGACTTGGTCAGATAACAAGTTTCCCCTGCTCTCCGAAAGCAGAGTATTCCTATGAAAGCTTCATAAGCCGACACGGCGTAAAGCAAAGAAACCATCACCTTAGGGCACATCTTGCTAACAGACACACAGAATAAATCGAGATAAAGCACAGGGGCTCACAGACACAGTTCAAAGCGATGGCGGCTCCATGCTGAGATGCTGAGTGTAGTTCTGGGGAAGGAGTTTGGCGGTGCCACTCTCCGTGGTGGTAACTCTATAACTCACTGCGAAACAAACACTGAACTATAGTTTTTCCTGATTTTTCCATTAAAGCAAAAATCCTCTTCAGATGTCTTTCAGTTAGCAAAAACAGGTACTAACTCAGGTCTTTCGTAAAAGCAAAGTGACACAAAGCAAATTTTCAAAAAGTGGGGGAGACCTGTATTGGTTTTAGGAAGATGAATGTCGCAGTTGTTTGGGTAGGAGGGACCAGGGGGAGAGAGGAGGCAGGAAGGTGAAGCAGGAGGCTACTGCAACAGTCTTAGCTTTTAGAAAACAGTGTCTGCAGAGCCAAACAGCCAAATTTCCCCATTCCTGAAGCACAGCTGCAATTTGGACTTTAATTAAGACATCCTCCTTCCCTCAATCGCTTTCACCAGTTCGACCTGTTAAAATCGTACCTACTCTTCTAGTGCCTGTTCCAATGTCGCTTGCTCAAGACACCTGCAAAACCTCTCTGAACTCACAGCACTGTGGGATCTTGAATTGTCCTGAGATAATGCAGGCTAAGTGCCGAATACGGTGCCTGGAGCGTAGACAGATACTCAGAAATTGTTAGCTCGCCTGCATAGTGTTCCTTCTTTCTAGACTGTAAGGTCACCAAGGCCTAAGACTTCATCTTATTCATTTTTATAGCCCCCTCCGCCCGTCCCATGCCTCACTCCCCACATATACACACAAAGTATGCACTTAAGGAGCCACGGTGTGTGAACAAAATGAAGTCTCCTTGTGAATGATCTTTGGCTGGTAGGTGGCACCTGTGGATTCATCTTTCCACAGGGTCTCACATCCAGCCCAGCCAGGACCAAATCCATGTCAGACCATCTTAAAGGAAATGCATAACCTTGAAGGCCTCACAGCATGAGTGGGCAACCTGCTCATGTCCACTCAGGAGTCAGGTCTCTGCTTGTTGTGTCACCATTCCCTCCCTGCCCTGGGACATAGCAGTAAGGAAGGCAAAGCACTGACAGGGCTGATCATGTGAAGGAAGTGACTCATCGGGGATCTGAGGCAGAAAACCTGTTCTCCGTATCAGGCAGCATACCTTCCTGAATGTGCTGGTCACCTGGAAGCCCAGCCCTTTCCCACTTATTGTTGTTCCTTTTATTCATATGAAGCTACAGAGAGTTCCGGCTTGATAGGTGGGTGTGGGAACGGACCCATCAACATCAGTCAGCACTGTGAGGATGGGCGCGTGGACTGAGGCATCCATTCTTCATCGTGGATTATCTAAGGTGAATATGTTCTAAGGCATCAGCTCAGAAGAAAAGGTGAGGCGCCTGCCCTCTAGAAGTTTGCAAGCTAAGTCATCATCCACCAGACTGTGACTCCTTAGACCACAGATAATGTACATATGTACCAAGAGTGGATTTCAAACACTTACCCCACTCCTGCTCAGCCCAAGTCTCTTCCTGAACATTTTCTCCAAGAATGTCTCCTTTGCTCTTGTGCTGGATTCAGTATTCAAGTGATATTGGCTGATAGTGTTCTGCTTGTTGAAGGAAGGTGGGAAAAAAAAAAATATATATATATATATATATATATTTTTTTTTTTTTTTTTTTTTTTTTGCGGTACGCGGGCCTCTCACTGTTGTGGCCTCTCCCGTTGCAGAGCACAGGCTCCGGACGCGTAGGCTCAGCGGCCACGGCTCCGTGGAAATAGGAAGCCCTATTTCCACATTTTATAGATGCAAAAATAGCAGCTTAGAGAGATTAAGTAATTGCCTGACACTTGCTGGAGCCAAGATTTGAACCAAGCCTTCTAGCATCAGAGCCTGAGCCCTTGGCTAGTTTTCCATTCTGCTTAGGGTGAATCAGGCAGGCAGCTCCACAAGATACTGTATTGCAAAGCTACTGTCATAAAAACAGTTTTGCTGGCATAAGAATAGGTGGTGAAAAGGAATATTTTTAAAAATCAAGATTTCGACAAATTCTTGTGAGAAATTGGTATATGATAAAGGTAGCTATTCAAATGAGTAGAGAAAAGAAGGATGTTCAATAAATAACATTGGGGGAACTGACCACCCATTTGGAATAAATAAAAATAAAACAACAAAACTAGACCCTGAGCTTAATTGTTACACCAAAATAAATTCCAGAGAGGTCAAAGATTTAAATGAAACAATGAAACCCTGAAAGTACGTGAAGAACAGGTGTACTGTGGTCTCAGGTAACCTAGTAATGAGTAAGGCTCTTCTAAACATAGCAAAAAGAAAAAGAAAGATAAATGTGACTATATTGAAACTTACATTCTCATACCAAAAACAGGTAATAACTGAGAGAATAAAATGGGAAAATATTTGCAGCACATATCACAAAAGATGAAATTCCTTAATATACAAAAGACTAATAAATCAGTAAGAGAAAGATGAAAAGATGCACACTACAGTAGAAAATTGGACAAAGAATTTAGATAGGAGTTCGACACAAATGTGAAATGCAATTTTTAAAAAATCTCTTGTTGTGGAGAATTTTAAATATACAGAAAAGCAGAGAAATTGGTCCAGTGAACACCCCCTCACACTCTGCACTTATTCACAGCTACAATGGTCAACAAACCATCTCTTGTTTCACTCATAACACACGCACACACTCTCCCTCCCCCCACCCCAACCTACCCACTGCTACACTGCATTTTTACGAAGCAAGTCATTTTATCTGTAAATATATCAGAGAGTATATCTAAGGCTATAAAATGCTGTTTCCTATTCTATTGGTAAAGATCAAGTAATTGGAATTTGAGAGAGGGAGAAAGCTGAAAACACTATAGCTCATACTCTGAGAGGGAAAAGGGAGTTTTGAGAAGAGATCAAATATTTTCCAACTTGGGCTTCCCTGGTGGCGCAGTGGTTGAGAGTCCGCCTGCCGATGCAGGGGACACGGGTTCGTGCCCTGGCCCGGGAGGATCCCACATGCTGTGGAGCGGCTGGGCCCATGAGCCATGGCTGCTGAGTCTGCCCGTCCGGAGCCTGTGCTCCGCAGCGGGAGAGGCCACAACAGTGAGGGGCCCGTGTACCGCAAAAAAAAAAAAAAAAAAAAAAAAAATGTGGAAATAGTACTACCTGTCTAATGGGGGAGTTAAATGAAACTAGCATATGGTGGAACTGGGCTTGGAACATGGTTAACACCCACTAAATGTTAGCTATCAGTAATTTTCTAGATAGTTAAGATTTTCTCATATTTACTTTTCCATGTTAACTTTAGTATCATTTTGTCAAGGTCCACCTAAAAAGCTTATTGATTTTGTAATTGAATTGATAGATTAGCTTAAGGCAGATGGGGATCTTTAAAATACTGAATTTCCTTCAGGTTTCAAACACATGTGATGTCTTTTTTGTCTTCTTGTATGCTTCTTAGTAGAGTTTCATTTTTTTTCTTCAGATAGTTTCTGAACATTTCTTTTAGGCTTATTTCTAGGTATTTTATTGTGCTCTTGTTGCCATCATAAGTAGTATATTTTCTTCTCATATTTTCTAGTTGGTTATGGTCTATAAGTAGGAAACCATGGGATTATATGTAGGTTAAATTGCCAGACATGTTGTTTCTAATAGATTATCAATATATCCTCTTGGAGTTTCTAGGTAAACAATGACAACCTCTGCAAATAGCCATATCTTTGCCTCTTTCCCATACAATGTTGACAGTGTCAAGAGTAGTCATCCTTGACTTTTTCCTAACTTTAAAGGAAATGCTAGTAGAGCTTCATAAATAATCATTTTAAATGTTATTGTGTAAGTTTTCTATTGCTGTGTAACAAATTATCACAAACCCAGCAGCTTAAAACAACACACTTTTATTATGTCACACTTTCTATAGGTCAGAAGTCCGGGCATGTCCTAGCTGGGCTTTTGCTCTGGGTCTCACAAGGCTGAAATTAAGATGTAACCTGGGCTGTGTTCTCATCTGGAAGTTCAGTTAGGGAAGGATCTACTACTTTGAAGCTCCCTGAAGTTGTTGGCAGAATTCACGATAGCTCACTTCATCAAATCCAGGAACACACACACACACACACACACACACACACACACACACACACACACACACACACACACACACAAAAGTCTCGGCTGCTTCAAGTCTGTGACTCCAGGGAAGGGTCAACCCCTCTTTTAAAGGGCTTTCCTGATTAAGTCAGAACCACCCAGGATAACCTTCCTTTTGATTAACTCCAAGTCAACTTATTAGGACCTTCAATACATCTGCAAAATCCCTTCACCTTTGCCATATTCTGTTGGTTTGAAGGAAGTCACAGTTTCTGTCTGTACTCAAGGGGAGGGGATTATACGAGGGTATGACTCATTGGGTGTCCCTTAGAGTATGTCCACCACAGTAATATTTTACAAGACATCTCTATAAGGGAGATAGGAAAAATTAATATTTTCGCATAAGGGAAATATGTAAGATTTCATATTATAAATACTATATAAAATTTTTTGGTTCTCTATCTATCTAATTTATATTTTACAGGACTTTGATAAGTATTACATTCATTAAAATAGGTAATTAGAAAAATGGAGTGACTGACAGAGAAAGAAAAATACTGTATTTTATCACATATATGGAACCTAAAAAATAGAACAAATGAATGAATATAATAAAACAGAAGCAGACTCATAGATATAGAGAACAAACTAGTGGTTATTAGTGGGAAGAGGGAAGGGGGCGGGGCAGGGTGGGGAAGGGGATTAAGAGGTACAACTTACTATGTCTAAAATAGATAAACTACCAGGATACATTGTACAGCACAGGGAATATGGTCAATATTTTATAATAACTTTAAATAGAGTACAATCTATAAAATTTTTGAGTCACTATGTTGTACATCTGAAACTAATATAATACTGTAAATCAACTATATCTCAACTAAAAAAACAAGAAAAAAAGTGGAGTGACTGAAGACGGAAGCATGTAAATAAAGGCTTCATGAAATATCTCTGGCTTGGAAAATTGTATGGAGTGGAGCATTTGGTGTAGAAAGAGGAATCACCTCTTTGTTCCTCAGAGAGATGCTGACCAACACATATTCTGGCAGCAAAATTGGTTTAGCTACAGAAGCTCCTATTGTCCGCTGAGAGCTCCTTCTCCAGAATGACGTGTTCTTGTTGTCTTTTGAGCAGGCGAAATCTCCCAAGATTGCTACCACCAAATCAACAGAGATCTGGGGTGAGATTGTGGGGATGGAATCATGTTTAGTTCAAAAATCAACCTCCATGTACTTCTCATGGACTAGTTTTAGGAGAAGGATTTAGGAGAGTTGAGGTTCCATTTCTAATAACACCCAGCATGGGATAGCACGATTTCCCAAATAACAACATTAGCAACATCAAATAATGACTGTCTAGATTAGCAAAGGAATTTTGCCTATTGTTATCTAAGCCAAGATTTTCCCAAGAATTACAGTCTAATTTAGTTGTTCATTGTCCCATTTGATTGCTAAATTAAGTCAACTCTACAAGATTAAGCAGAAAGAAAATGAATACCCTATGAGAGTAGCAACTATGTGTTTTACAGGAGAGGGCTCAAATATGATCTCCGTTTACTAGCGGTTTTTTTTCTTCTGAAAATAGTATAATGCTCTCTTCACTCCTTTATAAACTCATTATTATCAACTTTAAGCAAATCTGTTGAGACCTTAAGCTTTGTTTCCATCTTCCTTTTCAAAGTGTGTAGACTTACATCTGCAGACATTTTCAAAGAGATATCATTGTGTCAGAAAAAAAAAAACCGTTGTGGTTTTGTGTACGTGTCATGATTTAATTACTAGCTAAACAGTAAGTGGCACTATGGTAAATTTCTGAGTAATGATGAGAGTAATACTCTGGGTAGAGAGGGGTGTTGAGGCAGGATTGGGGACCCCCGAGTAAAAGGTCAACCTGACCACTGTAAGACAAAATAAGCTGGCAACTTTCTTCTTTGTGATTTATCTGTAATTAAAAACAGGTTTGAAAAGGATACATTTCAATGGTGAAATGAAAAACCAAGAATCGCCAAACCTAAAAAATGTTTTATTGGCAGCTGCTGTTTCAACGCAACTTGAGGTCAATATTTTAACTAGATAAGACATTTAATACTCCTGTTTCTATTCTATTTGTAATTGTGTTGGCCTTGGGAATTAAAGCATGTGGGATGGAGTTCTTATTTATATGTGTACGTAAATGTAAACCCTGGGACTTTAAGAGGAAACAATAGAATTGGTGATGTACCTATGTTTGAACCAATCGTACTTTTCAATCACTCAGCCAACTGGTACTGATTGAGCTCCTATGAAGTAGTCAGACCTGAATCTGATGTTCCAATGAATCCAATTGAGAAGTCAAACATGACCCTTTCTCCGCAAAACTTCTAATATAGTTGGAAAATCAGAGCAGTTACAATCAGAAAGCCGTCTTCACCGGGCAAAATGAATACTAAGTACAATGTAGACCTCATGAGTGAAAAAAAAGTGGTGAGAAATGTTGACTGCTGTGATCATAGAAAAGGTTGGGTCTGAATTGTGCCTAGAGAGGGCACTTTAGAAGCAACGGAGGAATTTACATTTGTTCCTAAAAAACACTCTGTGGGGCTTCCCTGGTGGCGCAGTGGTTGAGAGTCCGCCTGCCAATGCAGGGGACACGGGTTCGTGCCCCGGTCTGGGAAGATCCCACGTGCCGCGGAGTGGCTGGGCCCGTGAGCCGTGGCCGCTGAGCCTGCGCATCCGGAGCCTGTGCTCCGCAACGGGAGAGGCCACAATAGTGAGAGGCCCGTGTACCGCAAAAAAAAAAAAAAAAAAAAAAAAAAAAAATTAAAAAAAACACTGTGCTACTGAGGAGGGTTGTCCTTTCTCATTATTCAAATTATAATTACAAAATGGAAGTCTTGAAAGCTCAAGTGTTTATTCATAATCTTGGCCAAATTCCACCTTGGAAGAGTAAGCATAGGTTAAAAACCACAGCCAATTCAATGATTTAATTTCACTATATTAAAGCTCAAGGTTGCCAAATGATCTCATTACCAAATTATATCCTAAGGTCATGCTGGGAAAATAAGCTATTCTATGCCAGACAAACTACTCCCAAGGGCACCTCCTAGCCAATGATATTTTTGAAGTTGCAAAATGGCTGTGTTTTTCATTGCAGAATTCCATCCTCCACCCCTGGTACTCTTGGAGGGTTCCTAGGCTTACCCAGTCTAGTGAAACAAAGCGCTGGGCCAAACAGTTATTTAAAAGACACACAGTAACACATGAATGGCAACTAGTAGCAATCTGAAAAGCAATTTTGTAATAGACTTTACAATGGGACAACTTAGGTCTATAAAAATTATAGGAGAAAGCAGCAAGTCGTAGCATTAATGACAAGTACCTTCCACATATTGTTATCAGCAGGTATTTACCGGTTGTTAAAACACTATAGTAAGAGATGTCAAGCTAGGGGAAATTACAAATAAAGATGTGAAAAACTGGAAAGTTCAGCTTTCTTTCTTCTCGTTTTAGGACCTGTTTTTAAAATGGTGGGACTTTGTAGAAGCAAAAAGTTCAGGTTCCCTCTTAAAAGAGAAAGTATATACCCCTATCAAGGCAAGGAATACCCACAAAGAAAGTGGTTTTATTGTGCCAGTGAGAAATTCCAGAAAAGGGATATTATAAGAGCCCCTAAGGAGTAGATTCAGGTCAGGGGAAATATATACCTTGGAGAGAGATGGAGACATTAACTTATTTAGAAGCTGGCTCTCTTCAAAGACCCCAGAGTGTAAAGTATCATGTAATTGATCCAAGTGGACAATATGTCAATCAACAAATCTAAATTGAGTTGACTATTATGTGAAAGGCATCTAACCCTCCAAGCTCCTTCTAAATTTTCCGAATGAAAAAGGCCAGCATTGTGCATTGATTGTCTAAGTAATGGGAATTACGACACAAATGTGTTTGAGAAATGCCCACAGAGATGTTGTAATTTTACTGTGTAGTGTCTGCACATTGTCGTGTGGTAGAAAGAGCTCCCTCTGGGCTTGAAGTCTTGACGTCCTAGGTTCTAATCCTGACTCTCCCACTCAACAGCTTCATGAACTTTCTTAGAGAGTTAAGAGAAGAGTTTGGATGAAACTCGGTGTGATTTAATCAGAAGACCCCAGGTCTATACTCAGCTATGCAACTCCCTTGGTTTTTGACCTTAGGAAAGTCATTATTAGCTTCTGTTGTTTTTAGTTTGCTTGTTTGTGACAAGGGTGAGCTAGATCATCTCTAAAATCTCTTATTGCTTTGCACCAACCCTTCAAAGTGTAGCATAATTATATTACTCGAAATTACTGTGGGTGCTTAGAGATGTATCTTTGCTTTTATGCCAGATTGTTGAGGCACTGTGGTATAACATTAAGTATTAGAGATTTTGAGGTGAGACCCAAGGACAGGCACTTAACTGCTCTGAAACCTAGTTTTCTTATCTTTAAAACTGGACTAATAATTCCTACTTTACAAGGTCTCTGCAAAGGTAAGAGATAATGAACTACAATGTCTGGCCCATTGTGGACATTCAATAAGTGGTGGTGTTTTTTATCTTCACCTCCGTGAACCACTTGATGCCAAAGTGTAGCATTATTCCTGTGGGAAAATAAAATAGACTTCATAACAATCTACAGTTTCTAGGGAGCTTTGTGGTAGACAGCATAATACTATCTTTTGTAATGGAGATGGTGATCAGATATGAAATTTTAGGAAAACTTACTAATGGACTGCAGTAAGAGTCCATTACTTTTCAAAGGTATTGGATGTTACCTCTGTAATACCTTTTACTCAGATCTTACAGTTAATTCTGACACTTAATGCCCATGGTTTCCACAGGTAGTTAGCTCCAGCAGGCCCCAAATTAACTTAAAGGGCTACAACGCAGACTGGATGAATCTTCTCACCATGGCATTTTTCTTTATCATTCTTTTCAGGCTCCTATTTTTTGCCACCATTCCTGACATGTTGCTTCACCACTGCTCTGTGTTTCTACATTTTAGCCACATCTGGATACTGTTGGATGCTTCCTCTTTCTCGCAGGCAAACACAGAACAGCAGGCAGGTTTCTGCCAACCTCGCCACTTCCCTCCATCGTGTTTGGAGCAATAGTGATCCTTGTAAGGTGCAAAGTTAGAAACCCTTCACATTTTACACAGTAACGCTCGATTCTGGAATCAACTTTGAATTAATTAACTTATTCCACTTTTGAGCATCTGTCATTCTCTGTTCTTGAACCTGGGACTTCTTGTTGGTTCTCATAAGTAAGCGCTGATTTGTACTTGCTTTGATGCTTTCACTGGCAACTCCCTGTATAAGGCACGATCCCTGTTCTCAGAGTACATAATCCATTGCTGTATGGGGAGATTAGGAGTAGACAGTCCCGAGAGACAAGTGTGAGCTGAGTGTTACAGGCAGCAGATGCTGCAGGCACGAGAAGAGATTGCTCTGGGCTGGGCCGGGCTGCCTACTGAGATTCATGAACTCTTGAGCTGGCCCTTTCAGGCGGGAGAGGAGAGGCCCGGGCCAGGCGTCGGGGCAGGATGGTGCCGACCACATGGTTTGTGCACAGAAGTTTCACAGAAGATTCTTATTATGCAATCAGTTCATAAACTCATCTCTGCTGTGGACATTCTTCTTAGCCTAACACAGGGAAGAAAATTGGGTGTCATGTACTGGATACATGAACTTGGTTGGATGATATGTCCATGTAAAGTCCAATTTCTTCAACAGTTACAGCCAACATCAAGGGTTAGTGGCACATTTCAGATGGAACACATTACTGGAAAAGAGCAGCGCCTTGGTATATGTGACGTGCCACCTCTCCCTCTGCTGCATGTAAATATACATATGCGACGGGTGGGTTTGGGTCATATTTATCTCTACAGTGTATTCATTTTATGTAAGAACTTATTCACTAATTAATTCTCCTACTTATGTGAATAAATCCACATGTAGTAAATCTGTAGATTTCCTGGTTGTTTGTTATTTCTGGAATATTTCTGTGATGGATTGGAAGACGTTAAAAAATAATTTTAAAGAAACCTTGTCAGATGTCTAAGCACAGAAAGCAGGAGATTGTGTCTGGGGCTTCTGGCGATTCAGCTCCCAAGCTACTCTTTCTCGTTAAGGGGCTCCCAGTGTTTTAGTGTCCTGGTGCTGCTGTAACAAAGTAGCTCAGACTTGGTGGCTTCAAGCAAAAGAAATTCATTCTCTCACCATTTTGGAGGCTGGAAGTCCCCAGTCGAAGTGTTGGCAGAGGCATGCTGCCCCTGAAGGCTCCAAGGGAGGATGCTTTCTTGCCTCTCTTAGTTTCTGGTGGTTGCCTGTAACCCTTGGCGTTCCTTGGTTGGTAGACGAATCACTCCAGTCTCTGCCTCTGCTGTCACGTCATGTTCTCTTTTTTATTTTTATTTTATATTTATTTATTTACTTATTTTTGGCTGCGTGAGTCTTCATTGCTGCACGTGGGCTTTCTCTAGTTGTGGTGAGCGGGGGCTGCTCTTCTTTGTGGTACGTGGGCTTCTCATTGCGGTGGCTTCTCTTGCTGCAGAGCACAGGCTCTAGGTGCGTGGGCTTCAGTAGCTGTGGCACGAGGGCTCAGTAGTTGTGGCTCATGGGCTTAGTTGCTCCGCGACATGTGGGATCTTCCCGGACCAGGGATCGAACCCACGTCCCCTGCATTGGCAGGCGGATTCTTAACCACTGCGCCATCAGGGAATTCCCACTTCATGTTCTCTTCATGTCTGAACCACTGTGCCCAAATTTTCCTTTTCTTATAAAGACCAGCCATCTTGGATTTAGGGGCCACCCTAATCCATTAAGACTTCATCTTAATTTTTTTAAAAATTGAGATTTATTGACATAAAACATTATACTAGTTTCTGGCACACAACATGATGATTTAATATTTGTGTATATTGTGAAATGATCATCACAATAAGTATGGTTAACATTTATCACCACACCTAGTTACAACTTTTTTTTTTCTGTGTACCTCATCTTAATCTGATTACATTTGTAAAGCCCCTACTTCCAAATAAGGTTGCCTTCATGGGTACTGAACGCATCTATTTTGGGAGGACAAAATTTAACCAACAGCCTGAAGGTTGTCCAAGCAGAAGAGGGGGGCAGGGCCGTGCTCCTCCACGTGGTGGTGGCTGGCAGGTAGGGGCACAGTCTCCCTGCTGGACAGAGCATGTGAACTTACAAACTCAGCTTGGGCTTTCTTGCTTGAGTTTGGCATCCTAAGCAGGTGGCCCAAAGCAGCAAGGTCGGACTCCATAAACAGCCAGCTGTGGAGTGAACGGCCCTGTGTGTAGCTATGGCACCCGGGTGGGTGGGTGGGCGTTTCCTCTGGTCTCTGCTTAATTCCTGAGCTGAATTCTCTGGGCTTCCCTTCAGTTCTGTCATCGTCTTTATATCCTTTCACCTAATTCCCTCTCCTTTGTTTAAACTAGACAAAGTCAGTTTTTCCTGTTTGCAAGCAAGAACTCTGAGTAATAGCAATATCAAATTAAAGTAATTTATTATCCAAACATTACCAGAAGTTTCCAAGGGGCAGCAGAATCTGGGGACAATTAGCTTCAGAAGAGTAACTGCCATTAAGAACATTAATTGTGGCAGGACATTAAATATTGACTACCAGGTCACCCTTTTGTTGTAAATATTTTATACAAATGACAAAGGACAAAGCTCCTTTATAAATAAAGGAGTTACATCAGGAAATTTCAGAATTTTACTCTTCAGTATCCAGAGGTCTGAAAGGGAAATTCAAATCATTTTAAAAACCTGCCCCAATGGCAGGTCCATCTGCAAATTATAAAGAAATTCTTCCACTCAATATGAATTAATTAATTTTCTTAGTTCAACCAATCTATCTGTTAATCAATTAACAATCTGTTAAAATAATTGATACTCCAAACAGATTTCCCAGTTTTTCAGTCCTAAGTGTGGTAAGAGGTCCCTCTACTGGCTAGTCATAGAAGCTACAGCTCTCTACCCATGCGGCTGTAACACAGGAATTCAAAAGTAAGCAGTTTACCTTTTGTTGTAACCCCCTCGAAAATTGTCTGAGATAGTAGCCTCAGGGCAGGAATAAGAAAAGGCACTGATTAGGAAGCCAGCTGTGAAGGAAATCTTGGCCTACGGCTCTCTGAAAAATGAAAATGAAAATGTAAAATGCATCCCTATAGAAGAATGCTCTTCAGTAGAAAATATTGCAAAAGCCACAAGTGTGAGCCATGTATTCATTTTTAAATTGCTTAGTGGCCACATTAAAAAAAGAAGTAGGGCTTCCCTGGTGGCGCAGTGGTTGAGAATCTGCCTGCCAATGCAGGGGACACGGGTTCGAGCCCTGGTCTGGGAAGATACCACATGCCGCGGAGCAACTAGGCCCGTGAGCCACAACTACTGAGCCTGCACGTCTGGAGCTTGTGCTCCACAACAAGAGAGGCCACGACAGTGAGAGGCCCACGCACCGCGATGAAGAGTGGCCCCCGCTCGCCACAACTAGAGAAAGCCCTCGCACAGAAATGAAGACCCAACACAGCCAAAATTAAAGAAAGAAAGAAAGAAAGAAAGAAGTAAAGCAAACCAAGTAAAATTCATTTTAATTATGTATTTTTATTTAACCCAATATACCCAAAGTGTTATCACTTCAGCTTGTAATCCATATAAAAAATTAATGAGCTATCTTGCATTCTTTTGTTGCACTTAATTCTTTGAAATCTGGGCTGTACTTTCCACCTGTAGCACATCCCAGTTTGGACTAGCCACATTTCAGGTGCTCCATAGCCCCATGGGGCTAGTGGTTGTTAATTAGACCTCATGGGACCAGGGAAACTCCAATAGCAAGGACAGGAACTCAAGAGATAAGATATTAGCTGTTTCATAATTTACAATTCATAGCTCAGGGTGACATCTCACAAGCTGTCCAAAACCCGTTTAGAAAAGGAACGTCAAAGACGAATCAACTGGCTGTCAAGAGCTTAAAGGTTCATGTTTTCTTTGTATCGTTGTTGGTGACACTTGGTACAAAGGGCTTTGCATAGTGGTTTGACGTCATGTATCCAGAGCTTTCAAACATTCAGAACTTCCAGACCAGGGTTTACACCTGTGGGAATGGTAGCAGGGGAATGTGAGCACAAGCCAGCTCTGGGTATTAAGTTCCTGCTGGACAGTTTTTATGGCTCTTTGTCTTTCCATCTGGCACTTCTCTGTGGGCTCTCAGGATGGCTGCAGCCCTCAGGGGTAGAACTCTACCCATGACCCGCAGGAATAGCCTTGAGACTGCCCGCCATCACACTCTTGGCTGGCTTTCCTTCCCCCTTCTTGTGGAGTCTGAGGCTGGGTGGGCTAACAAAAAGTAAGATGCATACATAAAATTAAACTGATGAATTAATGTATATAATTTAATTAATTAAAATAAGTATATAATTAAATTAATTAAATTTACTATTGATTATGAAAGTCTTTGTCCTCAAGGGCATTTTTGGTGGGTCCGATTAGAAGGAGCCATGGGTTACAGTGGAAGAGCATGGCTTTTCCAGTGGAGGTGGTCAGAGAGGCACCTAGATTCCTGGATGAAGCTGTCCAACACGCCTGACATTATTAGGGAAAAATGGAAACAACTTATTCAACAATAGGCAATTACTTAACAATATATCTCCATAGAATGGACATTATGCAGCTTTCAAAGGAAGGTTTCAATGATTGCTTTTCCTCTTTATATTTATTTTTCGGTTTTGTCAGTGTTACCCAAGCTTTGTATGGTTTGTTGTGAAACTTCGGCCCCGCCCACCGTTTCCTTCCATTTTCCTCTTCCCACGAGGGAGAACAGGGGAGATTCACCTTCCACTAGAGAAGATTATAAGGGATGTGGTGTCAGTGGGAAAAAGGCAAATTCCAAGTAATTTCATGTATGGAGCTAGAACAGGCATACAAGGAAATGTTTGAAGATACAGGGTAAATTATGCACGTAATGTGATGAAGTTTCAAAAGTCAGACATTAAAACTGTAACTATTTTGACAACTGAATTTAGCTCTAAATATAGAGAAAAGAAAATACTCTGGCTCTTATAAGTCAATTCAGCTACATTCAGTAATCTGGAGGGGACATTACTGATTTAAAACTTTGTCACACTCAGAACAAACTCAGGCACATGCAGGGAGTATCCTGGGCGCTCTTCCGTTCCCCAGGATAGATATTAGGCTGAGATGGCTTTGTATCGCAGCTGTGTAAGGTCCCCGGAAGAGGGAGACCACGGCACTTCAGATGCCCTCCTGTGCCTACACACACTCTCAGACTGCCGTTTCCCCTGCAGGGCTGCCACAACCTGGTAACCCCAGGGAGAACCTCTCTGTGGGGCCTGCTGTATCCCTGGGCCTCCTCCAGGGTTTGAGGCCCCGGCCCTGCCTGACCCTGGATTCTGAAACTTCGAGGGAGGCTTTATCTCCCTCTACCTCGCAACGACCTGCCGCGGGCTAGAGAGCTTGTGGGATTCCCAAGCTGAACGTGACCTGCTTGCTTCCTTTCCTGACCTCCCTCCTTCTTCCTCCCAAATGAGAGGGTCTTCATTTTACTGGAGTAGGGGTAGGGCCTAAGGGGACTAGATATGCTCTATGATTTCTATTTTCGCACCTTCCTGCCTTACTCCTTTCAACCGCTTTGTTCTCTAGTCCAGGCCATGCTGGGGCTGGTGGGAGGGCCAGAGAGTGTACATGACAGATGCACAAGAGCATGGAAGCCACATGCAACGACAGCTCGCAAATCTCCCCCTCCCCTCCTCTGTTCACCAAAGCACAGGGATTCTGAAGTGGCCCTGCGTGGTAGGGTGGTGGGTCGGGTGACCTGGGTCTTGGGGAGCACTGGAGCTAGTCAGGACAGAGAGACCAGCCTGGGAAGAAATAGGGGCAGGAGTGTGCACCCTCAGCGATGGCAGGAGTTGGAACTGAGTCAAGAGAAGCATCGTGGTAGGACAATTCAGAGCAGAAAGAACTTAACCTACGTTTAGGGACCATTTGTCCCAGGGTTCTAACAGTTTATTTCTCCTTCTTCTTTTTCATTTATTTAACTTAGAAAGTGTTGTGGTTGGAAACAGATGGCTTATTATTTCTTGGGCATTAAAACTTACTTTCTTTTAACCCTGAGTAAATGCCTAGACACTTGAAAATGCAATAAATTAAAAGCATGTGCTGGCTTATAGAAATATTCTCTCTCTCTCTCTCTCTCTCTCTCTCTCACACACACACACACACACACACACGTGCACACACCCCCAGTATGTCTGAGCGGGTCAAGTTGAGGGAATGTCTCTCCAAAATGAGCTGTCTGACTGAGGTGGCAATGATGTCACTCATTGGCAGTGAACTCATGGGGGCCGTCATCGAGGCTGACAGGAAGTTAGAGAAACGAGTCCCCAGGGAAACCCGTTGCTCTGTTTCTAGTTCCTTGAGATGTAAATATGTCTCCGAAAACGAATACGTATATGCGTTCCCTCTTATCACCACGTAAAAATGTATCCCTGAGGTAGAGTGAATGTCCTGATGGATCTGTGTACTCAGCATTCCTTCCTCAAAGGTGCAGTTCAGGACCCTCATTCCTGGGGTGGCTGGGGACCTGAAATGTGATCTTTTTTTAAAATGTATCCCCAACTTCCTTCCCCGCCCTTCATCAAAGTGTGAGCTCATGGTGTTGAGCCAAGATTCAATAAAGAGAGGCTTGCCCCACACCCTGATGAAACGTTCTTTTTGAATGTGTAACAGAAACGCAATCATTTCTAGAAACTGGGAGCCGGTGATTCTCTGGGAGGGGCTTGCTGGTGTGATCCTTTATTGGAACAAACCTCACTGGGAACTGTGCCCAGTCCCTGGGCAGAAAAGCTGCCCAATCACACTTGCATCCCAAAGCCAAATATCTTGTCTTATCAGGAAATGAATAAGGTCTCCTAGACCTTTTTTTTTTTTTTTTTTTTGCGGTACACGGGCCTCTCACTGTTGTGGCCTCTCCCGCCGCGGAGCACAGGCTCCGGATGCGCAGGCTCAGCGGCCATGGCTCACGGGCCCAGCTGCTCCACGGCATGTGGGATCTTCCCGGACCGGGGCACGAACCCGTGTCCCCTGCATCGGCAGGCGGACTCTCAACCACTGCGCCACCAGGGAAGCCCCTCTACAGTTTTTAGAGAGTAGAAATTATGATAGTTAATATTTACTGGACATTTATTGGTGGCAGGCACTATTCTAAGCACTTTACATGTATTATCTCATTTAATCCTCATGTCACCCCCATTTTACAGATGAGGAGACTGAGGCACAGGGAGACTTAGTAGTTTGCTCAAGGCCATGGAGTCAGTAAATGGCAGAGCTGGGATCCAGGCAGTCTCAAGTCAGAATCAGCACTACTGGGACTTCCCTGATGGTCCAGTGTTTAGGACTTGGCACTTCCACTGCCAGGGGCTTGGGTTTGATCTCTGGTCAGGGAACTAAGATCCCACAAGCTGTGCACTGCTCAAGGCTATTGGATGGCCTCTGTCGGTGTGTAACCTGACAGAAGCCTGTAATTTTGAAAGCATGAGCTGTGAACAACCAGTTTCGAACCACTGGGAGGATTTCTGATTCCAGGGCCTAGACCCATCGAATCACAGTCTCCAGGGATTTGGGTCTGGGAATGTGCAATCTGATCCTACTTCCTCTCCTGATTCCCCACTCCCCACCCCTACGTGATTCTGAGGCACGATGATGTTGAAGAACCAGTAGCATAGATATTTTGATCTAATTGGGTAAAAAAGAAAACTTTGATTTACCTACTATAATTTTTAATTCTTTACGTTCCTAAATATTCAAACAGCAACTTTCTTTCTTGGAAGTGGACACCATTTCCTTTCATAATGATCACTGTCTGCACCATACCATTGTTACAAATAATTTATTGCTTTCTACTACTAGATATCCTCTCATGTGTCCTTTTAAAAATTTAAGATGTTTATTTAATGTTTAGTGTGCAAAGCACTGCGTGAGTTCTAAGGGATGTGTAGATAAATAAAACGTGGTCCTGCTCTCCATGTGGCTCAGGGTCCAGGGAGGGACCAGGCTCAAATGCACATAAGAAGTGAGTGTGTATGAAGGGGTACAAGTACAGAACGGGGCACAGTGAAGAAATGTCTGGTCTCAAGTTTTTCATTGAATGGATTTGGGGCTACAACAAGCAAATCACAGAGTCCTCCAGGTGTGGGAACAAGAGGACACTGGATGGAAGGAATCACCCTTAAATCCCATCTTAGGAGGTAGAGACCAGGGCTTAACAGTTCTCATCTGAAGAGCCTGCCATGGGGCCTTACATACTATACAGTGTAGGTTGATTCATACATTTCTTCCTCTTCCCCCAAATTCCTTGGAAGCCTCCTTGAGAATTTCCTCTCGTTCCATGTGAAGCTAGTTGACTTCACGTTTTTGAGACGTGTGAATTCTTACATGCTCTCTCTCATTTAAGCGGTCCTGTCATCACATAGGACTAATGCTTATTACAAGAAGGAGTATTTCTTATATCCCACATAATACAGCCCACACTCCTCATTAAATGGGTACATTGAATCTCAAATTAAACACAAGACTATGGTATTTAATACAAGTGTGCTTGTTAAGAGCACTCCCTGGATTTAAATCTGATTCCATCATTTACTAACGTTGGGACCCGGGGGAAGTTACTCACCAGCCCTGTGCCTCTGTAGTTTTTTCCTTTTCAGTTATAAAATGGAATAAAAATAGAACTTATGTAAAATGGTTATGACAAGGCATGTAGTTTAAGGTCTTACTCATATCGCTTTCAAACATGTGCACACAAGACACTGTGGGCTTAGTTTTCACCAGGTGCGGACAAGGGATTTGGTTATTTGTTTATTTATCTATCTATTTATTTTTTGGTACCACCTTTATTGAGATATAGTTCACATACTGTACAATTCATCCATTTAAAGCATACAGTTAAGTGACTTTTAGTATATTCACAAAGTTGTGTAACCGTTGTCATGATTAATCTTTATAACATTTTCATCACCCCAGAAAGAAACCTCATGCCCTTTAGCAGCACTACTTATTTCCCCCAGTCTCCACCCCGAGTCTAGGCAACTGCTAATCTACCTTATATCTCTATAGATTTGTCTATTCTGGATGTTTCCTTTTAAAAACATATTATGCTTCTTTCACTTAGTATAGTATTTCCAAAGTTCTTCTACATTGCAACATTTATCCGTAATTCATTCTTTTTGTGGCTGAAAAAATTCTACGGTATGGATATACCATATTTTATCCATCTGTTCATCAGTTGATGGACATTTGAGCGAGACAGGGATTTGGACTTGGTCACAGCCAGGTTTCCTTCAGAGTTGACCATCGCTTCTCCTTGAATGCTTTATTGCATCAGGTAGTGAGGCAGAGATCACAGTGGCAGCTGAGTCAGCATGTGGGCTGGTGCTGTGGAAGAGGAGGAAGAAGGAGGAGAAAGAGGGCCAGGTGTGCCCCACCTGTGCTCCCTTCCTGCTGGGGGATCCTGTGCCCCAGACCCTCGGGCTCCGTCTTCCCTGACCTGGCTCATCTTGAAGGGGTCGGGGTTGCTTGCTGGTCTGGGGTGTGACATCAGCTTCTGCTGGGCCACTGAGCAGTCCTAGACCTCATCAAGGGAAACTCTGGAATTACTAACTTCTTAAGAAGCACAACTTTTTTTTTTTAAACCTGTGTAACCCTTTATTAACAACTAAAACAGAAGGTATCTGTTGTACAACACAGTAGTAATTGGCTGATGGGAGATTTATTATGTGACTGCCAAGTTGTGGCAGACAGCTTTTGGAAAGTAACTTGTCAAGAAACATAACTTTTGACATATATACACTAATATGTATAAAATAGAAAACTAATAAGAACCTGCTGTATAAAAAATAAATAAAATAAAATTCAAAAGTTCAAAAAAAAGAAACATAACTTTTTAGTCATAAGAAATGACATATGATGACTGTAGGAAATTTGGAAGATACAGGAAAGTATAGAAAGAAAATAAAAATACTCTTTAATTTCATTAGCCAGAACTAACTACTGTTAAAATTATTTTATGCATTTTCTTTGCCTTCTGAGTACACACACACATGTAATTTCTTAATATAAATCATACATGTATGTATAAATCGTACAACCTTAAGTGCATTACGGCGTGAAACAAAAGTTTCCATATACATATTTAATATATATATATATAACCTACTCTTAGATGACTTAATTTTGCGAATATTTGTCTTAGAAAACTTTTTTTAGTTATTTGCTTATTGATGGACATTCAGCTAGTTCCTAGTTTTTCTGTTATAAATAATACAAACGTGGACATTTCTGTACATTAATCACTGACCTTATCTGTAATTATTTTCTTAAGAAAGACTTCTAAAAGCTGTATTATTGGGTTGAAGGAGATGATTACTAATAAGGTAACATATTGCTAAATTATTTCCCAGAAGAGTTGACCAATGTACATTCCTACCAGTTGTATTGAAATTCTTATTTCTATTGGGTATTTTGGAAAGGTTGCATTTTGATTCTTCTATTTGTTCCTTTTGTCCTGTAAGAATTATATAAGGAAAGAAAATGATAACATTGTGTATACATGCAAATATTTGAACAGCTGAATGTGAAGTCACCAGATCATATAGCTCTGTTACCTAATGAATTAAAACCCAGTCATTAATGAACTAATATGTTTAATTTTTATTTCATTTTTATGTCACATCCAAATGTATTCCATACTATCCATTTTCAAGAGTAATTGAGCTCTGTTTGGTTAGGTAAAGGCAGGCTTTCACTCTTTGACCTTTACATCCAAAAGGAACATAAGGACAATAAGTCCAACCCCTCCCTCCTTTTTACTGTGAAGGATTCCGAGGTCCAGAGAAGTTAAATATTTTGCCGATGATTAATACCCAGTGAGCAGTGGAGTGTGGCTCAGAATCAACTCCGAGATGAATTCTCTTTCCCACACTGTCATCTCTCTTTTCTCTACATACATCAACCAAATCTAAGTGATGTGAATTTTCTGCTTGGATTATGCCTTTACACACAGTATTAAGGATTTTAAAGGCAAATGATACCACCTATGCCATCTGGTTGTCTGTGGTTTACCTCTGGAGTCCTGATCTTTATTTTTTTCACTTAGTTTTTTTCCCCCTTAAGTTTGCATCTTAGTAAAATTTCATGTAAATTCACATACATTAGCAGAATTCATGTAAATTATTTTCCAGAAAAGGTTGTTGTTGAATATAAAATTTCTTCTAGATGGAATTTTAGGCTTCTCAAACACTAGATGATGATAAGACAAGAAATATGAAAACATGTTAAGCTGTTGGATTCTTGAAATGGACATAGTCAGGGTTAAGGATTATAAATCTGGGTTTTGGAAACATTTTTCTATCTCAGAAACTCTAAGGTGAAGTTGCCATATCTTTCCTGACTCAGTTTCTCCATGTGCGGAAAGGAGATTATAGTCCTCAGTGAGTAGAGGGGAGCCTTTATTGTGCAATTTCTATAATTTGTTGAAAATGTGTAAGATTCGGGTTATTCCTCTGTTGTACGGGAGAGCTGTCATAGGCGTCGATGGGAATAACACTGATCAGTGGAGAAAAAAATCCACTTGATGATTTGTAGGTATTTGGGGAGGGTGCTTAAGAATTTGCGGCTGAAATTCATCTTCTTGGAAGAGAAGAGAGAGAGGGAGAAAACGACTCTAAGCGTGCTGTAACAACACCCCTCTGAGTCATTCTGGGAGTGGCTGGGTGTACCAAGCCACCGGCGCCAGAATGCTGAGCAATCAAGTTACAATATTTGGAGCATTTCAACCTACAGGTAAGGAAAAGCACAAACAAAACAGTCTCCTAGGTTACTAAATATTTGAGCTGATGATTACTGTTGTTGAACTAGAGGAAATTATTGCTTGATAAATTTGTATGGTGAATGAATGGCTAATTCATTTTTTGAGCTGTATTTCGTCCCTCCCACACACAAAATCTACTTTTTTAAATACAAAGTCAATAACATGTTTTGTTTTGTTTTGTTGTGGCACATAAAAGAGAGAGAAGGCAATTATAGATTAGTTTTGGAATTATAAAGCAAATGCTTCTTCCTACAAACAGTTATATTATTTCCCACTAAATATTTTTAAAGAAACACTTATTTCCAAGAGTCAGAGTTACGTTCGGGCTTCCTTGGGTATTGCTGAATTCCTCAGGCAGGAAAACTCTGGAATATGCAAAGAGCAGACTCCGCAAAGAGATTCCAGGGCAAAATAACCCTTTTTTATTTAAAGGCTTTTTTTTTTTCCTTGGTTTGGACCATTTTTAATGTCTTTAATTTATTAACAACAAATTTGTTTAGTCTTTATTGAATATTGCTTCTGTTTTATGTTTTGGTTTTTTGGCCAAGAGGCATGTGGGATCTTATCTCTCCCACCAGGGATAAAACCTGCACCCCCTGCGTTGGAAGGCAAAGTCTTAACCACTGGACCTCCAGGGAAGTCCCTAAAGCTGGGTAATCCTAATCACAATATTTTATTGGGAACCCCTCAACAATTTCTCCCATCAATTTGGTATTACATATTCTGCTAAGTCTAATGTATTTAATGTATATATTCTTTACTTTCTTTTGTGATCACCTTTCTGTTTAATAGGTAGCTAGCTACCTCTTTGGCATCTAGCAGAATGAGCCATGGAGGTGAGGGTGCTTTCTGTGGCACCACCATACTTGAGAAGTCTGGATTATTACAACCATCACATATTCCTTCTATTTTATATAATATTTCACCTTCTGGTCCCACGTGGGCTACTAGGGTTGCCCTTCTGTACGTATGCGTGTATTCAGCCTAAGGCACGATCCGCCGACAGCCCTGTCCTGCCTGAGCATGTTGCAAGCCTTTAGAAGCTGTGCAGGCAACAGCAACTCCAGCGTGAATCATTTTTTTCAATCCCAGACAAGCTGCCAAGAGGCATGAGTAAGGGCCAGGGCAGAGGTGGGAGGGACGGAGGGAGGGCAGGCTGGGCGTGGTCACAGTGGGCGTGGCCCCGGGCAGCATTCAAGGGAGCAAGCAGCGTGCTTCGGCCTCGCATCAAGGTCCTACCGCATCTGGTTTTCCTTTTCCCTGGCCGTGCGATCGCTGTAACTTCAGGTAAGCAAAGTGCAGGTAGCAAGGTGGTCATGTCCCTCTTTCTGGCAAGTCTTAAAAGAAAATAGTTGTTTGAGATGGTGAACACAGTGGACGGAATGGTTTATTTTCAAGAGTAGGCTGTCAGCTTCAGTACGGCTGTCACCCCCTACATGGGCAGCATTTCCAGCGCCCAGTCCTTTGGGAGCCAGGCATGCCGTGTAGGGAGCAAAATCACTTCAAAGTACAAGGTACGAGCATGAAGAAACAGCATGGCCGGGAGGTTGTGGTGTTGGGAGGGCCCAACAGTGATTCGCAGAGGAGAAAGTATTCCCGAGGACGTTTCCAGCCCTACCTTGGAACTCAGAATGAGTTTTGCGGTGCTAGTTTCGGAAAGGGTGTGGTGCCCCAAACCTGAAGAAAGTGGAGACGCACAGGAGTGTCCGGCTCACCTTCTTGGGTTGGCACTGTGGGCTGAGATTCAGACTGCGGAACTGCTGTCCTTTTTGGCATTTTAAAGCATCCAGTGGGTGTCCATTTACTTGCAACTGCGTTCTTCCAGGCAGGAAGTATTCTCCCTCCCTATTCCTGGGCTTCAAGATACTTGAAGCAAATTACAGATTTCAAATGTGTGTTCTTGGACGACTTTTCGAACAGGCTGGCTCATAGTTTCTTCCTCATAGAAGCTACTGTTTTGATGGCTTTCTTTAAGCGTGTCACACTAAAGAACAATTTAATGGGCCAGGCTGTTCTGTAGGCTCGTAATCAGAGGAGGCGCAGATTCCCAGGGCTGAGGGGTGTTATACATCCTTCAGCTCACGTCTCCCCCACCCCCCATTTTGTGGATGAGGAGGGGAGGCTCACGGAGCAGAAGTAGCGTCCAAAGTCCCCTGGCTTACATGGGGCAGGATGAAGTGGAATCCAAGTCTTCACACTCACGGCTCCTGGACTTTTCCAGGTCACCATGAATTTTCTTAACAGCTTTGTCACCCCTACATGACTGAAGAGGTTTTGAATAGAATTGGGTATGTCAGAACCTCAGTCCCCACCAACACGTGCAGGTGTTTGATGGGTTCCTGGATGGGTGGAGAGATGGAAGCTTGTCTGAAGAAAGGATTCTCTCCGTGAGTCAGTGGGTTTATATCTTTGCTTCTTAGCACCTGAATTCTGCCCGTTCAGTCCCTCTGGGTTGCAGGTTCACTTTGAAGGTATGAAGTCTCAGCAATCTTGGTCATCCTGGTGTGGTGAGTCTGGCCCTGTTTTACTGCTTTAGGCAGCGGTGGGATGGCTCCGTGGTCGAGATCAGGCTTCTAACCAGATGGGAGCAGATATGATGGCTCAGAATATCTGAGCAAAGCAGAGGCTCCCCTGCCATTGGAAAATAAGCAGTTGACCTTATTATTACTAAGAGCCACATTGTCCTTTCCCGCTGACAAAGCACTTTTCATGTACATTGACCCATTCCATCACCTCATTAATCCTCATGCTATTCTTTCACGTGGCAGAAGCTGCAGGATCTCCTATTTTCTTAATCTGCCTCTGACTTTTTTCCTTGTGAGGTTAGAAAGTGAACGGCACAGACTGTGTTTTTAGACATTCCATTGTAGTTGTTGTAATAGGCAAAGGTATTGCCTAAGGATTGTTTCCACCAAATGGTCTACAGATGAAACGTTCGGGGAATATTGGCTTGGATGCATTAAAAACGCTAGAAATCTTGATGCAGGGGCCAGTGAGCACCTGTGAGTCGAGAGAACTGACCTCCCCACGCCTCCACCCACCCCAGTGCACGTCTGCATTCATCTGGGGACCGCCTGCTGTCTCTGAAGGAGCAGTTCTCTCTGGCACACATTTTTGCAGGGCTGACTCCCCCTTATTCTTTAGGATGCGTCTGTAGTGCGACTTATCTGATGTCACTGTCTCTGAGGAGAGCTCACTGAGATTTCTGCTATGAGTGCCCTGTCTCCCCTAAAGGCTTCATGATAACTTGTGCCCCCATCAACACACCCAGCACACGTACAGCACATATCATGCCACTCGGTGACAGCTCCTCAGAGGCGGGAGCCATGCTATGTTCACCTTGGATTTGCGAACGTCTAGATCAGGTGCCTGACATGCATTATTAGGTACTCAGTTAATACTTATTAAATGAAAGCAATATAAGATTGATGGTTTGCAACACAAAGAGTGGAAAGAGAACATGAGTTTCTGCCAGTTGGAAAATCAGGAAAAAAAAGTTTTGTGTTGATTTAAAAAAAGAAAACACGTAAGAAAAAAAAAAAGAAGAAAACATGTAAGGTATCTTGGTATCTCTAAAGGGGTGATCCAGGACACGTAGGATTTTTGGAACTCCATAAAGACTCCTGAGAGAACAAATGCCAGCAAAGACACAATTACCAAGAAGGAAGGTGATAGGTGTGGCCGGGAACTACCAGGCTGGAACATAGAAGAGTGAGTGCCAGGTCTGGTTTGACCACTCTCACTCCCCGCCTGGGTGGCCTGGGAGAATCACTTCGTCTCTGTGTGCCTCCCTTTCCACATCTGTAAACTGAAGAGATGGGGTCAGACTAAATCCATCCAAGGTCTTGTCCCCCTTTAAAGGTTTATGGCTTTAGGATGTATTGCAAACAATAAAAACAAAACAGGCAACTTTACAATTGAACTCTTACAACTTCTTGTTGTTTGTTTGTTGCATTTCTTGGTTGTTTGTTTATTACTACTTAAACTTTCATTTCACGTTTCCCTGATTAAAAGTGCCTTTTAAACATTTAAATCAATAAAAGATGCGGTGTTTTGTATGTTGATGCTGTAAATTAAATTCTCCTCACTTGTTCTAATCATTAGAAGGTTTTCATGAAAATGAAAGAAGTTATCTCTGTAACAATGGAATAATACAATGAAAAGAATCTGCAGCGATTTTAGCACCCTGAACAAGTCATTAGATATGTAAATTTACTACGCAGGAATTGCTAATCTCTACTCTTGTACCCATAATTTTTATAGCAATTGCTCATGCAAAATGGTCTGCATAGGAACCTGACCCATTTTTCTGGGTGTGTATTGCTAAAGTTGCTGAGATTTGTTTAAATGCTTCATCTTGCACTACAGTGGGGTGGCAATTGGCTGTGGCCAAAATCATCCCTTGAACTATCTCAGACCAAATCAGCTCTTCAGTGTTTTTAGGTCACCTGCCACTAATCACCAGGCAACTGATTAGATTTACCACGCAATATTTGATTGATTACTTAGTTGGTGATCATTTGCCCCTATAGACACCTCAGATGTTACGTGTGCCCTTATTTACATTCTCCAACAGGGACTGAACCTAAGCCTTAAATTGCAACAAAGTGTTAATTATATTGTATAATTAACTGTATTTAAATCTACCATGATCTTGTATTCACATAGCGCCATTTAGATGAAACGAATTGCAAAATGTTATAATGAGTGAATGAATAATACTTCAGTGGAACAAAATGGCATTTCCTTACACTTTGATCCACTTCTGGGATCCACTTTTAGGTGTCTGCCGTCAAACTCCCTCAGCAGATTACTCTAAGGCCTTAAAAACACAAAAGACATCAAACTTCAAAGTTTGTTATAAATGATGCAAAATTATTCTAATTTCTCCTCCTGGGTGGTTGGAAATATGGGTTGAGAAGAACTACTTGGGCTTGTTAAAACAATTGGTATGTTTTCAGACTATCATTCGTGTGGTTAGGCCTTGAGTTGTTGAAGCTTTGAGAAGTTCGCGGGGGTCTGGGTTTAGGTTTCTCTATTTGGTGAAGAAATACCTCATTTAGGCTTTTCTATTTGGTAGAGAAATAGTTCCTATTGAATCTTAGTCATCGATGAACTCAGCATTATCAGTGTTAAACTTGCTGCTGGAGAAAGTCAGACTTCTTGTCCTGAAAGTCTGTTTGGGATTCCCCAAATGTTTTAGGAAGTTTCTTTTACTTTCCCTGTGGTGGACACATGCTTCTGTTTCTGTCTCATTGCCCTCTGCCTTCCTCATGCTGGTCCGCTTCCCCTGAGAGTTCATTCTCATCTCATGGCCCCCAGCTCTCCCCAGATGACAGAGCATAAGGTAGTAGGCCTTAAATGTAAGATGCCTGCCCTGACTTCAGGTTACCTTACTGTAGGTGCGTAATGAAAACACTGAGTTCACTTAGCTGTACTTTTTGGACAAAGGAGGAAGCAGTCACTGGAGATGACCAGTGAGCATGAACGCGTCAACAAAACTTTTTTTTTTTTTTTTTTTTTTGCTAATGAGCTTGTTTTTACAGATTCCAAGATATAGTATAATCTTTTTGATTCCATCCTACACACAAGCCACATGTCCCATAAAAGGGAGAATTCCAAAGAACTATTTGAAGATCAAGGGCCCATTCCTGGATCTTATTCTCACGTCTTTGCATTTTGAATTTCTGTTCAGGTATAAGGTGCAAAATTGAGATCCTATTCATGCATTTGACTTTAACACATCCTTGAGTCCTGATTGAGGGAAGTCCTCTGTCTTGAGTGGTGATGCTTTGTCTGACACGGGGGAGCACATCCTGCCTGACGACCTTCAGTGTCATGTCTTCTAGGGGTAATGAGAATGAGAGTTCTCAGTCAAGACCAGAGGCTCGCTGCTGCTATTTCCACTTTACCCGGCTCCACATTTTTAGATGAAGCTGCCCTCTCTTTTCTTTTTTTTTTTTTTTGCAGTACGCGGGCCTCTCACTGTTGCAGCCTCTCCCGTTGCGGAGCACAGGCTCCAGACACGCAGGCTCAGCGTCCATGGCTCATGGGCCCAGCCGCTCCGCGGCATGTGGGATCCTCCCGGACCGGGGCACGAACCTGCATCCCCTGCATCGGCAGGCAGACTCTCAACCACTGCGCCACCAGGGAAGCCCTGCCTTGTTCTTAAAGGGACACCAGTCTTATTGGGTTAGGGCCACCCTAATGACCTCTACTTGATTCAATCTGCAAAGATCCTATTTCCAAATAAGGTCACGTTCATAGTTACCCAGAGGTGGGACTTCAACCTACCTTTTGGGCGGGGGGTGGGGCGGGACATAATGCAGCCCATAACACTTACTAAATATTAACTTGAATCACACAAAACTGCTGTGATTTGACTATTGTTGACCTACAAAAAACTCAATTTTGTATGCTTTAACCTAAATCCTAATTGAAGCAATATGGATAAATAAAACCAACTGATTTTGATCAGTGCTGTCCATTGTTCTGACCATGTGCAGAGGCCATCATAGCCAAGTGGGCTCGAATTTGGAGATTCTGGGCAGAGCTGTACACACAGAGGACCTCACATGCTGGGTGTTCAGATCCTAGAACATTTGTGCAGGAGTTTCTTTACCACTGGCTTTTAGATTTGCATTTACTGAAAGTTCCTTCCTTCCTCTCCTACCCAAGACCATGACTTTGCTCGACTAGAATTCTTATTGCGTTGGCAAAATGCAGTTGAGAACACTTTAAAGATGATTTAGAAATAACCTCACTCTTGTTCTTTGTTCTAGGCCCACAATGGATGCCCTACAACTGGCAAATTCGGCTTTTGCAGTTGACCTGTTCAAACAACTGTGTGAAAAGGAGCCAGCGGGCAATGTCCTCTTCTCTCCAATCTGTCTCTCCACCTCTCTGTCACTTGCTCAAGTGGGTGCCAAAGGTGACACAGCAAACGAAATTGGACAGGTAAGCCCCATGCCTTGTTTCTGCATTTTTTTAAATTAATTAATTTATTTTTTTGTGGTATGTGGGCCTCTCCCGTTGTGGAGCACAGGCTCCGGACACGCAGGCTCAGCGGCCATGGCTCACGGACCCAGCAGCTCCGTGGCATGTGGGATCTTCCCGGACCGGGGCACGAACCCGTGTCCCCTGCATCGGCAGGCGGACTCTCAACCACTGCGCCACCAGGGAAGCCCCTTGTTTCTGCTTTGAGTGGAAGCAGAGTTATAAGAACACACAGGTGGTGCCTGGGGAAAAAGGAATGAGACTCTGTGGTCAGAATTGCTCAGGAATGGGAGTTTTGCCATTTCCAGCACTCTCTTAATCTATTTTTAAATGTGAAAGCTCATTTATGTGTCCTGCAACCCATGTTTAGGTACTATGTTGTTGTGGAGAATGCGGGGATCTGCTAGGCAATCACAAGTTTTCCACTAACAAGTGGCCTTTGGCAAGTCACCTGACATCTTTCTACCCGTTATATTGTAAGCATCAGTCACGATGATGTCTGTTAAGTGTCCCACTGCATATATCCTGACCAGAAAGAGTGTAAATCTACACGCTCCTGTCTTATGCACGAAATTTATTTACAGCATCATCCTTTACATTAAAATGCAGCTTGAACTATATTCTACCCTATAATATATTCTACCCTATTGGATAGATAGAATATATCCATGTTTATTTCAATACAGAAATAATGTTTGAAATTATCTACCTTTAAGTTACATGGATAAATAAGAAGATGGATTATGCTTACTTACGTTTTAGAATACTCCCTGGGATTTGAATATCCCATTTGAGAAGAATGGACTAAGATGATGTTTTGCACACACACATACACATACACGCACGCACATGTATATAGGAGTATGTATATATATGTGTACACATATAAATAAAAAATTTTTAAGAATTTCTTTTTGGGGCTTCCCTGGTGGTGCAGTGGTTGAGAGTCCGCCTGCCAATGCAGGGGCCATGGGTTCGTGCCCCGGTCCGGGAAGATCCCACATGCCGTGGAGCGGCTGGGCCCGTGAGCCATGGCCGCTGAGCCTGCGTGTCCGGAGCCTGTGTTTCGCAACGGGAGAGGGCACAACAGGGAGAGGCCCGTGTACTGCAAAAAAAAAAAAGAATTTCTTTTTGGCTATGGCTGAGTATCTTTGTAAAGTTCTTAGACCTTCAAATGAGTTAATTTTCTATACTGTTACATTTTATGTCCTTATTTATTTTTATTATTTAAAAAATTGAGGTATAATTGGCATGTAACATTATATTAGTTTCAGGTGTACAGTATAATGATCAATATTTGTACATTTTGCAAAATGATCACCACAGGAAGTCTACTTAGTGTCTGTCACCATGCACAGTTACAAAAAAATTTTTTTTTTATGATAAGAACTTTTAAGATCTACTCTCTTAGCAACTTTCAAATATACAGGATTATTCATCATAGTCACTATGCTGTACATTATATCCCCATGACTTATTTTATAACTGGAAGTTTGTACCTTTTGACCTCCTTCCTATTTTGAGCAGCTCAGCCTCTTACCCCCTACCCCCCAATCCTCGCCATTTACCTTTAGATAATAAGTGAAAACCCTTCTAATTCCATTCCATTATTATTCTTCCATTGATCATTCTAGTTCAACGGAATCTCTCTTTTCATGAGCTCATAAGCATTTTAAAAGGGAACATCTTTTATCTATAAATCCCCAGAAAATATGACCCACAAAATGTTATTTGTGTCAGGATGACAAATTTACGCTTGAAACCGAGTGGACCTTGAAAAGGAAACTTCCTTTGTGGGAAGAGGAGCTGTACCTTTTCGTCCGATCTCCTCTTTCAACTCCACCCCACAATCCCTACCCCATCTCTCATTCCTCACTTCTCATCTCCCATTAGAGAAGAGATAGAAAAGAGGACTTCCTGGTAGTGCGTCTGTTCGTCCGTAATAATAATCGAGGTCTTTTCAGTGCATGCAATTGTTTCCCCACAGTGGTTACGTGGGTTCTTTAATTTTCTGGTCTTTTTGCTTGTCATTAGGCATGAGGGTTATGTACAGCCTCGGACCAGCCAATCTGACCCTGCAATAGGGAGGCTGTGTGACTCATTGGTGCAATGTGCCCATTTAGTGATCACCTGAGGTGTGGCATCAGGGCATGGTTCTTATGAGTTAGGAGAAAATCACCTTATCCTGACATCATGTTTTGGGCACCATGGAGCAGAGGACATGCTGAGCTATTGGTTGAAACAAAAGAAAAGTTAGGAAAAAAATACAAGGATTTAGGTCTTAGCATCCTAGTTTTAAGTGGCTTAGAATATTACTGTAAGAATACTTATTAACATTTTGAATCCATACAATGTTTTATGTGTCTTAACATATAATATCTGTAATCCTCATAGCACGTCAGAAGAGTACATGTTCTCAGTTCATTTTACAGAAGGGAAAGTACGGGTCTGAAGAGTTGGGCAAGATGACATTTCTAGTAGGTACAGGGTGGGATTCAAAGGCTACCTAACTGTAGCCCATCGATGGCATGGCAGCTGCCTACCATAAATGACATATCAGCCCATTTGGCGCTTGTTAGAGCAACTAAAGGGACTGGACAGGCTCTGGCTAAGGACACCTCTATCCTGGAATCTGATACCTGCCTAATGATTGTCTCTCGTATTAATTTCTCTCTTCTTATCTCAAAATTGGATAGAAATTATAACCCAGCTTCCTTCTTTTCCAAGTTTGGAAAAGAGCATGGAGGCATCACTTTGAAGAAAGGGTGAAATTTCCTTCTAGTTAAATCAAGAGAAGTGTATCTTTATGGCAGCGTTTCTCAACTGGGGACAATTTGTCCCTCCCCTCCCTCACCCCTCTCCCGGACATTGGACAATGTCTGGATACATTTTTATTGTCACAAATGGAAGAAGGAGTGCTACTGACACCTAGTAGGTCAGTGATGCCCAGGACAGCACCTGCCCCCGCCGATCCCCGAACACAGAGTTATCCAGTCTGAACTGTCAACAGTGCTAAGGTTGAGAAGTCTTGTTTCTGGGAACAACAGAGCCAGGAGATACTCAGGACCAACCCTGAGGAGGTTGACCATGACCATGTGTCCACTACAGTGGGAAGAGGCAGTGCTTCACAGATAATGGATTTTTTTCTCTTCACAGGTCCTTCATTTTGAAAATGTCAAAGACGTGCCCTTTGGATTTCAAACAGTAACATCGGATGTCAACAAACTTAGTTCCTTTTACTCCCTGAAACTAATCAAACGGCTCTACATAGACAAATCTCTGAATCTTTCCACAGTAAGTGGTTCAAAGCTATTAGCAAGATTCAACTGTTTATCAGGGGTGACAAGTTCTCATGGTTAGACCAACAACTTTTTGTCAGTGAAAATCATTCCTAAGATGCTCATTTATGATTTATTTAAAATAAATTAGTCCTAATGGAGAGGTTGAATCTAGAGGGAATCAATTGCAGTCACATATTTTAACTTAAAATATAAAGAAGCTGTGAGTTTCCTTTTCCCTCTAAAACACCCACAGATCCCACCCTTTCTCTTAGCTTCCTCACTGAGAGAAATGGAGAATGGGATTATTACTCTCTAATAAATGTGTCTCTATAGATGCAAGACAGCTCATGATTTAAACATCTTTGTTCTTAAACAGCAGGACATATAGCCTGGGACAACATTTTAAGTTCTTTACCTTATTTGTTCATGCACACAATGTTCTCCTGATGTTTCTCAAAATCAGTGAGAAAAATCGTAACTGTATGAATTAAAAGTTTTCATCCGTCATAGACTGGTTTTGTTTGTTTTATGAGGCTGTTCAGGTGGGTATCTATACAAGGTAGAGATGGTAATTTCAGCTATTTCTTGAAGGAATCATATAAAGAACACATATATATTCTTAAATTTGATCCAGAGTATATCATAATACTTTAAAAAATATGCATTTGAAACACACAGTCAACATCCTCATCTGCATAGTGTTCATTCTCTACTGTAGTAATATCGACTTGATTCAATTTGTGCCTGGATGGTCAGAATTGCAAGCTTTCCAAATCTAAAAGGTAGACTACCAGTTAAATATTTTGCCATAGTTTTACTACTTTCCGCAATAGGTATTTGTTTTTCTGGTGGGGATCTTTTGAGGACATAGGTCATTAGATGTTGTTGTGAGTTTATTCTTACTGCTTAAAGACACATACACACAGCCATTCTTCTTCCAACAATCACCTGGGGAATTAAAGAAATACTGAGATGTGGGTTGGGGCCTGGGCATGGAAAGAATTTAAAAACTCCCTAGGTGGTCCTTAGTGATGCTTAACGCATTTTGTTGCTGGCAGTGAAGATAGTGGAGGCCCTTCATCTTGCTGAGTCTCTGGAATGTTCTTAGCTCTGTCAGTAAATGGTAACACTCAGTCCCAAGGTTGGGTTGCAATGAACAGAATCAAATTGGGCAAGCCTGTAGCTGTTCTGAAAAAAATCCAAGGAGTCCTGTGCTTAGGAAGTGAAGTGACATGACATTTAATCAAGCTGTGTTTAGTTTGGTTGACCTCCCACTCAGCATTTTGAATTATTACAAACAGAGTTGCAAGAAATTTTTTAAAAGGCTGTTTCCATTGTTCCTGTTGGTTGTATATCATCTATAATTTTACTAGTAACAGTACAAACAAGTATGGTCTGAGGAGGGCCACCTGTATCAGAACTACCTGGGTGTTAGAAGTGCAAATTCCTGGTCTTGGTTCACTAGAATCAAGATCACCAGGGACCGGATTTAGGGTTTTCCTTTTTTTTTTTTAATGCCTTCTCTTTTTAAAAAAATTTATTTATTTAATTTATTTCTTTTGGTTGCATTGGGTCTTCGTTGCTGCGCTCGGGCTTTCTCTAGTTGCGGCGAGCGGGGGCTATTCTTCGTTGCAGTGTGCGGGCTTCTCATTGGGGTGGCTTCTATTGTTGTGGAGCGCGGGCTCTAGGCACATGGGCTTCAGCAGGTGTGGCACGTGGGCTCTTGAGCACAAGCTCAGTAGTTGTGGCACACAGGCTTATTTGCTCCGAGGCATGTGGGATCTTCCTAGACCAGGGCTCGAACCTGTGTCCCCCGCATTGGCAGGCAGATTCTTAACCACTGTGCCACCAGGGAAGTCCTGGGTTTTGCATTTTTCTTTGTGGTACGCGGGCCTCTCACTGTTGTGGCCTCTCCCGTTGCGGAGCACAGGCTCCGGACGCGCAGGCCCAGCGGCCATGGCTCACGGGCCCAGCCACTCCGCGGCATGTGGGATCTTCCCAGACTGGGGCACGAACCCGTGTCCCCTGCATCGGCAGGCGGACTCTCAACCACTGCGCCACCAGGGAAGCCCGGTTTTGCATTTTTAACAAGCATTATAATTAGAAGAACTGCTCTGTTCCTTACAGCACTGTGTTTCAAATTTTAACATGCAGATGAATCACCTGGGAATCTTGTTAAAAATTCAGATTCTGATTCTGGGGTGGGGCTTGAGATTCTGCATTTTAACAAGGTCCCAGATGATGCTGCAGGTCTTGGTTCTTGGACCACACTTTGAGTAGCAAGCATCTTTAGAATATTTATTTATTTCAGTGTGGATAAGATTTTTCTTCTCATAGAGTTCTCTTTTCTGTACATTTCTTCCATTCTAAGACATACATATATAAATTTACATTTTATCTGTATGTACATTTTAATGTTTCTGAAATTGGAATTCATATTATAATTGTTGTGTTCATGTAGCATAATGTTTCTTTTCTCCCACAAAACTGATGCTAAATTGATGGAGGCATTTAATAATTGATATTGTCTTAGAATTGAACAAATGAAACAATACAAAGAAAATTCATTGATTTTTACATAAGGTTTCAATTTATATAGTGTTACAGATTTTGAAGGAGTATCCATCGTAATAGAGATTTAAAAGTCCTTGTGCTAGAATTGTGTACCAACATAATGGTTTAACTACAGACTTTAAGGACTTCGTGATTTTATGAACTGGATGTTTTTCAGGAGTTCATCAGCTCTACCAAGAGACCCTATGCAAATGAAATGGAGACTGTTGATTTCAAAGATAAATTGGAAGAAACAAAAGGTCAGATCAACAGCTCAGTTAAGGAGCTCACAGATGGCAAGTATCCTTTACTTATTCTGCTATAAATCACTAAGTAAACAGACCATATCTATTGTCTCATGAATCTGCTAAGTATAAGATTGAACATCTGGAGGATTCCTTGAATGTTTTCCGTGTAAAAGCTAAATTCTTGTCCATCAAGCCATTTCAACCACTTGGATTTCTGGGCATTTCCTGCATCATATCATCAGTTGGCAGAAATTCTGAGTACTTCAGGTTTAGTCTGCTAAAATGGGCTGCCACATGCCCTTCTGGAGGCTTGGATGTGCCCCCAGCAAAGTACGGCTCTGGGCCAGTTCCAAGGCTGGTTTCTCAATCTGGAAGTGAAGGGCTTGGACTATAACTTGATGATCCCTGAGGCCACTTTTGGCTCAAAAATTCTACAAATTTGTCAAGGAAAAAAAGACAAAAGTTCTTAGATAATCAAATACACAGGTAGAAAAAACAGAACAAAACAAACCATGGTGGAAACTTGTCCCAGGTCTCACAACTCTCCTTACCCTTGGCCCTCTGCTAGCCCCGGGGCCCGGGGTCTCTTCTGCAGCTTCCACCTGGTCCTGCCTCTTGCTCAGCGCTTCCCTCAGGCCTCTCCCTTTCCTGACTCCTCCCTCCATTAAAATTCTCTGTGAGTTGTGCTCCTTGCTAGAAAGGAATTGGAGCTAAGATGAGCTTGGGTGCAAATCAGTGTTCATGTCCCCCTCCCCAGGGGACATATTTGTACAGTATTTGTATAGAGAGGTAACTATTGGGACAAGTGAATTTTCTTTGGCTTCATATGTAAAGAAAAATCTGGTCTAACTAATACCAGGTTAGGCACAATTTTAAAATGTATATGTGAAAGGCAGCTCCCATTTAAATTGCTGTGTGATGGTTTTGCTTTAAAAAAAATTTTTTTTTGGCCGCCCACATGGCATGCAGGATCTTATTTCCCTGACCAGGGATCAAACCTGTGCCCCCTGCAGTGGAAGCTTGGAGTCTTAACCACTGGACTGCCAGGGAAGCCCCCCAGTTTTGCTTTTAAAATTGTTAACGAATTGCATTTTCTCTCCAAGGGACTCTGTTTAAAAATCTTCATAAATTTGAGTTTTTTACTGGAGAATGTAGTTGAGTGAAAAGACTTCTGAATTTGAAACCAGAAGCTCGAGGTTGAAGTTAACCAGCACTTACTAGCCCCCCACTTCTTCAGCGATGCTATTACATATTCGACCCATCATATAGCACTGTCAGGACAGGTTACATCGTTTGTGGGTCCCAGTGCAAAATGAAAACACAGGGCCCTTTATATTAAAAACCACATTAAGAATTTTAAGATGGCGACAGCAGAGCATGAAACCAGTGCAGGGCCCTTCCCACCTCGTCACAGGCCCAGGAAGTGGGCCTGAGCAGTGGTGTGAAGATCTGAGAGATTAGGTAAATGAAATATCCTTAGCAAAAAAGTCAGTGCCATTCAAATGCGAGGACTTAATTTTATTAAGGGTTTTTCACCGCCTGTTTTGGCTGTTGGGGATTTGAGCACTATGGTAATTACAATTGTTAGGGAGCTTATGGTGGTAATTACAGCTGACCAGGTTGCAAACAAAGCAGTGTGATTTGGGGAGGGGGCAGTGAGCTGCGGGGTAAAGCGGAGAGCACTGACCTGGCTTCAGACGTGCTTGGCAGCTGAGTGAACCAGGAAAGCCACTTGGCCTCTCTGAGCCTCAGTGTCCTCAACTATGAGATGGGGATAATGACCTTTGCCCTACAGGATCATCATGAGGGAAGTGATATAAGACACGTGACAGTTCCGAGCACAGGGCCCGGTGGAAAGTCAGGTTTCTTGCATTTTCCTTCCCGAGCACAGGCTCTGGAGTCACGGAGACCTGGCTTTGAATCCTGAATTCACCCTTGCTCATGCATCATCTTGGGCGAGGGACTTAACGTGGAGTCTCAGCTTCCTCATCTGTAAAGTGGGGAGCAATGCATGATACCGTGCCTGTGCATGTCTAGCACATTGCCTCGGACAGAATGGGGATTCCACAGTGGTAGCTTGTGCTTTTCTTCTTGCTCCTCTTCCGTCTTTTTCCCCCTCCCTTCTCTCCCTCACTCTCCTCCCCAGGTCTCTTTGGAAAGTCTGGTTGAGGCAAGATGCAAGGAGAAAAAGGGGTCCTTCTTAAATGAGATGGTCTGGGCTACCAGGCTGTACGTGGTGTGGCTCTAGCCAGGGTTAAATGCCCAGTCAGTGGATTTGCATGGGGACATCAGAGGCGCTTTGCAAGCATAACCCCGTGCAATTTTGTGGTTTCCTACCATTGTTTGCAGGCCGCTTTGAGAACATTTTAGCTGACAACAGTGTAACAGACCAGACCCAAATCCTTGTGGTTAATGCTGCCTACTTTGTTGGGAAGTGGATGAAGAAATTTCCTGAATCAGAAACCAAAGAATGTCCTTTCAGAATCAATAAGGTATGTGGGCTGCATGTTGCAGTCAAAGGATCCCAACTATAGATCTGAAAAATTATAGCAACACAAGGCACCCTAGGAATTCACTCCAATGAGGAAAATTAAGGCACAGGAGGTAGTGGGCTTTTCCTTAGACAACAGCGGGGAGGGGCAGGGGCCGTTTAAGTGTAGAAAAAGAACCATAAGCAAGAGACTCACTCTTTTTCCAGAATGTCCTCAGAGTCTGATCTGAGTGAGAGTTTATAGAGCTTCTAACACAGTGGCTAAAGCTAAATCACCAACCAGAAAATAACTACAGATGTTTGGGACAATTAGTAAGCAAGGAAAAGAAAAGAAACAAACCAAATCCCAACATTAGAGGCCTTTGGGTCATCACGAAACATTGACCATTTGGGAATCTTGTTCCAGGCTAATGAGCTCCTCTGTGATCTCATTTCTCACCTGTTAATAGTGAAGTAAATGGTTCTGATATTTTAATTTAAAAGATGCTTTGAGAGGGCTTCCCTGGTGGCGCAGTGATTGAGAGTCCGCCTGCCGATGTAGGGGACACGGGTTTGTGCCCCGGTCCGGGAAGATCCCACATGCCGCGGAGCGGCTGGGCCCGTGAGCCATGGCCACTGAGCCTGGGCGTCCGGAGCCTGTGCTCCGCAATGGGAGAGGCCACAACAGTGAGAGGCCCGCGTACCACAAAATAAATAAATAAATAAATAAAAGATGCTTTGAGGTACTCATTGGCTGTGAAGGAAACAGCATAGCTTACTCGTCTGCAGTGCTGGGACTCATTATGGGGAAGAATTACAGTAGAAACCTGTATCGCAGGGAAGTCTCATGAATACTACTGAGTGAATAATGAAGCCATATCCCATGCCAAAAATAATTCATATAAATAGGTAAAGTGCCTCCTCTATAAATGAAACCAAAGGACTGAGACTGGAAAACTGACCCATTTCGTTAGAGGACCTCGGAAACCCCAGGTATCTATATGATGGTGTGATTTGGTCTCATTTGATGAGATGTGGCTTGTGTTAAGAATGCAGACTCAGAACTGTGCGTCAGTCAGCACGATCTCGGAAGGAAGCTTATTTACCCTGGAACTCTTATGCATCAATTCTAATTTTCAGGTCTCTCCCAGCACCTAGAGTACTTAGCATTAATCACTTTTGTTTTTGCCAAATATTATCATTGTACTTTCTTAGTGCTAGAACCCAGGAAGAAAAGACCTTCAAGATACAGCCTATACCTGAATTAACTGGACTGGTTTCCATGACTTTTTGTTTGTACCCACAGCATTTGTATTCATAGTCCACACCCTCCCCTCCCAAATCCCCTGCCCCAGCTGTGTTTTCCACACTGAAATCGAATTATTTATTTACTTATCTAGATCTCTTACTAGTGCATGGACTTTTAAGGGCAGGGATAATGTTTTGCCCATCTCAGTTTCTATAATTCCTGGCCACATTCGTAGGTGCTCAGCAAATGTTTGTTGAATGAATGACCGATCGGGAAGGATCAGTTTGATTAAACAGCCAATAGCAAACAAAACCTTTTTGGCTTTGGGGACCACCATGGGTTCCTGTGCAGGATCCATGGGCCGTTTTCACCGGGAGAGGACAATAATCACTGAGTGTGCTCCTTAGCTACTCAAAACCTCCGTGGTCCTAGGGAGGGAGCCAGGTCCCCATCTGCTTGCTGTTCCTCCATTTGGCTTCCCAGATTACAGTGGTCTTCTCATTGCTGCCTGCCAGGGCCAAGACTGACCCTGCACACAGGGCTCTGTCTCCGACACCAGGCACCAAACAATTACTGCTTTAGACTCTGTATTTTTCACATATGGGTCCCTGAGTTTTAAACACAGCTTTTTGACTTTCTTAGTGTTGCCTCTTATTTGGAGCTAAAGTTGAACATGACTGTACATAGCCTCTGCTGTGAGCGGGGACCAAGTGTTGGCCCCAGTGACCCTCACACAGAGTGTCCCCTCCAGGGTGGTTAAGGTTGGCTCTCCTCCCTGGGAAGGGCTGGCAAAGGGACCTTGAGAATGTTTAAGTGAAACCTGAAACACGGTGCTTCTCATGCCAGCTGCAGGGCCAGCCTAAGAGCATCATCAGAACCAGGTAACACTGAGTGACTTTTGTGCCGACCACCCTCAGATTTGTGGCTTTTACATTTAAGAAAATGTTAGTGGGTGTCTTTTATAAAGGGAGGAAGAATGCGTGCAATTCCTTTATTCTTGTTAAATCATAAAGCTAGGTCATATCACGTCCTGGAGACTCGGACTCTAGGAAGAGAATTAATAAGGATTTTAAATGCCATTGATCTCTCAGCGGTTCACCAAACAAAAAAAGAAAACACTATTCAAGGCTGCGTGGGCATATACACTGCTTTTGAATGCAGGCGCTATTACTTTTCCTTTGTTTCCTTTGAATTGCTTTTGTCAGCTCCTGAACTTTTGGGGTGATGTTTCTAAATCTTTTCTCATGTCCTTTGGTGTCTCTTTTAAGGGTTAGACTAAATTGATGAAGTTCTATTATTAAAAGTTTAGTACAGGGCTTCCCTGGTGGCGCAGTGGTTAAGAATCCGCCTGCCAATGCAGGGGACACGGGTTCAAGCCCTGGTCTGGGAAGATCCCACAAGCCGCGGAGCAACTAAGCCTGTGCACCACAACTACTGAGCCTGCGCTCTAGAGCCTGCGAGCCACAACTGCTGAAGCCCGTGTGCCTAGAGCCCGTGCTCCGCAACAAGAGAAGCCACCGCAGTGAGAAGCCCACACACCGCAATGAGGAGTAGCCCCCGCTCGCCGCAACTAGAGAAAGCCCGCTCGCAGCAGCAAAGACCCAACGTGGCCAAAAATAAAATAAATTAAAAAAAAAAAGTTTAGTACAGTACCTATCCTGACAAAGGTGGACACACACACTCAAGTGCGCGCACACCCACCCACACCCCCCCACCCCACCCCACCCCACCCCACACACTGTATTGGATATTTTCTGGGATGGTCGTTACTTAGTCCTGTTTTCAGAAGATACATCTTAATTTATGTTTTAGAAAATGGGATTATTGTATCCATAGTCAGTGCTGATAAATGAAATAGATGACCATTTTTGGTGGTCACAGCTTCTGTGAATTAAGAAACTATTAGTAATCTAACCTGATGGAGATTTTTAGACAAATCTATACTTCTTTGAGGGAAATACGTGGAAGAATTACCAGTTAATTTCAAAAGTAGTATGTTTATTTTAAAATCGTAATTTTGTTTCTGGTTATACATAGAGTCAAAGTCTTCAATTATTTATCAACCAAATATTTAGTGAGCAATTACTAAGTGCTGGGACATACCAAGATAATAAGACATGGTTTCTGCTTTGACTGTAGTCTAGTTGGGGTGGGGGTGTCACATACATACATTTTCTAACATTGTGACAAGTGTTAAAACAGAGGTATGTACAAAAAATAAAATAAGTAAAGTCTAGCTTTGCTTGAAAATAGTGTTGGGTAAGGTTCAGTTTACCATTCGAAGATCCCAGATAAAAGCTTTACTGTAATATTATTCCTGCAGACCTGATATGATGTTTGAAATTTCCCCCCAGAGAGCTTTGGTTAACAGGCAAATATCCCATGGGAGGTATAAACCAAGACAATAAATTGCACTAAATTACTATCAGTCTTTTACTCTTTAGTATGAATTAATTTTTCTTCAGAAAATGAGTCACCTCTGTAGCAGAGATACAAGGTCAGATATTAATGGGGACACAGAGAAGAAAAGTCCTGGGATGCTGCCTGGAGAGAAAGGCCTGAGTGATAGGAGCTGGAAGAGACTTAGAGATAATTTTGTTTGTTATCATTCTTAATTTTTAAAATCATGAAATATTGCAAGCATACAGAAAATTATAGAGAATAGTATAACAAACACCAGTGTACCAACAACCACCTTTGTAAAATCTTTATATTTTGCCTTATTTCAGATAGTTTAAAGAAAAAATATAGCAAGAATTGCACTGTCCTGTGTAGCCCCACCACCCCTCCATCTCCCTGCTTTCTCTCCAGAGGGAGCCATCATTCTGAAATTTCCAATTCCCTCATTCCACTGACGAGGAAACTGAGGCCCAGAGAGGTTAAGTGACTTGCTGAAGGTCACAGCGTATGTTTATGTCACATCTGAGACTAAAACCAAGGTTCTTCTCTCTAATCAGATCAGAGCAGGAAGAGGGGACCGAGGGAGGGCTGACTAAAACCGAAGGCGGACGGAGAACAAAACAAGCATGGTTTTGTTCTGCTATACGTTAACTTTTCCATATCAGGCATTGTATAAGGAAAAGCTACATAAATGGACATGTGGGTTTGCACTGGAATTTACTTTCAAGTGAGCTCTACCAGGAATGGTTTAAAGATCTTGTCATTACAGTCATCGATAAAGGCTAAGTTAGAGTTTGCCTGTATTTCCAGTCATCCTGTCTTATTTTTAACGTTTTATATATGCAAATACAGTATTATATTATGGATAGTTCCTGTAATTATAAAGCACATGAATAACTTTTCAAAGGAAGTCATAAACTCTCGACAGGACAGTCTCTGGTGGTGTGGATTACCTGCCTACCTCTTTAAGCCATAATGACGTGAAACTATATCAGGAATGAATTTATGAGTATGTGTGTGTATAGTTGTGTGTGTATAGAGGGGTGTGTGGGTGTGTGTGAGAAAAACAAGCAGAGCAAATTTCTTCTCCTTTTTTAGACGGACACCAAACCAGTGCAAATGATGAACCTGGAGGCCACGTTCTGTATGGGCCACGTCGACGGTATCAACTGTAAGCTCATAGAGCTTCCCTTTCAAAACAGGCACCTCAGCATGCTCATCCTACTACCCAAGGATGTGGAGCACGGGTCCACGGGCCTGGAGCAGGTGAGGAGGGAGGTGGGCGTCCAGCGCGCAGGCGCAGCGGAGCCAAGGAGATGCTTGGGCGGTGCTTGTGGGGCTGCGGCAGCCTTGCGTTAACGATTCACTTGCTTAATGGTCTGTAAGGGTTTCACGGTTCTTTGGGGGCCTTTCTCCTCAATGTTAGAACAGCTAATATTTATTTGGTACTTATAACGTGCCAGGAGCTGTAAGCTGCCCGTGCGCACTGGCTCATCTAATTCTCACCGCAGTCCCAGGAGTTAGAAACTATAATTACCCTACTTACATTTACCAACGGGGGGCTGGAGGCACAGAGGGTGGGTCCAGGGTCACGAACTCGTGGGTGGTATGTAGAATCGGAAGGTGAGCCCAGGAAGTTGGAATCTGTGTTCTTAACTCCAGGCTAGAGCCCCTGCTGGTAGCATCTTGCGTTAGTGTGGTGTGTGTGTTACAATGGACACATTCACTCGAGTCCACAGTTGACTTTGGGGCTTGCGCTTTGTGTTACACGTTCTATGGGTTTGTGAAAAGTTCTTTCAATGCACAAACGTATACAAGGTCTTATTATGCTTTTATCCAGGTAGAGACACAAGGTTTAACTGACAGTGGAGGTTTCACCTGCCTGGGAATGACTTTCTAGCTTCCCCTCTGCGCTGTCAGCCCCCGGCAGCCCCAAGACCCGTTGTTCTCCCTCAGCCCTGCCCTCCGGGCTTCCTGGCTCCCCTGCACCTGGGCCTCCACCCTCCACCAGGAAGAAGGAGGGGTTCTTTGACCAACCCAGGATTCACCTGCTTTATTTCCGGTCACACCTCAGTTACTCCCTGACTTTCCAGGGGACAGTCTAACTTGGTCCCCATCCTACCTGCTACTTTGACTCTATGTTTTATCCATCACTTTATTAACTGAATCATAATTCCCATCTTCATTCTTCTGTTCACTCCTCTTTTTTACTGCACTTCACGCCTTAGTCTCATTTTTTTCTTGCAGCCGTTATTCAGCTGTTTCACACTTTACTGCCTTAAAATACACTCACACCATTTTTTTTTGTTGTTGTTAAAGTACAGAACGAAAGAAGTTGATCTTTTGAGTCTCAGAAGGTATATTCAAGGATACAGATCGTCCTAGTTTGCTAGGGCTGCCATAACAAAGTATCACAAAGTGGGTGGTTTAAACGACAGAAATCTAATGTCTCACAGTTTTGGAAGCTAAAAGTCCAAGATCAAGGTATCTGCAGGTTGGTTTCTTCAGAGGGCTGTGAGGGAGATTCTGTCCATCCTAGCTTCTGGAGATTTGCTGGCAATCTTTGGCTTTCCTTGGTTGTAGACACATCAATTCAATCTCTGCCTTCATCTTCCAAGGCATTCTCCCTGTGTGAGTGTGTGTCTGTATCTGTGTCCGGAATTTCCTTTCTTATAAAAAGGACACCAGTCATATTGGGTTAGTGCCTAATGATCTCACCTTAATTAATTACACCTACAAGGATGCTATTTCCAAATGACGTCATGTTCCAAGGCACTGTGGGTTAGGACTTCAATACATGAATTTTGGCGGGGAGTGGGGGCGGACACAATTTGACCCATACAATGGAGGAAAAAGTTTATTTTTTCTTCTTAATGACTTTTGATTTATGGATGAATTTTCTCCTGTCTTCTCACTCTCAGGTAGTAAATGGCCGAGAGACTATACTTTTTGGCTCAAAAATTCTAGTTACCTATGACAATCTTTTGGTCTTAATAATTTGTCTTAAATAAAACAGTATCCATGAAAAAATACGTATCATAGCTTAACAAGAGAATCCAGTGGTTCCCTCTCCCATTAAAAAAACTTGTGACCAGCTTGTGACCTTGTCATCTCCCTGATTTTTATAGGTTTCACACGAGTAACCTCAGTGCAGGATTGCCCCATGTAGTAATAGTCAAGGTAGCATCATTCTCTGTTGCACATGTATTTCTTCTCTAGCCAGTGGGGAGGCTAGAAGGGCAGGGAGCAATTTAAGATTTGCTCAATGAAGAATTTTATGACTAAATCATTTTATGTGTCATTGCATATCTCTCATTTAAAAAATAGCCAACTGAAATAGATGCTTTCATCACATATGATCTTAAAGGATGACCCTAGACAGTTCAAATTCTCATTTTAAAAAGAGTAACTTTAGCTTTAATTTGAGTTATGAAATTTGATACCATGTCTAGGGCACGAATATTCTAGATTTCCTAGTAGAGAAATCAAGATAAGCATTCAATAAATATTATGCATAAAAACTTTTCTAGTTTTATATTTATTTCACTATTATCCATGCAACATCAAAATCCATGCATTCATTTCTATAGGGCTACTCTATAGTTAAAAGAAATGCCCTCATAAATTTCAGAACAAAGGGACCATTGTCGTGGAGTGAGTGGAGAAGAACAGTGCTAGGTAGCTGGGTAGACCATTTTTATTTTTAATTAATTTTTATTGGAGTATAGTTGATTTACAATGTTTTGTTCGTTTCTGCTGTACAACAAAGTGAATCAGTTATACATATAGATATACCCACTCTTTTTTAGATTCCTTTCCCATATAGTCCATTACAGAGTATTGAGTAGAGTTCCCTGTGCTATATAGTAGGTTCTTATTAGTTATCTATTATATATATAATAGTGTGTATATGTCAGTCCCAATCTCCCAATTTATCCCTCCCCCTGATTCCCTGCTTTCCCCCTTGGCAACCATAAGTTTGTTTTCTACATCTGTGACTCTATTTTTGTTTTGTAAATAAGTTCATTTGTACCATTTTTTTTAGATTCCACGTATAAGTGATACCATGTGATATTTATCTTTCTCTGTCTGACTTACTTTACTCAGGATGTCAATCTCCATGTCCATCCATGTTGCTGCAAGTGGCATTATTTCATTCTTTTTTATGGCTGAATAATATTCTGTTGTATATATGTACCACATCTTCTTTATCCATTCTTCTATTGATGGACATTTAGGTTGCCTCCATGCCCTGGCTATTGTAAATAATGCTGCTATGAACATTGGGGTGCATGTATCTTTTTTGAATTATGGTTTTCTCTGGATATATGCCTAGGAGTGGGATTGTTGGGTCATATGGTAGCTCTCTGTGGGTGGACCATTTTTAAGAGAACCTAGTCACACACCAAAACTGCAGGGCTGATTCCATCTTTGATGAACCATCTGTACTGCTTCCAAATAGGGCTCACAATGGCATTTTATGTTTTTAATCAAGGAGGATCTTTTACAATTGGAAATTAAAAAAAAACAATTTCCTCTCCTTTTTGTCCTTCAGGTTGAAAAACAACTCAACTCAGAGACGCTATTGCAGTGGACCAATCCCAGTGCCATGGCCAATGCTAAAGTCAAAGTCTCCATTCCAAAATTTAAGATGGAAAAGATGATTGATCCCAAGGCTAGTCTGGAAAACCTAGGGCTGAAAAACATCTTTAATGAGAATACATCTGATTTCTCTGGAATGTCAGAGACCAAGGGAGTGACCCTCTCAAATGTCATTCACAGAGTGTGCTTAGAAATAACTGAAGAAGGTGGGGATTCCATAGAGGTGCCAGGATCACGAATCCTGCAACACAAGGATGAATTCAATGCCGACCACCCCTTTATTTACATCATCAGGCACAACAAAACTCGAAATATCATTTTCTTTGGCAAGTTCTGTTCTCCTTAAGTGGCAGAGCCCAGGTTAAGTCCCACCCGACTTCTCTGTAAACTCTGCAACCAAGAATCATTTTCTAAATACAATAAATTGTTAATATTGCTGGATCAGGAAGCTGCTGGTATTCACACTAACAGGCCTTTTTTCCAATTTTTTTGTTGTTGTTGTTCTTTCCCTCCCACCCCCTTAAAAGACAATACTTTTAATGAAAAGGAATCACCTTAGAGAAAAAATATGTATTCATCATTTGTCAAACTATCTAGGGTTTTTGGCAGGAATACAGTCTTTCACAAAGAAAATTCCTATAAGGAGGGTCTTGGAGGATTTTATTACCAAAGCTTAGCCTTCCATCACTGGGATACAGAATGTTCCAGACATTTGCTTTTCCCTGAAAGACTGAAGAAACTGGTACATGGGCTTTGCAAAACTTTCCTGGAGCCAATGAAACTTGGACATACGTTCAGGCTACTGTACGTCCACAGCGCCTTACATTAAACCCTGCAGGACTAATATTTCCTTCAAATTCTGATTTTTGGAGATTTTAGAAAGATAATATGTTGCACATACTGTATGTTATGGATCTCCATTGATAGAGGCTGGAGCAGCACCCTATAAAGCAACACCTTAATATTTCTGCCACAAAATGTAGAATATCCGCACAAAATAAAGACTCCAGGTAGCCCATAAGTATCAGGGTTTTTTTTTTGTTTGTTTGTTTTTTGCGGTACGCGGGCCTCTCATTGTTGTGGCCTCTCCTGTTGCGGAGCACAGGCTCCGGACGCGCAGGCTCAGCAGCCATGGCTCACGGGCCCAGCCGCTCTGCGGCATGTGGGATCTTCGCGGACCGGGGCATGAACCCGTGTCCCCTGCATCGGCAGGCGGACTCTCAACCACTGCGCCACCAGGGAAGCCCCAAGTATCAGGTTTTGCTGCCAAATCAGTGTGCCTCCTACTTATGAAAAATCTTTGTTTTCAGAACTTTTTGAAATTTTGGAGTGTTGGACCTGTAGTAACCAAAGGGCAGCACCGCAAGGGGAAGCTCAGATCTTATTAAGAATTCACTTTCACTGTTGATAGGACCCCTACCTGGTTGTTGGGTTGGTGAGAGACCACCGGCAGGGAAGGCTGGTGGATGTCTGACCACCAGGGCTTAAATGCACAGGGACTTTCACAGCAAACAATAAAAGAATTTTACGAGTGTTGAAGGGACTTCTCTCTCTGTGTACTGTGATAGTGGGAAAGGGGGAGGAACTTCACGCTGCTAGGAAACGTGACCAAAGCTATTGATATGCTCACACTGCTGTGACTTGTATTTTTCCAAAGCCTATGGGTTTAGTTACTGTAGACAGCTAGCTGGGAACCTACGACAATTGCAGTTTTTAAAGATGTTTCTGACAAGTTATTTATGTCACCAGTTCACATGTTAATTCTCTACATACACAGGATGGCATGGAAGATTTGGATCTGGTGACAGCCCTCCCCTCTTTCTCCTCTGGCTTTGTTGTAAATAGGTTCAACGTTCTTCTTACTCCGAAGGCTCAATATTGAATTTCTTTTATGCAGTTGACAATAAAATATTATTGAATTACATGACTTGCTTTTTTCCATGAAGTTAGGTTCACCATTTTGAAATAGAACCAAGCCCTCCATTGACAAATGCTTTGGGGACGGGGATTTATGCTGAATAAAAAGGAATAGGAGTAATGACTGCCCCTCTTTCCTGGTCTTCCTTCCTGCCCACCGGCTCTTGCTTCCTCCTTCCAGCCCCTTTCGTCCTGGGGAGGAAAGCACCAGGGAAGTGGTAGAATGACTCCCAGTGACATAAAAGTGTATCATGAAAGCAGAGGCCTTGTAGGAGGCCATGGAACTTTTCTCCAGCCTTTCCCACTTTGAGCCCTACCTCAAAATGTAATTTTATTGGGGCTTCCCTGGTGGTGCAGTGGTTGGGAGTCCGCCTGCCGATGCAGGGGACGCGGGTTCGTGCCCTGGTCCGGGAGGATCCCACATGCCACGGAGCGGCTGGGCCCGTGAGCCATGGTCGCTGAGCCTGCGCGTCTAGAGCCTGTGCTCCGCAATGGGAGAGGCCACAACAGTGAGAGGCCAGCGTACCGCAAAAAAATAAAAATAAATAATAATAATTTTATCAGTTAAGCTGTATATGCCTAAAATGTTTTCTTTTCTTATTAAGTACTTTTTTTTGTCAATGTCATGTACATTTGTTTTAAATCAATTATGGTATCTGTGAACCTAATATTCAACACAGCCCTTTTCCTGTCTCTGCAGAGTGCTCAGATGGAATGCTCCCCCACCCCGCAATAAATGTTGAGCACAAAAAGTGACAAATGCCTCCACATTCTAAAAAGAAAAGACCGTTTGTGTGGGATTTCTGGGGGTGGCCGAAGCGAGGTTTTACCGCCGTTCGCTCGTTATCCCCCTTCTCGAGGCTGTGAAATAGAAGGTGTGGGATGACTGTGCCAAAGCTTAGTGAGTGTTTGGAGGAGAGGAGAGATTAGTGCCTCTTTAAACCAAGTGAGTGTTCAGGGAACTTAACGTGTCTCCTGGAATTTAGAGAGCACTGAAATTTGGACTTAACTCTTGCCTGGGATAGTCTCAGCCAGTGGTTTTCAACCAGGAGCAATTCTGCCCCCTAGAGGTTATTCGGCGATGTCCGAGAACATTTTTGTTGTCCCAGCTAGAGGGAGGGGTGCTACTGGCATCTAGTGGGTAGACCCGGGAATGCTGCTAAACACCCTACAATACCCAGAACACGGCCCCATAGCAAGTGGTACTCGCACCAGCCGATAGCACCGAGATTCAGAAACCTGGGACTCTACCTACAGCACAGATGCTGGCTGGAGGGGTCCCTGAGTCAGAGCAAGGGCAGAGGTCTCCAGGGGGAGTGGAGCCTGCTTGCTGTCAGTTACAGTGAGATGTGGAGGTAGCCAGGCTTGATTATTTCAAGACTTTGCTCAGACAGCTGGCGCAGGGAAGGTATGGGGTCTATAAGAGCCCAGAAGAGCGCCCTGTGAGAGTTACTATCGGACACTTCTCCTGCGAGATCCTGGATTACGTCTTCACCTGTCAAGTGAGGTCCTTCCTTCCTTACCTCTCCCTCCTTCCTTTGCCCCCACGAGTCAGGTGCTGTAGGGAAGAGCAGAAGAGGCAGGTAGGTAAGTGATGGTCAAGCCCCCTCTGCCTCCTTTCCTCTGTGGTTGGTGCACCCAAACCAGACCCCAGCTGTGATGGATGGAGAAGCTTTTAATCAAAAGACAGATTGGAGTTCTGATCTAGAAGAATTCTGGTGGCTTTTTCACTTCTGAAATAGTGTGTATTAATACAAGAAAGGGACTGGAGAAGTGTTAGTCTAGGGTCTTTAGTTTAGGGGGTTTGGTCTAGGGGATGGTGAGGAAGAGCCAGCAGAGTGGGCTTGAAGGCCTTGGAAAAAAAGAATTAAGCTGCACGTTCCTAGCACCGGCCTGGGCTAGTTCACCATTAAACCAGTTGTAGCTGTATTATCTCATTCAATCATCAAAACAAACAGATGAGAAGGAAAACCACAGTCCCGTCTCATGAATAAGGACACTGAGAGACACAGACTAGATATATAATCGGCTCAAGGTCACAGAGTTAATGGAAGCCAGTGGCTGGATTTGAACTCATGCAGATGGGGGCCAGAACGAGGGGGCCTAAGGTCTGTACTCAATGCCACCATCTTCCAGCTGGTACCAACCCTTGACAAATGGCCACCGGATGCACCCAGAAGAACTCCTCTCTCCTCTATACCATCTCCATTTTGGAGTTTCCAAATATTTATCTTATCTCGGCAGTCCTTTTCTTGTCAACCAAAACATCCCTAGATGTAACCAGCCCAATTAGGCCCATTTTTTATGGGCCATGTATTGTATGTGAAGATGCTTTATGGATGTTACTCCAGTTGCTTATTCTCACAATAACCCTAGAGATAGGGGCTATGCCCGTCTATTTCACCAGGAAATGTGGGATCAAAGGAAGTGGGTAAAGCCTCCAAATTGGTAAATATCAGGGTTGGGCTGAGCTCTGATCGCACAGCCCACACTTCTTCCACTGTGACTCAAGGCCTTTGGACCATGATTGGGGAAGGCTCTCTCTGGATGCCTTGACTGTGATTGGTGCATCACATGGGACCTCTGGCCGCCCAGTGTTGCCCAGGCCATCAGTCTGTCCCTCTCCTTCAGGAACACCAAACCAACACTCTAGGGCAGCCCCTGTGCAAGTCCCCGCTAGGACCCCAGGAGCAGCAAGACCTCCCTCCTGCCCTGGGGGAGTGCTCAGGTTACCTGGCGTTGGCTGGCAGGTTAGCATATTTCTGCCTGAGGTGGCTGCACCCAGATAGCATCGAGAAGGAAGTGGGATTTTAGAAGGGCCTGGAGCCTCAGTCCAGACGTGGAAAGACAGAGCAGAGGCAGGGATCTCACGAAGGAGGCGCGTGTGCCCATTGGCTATGGAAGAAAAAATGAGGCGATTCGTGGGAGGGCTCAGCCTGGTTGTGGAACCTGAGGGGAAAGGCAGGAGCCCGGATTGAAACTGCGACGGTGCCGGGGCACTGGTGTCCAGACGGCCTGCTGACAGCAGTGCCCAGGGCTGTGGTGTGGACACCAGAGCTGCCTTGTTATGGGTGTATATAAAAATAATGCATCTATATATTTACACACACACATAGACACACACATCCCTGGGGATGGCATTACTGAGCCATAGGTTATGCAAGTATTCAGCTTTGGGAGATACTGCCGAAAAGTTTTCCAACGTGTTCTACCACTGCCTCTCTATCTTTCTTTATTATTATTATTATTGTTACATCATTACTGCTAATGATTATTTTTTCCAACTATGACTCTTAACAACCCCACTGCCATCCTCGGAGTAATTATGAGCCAGGCACTGTGCTACATATGACATATATTATAATTCAGCTTCCACAACAATCCTGTGAGGATCTGTTTTAGGTGAAAGGAACCGAGGATCAGAGACATGAGGAAACTCGCTGAGCACATGAGGCTAGTAAGTTGCGTTGTTAGGATTTAAACCTCAGCTCTCTGACTCCAGAGCCCATGTTTATAATCTCTATGCATTTGGTTACATCAAAAAATTTTCACTTGGTATCATATGATACCGCTTATATGTGAAATCTAAAAATATAATACAAATGAACTTATTTACAAAACAGAAATAGATTCACAGACATAGAAAACAAACTTACGGTTACCAAAGGGGAGGGTGGGGGGATAAATTAGGAGTTTGGGAGTAACATATACACACCACTATATATAAAATAGATAACCAACAAGAAAAGCACAGAAAACTAGACTCAATATCTTATAATGACCTAATAATGGAAACTAATCTGAAAAAGAATATATATATGTGTATATACATATATATATATATGGCACTGAATCACTTTGCTGGACCCCTGAAACTAACACAACATTGTAAATCAACTGTACTTCAATAACAATTAAAAACTTTTTTTCACTTGGTGAATTCAACCATTACCTTCAAGGGCAGATTTTCTTCTGTTTACATTAAAATGAAGTATTATGTTAAATATAAGACAAATGGATGTAGATAAGGAGAAACCTTAGCTACATATTTCCATAATAAGCAAGCCTTCTAGGAATGTTTACTTTTCAAACATTCCTGGTTAGCTAATACACTTTTTGAAAATTCTGAGCTTTTTCCTTAGGGGTCGTATTCAGTCAACTGCATGCCATTTGCTATTTAACACGAGATTTGTTAGCCTTCTCTTTTTAAATTTTTGCTCTTAGACCTGAAACTGCTTCTACAACATTCTTGCCCTCAATCCCATCCCCTATGGTGGGAAGATTTAGGAGATGGGCATCCCCCTGTTCAATGGCTTCTGTCCCGGTCACCATCATCCACCCCAACAATAACAGCTGCTCCAGTTTGTGAGGGCTTTCAAGAGGGGATCAAAGTGTTTTCACTAACAGTAAATGACTATTTCTGATCCCCAGGTCCTGCCACGAGGAGTGTAGATGGGGTTATTCTCCTCTAGAGATGGGATAGATCCTGATGTGTCTCTGGAACTTCTCCTCGCCTTCCAGGAGCCTGGCCAGACCCATGTAGCTCAGGCCAGACCCTGAGCTCATGGACTGAGCCCTCCCTGACTCTACCACAGGCTCTCTTGTGCCTCCCACAAATGATAAATAGCAATACATTTGATTGATGGGAGAAAAGCATCTGCTTGGGCAGGTCATCCATGGGTTTGAGTTGCCGTGGCTGTCTCTTAGACCTAACAAAGGCTTCTTTGCTGTCTTAAAAAAAAAAAAAATCACTCAGTATTTCTGAAAGTGAGCCTGGAAGAACAGTTGTTCTGTGGGGATGAGAAGCTGATATGAAAATCGGAGTCCATGGTTAAAAAGTCTTGAGAAGTTTGGGTTGAACAGAGTTAAACAGGGTCTGCAGTCCTTTCTCAGCTTTTGAGAAGTCAGTCAAGTGCTTTGTGACTCTCCGGGGGGAGGCGTGAAGACTGGTTTCTTAAATTTATAGGACCTCTGAACCTGCTGGCCATACTGCACCTTGGAGGAATTTTGTTTTGTGGAGGAAGTTCTGGGAAAGGTAAATTTACCAATATCAACTTGAGGAGAAAACCTCGGTTTGTCAAGTTGCCCTGTGGGTGGGAAGCCTGGATTCCGGCTCCAAGCCACTCACCCTTTCAAGGGCTGGGGTTCCACTCGAATGTGAGGAAGGGTGTGTATCTCAATGATCCCTGAGATTCCTCTTCCTGCCAGGAGCCCACCGGCCGAGACAGATCTTGTCTACCTGAGCCGGTCCTCACCCTTCCATGCACACGGAACCAGCCGCTGCCTCCATTGCCAAGAGCCTGGGCGAGGGTCTGACTGAGCTGGCTCTCCTCTTGACCTTGGAACCAAGGTCGGCCTCCCCACAGTGAACGGCATGATAGCTATGGCCCCCCACCATGGCAGGAAGAAGGAAACCCCTGAGGCAGAGACTCTCCTTGCCAATTCTAGGACCTCCATCAGTTGTGAAAAGACTCCCCTCGCAGCAGTCCCAGAAAGGAGTTTATTAAGGGAGGTGGAAAGGGTCAAGGCAATAAAGCAGGCTTCCTGACATCGTGTAGTTGTTTTTTTCTGTCTAGTTATAAGCACAGACCTGGCTCTTTTCCTGCAGGCTATCCAGTCTTTTACTCTTTATTGAGTTCCCCCTACATGAGCACCATTGCATACTGCTCTGTAGATTAGTCACTGCACAAGGACACCCTACAGAGAGGGTGAGAAAGGGCTGAAATCAGGCTGGCATTCCATTCATAGAGCAGTGCACCAGAGGGTGGGGCTGCGTCGGTCTGAGGAAGGGTCACTCTTTTTAATTCACACAAGGCGGTGTATAGGCTACTAGTGGCCTCGTTCAGTACTCAGTAAAATGTGCAAGAGAAATAAAAGCATAATCACATCATCATTATTACTACATTATAATTACTGTTGCTGATATCATCATCAAAAATCCAATATTTTGCTTTGGTAAGATAATGATCCTTACGTAAAATTAGGCCAATTAAAAGTAGATAGATTTTCCTTTGTACTCTGTTGGTGGGAATGTAAAATGGTGCAGCCACTAAGGAAAACAGTATGGAGGTTCCTCAAAAAATGAAAAATTGAACTACCATGTAATACAGTAATCCCAGGTCCATGTATATACCTAAAAGAATGGAAATCAGGATCTCCAAGAGGTATTTGCTTTCCTATGTTTATCGCAATAGTATTCGTGATAACTAAGAGATAGAAACAACATAAATGTCCATTAGTGGATAAATGGATAAAGAAGATGTGGTATATACATACAGTGGAATATTATTCAGTCTTCAAAAGAAGGAAATCCTGCCATATGTGACCACATGGATGAATCTTGACATTATACTAAATGCAATAAGCCCGTCACAGAAGGACAAATACTGCATGATTCCACTTCTACGAGGCATCGAAAATAGCCAAACTAACTCATAGAAGAAGAGAGAAGAATGGCAGTTGACAGGGCCTGGGGGGAGGGGAGCTGGGGGAGCTGGTGTTACTGGGTCTAAAGCTTCAGTCATGCAAGATGAATATGTTCCAGAGACCTGTTGGATAGCATTGTGCCTACAAGTAACAACACAGAAGTGTGCACTCTACAATTTGTTAACAGGGTAGATTTCAGATCAAGAGTTCTTACCACAATTGAAAAATAGAAGTAGATAGATTTTAGGAGCAAATAAGCTGATGAGAAATAGGTCATGTTTATGAGGATGTAACTACCCAGGGGGAGAGGGCTGGTGAGGAGTGAGGAATCTCGGTGTGTACTGAGCACCAGAACAGCCGGGACTGTCGCAGCGAGTATCCCGCTGGCTGTGATGACAAGCTGAGACCGGACTTGATTCCTTGGCTTCACCCTTGTCTCCTCCTCAGGAAGCCTGTGGTCCAAAAGTGGTCATTACCATCACCACCCCTAGTCCCGGCACTGCTTAGGGAGGATGCGTGGATAAAGGGAGTTCTCTGCCGGAGGACCAGTTCTCTGGACACTGCGGGAGTCGGCACAGCACCCAAATAACCAGGGCTCTTTCTTTTCTCAACAGCCTGGAGTTGATGGCTGAGTTTGATCCAACACTGAAGGCAGGTTATAGGGAGCTGGGATGAGCTGTTTTCCCTTGTCCTTAATTCTTCTTCTTTGTTGACGTAGGGGAAAGCAGGAACTAAATGAGTAGGATAATTAGGTCAATGGCTTTCCAGGTAGAGAACAGGTTTTCCCATCCCTGGGGAGGCATCATTGTGAAGTTGCAGGACAGTCAGCCTGTCTGAGCTGGCGAATGTGACACCTTGCTGAGGGTGGTTTCCTTTGCCATGAAATTCATCCCAGTGGGACCACGCACACCAGTAATGAATGGAGTTACAGTAGGCAGTGAATGAGATTTGCACTTCTCTTTTCAATAATTTTAAGCATGTCAGGCTCAAAAATGAAATATTTCTTCATTAAATAAAATTGTGTTGAGCATCTAGTAGGCAAAACTGTTTGCCCACCTAACTGTGAAACTACCTGATGAGACTATCATGTCCTATCGCCATCCACAAAGTTATCAAGAAAATTTTCATTGACTCAATTGTTCGTTTATTCATTGGATAAACATTTATTGTCTTAGACACTGGCCATGGGATGAAAAACATGAATAAGGCACACAGTCATACAGAGAATGAACAATCAGGGACTTCCCTGGCGGTTCAGTGGTTAAGACTCCGAGCTTCCACTGCAGGGGGCATGGGTTCGACACCTAGTGGGGGAATTAACATCCCGCATGCCACGTGGTGTGGTCAAAAAAAGCACAACACAACACAACACAACAAAACAAAACAAAAAGAAAGAAAATGAACAGTCAGCTCTGGTAGGATGGGTGGGGGAATTAAAGTGTGCACTGGAGCACAGAGGGAGGGTGCCCAGCTCAATCTGAGGGACCCTCCAGGATCTGAACTGAGTCCTCCAGGACGAGCAGGCGTTATTAAGGTTAGGCAAACAAGGCAGGGAACAGCATATGCTGGGCAGACCAGTCTGGCCTCAGGCCTGGTTGTTGGGCGGAAAGTGTGTGCCGGACTCATGAGAATGAAAGCTGCCTATTTCACTCAGCACAGCACCCTCCAGTCCATCCATGTTGCAAAAGGCAGGATTTCTTTCTTTTTATGGCTGAATAATATTCCATTGTATATATATACCACATTGAGAAGGGACTTTTATGCAGCACCCTGGGAAGGGTCATTTTTCATTCAGATCATGTGACTATTCTTCTAAATTAATGAACTCATTTTCAATTTCAAGGGTTTTGTGTGTGTGTGTGTGTGTGTGTGTGCACAGAGGCCAAGGAAGCACTAGCTGTAGTTGTTTCAGTTCCATTAGAAGAAGAATGCCCCAAACAGTTAAATGATGACAGCTTTATATCAGTGTCAGGAGCTGTTTCAAATAGAAAATCATTTATCGTAACTTCAATCGTGGTTCCCTTTTGTCTGGTTCATAAAGCTTTTGGAATTTCCATCTATCACATGAAAAACATCTGAAGTATTATGAACTCAATAATAAATTTAGTTAAAAAGTTTCAGCATTAAAGATAAACTTATTTATTTTTCTAGTGATAACAAATAGAAACTTTGGTGACCTCAATGGTATAATGAAAACAATTTTCTTTTCTAAATTTAAGAACACCCTAATGAAATAGCAGTAGAGCTGAAATTGGTTGTGGTCCTCATAAAATTCATAATGGTGTCCAAATATGCTGTGTTATTCTACCAAAACAGAAATTGCAGTTGTAAAAGGTATAAATTTTTAAATGTATACACAAAGTAACTACAGAATTTTTTGTAAATCCACCATCAGTTGGATTTTAGAAATATTTGAATCTTTGAAGAACTATGTTGTAAACCAACTCATGTCCAACAATAGTCTAAAACTTTTGTTCTTGTTTTGGAAAATGAATCCTTTACCTTTTGGTTGCATTATGTTCACTTTTGGGGGAAGTCCCTAATCAAAGCATATAAGGAAGAGACCTCCCCACAAATCTCAGCTTTTGGTGATTTTGGCTAATTGTAATTACTGAAAACAAAACTTGCTGACAGGAAGACATTTAAGTTAATTCCTGAAAAAGAAAGGGGGAACTGAACAAGTTTAAGAACAAGAGGTGCTCAAATGTGTACAAGATTTAATTTTGAAATTCTGTAACTGCACTTGTGGAAAGTATCTTTTGATAGAACTTGTTTTTTTAAAAATTGGATACATTTATATTTCTTATCAAATAGAATAAAATGGAGGCTGTCAATTTTGCATAATCTAAATTTGATGAAACATTCAAGAGACTCATAAACTGAGATGACTTATTTGACACATTTTGGCTTGTAGAATAAATGTTCTCTGAATAGAGGCACAGAGACTGTCCCTGTGACAATACTGGAGCTGGATTATTTAAACATTGCAATAAAGTCTGAATTCAGACTATTCCTCATGTAGCAGAATTTGCTCTGAGCTTAACAGGTACTTCAGCACCTAGAGAGAGACTATTTTCTCAAGAATTTAAATTTTATTAATCATCAAATGCAACTTTGAAGATAATTTCTGGCAATTTTATGAAAGGGTTAAAAATACATCATACTGAAAAACTACAATCCTCCGAGAAATACTAGTGACCGATTTAGAGAACAATATAATTAAGACAATGCTTAAACTACATGACAATAATGATTCTGCTTATGTTTATATTATTTTTTTAAGGCTCAGATAATCGATTCTAGGAAGTTTTTTCTTTCTCCTATTTTGCTTGTGTGTACAGACACATGTTTTAAAATAACATTTTATTTTTGAAAAGTTTTTGTACAGAAATCTTGCAAAGCCCACCAATAAAATAAAATCAGTTTGTCAAGTAAAGATTTCATATATGTATATGTATATGTATGTCTATTTTAATTAGTTTTGGTGTCCTTTTCACTTTAAACAGTGTCTGGTTTGGAAGATTAATTATATGGTCACACTTTCTATAAAAGACAGTATGAAAAAAATTGTCTGCTCTGAAAATGTCAACAAAGACAGAAAAGATAAGGGAAATCCATGTAATGTGATGGAATAGTCAAAATACTGTCAAGAAAAAGCTTTCTAATGCCCATTTCTTCATCTCCGCGTTGGCCTTGGGTGAGGTGTTTTTCATTTTTGCTGAGTGAGGCTGTTTTTGATTGTTATCTCAAAACTGGATCTATGGAAAGGGTTTGTTTCCATGTCTGGATTGATGCCAAGGCTGAGGTAAAGGAACAGCCCTATGAAGTAGAGTTGAGGATAGGAATTCACTGGAGGAAGATTCTGGAACCGGAGGTGTCTGAGAATTCATATAGCCTTGGGAAGGCATTGGACATTTCTCAGGGCAGGGAACCCGGATTTGATCCAAAACTTGTGCAGGTCTTAAGGAGCTGAGAGACCCCAGGACTCCTTTGTCCTGGTTAGTCCGGGTCCGAGTGCTTTCTGTCATCTGCAAACCCTTTGGAGGCAGTTCAGTGTAAAGAGGGTACTGGCTTGGGATCTGACAAGCCACGTACTAGTCCTAGCTCTCTCACTGGAGAGCTGCCGTAAATTTTGGAGAAATCAAACTTAGCCCTTGTGGCCTATGTTTCCTCTGTACAATATTGTTTCTAAAGTTCCTTCCAACTCCAACAGACAAGAAAATCGGCCTTCTCTCGCCTGTTCTTATCTTCCACTAGATGGCGCTGTTTGCCGCACTCTAACGGTGCCGCTCAGGATCTCAAACTTAGCAGTTGTAGCTTTTAAGACACGTCCACTCAGGCAGTGCCTGGGATCTCCTGCCCCTGCTTTTCTGGGGACATTCTTGAAGTGCTTGCTTCCCCTTGCCTCGAAGACACAGCACTCTGAAACTTTCCCTCTGCCTGCCCCTTAAATGTTAAAAATCCTTAGAGATTTATTCTGGGACCCCATTTCCCACCCCCCCCCCCATTTTGTTTTTGATACAATTCCCTGGCTTCAGTTGCTAGGTCTCCCTGCTGGGTTCCAGCCGCATATCCAACTGCCCCGTGGACACCTACAGGTGACACAGACACAGCAAGTTAAGGGCCCACGCTGAATTCACCTTCTCTTTTCCTGTTCTCTTTCTTCGTATATGGCCACACCATCCACCCAGCGGTCCAAACTGGACTCATATCATTTTCCACAAGAGTCTCCCGCCTTCACCTCACACAACCAATCGCTACATTCTGATATGTCTCAAATTCACCTACTTCTCTGCTGCTACTATCCTGATCCAAACTCCATGTCTCTCCTCTGAATAATAGAAACAGACTCTTAAATCGCCTCCTGTTTTTCTTTTCCTCCATTCGTTCATATTGCAGTCATATATATATATATATATATATGGTGGTTTTTTCCTGCCTCTATCTCCCAGCTTACGCAAGGCACGCAAAGTCCAGCAGCAGCTGAAAGTTAAAACCATGGGATCAACCTTTAATTTCTAGCCAGATAAGTGAGAAAGTGGGGGGCTTGCATGTTGAGGAGTGAGGGGGTCACCCCCATTGGTCTTGTTCTCCCCAGTTACCACATCTCCCCTGCAACCTCAGTGACGGCAGAGGCCTTCACTGAGAAATGGCCTGTGTCTCTGGACAAAGGAACAGGTTAAGAGGCTCCTATTGTCGGAAGAGTGTGGGGAAAGGCCCGTTATTTTCCTTTCTTTTCTCTTGCTATTTCACCTGAAAGGTCAACCTGGCGATAGGGAACTGCATGACAGCATGGAGGCTGAAACACGTTGAGGAACGTGTAGGAGGGTCCCCTGAAGCCTGAGAATGTGGGTAGAAGCCCAAAGAGGAGAGAGCTAGAGGAGGAGACTATGTAGGTCTGTGTATGAGCCAACAAAAGTCCTGGGATCCCCCTGAGCCTCATGCACAGACAGACCCAACGAGGCAGAGGAGAGGGTTGCAGAAGTGAACTACAGTATAAACTGCCACTCAATTCCCACATTAACCCCCGAGTGGTACGTGCATCATGTGCACACAAACAGCACAGCAGTGTCCTGAACATTGCACCAAGACTGGAACAACTCAGAAGACAAGGCACAATACCTGTTGGACCACAGGTTCATGAATTGCTTAATAAAAACAACAGAAAAAGAAAACGTAACAATCTCCAGAGGATTTTAATAGGAACCAGAGTCTTGAAACATAATAAGCAAACGTTCCAGGATACCACCCAAAATCACACCACAGAGCATACAAAGAACTGGGAAAATGTGACCGATTCTCAAGAGAAAAAGGCAATCAACGGACCCAGCCCTGAAATAACCCACATGGAGGAATTAGCAGACAAAGCATCCATTACAACCATGCTCAATGAGGTAAAGGTAAATCCTCTTGAAATTAATGGAAAGACGTTCTTCACAGAGAAGTAAAAACTATGAAAAAGAAGCAAATGGAAAGTTTAGAACTTAACATGCAATATCCAAAAACAAACATTCACTGGATGGGCTGAATAACAGAACAGAGAAAACAGAGGAAAGATTCAGAAAACTTATAGATCAATAGAAATGGCACAATCTGAAAAACAAAGAGGAAAAATGACTGAACAAAAATTAAGTCTCAGAGACATGTGAAACAATAGTGCCCTCTCTTCCCTCTTCTTGATTTTCTCTTATTTCCTCCAGGGCCTCCTGCTCAGCCCCAGTTGCTTTCACCTTTGGCAGCCTTTACATGAATTATGAGTCCCCACATTTTACTCGACTTTATGGAAAAAGGAATCTACAGAACTACCTTAGATTAATTAAGTAATTGTTGCTTACTACCATCTGCAAAAGAGAAGAGAAAAGATACTGATATACAGAGCCATTTTTTTATGCTGGAAATCTCATTTTAATTCTTTCTTTTTCTGCATTGGCCCAGCAAGTTTCTCCTTTACAACATGAGCTGTGAACTTAAGCAACGGAAGAAGTTTCCAGGGATAACTAGCCATAAATTTATGGTACGTTTCCCTCTATATATGAACACATTGACATTCTGGATGTGAAATATGTAAATCAGACACTTCTGGATTTGTGTCAAGTGCAACTCTCCTCCTGGAAGCATTGTTTTCCTACCCCTCCCTAACTATCCCACACAATCCAGCCCTCCCAGAGTGCTTGGTGAAGCTTTTCCATACTGTTAACTCTATCGTATTGATATTTTCTGTTCAAATGAGTCTCCACCACTAACTGGAGTAATCTTTGCACTCTCAGCATGTAGATCAATGTCTGGGAATACAAGTGCTCAAGAACCTGGTCAGTTCCTGGTCCCTGCACATCTTATATCCAATGTTCTAGTTACCAATTTATTGGAGGAGCAAGGAGACAATACCCAATGGAAACTTAGTAGCATCGACATATATACACTAACGAATGTAAAATAGTTGGCTGGTGGGAAGCAGCCGCATAGCACAGGGAGATCAGCTCGGTGCTTTGTGACCACCTAGAGGGGTGGGATAGGGAGGATGGGAGGGAGACACAAGAGGGAGGGGATATGGGGACATGTGTATGCATATGGCTGATTCGCTTTGTGGTGCAAGAGAAACTAACACGGTATTGTGAAGCAATTATACTCCAATAAAGATCTATTTAAAAAAAAAGAATATAATTGCCCTAAAGAAAATGGAAGTGTTTAACTTCCATGTAACCTGTTAGGTATGAACCACAGGGCAATCAGCCCTGGGCCTGTTGACGATGACCAAAGATGAGTGGATCGGGGAATGGATATACCCAGACCTGTGCAGTCAATGCTTTTGGAGGATAACAGATCAGTGGGCAACATAACGTGTAAAATTGAATTGATCAAATAGTGAAGGGAAAGAAAGTAAATGAACAACACCAGGCCCGGAGTCAGGAAGTTAGAGTTTCTATCCCAGCTCTGCCCTGACCAAACTGTGACCTCAGAGAAGGCAGTTAATGTCTTTGGAATTTTGGGTTTTTTATTGCTTAAATGAAGAGCATTGTATAAATGATCTCTAATATCACTTCTAACATTATATTTGGTGAGTACTTCTAATGAAATGATCCACTATCTAATTACATGGAAAATAATTAATCCAGGGAATTAAGGTCAACCACTTTAGCAATGAAAACAAATTTTGTTCATGTCCATTTCTAAATCCTTCTCTTATGTGGCAACTTTAGGGCCAGACAAACTGAATAAAAATCTGGGCTTTGGGAAGAGCTATAGGGCCTTGGGTAGTTTTGTTCATCTCTCTAACCTTCAGTTTCTTCATTTTAAAAAATGGGTTTTATAAGAGTTTCTATTTTATTGAGTTGTTTGAGGATAAACAGACTCCGTGCTTATTAAAGGATCTGGAACATGGTATGCCTCCAGCTGACATTTGCTGCTCTCTTCTTCGTCTTTGACATCAGCACGACCACCATCACCACCACCACCATCATCATCAACAGCAGCATCCTCTAACTTTGCTTAGAAACCAAATCATAGCAACCATATTAGAATCTGAGCTGTCACTGATCAGTTCTAAAACATTAGTGAATTTCAGGTAGAGAGGCATTCCTCTCTCTGCTTGATTTGTATCTCCAGGTCAGTATTTGCAAGTGAGCGATCCAGGACAACAATGTGTGTATTAAACCCATGGAGGGTGTTCAAAAGTTCTGGATCATGAAGCTTACATGGATAAATCCCTTGGGTTTTGAAAATATTCACGTGATCCATTATTTGTGACGCAACTCCAGCAGTTTTTATCTCATTGCCACACCCAAAGCCTGTCCCTGCAGGAGGTGTTGGTAGAATAGCCAGTTCTAAAATTGACATATGCCCAAGCTGCCTTTCTATGCCCCTATCTGGGAGTCAGCAGAAGGCCCCAGAACCTCTGAGCACTTATTTAACCGCTGCTTCTTCATCTATATGATAGGAATACTGGCGTATAATTAAATGCAGTTAAATGTATACGAATAAATTGAGGATCAGCCAAAAGTTGGTAAGAAGGGGGTTGTTCTTAAAAACATATTTAATTAAGAACTGTTTTTCACTCCAATACTTCTAGAGTCGACAATAACCATGTGTGTTTTGTATAATTCTCTTCTTCTCCCTCCTTCCCTGTCTACTTTATGAGGCAGAATTTATATAAAACAGAAGTGGCACGTTGGGAGTGTACACATCAGTGACTTTTCACAAATGTAAACACCCACATAGCCACCAATCAGATTATAGAGCGTTCATCTCAACTAGAAATTTCCCTTGGACTCTTTTGCAATCAATTTCCTCCCTGATTCCAGCCCTGGGAAAGCACTAATCAGCTCTCTGTCAGGTTGGACTCCATACATGTAGAATTATACAATGGGGACTCTTTCTGTTCAGCTTCTCTCCCACAGCACAGTGTTGAGAAGTTTCATCTGTGGCTCTGCAAGAATCAGTATTTTCTTCCTTTTTATGGCTGAGTCCTATTTCATTGTTTATCCATCTACTTGCTGATGCCAATTTGAGTTTTTTCCAGTTTGGGGCCATTATTAATAAAGCTGCTTTGAGCATTCGTACACAAGTACTTTTGTAAACACTTGCTTTCAGCTCTCTTGGGTGGGTATCAAGGAGTAGCCCTGCTGTATCATATGTTGAGTAAACGTTTAATGTTTATAAGAAATTACCAAACTGATTTCAGAAGTGGTTACACCTTCTTGTATTCCCACCAGCAGTGTATGAGCATTTTCATTGCTTCACATTCTCTCCAAAATTTGACACGGCCAGTTCTTTACTTTAATAGATGTGAAATGGTACCCTGTGGGGAGGAACTTTGATAGCAGGTAAACATCCATTCAGTATAAAACTTTTAATTTAGTCATCTATTTATTTTGTATCAATATGGCCTCATTGTATTCTGTTTAATTCAACGCATTATAATCTATTACTTTAAAAATAAAGATACAGGTGCTGAATTTCCCTTCAATTTCTCTTACGTGTGGTCCCTAGGCAAGGCGGTAGGTTCTCTGCCTTCTAGTTGGCCTAGAATATAGGCAAAGCTTTTCAGATCTCATAGATAGATGTCTACCATGCCCTCTACCTGATATGATTCAAATGCCTATGAGCCTTTTTCTTACTTGTTTGCATTTATAAAGTTCCTTTGGAAAACCCAACTAAAATTACAAGTAGTTGAAAGGCATTCTAACCAACAATTCTTCAACCCCCCCCCCCCAAAAATCCAAACAGCTGTATACCAGTTTCAAGTTCACTGAATCATTAGAAAGTAATTCAGACACGTGGTGGCACTCTGATCTTATTTATTACCTACAATTTTCCATTTTAAAGTACAGGAAAAATCCCAGGTCCTGGGCCAAATGTTGATCCTCTCATATTTCTCAGAAACTCATTCCCATCATTTCTTTGCTTCAACCTCATTAAGTACCCCAATGCTTCTCTGTTCATCAAGGCAATGCCCCCCTGCCTTGCCTTCCCTTCCCACCCATTCACTGCATCGCTTACTCACGTGACCCACTCTCTGGCCAGTCTGTCAATTCCCTTGACCACGTCTCACACTTAATGGTGAAACATCTACTTCCACTGCTGTGTTCCTGGGCTGCTGAGTTTGGCTGAGGAAAATTTTAACTTTGTTCACATCCTCCAGAACTCATGGTTTATGAAATCAGCTGGGATTAAGTACTGACTGGGAAGGGTTTGGAATGAGTACAGTCCCCTAAGAAAAGCTATGTTTAAAAAATAAAAAGTGTCCATACCTGACCTCTATATATTGATGTACTTCAAGGTCAGTTCTAGGCCCTCCTTTCTTATCACTTTACACCCTCTCCCTAGGGTCTCATTCCTGCCTTTAGCTACCCGTTTTAAAAAAAACAAAACAAAATTTTAGGGTTACTGAATAAATATAGTAACCTTTTGTTTTCTTTTTTTGTGGCTGCGTGGCATGCAGGGTCTTATTTCCCTGACCAGGGATCAAACCCATTTCCCCTGCAGTGGAAGCACAGAGTCCTAACCACTGGACCACCAAGGAAGTCCCCCTGGGACTGGGAAATTTTCTGTTGAGCATGTAGGGGAGAACAAATTATTTTACAATTTTTTTTTAAGCAACAAAAGTCTCAGGAAGAGCTTTTACATCCTCCCCCGTAACTGCCAAAAGCATTTAGATAGGGGGCCAATCCCAGGAAGAGAGCTATAGTCAGAGACAAGTACAATGAATATGAGTCCGGTACGGTAGACAGGGGTGGGAGGTGAGGGGGGCAAGGCCTTTTTGATCAAAGCCTTCTCTGTGTCCCATTGTCTGTGCATAGCGTGGCAAACTTTTGTTTACCAAACATTTGTTTTTCCCCATCTTCCTGTAAATCTTTCCCTCCCCTTTGAAGTCCCAGCCCCCTACATGCTTTTCCTTCTCTCAGATGCCATATAAGCCTCAAATGACTAATTTGTCCTCGAGTCTCATTTTTCCTACGGGGTATGTATGTAATTATATTGGATTTTCTCCTGCTAAGCTGTCTCTGTCAATTTAATTCTTAGAACAGCCAGAAGAACATAGAGGGTAGAGGAAACTTTTTTCCTTCCCCAACAAGCATAACAAATTTCAAGCTCCAGATTGTATCCTGCAGATGAGCTCAAGACTCATGGATTCAAGTGCTTACTAGACAACTCCATCTGGATGTCTCAAAAGGAATTTTACAAAGTGCAAACTGAAGCCGAGGATCATCTCTTCTCTCCAAAATGAAATCTTCTTCCATCCAACCAGTTGGTTAGGCCAGAAACTTCATCATAGGTCTTGGGTTCTATCTCTCGTTTCTGCCATATATAATGTGTTACCAAAATTCTATGAATTTTAGTTCCTAAACAATTATCACACGTAACTATCTGTGAGGGAGGAAGAAACTTTTTTCCACCATACACGGGAGAGACCCAGGAAGACTGAGAAACTTGCCAAAATGGCCCCAAACCTCACCTTAAATACCATCTTCAGAGAAGACAAAAGAGGATGTTGGGTGTAGTGGTTTGGGACTTCAAAAATGCAACTGACATGGAGTTGGCAAAGCAAATGTTTGGTAACATGTTTGCTGGGCCAGGCGGAGACTATGGGGCACAGAGGGGACTGATCTCCAGGCCCTGCCGAGCTTCCCAACCACTTCTCGCCCATATTCTCTGCAGGTATCTCTGGTGATAGCTCTCTTGTGGGAACAGGCCCTTAATTTAAACTCTTTAGGCAGCTAAGTGGGAGATAAAAAGAAAGACTTCCTGGGTCTTCCTGGGTCCTCTGTTTCTTAAAAATTATTAGCCTAAATTAATCCTCACGCCAAAAAGACACATTTTGGAGTGGCAAATTTTACTCCCCAAGTATTTATCTCAGTTCCACTCTTGACATTCTAATGGTTTACTAGTAATTTCACTATATCCATGCTGTTCTTTCCTCTCATCCATTTACAACATAATAACCAGATATATATTTTAAAGTGGCAGATATGATCTCTATCCCCGCTTTGGAAAACAAACAAAACCTGAAATGAAGCAGGACCCTATGGTCCTTCCCCCCATGTCCTCAGCCTGCTTTTTGTCTGTGGAAATAACTTTAGCCAAAGAATAACTTTAATCAGAGAAGTGAGAAAATGCAGAAACAAAGGAAAACAAAGGAGACCAAATGATAGTAATTTAGTCATTAAGCAAAGTCAAGGACTTTTATTTCCTTCTCAAGGGCTGTAGATAATATTCTGAGCTGTATCCTGTGAGCTGTATTGTAGATACTGAAACCCACACCGGGTGGAAGAAGTTAACTACATGGTGACCGGACTGTAGCCATGACATAAGCTGCCACAATTCTGAGAACTGGCCTCAAGGAAATGGGAAAAACCCAGCCCTGGAACTGAAGACTAACTGTACTTAAAACAATCAAGATGACACAGGTCAGACCACCACATGACCAATTTCACGATGACTGTCAGAGCTGACTGTCATCAGAGCTGTTTCTGCATGTAGCCTCTTCCCTCTGTGTATAAAAGCTCTTGCCCCCTGATTGTCAGGGCGGGAGTTGGCCTTTGGACAGGGGTCTGCCTTCCCCTGCTGGTTGCCAGCATCCAAAATAAAGCAAACTTTCCTTTCCACCAGCCTGGCCTCTTTATTGGATTTTGAGCAGTGAGCAGCTGGACCCCACTTTCGTTACAAACCTACAATGTCTTTTCATTTATTTAGAGATAAAATACAAAGTTCCTAACGTGGACTCAAAGCCTTTCATGTTCTGGTACCAGTCCACCTCTTCAGCCTTATCATGCTCTACACTTTTTTTGAATTTTTCTTTTTATAAATTATTATATTTACGAATTCTCTCTCCTATGTGTGGCAGGCCACTTGCACTTTGTTGAAAAGAAAGAAAGCAAAAAAAGGAAAAGCAACAGGTAGTATGAATAAGTACTATATTATTGATAATGTATTTTATAAGAGGAAAAATTTTTGGCATGTAAGCGTTCCACAGATCACTTAAATTCAAATAAATGTGGGTGTCTAGGTGAGTAGGTTTGAATAGTAGATACGATGTTTGAAACAGCAGCTATGTTATTTCAAATTCAGGTGAAGATAGAGTGTTGAAATATCCTTTTATCATATCTTGAACATTTTGTCCACATGGGAGTTACCATGGGGAGATACAGTAGGTTTACATGGGTTTGTAGAAAAAGAGAAACAGACAGACATGGTATTTCAACCAACACATTCTTAGTGATGACTATGAGTTTGGAAAGGAAAATGAATCAAAGACAACCTGTTACTTCCAGCAATCAAGGTTCAGGAACAGCTCTGTGAGTGTCCCCCAAGTGTAGCTGCTGGCTAATCACATCTCAGGGGAAGAGACTCTGCCATAGAAGAGGAGGCTGTTGGTCTTGTTGTGCTTGATGAAGAACAGGAAAGGGTGGTCACAACGGAAACTGTCTGTAGTTGGTCTTGATGTTAAACGAACTTCTACTCCAGTCGAAGCTGCAGCCTCCGTGCCCTCCTCATTCACCTCCACGAAGGACTTGTGGAGGACTTTTGACAACACCGGACCTTGTCCCCCGGTCATGCCTGAGAAGTCGGCTTTCCCCGGACTGAAGGCGTCCACCATCCCCAGGGCTATCAGCGTGGGCTTGAGGGAATAGCTCTCCTCCACTTTGAACCGAGGTAGGTATAAATCCACTTGTAACTCCTTCATATTCTGTGGGCTCGTCCACTCTATTAACTTCTCAGCAGTGAGTTGATCTTCAAGCTGTAACAATGGAAAAAGGAACAACTGGTAAGATTGTCAGTGGACACGGAGCCCCCCTTAACATTGGATTGAAACGTGGAAATCCTTTAACAGTAAACATAAATACAGGAGATTCAGTTGATATGGTTTTATCTGAGGAGGTAAAAATAACAGAGTCCTGAATATATATTATATAATCAAATAAATGTTCTTATATTTTCATGACTTTGCTATTTATATATATATATGTACACATTAATAATATATGCATATGTATAAATATCTATACAAATGTATATATATATGCACACATATATGCAACAGAATGGTTAAATAAAATTATTTGTAGAAGATGAGCGATCCACTTCTTAGGCTCGTTCTCTATTCCGTGCTTCACTTTCAAATACCTCTTGTCAATGTTCTTTTGTCCATAAATTTTTACATAGTGCATTTACAGCGTATAGCCTACTTTTATTCCTTGTTCTTGCTTCATTTATTTGTAAACTTTTCCTGTATAGATATATGTTTCTCTAATCAAGTTTACACTGTTACATGATACTACCATTAAATTGATATTCAGTATATATATCTTTACTTAATATCTTTTAAGCATTCTCTGCATGTCAGTCCCTAACCTAAGGTAATACAAACATGTACCATTTTTCCTCATTTAAAATTTTTCATTATTTTGAGCCACTTCTGTCCAAAAGCTTTTCCCTTGTTTAGACTTGTTGTTATAGGATAAAATCCTAGGACTGAGATTCCCAATGTCATTGATAATGGGGAATTTAGGGCTGAAGCAGAAATATTCTGATGACTCTTCTTAAGTTTACTTATTGCTATATTGCTTTCCCTAAGGATCTCCAGTTTCCAGTGTTACAAGATATGTATTTTGAGTGTGGCAAGTTTACTCCTGCTTCTGCATCGACTATTATAGTACTTGCTTATGGCCTTTTATGGAATGTCCTTTTATGCCAGATATTGTTATTGATATTTTTACATATTAACTTTATTATAACAATGCTAACAGGAAAATTCTATAATCCTCCCGTCTTTTTTGAAATCTTAGCAATGAGGCTCTGAATGAGCCTTTTGTCCATTTTGAGCACTTAGGGACCAAATACTTCAAAATTTAAAAGTGGGCATCACGATAAATCTATTTGTCCACCGTCTACAAAAGCACTGCGAATTAGTGGGCAATATGTAACTGCTTTGTTTTTTTAATTTCCTTATTTTACTTGGGAGTGAACTTGCAAATATTTCTATGTGTCACCTATGTATGAGTGTTAACTTCCTTGTCTTCAGATGAGTGGACTGGAATATATCAGAGGTTCGTATGGTTGCAAAATAGTTATGTGTGTATCTAGGTATATATTTTTTGTGAACTGACATTCCATAGTTTCATCAGAATGTTAATGTGACCTGTGATGTACAGATGCGCTATTTGTATCATACTGTGATGCCTAAGGTATTGATTTTATTTTTTTGTTGTGTGCTTGAGCTCTGCCAGCCACTAGCACCAGTCTATGAGCAGCCCATACGAGCAGTGTCTCACTAGAAATTTAAGCAATAGTAGGCAGCATTGGAGGTACCAGCTTTTACCTTCTGCAGACCATCTACTTCATTGGGCAGCAGCACCATCATGCTTAGCTCTTGGCCTTTGTATGGTATTTCCAGGATCTTGACTTGCATGTCCTCCAGTGACGTGAAATTGAAATGATTGGTTTGTTTCATCATCTGCACAGATTTGCTTGTATCCTGCAATAAATTCATGTGGCAAAAAATGCTAAGTGAGCATAACTCAAAAAGAAAGATAATATTATTGTTAACACCAAATACATCCTCCTTCTATGAGATAATCTCGGAAATCTGTGGATGAGAGACAAGAGTTTCTTCAAGGAATCCCAACTAAATAAAGTTAAAAAAAAAAAGACAAGAAAATAAACCTTGACAAATTCTATCTTCTACCTGCAGCAGCTATATATTAATCACTAGGTATTTAAATTTCACAGTGAATGTGTAGCTATGTTATGTTATATACATAATTTATAGACAATACCTTGTTCAGCCAAAATTTTTCCTCCCCAGTATTTTCTTTCTTAAATTTCTGGCACCACTGCCCTTTGAAATAGACTGCGTTCACCAGAACCAGAATGGTCATGCTACCAAGAGTGCCTTCGGGAAAGAGATCCTTGATTTTTTCTGCAAAGAAAGAAAATCAAAGGTTTGTCATGAAAGGCACAAGTGGTTTGTCTGGAAGATGCTTTGAAAGTTACAACTGATGATTAAATATTCACACAAATCACCACATTAGGGACTCTGTGCCCGATTGTTCACAAGGTGAAGCTTTCCTCATGGCACCAGCCTGATGGAGTCGCCCTCATGCAGACATCCCTTTTCTGACTGGCAACGTGTTTGGTCTCTGTGGTGACATCAGTCATCTCACACTGAATTCTGATGAACTGATTTCAGCTGATCTTTCCACGGGTCAGTTTTCTCCCTCCCTCCCTACCACCCTCCCTGTCCCCTCAATAATCCCCACCCTCCCATTTCCTCCACCCTTCCTTCTGTTCTTTTCTTCTTCACTTTCTTCTTTGCTTTCTATTTTTTCAAACTTGAACTCACTACTCAGAGGAAATGGGCCTGAATGTTCTTTAGGACAAATGACATGAGCGCTAAAATCGAAAACATGTACTCAGACACCATTTCCCGGGGTGTATTTGTCTTCATTTGCCACGCTGAGTTGCTGTAGGTTTGGCCTGTATTTAGGATGGGAGGTAGGATATGATTCATAGAATGGAGACATCATCCAGCCGCCTTCCGTGGTTGGGGAGGACGACTGTGACCATCCCTGCAGGATGCGGGGATGCGGAAGTGGTCAGGCAGCTTCTGCTGCAGGTGGCAAGACGGGTGGGTTGCAGGAGAGCGGCTCGTTTCCCAGTTGACAAAGGATAAGGGAACCCTTTTAATATTATCTCTTAGGGATCATAATCCAGACGTTAAGCTTCTAATTTAAAGATAAAATGCGAATCAACCTGAAGTTTGAGCAGAGAGTTGGGATCCGTAGAGATACTGTCATCCACAGACTCAGCTGAGTTTCCAGGTAGCTGGTCCTGGGATCCCTCCTGGGCTCCCCTTGTTTCTCTCCACACTGACGTGGACCATTCCACCCTCTGCAGTGCCCTCCTCCATCCTCTGCAATCTCATCTCACCCTGGCTCCTGGCACCCCATGCAGGGTCCAGCACAGCGTTCACAAACAGCGGGGACTCTACAGTGATTTTTAAGGAGTGACTCTCTCTCATAACCTACCATTAGTCTGGCTTTCCACCCAGGAATTAATCATCTTCCGACTTTCTTCTGCAGCACTGACAAAATCAGCAGATTCCACACTGGCTAGGTAAAATTTCTCAATATTATCCATGTATGCCTATGACATGGGCAGGAAGAAAGGAGGGATTAAGAGTAATTTATCAGTAACTATGTAGGTATTCCCAGATTTAACTGTGTTCAGTGATGACCAAACAGAGTACCTGAAACAATCCTTACGCCCACTTCCCCGGTGGGTTGTCAGGCTCTGGGACACTCCAGTGGGGGGGCATTGCGGTCCAGGAGCTGAATGCCCCCGGGGCAAATGCTCCCCATGTGGGTCAGCCAGGCTCCTCTGCCTCCCCCTCCCCCATTAGGAGATGGGATGAGAGGACCCAGGATGCAGACCAAAGGTGTGACAGGCCATGAAACTTACCTGAAGAAACAGAAGAGGCTTTGCTCCATAGAGCCTGTTGGCTATGTTCAGCTCATAGGCATCAGTGGGTTTCTTGAACTCAGTCAGAAGGTTTTGAAATTGATGATGAGTATCTCCTGGCTTTTCAACCTTCAAACACCAGAAAGTGAGCTAATTGGATTCTCATTGTATGTAAATACTACACCCCCACAGGTCTGTGAGCTCTGTACCTAGAGTCTGGTATCCCCACGGATGACATTTGTTGCTATCCCCCCATATATGATGTATTTTACCAGAAATACTCTTCATAATCCTTACATTCAATCTTCCAGGTAATTCTTCCTTCCTGCTCTAACACACTCCAGTCTTTTCTCTTTTGAACTAGAGATGCAGCACCATTCCACTATTGGATTGTGTTTTAATTGTCTCAAATGTTTAGGGACCAGCTAAAACTTAAACTCCTTGAGAGCTAGAACCATAGTACATCTCTAACAGTCATCAACTGTATGAGAACATGAAATTTGTATATTGCCCTATGTTATGACATGAAGCCCTGTTTTACTCCTTGGAGGGATTACTCTCTAAGACCCCTTGATTGTGCTCTTTGGCTGTTCATTATGCCAGTCACTCTGAAGTAGGAGCAGTGTGTCTCTGGTACACTGCTCACAGCTGTACATCAGCATCTCTAAGTCTTTAGTTCAGTTGACATGAAAACAAGAGAGTTCAGAGAACTAAGAAACTTCTCCGAGGAGACAGAGCCAATTTTTCAACTCACGCGTATCTCAACCAGAACCTTCCACTTGCTAACTAAGAGTTTAGGACTATTTAGGCTACCAACCATAATTCTCATTCGAGCATTTTCCAAAATATAGTTGATCATATGTTTATTGCTCTTAATCTAATTTAGGGATTAATTAAAATTATATAATTTTAGCAACATATTGTGATGACTATAATTATTATTATTCTATATAATAATAATAATAAAAAAATAATAATAATAATAATACATAAAGTTTATGGGGGTTTCTGTCATCCAGGCACTGTTGTCCTGTTTTACATGTAGTTGCATGTCTTGTAGCAGACTTTTTGTTGCTCCTAGTTAATTTGTATGAAGTCAAATTGTGGCTCAGAGTAGTTGTATTTTGCCACGTTCTCCATTCCTGAACAGAAGAGCACAATTTGAAGCTCCTGAGTTCCCTGGTGGCCTAGTAGTTAGGATTCCAGACTTTCATTGCCGTGGCCCGTGTTCAAGCCCTGGCCGGGGAAGGGAGATCCTGCCAGCTGCGTGGCATGGCAAAAAAAAACATTCTTCAGTTTGAAGCTCCTTTGGGTTTCAGAACCCCTGCTCTTAAGAACATGCTACTCTTCTTTCAAGAAAACAAATACATAAAATAAATAAGTACATAAGATGATATGAGAAACAACTCTGTCCAATCTATTTTGCTTAAGATGGCCCCTAAAAATTGGCTTTTCCCTGTTTATCTGAAATTCCCAGTTTAAACTCCGACCCTCTTGGATATGTGATGTCCTTCTAGATCCAATGCTCTGTGACTCACGGGATCTCTTGTAGCTCCTCCTCCTATTGTGTCCTCTGCGTTTTCATTTGAGTGCAGGACCTGGAGGAGACGGGGAGTGGGACAAGGAGACTTTAGAGATCTATGTACCCCAGAGTAAATAGAAAAGAAAGAAAAGAAGGAAGGAAGGGAGAAAGAAAGAAGGAAGGAAGGAAAGAAAGAATCCAAACAAACAAAACAAAATGCCAAATCAAAAAAAAAAAAAACCCAAAAAGAAAGAAAGAAAAAGAACAAAGAAATGTTCCGTGCAAGCATTTGCTCCTTGAAAAACACAACCTGCGTGTGAAAAACACAAAGCTGGTTGATCACCAGCCAGTTCAAAGAATCCTGATTCATTTTTCATTCATTGCTGAGGAAACATGTAAAGATGTCTCCCATGGATTTTAGTCAACGCACCACTTCTACCTGAACTCTACCATTTAAAGCCTCACCTGTGGTCATTGGGCAGTTATAGGGTTCATCCCAGTTCCCAAAGGAAGTCTAGACACAGGGAAGAGATGGGGCGGAGTGCTGGGGGAGAGCATATGCTCCCACAGCTCTGTGCCCACCCAGTCCTGGGGAGGCTTGCAGCTTCCTGTGCTACCCCTGGGGACAGCCAGATCGGTGATCATCTGCACAGAAGCCAACAGAGAAACCAGGATAAACTGGTAAATGTAAAGGAAGCTGCGACTCACCTTCAGGATTTCTGATGCGGTGTGTCCTTGGGCCCCCAAGGAAGTCATGGCTAAGGCTGACATGATACTCAAAGGGGAAAAGAAGATATTTTCCTTCTCTGATTGTCTGATCTGTTGGAACAGGTCGACTGCAAAGTGGATGATTGCTTCACCGAGTGAACTCATGGTGGCTCGGTGTAGTCTGGAACTCCTGGAGAAGCATCAAATTTATTTTATAATGAGTTTACTGAAGGGGAGGTTAGTCTGTAATAAAATTTTCATTAAAAATGCCTTATATGTGGGTTGTGGGATTCTGAAAACTATAGCTTCCTTCCTTTTGCTTTTAAAGCTTTTTTCAATGTACATGTATATACTTCATAATTAGAAGACTATCGAAATAGTATTTAAAGAAAACTTTTGTGGGGACTTCCCTGGCAATGTGGTTAAGACTCTGCACTTCCCATGCAGGATGGCGCAGGTTCGATCCCTGGTCAAGGAACTAAGATCCCACATGCCGTGTGGTGTGGCAAAAAAAAAAAAAAAAAGGAAAAGAAAACGTTTGTGAAAACTAATAGAATATCGTTATCTTTTCTTCCTTACTGGCTGTACTAAGGCTGGGTAGAAAATGCATTATAACAGATCCAAGACAAAGATTGATATGTAACATCCCACCATTCTCATGAGGCACCTCTATGCCTTTTTCTTGAGGCATCTGTGGGTACTGGACATCCTACCCCCACAATCACACTTCCTCCTAAGGGAACATTTGGTTTTTGGAAATAAATAAATTACCTAAAGATTAAAGGAGATGAAAAATTGTTTTACTTTTGCCCTGGCTAAAGAATAAAATACAATCAGACAGAACAAATTAGATAAATGATGTAACAAACATCATTGATATTATTTTCAGGAAGGATTCATGTAGTCAAGCAGAGCTTCTGGAAGCACTTACCTGTGAGCCTGGAGGAAGCAGAGGTGGGCAGACAACCTGTGAGCTGATGTGCCATGAATCGTCAGGACTGGACTATATAGCTCTCTCTTGCCGCCTCCCATCCTTCACAGCAGCTGGTATTTCAAGTAAAGCAGCTTCTGATTTCTTCACCAGGCTACTCATCAGCTTCATGAGCATGAAGTCTCTACGAGGAAAGGCAAGATTATTGTTTTATTCTCGTACGTCCTTTTCACCTGGAGAAGAAATTGTGACCTGCAATCACTGGCTCATATGAAATGCATGTAGGTGCCTTTCTAGCACCAAGGAGAATAAAGTTAAATTCTAACTTCTTCACATGCCCCGAGCTACTGTGCCCAACCAGAAATAACCCTTCAAATATCTTTCTTGTCTTACATGTTGAATTGTCTTTAAGACAACTTCCAACACCAACAATTAAAAAGCTTACATTTTCTATTTTATGTTCTGAAAGGGCTTCTCCAACCTGACCATTTCTTTAAGAATTATTCTGTATAACCAGGAAAATAGTGCCAATTCTCAGCTTAAGAGATACTGGCGAAGTGTCTCAGCAGTAGGTGGAGAACAGGCATCATTTGCCTTCCCTTAAAGGCTGGACCTTGGCTGTGGTCCTCCCTGTGACCCCCACGCCCCTTGCAGCCAATCCCAGATGGCCAATGACTTCTAAGGTCCGTGGGAAGCTCATTTCCCTGCAGTGTGATCAGCTCTCAGTGAGAAGGACAATGGATCCAAACAGGGGCCATTTTGGTGGCAGTATTCCATTTTTGTGTACAAAGATGTATCAGAAAAATAAACTGTTTGAACTCTAGAATTATGACATTTCTTGGTTAGCCTGCTATTCGTTACGCCATCTTCAAATTCATGGTCTTGAAAACAGTGTCAAATGCCTGTGAGAAAAAAGCAGGAAAAAGTGTTCTTTTGAATGCCATGGTTAAGTCTCTTATCATCGGCGCTGTACTCTCTTCAGGGGCACGGCATTCTCATAGCAGAATAATATTAAAAATTGTTGACTTTCACTGAGGGGGTTATGTATTCACTCATTTCCCCCTTTAACACCTTATTCAGGCAGATCCCTTTGTTTTCCCCATTTCACCGATGACAGAAATGGGGCACAGAGTGGCTGAACAGAAGCCCAGGTTTCTAAGTTAGTGAACTGCACAGGTGAGGTATCCAGGCAGGTAGCTGGTTCAGGAAGCTGTGTGTGTATCCACTCCCCACAGGGTAGTCTGTTGACAGACTCTGGTCTTGTAGTGACATAACTCCTTGTGTTGAAATGAAAAGAACCTGTTTCTTCTGAACTTTCAAAAGAGATAATGTCCTCCCACAAAATGTGAGGTGGTGGGAATGGGTACCCCAAATGCTCCTATGTGGGCCCCTCAGTCACTAGGAGGGAAGGCTGGGGTTCAGGCACTCTTTCAGGGCTCCATCCAGAGACCACCAGGAGCACTGAGTGGGGAATGGGATTGGGGTGTTTTCCTCTGTGGGTGTGACTCAGAGAGTGTGTCAAATTGTGCTCACTCTCCATTCCCTCACACTGCTCTATCCAGCTGGAATTTAGTAGAAATGAATCACTTTGAGAGGGGAAAAGAAGATGGAGAAAAGAAAGTGTTTTTCTCCAGAGGACACTGTTCCCTGTGGCATGGCTGTCAGGGGGGAGATGCATTTCCAGGGTATCTAGCCCAATATCTCCCCTACCACAGGTGTGGGATGTTTGTACTGTGGACCAACTTTCCAACAGAGATATCACTCACATACAGTCAGCCTTCCATATCCATGGGTTCTGCACCCACAGAGTCAGTCAACCAGATGGAAAATATTTGGAAAAAATTGCAGAAAGTTCCAAAAAACAATCCTTAAATTTGCCCCACACCAGCAACTATTTTACTTTGTGTTTACGACCCTTTACGTAGCCTTTACATTGTACTAGGTATTATAAGAAATCGAGGGATGATTTAAAGTGTAAAGAGAATGTATGTAGGTTATGTGCCATTTTATATAAGGTACTTGAGCATTCCTGTATTTGGGAATCCTTGGGGTGTCCTTGAATCAGTCCCCCGTAGATCCTAAGAAATGTCTGTAGTGTAAGTTTCATCTTTAAAAAATGTATAAGTCATTGGATTTTAGGCCAGTGACAAGGTTGTGCAACCATCACCATGATCTTTTCCAGAATAATTTCATTTCTCCCCAGAGAAGCTCCCTACATAGTTCTTTCTTCCCCCCGGTTTTTGGAAACCACTAATCTACTTCTTGTTTCTATTTGTTTATTCTGGATATTTCATATAAATGGGATTGCACAGAATGTGGCCTTTTCTATCAGGCTCCTTTGACTCAGTATAATATTCTCAAGGTTCATCCATGTTGTAGTATAAAATGGTGCATTTCTTTACATGACTATATTATGCACCATCGTATGAAATACCACTTTAAAAAAATCCATTCACGGGTGGATGTACATTTGGGTTTTGTGTATTATTGTGAATAATGCCGACATGAACTCTCATGCAGAAATTTCAGTGTGGACGTGTGTTTTAATTTCTCAGGCATTTACCTACGAGTGAAACCCTGGGAACAATGGCAAGTCTATGTTTGATTTAGAAGAACTGCCAGACTGCCTTCCCCAGAAGCTGCACCATCTATATCCCCACCAGGCTACGTTGGCAGCAAATGTGCGTGCAGTTCTGATTCTCTGCATGTCTCCAGCACTTGTTACTGTCCTTGGTCCTTTTTAACACCTGCCAGGAACAGGGTCTGTAGTCTCAGCACGTCGCTCATTCACAGGAAGATTCACCTGCAACAAGGTCCCAGAAGCACAGCAGATGGAGACACGAGGGGAAGGGAAGAGGAGATCTGTGATTCTCAACCTGAAAGATGATTCTGCCTGATCCCCCAGCCCCCAGCCCTGCTGCTCTTAGGGCTCCTCTGTCGATATGTGTGCAGTGACCCCTGAGTGATACTGTACGTCAAAGATCCCTGACACTGTGTGGAGCTGAGTGAGGACATAGGAGCGAAGTCCAAACATAGAAGGAAACGGGAAGAGAAAAGATCCAGGATGAAGAATGACAAACACGAGGTTGCATCACAGACCACTGTCTCAGGGAGAGCGGAGGTCCCTGGGGCAGGAACAGGATGGGTTTCTTTGAGCTAAAAGAGAAAGGGATCTGACCCCCATAGACAGAAGCAAGAAGCTCAGCCTGGGCCTGGAGGAAGAAATAGGGAGACAAAGTAGGATAAACTGGTCTTCAAGGGAACTTTCAACCGGGACTAAACTCTGAGAATAAACTTTCAAGATTTTTCATGTAGAGTTTGGCTTTGAGGAAAAGACACTAACTGACAAGGACCAGGGGTTTGGTTAAATTTGCAGAGATCTTGGGCTAGTTCAAATAGAAACCATATCATACTCTTTCCCCCATCTTTGAAAAAGGCTCCTGGCATGGAATAGACAAGGTTAGGACACCCCGATGTCATTCAGTGTCACAGAAGCCTCGGCAATTATTAGAAGATTTTGCAAGTCAGTAATTTCTAACTTATGCCTTTGGGGATTTTCTAAAGATACATCAACATCTTTGGTTCCAGGAATCCAGGAACCCATTAAAATTCAAGAGGCAATCACACCTTCAGACACCATCTTGCTATCCAATACCTTTATCTGTTCATTAAGAACTAGCTTCTCTGTTTTCCTAAACCTTACTTCCTTGGGAAGGGCATGAAGATTTGTCAGCATTATTCAGTTGCAAATCCTAGGGGGCATTTTATTTCTTCTTTCTTACCAAGTATGTGCCTGTCTGCGGGCAAACTGATTAGGTGAGAAGATCCTTCAAGCATCCAACAGTAGGATATCTGCCAATGACTATATTCTCTACAGATACAGATATAGATATGTACACATTGAATAACATCTGAATAGGGTTAATAAACTTTGCTTTAATTTTCTCAGAGGAGAACCAACTGCAGTGAGATATAAAAAGATGTTAGTTAGGGAATTGGTCTCATACATAGGTTTATCAAGGAAGACGGAGACAAATTCATAAAACCTCCCCCCCCCCATTCCCACATTTCCAGTTCCATCCAAGACAGTCATCCTAATCCATGCTTTCAATCAAGCCCAAGGCTGTTCCTTGTTGATCTCTTATAAATTGCCACGCTGTTTCACCTTGGCACTCCTGTTCTGCTACCCAGAAAAACGAGTTCAGGCACTCCTTTTTTGTAGGACTGTCCCTGTTCCTTCTTGCTTTACCTGAAATAGGACTTTTCCCCATGACTTCACGTTCCGTGACCTTTTCTCAGGGACAGCTCCTTACTACCCTATCTTCACACCATGACGCCAGGAAACCTGGTCTCTTTCTTTTATTCCCACTGCCTTTACTAGCCACTGTTCCTTCCCTGTCCCAAAGCCTTATTTTAAGTTTCTGGCCCTCCAGGTATTTCACCTTGTGCCCACCTACCAACTTGTAGGTTACTCCTTAATCCACTAAGTAATCTGGTGCCTCTCCACCTTTTAGGTTTTCCACTTCATCCCAACGGCTTCCAGTGTTGGGCGACTGGAAAACTCTCATTTTATTGGCAACAATTGAATTTATTCTTGTTTCATTTTACATCTCTATTCTAGTTGAATCTCCTTTGTGAAAAAAAACTTTTTTGACCCTTAAAAAATTAGATCCATAATGTTTAATTTCTATTTGAAGATGTTCTATATATAAAGCAATATTAATCGTTGCTGATGCCTGTCTCTAGAGTACCAATGGAGACAGAAAATTCTAGAGGGCAGAAGGAATTTGATTACATGGGATATGGTGTGCTGGGGATTTTATTTTGCTTCTCCAGTTTCACGCTTCACTGGCTCAACCTCCTCTGGCCCTAGGAGGCAGAGATGTAGGGAGACATAATCCGGGTCCTTCTCCTCTAGGGAACCTTGCATCTGGTCTGTGGGAGGAAGCAAGAGTAGACCCGCAGCTGGGTGAGTGCAGGGCGCTCGGTCACCCGGCTTCCTCTCAGCGAGGTTGCCAAGCGAAGGCTGCATTTCTTTACCAAAGGCCGCAGATCTTATCGGGTGGCTTTTCTGCAGCTACAGCTACTTTCTCTGGATTTTGGTCACCATTCCTGCCCTTGCCATGTGCGTCTAGGGGTGGCAATGTCCCCCCACTGTTGCTAGCCCTGGGATGCTTCACCATCCTTTCTTGGTTTCTCTTAGCCCTGACCATACTTTGTATAGTCTCTTTGTGAAACTTTCCTGAATTACCCAATTTGTCTGTGTCATTTGTTTTCTGCTAGAGCCTTGACTATTACGGTAAGTAAATGGCTTTGGGAAAAACAGCTTGGGATGGAATTTTTGGGATCAGGTTGGTCCCATGTTGAGAAGAAATGTGCTGAGAGGAGATGGGGCACTGGTGTAAGGCACATGTAGCACCAAATTATCAGGGATGGAGGCAAGACGTGGAGTGCAGGTGTAAGACAGGTGTTGGGACATCAGAGGCTGTGGTACTTAATAGCTATTGTGACAAGCTGTGGGATCAGCTGCTTTGTTATGATGGGCGTGGGGAAGTCATTCAGCAGAAATCTGAGAAACAGTGTTCATGGATCTTGACAAATAAGTCCTAAAAGACATGTATATGTTTACAGTAGTAAGATGCTTAATCCTTCTAGGTCAGGAAAATGCAATTAATACAACACAGTGAGATTAACAGCGGAAATGCTGACAGTTCGTAAAAACTAAGGATTGGTGTGATGTAGAAGAGAATTACTGATAAAATGCTGATGCAAATATTTCTTAGTACAAGTAACTTGGTAATACTAGGCAGAATGTGGTTAAGATTCAGCAGTTCTCTATTTAAACATATACCCTGTATATACTCAAGGAAACCTGTATTGTGGGTTAATTGCAGTACTGTTGGCAGTGGCAAGAAGTAGAAACAGGGCTTCCCTGGTGGCGCAGTGGTTGAGAATCTGCCTGCTAATGCAGGGGACACGGGTTCGAGCCCTGGTCTGGGAGGATCCCACATGCCGCGGAGCAGCTAGGCCCGTGAGCCACAACTACTGAGCCTGCGCGTCTGGAGCCTGTGCTCCGCAACGAGAGGCCGCGATAGTGAGAGGCCCACGCACCGCGATGAAGAGTGGCCCCCGCTCGCCACAACTAGAGAAAGCCCTCGCACAGAAATGAAGACCCAACACAGCCATAAATAAAAAAAAAATTAAAAAAAGTAGAAACAACTTAGACATTTATTAATAGAATAAGAAAGGAAATAAATACCCTAATTTTGTACAATGGAATATCCTACAGCAGTGAACATAAATGAGCCAGATATTCAAGTATCAGAAAGGATAGGTCCTCAAACATAGTATCTGGTGGAGAAAAACATACATTGGCAAAGGATGACTAGTTATCATTTGTGCATTGTGGATGGGAAAGATGGGAGACTGATCATTGAAATGTTATCCTGGGAATGTAGGGGACATGCTTGCTGGAGAAATGTAGAAACGTTGCTGGGTGTGATATAACACCTACTTGTGATAGATGATTAGCTTCGAGAGCCATCTGTTGCCATCTGTTTCATGTCGTTTGTCTGTAGAAACCCTGAGACACACTGACAATGTCTGTGGTTTGTCTTTCAGGCTGAGGTTTACCCAGATGAGGGCAGATTCTTCATCCGTTTCAGTACCCGCTCTAGTCTAACCCCATTACACTTCTTAAAGTTTCCTGCTAAAGCCCAACAGTGACTTCCTAATAATAGCCTCCTGATGGCCCCCTTTTCAGTCTTTACAGTGAATTTGCTGAATGATTTGTCAGTTGTTGACTCCTCTTCCTTGGAATCTTATTTTCAGCTCTCCTCCCCAGCTCTGACCTTCTGGGTAACATGGCCACCCTAAGTGCAGGCTTTAGCTTTTCCGAGGGATCGACCACAGACACTGTCTCTATAGTCTACCGGCTCGTCCATCCACAGCAAGAGCTTCAGCCTGGGAGATCCCTAGTGTATTTCTCTCAGTTTATGACCCGTCCCTTCCTTCCCACCCAGCTCTGTGCGCCATCCTCTCTCCCATCTCCCAGCTCTAGCGCCATTCATACAGATCTTCCCTCCAATTAATTGTAATTGATATTTAACATTTGGGTTGATTGATATTTTATATTAACAAAGGTCTGATTAAATTCCTTAGTTAAAATTTTATTCTGTAACTTCCCGTCTTATCAGTAAAATGACATTTCCTCCTATCTCTTCTGTTATGGGGCTCTCTTAACGCTTCAGTAGAATAACTGTATCTTTGGAACGCAGAGAGATTTTTCTCTGTGCGCCAAGGTTAGCAGTAAACAGGAATAATGGATTGTGGGCTGCTTGTATTTGGATGAATGTTTCTTGAAGATTCAATTTGAATTAAGGGATGTTTACATAGTATGTTTGACCATCATGTCTGTAGGCTTTTTCAGTGATCCATTCTCCCTGCAGTGGGTTCTTAGTTACTTTCTATGACTTAGTAGTGGGCTAAGTGATGGGTCTCTAATAGAGTGCTAGAAGCAGAGACATTTTTTCTAATATTTTAACTTATTAATTTATTTAAATATCCATTCTTTTTTAGATTCTTTTCTCATATAGGTTATCACAGAATACTGAGTAGAGTTCCCTGTGCTATACAGTAGGTCCTTGTTGGTTATCTATCTTATATATATAGTAGTGTGTGTATGTTTATCCCAAGCTCCTGATATATCCTTCCCCCCTGCCAGGTATCCCCTTTGGTAACCATAAGTTTGTCTTCGATATCTGTAAGTCTGTTTCTGTTTTGTAAATAAGTACATTTGTATCATTTTTTAAAATTAGATTCCACATTTGAGTGGAATCCTAGTTTGCCTCTTCCTGTGAAGCAACCAGTTAGGCAACAGAGCAATCTTCTGACATTCCTACCTGGGGTGGTTAGAGAATCTCAGGATTCAACAACATACAGATCTTCTTGCCTGGTTCATAGCATTAAAAATAGCTGGTACCATAACCTCAGAGAAGCAGGTACTCAGATAACCACTGGCTCCAGAATCATAGAGTCTTGGAACTGAAAAGGCCCTTAGAAGCATTTAGCATTTGTTGATTTACAACAGCAAGAATAAAATAAATTACAGAATATACTTAAAGGCTGAAAAGTCTACAAGCAAATTAAACATTCAGCAAAACAAACAGCACCAGTTCTTTAGTAGGTCTGCTGCGCTGTGGCCACTGCATGGAGCCAGCTTCAGGTCTCAGAGGTGGGACAAGAGCAGGATGGGGAAGGCACTCCAGAAAATCATTTGCTCCAACTGTCTGATTTGCACCCCAAGAAGATGAGGCCCAGAGGATTTTCTCAAGATTGCCCAGGAAATGGGACTAGTCACGTGACCTCAATCAGAGGGACACCAGGGACGTGGTCTCTTCTTCCCCAAACCTTTCCGGAGCCTGTAGCTCCACTGTTCCTTTCCTCTATTCCTCCAGCTCTCGTATCTTCTCCCTTCTCTCCCCTCCCCCTTATCTCTCGGTTTAACTCCCTCCACATTGACTTCCGGCTCCTTCTATCCTTTTTTTTTTTTTTTCTTTTTTTTTCTCGGTACGTGGGCCTCTCACTGTTGTGGCCTCTCCCATTGCGGAGCACAGGCTCCGGACGCGCAGGCTCAGCGGCCATGGCTCACGGGCCCAGCCGCTCCGCGGCATGTGGGATCTTCCCGGACCGGGGCACGAACCCGTGTCCCCTGAATCGGCAGGCGGACTCTCAACCACTGCGCCACCGGGGAAGCCCTACCCTTTTTTTATTGCCTGGTGTACTGTAGAAATTTTTAGTATCCTTACGCTTATTAAATCAAGTATTCTGTTTTGAATCTTTTTTCATTTTACAAGTGGATATGTTAAACATTTTATATTTATCTCTCTGAAAAAGAGTACATTAATTAAACTGCTTAGTGACTGTGCATTTCCTCTGTGATCTGAATACCAACCACCACCCCTCACACCCCCTAAAAAGAACCTCTTTCCCTTCCTGCCCCAGATGCTCCCTTTTGAATCTTAGCCCTGGAAAAGTTCCTTTACTTTTAAACTCTCCAAATAAGACTCTATTGTATACACAAACCTCAGATAATAGGAGCACATCATGTTCACTATTTCCTGCTCTCAGCATCACTCAGTACACAGGTTGAAAACCTAAAACTAACAGCGCACCTGTACATAACTCCCACCTGTCTAGTTGTGTATTTCCTGGGGAAGACTTTCTTCGAGAAGCTGAACTTTGCCTCCCAACCCCACTAACACAAACACTGTGGACTGCAGTCTCCAAGGAATGTGGAAATGGAGAGGGCGGTGCCAGGCTAGGGTGGAGGTGGTTTGTTGAGAGACCTAGAGACTCAGGAAGCAGATCAGCCCTGGTAAGTCAAACCAACAGGTATGTTCTAAAATTCAGGCCTGGAGGCTATCAGAGGAGGGTTTAATGTGGTTCCACAGATGCATCAAATATATGCAGTTTTAGCACCACGGATGTCCCATTTCATTTCAGACCCAATCTCCCACCACTCAAGTGAAAGGCAGCTGAATGAAAGATAGGGGCTGTAGATGGCAAAAGAGTTATTTCCTAGGATAAAGGATAATTAGCAGAGGGTTCCCATATACCCTTGTCTCCTTCTCACACAGTTTTCCTTATTATTAACATCTGGTATTATTGTGGTACGTTTGTGACATTCAACGAATCGGTATTGATATATTATTAAACTCCATAGTTTACATTAGGGTTCATTCCAATGGCTCCTTGCTAATATATAGGAAAGAAAGAATTGACTTCAGTGTATATATAGTACAAAACATCATTCTTGATACATTCTATCGTTTAAAGCAAGCCACAGGGGAAGAGACTACAGAAGGTATGAATATCAAGAGGTTTACTGGGGGCCACCAGTGTAAGAAATCACAACATTGGAGAAGTAATTTATACACATGAACTACTAGGGAGCCACAAGAGCCTTCTTCCATTCATGCCCTAACTTGCGTGGTACTGGTGAAGCCCTACAAGAAATATTTCAAGTCAGTTTCTACCGTGGGCAGAGGGAAGCTTTGTGGATGAGGTCCTAATGCCGATGCCCAAATCCTCTCCGGGTGCAAGAAACTAGGATTTGCAATATATTTTCCCGGTGCTTCTTGACTGTGTCAGGGCCACTAAGACTTAATAACTTTTTCTAGGTTTGTAAATTGTGCCTGAAAGAGTATTATTTTTAAAAAAATTAAACTTAAGCCGAACACCCTTTGGAGATGTATTTTAAACTAAGTATTTTGAAGAGGAAGAATAAAATATGAAAGACCAGTCTACTCTATTGTAAGACATTGTATAGGTAATCATGACCATGTGGTATTTTTATTTATTATTATTATTATTTGCGGTATGCGGGCCTCTCACTCTTGTGGCCTCTCCCGTTGCACAGCACAGGCTCTGGATGCACAGGCTCAGCGGCCATGGCTCACGGGCCCAGCCGCTCCGCGGCATGTGGGATCTTCCCAGACCGGGGCACGAACCCGTGTCCCCTGCATTGGCAGGTGGACTCTGAACCACTGCGCCACCAGGGAAGACCTCTGCAAGGTTTTTAAAAATCTATCCTGGGGTTTCCCTGGCGGTCCAGTGGTTAAGACTCCGAGCTCCCACTGCAGGGGGCACGGGTTCGATCCCTGGTCGGGGAACTAAGATCCCACATGCCATGGGGCACAGCCAAAAATAAATAAAATAAAATTTAAAAATAATAAAAACTCTATCGCTATTAAATTTTATATTTTTGGATGTGATATTTCCTGAATGTATTATCCAAACTTTTCCTCTTAGATTCTTGTTATCTACAAATTTAAACATCTTGTCATCAATGCCTTCGATGAAGTCATTAGATAACATATCCAGTGATTCTGTTTGTCCTTCAGTGTGATAGGAGTCGCTATGAAAACCTCTCTGGCCAAAAACTTCAGCCATGGCCCCAAATTGCTTCTGTTAATGAACTGTAATTCTGGGTTAAGGCCTGAGAAACTTTGTTAAAAGTGAAGATGCCATGGGAATTTGGAAACTTAGTTTGCCTCTCCAGCCCTCTGCTTCTTGTCTAGTAAAAATGGGAAGACTGGCACCAGTGTCGGGGAATTGCCGTAAGGGTTAATGTGATGGCATATATTATGCATCTAGCACAGTTCCAGGTACATAACAGACCCTCAGTAAAGGACTGCTCTTCACTAAACTGTTCCAACATTCCATTCTGGCAGAAAATAATCTGAATAGCTAGGTGTGCCTGCTTTTTCCAAAGTGCTGGTGGCTTAAAATCTGCATGGAACCGGGGTTACTGATCTAAGATCACTTTGAGACTTTTCTAAAAGGGTCTCCCCTCAAATGTTGGCTGTCACCATCCTTACTCTAGGGGAATGCTATTTTTTGAGAGTGGCTGGGCAGCGGCCTCTCATATTAAAGCACACCAGTTTTTGTTTTGATGCAAATTAAATACACACACACACACAAACGCACACATGCACATACTTACATGCACAGATTCCCTCTAATACATCTTAAGGCTACCTTCCAGAGTGAGGGTGAGCCAGTGAATTTACCAGCTTGAATTATTTTTCTGGGACAAGCCTGACCCCTAGAGGACAGGTGTTGAATGTAAACCAAGCACCAAGAGCCAAAGCCAACTATCAATACTAGTGAGTTAGTGACGGAGTGCTAAGGTGATATAAGGGGTCAGACAAATGCTGGGGTTGGCATGGTGTGAATGCAAAATCTTAATTCTGCACCAAGTAGCTTGAACAAAATTCCATATCTTCTTGATTTCAAATGTATATTTTTCGACTTTACTGACATAATTATAATAAGCTGCACATATTTAAAATGAGCCATTTGATCAGATTGACAGTTGTGCATCCACCAGCATGTCCCAGATACTAAAGATCTCCATCACTCTCTAAATTTCCTCATTCCCTTTTGCAGTCCACCCTGCCTCTATTCCTACTGTCAGACAACCACTGATTTGTCACTATAAATGAGTTTGCATTTTCTAGAATATTTTTTATAAGTGCGATGAGATAATCTCCACTCTTTTGTATCTGCGTTCTTTTACTCAACCTAATGATTTTGCGATTCATCTGAAGTTGTGTGTGTCAGTGATTTGTCCCTTTCAATGCTGAGTACTATTCCACTGTACACATATACCACATTTTGTTTAACTTGAGGTGGATCATAGACCTCCGTGTGAAAGTTAAAACATCCAGAGGAAAATATGGGAGAAAATTTTTGTTATCTTAGGGTAGGCAAAACTTTCTTAGAATACCAACTGAACAAATGATAAATTTAAAAAAATAACTGGACTTTATCAGCATTAAAAACATTTGCTCTTCAGGGCTTCCCTGGTGGCGCAGTGGTTGAGAGTCTGCCTGCTGATGCAGGGGACACAGGTTCGTGCCCCAGTCCGGGAAGATTCCACATGCCACGAAGCGGCTGGGCCCGTGAGCCATGGCCGCTGAGCCTGCGCGTCTGGAGCCTGTGCTCCGCAACGGGAGAGGCCACAACAGTGAGAGGCCCACATACCACAAAAACAAACAAACAAAAACGAAGGAGCAGGAAGAACTAGATGTTATGTGGGAAAGTCTTTACCAAAAAAAAAAAAAAAAAAAAAAAGCAAAACGGGAAATGTAAGAATTGCCAAAGCCAAAGAAGGACAAAAATAATTATGAAAACTGGGATATGAAGCCAGAAACTGAAGTAGAAGGTAGATGGTCCCCTGGGCTGGACAGCTGGTGTTTGTCAAGCGGAGCAAGACTGAAGTTGTGTCCTCAGCCAGACAAGAATGATGTCCATTTCCCTTCCTCCATTGATATAGAGGGAATGAACTAGCAGTGGGGAATTTGTTACAACATAAATAGAAATGAGGTTTTTTCCTCTCCTGATAACAAGGAAAATAAAGGGAACAATGAATGGGCTAGAGAAGAAACAAACTGGACTGATAGAGTTCATCAATCCTAGTTTTATTTTAACTGTTACTAATCTGTAGTGTCTGTAACTAGCTTTGTCCTTCACAAAGCTAACCCAGCACCCCCTAACTCTGTGTAAATTACATCCTGCACCTAGTGTTTACACTCCCTGCACTCCCTTGTAGCAAATCACTCCTTGTAGCATTTTGCGTTTCAGAAAGGTCACAGGCCCAGAAACCAGAGATGAACAGACCCAATTACTGGGCTACCTGACGGTTTTGAAATAATGCAGGAAGGGGAATGCAAGACCTTCATTACTTTGAGGCTTCTCACCCACCCCAGACCACAAGCCCTGGGCTATATAATCTCTCTCAAGTCCACAGGGAAGGGGGACCCGTTCTTGAGGCGCTAGCCGGCTGTGTTTCCCCTTTGCCTGGCAAAGAATAAAGCCTCTCTATCTCTTTTTCCTCCCAAACACTGTCTCTGTATTTCTATTCAGCATCAGTGCGCAGGGAGCCAAGATTGTGGCATCAAAACTGGGAATCTGGGAGATATAAATATGTTCAAACAAGCTGGGAGGAACTGGGTGGGGTGGGGTAGGGAATAAGGAGAGGCAGATGTTTTGCACAGCTGTTTGTGCTCGTGGAAGAGTTTTATGACAAGAGCGTCACACTTTTTAATGACTATACTGTAAATTTTTCATTTTAAGTTGAATTTTAAATTTATAATATTTTTATGGAATCAAATGAAGAAATTAAATTTGATTAAGGAATTATTAGCGAATGAGTGTTCACAATCTCCCCCCACCCCTGCTGCCCTCTCTCCTCCTTGCTTCTGTTATGTGGGGAGGTTTCTTGCTTCCTGGAGTAGCTTCCAGGCAGGGAAAGCTGAGTAATGCATACCCTAAAGAGGAAACGACAAGAAGCCAGAGGGTAAACTCACTCATACAATCAAGGGCTAAGAAAAGGGAGGAAGAGAGCGAGCAGGGTGAGGGGCAGTGAGGGGTCCTGAATGTCTGAGGGGGGGTGTGAGTGGAGTGAGAGATGAGGGGCAGAAAGCAACGGCCAGGGTGAGACAGAGGTGCTGGGGGCGGGGCTGGCGCTGAGAGAATGGCAAAGGGATTTACTGACAGAAGATGGTGCCATGGGCTCCCAAGTGGAAATCCTTTAATGTTCTTCCAAGAGACAGAGGTAAAAGGTGGAACTGCTTTTTGATTACTGCTGGTTGCTGTCTGTCTGGACAAAAAATACACTGTAGGCTACATGTTTCTTTTGCTGGTAAATGTAGAACTCAGGTGGGCTTTATCTGGGTGGAACCTTGGGGAATGGGTATCACAGACCCAGAGAAAAGAAAAGAAAAGAAAAGAAATACTTAACTTTGAACTTCAGAAGGAAAAAATGTGTAAAATTACCAAGGGTCCCAAATTTACATTAATCCACTGAACGGTGGAAAAAACAACTCTCATGAACCATTCTCATATTCATGAGGGTCATGGCATAGCTTCGCATATCAATACAGAAAAAATCAGAAATACAATAGTTTCTGTTAGAGTCTGGGTTTATTCAAGGTTTTATTACTTGAGAGATCACCACCAGATCTGATGACCATATTATTAATTATCTCAGGACACAATTTTTTTTTCTCCTTATATGGGAAGTGCTTAAACATATTGGAAGCAAAGTGTCATTTTTGTTTCCACGCAAACAAGGTTTCATAGTCTATTATAAAAGCATGAAGGAATAATTTAAAAATGAGCTAGAATGGACCCATGCCACAATAAATTGTTAAACGAGAGAAAACTATGAAGAATCAGCAGACAGCAACACAAAATGTAAAACAGACTCACTTGCCATACAAGTGTTTTAGTCGTTGATTTCATCCTTTGAAAGCCAAAATAAGATGCTTCAAACCTCTCCTCAGGGATGCAAATTGTTACCTAAGCCAAACATTTGTTTTACTTTTTGATGTTTGTGTGTTTCTATTGTCAGCTGCATCTATAATTCCATTATATTGTGTCCACATGGGCTATGATACTGTTCACCTTCACTTCCCGTTCTTGTTACGCTATGCAGTCATTGAAAGCATAAAAAACAAGACTGTGTGGACATTTCCTTCAAAACGCTCCACGTCAAAGAGACTGTCATATGGAGTGAAGTAGGTCAGAACGAGAAAAAATATCATGTATTAACGCATATATGTGGAACCTAGAAAAAGGGTACAGACGAACCGGTTTGCAAGGCAGAAATAGAGACACAGATGTAGAGAACAAACATATGGACACCAAGCGGGGAAAGTGGTGGGGTGGTGGGGGCGGGAGGTGGGATGAACTGGGAGATTGGGATTGACATGTATACACTGATGTGGATAAATGGATGACTAATAAGAACCTGCTCTATAAAAAAATAAATAAAATTAAAAAAAAATGCTCCACGTCACTTAACCGTCCTTAGAGTGAGGATGCTTCATACCATGTGCACATTTGCTGGGCCTGCATTCCAAAAATGTTGCAAGAATACGAGCACAGCTGGGTTGCACACGACACAGCAGCTGCGTGATGTGCTGCCATTACAAATATGCAGGAAGTGGGCTTTGCGTGTGGAGCAGTCTTCCTGTCTTTCCTCAAGATTAGAAATATAGCATCAGGAAGGAGTGCTGGGTCAGCAGCTTGGGGTCAATGTGGCAATGACTAGACGCTCTGGCGCTCCTTCCTGGAGCAGGGGTGGAGAGTGGAAGCAAAGGCACGCGAGTGCCAACAACTAAGACTTCAGCACTTCAGATCTATGTTAAAGGAGTGGTCTGGGGACCTACGGTGCCGAGCCTTCTGTACCTCCCAGAGATCCCCAAACAGCATTTGGGTGGTTCCGAAGTGAGTAGCTAGTGGACTGGCCCTGCCTAGGCAGGTGTTCAGGTATGATGAGGGCCCTGACCACATGGTCAAAAAATCAGATAAGGTTTTTCCATCAACACTATCAAGAAATTTTTTTTTTTTTTTTTTTTTTTTTTTTTTTGCGGTATGCGGGCCTCTCACTGTTGTGGCCTCCCCCGTTGCGGAGCACAGGCTCCGGATGCGCAGGCCCAGCGGCCATGGCTCACGGGCCCAGCCGCTCCGCGGCATATGGGATCCTCCCAGACCGGGGCACGAACCCGTATCCCCTGCATCGGCAGGCGGACTCTCAACCACTGCGCCACCAGGGAGGCCCTATCAAGAAATTTGATTCAATCATCCAGTAAATCGAAGAGGCAACGTGAAAACAGGGCATTACTGGTGAAGAGGTCGGGGATTTCCTTATAAGGTAGCTGGTCCTATTTCCCTGGGTAAGATGACCCAGCTAAGGCTGAGCTGGAGGATGCTGACTGGTGTATGGTAATCTTCCCTGATAGGTATTGCCCCTAAGCGCAGGCTGACTTAGGTTTAGGTTAGTGGTGTGGGCTGGGCACTGGGTCAGCCTCCATTTTGTGGGTCCTGATATAGGAATAAACTTTACTGAGCTCAAATTGATGAAGCACTTCCTATGTGACAGGCGCTGTGCTAGGAAATAGCAGTGCACTGTCTCTTAATGTGGGATTTCCCTGCTATAATCCCTCCCTTCTTAGATTCCGTTAGAACCTAAGAACTATTTTGGCGAAGGCCCCTTGTTTTACGTTGGGTTCTCTCAGGAGCAGACTTTAAGCCTAGGATTTTTGTAGAAGTGAATTATTTAAGGAAGGGCCCTCAGAGGAAACCAGAAAGGGTACAGGGGAGGGAGGAGAGGAAGCCAAATAAGCCTGGGATTTCGGGTGAAGTCCCAGACTCAGCCTGATTACCTGAGGAGCTCTGCGGGGTAAAACTTCAGAGTTTGTACCACATCAGAACAAAGGAAAGGAGTTGGGCTTTTGTATACTCATATCAGGCAGCTATTGGCTATGGGCCTTCTGTGGGAGGTGTAAAACTCTCACTATTCCCAGCTGTCAGTACTAGAGACATGGCCCAAGAACCCAGTGGAAATTCTCTGAATGTTGCAGATGTAAGCCATTAGCAGCAGAGCAGACAGAGCTGGGGGCTAGTATGTAGGCAAGGCACCAACAGTGTGCACTACATCCCACCAGTGCCGGAGGTTGTAGACAGGATATAAAGAAGGGAAGAGCATCCAGAGTCTTGTCACTCACAGTGTGGTCCTCAGAACAGCAGCATCTGGTCTACGGGGGATCCATCACCAAGGAGTTTGTTGGAAATGTGGAATCTCAGGTCTCATGGAAGACCTAGCTAAACAGAATCTGAATATTAGAAGAGTTCCAGGAAATTTGTATTCATATTAATTTCTGACTCGACCCCAGAGTGTTCGAAAAAATGATTTACGGACCTCCTAAACTGGCAGGAATAAGCACCGAGACCAGAGCTGCAACATGGTGGACTTGGAAAGTTCTCAGTGTGAAGATCCCCTGGGCTGGCAGCTGAAATCACAGGAAAGAGAACGCAGTCCTTGTTGAAAGCAGGGCAGTGTCCACTTCCCTACTCTGTACTCAATCACGCCAGGCTTGCTGGTTCCAAATTCCCAGACTCTGCAGTCTCCATTACTTTACCTGGAACCCATATCTTTTTGGACATCAAGGGATGAGGGGTAAGGAGAAAGGCTGAGGAGGAAGGGCTTGGGTGCGGACATAGGAAACAGCACAATATAAAATAAGGCAAGATTTAGAGCTGACCCCACAATTTAAGCTTTTAAAAATTTAAAGGCATTTAAAAATTTTCAGGTAAATCACTTGACTCAGATTTGCCTTATTAAGGAGTCACAGCACACAACTCGTGCATGAGGAGAAATCTCTGGGGTGAAATACATTGATCACCAAAAGGCCCCCAACAGTACAAAAATATCTTTTCCACAGCATTGAACATTTCTGCCATCAGAGTCATGATGGAGTCAGTCAACTAACACAGACACGCTGAGGGAGGAAATTTGGGGAGATATTTGGTTAAAGATGGTAAAGATTATACACGCTTTTTTAATCTCGGGTCTTTCCTAAAATCACACAAGAAAATCATAAAGTTTTCTTATTGTTGCTGTTGTTGTTTTAAAGCATTAAGCTAGGGAGATAAAGAGAATTTAAGGGAATATAGCAGCAATAACTTTTTTGAGATTAAAAAGTAGACTCGTTATTGTGAGTGATAATTGACTTAGCAGAACCTAAAAAGTTGAATCCTAGAAAGTGAGCGATGGGGAAGGCTGGTACCCACAGAATGTCTCTCAGGAATTGGCAGCACCGGGTACCTTAGAAATTGAGGGTTGAGCGAAAAACAGACAAACAGAAAGGCTGGTAGTCTGTTGAAGAGCAGTTTGAAATTCAAATCCTCTCCCACACTCCACACAGCCTGCACACTGCCGCTCCCCAACCCGGTAGGAAGGTAGGTGACCCGGACTTGATTCTCTAGAGACAGTGAAACAGAGGGTGACCGCCAGATTGTGGTGCAACAGACATAGATAAGATCAGGGTTGACATAATGAAAAAGGACAAGCAAGTGAAAGTTTAAATTCTGAATTATTCAGATTCCCCTGAGCACCAGAAATCTGGTAGCCATTATCCTGCAGGCATCCAGAGATAGTAATATTGAGGATATCCCAAAGAATAGCCCAGCTCAATGATCCTACTTTCTACACTTTTCTCCCTTTTCCCCAGGTTCCCTTCTAAGCAGAGCTTGCAGTTAGCTTTTTGATGCCCCATTCTAAAACAGGAGTAGACTGGCAAGGATCCACAAAGATTTAAGGAAAGCATTTAAACTAAGAGAACAATGTCAAATGGCAAAGTGTCTTCCATGTTAGAGATGCTTCTCCTGGCACCTGTCCTGAGGGGCTGGGAAACACAACCCACAAGCTGAAAGAGTTAATGTTCCATGGAACAAACCTAGATCAGAGAGGGACAGGAGACTAGCGTAAGCGTATTGATAAATCCCTCTCTCTTTCATTTTGGTTTTTTTTTTTTTTTTTTTTTTTGTGGTACGCGGGCCTCTCACTGCTGTGGCCTCTCCCGTTGCGGAGCACAGGCTCCGGACGCGCAGGCTCAACAGCCATGGCTCATGGGCCCAGCCGCTCCGCGGCACGTGGGATCCTCCCGGACCGGGGCACGAACCCGTGTCCCCTGCATCGGCAGGCGGACTCTCAACAACTGCGCCACCAGGGAAGCCCCTCTCTTTCATTTTGAAGGACTGTTCCAAGGGGTGCTATTTCCATACAGCTTCTCTGAGATGTCCTGTATGAATGACTATCTGGCTGGGTTTTCAAGCTGTGGCCAACCAGGTAATGAGCCATTTGGTAATAGCTTTCCATCTTTCTGTGTATCTCTGTCCTTCCTCATTCCTTCTTGATGCCCTGGAATTGCATCTTGTGATAACCCTTAATCTGTAAGCTTTGCCTTAGGCTATTTTCTAGGTAGCACAAGATATTACATCTGGGTCTGGGAATGACTGCAAAGAGCAGACCATTCACTCTCTACCCACTGATTCACATGGGACGATGGAGTAGTTGAAACAATTATTTTATTGGATTAGGGTATTGCATTTTATTTTATTTCTATTATGAAAAAATTCAAATATATATAAAACTAGAGATAACAGTTTAATGAACCTCAATATACTCATCAACTAGCTTCAATTATTATCACCCTATGGCCTCTCTTGTTTCCCTGAAAACTCCACTTTCCCCCTCAACTTTGATTACTGTGAAGCAAATTCTAGGCATCATGTTGTTTTAGCCACAAATACTTTAGCACCTCTCACTAAAGGTAAGGGCTCTAGATTCATAACACAAGATCTTTTATCATAATGAAAAAATAATCATTTCTTCATAGCATCCAAAAAAACAGTTTTGCTTAAATTTCTCCAATTGACTCCTACTTTTCTCCTTTTGTAGTTGGTTAATTTAAATCAGAATTCAAATACGGCCCACAAATTGCATGAAGATATATCTCTTCTCCCTTTCAATCTAGATTTCTCTGTTTTTGTCCTTGAAATATAATTTTTGAAGGAAATTAGTGATTTGTACACATATTCTCCCATGAAATTCAATAGTTTTGCTGATTACATTCGTTCATGCTATTTCCTTTAAGCATCATTTTAACTCATGGATTTTAATATATTTGAAATGCCATTATTATTATTTTTTTCATACTCAAATTGCCTTATTTTTGGCCAGTGGGAGCTTTTTCAAGCTGGCTTGTTGGTCCTTTTCACATGACCCTAGTAGTCTTTAATGGCCTCTTTGCTTTCTGGTATGACAATTATGTTCCAGATTCATCTTGTATATTTCCTGCCCCAGATATGGAATTAATTATTTTTTTAAGTAGCCCTAGTCCTCTTTAGAGGCAAAATTTTTAGAAGTTACTATATGAGAATATCTTTCTGACTTTGAGATAGAAAGTTTTCCTTAAAAACACACAAAACACTAAGTATGTAAGAAAGTAGAGATAGATTTAATAGTGCTAAGACATCTTAAACAAAATTTTTAAAAAGGCAAATTAGAACATTTTTGCAACATATATAACTGAAAATATGTATAAAGAACTCCGATAAGTCAATAAGAGAAATACAAATAAAAACAGAAAAAAATGTCACCCTAAATTCTGCCCCACAAAAAATTTTCATGTAAGCATTTCACAGAATAGGAAATCTACATCATCATAATAGTATGAAAAAATGTTCAACCTCTTCGGCCATCAGGGAAATGCAAGTTATGACATACCATTTTTTAATAAGCTAGATATTCAAAAATTGAGAAATTTGACAATATCAAGTGCTGGAGAGGTATGTCTTAGAGATGTCTTTGTATAGTGTTGGTGAGAATATATCTTAGAAAATCACACCAGAAAACAAACACTAGAAACAAATTAAATATGTATTGACAGGAGAATGGATAATTTGTGATACTTTAATTCACTCAATGGAGCAGCAATGAAAAAGTGGACTATCCCTACGAGAAACAACCTGGATGAATAACGTAAAATGGAACAACCAAGATCCAGAAGACTGGATAGAATATGTAAAATTTTTGTAACTTATTTGGTGTTGTTTTGTACACACCATAGAGAAACTCTTGCATTTCCCGGTACATGTGAAGAGTTTCTTTACAGCAGGAGTCAGCAAACTATAGTACATGGCCCATCACCTGTTTTTTAAGTTAAATCGTATTTGAACATGGGTGAGCCCACTTGTTTATCTCTGCTTTCCCACCACAACAGCAGAGTAGTGGTGACAGAGACCACAGGCTCACAAAGACTAAAGTATTTAGAGACTCTCCAGCTCTTTAATGAGTTTGCTGACCTGTAACAGGGAAGAGCCAGATCTGACTACATGTTGGATCTGTTTCTTTTACTTTAACCATTGCTTTCTGCTGCTTTTGTTCACTAAAAAGATACTTACTGTCTATACACAATGGCTTGCCTCGGGGAACCCTGCGCCTCTGCCTGAACGTTAAACCAAAGTGCCTTTGTACATTCTGACCCTGTCCACCTGTGGATGGCTGCAAGAAAGAAGAAATTAATGGCCATTTCAGGGGACATTGGCAAACCTTATGGCCCTCTTACTGTACTTCCTCATCTCCTCCCCCTCTCTGTTCTATAAAAGAAACTGGCATCCAAACCCCATAAGATGGTTTTTTGGAGACATCAGTCTCCCATCTTCTCAGTCTGCTGGCTTTCAAAGTTGTATTTCCTGCCTCAACACCTCTTCTCTGATTTATTGGCCTGTTGTGCAGCAAGCAGAGCGAGCTTGGACTCGGTAACAGACCCCCACTCTAGAGTATATACAAGATAAGGCCAAATTTGTATAAAGCTCACACATTAGCTAAACCCCACACCCTATTATTTGGTCAGACTCTTATGTGATAGAGGCATAAAACTAAAAGAAGGGAATGATGACTAAAATTCAGAATAGTGTTTTCTTCAGGTAGGGATGGAAAGGCAAAGAATGGAAGGGGGAGGAAGCCATCGTGAATGAAAGCTAATGGCAATATTCCCATCTATGTATTAAATATTATATTAGAAATACAGCAAGTGAAAAAGACAAAAAGAAGTAATCCAAGAGAATTTCTCAGGATCGAATGACATAAGCTTCCAGGTTACAAGGGCCTACTGAATACCAGGAAAATGGATAAAAGTTAGCCCACCCCAAGGCAAATCATCGTGGAATTTCAGAGCTCTTGGAACTCATGAGTATTATTATATTTTAATTGCCTGTATCAGACATTGGAAATGCAGGATATGTGTGCAACTTTCCACATTGATGTGATAAAAAGGAAGAGGATCCTACTTCAAGATTATGATGCCATATTAGAAAGTCATGAAACATAATTTCAATATGAGTCACAGATACAGGCTAAGATGTCATGACTCCTTATCAGGAAAGTGTGATGACCAAACATTCTTCCTTGATCTTGGAGTTCTCCAAAAAATTTTTGAAATGGGCCTTATGTGCCTGTGTCGAGGCAAACAGGAATTGGTTATGGAATAAGAGTTTATAACTACTATAGAAAAGTTAAATTATTCTACCCAATCGCATGTCCTGTTAGTGTGTGAAAAGATAAAGCAGAACTTCCGTATTAAGGCAGCAAGCATGTGGGTGCAAGCTTTGAAATAACCAAGAAATATGATTAAAATAGTGTGGGAAGTGTGATAAGAAAAAATTTTTTCTTAAATCACTGAGACATACCATACTTTGGGAGATATTCATTCCTTTGACTTCAGATAAGCAAGTGCTCCAAAGGGATAGATTAAGTAACTAGAACCAAATGTCAGGAAAAAAAAAAAAAAAAGTCATCACAAGTCCAGACCTGACGGAAATCTGAGACGTCTGATCTTTGTATGAGCTCATTAGCTTACTCTCTTCAGTGTCCAATACATCGATCATTTCTTTCTTTCCATGAAACCAATAGTCTTGCCAATCCCATGTAATCTATAACCTGCATTGTGGTGTTTAATTAGCATCTTCAAAAATTCTTTTTTCCATTAAAAGTTTTACTCATTTGTCTGGAGTCAAGTGCCCAATATAAAACTTGGAAAACTGAGGCAGATGGAGTAGGCGTCTTCCCTGGTAAGTCCACTTTCTGTGGCCTTGACTCTTATCATCTTCTTTTAGCTCTTTGCCTCCTTCCTTTGCACTTGATACTTCCTCACTGCTTAGAACTCTTGGGGTCCCAGATTCGCCCAAATTCTGGAGTAGGGGAGGTATTTCCCCTGCCACAGGCCTGATGCCCTCCGTGCCTATTGCACAAGATCAAGGTGTCTGTTCCTTCGCTTACCTGCCCCTGAAGTTCCCTGAGCTCCTAGACCCAGGATCCCAACCTTCACCTCCTATCCAGTTCATGGGACTCACTCTTAACGACTCTCTGTCCTGGAAGATAAAGTTTTCTATTGTCACAGTGAAAGGGAAGAGAAGGAAACCCACACTGAGTCATTCAGTAGTGCTAGGGAAGATCAACATTGTGATACAAAAGTTTATTTTCAGTTTAATTAAAAAAAACATTAAGTAGGCGTCCCCAATGAGCACACATTATATCAAGTTTAAAAAATGAGATACCCAATTTCTCTCCCAAGAGCCTTATTGGGGAAACAAATATGTAAAGATAGCACTTTAATACAACTTCTAAGCACATAGTAGAGGTAAAAGTGATAGTAATCATTAATTTTGAGTACTTACTATGTGCTGGCTATTATGATAAAGTCTAGAGTCTTTAATGTGGGTGGAGAGGAAGGCAGGGGCCAGATAAGAGATGTGAACCCAGTTAGGGCTTTATCCTGTATTTAATGGGGACTCATTGGAGAATTTTAAGAGTCATGGCTGGGTCGTATTTACATTGTAAATACATCAAGTTATGGCTTAAAGGACAAGGCATTAGAGACAGAGATATTAGGCCAGAGATGATAAAGATCAGAGCCAGGGCAATAGTTTAGAGAAAAAAGAGAAGCGTGTCAACACAAAAAATATCTCAAAACTAAAATTAGTGAGATATGTTCAATGATAGATGTGAAAATGGATAAAAAGGAAGGAGTCAAGGATGTTGCTTTGACTTTGGCTTGACTGACTAGTAGACAGATGGGAAGCAGATGAGGAGAAACAGGTCTGGGAGAACGATGGGGAGATGATGTGTCCAGTTTTGGACACACTGAAACCAGAGTGGCCGTGGTCAGTCAAGTGGTGATGTCCATAGGAGGTTGGGTTTGGCAGTCTCAAGGTCTGGGAGAGGTCAAGCCTGGAGACAGAGTTGCAGGAGCCTTTGCTGTCTCCTTTCCCTCCTCCTCTCCAATCACCCACACATTCCATTTACATCCCCATCCATATTCCTGTCCACACATTCCATGTATTGTGACTAATAAATGGGGAAGAACTGAGCAATAATTTCCTCTCCCTCCTCCTCATTTTACACAAGTCTAAATAAGGCTATCATAATTCGAAGACAATGTAAATTCTCTGGTTCAATCTTGTCATAAAACACATCACTGTCTCACAATTCATCTAATCTTTCTTTGCCATTTCCTTCCTAGAAATTAAAGGATCCCCCTAGTCATTTTATATGAGACCAAATCTGAAGTATCTGTGTATCATGTACATATTTTAATAGTAAGTGTTAGTCAGTCTGTGGTCTTTTATCTACTCAATGAAAAAAAAATACAGAAATTCATAAAAGTGTAAAACAAACGTAATTGACGCCTTAAATGATGATGTGCTTATTTATCTTCTATGTATGTTTTATGAAGGTTAACACTGAAACGTGTTACTTTTACTAGGCATACACCATTGACCGAGATGTAGTAGGAACATGCTAGATAAAAGAGAGACTAAATTAAGGTTTTTAAGTAATATACTATATCCCTTTATCCATAAATAATCCACAAGGATAATACAGAGTTGAATGATGCACGCAATTGTGGCTACATGCGTGCAATGTTATATCATTAGATCCTTGAAGGAAGTGCGTCTTGGTTAAGAGTAGAGTTTCACCTGGTGTGCAAGGTGAGTGAATTCACGATTCACGATGCATTCTGAGGCTGTTCTGAAAATGCAGTCTCTCTTTGCATGCTTTTGTCCTGACAAGTCTTAAGAAGGTGACTGACTTTCTCAAATAGCTGAATCATGGAACACTGGATATTTGCTCCCACGTTCTACCAACCATGGCATCCATGTTGGGTTTATCACTTGGTAACAAGATACCCTGACGAGGTGTTACTCTCCCTAACAAAGCTTGTTTCATGTACAAACTATCTCACACTCATAGCTGGCCCAGGGTAACGTCTTAAAATAGGTGAGGTTTGCTTTCTGTTGTCCTGGATACTTGGACTATCCCTCTCTGTGGCCTAGGCCCAATCCCATTCAACACCTCATTCTTTTGCTTTTCCTCTTCACACACACTGAAACTCCTTCCCTGACCGCTTCTCCATCCACTCCATCAAAAGCCTCTCTGCGGGAATTTCAAAACATGTATTATTTCTCCAAGAGGCATTAACATGCTATATTTTTATTGCTAATTATAAAAGGAGATATTTATTCTCTGAGAAAGATATTTCAAGGAATATATGTTGGAGGATGTTTTAGTCAAGGTGACCCCAAATTCACACTGTAGAGGTGGCTACCTTTACATACATTTGGTGGCATACATTTGGTCCTGCTCCCACAACAACTACTCAAATTTCTAGAGTGAATCAGGCTGTCTAAACACTAAGACTAATTTGTATTAATGATCTTTGGTATAAAAACAGTGTTACAATATATTTAACTGAAAGTCATTAATAAAATAAGATTACTATGTGGAGTTGTTTCTTTTTTAACAATTTATTCTTCTTATGATTTTGTGGGTTGTCTGGGTGCTTTTTGTTCTGGTGATATGTGGTGGAGTCATTCCTGTGTCTGAGTTCAGCGGGTGTTCAAGTTGGGGAATTCTCCTCCACGTCTTTTCTCTCTCTGCATGATGTCTTATCTTTCAGGGCCATTTTTTTTTTTTTTTTTTTTTTTCTGGCCGTGCCACGCAGCATGCAGGATCTTAGTTCCCCGACCAGGGATCAAACCTGTGCCCCCTTCAGTGGAAGTGTAGAGTCCTAACCACTGGACCGCCAGGGAAGTCCCATTATATGGAGTTTTGTGTCAAAAAGGGACTTTCTTTTTGACTACAGTTACATTATGCTTTGGATAACTTCAGTGATGACATTACTACTGAGGTAGATATGATACATCTTTCTAATTTGTATATTTCCCATCTACCAGCAAATCACATAGAAAAGGTAATTACGGAAGTGTTAGTATTTGCTCATTCAAAGTGGAGAGGAGAACAGAAAGACATTACAATGCGCTGAGCATCAATAAGTCATTTAGCAAGCTTAATGCAAAACAATCAGCCCAGTGTCTATCCTAGTCACTGGGAAAGATTATCATGGTTGTGGCACTCACGGTGTTTACCATCTAGCAGGGAGATAGACACTGAATAGTTAACTGCATGGGCTATTCAATCACAGTTGGATGTGTGTTTCAAAAAAAAGTACAGTGTAGGTTATCTCCATAGAAGAATATTAGAACTTTATTCATAAAGTCGTTTTCTTACTTTGGGAATTATTTCTTCTTTATACCTAATTCAGTGCAGTGCTACTGGGAAGAAAATGAGCACCTTAATCAAATCAACTATCACACCACTTGTTAACTTATTCATATTATTTAAAATTTAGCCCTAAATTCATAGATTCATAAATTGTTTGGGGAGTTGACATTTGGTAAGCATCTGTTTCTTTCTTAAAATTTTGTTAGGTTGTTTCTAACACTCATTATACTTTAAACATTTTTAAATTATATGCAGTCAAAAGTTTTCTTTTACGGCTTCTAAAAAAAAAGAAAGAAAATGAACACCTTGATATAGATACATCGATAATGTATTTCTGATTTTAAAATTAATGCATACCTATTATAGTACATGTAAAAAAATTTTAAAGTAAGAGAAAAAATGATAAACATCTATAAAGTTATGACCCAGAGATATCACTATTTACATTTTAACATATTTCCAAGTCGAATTTCTGCACATATTTAATGCATACAGTTCATATCATACTGTATATATAATTTTATATCCTTCTTTTTTCCACTTAAGATTATCTCATACGCATTTCCTACAAGATAAGAAAACGCGAAGGTGAAACGCATTCCGTTTCATTATTCTTTACGTCCATAGAAGTGATCTGCCCTACAACTGTCGCATATACTATTTCAGGGTAACTAGTCTTATGAGAAGGCCTAATCTTATATATTTTATAATAGTTAGGAACACTTTGTAGGAGCTGTGCTTTTCTAATTGGTATCCTAGGAGGTGTCTCATCCTTTGGGTTTTTTCTTGTCTAGATTTCCCAGATTTTTCTTCTTAAAACACCATTTTTTATAAGTCACTTCCCTTCTCGAGGGTTTGCAGTAAGCTGCCTTTAGACTAGCTCTCAACTCAGTCTGGAATTAGAGACCCCTCTGTAAAATGCTATCATCTTTCCTCTCTCCGTCCCCTAGACACCGACTGCTCCAGGCAGATCTCAGACAGCCAGTCAGTGTGCTTCCCACTTTGTAATTTTAGTGCCTTCGCTTTTCAATCGTCAATTTTTCATTTATCTCAACCCTTTCCTTGAGGTCCTAACACACATTTTCAATCCTTTCCCCTCTTCCCTATGACACTTCCTACCTTTGGCACCATTCAATTTAGCTCTGAATCGTTTATTGCCTTTTACAACTTCCTCTAATTGTTTGATGTGTGAATGTCTTTTCTTCAGATGCTGAGCTCATAAAATTGCTCTATTCAAGGCCAGGGCAGCAACTCCCACACCTGGGCACTCTGTTACAACAGCTAACACTATGGAGCACTTGCCATATGAAGGATAATATGCTAAGTACTTGGCAGACATTATCTCAGCCATTCTTCACAGAAGTCTGTGTCTTTTAGGAATGCTTTTGGCTGTAAATGACAGAGGACCCAATCTGTCTAACAATGCCTAAACAATACAGATTTATTTATTATCTAATGTAATTATAACAACAGGAGCAAAAATTGGAGGTAGGTGGTATCCAGCACTGGCTTAGCAACTCTCTGATATCTGGACTCTGGTTTGGCATCTCTGCAAGTCTTTTCGGCTTCCCGCACGGGTGTGATATGGCTGTAGCATTTCCTGGCATCACATCCTCACACAGCCCTGCTCAAAGTCGGGTAGGAGGGGGTGGTGTAGGATAGGAAGTTCTCTTTCCATATCTCCTCTTACCAGGAAGGAAAAATTTCCCCAAACATTTCCCAGCAGACTTCTCCCACATCTCACTGACCAGAACTGGGCTATCTATCCACCCCCTAGACCAGCAACGAGGTCCTTCTTTCCAAGATCAAGAAATCTCTGAATAATACTAAAAATCAGGATGAAGGACAGCAAAAATGGATTGCTCCTGCACAGGCAACAAACAGTACCAGCCACACAGCATATTAGGAAATTAAAGCTCAGAGAAGCTGAGGAATTTGTGCAAGATTATACAACTAGTAAATGGCAGAAAGAGGTTTCAAATCAGACCTCTCTGAGTCTCTCAGAATCCACATCTTTTGCTCACCACACTTTAAAGTCTTTCTAGAGAGTTTTCGAATCTTATTCATCAAAAAATATTTAGTACCCACTTGATGCTCAGCACTGTTCTTGCTACTAAAAGGGAATTAAGTATACAGTATCATCTAGTTAGTGATAGAAGCCCAACCTGGATGAAACAGCTAGAACACATACAATTTATTAATTAATTAATAATCATACAATATTATGTTGCAAGTTCAACTCTAAGTGGGGCGGTTCTACGTAGCAGGAGTTCACTGAGGTTTGTAGAAGTCAGACTGGATTTCATGGATGCTATGGGGTGTGAATCAAACCTCACAGATTTGGATCAGTGGGGATAAGGGTGGCTAAAGTTCTAGGTATGTTCACTACTGGCTTAGCAGACTGCTGTGCTGCCTATGTGTGGTTGAAAAATGGTTGAATAAATTGGTTACATTGCCAGAGGGGGCCCTCCAGCGGACTGAGACCGAAAAGGGAGAGAGACCTAGACCACAAAGCAATAGCATCTACTGAACTCACTGAGACAGAGAACTGGCTGAGTGCCAAGGGATGTGAAAACTTATAAAAGGGTCAGTGGCTGCCTGAAAGGTTTCTTTGGTCTAACGGAGGAAGCTAGGAGTTGAAAGGTCACTGTTGAGGTGGAATTCCAGCTCTTTTTCTTTATGTGACCTGAGATCTTCCAGAAATTAATAAATCGAATAATTTGGCTTTTGACTGCCACATACATATTCTGAAGAACGCACCTATCTCATTGTCCCTTTAATAATAATGAGGGGTTTGGGGTAAGTCAACTCACTCCTTCTTGACCAGAGACTCATGTTAACAAGACGAGGTAAGGATAAATCTGGCTCATGGACCAGGGTCAAACTAAGATGCCCACACAGGGCTCAGACCCACAGGCTTGGTTTTGCAGACACTCCAGATTGTCAACTCAGCTCTTCACGCATAGACATGGAGCTCGCCACACCAGCCGAGAAGAAGCGTGGTGCCTTTACTTCTTTTCATCCCTATCCCTATGAGGATCTGCTATGCATAAAAGTAAAGTGTGCAACTAGAGATTATCATACTAAGTGAAGTAAGTCATAAAGAGAAAGACAAATACCATATGATATCACTTATATGTGGAATCTAAAATATGACACAAATGAACCTGTCCTATTAAAGAGAAACAGACTCACAGACATAGAGAACAGACTTGTGGTTGCTAAGGGGAAGTGGGGAGGGAGAGGGATCGACTGGGAATTTGGGGTTGGTAGATGCAAACTATTACACTGAGAATGGATAAACAACAAGGTCCTACTCTATAGCACAGGGAACTATATCCAATCTCCTGGGATAAACCATAATGGCAAAGAATATTAAAAAAAGAATGTGTGTATGAGTAAAACTGAGTCACTTTGCTGCACAGCAGAGACTGGCAGAACATTGTAAATCAACTATACTTCAATAAAAAAAAGTAAAGTGTAGAGAAGCCATCTTTACAATGTGTTGCAAACACTTTTCAATAAGCTCTAACAATATGAACATTTTCAGACTCAGATTCTATTTCATTATGCACATCTTTTATCTGTTTTTGCTCCTCAAATTCCTTTGGTTGTATCTAAAAATCTAGTGAATTTTCTGAATCATGTTTTCGACATCACAAATTCCACTTCACACCTATAATTTATAGAGTTAAAAATCAACTTAAGTACACAGTGGATTTTCATTGTTTAAACATAAGATCTATGTTCTAAAGAAGGGCAAACGAGAAGTTCTTTGGGTGTGGTTTGTGACAGGATATTAGGGTGGAACCCAGAATTACATAGGAAATTATAGCTTGAGAAAATGTAAGACGGTTTAAACTAGAGAATTTATAAGGAAGAAAAGTGGTATTTTTTTTTTCTTTCCATTCCCAAAGCGTTGCTTGGGGGCTGCCTAGATTCAAAAGAGAAAGGATTCCATTGCTTTTAAGTATTGCAAAGAGCTCCCAGGCCACCCTTGTCAAAAGATAGAAGGACATTGCAGAATTTGGTACTATGAGAACAAGAACAGACAGGAGCTGACAGGTTTTAGCTAATTTTGACAGCCATGTGTAGATATTGCCAAATTCTTAAGTTTCTGGATGACGTCATCCTCCCAACAAATTTCTTAAATGATGCCTTAGCAAACAAGCAATTCTATCCTAATGATGCCTTTCTGAGTAAAATGTTGAGTCACTCAAAGGATACAGATTAGAAAGAGAGAGAGAAGAAAATGCTCTGTGGGAGGGGCAGAGCTTTATAAAAACCAGTCATTGCCATGACTGAACTCTTAACAACTCTCAGAGGACCGTTTCTTGTCAGACAGAGAATAACCAGGTATTTCAGTCATTTCCATGTCTATCTCTATGAAAGATGGTTTTATTTTGCACACTGGTATTATTAATATAATGAAAATTAAAATGTGGGATGTTTTAAGAAGATGGGTAAAATTTACTGGTGTTTTCTTGTTTGTTTGAGAATATTTTAGTTCTAGATTTGAATTAAATTTATAGCAAGACCTAATCTTCAATCTCAGAGGCCAGCAAAGGCCTATGTAACATTCATCAAACCAAAAGGTACATTTAGGTTGTGATGTCAATTTTACCAAACAGCTTAGAATGTGTATATTCTTTACTAGTTAGTGTTTGGCACTGAATTTGATGAGAATAGCTAGACCAATTAAAATATATTAATTTAGCAACTGAAAGTAATCTACAAATTGTGTATACATATAATAAAGGAAAAAAGATGACTCAGTTTTTAATCTGAAACAATCAGAAATTAAGCAGGAAGCTGGGTTGGGTCAGTTCAATACCAAAATACCTTTATTGAATTTAGTTCAATAATCAGTCAATCTAGTGAAAGAGGAAAAATCAGCCAAATTAGTTGCTGGATTGACTGAAGTAATAGTTCAGTAATAGTAATAAATCATTTAATACCCCATAGACAAACAATTATTCATTATGAAAGTCATCAAATATCAGAAAATGTCTTTAGTTTTGTGGGGGGAGAATTTGGTAATTTGAAAGGGAAATTTCCTTGAAGTTACTGTCTTCTCTGTGTTCTCATTAATTTTTGTGGTCAATTTCAGAATATTTGCACTGTGCCGTTGCAAAAACAATTATTTAAAATGCGACAGCAAACTGAAATCTAACCTTCGATGCCAGCGAGCAGAGGGACTGTTGTAGTGGCTCTGGCGGCACCTCCCAAGTTCTTGGTCACCTGTGCCAAGTTTCAGTGGCACATCTGTCAACTTGTTTTACAGGAATGGACACAGACATCGTGGGGCCCAGGCCCACATATGCTTTTCATCTGTTCGTTCTTCTAAAGAGAATATTCAACGTTGATTAGGAATATAACCTCCAGAAGCTGATAAAGTTGTGTAACTCTGGCGTTAAGAAATGCACGACACGTGCTCCCTAAGAGGTTATGCTATCTGATGGCACTCAGTGATTCAGCTGTACATGGTCTTAGGCAGACTCTCACCTAAATGTAAGGTGTGGATTTGTGAGAGACTCAGAAGACACTATATATATATATATATATATATATATATATATATATATATATATATTCATGGATTTCTAAAAATATAAACTTCTCAAACCTTATTTGAAAGGTCTGTAGGAAAAGCGCTAGAGTTGGAATCAGAAGGCTGAGATTCAATCTAGGCTTTGAAACCAGCTGTGCAACCAACATCGTCATATTTTCATTGGTGTAAGAGGAATTACTAGGTTGAGTGGGCAAGTAATTATGCAAGTTAAATAAAGCAGTGAGGCTGAAGGAATGTGGTAACTGCAATACAGACAACACCTATTATTTTTTATGTTAAATGCTGTTCATTGTACCTATCTTAAAGATAAAATTTAGACTACTTTTAAAAGAAGTACATGCATCTGGCATGATCTAATTCTGTCCTAATTCACTTTTTTTTCTTTATACAGTCAACTGAAATCCTAATGTGGCAGTAAAAGCCCTCTCTGATAGCTTGTCTTGACACTTAAAGTTTGTTAGTGTCAAAGTGACAGACTATGGCGGTCGTTTTAAAGAATTAGGTATAGGAGAGGCCTACATTTATTTTTCTGGCTCTGATCCCTTATTTATTTTTTCACACAATAGAGAAATATTTATTTATATTATTCTCAGTTTGTTTCTGAAATGTTACTGAGATAATTTACAAAAAAGGATCTACCCAGGACTAACTCACCATAAAGATGATTTTAAACTGTAGAAGGAAGAGAAAACAAATTTCTGAGCCACCCAAGGTAATCTAATCTCAGTGATGAAGCAAGAGAAAAAAATAGTGATTTTATTTTTTTAACTTAATAAGCCTTCTAGGAGTATTACAAACTTGCTTCCTTCCTCTTTTTATTTCCTCTTTCTAGCATTTCTCGAACTAGTAATTGGCCTAAACTCTTACACACAGCAGTGAAGTTAAACATCAGCAGGTAAAGCAGCGAGCGACATTGGATAGAGTGGGCTTCTGAAGCAGACCTGGGCTTGAATCCCTGCACCATTACATACAAACTCTGTGACCTTATACAAGTTGCTTACCCTCTCTGGGCATCAGGATGTAACCTATACAGTAAAGATCCTAAGATCTACCTCATACAGATCCCATGAATATTAAATATTAAAGGAGACAAGAAGACATGAGAGAGTTTTGGGGATAAGTTTTACTTAATTTACTATTTTGTCTTGAAAAAATACAATTGAGTGGTACTTCCCATAAGAAATTTTGATGCAAATTGCAATCACTTTCTTCAAAAGAAATGTTGGTGAACCAAGTGTTCACATAAAATACCCATGGATTAGGGAGATGTGAGCCGTGGAGTCCCTGCTGAGTGAGCCCAAGCCTAAAGAGCTGCAGGACATGCCTCATGGGGCATGGGGCAGCTCCCCAGCCACTGTCACAAGAAGGTTTCCTGTGGGATGATGAGTGTCAGCGTCGCTTGGTATATTTATAGATTGTGGTAATTGCAGGTGTGTTTTAAGCTGTTACAAAAGCATAAGATACAGTTTGTTGGCCAGAATCAACAGGTGTGTCGAAGCATTTGGCTGCATGCGGAGACTTAGGTCATGGAGGGCGTGTCTGTTATTTATCTTCAGATGGTGGATGGGGTGTGTGTGTGTGTGTGTGTGTGTGTGTGTGTATGTGTTCCATAGCCCCGGGACCACCCCTGCAATGGGACCTGGCATTGACTTCCCTACTAGGGATGGTGGGAGAAGGGGGCCTTTCCAGCTCTCCCAGTAATGAACTGCTCAGCTCAGGGGGTGCTTTGGTAGAAAGGCTATGGTGTGTGTGAGTGGAGGGGTGCAGGTATGCGAGGTAGGGCTGTGTAAAAATGCCCACTCTCAAACAGTGAGTCTAGGTCACTTCTAGAAGCAAGGAATTTGAAAGAAGTATGACCATCTCCATTGGTGTCAACCAGAGTATATATGCGCGTGGCATACATTTGAATATGCACGTATTTGCCTGTGGGGGGTGTGTGTGTGTGTGTGTGTGGTGTGTATCTGTGGGTACAACACAGAGGCAGAGAACATGACCCTGGAGGCTGGCTACCCACCTACCACCTTCAATTACCAGTCCTGCCCCTTATAGTCGAGTGACACTGGTCACTTTTCTTCTTCTCTCTGGGCAGTAGTTTCTTCCTTTGTAAAACAGGAATAGCAATGCCTTCCTCATAGGGTTTCCATAAAGATTAACTGGTTAGTACAGGTGAGATGTTTAAAACAGCATCTGTTGTACAGTAAGGTTTCGATAAAGGCTATTTATCGTTATTGCTGTTATTATCATTATTTTGACGCGGAGTGTCACTACTCATCACGTGACTGTTCCCTCTACCTCAGGATTGGCTACATCATTTGCAGTAGCCAGTGCAAAGGAAAATGCAGGGCCCTTTGTTTAAAACTATTAAGAATCGCAAGGTTGCGGTAGCCGTGCATCGTACTGAGTGTGGGACCCTTTGTAGCTGCACAGGTCCCAGGATCACGATGACGCTGTCCCTGCTCTACCTCATGCTCTTGGATGAAAGGAGACTAGAGAGGGAACCCCTGCCCCGTGCAGGGTACAGCCTGTGCTGCTCTGCTGACATCACTCAGAATGCTGAGTCATCTTTTAGAGCTGTTTCCTTTTTTCCCCTCACTTCCCTTCTAGGTTGAAACAATGGAAGAACTTTACAAGGCAAACACAATCTTTGCCCTCAGTTTCTTCAGCCATCTGGCAAATACAAGTGCTGCCACCCAGAATCTCTTCTTCTCTCCATGGAGCATCTCCTCCACCATGGCCATGATCTACCTGGGTGCCAGGGGCAACACTGCAGACCAGATGGCCAAAGTGAGTTTCTGTTAAAGTTCCAAATTAGAACAGAACGATTCCTGAACTGAATTGTAGAGTTGCTCTGATTACATGCCTGAGACATCTCGACTCTAACAAGGTCAGCAATCATCACAAGCCATTACAACACAAGTTCCTTAGATTCAAATCTATAAAACAGCCAAACCACAAACACCCTCAGTGGTAGATATAGCAGAAAGCATACCAGAATTTCTTATCCTGCAAGGTTAGAAAGGGTTAATAGTGACAACGTCTTATATTTGATAGTATAATGCTTATATTTTTCAAAGTACTTGCAAGCTTTATCTCTATTGGTTTTAAGACAAGTGTCATTTAACATAGTGGGGAGAGTGGCGATGGGAATGAAGCACTTTTCCCAGGGCTTCTTCTGGTTTCTGCCCTCCTAGCTCAGCTTCCTTCCATTCATGTAAAGAATTCCTTCTAGTGGTTTTAAGAGAGTGTCACCAAGGGAAAAAATATCCCAGACCCGTGATCTCCGCACTCTGGGAGATGCACAGAGAGCAGTGTGACTTCAGAGGACCTCAGCCAACATTCTCAACCCCATGAGTTCATGTCAACAACATGGGGCTGACATCATGGCCAGTCCTCAAAGTCAAGGTGGACAGGGTGTGGGACAGCATTGTGAGCTATTTCTGTTAAGGCCACTGGCTTCCTTCCTTGGTGAAGGAAGCTGACACCAGCTCAGTCAGGGGACCCTTTCACTAAGTCTGGGGCCATGGAAATATATCGAAGTACTACAACTGTACATGGCAATGGTCCTATGGGATGAATTCAGCACCATTAAAATTCACATGATCCTGTATTTCCCGGGTCAGTGACCAGACCAAGTAATATATAATTAAAATTCTTTCCTATTCCCGTATGTACAAACATTAAAATTGAATGCTTTAAGTACAGGCTCTGGTTTCTCACAAACACTGGATTCTGTTTTCAGCCACACCAAAATGCTGCTGGCTACTTTTGACTTTCCCAGGAGAATTGCACCTGCGTGTGTGTATATAGATAGATGGATATCTCCTTCCAGGTACACGGTGACCCATTTAAGATGGGTCTTGTTTGGAGTGGCTCACAGGGGGTGTTGGCCTATCTCACTGCAGCAGGAAAAGGGATGGAAGTGTCACTCCCTGAGTTTGTGGCAGTTTAAACATCAAGACTTACAAGAAAACCCAGTTGCTCAGGTCTGAGAGCAGCAACATTTTGCAAAACTCCTTCCCTCTATTTTCTTTGCCTTGAAAAGAATAAGTGCAGTGAACTCTATTAAAAACTTTAGAAAACGTCAGGGTCTTCATTTTTTAGATGTAAAGGCATCAGAAGCAATATTTCTTTGAGGACAAATGCCAAATGAAGTGCTCTAGGTACGTAAAGTAAAAAATGTGATTTTGATACGAAAGGAAAATTAACTTATTGGTCACTCGGCACAACACAGCTTTTCTGTGTCTGGCAGGTGCTTTCAGCACATGGGACAAGGGGTTTATATAGTTTTCTTGTAACTGTGCTGCATGGGCAGATTTTAAAATTCAAAGGCAAATTTGGTTAATTCCCTACTAAAAAAGAGGAGAAGCTCTTTGGTTGGAGGAGGAAGCACGGATTTGGGGGGCAGACCTGCCTGTGTTTGGGTGGTGACTTTGCCATTTACCAGGTGTGTGAGGGAAGGCATTTCAACTCTCTGAGCCTCAGTTTTCTTATTTTTAAAAGGAGAATGAAAATGCGTAACCGGCAAGATGGGTGTGAAGATTAGAGAGAATAGGAGAAGCACGTGGTGGAACTAAAAGTTATCATAGCTGACACAGTGCCCTAGCCAGGCACCTTTCTAAGAACGTTTTAGAGTTTACCCACAGAATACAAAATCCTGTGAGGTAGGTGCTCTGATTACCATAGTCCTTTTATAGAAATGAGAAATTTAGGGCAAGAAGAGGCCACACAGTTGGGAATTGATACAGTTGGTAAAGGTGACATAGTTGTAATGGAATAAAGTAATGAGTAGAAGGGATAAACTCCTACAGAGCACAGGCGATGTGAGATCAGCAGTTGTATTTTTGCCAGTTCTTCTCTTTAGTGTAAGGCCGCGGACCTGCCCAGGCCAAGCCGCCTCTCTGGGCAGGGTGCATCCCTCAGCATGGCCCCGGGTCACCTCACATCCCCCGCTCCTGCAGGGACTCTCGCAGTGACTCAGGAGGCCTTTAGTGCTAGCCCCGAGCCCCCATCAATTTCCTTAAAAGGGAGGACAACCGGAGAAGCTGTTACATGAAATATTCTTCCCTTACATGGCGGCAGAGTCAGACCACTTCTTTACAAGGAGTATTAGGTAAGACTTATAACGTGTGATCTGAAGAGCAGAGAGAGACCCCACAAATCCTAACACCTCTCCTTCCAGCCTAGAAGTTCACCACCTGCTGGACAAACCTGCCTTTCCTTCCTTAGCAGAACGTCTACCATGGATCCATTTACCAATAAGCTTCTCCTCACCTGGGACCCCACGGGGTTGGGACCCAAAGGATGTTGGAGGTGGGAGTGGGTGGGTAGCAGGGCCAGGCTCGGGGGTGCTGAGACTGGCTGAGCCAGGCTGGGAAGGCTACAGTTTGGGGGAGGGGACCTGAGGCCCCTCCCGGGGCCAGTGTGCACCTACCAGCTTCAATGTTATCTGGATCTGCCACTTACAACATAAAGAGATTCATACTGTCATCTTACCTCTGCCACTTGCCCCCCACATGGACAGATGTGTGGGATTTCTTTATGTGTAAATAAGGTATGTGCAAGTATTTCAGGTGATCCCTGTAATATTGAGTGACCTGCTTTTATGTTGAAGCTAGCTGTGGCTTGTAGTTTTTGACAGGTTAGAAGTGTGCAATATATAAGGCCACTGAAGAGAGAGATACAAGGTTGGGAGTTAACCTTATTGCTTCCTTCAAACTACTGGCATGTTTTCAAGGCAACTTATGGGTTGGGTTATAATTTAGATAATTTAGAGGTTATAAATCATCTCATCATAACAATATGCTGTCAAAATGGCCAGCATATCAATTAGTATAAAATAGTTTGTGCTGAGTCCTGTGAAGGAAATTTCCGCTGGCTGACACACGCTACGTATGAAGAGCATCTATGCTTGTTGCCATACACAAAGGCAGGAAACGAGACGTAGGGCCACTAAGAGGTACTTGATAGCCATTGGTTTAAAAGTTAAGTAATGTAGCAGAAAAATGTACCCAATTCTCTGGAATTCCAATTGTAGGTGCTTCAGTTTAACAAAGTTGGAGACCACAAAGTCACTCCAGACACCCAAGAGATCTTCACCAGTTGTCAATTCACACAGAAGATCCAGAAGGGCACTTATCCTGATGCTATTTTGCAGGTATCTGATTCATCCATTTCTATTTCTTTTGTAGTTTATTTCCAGAATATTCTTGTCTTAAAATCACAGTATTAGACAGGGAAGGAACCTAGTACAACTTCCCTCATTCATAGAAAGAAAACTAAGGCTCACAGTCCTTGAGTAAATATCCTACTCTGATAAGTAAGGGCAGAGCCCGGGTAGAATCCAGACTTCACGACTTCCAGGCCAAGACTATTTCTAAATTCTATCACCCCGCTCTGCCATTCGTTGGGTATGTATAATTTATTCTAATGCCATTGTAGAGACTCCTAGAATACACATGCATAGATGCAGATTTCCAGAGTAAGGGGTGACAAGTAATTGAGGAATGGAGAAGGCCAGGCTTGGTGACTTCATGAAAGGTCACTGACCCTCGAATATCCTTTATGTCCTCCCCTTCTATCTCCTATGATCTATCTATCTATCTATCATCTATCAATCTATCTATCTATCATCTATCTATCTATCTATCTATCTAATCTCTTCAGCTAATCTATCTCACGTAGTCATTTCTTTTCCCAATACTCCATTTCCTTAAACATCACATCCAGCTACATTGTAGGAGCTGGGCGTAGATGCGCTCCTATGGGTAAACAACTTCCACAATCACACTCCTAAGTCAGGTTATGGGGAGATACCCCACATAGCTTTCTTCTTGGGAATGCTGATGCTCCATCTGCCTGTCAGCCAGGGAATTATGGACTTAGGAGGGGAAAAGGGCCCCTTCAACATGGAGATTCTGCCAGGTCTGAATGGACGGCTGGCGGTCCATCTGCAGGGCTCTGACCTCTGCTTCACCCAGGCGCTGCTGTGACTAAGCCCTGTGTGTGTCATCCTGCTTACAAACTTCAGGTTGGGGATTGGAATTTCCCTCAATTTCCTGCTTTCTAAACCCCAGATTTTCCACTCACAGACTACCCCTTAATTATAAAATGGTACTTGCAGAAGTTATATGAACTTTTTAAAGAACGCTTCTAAGGCAACATTTTAATATAACAAAAATTGCTTACCGACTTTGTAGTTTAGGAAACTGTAGAAGGAGCCTGACTTTCTTCTAGGATCTTGGTTACTTCACGGTTAAATCCAATCCATAGGCACAGTAAAATCTGAAACAAATAAAAAAATTATCTGATTATCCATATCAAGAGTATTTCCTCAGAGATTCCTCTAAAGTGCCAGAAAAAAGTATATTTTAATACAGCATTTTATTGACGTACTGGAAAAAATACCACTGCTTAAGAAATATCTTGTTTAGGAGTCTTGAGTTATATAAAGAGAATCTCTCCTTTCTGTTTAAGGCAAAAGCTGTAGACACAATCCATTCATCCTTCCGTTCTCTCAGCTCCGCCCTGAACACGTCCACAGGGGAGTATTTATTGGAAAGTGCCAATAAGCTGTTTGGCGATAAGTCTTCAAGATTCAAGGAAGTAAGTGAAACCTGCGATTTAAATGGCAGGGCCCCAAACTTACAAGGAGGTCAGTTTTAAAGCTGTTCTCTCTTATTCATGCTGAGAGAGTCAGAATTTCACATGGGTTCCCTTAGACCCCCTAAGGCCACTGGACACTATCCAATGCAGCTATCCCTATGCTCCCTCTGTGGGTGCTTTCTCGCCCTGCTGCAAAATTCCCACCTGTAAGTCATAAGTCAGGAAGTGCACAGCTGATTTCCAGAGCCTCTATCCCCACACCCAACTTCTCCCCTTGTACCCAGTGGTCATAATGCAAAGCATGCAGGAGAGCAAATAGAATTGGGACTGGAGTTGGGGGTGGAGGTCAAGAGAACACATATCATCAGCCCCCCTAGCCAACCTCCACCCCTACCCCTACCTCAGGCTCCCCAGTCCTGACAGGAAGCCTGTAATTTATAATTACACCAAGGCTTGTTCAGTATATATTCTACGTAAACTTCGTCTTTTTTTTTTTTTTTTTTTTTTTTTTTTGCTTTAAAGGGATACATGCAGCTCTCCAAGAAATATTACTCTACAGAACCCCAGGCAGTTGACTTCCTAGAATGTGCAGAAGACGTCAGAAAAAAGATTAATTCCTGGGTGAAGACTCAAACCAAAGGTAAAACCAAGGAAGTAGTTTCTGCTCTTCTTTCTACTTAGAAAGCTCATGTATTTTTTAAAAAACCATCCTTGAACTTAACCCTTACTCCCAACCTTAGTTATTTTGCTTAATGTAACCTGATTCTTGTTGAGCCACGTGGTGTTTTAAGTGAGAAAAAAATAATTGAGGTCTACTAATAGAAGACATATATTCAGTACTTAAATAATCTGATTTTGGATATTACCTTAGAATAGAATATAAGAGGAGACAGCTCTTTTCTAACATAGGAAATATCAGTATTGAAATAATTGTGACTCTGTGTCTACTGTGGACAAAAACGAAGAAAAAAGGCGTGACCTTCAAATGAGTAATTGGTGTGAGAATCCTAGCAATGGAAAAAGGAGGGATCATAAAGTTTTAACTCTTTCTTCTGTTTCACCTTCAGAGTCAGTATGTTGTCAAGTTCTTTTGGTCTCTGCTTCATCTCTCCTGGATTGTCTAAGCTACTTCTACCTTTGTAATGCATGTCCTTAATTCTGTTTTTTTTTTAATTTTTAAAAATTTATTTTATTTTTTGAACATCTTTATTGGCGTATAATTGCTTTACAATGGTGTGTTAGTTTCTGCCTTACAACAAAGTGAATCAGTTATACATATACATATGTTCCCATATCTCCTCCCTCTTGCGTCTCCCTCCCTCCCACCCTCCCTATCCCACCCCTCTAGGTGGTCACGAAGTACAAGCTGATCTCCCTGTGCTATGTGGCTGCTTCCCACTAGCTATCTATTTTACATGTGGTAGTGTATATATGTCCATGCCACTCTCTCAGTTTGTCACAGCTTACCCTTCCCCCTCCCCATATCGCCAAGTCCATTCTCTAGTAGGTCTGTGTCTTTATTCCCATCTTGCCCCTAGGTTCTTCGTGACCTTTTTTTTTTTCTTCCTTAGATGCCCATCCAAAATCCCACTACCTGTTAGTAGTGAAGCTGGGGTTCCCTCTTCTTCTGAGCCTTAGTCTAATTCTGGAATTCTTCAATTGGATGTTTAAAGTGTTTGTTAACTTAATGCAAAAAACGGATTTTCATTTACCTCCTGTGTTTAAAACACTGTTTCAAGCCATAGTGTGGTATCTTGGTTTCTTAGTTACCACAGTGGAAAAAACACATGAACTAAGTTCTATAGAATTTTTAAAAATTGTTTTGTTTCTCTGAAAATAGTTGATCTACTTTAGTTCTTCATTTCTAGATTTTTAAATTACTGCTGTAAAATACTGACACACCACTGACAAAAATGAAGCAGAGAAAGTGAAGATTAACAGAAGTGAAAGTAAAAAGGTATCGCAAAGTTAAAGAGACACATGAAAGTCTTGCTTTTTTGAGAACAGCAAGAATTTCTCTTCTCTTTAAGCATTTGTGTTGAATGGCTGTAAATCAATCAGTGGAATTGCCAAAATGCCAAGTAGTCATTCGGGCTGATTGTTTTAGAAAATTTTATAATAATTTGAGACAATTTCTGTTTTATTTGTTAGGATCAAATAGTAGTTTTTCCATATGCATTACAGAGTTAAATAAAGTCCTAGTAGATTTCTGCAGTAACCAAGAATTTTAATTCCCTGAGGGATATATTGAATAGAAATACTGAATGACTATACTGAAGCTGGTCAGACTACAGTGACCTTTTTGTTCGAGTCCTATTTCTGTCAGTAGGAATGGAAGATGGTGGAATTCTGACCAGCTGACAGGCATTGCCACCTTGGGAGGGTTGCTAATCTCTCTTACTATGGTGTTCATTTGTATAAAATGACAATAATAATACCTACTAGAGTAGTTGTGAGGATTAAATAATGTATTTAGTGGTTGAAACATTGCAGAGCAGGTATTCACCATAAATGGCCTGTTTCTTAAACCAACTATAAAAAAAAATCATGCTCAGATGTTATCATTTCTGAGAACCTTCTCTGACTCCTCACTTGTTTACTCCCTTCTCTGTGTTGTCATAGTTCTCTGCGTTTTTAGCTGTCTTACAGAACTTATCACACATTGTTTCCTGACTGATTTAGAATCTCTCTTCCAATATTCTCAGTCCCACCAGGACAAGTCTTCCTTTCTCACTTCGTGAATCTGTGCTACTCCTGGTGTAGGTCTAGCACAACTTCCAAAAAACTGTTTTTGGGTCAATGAATGGGTCAGATGATAGACTGTCTAGACCAGATCTTGAAGGAGCCCTAGTGACATATGTACTGTGGAAAGGCACTATTATGTTCCTTAAGTGATTCTTTTCCACTCCCATCTGAATTAGCTAACTTCATACCACTACAAAACTTTGAGAAAGAGTATAAAAGGAACTTAACATTTTTTTCCAAGTCTGATAGTAATTCTAAACCTTAATTGCATTACTTCATTTTCTCTTGGATTTTGCAAACCTCAGAAATTTGGTCTCAGTTTTACTTATGATTTAGGTAAATCGAGAGAAAAACTTAAGCTTGAAGAGCAACATCTCTGCAGAGTTTGATAAATGTGGATGCTGAGTTTGATGGTGACTCAAAAGATTCAAGAAATCATGATAACTTCACAGTTCTTAATCATGAAACCTAAACATATATCATATTTTCTGTAGGCAAAATCCCAAACTTGTTACCTGAAGGTTCTATAGATGCAGAGACCAAGATGGTCCTGGTGAATGCTGTCTACTTCAAAGGAAATTGGAAAACTCCATTTCAGAAGAAATTAAACAGGCTTTATCCTTTCCGTGTGAACTTGGTACGAGACAATGAGACAGATTTTCTTAACATATATTTTAGGGCCTTTGACAAAATAGAGAAAGAAAAGTTAGGGACCACTCACTGATACTTGTACATAATTTGCTAGTTATAGTTATGCACATTGGATAGTTGATTGACTCTATTCCATTTTTTGATCTGTCAAACTAGATTAATAATAATATCCAACTCAAAATATTGTTGTAAGGATTCAACGAGAGTTTGCAGAGTTCTTGGCCCCTAGTAGGTACTCAACAAATGTTTCAGTATTATTATAATTGTCCATCTTATTACTAATGGGTATAACCTTGAAAAAGCTAAATAGATCAGAGCCAATGTCAGGGTGTACAAATTATTTATTTATTTATTTATTTATTTATTTATTTTTTGGCGGTACGTGGGCCTCTCACTGCTGTGGCCTCTCCCGTTGCGGAGCACAGGCTCTGGACGCGCAGGCTCAGCGGCCATGGCTCACGGGCCCAGCCGCTCCGTGGCATGTGGGATCCTCCCGAACCGGGGCACGAACCCGCGTCCCCTGCATCGGCAGGCGGACTCTCAACCACTGTGCCACCAGGGAAGCCCCAAATAATTTATTTTGTTGATTTTTAGAAACATAGTTCTTCAGCACGAAAGCAGAACCCCTTCTCTTTTACGTCTGATTGTAAATCTTTTGACATCTTAGTATTTACTTTCATATTTTACTTTTTAATAATTTTAGACTCAGCACAAAGAAGTACAGATGATGTTCTTGCACAAAAAGCTGAACATTGGATACATAGAAGACCTAAAGGTCCAGATTCTAGAACTGCCCTATGCTGGGTGTGTCAGTATGTTCCTGTTGCTTCCAGATAGAACTGCTGAATGTTCTACTGGCTTGGAGTTGGTAAGGCATTCCAAGTTCCATTGTTTTAAACTTCTGGGGCTAAACTTACCTTGGCATATGTCTACAACTTGGGAAATGGTGTGCAGTTTCTCACGGAAATATGTGAATTGGTTGAGAGGAACAGTGCCAGGTCTCACACTTTCATTCAAAGGCTTAAACTTATGTCATACATGCTACTTTCTTGCAAAATTTTTCCCACACTAGTAAATTTTAATATCACCCACACTATAGTGAAGTTAAAGTCACTGACTGCTAACATTAGAAGTTGTTTTCCTCCTCTGCGAAGCACTCACTGGTTTTGCTTTTGGATTTGTAGCTGGAAAGTGAAATCACGTATGACAAACTCAACAAGTGGCTCAGCGAAGACACCATGGCTGAGGACGATGTGGAGGTGTATGTCCCCCGGTTCAAATTAGAAGAGCATTATGAACTCAAGTCCATTCTCATGAGCATGGGCATGGATGATGCCTTCAGCCAGGGCCAAGCCAATTTCTTAGGCATGTCGGAAAAGAATGACCTGTTTCTGTCTAAAGTGTTCCATCAAGCCTCTGTGGATCTGAACGAGGAGGGCACTGAAGCAGCTGCTGGCACTGGGGCCATTTTGTCAGGGAGAACTGGCCATCGAGGCCCAAAGTTTGTGGCAGACCATCCTTTCCTCTTCTTTATCATGCACAAGAAAACCAAGAGCATCCTCTTTTTTGGCAGATTTGCCTCACCCTAAATTGAAAGGTTCCGTTTCTGCACAGGATGTTGTAATGTGAGGTATAAGCCTCAGAATTGCCCTAAGGGCCAAAACTTTAGCAACCTTCTGTACATATTTCTGTTTTTCTGAACAACTTCTATTACACAGTGAATACAAATACAGAAGTAGCTTGACATCTGTCAGTCACAACATTACCACCCTATTAATCATGTGGTCTCCTAAAATGGGATGATATCTCATTCAGTTCTTCCTTACTCTTAGTTTATTTTATAGCATTACCTTTTACTGTATTATTTATTATTTTATATAATGGCTTTTTATTATTGTTCACTGTCTAGTGTAGCTGATACAGTTACAGAAGCATGTCATCACTTATTTTTCTTTCTAAGGAAATGCACTTATTTGTTCTTATAATGAGGGACACGCAGGTGTCCTTCCAGGCCCTTCTGTAATAGAAACCTAGAAGAAAGCATTGAACAGGAAAATATATGTGGCGTGCATTTCTAGCATTATGTATCACATCGATGTGTCTGTAACTTATGGAAGGTTGTGAATATATAAAAAATAGACATGTTTCCACACAACTATTTGTTTGTTGTCATTCTGTTAGGTCTTTAGGTCATAAGACCTGTTTATCTTGATTCTCAGGAATCAGGAATCATGGCTCATTTGTGAGAACCAAGAAAAAATAAACAGAATAAAGGAGCCAAAGGAGAGGCTGCTGTATAGCACAGGGAGCTCAGCTCAGTGCTCTGTGATGACCTAGAGGGCTGGGATGGGGGTGGCGGGGAGGGAGGCGCAAGAGGGAGGGGATATGGGGATACATGTACACATATAGATGATTCACTTTGTTCTACAGCAGAAACTAACACAACATTGTAAAGCAATTATACTCCAATTAAAAAAAAAAAGGACAAAAAACGGAGCCAAAGGAATAAGCCACCATCTTGCAAGGAGCTCCAATGTTGGCGGGGGGGGGATGGAGTTATGGGAAAAATGGATTAGAGCTGTCTTCTCACAGCAGCAAAAGGTATAGCAATTCAAAAGAATAGTTTGGGTCAGAGTCCTTTGGGGACACCTGTGTTCAAACCTCAAGGACATCAGGAATAAACACCAAGTCTAGTGGTCCAGACATAGAATCAAGGTCATAATCATTGACTGAGGTGAGCGTTCAGAGGGGTAGAGATGAACTGGGCTCAAGAGCAGAAGGGCAACATACAATGGGAAACATTACCTAAGTGTGTTTTCCTCAAATAGCACTGAATGCTTTTGAGTGGATCAGAGAAGAACATAATTTAAGTCCTAAGAACGAAGGAAGACCTGAGGTTTAAGGGAGCTGAGCTGGCTGCAGATTCTGGCTGCAGAAGTGTGGCTGGATCCTGGAAATGTATTCCGGGCGTCACCGTCCCTACGATGAAAGCCAGGGATGGGTGACCTACTGGAGCATGGTGGCTAAAAAGGTAACCTCAGGACATTGACTTAACTGCATCCAAATCCCAGTTCTAACACTTATGAGTCATTTAACCACAAGCCGGGAAATGATGCTTCCTCATGCTTCAGTCTTCTTTCTGTGTAAACTAGGGAAAACAATGCTTTTCTCATAAGGTTTCTGTGATGGTAAAATGAATTCATACAGAACAAGCAATTAAAAGAATGCTTAGCATGTACAGTACTTAATACACACTAGTGATAACGATTATTTTCTTTGTCAGTAATAAAACTGTCTCACTGTCAGCTGGTCCAACATGGAGCCCCAGAAAATTATTCTCATAATTCTTTAAGGCTTGAATTGTGGTTTGTTTCCTCTAAATCAGACGTTCTTGAAAATTAGGGGTTCTTCCTTGCATTCTCCTACTTACTCTTAGATTCATATTTTAAATGTACTTTAATAATTCACTCAGCAATGCGATAAGTAGTAACTTTCTGAATTGTTGTGAGTCTTAAGATATTCATATTTCACCATGATTATTGAATTAGAGCACGAGGATAGAATTCTAGGTTCAAAGCATTCTTCAGCACTTTAAGGGCACAATTTTATCATCTCCCAGCACCAAAGTTGCGGATGGGAAAGTTGATGTCAAGATAATTCTTGCTTCTTGTAGTTTTAATTATTTTATTTTTGTTTTTGATGATGTTCTTGATATTTCATTGCATTAAGAGTATTTTTTTTTTTTTTTTTTTTTTTTTTGCGGTACGCGGGCTTCTCACTGCTGTGGCCTCTCCCGTTGCGGAGCACAGGCTCCGGACGCGCAGGCTCAGTGGCCATGGCTCACGGGCCCAGCCGCTCCGCGGCATGTCGGATCTTCCCAGACCGGGGCACGAAGCCGTGTCCCCTGCATCGGCAGGCGGACTCTCAACCACTGCGCCACCAGGGAAGCCCGCATTACGAGTATTTTTAAACTGTTTTAAAATTTTATCTTGTTCATCAGGAGATGTTTTCCATCTGGAAACTTGTACCTTGGTTCATTTCTGGGAAACTCTCAGCCGTTGCTATGGCCTGAATGTTTGTTCCCTCAACACGTATGTTGAACACCTAATCCCCAATGTGATGGTCTTTGTAGGTGGGGCCTTGGGGAGGTAATTAGTATTAGAATTAGTCATGAGGGTAAGTCCCCGTGATGTAATTAGTGTTTTTATAGGGAAATGAAAAAACAAAAGCTCTCAACCAAGTACAGACAAGTAGGCAACCATCTGTGAACCAGGAAGACAGCCCTCAGCAAGAACCCAATCACAGACGTGCAGCCTCCAGAGCTGTGAAAAATGAATGTTTGTTGTTTAAGCCACCCAGTCAGCGGTGCTCTGTTATGTCAACCCAGACTGAATAAGAAAACCATTATCCACTCAACTCTCTCAGCCCCACTCTATTTACTCTCTTCTTCTGGATTCCTATTTGAATAATATTGATGTACCTAGAGTTCTTTTTTCGGTTCTAAAAGATTTTGAATACCTAATAAATTCATGCAATCTCAGCATCAAATATCATGAAAAGACTAGAGCAAAAACTCTCCCTCCCCTGCCGTTGCCCATCATATAGTTCTTACCCCCCCACCCCCATTAGTAACATCTGTACATATCGCTAAATATTCATAGGGCAGGCCATAACTAACAACAACAAACAAACAAACAAGCAAAATTATGCTGATATTCTCTTTTTTTTTTTTTTTTTTTTGCGTTACGCGGGCCTCTCACTGTCGTGGCCTCTCCCGTTGCGGAGCACAGGCTCCGGACGCGCAGGCTCAGCGGCCATGGCTCACAGGCCCAGCCGCTCCGCGGCATGTGGGATCTTCCCGGACCGGGGTACGAACCTGTGTCCCCTGCATCGGCAGGCGGATTCTCAACCACTGCGCCACCAGGGAAGCCCTATGCTGATATTCTTATATTGTTCACTTAGGATACCATTACTCCTTTCTCTTTCCCTGCCCCCTCCCAACAGGCATCAAAATAATGCAAAACCAAAATTTTATCAACATAACAATATATCAATATATAAAGACTTTAAACAAGAGGTAAGTGGAAAGCAATCTGAAGAAGGTTTGTGGGAAAACATGAATAAAACTTTTAGTCTGTGTCTTTAGAGAAGATGAAACAGTTTCTTGGCCGGTTCCCCAGAATCTATATTGATGCATTAAATGTAACATAAATGACCAGAGCTGTGCGGTGATGCAGGCCAAGTCACTCTCTGGTGGACCACTGGCCGTCAAGATGGACAGCCCCTCTATCTAGAGCCTCCATATGATACTTTCAGCTAATAATAGTCTGCAGGCTTCCTGTGGATAATGACATCTGCTCAGCCCATGTCAGGCAGGCACCACGGAATTTGCAGCCACAGGTTGCATCCCCCAGGGAAATTCAAAGCAACGTTCTGCTCTGGGTTCCACAGCAACATTCAACTATTAAACTCTGAGCCACTTTACCACGTGTGCCCCATGAAGAGAAAAACAGAAACTGCGTGAAGAAAAAACACACAAATAGGTTATTAACAAAGATAATTCTCCTTTCGCTCAGTCCCTGCTGGACTGTGCTCCATTCCCGTCTCTCTCTCTTCACCCCCGTCACCATTCCTCCACGCCCTGCATCCTGTTATAGACAGTTTTCCCTTTTTAATAAATAAGGAGGAACATTCACAGGGAGAAACGGAAGAGAAGCAGAAAGTGATGAAGTCACATTTGACCCAGTAACTGTGTCTAAAACATCGATCCAGACCTCATGTCCCTGGGGTGGGGACGGTGGACATGGGACAAGTTGGAGTTGTGCTCGGGGTTCTACACCAACACCCAAATGAGAAGAACAGAAACATTTCTTGGATGCTTCGCCTAGCACCTTATGAGCAACTTTAACGGTAAACAGTTCACCAATAATATTCTCCATTTCCTTGCCCTTTGTTATTCTACTAATTTAAAACTTTCTGTTGTTATTGAAAAAATAAATCTACCGGGGAAAACCACGAATTGCTGCCAGTTGGCAGACTCGAGAGAACATAAGCCAGGGAAGTGTGAGTTACAATTTGTTAGAATTCCAGTCTGTACATGCAGACAGACATGGAAAATGTGGGTAATTAAGTAATTCAGGCAAAACCCTGTCTATCTCTTTTTATTTGAGCTTCTGGCCAAGATGAAGTTGAAAGAAAGAGTGTATAGGCTTGTGAAAGTGAATCAGAGGGTGGGGTTAAGGAAAGGGTGGTGCTAGAAGTTTTAAAAATTATTTCTACAGTCAAAGGTCACTTAACTCAGTCACGGTCTCTTACTAAAGGAACCAGTTGCCAATTCTGCTCCCGTGTAAGAAAACAAGGTATTGTAAATAGTTCTTTGTTTTAAAATGTTTGTTTATGTTTTCTTTCTTTGTTGAAGTACCTAGCTAAAGAACAATTTATTAAGACTCCCACAAAACAGAAATAATAGATGAAGGCCAGCCCCCAGGAGTTCTGTGCAAGTCTGAGAGATTGAACCCTGAGCTGCTTCAAAGTTGGTACTAGAAAGAGGGCTAAGCGGGAGAGAGCATTCACTTCCAAAGACGTCAGAAAGATAGTTTTATTGTGAATCGTGAAACTATGAATGGAGTTTTCTCCAGTCACATTTTTGGCTTTGCTACCTTTGTATCTGTCAACACAGGTAAAAAGAAATAGGGTATTCTCAGAAGTATTGAACCGAATCCCTTCTAACCCTTCAGAAGAGTGGACGTGGCAACATGAATTTGAGCTTGGTCACTAATGTAGGGAACTAATGATTTGACTGTCTACCCTCCCGCCCACGCACACCTTTGTGTCTTGGCTACCATTCCACGGGCCATTAGCTTTCTTCTCTTTCGTGGAATAATCTAAGTCCCTAACCTTACATTCCATGCTCATCATAAATCCTCCCAGACTATTAATTCCCTCAGAAGTGGCTTTAGGTAAATATAGAATTGCTGCGGATTCGGGGGGTCATTTTCTGATATGCACAACTCCACCAAGTAGGCAATATCATCAGTATCATCAGAAAGTCAGGAGGCCTTGGATGTCCTCTAATGGAAAAGGGGAAGAGAGTCCTTCCCGCTCCCTCCTCCAGCTCATCATCATCCCTCTTTTCTTCCTCCTCCTGTTCATCCTCTTTCGTCACCCAATCCCTCCCTTTTACCGTAAAACCTTAAAGACAGTAACATATAATGACAAAAGCATTTGTATTTAGAGTCCAGAGAGTGGGACTGCAGCGATAGCTCTGCTGTTAGTTAGCTGTGCATGTTAGTCAGCACATTTAACCTCTCTGGGCCTCAGTTTCCTAGCAGATAAAATGAAGCATTTGACTAGAGGGATTCCAAGGTTCTTTCCAACTCTGATTCGCGAAGAGTATGTGTATCTTTTTCTTTTTTTTGGCGGTACGCGGGCCTCTCACTGTTGTGGCCTCTCCCGTTGCGGAGCACAGGCTCCGGACGCGCAGGCTCAGCGGCCATGGCTCACGGGCCCAGCCGCTCCGCGGGACGTGGGATCTTCCCGGACCGGGGCACGAACCCGTGTCCCCTGCATTGGCAGGCGGACTCTCAACCACTGCGCCACCAGGGAAGCCCGAGTATGTGTATCTTTGATGAGACATATTGATGAGTGATACTATCCTTTTCTTATTTTCATATTTCTTTAGCTAAGCCCCTTTACAGATTGAGATTTTCCATATTTTCCATATGTATGTATATTTATATGTATGTAAACTGATATATCCATATACCTTCTGAAAATTGCAAAAGAGCCGTTCATTCTGAAAAGGGCATAGTTGGCTTCTGACCTAGACATTTATAGGCTTTTCTGAAAAGATCACTGTTGAACCCTTGTATGGATAAATTATTTCATGTAGAATCTCATCCCCAAATTCTGCATCTTTCAGAAAGCACTTTTCACTGCCGGGTTAATTTTACCCAGCACTGGCTGGCTTATAGCACTTCTATACTTTTTTTTAAAGGCAGGAATTATTTTTCTTGTATGGTCTGGGCTACACCTGATATTTTAATGATATTAATGAGAGAATTAATGAAGTTGAAGATACCTGGATATTAACTTTCCACAAGAAATTAGCTTTTTCATTAGAGAGAGTTATTGTTTTCAGGGATTCGTTACAAGTAACTAAACTTTAGAATAACCATAAATCATAAGTAGAAAGATAAAAATCCCCGGCCTTAAAATAGTAGTTTCTCCCCTCCTCCCTTCATAGTGATTATGCTTTGGCCATGGAGCCAAGCATTTTCCATATGAAAGAATTCATGAGTTCTTAAAAGATAAAGCTTAATATACAGGCAGTAAGCAAAGCATCATTTGAATGAATATAGCTGTAAAGAAAATAGGGAGGTTATTTCCAAGACAGCATTGGATCTGTCAAGGGAAATACTTATACACAAGTTTGGAACATTTTATGAGGGTGTAGAATTGCTACAAGAGTAGAGGTTCTTGCTTTTCTTCTTTAATAAAATAATGTTAGCCTAGGATTATCATCAGCTTCTGAAATAGGTGGGAGCTGTGACTAGGGATGATTTAGAGGCTGGGAAGCTGTTTGGTTAAGTGTAAGCCTATGACTAGGAGAGATTTCAACAGTATCACTTTAATCCAAGTCATGATGAAACCAAAACTTTGTTTACACATGCCTCTCCCTTGATTCAACCATTGAACTAGAGAGATCTTCTGACCTTTCTAAAGTTCTCATTCTAGGTTTCTCTGAGGGCCAGGTGGTATCAGTGCAAGACCAAGTTCTATACAACACTGGCACTAATGGGAGTTTATAGGCTTAGGAATTTGGTTTATTTTTAATCATTTAATCAGCTTGAGAAATTATTTGGCTATAAAATGACAGTAGATTGAACTCACTATTTCTTTGATAGAGACCCAGTCTAAAAAGACTTAAATGAAAATATCAGGGTAATTAGATGTGAAATTTAGAAGTTGAACATAATATTTTTAAAAATGAGAAAGCTTGAGTTCCTTTGTTCGTTAAGATTGGTTTCAGAGGGTCTCACATGAGTGAGAATAAAGGCAAGCAAGTCCTGAGTTCTCTACTTCTCTACAAGCATTTCCACTAAACTGTGAAAGATTTCAAGTTTAAATAGATAAAAAATGGTGGCTAGAGCCCAAACTATAAACACTCTAAAAAAGAAATAAACAAGTATTTGTAAGTTTTCATTTTGTGCAAAGTCCTGAGGTGGGTGTTATTGGATGCGCAAAGCTGAGTAAGAAAATTTTGCTCTCAAGGAAAGTATCCTAGAGTTGAAAAGATATGAATCTATGAAAACAGAACTAGCAGTATGATAAGCTCCAAGCAGGTGGCAAAAGCTATTTTATGGGTCTTTGGTGGAAGACATGCTCCTGTGAACCCCCAAGTTCAGAAAAAGCTTCCAAAGGAAAAGAAGACCTGGAGCAGAGGTGGATTTCAAGAGAATTAAGGAGGATAAAGGAACCAGGATATCATAATCAAGGTGTGAAGGAATAAAGAAGGTTAAAAAGTATAAAAATATGGATGAAAGATCAGTGAGAAAAAGTACAAAGTTGAAAAGGGGTATAATTATTCCTCATTTACTGGGTAAGGTCAGGAGGCATGTGAGGCACTGGGCTGATTCCTCTGGCATTTATACCCGGGCGTTTTCAACAGGGAGCCGCTAACTAACCAGAATCCAATTGTTCTCTCGTGTGAACTAACTCTGCAATTTGAGCCAATTCTCTTAAACTCTCTGGACTTCATTTTTAAAATATTTAAAATAATGTTGGAGTGGAATTTTTCTAAAGTTTATTCAGCCCTTATGAGTGTATATATACATATTATATATATATATATATATATATATATATGATCAGATTGGATAATACATTCTTTTGTCATTTCAATGAAGGGTAATTAAAAAAGATAATTATGTAAGCCAACAAGTCCATTTACAAAAGTTAAATAAATGGAAAGGATTATTAACATGTTCTCTAACTCTGCTTTATTTTTCTTAGATTTTCCCAATGGACTCTCTAGCAAAATCTGTCAACCAATTTGCTCTGGAGCTTAGCAAAACGCTAGCTGAATCTGCCGAGGGTAAAAATATCTTTTTTTCTCCTTGGGGCATCTCAACCTCCTTGGCCATGGTGTATTTGGGCACCAAAGGCACCACTGCAGCCCAAATGTCCCAGGTGAGTGAGCAAGGTCGACCATCCTCTGCTGCCTTAAAATGAAATGCTTTTCTTGTCTTTTGTTCACTTCTCTCTTGAAATCCAAATAGCCCGCGTTTTACAACCACATCCTCCAAAATAAAAGACACACTTAAATAAATTTTCTAGACCATAAAAAGAAATCTGAGAAAGTGAATCAATTTGAAAACTCTTTCTAGGAATACCGTTTAAGAACCTGTGTTCTCTGGCAAAATCAAATGGAGAGATGATGCGGTTATCGAGTTTGGTTCAACACCAAAAACAATTTTATTTTGATTATTAAAATATTTCAAGAAAGTAATGGCTCATACTTTAAATAATAGTATTAGTCATCATCTTTCTAATCTCAGAAGGATTTTCTTGAAGAAAAAAATAGAAAAATGAAGTGAATCCTGTTCCTCATGCTTTGTTTGGTTGTTACTTTGTTTGGTCCCTGGTTGTCTAGATGAATCTAAAGAGCCCATTAAGGGCATTAAAATAGCAAAACAGGATTATTGTATAAGCAATTATCAATTTGATGTAAGCATCCTCAAATCATAGCGAGTGTATGTGTATGTGTGTAGCCTTACAGAGCAAAACATACCAAATAGCCATATATATGTGTATCTGTACCTATGCATGTGTAAACATAAAAATATATGTGTGTGTTTTAAGTAAAAATAAAAATAGAAGAGAGTAAATTCAGCTCTAAATCATACAACGATTGAAAGGCCAAGTGACAGAATTTCCACCAAGAGGCTGGCCTCTGTGACAAGTATGGAAATGGGCGCAGCCAGCAGTTCTGAATGAGACAGGCAGAATACATATTCTGTCAGTTTGGGTCTAGGATATCCCCCTTATGCTCGTAATTTACAAGATATTGTGTGGTTTAAAAATAGCAACAACAAAATCTTTGTTCACAGAAAAATCCTGGTTCACAGCTAGTTAATAATTGGCTCATTATTAAAAGGTTTAACTATGAATGTGATAGACAATCTTAGATAAACGTCAATTTGCTTCCGCTCCATATAAATATATTGCTGGGTGCTGCTTACCCTTGTTTTATTTCAATGTCACTGAAATATTAACAGCTTCAGTTTGCAATTGAGACTAACGAGTTGCTTAGGCACCTCCCCTTTTTCTTCCCTATGGCAAGTGGTTCCTGTCTGTCACCATGTGTCAGCACAAACTTTGGTAAAATAGACTTTATTCCTTTCTGTAAGCTGGGTCCAGGATGCATGCAGGATATGGAATTATAGCTTTGTTTTCTCAGGGGAAACACAATGTCCACATCCTTCCTGTGACCTTTCACATGAATTGCTGGGGTGAAGACAATGACTCTATCTCCATACGTCAGATGGTGGTAGGCAGTGAAAACTGAAGTGCTTAAGTAGAAAAAACAACTAAAATTCCTGAATTTTCCAGATAACTGGGGCAATGGTGGCATTTGCTTAAATTATCTAAGTGATGGTCTCAGTTGAATACCTAGGCTTCTTTTCAAAACAATCATAGATAAAAATGAAACTTGGAAAACATGAGAATTTTACCTCTAAGGCTATTCTCAACATTATCCTCAACGTCCCATGAAAAGTATTAAAATAAAGAGACTAGCAACTTAAATTCAACTTAAAAATTTATTTAAAAGAAGCTCTTGGCTTACTCTTATTAGGTCAGGTAATACACCATTTAAGTCAAATCAGCGCTCCCTTGGTTCATTAATTATATGTTTTGTATCTATAGGAACAAATGGCTTGTAGTTGCCGATGTGTATTTCATATGATTACATCTCTGCAAAGTGCACTCACATATTGCCTTTTTATTGAAATTACAGGTTCTTCAGTTTAGCAGAGACCAGGACAGCAAATCTTGTCCTGACAGTTTTGAAAAGAAAAGGAAAATGGTATGTCTTATATTTCAATATCTATTTGATAATTAAGGAGAAAGCACTTTTGGCACATGTATTTTAGTGGCTAAATTAAGCAACCTTTAATAGGTAACTTTTCTTTAAAATATATGTTAAAATTATGGGAAATTTTTTAGAGTGCAGAATGTCTACACTTTATGGAAGGGTAATGTTCTTTTCCCTTATCTCTTCCTTTCCTTCCTCTTCAAAACTACTCTACTTTCAACACTGTTCTTACTTCTGAGAACTCTTTCAACATTGGTCTTACTTCTGCATACTAAGTGTGAAGAAAATGATGTCCCAACAGCTATTACATTCCTGCACTAATAATACTAAAGAGAATATTTTTTTATCTACCATACAGTCGATTTCGGCCTTTTTTCATCAACTTTATCATTTCATTTACTGTAAGTTGTTCGTATACACTTAGTTCTTGTTCAACATTTTTATTTGACCAATTTATTTTCTTTTAAAGGAATTCAGTGTAGGCAAGGCTGAAGAAATATGCTCTAATTTCCAGACACTTATCTCAGAAATCAACAATCCCAGCAATGCTGGCATACTTCAAACAGCCAACAGGATCTATGGGGAGAAAACGTATCCATTTCACAATGTAAGTGCAAATATCTTATTTCAAGCTGATGGGGAACAGTCACATGAGATCAATCAATAAACTCTTTGTACTTTTCTCCAGGGATCCCAGGGTCAATCTTAATGTACATGGAGTATGTGGTCAGCGTTTCTGATAAACGATCATTTAGCCTGACCAATGTGTCAAGTTGTAAAGGAAACCAATCACATATTTCAAACCAACTCTGGTGATCAGATCTTTATGCCCAGAATAAAGGGGTACACCCCAGGAACAACCCATGAAGGCTCATAGAAATGTGGTTTATATAATCCCTGGGCCAACATTTGTTTCATGGGAAACAGAGCAAAAGATATAGAATAACTGGATATGGTGAGTCTGACGGAGCCGAGGGTGGTGTGGCCATAGGAGTGTGGCAGGAGACTGTGCCCTCAAGGGCAAAGTTGACTTTGGGATCAGGTAAGTCACTTCACATCTTCACTTCAGACACTTTAAGAAAGATTCTTAACATGGAATTGAATCAACTTTTCTGCTCTGATGGCTGAGACACCCACAGTGCAGACCATGACTTCATCCTCAGTTCAGATGCAAGGGCTCCCCAGAGGAGTCAACTCCAAACCAAGCCAAGCATTTACTCCTTTCATGTTTGTCCATCACATTCTTTGGCACACTTCAGAAGAAAGCCAGAGGACCCAGGCGCCCAGTGGGTAAGGAGTAAGGAAATTGAATAGGGAGACGGATAGCAACAGGAAAAGTCAAGCTATCTTGTGATTTCAAGCAGTGTTATCCCTGCCCATACCCAGTGAATTCCGGGGAGCTCAGAACTTGGGCTTTGCTATTACTAAAGGCGAAAAAGCAGCCAAGGGAAGTCTTAAAGACATGTTTATTACGGGTAGTCTCATGCACTCAGGTTTGATTCATAAGTAGGAGAGATGACTGAGCTGGGTGGGCACTTGGTAAAAAGAAGCACACAGAGATACAAAATGGTGCGTCTTTTAAAATATCCACAAGGCCTAGCTGTGCACAGAGTGGTCGATCAGAACCCACGAGTCAAGACAAGGAGTAGGTACCTCGAGAATGTTTACGTTTTCTTTTTACTGGATTATAAATTGTACAGAACGTAGACTTCATAATCTACAAACCACTGCCTGGAAGCTGAATTAACTCAACACTTTTGAACTGCACACAATTCCTCCATAAAGTAATAAACTGAAGGAACGCCACAGCTGTCCTGGGGAATAAATTATGTTTTAAGGCAGGAGCCCTCCTAAGCAGCAACCTTGGTTATAGCCCACTTAGGATGATGGCCACTGAGGGTAGCGTCAACGGCCCGAAGGAAGAAGCCTGCTTTTTCCCTTAGAATACCTGACGAAACCTTTGACCGGTCTTGGAAATCGGTTTTTATGGCAGCCTGTAGTTTCCCTCAGAAGCCCTCCCCAGGCTCTTGGGTGTTTAGAGTCCATAGACGGCAGCTGCCAGACCCAGGGTTCTCAATCTGGCTCCATCTCTGCCACAGAAAGCCCAGTACTCCTTGGCTGGAGTCGCTCCTGGGATTCCTAGAATGGTCCTGCTTTCCATCCCAGCCCCATTTCCCAAGGATGAATAAAAACAGACGAAGATGTCGACGCTCCGGAACTGTGGGAGACGGGCCTTCCTTCCATACCTGTGGCTCTGCATGGCTTGTCCGTGCCCAGCTAAGTTTACACAGGGTGGTGTTTAGTTTTTAACCAAAGCTGGAGTGTGGAAAGATTGAGGGAGCAATAGGGTGGCAGTTTGTAATCGTCCATCTAGCTGGGTTTGTTTGGTTTTTTTTGGATAATCTAAATAGACCTGTTTATCGATTCTGGAAACATTCTACAAAAGGAGATTTTACCTGTATCTTCCAGAAATATTTACAAGACGTGAAAACATACTTTGGCTCAGAGCCACAGTCTGTGAACTTTATGGAAGCTTCTGACCAAATCAGAAAGGAGATCAACTCTTGGGTTGAAAGCCAGACTGAAGGTAAGCCTTCTCCAAGGTACTGAGCAGCGTGCTTTCTCCAAGTATCGCTTTGTTATTTTGAATTTGTGTTATGTGTAAGTATAGGCGTTTCTTAAATAGAACTGTGGACACATCCTAAATATTCAAAACATTTGGTTTATTCATGCCCATAATTTTTGACTTATAGCTTTTGCAATAAATCTTATCTAAAACAGACGAGACAACCATTTTACCAAGTAGACAAGAAAATGATCAGATTCCACTAATTCCAAGGAGGACTCCAGGGATAAAAGGCAGAAAAATGCAAAAAAGGAATTTTGGAATACTGCTGCACTTGCGGTTTCTAAAGAAAAATAGCTGCTGATGAACCATGTAACAAAGAGACCCAAAATACAATATCTTAATAGGATAGAAGTTTATCTCTGACCTAATAGTCACAAGGTAGATACGCATTCTGTTCCATGAAGGGATCCAGAGACCCCGACTGTGGGTTAGCTCTGCCATCAAGACATGGCTTTTATATTTGTCTAAGGTGATTCTTACAGTTGTCAGTTTTACAGTCAGCAGGAAATAGGGAAAATAAAGCCTCTTTGCTTTTAAGGGGAGGCCCTGAAACTTTCACACACACCAGTTCCACTCATATCCCAAATTTGGATACATGGCACATTTTATGCTCTGGTGACCAACTTGTCCTAGTTTGCCTGGGACTTTCCTGGCTTTAGTATCTGAAGATGTCTCGGTCCTAGGCAAACCGGGATAGTCGGTTGCCCAGACTTGCTGTAATAAAGGTCTTTAAAATGTAGTTTTTAGCTGGGTAGCCACATGCTACCTAAAATTTAAGCATTCTATTTCTAAAAAGGGAATAGTAGAGGGATTCTTATAGGTGATTTAGCAGTTTTTTATGATGATCCTTATTTTAGAAATGAGGAAGCTGAGGCTTTAGAGAAACTGTTACCAAGATCAGATAATTTAAAGCTTCAGAAATAGGACTGAAATCTACATCAGTTTAGCTCAGAAGTCTGAACTCATTTCAATATTCCACGCTTCCTTTTCAATCGATAGGTCTGTTGATGGTCCATTATATCTCACAAAGAAATACCAAAGGTGTAATCGCTAATGAATATTAATGGTTAAGCCTTTGCTCTGCAGCAACGAACATGGAATGTTTGGGTAATCCCCCTCCCCCCAAACTTCAGAGTTCATTTGTATATTCCTGCCAGATATGCTTGCAGAGGTCCCACATACTTTAAACTCGACATACTGAAGTCATATTCAGAACGGCTTATCCACACCTTGCCCTCTCCATGCACTCATTCTCCATCCCGGCGGATGGGTGGCTACCACACACTTGCCCAGATCAGAAGTCCGAGAGGTACTCTAAACTCTCCCCTTTCCTTTGCCTCCTCCTGTGTGTTTCTCAGTTCATCTTTCCTTTCCAGTCTCTTCCTCCTCTGCTCTCGGCTTTGTCATCATTTATCTGTGTTAATGTAATAATCTGTTTCTCATCTTGCTCCCCTCAAATGCCACCTCCATTCAGCCATCAGAATGACCTCCCTAAAATGGGAATTCGACCAAGTGGACCACGTACTCAAAATCCATCACGGTGCCCCACGTCCTACAGGATGAATTCAAGCTGCCTAAACTGACGTAGAAGGTCCAACAGGACCGTGAAGTCTTGTCTGTCTCTCCACTTCAACTCTTGTCATTCTCTGACTCAAAGCTGATACTCAGGAATTCGAAGTGGCACAGAGTCCCTGGAACTCCCTGTGCTACCTCACGACCCCATGCATTTGCTCATGTGTCCCTTCAATTCGAAACACGGTCCCCTCCCCTGCCACTCCCAGCCCCTTCATGGCCACTGGAGTTGAAGTCCCTGCCTCCCCCACTGAACTCAAGGACACCAAGCACAGTAATACTACCTTATTTGAGTTCCTGCTTTGAATCACTAACAGGTAACAGCCCTGCTCAGGGTAGCTGTTCAGAGAAATGTTTATTGAAGTGAACTAAGGAAGTTGGCAGCCCTAAATTCTCAGTTCCTTTTTCACTGAAGTAGTGACTCAGAAGCCATAGTGAGGCCACAGTGACCATTATCCTTAACTTATGCCTGACTTGGATTCATCTAAAAGTAAGTCTGTCTTGAGAACTACAGATTAGCTAGCATTTACAGAAAGGGAATTCCTTGCACTGTTCCAGTTCACGTGAGGATCAAATGTGATTGTATAAGCAAAAGCACATTGTAATATACAACGCAAACTCAATGTAGTAGAAGTAGGAGCAAGCACAGTGCTGGAGCTGAACTAAATCTCAGCTCTCAAGTTCCTACCCTGTGCCCACTCTGTTCTCTGGAAGACAGGTGGGGACCCTACAGACAGGAAGGCAGGGAGCAACTCATCTGCTATCTTTCGCCCCAGCAAAGCCTTTCTGAGCTGAGCGGAGAGTCATTGTCTGACAAGGCATGAGCTCGGTTTGCATAAGGATCCTTGCCGTGCTTCCCCCGCACAGGCTGACACATTCAAGGAGCATGACAGGATCCATCTCTCTAGATCAGGGGTCCCCAACCCCCGGGCCTGGGCCTGTTAGGAACTGGCACGCACAGCAGGAGGTGAGCGTTGGGCAGGTGAGGAAGCTTCATCTGCCGCTCCCCATCGCTCCCTGTCGCTCGCATTACCACCTGAGCCATCCCCGCCCGCCCATCCCCACACCCCGACTCCCGGCCCTGGTCCGTGGAAAAATTGTCTTCCACAAAACCGGTCCTTGGTGCCAAAAACTTTGAGGACTGCTGCTCTAGATTACAGAGCTGTCCGGATCTTCCTGTGATGATACAAATATGCCGTAAATCCTAGGGCTGCCATAACAAATTACCACAAACTGTGTGGTTTAAACCAATAGAAATATATTCTCTCATAGTTCTGGAAGCTGCAAGTCTGAAGTTAAGGTGTTAGCAGGGGCCTTGCTCCCTTGGAAAGCTTCAGGGAAGAAACCGTTCCATGCCTGTCTCCTAGTTGCTGATGGTTATTGGCAATCCTTGGCTTGTAGACACATCTCTCCAATCTCTGCCTCTGTTGATACATAACTTTCTTCTTTGTCTCTCCTATGTCTCCATGTTTTCACACTCTGTGTGTCTGTGTCCAAATTTCTCTCCTCTTATAAGAATACCAGTCATTGAATTAGAGCCCACCCTAATCCAGTATGACTTCATTTTAACTTGACTGCATCTGCAAAGACTCTGTTTCAAAATAAGATCACACTCACAGGGACTGGAGGTTAGGATTTAACATATCTTTTTGGATGACACAATTCAGCCCACAAAAGTAATATTCTCACAAAAATTTATAACCTGAATATATCTTGAGGAAGCATCAGACAAACTTGAACTGAGAATTGAGCATTCTACAAATATTTTTCAAAAGTATCAAGGTCATGAATGACAAAGAATGAATGAGGAATGAAAGAAAAAGACTAAAGGGGACTAAAAGGAAATGACAACTAAATGCAACTTGAGCTCTTGGATTGATTTCTGGTCCAGGAAAAAAAGGACTTTATTGGAACAACAGATGAAATTTAAATAGGATCTGTTAATAATATTCTATTAATACTAACTTCCTGGCTTGGATCACTGGTGGATACAAGATGTTATCATTTAACGGTATTTCATAATCATCATTTTTATGTGTGGCGCTTCACCAGGATGTAACTATATCATTTGAAATCTGTCCTTTTGCTCTTTTAGGAAAAATCCTGAATCTCCTACCTGATGATGCTGTGGATTCTGCAACCAGAATGGTTCTGGTAAATGCCCTTTACTTTAAAAGAATTTGGGAACATCAATTCTTGGTCCAAAATACCACAGAAAAGCCTTTCAGAATAAACAAGGTAGGAACCTGTTAATAACCAGTATGAATTTTTACATGGCATTGCAAAGGGAATTCTATTTTAAATTTATTCTCTCTGACTATATGCTCCTGTAAACTATGGCTCTTACTAGGGCAGGGATGACTGTGCTAAAATCCCCAGTTCCATCCTACCTGGAAATTCCCCTTTCATTATTTTTTCTCTGAAAATAGACTATTCACATATTTTATTACTCAGTCCTTGCTGCTTTTGTTTCACCATTGGCTTTACTAAAAATTCATGTCATGTATCTACCATTACAGTATTATACAGAATACTTTCATTGTCCTAAAAATGCTCTGTGCTCCAAACATTCATCTCTCCCTCTAAATCCCTGGCAACCACTGATCTTTTTACGGTCTCTCCAGTTTTGCCTTTTTCGGAATGCCGTATAATCAGAATTGCATAGTATGTAGCCTTTTCAGACTGTCTTCTTCCACTTAGCGATATGTATTTAAAGTTCCTCCATGCCTTTTTATGGCTTGATAGATCATTTCACTTTGTTGCAGAATACTATTCCATTGTATGGATGTAGTAGTTTGTTTATCCGTTCACCTTACTGAAGAGCATTTTGGTTGCTTCCAGTTTTTAGCAATTATGATTAAAACTGCTATAAACATTTGCATGCAAGATTTTGTGTGGACACGTTTTAAACTCATTTCCGTAATTACCCAGGAGCACAGTTGCTGGATCACATGATAAGACTGTATTTAGCTTTGTAAGTAACCACCGTACTGTCATCCAACGTGCCTTCCATTTTGCATTCTCACTGGCAGAGAATGTAAGTTCCACCCTCGTTAGAAGTTTATGTTATCAGTGTTTTGAACTTTTAGCCATTCAATTAGATCTGTAGTGGTATCTTCACTGTTTTAATTTGCCATTCCCTAAGGACATAAGATTGAACATCTTTTCATATGCTGTAGGTCTGCCTTTGGTGAGGTATCAGTTCAGATCTTTCGCCTGTTTTTAAAATTGGGTTCTTTGCCTCATAATTGTTGAGTTTTAAGAGTTCTTTTCAAATTTTGGATACCAGTCCTTTATCAATTATGTGTTTTGAAACTCTTATCTCCTAGTTTATTGCTTGTCTTTTCATTCTCTTAGTGAATTTCAGTTTTATGATACTAAAATACCCTCACACAAAAACAAAAACCACAAATGTTTGTGTGTGAAATGCACCTTACTCAGTTTCTGAATCATTGGCATTTACATAGTTTGCATAAGACTCCTTTAAGTGTTTGGTAGAATCCAGCTTGCCATGATTTATAGAGGATGCCGTAACAGTGTCAGAGAAAGAAACTCCCACATCATTTATCGATGATGTTATCCAGTAGAACACATATTTCCAGAAAACAAGGTTTGAATAATTTTATTCAGCATTTAGCAGAGGATCACTAGCTTTGCCAGTGTCCCAGACTACTGGGAACCAATGATGCTAAAGAATTAAGGATTTGGTGGAACACCTCCCCAGTGATTTTGCTACATATATTCTACAGACTACAAGCAAACCAGTGCAAATGATGTTCATGAAAGAAAAGCTTCCAGTATTTTACATAGAAGAGCCACAAGCCATAGGCCTTCAACTCTTCTATGAGAGCCGTGACCTCAGCCTACTCATACTACTGCCGGAAGACATCAGTGGGCTGGATCAGGTAAAGGGATCAGCCTATTCACCCCTACCTTCTTTCCTCTCCCCTTTGGTAACAAGTTTGTTTTCTATATCTGTGAGTCTGTGTCTGTTCTGCATATACATTTATTTGTATGGAAAAAAACTTTAAAAAAAGACATCAGTCTGTCTGACATGAAGAGGGTTCTAGTGTTTATCCCTCCTGGGAAAAACATAAAGACACGATCTCCCAGTTCTTTAATTTCTGCAGAGGAAGGCAACCAACGTACCTTGAGCCTTAGGTACTGTATGTTTACATCATTTAAGCTTTACAAAACTTTGTCAGGTTGATATAACTATCCCTCAGGAAGGTTAAGTAATCTATAGATACCTTTAGGAGAGGGCAGTCACACAAACAACCACACAAACAACAGATCGAGATATTTACTGTCAGTCACAAAGCTGTGTGGATTGATCATAACAATCTTTCAGTTAATATAGGTCTTTCTTCTCCTTCCGATAGGACTTACCTAATTAACTTTTTAATCACTTGCATTAATCTAGCCTTAGACATATGTTTAAAAACATTAAATGGGGGCTTCCCTGGTGGCGCAGTGGTTGAGAGTCCGCCTGCCGATGCAGGGGACACGGGTTCGTGACCCGGTCCGGGAAGATCCCACATGCCATGGAGTGGCTGGGCCCGTGAGCCATGGCCGCTGAGCCTGCGCGTTCGGAGCCTGTGCTCCGCAATGGGAGAGGCCACAACAGTGAGAGGCCTGCGTACCGCAAAAACAAAAACAAAAACAAACAAAAAGAAGAAAAACATTAAATGGATTCTAAAACATTTTTTAAAACATTTTTTTATCAAGTTAACACTCTTCAGGAGATATAGTCTGTATCAGTGCATCTTCAAGTATTATTTAAGTTGTTCATCTGTTAAACTTCTCTTAAGCCTGACCTTGGTCTGACCACATTTCTGAGCAATTCGCCTGTCTAAACTGAACACTAGCTTCTCATGCAATAAGTGCTCTGTCGTTCCTTACACTGTGCCTAATTTCTCGTGTGCCAGATTCTTTATGTTTCCACCACCCTACTAGTGTGCAGAAAGATTTCTAAATAGTGTCATAAAATTTGTGAAACTGGAGAGGATAGTAGAAATAAGACCAAGTGTGAATACTAAACCATTAGAGTTACACCCTTAAAAGATAAGCCTTTCTTTTTAAAAGTGCAGGTTCCTGACCTGAAGATATTGTCACTTACTGCACATAATTTACAAATATGTCACTGATAGCAATACTTGGATCTAGAAAATTCTTAAAGTAGCAAAAGCATGTGCTTTGAAACAAACATGTTATTTAAAAAATCAAACATTGTTTATCATATATATGTACGCATATGTGTATATAATATATATTTATTGTTTAAAAAATTTTAAATATAAAGAAGAGAAAAAGCACCCTCAAAACCACTATTTAAAATGTCATTACTCTTGGGACTTCCTGGTGGTCCAGTGGTTAAGGCTGCGCTTCCAGTGCAGAGAGTGTGGGTTTGATCCCTGATCAGGGAGCTAAGATCCCACGTGCCAAGCAGTGCGGCCAAAAGGTTAAGGAAAAAAAAAAGTCATTACTCTTAAGATTGGAGGATTTTCCATTTTTTGTTTTTCTTTCCTTTTTTTTCCGTAGTTTATAGTTACTAGTTTCATACTGGCGTGATTATAGACTATAGACATTTTATCTCAGATTTTGTTTTCAAGGAATTGTCTACTATGTTAATAAAACTAAAGTTTTTTTTGTGCCCTGGCATACAACGTGTCCTAGAGTATATGCTTTTGTGTTGACAACACCTAAGTGTATATTTATATTGATGTATTTGCATGTGTAGTTGATGTCTTGCATATTATCATAGAAGTACTTCCATTTCGGATCAAGGTCTAATCTAGAAAACCTATATCCTGAGAACTATTAATCTGCAAAAGGATTATGTCAAGGATGTGTGGAGGACCTCATTATAAACAAAGAATTTCCAAATGTGTGTGTTTTGTTACCTTTGGTAATAGGAGTGACTATAATTCACTTATATAATATCTAAAGGTCTCACTCAACGAATAGTTCTCACTCCACTTTGAAATTACTGACTCTTTCTTCCTTGGCTCCAAACTGTAGCTGGAAAAAGCCATCACCTATGAGACGTTGAGTGAGTGGACCAGCGCAGACATGATGGAGCTGTGTGACGTGCAGCTGCATCTTCCCAAGTTCAAGCTGGAAGAGACCTATGATCTCAAGTCAACCCTGAGCAGTATGGGGATGAGCGATGCCTTTAACCAGAGCAAAGCAGATTTCTCAGGAATGTCTACGGAGAGAAACCTATTCCTGTCCGAAGTTTTCCATAAGTCTTTTGTGGAAATAAATGAACAAGGTACAGAGGCCGCGGCTGGTACTGGGAGTGAGGTGAGTTTTCGAATTAAACTCCCCTCCATTGAATTCAAGGCAGACCACCCGTTCCTCTTCTTCATCAGGCACAACAAAACCAACAGCATTCTATTTTACGGGAGATTCTGCTCCCCTTAAACCCTGCATCTCTCTCATCAAACAAGAGCATCTTACAATGTGAAAAATACACATATGATGGAAAAACACAATTATAATAAAAACCAGTTTATAGCCTGGCTCTTTTTAACACATATTAGCAAAATTATCTTGAAATAATATATTCTAGTGATCCTATCATGCCTATATAGCTAGAGAGAATGGCAAATTTAACTTTTTAAACTTTTTTTTTTGCTTTCTGACATTCAGTTTTATTATTTTTTACATCTTTATTGGAGTATAAATGCTTTACAACGTTGTGTTAGTTTCTGCTGTACAACAAAGTGAATCAGCTATATGTATACCTATATCCCCATATCCCCTCCCTCTTGAGCCTCCCTCCCACCCTCCCTATCCCACCCCTCTAGGTGGTCACAAAGCACCGAGCTGATCTCCCTGTGCTATGCGGCTGCTTCCCACTAGCTATCTATTTTACATTTGGTAGTGTATATATGTCCATGCCACTCCCTCACTTCATCCCAGCTTCCCTTTCCCCGCCTGTGTCCTCAAGTCCATTCTCTACGTTTGCATCTTTATTCCTGCCCTGCCACTAGGTTCATCAGTACGTCTTTTAGATTCCATATATATGTGTTAGCATACGGTATTTGCTTTTCTCTTTCTGACTTACTTCACTCTGTATGACAGATACTAGGTCCATCCACCTCATTACAAATAATTCAATTTTGTTCCTTTTTATGGCTGAGTAATATTCCATTGTATATATGTGCCACATCTTCTTTATTCATTCATCTGTCTATGGACATTTAGGTTTAACATTTTATCTAAATGTGACTTTTAGTTACATTTCAGAAATTCGGTTATTCAATTAAATGCCTTAAAATGCTTGAACTACCTGGTCATTATTTTCATTGTCACTTATTTTCACATGCATCATTTAGTGAAGAAAAAAATCTTTATAGAGGTGATATATTGATAAACAAGAATTTTCTCAAGACTATTACTCTGAGGGTTCATAAATTACCACTGTAAAATTAAATCCCCCTTTTCTGCTATTTTAAAAATACTTATGTTGACATTAATGGAAAAACTAGTGAAATCCAATGAAATCTGGAGTTTAGTTAATAGTAATGTACCAACGTTGGCTTCTTAGTTTTAAAAAAATGTTCCACTGTAATATTAAAAGCTAGCATTAGAGGAAACTGTGTCAGAAGTATATGGGAATTCCCTGTTTTATCTTTGTAACTTTCCTGTGAATTTAAAATTATTCCAAAATAAAAATATTATTGGAAAGAATTATTACGTGTGAAAGTTGTCACATTAACATCCTTGCTTTTAAAAATCCTAAGCTAGAAGAGTAGATTTCCAATTTATATAAATGTGTCTTGTCAGTTATAAGAAAATATCCTTAGTAAAACTTTATCTCCATAAAATTGGCTGTGTTTTTTAAATTTCTATTAAAAATGCTCTTATGCAATGGCTCATTGGTAGTCTCATCAACTGTAATTCTAATTTTAGAGATTGAGTCTATCATTCTAGGCTGCTTTTTCCATTTTAATCTACTAAGTGAAAGATATGATCTGATATGGATCCGACATGAATGGTGTATAAACTAGTACAAGAAAATGTATTTTCTGCATCAAATCTTGGTTTGGTATCACAGAATAAAAAAAAATGATTCTATGCTTTAGCTGCAAAGATAGGAAATTATAATATATATGACAATTTATCATATCATTATAAAACATTTTGCCTCTATCCATAATACCTCACATTAAGTAAGAATGAAAGAAATCCCCCCGTGTCTGTGTTCTACTAAATTAAAAGTCCTTAAGTGTTATGTATCATGTGGACTCATAAGAAAAGTATGTAACAAGTGAACGGGGAGCATGGAAACCAAGCCAAGATAAAGGAAGACCAGAGTAACTGTGTGTCAGAGGCTGACAATCAGAAAATATTAAACACAGTATTTTTCAAACAAACAAAAGAGGAAAAAAGGATGATACTAGAAACTGCAGGTTAGTAAGATGCATTCAGGCAGTCATTCTTTTTTAAAAAGTGTTTGCTGAGCATCTACACTGTATCAGTTGATATTCCGGGCATGAAGACCACACTTTTTTTTTTTAAGGACTTATTGTATTTTATTTATTTATTTTCTCCAATTTTTTTTCTATTTCAGTATCACTCCTTTTCCTCTTCTTTGCTTTATGTTATTATTGTCCTACAACTATACATCTTTATGAATTATAAGCCCATGAACAGTTTCATAATTATTGCTTTATGCAGCTATCTTTTAAATCACATAGAAGGAAAAGTTACTAACAAGGATAAACTTATGCTGTCTTTTATACATATTTACCTACGTAGCTACTCTTACTGGTGCTCTTTGTTCCTTTGTGAGAATTAGAGTTACTGGAAGTCTACACTTCTGAACAAAAACAGACCCTGGTCTCCAGTCTCTTGGAGTCATGGAGCTTACAAAGTCGTGGGAGAAACGGACTCAAAGTGGATGTTAGTGCAAGGAATGATCGCAAAATAAACTGCAGTCATCTTGGAGACACACGTACCTGTGTATGCCCAGGCTTTTTCAATAATGAGGCTTAAAGTATTTGCTGATGATATTTGTTTTCCTCCCTTAGTGCAAATGTATATAGCCTATCTTTTTAGAAGGTTAACAGACCTTAGAACAATAGATAATAATCACGGTCTGTTAACTTCCTTTGTTGCCAGGGAAAACAAAACTATTAAAAAAAACTTGACTGTGAATGGAAGGATGGAAAAGCAGGGCACTAGCTAGAGGACAGAAGTAAGGAAGTTGTGGGGCTTTGTGTTTATTCGTTTGTGTTAATATGGGAGAGACTGAGTATATTTATGAGATAAGAAGACTCCAAAGACGTAAAAGAGATTAAAGTTACAGGAGACGACTAATGGAACCATGTCCTAGAGAAGAAAGAAGTCTACTTTCCTTGAAACAGAAGGGGTGGAGATATGGTAGGCCCAGTGCAGGGGACCACGGGCCACCCCTCCATTATTGGGAGGAAAGAGGAAAGATATTCCCTTTGCCACTGTCTGTCAGACAAGGAGAACTAATCCCTATATGATCTTTATCCCATTCATGTTTAGTTAATGATGTGTCAGGGCTGTGGTTCCTTTAAGCTTTTTCAGAGTAAGAACTGTCTGACCCAGGGTAAACCTGAGATGGCAAGGATACTCGTCAAAATTGTTCTGTGATGCTCTAGACTGGAGGGTCTCCATTTACCTGACTCCTAAGTAGCGTTCTCAGTTCCCCTCTAGAAGCTGAACTGCACAGACTTTTGGGTCAGGGATAGTTACTTGGATTTGAACTTCAACTTGGCTCTTTAAACCTGTGCACAGGCACTAGACCCACTGTTTCTTAATGCAGAGGCTTGAGAGTTGCGTCCTCAGGTGTCTGCTTTGGGCAAGGTATTGCAAAGGATGCATGCTACCAGATGGTATTACTGTGATTAAAAACAACAACCTAGAACATTAAAAAGCAGAACTTTTACTATATATATATATATATTTTTTTTTTTTTGTAGTACGCGGGCCTCTCACTGTTGTGGTGTCTCCCGCTGTGGAGCACAGGCTCCCGACACGCAGGCTCAGCGGCCATGGCTCACGGGCCCAGCTGCTCCACGGCATGTGGGATCTTCCCGGACCGGGTCACGAACCCGTGTCCCCTGCATCGGCAGGCGGACACTCAACCACTGCGCCACCAGGGAAGCCCTACAATATTTTTTAATAAGCAGTGTAGCAACCATCGATAGCTTTTGAAAAACACTGAGGCTTGCTTATTATTTCATACCAAAGTACTTTAAAAAAGAGGTTAATTACTTACATATTTTTTTAAAGTCTGGTGCTCCAAATAATGGTGAACTTTTCTGCGATCATAAATGGCTTATTAGTCGTAGAAAATCTAGCAAGTATTCTTCAAAATAAATAGTCGATTGCCTTTAGGTAAAGGTACATCTTACCTATGAATGAGAAATCAACTGCTTTTGAGAGTGTAGACTGATTATTTTGAGAACATCTATATGGATATTTTCCATTATATAATTTTATTGCTAAAAAGATATTAACAATTTCATATTTGGGCACTTAAAAACCTGGAAACATAATTTTCTAAACTTCATTAAAATCTTACAAAAAGAAAAGATTTGGTGGGCTTCAAACTGTCAAAAATATTTAAAATATGACGGTTTAAAAATTTTGGTTTGCAAGAACAAATGATTTTCAAGAGGATAAAGAGATTTTTACCAGTTAGATTTTAACCAGAAATCTTTGCATAATTAGTATGTGGATGAAAATCAAATGTCAGGGTTTAGTAAGTACAACTAATGATGCCTTTATTCCATTTTTAAATCAACCCATTTCCTGAGAAGCCTTTACTTATGATAGCTATCAATCCAAGTTTAGAAATAAACTGAACTTAAACCAGGTCTTCAAATTACTGTACTTCAAAGCTTTAAACTAAGATTAAAACAGGCAAACATATATTCAATGACATTGATCTCATTAAATTTTAAAATAATTTTGGTAAGCACAAAAATGTACTTCTAATAAAAGTGTTTTCCTTATCTTAAAAATTTTTGTTTACGTGTTTTATAGCGTGCATAATATATTAGTATTTAGCATAAAGCACATGTAAATTCGATAGTGGAGATGCATGCTCAAAAATTGTTTTGATGGGACGTCCTACCAAAACAGTTTGGAAAGCACTGGCTTTAGGAAGCTTTAACCTCTGGTTTTGCTTTTAGTTAATTTTCAAAGTGGAGTTCCGATTCTGAAGCTGCTCTAGCATACACGCGTACTAACCCAGGAAAACAAACCAATGCCCCAATTGGCTAAGTCTTCCCCAAACACCCTCAGGGGACGGGTTACTTGCCTCCCCCGCCAAGCCGTCTGCTCTCAGGCCGGGGCAGGAGGGTGCGCGCGGGGCTCAGCCTCCGCCCGGAAGTCCAGCCTGGGGGTGCGGAGTCCGAGATTGCGCAGAACAGCACCATCTCCCGGTGCTCTGAGTCACCGCCGGAAGCCGGCCCGAAAGCAAAGCGGACGTGAAGCATCCACCAAGCTGGAAGAGCAGCGGCCGCCGCAACAGCTGGAATCTCCCAGGTACCAGGGCTGCGAGGGCTCCCGAGCCCTCAGGTTCCCACGGCGGCCGTCTCTAGTCTGGAGTTCCGGCGGAGAGAGGAAGGAGGAAGGGGGCGAGGAGGCGAGGAAGGGAGGAAGGGAGGCCAGAGGCAGACGCAGGCGTTGGGAAAGGAGGAGGAGAGGACTAGGGGAACGACGGCAGGAGGTATCCGGGCAGGAGAGCTGCGGGGCTGGGGTCGCCCTGGCCCCCGCCGTAGCCTGGGCCCCCGGCCCGCTTGGTCTGGGGCTCGAAGGACCGGGCTCCGAGACCCGAGCGTAGGTGCGCGGTGCGCAGACGCACCCTGGGTCAGAGGGTGGTCTCCGGAGTGGGAGGGCTACGCGGCCTGCCGCCGCCGCTGCGCTGCGCTGTGATTTGCTGGCAATGAAGGCGCGGCCGGAAACCCGAGCCTGAGCGGCGGTTCCCGGAGATGGATGGGCGGGAGCTTTGGGGAGAGTAGTGAGTGAGAGGACCGCAGGGTGCGCAGGAAGACTGTGGCGCCCCCTGCCGCCTCGCCCGGAGTTTGCATGGAGCCTTGGGCAAGTTCGCAGGGGTGCTGGGTCAATGCCACCTCCAGCACAAGTCCCTGTCCCCTCTGCGATCCAGCTTATTGCGCGTACGTCCCTCCCCTCCTTTTTTCTTTCTGTATTTCTTCCATTCTTTTTCTTTTTTTTCTTTAACATCTTTCATCTGTTTTTCTTTATGGGCTGCTTTCCCTCAACGTGAAGCAAACAAAAGCGTTCTCCCCG